>NC_134102.1:94257765-99155265 GCF_000715075.1 Nicotiana tabacum
CAGCAATAGGGGAGTCCAGTTGTGCGACTGTATTCGCGGTACTGTTGTCACGACCCAACACCAAACCGTCGTGATGGCTCCTTTCATGGTACTAGGCAAGCCGACTATTCAAACATTTCCAACGTTTTAAAACTTGAAAGATACTAAAACAATTTAAATAAAGGAAAATCTCTTAAACATGATTGGAAATCATAACTCAATACATAAGTTCTTCCGAAAATTGGGGTGTCACTTAGTACATGAGCATATACAAAATGACAAAGTCTAGTACAATGTCTAGAAGTAAAACTGAATAAATGAACTGAAAGATAAGGGAGGAGAGTCAAGGTCTACGAACGCCAAGCAGCTACCTCGAAGATCTCCGAAGGTCTGGCCTCTGCAAATCAACAACCGCCATAACCGGAAGCATCTGGATCTGCACACGAGGTGCAGGGTGTAGCGTGAGTATAACCAACTCAATAAGTAACAAATCTAACCTTTGGACTGAAAGTAGTGACAAGTCCAATTATTACGGTCCACTTTCAACATTTAACAGTGCGGAAAGTACAGAAAATAAGACAATGATATCTCATAAATTTATAGTCTACAAGTGAAGGTACAAGAATTTAGACATGCTTTCAACAAGAAACTAGACATGCTTTCAAATTCTACAATAAAACTTAGCACATAACATGACAGATCCAGCCCAGGGCAGATCCATCCCAAATGCAAATAAAACGGGCAGATCCAGCCCAATGCAAATAAACAGGGCAGGTCCAGCCCAAATGTCATAACTGTTAGCATTGCGACCACTGTAGGTGTGTAGAATCCTGAGGGGCTGATCCAACCCAAGCGCTATAATAAGCCAAATCCTAGCATGAATCAATAAAGCTTGCTGTGGCGTGCAGCTCGATCCCATTAATATTACTCACAACAGGCCCTCGGCCTCACTTAGTCATCAATCTCTCCAGTCTCTCAGGCTCACAACACTCATGCTAAGCAACCTTAATCGATAATACAAGATGTGACAATATACTATAACAGAGACTGAGATATGATACGAAATGATGAATGCGACTGAGTACATAACTGCAATTAAGCAAATAACTCAACAGCAAGGAACGGCCATATACCCTAAACCCTAAACCCTAAACCCTAAATCAAAAGTTAAAAAGTCAACTCAAAAGCCGGCCTCCGGGCCCACATCTCGGAATCCAATGAAAGTCACAAAATTCGAACACCCGTTCAAGCACGAGTCCACCCATACCAAAATTACTCAAATCCGATACCAAAATCTCAATCAAATCCCCAAAATTCGGCCTAAGAACTTTCCTCCATTTCCCCCTAATTTTCCACCCAAATCACTAATTAAATGATGAAATCAAAGACATAAATATGGAATTTAACCAAAACTAAGTAAGAATCAATTACCCCAATCACCCACTTGAAAATATCTCTAAGAATCGCCTCCCACTAAGTTCTCAAAATCAAATTATGAAAATGAACTCAAACCCTCATTTTGAAATATTTAAGTTTCACTACTAGAAATTCGGAAAAAATCGTCCAAAACAAAATCAACCAAAGTTGGTCGGTAATGGCCAATAACCGTCCACAACGTGACCATTAACTTGTGGTCGGTATTTTGAAGGTCAGAAGGGCATACCGACCAAAGTTGGTCGGAAATTACCGACCAACTTTGGTCGGTCAATTAAATTAAAAAAAATATTGCAAAAAAAACCGATCAAAGTTGGTGGGTTTTTTTCGACCAAAGTTGATTGGTATTTTAATTATGTAAATCGAACCGGGGTCTGTACTGTGGCAGGATACTATTCTATCACTAGACCATTGGTGCATTTTGTTTTAAGACTATCTTTTATTTCATTTATACTCTTAAATTATATTTTCGCATGAACATAACCGACCAAAGTTGGTCGGTTTTATTAAAAAATAAAATTACATACCGAATTCGGTCGGTTTTTTAAAATGATCGGCCGAATTAACCGACCGATTTTGGCTTCTTTTTAATTTTAATTTTAATTTATTTTAAATGAAAAACCGACCAAAGTTGGTCGATTTTTTGAAAAATAAATTTTGAAAACTCAAAAATAGTTTCTCGCATTTTTGCGCCAAAGAAAACCGACTAAAGTTGGTCGGTTTCATAAAACAAAATTTAAAAATAAAATATTTTGAAAAACCAACCAACTTTGGTCAGTTTTTTGACCGATCAAAATTGATCGGTCGACCGTGGTCGATTTTTGCCGAATTTTTAGTAGTGTTTCTGCCCAGGTGACCCTTTTTCGTGAACGCGACCCTCTTCTCGCGTTCGCGTAGCACAAACCATTCTGCCGCCCAAAAACCTTCAACGGGAACGCGAGTTCCCTCTTGCGAATGCGATGACTAACTGACCCCAAGCTTCGCGAACAAGATCCCCCAACCACGGACGTATAGACCAATGCATGAGGTCCCAGTTTGCTCCACTTTTCTTCATGAACGTGATCCTCTTCTCGCGTTTTCGATGAATCATCTTTCCCAGACCTTCGCGAATGCGGTTCCCCACTTGCGAATGCGATGAACAAGTTTTCACCTTCCCCAGATACTCTTCGCGAATGCGGGACTCCCATTGCGAATGCGAAGAAGGAAACCAGACACCAAAAATCTGCAGCTTCAGCCATCTTCCAAGTCTAAATTCCCATCCGTTAACCAACCGAAATCCATCCAAGGCCCCCGAGATCTCAACCAAACCTACCAACAAGTCCTAAAGCATCATACAAACTTAGTCGAGCCTTTAAATCACATCAAACAATGCTAAAACTACGAATCACTCATCGACGCAAGCCTAATGAACTTTTGAACTTCTAACTTCTACCTACAATGCCAAAATCTACTGAATCACGCCCGATTGACCCCAAATTTTGCACACAAGGCACACATGATACAACGGACGTACACAAAATCTCAGAACCCCAATCCGAGCCTAGTAACCACAAAGTCCACTCTCGGTCAAACTTTTAAATTTTCAACTTTCGCCATTTCAAATCTAATTCTACTACGGATATCAAATCACAATTCAGACACACTCTGAAAATGACCCGACCAGTCGTTTTGAGATCTAGCGCGTCGTTCGACAGTTTGGGGCCATGGGCATCTTCACTTCAAGTATTATGACTTGTACGCGTGGTCGGGATTGAAATTGGGAAAGTTCAGAGTTGAATTGAAAAGAAAATTCTCATGTCGAAGGCTTTAAGTTGGAAGAATTGACAAAGATTGGATTTTAGAGTAAACGGCCTTAGAATCGGGATTTGAAAGCTCTAGTGTGTTTGTATGATGATTTCGAACTTGGGCGTATGTTAGGATCGGGTTTTGGATGCCCCGGGAGAGTTTCAGCACCTATTGTGGAAGTTAGCATTTTGGAAGAATTCCATAAATTTGGATTGAAGTGCATTTCAATGTTATCGATGTCCGTTTGGAATTTCGAGTCTAAGAATAGCTCTGTATGGTGATTCCGATTTTGGGAGCGCGTCCAAAAGTGGATTTGGAGGTTCGTGGGTCATTTTGGAGTCGTTTGGCAAAAGTTAGAAACTTGAAGGTTTTTGATAAGTTTGACCGGAAGTGGACTTTTTGATATCGGAGTCGGAATCCGATTCCGAAAGTTGGAGTAGGTCCGTAATGTCAAATGTGACTTGTGTGCAAAATTTGAAGGCAATCGGGCGTGATTTAATAGGTTTCGGTATCGAATGAGAAAGTTTGAAATTCTAATGTTCATTAAGCTTGGAATGGGGTGAGATTCATGACTTTGACATTGTTTGATGTGATTTGGAGGCTCGACTAAGTTTGTAATGTGTTTTGGGATGTGTTGGTATAATTGATTAAGGTCCCGAGGGCCTCGGGTGGATTCCGGGTGGTTAACGGATCGAATTTGGAATTTGAAGAAGAGTTGATGGGTCTGGTGGAAGACCGCAGAAGCGGTAGTTGGGCCGCACCTGCGGAACCGCAGAAGCGGTCAAGTGACTGCAGGTGCAGAAGTCGGGGCTTGGCAGTGTCTTCTTTAAAATGAGGGTTTGGCTCTATCTCATTTCATTTCGCCCATGGGAGCTGATTTTGGCGCACATTGGAGTGCCATCTTCATCAATCATAATTGGGTAAGTGCTTTCTTCACAATTTTGAGTTAAATACGTGAGTTTATATGGATTTGAACATGAGAATTAGTAAAAATGGGGGCTTTGGTGGTAAAACCTAGAATCTTGTATATTTGGATTTTGACCACGAATTTTGGATATGGAATTGAGAATAAATTATATATTTGAGTCCGTGATGTCATGGGCAAAGTTTATCTTCTAAAATTTTTGAAATCCGGGCACGTGGGCCCGAGGACTATTTTATCGTATTTTCAAGCGGAGTTGGGAATTGTTGTAAATAGGATTATAATGAGTATTAGAGTATATCTTTATGGGTTTGTATATTTATTGGCTAGTTTTGGAGTGTTGGGCATCGGTTTGAGTCGTTGGAAGGGCTTGGGAATCGGTTAAGGAGCTGCGGAGCGAGGTAAGTCTCTTTTCTAACCTTGTAAGAGGGAATTTACCCCTTAGGTAAAATAATTCAATATGTTCTTCTATTTGTGGGGCCTACGTACGTACGAAGTGACGAGAGTCCGTGCGTAGCTACTATTATGCTTATGTCCGAGTAGTCTAGGACCCAAATTGTGTTATATTTGCGATGCTTGCATCCTACTTGTTAATTTAACCATTTAAAATATATTGGAACTTGATAAAGGAATTTCAAAAGGTTAAACTTCACCTACTTGGGTTTCGGACGGGTCACATGACCGTTAATGAGAATTGATATTTATTTGAACATTAAACCTAAATAAATCCTTAATTTTGTGGTTTGAATGTGTTTATCTTTTGTGGAACGGGCCGAATGCCCTGGCAGATTAAATAGATGCATCTATGATTTGCGCCGTTCGACCCTCCAGCAGTGCACAGTTTAATATTATGTTGGATCAGGCCGTACGACCTCGACATGATTTGCGCATGACATAATTGATTGTTTTAGAATTTGCAATAAATGATATTGCCTCCTCGGCCTAAGATAAATTATTATATAAATTGAAATTAATTTGGAGATTTCTTAATTATATAAGAACTGCTTACTTACTTCAAAATATTGAGCTTGCAACCGTTTATATAATCCCTACTTAATTATATCATTGATATCCTATTTATAGCCCATAGTAAGTGTCGAAGTCGACCCCTCGTCACTACTTCTTCGAGGTTAGGCGGGATACTTACTGGGTACGCGTTGATTTACGTACTCATACTATATTTGCTGCACATTTTTGTACAGGTGCATATATGTCTAGCAGCCTTGCGGGTGCAGAGGTGTGGTCAATGCAGAGACTTAGGTGAGCTGCATTTTCATCTACGATCTGCAGCCAGCAGAGTCCCCTTCAGAGTTACTTATGTATTTTACCTGTCTAATTTGTATTCTGGACAGGTATTGTATTTTATTTTATCTTCCTAGTTGATACTCATGCACTTGTGACGCCGGGTTCTGGGATGATTATGGGATGTTCAGTATTGAAATTGGAAAACATTGTTATCTATTCTATAAATTCATCTTTTATTAGTTAAATTGAAGTAAATTTACTATCACGACCCCAAATTCCCTCTTTAGAAGGCCGTGATGGCACCTAGTCTCTAAGACTAGGTAAGCCTATTAATGAGGAATAATAATAGATATCTGAAAAAATGAATTACAATTTAAATAATTACAACTTCCAAAACCCGGTAGAAATAAGTCACAAGCTTCTATGAATTTATTCTCTATGTCTCTATACATCAGAGTCTAAAGCAAATAAGGAAGACAACATAGTAAGATAGAATGGGACTCCGGAGTCTGCAAATGCTGACAGATATACCTCGAAGTCTCCTCGTACAACTAGTTTACTGGTGCCTGGTCTGATAAGATGTACCTGGATCTACACAAAAAGATGTGCAGAAGCGTAGTATGAGTACACCACAGTGGTACCCAGTAAGTGCCAAGCCTACGTCGGTAGAGTAGTGACGAGGTCAGGTCAGACCCTACTGGAAACTAATTAATGGCATGGTAAAATATTTAACAATATAATAAAATAAAATGACAATGGAAATGAGTCAAGTAGTATGTAACCATTTAATTACACCAAATAATGAAAATTAATACCTCGTGCTAACAAAATAGAATTCTTTTCAACTTTAAGAAAATCACAACAATAATCAAAGGCAACTGCGGCCATAAATCAATATCAACAAGGGCATTCCCGAGGTACCACTACGTAGTCCCAAATTATAAATAAATTCACAATATCTCATTTCCTTATATCACTGCGGGAGCCTTCACAATTTATTTTAAAGAAAATATTTTTCCCGAAATAGCATCCCGCGTTTTAGCCGTGGGGGTCATCGTATTGACACTCTCTTATACGATCATAAAGAGAAGACTGAGAAACCACACGAGCCAAAACTCGGGTCGGCTCGGAAATATCCAACCTAACAAACTGGTTGGCCAAGGCTTGAACATCCAAGGCTAAAGTCCTCTCTACTATCGGCAAATATGCTAAGCTACCCAAACTCTACGCCTTACGACTCAAGGCACCGGCCACTACATTGGCCTTCCCGGGATGATAGAGAATGGTGATATGATAATCCTTAAGCAACTCCAACCATCTCCGCTACTGCAAATTAAGATCCTTTTATTTAAACAGATGCTGTAGTTTCCGGTGATCGGTGTAGACCTCACAATAGACACCGTACAAATAATGCCGCCAAATCTTCAAGGCATGAACAATAGTTGCTAACTCAAGGTCATGGACCGGATAATTCTTCTCAGGTACCTTTAACTGTCTGGACGCGTAGGCAATCACCCTACCATCTTGCATCAACACTGCGCCGAGACCAATACGCGACGCGTCATAATACATAATATAAAACCTTGAACCTGTATGTAATACCGATATTAGGGCTGTAGTCAAAGCTCTCTTGAGCTTTTGGAAGCTCTCCTCACATTCCTCGGTCCACCTGAACGGAGAACCCTTCTGGGTCAATTTGGTCATAGATGCAGCAATAGAAGAGAAACCCTCTACCAATCGGTGATAATACCCTGCCAAACCAAGGAAACTCCGGATCTCCGTAGCTGAAGACGGTCTGGACCAACTCTGCACTGCTTCAATCTTCTTCGGATCTACCTTGAACCCCTCGCACGAAACTATATGGCCCAAAAATCCCACTGAATCAAGCCAGAATTCACACTTTGAAAATTTTGCATATAACTTCTTTTCTCTTACAGTCTGAAGCACAGTCCTCACGTGCTATTCATGATCTTCCCGACTCCGGAAATACACCAGAATGTCGTCAATAAACACAATGACTGAAAGAATCAAGATAGGGCTGAAATACACTATTTATTAAGTGCATAAATGTTGATGGGGCATTGGTCAGCCCAAAAGACATCACAAGGAACTCTTAATGACCGTATCGAGTCCTAAAAGCAGTCTTCGGGATATCTGGCTCCCGAATCTTCAAGTGATGATAGCCTGAACGTAGGTCAATTTTAGAGAATACCCTGGCACCCTGAAGCTGATCAAACAGGTCATCAATACGTGGCAATGGATACCTGTTCTTCACTGTTACCTTGTTCAGCTGGCGGTAATCAATACACATCCGCATAGAACCATCCTTCTTCTTTACAAATAAGAGAGGAGAACCCCAAGGCGATACACTGGGCCGAATGAAGACCTTATCGAGCAATTCCTGTAATTGTTATTTTAATTCTTTTAACTCTGCTGGGGCCATACGATATAGTGGAATAGAAATGGGCTGAGTGCCCGATAACAAATCAATACCAAAATCAATATCCCCGTCGGGTGGCATACCCGGGAGATCTGCTGAATATACATCAGGAAAATCCCTTACTATAGGAACTGACTCCACGGTAGGAGTATCAATACTAACATCTCTCACATAGGCCATATACGCATCACACCCCTTCTCAACCATTCGTTGAGCTTTAAGAAATGAAACAACCCTGCTAGGAACATGATCCGAGGTACCTCTCCACTCTAGCCATGGTAGACCTGGCATAGCCAACGTCACTATCTTGGCGTAATAATCAAGAATAGCATGATAGGACGACAACCAGTCCATGCCCAAAATAATATCGAAATCCACCATAGTGAGCAATAATAAATCAGCTTTGGTCTCAAAACCACTGATAAAACTTAAACACGACCGATACACACGGTCCACAATAATAGCTTCTCCCACGGGTGTAGATACATAAATAGAAGAACTCAAGGAATCACGTGATATGCCCAAATACGAGGCAAAATAAGATGACACATAAGAATAAGTGGAGCCTGGATCAAATAAGGCTGATGCATCTCTATGACATACCAGAATAATACCTTTGATAACAGAATCGGATGCAACGGCCTCTGTCCTAGCATGAAGGGCATAATATCTGGCCTGGCCTCCCCCTCTAGGGCGACCTCTACCTGTCCGACCTCCACCTCTAGCTGGCTGTGCAGGTGGAGTGACAACTGGTGTAGTAATCATGGCCTGAGAAGCTTGAGGGCCCTGTGGAATAGGTGGGGCCTGAGAAATCTGTGGAGGTGCACCCCTCCTAAATATGGGGCAATCCCTCACTATATGACGAGTGTCACCACACTCAAAACAAGCCCTCAGAGGACGTGGCTGCTGGGACTGGCTTGGGCCTGATCGACTAGACTGTCCGCTGAAAGCACCCCATACAAGAGGTACAGTAGACACTGGCGGTTCATAATATGGAACCTGAGGTCTGGGAGTAGCCGGAATACCACTGGAAGATGGAAGTGCTGAATGAATAGGACGACTTACATAACCTCTACCATGAAGGGCTGCAACTGGGGCACGAGAATTATTATATGTGCCAGAATCTTGGGGTCTCTTAGTTTCCCTCTCTTCCCTCTCTCGAGTCCGCATACTTTCCAATCTCCTAGCAATTGACACCACCTGTTGGTATGTGATGTCCATCTCTAGCTCTCGGGCCATACTGAATCTGATACTAGGGTGGAGACCCTCAATAAATCTGCGAACCCGCTCTTGAACAGTAGCAGCTAAGGCTGATGCATGCCTAGCCAAATCACTGAATCAGACCGTATATTCTGACACGGTCATAGAACCCTGGCGCAGCTGCTCAAACTCTGCGCGCCATGCATCTCTAAGACTCTGAGGAACATACTCCCTTAAGAACATATCTGAAAATTGAGTCCAAATGAGTGAAGATGCCTCAGTGGGACTATCCAACTCATATGCCCGCCACCACTGGTAGCTGCTCCTCTAAACTGGAATGCCGTGAAATAAACCCCACTGGAATCCATAATACCCATGGTACGAAGGATACAATGACATTCCTCCAGAAAACCTTGATCATCCTCTGAAGCTAAACCGCTGAAAGTGGAAGGGTGTTACTTCTTGTACCTCTCGAGCCTGAGCTGCTCCCCATATGAAACTGATGTCCTAATCTCAGGCCGAACTGGGATAACTGGCTGCACTGGTATAAACTCTGGGGCATGGTCAACTTGGGCTAGTGGCTCTAGAGTACGGGCGACGGGAGTTTGTGCTCCTCCTCTAGCCTGAGATGTGGCAAGAGCAAGTGGAATTAACCCTGCCTGAGCTAGAGTGCCAAACATGTTCAAAAACTGGGCAAGAGTCTCCTGAAGTGCAGGAGTAGTAATAGGCGTCTCAGGTGCCTGCTCTCCAACTGGAGCTACTGGTGGCTCTGGTGCAGCAGCTCGTGCAGGTGCTTTGGCTGCACCACGTGGTCTTCCTCGGCCTCTGCCCCGACCCCGGCCTCTTGCGGCTCCAACAAGGGGCGCGGGTGTCTGATCATTGGATCTAGTTGTGCGTGTCCTCACCATATGTGAGAGAATAAAAAGATAATGGTTTGGAACTTTGAATTCAACATTTGCGCACGATAAGGAATCAAAGAAGTGAATATTTTCCTATCACTTCCATAGCCTCCTGAAGATAAGTACAGACGTCTCTGTACCGATCCGCAAGACTCTACTAAACCTGCTTGTGACTCATAACACTTATGAACCTAGAGCTCTGATACCAACTTGTCACGACTCCAAATTCCCTCCGTAGGAGGCCCTGATGGCACCTAGTCTCTAAGACTAGGTAAGCCTATCAATGCGGAATAATAATAGAAATATGAAATAAATAAATCTGCAATTTACTTAATTACAACTCCCAAAACCCGGTAGAAATAAGTCACAAGCTTCTAAGAATTTATTCTCTATGTCTCTATACATCAGAGTCTAAAGCAAATAAGGAAGACAACATAGTAAGATAGAAGGGGACTCCGGATCTGCGGACACTGACAGATATACCTCGAAGTCTCCTCGTACAGCTAGTTTACTGGTGCCTGGTCTGATAAGATATACCTGGGTCTGCATAAAACGATATGCAGAAGCGTAGTATGAGTACACCACAACAGTACCCAGTAAGTGCCAAGCCTAACCTCGGTAGAGTAGTGACGAGGTCAGGTCAGGCCCTACTGAAAAATAATTAATGGCAAGGCAAAATGTTTAACAATAGAATAAAATAATATGACAATGGAAATGAGTCAAGTAGTATGTCACCATTTAATTATACCAAATAATTGAAATTAATACCTTGTGGAAACAAAATAGAATTCTTTTCAACTTTAAGAAAATCACAACAATAATCAAAGGCAACTGCGGCCATAAATCAATATCAACAAGGGCACTCCCGAGGTACCGGTCATAGAAGTCACTTTTATCTCGAGGCAGAACTAGAATTTAAAGCATGTGGGTTCGAGATTCTAATTTGTTTTTATTACTTGGTTCTAAATTAACAATTTATACATATTCAATGAAGTTTTAAGACAAAATACATGATTTGAACAAAAGTTACTGGGTTCGGACGAACCCGCAAGCTCTATGCTAGCTCCGCCCCTGCTTTTACCGTATCCATGAAAATAGGTTGGAAATCGGGATCAATACAACCAACCAAGCAAAGAGTAGCCAAATTGGAAATCCTCATAGCCTAAAGACTACATAACACAAAAGTAAATAAGAAGGATAAATAAAGGCATGGTGTGAGAGTGGCACAAGAAATGTGAGTCCCAATTATGAAGTTTTTTTTTTTATCAAACATATAATTTAACACCATGATCAAGGATTCAATGAAATTGAGTTAAACAGATAAGAGAAGCCTGTGATTTTGTAAGTTTAATCAAATTAAGCCAGTCAGTTTCTGGACATATGTACCATTTCCAATAGTTGTAAGAAGCCAGAACGTACATTCCTCCTTGACAAGATGCTTGTAAGATTATGTGTTAAAAAGAATAAATATCATAAAGAAACTTTGACCGGAAGATTTGTTGCAGAAAAATTTCCACCTTAAAGTTTTTAGGTTAGGAATATCCAGGCCTAGGAGCTTGATGAATTTCAGTTTACATATTATAAAATTATTAATAAAAGATATTAAATTTTATACATCTTCTTATGGAATAGATAAATGTTATTCAAATAAATAACTCGAGTCTTTTAATAAATGTGCAATATATAAAAATAAACAATTTGATGACAATTTTAATAATTAAAGAATGAAGTCTCTTGTAGTATCCTATAACACCGCATGACTTCTAGTAGTTTTCCCTACTAGCTATGCGTATCAAGCCACCCTTATCTCACCGCATGCGTTTCAACACCCAAACCTTATACCACCGCATGTGTATCAATATCACAATATATCACAATTTTCACCTCAAGTGCCCAAATAATTCAACTTGCCAAAATAAATCAACAACAATATATTTTCATAATAAAGAGCTCACGGCTCATGCCAAAATAATTCAACAATAATATTTTTCCACAATAAAGAGCTCACGGCTCCATCACAATGAGTACGAAAATCTCACCAAGAATATTCGGGAATAAATAACTCAACAAAATAATATTTCAAAACTTTAATACCTTGCTTCAATTCCAAATTTAAAAATGTCAAATAATTCATATTAATAATATTTAATTTAAAAAAAATCAACCTTCAAATAATGCACCAAATAAAAGAAACCAAGTTTCAATTAAATATGTAAAATAATTAACAGGAAAAGGTCAAGAAAATTCAAAGTATAAACATTTAAATCAATGATGAAGAATATAACAAGGTAAAATTATTTAATTGATATGCAACAACGATCTACACAATTTAAAGACATAATCTTTTACATTTAGCCCGTGTACACACTCGTCACCTCGTGTACATGACTTTCAACACATTTCAATTTATCACTTCAATACCAATCCTAGGGAAACTTTCCCCCACACAAGGTTAGACAAGTCACTTACCTCGACTTGCTCCAATTTAACCAATTAGTATGCTTTTCCTCGATTTTTCGACTCCGATCGACCCGTATCTAGTCATAATTAATTCGATACAGTCAACAAAATTTATAAGAATCAATTTCATTAGAAATACTATATTTTTTAATAAAGTCCAAAATTAGCTCAAAATTCGCCCGTGGGGCCCACGTCTCGGAATCTGGCGAAACTTACAAAATCCGACAACCCATTCAATTACGAGTCCAACCATACCAGTTTCACTCAAATCCGACTCTGAATCGACACCGAAATCTCAAAAATTCATTTTTATGAGATTTCTAAAAGTTTTCCAAATTTTTATCTCGATGCATTAATTAAATGGTGAAAATAATGATATATTCATGTATAATGACCAAATCCGAGTTAGAATCACTTACCCAAATATTTTTCCTTGAAAATCTGTCAAAAATCGCTTCTACATAAGCTCAAGTAACTCCAATTGCCTTACTTATTTTGTGGTCGCCATTGTTGTTGATTGGAGCCTTGAAATTTATTCCTTTGCCCTTGAAAATTGTTCACACATTGGACCTCTTCTTCTTGCTCAAGACAAGAATCATCTTGATCAAAACTACTGTTATCTTGCACATAATTCTCCACTCGAGATTGAATTTGTGGACCCTTGGTCCTCTTCTTGTTCATCATCACATTTACTCCCTCCATAGCATGAACATGCTTAGGAGCTTGCACTTGATTAAGTTGGGCCTTTTCTAGTTGAGTCATGGTTGTTGTCAATTCGGAAATGGCTTACCCATGGTCTTGCAACTCTTTGTGGAGGTGAATCATGTTGGGGTCACCTTGTGGAACATTAACTTGGGATTGCCAAGCCAACGACGTCAACCCCGCGTTATGTTGAAAAAGTCAACCCCTGGACGACTTGGTCAAAATTCGATATTCGAACCAAAATCCAATTACCCATTCACCCCGAGCCCGGTTATGCCATTAGTTTCGAAATCCAACCTCAATTTGAGGTCTAAATCTCAATTTCTCAAAATTTGCAATTTCTACTAAATCCCTAATTTCTACCATAAAAAATTTGATTAAAGCTTAATATCAATAAGTGATTATGGAAATATAATGAAACAAGTTAAAATCTACTAACCTATCAAGTTTCGAGGAAACATCTCTTCAAATCGCCTCTAGGCCGAGCTCAAACTTGAAAATGGTGAAAATGATGAGAATTCCCGATTTTGAAATGTTTAAATCACAGTGCGTCAGGTGCTCTTCGCATTCGCGAAGCACTTGACGTGATCGCGATGCATAGCGTCCCAGTAGGCCTATGCGTTCGCGATGTAACCCTCGCATTCGCGAAGGATTAACCCACCTGGCATTCACGTTCACGAGCCAACGCTCGCGTTCGCGTAGAGTTATAGGCTGCCTCCCCCAGAATCCCCTAAACCTTCGCGTTCGTGTGAGGATGGTCGTGTTTGCGAAGGGTAAGCCCTCCACAACTTCACGTTCATGATCAATCCCCTACGTTCATAAAGAAGAAATCCGCCCCAGCCCCAAGTTCATCTTCGCGATCGCGAAGCACAAAGCACCAGACATCAGCAAATAGTTGAAACCATCAATTTTCTAAGTTCAAAATGATCTAGCATATCTGAAACTCATCAGAGCCCCTCGGGCTCCAAACCAAACATGCACACAAGTGCAATAACATCATACAAACTTGCTCGCACGGTCAAAATACAAAAATAATACCTAGAACTACAAATCAGACATCAAAATGCATGAAATTTTCAAAGAAACTCAAGCACTTCCAAATTGACAACCGAGTGTCTGAATCCTATCAAACCAACTCTGATTTGCACCAAATTTTGTAGATAAGTTTCAAATAGCAAAATGAACCTATACCAAGTCCCAAAATTAAAATCCGAACCCGATAGCCATAAAGTCAACCTACGGTCAAACCTAGCACATCTTTAAACCTTCAAGTTATTAGCTTTCAACAAAACAAGTCAAATCAAGTTAGGGACTTCCGAATGCAATTCCGAGTATACGCCCAAGTCCAAAATTATGATACGAACCCACCGGAATTGCCAAAATACCTATCCGGGATTGTCTAAATAAAATATTGATCGTAGTCAACTCAAGTTATCTTCAAAGCCAAAAATTATGTTTTCTTCAAATTTTCAAGTAAAATCTTTTCGAAAAAGATACGGATTATGTACGCAAATCGAAAAATATTAAATGGAGCTAATAGAGGTCTCAAAACACAAAAATAAGGGTTAGTACACAAAATGAGCTATCGGGTCGTCACATACATATAGAATTAGTAGAATAAAGATTAACTAGAGGTCTAATATTTTACTCTTCCTTGATAGAAGAGTTCCAGTTATCTTCAACTTATAACTTTTTTCTTATCTTGGATAGAGTTCTCTTCAAGTAAGGAGTCATGCTCCTTATCAATTATGCAATCTTTTCGTTCATGAGATATCAGATATAACTACTTATACTTATCCCTTGAACGTGCATACCTTTGCTTGAATCTGACCGTAACCTGTGTACACAATCCATATACTTGGTTCATATATGTGTTCCTTTGTCAATATAAAACCAAAACCACTCATATCAACAAAAAGAAAAGAAGTGCTTATTGAGAATGAGATTGAGGTGGGCTGGAGCCCTTGTCTTGCATGTTACTACGAGCACCGCAGAATGTTGGTTGTTTCAGCTTGATGTATAGATTGAAAAATTAGACAAGAAGGTTTAAGTGGAGCTGGTGGCTTAAAATTAAATATGTATTCCTTCGGATGTGTGAGTGGGATTTGAGTATTTGACCAGTAGCAACTTCTTTCTCTTATATGGTCAAGTTTCTTGAAGGATAAAAACACTTTATTTTTTCGGAAAAGAAAAACACTTCTTTGAAGATTTGAAATGTTTGACCATAAATTCAAAAGTGTTTTTGTGCATTATTTTTTTTTAAACCCCTCCCAAATTAGGAGGATCTATAGTGTTTCAATATTTCTCATCCACTGTGACTCGAACACAAGACCCAACGGCCTTAGGTGGAGGTGTTTTTACTTTGTGCATCATTAATAGCAGTTTTTTTTTGCTATGGGAGAGAAAAGAACTATAGCAGAATGCATTGCAAAGCAAATACGGACGGATAAATTTCAAATCCGTTGGAATTATTGCTCTCTTTATTTTCGTTCTCATATATGTCATAATATTCGATGGTGTTAAGTCAAGCAGCCAAACACCTTGTTGTAAATCCAAATGTGAACTATAATACAAATTAACAATTCGCAAAATTTTTATACAAGTTTTAGTGAAAAATAATTGACTCCCTTTTGCGGTTTGGACTATATTGTGATCACTAGTAGTTGAAAATTTCTTAAAAGTACTTGATTAATAATTGACTCACTTCATGATTTATCATTATTCTCACCTCATTTAATTGCTTAACTATGGTAAATTGAAATAGTTAATACCCCCCCCGCCCCCCTTCCCCTTCCAGATTTCATGTGGATAAGTGAATAAGTGGAAAGAACAAATAAGAATTCAGCATAATACTTATTTAAGCTATTAAATGACCGACAAATCCATGGGAACTCTTTTAAAAAAAATATTTATGGGAACTCTTGTATTCAAAGTTATCCATATCAAGAAAGTCGAAAACACTCCCCCCCACCCCTTATTTTTTGTTTTAACTTCCCCTAATTTCGAAAGTCAGACTTCTTTATTTTAACCGTAAATTCGGACATATAATCTTTAACTTTTTTTAAAAATAATTTACATAATTAGAACCTACAAAAAATACTATAAATCACAATATTTAACTATTCAAATATTTTACAGGTTATACGAATAAATTATGGTCAATGATTTTCTTGTTTGACTCTCCAAAAGCGAAAAATGCCACATAAATTAAGAAAGAGGCAATATTTTCGTTAATGCGTACTTAGCATTCAATTTGTCAAGGGCATACTCCTGGCAATTTAAATGAAAAGGATGAAGACAGGCCAAAACGAAGATAATCTGAGCTATAAACTAATAAGATGCACATTTTTACATTAGGCAATGCTAATGTTCTCGTAGGGTAAAGGAAAAACGATTCAGAAAAAGGAAAGCAAAAACTATTTAATTTGAGAACAAAGTAAGTTAAACTTACCCATCATCGATCAAAGCAATATAATGCAAACACAGAACAACACCCTTTTTGATTCCTTCTATTTTCAAGATTCATGTGAATCTATCACAAACTAAAGCAATGTTTAGTTTCTTTTCTTTGTAGATGGTAGTTCCAATTTTGCCTTTTGTTTATTTCTCGTGAACTAAATTTTACTTTATCAAACTATTTATTCATATATAGGTTAAAAGGACATAAAAAGGTCATTATATTCTTTTCTTTCCTTTTCTACTTTTCATGGTTTCATTTTCTTCCAACAAAAAAAAGGGGATGGTAATGGCTGTTCCCGTGAACAAACCCTTCGCTTCTAATAGGGACAACGCAAATAATTGGATTATGTAATTAAATTATATTTTACTTATGACTTGGTAAGAAAGTACCGTTAATAATATTTCCCGACACTACATATTGAACAATAAATATCCTACAACAGAAATGCTAATATTATTTTTCCAGTATTTCAATAGGAATAACCATTGTAAGTTTAATCACTCGAGTTGCTTAAAATAAAGCTACTAAATAATATGATTGTTTTTATTTATTTATTAAGTAGTTTTTTTAGGTGAACGATGATCCTGTAAATAAGTAAAAAAAGAAATGAACAAGAGGGAAAAGACCTTTAGTGATATTTGAAACACACCTAACTATGTAAGGTCAAATTATAATCAATATACTCCAACTTTAAAAACAAGAAAAAACATAGATTAAATTATTGATTGTATAATTATCATATGCTCATGAAAAATCTAGTTGATTCAAGATTACTCTCCCCTTTTCTTTGTCTCTCTCCTCTTACTCACTCAAAGGCACTCAAACATTAAATGCTGACTTGAGACGTATTGTCTACATACACTTCTCATATATAGGTTTCCTTCAATAGAAGATTGAATTGGAGTATAAATTGGAAGCTTAAGATACAATTGTTCTATACTTATAGTAGGTAGTTGAACTCATCTTCAAGAAAACCCTCTCTCAAATCTTGCAAAACCAAATACTCATCATTATCAAGAACAACACCCTCATTTTCTCCTTTTATGGCACCTAACATGGAAACCAATATTGTTGGGACAAATCAAACTAACAAAAAAGTCACTCAAAATCCTCCAAAACTTCCCATGGATGGTCTACAAAGAACAATATCCGATATCTCATTTGAACTTAGCAAAGAAGTAGTAATATCTGATGATAATGATAATAAGAAGCTTCCTCCAATTTCAGAAGTTGAAGATGCCAAGTGTGAGTGTTGTGGCATGTCTGAGGAATGCACACCTAACTATATTAAGAGAGTTAGGGAGAAATTTTCAGGGAAATTGATTTGTGGGTTGTGTTCTGAAGCAGTGAAGGAAGAGATGGAGAAGAATGGAGGCAAAAGATTAGAAGAGGCTTTAAATGAGCATATGAATGCATGTTCTAAGTTTAATAGGTTTGATAGGGCTTATCCTGTGCTTTTTCAAGCTGAGGCCATGAGAGAAATCTTGAAAAAGAATAGAGCTAAGTCTCTTAGCCCTAGAGATCCTATGGGTAATGGTCCAAAGAAAGGTGGAATTTCTAGGAGTTCAAGTTGTATTCCGGCCATTACCAAAGATATTGATACTCGTAAAATTGTTGACTGAGTTCAGCAAGTCAAGGAGAACGTTAATTTGCTGATACTATTACCAGTATTCGGTACTTGGTCAGATGTTAAAAGTGAGATTATGAATCGTGATTCATGATTCACGAACCTCTCTCTAACTAGAAATTTGATAAGAGAAGTGCGAAAGGATTGCAGGCTAGGATCGTTTATTATATTGTCAGTGAGTATAACTTATTTAAATCTAATTGTTCATCACTTTAGTACGAACCTTCAGGTTACATCCATCAAAGGAAGCTCTCCTATAGCTTTAGGATTGTTAATATGGTAGATCAACTCAGTTGGGGAGGCTGGTGCTACATAGAATAACGTAACTGCTTTTTCTACAGTGTTGTATAATCTTTCTAACCACTGGGATTCTTGTATGTACTTCTTAGTGAAGTTCTTAAATTAATCTTATTGGTCTATGTTTAATTTATAATTTCGTTTTTTCTTCATTCAAAAAGAAACTGCTGATACTTTTGTACGACTACTTTTTTGTTACCGATTCTAGTACTGTTTTGCAACATCTTATTCCATTACCATCGCAGAAATTGGAAACGCGTTTTGTTATCCAAGTTTGAAGTTTCCCAGGGTTTTACATTATGTTATGCTATTTAAAATTGCTTCCTTTCGCACATTGCTATATTATACTTTTAAAGAATCTTACAATTTGCCATCTTGATCGTCTTTTAAGGCAACATCAAATATATAGCTACCTAAACTGGAAGATTATTAGCGTTTCTTGAACTAAAACTTAGCTCTAGCTCAATTTAACACTATGGAAGTCTCATCAGTTTATTCATAAATGATCTCCTATCAGTGGGAATTATGGCCAGAGAATCAATCTAAAGAGTCCGATTACACGGATGAAAACCATAAAAACTAATTGACAATGCACGAATTCACCAATTGCATAGTCGACCATGTCTAAAGTATTTGGCTAGTGATAAATTTAATCTGGAGTATTGAAAGATTTAGTTATCCTTATTTTTTGGCTATAATTATCTAGTATCTGGAATTCACTAACCTAACTATCAGAAGGCCCATTAAAAGGGAAAATGTTCCCTACCTTGGGTTTCCCATTTTCAGTGCTCAAACCCAAGACCTCTAGTAAATGGTGAGTATAATTAACAGTCTAGCCCACTAGTGATATCTTAATATGATAAATATTGTCTGCTTTGGGTAGCACGCACGACTTTAAAACGTATAACTAGGGTTTAAGACTTACTTCATTATATATCCAACATCTCTCCCGTATTTTGGCGATTTGAGATTACTTTGTGTTTGCCCCACCATCGCCCAAGGTTGACGCGGAGTGACTATGGTACCATCTGTAATAGCACAACCCACTAAACCCGCTTTGAGCCTATGTCTACTTCAAAATGGGTCACTAGGGTCTAAGACTTGCTTCCTTATATATTCAGCATCTCTCGCATATTTTTCCCTTGTAGAATTCACTTAGGGGACAGTGACCATAGAAGAATCCATCCATTCCCCCACGCCCCTTGGTGGTTATTTGTAGGGTTATTCAAAACAGAAACCGAAACCGTTAACCGAACTGAACCGATGATTTCTTGGCTTATTGGTATCGGATTATCAGGGTAATGGATGGTAAATGGATTGAGATTTTATACTTAACGGTTTGGGGAAAAATTACTCAATTTTCTTATCGGGTAAACTGTTTAACCCATTAAGAATTTTTATATTTATAATTTTACCCCTATGTATATAAAGTACTATTCAAACCCTAAATGGTTAAATCCCTAATTCTCAATTGAATTCAGTCTGCAGCCAGAGAGTGAGAGCTGAGAACCGAGAAGTCGACAAATGATCACTATTCACTCATCTTTCCTAAGTCCTAAATCCCTAATCAAAATTTCTCTCAATTGAATCTGCTCGTGCTCATCAGTCATCACTCGTTACTCGTCACACAGTAACGCAGTCTTGTCTCAACCTGAATCTGCTCGTGACGAACTGAGAAGTTGTTAGTTGACGAGTGCAAAACACAATATGAAATTGATGCTTGCTAATCAAAGATAGTATAAAAAAATATCATCTCCACATGGATTGGATTTAAACAATGTTCGAGTAATTTCTGGCTTAATTGCTATTCAGGAGGATCAACACTTGAGTTAGAGTGATTACTACTTCAATTAACTACTAAATTAAGACTACTATTAATTAGACCTAATCATAGAAAATGAGAGATGAACTAAAACAGTTTGTAAATAATATGAGAAATAAAGGTCGTAACATGATAGGTGTAAGATAGTTATTCGGGATTTAACTCTGTTTAAATTCACTTCTAATGTTCTAATGATTCTCACGAATTCACTCGATAATTAGCTTAAACGTAAGGTCAAGATTCATCTCTCGTTTAAATCTGAACTCTACAAAATAAACTAATATGAAGCATTGTGAAGATATGCAAGAACACATTAATGGGCTAGTCATTAGGAAAACGTCTCTCGAATATTCTCCTAACTTGGTTGAATCAACAATTAAAAAAGCTCTCTCAATTATTTAGAAGAATCCTAAACTAAACCAACCCGAATAATGCAAAATTAATCACCAAAATATTTCTCTTTCGATTAGATAAACTGGTAAACAAATTCACAATCAATTCAAATCACCATAAACGAATTCATGCAATTAAATTAGAGTTAAATCTACAAACAACACTCAAAATACCATATCTGTCAAAACCCTAGGGAAGAACTACTCCATAGATATGGAGAAAGTCATTACAAATAAGTTTAAGAATATAGAAAATATCAAAGACAACTTTACAATATAAACTCTCATTTTGCACTGATTGTTGGCAAGAGAATTGATGAAATCTTGTGTCTTCACGCCGTGATAGCTCTCTAAAACTCTCTTAGGTTGAATCCCCTTCAGAAATTATGTTTACAGTATATTTATACCGAGTATGAGCGGGCTTGGACTCAAAATATCCTCTCTGAGCCGAAATAGGATTAACTGTGGAAAAATTTGCACAGGCATGCAGCACTGCGCGTCGCACTTATGGACTCTTTCTGAAACGTTCAATTTTGATGCCTGATGAACAAAATAGGCAAACTCTTGTCCACCCACGTGGGCTGACATGTCCAATTATGAATATAGAATGTAAACTCTTAGCTTCTGCCAAACTTTTGCATGCAAATTATGATGTGGCATCATTGTTTTCTTCCCTTAATAATTTTTTCTTATTTTTTCTATGCATACTCGGTCATCGATCTCCGAACACGATATCGGTTTAATTTTATGGGCTTCTACTTAGGCTTCAAAGCTCCAAATCATCTATTTTAGCTCCAAACTTGCTTCTCCATTCGAAATCACATCCTACACGGCATAACACACGCAGTAAATACAAAGTACTAGCAATTATGCTCAAATATAATCAAAGTGTACTAATTAGAGTGCAAAATAAAACTAAAAACCTGAGTTCCTAACCTACCACCATTAGTCTTGTCTCTCTTTTGAAGGCTGAAGCTTTTGGGCTTGGCTCTTCTTTCGACCAGAGCTTAGAAAAGCAGAATCCTTCAGCTTCACGTAAGGTTTTTCTGATTCCCTTTGCCATGATAGCAATGCGATCAGCTTCTTACCTTCTTCCATTGAACGGGTTGTCAGACTTAATTCTAATTTTGAAAACTCATGGTAGTGAACTTGTATGATCATCATCATTATGTTCAATCAACTCAATTGTTTTTGCAAAATCTATATGGTATTCTAGAATAATAGCATCTAAAATGTTTCATAGAGAATGAACATAGACGGAACCGTGATTTTGATGTGCATAGAATGATTACAATTTGCCAATCGAGTACATGTGTGTATATATAGGCAGAATACATAATTTTCCCCTGAGCTTGTGGATAAACATATATACATAATACATACATACGGTTTGAACTGATACCAAAATGGAAGAATCGGACGAGCCATTTGTTCATGAATCACGATTTAAATGAGGCAGATAAAGTAATTGATGATTTTAGTCATCGCCACTAATGTTTAATCAATACCTTCCAGAAAATATGCATGAAAATTAAGACAGTACAAACACAATTCCAAGATAGAACCAAAGATGACATCAATACAACATCTCAAGATAGAACTAGAGAAAGAGATCTATGATAATGTCACGCCCTTTTTTTGCGTCGTTTTATCAGATTAATTTGTCTATGTATGTATTCATTGCTCATTTTTTCTTATCGCAGTGAGTCATAACATGGTTGAAAATATACAAAGTGATAAGGTGATGGGTGAAAGTGGAGCTTCTAATTCAAATGCAGCAAGTCAAGCTGAAACAACTGAGTAGAATATAACAAAAAATGAGAAAAAGGTCTGTTGCGTGGGATCATTTTACAAAAGTTGTTACTTCCGAAAGGAATACAAAAGCAAAATGTGACTATTGCTTTTGTGAGTATTGTTTTAAGACAAAATATGGTACGTCGACACTTTTTTCTCATATGTTTAAGTGTCCTAAACATCATGCTAATGTTAATAAAAAATAATCAAACTTATGCTTTCAATCTGTTTCGGGGGATAGCCAAGGTGATGCAGCTATTGTCACTTGAAAATTTGATCAAAAAGAGTGTAGGAAGGCGTTATATCGTATGGTAATAGTTGATGAGCTTCCTTTCAGCGTTGTTGTGAAAGAAGGTTTTAGAGACTTTATGAAAATGGCACACCCTTATTTTCGGATCTCTAATCATAGCACTGTGACTAGGGATTGTTTTGATATTTTTAATGAAGAAAAGCAAAAGTTGAGAAGGTCTTTTATGGAAACAAAACAAAGAGTATATATTACCACTGACACTTGGACTTCTATACAAAGAATCAATTACATGTGTATCACTGCCCATTGGATAGATAGTGAATGGAATATGCACATGAGAGTACTTCATTTTTGTCCTATTGTTAACCATAAAGTGTAATGACCCGGCTAGTCGTTCTGAGAGTATTAGCCCTGAAACCCTAATTATTGCTCCCTCTATTTTATTTTGTGGTTACGTAACTTGTTGGGAGGATTTGTTTTTGGTTTCAGAGTGAAAGGGGACACATAGTCCCTAAAATGGAAGTCTAAGTCATAAGAATTGACTGTAGTCTGATTTATGTGAAGACTACTCCGGAATGGAGTTTTGATGGTTCCAATAGCTCCGTATGGTGATTTTGGTCTTAGGAGCATGTTCGGATGTTGAATTAGAGGTCCGTAGGTCATTTCAGCATTAATTAGCGAAGGTTGGAAATTTGATGATTTTTGGGAAGTTTGACCGGGAGTAAAATTTTTGGAGTAGGTTCGTAATGTCAATTATGACTTGTGTACAAAATTTGAGGTCAATCGGACTTGATTTGATAGATTTCGGCATCGGATGTAGAAGTTTGAAATTCTAAAGTTCATTAGACTTGATTCGTTATACAATTCGTATTTTTAGCATTGTTTGATGTGATTTAAGGGCTCGACTAAGTCCGTATGATATTTTAGTACTTGTTGGTATATTCGGACAGGGTCCTGGAGGCCCCGGGAGTGATTCGGATTGAATCTGGAACAAATTTGGACTTGTGTGAATAGCTGAAGTGCACCAGTTCAGGTACAATCGTACTTGCGCAAGATTAACCGCAGGTGCGAGCTCGCAGAAGCGAGCGGACAATCGCATATGCGGGGATGATGAGGATGGCCAGTGGTCACAGGTACGACGTGAAGGTCGCATAAGCGGAGACGCTTCTGCGGAAGGGTGATCGCAGAAGCCGAGTGAGTGATGGAGCTGAGGTGGCCAAGGTTTCTGCAGAAGCGGACGAGGGGCCGCAGAAGCGCTTCCATAGATGCGGATGATTGTGCTCAGGTGCAGAGTCTAGAAGTTTAAGTGAACTCCATAGATGCGGAGATTTCACCGTAAAAGCGGTACCGCAGAAGCGGATTTTTGACTGCAAAAGGGGAAGTGCTAGGCGGAATGGTTTAAAATTGAGGGTTTACCATTTTCTTCATATTTTGAGGGATAGAGCTCGGATTGAGGCGACATTTTGAGTGTTTTTCAAAGAAAATACTTTGGTAAGGATTCTTGACTTATTTTTGATTAATTTTTACTAAAATATCATTTAATTAAGGATTTGGGTTGAGAAATTTGTGAAAAGGGTGGAAAGGTCTATAGGCCGAATTTTAAGGTTTTGATCAAGAATTTTGTATCGAATTTGAGTAATTTTGGTATGAGTGAACTCGATATCGAATGGGTATTCGCATTTTGTGACTTTGACCTGATTTCGAGACATGGGTCGACTTTTAGGGGCGATTTTCGATTCTTTGCTAAAGTCATATATTTATTATTTAAATTAGTTTTTTGTAGCTGTATTTATAGTATGTAATTACTTTTGGCTAGATTTTGTCCGTTCGGAGTCGGAAAGTCGAGGGAAAGGCATTCTTATCGACTGATTGAGCGACATTTGAGGTAAATGACTTGTCTAACCTTGTATGGGGGAACCTCCCTTTAGGTTTTGGTACTGTTATGATATTTGCAATACGTGAAGGCCGTGTACGCGAGGTGACGAGTGCGTACTCGGGTTATATGTTGAAAAATCTGGTTCTTGCTGAGTAGTTTTCTTTTAATTCCTTAACTGAGTTGCTCTAGCATGTGTAATCATCATGTTTAGCCTAATGTCGTATGCCTACATGTCTTAACTCTTACTTGCAATTTGTGCAATATGCTTAATTGAATTACCTGCTTCCTTTGTCTTGCATTCAGTCTTTAACTGTAGGATTCTCTTGCTCTAAATTTGTTGTTCCATAGGTTATGAGTTGTGTATTTACTTTTGGGACTACGAGGCGGTATCTCGGGAGCTTTCCCTTGTTGTGTATTTACTTTTGGGACTATGAGGCGGTACCTCGGGAGCTCCCCCTATTGTCTATTTATATTTGGGACTACGAGGCGGTATATCGGGAGTGCCCCTGATATTTACCTCTATTTGCTTTGTTGTTACCTTTCTGAAATTTCTCATTGTTAAATTCTCAGTTATTTTATTATATTATTATTATATCTTCTGCCTTGTCTCCTTTTTTATTTCAGTAGGGCCCTTCCTGACTTCGTCACTACTCTACCGAGATTAGGCTTGTCACTTACTGGGTACCATTGTGGTGTACTCATACTATACTTCTGCACATCTTTTTGTGCAAATCTAGGTTCTTCCTACCAGGTCAGATACCAGTGAGATAGCCATTCATGTAGACTTCAAGGTACTTTTGCCAACATCCGCAGACCTCGGAGTCCCTCTCTATCCTTATTATGTTATTTTCTTCCTTATTTTCCCTAGACTCTGATGTATAAAGATACTTAGCATTTCTCTGTAGAGCTTGCTACTTAAATCTACCGGATTTTGGGAGTTGTAATTATTTGAATCGTAGTTCTTATTTATATTTCATGTGTTGAGGTTTGGGTTCAGTTATTACACAAACTATTAGGCTTACCTAGTCTTAGAGACTAGGTGCCATCACGACATCCTACAGAGAAAAATTGAAGCAGTGACATAAAGGCGAAGATATGACAAATAGTTTTGGTAGGTGCTTGCGTGAGTGGGGGATAAATAAGATCTTCACTATCATAGTTAATAATTCAAGCTCAAATCATGTGACAGTAAAAGAATTGTCTACGCAATTAACAAAAATGGGAACTAATTTGATGAACGGCAATCACCTTCACGTGAGATGTATGGCTCACATCATGAATCTTGTAGTCTAGGATAGTTTAAAAGAATCTTCTTTGTCTATTGAACGTGTGTGGCATACAATGGGATACATTAGGCAGTCACCTGCGAGGTTGAAGAGATTTCAAGAAAGTTTTGATGATGAACAACTCAATTACAAAAAAAACTTTATCATTGGATTTTCCAACTAGGTAAAATTCCACCTACTTGATGTTGAGTAGGGCTATTGAATTTCAGAGTGTTTTCACATTATGCTTCTCGTGAAATTGGCTACAGGCATTATCTTCAGCATTCTTATATTGAAGATGGAATCCCTACGAGTGAACTTTTGAGTAGTGATTGGGAAAATATAAAAAGAATTACGAGATTTCTTGAGATCTTCTATCTTCTTACTTTGAAAATATCTGGATCACATTATGTTATATCAAATATCCATTTTCTTGAAATTTGTGCGGTTGTTATTTATTTGAAGCAATTGATAGCAAATGAAGATATTGTTTTAAGTGAAATGACAATAAAGATGAAATAAAAATTTGATAAATATTGGGGTGATCCAGGAAAAATGAACAAGATAATTTTTATTTCATGTATTTTGGATCCTCGTTACAGGCTCGAATTAGTTGGTTATACACTTGTAAAGAAGTTTAGTGACAGCCCAAGGGCAACTATACAAGCAGAAGTTAAGAAGTACATGAATTCATTATTTAATGAGTATGTAAGGTCCAACTCAAAAGGTGTCGCGCTTGCTTCATCTTCAACTTGCTCTTCATTGGATACTTCTACTTCCCGGCTTAGTGGCAGTCAAGTAAGTACCCAAAGTACAATACTTTTAGAATCATTCATGCAAGATCTAAAGAAATATAAAACTGTGAGTGGAGGTGTGGATGCTAGAACAAAGTTAAATAAATATTTTGGTGAAGAAACTTAGGATGATACTAAAGAATTTGATGTCCTTCTCTGGTGAAAAATGAACAGAGCTAGATTTCATGTTCTTGCGAGATGACTCATGATATATTAGATGTTTTGATTTCAAGTAGAGCATCCGAATGTGCGTTTAGTACACGAGAACATCTTCTTGATTCATTTAGGAGTTCATTGACTCCTAAATTGGTACAAGCTCTAGTGTGTCTTTAAGATTGACTTCGAAATGAAAAATTAAAATATGTAAATGTTGAGAAAGATCTTGATAAAATCAAGCAGCTTGAACAAGGTAATATTATTATTAATATGTTTGTTGTATATTGTTGTTGTAAATAGTTTATATTTATTGTGTGACTCATTATTATAAATTTTTTCCAGATTTAGGCAGCGCTGGAAAATGCCCTTCCACTAGTTGACGTGTAACTGATTGATTGAAAACTGACTAGGGAAGCAGAGGGAGTAGTTGTTGAATATGTTGTTGGGAAAATGTCTGTGTGCACTTTGTTTATCTCCTATTTCAACAGAAGCTACATCAGTATTATTAAGTTGATAGACTTACCCGTTTCCATCTTATTGTTTCTTTACAATGTTATAGCTCAAATACACACACTGCATCTGCATGTTCACACTTTTGACGACCAAAAGGTCATTTTTGAATTTAATAATTATTTTTGTGTTCTGAAATCTCAAATAGCACTATTCATCGTTTCTCGACTTGCGCAAACGGACCGGTAGGTCCGTATCGTGATTTAGGACTTGGGCGTATGTCCGAAATTTAATTTGGAGGCCCCTAACTCAAGTTATGGCCATTTAATGGAAACTAATAATTTAAAGGCTAAAGATTTTCAAAGTTTGACCACGGATTTGACTTTTTGATGTTGGGATCGGAATCCAATTCTGGAAATTTGAATAAGTCTGTTATGTCATTTATGACTTGTGTGCATAATTTGAGGTCAATCGAACTTGATTTGATAGGTTTCGGCATCGAATGTAGAAGTTGAAAATTCTTAAGTTCCTTAAGCTTGAATTGGAGTATGATTCATGGTTTTAGCGTTGTTTGATATGATTTAAGGTCTCGACTAAGTTTGTATGATGTTTTAGGACTTGTTGGTGTATTTGGTTGAGGTCCCGGGGGCCTCGGGTGAATTCTGGATGGTTAACGGAACAAAATTTGGACTTAAGGAAAATCTAAAATTTTGTCCTACTGGTGTAATTGCACCTGCGGATTTTAGACTGCAGATGCTGACTCGCAGAAGTGGACACCGCAGATGCGGGCTCGCAGAAGCGGACACCGCAGATACGGTCAAGTGTCCGCAGAAGCGAAAATCGCAGATGCGGTCAAGTGTCCGCAGAAGCGAAAATCGCAGATGCGGAAAAATGTCCGCTGAAGCGAAAACCGCAGATGCGGTCAAGTGTTCGCAGATGCGAAAATGCTGGACAAAACCCATAAAATCGAAAGTTAGCCATTTTTACTCATTTTTGAGTTTTGGGTCTCGGATTTAGGCGATTCCAAAGTGATTTTTCACGACTTTGAATTGGATAATTGTTCTATAACCAAAAGTGATTATATTTCATAAATCCATGTCTACATTCATCATTTATTTCGGATTTAGATGGAAAAAATTGAAATTTTTGTAAAATTTTCCAAAAACGAAAATTTAAGATTTGAAGGTCCATTTGAAATCAAAATTTGGTAATTTTTGTATGGTTGGACTCGTCTCGGAATGGGTGTTCGGATTCCGTAAGATTTTTCGAGATTCAATATGTGGGCCCCACTGTAGATGTTTTTGATGAATTTTGCATTTTAATCCGAAAAATTAGTTAATTTATATAGAATTAATTTCTACGATTTGTATTGAGTGTATTGAATTGTTTATGACTAGATTTGAGGATTTCGAACACAAATTCGCGAGGCAAAGGTTTATTGGAATCTTGAATTTGGTTGCAAAGCAAAGTAAGTGTCGTGGTTAACCTTGACTTGAGGGAATAGAACCCTTGAATGATTTGTTATATGAAATTCATGTGAACGACGTATAGGCGAGGTGACGAGAGTCTATAGTTGTCAAATTTATTTGTTTGCATAATTATTTAAACATCATAAATTATTTTAAGACATAAATTAATTTTTATAATAATTATTTCTCTCATATTCCTTGTCAAATATTAATTCTTGAATTCATGCAATAATTATTACATGCTTATTTCATTTATGTGTCTTAATTGCTACTTAACATTTAGCATATTAAATATGAAATTATTTATTTTCTCCCTGATTTTCTACAATTAATTGCTACTTATCATTACTTGTTTCCTGAATAAATTATAATCATTGTATGCTTTGTTGACTAATAATTTTTTATTGAGTGTGGTAATTATTGGAGTATTGTTATTACAATCAAGAGTTGTTAATTATATATTGCTGGAGCGGGTTGCATGCCGCAACATAAATGTAATGAATATATTGAGGGATCGGGTTGCACGCCACAACGGATTATATTTTAAGTTAATATTGTTGGAGCGGGTTGCATGCCGCAATGAAAATTTATTGAAGAATTATATTGTTAGAGCGGGTTGCACGCCGCAACGAAAATTAATTGAAATAATAATTAGTTATGACTGCCGAGTTGATTTCAACTGTTGAAACGAGTTACATGTTTTATTTCTATTATTGATTTTATTATTATTATTGCGTACAGGTTAATGTAAGTGACATGCCTTAGCCTCGTCACTACTTCGTCGAGATTACGCTCGGCACTTACAGAGTACATGGGGTCGGTTGCACTCATACTACACTCTGAATGTCTTGTGCATATTTCAGAGTTGGTCCCAACGACGTAATATAGATTTGCTCGGATTCAGCTACTAGTGGAGACTTGAGGTATAGCTGCACGGTGTTCGCAGCTCTGAAGTCCCATTCTACTTTATTTTAGCTGTGTGCTTTCTTTCAGCCAGCTTTATTTTGTTCAAACCTTTATTTGTATTATTCTAGAAGCTCATGCACTTGTGACACCAGTTCTGGGATGGTATTCAGACATCACTAGTATTATGGAGTATTCACTTTATTTCAGACTTTATTTTGGCATTTGTTTCTTTTTTATTAATTAATTTAAAATTGTGTTAAAATAGCTAATTATATTCTAACGTTGGCTTGCCTAACAAGTGAAATGTTAGGCGCCATCATGGTCACGAAGGTGGGAATTTTGGGTCGTGACAAGTTGGTATCAGAGCACTACATAGGTTTTACGAGTCACGAGCAAGCTTAGTAGAGTCTGAAGGAACGGTACGGAGACGTCTATACTTATCTCTCAGAGGCTATGAAATTTAGGAACAATATCACTTCTTTCATATTCTGTCAAGCGGTTTTATTCTATCATCGATGATTGAACCATTCTATTCTTATTCTCTCGCAGATGGTGAGAACACGTAATACAACTACTGACAGAGAGGGACTAGAGCCCCATGTGGCAACTATGACTAGGGGTAGAGGCCGAGGTCGAGGTCGTGCCAAAGGCCAAAGTAGAGGCAGAGGTAGAGCTCAAGCTAGAGCTCGAGCAATAGCACCCGTAGTAGAACCTCAGGTCGATCTTTAGGAGGAGGTTCCAGTTCAGACTATACCGGTTGGACTAGTTCAGGTCCCACAAGGATTCATAGCTACTCCAGTGCTTCAGGACGCCCTAGTCAGTTTGGTGATTCTTATGGAGGGCGTGGCCCAGAATGGTACACTTTCAGTGGCACCAACCGTCTCACAGGTTGGGGGAGGAGCACAGACTCCCACTACTCCCGCTCCAGAGCAGATGGCTCCCCAGTATCAGGCTCCAGCAGCCCCGCAAGTTGGGGTAGTGCAGCCAGTTATTGCGGCACATGCCGGTGATAGGTCCGCCATGTCTTCTGGGGCCTTATTGAGACTGGATAAGTTTACTAAGCTCTTTTCAGTTCACTTCAGTGGTACACCTTCTGAGGACTCACAGGATTATCTTGACCGCTGCCATGAGGTATTGCGGAACATGGGTATAGTTGGGACCAATGGGGTCGATTTGATGATTTCAGATGACAGGTTCCGCCAAGAGGTGGTGGAGAGATTATACATTGACCAGACTAGTTGGATTGCCTGCACTGACCTGGGAGCAGTTCTCACGGCTATTTCGAGAGAAGTTCCTCCCTATCATATTGAGAGAGGATTTCTGCCTGCAATTTGAGCGTCTACAGCAGAGCAGTATGACTGTTACTCAGTACGAGACCCGTTTTGTGGATTTAGCCCATCATGCTATCCTTTTACTACCTACTGAGAGAGAGAGAGAGAGAGGAGGTTTATTGATGGACTCGTTCACCCTATCAGGATTCAGATGGACAAGGAGACCGGAAGTGAGATTTCCTTTCAGGCGGCTACTAATGTTGCTAGGAGGATCGACATGGTTCTTACACAGGAGAGAGGGCAGGTGTCTGATAAGAGGCCTCATCAGTTCGGTGGGTTTAGTGTTGCCTCTTATGGAGGCAGGGGTAATTTTGGTAGGGGTAATCATCCCAGAACGTTTCATTCAGCACTTCAGGCATCTCACGGTACTTCAGGGAGTCACGGTTCTATTATACCTTACTCTAGGTAGCCAAATTTAGTGCACATTCAGCTCCTATGAATGCACCACCACTCCAGAGTCACTACAGTGGTTATCCGGCACGTTCGGTTCAGCTTTAGCTTCAGTAGCCACGGTAGCAGGATGGGTGTTATGAGTGTGGGAACATTGGTCACATCAGAAGGTATTGCCCTAGTTTGTCGAGTAACAGATCTCGGCAGGATTCTCATGCCATCATACCGGCACCGGTTGCTTCACCGCCTGCTCAGCTAACTAGAGGTAGGGGTTAGACAGCTAGAGGTGGAGGTTAGGCTATTAGAGGTGGAGGTCAGGCCGTTAGAGGTGGAGGCCATTCTGTTAGAGGCCGTCCCAAAGATGCGGTTCAGAATGGTGGGTCCCAACCAAGATTTTATGCTTTTCCGGCTAGGCCTGAGGCCGAATCATCCGATGCTGTGATTTGCAGGTATTGTTCCAGTTTTCCATAGAGATGCTTCAGTTTTATTTGATCCAGGTTCTATTTATTCCTATGTGTCCTCTTATTTTTCTTCATATCCGGTGATGCCTCGTGATTCTCTGATTGCTCCTATGTGTGTGTCCACTCCGGTGGGAGATTCTATCATAGTAGATCATGTCTATCGTTCGTGTGTGGGTACTATTGGGAGTCTTGAGACTAGTGTGGACCTTCTACTTCTTGATATGGTAGATTTTGATGTCATCTTGGGTATGGATTGGCTGTCACCTTATCGTGCTATATTGGATTGTCATGCCAAGATGGTGACCCTACATGCCGGGGTTACCTCGATTAGAGTGTAAAGGAACTCCCGGTCATTCTACCAGCAGGTTTATTTCTTATATGAAGGCTCGGCATATGGTCGAGAAGGGGTGTCTAGCCTATTTGGCTTATATTCATGATCCCAGTGCGGATGTTCCTTCTATGGACTCAGTACCAGTTGTTCGTGAATTTCGAGAAGTATTTCCTGCAGATTTGTCGGGGATGCCACCCGATAGAGATATAGACTTCTGTATTAATTTGGCTCCGGTCACTCAGCCCATTTCTATTCCACCATACCGTATGGCCCCGCCGGAATTGAAAGAATTGAAGGAGCAAGTACAAGATTTGCTTGATCGGGGATTAATTAGACCCAGTGTCTCGCCCTGGGGTGCATCAGTACTATTTGTAAAGAAGAAAGATGGATCTATGCAGATGTGTATAGAGTATCGGCAGTTGAAAAAGGCCACTATCAAAAACAAATATACGTTGCCAAGAATTGATGACTTATTTGATCAGCTTCGGGGTGTCAAGGTATTTTCGAAGATCGATTTGAGGTCTGGTTTCCATCAGTTGAAGATTAGGGCATCCAATGTCCCTAAGAAAGCTTTTCGGACTCGGTATGGGCATTACGAATTCCTAGTGATGTCATTTGGGCTGACAAATCTCCCAACAACATTTATGGATTTGATTAATCGGGTGTTCAAGCCTTATTTGGATTCCTTTGTGGTTATGTTCATTGATGATATCTTGATTTACTCCAGCAGTCGAGAGGAGCATGAGCAGCATCTTTTGATTGTGCTTTAGACTTTGAAGGATAATCAGTTATATGCTAAATTTTCATAATGTAAATTTTGGTTAGGCTCAGTTGCCTTTTTGGGGCATGTTGTATTGGCTGAAGGCATAAAAGTGGATCCTAAGAAGATTGAGGCAGTTTAGAATTGGCCTAGACCTACTTCAACTGCAGAGATCCGGAGTTTCCTGGGTTTGGTAGGATATTATCGCCGGTTTGTGGAGGGATTTTCGTCTATAACATCTTCATTGACCAAATTGACCCAGAAGGGTGCCCCATTTAGATGGTCAGACGAGTTTGAGTTGAGCTTTCAGAAGCTCAAGACCGCTTTGACTACAGTGCCAGTGTTGGTATTACCCACAGGTTCAGGATCTTATACGGTATATTGTGATGCATCTTGCATTGGGCTTGGTACAATATTGATGCAAGATGGCAGGGTGATTATATATGCGTCACGGCAGTTGAAATTTCACGAGAAGAATTATCATGTTCATGACTTAGAATTGGCAGCCATTGTTCATGCGCTGAAGATTTGGGGGCATTACCTTTACGGTGTCTCGTGTGAGGTATTTATTGCTCATCGTAGCCTTCAGTATTTGTTCAGACAAAAAGATCTCAATTTGAGGCAGAGAAGATGGTTGGAGCTGTTGAAAGACTATGATATCAACATTTTGTATCACCCCCGAAAGGCTAATGTGGTGGCTGATGCTTTGAGTAGAAAGGTTGTGAGTATGGGCAGCCTTGCTTATATTCCGGATGGTGAGAGACCGTTAGCTGCAGATGTTCAGACTTTGGCTAATCAGTTCGTGAGGTTAGATATTTCAGAACCCAATCGGGTTCTAGCTTGCACAGTCGCTCGGTCTTTTTTATATGAGCGCATCAGAGAGAGTCAGTATGATGATCCTCATTTACTTATCCTTAAGGACACAGTGCGGCACGGTGATACCAAACAGGTTACTATGGGGGAAGATGGAGTTCTGCAAATGCAGGGTCGTATTTGTGTGCCTAATGTGGATGGGCTTCGTGAATTAATTCTTGAAGAGGTACATAGTTCCAGGTATTATATTCATCCATGTGCCGCCAAAATGTATCAAGATTTACGGCAACATTATTGGTGGAGAAAAATGAAGAAGGATATATTTGCATATGTAGCTCAGTGTCTAAATTGTCAACAATTCAAGTACGAGCATCAGAGACCTGGTAGTTTGCTTCAGAAGTTAGAAATTCCTGAGTGGAAGTGGGAGCGTATCACTATGGATTTTTTTTGTTGGGATCCCACGGACTCTAAGAAGATTTGACGCAGTTTGGGTCATTGTGGACAGGTTGACAAAGTCAGCACATTTCATTCTAGTAGCAGTTACCTATTCTTCAAAGAGGTTAGCTGAAATTTACATTCGTGAGATTATCCGCCTTTACGGTGTGCCCGTATCTATCATTTCTGATCGAGGTACGCAGTTCACTTCGCACTTTTGGAGGGCTGTACAGCTCGAGTTAGGCACGCGGGTTGAGTTGAGTGTAACATTTCATCCACAGACAGACGAACAGTCAGAGCGCACTATTTAGATATTGGAAGATATGCTTCGCGCTTGTGTTATAGACTTTGGAGGTTCTTAGGATCAATTTTTGCTACTTGTGAAGGTTGCCTATAATAATAGCTACCAAACGAGCATTCAAATGGCTCTATATAAGGAATTATACGGAAGACAGTCTTGTTCGCCAGTTGGCTGGTTTGAACCGGGAGAGGCTCAGTTGTTGGGTACCGATTTGGTACAAGATGCCTTGGATAAGGTCAAAATTATTCAGGATCGACTTGACACAGCTCAGTCTAGGCAAAAGAGTTATGCCGACCGTAAAGTTCGTAATATTACATTCATGGTTGGAGATAGAGTACTGCTCCGGGTTTCACCTATGAAAGGTGTAATGAGGTTCGGAAAGAAGGGCAAGTTGAGACCTAGGTATATAGGACCCTTCAAAATTCTTGAAAGGGTGGGCGAAGTAGCCTACAGGCTTGCACTACCGCCTAGTTTATCAACAGTTCATCGGGTATTTCATGTATCCATGCTCCGGAAATATCATGGTGATCCATCCCATGTATTAGATTTCAGCTCAGTCTAATTGGACAAGGATTTAACTTATAAAGAGGAGCCGGTAGCTATTCTAGCCCGGCAGGTCCGACAGTTGAGTTCTAAGAGTTATCCTTCAGTTCGGGTGCAATAGAGGGGTCAGCCGGTAGAAGCAGCTACCTGGGAGTCCGAGTCGGACATACGGAGTAAGTATCCACACCTTTTTACCAACTCAGGTATTTTTCTAATTCCGTTCGAGGACAGATGTTTGTCTTAGAGGTTCACACTTATGATGACCCAAAATAATTTTCCGGAAAGTTTTTATATGAAAAATTGATTAAAATGTGAAATAGAGTCTTAAAACTCAACTGATTTGACTTTGATCAATATTTTAAGCAAACGGACCCGGATAAGTATTTTGACAGTCCTGGTAATTCTGTATCATGATTTGGGACTTGGACGTATGCTCGGAATTTAATTTGGAGGTCCCTAGCTCCAGTTATAGCCATTTAATGGAAACTAGTAATTTAAAGGCTAAAGATTTTCAAAGTTTGACCACGGATTTGACTTTTTGATATCGGGGTCGGAATCCAATTTTAGAAATTAGAATAGGTCTGTTATGTCATTTATGACTTGTGTGCAAAATTTGAGGTCAATCGAACTTGATTTGGTAGGTTTCGACATCGAATGTAAAAGTTAAAAATTCTTAAGTTCCTTAAGCTTGAATTGGAGTATGATTCATGGTTTTAGCGTTGTTTGATGTGATTTGAGGTTTTGACTAAGTCTGTATGATCTTTTAGGATTTTTTGGTGTATTTGGTTCAGGTCGCGGGGGTCTCGGGTGGATTCCGAATGGTTAACGGATCAAAATTTAGAATTAAGGAAAATCTAAAATTTTGGCCTTCTGGTGTAAACGCACCTGTGGATTTTAGACCGCAGATGCGGGCTCACAGATGCGGTCAAGTGTTCGCAGAAGCGAAAACCATAGATGCGGTCAAGTGTCCGCAGAAGCGAAAACCGCAGATGCGGTCAAATGTCCGCAAAAGCGAAAATCGCAGATGCGGTCAAGTGTCTCCAGATGCGAAAATGCTGGACAGAACCCATAAAATTGGAAGTTAGCCATTTTTACTCATTTTTGAGTTTTGGGCCTCGGATTTAGGCGATTCAGAAGGGAGTTTTCACGACTTTGAATTGGGTAAGTGTTCTATAACTAAAAGTGATTATATTTCATAAATCCATGTCTATATTCATCATTTATTTCGAATTTAGATGGAAAAAATTAGAATTTTTGTAAAACTTTCCAAAAACAAAAATTTAAGATTTGAAGGTCCCTTTGAAATCAGAATTTGGTAATTTTTATATGGTTGGGCTCATCTCGGAACGGGTTTTCGGATTTCATATGTTTTTTCGAGATTCGAGATGTGGGCCCCACTGTCGATATTTTAGATGAATTTCGGATTTTAATCCGAAACATTAGTAAATTCATATGGACTTAATTTCTACGATTTATATTGAGTATATTGAATTGTTTATGACTAGATTTGAGAATTTTTTACATAAATTCGTGAAGCAAAGGCTTATTGGAATCTTGAATTTGGTTGCAAAGCGAAGTAAGTGTCGTGGTTAACCTTGACTTGAGGGAATAGAATCCTTGAATGATTTGTTATATAAAATTCATGTGAACGACGTATAGGCGAGGTGGCGAGTGTCTATACGTTGTCAAATTTATTTGTTTGCATAATTATTTAAACATCATAAATTATTTTAAGACACAAATTAATTATTATAATAATTATTTTTCTCATATTCCTTGTCAAATATTAATTCTTGAATTCATGCAATAATTATTACATGCTTATTTGATTTATGTGTCTTAATTGCTACTTGACATTTAGCATATTAAATATGAAATTATTTATTTTCTCCCTAATTTTCTACAATTAATTGCTACTTATCATTGCTTGTTTCCTGAATAAATTATAATCATTGTATGCTTTGTTGATTAATAATTTCTTATTGATTGTGGTATTTATTGGAGTATTTTTATTACAATCAAGAGTTGTTAATTTTATATTGTTGGAGTAGGTTCCACGCCGCAACGGAAATGAAAAAGAATATATTGGGGGATCGTGTTGCACGTCGCAACGGATTATATTTTAAGTTTATATTGTTGGAGCGGGTTGCACGCCGCAACGAAAATTTATTGAAGAAATATATTGTTGGAGCCGGTTGCACGCCGCGATGGAAATTGATTGAAATAATAATTGGTTATGACTGCCGAGTTGGTTTCAACTGTTGTAACGAGTTACATGTATTATTTCTATTATTGTTATTATTACTATTTTTGCATATGGAATAATGTAAGTGACCTGCCTTAGCCTCGTCACTACTTCGTCGAGGTTAGGCTCGGCACTTACAGAGTACATAGGATCGGTTATACTCATACTACACTCTGCACTTCTTGTGCAGATTTCGGAGTTAGTCCCAATTGCGTACTGTAGATTTGCTCTGATTCAGCTACTGGTGGAGAGTTGAGGTATAGTTGCACGGCGTTCGCAGCTCTGAAATCCCCTTCTACTTTATTTTAGCTGTGTGCTTTCTTTCATACAGCTTTATTTTTCTTAGACCTTTAATTGTATTATTCTAGAAGCTCATGCATTCGTGACACTAGTTCTGAGATGGTATTCAGACATCGCTAGTATTATAGAGTATTCACTTTATTTCACACTTTATTTCTGCATTTATTTCTTTGTTATTAATTAATTTAAAATTGTATTAAAATAGCTAATTATATTCTAACGTTGGCTTGCCTAGAAAATGAAATGTTAGACGCCATCACGGTCCCGAAGGTGGAAATTTCAGATCGTAACAACACTTCACAGTAGGATAATATAATCTGCATTTATGTTTACATATTATAACGGCCAAGTTACATAAATACGCACACTGGGGTGTTATTTCCGGCAAAGTATTTCCTATAATAGAACCAATGTTGGATTTTTGCAGCTGCGTATGAGCAACATTGGGCTCTGGCTTGGTGGTGTCCTCTGGTGCAGGCTACTTTTGTGTTGGTTCAGTTGGTTTTATCCTTGTTTCAATTTGAGCTTTTTGTATTGTTATAGCTGGAGGGTTGAAACGATAAAAGCCAGCGAACAGACAGTTAGCTCATATTATAGCACAATAAAGTAATAGCAACTTGATACTATATTATTGCATAAGTAGTTGTAAGTTCAGAGTTGTTATTTTGATAAGCATTCCTAAGGTGCTTTTCTTGGGATCAAATTATAAACAGATACATTCATATAAGATTCAAGTCCAAAACAATCACAAATGTGCACAAAATTGTAACATAGAATGATATATCTGTCTGATGTTTGTGGCTAATGGCAGTCGTCTCTAGCTTCTAGATAAGTGGGGACTTTAACTACTTATTTGCGCCTTTTGACTTTCATTTTAGTTCAAAAATGCTTAAAGAAATTCCCGAAAAATGATAAAATATGCTTACTTACAGGAGTATTAGAAAATGAGCCAAAGTGATGAAATTCAACTCAAGAATGAGTGATTTTGAACAAGGACAAAAATCAAGCAAAAAGGCTAAATAATTATGCGGACCGTATAATAATTGCGGCCACAGAAGTAAAAGTTCAGAGAGTGTCAAATTCAATCCCAACAAGAACTGCGGACCGCACTATAATTGTGCGGCTGCAGAAATCAAATGTGCGGCCGCACCTAGAATTATGCGGACCGCAGAACTCAAGAGATGCGGCTGCAATTCAGAATTGTGCGGCCGCAGAATCCACTCCTGTCAAGAGCTGAATAAAAGTGCGGACCGCACACAGAATTGTGTGGCCGCAGAACCTCCTAAAGGGCATTTTTGTCCGAAAATTCCAGCTTTATATAAATAGACTACTTTCACAAAATTAGGTCAAGTTTGGAATATCTGAAAGTTGGTAGCCGTTTTTCTTTACTGTTTTGGGAAACTTTATCATAGATTGTCAATTTTAAAATTGGATTTTCATCTATTTATCATTAAATATGAGTTTAATCATCTTTTCTTCTTTATTTTCTTCATCACCCACTATGAGTAGCTAAATTTCTAGCTAGGGTTGTGACCCAACCTTAGTGTGGGTACCTAATGGGTGTTTGATTTAGGGCTTGTTTATGGTTGGGTGTGTAATATTTAGCCTAGTTCTTGCTATAATTGTAGAATTAATGGTTGCAAACATTGATTCAAGCCTATTTGACTTAGTCTCTACTTGAGAAAGAGAGACTTAGTCTAGAAAAACTTGGCTAACAAAAAATTGAGATGAACTCAAGAAACTGATAGTCCCAATTAAAGGGTTGAATCTAGAGATGTTAAAATCCGACTTGAGCATCTATCAACTATTTTGTGCATTATATATTTGGACTTGAGAAATCCAAATTGGGAAAAACCACTCTATTATTAAGAGGTATTAAGTGGGTAATTGTGTGTTGATTGCTATTATACACCTCGACCAATAAAACTCGCTCTAAAGCCCACAACCCGTTAGGCAAATACCTAGGTGAAAGTCACAACCCTAGATCCTTTACATACTTGAAAAACAACACCAAAAATATTATTATCTAGCTTTACATTTGCAAACCATAGCATAATTTAGAAGTGGAATCAAAACACAGTTTGTGGAAGTGCATCTTAGACACTTTATGCGCTTAGTCTGAATATATACCTAATCCCATCTACGCTCCATGTGAATTCGATCCCGACTCCTAGTTAGGTATTATTATTGCAATCGACTGCTTCACAACCCCAAACTGAGGTGTGATTTGGGCGAGATCAATTTTTGGCGCCGTTGCCGGGGAGCTAAAAAATGGATTTAACTATATATTTGGTTTTGTGTGTGACTTGTCTTCCTTTCCTTCAATGCTACTAATCTTTTTGGTGAAAGAATTGTGGGTAAAAAATGGCTCTCAACAACAATGATCCTCTCGGAAACTTGCCATTGGGGGAGGATGTGGATGATGACCAAGTTGACGAGGTTCCTCTTGAACCTCAAGCAATTAGACGAGGTCGACCGCCTCATGACAATGTTCCCGTTCCTCCCCCACCTCCACCAAGAGCAGCTCCACACCGGGTGTTTCCAAATGAAGGTTATGCAAGTGCCATAGTCCCGCCCCGCATTAGAGCGGGCAACTTCCAAATCACTAATGTTATGCTCACATTGCTAGAGCAACGGAAATTCTTCATCGAGGCTCCGAATCAAAATGCGTACGAATATTTGAAAGGATTCGTGGACACTTGCTGGGGGAGTAAACAGACAAACGTCTCCGAGGATGCTTTAAGGTTGAGGCTATTTCCTTTCTCACTACAGTGGAAAGCCTTGGATTGGTTAGAAAGGTTGCCAAACCATTCCATCCATACATGGGATGAATTGGCTGAGAAATATATTTCCAAGTTCTTTTCTCCCAGGCATATGGCTACTCATAGAGACGAAATTCTAGCATTCAAACAAAAACCCAATGAGCCGTTGCATGAGATATGGGAGAGGTATCGAACTATGGTGAAAGAGTGCCTGAATAATGACATGACTGAGGCTATGATTCAACAGACTTTCTATAGGGGGATTAATACTACCAATCAATGCGTGTTCAACCAACTTGCCGGTGGAAATTTCATGACAACACCATATGCCGTAGCTTGTGAGATCTTAGATGAAATGGAGGATAACTTCATCGGAATGGCAAAGTAGAGAAAATGTTCTTCAAGGTGATCCAAATGTGATTCACCTAAATAAAGAATTACATGATCATGGGCATGCAATTGCCGAGTTGACCACCATAACGAATCAATTATCCAAAGCTCAACTTCAACAAGTTCAAGGTCCTAAGCAAGTAAATATAATGGAAGGAGTAAATATGATGGTGAACAAGCAAAGCCAAAAGGGTCAACAAGTGCAAAACCGTGCGGAACAATATGTGCAAGAAGATAGTGGGTTTGACCAAGATGAATCTTACAATGAACAAGAGGAGGAAGTACAATATGTGAACAACTTCCAAGGGCAAAGAAACAACTCTCAAGGCCCGAATCAACAACAATGGCTATCTCAAGGTAATCAAGGGAATTGAAACAATCAAAATAACTAAGGTAATTGGAATGGTCAAAATAATCAAGGGAATTGAAACAATCAAAATAACCAAAGCAATTGAGGTAGAAATAGTCAAGGATATCGGGAAGGCAACAACCAAGGGGGATGGAACAATAATCAAGGGAATAGGGGGTCGGGCTTTCAAAGGCCCTCGATGTTTCAACAACCAAGCAACCCGCCTCCTTATCTTTCCCATGGTCCTAGCTCTTCCAATAATGAGATGGGGCGAATTAAGAACATGTTTAAACAAATGATAGAGAAGAATGTCGATCCGATGCTCAACTAGCCTCTCACAATACTTCAATTCGCAATTTGGAAGTTCAATTGGGGAAAATCTCGCAAGATTTAAACACTCGTCCTTAGGGGGCACTACCAAGTGACACGGTGGTGAACCTGAAGGGTGGGAACAACACGGTACATGCAACCACCTCAAGTCAAAGAAAAATTATGGATGATAAACATGTGATTCAAGAAGATGAGATTCCAAACAATGTGGTGCAAGTAAATGACGAAGGGAGAATTGATATTTATGAAAATGTGGAGGAGACTCAAGAAGAAGTAAACCCGTCTAGAGAACACATTGTTGACATGCCAGAACCGGTAGTTCCAAAGGCTAAGGCACAAATGTCAAGACCTCCTCCACCATACCCTCAAAGGATTTCCAAGCAAAATGGAGAGAACCAATTCAAAAAGTTCATTGACATGATGAAGAGCTTATCTATTAATGTGCCATTAGTTGAGGCTTTGGAGCAAATGCCTGGATATGAAAAGTTCATGAAGGATTTGGTGACAAAGAAGATGTCGATGAATTGTGAGACTATAAAGATGACACATCAAGTGAGCGCAATTGTCCACTCAATGGCTCCTAAAACGGAAGATCCCAGTGCTTTCACAATCCCTTGCACCATTAGAAGCGCCGACTTTGCCAAAGCTCTTTGTGATCTAGGGATGAGTATCAACTTGATGCCCTACTCGGTTTTCAAAACGTTGGGTATTGGGCAACCAAGACCCACTTCTATGAGGTTACAAATGGTGGATCGTACTATGAAGATACCATTGGGAATTATTGATGATGTGTTGGTTCGAGTTGATAAATTCATCCTCCCGGCGGACTTTGTAATTCTTGATTGTGAAGTAGACTATGAGGTACCTATTATTTTGGGTAGACCTTTCCTTGGTACGGGGAAGGCACTTGTTTATGTGGAAGCCGACGAGCTCACCTTTCAGGTGGGTGATGAAAAGGTGGTTTTCCATGTGTGCAAATCTATGAGGCAACCGAATAGCAATGAAGTTTGTTCGTTTATGGACTTAGTGACTGAGGTGATTATTGATGATGCTAGTGTTATGATGAATGTTGATGATAATTTGGAGGCCGTATTACTTAATCATGAAGATGAAGATAAGGATGGCTATGTGGAATGTGTGAATGCATTGCAAGGAATATGGTCGTACACTTATGAACCCCGCAAATTGTCCTTAGATCTTGAAAACCGGAAGACTCCTCCAACAAAGCCCTAAATCAAGGAGCCTCCCACTTTGGAGTAGCCATTGCCTCCACATCTCAGGTATAAATTCTTTGGCTCGTGCTCTACTTTACCGATTATTCTTTCCTCTTGTTTGACTAACATGCAGGTAGACTCTACTTTGGCGGTGCTACAAAAAAGGAAGAAAGCTATCAGATGGACATTGGCGAATATTCGGGGTATAAGCCCCGCCTTTTGCATGCATAAGATTATTTTGGAGGAGGATGCCAAATCCTCCGTTGAACATCAAAGAAGACTAAATGAAGCAATTCAAGAGGTGGTGAAGAAAAAGATCATAAAGTGGTTAGATGCCGGGGTTGTTTACCCCATTTTCGATAGCTCGTGGACCTCTCTAGTACAATGTGTCCCAAAGAAATGGGGCATGATTGTGGTCACCAATGACAAGAATGAGTTGATTCCTACAAGAACGGTAACCGGGTGGAGAGTGTGTATGGACTATCGCAAGCTCAACAAAATCACAAGGGAAGATCATTTCCCACTTCCATTCCTTGATCAAATGCTTGATAGGTTGGTCGGTCGTGCTTTCGATTGTTTCCTTGATGGATATTCCGGCTACAATCAAATTGTTATTGCTCTGGAGGACCAAGAGAAAACTACTTTCACATATCCCTATGGTACTTTCGCATTCTCACGGATTCCATTTGGGTTATGCAATGCACCGGCGACTTTTCAACAGTGTATGATGGCTATCTTCACCGACATGGTGGAGGATTTTCTTGAGGTATTCATGGATGATTTTTCTGTGGTTTTGAATTCCTTTAATTATTGCTTGAAAAATTTGGATGAAGTCTTGGCAAGATATGAGGAGACAAACTTGGTGCTCAATTGGGAGAAGTGTTACTTCATGGTCGAGGAAGGCATTATCCTTGACCACAAAATTTCAAAGAATGCTATTGAGCTCGACAACACTAAAATAGAGGTAATTTCTAAACTCCCACCCCTACATCCGTGAAGGGAGTCAGGAGCTTCTTGGGTCATGCGAGGTTCTATCGCCGTTTCATCAAGGATTTTTCCAAAGTGGTGAACCCCTTGTGTAAGCTTTTGGAGAAGGATGCCAAATTCTATTTCAATGAGGATTGCATGAAGGCATTCAAATTGCTCAAGATCAAATTGTCAACTACTCCTATTATCACAGCACCGGATTGGATCTTGCCTTTTGAGCTCATGTGTGACGCAAGTGATGTGGAGGTCAGAGCAATTTTGGGGCAACGTATCAATAAAATTTTTCATCCAGTCTACTATGCTGGTAAGACCATGAACGATGCCCAAGTAAATTACACGGTGACCAAAAAAGAGCTCCTTGCTATTGTCTTTGCTAAGGAGAAGTTCCTCCCGTACTTGATGGGTAAAAAGGTAATTATCCATACCAATCATGTGACACTTCGGTACTTAATGAGCAAAAAAGATTCAAAGTTGAGGTTAATGCGACGGGTGCTTTTATTGCAAGAGTTCGATCTCGAAATCCAAGACTGCAAAGGTAGTGAAAACCAAGTGGCGGACCACTTGTCTCGCTTGAAGGAGGAGGGGAGGCCACATGACGGCCTTGAGATTAATGACTCCTTCCCCAACGAGCAACTTCTAGCCATTTCAATGACCAAGATGCCATGGTTTGCCGACTTAGCAAATTATCTTGTGAGTGATATTGTACCGAATGAGTTCTCTTCAAACCAAATGAAAAAGCTCAAACGGGAATGCCTTGACTATTATTGGGATGAATCGTATCTCTTCCGGATTTGTACCGATGGTGTGATTCGACGATGTGTACCGGAGGAAGAACAAGTGGAAATTCTTGAGGCTTCCACTCTTCACCATATGGTGGTCCCCATGGTGGAGCGAGAACGGCGGCAAAAGTATTGAGTTGTGGATTCTATTGGCCTACCCTTTACAAGGACGCTAGTGATTTAGTCAAGCGTTGTGATGAATGTCAAATGGCCGATGGGATTTCTAAGAAAAATGAGATGCCCCTCACCACCATCTTAGAAATTGACATTTTTGATGTATGGGGAATTGATTTCATGGGACCATTCGTTAGCTTTTGTGGGAACACCTACATTTTGGTAGCTGTGGACTATGTGTCAAAGTGGGTTGAGGCCATTGCTCTACCCAACAACGAAGCTCGAAGTGTGGTGGCATTTTTTAAAAAGAACATCTTTACAAGATTTGGTACTCCAAGGGTCATTATAAGTGATGGGGGATCGTACTTTTGCAACAAAGCTTTTGATACCTTACTCACCAAGTATGGTGTCACTCACAAAGTCACGACCCCCTATCACGCTCAAGCAAGCGGAATAGTGGAAGTCTCCAACCGGGATATCAAGAGTATTTTGTCAAAGACAGTGAATGCCAACCGGACGGATTGGTCGAAGAAACTTGATGATTCTCTATGGGCCTATAGGACGGCTTACAAAACACCGATTGGGATGTTTCCATACCAGTTGGTGTTCGGGAAAGCTTGTCACCTTCCGATGAAACTTGAGCACAAGGCTCTGTGGGCATTGAAGAAGCTAAATCTTGAGTGGGATATCGCTGCCAACTTAAGGGTGGCACAATTGAATGAGCTTGATGAATTCCGGTACCATGCATATACAAGTTCTTCCTTATATAAGGAGAAAATGAAGTAACTCCATGATAAATATATCTGGAACAAGGAGTTCAAAGAAGGTGATCTTGTGTTGTTGTTTAATTCTCGGTTACGGATGTTTCCAGGAAAGTTGAAGTCTAAGTGGAGTGGTCCGTTTGAGGTTGTGAATGTGACACCCTTTGGTTCATTAGACTTGAAGAATAAAAATGATGAAGTGTTTAAAGTCAATGGTCACCGGGTGAAGCATTATCTTGGAAAATTTAATGATGGCCACGTTGTGGAATTAATTCATTTCAAGTGATTGATGGTAATCTACGCCGCACCGTGACGTTAAATTAGGCGCTTCTTGGGAGGCAACCCAGGTTTCTTTTTATTTCTCTTTTTCTTCTTTTTAGATAGGTTCTGTTTTGTGCTAACTGGTTTTGAAGTGAATTGCAGGAATGGGTGTGCTTTGCAGGAACTGTGCTCTAAATAATGGCTTAGTGTTGAAAAAGTGTGGACTGCACAATCTTGCATGCCACAGCAGAAAGGACTTTGTGGCCGCACAATTCTTTGGGTGGCTGCATAACTTGAGAACCAAAAATGCAACTCTCTGAAGTTTGAAATTGTAGAGAATTGGCCAATCTGTGGCCGCACTTGAAATTGTGCGGTCCGCACAAATATCTATGGCCGCACCCAATTTTGTGCAGACCGCAGATCTTCAGATGGACCAGGTAAAGAGTGCGGACCGCACACAAAATTGTGCGGCCGCACTCGGCTGCACATTTTGACCTAAGTTGGTCAACCTATAAATAGGCCCTCCTCTCACTGTTCCATACTTTACGCACTTTGAACTCTTAACACCAAAGAAAGCACAGTACACAAAAATTATTTCAAACATCACACTCATTTCATTATCCTAGATTCTCCCCTGCATACTTCATCACCGTATGTTCAATTCGTGTTTAGATATTTTCAAATTTTCTTAGTTTTTGTTCTTAATTAGTATAGTTACTTTTAGGCCTAAATGTCAGATGATTCATCATGTATGCTTAAAATTGTGTGGGTAATTTCATATATACTCATTGGGGTTGGGTAAATCATGTATCATGTCTAATCTGCCAATATCATATCTAAATTGTGCAAAAAAAAACCAAATTAAAAAACCTAAGTCAGTGCCGTCTAATTTTGAATTGTGTGGTCGCACATGAAATTGTGCGGTCCGTAGATCCTTAGTTAGGGCAAATATTTGTGCATTTAATGTGTGGACCGCACTCAAAATTGTGCGGTCCACAGAAAATTAACTGCATCCGCAGAAAATTTGTGCGACCGCAGATTCAAATTTCAGAGAACTGGTACTACTGGGCCTGGAATTGTGCGACCGCACTCACAATTGTATGGTCTACACTTCAATTATGCGGTCGCACTTCATAATTATGCAGTCCGCACAAGGAAGTCTGCGGTCACACTCGGAATTGTGCAGATCGCACTTCCCCCTCTTGCCCATTATTTTATCTGAAACATTTTTATAGTCTGTGTTTGAACTTTAACTAACTCATGTTGCTATGTATTGCAGAAAATGGTTAGATTAAGAGGATGTGGTGACACTTCCGAAGGGAGGGGTGAACCCTCTCGAGGCCGAGGCAGGGGTACCCTACCACTCTCCGTGCAAAAAGTGATTAGTAAGAAGGCAACAATAGGCTGAGGTAGACAGCCAGAGCCCTCCGAATCAAGTTCATATGCCCCGTCTAGGGAAGCATCGGAGGGCGACGCAGTGCAAAGGCAGCCTGCTGTGCCATCACAGCCACAGATGCCCCGGGACAGATACTGACTGAGAGACGAGCCTACCTCTTCTGAGAGTAATTCTGAGGGATCAGAAGGGAACAGTCAGGCTACGGAGCCCTCATCTACTCATGCCCCCTCCGCACCAGTCACAGCTGATGATGATGATGATGATATTTTAGATGACGGTCGGGGGAAGATAGGTTTGTGAGCCTGACTGGATTCAATAGGTTCCGGGAGTGGTGGCCACAGAGATCGCTCATGAACTTGACTGCATTCAATAGGTTCCGCAAAGATCGCTAACTCTTGAGTAGCAGATTGTGTTAAAAGATCTGGATAGATACAATCCAAATGTGTTAAGACAATTTCCGGAAAGAAAATGGTGGAAATGGTTCATGAAAAGCGTATTGGATGCCAAGGAGCACTTAGTCCGGGAGTTCTACACCAATGTGGTGCATATCAAGAAGGGGACTAAGGTGACTAAGGTGAGGAACTTGAAAGTACGATTTGATCAGAGCACCCTGAACACTTATTTAGGGTTCGAGGATATGGAGCCGGTGCAGAATTTACAGACGTTCACACTTGGTGACGCAACTCGCCCTTGGCTAACTGAGATACTGGTAGCTCCAAGACTAGCACCACCATGGATCATAGCAGGGGTTCCTATTCTGCGGAACACCCTCAACTTTGAAGCAAAAGGGTGGCAAACATTTGTATGCAGTCGCATAGACCCAAACCGGAATGAAATCAACCTTCCAATCCCCCGGGCAGTCTTAGTTGCATCTATCATGGCCGGGTACCCAATTAATGTGGGTGCCATCATGTCGGCCAACATGTCTCTGGTTGTCAGAAAGGGTGAAAGCTCTTATCCATATCCCAACACTATCACGGAGTATCTCACGGATGCAGGGGTGGAGCCCAAGAGCTTTGATACGAAGGTAAGGGCTAAGCAGCCCTTCTCCTGGTACTCTCTGAAGGACCCAAGTAACCCGAAAAATAAGGGTAAGTCGACTACTACCGTAGGCCAGTCTTCAGGGCCATCAGCATTTGTATCAGTGTCTTCCTCCTCAATTTATCCACTCTCTGCACTGCGAGTCTCCAAGACGCTGGTGAGTCTCAACAACTGGATGCAGACAGCTACTACAAAGCTGTCTGACCTATCCAATGCTATTGCAGCTCATACCTCTACCTCAGCACCCTAGATTCCTCCGTCATTGGAGGAAACATTGAAGAAGAATTTGGACAATCAGAAGACCATCATGGATACATTGGTGGCACATGGGGGAGATATTGAGGAGTTGGGTAAACAAGTGAAGAAGATGAAGAAATCACAGGCCTCAAGAACATCAGTGGACAAGTTGAGACAAGAAGTGACCAAGATAACAGCCGATGGGGATCTTCCATTTGACTTACTGATGGAGACACATCCATCAGTACCAGCAGACCCAACAGCATCAGTGGTACCAGCTGGCCAGTCTGAGGAGCCAGACCATGCTACACACACTGCTGAGGCGGTGCTACAGATGTTCACCAACCCAGATGCTCCCCGAGCAGGGGATGATGAGATCCAGTTGGAGGAGCCTGAGGGAGGTGATGCTTCTATGGATACCTAGACCACATAGGGAGTCCTCTCTACTCTTTCCCCTCATTATTTTGATTTTTGTTAAGCACTGAGGAAAACGCTTATTCTTATTCAGGGGGTGGTATGCTTTTGATTTGATATGACATTTGACATTGGCCTGTAATAACTATAATACTATATTTTTATCTTTATTTTCTTTTTCATTATGTATATATTCCTCCCTCTCTATTGATGTATATATTCTCTTTCCCATTCTCGGCTTGTATATTCATTTTTGCTTTCAGTAGTTACTTCATAGCATCTTTATTTTGTTTCTTAGTAGTTTGGCTTGTTATTTACTTTAATAGCTTCTTGTTGATTTGGTAGCTTCTTTTTATGTTTAAGTGGTCAATAAGCCTTTGGAAAGAAATGGCTCTAGTTAGTGACCTTGTGACTCTTGTGTTGACTTAGGCAACCATCGAGTGATTTAGTTGAACCATTAGTGATTTTCGATCTTGAATACGGTTGTTATGGGCCCTCGAACTCCATCCTCTTGAACAATACAGTTGTGTGAGAGGTGAGATGTTTTGTTACAAGTCCAAGTACCCTTGCAAATGGTCTAGAACTTTCCCCGAATATGCTTCTAGGCGAAATTCTAAGTTTTGCTTGGCTTGAGAAGTGATTATGGGCTCTCCTTGACCCGTTTTGAAATTTTTCATGGCCCACCAATGATGTTATCCCTAGTCAACCCTTTTGAGCCTAAATCCTTTCTCATTTAATAACCATGTTAGAAGCCTTTACCCATTTTGTAGTGACCCTCTCTTGGCACCGAAACTTTCCTTAACACTCATGAGAAGCAAATTCGCGAAAACATAAGTTTGGGGGAGAGACGAGGAGTTTGAAAGTGGTATCAAGGTATAAAAAGAGAAAATAAATGAAGAAAAAGAAAGAACAAAAGAAAAACACCAAAAGAAAATGAATAATTTGAAGAGTTGAAGGGATTCAAAGAAAAGCAAAAGTGCAGAGCATGAAGAAAACAAAGAAGGAGAAAATGAATATCATGACCAAGAAAAAGTGATGTCAAGTCTCTCTAGTTCCCCTAAGGAAAAAGAAAATGACTCAGAGTCGGGAAAGCATGAGCTAAAAAGAGAAAATGGAGTGCTTAAGGAAAGATGAACCCGTTCTATTCCAACATTTCCTACCTTAGTCCAAAAGCCTTCATTACCTGCCGAAAAAGCCCTACGTGATTTCAAGCCGAGTGAGCTTACATTAATGGTGATTTACATGAGGGGAAAGCATATGGTACTTAGAGCCTCACTTGTGACATTCTTTTGAGAGTGATGAACGAACTTTTCACAAATCATTGAATTGAGTGATACATTCTTAAGTGAGATGAGCTAACGGAGAGCATAGGAGGATGAGTTTGGGATCCACAGTGACCTACATGAAAGTGCGAACTTTCTTGATGAGTAAAGTCAACTCTTGATGCTCAAGTATCACATTAGAACTATTTGTGCTTTTACCTTCAAAACATTGCCTTATTGATGATTCATGAGTGTGTGGGTAATTGTTGGTCCCAATTGATGTGTGTTTGATTCACCTTAGCTTAGCTGGAATAGCTCTTTTCTTGTGGAGGTGGGAATTACCTTATTTGCTTGAGGACAAGCAAAAGCTTAAGTTTGGGGGAGTTGATAAGTGGGGATTTTGACTACTTATTTGCGCCTTTTGACTTTCGTTTTAGTTCAAAATGCTTAAAGGTATTCCAGAAAATTGATGAAATATGCTTACTTGCAGGAGTATTGAAAAATGAGCTAAAGTGATGAAATTCAACTCAAGAAGGAGTGATTTTGAATAAGGACAAAAATCAAGCAAAAAGGCTAAAGTATGGACCACAAAATTTTGTTTGCGGCCACAGAACAAGAAGAAAATTCAACAGAGCTTCAGTGTAAAGTGCGGACCGCACAATAATTGTGCGTCCGCAGAAATCAAAATTCAGAGAGTGTCAAATTCAAGCCCAACAAAAACTACGGACCACACTATAATTATGCGGCCGCAGAAATCAAATGTGCGGCTGTACCCAGAATTATGCGGATTGCAGAACTCAAGAGATGCGGCCGCAATCCAGAATTATGTGGCCGCAGAATCCACTCATGTCAAGAGCTGAAGAAAAGTGCAGACGGCACACAGAATTATGCGGCCGCAAAACCTCCTAAAGGGCAATTTTGTCTGAAAATTCCAGCTTTGTATAAATAGACTACTTTCACGAAATTAGGTCAAGTTTGGAATATCTGAAAGTTGGTAGCCATTTTTCTTTACTGTTTTAGGAAACATTATCATGGCTTGTCGATTTTACATTGGATTTTCATCTATTTATCATTAAATATCAGTTTAATCATCTTTTCTTCTTTATTTTCTTCATCACCCACTATGAGTAGCTAAATTTCTAGCTAAGGTTATGACCCAACCCTAGTATGGGTACCTAATGGGTGTTTGATTTAGGGCTTGTTTATGGTTGCGTGTGTAATATTTAGCCTAGTTCTTGCTATAATTGTAGAATTAATGGTTGCATACATTGACTCAAGCCTATTTAACTTAGTCTCTACTTGAGAAAGAGAGACTTAGTCTAGGAAAACTTGGCTAACAAGAAATTGGGATGAACTCAAGAAATTGATAGTCCCAATTAAAGGTTTGAATCTAGAGATAGTAAAACCCGACTTGAACATCTATCAACTGTTTTGTGCATTACCCATTTGGACTTGAAAAATTCAAATTGGGTAAAACCACTCTATTACCGAGAGGTATTGAGTGGGTAATTGTGTGTTGATCGCTATAATATACCCCGACCAATAAAATCCGCTCTAAAGCCCAAAACCCATTAAGCAAACACCTATGTGAAAGTCACAACCCTAGATCTTTTACATACTTGAAAAACAACACCAAAAATACTATTCTCTAGCTTTACATTTGCAAACCGTAGTATAATATAGAAGTAGAATTAAAACACAGTTTGTGAAAGTGCATCTTAGACACTTTACGCGCTTAGTCTGAATATATACCTAATCCCATCAGCGCTCTCTGTGGATTCGATCCCGACTCCTGGTTGGGTATTATTGTTGCAATCGACCGCTTCACAACCCCAAACTGAGGTGTGATTTGGGCGAGATCACTTCTCATGAATTATGAGTGGACATGAATTGAATTCCTCTCTTGCCATATATTACTTTTGTGGATAACAACGCTAAAGGTATTGATTGTTCAAAATCTTATAGAGATAGTTTGAACTATGCATTTGGCCATTTGGTATTGATTGTTCAAATTTTTTTTGTTTGATTTAGCCGATAAACCGCCCGATAATCGTTAATTCGATATCAATCTGCCCATTGTCTTATTGGATGGCTAGCGGGTTACTACATTTGTAATCTGATAACCGATAAGCTAAATCATTAAGCATAATTATCCGCCTGATAATTACCCTAGTGACTTGGTCTCCTTTCGGTACTCTCGGGGAACTTGCTTTTGAACGGAACTTTCTCAAAGCAAACATATTTATAATGTTAATACACTATTATAAGATATTGTTTCATTGGGTAAATGTAGTTTAGTTTCTATTTTCTAGCTAGTTTGAAAGTAGTTATAATGTGAAGGGTATTTACCTTTATAAAACCACAGAGTAATGGTCGCCAATTGTAGATATTGCGGAATGTGGTGAGGAAACATCTTAGTTTAAAGTTGAAGAGTTTGAGTTTTTACCTAAAGTAAAGAAGAATATCATTTTTTGGGGGTAATGAAGAATTCAATTTTGACCAATATATTAATACTATTATTTAGGTTGAGCCAAGTTCCTAGAAATAAGCAACTGAATAATGAATATAGTAATGTTCCACAAGAAATGACTTTCGTTGTACTCGAGAAAATTTTTTGAAAATTTAGTAGGTTAGCAAGCTCTATCACAAATCTTGTGGTAAAACAATGACTAACTAAATTAAAATAGTCTCGTTTGTTCCGAGTATTTTTGAATATTATAGCGAAGTGTTGTTTGTAAAGACTCGACCGGTCGTTTTGAGTATTATAATCCTGTTTCCCCATTTACTGCTCAATTTATGCTTTACAGTCGTTTTAAGACTTACCGGATTAGTTGGTTCGGGTTCGGAGGGAATTCGGAATGAAATGAGACACTTAGTCTCATAATTAAAAATTTTAAGTTAGAAAAGTTGACCGGATGTGGACTTATATGTAAACGACCTCGGATTTAAATTTTGATGATTCCAATAGCTCTGTATGGTGATTTTAGACTTAGGAGCGTGTCCGAAAAATTATTTGGAGGTCGGTAGAAGAATTAGGCTTGAAATGGCGAAAGCTAAATTTTTGCGATGTTTGACCGGGGGGTTGACATTTTGATATCGGGGTCGAAATCCGATTCTGAAAATTTTAATAGGTCTGTTATGTCATTTATGACTTGTGTGCAAAATTTGAGGTCAATCGGACTTGATTGGATAGGTTACGGCGTCATTTGTGAAAACTTAAAATTTCAAAGTTTATTAAGCTCAAATTAGGGCATGATTTGTAGTTTTAGCGTTGTTTGATGTGATTAGAGGCTTCGACTAAGTTCGTATGATGTTTTAGGACTTGTTGGTATATTTAGTTAAAGTCCCGAGAGGCTCGAGTGAGTTTCGGGGTGATTTCAGACCATTTCTAGGCCAGTCTTAGTTGCTGATTTTTGGCCAAAGAGGTATGCATCGCAATCGCGGACAAATGGTTACGATCTTGAAGAGCAATTTTGCTGTTTGGGCACTATGAATCGCGATCGCGAAAGCCTTTTCGCGATCGCGTAGAGGAAAATCCTGTTGCACTGACCTAACTTTGAAAGCTTATATCTCGCCATCTATAAGGAATTTGGAGATGATCCAAAAATAAAAATTGTAGCCTTTGTGTCTAGTTTACAGAAAGCTAACTATTTGTCATTTGGAGTTGTGTACAAAATATTATGGTGAATACACTATAGGCTGTGTGGGAAGAATTTGAAAATTTCTATTTCATGTGGCTGACTTTGGGAGCTTATATCTCGCAATCTATAAAGAATTGGGAGGTGAGCAACAAATGAAAGTTATAACTCTTGGTGTTTAGTTTTCAAAAAGTTAAATCATTTGCAATTTGGAGGTCTGTACAAAACATTATGACTATTATGCTAGAGGCTGTCTGGAAAAGCTGGGCACTTGTTCTTCGCGATCGCGAAAGGCAAATTTTGGGCTGGAAATTTTTGTGCTTCGTGATCGCGAAGAGTAAATGACTGGACAGGATATGAAATCGTGGGTTTTGGTTTCTTTCTTCATTTTTGGATTTTGGAGCTCGAATTGGGCGACTTTGGAGAGGAAATTTTCCACACAACTTGGAGTAAGTGTTCTTAACTCCCTTGTCATTACATTGCATGAATTAATCTTCGTTTTCGACGTTAGATTATTGATTTTTCAAGAGAGATCGGAGGAATTTCTACAATTTTATAAAATGAATTTTCGAGATTTGAACACTGATTCGGAGTAGGATTTAAGTGAAATTAGTTATGGTTGAACTTGTAATTGGATGGGTTGTCGGATTTTGTGAGTTTCGTCGGATTCCGAGACGTAGGCCCCACTGGTAATTTTTGAGCTAAATTTCGGATTTTGTTGAAAAATTAGTATTTCTTATGAAATTAATTCCAATAAATTTTATTGACTGAATCGAATTAATTATGGCTAGATTCGAGGCGTTTTGAGGACAATTTACAAGGCAAAGGCATAGCAGAGTAAAGAATTACACGGTTTGAGGTAAGTAACACTTCTCAACTTGGTTCTGAGGGTATGAATCCCAGAAATTTGGTATGATATAAATTGTTTGGAGGTGACACACACGATAGGTGACGAGCATATAGACGTGCACCACAGAAATTATGTCTTGAATAAATCCTGTGCAGTTGTAAAATTTATGAATCATGTTATTATCTGAACATGTTCCACGTGTTAGAGAAATTGAGCCGAGACTCTTATTAAATATCGTGTTTAGGCTATGTGCCAATATTTTGGGACCCATGGGGTCGTATTGCTGTTGAATTAATTATTTCAAAAATATGCATTTCACACTCAGTCATATTCGTCCATTGTGAGGATCTTTATGGGATTGAGTTGCGCATCGCAATAGACCATATTGGCTTATTATATGTTATCAATAAATGAATCGGGGTTGCCCGCCTGCAGCAGGCTAGAATGGCTTTATACATTATTATTATATGGATCAGGACTACCCGCCCGCAGCAGGCCTTATAGGCTTTACTATTTTATGAATCGGGGTTGCCCGCCTACAGCAGGCCTTATAGGCTTTGTTATTATACGGATCGGAACTGCCCGCCTGCAGTAGGCCATATAGGCTTTATATCACTCTTGGGCTGAAGGAGCCCCTCCGGCGTCTGTACACACTCCCAGTGAGCGTAGATGATTATATATATTCGGGATAGATTTTTTAGGGCATGGAATTGCCTTACTTATTTATATTGTAATGAATTTACCTGGACATGGATCTTGTCCGTATCATTTACATTTAGGGATAAATTACCCCAGGGTTGGATTGGCCTTATGCGGTACTAAGTGATTGACTGTCAGTCGATGTGTATATATCTACGGGTTGGAACACCCCTGGGTTAGATTGGCCATAACCAGTACCGAGTGACCGAATAATTGGTGACTAGTATTTACTTGAGGTCTTTCTACTGAGATGTCGTATTCCTCATATCATGCAGTATTGATCTATTTCACTTGTACTGAGTTTAACTGTTGAACTTGAAAGCATGCCTACATTGTTATACCATTATTTATATTGGATTGTACCTACGGAGCTCGTCACTACTTTCAGCCTATAGGTTAGTCTTGTTACTTATTAAGTTAGTTGTATTCATACTATACTCTGTACCTCGTGTGCAGATCCAGGTGCTCCCGAATACGGCGGCTGCTAGATTTTGAAGTTAATTCTGTTGGGAACTATCAAGGTAGTTGCTTGACGTCCGCAGACTCAATTCATTTCCTGTTTAATTATTGTACTGTTCTATATTTTCAGACAGTGATTTTTATCCGTCAAACTTTGTATTCATATTAGATGCTCATGTACTCAGTGACACCGGGTTTTGGGACTGTTATATTTGAAATTGTGAGTTTCTTCCGCTGAATTTAATTATTTTGTTCTCAAACTTAAAATATATGGTGGTTTATTTTGATTGTTGTCTTGCCTAGTATTGAGATAGGCGCCATCACGACAGGTGAGATTTTAGGTCGTGACAAGTTGGTATAACAGCTTTAGGTGACATAGGTCTCATGAGTCATGAGCAGGTTTAGTAGAGTCTTGCGGATCGGTATGGAGACGTCTGTACTTATCCTCGAGAGGCTGCCGAACCCTTAGGAAAAATTTCACTTTCTTGTATTCTATCGTGCAGAATTGATTCAACTTGAAACATATTTCTTTGATTTCCTTCCATGCATTCGTGTGCGCATGTGAGCGCTCGGTATCAGTTGTACATCGCCGGCTTGTGATTCTAGGGATGAGGTTTGATATGTGTATTCTGTGTTTTGGTGATGGGCCAGTCTAGAGGACTTGAGGCCAGGTTTAGACCACAGCTTAGGCTTAGTAGCTTCATTTGTAACTTGTACATTTGGACTCAAACGTCTGGTAATGTTCATACGAGTGGAATTTGTGGCTCGGTGAGTGATGGAATGGCTCTGTGATGAGTATGATATAACTACATAATGTATTAAGACGATTTAAATGTGACGAGAAGTGTTTTCTTGAAATATAAAGGAGGGACCATTGGGTGCTTGATTTTCCTTTTGATGTGACGTACAGTCTCGAGTATGAACATTTTGAAGGATCTTTCACGTTGTTATATTTTGGGAGAAATTAAATTCTCATGTCTGGTTAATGAGTTGGACTCAAATAGACTAAGTGATTGCATAGTAATTGTGACTACGAAAGGGTATAACAAGATACCAATTTAAGGTTAAGCATGTGGGTTATCCCCTGCGGAGTAATCTACGTAGGTGTATTCCTTATAAGGTGAGTGAAGAGTTTCTTTTCTGCCAGCGGGGCATGTGTGTTGAGATTTAAATTTGAATCTGGTTGAGAAAGTTGACTTGAGTGTTAAAAGAATGAAGACGAGCTTAGTAGATGACTTGAGGTATTTTATGGTTTGTGTTACCTGAGCTTGTGAAAACTTTTCGTGGAATTGACTGCGGGATTATGACAATAGTAGAGTATGGGTATGGTAAGTTATCAGTTGTTTTGTTACATGACTTTGAGCCAAGTGGGGGAGTCTGCTATCTACGATTTGATTGCACAATTATGTGCGGTATTGGTTTTGGTCCGAAGAATACTTGTTGATTAGTTATGACTTGCAGAGGTTGATGTCGGGGATGAGTCGAGTAGGAAAATTTCTTGAATGCAGGTTATATTGCACTTTATGAAAATATAAAAATTCATGAAATGATTAAATTGTTATTTTAAAGAATGTAGTGCGCACGAAGTATGGATTTAATTGGTGGTGTTAAGGCAAGGTTACTTCTTTGGGGGCTGTTGTGCTAATAGGGCTTGTGTCTTTCGGCCCGTTTGGGCGGTGCAATTTAGATTGAGTGACTTTCGAAAGGGTTCTAATGGATTCAAAATATATATGTGGCAATTGAAAATTTTTCGGATTCGTATATTGCTAGAATTGGTTATTTACACTGGATGGTGCCGGGACATGCGGTAATTCTGTATGACTATGGATTCTACATTTTAGTGCAAGAAAGGTAAAAATGAACAATTTTAAGTCCACATAAGGTTTTTTCTGTGTGGGGGTCTCGGTTGTGGTGCTTAAAAAGAATACAGTGTCTTATGGGCCTTAGGGCGGTATAGTTTTATGTTAGGATGTCTTGTAGTGAACAGTGTGTAAGGATACTAGTGTTCTGACAAGGAGAAATGTCAACTTGAGGGTAATTCAGAAGAAACTCGTAGAAAATAGGACAAATGGGTAACAAGTTGGATCAGTACGGTAATGGTATGCTCGATTCTTTTGGTAATTATGATGTGGTGAGATTTTTACAGATGTTTCGGTAACAATATTCTTGGGTTTGATGACCTGCGCGGCTTGGTCGAATTAGAGGAATTTAGTTCGGATAGCTTGATTAGGTGCAAATGGATTTCAAAGTGTTCTTGATGGTTTCTACTATGGTTTGAACCGGATATTTTCTAGTGGTGTGGGAAACGTGTTGTGTATTGTGATTTCCTCCTGGAAGAAAGCAAGAGGAAGGTTTCTAACTAACCGGATATGTAATTTGCTGGTGACTCAGAGTTGATAATGGGATTCTTGTGCTTGTCACATGATGGCATAATAGATGTGGTATGTTGTGCGAGATTAGGATTTACATGTACAAGGAGACAGTTCAGTCTTGAAAAGAAGGTAACGAATGTTGGACAGCATGGTCAGTTTCAGATATTTCGATGAATGTTATAACTGCTCGATAATTCCTGAGAAGGGTGCGCATTTCAAAAGGCGCGTTGTGTTTTGACTTACGGATGTTCATCGATATTGCAGTACTCACCTGGTTGATAGACTGCTGATATTCAAATTATTGTTATGTGGCACGGAAGAATTATAAAAGTATTCCTCATGGGATTATAGTGAATGGAAGATGTGTTAGTCATTTTAGTGCTGGAGTTGGGGTCAGTTACGGTGATTCATGTGTTCGATGAATTTGGAGACTGGGAGTTCTCAAAAGTATATTGTTTCGGGGTTGTAACCTATTTGAGGTGACTATTTTATTTAAAACTCGGTGGAGGCACTAGTTGCGTTAATTATTTGTGATAGCTATGCGCTATGAGTGCGCATATATGTGGGGTTTGAGCCCATGTGCGGGCATTAGAGCAAGTATTCATACTAGGAAGAATGCTTAGGCTATAATATGCCTAGAGTTGACTGTTAAGCTTAAAGTTATAACGTTTCATATATCCATACCTTCGTTGATAACTATCTGGGCTATACTTGATGTTACAAAGAAGATGATTCCCTAAATAAATGGGGTAGTTACTAATTCTGCGTTAAAAAATGCCGATTTGAAGTATGATAGCAGACTTTGCACATGCTTACACTATGGCATGCTATTTATACCAGTCCAGGAGCATGAGAATCTTATTTCAGTATCATATACAAGTGTACTTGTTTAATTGCTCATATATGATATGCTGGGACTGGAGGCTTGTGACCATAACGGGCGATTCATATTATTGGCACATGAGTTGTCAGTGCCGTGTGTGAGAATTTTATTTCTATGATAATTTATCTGATTCATTAATTTTCTTCCTCTACAATTATGCACATACGCCTACGGTTATCCTCTTCATGAAATTTGAGGAGTTGGTTGTAAGATTGTGGTTCTGGTGGTGCTTGTGGAACTTGCAATACGGTTCTCTTCTTTGAGACATCTCTCATATTTGGGTACACGGATTGCGCAGTGGTGGCTAGAGTTATATTGATGTGGCGTGTCTGTGGGATAGTTGTGTTTAATAATATAAGGTCATTGGACCTAGAATGGGTAATATTAAGCTTAATTACGGTATATTCGAGAGGGTTATGGTTTTGGTTGGGGCGAGAGAGCTCAATGGCTAGTTGATCTGATGAGTGGTTATGAGTTTTTGATTGTTTCTTTCATCATTGGCAGTGTACGAAGGTTTTGGAATGAGGTTTTGTTGAATGCAGGGTTTTATACTAGTACTTGATTGGTTTTGAGTAGTTACTGTGATCAAAAATGGTGTTACGAGTATGCGAGTTGTGTAGTATGTTATGCGATTGTATCTGGGATTATGGTTACAGTTGGGTACATATTGTTCAGGCTTATACAGTGGGTAGATGTGAGATTCGGGCCTTGAAAAGAATTCTGGATGTTAGAAATTTGGCTCCAAGGTTTTTGGGCTAAGGTTAAATTAATGATTTTTCTCGTTATGTTGTGTAGTCAGGCATATATAGAATAGGGTGACGTGATGATCACCCCCGGGTACGTACGTGGTAAGATGGAATAGTGATTTGATATCTTGGAAATAATTCTTGGCACGTTCGAGGACGAACGTATGTTTAAGCGGGGGAGAATGTAACGACCCGGCCGGTCGTTTTGAGTATTACAGCCTCATTCCCCCATTTACTGCTAAATCTATACTTTACAGTTATTTTAAGACTTACCGGGTAAGTTGATTCAGGTCTGGAGGGAATTCGGAATGAAATGAGACACTTAGTCTCATAATTGAAAGTTTTAAGTTAGAAAAGTTGACCGGATGTGGACTTATATGTAAACTATCTCGGATTTAAATTTTGATGATTTCAATAGTTCTGTATGGTGACTTTGGACTTAGGAGCGTGTCCGAAAAATTATTTGGAGGTCGGTAGAGGAATTACGTTTGAAATGGTGAAAGTTGAATTTTTAGGAAGTTTGACCGAGGGTTGACTTTTTGATATCAGGGTCGAAATCCGATTCTGAAAATTTTAATAGGTCTGTTATCTCATTTATGACTTATGTGCAAAATCTGAGGTCAATCGGACTTGATTTGATAGGTTTCGGCGTCGTTTGTGGAAACTTAAAATTTCAAAGTTCATTAAGCTCGAATTGGGGCATGATTCGTGATTTTACCATTGTTTGATGTGATTTGAGGTTTCGACTAAGTTCGTATGATGTTTTAGGACTTGTTGGTATATTTGGTTGAGGTCCCGAGGGGCTCGGGTGAGTTTCGAGGTAGTTTCGAACCATTTCTAGGCCATTCTCAGTTGCTGGTTTTTGGCCACAGAGGTATGCCGATCGCGGACAAATGGTCGCGATCGCGAAGAGGAAATTTGCTGTTTGGGCACTGTGAACCGCGATCGCGAAAGCCTTTTCACGATCGCGTAGAGGAAAATCCTGCTGCACTAACCTGACTATGGAAGCTTATATCTCGCAATTTATAAGGAATTTGGAGATGATACAAAAATAAAAGTTGTAGCCCTTTGTGTCTAGTTTGCAGAAAGGTAACTATTTATCATTTGGAGTTGTGTACAAAATGTTATGGGGGATACACTATAGGCTGTCTGGGAAGAGTTTGAAAATCTCTGTTGCATAGGGCTGACTTTGGGATCTTATATCTCGCAATTTATAAGGAATTGGGAGGTGAGCAACAAAACAAAGTTATAGCCCTTGGTATCTAATTTTTAGAAAGTTATACCATTTACAATTTTGAGGTATGTACAAAAAGTTATAACCATTATACTAGAGGCTGTCTGGAAGAGCTGGGCACTTGTTCTTCACGATCGCGGAGCATTTTCGGCGATCGCGAAAGGCAAATTTTGGGCTGGAAATTTTTGTGCTTCGCGATCGCAAGACATTTTCGGCGATCGCGAAGAGTAAATGACTGGACAGAAGATAAAATCATGGGTTTTAGTTTCTTTCTTCATTTTCGGATTTTGAAGCTCGGATTGGGCGACTTTGGAGAGGAAATTTTTCACACAACTTGGGGTAAGTATTCTTGACTCCCTTGTGATTACATTCCATCAATTAATCTTCGTTTTCGGCGTTAGATTATTGATTTTTCAAGAGAAATCGGAGAAATTTCTACAATTTCATAAAATGAATTTTCGAGATTTGAACAGTGATTCGGAGTAGGATTTGAGGAAAATTAGTATGGTTGAACTTGTAATTGGATGGGTTGTCAGATTTTATGAGTTTCGTCAGATTCCGAGACGTGGTCCCCACGGTCAATTTTTGAGCTAAATTTTGAATTTTGTTGGAAAATTAGGGTTTCTTATGGAATTAATTCCAATAAATTTTATTGACTGAATCAAATTAATTGTGGCTATATTCGAGGCGTTTGGAGGCCAATTTACAAGGCAAAGGCATAGCGGAGTAAAGAATTATATGGTTTGTGGTAAGTAATACTTCTAAACTTGGTTCTGAGGGTATGAATCCCAGAAATTTAGTATGATATAAATTGTTTGGAGGTGACACACACAATAGGTGACGAGCATGTGGACGTGCACCACAGAAATTGTGTCTTGAATAAATCCTGTGCAGTTGTAATATGAATCATGTTATTATTTGAACATGTTCCACGTGTTAGAGAAATTGAGCCGAGGCTCTTATTAAATATCGTGTTTAGTCTATGTGCCAATATTTTGGGACCCATGGGGTCGTGTTGTTGTTGAATTAATTGTTCAAAAATATATATTTTACACTCAGTAATATTTGTCTATTGTGAGGATATTTATGGGATTAAGTTACGCGAGGCAACAGGCCATAATGGCTTTATACATTATTATTAGATGGATCAGGGCTTCCCTCCTGCAGCAGGCCTTATAGGCTTTACTATTTTATGGATCGGGGATGCCCGCCTGCAGCAGGCCTTATAGGCTTTACATTATACGGATCGGGACTGCCCACCTGCAGTAGGCCATATAGGCTTTATATCACGCTTGGGCTGATGAAGCCCCTCCGGAGTCTGTACACACCCCCAGTGAGCATAGATGATTATATATATTCGGGACTGATTTCTCAGGGTATGGACTTGCCTTACTTATTTATATTGTAATGAATTTACTGGACATAGATCTTGTCCGTGTCATTTACATTTTGGGATAAATTACCCCAGGGTTGGATTGGCCTTATACGGTACTGAGTGACTGACTGTTAGTCGATGTGTATATATATATACGGGTTGGAACACCCCTGAGCTGGATTGGCCATAAATAGTACTGAGTGACCGAATAATTGGTGACTAGTATTTACTTGAGGTCATTCTACTGAGATGTCTTATTTCTCATATCATGCAGTATTGATCTATTTCACTTGTAATGAGTTTAACTGTTAAACTTGAAAGCATACCTACATTGTTGTACCATTATTTATACTGGACTGTACCTAAGGAGCTCGTCACTACTTTCAGCCCAGAGGTTAGTCTTGTTACTTATTGAGTTAGTTGTACTCATACTACACTTTGCACCTCGTGTGCAGATCCAGGTGCTCCCGAATACGGCGGCTGCTAGATTTCGAAGTTAATTCTGTTGGGAACTATCAAGGTAGCTGCTTGACGTCTGCAAACTCGATTCCTTTCCTGTTTAGTTATTGTATTGTTCTATATTTTCAGACAGTGATTTTTATCCGTCAGACTTTGTATTCATATTAGATGCTCGTGTACTCAGTGACACCGGGTTTTGGGAGTATTATATTTGAAATTGTGAGTTTCTTCCGCTGAATTTACTTATTTTGTTCTCAAACTTAAAAGATATGGTGGTTTATTTAGATTGTTGGCTTGCCTAGTATTGAGATAGGCGCCATCACGACATGTGAGATTTTGGGTCGTGACACTGTTATAGAGAACATATATTATAACATAACATAAAAATTTATTTCGGAAAAGCTTGACTTTTATACTGAAGTGTTGTTAGGGATGATGTTATAGAGAGGTTTGACTGTATATGCTTTCGCTATGTCTATATGTTAAATCTAAATTTAAGAAATTAATAATTAATTAAACAGAAGCAAGAAAACCACAAAAATCAAGTTTAAGAGTTCATTACTCAAATGATCATTCAACTATCCAAAATTATAGACTAAAATCATTTTTCTTTCATTTGTAATGGGAAAGTCACTCAACTATTCTTATTGCACACAAAAATCACTCAATCAGAATTATCAAACTTTTCGATGAAAAAATGTGTCGTGGCAGTTCATATAGATTTTTTATATTTTTAGACCAAATAAAATAATAAACACCCAAATAAAACATAGAAATCTCACTCATACACCCAACCTAACCCGCTAAAAATAAAAATTCACATGCTAAATAAAATAAAATGCTAAATCGCATCCCTACTACAAATGCATCTCTCCTCTTCTTATAAAAAGTATCTTTTTTTTATGGTTTTACTTTAGTTCTTAATCTCATACCTATTATTATTTTATAAAAAGTAGAAGAAAAAACTTAAAAAGAAGAACACGTATCATTGAGAAAAGAAGAATACATGCTACTCTAGTCTTTAGTCCTTAACTTCATATCCATTATTATTTTATAAAATTAGAGTATAATCATGAAAAAAAAAATGAAATCTGCTTTTTATAAGAAGAAAAGAGATGCATTTACAACAGGGATGCATTTTAGCGTTTGGTTTTATTTAGGAGTGGATTTTTATTTTAGTGGTTGGGTTGGGTGTATGAGTGAAAATTTTATGTTTTGTCTAGGTGTTAATTATTTTATTTGGTCCAAATATATAAAAAGTCCATGTGGACTGCCACATCACTATTTTTCATCAAAAAAATTGATAATTCCGGTTGAGTGACCATATTTGTGCAATATGAATAGTTGAGTGACTTTCCTGTTACAAACGAAAGAAAAGTGACTTTATCCATAATTTTGGATAGTTGGGTGATCATTTAAGTAATGGACTCTTTACCGCTCTATACTTCTAAGTTAATTACTTAATCTTTCAATAGTCAGGATTTCAAAACGACAATAAAGTTTAGATAATTTTACCTCCTATAACAAACTATTACACTCTATTTATTATAAACCAAAATTATTTTAAAATATTATTATCTATAGCTATCTTTTATATTTTATAGCAAAATAAGTATTTATTGTATACACTACCGTTGAGGCGTGAAATATACTATTTATGTTTTTTCTCTCTCTTTCTTTCAGTTAACACGCGATTCTCTCTCAAATCACAGCAAGATTTTTCTTCTTTCTCTCTCCACGATCTCTCTCTCACATAGCAAGATTGTAGAAACAAAATTTTCAAAATTGATCCTCAACGTTTTTGCTCCAAAAGTTCGTGGTAATTGGTAAAGCTTTTGGCCAGTTCACGCCAAATTACTCTGACATTCTTCTTTTTCTCTTCACTCTTTTTTTAATTTTCTCTATTGTTAGGTTTTGAGTAAGAAACTTCAAATTTCGTCCTCAATGGCTGATTCAACAATTCCGAATAGGATTACACGAGGTATACCCACTAAAGCACTTAATTTTGATCATCGGCATCATCATCCGCTATTGGCTCATCCTCTTAGGCGAACAGATCTAGCCATGGCTACGCCGGAGAAGATTTGAGGGCCGAATTTTTGTTCGTGTCCATTTTTAGTTTTAATTCGATGTATACAATATTTTGCTTAGCCAGAAAAAGTCATCTATGGCGAACGTTTTTCTCTTCTTTGCTATGTTAATCATAAATGATACATATATATTATATTGTGTACAAATACACTCAAATACATTGTATTTTTGTATAAATATATTATTTTTTCGCATATATTTGTGTATTCTGAAGGCCTGTATTATTTGAATACAGCCGAATATTAATGTGTTGTGTGTTTTTTTGTTGTTTGAATACAGTTGAATTGAATACGGTGAATTGAATACAATGTATAATAGTGAATAATGAATATATGTGAATTGAATACAATATATACAATCGAATTGAATAGAATGATATACACCATATTTCTTGATTGTCTCACTGTATTTATGAATACAGTCGCACGAATACATAGAATACAGTACAGTAGCAGCAAAATTTATGTAGAAATAATTTTGTTGAGTTAAATTAGAAGTGATACACGCTAAATGATCCTCTTACTGCTATTAAACAACTAGACTCACCTATTCTTTAGGCGAATTCCGCTATATTCATGAATACAGTAATGTGAATACAGCGAATACAGTCGCACAGCTGGACTCCCCTATTAATATATTCATGAATACAGTAACGTGAGTACAACGAATGCAGTCTCGTAGCAGCAAAATTTATGTAGAATTAATTTTGTTGAGTTAAATTAGGAGTGATACACGCCAATTGATTCTCTTTCCGTTATTAAACAGTTGGACTCCTCTATTTTTCTAGGCGAATTTCGCTATTGTATTCATGAATACAGTAGCGCGAATACCGCAAATACAGTCGCACAACTGGACTTCCCTATATTTTAGGCGAATTCTGCTACTGTACTCATGAATACAGTAGTGTGAATACAACGAATACAGTTGCGTAACAACTAAATAATAGCTATAGGAAGTAATTATGTACATGGTAGCTATATGCAGTTAATAGCCACTAAACAATAGTGGTTTCTGAAAATTCCCCTTAAATTTAAAGTATACAAAATTCCTCTGTTCACTTTTATTTGTCTACAATATTTTCCTAACTAACCCATAATAATGATAATATTTGAGAAATCTTAAAAAATAACTTGTAAAATACGTAATTAATGATAAGGGTAAAACATGAAAAAATATATGATTTTCTCTTGATTTGCTAAAATTAATAGGTGAAAGTAAAAATATATTTTTAGTATATTGGACAAATTAAAATGAACGAGGGAGTATTTGTTTAACGGTATTTTATACCACGGAGAATTTCAATCTTGGAAATAGGAATCGCGTTTTGCAATTCAAGTTCTATCTGGTTCACTCTATGAGTGCTATTTATATTTCCTAGGTTCATATATCGCTATACTTTTAAGGAAAGTTACATTTTGGCATATTGACTAATATTTGGGCAAATCATATCCTATTTAAAATACAACGGACAAAAGCTGGAAAAGAAAAATGTAAAAGATGCCAGATTATTAGCATTTTTTGAGCCAAAACTTAGGTAGCTAAAAACAAAAAGAAGGCACTGCTCCGACTAAATTAAGTCATGATTAATGTTGAGAGTCTCCAACATTTTATTCATTTAAAGATCATCCAGAGGGTGTTTTGGACAGAAATATCGACTTATGAAGTCCAACTGCATACACCAAACCCTAATGACAAAAAGAAAAATTTACTTATTGCACAATTTAATTACCATGACTATAAGTATATATGGCTAGTGATAAATCGACAAGTGCATCTAAATACACACACCCACACACAAAAAATAAAAAAAACAATTGAACGAGATAAGTTCCTAAACTGAGTAATTAAATGTTGTACTACTTTTTCTATCTCAAATTATTTATCATAATTTCTAAAAATTGCTATTTCTAATTATTTATCATTTTATAAATTTAAAATAAAATTAATTATTTTTTTCATTTTACCCTTGGGAGTAATTGTTCTTGAATATGGATATGACCCATAAATAGAATAAACGTTCAATGAAGAAAAATTATATTTTAAGACATAAATAAGGATAATTTTCAAAAACCTCTCCTAATCAATATTTTCTTAAGGGACGTATAAAAAAACACCACAAATAATTTGACACGGATGGAGTAAATCACAAGACATGGCCTTCGACGTCTTCAAGATTAACTTTGGAAATTTAACAGATGCCTTTTCTCTTTTTTATTTTATTGTATTTTTATTATATCGAGTTAAATTCGTGTGATTTATAGGTTAGGAGTTCGAGCTGTGGAATCAATCACTGATACTTGTATCAGGGTAGGCTACTTATATCATACTCTTCTGAAGTGCGACCCTTTTTTGAACAGCACAAATACGAGATACTTTGTGCATTGGATTGCCCTTCTTGGCAAATGGGGTGGAGTTTTTTTTTAATAATCTATATTTCTTAACAAGTCAAGTGCGAGATAATCTAAGCACAAGTTACGACATAATCTAAGCACATAAAACAGTTTCAGTTGCACATGCCCCTTGGAAATAAAGGGGTCCGTAGTGACATGTCTGATCTGACATTAACACACTTAACTTGTCGACACTCATATGTTCGATTCGTTAAATAATATAAATAAATTTTAAACTCAAAATTTGTTATTCCCATAAGTCTCGTAGTTCAATTTAAATTGTATGCACTAATTATGTAAAAATAATCATTCAATCAATTCACCTAAAAAGAATATTGAAGCTTACAGGTTTACACTACTATGGTAAGTGAGTTATTATAATAAATTTTCCGTACAGATAATTTTGAAATTGTTTACGCTATTAGTGTGTACAATTAAAATCTTTCTTCTATCAAACGTCCTGAGTTTGCTGGTCTTTCAAGATATTAGTAATTCCTAAGCTTTGCTTGTCCAAGAAAAACACACAAAGTGCCTTCATATACAATCTTTAGGCACTTCGTTTTGATGTAATGGCACATAAGACAAAATAATGCCACCGTCTAAAATAATCTAATCTTATCTTAACTTCACATTCACCTCTTTCTTCTCTGACAATATTGTGATCTGGACTGCTACTTTCGAGATTCTTTCTAATTGAGCGGCACTTACAACAACAATAAACTCAGTGTATTCTAACAAGTGATGTCTAGAGAGGATAATGAGTACACATACCTTACCCCTACATTTAGAAAGCAAATAGGTTGTTTCCGGAAGAATCTCGACTCATAAAAAAAGGAGGGGGCAATGACAAGCAAACCAATCAAAAAACTAAGCAAAAACACAAAACTAACACTAGGTAGTCCAATTAGAAAACCAAAGTAAAGACAACAACAAGTAATAATAAAAATCTAGACATACAAAATATACTAAAGACACTAAGTGATGTACTAAAGATAGTGTAACAAACAATGATAAAGCTCGCCTATTTAACCCTATACCCTAATTCTCAACCTCCCAGCAACGCCATATCTTGCCTAATCACCTCTCCCCAATACTTTTTCGGCCTGCGTCTACCTCTTCGTCGGCCCTACAAGGCCAATCTCTCACACCTTCTCACTGGTGCATCTGTGTCTCTCCTCTTTACATGTCCGATCCTAAGTCTCGCCTCCCGCATCTTGTCCTCCATAGAGGCCACACTCACTTTATCCCGGATAACTTCATTCATAATATTGTCTAATCTGGTATGCCCGCACATCCATCTCAACATCCTCATTTCAGTCACCTTCATCTTCTGGACATGAGAGTTCTTGACTGGCCAACACTCTGCCCCATACAACATAGTCGGTCTGACTACCGCTCTATAGGACTTCCCTTTAAGTCTTGGTGTCACATTCTTATCACACAAAATACCGCAAGCAAGCCTCTATTTCATCCATCCCACCCCAATACGATGTGCGACATCCTTGTCGACCTCCTCATTCCCTTGAATAACTGAGTCGCACCATTAAATTTGCACTCCCAGTATTTTATTTTGGTCCTACTCAACTTCAAACATTTAAACTCCAAGGTCTGTCTCCAAATCTCTAACATCTCTTTAACACTACCTCACATCTCATCAATTAGTACAATGTCATCTACAAATAACATGCACTACGATATCTCCCCCTGAATGTGGCGCATCAATGCATAGATCGCCAGGACAAATAGAAATAGACTGAGGTTTGGCCCTTGGTGTAACCCCATCATAACTGAAAAGTGTTCCGAGTCTCCTCCCACTGTCCTCACTCGAGTCTTTGTTCCATCATACATGTCCTTAATATCCCTAATGTATGCAACAGAAACACCTCTAGTGTCCAAATATCTCCATAGAACCTCCCTCGACACTTTATTGTAAGCCTTCTCTAAGTCTATGAACACCATGTGTAAATCCCTCTTCCTTTCACTATACTGCTCCATCAACCTCCTAACAAGGTGAATGGCTTCTGTAGGAGAACGCCCCAGCATAAATACGAATTGGTTCTCTAAAATAGACACAATATTCCTCACCCTCAGCTCCACTATACTCGCCGGACTTTCATGGTATGACTTAGTAACGTGATATCCGATAGTTATTGCAATTTTGAATATCACCCTTGTTCTTATACAACAGGATCATCGTTCTCCATCTTCATTCTTCGGGCATCTTATTCGTCCTAAAAATAACATTAACTAACCCAACAAGCCATTCCAAGCCTGCCCTACCTACGCTCTTCCAAAATTTCACCGGAATTATGTCGGGTCCGGTCGCTCTCTCCTTGCTCATCTTACGCATAGCCCTCTCTACCTTCACAACTTTTATATGCCTACAATACCCAAAGTCTCATCGACTATCGGAATGTTCTAATCCACCCAGTACAATGTTCCTATACCCTTCTTCGTTTAAGAGTTTATGGAAGTATGTCTGCCATCTCCGTTGAATAAGTGCCTCATCCAACAAAACTCTACCTTCCTCGTCCTTGATGCACTTCACTTGGTCCGAGTCATAGACCTTCCTTTCTCGCACCTTGGCTAGCATGTACATATTCTTATCCCCGCATTTGTCTTGAAGTACTTTATACAAGCGTTCAAATGCGATAGTCTTAGCCGCAGTAACCACCAGCTTCGCTTCCGTCTTAGCCACCTTATACCGCTCCTTGTACGTCCACTTCTCCTCCTCGTCTGCGCTCTCCAAAAGCTTCAAATATGCTGCTTTCTTGGCCTCCACTTTACCTTGGACCTCAGTACTCCACCACCAGTCCCTTTTGCGGCCACCAAAGGAGCCCTTCAATACCCCCAATACCTCTCTATCAGCCTCCCTAATGTGATTCGCAGTCGCGGTCCATATACCACTCGCGTCCTAACTATTACTCCATGCCCCTATAGACAGCAACTTATCCCCCAACTTTTGGGCTTTTTCTTTAGTCAAAGATCCACACTTGATCCTAGGTAGACCATACACAACCTTTTTTCTACGCTTCCTCCTGATCTCCAAATCCTTGACCATTAGCCTATGTTGGATCGTGCGGTTTTCACTCGGGATGACCTTACAGTCTGCATATAGACCTTTGTTAGACTTCCTGAAAAGTAGATAATCAATCTGGATCCTGGCTATCGAACTCTGAAAAGTAACCAAGTGCTCCTCCTTCTTCGGAAAACTTGAGTTAACTATCACCAAGTCAAACGCCTTAGCAAAATCTAGCAGAAAAGTTCGCCTTTCGTTTCTATCTCCAAAACCGAAGCAGTCATGCACGTCATCGTAACCCCCTGACGTCGCCCCAATGTGACCATTGAAATCTCCTCCGATGAAGAGCTTCTCAGTGTGCAGAATTCCACGCACAACCTAATCCAACTCCTCTCAGAAACGCCTTTTGACTTTCTCGTCCAAGCCCGCTTGAGATGCATATGCACTAATCACGTTTAAAGTTAAAAAAAAATCACGCATCCAGAGTACCAAAATTTAAATACAGCTATATGCATGCCTTATCTCCCACCTATCTAGGTTCCTGAAGACAAGCTATATTGATCTTCCTCTTATAGAAAATTTTCGCTAACTCTATAGACTTTCCCATCAAAGTCCCTATGTTCCAAGACTCAACTCTCACCCTGGAAGTACCCTTACAATCCTTATCCCCTAGCCCCCCCCCCCTCCCCCCGCCCACCCCGAGGACATGACCTTACCTTACCATCATTCAGTGCAGCCACTATGATCTAAGACACACTGACCAGAGGCTACAAATACCGAAAATACAGTCCGAAACTAAAAGGCACACAAGTAAGGAAAAACTAATGTACTAGAATGTTAAAAAGCCACAAGCAAATATAATTGATGTAAACAAATTAATCACAATTAGAGCACAACACAACAGGGTATATCGAAAACAGAAAGTAACCAAACAAGGACAAGGAAAAAGGTGTTAACAGGTTATACTGAAAATAAAAAGTATCCAAACAAGGACGTAGAATCTGGTACAGCCGCCGGAGACAGTAGAGCCGGTGGAGGTCGTCGGAGATCTGCCGGAGTCGCCGGATCGTTCGAGGGCTGACCACCAGTGCTGCAAATCTGGCCTGAAAAACTGAATTCGGAGTTCGGGTTCTATTTCACTATTCGCTGGAAAGATCATATACATCTTGTGTTTTACACTAAATTAAATCATGTTAATTTATTATGACTAAGTGCAAACTGAGGTAAAAGAAGTATATATTGATTAGAATAAATTACTCTAAAACACACTTGTAAAATAGATAGATACATCTTCTGTATTTTAAAACCAAACACTTATATATGTAATAAAAAATCTATACATAAGAGCAAATTTACATCATTAGTTGCAGGTTAATAGAACCTAATTAGCTTTTTGAAAGCTGATATTCAAACAAACATATCCAGAGAACTGCTTTAAGTCAAATTATGTCATGGAAGAAACGAACGAGCAGGCTGATATATCTTCTAACATACTATCCAGTTTAGCCTCTCAAAGCAAAAATATTACTCCCTTCGGTCCATTTTAATTATTTTTTTGACTTTTTTTATGGTTCATAATATTTAATTTTTTCAGATATCAAGAAGGTATTAATTTCTTTTTTTCAAAGTTGTCATTGAAGTAAAGAATCTAGAAGTATTTGTTATATTTTTAATTAACAAATTAAGGTTAATATGGTCAATTTTATTATTAATTAATGACAAAAAATAATATGTGTGAAAAAAATTAAAAGATCAATTAAATTGGACCGAAGGGAGTATCAATATTACCTCATAAAATACTACCAAAATTAGTTAGTACTCATGAAATGCTACTAAATTTAGCTCTAAATTCTTTCTTATTACAAAATGACTGATTAAGCTTCCTCCTCTCACCTTCACATAGGGGTGGCATGTGGGCCGGGCCGGGCCCGGTCCTAAGTGGGTTTTTGCGGGTGTGGGCCGGGCCCAGTCCTAAGTGGGCCGGTCCTAGGCGGGCCGGTCCTAAGCGGTCCCGGAATTCGCGGGCTTCTCGTTGGAACCGGTTCGGGACCGGGATCACGAACTAGCGGTCCCGTGTTAAGTGTGCCGGTCCCGGGTCTAAGCGGGCCCAAACGGTCCTAAGCGGGCCCAAGTGGGCCCAACGAAAACTTTCTATTTTTTAAATTATTTTTATATAAGTTAGAGAAAAAAAATGGTAATAAAAATATTTAAGGCAATTCCTAATAAATTATATTATAGAATTATCACCTAAATTTTTTAATTCAAATTTAAAGACAAAAATATTGTAAAGAGATATTCAAAGCAATGTGTTATAATATATATACTATACTATAGTATATATACATCTTAAGATATATAAGTTATATTCGATTTACTATATATACATCTTAAGATTTATACATTAATATTCGATTTATATACTATATATACATCTTAAGATATATATATATATATATATATATATATATATATATATATATACTATCGAATATGGCTTAAGATATCTCTCTCTCTCTCTCTCTCTCTCTCTCTATATATATATATATATATATATATATATACTATATATACATCTTACTATATTAAGATGTATATATAGTATATCGTAAGATGTATACTATCGAATATGGCTTATATACTATGTATATAGTAATATCTTAAGATATATACTATCGAATATGGCTTATATACTATGTATATATAGTATAGTATATATATATATATATATATATATATATATATATATATATATATATATATATTCTTAACGGGTTAACGGATTATCCGTTAAGAAAATTGAATATATATACTATCGAATATGGTTTATATACTATGTAGGATCTCATTCCTTACAATGCATTTGCACATTCAACCAAGCCTTCCTTTTCATCATCCTCATGGTTTAACAACACAGCTTCCAAAGGGTCCTCCACATTGATCGTGGCACTCGTGTCATCAACTATCACTTTCGTCACAAGATCCAAAAAAGAGCAAACTCCATTACTATTTGGTTGCCTCATTGATTTGCACACGTGGAATACAACTTTTTCATCGCCCACTCGGAAGGTGAGCTCCCCTGCTTCCACATCAACCAATGCCTTCCCTGTTGCTAGGAAAGGTCTCCCCAATATTGTAGACACCTCATAGTCGACTTTGCAGTCAAGAATCACGAAATCAGCAGGTAAAATAAACTTGCTGACCCGGACTAGAACATCATCAATAATATCAAGCGGCTTTTTCATTGTCCGATCCTCCATTTGTAATCTCATGGAAGTGGCTCTTGGTTTCCCAATACATAGTGTCTTGAACACGGAGTATGGCATCAAATTAATTCTTGCTCCCAAATCACACAAGGCTTTTGCAAAATCGGCGCTACCAATGGTGCATGGAATTTTAAAGGCACCAGGATCTTCAAGCTTTGGAGCCATCGAGTGCACAATGGCACTCACTTGATGAGTCATTTTGATGGTCTCACAATTCATAGACCTCTTCTTAGTTACCAAGTCCTTCATGAACTTGGCATATACCGGCATTTGTTCGAGAGCTTCTACCAAGGGCACATTGATTGACAAATTTTTCATCATCTCAATAAACTTCTTGAATTGGTTTTCATTATTTTGCTTTGCAAGACTTTGAGGATACGGTGGAGGAGGGCTTGGCAAAGGGGCCTTGGCTTTCGGCACTACCGTTTCCGGTATGTCTATCACGTGTTCCCTAGACGGGTTCACATCATTTTCAGTCTCCTCCATGTTGTCATCAATATCGATCCTCACTTCATTATTCACATTCTCATCATTGGCTTGAATCTCATCATCTTCTTGCAACACAACATCATCACTCAAAATCTTCTTTGGATTAGAGGTACTTGCATCTCCACCTCTACCACTTCTTGTGGTCACCGCCATAGCATGGCCTGTATTGTTCCCACCCTTCAGGTTTAATATCGTATCACTTGGTAGTGTCCCCTTAGGGTGAATATTCAATGCTTGAGAAATTTGACCTATTTGTACTTCCAAGTTGCGAATAGAGGTAGTATGGGAGGCTATTTGGGCATTGGAGTCAGCATTCCTTTCCATCATTTGTTTAAACATACTCTCTATCCGCCCCATCTCATTGTTTGAAGAACTTTGCCCTTGAGACGGATATGGGGCGTATTGTTGGGTTGTTGATACATCGGGGGCCTTTGAAAGTCTGACCCCCGGTTGCCTTGATTATTACTATTCTAACCCCCTTGGTTTCCATCGCCGCCCCAATTCTGATTGTTGTTCCCCCAATTATTCGAGTTGTTGTTGTTGCCATTGTTCCAATTCCCTTTGCCTTGGTTGCCCTAATTTTGATTGTTCCCTTGCGGTCTCCATTGTTGATTTGTGGCATTGCTCCGTTGACCTTGGTAATTATTGGCATATAACACTTCCTCACTTTGATCATCATAAGAATCGTCTTGATTGTAATCACTACCACTTTGCTCATATTGATCCTGATTGTTTTGCACTTGTTGACCACGCTGTCTCCTCTTGTTGACCATGACATTTACCCCTTCTATGGCATTTACTTGCTTTGTCCCTTGAACTTGCTGAAGTTGGACCTTTGCTAACTGATTCATAGTAGTTGTCAACTCGGCTATGGCTTATCCATGATCATGAAGTTCCTTGTGAAGATGGATGACATTAGGGTCACCCTAAGGAACATTTTCCTGACTCTGCCAAGCTGAGGATGTGCCAGCCATCTCATCAAGTATGTCACAAGTATCGGCATAAGGCATTTTCATAAAATTTCCCCCAGCTAGCTAATTCACCACACACTGGTTGGTCGTGTTGATGCCCCTATAGAATGTCTGCAGAATCATTGCTTCAGTCATATCATTGTTTGGGCAGTCCTTGACCATTGCCCGGTAGTGCTTCCAGATTTCATGTAGGGGTTCAGTTGGTTCTTGTTTAAAAGCTAAGATCTCATCCCTCAATGCTGCCATATGACCTGGTGAGAAAAACTTGGTTATAAACATTTCTGCCAACTCATCCCACGTGTGTATGGAGTGGTTGGGTAGCCTCTCGAGCCAGTCCAAAGCTTTCCCTGTAAGTGAAAATGGGAAAAGTCTCAATCTCAGAGCGTCTTCCGACACGTTCGTCTGCTTGCTCCCCTAGCATGTGTCTACAAACCCCTTTAGATACAGAAATGCATTCTGATGAGGGGCTCCAGTGAAAAAGCCCCTTTGCTCCAATAGGGTTAGCATGACATTTGTAATTTGAAAATTGCCCGCCCGAATCCAGGGCGGGACAATTGCACTTGCGTAACCTTAATTGGGTAGCACCCGGTGTGCTGCCCGTGGAAGAGGTGGGGGAGAATTTGGAATGTTGTCATTAGCCTGGCAGCCTCTTCTTTGGACTTGAGGTTCTAGATTAACCTCATCCTCACCATTGTCATCTAGCTCCTCCCCCGGAAAAACATGTCCTAGAGCTCTGTTTTAAAAGGCGTTTCTGGGGCAAGCCCCGGGGCGAGGCTTACCAAAAATGCCCCGGGGCGATGGTGTGGGGCGAAAGTCTCAAGAGGCGTACGCCCCGCAAGAGACGTTTTCAAATTAAAACAAAATTTGTTGAATTAGTCCTTCATATAATACCCAAATTCTCAAAAGTCAGTTTGGTAATTACTCAAAAGGTTTAAAAAAGAACTCAAAAGTATTAAATTTAAAAGTAAAGTCCTTTTTATTGATTTAAGCCCTAATTCATGATTTTTCTAATTTTTTATCTTGTCCGCTAGTCTGCTAATATCTCCCAAAAGCAACGAATATTTAATTTATTTTTACAAATACAAAGAGAACTACATTCTTCTTCGTAGCAGCAAATTCAAAGTTCAAATTGCAGGTTAATCATCCTTTTTGTTCCTCCATATAGAAAACTTTATTCTTTGACTCAAATTACTTGTGCTTATAAGTAACGTATAATAGATTGTTTTGATTAGTTTTTTGTAAGTAACATATATATAGTTTTCTTCAATATTTATGCAATTTTACCTGTTTATAAATATTTACTGTCATTATATTATTTTATAAAGTATTAAAAACTAAATATCTATGGGGCTTACGCCCCACTGAGACATATGTAAAACACCTCGCCTTACGCCCACACCTTTTAAAACACTGTTGGAAAGCATCATTATGAGTCATTTGGTACCTAAAGCGATTGATACATAAAAGTTAGAAAAATAGAAGGAAAGAAAAACAAAATACACAAATAGTTAGATAGATAGCCAACACTGTCTAACTCCCCGGCAATGGTGCCCAACACCATCTAACTCCCCGAAAACTGCGCCAAAAAGTGATCGGGTCCAAACCTACACCAACAAGGTCGGGATCAATTTCCACAGGGAGTTAATTTGGTTTGGAGTTAGGTGTCTAACTAATCTAGATGTGCGTGTTGTTCCTAATTGCACTTCCAAATATTATTGCGATTAATTCTATTCTAATTTTATACTATTGTATGCTAGGTGTAAGCTAAGTGCAATATTTTTGGTGAAAGTTTTCAAGTGTTAAAAGGCACTAGGGAAATGACTTTCGCCTAGGTGAGTATCTAATGAGTATGAAGAATCTAGGATTAGCTTGTTTTGATTGGGGTTGTGATATAATCATCACACATAAGTGCTCACTCTATACCTCTCGGTAGTTTGAGTGACTTTGCCCGATTTGGCTTTCTCAGGCCCAAATCGGTGTTCATAAAATACAAGTAAAATTGGCTCAAGTCGGGTATTACTATCTCTAGGTTTAACCCTTTTATTGGGGCTATCAATCTCTTAAGTTCACCCCAGTTCCTTGTCAGCCTAATTTTTCTAGACTTAGTCCCTCTTTCTCAAGAAGAGCCTAAGTTATAAAGGCACGAGTCAGTGTTTGCAACCACTAATTCTACAATTTTAGCATGAATTAGGCTAAATATCACTAACCCATAAACGATTAAGCCCTAAAATTCAAGACACATTAAATACCCACACTAGGGTTGGGTCACAACCCTAGCTATGGGGTCTAGCTACTCATAAAAATAGTAGAAATCAAAGACAAAGATGAAATATAAGCCATAATTTTAAAATACAAGATAAAAATCTAAAGTTTGAAGGTAAATCTTCTCTAAAATTTCCCAAAAAGGGAAAAACCAGCTATTCACGTGCTCTGCTGAACAAAACTTAACCTAAAATTGATAAAAGGATCTATTTATACTAGGCTGAAATTTTTGGATAAAAATGCCCCTACGGAGGATTCGCGGATGCGTGATTCTGACTGCGTCCGTGCTTGAGCTTTCGCAGCCGCGTAATAATGAGCGCGGTCCGCGTTTCTTCAATACTGGGCTTGGATTGGGCTTAATTTCGCGAACCGCATCCGCGTCCGCGTGTGCTTCCATCGCTACCGAGTAATTTGGATGCGAACTGCGTTCTTCAGTTAAGCCTGACTTGCAAGGTCTCTAAACCTCAAGATGTGCTCTCAGCAGAATTCCCTTCGCGGCCGCGCCAAAGATTTCGCAACCGCGCATTTCCAACGCGGTCAGCGGTGATTTTAGTACTCAAAACAGCTTCTCTGAATCTACTTTCGCGGACCGCGTAATAGTGGTCACCTCAGCGGTGGTCCTTACACGACCGCGCTTTTCTGTCGCTCTCAGCGCTCCAGTCTCAACCTTGGATTCATGCAGGTTTGACTCCTTCATGAGTTGATTATGGCTTCTTTGCCTCATTTTGACCAAATACTGCAAGAAAGCACATTAAGTTAGTTTTCGGGAATACTTTTACACATTTTTGACCCAAAACCTAAGCAAAAGAGAGTAAATAATAAGCTAAAACCCCTAGTTATCAGATTCCTTACTGTAAATTTGTTGTTCCATAGGTTATGAGTTGTGTATTTACTTTTGAGACTGCGAGGCGGTACCTCAGGAGCTCCCCATGTTGCTTATTTACTTTTGGGACTACGAGGCGGTACCTCGGGAGCTCCCCTGTTGTGTATTTACTTTTGGGACTACGAGGCGGTACCTCGGGAGCGCCCCTGTTGCATATTTACTTTTGGGACTACGAGGCAGTACCTCGGGAGCTCCCCCTGCTTTGTATTTATGAGGTGGTACCTCGGGAGTGCCCCTGCTATTTACCTCTATTTGTTGTGTTGTTACCTTTCTGAAATTTCTCATTGTTAAATTCTCAGTCATTTTATTATATTATTATTATATCTTCTGCCTAGTCTCCTTTTTATTCCAGGAGGGCTTTGACCTGACCTCGTCGCTACTCTACCGAGGTTAGGATTGACACTTACTGGGTACCGTTGTGGTGTACTCATTCTATACTTCTGCACATCTTTTTGTGCAGATCTAGGTTTTTTCTACCAGGCCAGACCAATGAGATAGCCGTGTGTGGAGACTTCAAGGTACGTCTGCCAGCGTCCACAGACCTCGGAGTCCCCCCCTTATCCTTATTATGTTGTTTTCTTCATTATTTTCCTTAAACTCTGATGTATCGAGATACTAAGCTTTCTCTTTAGAGCTTGTGACTTATTTCTACTAAGTTTTGGGAGTTGTAATTATTTGAATCGGAATTCTTATTTATATTTCATATGTTAAGGTTTGGGTTCAGTTTATATTCAGTTATTCCGCAAACTGTTAGGCTTACCTAGTCTTAGAGACTAGATGCCATCACGACATCCTACAGAGAAAAATTGGGATCATGACATAAAGGTGAAGATATGACAAATGATTTTGGTAGGTGCTTACGTGAGTAGGGATAAATAAGATCTTCACTATCATAATTGATAATGCAAGCTCAAATGATGTGACAGTAAAAGAATTGTCTATGCAATTAACAAAAATACGAACTAATTTGATGAACGGTAATCACCTTCACGTGAGATATGTGGCTCACATCATGAATATTGTAGTCCAAGATGGTTTAAAATAATCTTCTTTGTCTATTGAACGTGTGTGGCATGCAGTGGGATACGTTAGTGTCATGCCCCAAAATCGAGGAGCGCAATCGGTGCTCAATCGAGTGAACCCCACCGAGCAAACCTGTTAGATTTTCTTTTACCCAACTCATCTATGAATAAAGAGGAGATGCACTCCATTAATCAAACACTGAAAATATTTCATTTAACAACTCCCATTTCATTTCCATTAGTAGCTTCATTCATAATTTCCAAAATATTACAAGTTTATAGATATAATGAAAAACATGTTTCCCAAATACCAACATTTATAGTTCAATTCCCAACATTCGACTACCATCCATAACCTGTCTATGGAGCCTCTAAGTATAACACAAGAGTAGTATGGAAGTGCCGGCAATAAGGCTCCGGCTATACCTCAAAACACAATGTACGACTCAAATGACATCAGGCCCGGAATAGAGTAGGACTCACCAAAACCTACTAAATAGAGAGTGACTGCTAACGAGGACCAAAGTTGCCGGGTACTGAATCACCTGCATCCATTGAAGATGCAGCGCCCCCGGCAAAAGGGACGTTAGTACATATGGAATAGTACTAGTATGTAAAGCTAACTGTCCTCTTTCAAAATAGAATGTCAATGTAAAATGGGAAAACCATGGAAACAACAATCAACAATCAATAATATCCAAATGCCAAGTTAAAACATAATAATTTCCAAAATATGAAGATAACATAGTGAAGTGATAATCAAAATATGATAATAATATTATTTTTGGTTGGGAGATCTTTAGCACCGATATACCACTGTTCGCAATACCACTGTTCACAATATCAATATTCACAATACCAATACCACCGTAGTTTTAGCACGAAGTCCGATCACGACCCGATCGACTAGGCTGTCTCATCTGAGACATCAACCACAATCACAATTTTAATTATAATTTCCAGCATAATCACTACCATGTGTGCGGCATGGAGTCCGATCACGACCCGATCGGCTAGGCCATCTCATCACAATGCTGTGTGGATCGACATCATCCTTTTCTATCAATCATCTCATCCCAATTAAGGGGAATAATTTTATCACATAAATCTCATCCCAAATAAGAGGAATAATTACAACACACTCCTACACCAGCACGTGTAGTTTCGGGGTTAGGTTATTTCAACCTACCCTTCCTCAGTGACTATCGATACTCCCAAAAATATTTTTTTATTTTTGCACACAAAGGTAACATAGGTACAAATGTATTTACCTCATCATCTTTCACATTGTATGAATCTTCACTAGTATTTTCAACCAATAACAACAATAATATTCTATTGGCTCTTTTGGCCATTCACAAGATTCTTTATTCAAACACGGTGGCCGTATTTGATATTCCACACTTTCATTTCTTCCCTCTCATGTATCATCATCATAAATATCAACATATATAATATTCTGGAAATTACAACTTTAAGTTCATTAGAAATGAATAATTTAAGCACAATAGATATCTTTCCGAGAAATGGAGTAAAATAATTAGCAATTGATGCACAAGTTAAAATCATCAACAAGTAATATATTATTTATTCTTGAAATACTTTTTTCCAAAAAGGGTAATACACAATTTCCACTCACGGATATGTAAGAACGCAAAACACATTGAAAATACTCACAAAGCATAGCATTTGTTTAAACAGCCACATATGGGCATGACTTGAGTACATAGGCTTTTAGGAAATTCTATTTTCAAAGTCAATTTCGGAACAGTTGAATCAAAGATTATTTCATAATCTTTCTCACATCATCTCCTCTCATTGGCACCATTGGCCACAAGTATAACTTTCACTACTGGCACGTTGGCCACACTTTATATCCTCAATTCACTTATTTCACTTCCAACCATCTTTATAAATTATCAACAATAAGACATTTCTAACCAAGACTTTAGGTACACATATGAGCAATTAAGAGTCTTAAGCATATTGAGTTTTCTTACACAACTTAGCATCATAACCTTCATTTGAAACACAACTCAAAGACATAGCATTTTAATACACATATCATTCTTGAACACATTCCCAAAAGATGACATAATGTGACAGGAATATTCGGAATACGTTTTGAATACATAATTCTCGACACTTTGCTTATTCGAGACAATAGGATTTATTGGGAACAACTCGGAACATAGAATAAGGAACTTGAAACAACCATACTTGAAACTTCGGGAACATCATTGAATTTAATTCTAAGAGAGTAGTTTAGCCAACATACCTCGCTTTGAGCTTTCCTTAAATTACTACAATATTCCAGAAATTCTAGCAATCCTAATCTATTTTGAGACATAACAAAATTAAACACAAATTAGGAAGGTATTCATGGTTTCAACTCATTTGAGCGTTTTATCAAACACTAGGTGTGCAAATTTGGCTACAAGGTTCTTCTACAAGATTTCCTTTATTCCACAACCCAATCTTTACTTATTTAAGCTCAAATATCTTTCCACAAACCTTATTGGTACAAGCATATATACATAATACTCTTACACCCAAGAATCATACTCTCAATCACCCATCTTTTATCCCAAACTCGAAATTAAAGACTAGAGGTTTGAATCTTACCTCTTGAGTGAGAATCTTATGAGATTTCCTTGTTGGATTTCAAGACTTGAACAAGATCTTGGTGAACAAAATACTTCACCTACTTCCTCTCTCTATAACACTCTCACTTCTCTCTAAAAACCTCAAATAATTGCCCTAAAATAAGCCCCAAAGCCTATTTATCAAAATAGGGTCGGGTTATGAAAATAGAAAATTTAACCCTCCGAACTTAGGTGTGCAATCGCAAAATAGACCGCACAATCACTATGTGGGTCGCACAATGGACCGCAAAACTGATGCCTAGAACTGGGCTACACTGGTCAGGTCTGCGACCATTTTGCGGTCGCATAATCAGTTTTGCAATCGCATAATGATTCTCCGGTCGCACATCTGACCGCAAAATCACATTCTTTCATTCTTTGGTAATTTGGTCATAACTTCTTATAGTGTCCAAATGACGAACGGTTTGAAGCGTTGGAAACTAGACTCGAAGATCTTTCATTTGATAGGTTTTTTATCACAAAACTCCTTTTATATATATATATATATATATATATATATATATATATATATATATATATATATATATATATATAGATATATATATAAAGTTTGGTCTTGTGCGTACTTATTTGGAACTTTAGTCTATCATGTAATTTCCAACTTGACTTAGACTTAGGGCTCTCCTTAGACCTCGCACCACTTATAATATGCCCCGTACACTTATTATCATATACAATTAATATCTATTATATTAATAGTCCTCGTCTGTACATAAAATAATATAATTAGCACACATCAACTTTCTTAACAGCGCTTAAGTACTTCGAAATTTTTTGGGGCATTACAGTTAGGTAGTCACTTGCGAGGTTGAAGAGATTTCAAGAAAGTTTTGATGATGAACAACTCAATTGCAAAAAAGCTTTATGCTTGGATGTTCCAACTAGGTGAAATTTCACCTACTTGATGTTGAGCAGGGCTGTTAAATTTGAGAGTGCTTTTTCACATCATGCTTCTCGTGAAATTGGCTTGAGGCATTATCTTCAGGATTCTTATATTGAAGATGGAATCCCTATGAGTGAACTTTTGAGTAGTGATTGGAAAAATATAAAAAGAATTAATAGATTTCTTGAGATCTTCTATCTTCGTACTTTGAAAATATCAGGATCACGTTATGTTACATCAAATATCCATTTTCTTAAAATTTGTGTGGTTGCTAGTTATTTGAAGCAATTGATAGAAAATAAAGATATTGTTTTAAGTGAAATAGCAATAAACATGAAAGAAAAGTTTGATAAATATTGGGGTGATCCAGGAAAAATAAACAAGATAATTTTTATTTCATGTATTTTAGATCCTCGTTACAAGCTCGAATTAGTTGGTTATGCACTTGTAAAGATGTTTGGTGACAGCCGAGGGGCAACTATACAAGCAGAAGTTAAGAAGTACATGAATTCATTATTTAATGAGTATGTAAGGTCCAACTCAAAAGGTGTCGCGCTTGCTTCATCTTCAACTTGCTATTCATTGGACACTTCTACTTCCGAGCTTAGTGGCAGTCAAGTAAGTACCCAAAGTACAATACTTTTAGAATCACTCATGATCTAAAGAAATATAAAACTGTGAGTGGAGGTGTGGATGCTAGAACAGAGTTAGATAAATATTTTGGTGAAGAAACTGAGGATCACACTAAAGAATTTGATGTCCTTCTCTAGTGGAAAATGAACTCAGCTAGATTTTCTGTTCTTGCGGAGACGGCTCGTGATATATTAGCTATTCCAATTTCAAGTGTGGCATCCGAATGTGCGTTAAGTACAGGACAACATCTTCTTGATTCATTTAGGAGTTCATTGACTCCTAAATTGGTACAAGCTCTAGTATGTCTTCAAGATTGACTTCGAAATGAAAAATTAAAATATGTAAATGTTGAGAAAGATCTTGATAAAATCGAGCCGCTTGAACAAGGTAATATTATTGTTAATATGTTTGTTGTATATTGTTGTTGTAAATAGTTTATATTTATGGTATGACTCATTATTATAATTTTGTTTCGGATTTAGCCGGCGCTAGAAAATACCCTTCCACTAGTTGACGTGTAACTGATTGACTGAAAACTGACTGGGGAAGCAGAGGGAGCAGTTGTGATTATGTTAATGATCAAACATCGTTAACTGTCTTATAACCTTGTATGACTGGGAAAATGTCTGTGTGCACTTTGTTTATCTCCTTTTTCAACAGAAGCTACATGAGTATTATTAAGTTGATAGACTTACCCATTTCCATCTTATTGTTTCTTTACAATGTTATAGCTAAAATATACACACTGCATCTGCATGTTCACACTTCACATTAGGATAATATAATCCACATTTGTGTTTACATAATATAACAGCCAGGTTACATAAATACGCACACTGGGGTGTTGTTTTCGGCAAAGTATTTCCTATAATAGAATCTATGTTGGATTTTTGCAGCTGCGTAGGAGCAACATTGGGCACTGGCTTGGTGGTGTCCTCTGATGCAGGTGCAGACTGCTTTTGTGTTGGTTCAGCTGGTTTTATCGTTGTTTCAGTATGAGCTTTCTGTATTGTTACAGCTGGAGGGTTAAAATGATAAAAGCCAGTGAACAGACAGTTAGCTCTTATTATAGCACAGTAAAGTAATAGCAACTTGATACTACATTATTGCATAAGTAGTTGTAAGTTCAGAGTTGTTATTTTGATAAGCATTCCTAAGGTGTTTTTCTTGTGATCAAATTATAATCAGATACATTCATATAAGATTCAAGTCCAAAACAGTCACAAATGTGCACAAAATTGTAACATAGAATGATAGAACTGTCTGATATTTGTAGTCAATGGCAGTCGTCTCTGACTTCTCATGAATTATGAGTGGACATGAATTGAATTCCTCTCTGGCCATAGTATTACCTTTGTGGATAATAATACTAATGGTAGTGATTGTTCAAAAACTAATAGAGATAGTTTGAACTATGCATTTGGCCGTTTGGTATCGGTTGTTCAATTTTTTTTTATTTGGTTTAGCCGATAAACCGCCCAATAATCGTTAATCCGATACAAATCCGCCCATTATCTTATTGGATGGCTAGCGAGTTAATTAATCAATTTATAATTCGATAACCGATAAGTTAAACCTAATTATCCGCCCGATAAGTACCCAGTGATTTGGTCTCCTTTCGGTACTATCGGGGAACTTGCTTTTGAACGGAACTTTCTCAAAGCAAACATATTTATAATGTTAAAACACTATTATAAGATATTGTTTCATTGGGTAAATGTAGTTCACTTTCTAGTTTCTAGCTAGTTTGGAAGAAGTTATAATGTGAAGGGTATTTACCTTTATAAAACCACAGAGTAATGGTCGCCAATTGTAGATACTGCGGAATGTGGTGAGGAAACATCTTAGTTTAAAGTTGAAGAGTTTGAGTTTTTACATAAAGTAAAGGAAGAATATCATTGTTTTTTCGGGGTAATGAAGAATTAATTTTGACCAATATATTAATATTATTATTTAGGTTGAGCCAAGTTCCTAGAAATAAGCAACTGAATAATGAATATAGTAATGTTCCACAAGAAATGAATTTTGTTAGAAGGTTGGTAGAACTATACAGAGAGAAAAAAAAGAATCTGCACATGGTGTTTATTGACCTAAAGAAAGCATATGATAAGGTTCCTAGAGAAATTCTCTGGAGATGCCTGGAGGCAAAAGGTGTGTCGGTTCCCTACATTATGGCGATTAAGGACATGTATGATGGGGCTAAGACTCGGGTTAGGACAGTAGGAGGCGACTCTGAGCATTTTTCGGTTATAATGGGGTTACACCAAGGTTCTGCGCTCAGTCCATTCTTATTCGCCTGGTGATGGATGCGTTAACACACCATATTCAAGGGGATGTGCCATGGTGCATACTATTCGCCGATGACATAGTTCTGATTGATGAGTCGCGAGCCAGTGTTAACGAGAGGCTGGAGGTTTGGAGACAGGCTCTTGAGTCTAAGGGTTTCAAGCTGAGCAGGACGAAGACGGAATACCTGAAGTATAAGTTCAGCGCTGAGCCAGGGGAAGTGGGCGTGGATGTGAGTCTTGATTCGCAGGTCATCCCGAGTAGAGGCAGCTTCAAGTACCTTGGTTCGGTTATCCAGGGGGGAGGGGAGATCGACGAGGATGTCACACACCGTATTGGGGTAGGATGGATGAAGTGGAGGTTAGTATCTGGAGTCCTGTGTGACAAGAGAGTGTCACCGATACTCAAAGATAAGTTTTATAAAGCGGTGGTTAGAGCGGCTATGATGTATGGGGCTGAGTGTTGGCCCGTTAAGAACTCACATATCCAGAAGATGAAAGTAGCAGAAATGAGAATGTTGCGGTGGATGTGTGGGCTCACTAGGATAGATAAGATTAGGAATGATGATATTCGGAAGAAGGTGCATGTGGCTTCCATTGATGATAAGATGCGGGAAGCGAGGCTTAGATGGTTCGGACATGCTCAGAGGAGAAGCCCGGATGCTCCGGTACGGAGGTGTGAGCAGCTTATTATGGAGGGCACGAGAAGAGGTAGAGGGCGGCCTAAGAAGTATTAGGGAGAGGTAATCAGGCAGGATATGGCGAGGCTCCAGATTTCCGAGGACATAACACTTGATAGGAAGATATGGAGGTCGAGTATTAGGGTTGTAGGTTAGGAGGTAGTTGAGTCATGCCTTACTTCGTAATATGGCGGGACTAGCCATGTAGGATTTTTGTCTAAGATAACTAGTGGGAATGTTGTGACTTACTATTTCGCTTTTCAGTGCAGGTCCTATTTACTAGCTATCGCTTTTGCTTTACATATTTCTTCTAGATTTCATGGTGTTCCTATTTTTCTTATGACTGTTGTGTTGATACTAATATTTACTAATATTGTCTCCCTTTACTTTGCATCTTTTTTCTGGATTTCATGGTGTTCCTATTTATCCTATGATTGTTGTTGTGATAATAATATTATCTCCCTTTTTGCCCTTCTATCTTTTTTTTTTTTAGCCGGGGGTCTTTCGGAAACAGCCTCTCTACTCCTTCGGGGTAGGGGTAAGGTCTGCGTACATACTACCCTCTCCAGACCCTATTAGTGGAATTTTATTGGGTTGTTGTTGTTGTTGTGCTCGATAAAAACTTTGAAAATTTAATGGGTTAGCAAGCTCTATCACGAATCTTGTGGTAAAACAATGACTAACTAAATTAAAATAGCATTACATGCTTTTCGCTATGTCCATATGTTAAATCTATCTTTAAGAAATTAATAATTAACTAAACTGAAGCAAGAAAACCACAAAAATCAAGTTTAAGAGTTCATTACTCACATAATCATTCAACTGTCCAAAATTATGGACTAAAATCACTTTTCTTTCATTTGTAATGGAAAAGTCACTCAACAATTCTTATGGCACACAAATAATTACTCAATCAGAATTATCAAACTTTCCGGCGGAAACATGTGTCGTGGCAGTCCATATAGATTTTTTATATTTTTAGACCAAATAAAATAATAAACACCCAAACAAAACATAGAAATCCCACTCATACACCCAACCTAACCCGCTAAAAAGAAAATAAAACGCTAAAACCCATCCCTATTGCAAATGCATCTCTCCTCTTCTTATAAAAAGTAACTTTTTTTTAATGGTTTCATTCTAGTCATTAATCTCATACCCGTTATTATTTTATAAAAAGTAGAAGAAAAATCTTAAAAAGAAGAACACATGTCATTGAGAAAAGAAGAATACATGCTACTCCAGTCTTTAGTCCTTAACTTCATATACATTACTCCCTCCGTTTCAATTTATATGAACCTATTTTCTTTTTTGTCTGTACCAAAAAGAATAACCTCTTTCCCTATTTGAAAATAATTTACCTTTATGCAATAATTTATAGCCGCAAAAAATATATGTGCCTTATTTTATACCGCAAGTTCAAAAATCTTCTCTTTTTTTTTTTAAACACCGTGCCTAATTAAATGGGTTCACATAAATTAAAACGGAGGGAGTATTATTTTATAAAACTAGATTAAAACTATGAAAAAAGAAGAAATCTGCATTTTATAAGAAGAAAAGAGATGCATTTGATAACATGGATGCATTTTAGCGTTTGGTTTTATTTAGGGGTGGATTTTTATTTTTAGTGGATGGGGTTGGGTGTGTGGGTGTTAATTATTTTACTTGGTCAAAATATATAAAAAGTCCATGTGGACTGTCACGCCACGTTTTTTCATCGAAAAATTTGATAATTCTAGTTGAGTGACCATATGCAATATGAATAGTTGAGTAACTTTCCTGTTACAAACGAAACAAAAGTGACTTTAGTCCATAATTTTGGATAGTTGGGTGATCATTTAAGTAATGGACTCCTTACTGCTCTATACTACTAAGTTAATTACCTAATCTTTCAATAGTCAGGATTTCAAAACGACAATAAAATTTAGAAAATTTTACCTTCTATAACAAACTATTACACCCTATATATTATAAACCAAAATTATTTTAAAATATTATTATCCATAGCTATCTTTTATATTTTACAGCAAATTATGTATTTATTGTATATACTACCATATAGGCATGAAATACGCTATTTATTTTGTTTCTCTCTTTCTTTCAGTTAACACATGTTTTCTCTCAAATCACAGCAAGATTTTTCTTCTTTCTCTCTCCACGGTCTCTCTCTCTCTCATAGCAAGATTGTAGGAACAAATTTCTCAAAATTAATTCTCAACGTTTTTGCTCCAAAAGTTCGTGGTAAATGATAAAGTTTTTGGCCGGTTCACGCCAAATTACTCTGTCATTCTTCTTTTTCTCTTCACTCTTTATTTAATTTTTGCCATTGTTAGGTTTTGAGGACGAAACTTCAAATTTCGTCTTCAATGGATGAATCAACAACTCCGAAGAGGGTTACACGAGGTATACCCACTAAAGCACTCAATTTTGATCGTTGGCGCCAGAATCATTGGTGTCATCATCCACTATTGGCTCATCCTCTTAGGTGAACAGATCTAGCCATGGCTACGCTGGAGAAGATTTGAAGGCCGAAATTTTGTTCGTCTCTATTTTTAGTTTTAATTCAATGTATACAATATTTTGCTTGGCCGGAAAAAGCCATCTCCGACGAACTTTCTTCTCTTCTTTGCTATTTAATCATATACAATGATACAAATATATTATATTTTGTTCAAATACACTCAAATACATTGTATTTTTGTATAAATACATTATTTTTTGTATGTATTTATGTATTCTGAAGGTCTGTATTTTTTTAATACAACCGAATATAACTATGTTTTGTATTTTTTGTTGTTATTTGAATACAGTCGAATTGAATACGGTGAATTAAATATAATATATAATAGTGAATAATGAATATCTATGAATTAAATACAATGTATACAGTCGAACTGAATAGAATGATATACACCTTATTTCTTGATTACTTCATTGTATTTATGAATACACTTGCACGAATACGTGGAATACAACACAATAGAAGAAATATTTATGTAGAATTAATTTTGTTGAGTTAAATTAGGAGTGATACACGCTAATTGATCCTCTTACAGTTATTAAACAGCTGGACTCACCTATTGTTAAGGCGAATTCCGCTACATTCATGAATACAGTTGTAACGACCTGGCTGGTAGTTTTGAGAGTTGTAGCCCAAGAGGGGGAGGCCGATCAGGTGGGGGTCAGGCCCGATTCTATGCTATTCCTGCCAGTCTAGATATCGTTGCTTCAGATGCAGTGATCACATGTATTGTCTCAGTTTGGCACAGAGATGCTTCCACATTATTTGACCCTGGTTCTACTTATTCCTATGTGTCCTCCTATTTTACTCGTTATTTGGATATGTCGTGAGTCCTTAGTTTCACATGTTTATGTATCTGCGTCGGTGGGTGATAATATTATTGTGGACCGTGTATTGTAACGACCCGGCCAGTCGTTTTGAGAGTATTACCCCGAACCCCTATTTATTGCTCTCTCTATTTCACTTTCGGGTTTTGTGACTTACCGGGAGAATTTGTTTTTGGCTTCTGAGTAAAATGGGACACATAGTCCTTAAAATAGAAGTTTAAGTCGTAGGAATTGACCGTAGTTCGAATTATGCGAAGACGGCTCCGGAATGGAGTTTTGACGGTTCCAATAGCTCCGTAGGGTGATTTTTGACTTAGGAGTGTGTCGGGATTATAATTTGGAGGTCTGTAGTAGAATTGGGATTGAATTGGCAAAAGTTGGAAAATTGGGTGATCTTTGGAAAGTTTGACCGGGGGTGGACTTTTTGATATCGGGGTTGGCTTTCGATTCTGAAAGTTGGAGTAGGTCTGTAATGTTAATTATGACTTGTGTGCAAAAATTGAGGTCAATCAGACTTGATTTGATAGGTTTCGGCATCGGATGTAGAAGTTTGAAGTTTTAAAGTTCATTAGGCTTGAATCGATGCATAATTCGAGTTTTTTAGCATCGTTTGATGTGATTTAAAGGCTCGACCAAGTTCGTATGATGTTTTAGGACTGGTTGGTATATTTGGTCGAGGCCCTGGGGGCCTCTGGTGGACTTCGGATGGCTAACGGATTAAATTTGGACTTATGAGAATGGCTGAAGTGCACCAGTTCTGGTTCAATCGCACCTGCGCAAGATTGACCGCAGGTGCGAGGTCGTAGAAGCGAGCATTTGGGCGCAGATATGGGACTGGAGGAAATGGCATGTGGTCACAGGTGTGGTGTGAAGGCCGCATAAGCGGAGTCGCTTTTGTGGAAGAGTGATAGCAGAAGCTGACGAGTGCTTGGGAGGCCTATCCGCAGAAGCGGACGTGTTTGCGCAGATGCGCACCTGCAGAAGCGGGCTTCGAACTGCAGAAGCGGAATTGGGCAACGGAGATGGGACCGCAGAAGCGGCTTGGAGGCTCGCATAGGCGGAGTGAGGGGACGCAGGAGCAGAAGAAGCCGCAGATGTGGGTGAGTGGTCGCTTCTGCGACGCCGCACAAGCGGTTAAGTTTCTGCAGAAGCAAAAGTGCTGGCAGAACACTTAAATACAAGGGTTCGCGATTTTTGCTTCATTTTAAACATTTTGAGCTCGGGTTTTGGCGATTCTTGAGAGAATTTTCGAGGGATTTCTTGAGGTAAGTCACTTGTGATCATTTTTATTCAATAATATCGTTTCCCCATTGAATTTTCCACCTAGTTTGCGTGTATTTAAGGTAAAATTTGGGAGTTTGAGGCTAGGGATTTGTAGAGTTAATTTGGGGATTTGAGTGACGATTTGGTATTGGATTTTGATAAATTTGGTATGGTTGGACTCGTGGTCGAATGGGTGTTCGTATTTTGTGATTTTTACCCGATTCTGAGAAGTGGGCCCAAGTCGACCTTTTGGGCTGAGTATTCAATTCTTTGCTAAAGTCGTAGTTTCATTATTTAAATTAGTTTCTTGTAGTTATATTTATAGTATAAAATTATTTTGGTTAGATTCGAGTCGATCGGAGTTAGAAAATTAAGGGAAAGGCATTCTTAGTGACTGGTTGAGCTTGGTTTGAGGTAAGTGACTTGTCTAACCTTGTGTGGGGGAAATTCCCTTAGGATTTGGTACTGTTGTAACAATTTGTGATATGTGAGTATCGTGTACACGAGGTGACGAGTGCGTACACGGGCTAAATGTAGAAATTTTGGTTTTTGCTGAGTAGTCTTCTTTTAAATTCCTTAACTGAGTTGCCTTAGCATGTGTAGCTGCCATGTTTAGCCTAGTACCGCATGTCTATGTGTCTTAGCTCTTACTTGATATGTGTACAACATGCTTAGTTGAATTGCTTATGTCCTTGATTATTGTATTCAGTCTTTAACTGTAGGATTCCTTGCCATAAATTTGTTGTTCTATAAGTTATGAGTTGCGTATTTACTTTTGGGACTACGAGGCAATACCTCGGGAGCTCTCCGTTGCATATTTACTGTTGGGACTATGAGGCGGTACCTCGGGAGCTCCCCGTTGCATATTTACTTTTGGGACTACGAGGCGGTACCTCGGGAGCTCCCATGTTGTGTATTTACATTTGGGACTATGAGGCGGTACCTCGGGAGCGCCCATGTTGTTTATCTCTAGTTGATGTGTTGTTACCTTTCTGTAATTCCTCATTGTTAAATTCTCAGTCGTTTCATTATATTATTATATCTTCTGCCTTGTTCCTTTTTATTACAGTAGGGCCCTGACCTGACCTCGTCACTATTCTACCAAGGTTAGGCTTGGCACTTACTAGGTACCGTTGTTGTGTACTCATGCTACTCTTTTGCAAATATTTTTGTGCAGATCTAGGTTCTTCCTACTAGGCCAGCTACCAGTGAGATAGCTTGTACGTGGAGACTCCAAGATACATCTGCCAGCGTCCACAGACCTCGGAGTCCCTCTCTATCCTTATCATGTTATTTTTCCTTATTTTATTTAGACTCTAATGTATAGAGACATTTAGTAATTTTTCTTAGAAGCTTGTGACTTATTTCTACCGGGTTTTTAGGAGTTGTAACTATTTTTAATCGCGGTTTGATTTATTTTATATGTTGAGATTGAGTTTCAGTTTATTATTCTGTTAGTCCACATAATTGTTAGGCTTACCTAGTCTTAGAGACTAGGTGCCATCACGACATCCTACGGTGGGGAAATTAGGGTCGTGACATGTATATCAGTCGCGTGTAGTGACTATTGGGGGATTGGAGATTAGAATTAATCTCTTATTGCTTAGTATGGTTGATTTTGACGTGATCTTAGGCATGGACTGGTTGTCTCCATGTCATGCTATTCTGGATTGTCATGCTAGGACTGTGACGTAGGCGATGCAGGATTTTCCAAGGATCGAGTGGAGAGGTTCTCTAGATTATGTTCCCAGCAGATTTATTTCCTATTTGAAGGCCCAACGGAGGGTTGGGAAGGGATGTCTATCATATTTGACCTTTGTGAGGGATGTTGGTGCTGATTCTCCTACTATTGACTCTGTTCTGGTAGTGCGAGATATTTTGTATGTTTTTCCTGCAGACCTGCCGGGCATGTCACCCAAAAGGATTTTAACTTTGGTATTGACTTGGTGCCGGGCACTCATCCCATTTCTGTTCCTCCGTATCATATGGCACCACCTGAGTTGAAGGAATTGAAAAAATAACTTCAAGAACTTATTGATAAGTGGTTTATTAGGCCTAATGTGTCACCTTGGGGTGCACTGGTTCTGTTTGTGAAGAAGAGGGATGGTACTATATGAATGTGCATCGACTATATCCAGTTGAACAAAGTTACAATCAAGAACAAATATCCTTTGCCGCACATTGATGATCTATTTGACCAGCTTCAGGAAGGGAGGGTGTTCTCTAAGATTGATTTGAGGGCTGGGTATGACCAATTGAAGATTTGGGACTCGGATATTCTAAAGATAACATTTAGGATCCGTTATAGTCATTATGAGTTCATTGTGATGTCTTTTGGGCTGACCAACACCCCAGCATCATTCATGTATTTGATGAACAATGTATTTCATCCTTATCTCGACTCGTTTGTCATGTTATTCATTGATGATATCCTGGTGTACTCTCGTATTCAGGAGGAGCATGCCCAGCATTTGAGGATTGTGTTGCAGCGGTTGAGGGAGGAGAAGCTCTATTCCAAATTCTCCAAGTGTGAGTTCTGGCTTAGTTTGGTGGCTTTCTTGGGGAACGTAGTGTCCAATGAGGGGATTAAGGTGGATCCGAAGAAGATAGAGGTGGTTCAGCGTTAGCCCAGGTCGTCCTCAGCTACGGAGATTCAGAGCTTTCTCGACTTGGCCGGTTATTATTGTCGCTTCGTAGATGGTTTCTTGTCTATTGTATCGCCTTTGACTAAATTGACCCAGAAGGGTGCTACTTTCAGGTGGTCGGATGAGTGTGAAGAGAGCTTTCGGAAGCTCAAGACTATCTTAACCACAACTCCAGTTCTAGTTTTGCTTTCAGCTTCAGGCTCTTATACAGTGTATTGTGATGCTTCTCGGATTGGTATTGGGTGTGTCTTTATGATGGAGGTAGAGTGATTTCTTATGCTTTGCGTCAGTTGAAGCCTCATGAGAAGAACTACCCTGTCCATGATTTGGAGTTGGCTGCCATCGTTCATGCATTGAAGATTTTAAGGCATTATCTCTATGGTGTATCTTGTGAGGTATTTATGGATCATCGGAGTCTCCAGCACTTGTTAAAAAAAAATCTAAATATGAGGCAGCGGAGATGGTCGGAGCTGCTAAAGAACTATGATATCACCATTCTATATCATCCCGGGAAGGCTAATATGGTGGTCGATGCCTTGAGTAGAAAGGCGGTGAGTATGGGCAGTCTTGCATTCATTCCTGTTGGTGAGAGACCGCTTACAGTTGACGTTCAGGCCTTGGCCAACCAGTTCGTGAGATTAGATGTTTCAGAGCCTAGCCGGGTTCTAGCTTGTGTGGTTTCTCGATCTTCCTTGTATGATCACATCAGAGAGCGCCAGTATGATGATCCCTATTTGCCTGTTCTTAAGGGCACAGTTCATCACGGTGATTCCAAGGATGTTACTATTGTGGATGATGGGGTGTTGAGGATGCAAGGTCGTATTTGTATGCCCGGTGTAGTTGGGCTACATGAGTTGATTCTTGAGAAGGCCCACAGTTCGCGGTTTTTTATTCATCCAGGTGCCACGAAGATGTACCAGGACTTGAGACAGCACTATTGGTGGAGGAGAATGAAGAACGATATAGTGGGGTTTGTAGCTCGGTGCCTAAATTGTGAGTAGGTGAAGTATGAGCAACAGAGACCGGGCGGATTGCTTCAGAGGCTTGAGATTCCAGAGTGGAAATGGGAGCGTATCACCATAGATTTTGTAGTTGGGCTCCCATGGACTTCGAGAAAGTTTGATGCTATTTGGGTGATTGTGGATCGGCTGACCAAGTCTGTGCACTTCGTTCCAATTGGGACAACTTATTCTTCGGAGCGGTTGGCTAAGATTTACATCCGCGAGATTGTTTGCCTTCATGGTGTGCCGGGGTCCATCATTACAGATCAGGGCACGCAGTTCACATCGCAGTTTTGGAGGCCAGTGCATCATGAGTTGGGGACCCAGGTTGAGTTGAGTATATCATTTCACCCTCAGATGGACGGACAGTCCGAGCGCACTATTCAGATATTGGATGACATGCTACGCGCTTGTGTCATTGATTTTTGGGGTTCTTGGGATCAGTTTCTGCCACTCGCAGAGTTTGCCTATAACAACAGCTACTAGTCGAGCATTCAGATAGCTCCGTATGAGGCTTTGTATGGGAGACGGTGTCGATCTCCGATGGGTTATTTTGAGCCGGGTGAGGCTAGGCTATTGGGTACTAACTTGGTTCAGGATGATTTGGACAAGGTTAAATTGATTCAGGATCGGCTTCGCACGGCACAGTCTAGACAGAAGAGTTATGCCGATTAGAATGTTCGTGACGTTGCTTACATGGTTAGGGAGAAGGTGTTGCTCAAGGATTCACCCATGAAGGGTGTTATGAGGTTCGGGAAGAAGGGCAAGTTGATCCCTCGGTATATTGGGTCGTTTGAGGTGCTTCAGAGGATTGGATAGGTGGCTTACAAGCTTGCCTTGCCACCTAGTTTGTCGAGTGTGCATCCAGTATTTCATGTTTCTATGCTTCGGAAGTATGTCGGCGGTCTGTCTCATGTTTTGGATTTCAGCATGGTTCAATTGGATGTGTAAGGCCCCGTAAAATTTTGTAAAGGAATTTAAGGTTTTGTGGTACCGAAGTAGGATTACGTGTTTGAGGATTGTAGAAATTCTTGGCAGAACAATGCGCTGGGGAGTAAAGGAAAATATTTGGCAAAAGAAGACATTTCTGCGGCCCACTATGCGGCCACAGAATCACTCTGCAAACCGCATAATGGTCGCAGAGTAAAGCAAAAATCTGGGCAAGTTTGGATGATATTTTGCGGTCTACTATGCGACCGCAAAACAGTTTCGCGGGCCGCACACCAATCGCAGAACCAGTATGGAGATTTTCTGGAGGGAAGTTCTGCGGCGCATTATGCGACCGCAGAATAGGTCTGCAGTGCATTATGCGACCGCAAAATAGGTATGCGTGCCGTAGAACCGCCGCAGACCCAACCCGTATTTTTCCAGTTCTTGAGCACCAATTGTACGGCCAATTTGCGGACCGCATAACCATTTTGCGGTCATTATGCGACCACAGAGTGTGTTACGGAGCTTCATGTTTTTTCTAATTTTTTACCCAACCCTATTTCGATATATTGAGGTAGAGGGACTCTTCTGAAGCAAAAAATCTTATGTTTAAGAGGGAAGTAAGGGTGTTTTAGAGAGAGAGGAAACCCTATGCTAATTGTTCATCAATCCTTGCTCAAGACTAGGAGAATTCACAAGGAAAACTCACAAGATCTTCACCCAAAAGGTAAAGTTCAAACCCTAGTATTCAATTTTGAGTTTGGGTATAAGATGGGTAATTTAGGAGTATGATTCCTGGGTGTGGGAGTTGTAATTTAAGCATGTATATAGCTAGAGGATGGTGGGGAAGAAATTTAACTAGTATGAGTAAACTCTTGGTGTTGAATTAGTTGTGGAGTGAAGGAAACCTTGTGGAAGAACTTTGTAATCAAATTCGCACACCTAGTGTTTGATAAAATGCTTAAATGAGGTGAACCCACGAATATCTTCCTAATTATGGTTCAATTTTGCTATGTTTCTAAATAGATTGAGGTTGCTAGAGTTTTCGGAACATTATAGTAAGTTAAGGAAGCAAAAGCAAGGTATGTTGGCTAAACGCTTCTCTTAGAATTGAACCCCACATTACCCTTGTAATTTTCGAGTTGATCATCATAAATCTATTATTTCGAATAAGCTTTGTGGAAAAGATATATGTTCAATACATGTTTCAAATGCTCTTATTATGTTGTGCTACTAATTGAGGATGTGTTCAAAGTATGGATTGCGTGTCTTCATGTTATAACTCGAAGTCGTGTTTCAAATGGAAGTTATTATGCCAAATTGTGTAAGGATTGTGATTGGGATTACACCTCCACCCGTATATATATATTGGGGTGAGGCAGCAAGGCCGCTTTGTGTAGGATTTTTTGTATTTTTGTTACACCACCACCCGCACACATTGGGGTGAGGCGGCGGAGCCGCTTTATGTAGAGTTGTGGTATTGTGAGTACATCTCCACCCGCATACATTGGGGTGAGGCGGCGGGGGTGCTTTGTGTAGTATTATGATTATAAATCCACCCGATTACGTTGGGGTGAGGCGGCAAGGCCGCTCTGTGTAAAAATAGTTGTAGAGGATCCCCGACTTGAAATTTATAATCTTATTGGAAGTTCTTAATAACATCTGTTTGACGTGTATGGCTATCTAAGCCATGTTATTGTTACCATGATTCATTACATTCATGTTGTATTTCCAAGTCCTTGAATAGATGTTTTAGTTTTTATACTAGTACTATTTGACATGTACTAACGTCCCTTTTACCGGGGGCATGACATCTTTAATGGATGTAGGTTGTTCCACAGCGGGAGGCATTGACCAGTGATAGCAGTACACTTTTTTTCCAGTTGACTTGGTGAGCCCCACTTTATTCTGGGGTTGTGCATCTTTTGTTCCGTGTGTATTATGTTTTGAGGTATAGCCGGAGCCTTGTTGCCGACATCATCATTGCACTCTTTTATACCTATTAGAGGCTCCGTAGACATAGTGTGGGTTGTGTATTAGTGTGAAAAAGTTAAACTAAAGATGTCGTAATTATATCTCATACTTCCACTGTAAAACTATGGTTGTCAAATGTATTGTTTTGGAGACTTATAAATGAAGTAACTAATGGTGATAGAACTAGTGTTGTTCATGAACCTCGTGGTATTAATTAATGAATATTATATTCTCTTTGTTTATGGGTGAGTTGGGTAGAAGGAAATCCAGCAGGCCGGGTTATCTCGGTTGAGCGTCGGTCACGCTCCCCGAGGTCGGGGCATGATAAGATGGTGATTTGACTTATGATGTGGAGCCGGTGTCAATTTTGGATCGGCAAGTTCGAAAGTTGAGATCTAAGGACATAGCTTCAGTGAAGGTGCAGTGGAGAGGTCAGCCAGTTGAGGAGGCTGCTTGGGAGATCGAGCGGCAGATGCGGAGCAAATATCCACACCTATTTGAGACTCCAGGTACAAATCTAGACCCGTTCGAGGACAAACATTTGTTTAAGATGGGGAGAATGTAACGACCCGGCCGGTCATTTTGAGAGTTGCATCACGTTTCCCCATTTACTATTCATTCCCTACTTAATTATTGTTATGTGACTTGTCGGGGTACTTGGTTCGGGTTCGGAAAGGATTTAGAATGAGTTGAGACACTTAGTCTCAAGGTTGGAAACTTAAGTTGAAAAGGTTGACCGAATGTTGACTTATATGTAAACGACTCCGAAATGGAGTTTTGATGGTTCCTTTAGCTCCGTTGGGTGATTGTGGACTTAGGAGTGTGTCACGACCCAAAATTCGTTAAAGGTTGTGATGGCGCCGGACACCATTGTCAGGCAAGCCAACACTAAATAGTTAATTAAATTCTCATTTCTCATTTTGACTTTTAGAACCCCGTTCCCCTAAATAAAACTCATCGTATGTGCTTTTATAAATTTATGACTTGCGGGAATGGTTGGTTCGGGATTTGAAAGTGTTCGGGTTGAAATCGAAACACTTGGTTCCTTATGTTGGCCTTAAAATACTAAGTATTAGGCTTGAATCTATGTGTGATTCGTGTTTTTAGTGTTGTTGGATGTGATTTGAAAACTCGACTAAGTCCGTATGATGTTTTAGGACTTGTTGGTATATTTGGTTGAGGTCCCGAGGGCCTCGGATGAGTTTTGGATACTTAACAGATCTAAAATAGGACTTAAACAGCTGCTGCAAATGTTCTTCTGCCCAGAAATCGAGCCCAGGCTCGAGGGCCATGATCGAAGCCAAGGCTCGAGGGCCATGATCGATGGCAAGCTCGAAGGCCAGTGATCGAAGGCCCAGGATCGAGGTCCGGGATCGAGGGCTATGCCCGAGGCCAGGATCGAGGGCCATAAAGATCGAAGACATGATCGATACCCAGGATCGATGGCTGCCTCGGTAGTTTATAAAACTAGGGATTTCGTCCCATATCTCTCAAGCTCTTAATTCTCGTCCTAAGGATGCACTACCAAGTGACACGGTAGTGAACCCAGCTGGTGGTAACGGCATGGGGCATGTTATGGCGGTTATCACAAGAAGTGGAAGAGGCAGAAATGCACCCACCTCAAGTGAAAGGCGACTTGCGGATGGTGACCAAGTGATACAAGAGAAGGAAATCCCAAACAATGTTATTCAAGCAAATGATGAGGTTCAGATTGACATTGATTATAGTATTGAAGAGACTCAAGAGGAGGTGAACCCATCTAGGGAGAACATCATTGACATACCGGAGCCGGTAGTGCAAAAGACTAATGTGCCATTGCCTAAGCCTCCACCTCCCTATTCTCAAAGACTTTCCAAGCAAAATGATGAGAATCAATTCAAGAAGTTCATTCAAATGATGAAAGTCTCTCTATTAATGTGTCGTTGGTAGAAGCTTTAGAGCAAATGCCCGGTTATGCAAAGCTTATGAATTATCTTGTGACCAAGAAGTGGTCAATGAATTTTGAAACTATCAAGGTCACTCATCAAGTGAGTGAAATTGTTCATTCCATGGCTCCTAAGTTGGAGGATCCCAGTGCTTTCACAATTCCTTGTACAATTGAGAGTGCCGAGTTTGCTAAAGCTCTTTCTGATCTTGGGGAGAGTATATATTTGATGCCCTATTTGGTTTTCAAAACTTTTGAAATCGGGCAACCAAGATCCACATCTATGAGGTTGCAAATGGCCGATCGTACAATGAAAAGGCCGTTGGGAGTAATTGAGGATGTTTGAGTCCCGGTTGATAAGTTTATTTTTCCGGTGGACTTTATTATTCTAGATTGTGAAGTTGATTATGAAGTGTCTATCATTCTTGGGAGACCTTATATTGCTACAGGTAAGGATATTTATGATGTGGACGTCGGAGAACTCACTTTTCGGGTTTGTGATGAAAAAGTGGTATTCCATATGTGTAAGCCTATGTGGCAACCAAATAGCAACGAGGTGTGTTCTATTGTGGGTTGGTGACCGGTATTATTGTTAATGATACAAGTTCTACAATCAATGTTGGTGATATGTTGGATGCCGTGTTGCTCAACTTTGATGATGACGAGATGCATGGTTTCATGGAATGTGTGAATTCTTTGCAAGGAATGGGGTCATACGACTATGCACTCTGAAAATTTTCTTTGGATCTTGAGAATAGGAAGACTTCTCATACAAAGCCTTCTATTGAAGAGTCACTTACTTTGGAGTTAAAGCCATTGGCTCCACACCTTAGGTATGAATTTTTTGGCCCTTGTTCTACTTTACCGGTTATTCTTTCCTCTTGTTTAACTAACGTGCATATTGATTCCACATTGACGGTGCTGCAAAAGAGGAAGAAGGCTATTAGGTTGACTTTTGATATTCGGGGTATAAGCCTTTTATTTTGCATGCATAATATCAAGTTGGAGGATGGTGCTAAATCGTCCATTGAACATCAAGGAGGACTCAATGAGGCTATGCAAGAAGTGTCAAGAAGGAGATTATCAAGTGGTTGGATGCCAGGGTTGTCTACCCCATCTCCGATAGTTCGTGGACCTCTCCGGTTCAATGTGTCTCAAAGAAAGGGGTCATGACAGTTGTTACCAATGACAAGAATGGTGACTAGTTGGAGAGTTTGTATGGATTATCGTAAGCTCAACAAAGTCACAAGGAATGATCACTTTTCACTTCCTTTCTTGGACCAAATGTTAGATAGATTGGTCAGTCGTGCTTTCTATTATTTTCTTGATGGGTAATCGGGCTACAACCAAATTCTTATTGCCCTGGCAGATAAAAAAAACAACCTTTACATGTCCTTATGGTACTTTTTCTTTCAAGAGGATGCATGCAATGCACCGATAACTTTTCAACGGTGTGTGATGGCTATTTTTACGGACATGGTGGAGGACTACCTTGAAGTTTTCATGGATGACTTCTCGGTGGTTAGGAATTCTTTTGATGATTGTCTTTCAAATTGGGACAAAGTGTTGGCTAGATGTGAAGAGACAAATTTGGTGCTCAATTGGGAGAAATATAATTTTATGGTTGAAGAAGGGCATTGTCTTTGGCCATAAAATCTCAAGGAATGGAATTGAAGTTGACAAAGCAAAGATTAAGGTGATTTCTAAGCTTCATCCCCAACTTCGGTGAAGGGTGTGTGGAGTTTCTTAGGCCATGCGGGTTTCTACATGCGCTTTATCAAAGATTTCTCTAAAGTAGTGAACCCATTGTGTAAGCTCCTTGAGAAGGATTCCAAGATCCATTTCAATGATGATTGTTTGAGGGATTTTGAACAATTGAAGCTCAAATTAACAACCACTCCTATCATTATCTCTTCAAATTGGAGCTTGCCTTTTGAACTCATGTGCGATGCAAGTGATGTAGCGGTTGGTGCTATTTTGGGGCAATGCATTAACAATGCTTTTCATCCGGTTTACTATTCTAGTAAGACCATGAATAGTGCCCAAGTAAATTACACCGTTACGGAGAAAGAGCTCCTTACTATTGTGTTTGTAATTGAGAAGTTCCGCCCGTACTTGATGGGTTCCAAACCTATTATCTACACGGATCATGCGGAGCTTCACTATATTATGAGAGAAAAGGAATCTAAAGCTCGGTAGATGATATGGGTACTCTTGTTGCAAGAGCCCCATTTAAACTTCTAGATTACGGATTAATGTGTTGTTTGAGGCAAGTTGGGCCTCCGAATCAGCATTCTTTTTCATTATTTGCTTAAACATATTCTCGATACGACTCATCTCATTGTTTGAACTTGAACCATGGGAAGGATAAGGAGGTAGGTTTCTCCGTTGTTGATACATTAGGGGCCTTTAAAAACCCGACCCTCAATTTCCTTGATTGTTTCGCCAACCACCTTGGTTGTTGCCTCCCTAATTTCCTTTGTTGTTTCCACTCCAATTTCCTTTATTATTGTTATTATGCCAATTACCTTGATTGTTAATGATTCCTTCCCCGATGAGCATATTTTGGCACTTTCAATGAAAGAAGTGCCGTGGTTCGTGGATTTAGCAAAGTTTCTTATGAGTGGTATCATTCGAGATGAGTTCTCTTCAAACCAAAGGAAGAAGCTCAAAAGAGATTGTCAAGATTATTATTGGGATGAGCCATGCCTTTTCCGAATTTGTATGGATGGGGTGATTAGAAGGTGTGTACCGGAAGAAGAGCAATGTGATATTCTTAGCGCTTGTCATTCTTCGCCATATGGTGGTCATCATGGTGGAGAAAGAACATAAGCCAAAGTTCTTAGTTGTGGATCTATTGGCCTAGTCTTTATAAGGATGCAAGTGACTTAGTGAAAAGATGTGATGAATGTCAACGGACCGGTGGATTTTTAAAGAAAAATGAGATGCCTCTCACAACCATCTTGGAGATTAATATTTTTGATGTTTGGGGCATTGACTTTATGGGCCCTTTTGTGAGTTCTTATGGAAATACTTACATCTTGGTCGCGGTGGATTATGTGCCCAAATAGGTTGAGGCCGTCGCCTTACCCAACAATGTGGCGAGACGTGTAGTGGCTTTCTTGAAGAAGAATATTTTTACAAGATTTGGTACTCCAGGTGCAATCATAAGTGGTGGGGGGTCACACTTTTGCAACAAGGCTTTTGACGCTTTACTTAGCAAGTATGGTGTTAATCACAAGATCACGACTCCCTACCATTAACAAGCTAGTGGTCAAGTAGAAGTCTCAAACTGGGAGATAAAGAGTATCATGTCCAAAATGGTGAATGCAAATCGGACGGATTGGTTCAAGAAGCTTGATGATACGTTATGGGCTTATAGGGCTACTTATAAAACACCTATCAGAATGTCTCCATACCGATTACTGTTCGGAAAATCTTGTCATCTTCCAGTAGAACTAGAGCACAAAGCAATGTGGGCCTTGATGAAATTGAATCTTGATTGGGATGTAGCCGCTATCTTGCGGGTTGCACACTTGAATGAGTTGGATGAGTTCCGGTACCATGCATATAAGAGTTCATCCTTGTACATAGAAAAGATAAAATATCTTCATGACAAGTACATTTGGAACAAAGAGTTCAAGACCAGTGATCTTTTATTGTTTTTTAAATCAAGACTGATGATGTTTTCCAGGAAGCTCAACTCCAAGTGGAGTGGTCCGTTTGAAATTGTTGGTGTGACACCCTTCGGTGCATTGGATTTGACGAACAAGAACAACGAAATATTCTGAGTCAATGGTCACCGGGTGAAGCACTACTTGGGTAAAGTTGGAGAGAGCAACATGGTGCCGGTCATTTATTTCACTTGAAGATGCTTAGACATTACGTCGTATCGCGATGTTAAATTAGGCGCTTCTTGGGAGGCAACCCAAGTTCTTTTCCTATTTCTTTTGTAGTTAGATGTTTTTGCTACTTTTAACTTTATTTGAAGAGTGCTGCAGGGTTGATGTTACATGAAAGAAGGGTGAACAAAATTGCTAAGTGCAGAAGAAAATGCGGACCGCACATTTCAATTGTCCGACCGTAGAAAATATTATGCCATCGTAGAAGATCTTGTGCGGCTGCAAATTTCACCTGCGGACCGTACTTTTGGAATCTAAACAAGATGTTAAATGTCAAGGTCTCTAAAGTTTTTCCCTATCACTGGGGGCAAATATGCGACCGCGAGAGGAATTGTATGGCCACACTTAAAATTGTGCCGATCGCACAAGAGAAGTAGATAATTGGTGCCTAGGTGAAGGAGTGCAGACTGCACTCGGCCTTTTTCCCTGTCATGCACTCTAAGGATAAATAGGAGTTTTGGCCTCATTTTATACTTTTCACTCTCCTGAGATTCACTGTTAATCTAGAGCTTATCTGATAACCCTTTTACTGTCAAACACACACACCCATCTGCACTCATAAGATCTAGTACACTCACATCATCTGGTATGCTTCACTTCATGTTAATCTTTTGTGTTATTTTGATTTTTGAATTTTTAGCTTACATTTAGGCCATCTGTTATTCTATTTCATCCATGTGTCCATGCAGGGTAGATATGTACTTGAAACATGCTAGAATGGGTTGGGTTAGTTGAACTTTATGTGTATACCATGTTACCAAGTAGATTTGAAAAAGTATTTGCAAAATCTAGGTAAAAATAAAGACATGTTCGTTTAATTTTTGAAAATTGCGGTCGCACTTAAATTTGTGCGGTCTGCAGTTGGCTATTTATGGTGAGTGGTTGAAGGCAAGTGCTTCTGCGACCGCTGTTTATTTCCGCGAGCCCCAGAATTCTTAGAAAGGCCGCATCTTGTGTGAGGATCGTCTATCAGAGACTTGTCTCTTGAGAAGGTAGATGTGCGGACCACACTATTAATTCTGCGGACCGTAGATAAATTATACGATTGCATATGGCCATCACACTGTCATTCAGAGAAGGGGTGTTTGAGCCTCTGATTGTTTTTGTTAGAAGTGCGGTCAACACTCCTATTCTGTGGGCCGCACACAAAAAAGTGCATACCATACTTCCCTAATCCCGCAGCATGTTCAATCCTTTGTAACCCCATTGTGTCTAATTTGTTCTCCATTGCTTACTTGAGTCTTAACTCTGTTGAATTATGATTTGCAACTAACAATCCTCTTTGTTGATACAAACAATTGTTAGATCACGAGGATGCGGCGAATCCACCAAGGGAATAGAAGAGTCTTCAAGGGGTCGATGCAGAGGTGGCTTACCCCTAAGTGTTCCAAAGACTATTCAGAAGAAAGCTACAGCAGGCAGATGGAGGGGTGCAGACCTCTCCGAGTTTAGTTCCTATTCCCTTTCTAGGAAAGCCTACGAGGGAAATTCAGTATCAATTCCGGAGCAGCATACAGCTATGTAGTCCAGGACACATGGGCAATCTGAACCTCAGGATGTGCATTAATCATCTCACAGCACTTCCGAGGTTTCGAAAAGTGATAGCCTGGCTTCCTAGGCAGCTTCTCCAGTGTCTGGTTCATATAATATTCTAGATGACGGGAGAGGGGGATAAGGTAAAACCACTGGTATTGATCGGACAAAGAAGAAGGAAGCATGAGAAGATAAATTTGTGAGTTTGCCTGCTTTTTACTGACTTCCGAATGTGGTGACCATTGAGGTCATTGACTCATGAGCGGTAGTTTGCGTTAAAAGATCTTGATAGATACAATCTGGCAGTTGTAGAGTAGTTCAAGAAGAGAAAGGGATTTATGTTATTTACTGAGAAGGTAGTGGATGTCAAGGAGCACCTTGTCCTCGAGTTTTATTCTAACACTTCACATATTCGAAAAGGGACGAAGGTGATCAAAGTACGTAACCTCAAGGTTAAATTTTATTAGCACACACTGAACGCGTACTTTGGATTTGAGGACTTGGAGCCAAAGGAGTACTTAAAGAAGTTGGCGTTGAAAGAAGAGGCCCGAACATGGCTTGCTGAGATCTTGGCACCAGAACTACATCCACCATGGATTACTTCTAGGGTGCCTATTCTCCGGAGCACATTGAGTTTTGAGGCAAAAGGTTGACAAACCTTTGTGTGCAGATGGCTTGACCCATGCTAGAATGATAACGACCTGCCTATTCCTCGCGCTATTTTGGTGGCTTCTATTATGGCCGGGTACCCGATCAATGTAGGTGCCCTGATGTCAGCCAACATTTCTCTGGTGGCGCAGCAAAGTAACACTACTTACCCCTACCTCATCACTATTACAAAGTACCTTACAGATGCAAAGGTAGAGCCCAGGTTGTTTGATACAAAGTTAAAGCCTAAAAGGTCGTTTGAGTGGTACAAGTCGCAGGATCCGAGCAACCCGAAAAAGAGTGCTCTGCCTTCTACTACTGTTGGCCAGTCTGATAAACTGATAGTGGCGGTTTCTGATACATCTGATATTCTATCAACATCAGCTGAGCCCTCTGCCAGTACAATAGCTGCTATTTTGAGCCACCATCTATAGCTCCTTTTACAGCTCCTAGGGTAGTCCCTACCCTGTTTATGAGGCCGGTGTCAATGACTACATGCCTAATTTCTGTTGTGCGTGTCTCCCAAACATTGGTGAGTCTCAATAATTAGATGCAGGCAACTACTTCAAAGCTGTTTGAGATTTCTAGTACTGTTGTAGGGTAGTCTTTCACACAGGTACCACATGATTCCACTGAGCTTGATGATAAGCTGGGAAAGATTCTAAACAACCAGAAGGTGATTATGGACACTCTGGTGCAGCATGGTTCAGTTATTGAGGGCTTGACCAAGCAGGTCAAGAAGATGCGAAAGTCTCAAGCCAGCAAGAAGTTAGTGGCTAAGCTACGAGCCGAGGTGACCCCGCTAGCTACAGCTGGGGACTTGCCCTTTGATATGCTTCTTGGCCCAGCCCAGACCACCCCAAATCGATCTACACAGGATGCTCCAGCTGGCCAGTCTGAGGAGCCATGCCTTGCCGCCGACACTGCTGACGCAGTATGTGCGATGTTCACCACTCCTACCACTCCCAGATATGATGATGATATTCAGTTGCCTGAGCCAGTAGAGATTGATGTTGCTGGGGACACTGAGATGCCTAAGGATGCTTATGGAGTTTCTGCACCCTCCCTCCTTTTACTCTTATTTTGTTAAGTATTGGGGACAATGCTTACTTTTATTCGGGAGGGTGGAGTCTATTTGATGATGCATTTGGCACATTTGGATATATTTGGATTGTAATAATTAGATGATTCTGTTTCTCCTTTTTATTTTATCTATCTTTAGTTAGTTATTGCTTTCATTAGCTTCTTTATTTATTTACTTTGATTTTTGTTTATGTTAGTAGCTTTTATGTTTTTTGTAGTAGTGTGGATAATAAGCCTTTGATTTTCTTAATGCCACAGTTCTTTCCAAAGTTGGTCTTTTATGTGAACCGAGTGACTCTTCCCGAGGATGGATGGTGTGACAACTTTCTTAAGGGGATGAGTCTGTTTTGTGTGTTTAGGTAATAATAATAGTAGTAGTAATGAATAAAAGCCCTAATCTAATCATTATCTAAAAAGAGTTATTCATGTTTTATTTGGCACCCACACACTTATCTGCATGCTTAGGGTTTGAAATAAGGTTTTTGGAAGAAAATAACTCTAGTTAGTGACTTTGAGATTCTTGAGTTGACTTTGATAATCATTGAGTGGTTTATTGGACCATAGTGATCTTTAACTTGATTGTGGTCGTTGTAGGCTTTAGACTCTATCCTCTTTTACCGTCTAGTTGCATGAGAGGTGAGGTAATATTTGTTGCTAGTCCAAGTATTTGTGTGAATTGTCTATAACTTGCCCCGAATATGTTTCAAGGCAAAATTCTAGGTTTGCTTTGATTGAAAGATGATTGTAGGCTTTCCTTGGTCCGTTTGAGCTTTATATTACCACCTAACTCTTGTTATCCCTAGTCAACCCCTTTGAGCCTTTAGCCTTTCTCTATTGGTAACCATGCTATAAGCCTTTACCCGTTTTGTTTGTAATCCTCTCTTGGCACCCAGACCTTACTTAGCACTCTTATGAAATAAGTGGCTAAGGCATAAGTTTGGGGGGAGAGTTGAGGAATCTAAAAGAGGTATCAAGGTACCAAAAAAAAGAGAAAAATGATCTCTATGAAAAGAGATAAGGCAAGAAAAGAAAGAAAATAAAAAGAAAATGCCAAAAGAGAATAGAAAGGAAGGTTGATGAAATCAAAAAGAGGAAACTATCTCTAGTATGAGCATCAAGGGAGAAAAAGAATGAAGTGAACAAAGAAGAGTGATGTCAAGTCTCTCTAGCCCCCAAGAAAAGACAATGCCTATACGAGTTGGTAATTGTGAGCCAAGAAATGAAAAACGTGGAGTGCTTAAAGAAGGGTGTAACCACTTGTCCCATATGGTATCCTACCCCAATCCAAACTTAAGTTTGGGGGAGTTGATAAGTATGGATTTTAACCACTTATTAGTACCTTCTTGCTTTAGTTTTAGTCAGAAAGTGTTGATTCTTGTTCCCAAAACCAATGAAATTGTACAAATTGCTGGCATGTTGGAGAATTGGCCCTTAGCAAAGAATTCTAACTCAAAAAGGAGTATTCTAGCTCAAAAAGGCAAGAAGGAGTACAGCAGGCCAAAGTGCGGTCTGCAGAAGGAATTCTGCGGCCGCGGAAGAAAGTGCGGTCCTCAGAAATACATCTGTGGCCGCAGAGCTGATACCTGCACCTTAGAGGATTTCTAACAAGTACGGTCTGCACATCTAATTGTGTGGCTGCAAAACTTGGTCGCACTGACAAGAATTCAAAAGTTCAGAGATGGTGCAAAACGACCAAGTGTGAAGCCTTGTCAAAAGTGCGGCCGCAGAAGGAAAACTGCGGCCGTAGAAGCTGAAGTGCAACTATAGATGGAATTGTGTGGATGCAGAATCTCTGTAACTAAAGAAGACAAGCAAAGTGCGGACCGCACAGGGAATTGTACGGTCGCAGAACCTCCCGGAGGGCATTTTTGTCAGCAAATTTTGAGGGCACTATAAATGGACGGGAAACACTTTTTAGGGCAAGTTTTGTATTATTTTAAGCTCCAAAGGTTATATTTTGCTATTTTGGGAAAGTAGTAACTATTTTTGGGTGAAGAAACATTAGATTTATCAATTTAATCTTAGTTTATAGCTTTAATTAGTTCTTTTTATTTGTTTTCATCACTTTCTAGTATGAGTAGCTAGATTTTCTCTAGGGTTGTGACCCTGTGAGCACCTAATTTTTGACTATATTTGAATTTTTATCACCTTCTACTATGTAAATATTTTTAGAAATTTAATATATATATTTTTAGCTTTGTTACATTTTTTTATATAGAAATTTAATATATATATATTTTTTAGCTTTGTTATATTTTTTTATATAGGGTAAGAATTAAAAATAATTTAAAAGGTCAAATTATTACTATTAGTATTATTTTTATTTTTTATCTTTATTTTAAAATAAAATAAATTAAAAAAAGCGAAAAACTTAAATATATTTTTTAATTTTTGGATAAGAATAAAATAATAGAAAAATTAAAAATATGGAATAAAAAAATAAAAGTAAAAGTAGGTGGAAATTATTTTTTTTAAAAAGTAAAAGAAAGTGGAAAATTTAAAAAATAAAAGTAAAAGAATGTGAAAATTTAAAAAATGAAAATTAAAAGAAGTTGGAATTAAAAAATAAAAGTAAAGGTAGCTGAAATTATTTTAAGAAAGTAAAAGAAAGTAGAAATTAAAAAAAGAAAAGTAAAAGAAAGTGGGGAATTATTTTTTTTTAAAAAAAGAAGAAAAATGGGAAGTGAAAATTCTTTTTAATTAAAAAATAATAAAATAATAAAATAATAAAAAAATAAATCTGAAAAAATGCCAAATTTGTTTTCTATAAATATAAGAGAAATGTGAGGAGAGAGGGAGGGGGAGAGGGAGAAAAAAAAGAAGGGAGGAGGGAATTTTGAGAAATTATTTTTTTTCTTCTACGCTAAGGGAATTTCTACTCATGTCATTCTTTCTTCGTCTTTCTTTCAAACAATCCAGTAAGTCATCACCCAAAATCAAACAAAAATACTTCATAACATTCTTTTTTACACGCCAAAAAGTGGAGTCAATAGTCGAGGTCGAGGATTCCGTTGGAGCTCCGTTCACTAGGTTTGATGTTATCCGTCGCTTATGCTTGTTCGACGTTCGTCTAAGTTATTGTACATGTTCTTGGAGACTCATTTAATTGGAAATTTTGCATTAAAGGTTTATTCTTCCCTCTGTTCTTTTATCTTATTTCATGTGATTTTATTTATTTTCCTTTAAACTTTATAAATAATAATGTAAGTTAGTCCTTAAATGCTATATGCTTAATCATGTTTTTGGAAATATGGTTTTCAAGCTTGCTTTAAAGTTGGAAAGATTTGGACCCTAATGAGTTTGGGCTTTAATTGTTGGGTTGTAGGGTATTGGTATATGATGGTTTATTTATTCAAATATCTAATATCATACACTTCTTCCACAAGTAATTCCATAATTCATGGCCTTCACAATAATCTCAAACTTAGGAAAGAAACAAATCATGAATGCGCTAGAATGCTTTAGGCGTACTCATAATTAATTGAATCATCGTGATTATGTATACGTTTGCGTGACATAATTATGATTACCAAAACTAAAATCAAGGTATGCGTTCGCGCAACTTTGGGCGAAACAACCTTAAATATAATAAAAATGCTATAAATTGTGTGCGCGTACACGTGACATGATTTTGGCACAATAAACAAAACAGATTCACACACGTGATTCGTTTCAAAGATAATTCCATATTTTAATATAAAAGCGGACAGATAAAACATGAAAACCAATAAATCATAGTTTATCTAAAATTAATTCAAGCCAAGTTGTAGTCAATAAAGCAACCGTGCTAGAACCACGGGACTCGGGGAATGCCTTACACCTTCTCCCAGGTCAACAGAATTCCTTACTCGGACTTTGTTTTCGCAGACCAATAATAATAGAGTCAAACCTTCCTTTGACTAGGGATTCAAATAAAAGGTGACTTGGAATACCCAAAAAATAAATTCCAAGTGGCGACTCTGTAAATAAAATAATCCCTATTCAAATTTGTCACTTTAATTGAAAAAACGCTTTAACCCACAACAATCCATAACACATATATCTTTTTTTTTTTGGGGGGGGGGAGGGGTTATAAAAGGGGTGTGACAGACCCAATCTTAGTGTGTAAATCTTATGGGTCATTAATTTAATGCTTATTTATTATTGGGTGTTTATTATTTAGCCTTGTTTATGCATTATTTCTAGAATTAATGGTTGCAAACATTGATTAATGCCTATTTGACTTGGTTCTTACTTGAGAAAGAGGGACTTAGTTTAGGAAAACTTGGCTAACAATAAATTGGGCTAGTTAAGGTTTTGGCTAGTCTAATTAAAGGGTTTGAACTAGAGATAGAGAAAACCCGGCTTGAGCTCATATCAACTGTTTGAATTGATACCTAGTTGGACTTGAGAAAGCTAATTTGGGCAAGTTCACTCTATAACTGAGAGGTATTGAGTGGGTAATTGAGAGTTGATCATTATTACACACCTCGGTCACTAAAACAAGCATTAACATGATTTACACATTAGGTTAGAACTTAGGCAAATGTTACATCCCTAGGCTGTTTCCTATTTGATAAAAATATAAAAAACAATTACTCGCTTTCTAGTTTTTTCTAATTAGTTTAATTTTGTTAGTGCAAATTTTAGACTTAGAAAACAAAAACTCTATGTTCAATTGAGTTATTTCACGTACTCTCATCAAGTGTCTACTCGAGCACCCTGTAACGACTCGGCCGATCGTTTTGAGAAAATTAGCCTCGAAGCCCTATTTATTGCTCCTTCTACTTCAGTTAGTGGTTATGTAACTTGTCGGGAGGATTTATTTTTAGTTTCGGAGTAAAATGGGACACATAGTCCGTAAAATCGAGGTTTAAGTCATAGGAATTGACCGTAGTTCGAACTGTGTGAAGACGACTCTGGAATAGAGTTTTGACAGTTCCTCTAGATCCGTAGGGTGATTTTGGTCTTAGGAGAGCGTGTTCGGATGTTGAATTGGAGGTCTGTAGGTCATTTTAGTGCTAATTGGCAAAAGTTGGAAAAATGATAATTTTTGAGAAGTTTGACCGGGAGTGAACTTGTAGATATCGAGGTCGAATTCCGATTCCGAAAGTTAGAGTAGGTCCGCAATGTCAATTATGACGTGTGTGCAAAGTTTGAGGTTAATCGAACTTGATTTGATAGGCTTCGGCGTCGGATGTAAAAGTTTGAAACTTTGAAGTTCATGAGGCTTGAATCGATCTGTAATTCGTGTTTTTAGCATTGTTTGATGTGATATTAAGGCTCGACTAAGTTCATGTGATGTTTTAGGACTTGTTAGTATGTTTGGTTGAGGTCTCGTGGGCCTCGAGTGGATTCCGGATGGTTAACGGATAAAGAATTGGACTTTGAGCATAGCTGAAACTTTGATGTGTCTGGTGTAATCGCACCTGCACATTTTGGGCCGCATGTGCGACACCGCAGAAGCGGAATTTGGACTGTCCAACTGAGCCCGCAGATGCGGTCATGGCCTCGTAGAAGCTAGAAGATGGACGCAGAAGCGGAGGCTCAGCTCCAGTGGTTAACCGCAGAAGCGGTGCAATTTCCGCAAAAGCGGGATCGCAAATGCGGTCAAGTGATCCGCAGAAGCGGAAGTCCTGGGCAGACTCTATTAATTCAAGGGTTCAAGATTTTTGCTCATTTTAGATATTTTGAGCTCGGGTCTTGGCGATGTTTCTTGAGGTATGTCCCTTGTGTTTATTTTTGATCAATAATGTTGTTTCCCCATTGATTTTCCCACCTAGTTAGTGTGTATTTAAGGTTGAAATTGGGAGTTTGCGGTTAGGGATTTGGAGAGTTGATTGGGGATTTGAGTGACAATTTCATGTCGGATTTTGGTAAAAATGGTATGGGTGAACTCGTGGTCGAGTGGGTGTGCTTATTTTGTGACTTTTACCCGATTTCGAGACGTGGGCCCAGGTCGACTCTTTGGGCCAAAATTTTGATTCTTTGCTAAAGTCGTAGTTTCATTATTTAAATTAGTTTCTTGTAATTTTATTCATGTTATGAAATTGCTTTTGGCTAGATTTGGGCCATTCGGAATCGGAAAATCTAGGGAAAGGCATTCTTACCAAATGATTGAGTGACATTTGAGGTAAGTGATTTGTCTAACCTTGTGTGGGGGAAATCCCCTTAGGATTTGGTACTGTTGTTACAATTTGTGATATGTGAGCGTTGTGTACGCTAGGTGATGAGTGCGTACACGGGCTGATTATGGAAAATTTGATTCTTGCTGATATGTTATCTTTTAAAATACATTAACCGAGTTGTCTTCTTTTAAAATACATTAACTAAGTTGTCTTAGCATATGTAGCGATCATGTTTAGTTTAGCATTGGATGTCTACGTGCCTTAACTCTTACTTACAATTTGTGCAACATGCTTAGCTGAATTACCTGCTTTCCTTGACTTATATTAAATCTTTAATTGTAAGATTCTTGCCGAAAAATTGTGTTTCCCTTCGATTACCTACTGCATATTTACTTTGTGACTATGAGGCAGTTCCTCGGGAGATCCCCTTGTACTGCATATTTACTTTTGGACTACGAGGCGGTTTCTCGGGAGATTCCCCTGTACTGCATATTTACATTTGGGGTATGATTCATGGTTTTAGCGTCGTTTGTGGAAACTTAAAATTTCAAAGTTCATTAGGCTTGAATTGGGGTATGATTCGTGGTTTTAGCGTTGTTTGAGGTGATTTGAGGGTTCGACTAAGTTCGTATGATGTTTTAGGACTTGTTGGTATGTTTGGTTGAGGCCCCGGGGGCCTCAGGTGAGTTTCAGATGGTTAACGGTTCAAATTCGGACTTAAAGCCACTGCAAGAATTTTTGCTTTTGGTATTTGCGCACATGTGGAGGTTTGATCGCAGGTGCGAAGCCGCATGTGCGCATCATCCATAGCAGAAGCGAGCCCACAGAAGCGGCTCCTAGCTCGCAGAAGTGGCTCTAGTGGAGGCTTGGCGAAACCGCAGAAGCGGTTGAAATCTCGCACGTGCGAGACCTTAGAAGCGGCTAAGTGAGTCGCAGGTGCGGAACCCCTGGACAGTATACATTTCGAAGGGGTTCCGAGTTCTGCCATTTTTGGACCTTCAAGCACTGTTTTTGGGGTGATTTTCAGAGAGAATTCAAGGGAAACTTGAGTTAAGTCACTTGTGATCATTTATACTCCATAATATTAAATTATCATCGAATAATCCGACTAGATTACATATTTTTGAGGTGTAAATCGGGGATTTGAACTTAGGGATTTGGAAATAAGATTTGATGATTTGGAGGTCGAGTTGAGGTCGAATTTTGGTAAAATTAGTATGGTTAAACTCGTGGTTGAATGGGCTTTCGGATTTTGTAACTTTTGTCAGGTTCCGAGACATGGGCCCCAAAGGCGATTTTTGAGCTAAATTTCGGGTTTTGTTGGAAAATTAGTATTTTCTTATGGAATTAATTCCAATAAATTTTATTGACTGAATTGAATAATTTGTGGCTAGATTCGAGGCGTTTGGAAACCAATTCACGAGGCAAGGGCCTAGCGGAGTAAAGAATTACACGGTTTGAGGTAAGTAATACTTCTAAACTTGGTTCTGAAGGTATAAATCCCCGAATTTGTGTTATATGAATTGTTTGGAGGTGAGGCACACGATAGTTGACGAGCAAGTGGACGTGCACCATTGAAATTGTGACTTGAATAAATTATGTGAAGCTGTAAAAAAATTAAAGAATCATGTTATTATCTGAACGTTTTTCATGTGTTAGGGAAATTGAGCCGAGGCTTTTATTAAAGATCATGTTTAGGCTTCGTGCCAATATTTTGGGACCCATGGGGTCGTGTTGTTGTTGAATTAATAGTTTCAAAAATATAAATTTCACACTCAGTTATATTCGTCAATTGTGAGGATATTTATGGGATTAAGCTACGCCCCGCAGCAGGAGATATTGACTTTATATATGTTATCAATAAATGGATCGGGGCTGCCCTCCCGCAGCAGGCCAGAATGGCTTTATACATTATTATTAAATGGATCGGGGCTGCCCGCCTACAACATGCCTTATAAGTTTTACTATTTTATGGATCGGGGCTTCCCGCCTGCAGCATGCCTTATAGGCTTTGTTATTATACGGATCAGGACTGCCCGCCTGCAGTAGGCCATATAGGCTTTATATCACGCTTGTGCTGAAGGAGCCCCTCCGGAGTCTATACACACCCCCAGTGAGCGTAGATGATTATATATATATTCGGGATGGATTTTTCCACTGCATGGACTTGCCTTACTTATTTATATTGTAATGAATTTACCTGGACATGGATCTTGTCTGTATCATTTACATTTGGGGATAAATTACCCCAGGGCTGGATTGGCCTTATACGGTACTGAGTGATTGACTGCCAGTCGATATGTATTTATATACGGGTTGGAACACTCTTGGGCTGGAGTGGACATAAAAAGTACCGAGTGACCAAATAATTGGTGACCAGTATTTACTTGAGGTATCTCTACTGAGATGTCATATTCCTCATATCATGCAGTATTGATCTATTTCACTTGTACTGAGTTTAACTGTTAAACTTGAAAGCATGCCTACATTTTTATTCCATTATTTATACTGGACTGTACCTGCGGAGCTCGTCACTACTTTCAGCCCAGAGGTTAGTCTTGTTACTTATTGAGTTAGTTGTACTCACGCTACACACTACACCTCGTGTGCAGATCCAGGTGTTCTCGGATACGGCGGTTGCTAGATTTTGAAGTTAATTCTGTTGGGAACTATCAAGGTAGCTGCTTGACGTCCGTAGACTCGATTCCTTTCCTGTTTAATTATTGTACTGTTCTATATTTTCAGACAGTGGTTTTTATCTGTCAGACTTTGTATTCATATTAGATGCTCATGTACTCAGTGACACTGGGTTTTGGGAGTGTTATATTTGAAATTGTGAGTTTCTTCCACTGAATTTAGTTATTTTGTTTTCAAACTTAAACGATATGGTGGTATATTGAGATTGTTGGCTTGCCTAGTATTGAGATAGGCACCATTACGACATGTGAGATTTTGGCTCGTGATAATTTGGTATCAGAGCCTAGGTTACATAGGTCTCACGAGTCATGAGCAGGTTCAGTAGAGTCTTGCGGATCGGTACAGAGACGTCTGTACTTATCTTCGAGAGGCTACCAAACCCTTAGAAAAATTTCACTTTCTTGTATTTAGTCGTGCGAACTTGTTGATTCTGGAAACTAAAAATCCTGTTATTCTATTCTCTTACAGATGGTGAGGACACGTACTACCAGATCAGACAGTCAGCCACCAATGCCACCAGTTAGGGCCGTGAGAGGTTGGGACTGTGGTAGAGGCCGTGGCCGAGGTAGAGGTTGAGGTGTAGCTCGTACCACAGTGGGACCAGCACCTGTAGTACCACCGGTTGCACCAGCTCAGGAACCAGCTGTTCCTATTGAGATTCCAAGCCTTCAGGAGACTTTGGCCCAGATATTGACAGTTTGCACTGGCCTTGCGTAGGTGGTTTCGTATGAGGCCGCACCTGCCACTTCTCAGGCTGGGGGAGGTACTCATACCCCTGTTTTCCGTACTCCAGATCAGGTAATACAGGGACTTCAGATACCGGGGGCACTACCAGCCCAGCCAGTTGCAGCTGCTCAGGCCCCGGTAGTCCCCGTTATGGAAGATGATGAGCAGAGGAGACTTGAGAGATTTGGGAGGCTTCTACCTCCATTATTTAGAGGTACTGAGTCAGAGGATGCTCAAGGATTTCTAGCTAAGTTCCAGCGAATGCTTCGAACAATGGGTATGCTGGAGACCAATGGGGTCTTGTTCACCACTTTTCAGTTTTTTGGGGCTGCCTTAAGATGGTGGGAGGCTTATGAGAGGCACAGGCCGGTCGGTGAAGTGCCACTTACATAGCAGGAGTTTTCCGTTCTCTTTTTGGAGAAGTTTGTGCCACAGTCACGTAGAGAGGAACTGCATAGACAATTTGAACAGTTACGTCAGGATGGCATGTCTGTGATGCAGTATGACATAAGATTTTCTGAGTTGGCTTGTCACGCAGTTTGGTTGGTTCCCACTGATAGGGAGAGGATTAAGAGGTTCATTTATGGCCTCACATATCAACTGCGGTTGCTTATGACTAGGGAGAGGGTATCTGGTGCAACCTTTGACAAGGTGGTTGACATTGCTCGGCAGATAGAGGTGGTCCATAGCTAGGAGCGTGGTAAGAGGGAGGCTGTGAGGCGTCGAGGTTCGGGGGGTTCTGGTGGGGTACCTTCGGGAGGGGAGTCCTACCACAGAAGGGGTCGTCCTTACAGATACGCTCAGACGGGTCGTCCAGTTCACCGTGGTGTATCATCCAGCCATGGTTCATATAGTTCTCATTAGGGCCAGTCATCTCTCACTACATTTCCAGCCCCGAGTACGCCCTGTGTACCATCAATTCAGGGATCATCTATACCAGGTTCTTCTGGTAGTTATTCTTGTTCTTGAGGTCAGCTACAGAACTCGCCACCATTCTTCGAGATGGGTTGCTATGAGTATGAAGAGATGGGTCATGTGAGAAAATATTATCCCCGCCATATGCGAGGTCCAGTTCAGCAGAGGAGTCAGGCTACTACTTCTGCACTAGTTTCTCCACCACCCTCCCAGCCAGCTCGGGGTGGGGCTCAGTCAGCTAGGGGTCACCCAAGAGGGGGAGGCCGATCAGGTGGCGGTCAGGGCCGATTCTATGCTTTTCCTTCCAGACCAGATGTTGTTGCTTCAGATGCAGTGATCACATGTATTGACCCTGGTTCCACATATTCGTATTATTTGACCCTGGTTCCACATATTCGTATTATTTGACCCTGGTTCCACATATTCGTATGTTTCATCATATTTTGTTCATTTCTTAGATATTCCCCGTGTCCTTAGTTTCATTTGTTCATGTATCTACGCTAGTGGGCGATACTATAATTGTGTACTGGGTGTATCGGTCGTGTGTGAAAATTATTGGGGGCCGAGACCAGAGTTGATCTTTTATTGCTTAGTATGGTCAATTTATATATTATCTAGGTATGTTGAGATATCAGATGTTTTGTTATATGTCTTTGGGCCAAGTGGGGGAGTCTGATATCTATGATTTGATTGCGCGATTATGTGCGGTATTGGTTTCGTTTCAAGGAACACTTGTGGATTAGTTATGACTTGCAGGGGTTGAGATCGGGGATGACTTGAGTAAGAAAATTTCTTGAATGCGGGTTATATTACACTTTATAAAAAATCATGAGATGATTAAATTGTTATTTTGAAGGATGTAGTGCGCACGAAGCATGAATTTGATTGGTGGTGTTAAGGCATGGTTACTTTTTTGGGGGCTGTTGTGCTAATGGGGCTTGTGTCTTTCGGCCCGTTTGGCGGTGCAATTTAGATTTGAGCATAGTGGGTGACTTTCGAAAGGGTTCTAATGGATTCAAAATGTATATGTGTCGATTCAAAATTTTTCTGAATTTGTATATCGCCAGAATCGGTTATTTACACTGGATAGTGTCAGGACTTGAGATAATTCTGTATGACTATGGATTCTACATTGCAGAGCAAGAAAGGTAAAAAGGAACGATTTTAAGTCCATATAAGGTCTTTTTGGTGTGGGGGGTCTCGGTTGTGGTACTTTTGTGGTTCTTAAGAAGAATACAGTACCTTATGGACATTAGGGCAATGCGATTTTATGTCAGGGTGTCTTGTAGTGAGTTTAGGGCAATGATCGTAGTATTCTGACAAGGGTAAGTGACAACTGGAGTGTAATTCAAAATAGGGCAACCGGGTGTGTAATTTGTTGCTGACTCAGAGTTTATAATGAGATCCTTGTGCTTATCACATGATGGCATGATGGATGTAGTGTATTGTGCGGGACTAAGATTTACATGTACAAGGTGGAAGTTCATTCTTGAAGGGAAGGTCATGATTTGTAGACAACATGGTCAGTTTTAGATATTTAGATGAATGTTATAACTGCTCGGTAATCCCTGAGAAGGGTGAGCATTATGTTCTGACTTTTGGATGTCATCGGTATTGCGATACTCACCTAGTTAATAAACTACTGATATACGAGTTATTGACATGGTCAGTTTCAGGGTTGCGGCCTGTTTGAGGTGAGTGTTTTATTTAAACTCAGTGGAGGCACCAATTGCGTTAATTAATTGTGATAGCTACACGCTATGAGTGTGGATATATGTGAGGCTTGAGTCAATGTGCGGGCATCGAGGCAAGTATTCATACTTGGAAGAATGCTTAGGCAAAGATATGCCTAGAGTTGACTGTTAAGCGTAATGTTATAACGTTTCTCGTATTCGTACCTTTGTCGAGAACTATTTGGGCTACACTTGTGGTTACAAAGAGGCTAATTCCTTGAAAAAATTGATTTGAGTTGTGATAGCACACTTTGCACATGCCTACCATATGGCGTGTTATTTAGACCAGTCCAGGAGCATGTGAATCGTATTTCATTTATCATATACATGTGTACTTATTTGATTGCTCCTCTATGATATGCTTGGATTGGAGGCCTGTGACCATGCCAGGCGGATTATGTTATTGGCACGTGAGTTGTCCGTGCGGATCCATACACTGATATTATTGGCACGGGAGTTGTCCGTGCGGGTCTAGATATTGATACTATAGCACGTGAGTTGTCCGTGCGAGTGATGTTAATGTGAGCTCTAGAAGAGCTGGTTACTGTTATTAAATTCGTGTGTCTTGTTTTTTTTTGAATCCACTAGGCATTGTGCCTAGGGCTGATTTTCATATATACAACAAAGAGTACAACAAAGGAGGGGGAATAAACCTTACCTCCAGATGAATCCTGGTAACTATGTGCAGTAAGACCTAAGATGATGTTCCAATTGTCTATCCAACATTGATAGCCAATTGGGTATACAAAAACAAGGTGGAGTAGGCCTAGGTCACCTATACAAATATGCACAACTAATCCTAATTCTACTAAGTAGACAAGTGGAAAGATTTCCTTCCATATACAAAGATTGGTACGGCTAGAGCAATTACAAATGCTATAGAAATTCCCTAGAAACTATGACAAAAACCATGTGTATGTAGAGGGATTTATCTTCAACTTAGCTTTGACATTGAGGTCAAAGAAAGCCAAATTGAATATAAACATGAAAGAAACCATTGCATCTTGACAGTGAAGTTGTTGCTGACTTATGTATGTGACATGAAAGAGTGAGCACTTTCCTGCTTCTGGTGTCCTTAGTTTGTGGCCAAAGAATTGAGTTATTCTTTGCTGCAGGAAGCTAATAAAGAAACAAGACATAGGAACTAGGTCTGGGCCCCTAGGTGTGTCATGTTGAAAGCTTGGACTGGTGGCAGTAGACTATATAAGAAACTGTTGCAAAATTGCTAGAAGATTGGGAGTTAGTTGTTATTGTGATGACAATTGTATTGAAGCCTCTTGGTAGTGCTGAAGTTGTGTAGAGAAAGGGCAGCACTTGTGGAGTTGTTGATATTTAGCTCTTGGTTTTACTATATATAATGCGCTTATAGCATTGCGGTTGTGGTGGTGCTTGTTGAACTTGCAATACGGTTCTCTACTTTGAAACATCCTCCATTTTTGGGTACACGGATTGCGCAGTTTGTGGCGTGAGTTATATTGGTGTGGCATGTATGTGGAATAGTCGTGTTTGATAATATAAGGTCATATGACCTAGAATATGTACCATCGGGTTTGATAATGGTATATTTGGGAGGATGATATCGAAAGTCGACTAAGAAAGTGATTATGGTTCTGGTTGGGGCGAGAGAGCTCCATGACTAGTTGTTATAATAAGCGGTTATGGCTAGTTCATACTCATACATCATGTTGATGTGAGATTCAGGTCTTGAAAAGAAATTCTGAATGTTGGAAATTGAATTCCAAGGTTTATGGACTAAGGTTGAAGTAATGATTTTTTATTATGTTGTGTTGTCAGGCCTATACAATTCATACAGAATAGGGTGGCGTGGGCACCCCCGGGTATGTGCGTGGTAGATGGAATAGTGATGTGATGGCTTGGAAACAACTCTTGTCACGTTCGAGGATGAACATATGTTTAAGTGGGGGAGAATATAACGACCCGACCGGTCGTTTTGAGTATTACAACCTCGTTTCCCCATTTACTGCGCAATTTATGCTTTATAGTTGTTTTATGACTTACCGAGTTAATTGGTTTGGGTCCGATGTGGTTTTGGAATGAATTGGAACACTTAGTTCCAAGGTTTAAAGCTTAAGTTAGAAATAGTGACCGGATGTCAACTTATATGTAAACGACCCCAGAATGGAGTTTTAATGATTCCAATAGCTCCGTATGGTGATTTTGGACTTAGGAGCGTGTCCGGAAAATTATTTGGAAGTACGTAATGGAATTTGGCTTGAAATGGCGAAAATTAATTTTTCGGGAAGTTTAACCGGGGAGTTGAATTTTTGATATCGGGGTCGAAATACGATTCTAAAAATTTTAATAGGTCTGTTATGTCATTTATGACTTGTTTGAAAACTTTGAGGTTAATCGGACTTGATTTGACAGGTTCCGACGTCGTTTGCGGAAACTTGAAATTTCAAAGTTTATTAGTCTTGAATTGGGGTATGATTCGTGGTTTTAGAGTTGTTTGAGGTGATTTGAAGGTTCAACTAAGTTCGTATGATATTTTAGGACTTGTTGGTATGTTTGGTTGAGGTCCTGTAATACCCTAATATTTTTAAATGAGGACATAGTGAGCATTAAACAAATAATTTAAGTTAAAAAAAGAGAGGAACAAACTAATAAAAAAAAGGGAAAGAGTGCAAACAAAAAGGGCCAAAGCCCATTAGACACATAATCTTCCCAAGGACAAAAGCAAAAGGGATTTGGGGGAAGGGAAAGAACCTACGGAAAAGAACGGAAGAAAAAAATAACGCATAGAAGGGTAAATAGAGAGAAGAAGAAGAAGAAAAAAGAAGAGGAAAGAGGCTAGCAATCTGGTGCTGCAAGATTGTTGTTCCTAGCTACTATTATGTAACGACCCAAAATCTCAACCTGTAGTGATGGCGCCTATCTCAATACTAGGCAAGCCGATAATCTCCATAAATCACAATTTCTCATTAAGTTTGAAAATACAATAATTAAATACAATATAAAATCTCACAATTACTGATACGGATACTCCCCAAAACCTAGTGTCGCTGAGTACATGAGCATCTAATTGTGAATACAAGTCTGAGAAAAAATAAAGTAAATAAGGAGATAGGGAAGGAGAGACAAGGTCTGCAAAACACGACAGCTGCCTCAGAATATCCGAAAAATCAACTACGCGAAAGGATCAACACCCGCTATGTCCGGAAAAACCTGGATCTGCACACGAAGTGCAGGGTATAGTATGAGTACAACCAACTCAGCAAGTAACACTAATAAATAAGGAACTGAAGATAATGACGAGCTACACAGTTACAGTTCACTTTCAGTAATTTCAGCAAAGAATAGACATGCTTTCAATTCCGGCAGTTTAAGTGAAATCAATTTTATACAGTTCAAGTTCATTTAATCCGGATATAAATCCTTAATGAGATTTCACAACAATGACAGATATCAACCAAGTGCAATAACAAATGCAAAGCATGTACAGCCTCTCAGGCAACAGTCACTCAACTCATCACAACAGCTCAACCACTCGGCTCTCAGCCCTCAACACTCACACTCAATGGGTACCCGCGCTCACTGGGGGTGTGTACAGACTCCGGAGGGGCTCCTGCACCCCAAGCGCCATAATCTCCATGGACAACTCACGTGCTGTATGGACAACTCACATGCTATAATATCCTATGCACGGATAACTCAGGTGCCATAATATCCTTACCTCACCGACAGGCCCTCGGCCTTACTCAGTCCTTACCCTCTCTAGTCTCTCGGCTCTCAGAAATCACAAAGATCAGCCCGAAAAGAGATAACATAGTGTATCAACAAATATCCAGAAATACTGAGGTATAATAGGCAAAACAAAATCATGATTGAGTACAAGACAACAATTAGCAAATAATTCAACAAGTACGCGACCTCTGCAGGTCCCAACAGTACTATAACATAGCCTAAGCATGATTTCTAACATGATTTACAGTCAAAATTCTTCAACACATAGAGAGCATATAGCTAATAATAAAGTATTCAACTATACATTTTTCACGGGATGGACCATGTCACAATCCCCTCGGTACATGCCCACACGCCCATCACCTAGCATGTACGTCACCTCCAAAATAGTCATATGACACAAAATACGGGGTTTCATACCCTCAGGACCAGTTTAAAACTGTTACTTACCTCAAACCGTGAAATTCTTATTCCTCTAAGCCTTTTCCTCGTGAATTGGCCTCCAAACGCCTCAAATCTAGCCACAAATAATCCGATTCAGTCAATAAAATTTATTGGAATTAATTCCATAAGAAAATACTAATTTTCCATAAAAATTCCAAATTTAGCTCAAAAATCGCACGTGGGGCCCACATTTCGGAACCCGACAAAAGCTACAAAATCCAAACACCCATTCCGATACGAGTTCAACAAGACCAATTTTATCAAATTCCGATAACAACTCGACCTCCAAATCTTAAATTTCCGTTTTTGGAAGATTTTGCAAAAAACTTGATTTCTTCCATTTAAATCCAAAATAAATGATGAATATAACCATATAATCATAAAGTATAATCACTTTCGGATATAGAACACTTAACCCAATCCATATAGTGAAAATCGCCTCAAAACTCGCTTTAATCTGAGCACCAGAGCTCCAAATATATTAAAAATGGCTGAAACTTCAAAATATAGCTATTGCCCAGGTATTTACTCTTCGCGATCGTGGAAAATGCTTCGCTATCGTGAAGCACAGAAATTTTTAGCCCCAAAATTGCCCTTCGCGATCGCGAAGAACAAACTCCCCAACATCTTCCAACCAACCCCTAATATAATGGTCATAACGTTTTGTACGAAACTCCAAATTGAAATTGTTTAACCTTTTGGAAACTAGACACCAAGGGCTATAACTTTTATTTGTTCCGCATCTCCCAATTCCTTATATATTGCTAGATATAAACCTTCAAAGTCAGCCCTGTGCAACATATATTTCCAAACTCTTCCCAGACATCATATAGTGTATATATCATAATATTTTGTAGACAACTCCAAATGACAAATAGTTTACATTTTGGTAAACTAGACATCAAGGGCTAGAACTTTCATTTTTGGATCATCTCCAAATTTATTATAGATTGCAAGATATAAGCTTCCAAAGTCGGGTCAGTGCAGTAGGATTTTCCTTTACGCGATTGCGAAATGGCTTCCGCGATTGCGATTCACAGTGTCCAAATAGCAAAATTGCTCTTCGCGATCGCGACCATTTGTCCGCGATCGCGATGCATACCTCTGTGGCTCAAAACCAGCAATAAAGAATGGCCTAGAAGCGGTCCGAAACCACCCCGAAATTCACCCGAGCCCCTCGGGACCTTAACCAAATATACCAACAAGTACTAAAACTTCACACGAACTTAGTCGAAGCCTCGAATCACATCAAACAATGCTAAAACCAAGAATCGCACCTGAATTCAAGCCTAATGAACTTTGAACTTTTAAATTCTATATCTTGTGACGAAATACATCAAATCAATGCGGAATGACTTCAAATTGTACACACAAGACATAAATGACATAACGAAGCTATTCCAATTTCCAGAATTGGATTCCGCCCTCGATATCAAAAAGTCACTCCCCGGTCAAACTTTCTAAAATTCAACTTTCGGTATTTCAAGCCTAATTCCACTACGGACCTCCAAATAATTTTTCGGACATGCTCCTAAGTCCAAATCACCATACAGAGTTATTGGAATCATCAGAATTAAATTCCGAGGCCCTTTACACATAAGTCAATATTCGGTCAACTATTTCAACTTAAGCTTCCAACATGAAAATTCATTCTTCCAAGCTAACTCGAAAATACCTTAAAACCAATACCGACAATTCACACAAGTCATAATACCTCGTAGGAAGTTAGTCAAGACTTCAAATAGTTGAAAGGAATGTAAATGCTCAAAACGACCGGTCGGGTCGTTACAATCTCCCCCACTTAAACATACGTTCGTCCTCGAACGTGCCAAGAGTTGTTCATTACCTTCAAATATCTATTCCACCTTACCACGCACATACCCGGGGGTTATCTCATGTCACCTTATTCTATATAGGCCTGACCACACAACATAACTGAAAATCATTAATTTAACATTAGCCCAAAAACCTTGGAGCCAAATTTCTAACATCGAGAATTCTTTTCAAGACCCGAATCTCACATCTACACACTGTATAAGCCTGAACAACCTGTATCAAGCCATAGCCATAACCCCAGATATAATCACATTGCATACTACACAACTCACATGCTCGCAGCACAATTCCCGATCACAGTAATTACTCCAAACCAACCAAGTGCAAGTATTAAACCTCATATCAAGCCAAACCTCGTCCCAAAACCTTCTTACACTGCTGATAATAAAAGAAACATGCAAAAATCTCATGACCCCTTATCAGAGTAAGAAGATATGGAGCTCTCTCGCCCCAACCAGAACCATAATCACTTTCTAAGCCGACATTCAATATTATCCTCTCGAATATACCGTAATCAAACCTGATAGTAGCCATTCTAAGTCCAATGAACTTATATAATTAAACACAACTATCCCACAGACATGCCATATCAATATAACTCAAGCCATAACTGTGCAATCCGTGTACCCAAATATGGGAGATGTCTCAAGGAAGAGAATCATATTGCAAGTTCAACAAGCACCACCACAACCGCAATGTTACAACCAACTCCTCAAATTTCGTGAAGCCGTAGGCACATGTGCACAATTGTAGAGGAAGGAAATTAATGAATCAGATAAAGTATCATAGAAATAAAATTCCCACACATGGCACAGACGACTCACGTGCCAATAATATGATTCGCCTGGCATGGTCACAGGCCTCCAGCCCCAGCATATCATACAGGAGCAATTAAACAAGTACACTTTTATATGATAATGAAATAAGATTCCCATACTCCTGGACTGGTATAAATAACACCCATAGTGTAAGCATGTGCAAAGTCTACTATCACACTTCAAATCGGCAATTTAACGCAGAAATAGTAAATACCCCGTTTATTCAAGGAAATTAGCCTCTTTGTAACCTCAAATGTAGCCTAGATAGTTTTCAATAAAGGTATGAACATGAGAAACGTTATAACTTTACGCTTAACAGTCAACGCTAGGCATATCATAGCCTAAGCATTCTTTCGAGTGTGAATACATGCCCTGATGCTCGCACATTGACTCAAACCTCACATATATGCACACTTATAGCGTGTAGATATGAAAAATAATTAACACAACTAGTGCCTCCACTGAGTTTAAAGAAAATACTCATCTCAAACAGGCCGCAACCCGAAACAATATACTTTTGAGAACTCCCAGTCTCGAAATTCATCAAACACATGAATCACCGTAACTGGTCTAAACTCCAGCACTAGATTGACTAACACATCTTCCATTCATGATCTTCCCATAAGGAATACTTTCATAATTCTTCCGTTCCACATAGCAATAATTTGAATATCAGCAGTCTATCAACCGGGTGAGTGCTGCAATACCAATGAATATCCGTAAGTCAAAACACAATGCGCCTTTTGAAATGCGCATCCTTTTCAGGGATTACCAAGCAGTTATAACATTCATCTAATTATCTGAAATTGACCATTCTGTCCAAAATTCATGATCTTCCTTTCAAGAATGAACTGCCACCTTGTACATGTAAATCTTAATCTTGCGCCACACACCACATCTATCATGTCATCATGTGACAAGCACGAGAATCTCATTATCAACTTTGGGTAACTAGCCAATTACATACCCGGTCATTCAGTAACCTTCATCATGCTTCCTTCCAAGAGGAATTCATAATACACAACACATTCACTACATCGGCAGAATATATCCAGTTCAACCCATGGTAGAAACCATTAAGAACACTTTGAAATCCATTAGCACATAACCAAGCTATCAGAACTAAATCCCTATAACTCCACCAAGACACACAAGTTGCCAAATCCGAGAGTATTGCCACAAAACACCTGTAAAGCCTCACCTCATCATAAGAATTAAAAGAATCGAGCATACCATTACCATATTGATCCATTATGTTACCCATTTGTCCTATTTTCTCCGAGTTTCTTCTGGATTATCCTCAAGTTGCCATTTCTCCTTGTCAGAACACCACTACTTTACCTAAAGCTCACTACAAGACATCCTAACATAAAACTACACCGCCCTAAGGCCCATAAGCCATTGTATTCTTCTTAAGCACCTCCATAAATACCACAATTGTAACACTCACTCTGAAAATACCTTATGCGAATTTAAAATTGTTCCTCTTTCCTTTCTTATACTGAAATGTAGAATCCATAATCAAACAGAATTACCGCACGTCCCGATACCACCAATGTAAGTAACCGATTCTAGTGACATACAAATTCGAAATTTTTTCAATTTCCATATACATTTTGAATCCATTAAAACCCTCTCGAGAGTCATCCACTCTACTCAAATCTAATTTACTCCGCCCCAAACGGGCCGAAAGATATGTGCTCCTTTAGCACGATCAACACTCAAAGAAGTAACGCTGCCTTAACACGACCAATTGAATTCATACTTCATACGCACTACATCCTTCAAATTAACAACTTAATCATTCCATAATTTTTATATTTTCATAAAGTTCAATGTAACCCGTATCCAGGAATTTACTTACCCGAGTCATCCTCGATCTCCACCTCCGTAAGTCATAACTAACCCACAAGTATGCCTCAAACCAAAACTAAAATTTAACATATATCCATGAAATTGAATTGTCAATAGCAGACTCCCCACTTGGCTCAAAGCCATAGAACAAAACACTCGATAACTAATAATACCAATACTTCATTACTGCCATAATACTGCAGTTATTTCAATGAAAATGCTTCTCAAGCTTATGCAACACCCACCGTGAAATACCTCAATCATCCGCTAAGTTAGAATTTATTCTCGCGACAATTAAGTCAAATTTTCTCAACCCGATTCAAATTCAAATCTCAACACATACGCCCCGTTGGTAGAAAAGAAACTCTCTATTCACATCATAAGGAACACACCTACATAGATTACTGCGCAGGAGATAACCCACCTGCTTAGTCTCAAATTGGCATCTTGTTATACCCTTTCACAGCCACAATTACTATGAAATCACTTAATCTTTCTCAGTCCAAAGTCATTAACCAGACACGAGAATTTAATTTGCCCCAAAATTTAACAACGTGAAAGATCTTTCAAAACATTCACACTCGAGATTCTACGTAACATCAAAACAAAAATAAAGCACCCAATGGCCTTCCTTTACATTTCAAGAAAACACTTCTCGTCACATTCAAATCATCTTAATACATCCCGCAGTTACATCGTACTCATTACAAAACCATTCCACCACTCATCGAGCCACAAATTCCACTCGTAGGGATATTACCGGACATATGAGTCCAAATGTACATGTTACAACTGAAGATACCGAGCCTAAGCTGCTTTCTAAACCTGGCCTCAAGTCCTCCAGACTAGCCCATCACCAAAAGACAAATACACATCTTGAACCTCGTTCATAGAAACACAAGCCGGCGATGCACAGCTGATACCGAGCGCTCATGTGCGCATATGAATGCGTGGAAGGAATTCAAAGAGTTATGTTTTAAGATGAATCAATTCCGCATGATAGAATACAAGAAAGTAAAATTTTCTTAAGGGTTCGACAGCCTCTTGAAGATACGTACAGACGTCTCTGTACCGATCCGCAAGACTTTACTAAACCTGCTCATGACTCGTGAGACCTATGTTACCTAGGGATCTGATACCATATTGTCACGACCCAAAATCCCAACATGTCATGATGGTGCCTATCTCAATACTAGGCAAGCCGATAATCTCCATAAATCACAATTTCTCTTTTAAGTTTGAAAATACAATAATTAAATACAATACAAAATCTCACAATTACTCATACGAACACTCTCCAAAACCTGGTGTCACTGAGTACATGAGAATCTAATTGTGAATACATGTCTGTGACCAAATAAAGTAAATAAGGAGATAGGGAAGGAGAGGCAAGGTCTGCGAAACACAAAAACTACCTCAGAATCTCCGGAAAATCAACTACGCGAAAGGATCAACACTCGCTATGTCCGGGAACACCTGGATCTGCACACGAAGTGCATGGCGTAGTATGAGTACAACCAACACAACAAGTAACAATAATAAATAAGAAACTGAAGATAATGACGAGCTACACAGTTACAATTCACTCTCAGTAATTCCAGCAAAGAATAGACATGCTTTCAAATCCGACAGTTTAAGTCAAATCAATTTTATACAGTTCAAGTTCGTGTAATCCGGATATAAATCCTTAATGAGATTTCACAACAATGACAGAAAGCAATCAAGTGCAACAACAAATGCAAAGCAAGTACAGCCTCTTAGGCAACAGTCACTCAACTCATCAAAATAGCTCAACCACTCGGCTCTCATCCCTCAACACTTACACTCAATGGGTACCCGCGCTCACTGGGGGTATGTACAGACTCCGGAGGGGCTTCTACACCCCAAAGCACCATAATCTCCACGGATAACTCACGTGTTACACGAACAACTCACGTGCTATAATATCCTCTGCACGGACAACTCACGTGCCATAATATCCTTACCTCACCAACAGGCCCTCGTCCTTAATTAGTCCTCAACCTCTCTAGTCTTTCGGCTCTCAGAAATCCCAAAGATCAGCCCAAACAAAGATACCATAGTGTATCAACAAATATCAAGAAAGACTGAGGTATAATACGTAAGAAAAATCATGACTGAGTACAAGACAACAATTAGCAAATAATTCAACAAGTACGCGACCTCTGCGGGTCCCCACATTACCATAACATAGCCTAAGCATGATTTCTAACATGATTTACAGTCAAATTTCTTCAACACATATAGAGCATATAGCTAATAATAAATTATTCAACTATACAGTTTCCACGGGATGGACCAAGTCACAATCCCCTCGGTGCATGCCCACTCGCCCGTCACCTAGCATGTGCGTCACCTCAAAATAGTCATATGACACAAAATACGGGGTTTCATACCCTCAAGACTAGATTTAAACTGTTACTTACCTCAAACCGTGAAATTCTTATTTCGCTAAGCCTTTGCCTCGTGAATTGGCCTCCAAACGCCTCGAATCTAGCCAGAAATAATTCGATTCAGTCAATAAAATTTATTGGAATTAATTCCATAAGAAAATGCTAATTTTCCATAAAAATACAAAATTTAGCTCAAAAATTTTCCTGTGGGGCCCTTATCTCAGAACCCGATAAAAGTTATAAAATCCGAACACTCATTCCTTTATGAGTTCAACCATACCAATTTTATCAAATACCGATAAAAACTCGACCTCCAAATCTTAAATTTCCATTTTTGGAAGATTTTGCAAAAATCGTGATTTCTTCCATTTAAATCCGAAATAAATGAAGAATACAACCATATAATCATAAAGTATAATTACTTTCGGATATAGAACACTTACCCCAATCCATATGGTGAAGATCGCTTCAATCTGAGCTACATAGCTCCAAATATGTTAAAAATGGCTGAAACTTCGAAATATAGCTACTGCCCAGGTATTTACTCTTCGCGATCATGAAGCACATAATTTTTCAGCCCCAACATTACTCTTCGCAATCGCGGAAAACCAATCGCGATCGCGAAGAACAAACTCCCCAACATCTTCCAGACAACCTCTAGTTTAATGCTCATAACATTTTGTACAAAACTCCAAATTGCAAATGGTTTAACTTTCTGAAAACTAGTCACCAAGGACTATAACTTTTATTTTTTCCTCATGTCCCAATTCCTTATATATTGCTAGATATAAGCTTCCAAAGTCAGCCGTGTACAACATAGATTTCCAAGCTCTTCCCAAACAACCTATAGTATATATATCATAACCTTTTGTACACAACTCCAAACGACAAATAGTTTACATTTTTGAAAACTAGACATCAAGGGATACAACTTTCATTTTTGGATCATCTCCAAATTCCTTATAGATTGCGAGATATAAGCTTCCAAAGTTGGCTCCATGCAGCATGATTTTCCTCTACGCGATCGCGAAAAGGCTTCCGCGATCGCGATTCACTGTGTCCAAACAGCAAAATTCCTCTTCGCGATCGTGATGCCTACCTCTGTGGCCAAAAACCAGCAACTAAGAATGGCCTAGAAATGGTCCGAAACTACCCCGAAGCTCACCCGAGCCCCTCGGGACCTTAACCAAATATAACAACAAGTCCTAAAATATCATACGAACTTAGTCGAAGCCTCGAATCACATCAAACAATGCTAAAACAACGAATCACACCTCAATTCAAGCCTAATGAACTTTGAACTTTCAAATTCTATATCTTGTGCCTAAATACATAACTTCAAATTTTGCACACAAGTCATAAATGACATAACGAAGCTATTCTAATATCCAGAATCAGATTCTGACCTCGATATCAAAAAGTCATCGCCCGGTCAAACTTTCTAAAATTCAACTTTCGGCATTTCAAGCTTAATTCCACTACGAACCTCCAAATAATTTTTCGGACATGCTCCTAAGTCCAAATCACCATACAAAGCTATTGAAATCATCAGAATTAAATTTTGAGGTCGTTTACACATAAGTCAATATCCAGACAACTGTTTTAACTTAAATTTCCAATATGTAAATTCATTCTTCCAAGCTAACTCTGAAATACCTTAAAACTAAAACCGACAATTCACACAAGTCATAATACCTCTTAGAAAGTTATTCAAGACTTCAAATAGTTGAAAGGAACGTAAGTGCTCAAAACGACCGGTCTACTCATTCCAATCTCCCCCACTTAAGCATACGTTCGTCCTCGAACGTGCCAAGAGTTGTTCTTAACCTTCAAATCTCTATTCCATCTTACCACGTACATACCCGGGGGTGATCTCATGTCACCTTATTCTATATAGGCCTGACCACACAACATAACTGAAAATCATTAATTTAACATTAGCCCAAAAACCTTGGAGCCAAATTTCTAACATCGAAAATTCTTTTCAAGACCCGAATCTCACATCTACACACTGTATAAGCCTGAACAACTTGTATCAAGCCATAGCCATAACCCCAGATATAATAACATTGCATACTACACAACTCACATGCTCGCAGCACCATTCCCGATCACAGTAATTACTCCAAACCAACCAAGTGCAAGTATTAAACCTCATATCAAGCCAAACCTCGTCCCAAAACCTTCTTACACTGCTGATAATAAAAGAAACATGCAAAAATCTCATGACCCCTTATCAGAGCAAGAAGATATGGAGCTCTCTCGCCCCAACCAGAACCATAATCACTTTCTAAGTCAACTTTCAATATTATCCTCCCGAATATACCATAATCAAACATGATAGTAGCCATTCTAGGTCCAATGACCTTTTGTAATTAAACACAACTATCCCACATACACGCCACATCAATATAACTCAAGCCACAATTGCGTAATCCATGTACCTAAATATGGGAGATGTCTCAAGGAAGAGAATCATATTGCAAGTTCAACAAGCACAACCACAACCGCAATGTTACAATCAACTCCTCAAATTTCATGAAGTAGTAGGCGTATGTGCACAATTGTAGAGAAAGGAAATTAATGAATCAGATAAAGTATCATAGAAATAAAATTCCCACGCACGTCACAGATGACTCACGTGCCAATAATATGAATCACCCGATATGGTCATAGGCCTCCAGTCCCAGCATATCATACAAGAGCAATTACTGATACGAACACTCCCCAAAACCTGGTTTCACTGAGTACATGAGAATCTAATTGTGAATGCAAGTCTGAGACCAAATAAAGTAAATAAGGAGATAGGGAAGGAGAGGCAAGGTCTACGAAATACGACAACTACCTCAGAATCTCCGGAAAATCAACTACGCGAATAGATCAACACATGCTATGTCCGGGAATACCTGGATCTGCACACGAAGTGCAGGGTATGGTATGAGTACAACCAACTCAGCAAATAACAATAATAAATAAGAAACTGAAGATAATGACGAGCTACATAGTTACAGTTCACTTTAAATAATTCCAGCAAAGAATAGATATGCTTTCAAATCCGGCAGTTTAAGTCAAATCAATTTTATACAGTCCAAGTTCATGTAATCCGGATATAAATCCTTAATGAGATTTCACAACAATGACAGATAGCAACCAAGTGCAACAATAAATGCAAAGCTAGTACAGCCTCTTAGGCAACAGTCACTCAACTCATCATAACAGCTCAACCACTCAGCTCTCAGCCCTTAACACTCACTCTCAATGGGTACCCGCGCTCACTAGGGGTGTGTACAGACTCCGGAGGGGCTCCTACAGCCCAAGCACCATAATCTGCACAGACAACTCACGTGTTATAATATCCTCTGCACGGACAACTCATGTGCCATAATATCCTTACCTCACCGACAGGCCCTAGGCCTTATTCAGTCCTCAACCTCTCTAGTCTCTCGGCTCTCAAAAATTACAAAGATCAACCCAAACAAAGATAACATAGTGTATGAACAAATATCCAGAAAGACTAAGGTATAATACGCAAGAAAAATCATGACTGAGTACAAGACAACAATTAGCAAATAATTCAACAAGTACGCGATCTTTGCGGGTCCCAGCAGTACTATAACATAGCATAAGCATGATTTCTAACACGATTTACAGTCAAATTTCTTCAACACATAGAGAGCATATAGTTAATAATAAATTTTTATACTATAAAGTTTTCACGGGACGGACCAAGTCACAATCCCCTCAGTGCACGCCCACAAGCTCATCACCTAGTATGTGCGTCACCTCCAAAATAGTCATATGACACAAAATCCGGGGTTTCATACCCTGAGGACCAGATTTAAAACTGTTACTTACCTCAAACCTTAAAATTCTTATTCCGCTAAGCCTTTGCCTCATTAATTGGCCACCGAACACCTCGAATATAGCCACAAATAATTCGATTCAGTCAATAAAATTTATTGGAATTAAGTCCATAAGAAAATGCTAATTTACCATAAAAATCCAAAATTTAGCTCAAAAATCGCCTGTGGGGCCCACGTCTCGGAAACTGACAAAAGTTACAAAATCCGAACACCCATTCCGATACGAGTTCAAGCATACCAAATCTATCAAATTCCGATAACAACTCGACCACCAAATCGTAAATTTCCTTTTTTGGAAGCATTTGCAAAAATCGTGATTTCTTCCATTCAAAACCGAAATAAATGATGAATATAACCATATAATCATAAAGTATAAAAACTTTCGGATATAGAACACTTACCCCAATCCATATGGTGAAAATTGCCTTAAAAATTGCTTCAATCCGAGCTCCATAGCTGCAAATATGTTAAAAATGGCTGAGACTTCGAAATATAGCTACTGCCCAGGTATTTACTCTTCGCGATCGTGGAAAATGCTTCGCGATCGCGAAACATAGAATTGTTCAGCCCCAAAATTGCTCTTCGCGATCGCCGAAAACCAATCGCGATCGCGAAGAACAAACTCCCCAACATCTTCCAGACAGCCTCTAGAATAATGGTCATAACGTTTTGTACAAAATTCCAAATTGCAAATGGCTTAAATTTCTGAAAACTAGACACCAATAACTATAACTTTTATTTGTTCCTCATCTCCCAATTCCTTATATATTGCTAGATATAATCTTCCAAAGTCAATAGATTTCCAAACTCTTCCCAGACAGCCTATAGTGTATATATCATAACCTTTTGAACACATCTCCAAATGACAAATAGTTTACATTTCGGAAAACTAGACATCAAGGGCTACAACTTTCATTTTTAGATCATCTCCATATTCCTTATAGATTGCGAGATATAAGCTTCCATAGTCGGGTCAGTGCAGTAGGAGTTTCCTCTACGCGATCGCGAAAAGGCTTCCGCGATCGCGATTCACAGTGTCCAAACAACAAAATTGCTCTTCGCGATCGCGCCCATTTGTCTGCGATCGCGATGCATACCTCTTTGACCAAAAAGCATCAACTAAGAATGGCCTAGAAATGGTCCGAAACCACCCCGAGCCCCTCGGGTCCTTAATCAAATATAACAAGTCCTAAAACATCATACGAACTTAGTCGAAGCCTAGAATCACATTAAACAACGCTAAAACCACGAATCGCACCTCAATTTAAGCCTAATGAACTTTGAACTTTCAAATTCTATATCTTGTGCCGAAATACATCAAATTAATTCGGAATGACTTCAAATTTTGCACACAAGTCATAAATGACATGACGAAGCTATTCCAATTTTCAGAATCGGATTTCGACCTCGATATCAAAATGTCAACTCCCGGTCAAACTTTTCAAAATTTAACTTTCTGCATTTCAAGCCTAATTCCACTACGGACCTCCAAATAATTTTTCGGACACGTTCCTAAGTACAAATCACCATACAAAGCTATTGGAATCATCAGAATTAAATTTCGAGGCAGTTTACACATAAGTCAATATCCGGTCAACTATTCCAACTTAAGCTTCCAATATGAAAATTCATTCTTCCAAGCTAACTCTGAAATTCCTTAAAACCAAAACCGATAATTCCCACAAGTCATAATACCTCGTATGAAGTTATTTAATACTTTAAATATTTAAAAGAACGTAAATGCTCAAAACGACCGGTCGGGTCGTTACAATCTCCCCCACTTAAATATACGTTCGTCCTCGAATGTGCCAATAGTTGTTCTTAACCTTCAAATATATATTCCACCTTACCACGCACATACCCGGGGGTGATCTCATGTCACCCTATTCTATATAGGCCTAACCACACAACATAACTGAAAATCATTAATTTAACATTAGCCCAAAAACCTTGAAGCTAAATTTCTAACATCCAGAATTCTTTTCAAGACCCGAATCTCACATCTAGACACTGTATAAGCATGAACAAGGTGTATCAAGCCATAGCCATAACCTCAGATATAATCACATTGCATACTACACAACTCACATGCTCGCAGCTCCATTTCCGATCATAGCAATTACTCTAAACCAACCAAGTGCAAGTACTAAATCTCATATCAAGCCAAACCTCGTTCCAAAACCTTCGTACACTGCTGATAATAAAAGAAACATGCAAAAATCTCATGAACCCTTATCAGAGCAACAAAACATGGAGATCTCTCGCCCTAACCAGAACCATAATCACTTTCTAAGCCGACTTTCAATATTATCCTCCCGAATATACCGTAATCAAACCTGATATTAGCCATTCTAGGTCCAATGACCTTATATAATTAAACACAACTATCCCACAGACATGCCACATCAATATAACTCAAGCCACAACTGTGCAACCCCTGTACCCAAATATGGGAGATGTCTCAAGGAAGAGAATCATATTGCAAGTTCAACAAGAACCACCACAACCACAATGTTACAACCAACTCCTCAAATTTCGTGAAGCCGTAGGCGCATGTGCACAATTGTAGAGGAAGGAAATTAATGAATCAGATAAAGTATCATAGAAATAAAATTCCCACACACGGAACGGATGACTCACGTGCCAATAATATGAATCGCCCAACATGGTCACAGGCCTCCAGTCCCAGCATACCATACAGGAGCAATTACTGATACGAACACTCCTAAAAACCTGGTGTCACTGAGTACATGAGCATCTAATTGTGAATACAAGTCTGAGACCAAATAAAGTAAATAAGGAGATAGGGAAGGAGAGGTAAGGTCTTCAAACATGACAACTACCTCAGAATCTCCGGAAAATCAACTGCGCGAATGGATCAATACCCGCTATGTCGGGGAACATCTAGATCTGCACAAAAAGTGCGGGGTATGGTTTGAGTACAACCAACTCAGCAAATAACAATAATAAATAAGGAACTGAAGATAATGACGAGCTACTCAGTTACAGTTCACTTTCAGTAATTCCAGCAAAGAATAGACATGCTTTCAAATCCGACAGTTTAAGTCAAATCAATTTTATACAGTTCATGTAATCCGGATATAAATCCTTAATGAGATTTCACAACAATTATAGATAGCAACCAAGTGCAACAACTAATGCAAAACAAGTACAGGATCTCAGGCAACAATCACTCAACTCATCACAATAGCTCAACCACTCGGCTCTCAACCCTCAACACTCACACTCAATGGGTACCCACGCTCACTAGGGGTATGTACAGACTCCGGAGGGGCTCCTATAGCCCAAGCACTATAATTTGCAAGGACAAATCACGTGCTATAATATTCTCTGCATGGACAACGCATGTGCCATAATATCCTTACCTCACCGACAGGCCCTAGGCCTTACTTATTCCTCAACCTCTCTAGTCTCTCGGCTCTCAGAAATCACAAAGATCAGCCCAAACAAAGATAACATAGTGTATCAACAAATATCCAGAAAGACTGAGCTATAATACGCAAGAAAAATCATGACTGAGTACAAGACAACAATTAGCAAATAATTCAATAAGCACGCGACCTTTGCGGTTCCCAACAGTACTATAACATAGCATAATCATGATTTCTAACACGATTTACAATCAAATTTCTTCAACACATAGAGAGCACATAGCTAATAATAAATTATTCAATTATACAGTTTCCATGGTACGGACCAAGTCACAATCCCCTCGGTGCACGCCAACACGCCCATCACCTAGCATGTGCGTCATCTCCAAAATAGTCATATGACACAAAATACGGGATTTCATACCCTCACGACCAGATTTAAAACTGTTACTTACCTCAAACCGTAAGATTCTTATTCCGCTAAGCCTTTGCCTCGTTAATTGGCCTCCAAATGCCTTGAATCTAGCTACAAATAATTTAATTCAGTCAATAAAATTTATTGGAATTAATTCCATAAGAAAATGCTAATTTTCCATAAAAATCTAAAATTTAGCTCAAAAATCGCCCGTGGGGCTCACGTCACGGAACCCGACAAAAGTTACAAAATCCGAACACCCATTCCAATATGGGTTCAACCATACCAATTTTATCAAATTCCAATAACAACTTGACCTCTAAATCTTAAATTTCCGTTTTTGGAAGATTTTGCAAAAATCTTGATTTCTTCCATTTAAATCCGAAATAAATGATGGATATAACCATATAATCATAAATTATAATCACTTTCGGATATAGAACACTTACCCCAATCCATATGGTGAAAATCGACTCAAGAATCGCTTCAATCCGAGCTCCATAGCTCCAAATACGTTAAACATGGCTGAAACTTCAAAATATAGCTACTGCCCAGGTATTTACTCTTCCCGATCATGGAAAATGCTTCGCGATCGCGAAGCACAGAATTTTTCAGCCCCAAAATTGCTTTTCGCGATCGCGAAGAACAAACTCCCCAACATCTTCATGACAACATCTAGTATAATGGTTTAACTTTCTGTACAAAACTCCAAATTGCAAATGGTTTAACTTTCTGAAAACTAGACACCAAGAACTATAACTTGCATATGTTCCTCGTCTCCCAATTCCTTATATATTGCTAGATATAAGGTTTCTAAGTCAGCCCTGTGCAACAGAGATTTCTAAACTCTTCCCAGACAGCCTATAGTTTATATATCATAACTTTTATACACAACTCCCAATGACAAATAGTTTACATTTCTGAAAACTAGACATCAAGGGATACAACTTTAATTTTTAGATCATCTCCAAATTCCTTATATATTGTGAGATATAAGCTTCCAAAGTCGGGTCAGTGCAGCAGGATTTTCCTCTACGTGATCGCGAAAAGGCTTCCGCGATCGCGATTCACAGTGTCCAAACAGCAAAATTGCTCTTCGCGATCGCGATCATTTGTCCACGATCGCGATGCATACCTCTGTGGCCAAAAACCAGCAACTAAGAATGGCCTAGAAATAGTCCGAAACCACCCCAAAATTTACCCGAGCCCCTTGGGACCTTAACCAAATATTCCAACAAGACCTAAAATATCATACAAACTTAGTCGAAGCCTCGAATCACATCAAACAATGTTAAAACCATGAATCACATCTCAATTCAAGCCTAGTAAACTTTGAAATTTTAAATTCTATATCTTGTGCCGAAATACATCAAATCAATCCAGAATGACTTCAAATTTTGCACACAAGTCATAAATGACATAGCGAAGCTATTCCAATTTCTAGAATCAAATTTCGACCTCGATATCAAAATGTCAACCCCCGGTCAAATTTCCCAAAATTCAACTTTCGATATTTCAAGCCTAATTCCACTACGGACCTCCAAATAATTTTTCGTACATGCTCCTAAGTCCAAAAATACCATACGGAGCTATTGGAATCATCAGAATTAAATTCCGAGGTCGTTTACACATAAGTCAATATCCGGTTAACTATTTCAACTTAAGCTTCCAACATGAAAATTCATTCTTCCAAGCTAACTCCGAAATACTTTAAAACCAAACTCGACAATTCACACAAGTCATAATACCTCGTAGGAAGTTATTCAAAATTTCAAATAGTTGAAAAGAATATAAATGCTCAAAACGATCGGTCGTGTCGTTACATATTATTTCAGATTTTCAGGTATATTTTGTTATACCGTTGATATGGGTATATTTAGTTTATTTTGGGTTGAGTTAAATAGTGAGTTGATCTTCAATTGAATTGGATACAAGAATACACATGAGCAGGATCAATTCCTTCATTCTAAGTAATTAAATAATATCATGTTAGATTCTATTGGAGAGATTGTGAGTGCTTGCAAAGCACTACTTGAAATAGACTAAAATATTGATTTTCCAAGAAACACAAACTTTTTTTCCCTACTTATAACGATAAATAAAGAAAATATAAATTAGGTTCCTATCCCTTTTAGTACTACCTAAGTGATTAACAAATAATTAATATTCATATACTAGAGGAATTAAACAGAAAAATTAATTAAATGTGATAGGGTTGGACCAATTACATATGCTGCTAGTTCCACAAGTTGATATACAGATTGGTTTTGTAATAATATAGGTGGTTGAAGAAGTTGAACCAAGTGCTCACAAGTGACAAGTTCAATATTTTGCACGAGTAATCTTACCACAATTTGTGTTTTTATAACCTGCATGGTTTATACGTTATTTTGAAAATAAAATATGTTACCTAATGTTTGAAATTGCATGTGAGACAGGCCCTTTACTTGATATGGTACTGAACAGTTTACTGGAGTTCTTTACCGTTATTTAAAATGTTCATGTTTTACTGTTACTTGCGATATGGTTACCATTACCGAAATGGATTTACATGATTTGATAAGAATTGATATGCCCTTTATTATTTTGAAAATGCTTTCTTATGAATATTTACTGGTTACAAGAAAAAGTATAAATGGGAGGAAACTTTGAAGGATCACATAGCTAACGGCAGGTTTGTTAGACCTGGTGCACCTTGTATTTACTGATTACCGAGTACAGTTAGAGCCCTTGCTAGTGAAAAGGTAGAACTAGCATACAGTTACAGTTTTTCCTCGAGTAGCGACCTACAGTTATATTTGACTCCTCTTACGAAGGGGTCCACACAGTGATACATATTACATGATCTTTTTCTGGAAACCTCCCAAATATAAAGATTTGCTATGACCCAGTATTTACCGAGTTTATTACTGAATTGAGAAATTGATTTTGTTACAGGAAACACATGATGAGACTGATTATTATTACCGTTTTAAAAAGGGCATTTTATTTTATGATTATTATACAAGCATATTTTCTGACTTGTCCCTTATTAAAACGGTTGTGGTTAAGTATTATTAATCATTGAGCTAGCAACTCACTCCCCGCTATTATTTTTACAGAGACAACAGTAGACGCAGGTAAGGATTCTGTTAATTAGAGTACACGAGTTGGCAGTTTCTGGTGAGCCCCGCATTTATTCGCGTGGGCAAATATTCTTATTTATTTGTTAAAGTCTCTTTCTTGAAACTCTTAGAGTCGCTCCATAGTCATTTTTAATAGTATCATAAGTATTCTTTAATTGATATAGACTTGTGATTCGTATTAGACTTTCCTATCGTATACTTGGAGATGAAGTTAGTGTTATTGTGTTGAAAAAATTTCGTGAATGGGGATTATTACTTGTTTGGTCGATATAGGTCGGTTGTGTTGTTGATTTCTAAGATAAGTTTATTTTTGGATAGTCCTATAACAGGAGAAACTCTGTCCGATTTTCTATAAATTATGAACATGCACCCATCTCCAAGCAAAGAAATGTTACATAAGTAGTATACAAGACCAGTGAAAGGTTCATTATGCCATATGAGGTACTTTCCGGTAAGATGCATAATAGAGTCCATTTTAAAATTTGTACTACTCCACCACTATAGTGATAGAGAAATGCTATCACAAAAGGTACTTACCTCCGTGAAAAAAAATAAAATTTGAGATCTTGATAGATATAGTGGATAAACATGAGAAGAATAGTCAACAGAATAGGGCTCTAGAGTCCTCATGCACCTAGAAGATTATAGGGAACAACGAAGTATCCTTAATAAAGTTCCTAAAGTTGAAACTATGAAGTTTACTATTTCTGATAGTGCCGAGGATCCTTAAAGATTTTTAGTAAAATAATACCATATTACGATCTATAGGATATTTTATGAAGAGGTTTGTGGAACAAGCAACTTTTAGACTAGAGAACACGGTGAATACATGAAATATGGGACGCCAACAAGAGCAACACAACTAATTTGAGAATGATTTCACTAAAGTATCTATGAAACACTTCCTTCTTGACAGCTTGTGACTTAAGCTTGCCTACTAGATCGATAAGAAATTGATTTAGACAATGGGTATACTTACATATAGCACCAAACTTTCTCAGCTGGATATGCAAGCAACATCTTAAGTTTAGAGGCTTGTTGAAAGGTTGGTTAATCATTTAAATAAGGTAGTAATTGCGTAGACTAAGACTTAAACCTATTCTGTAGTAGTTGTATTTACTAGAAATATTAAAAAATATGGACATGATAGGCGGGCAATAACTCACATAAGAGGAACGGGATTAGATATCTTTTAGTATGGATTTTAATATGAGTCGAAGATTTAAAAATCAAGGATATTTTGAGATATTAAGCGGTCCTTTTTGGGTTACCACTTATGTGAAAAATCTATAGTAGTTAGACATGGGTTTAAATCTTTTAAGATTCAAGTTAAGAGAAGGAAAGCCTAGCTAACCAAGGTGTACTTGATATGGTTGACTCTAATGTACTAATGGGTATGGATTAATTATCTTCTTACCAAGCTACCCTAGATTATTATGGAAAGACTATTAAGTTTGGTGAACTTTGAAAGCTAGTTTTGTCCAAAAAGGAGATTATAGGTCTTAGAGATGAGCAAAATATATATTTTGAAGGCTTAATGGTTATAAAATAAAGGTTATTTGGGTCTCATAGATACGGTAAGGGGAACAAGAGAAGAAACACTTAGCTTGAGGAAAAAAAAAATCATAATGAGAGATTCTCTAATGTATTCCTAAGGATTTACTAGGACTACCTCCAATATGAGAAATAGACTTCGGTATTGAGCTGACACATGACACACAAACTATATCATATGGAACCAACAGAGTTGAGAGAGCTAATTGAATAATTGAGAGACCTACTGGATATAGGTTTTATCATACCAAGTGTTTCATCATAGGGTACACCAATATTATTTGAAAAAAAAGGATGAGGTTTTAAGAATGTGGGACAACTACAGATAATTAAATAAGATAACAATACAGAACAAATATCCCTTGTCTTGTATAAATAACTTGTTTGATCAATTACAAGCAACCATTGTTCTTTAGTCTGGTTATCATCAGCTTAGAACAAGAAAGAAAGATATTTCGATGTTGCCTCTAGTACTCGGTACAAACATTATGAGTTACCTGTGATGTCCTTTAGATTGGCTAATGCTCCAATTGCATTGATGTATATAATGAATATGGTGTTCAAAGTTGTTTTTGGAAAAAATGAATTCACAGTTTTTACTTACTATATTATGGTATATTCTCGTAACCGAGAAGAGCACGAGAATTACTTGAAAAATATGTCAAAGACATTGCAGGAAAATCAACCTTTTTTCCAAGTTCTTTAATTAGCTGGACTCGATGGTATTCATAGGATACATGGTATCTAAGAATAAAAAATGGTAGATTTTAAGAAGATAGAAATATTTCATAAATGGCCAAGACCCATTTCTCCTACAGAGATTACTTTTGGCTTGACAGGCTACTATAAGTATTTGTATAGGATCTCTCTAGAATAGCACCGCCACTCACCAAGTTAACATAGAAAATCGCTAAATTTCAGTGGATGGAGAAATGTACAATGAGAAAGCATGTTTGATAATTACACTAATGTTAGCCTTATTCCAATAGCCTCTAGAGGATTCACGATGTTATGTGATACTTCGAGGGTAGGATTAGGATATTTTCTCATGCAAAATAGTCGTGTGATAGCCTATGCTCTAAGGAAATTGAAGAACCTCAAGTCGTATTATGCCATTTATGATTTGGAGATGGTCATAGTGGTATTTTCTTTTAGGATTTAGAGACACTATTTATACGAAGAAACCTATGAGATTTATACATAGAACAAGAGTCTGAAGCACATTTAAAATCAACAGAGATATAAATATTTAGCAATGCTGATGGAGGGAACTACTAAAGATATAATTGTAATATTTTGTATTGTTCGCGAAAGATAAATGTGATGGCTTATGCAAAAAAAAATATGGGTAATTTGGCAAATATATCTAATGTAAAGAGATCATTGATCAAGAATACGCACAGACTAAATATGTAAAAAAATATTTCAGAGCTATTGTTGACTTGTATTCAAGAAAAGTCTTCATTGGTAAAGCTAATAAAGGCCACCCAATATAAATATGAGCGATTACGCAAACATGGAAAAGAGGTCCTAACTAGTAAAAGAAAGAATATGACTATTGACAGAAATTGTATTCTTCGACTAAGTAACCAGTTATGTGTACTAGATGTAGACGTGTTAACATGAATTATTCTTGAGGAGCTCACAACTCTAGATACATCGTACATACGGGGTCTAGTATGGTGTACCGTGATTAGAGGAAAAATGTATTTGTTGGAACAAAAAGATGGATGATTTCCTTAACCTTGTTTCTAACTGATTGACTTTTTCGCGTGTCACCATTTGCAACTCTTCAGGTCTACTACAACAACTCGAGTTTTCAAAGTGGAAATAGAATAGAATCAAAATGAATTTTATGACAAAACTCTTGAAATAATTAGAGGTTATATATAATTATATGGTAAATTACAAATTGACTTACATAGTAGGTACACGTTTTGCTCCCCAAAACTTCTCTTACTAAGAATGAATATGCACAAAGATACATGGATAGAAATTGTCAAATTCTGTAGGGTCTATTATATACTATTTCTAATAGAAGATGACAAATTACAATACGATTTTGAAATTCTTCCCAAGAAACATTAGTTACACGACTATATCTTAATACCACCTTTCATCAGCAGACATACGAGCACTCTGAACGTACTATACAGTTGATGAAGGATATGTTGAGAGCTTACATATTGAGTTTGGAGGTAGCTTGTATGCTTATATATCTGTAGCACAATTTTCTTACAATGAAAATTTTCAGTCTAGTATTTAGGTGGCACTATATGGAACCTTGTATAGTATATGATGACGTTATCCTATCGGATGGTTTGAAGCCGATGAAGCTAACTTATTATGACCCTACTTAGTACAAGAAGCTATTGACAAGAGCCAATGATCAAATTGCTCACAACTCAAAATACACAAATATCTTAAGCGGATAAAAGGAGACGAGACTTAGTTTTCACAATTGAGGACAAAGTGTCAATACAAGTTTTTCCTATAAAATATGTAATGTGAAGAAAAAAAAGAAGAGATAAGTTGAGCTCGAGGTTTATACGGTCATATGAGATACATGACCAAGTGGGAGTAATGACGTATCATTTGGTACTTTCTCTTGAGTTGTCTTTCAAGTGTTTCATATCTTTGTGCTATGTAAATGTATATCAGACTCCTCACATGTGTTTGAAGTACCGATTATAGAGTTAAATGGAACTTATCCTACGAAGATGAACTGGTAGCTATTGTTGACAAATAAGTAAGAAGTTACGGTCAAACAAAATTGTGTTCGTGAAAATCTTATGAAGAAACCATATAGTTAAAAAATCTACATGGGTAGTTGGAAAAGATATGCAAGTGAAGTATCCTCATCTATTTTAGTCTACTGGTACGTACATCAGTTAAATTTGGGAACCAAATTTAATAAGGTGGGGAGGATGTAATACCCCAATATTTTTAAATTAGGACATAGTGAATTTAACAAATAATTTAAGTTTTAAAAAAGGAACAAACTAATAAAAAAAAAGGGAAAGAGTGGAAACAAAAAGGGCCGAAGCCCATTAGACACACAATCTGCCCAAGGACAAAAGCAAAAGGGATTTGGGGGAAGGGAAAGAACCTACGGAAAAGAACGGAAGAAAAAAAAAGAACGCAGAGAAGGGGAAAAAGAGAGAAGAAGAAGAAGAAAAAAGAAGAGGAAAGAGGCTAGCAATCTGGTGCTGCATGATTGTTGTTCCTAGCTACTATTATTTCAGATTTCCAGGTGTATTTTGTTATCCCATTGATATGGGTATATTTAGTTTATTTTGGGATATGGGTATATTTAGTTTATTCAATTGAATTGGATACAAGAATACGTATGAGCAAGATCAATTCCTTCATTCTAAGTAATTAAATAATATCCTGTTAGATACTCTATTGGAGAGATTGTGAGTGCTTGCAAAGCACTACGTGAAATAGACAAAAATATTGATTTTCCAGGAAACGCCAATTTTTTTCTTGCCTACTTATAACGATAAACAAAGAAAATATAAACTAGGTTCCTTTCCCTTTTAGTACTACCTAAGTGATTAACAAATAATCAATATTCATATTCTAGAGGAATTAAACAGGAAAATTATTTAAATGTGACAGGGTTGGATCAATTACGTACGCTGCTAGTTTCAGAAGTTGATATATACATTGGTTTTGTAATAATATAGGTTGTTGAAGAATTTGAACCAAGTGCTCGCAAGTAACAAGTTCAATATTTGGCACGAGTACTGTGAGTAGTAATCTTACCATAATTTGTGTTTTCATAACCTGCATAGTTTATACGTTATTTTGAAAATAAAATATGTTATCGAATATTTGGAATTGCATGTGGGACAGGTCCTTTACTTGATATGGTACTGAATAATTTACTGAAGATGTTTACCGTTATTTAAAATGTTAATGTTTTACTGTTACTTTAGATATGGTTACCATTACAAAAATAGATTTACATGATTTGATAAGAATTGATATGCCCTTTATTATTTTAAAAATGCTTTCTTATGAATATTTACTGGTTACAAGAAAAAGTATAAATGAGAGGAGACTTTGAAGAATCCCGTAGCTAACGGCGGGTTCGTTAGGGTACACCTTTGTCATGACCCAATTCTATCTTAGGCTGTGATGGCGCCCAACACCATTGTTAGGTAGGCCAACACTGATCAAACTAATAGTTTTCCATTTAAATAAAATACTAAGTGGATAACATTTGCTCAGTTGTTAAAGAGATTTAGAAATTTGTGAATATGACATAATTATACGGAAGCAAACGAGTACAAATCATAATCAAGTAAACAAATCCAAAATCATAAGTCTACTAGTGTGTGTGTCAAGACCTGGTATCATAAGTATGTGGGCAATCTAGAAGAATATACAAAAGGACACTAGCCTACTGTCTGAAATGAAATAGACAGAAAAACAAATACAACACAAGTGAGACTCCTGCTGCTGCAGAACGGCTCGTAAGGCAGCTCACCGTGAAGTCTCGAGATGGGGATCAAATTTGCGCACCAAACTGGTAACCTGATGCACCAGCCTCAGATCATGTATAATTAAGTACAGATGTGTAGTGTGAGTACATAAATAATATGTACCTAGTAAGTATCTAGTCTAACCTCGAAGAAGTAGTGACGATGGTTCGACTCCGACACTTACTAGGGCAAATAACATGATAATATAAAATTCTAATTAAGCATGATGTACAACAATAAGACTCGGAACAAGAAATAACTGAACAAGTCTTCAGAAATATTTAAGAACATGAATCACTCCCTTCCTTTAAAACTTATGATCACACAAATAATGAATTTATACCGAATATGAAAGGAACTTCCAGTTATATTATCATACACGAATATCACCGAGGACGTTCGGCCCGATCCAATATAAATGTAAATTGTGCACTGCCGAGAGTCAAACGACGCGAACCATAGATGCATCTATTGCCCCACTCACGAATCATACATGCGACGCGGTCAAATATAAATTTATCAATAAATCATAACCCTTCCTTGATTCTTTTAAAAATAAAGACAAGTCGACTTGAAGCTTTTAAATCCTTAAAGAAATCCTCAACTCAGTTCCATTTGATACAGTTAACAAATATAATCAAATAAATGTGTCCACAAGCATGGTGTAAACCAAAAACTACCCGGACATAAATAGGAATAGTAGCTACGTACGGACTCTCGTCACTTCGTGCGTACGTAGCCCCCACAAATATCAACACATATTAATTAAGTTCACCTATGGGGTAAGTTCCCTCGTACAAGGTTAGAAAAGAGACTTAGCTCGTCTCAAGGCTTACTTCCCAACTCAAGAATGCGCTCAAACCTCCAAATTTGATGCAAAACGAATCAGAACTAGCCAAACATTATATAAATCGATCAATCTATTGCCCAAAAGTTCATATCTCCAATATTAAAGTGATTACCCAAACAAAATTGCAAGATTCCTAAAATTCACACCCGGGCCCACATGCCCGGATTCCAGAAAGTTTTGAAGAAAGTTATTACCCATAACCTTAGGAACATAATATATGATTTTCACTAAGTTTCATAATCATTTTCATGGTAAAATCTCATTTTTATTAAACCCTAGATGTTTCATCTCAACCCATGATTTCTACCAATTTTCATGTGCAAAAATCTACCAATAATATATGTACTAAACTCATATTTAGAATAAATTACTTACCTCACCAAGCTAGGTCGAAATCCCCTCCTTAGAAGCTCTCAAATCGCCCAAGAGTGGAAGAAAATGTGAAAACTGGTCCTAACCCGTAATAAATGAGGCTCACTGCCTCCAGCGGTTTCCACACCTGCGGTCATAGGGCCGCACCTGTGCCCTCACTTCTGCGGACAAGGGTCCGCTACTGTGGAATTCACTAGGCTGACTGGGACCACTTCTGCGGACGGGTACCGCTTCTACGGAGAATGGGCAGCATCTGCGGAACCTAGGGTGCCCTCCTTTGGCCGCTTCTACGAGGCTTGGCCCGCACCCGCAAGCTCGCACATGCGGTTGACCAAGCGCAGGTGCGGTTTTGACAGATCTTGTGCATCAGCTGTTATTCCAAATTCTCATCTTAGTCTAAGCCTCATCCGATTAACACTCGGGACCCCCAGGGCCCCGCCCGAACATACCAACAAGTTTGGGATCATAAAACGGACTCGCTCGAACTCTTAGAATGCCCGAAAGAACATCAAAACTAAGAATCGCACCCCAAAACCAATTGAATTAAACTTAAGAACTTCAAGTTCTTCAATTTACTTCCAATGCGCCGAAACATACTTAAACTACTCGAAATGACACCAAATTTTACGTGCAAGTCTTAAATGACATTACGGAACTATTCCTGGTCTCAGAATTTTGTTTGGACCTCGATGTCGTCAAAATCCGCTCCAAACCAAATTTAAAGAACTTTTAAAACCTTCAAGAACCAACTTTCACTATTAGGCGCTGAAACGCTCCCGGTTCATCCAAAACCCGATCCGAACATACGCCAAAGTCTAAAATCATCATACGAATCTATTGGAACCGTCAAATCTCTATTCCGAGGTCGTTTACTCTAAATGTTGATCAAAGTCAAACTTGGCCTTTTAAGCCAACCTGAAGGAACCAAGTGTTCCGATTTCAACCCGAACCATTCCAAATCCCAAACTAACCATTCCCGCAAGTCATAAAAAACTGTAAAAACATGTACGGGAAGTCTTATTTAGGGGAACGAGGTTCTAGAAAGCAAAATAACCGATCGGTTCGTTACAACCTTCTATTTACTAATTACCGAGTACAGTTAGAGCCCTCACTAATGGGAAGATTGAACTAGCATACAATTACTGTTTTTCCTCGAGTAGGGACCTACAGTTATATTTAACTCCTCTTACGAAGGGGTCCACACAGTGATACAGATTACATGATCCTTTTCTGGAAACCTCCCAAATATAAAGATTTGCTATGACACAGTATTTACTGATTTTATTAGTGAATTGAGAAATTGATTTTGTTACAGGAAACACATGATGAGACTGATTATTATTAACGTTTTAAAAAGGGCATTTTATTTTGTGATTATTATACAAGCATGTTTTATGACTTGTCCCTTATTAAAAACGGTTGTGGTTAAGTATTATTACTCACTAAGCTAGCGACTCACTCCCCGCTATTATTTTTACAGAGACATGAGTAGACGTATGCAAGAATTTCGTTAATTTGAGTATACGAGTTAGCAGTTCCTGGTGAGCCCCGCATTTATTCGCGTGGGCAAAGATTGTTATTTATTTATTATAGTCTCTTTCTTGAAACTCTTAGAGTCGCTCCATAGTCATTTTTATGAGTATCATAAGTAATCTTTTATTGATATAGACTTGTGATTCGTATTACACTTTCCTATCGTATACTTAGAGATGAAGTTAGTATTATTGTGTTGGAAATATTTCGTGAATGGGGATTATAACTTGTTTGGTCGATATAGGTTGGTTGTGTTGTTGATTTCTAAGACATGTTTATTTTTGGATAGTCCTAAAACAGGGAAAACTCTGTCCGATTTTCTGTAAATTATCGATGAGGCTTACTTGGGAGAACTTGCTCCTAAGTGCCGGTCAAGATCCTAAATTGGGTCGTGACAGGTCCGGGGGCCTCGGGTGAGTTTCGGATGGTTAACGGATCAAATTTTGACTTAAAACCACTGATGGAACTTTTGCTTTTGGTATTTTTTGCACCTGTGGAGGTTTGATCGCAGGTATGAAGCTGCATGTGCGCATCAGCCATCACAGAAGTGGAGCGAGCCTCGCAAATGCGAGCCTGCAGAAGCGGCTCCAGTGGAGGCTTGGAGAAACCACAGAAGAGGTTGAAATCTCGCACCTGCGAGACCACAGAAGCGAATAAGTGAGTCACAGGTGTGGAACCCCTGGACAGTATACATTTCGAAGGGGTTTCGAGTTTTGCCATTTTTGGACCTTCAAGCATGTTTTTTGGGGCGGTTTTCAGAGAGAATTCAAGGGAAACTTGAGGTAAGTCACTTGTGATCATTTCTGCTCCATAATATTTAATTATCATCGAATAATCCGACTAGATTACATGATTTTGAGGTTTAAATCGGGGATTTGAAATTAGGGATTTGGAAATAAGATTTGATGATTTGGAGGTCGAGTTGAGGTCGGATTGTGGTAAAATCAGTGTGGTTAGACTCGTGGTTGAATGGGCTATCAGACTTTGTAACATTTATTGGGTTCCGAGACGTGGACGCCACAAGCGATTTTTGAGCTAAATTTCGGATTTTATTGGAAAACTAGTATTTCCTAATGGAATTAATTCCAATAAATTTTGTTGATTGAATCGAATAATTTTTGGCTAGATTCTAGCTGTTTGGAAACTAATTCATGAGGCAAGGGCCTAGCGTAGTAAAGAATTATACGGTTTGAGGTAAGTAACACTTCTAAACTTGGTTCTGAGGGTATAATCCCCGTATTTGTGTTATATGAATTGTTTGGAGGTGACGCACACAATAGTTGACGAGCTTGTGGACGTGCACCATTGAAATTGTGACTTGAATAAATTCTGTGAAGTTGTAAAAAAAATTAAAGAATCATGTTATTATCTGAACATTTTTCACGTGTTAGGGAAATTGAGCTGAGGCTTTATTAAAGATCATGTTTAGGCTACGTGCCAATATTTTGGGGCCCATGGGGTCATGTTGCTGTTGAATTAATTATTTAAAAAATATACATTTCACACTCAGTCATATTCGACCATTGTGAGGATATTTATGGGATCAAGTTGCATGCCGCAACAGGATATATTGACTTTATATATATTATCAATAAATGGATCGATCTGCGCGACACAGCATGCCATAATGGCTTTATACATTATTATTATATGGATCGGGGTTGCCCGCCTACAGCAGGCCTTATAGGCTTTACTATTTTATGGATCGGGGCTGCCCGCCTGCAGCAGGCCTTATAGGATTTGTTATTATACGGATCGGGACTACCCGCCTGCAGTAGGCCATATAGGCTTTATATCATGCTTGGGGTGAAGGAGCCCTTCCGGAGTCTGTACACACCCCCAGTGAGCGCAGATGGTTATATATATTCGGGATGGATTTTCGCAGGGCATGGACTTGCCTTACTTATTTATATTGTAATGATTTTACCTGGATATGGGTCTTGTCCGTATTATTTACATTTGGGGATAAATTACCCCAGGGCTGGATTGTCCTTATACGGTACTGAGTGACTAACTTTCAGTCGATGTGTATTTATATATGGGTTGGAACACCCTTGGGATGGATTGGCTATAAACAGTACCGACTGACCGAATAATTGGTAACCTATATTTACTTGAGGTCTTTCTACTGAGATGTCATATTCCTGATATCATGCAGTATTGATCTATTTCACTTGTACTGAGTTTAACTATTAAACTTGAAAGCATGCCTACATTTTTGTACAATTATTTATACTGGACTGTACCTGCGGAGCTCGTCACTACTTTCAGCCCAGAGGTTAGTCTTGTTACGTATTGAGTTAGTTGTACTCATACTACACTCTGCACCTCGTGTGCAGATCCAGGTGCTCCGGGATACGACGGCTGCTAGATTTCGAAGTTAATTCTGTTGGCAACTATCAAGGTAGTTGCTTGACGTCCGCAGACTGGATTCCTTTTCTATTTAGTTATTATATTGTTCTATATTTTTCAGACAATGATTTTTATCCGTCAGACTTTGTATTCATATTAGATGCTCATGTACTAGTGACATCGGGTTTTGGGAGTGTTATATTTGAAACTGTGAGTTTCTTCCACTCAATTTAGTTATTTTGTTTTTAAACTTAAACGATATGGTGGTTTATTAATATTGTTGGCTTGCCTAGTATTGATATAGGCACCATCACGACAGGTGAGATTTTGGGTCGTGACATGGAGGCACTTAGTATTTGCTCCTAGAAGCCTGTGACTTGTTTCCACCAGGTTTTGGGAGTTTGTAAATTATGGATTTGCAGTTTTATATTTATATATCATGTGTTGAGATTGGAGTTCAATTTATTGTTTATTTATTTTGTAAATTATTAGGCTTACCTAGTCTGAGAGACTAAGTGCCATCACGACGTCCTACGGAGGAAAAAATGGGGTCGTGACACACCCCTTATAAACTCTCTGTGAAAATTGACCCCGACTTTTGTTGGGTACTATCCTACCAACGATAATTTTCACTCACTATTTAGTGTGGATTAGACGTGGATCGGAACGCAAAGTAGTAGAGGGATTACCCTTTGCGAATGCGACCGTACTCACGCGAATGTGAAGGTTTAGGGGATTCTGGGGTGAGGCAGGTTGTAACTCTGCCCGAATGGGCCTGGAGGGGTTAAGCCTTCGCGAACGCAAGGGTTACATCATGAATGCGTAGGCCATTTTGTGCTGCTGCATCGCAATCGCGTCAGGTGCTTCGCGAACACGAAGAGTACCTGACCCCTAGTGATTTAAACATTTCAAAATCGGGATTTCTCTTCATTTTTCATTATTTTCAAGTATGAGCTTGCCCTAGAGGTGATTTGGAAGAGGTTTTTCATCCCAACTTTATAGGTTAGTAGATTTTAACTTATTTCATTAAAAATTTATAATCACCCATTGATTTTGACCCTTAATCAAAGCTTTTTCATGGTAGAAATTAGGGATTTAGGTAAAAATTGGAGATTTTGAAAAATTAAGATTTAGACCTCAAATTGAGGTCGAATTTTGAAACTAATGACAAAACCGAGATCGGGGGTGAACAAAAATTGGGTTTTGGTCCGAATTTCGGGTTTTAACAAAGCGGGCCCGGGGTTGACCTTTGTTGACTTTTTCCCATAACATTTAAGATTGAATCTTTTTCACTCTGAGGTAGTTTCTAAAGCCTATTTTGAATTATTTGAACTATATTTGGCTAGATTTGATTGGTTTGGAGGCTAATTCTAGAGGAAAATCCGTGATTGAGCATTGATTTGGTTGTGGAGTGAGGTAAGTGTCGTGATTAACCTTGACTTGAGAGATTAGAACTTGTTGGTTTATTTGCTACGTGATTATGCGTGGGAATGACGTATATACGAGGTGATGAGTGCATATGCGTTGTTATGAGGTTAAAGCATGCGGGTGAGAATTGTTTCTTTGTTCTAAATTGTTCATTTTACTTTGTTCTCCATGCTTAGGTTAGATTATCATTTTTAATTATTCGTCTCATATTTATTATTTATTTTGAAGATTTTGGAAATTTTTGAAAGTTGAGTTTGATATCATGGACTATAATTGAAGTGAAATTATTTTCCGCCTTGTATTTATTATTTGGATTTGTATTGTTGATTGGTGAGGAAGAGGGAAAAACGCGAAGGGTATTGTCGTGCCTTATTTGCATTCATTATCATATATTGAGAGGTTGAGAGGATTAAAGCATGAAGGGTGATGTCGTGCCTGAGAGTAAAAGCACAAAGGGTGATGTCGTGCCATTTTATTATTATATTACATGGTGACAACGAGAGTAAAAGACCGAAGGGTGATGCCGTGCCATCTTTATTTCATTACATTATTTAATTTCAGGTTTTCGTGATTTACTTGGTTATACTGTTGCTTATTTCAGAAGATGCTATTTGGTGATTTCCTACTTTCCATTTTCATGATATTACCCCTTTCGCATGTCCCCTCCCTGTTAATATCTTATCGGTCTACTTGTCATAGACTCGTCACTACCTCGTCGAGCACTTATGAAGTATATTGTGTTAGTTGTACTCATGCTACACTTCTGCACTTCTTGTGCAGATACTGGTATTGATTCCAGCGGTGTTTAGAGGTGCATCTGCTCGGATCGTATTTTCTTCGGAGACTTGAGGTAGAGCTGCTGGCGTTCGCAGAACTTGAAGTCCTCTTCCACTTTCTATCTTTACTATTTATCTCATTCGAACAATTGTATTTATTTCAAACTATACTTGTAGATTTCTAGTCGCTCATGTACTTGTGACTCCAGATTCTGGGAGTAGATAGTATCGCGTTACTTTTATTCATAGTGTGTTAAATTCTGACTTTATTTCTCGTTAGATGTCATTACTTTATGTTAATTGTTAAAAATTCATTAAATACTTTATTAACGTCGGTGTAACGACCCGACCGATCATTTTGAGTATTACCACCCTGTTTCCCCATTTACTGCTTACTATATGTTCAAATATAATTATGAGACTTATCGGGGAGGTTTCAGAATGAATTGGAACACTTAGTTCCAAGAATTAAGGTTTAAGTTAAAATATTTGACCAGATGGCGAATTATGTGTAAACGACCCCAAAATAGAGTTTTGATGATTCAAATAGCTCCGTATGGTGATTTTGGACTTAGGAGCGTGTTCGGAAAATTATTTGGAAGTCCGTAGCTAAATTAGGCTTGAAATGGCTAAAATAGAAATTTAAGTTTGGAAGTTTGACCGGGGAGTTGATATTTTAATATCGGGGTCGGAATCTAGTTCTGAAAATTTTTATAGCGTTGTTATGTCATTTATGACTTGTGTGCAAAATTTGAGGTCAATTGGAATTGATTTGATAGGTTTCGACATTAAATGTAGAAGTTGGAAATTCTTAAGTTCCTTAAGCTTGAATTAATGTATGATTCCTGGTTCTAGCATTGTTTGACGTGATTTGAAGTTTCGACTAAGTTCATATGATGTTTTAGGACTTGTTGGTATGATTTGACAGGTCCCGAGGGGCTTAGGTATATTTTTGGATCATTGAGAGACTAGTAAAGTTAAGAAATTTGGGAGTTTCCTCATTGTTAATATCTGGTCAAGACGACCTCTTTTCAGTATTTTGAGTGCGCGAGCAGGTCCGTAGCGTGTTTTATGATTGAAATTCATATATGGTATGTGTCCGGGAGGTTTTGGGCGAGTTTCGAATGGCTAACAGAACAAAATTTCGACTTAAACAGATGCTGGAAATTTCTATTGCTGGAAAAATCGGGGTCATGAAAATCGTGGTCATGAAAATCGAGGTCAAGAAAATCGAGGTCATGAAAATCGAGGCTGGAGAAAATCGAGGTCATAAAAATCGAGGCTGAAGAAAATCAAGGTCATAAAAATAGAGGCTGGAGAAAAATCGAGGTCATAAAAACCAAGGCTAGAGAAAATCAAGGTCATAAAAATAAAGGCTGGAGAAAAATCGAGGTCAAAAAAATCGAGGCTGGAAAAAATCGAGGTCATGAAAATTGAGGCCAGGCTGAACAGAAACTTTAAGTTATAAGATAAGGGGGTTTCGTCCCATTTTTCCATTTTTGACAAATTAGAGCTTGGGGAGAGGCGATTTTTGAGAGATTCTCAAGGAAAAATATTGGGGTAAGTGATTTTAACTCGGATTTGATCAATATACACGAATATAACATTGTTTCATCATTTAATTAGTGTTTTGAGATGAAAATTTGGGAAAAATGAGAAAGAGTTCTTGGACAAGAATTTGAGGTTTTAAATGGGATTTTGTTATCGAATTTGAGTAAAATTGGTATGGTTAGACTCGTTAGTGAATGGGCTTTCTGGTTTTGTAACTTTTGTCTGGTTCCGAGACGTGATTTTTGAGCTAAATTTAAGATTTTGTTGGAAAATTAATATTTTGTTATGGAATAAATTACAATAAATTTATTGAATGAATAGAATTATTTGTGGCAAGATTCGAGGCATTTGGTGGCCAATTCATGAGGAAAAGACATTGCAGAATAAAGAATTACACGGCTTGAGGTAAGTAACTCTTATAATCTTGGAGCTGAGGGTATGAATACTGAATATGCGTATTATGTGAATTGTTTGGAGGTGACACACCTGCTAGGTGACGAGCGTGTGGGCGTGCAATATAGAAATTGTGACGTAATTGGTTCCGTGAAATTTTGTAGTCAAATAATCTTGGCATTTTCTATGTAGTTTTATGTGTTAAAGAAATTGAGCTGAGAATCATATTAAAAATCATGCTGAGTCTATGTGTTAATATTATTGAGACCCACAGAGGTCATATTGCTGTTGAATTATTTGTTTAAAATAAAATTAGATACTCAGTCATGTTCATTCATTTCATATCATCTATCAGTCTCTGTTGCTATATATTGATTCATCATATCATCATTTTGCGCTAGTTTCATGATATTGTGAGCCTGAGAGACTGGAGAGATTGATGACTGAGTTAGGCCGAGGGCCTGATTGTGAGGATAGTTATGGGATCGGGCTACACACCACAGCAGGCCATATTGGCTTTATATACTTATTATTATGGGATCGGGTTGCACGCCGCAGCAGGCCAGATTGGCTTATTATAGTACGTGAGTTGTCCGTGTGGATCCAGATATTGATACTATAACGCGTGAGTTATCCGTGCAGATTATAGCGCTTGCGATGAAGGAGCCCCTCCGGAGTCTGTACACACCCCCAATGAGCGTAGGTACCTTTTGAGTGCGAGTGCCGAGTGCGAAAGCTGAGCGATTGGGAGGATTGAGTGACTGTGAGGTCTGAGTAACGAGGAGGACTGTAACGACCCGGCTGGTCATTTTGAGAGTAATAGCCCCGATCCCCTATTTACTGCTTCTCCCCGGGAGGTTTCAGTTTTGGTTTTTGGAGTGTTTTGGGACACTTAGTCCCTAAATGGAGGTTTAAGTCTCAGTATTTTTACCGTAGTCGAAAGTGTGTGAAGATGACTCCTCCAAAATGGAGTTCCGTCAGTTTTGTTGTGTGATTTTGGACTTAGGAGCGTGTCCGGACTGTGAATTGGAGGTCTGTAACTAATTTAGGCTTGAAATGGCGAAAGTCGAATTTTTGGGAAGTTTGACCGGGGGGTTGACTTTTTGATATCGCGGTCGTATTCTGATTTCGAAAGTTAGAGTAGGCTCATAATGTTGAATACTACTTGTGTGCAAAATTTGAGGACAATCGGACGTGGTTTGGTAGGGTTCAGCTTCGTTTGTGGAATTTGAAAGTTTAGAAGTTCTTTAGGCTTGAATCCGGGTGTAATTGGTGTTTTGATATTGTTTTGAGTGATCGAAAGGCTCGACTAAGTTCGTATGATGTTTTGGGATATTTTGGTATGTTTGGTTGTGGTCCCGGGGGCCTCGGGTTGATTCCGGGTGGTTAACGGAAGGTTTGGAGTTGGACAAGTGCTGTTGAAGCTGCTGCTACTGGTGCTTTCCGCACCTACGGAGTCGGAACCGAAGGTGCGAGGATGCAGGAGCGAAGGAAAAGTCGTAGGTGCGGCTAAGGGAGACCTAGGCTCAGACTGCAGGAGCAATGGAAATCCCGCATCTGCGATGGTCGCAGAAGCAATTTGGAAGGCACAGATGCGCAGATGGATCGCATGTGCGGCTTAGGACCCGCATCTGTTGTAACCGCAGATGCGGTCACGTGATCGCAGTAGCGGAGTCAGGCTTTTAATGAATTTTCGCAAAAGCGGAGCCCGTTTTTGAGAGACCAAATGATGTCAGATTTTGATGAATTTAGTATGGTTAGATTCGTGAGTGAATGGGCTTTCGGGTTTGGTGACATTTGTCAAATTTTGAGAAATGGGCCCGGGGGGTCGGGTTTGAGTCGATTTCTGATTTTGGCTCTAATTTAGTAGTTTTCTTGTGGAATTTATCCATTTAGCCTTTACTGATTATGTTGTATTACTTGTGGCTAGATTTAGGACGTTTGGAGGCCGATTTGAGAGGCAAAGGCTTCACAGAGTAGGATTTTTCTTTGATTGAGGTAAGTAACAGTCTTAAATATGATTTTGAGGGTATGCAACCCCGAGAATTTGTATGATGTGAATATTGGAGGTGACGCACATGCTAGGTGACGGCGTGTGAGCGTGCACCATGAGGGATTGTGACTTGGTCCGTCCCGTGAGACTGTAAATTCGAATAGCCATTGTTATTTCTTATTTTTCCTCGCCTTGAGCAGTTGACTGCCTTTCATGCTAGAACCCATGCTTAGGCCATATGATATCACTGTTGGGACCCACATCGGTCAAATACTTGTTGAATTGACTGCTAATTGTTGTCTTGTACTCTATCACAGTCCTACATGTGTGTTATATCTCCATTACCTCTCATTTCTTATTGATACTTGTGATATTCGGTGAGGTTGGAGAGGCTAGTGACTGAGATAGGGCCTGAGTGCCAGATTGAGAGCTATGTGAGGTATATTGGATCGGGTAGCATGCCACAATAAGCCTTCGAGCCATATATCAGATCGGACTGCACGTCGCAACAGTACTTGGAACGGGTTGCGCGCCATAGAAATATATAGATCGGGCTGCACGCCGCAACATTATATGGGTCGGGCTGCATGCCGTAGCAATATAGCGCTTGGGCTATAGGATCCCCTCCGGAGTCTGTACACCACCAGTGAGTGCAAGTACCTTTGATTGTGGGTATTGAGGCTGAGAGCTGAGTGATTGAGCTATTGAAATAGATGAGTGACAGTCGCCCTGTGAGGCTGTACTTGCTCTTATTTGTTGTTGCACTTCGTTGCTAATTGTTGTTGTTGTGAAATTTTCTGGAGGGCTTATATTGTTATACCTTAGCTCAAAATGTTTTGATTTAAAACATTGGATTGAAAGCATGCCTATTTTTCTTACTGAAATGAACTGTATTTGTGTAGCTCGTCCCTTCTTCTCAGTTCCTTATTTAATTCTGTTACTTATTGAGTTTGAAGTACTCACGTTACTCCGTGCACCTTGTGTGAAGATCCAGGAGTGACCGGACGTGTAGGTCATTGAGCTCGTGCACAGTTGATTTTCAGGAGATTTACGAGGTTGTTGCCGGCGTTCGCACACCTTGTGCTCCTTCCTTATTTTCTTTTTTTTCTCTGTATTGATATCTAGATGCAGACTAGTGTAGACACTGTCTTTTTGATTGAGAGTATAGTTGCTCATGACTTAGTGACACCCTGATGTCGGGCTATTTTTTCGCACTTATGTTTTTTTTTGGTTTTACCCCCGTTTTACGGAAAAGTCCGGTTATTTTAAATGTCTTAATTTATTTCTGTTAAATTTTGAAAGTATTTTGGAAAGGCCGGCTTGCCTAGTACCACGATAGATGCCATCACGACGGGTTAGGTTTTGGGTCGTGACAAGTTGGTATCAGAGCCTAGGTTACATAGATCTCACGAGTCATGAGAAGGATTAGTAGAGTCTTGCGGATCGATACGGAGATGTCTGTACTTATCTTCGAGAGGCTGCAGAACCCTTAGGAAACTCCACATTATTGAATGCTTATCGTGTGAATGTGTTGACTCTAGTAACTAAATATATGTTGTTTCATTCTCTTACAGATGGTGAGGTCGCGTACTACGGGACAGGATGGACAGCCACCAGTACCACCAGTTAGGGCCGCGAGTGGACGAGGTCGCAGTAGGGGCAGAGGTGTAGCCTGCATAGCAGCTGGGGCAGTACTTGCAAGTCCACCAGTTGTAGATGTTCCAGCAGGACCAGCCTAGGCACCACCCGTGCCTATTGTGGTTCCAGGCCTTAAGGAGGCCTTAACTCAGATTCTGACCGCGTGTACCAGTCTTGCTCAAGCGGTCTATGTTCTGGCCGCAGCAGCCACTTCTCAGGCTGGCGGAGGTGCTCAGACTCCCGCTGCCCGCACACTAGAGCACGTGCTACTGGGATTCCAGTCACCGGGGGCACCACCAGCCTAGCCGGTTGTAGGTGCTTAGGACTATGTGGCTCTTGCTATGCCTGAGGATGAGCAGCGTAGATTGGAGAGGTTTGGGAGACTCCAGCCTCAATCTTTCAGTGGTACAGAGGGAGATGATGCACAAGGTTTCTTGGACAGGTGTCAGAGGATATGTCACAACTCCAAATTCCCTCCGTAGGAGGTCGTGATGGTACCTAGTCTCTAAGACTAGGTAAGCCTATCAATGCGTAATAATCATAAATATCTGAAATAAATAAGCTACAATTCAAATAATTACAACTCCCAAAACCTGGTAAAAATAAGTCACAAGCTTATAAAAATTTATTCTTAATGTTTCTATGTATCAAGGTCTAAAGAAAAATAAGGAAGCAACATAAAAATGATAGAAGGGGACTCCGGAGTCTGCGGATGCTGGCAGATATACCTCGAAGTTTCTGTACGCAGGTAACTCACTAACGTCTAGACCGGTAAGATGTACCTAGATCTGCACAAAAAGATATACAGAAGCGTAGTATGAGTACACCACAACGGTACCTAGTAAGTGCCAAGCCTAACATCGGTAGAGTAGTGACGAGGTCAGGTCAGGCCCTACTGGAGAATAGATAATGACATGGAAAAATGTTTAAACAATTTAATAAAATAAAATAACTATAGAAATGAATCAAATAGTATGTCACATTTATTGACACCAAATAATTGCAAATAATATTTCGTGGAATCAAAACAGAATTCCTTTCAACTTTATGAAAATCACTACAATTAATCGAAGGCAACTGTGGCCATAAATCAATATCAACAAGGACACTATCTAGGTACCGCCTCGTAGTCCCAAATCATAAATAAATTCACAATATCTCATTTCCTTATCTCACCGCGGGAGCACTCACAATTTATTTTAAAGAAAACATTTTTTCCGAAATAGCATCCCGCGTTTTATCCATCCTTATCACACTGCATGACTTCTAGTAGTTCTCCCTACTAGCCACGCGTATCAAGCCACCTTATCTCACCGCATGTGTTTCAATACCCAGACCTTATACCACCGCATGCGTATCAATATCTCAATATATCACAATTTGCACCTCAAGTGCCCAAATATTTCAATTTGCCAAAATAAATCATCAATAATATTTTTCCACAATAAAGAGCCCACGGCTTCATCACAATGAGTTCAAACATCTTACAAAAATATTCATGAATAAATAATTTAGCAAAATAATATTTCAAAATCTTTAACACGTTGCTTCAATACCAAATTTAAAATGTCAAATACTTCATATTAATAATATTTAATTTAAATAAAATCATTTTCAAATAATGCACAGAATAAAAGAAACCAAGTTTCAACCAAACACGTAAAACAATTAGCAAGAAAAGGTCAAGCAAATTTAAAGTATACAAATCAAATCAATGATGGAGAATATAACCAGATTTAATTAATTAATTAATTAATATGAAACAGTGATCTTCACAATTTAAAAACATAATCCTTCACATTTAGTCTGTGTACACACTCGTCACCTCGTGTACACGACTTTCATCACATTATAATTAATACCAATCCTAGGGGAAATTTTTTCCATACAAGGTTAGATAAGTCACTTACCTCGACTTGCTCCAATTTAACCAAGTAGTATGTTTTTTCCTCAATTTTTCGATTCCGGTCGACTTGTATCTAGTCATAATTAATTCAATACAGTCAACAAAAATTATAGAATTAATTATGTAAGAAAATACTACATTTTCAATAAAAATTCGAAATTAACTCAAAAAGGGTCTCGGAACTCGACAAAAGTTAAAAATCCGAAAGCCCATTCAACCACGAGTCTAACCATACCAATTTTATCAAAATCTGACAACAACTCGACCCTCAAAGCTTCAAATCTTATTTTCAAATCCCTAAGTTCCAACCTCCGATTTACACCTCAAAAACATGTAATCTAGTCGGATTATTTGATGATAATTCAATATTATGGAGTAGAAATTATCACAAGGGACTTACCTCAAGTTTTTCCGTGAAAACCTTGTTCAAAATCGCCCAACCCGAGCTTGAAATGCCCAAAAAATGGCAAAAGCTCGGAACCCCTCTGTTTTTGTACTATCCAGGGATTTTTGCATCTACGGCAACTTGGCCGCTTTTGCGCCAAACGCATGTGCAGAAAAAGTCCCGTATCTGCGCCTTTGCCTGCATCTGCGTGCCTATTTGCGCTCCTGCGCAGGCCGCTTCTGCGTGCATCCCTCCGCATTTGCGCTCACGCAAGTGCAGAATTTTCCTTGCACCTGCGACCATTGCCCCTTGTCCATTTGCGCATCTGCGCTTGCCAGGCTCGCTTCTGCGAGCTCGCACCTGTGATAGAAGTTCCGTAGGTGTGAATGCAGCAGAGGGAAGAAACTTCAGCTATTTCTTCTAAGTCTGAATTTGATCCGTTAACCATCCGAAACCCACCCAAGGCCTCCAGGACCTCAACCAATTGTACCAACAAGTCCTAAAATATCATAAGAACTTAGTCGAGCTTTCAAATCACATCCAACAACACTAAAACACGAATCACACATAGATTCAAGCCTAATGAACTTTGAAATTTCTAATTTCTACAAATGACTCCGGAACCTATCAAATCATGTCCGATTTACCTCAAATTTTGCATACAAGTCATAAATGACATAACGGAGGTACTCAAATTTTCAGAATCGGATTTCGACCCCGATATCAAAAAGTCAACCCCTCGTTCAACCTTTATAAAAATTCAACTTTCGGCATTTCAAACCTAATTCCACTACGGACTTCCAAATAAAATTCCGATCACGCTCCTAAGTCCAAAATCACCATACTGAGTTGTTGGAGTCATCAAAATTTTATTCCGGGGTTATTTACATATAATTCGCCATCCGGTCACTATTTGAACTTAAACTTTTATTTTTTTTTATCAAAATTCCATATCTCTGGCTAGGGACCTCGGAATTTGATTCCGTGCATACACCCAAGTTTGAATTCACGATAAAAACCTACCGGAACTATAAAAATACTGATCCGAGTCCGTTTGCTCAAAATGTTGACCAAAGTCAACTCAGTTGAGTTTTAAAGCTCTAATTCATATTTTAATCCATTTTTCACATAAAACCTTTGCAGAAGATTTTACGGACCGTGCACGCAAGTCGAGGAATGATAAATAGTACTTTTTGAGGTCTTAGAATACAGAATTAATTATTAAATTTAAAGATGACATTTTGGGTCATCACAGGATACTCCGTACAACAAGTATTCTGGAGACCAGTGGGGTCTTGTTAACTACCTTTCAATTCTGTGGGGCTGCATTCAGTTGGTGGGAGGCTTACGAGAGGCGTAGGCCGGTCGGCACAGTACCCCTTACTTGGCAATAATTCTCCGTTATCTTTCTTGAGAAGTTCGTGCCTCAGTCCCACAGAGAGGAGCTGCGCATGCAGTTTGAGCAGCTTCGTCAGGGTGATATATCTGTGATGTAGTATGAGATGCGATGCTCAGAATTGGCCCGTCATGCTATCTGGTTGGTTCCCACAGACAGGGAGAGGATCAGGAGGTTTATAGATGGCCTCACTTATCTGTTGCGATTGCTTATGACCAGAGAGAGAGTGTCTGGTGCTACTTTTGATGAGGTTGTCGATATTGCTCGGCAGATTGAGATGGTTCGTGGTCAGGAGAGGGTTTAGTGGTACTCCTTTTGGGGGTCAGTTCCCCCACGGTAGAGGCCGTCCATTCAGACATGCTCTGACAGCTCACCCAGTTCACTGTGGTGCATTATCTGGCCATGGCTCTCACAGTTATCAGCAGGATCATTCATCTCTTGGTGCCCTTCCAGCGCAAAGTTCTTCTCGTGCTCCATCGAGTCAAGGTTCGTCTATGCCAGGGTGTTGCTATAAGTGTGGGGAGATTGGTCACATGAAGAGAGAGTGTTCCCGTCTAATGGGAGGTCCCGCTCCATAGAGGAGCCAGTCTATGTCATCAGCATTAGTTCCTCCACCACCCGCCCAGTCAGCTAAGGGTCGCCCGAGAGGGGGAGGCAGATCAGGGGGTGTCCAGGCCCATTTCTATGCCCTCCTTGCCAGACCAGATGCTATTGCTTCAGATGCTGTGATTACAGGTATTGTCTCAGTTTGTCGCAGAGATGCCTCTGTATTATTTGACCCTGGCTCCACGTATTCATATGTTTCCTCATATTTCGCTCAAGTTCTGGATATGCCCCGTGAGTCTTTAGTATTATATGTTCATGTATCTACTCCTGTGGGCGATACTATTGTTGTGCACCGCGTATACCGGTCAAGTGTGGTGACTATTGGTGGTCTGAAGACCCGAGTAGACCTTTTGCTACTCAATATGGTTGACTTCGATATGATATTGGGTATGGATTGGTTGTCTCCATGCCATGCGGTTCTAAATTGTCATGCTAAGACGTTGGCGATGCCGGATTTTCCGAGGGTTCAGTGGAGCGGTTCTATAGATTATGTACCTAGTAGGGTGATTGTCACGCCCCGAAGCTGGGGGCGAGACCGACACTCGGTGCCTCGCCTATCCTTGCGTACCAACTTGCGACTAAGGGATTCTGAACATATAATGTCATACTTTGGCCATGGGCCACATTGCAAGACAATTGCGAATGCTAACTAAACATCAATATAATGCTTGGCCGACAAGGCTGTCATAACTACTACAGCTGGCAAACCAACACAATATGCATAAAAGGCCTACACGCCCAAAATATTGCACTAACTAACAGGATATACTGTGATAGGAAAAGGGCCCCGACCTACTCATATCATATATACGTACATACACAAGATGTACATAAAGCTCTAGACCCCACAACTCCGAAGGGCATGGAGCTTACCGATCAAGCTAAACCCGGGCAACACCTAATGAGGAGATCTACCCGTCTGTCTGTCTGAACCTGATTGCATGAAATGCAGCACCCCCAAAAAAGGAACGTCAGCACAAAATAATGTACCGAGTATGTAAGACAATATACTGAAAGGTGAAACTGAACTGATAATATAATAACGGAAAGTAACTGGTAGTCAAAGATAATCTGAAGATATGCTCACCTGCTGATACCGACTCAACTCTCTCAATATAGTAAGTAAAATAGTTGTCCGTCCTTATAACTGTTATGCCGTAGTAGGATTGCTCATAGGCGCTCGACCATACTAGGCTCAGTATATCAGCCAATTGGGCTCGGTATATAACTTACCATCTGATCAAAGGTTGCCCAATAGGGGCCTGCCCATCGATTATAGCTCGATGGTAATGAAAATACTGTAATACTGTATATATAGGCTCTATGCTTTCTTGACTGGAAGAAGACAATACTCAATTAAATATGAAGTCCCGATAAGGAGAATAGTGTAATTTATGAGACTAGGATAATGTATATAAATTCGGGAGTATGAACTTCTCTTTATGCCTCGTTATCAAACACATGTAATTACGAGATCATGCCAAAATGAAGGAAGGGCTTAACCTTAACATACCTGATCCGGTTCTCTGGACAACCCTTCTAGCATACATGTCAATTGCGACAACATGTAATCGGCAATACCAGAGTAGGGAAGAATCCGTATGATATGCTTGAGAAAGATTGTACCGTACTCCCTTAGAATCAAAATCTCACATTGCGATAACATTAGGTACACTTCGTATGAAATCTTTGAATCAATTTCGTTGCTATTGAAACATTAGCTTTGCTGAAGCTTTAAGAATGAGAATTCCATCTGTTAGCTAACTTGGCATCCAACTTGCTGGTCTAATTCTAAAGTGTCAAGCAAGTCATAACTCATCATCCAAACCAAGTTATATTACCACTAAATCTCCATGTTATGCCATAATATGGCTGATCTAATTTTCCAAGTTATATTACCACTAAAGAAACCAAAATCCAAGGAACATTTCACGTGTAAACAACACATGTTGTGACTTATGACTCATCATTCATATTGGTTCCTCTTTGGCTTAGTTTAATGCCAAGTGGCAGCCCCAACAAGGATCCTCATCCACTCTTTTTCTTAATTAACTAGTTAATTTTCCACTAATCCAATAATTACCCAATTATCCACATAATTAAGAATTATCTCAAATTACTTAAAATACTACTCACTTTTAACACACTTTGTACACCTTACTATTATGGGCATGTGGTACCTTTTATGGCACTAGTCATAAATACCGGGTATTATAGCTCGGACCGAATTTTATCCCAAATTGTCAAATTTCAACGAAACTCATTTTCTTCGATTTGCTTACCCTCTCACCTTCACGAATTTACTTATCCCTTATTTGAAATAGCATAATAATTATAATCCCAAAATAATCTCATTCTCGAGCTTACGTCGATTAACTTAAGATGAAACTTTAACGTACAAAAATGCAGGATGTAACATCTCATTTCTGAGCTTTCATCAATTTATTTATGGCATACTTTCACATACAAAAATTATGGGGTGTAACATTATTCCCATCTTTGGAACATTCATCCTCGAATGTTGACTGAGGCACTTATCATTCTCATACCCCATAGCTCTTACGAATACTTTAATATTCTCCTTGCTATTTAGGCAACTGTTCTTTGAATAAATCCAAAGGTCAGGGCATTCCCCCATTCAGTTCTCTTTCTCATACCATGACTTTCCTCCAACTCTTAGCCAATCTCTAGGCCTCACTTCATGAACATATACAAAATTATGTCAAGCTATCCCTATGGGCGTCATTAGCTTTACTACATCTATGTAGGCCATACTATACCATAACTCGTACTTCGACTTATTGTTACTGAGGTCTGCAACCAAACTCCAGGTTACTCTCATTGCTTATCCTATATACATTAAATTAAGTCTTTTAATGCTTCCTTATTACTGTTCATCTTAAGAATGACGACCTAATCTCAGCTTATACTTTGTAACTTTTGTCTATCCATTATGATTTGCCTCAATATTGATCTACAATATACCACTGATAACTTGAAACTTCTTACGTAATACATTGCCACTAGGGCTTATATTGCATCGAGGAACATTTGTGGTGATTTTCCTGATCCACTTAGGCGCGATACTATACTTCAATAATCGTATTTTATAGCATCCCAATGTGATTTACCTTACGTGGGTATTTTAATTTCCTGCAATCCATGAAATCCTTTTCAAATTATAACTCAATCGAAGGCTCAACCGTCATCCTTTATCTATCACAATTACACCTCCATTCTACTACCAGTACAACATTCCATCTCTTCCAAATGCTACTAGTCTTAGATTCCTTTGATTTCATTCAGGCTATACTGAGCTTTCTATAATTTATAGAAGCCATCAGCTATCTTGTTTTCATGGGCTTAATCTCGAGGACTCATCCATTTCTCGTTACCTTCTCACTCACCCTTTTTTATCCTTACTCTTGTCTTCCTAAAACCTTCTCGCTCTATCATACTTTATCTTGCATCCCATACATATCCATTTATACTACTCGCAGCCTTCCTTTAACTACCTTGCACCATAGATTTCCTTGTGTTATTCTGGAACATCAAGCGAGACATCTTATTGTCTCCAACTCTTCTTTACTCTCTTGAATAGATCTCTCGGTGCCTACAAGCCATAGGCTAGAAGATAGGCCACTAATGACACCGCTATCATTCCTGGATACTGAATCACAGCGCTTCTAGCCCTCTATCTGATGTATGGATTATTCACAACCTTCTGCACCTGAGTGTCTCGTACGTTGTTCATCTTTACCTTGCTTACCTTAAAATCTCACATCTTAACTTCTATCTCTTTCATAACCCCACTTCCTCATAGGAATGATTTGCATCCACAACTTGAAACTTTATTCTAATACTTGCACCTCTAGCGCATACGCAATCCGGTGAGAGCTTCATATGGACTTCTTAAGAGGCTGGTACTTTTCTAATTGGCTTTATCGTAGAGCCGTTATAGAATATGGTTGTTGTGCTATCTCTCTTGCACCTTTGATATTAAGATTGATTCTTCTATGTTCTCAATCATGATTTCTATAATTCTCTGGGTCCAATAATCAGACTCTTGATTTACTTAGTTGATTAAACTCTTTAGTTTCCTCTTTCGTCTAATCAGCCTTTATGTAGGCTTAAGCTATCTTTCGATCTGCGGCTCCTGGTATTAGTTATTACTTTAGCCTTTCATGGGCTCTATGGAATATCCATGATAAAATCTTTTAACAATTTAATCCTTTGTCTATGCCCTGGACTCAATTCTTTCTTTTAACTTATACCGGAGTCTTCTACGACTGTATGAATGTCAACATATATGCTGCATGGATAATACCCCGAACTCTTAAGTGTGTTCATAACGTAACTAACTATGGATCATTAATCGAATAATTCTTTTCGTTCATTCTCAACTTTCTTTAAATGCAAGCAATTGCTTTTCCTGGTTGTTCTGCCACTTGTTGCGTGCATACTTAACTTATCTTAGTGCCCATACATATTGGAATTCCATACAACTCATATAATCTTGAATATCACTTTTGATTTTTACTTCCCGTCCATTAGCCACGGTAGATGCCACTTTCTTATGGAGTGCATACAATGTTGTTGTGAGACTGTTGTTACAAGATCACTTCCTCTTTAGGTCACTGAGCTTAGGTTGAAGCCTTCCTCCTTACTTCCTCAGATAGCCTTTCATTGTAGTACTTAGGGAGGACCCTCTGACTCTTGTAATGTTGCGAGCTTGTTATATTGTATACCCGAAGAAGTTTTCGATATTCTTACTCGTCTATAAATATCCGTAATTACATACCTCTGTGCACTTGTGCTCGTGCGGTTGCTTCTGAACTAAAGTTTTGACTGTCTTCCAAGTGGAATTCTCTTTTATTTCCGTAATACTTATACGATACATTTAACTACCCCAACTCTTATCTGAATATTTCCTAAGAATTCTGATGTCATATTTGCGAGACTGAATTCCCCATATTAGGGTTCACTATGCTCATCTTGCATGATCTGCTAATTTGTCGGTAACCCCTTGTCTAGCCATGACTAGGCTCTTCCTGAATCAACTACTAATTACTCGTTGACCCATTCTCATATCAATATCTCGCAAAATCTTTCTTGGTTTATTTACTTTGTCTTAACTTACCTCTCGCATTGGCTCCTTATTTATCAATAACATCCTCGGCAGGAACCCTTACTTCCTTTCCTTGACATCGTGTTTGCATAATGTTCTAGAATTGTAGCCTATCTGTAGGATTTGAATAAGTGCATTTTCATCCCTTTCTCATTTTTATCGCATTCTTTTTTTACCATTCCATACTGATTTCTATTACTCTGGGTTTTACTTTTCCTTTTGTAATCACGTTAGAGTCACGAACTTATTTCTCGAAATGAGGATATGCCTTTATGTCCTATACTATTTTGTTGTCTTAAGGCCTATCACCTCTCGTCTCTTCCTTCACCTGACTATGGACCTTGAAATACCGTCATCTTTTTTATCTATGGTTGTTATTGATGCATCACATCTTACTCATAATGCTTCCTTATCTCTATTATCATTTCCCTGCTAATATTTCTGCCTATCCCTTTCTTGTGAAAACTTCAACAAGACATTCTTTTTCTTTTAGCTCCCCTTGCTTCCTTCATCGGCTCTTGGGTTGCTCAACGTCCTCGCTCTACTAGGGACGGGAGCCACACTAAGGTAATATTTATCCCTTCCAGGCTTTCAGTGCCTATGTTCTAAATTCTTTTTTGTCATGCTAGTATTCACATCTAATTGTAATATTGTAAAGTGCACCATCTGGGTGTCTCACAAGGAGATCTATTAGCACATTTGTAATATCCTTCGGAAATGTCAATTAACACAAATAATCCATTCACCATTTTGGATAACTCTAACCCCAGCCAGATCCTGATGTCCCGTCCTTTTCTTAAACTACACCTGTTAGCCCCCATAGGGCATAACTGAGATGGGTGTGGCCAATTATACATACCTCTGTTACAATTAAAGGTAACTCAAAATGATTATATTTCTCTGCTTGAATTGTAAATACTGATAATCTTAATTAACTGGGCACCACGTACCCTTCTTCATCTTTCTTCTTTTACTTGTTAAAACTTGTACCTATTTTTTGAATCTCCCATTGCTTGCTTCTTTTTTTTTTTTACCATAAGAGCGGATATTCTTACCTTAAGGCTCATTATCAAGAAGCTTACACACATGTTCGGCTGAAAACTTTACATTTACTCATCATAAGCATGATACAAAATCGAGTTCCTCTGACTCAATTCTTCCACAGCTATCTCTCTTACTAACCGTCTTTTTGGATGTAGGTATCGTTGTATTAAGAATAAGATAGAGTTTAGAAAATTGATTTCTTACAACTGGGTTTTGCCACACGATCTAGAGTAAGAAGAAAGAGTGACAGTCCTAAATGCCCTGTAGCCTCCGGCTTATAAGTGTGGTGCACAACACACCCATAAACAAGACTCTACTAGACATAGCTTGTAGACTCGATGGATATGAGGGAGATGATGAAATATGGTGTCACGCCCCAAACCTGGGGGGCAAGACCGGCACCCGATGCCTCACCTATCCTTGCGTACCATCTTGCGACTAAGGGACTCTGAACATATAATGTCATACTTTGGTCATGAGCCACATTGCAAGATAATTGAGAATGCTGACTAAACATTAATATAATGTTGGGCCGACAAGGCCATCATAACTACTCCAGCTGGCAACCCAACAAAATATACATAAAAGGCCTACACGCCCAAAATATTGCACAAACTGACAGGATATACTGTGATCAGAATAGGGCCCCGACCTACTCATATCATATATACGTACATACACAAGATGTACATAAAGCTCTAGACCCAGCAACTCCGAAGGTCTTGGAGCTTATCGATCAAGCTGAACTCGGGCAACACCTAATGAGGAGATCTACCCGGCTGTCTGTCTGAACGTGCACGCATGAAATGTAGGGCCCCTAGAAAAGGGATGTCAGTATGAAATAATGTACCGAGTATGTAAGACAATATACTGAAAGGTGAAACTAAACTGATAATATAATAACTGAAAGTAACTGGGAGTCAAAGATAATCTGAAGATATGCTCACCTGATGATACTGACTCAACTCTCTCAATATAGTAAGTAAAATAGTTGTCCGGCCTTATAAGGTTCGGTATATATAACTTCTCTGCCGTAGTAGGCTCGCTCATAGGCGCTCGGCCATACTAAGCTCTGTATCTCGGCCAACTAGGCTCGCTCATAGGCGCTCGACCACAGTAGGCTCGGTATATAGCTTACCATCTTATCAGAGGTTGCCCAATAGGGGCCTGCCCATTGATTATAGCTCGATGGTAATAAAAATACTGTAATACTGTATATATAGGCTCTCTGCTTTCTTGACTAGAAGAAGACAATACTAAATTAAATATGAAGTCCCCATAAGGAGAATAGTGTAATTTATGAGACTAGGATAATGTATATAAATTCGGGAGTATGAACTTCTCTTTGTGCCTCGTTATCAAACACATGTAATTACAAGATCATGCCAAAATGAAGGAAGGGCTTCGCCTTAACATACCTGAGCTGGTTCTCTTGACAATCCCTTTAATACATGTCAATTGCGACAACATGTAATCAGCAAGACCGGAGTAGGGAAGAATCCGTATGATATTCTTTAGAAAGATTGTACCGTACTCCCTTAGAATCAAAATCTCATGCTGCGATAACATTAGGTAGACTTCGTATGAAATATTTCAATCAATTTCGTTGTTATTGCAACATTAGCTTTGCTGCAGCTTTAAGAATGAGAATTCCATCTTTTAGCTAACTTGGCATCCGACTTGCTGGTCTACTTCTAAAGTGGAAAGAATGTCATAACTCATCATCCAAGCTAAGTTATATTACCACTAAATCTCCAGGTTATTCCATAATGTGGCTGGTCTAATTTTCCAAGTTACATTACCACTAAAGAAACCAAAATCCAAGGAATATTTCACGTGTAAACAAGGCATGTTGTGTCTTATGACTCATCATTTATATTGGTTCCACTTTGGCTTAGCTTAATGCCAAGTGGCAGCCCCAACAAGGATCCTTATCCACCTATTTTATTAATTAACTAGTTAATTCCCCATTAATCCAATAATTACCCAATTATTCACTTAATTAAGAATTATCTCAAATTACTTAAAATACTACTCACTTTTAACACACTTTGTACACCTTACTATTATGGTCATGTGGTACCTTGTATGACACTAGTCCATAAATACCGGGTATTATAGATCGGACCGTATTTTATTCCAAATTGTCAAATTTCAACGAAACTCATTTTCTTCGATTTGCTTACCCTCTCGCCTTCACGAATTTACTTATCCCCTATTTGAAATAGCGTAATACTTATAATCCCAAAATAATCTCATTCCCGAGCTTACGTCGATTAACTTACGATAAAACTTTAACGTACAAAAATGCGGGATGTAACATCTCATTTCCGAGCTTTCATCAATTTATTTATGGCGTACTTTCACATACAAAAAGAATTATGGGGTGTAACAATGATCTCATATTTTAAGGCTCAGCGGATGGTTGAGAAGGGTTGTCTATCCTATTTGGCTTTTGTGAGGGATGCTAGTGCAGAGACTTCTATCATTGATTTTGTTCCGGTGGTACGTGACTTTCTAGATATGTTTCCTTTAGACCTGCCGGGCATACTGCCTGATAGGGATATTGACTTTGGTATTGATTTGGTGTTGGGCACTCAGCCCATTTCTATTCCACCGTATCGTATGGCACCGGTAGAGTTGAAGGAGTTAAAAGAACAGTTTCAGAAAATCCTTGATAAGGGATTTATTCAGCCTAATGTGTCGCCTTGGGTGCACATGTGCTATTTGTGAAGAAGAAGGATGGTTCTCTGAGGATGTGCATTAATTACATGCAGTTGAACAAGGTCACAATCAAGAACAAGTATCCTTTGCCGCGTATTGATGATTTATTTGACCAGATTCAGGGAGCGATGTTGTTTTCCAAGATTGATTTGAGGTCAGGGTATCACCAGCTGAAGATTCGAGGCTCAGATATTCCTAAGACAGCTTTTAGGACCCGATATGGTCATTATGAGTTCCTTGTGATATCTTTTGGGCTGAATAACGCCCCAGCAGGGTTCATGCATTTGATGAACATTGTGTTTCAGCCTTATTTGGAATCGTTCATTATTGTATTCATTGATGATATCCTGTGTACTCTCGTAGCCAGGAGGAGCATGTCCAGCATCTGAGGATTATGTTATAGAGGTTGAGGGAGGAGAAGCTTTATGCAAAGTTCTCCAAGTGTAAGTTTTGGCTCGCTTCAGTGGCGTTCTTGGGGCACGTGGTGCCCAGTGAGGGTATTCAGGTTGATCCAAAAAAGAATGAGGTGGTGCACAGTTGGCCCATACCGTCCTCAACTACAGAGATTAGGAACTTTCTTGGTTTGGCTGATTATTACCGTCAGTTCGTGTAGGGATTTTCATCTATTGCATCACCCTTGACCAAATTGACCCAAAAGGGTGCTCCATTTAGGTGGTCGGATGAGTGCGATGAGAGATTTCAGAAGCTCAAGACTGCTTTGATCACGGCTCCAGTTCTAGTTCTGCCATCAGCTTCAGGTTCTTACACTGTATATTGTGATGCTTTAAGGATAGATATTGGATGTGTTCTGATGCAGGATTGTCGGGTGATTGCCTATGCCTCGCACCAGTTGAAGAATCATGAGAAGAACTATCATGTCCATGATCTTGAGTTAGCGACTATTGTGCATGCCTTAAAGATTTGGCGGCACTATTTGTACGGGGTTCAGTGTGAGATCTATACTGATCACCGGAGTTTTCAGCACTTGTTCAAGCAGAAGAATCTTAATTTGCGCTAGTGGAGATGCTTTGAGCTTCTCAAGGACTATGATATCACTATTTTGTACCATCCAGGGAAGGACAATGTGGTGGCCGATGCTTTGAGTCACCGGGCGGAGAGTTTGGGGAGTTTAGTATAACTTCCAGCAGTAGAGAGTCCTTTGGAATTGGATGTTCAGGCCTTAGCTGGCCAGCTTGTTAGATTGGATATTTTGGAGCCGAGTCGGGTACTGGCTTGTGTGATCTCCAGGTCTTCTCTTTATGAACGTATCAAGGAGCGTCAATATGATGACCCCCCACCTACTCATTTTTTAGGATAGGGTTCAGCGAGGTGATGCTAAATATGTGACTATCGGTGATTATGGCATGTTGAGGATGCAGGGCCGGATATGTGTAACCAATGCGGATGAGCTTCAGGAGTTGATTCTTGAGGAGGCCCACAGCTCGCGATATTCCATCCATCTGGGTGCCGCGAAGATGTACCAGGATTTAAGATAGCACTATTGGTGGAGGCGGATAAAAAAGGATATAGTTGGGTTTGTGGCTCAGTGTCTCAACTGTCAGCAGGTTAAGTATGAGCATCATAGACCGGGTGGCTTGCTTCAGAGGTTAGAGATCCAAGAGTGGAAGTGGGAGCGGATCACCATGGACTTCGTAGTTGGGATCCCACGGACTTCGAGGAAGTTCGATGCTATTTGGGTTATTGTTGATCGGCTAACCAAGTCCGCGCACTTTATTCCAGTTGATACTACTTACTCTTCAGAGCGGTTGGTTGAGACTTACACCCGAGAGATTGTTCGCCTTCATGGTGTCCCACATTCCATCATTTCAGATAGGGGCACTCAGTTTAGATCGCAGTTTTGGAAGGCCGTGCAGCGAGAGTTGGGTACTCAGGTTGAGTTGAGCACAGCCTTTCACCCTCAGACGGACGGATAGTCCGAGCGCACAATCCAGATATTGGAGGATATGTTACACGCTTGTGTCATTGACTTTAGGGGTTCATGGGACCAGTTTCTGCCGCTCGCGGAGTTTGCATATAACATCAGTTATCAGTCGAGCATTCAAATGGCTCCGTATGAGGCTTTATATGGAAGGAGATATAGATCTCCAGTAGGATGGTTTGAGCCGGGTTAGGCTAGGCTCTTGGGTACAAACTTGGTCCAGGATGCATTAGACAAGGTAAAATTGATTCAGGAGCGGCTTCGCACGGCGCTGCCTAGGCAGAAGTGCTATGCGGACAAGAAGGTCCGTGATGTGTCTTTCATGGTCGAAGAGAATGTTTTGCTGAAGGTATCAACCACGAAGGGTGTTATGAGGTTTGGGAAGAGGGGCAAGTTCAGCCCCCGGTTCTTTGGGCCTTTTGAGGTGCTTCAGAGGATAGGGGAGGTGGCTTATAAGCCTGCCTTTCCACCCAGCTTGTCAAGTGTGTATCCAGTATTTCACGCTTCTATGCTCCAAAATTATATTGGAGATCCGTCCCATATTTTGGACTTTAGCACGGTTTAGTTGGATGGTGATATGACTTATGATGTGGAGCCGGTGGCCATTTTGGATTGGCAGGTTCGGAAGTTGAGGTTAAAGGATATAACTTTGGTATAGGTGCAGTAGAGAGGTCAGCCTGTTTAAGAGGTCACCTGGGAGACCGAGCGGGAGATGCAGAGCAAATATCCATACCTATTTGAGACTCCAGGTATGTTTCTAGACCCGTTCGAGGACGAACGATTATTTTAAGAAAGGGGAGGATGTAAGGACCCGGCTGGTCGTTTTGAGAGTAATAGACTTGATCCCCATTTTAATGCTTCTCCCATATCTATTTCTGATATTGTGACTTTCCGGGAGATTTTGATTTTGGTTTTTGGAGTGTTTTGGGATACTTAGTTCCTAAATGGAGGTTTAAGTCTCAGGATTTATACCGTAGTCGGAAGTGTGTGAAGACGACTCCGGAATGGAGTTCCGTTCGGTGATTTTGGACTTATGAGCGTATCTGGATTGTGAATTTGAGGTCTATAGCTAATTTAGGCTTAAAATGGTGAAAGTCGAATTTTTGGAAAGTTTGACCGGGGGGGTTGACTTTTTGATATCGTGGTCTGATTCTGATTCCGAAAGTTGGAGTAGGTCCGTAAAGTTGAATATGACTTGTGTGCAAAATTTGAGGTCAATAGGACGTGGTTTGGTAGGTTTCAGTGTCATTTGTGGAATTTGAAAGTTTAGAAATTCTTTAGTCTTGAATCCTGGTTCAATTGGTGTTTTGATGTTATTTTGAATGATCTGAAGGCTCGAATAAGTTCGTATGATGTTTTGGGATATATTGGTATGTTTTGTTGTGGTCTCGAGGGCCTCGAGGTGATTCCGGGTGATTAACGGAAGGTTTGGAGTTGGAGAAGTGCGGCTGAAGTTGCTGCTACTGGTGCTTTCCGCACTTGCGGAGTGGGAACCGCAGATGCGTGGACACAAGTGCGAAGGAAAAGCCGCAGGTGTGGCTAAGGGAGACCTGGGCCCAGACCGCAGGTGCGATGGAAATCTCGCATCTACGGTGGTCGCAGAAGCGGTTTGGGAGGCGCAGATGGATAGCAGGTGCGGCTTGGGTCCCACATCTGGCCGCACCTACGGTAACCGCAAATGCGGTCACGTGATCGCAGGAGCAGAGTCAGGCTTTTAATGAATTTCCGCAGAAGCGGAGCCCGGTTCGCAGATGTGGTTCCGCAGTTGCGGTTTTTACTGGGCAGAAAACCCCAGCTCGAGGTTTTGTCATCCATTTTCATTTTTGGACTTGGGGAGCTCCGGAGTGGCCCGTATTGGTCTAATTTCGTGAATCCATGGCTTTATTCATCATTTAATTAGTGGGGTTTTGGAGTGAAATTTGGGGTTAGGGCTTAGGATTTTGGAGAGTGGAATTTGGGTATTTGAAAGACCAAATGATGTCGGATTTTGATGAATTTAGTATGGTTAGACTCGTGAGTGAATGGGCTTTCGGGTTTGGTGACTTTTGTCAGATTTCGAGACATGGGTCCGGAGGGCCGGGTTTGAGTCGATTTCGGATTTCGGCTCTAATTTAGTAGTTTTCTTGTGGAATTGATCCCTTTAGCCTTTATTGATTGTGTTGTATTACTTGTGGCTAGATTCGGAACGTTTGGAGGCCGATTTGAGAGGAAAAGGCATCGCAGAGTAGGATTTTGCTTGGATTGAGGTAAGTAACAGTCTTAAATATGGTTTTGAGGGTATAAAACCCCGAGAATTTGTATGATGTGAATATTGGAGGTGAAGCACATGCTAGGTGAAGGGCGTGTAAGCGTGCACCGTGAGGGATTGTGACTTGATCTTTCCCGTGAGATTGTAAAGTCGAATAGCCATTGTTATTTCTTGTTTTTCCTCGCCTTGAGCAATGGACTGCCTTTCATCTTAGAAACCATGCCAAGGCCATATGATATCACTGTTGGGACCCGCAACGGTCGAATACTTGTTGAATTTGCTGCTAATTGATGTCTTGTACTCAGTTACAGTCCTACATGTGTGTTATATCTCCATTCCCTCTCATTTCTTGTTGATACTTGTTATATTCTCTGTTTGGGCTATTTATTGTGATATTCGGTGAGGTTGGAGAGGCTAGTGACTGAGATAGGGCCTGAGTGCAGGGTTGAGAGTTATGTGAGATATATTGGATCGGGCTGCACGCCGCAGCAATATTGGATGGGGTTGCACACTGCAAAAAGCCTTAAGGCCATATATCGGATCGGGCTGCACGCCGCAACAGTACTTGGATTGGGCTGCATGCCGCAATAATAAATGGATCGGGTTGCATGCCGCAACAGTATTTAGGTCGGACTGCACGCCGCAGCAATATAGCACTTGGGCTGTAGGAGCCCCTCCGGAGTTTGTACACCCCTAGTGAGCGCAAGTACCTTTGATTGTAGGTATTGAGGCTGAGAGCCGAGTGATTGAGCTGTTGAGTTAGACGAGTGAGAGTAGCCTTGTGAGGTTGTACTTGCTCTTATTTGTTGTTGGACTTCGTTGCTAATTGTTGTATTTGTGAAATTTTCTAGAGGGCTTATATTGTTATACCTAAGCTCGAAATGTTTTGATTTAAAATATCGTATTGAAAGCATGCCTATTTTTCTTACTGAAATTAACTGTATTTGTGCAGCTCGTCACTGCTTCTCAGTTCCTTATTTAATTCGGTTACTTACTGAGTTGGAAGTACTCACGTTATACCCTGCACCTTGTGAGCAGATCCAGGTGTGACCGTATATGGAGGTCATTGAGCTCGTGCGTAGCTGATTTTCAGGAGAATTACGAGGTAGCTGCCGGCGTTCGCAGACCTTGTGCTCCTTCCTTATTATTTTTCTTTCTCTGTATTAATATCTAGATGCAGACTATTGTAGACACTGTCTTTTATATTGAGAGTCTAGTTGCTTATGATTTAGTGACACCCCGATATCGACCTATTTTTCCGCACTTATGGAAAACTCCGATTATTTCAAATGTCTTAATTCATTTCTGTTAAATTTTAAAAGTGTTTTGGAAAGGTCGTCTTACCTAGTACCACGATAGGCGCTATCATGACGGGCTAGGTTTTGGGTCGTGATAAGGACTGGGTGAATTGATACTCTGAGAAGTATGTATATGATTTTATCACTGAGATATATTGCATTGACAAGCACCTATGACATACAGACATATAGATGTATTTTTCTCACGCTGTACGGTATCACGTCATTCATGACTTTTCACACATATTGGCCTACTAGCATAGTGATGCATTTTTTTCACTCGCTATCTAGAAAGAAAATAAAATATCTTATCATTGTTGAAAGGATTTCTGGGAAAAATTACTGTTTTCAAACTTATTCATATTTTTGACAACTTCAGTAAACGACTTGGGACTTCCACTGATACACTTGAAAGGCATAACTATTTTTGAAAATCATGATTTAGCTGAGCATTTCTTCCTTGGATTACTTCTTTCATTACTTGCTTTATGTGGTTATGAACTGTTGTTGGTTATTGGAGTTGGACTCTGACCTTGATACAAGCTCGTCACTACTTTTAACCTAAAGTTAGGTTTGTTACTTATTGAGTACATGTGGTCGGTTGTACTCATACTACACTTCTGCACCTTGCGTTCAGATGTTGGGTGCTGATGTTGATGCGTTCTTCGAGAGCTGAATCTGAAGGGGTACCTGCGTTCCGGTTGTTCATGGTAGCCTTAGATTCATAAAACTCTGTTTATGTACTTTTCAAACAGATGATTTATTTATTTCATACCAGCTTTGTAAACTCTATTCTTAGAACCTCATGATTTGTACTACCAGTTCTTGGGGAAATGTATTGGTTTCATATATTTTCTTTTAATTAATTGACTTATTAAATTCATTAGAATTGTATAGTTGATAATTGGCTTACCTAGCGGGTTGGGTTAGGTGCCATCACGACTAGTCGAATTTCGGGTCGTGACAGTTGGTTTGCCTAGCAAATGGATGTTAGGCGTCATCACGATCCCGAGGTTGAGAATTTCGGGTCATGACAATGTATCAATTTTGTTCTCTTATATAGGCACTAAAGTTAAGCAAGAATTGAGAGAAAAATAGCAAGGCATTTTATGAACAATTCCTGTAAGTTTCAAGAATGTGAACCTAAAGCTATAAGAACGAGATTGAAGAACCAGTTCATGTGTTTGACTTTTATTCTAGTTCAATTATAATAGGAGTTTTTGAGTTGTACCTTTCAACTTTTCTTAGAAGCTCAGAGTTGTAGTAAAGTGTTGGAAACATCCTACCGGGAGGTTGGTCGTGGTTTTTTCACCTTTTGAAGCGGGTGTTTTCCACATAAAATACTTTTGTTCTTGACTTTATGCATTACTTATTCCGTAACAGTAGATTAAGGAACGCATAGAAGAGCCAGGTCCTTCTATAATCTAGTGCACGCTAAAATTGAACACCACACAAATCATCCACTCCCCCTCTTGTGTGGTATTGAAGTATAAAACATCATTTTTAAATTTCATAAACAAAAGAGGAAATTAGTTAAATGTATATCAAGTGTAAGAATATGTTCTACATAAATTTATACAAACACAAAAATCTATTTTATGAAAATTCTGTGATGTTACAAACAATAGTCTTTAAATTTGACTTTTAGATAATCACTAGCATAATAACCCGCGTGTTGCGAGAATGGTTCAAAAATATTAGTATGATAATATTGTTCTTAATTATTTGCTCATTTGAATACTATGAAAGTATGGTAAACTTACTACACAAATACAGAAATATGGTAATGGATACTGAACGTAAAAGGTAGACATCTCAAACTGAAAATCACATAGTTTCTAATAAAGATTATTGAAGGATCATGCCTAAAAACGTTACATTTAGGAACCTTTTCCCCATGTTCCTAAACTGGGATGTTGTGGCTTAAAGGCTGGAGTATTAAATCTTGTTTTTCCAATTTATTGGAATTCAATATCTCGTACATAAAACATATATTAGAAGTTTGAAGTCTTACAAACACAAGTACATATGAAAACCTTAACTACACAAAGAAACTTATTCAACACTTAATTCATTCACTTAGCTCACATATAATATTCAAAAGTTTCTTCTCATCATTCTTTGAATGATATAACAGCATAAACGTTCAAATGTGATATTAACACGATATTTCAAAACTTTGTAGTAGCTCTTATAATATCAATCAAGTCCATAACACAAAGAGTCAAAGTAACTTCAGATATTAGATCATGATTCTAAATGGTAGAAACCAAATTAAAATACAACTAAAACTATTTCTCCTTTAATACCAAAGTACTTGTTAATGCAATTGTCTGAATAATGTCATTTAAAATGAAGTAAATGCATCTATTCATGGATTTTTCTCCTGTTTAATCACTCCTTTGACCTTGTTACTTGATCATTTTGCATGATCATCATCAAATTCTACTACAGATGATCCACCATCTTCTCTACTTCTCTTGGCAGGGGTCTTTGCAGGAGAAATCATCGCATTATTATCTATAGAATCCTACAAAAGGAAAATAGTTAAGGCCCAAATAATTAGAAGAGAAAAATAAATTATTAAAACCATATTGTAGATTAGAAATTTTACGGGCAAAGTTTAAATTTATCACCTTTGAAAGTTGTGTCTGCATCAGTGACTTGTTCACAATTGAAATCTAGGTCCTATTAAAAAATAATAACATAATTAATTTTAACTTGATAATTGATAATATAAAATCAAAGAGTGTTTTCGGTGTATTATGAATTATTTGAATAATGATACACATACAGTGAATGTATCTGCTTGTGGAGAATGACTATATTGTTTATAAGGTTCTCGTCAACATTATAAACTTCCTTATGCAGTTCAATATTGGAGCTCTTAATAATCACTTTAAACATGACTTTTTTTTAATCAAGAATAGCATACCTCTCTACCGGATAAAAACACTAATCAACAGCACCAGATGTCTAAAATCGGATTAGTATTAGAAGTAATAAAATCACAACAAGAAATAAAATAAATTGTACATCTACTAAACCCTCTTTTAAATCATTAGCAGACTTTTCATTCTAGTAGACTCTGCATTATCTCATTTTATACTATACTTTTTATTTTGTTTTATTGTCCAGGTTAATTTTATAGAAAAAATATCGTTTGTTCTACAAAAATTGTTGCTGCCAAAAGTGGCAGAGGGAAAGGTATGAAAAGAAGTTAGAACTATTCCTTTTGCGATATAACAAATGGTCAGTTCCTATAAATATAAGGGTGTATTGGAGGTTCGAGTTAATATTTACTACAATTTTGCATATATACCATATTTACCTTAATTGAAAACATAAATTAACAATTGAAATAAAATAACATACCTCTATTAAACCTTCCTTTAAATCATTAGAAGGCCTCTCTATGACCTTTGTTGCTTCATGATCCCAAAGCAACAAAGATATAAAGCCGGTGCGATCCATTACTTGCACCTGAAGCTTGTACATGAAAGACACATTTAGAATAAAAAAATTTAAACTTAAGTTTTATTTAATTTTTTAAGTGAATAGAGAAACTTTCCAGTGGCGGAACTACCAAGGCGATCACATTTCTTGCAGTGAAATTTACTTCCAATTTTATCAATCTTCTTCCAGAATCTCTTGCACCCCAAATATGACAATTCCCTTTCAAGTTGCAGATTCACTACAGTCACAACAATTCAAATTTATCCTTCCTGAAAAAAAAGAATTAATGTTGTAGCAATGTATCTAGCAAATTTGATTGTTGGAATATCAATCTAAATGCCAAGGAGCATAAGTTGTGAAAATTTCATTATATTCCATTAAATGTTGATGTCCAAAACCAAATAGATAAGCAGTGGTAAGCATATATATTCAATCAGTTTCGTTTATATCGCTTATTAATTTCTGAATCTGAGATTGTGAGGTTTGGTACCATTATATTCCATTAAATGATGATGTTCAAAACCAAATAGATAAGCAGCAGTAAGTATTCATATTCAACTAGTTTCATTTCTGTCGTTTATTAATTATTAGATTTGAGATTATGAGGTTTGATACCATTTTACATATACCGATAATGAAATAGACGTGCATAAGGGCATTTCATTTCAACAGAAGCATTAAGTATTTAACACTGAAGTTTAAGATTGTGAATTACTCATAAACTTATGTAACAGGGAGAAAAAATATATATGTGCATATTTGAGAAAACAAATAGTCTATTCAGATATAACACTTTTATAAATAAACAACATAACATAAGTTAAGTACTAAAGTGGTTTAATACTTTAATCACCTCCATGCAGTCGACCAATTCTCTAATAGTTTTAACTTCTACAAATCCAGTAGCCAACTCATCAGAAACATAATAACTATGGTGAGAAGGTATTTGACTGATCATGGAAGAGTTAGCTTCATTCACGCTTCCCAATCTGCATTTATGCAGGGTTGTATTAGTTCTAAGTATAAACAATAATTGTTTTCGTATCCACATACACTTAATTTTTTAAATAACTAATCTGGACTTAAAATCTATAGCTTGAGAAAGATCGGGATTAATCCAGAGCTTTTGAGGCATGCCAAGTATTACGATACAAAATATTTGTCTACATATAACATTAGTTTCAGAACAAAAAAATAATATAAAATAAATGTCCTATGTCAAGAAGACAATTGGAATACCTTGAAATTTTCAAGCTTTTATCAGCAGCATAACCACTATGACTGGTTGATCGCGTGATACCTCCAAGTGTGGCAAGATCTGGTTTACGAATTCTTCCCAAAAAGTTGTTGAATTATTATTCATCCTACATAAATTATATAACAATTCAATCACATGGTAAGCAATCTTATTAAAATATATAACTAACTAAAGACATAGACGCAAGCATACTCATGATCCTCAAGCTCCACATTCATAAAAGTGTTGGTATTGCCACCTTGCTTTTTTTTTTTAATCGTTCTTCACCATAACTAACAAACTATCATATGACATCTACAACATTTTAAAAAAATAGTCATGACAAGGTTGATAGGACATTCACCTAAAGGAACTACGAAAGGAATAATTACCGAAGAGTTTACTTTCATCAACATCAAGTTGATTTACCAAATACTTATAAGGTCGAAAGTTGAAAATACTCGTACCAAAAAGTGGATAATTTGATTCCTCTACAGTCGTATTATGAGTAAATGCCAAATTCAATTTATGCCTAGTGGTTTTAAGTTTCATATTATTTGGTCCAACCACAAAGTTCTTCATAAAGTACAAATTTAGTTCCTTTATCTTTGGTTTGAACATACGTATAAGAAATCGACCAACAGTTGTGTCATAACCCGGAATTCCCACCCTCGGGACTGTGATAGCGCCTAACATTTCACTTGCTAAGCAAGCCAACGTTAGCTATATCTATTAACCATTTTTAATAATTTCCAAATTAAATGACAATAATAAAATTGAATAGTCTGAAATATGGTGATAAACTAATAAATGCCGAAATCCAAATACAATCCCAGATCTGGTGTCATGAATACATGAGCATCTGGAGTACTACAGATAATGGTCTGAAATAAACATAATTGTCCGAATCAAAATAAATAGCTAAAATTATGTAAAAGGGGCTGCGGACGCCATGCAGCTATACCTCAAGTCTTCACTGATAGCTAAATCCGAGCAAACCTCAGCTAGCGCAACTGGGACCAACTCTGGTATCTGCACAAGAAGTGCAGAGTGTAGTATGAGTATAACCGACCCCATGTACTCTGTAAGTGTCGAGCCTGAAATTACAATACCCATACTCTATTACTACCATAATCCCACACTGCAATTCAACTAAATCCTTCGTAAGTTCATGCAACACAAACCATGGAATACCTCAAATCATCTGCTAGGCTCGCACTCATTCTCGTGTCAGTCAAGTCGACTTTTTCAACCGATCAAAACTCAAATTGCAACACATGTAACTCACTGGTAGAAAGAATATCTCCACGTAATCATCCTAAGAATCACTCAACCTCAGAACGTACTGCAGGAGATAACCCACCTAATTAGCCTCAAACTGACATCTCTCCATGCCCTTTCATGTCCACAACTACTACGTAATTACTTAATCTTTCCGAGTCTGAACTTGTCAACAAAACATGAGAATCTACTTCGTTCCACAAATGTATATCTGAAAGGTCCCTCAACATCCTCACAACTCATAACTGTATACCACATCAAGACAAAAATCAAGCTCCAAATAGTCCTCTTCACATTCCAAGCAAACTATTCTCGCCAAGTCAAAGCCATATGAACAAATTCCGCAGTCACATCACACTCATCATATAACTATCCAACCACTCACCAAGCCATAAGCCCCACTCTTAGGGACACTACTCGACATAAGAGTCCAAAAATACATACTCATATAACTAAAACCATCGTGCCCCAAGCTGCGATCAAAACCCAACCTCAATTCCTCCAGACTAGCCCATCACCAAAACATAGAAAACACATATCGCACCTCATCCATGGAATGACAAGTTATCGATGCACAGATGATATCGAGCGCTCACATACACATCTGAGTGAGTGGCAGGAATTCAAAGAGGGAAGCTTCAAGATGAATCAATGTCGCACGATAAGAAAAGAAAGATGAGAAGTTTATCCTAGATGCCCTGTAACCTCTCGAAGATAGGTATGGATGTCATCATACCGATCCGCAAGACTCTACTAGACATTTGATCATAACTCATAGAACCTATGAACCTAGAGCTCTGATACCAACTTGTCACGATCCACACATTTAACTAATCGTGATGACATCAAACCCAACCCTCTAGGAAAGCCAATTAACAATAATTCAATTCAAAGTGAGATTTACTGAAAAAATAAATGATGAAATAACTTAACTTTTATACAAAAGTTCCAAGGAATTGTAGTACAAATCATCAGCTTGTAAGACTTAGAATTTACAAAGCTGGTATGAAATGAATACATCATCTGTTCGAGGCCTACATAAATAGATTTATAAATCTAAAGCTACCAAGAACGAGAGGCAACTATAACTGGAACGCAGGTATATTTTCAATGCCAGCTCCCTCCATACACAATAACATCAACTCCAAAATCTGCACGCAAGGTGCCATATAATGGTCAGATTCCAACATCATTAGCTGAAAACAACTCGTAACCATATAATGAAAACAGTTGATGTAATAACTCAAAGATATGATGCTCAGCTTGTTCACAATTACCAAAAATAGGCATGTTTTTCAGGTACAACAGTAAAACCTAAATCTTTTAACGAAATTACCAAAAGATGAGTACATAAGAAAAACTGTGATATTTTCAAATCTTTCAACAACAGATAGGATATTTCATTATTAGAAAGCATGAGGAAAGTACATCTCTATGACTATATGTCAATATGCATATCAAGTCATGAATGTCACAATACTGTCTAGCATGAGGAAAATACATCTTTATCCTACATGCCAAGTATCCATGTCAAATGAATGATTTCACAGTGATAATCCCAGATACTCACACTCTCAGAGTACTCAATCTGCATGTCTTAAACCCCCTCTCAACACTGTACAATACTTGCGCTCACTGCTGGCATGTCAGACTCTGGAGGGCCAGATCCTGCCCAAGCGCTAATATAAAGCCAATATGGCCTGCTGCGACGTGCAACTCAATCCCATAAATAATAATAAAGCCTATAAGGCCTGCTGTGGCATGCATCCCGATCCATAATAATAATAGAAAGATATAAAGCCAATAGAGCATGTTGTAGCGTGCATCCCAATCCCATAAGTAACACTCACAACTCGGCTCTCAGGCCTACCCCAGTCATCAATCTCTCAAGTCTCAAGGGCTCACAATCTCGAACCACTCAGCTTTCACGACCCTAGTTTCCCTCCGTAGGATGTTGTGACGACACCTAGTCTTCTAAGCCTAGGTAAGCCTAACACTTATTGAATTATTAGAAGTATTCAACCATCCACGAAGAATATGAAATAAAAATCATATACAAATTTCAATTCCCAAAACCGGTAGTACAAGTCATAAGCTCTACTGAGTTTGCTACAAAAACCTCTAAATATAACTGTTTCGAAATAGAGAATAAACAGAGCAAATACAATAACAGAAGGTAACTCTGAGGCATGTTAACGCTGTAGCAGGTTTACCTTGAGTCTCTACAGTAAGATCCGTACAGCTAGCTAGCGATTGACTGACTCCGAATTTCCTAGATTAGCACAAAACTGTGCAGAAGTGTAGTATGAGTACACCACAGTGGTACCCAACAAGTATCAAGACTAACCTCAGTGGAGTAGTGACGAGGGATAGTCAAGTCACCTACTGGACTAGATAACCTGAACAAGTATAGGTATAGAACTAACAGAGTACAATATCTCTACAGAACTATGCATAATGACAACAATAATATGGGGCTTATGATAGGAAATAAAAGCAACAATCAGTAGCGGAACACCACCAGTAATAACATAGTTTAAATTCGGTGAAAAACAAATAAAGGGAAGACAAGTAGCAATTAATAAGAATAACTGCTTCCGCACCAGGTTTATTCGATAATCCTCACGAGGTACCAAACCTCAAAAAAATCTCACATAATTCACGGGTCCTAATTCATGACCCTAGTCACTTGGCATCTTGTGCCCTTATTACAACTGAGAACTGCACGGACGACTCACGTGCCAATAGAATAACTTTTACATATAAGGTAAGTACACGGAGTACGAACAAATTATCGGTAGCATCAATGTTCATCTTCTTAAATCGATAGGGTGATAAAGTACGTGTATGCATGTGCAAGTGTTCTACCACAACTCAAGTCACAAGTAAGAGTAGAGATATTAAATGGCATATAAGAAACGATCACCACAAAATGTATACGGTATAACTCACACAGGGTAGACACACCACTACACAAATAACAGTATTAACAATACCCCCAGGCCATCACAGTCATCACAAATCAATCCCTAACATAGCCCACCTTGTCTCGCCACATGCGCAAATCCACATATATAACCCACCTTGTCACGCCGCATGTGCAAATATCAATAGTAACAATAGCACAGCAGAAGCCTTGTGCATACACCCGACAAAACCTCCCAACAATGTGCCAAGATCACCACATCATAATAGCCCTCGGCTCAACAAACTGAGTACACCAGCAGCAACAACAACAATAATACATGGGAATACGACAAGTAAATCAACTCAAGAGCTTTCGAACACAAAGAAACGGTAGAAAAAGCTCACAAAGGATAAACATAATAGAGAATACTGGCCACAATAAGAATAGCTCAACAAGGGAGAAATAATATGTAACCACGATTCCACAAAGTACAATTCGACAACAAGTAGGATAACGCTAGTCAATAATTCCAAATAAGGATGAGGCAGCTATGATAAAGGATAACTAACTTCATTTAGGGTGGAGAAATCACGAAAGAGATACACAAATTTCAATTAAGGATAAGCAATTAGGAAAAGATAACATGACAGTCGAAGAGGTTACAACTTCGGTTAAGGCACACAAGAGTCAAATAGGCAATAAGAGTGGAACATGAAGTGATTAATTCCAATTAAGACATATAGGGGTGAAACTAGTAAATGAGAAATTTAATATATCAAACATAAATTCATATCTAATGAACATAAGAACCCTAAACGGTAAACTTTCCACAAATATAGCCTGAGCACATACTCGCCACCTCGCGTACACGGGCTTCACATGACATAATTAGCATAAATGACTCAAATCCTAAGGGGCAATTCCTCCACACAAAGTTAGGCAAGATACTTACCTCAAATCTCGCTCAATCAATCGATAAGGTTGCCTTTCTCTCGATTTTCCAACTCTGAATGGCCCAAATCTAACCAAAAGAATTTACATATTATTAGCAAATAATCAAAAAATTGCCCCAAAGAGTCAACCCGGGCCCATATCTTGGAATCGGGTAAAAGTCACAAAATACGAACACCCATTCGATATCGAGTTTACCCATACTAAAATTACCAAAATTCGACACCAAGTCGCCACTCAAATCCCCAAATTAAACTCTCCCAAATCCCTAGCCTCAAACTCCCAATTTTCACCTTAAACACACACAATCTAGGTAGAAAAATCAACGGGAAACCTAGATTATTGATCAAAAATTAACACAAGGGACTTACCTCAAAAAATCATGCGAAAATGCTCTCAAATATCGCCAGGACCCGTGATCAAAATGTCGAAAAATGATAAAATCATGAACCCTTGGTTTAATATAGTCTGCCTAGGCTTTTTGCTTCTGCGAAAACTTAACTGCTTCTACGGCGTCACAGAAGCGACCACTCAGCCGCATCTGCTGCTTCTTCCTCTCTTGCGTCACCTCACTCCGCATATCCGGACTCACTTTTGCGAGCCTCCAAGCCGCTTCTGCGGTCCCAGCTCCCTTGCCAAATTTTGCTTCTACTGTGCCTTTACTTGCTTTTGCGGGGCCATGACCGCATCTGCGGTCTCAGCTGGGCAGTCCTAATTACGCTTCTGCGTCTCAATGGCAGCTTTTGCAGTGCCGCACCTACAGCACAAAATGCGCAGGTGCGATTACACCAGACACAACACAACTCAGCTATGCTCCAAGTCAATTTTTTGTCTGTTAACCACCCGGAATCCACCTGAGTCCCCCGGGACCTCAACCAAAAATACCAATCAGTCCTAAAATATCATACGAACTTAGTCGAGCCATTAGATCGCATCAAACAATGCTAAAAATATGAATTGCAAATCGATTCAAGCCTAATGAACTTTAAAACTTCAAAGTTCTACCTCCGACGCCGAAACCTATCAAGACGATTGACCTCAAATTTTGTACACAAGTCATAATTGACATTACGGTCCTACTCTAACTCCCGAAATCAGAATCCGACCCCGATATCAAAAATTTCACTCCCGTTCAAACTTTCCAAATATCATCCAACTTTCTAACTTTCGTCAATTGATTCTAAAATGACCTACGGACCTCTAATTCAACATCCGAACACGCTCCTAAGACCAAAATCACCATATGAAGCTGTTGGAATCTTCAAAACACCATTTCAGAGTCATTTTCTCAAAGTCAAAACTCCAATTGACTCTTACCACTTAAGCTTCCAGAACTAGGATCCTTCTTCCGAATTGACTTTGAATCATCCAAAGACTGAACTCGATCACACACGCAGGTCATAACACATAATGCAGAGCTGCTCGAGACCTTATGTAGCCGAACGGGATGTACTTTCTCAAAATGATCGGTCGTGTCGTTACATCAACCCAAATAATGATAACATGTGATGTAACAATGAATGATGAACAGAGATATGATATGCAAATAAAGAATCATGACTGAGTATATAAATACAGTTAGAACAAATAACTCAAAACAATAGAAATAGCCTCATTAGGTCTCAACCGAATAAGCACATGGCCTAAACATGATTTTTAACATGGTTCACATCCAATCAAACAAGCAGGGAGAACATGGATGTAATAAGATATAACAACAAAACAAGTCTGGTCATAGTCTAATAGTAACCTAGAATCATGATTTCCTCGGTGCACGCACACACACTCGTCACCTAGCATGTGCGTCACCTCAATACATCTTTTATAACATAGTTCCCATGGTTAAATACCCTCAAATCCAAGCTTAGATATGTTACTTACCTCGAACAAGCCAAATACAATACCGAGCAAATCAAAAAATACTTTAGAAATGCCATCTTGTGCGTATTGACCTCCGACAGACTCGAAACTAGCCAAAAGCAACTCAAAAATATCAAAAAATACCAAAGAAAACAAATTCAATCGATAAAGGTTGAATCTTTAATCAAAAGCCCAAATTTACCAAAAGGTCAAACTCGAGCTCGCACCTTGGAACCCAACAAACTCACAAAAATCCGACAACCCATTCAATTACGAGTCCAACCATACTAATTTCATCCAATTCTGACTCCGAATCGATATTCAAACCCAATTATTCTCTTTAGAAAAGTTTTTGATAAAATCCCTCAATTCTCCAATCAAAACATGGATTAATTCAAAAATGAACTATTGGAATCATGTTAAAGTACAAGAATTGTGATTAGATACTGACCCTCATGATAATACAAGAAGAACTCCGCAAAAATTATCTCAATCGGAGCTCTAGAACTAAAGATATGCTCAAAATACCAAAAGAACGCAGTCTGTTTTTTTATACACAAGGATGTTCGCTTTTGCGACTAAAAATCCGCACCTGCGGCTTTCCAGCTGTCATTTTCGCTTTTGCGGACCATTTTTCGCACCTGCGGCGTCGCAGATGCGAACCCAACTTCGCATCGGCGAAGCACCAGTCTCAACTTTCTTCTTTGACACTAAAATAAGCATAACTCCCTCATACGATGTCCAAATTCGATGATTCTTTTTGCTATGGCTCCGTAATTTGATTAATGTGGTACCATTTATGCTTGAAGAAACGACGTTGAAACATCAAAAAACGAGCGCAACACAACCCAAACCTATCGGAAACTCACTCGAGTCCCTCGGGACCCCGTCCGAACTTACAAATAAGTCCCAAAACATAATGCGGATCTACTTGAGTCCTCAAATCCCACCTAACAATATCAAAATCACAAATCATCTATCAAGATCATTTTCTTAAGTTCATTAACTTCAAATGTCGAACCAAGCGTCCGATTCAAGTCTAACCAATCCGGAATGAACCCAAATTATGCATACAAGTTCCAAATGACATGTCAAACCTATTCCAACTCCCGGAATAATAATCTAAACTCGATAACATTGAAGTTAACTCTCAGTCAAGCTTATGAGTATTACAAACTTTCAAATTTCCAACTTTCACCAAATAGTGTTGAAACCTTCTAGAAACATCCAAATGAAAATACGAGCATGCCCTATGTCCAAAATTACCATCTGAACCTAAAGGTCAAGATTCCTATCCAAGGTCAAATACACAAAAATCAAACCTGGTTAACTCTTTTAACTTAAAAGCTTTCTAGTTGAGATTCATTCTTCCAAATCAATCCCGAATCACCTGAAAACCAAAACCGATGATATTTGACACAAGTCATAATGCATCATATGAAGCTATTCAAGGCTTCAAACAGTTGAACGGAATGCAAATTCTCAAAATGATTGGTTGGGTCATTACAATAACTAAATGACAAGTAACAATTATAGCATGGAAGTTCAATAAGTATATTGTAATTAAGTCATGTAACAAGATACACTATGAAGTAACGAAAAGATGGAAGAAAATAACACAATGGCGCATATACCCTCGTCACCTCGTATATACGCCGTTTCCCACGTAATTCACATAACATGAAGTTCAAGGATTCCTATTTTCCTCAAATCAGGGTTAGACCTGACCCTTACCTCACTCTGCAACTCAAACATTCAATCGACCACGACCTTGCCTTTGGAACAAGCCTCCAAATCCACCAAATCAAGCAAATTATTAACTAAATGATTCAAAATAAGCTTTAGAAACACCCACAAATGAAAGAGGTTCAATTTAGATCATTTTCGAAAATTATCAACAAAAGTCAGCCCTAGGCTCGCTTGGTCAAAACCGTGGTTCGGATCAAAACCAGATTACCCATTCACCTCCGAGCTCGATTATGTGATTTGCTATGAAATACGACCTCAATTTGAGGTCTAAATCTCAATTTTACAAAAATCCCCAACTCTACCCAAATCCCTAATTTCTACCATGAAAATCCTAAATTTGATATTAAACTCTCATAAAATATAATGGGTAATTGAAAATAAATGGATTAAAGTCACTTACCAATGAATTTAGGATGAAACGTCTCTTGGAAAATTGCCTCCAGGATGTTTAGGGCTGAGAGATTGTGAGAAATGACCTAAGTCCCATTTTTTCCCTCTTTTACCCAGCTGCGGATGTCAGAATTGCGATGCCTTGTTCGCAATTGTGAACATCGCAAATGCGAGACAAGGTTCGCAAATGCGAACCCTATCTCAGAGCTACCCAAATCGCAAATGCCACCATTGTTCATTAGCAAATGCAAATATTTTTCTTGCAAATGTGAGGCTACCCAGTCCAGCCCATGCTCGCAAATGCGAACACTAGTTCGCAAAAGCAAAGCTCGCAATTGTGAGCCAAGCCTCGCAAATGCGAGATCTGCAGCAGAGCACTAGCACCAGAAGTTCAGCAGTTATTCCAACCTAAACCAAATTTATCTGAAACACCCATCTAAATCTACGAATCAATCGTCAAAACGAATGAAATTTCAAAATGGAACTCAAGAACTCTAGAATCGCTTTTAAGTGTCTGAATCATGTCAAATCGATTCCGAATTGAACCAAAATTTTCAAACAACTTTCAAATAGCAATACCAAACTATTCCAAGTTTCAACAAAAAAATCCGAACCCATTAGCTAAGAGTCAACTTATGGTCAAATTTGATAATCTTTCGACTTTCAAAAATGCTAGTTTTCGGCAAAATGAGTCAAGATAAGTTAAGGACTTTCGAATTCAATTCTGGGCACACGCAAAAGTTGAAACGTTGAAGGTTTGGAAGGTTGAGAGATTTCCCTGAGAGCTGACATTGTTGATATCGGGTTCAGATTGCGATTTCGGGAGTTGGAATAGCTTTGTTATGTCATTTGGGACTTGCATGCAAAATTTGACGTCATTCCCGGCGCGAGTTGTAGAAGTTGAAAGTTCTTAAATTCATTAAGTTTGGTTTTAGGTGGGATACGTAGTTTTGATGTTTTTTGATGTGATTTGAGGCCTCGATAAGGTCCGTGTTATGTTATGGAACTTGTTGGTATTTTTGGACAGGATCCCGATAGCCTCGAGTGTGTTTCAGATGGGCTACGGGCCATTTCCTCCCATTTTAGATTGTTGTTTTGTCATTTAGTGTATCCTTATTCGCGTTCGCAACTATACTTCCACGTTCACATAGCGTTTTTCGTGGAAGCCGCATTTTGTTCTTCACTGTCACGAAGAGGCGACCGTGTTTGCAAAGCTTTGAGGACTTTTGTAACGATCCAAAATCCACTATAGCTCGTGATGGCGCCTAACACCGCCGTCAGGAAAGCCAACCGTGATTGATCAATTTAATTACTCATTTTATTACTTTCAAAATCATAAATTTTTATAATAAAAGAAATTTACACTTTAAATCCACGGGAATGTACAAAATTTGTAGTTTGTAAAAGAAATGAAAGACGATGATAATATATAGAACCGAAAGAATCAACTAGTAAATCCCAAAATCCGGTGTCACAAGTGCATGAGCATTTACTAAGGAGTACAATAATAATACAACATCTGTCTAGAATGTAAATGATACAGGATAAAATAAACAGTACGATGGAGACTCGGTGGACTGCGATGCGTAGCCTGGAAAGCAACTCACGTAAAGTCTCCTCAATAGCTGCGCTTACGCGCCAAGATCATAACCAAATGAACCTGTCAGATCCTGTACATTTAGTGCAGAAGTGCAGCATGAGTACGTAAATCAACGCGTACCCAGTAAGTATCTAGCCTAACCCCAGAGAAGTAGTGACGAGGGGTCGACATTGACACTTACTAGTGGTGTCATGACCCAAAATCCACTATAGGTCGTGATGGCGCCTAACACCGCCGTCAGGCAAGCCAACATTGATTTACCAATTTTATTATTTATTTTATTACTTTCGAAATCACAAATTTTAATAAGAAATAGAGATTCACCCTTCTAAATCACAGGAATGTACATCATTTGTAATTTATCAAAGAAATGAAAGGCAATAATAATACACGAAACCCTAAGCATCAACTAGTATACCCCAAAGCCTGGTGTCACAAGCGCATGAGCATTTTCTAAGGAGTACAATAATAATACAACATCTGTACAGAATGTAAATAAGACATGATAAAATAAATATTACGATGGAGACTAGGTGGACTACGATGCGTAGCCTGGAATGCAGCTCACATAAAGTCTCCTCAACAGATGCGCCTACGCGCCAAGATGATTACCAAATGAACCTGTCAGATCCTGCACATTTAGTGCAGAAGTGCAACATAAGTACGTAAATCAACACGTACCCAGTAAATATCTAGCCTAACCCCAGAGAAGTAGTGACGAGGGGTCAACATCGACACTTACTAGAGGTCCAATGAAGCAATATGATGAATTACAAGCTGATATAAGGCACACGACAATAATGGGGTAAATCTGTAAGTGACATAATCTTTCAAATATTTATTTTAAGGTATGAATTTAGCAATCTTGTATTCCACCTTAAAATCTCCAAAAATGTCAAGTGCCAATATCAAGTAAATAAGGAACACCATATAAAATACCTGGCATCAGTGGAAAGATTATCTCGTGAACATTCAGACTACTAGCGATATCGCGCACGATTCTGCCGAGGTCATTCGGCCCGATCTAGAATAAAGTGTACACTGCCGAGTGTCAAGCGACATGAACCATAGATGCATCAATTATACTGCCGAGGCGTTCGGCCCGCTCCATAAGAAAGGAAAGAAGTTACCGAATTACGAGACACGTGCTTACAATACAGTATATGAGCACAAAGGGAATATAATCTTTATCGTTTCTCAAATTACTGGCCAACAACTCAAGGTGATAAGGCTCAGCCTAATATACATATATTTTTTTCTAAATCAACTTCAATTGTAATTTTAATTAATTAGGCCAGCAAAAATGAGTCCAAACAATTCAAATATTACATGATAAAGTCCTAAGTCTACCTGGACATAAACATGCTTTAGCTATGTATGGACTCTCGTCACCTCGTGCATACGTAGCACCCACAACTAGTTGCAGATAATAATAAGTATCACCTAAGGGGTAGTTTCCCCCTCACAAGGTTAGACAGGAGACTTACCTCGCTCCGAAGTTCCATAACTGCCTCTAACACCTCTCAAACACCTCAAACCGATGCCCGTCTCTCCAAAACTAGTCAAACAAGTGTGCAAATCCATAAATATATACTCTATTACCCATAATTAATCAATTCATAACAATCCCCAACTCCACTCTAAAAGTCAATAAAGTCGACCCTCGGGCCCACGTTCCCGGATTCTAAAATTTCTCAAAGATAAACTTTGCCCATAACATTACGAATCCAAATATATGATTTATTTCCAATTCCATGACCAATTTCGTGGAAAAAAATCCAAAAATACCAATTTCTAGGTTTTCTACCAAAACCCTACAATTTCTACTAGTTTTCATGTTTAAATCCTTATAGAATCCATGTATTTAACTCACAATATGTGGGAATTACTTACCTTGACATAGATGATGAAACATCTTCCCTCCAAGAGCTCCAAAAATCGCCCAACCAAATGAAAATGTGAGAGAAATGGGCTAAGTCTCGGATTAAAACACTCCCACTGCCCAACGACTTTCGCATATGCGGTCCATTAGCCGCTTCTGCGGAAAATCCATCGCACGGGCGGCTCCAGCTCAACCCAACAGTCCTCGCTTATGCGCTCCAAGTAGCACATATGCGCTTCCGCTTCTGCGGGCCTCAAGCGCTTCTGCGCTCGCGCACCTGCGCATCCATGTTCGCATCTGCGGCCCAGGCCTTTTGGCCAACCTACGATTTTGCACTTCTTCTCCGCATATGCGGCTTCGCAGGTGCGGACACATCCTCGCACCTGGGCTCCCAGACTTCCCCCATGATAACTGCACCTGTGATTGAATCTTCACACCTGCGACCACTCCTTCCGCAAGTGCGATGGCACCAGATTTCAGTAGCAAAAGCAGGTCCTCAACTTCCAAGTTCAATCCATTTTCAATCCGTTTAAAACCATAGGCCCTCGGGTCCCCAACCAAATGAACTAACCCATCCCAACACATAACACGAAACTACTCGGGGTCTCAAATCACACCAAACAACATCAAAATTGCGAATCGACGATCGAAATCTTTCCTTAAACTTTTAAACTTCCAAACTTCCAAACTACGAAAGCGTCTGAGTCACACTTAAACTTTCTGGAATGACGCCAAACTTTGTGCACAAGTCATAAATCACAATATGAACCTATTTCAAGGCTCGGGATCCCAAACAGGATTCGATAACACCAAAATCCACTTCAATTCAAACTTAAGAAATTCCTAAAACCTTCAAAATGCCAACTTCCACAATAAGCGCTGAAATGCTCCCGGATGGTCCTATACTCAACCCGAGCATACGCCCAAGTCCAAAATCATCATACGAATCTATTAGAACCTTTAAATCCCGATTACGAGGTCTTTTGCTCAAAAGTCAAACCTTAGTGAATTCTTCCAACTTAAAGCTTCCGAAATTAGAATTTTCTTTCCAAAGGAACTCCTAACTTCTCGAAATTCAATACCAACCATGCGTACAAGTCACAATACCTTAAGTGAAGCTACTCACGGCCTCCAACCTCCGTACACCGTGCTAGAGTTAAAAATGACCGATCGGGTCGTTACTAGTGGTTCAATAAATCAATATGGTAAATCATAAACAGATAAGAAGTACAACAGTAGTAGTTAGGTAAATCTGTAACTAACACAATCTTCTAATCATTTCTTTAAACGATATCAATCTCTCATCTTGTATCCTATCTCAACACCTAAGAAATATCCAATGCTAATATCAAATGAATAAGACATACCATATAAAAATGCAAGGCATCAGTGGAAGAAAATATCTCGTGAATATTCGGTCTGCTAGCGATGTAACGCACGATTATGCCGAGATCGTACGGCCAGATCTCAGAAGGAATGTAATAATGCCGAGGCAATCGGCCCGATCCCATTATATTTTGTACACAGCCGTGGGTCAAGCGGCATATACCATAGATGCATCTATTATACTACCGAGGCAAACGGCTCACTCCCATGAGAGTGTGGTACATAATCCTGTCTAGGAATTCAGCCCGCTCCACAAGAAGGAAAAGAATTATTGAATTACGAGACACGAGCTTACGATACAGTATATGAACACAAGGTGAGTATAACCTTTACCATTTCTCAAATAACTTTCCAACAACTCAAGGTGATAAGGCTCGGCCTAATATATATGTAATTTCTAAATCAAGTTCAACAATAATTTCAATTAGTTAAGCCAGCAGAATGAGTTCAAATAAATCAAATATTTCATAATAGAGTCCTAAGTCTACCCGGACATAAACATGCTTTAGCTACATACGGACTCTCGTCACCTCGTGCGTACACATCACCCACAAGTAGTAGCACATAACAATTACATCGCCTAGGGGGTAGTTTCCTCCTCACAAGGTTAGACATGAGACTTACCTCGCTCCGAAGTTCCATAACCGGCTCCAACGCCTCTATAACTCTTCAATACAAGCCAAACGATCCGAAACTAGTCAAACAATGTGCAACTCAATTAAAATATACTCCAATGCTTATAATTAATCAATTCATAACAATCTCCAACTCCGCTCTAAAAGTCAATCGGGTCGACCCTCGGGCCCACGTGCCCGGATTCCGAAACTTCATGAAGATAAACTTTACCCATAATACCACTAACTCAAATATATAATTTATTCCTAATTCCATGTCCAATTTTGAGGTAAAAATCCAAAAATACCAACTCCTATGTTTTCTACCAAAATCCCAAATTTCTACTAATTCTTATGATTAAATCCATATATAAACCATGTATTTAACTCATAATGTGAAGAAAACACTTACCCCATAATAGATGATGAAAATGGCACTCCAAAATTGCTCCAAAGTCGACTCCCATTAAAGAAATAAAGTGAAAATGAGCCAAACCCCCGATTTTAAAAGAACACTTCCCAGTTCGACCTTCTTCGCGAATGCGGCACTGACCTCGCGTTTGTGAAGCACAACCTGCTTCAGCTCCATAATCATCCTTTGCGATCGCGAAGATAGGCTCGCGAACGCGATGCCTTACCAGGCCTGACCATCGTGAATGTGGAAACATCCTTGAAAACGTGTAGGCTGAAATCTCCCAGGCCCAGCTTAACTTACGTGAACGCAACTAGTCAATCGCGAACGCGAAGCACAACTGTCCAGACCTTCGCGAACACGACTGCTATATCACAAACACGTTGAACAGAAATGCCAAATGCCCCACAGACCTTCGCGAACGCGAAGAAGGATGCATCAGACATCAGCAATAGCAGTCCAAACATAGCGAAAGTCCCGTAACCCTTCCGAAACTCACCTGAGGCCCTTGGAACCCCGTCCGATCACACCAGCAAGTCCTAATACATGATGCAAACCTGCTCGAGGCCTCAAATCATACCAAACAATGTCAAAACTATGAATCGATGATCAAATCCTTTCATTAAACTCTCAAACTTAAAAACTTTGACGAACGCGTCTGAATCATATCAATAGCAATACGAACCTATTCCAAGGCTCAGAACCGCAAATGGACATCGATAACATCAAAATCCATTTCAAACCAAACTTTGAAATTCGTATACCTTCAAAATGCCAACATTCCATAATAAGCGCTGAAATGCTTCCGGGTCACCCGATACTTAACCTGAACATACGCCCAGGTCCGAAATCATCATACAAACCTATTGGAACCTTCAAATCCCGATTCTAAGGTCGTTCGCTCAAAAGTGAAGCCTTAGTCAATTCTTCCAACTTAAAGCTTCAGAAATTGGAATTTTCCATCCGAATCGACCCTGAATTTCCCGAAATTCAACCCACCGAATGACATACTAGAGATCAAAACTACTGGGCGGGTAGTTACAACTTTTGTCTATGCATTTCGGTTATGGAATATGCGATCACGTACAAGGAAATCTAGAAGGGAGTGATCAAGGCTTGCTCTTCGCATTCGTGGAAGAGCATACACGTTCGTGATGTTGATGTGCTATTGGTCACCGCGTTCGCATTATCATAAAGTTAATGTTGGTAGTTCATGTTTTGTGCTTCGCGATTGCGAATCATTTTCCGCCATCGCGACGAATAAATCACTAGGCAGAATATAAGTACTCTATTTTGAGGGCTTTGATATTTTTATCAATTTTTTAGTTAGAGAGCTCGGATTTTGGTGATTTTGGAGAGGATTTTCACGTATTGGATTAGGGTAAGTGTTCTTGACCTAGATTTAATTATATTTCATGATTTCATCTTTATTTTTATCATTAAATTAGTGATTTGAGTTGGAGAAAAATAGAATTTTTGTAAAAACTTTCAGAAATGTAAAATAAGGATTTGAAGGCTGACGATGTCGAAAGTGGATAATTTTGGTATGGTTGAACTCATATTAGAATGAGTGTTCGGATTTTGTTAATTTTGTCGGGTTCCGAGGTGCGGGCCCGGGGTTGACTTTTTAGTTTTCATTAAAGATCGAAGCTTTACTATAGCCCGGGGTTGACTTTTTAGTTTTCATTAAAGATCGAAGCTTTACTATCCAGAATTGTTTTATATGGTTTTTGTTTATGATATTAAGTTATTTTGCTAGATTTGAGTTGTCCAGAGATTGTTTCACACGAGAAGGTCATTTCAGAGTATTGGTTTAGCTTCTTTGAGGTAAGTATCTTGCCGAACTTTGGGTGGGGGAACTACCCCTTAGGATTTGAGTTATTTCTGTTGTTTATGTTATGTGAAAGCCGTGTACGTGAGGTGACGAGTGCGTACTTGGGCGTATATATGGAAATTGATCGGTTTAGACTCTTAGGCTTCTTTCATATATTTATTTGAAACTTTTAGCACATGTTATATCTTTTATTTGTCTTGTTTACTTTCACATGCTTGATTTGAAGTTGTTGTTACATGTCATATCCTTTACTTGTCAAGTTTACTCTTATATGCTTTATTTGGAGTTGTTACCTCTTTTATTATAATGTGAGCTCCTTTAATATTGATTTACTCTTAATTGAAATTGTTGTTAAATGATATTCTTTCGTTGTCGGGTTATTCTTATGCATTTAGACGCAGTTGCTAGTTCATTCCATCTCTTTCGTTGTTAGTTTATTTCACACACTAGATTTTGGATGTTTGCCATTTCATGGAAATACCTTTATTATTGACTTTCTTAAGCAATTAATTGGAGTTGAAGTTATTAAAATTCATTACTCCATTTTAGTTGAGTAACTTTCCCGTTCATTTTGTTGTTATTGAGATTCTATGCACATTGTGTTTGACCCGTGGGCTATGTGATATGGTGATATTTGTATAGCTGTTTTTGAAAGGTTGTGGCCTATGGGCACTTGTGGAACGAGTTGATATGTCGGGTTGTTGTGATGTTAGCACATGTAAATTGTTGTATGGTTTGGTTGTTACTATGCGGAGCATAAGGGTGACATCTCATTATTGTTGTTATGCGGGGCATAAGGGTGGAATCTCACTGTTGTTGATTGTGCGGAGTGATACGGATGGCTATTATGCAGAGTGATACGGGTGGCTATCGGAGAGATAAGGATGGCAATGTCGGGGATGATATGTGATGTCCTGGGGAATTATGTTGACGATATTCGTGTGATAGGGTGATTCTGCTTGTGTATGTCATACACCTTACGTGACTTGTTCTATTGTTTTTCAATGAGCTACTCAATGTCTTTGATATTACTTGTTGACTTTGGCTGTAATAGTACACTCGCACAAACATACATAGTAGCTTGCCACTTATACTAGTTCAGGAGTAGGAAACTTAACATTTGTTGATTGTGCCCATGTATTCTTTTATTATTTCCTTTTGTGTTGATATTGAGCCTGTGACCATGCCAGGCGGATTGTGATTGTGAGCATGTGACCACGCCGAGCGGATTGTGATGTGAGCATATGATCATGTGTGGCGGATTAAAATATTGGCACGTGAGTTATCAATGCGGGTGTGATTAGAAGTTTGGGCACAAGGTGCCGTGAGAATATGATTTGTGGTTGAAACTCGTGAATTGTGATTATGAGATGAGGTATCTCGGAGTAATTCGCTGTGAGACCTGTTTTGGAGAGGCTTGCTTGTTTGTTGATTTTTGTTTCCCTTATATGTTCTCGCTGGTACTTTAACAGTGTTCTTGTTACATTAATGTTTAAATCATATGTTGATTCTTGTTTCCATTTACTGATTCCTGCTTTCAATATTAGCCTTATACTCTTATATTGCACGGGTTATTTTAACTAGTAGGTGTCTTGACTTGTACCTCATCACTACTCCACTGCAACGACCCGTCTGGTCGTTTGAGAGTTCTGGCCCCGTTCCCCCATTTACTGCTTATTTTATACTTTATAGCAGTTATGTGACTTGCCAGGATAGTCAGTACGGGTTCGGTGAGATTTCAGAATAAAATGAGATACATAGTCTCAAGGTTGAAAGCTTAAGTTGAAATGATTGATTGGATGTTGATATTTGAGTAAATGACTCCGGAACAAAGTTTTGATGGTTCTGTTAGCTCCGTTAGGTGAGTTTGGTCTTAGGAGCGTGTTCGAATTATGATTGGGAGGTTGGTAATGGAATTAGGCTTGAAATGGCGAAAGTCAATTTTTTTTAAAGTTTGACGGTCAGTGGACTTTTTGATGTCGGGGTCGGATTTCGATTATGGTAGTTGGAGTAGGTCCGTAATGTCAAATGTGACTTGTGCGCAAAATTTGGGGTCAATCAGACGTTATTTGATAGGTTTCGGCATCGTGTGTAGAAATTGGAAGTTCAAAGTTCATTAGGCTTGAATCTATGTGCGATTTGTGTTTTTAATGTTGTTCGGGATGATTTGAGGGCTCGACTAAGTTGTATCATGCTTTAGGACCCGTTGGTATGTTTGGTTGAGGCCTCGGGGGCCTCGGGTTGATTTCGGATGGTTGTCAGATCGATTTGAAGTTTGAGGGAATGCTGAAGCTTCTGGTGTAATCGCACTTGCAGAGTGGGGATCGCAGGTGCATTCTCGCAGAAGCAAGAAAGGAGCCGCAGAAGCGGCCAGGGAGGAAGTGAGCAGAGGTCGCAGGTGCGAGGTTTATTTCTGCACCTGCGTTGTCGCAGATGCGACGTTAGAAGCGCAAAAGTGGAGGGCTCGTAGGTGCGACGGTGAGTCCCTCACCTACGGTTGTGCAGATGCGAGACGAGGACCGCAGAAGTGGAGGCTCAGCTCCAGTAATTCACCACAGAAGTGGAATTTGGTCGCTTTTGCGACACCGCAGATGTGGTTAAGTGTTCGCAGAAGAGGAAAGGCTGGACAGAAAGTGAAATAGAAGGGTTCGCGAGTTTTGCTTCATTTCAAATATTTCAAGCATGGTTTAGATACGTTTTGAGAGGGTTTTCAAGGGGATTCTTTAGGTAAGTACATTGTGCTCATTTTTTATCAATAATCTTTCTTCCCCATTGATTTTTCCACCTACTTGGTGCGTATTTAAGGTGTAAATTGGGGGTTTGAGGCTAGGGATTTGGAGAGTTTGATTTGGGGATTTGGGTGACGATTTGGAGTCGGATTTTGATAAATTTGGTATGGTTAGACTCATGGTTGAGTGGGCTTTCAGGTTTTGTGATATTTATTGAATTTCGAGACGTAGGTCCGAGGGCCAGCTTTTGAGCCGATTTTTTATTTTTATTAATAGCTTAGCATTTTCTTATGGAATTGATTCTTTTAGCCCGTATTGATTATATCGCATTGTTTATGGTTAGATTTGAGGCATTCAGAGGCCGTTTCGTGCGGCAATGGTGTGTTGAAATAGAGATTTGCTCGGATTGAGGTAACTAGCAATTCTAAATTTGGTTCTGAGGGTACGAAATCCTGTTTACGTGTCATATATTTGGTTTTGAGGTGACGCAAATGCTAGGTGATGGGCGTGTTGGCGTGCACCATAGGAATTGTGACTTGGTCAAATTTCGTGTAACTGTATTGTTGTATAATCTGTTGCTATCAATACATTCTCCATGTAGTAGAGAAATTGAACTACAAATCATGTTAGAAATCATGTTTAGACTATGTGTTGGCACTATAGGGACTAACAGATGTCGTGTACACGTTGAATTATCTACTAAATTGCTATTTTTACTCAGTCACAAGTTTACTTGTTTATTATATCTCAGTCTCTGAGGGTACGAAATCCCGTTTTACGTGTCATATATTTGGTTTTGAGGTGACTCACATGCTAGGTGATAGGCGTGTTGGCATGCACCGTAGGAATTGTGACTTGGTCAAATTCCGTGTATCCGTATAGTTGTATAATCTGTTGCTATCTATACATTCTCCATGTAGTAGAGAAATTGAACCACAAATCATGTTAGAAATCATGTTTAGACTATGTGTTGGCACTGTAGGGACCAACATAGGTCGAGTACTTGTTGAATTATCTGCTAAATTGCTGTTTTTACTCAGTCACAGTTTTACTTGTTTATTATATCTCAGTCTCTGAGGGTACGAAAGCCCGTTTTACGTGTCATATATTTGGTTTTGAGGTGACGCACATGGCAGGTGATGGGCGTGTTGGCGTGCACTGTAGGAATTGTGACTTGGTCAAATTTCGTGTAATCGTGTAGTTGTATTTATTCAGTCACAATTTTACTTGTTTATTATATCTCAATCTATGAGGGTACGAAATCCCGTTTTACGTGTCATATATTTGGTTTTGAGGTGACGCACATGCTAGGTGATGGGCGTGTTGGCGTGCACCGTAGTAATTGTGACTTTGTCAAATTCCGTGTAACCGTGTAGTTGTATAATCTGTTGCTATCTATACATTCTCCGTGTAGTAGAGAAATTGAACCACAAATCATGTTAGAAATCATGTTTGGACTATGTGTTGGTACTGTAGGGACCAACATAGGTCGTGTACATGTTGAATTATCTGCTAAATTGCTGTTTTTACTCAGTCACAGTTTTACTTGTTTATTATATCTCAGTCTCTGAGGGTACAAAATCCCGTTTTACGTGTCATATATTTGGTTTTGAGGTGACGCACATGCTAGGTGATGGGTGTGTTGCCGTGCACCGTAGGAATTGTGACTTGGTCAAATTCCGTGTAACCGCGTAGTTGTATAATCTATTGCTATCTATACATTCTCCATGTAGTAGAAACATTGAACCACAAATCATGTTAGAAATCATGTTTGGACTATGTGTAAGCACTGTAGGGACTAACATAGGTCATGTACATGTTGAATTATCTGCTAAATTGCTGTTTTTACTCAGTCACAGTTTTACTTGTTTATTATATCTCAGTCTCTGAGGGTACGAAAGCCCGTTTTACGTGTCATATATTTGGTTTTGAGGTGACGCACATGCTAGGTGATGGGCGTGTTGGCGTGCACCATAGAATTATGAATTGGTCAAATTCCGTGTAACCGTGTAGTTGTATAATTTGTTGCTATCTTTACATTCACCATGTAGTAGAGAAATTGAACCACAAATCATGTTAGAAATCATGTTTAGACTAGATGTTGGCACTGTAGGGACCAACAGAGATCGTGTACATGTTGAATTATCTGCTAAATTGCTGTTTTTACTCAGTCACAGTTTTACTTGTTTATTATATCTCAGTCTCTGAGGGTGCAAAATCCCGTTTTACGTGTCATATATTTGGTTTTGAGGTGACACACATGCTAGGTGATAGGCGTGTTGGCGTGCACCATAGGAATTGTGACTTGGTCAAATTCCGTGTAACCGTGTAGTTGTATAATCTGTTGCTATCTATACATTCTCCATGTAGTAGAGAAATTGAACCACAAATAATGTTAGAAATCATGTTTGGACTATGTGTTAGCACTGTAGGGACCAACATAGGTCTTGTACATGTTGAATTATCTGCTAAATTGCCGTTTTTACTCAGTCACAGATTTACTTGTTTATTATATCTCAGTCTCTGAGGGTACAAAATCCCATTTTACGTGTCATATATTTGGTTTTGAGGTGACGCACATGCTAGGTGATAGGCGTGTTGGCGTGCACCGTAGGAATTGTGACTTGGTCAAATTCTGTGTAACCGTGTAGTTGTATAATCTGTTGCTATCTATACATTCTCCATGAAATAGAGAAATTAAAACACAAATCATGTTAGAAATCATGTTTAAACTATGTGTTGGCACTGTAGGGACCAACAGAGGTAATGTACATGTTGAATTATCTGCTAAATTTTTGTTTTTACTGAGTCACAGTTTTACTTGTTTATTATATCTTAGTCTCTGAGGGTACGAAATCCTGTTTTACGTGTCATATATTTGGTTTTGAGGTGACGCACATGCTAGGTGATGGGCGTGTTGGCGTGCACCGTAGGAATTGTGACTTTGTCAAATTCCGTGTAAACGTGTAGTTGTATAATCTGTTGCTATCTATAAATTCTCCATGTAGTAGAGAAATAGAAACACAAATCATTTTAGAAATCATGTTTAGACTATGTGTTGGCACAGTAGGGACCAATATAGGTCGTGTACATGTTAAATTATCTGCTAAATTGCTGTTTTTACACAGTCACAGTTTTATTTGTTTATTATATCTCAGTCTCCGAGGGTAATAAATCCCGTTTTACGTGTCATATATTTGGTTTTGAGGTGACGCACATGCTAGGTGATGGGCGTGTTTGCGTGCACCATAGGAATTGTGACTTGGTCAAATTCCGTGTAACCATGTAGTTGTATAATCTGTTGCTATCTATACATTCTCCATGTAGTAGAGAAATTGAACCACAAATAATGTTAGAAATCATGTTTGGACTATGTGTTAGCACTGTAGGGACCAACATAGGTCTTGTACATGTTGAATTATCTGCTAAATTGCCGTTTTTACTCAGTCACAGATTTACTTGTTTATTATATCTCAGTCTCTGAGGGTACAAAATCCCATTTTACGTGTCATATATTTGGTTTTGAGGTGACGCACATGCTAGGTGATAGGCGTGTTGGCGTGCACCTTAGGAATTGTGACTTGGTCAAATTCCGTGTAACCGTGTAGTTGTATAATCTGTTGCTATCTATACATTCTCCATGTAGTAGAGAAATTGAACCACAAATCATGTTAGAAATCATGTTTGGACTATGTGTTAGCACTGTAGGGACCAACATAGGTCGTGTACATGTTGAATTATCTGCTAAATTGTTGTTTTTACTCAGTCACAGTTTTACTTGTTTATTATATCTCAGTCTCTGTGGGTACAAAATCCCGTTTTACGTGTCATATATTTGGTTTTGAGGTGACGCACATGCTAGGTGATAGGCGTGTTGGCGTGCACTGTAGGAATTGTGACTTTGTCAAATTCCGTGTCACCGTGTAGTTGTATAATCTGTTGCTATCTATACATTCTCCATGTAGTAGAGAAATTGAACCACAAATCATGTTAGAAATCATGTTTGGACTATGTGTTAGCACTGTAGGGACCAACATAGGTCGTGTACATGTTGAATTATCTGCTAAATTGCTGTTTTTACTCAGTCACAGTTTTACTTGTTTATTATATCTCAGTCTCTGAGGGTACAAAATCCCGTTTTACGTGTCATATATTTGGTTTTGAGTTGACGCACATGCTAGGTGATAGGCGTGTTGGCGTGCACCGTAGGAATTATGACTTGGTCAAATTCCGTGTAACTGTGTAGTTGTATAATTTGTTGCTATCTATACATTCTCCATGTAGTAGAGAAATTGAACCACAAATCATGTTAGAAATCATGTCTGGACTATGTGTTGGCACTATAGGGACCAACATAGGTCGTGTACATGTTGAATTATCTGCTAAATTGCTGTTTTTAGTCAGTCACAGTTTTACTTGTTTATTATATCTCAGTCTCTGAGGGTACAAAATCCCATTTTACGTGTCATATATTTGGTTTTGAGGTGACGCACATACTAGGTGATAGGCGTGTTGGCGTGCACCTAAGGAATTGTTACTTGGTCAAATTCCATGTAACCGTGTAGTTGTATAATCTGTTGCTATCTATACATTCTCCATGTAGTAGAGAAATTGAACCACAAATCATGTTAGAAATCATGTTTGGACTATGTGTTAGCACTGTAGGGACCAACATAGGTCGTGTACATGTTGAATTATCTGCTAAATTGTTGTTTTTACTCAGTCACAGTTTTACTTGTTTATTATATCTCAGTCTCTGAGGGTACAAAATCCCGTTTTACGTGTCATATATTTGGTTTTGAGTTGACGCACATGCTAGGTGATAGGCGTGTTGGCGTGCACCGTAGGAATTGTGACTTGGTCAAATTTCGTGTAACCGTGTAGTTGTGTAATCTGTTACTATCTATTCATTCTCTATGTAGTAGAGAAATTGAACCACAAATCATGTTAGAAATCATGTTTAGACTATGTGTTGGCACTGTAGGGACCAACAGAGGTCGTGTACATGTTGAATTATCTGCTAAATTATTGTTTTTACTTAGTCAAGTTTTACTTGTTTATTATATCTCAGTCTCTGAGAGTACGAAATCCCGTTTTACGTGTCATATATTTGGTTTTGAGGTGACGCACATGCTAGGTGATGGGCGTGCACCGTAGGAATTGTGACTTGGTCAAATTCTGTGTAACCGTGTAGTTGTATAATCTGTTGCTATCTATACATTCTCCATGTAATAGAGAAATTAAAACACAAATCATGTTAGAAATCATGTTTAAACTATGTGTTGGCACTGTAGGGACCAACAGAGGTAATGTACATGTTGAATTATCTGCTAAATTTTTGTTTTTACTGAGTCACAGTTTTACTTGTTTATTATATCTTAGTCTCTGAGGGTACGAAATCACGTTTTACGTGTCATATATTTGGTTTTGAGGTGACGCACATGCTAGGTGATGGGCGTGTTTGCGTGCACCATAGGAATTGTGACTTGGTCAAATTCCGTGTAACCATGTAGTTGTATAATATGTTTCTATATATACATTCTCCATGTAGTAGAGAAATTGAACCACAAATCATGTTAGAAATCATATTTAGACAATGTGTTGGTAGTGTAGGGACCAATATAGGTCGTGTACATGTTAAATTATCTGCTAAATTGCTGTTTTTACTCAGTCACAGTTTTATTTGTTTATTATATCTCAGTCTCTGAGGGTACGAAATCCCGTTTTACGTGTCATATATTTGGTTTTGAGGTGACACACATGCTAGGTGATGGGCGTGTTGGCGTGCACCTTAGGAATTGTGACTTGGTCAAATTCCGTGTAAACGTGTAGTTTTATAATCTATTGCTATCTATACATTCTCCATGTAGTAGAGAAATTGAACCACAAATCATGTTAGAAATCATGTTTAGACTTTGTGTTGGCACTGTAGGGACCAACAGAGGTCGTGTACATATTTAATTATCTACTAAATTGCTATTTTTATTCAGTCAGAGTTTTACTTGTTTATTATATCTCAATCTCTGAGAGTATAAAACCCCGTTTTACGTGTCATATATTTGGTTTTGAGGTGACGCACATGATAGGTTATAGGCGTGTTGGCGTGCACCGTAGGAATTGTGACTTGGTCAAATTCCGTGTAACCGTGTAGTTGTATAGTCTATTGCTATCTATACATTCTCCATGTAGTAGAGAAATTGAACCACAAATCATGTTAGATATCATGTTTAGACTATGTGTTGGCACTGTATGGACCAACAGAGGTCGTGTACATATTGAATTATCTACTAAATTGTTGTTTTTATTCAGTCATAGTTTTACTTGTTTATTATATCTCAATCTCTGAGGGTACGAAATCCCATTTTACGTGTCATATATTTGGTTTTGAGGTGACGCACATGCTATGTGATGGGCGTGTTGGCGTGCACCGTAGGAATTGTGACTTGGTCAAATTCCGTGTAACCGTGTAGTTTTATAATCTATTGCTATCTATACATTCCCCATGTAGTATAGAAATTGAACCACAAATCATGTTAGAAATCATGTTTAGACTATGTGTTGGCACTGTAGGGACCAACATAGGTCGAGTACTTGTTGAATTATCTGCTAAATTGCTGTTTTTACTCAGTCACAGTTTTACTTGTTTATTATATCTCAGTCTCTATTGTTCCTTATTAATACAATATATCATTTATGTTCGGGGTAACTTTCATGACTACAGAGAGCCCGAGAGACTTGAGAGATTTATGACTGAGTGAGGCCTAGGGCCTGATTGTGAGATAGTAATACTATAGCATGTGAGTTGTCCGTGCGAATCTAGATATTATACTATAGCATGCGAGTTGTCCGTGTAGAACGTGAGTTATCCGTGTGAACCCAGATATTATACTATAGCACATGAGTTGTCCGTGTATCACGTGACTTGTCCGTGCAGATTATAATGTTTGGGCTGAAGGAGCCCCTCCGGAGTATAATATCTGGGTTCACATGGATAACTCACGTGCTGCATAGACAACTCGCATGCTCAGCACACAGCCCTAGTGCAATTACCTATTGAGTGCGAATGCCGAGTGCCGAGTTCTGAGGGAATGGGAGGGCTGAGTGACTGTGACCCTGAGAGGATGCATTTGATTTCATTATTGTTGCACTTAGCTGCGATGTATCACTATCTTGAAATTTCTGAAAGATATTACACTCTATTTCACTTAAACTTGTCATGGAGTAACTGTTTGATCTAATATATCGAACATGAGAGCATGACTACTTACCTATGTTGAAATCATTGTAATTGAACTATAACTGTGAAGCTCGTCACTACTTTTAGTTCTTTATTTAGTCTTGTTACTTACTTAGTTGGTTGTACTCACGCTACACCCTACACCTTGTGTGCAGACCCAAGTGCATCCGGTCATGACGGTTGCTGAGTTGTGGAGTTTGGATTCTCGGAGACTATCGAGGTAGCTGCTTGGCTTTTCGCAGACCTTGTTTCTCCTTCCCTATCTTTCCACTTACTATTTTTAGTTTCAGATTATCATAGACAGTATTTTCCGGACTTGGGATGTATAGATGCTCATGTATTTAGTGACACCCCAATGTTGGGAATTTCCGCGTTGTATTTTTTGTTCCTATCCCGTGTTGGAAATATTTTTAAATGTCAGCTTGCCTAGTACCACGATAGGTGCTATCACGACAGGTTAGGATTTTGGGTTGTGACAAGTTGGTATCACAGCCTAGGTTACATTGGTCTCATGAGTCATGAGCGATCACGAGGTTCATTGATGGCCTCATGTATCAGCGGTTGTTGCTTATGACTAGAGAGAGGGTATCTGGTGCCACTTTTGACAAGGTGGTTGACATTGCTCGGCATATAGAGATGGTTCGTAGTCAGAGCATGGTGAGAGGGAGGCCAAGAGGCCTCGAGGTTTGCGCAGTTTCGGTGGTGTACCTTCTGGGGGGCAGTACTACAACAACAAGGGTCGTCCTTATAGGCCCGCTCTAACGACTCATCCAGCTTATCGTGGCGTATTAGCTAGCCACGGTTCTTACAGTTCTCACTTAGGCCAGTCTTCATTCAGTGCACTTCCAGCGCAGAGTTCTCACTGTGCCTCATCCGTTCAGGTTTCTACAGGTAGTTCCTTGGGTTATCAGGAGCAACGTTTCTGTTAGAGGGGGAGTTGTTTCGAGTGCAAAGACTTTGGTCATATCAAGAGAGATTGCCCTAGGTTGTTGAGTGGGGCTCCACAACAGAGTTCTCGGCCGATGGCACCAGCACCAGCAGTTACACCACCCACTCAGACTGCTCGGGGTGGGGCTCAATCTACTAGGGGTCACTCTAGAGGGGGAGGCCGATCAGGTGGCGGTCAAGCCCGATTCTACGTTATCCCTGCCAGACCAGATGCTTTTGCCTCCGATGTAGTGATCACATGTATTATCTTAGTATGCCACAGGGATGCCTCTGCACTATTTGACCCTGGTTCCACTTATTCGTATGTATCATCGTATTTTGCTCATTATCTGGATATGCCCCGTGAGTCCTTAGTTTCATCTGTTCGTGTATCTACGCTAATAGATGATGCTATTATTGTGGACCATGTATATCGGTCGTGTGTAGTGACTATTGGGGAGTGGAGAATAGAGTTGAACTCTTACTGCTTAGTATGGTGAAATTCGATGTGATCTTGGGCATGGATTGGTTGTCTCCATGTCATGCTATTCTGGATTGTCATGCTAAGACTGTGACATTGGCGATGACGAGGTTTCCAAGGATTAACTGGAGAGGTTATCTAGACTATGTCCCCAGCAGAGTGATTTCATACTTGAAGGCCCAACAAATGATTGGGAAAGGTTGCTTATCTTACTTGGCCTTTGTGAGGGATGTTGGTGCTGATACTCCTTTTATTGATTCTGTTCCGGTGGTGCGACATTTTTCGGATGTGTTTCCTGCAAACTTATCAAGCATGCTTACCGACAGGGATATTGATTTTGGTATTGACTTGGTGCCAGGCAGCCAACCCATTTATACTCCACCGTATCGTATGGCACCAGCTGAGTTGAAGGAATTGAAGGAGAATCTTTAGAAACTCCTTGATAAGAGGTTTATTAGGCCTAGTGTTTCGCCTTGGGGTGCACTAGTTCTGTTTGTGAAGAAGAAGGATGGTACTATGTGTATGTGCATTGATTATAGTCAGGTGAATAAAGTTACAATCAATAACAAGTTTCCTTCATCGCGCATTGATGATCTATTCGACCAGCTTCAGGGAGCGAGGTTGTTGTCTAAGATTGACTTGAGGTCTGGGTATCACCAGTTGAAGATTCGGGACTCGGATATTCTAAAGACAACATTCAGGACCCATTATGGTCGTTATGAGTTCCTTGTGATGTCTTTTGGGAGGACCAACACCCCAGTAACATTCATACACCTGATGAACAATGTATTTCAGCCTCATCTTGACTCGTTTGTCATAGTGTTCATTGATGATATCCTGGTGTACTCTCGTAGCTAGGAGGAGCATGCCTAGCATTTGAGGATTGTGTAGTAGCGGTTGAGGGAGGAGAAGCTTTATCCTATGTTCTACAAATGTGAGTTTTGGCTTAGTTCAGTAGCATTCTTGGGGCACATGGTGTACAGTGAGGGTATTCAGTTGGATCCGAGGAATATAGAGGCGGTTCAGAGTTAGCCTAGACCATCCTCGACTATGGAGATTCGGACCTTTCTCGGCTTGGTCGGTTATTATTGTCGCTTCGTGGAGGATTTCTCATCTATTACATCGCCTTTGATCAAATTGACCCGAAAGGGTGCTATTTTTAGATGGTCGGATGAGTGTGAGGAGAGCTTTCGGAAGTTCAACACTGCCTTGACCACAGCTCCAGTTCTAGTTCTACCTTCAACTTCTGGTTCTTATACAATGTATTGTGATGCTTCTCAGATCGGTATTAGATATGTTTTGATGCAGGAGTGTAGAATGATTTCTTATGCTTTGCGTCAGTTAAAGCCTCATGAGAAAAACTACCCTGTCCATGATTTGGAGTTAGCTTCCATCGTTCATGCATTGAAGATTTGGAGGCATTATTTCTATAATGTGTCTTGTGAGGTGTTTACAGATCATCGGAGTCTCCAGCATTTGTTCAAATTGCCACAATCACTCATCCCTCCCATTCCCTCATCATTCGGCATTCGCACTTAGTAGGTACCTGCGCTCACTGGGGGTGTGTGCAGACTCCGGAGGGGCTCCTTCAGCCCAAGTGCTATAATCCGCACGGACAAATCACGTGCTACACGGACAACTCACGTGCTATAGTATAATATCTAGATCCGCACGGACAACTTACGTGTTGCACGAACAACTCACGTGCAATAGTATAATATCTGGATCCGCACGGACAACTCACGTGCTATAGTATAATATTTGGATCCGCACGGACAACTCACATGTTATAGTATTACTATCTCACAATCAGGCTCACGTCCTTACTCAGTTATAAATCTCTCTAGTCTCTCGGGCTCTCAGTAGTCATGAAAGTCAACCCGAATAGAAATGATATAACGTATCAGCATGGAACAATAGAGACTGAGATATAATAAACAAGAAAAAGTGTGACTGAGTACAAAATAGCAACAGATAATTCAACATGTACACAACCTTTGTGGGTCCCTACACTGCTAACACACAGTCTAAACATGATTTCTAACATGATTTTTGGTTCAATTTCTCTACGACATGGAGAATGTATAGATAACAACAGATTATACAACTACACGGTTCCATGTAATTTGACCAAGTCACAATTCCTATGGTGCATGCCCATATGCCCATCACCTAGCATGTGCGTCACCTCAAAACCAAATACATGACACGTAATACGAGATTTCGTACCATGAGTACAAAATTTAAAACTATTACTTACCTCAATCCGAGCAAATCTCTACTCCAACACATCCTTGCATCGCGAAACGGCCTCTGAATACCTCGAATCTATCCATAAACAATGCGATATAATCAATATGGGCCAAAGGAATCAACTCCATAAGAAAATGCTAAGCTATAAATAAAAAACTAAAATTGGCTCAAAAGCTGGCCCTGGATCCCATATCTCGATATTCGATAAAAGTAACAAAACCCGAAAACCCACTCAACCACGAGTCTAACCGTACCAAATTTATCAAAATCCGACACCAAATCATTACCCAAATCCCCATATTAAACTCTCCAAATCCATAGCATCAAACTCCCAATTTACACCCTAAATACACACCAACTAGGTGGGAAAATCAATGGGTAAGAAATATTATTGATAAAAAATGAGCACAAGGGACTTACCTCAAGAATCCCCTCGAAAACCGTCTCAAACATTGCCTAAACCGTGCTTGAAATATTTGAAATGAAGCCAAAATTGCGAACCCTTGTATTTAACTTTCTGTTCAGCCTTTCCACTTCTTCGAACACTTAACCACATCTGCGGTGTCGCAGAAGCGAGCAAAATTCCGCTTTTGCGGTGAACCACTAGACCTAAGCTTCCGCTTCTGTGGTCCTCGCCTCGCATCTGCGCAACCGCAGGTGCAGGATTCCCTGTCGCACCAGCGAGCCCTCTGCTTCTGTGCCCCTAATTTCGCATCTACGACCACGCAGGTGTGGAAATAACCTCGCACATGCGACCTCTGCTCACGTCGTCCCTGGCCGTTTATACGGCTCCTTTCTTGCTTTTGCGAGAATGCACCTGTGAACCCCACTCCGCAGGTGCGATTACACCAGAAACTGGTGAGCTTCAGCATTCCCTCAAACATCAAATCGATCCGATAACCATCAAACAACAACCCGAGGCCCCCGGGACTTCAACCAAACATACCAACGGGTCCTAAAATACGATACAAACTTATTCGAGCCCTCAAATCACCCCGAACAATATCAAAAACAAGAATTGCACATAGATTCAATCCTAATGAACTTTGAACTTTCAATTTCTACAAATGATGCCGAAACCTACCAATCACGTCTGATTGACCCCAAATTTTGCACACAAGTCACATTTGACATTACAGACCTACTCCAACTTCCGTAATTGGAATCCAACCCCGACATCAAAAAGTTCACTCCCGGTCAAACTTTCCAAAAATTCCAACTTTCGTCTTTTCAAGCCTAATTCCACTACGGACCTCCAAATCACAATCCGGACATGCTCCTAAGTCCAAAATCAACTAACGAAGCTAATAGAGCCATTAAAACTCCCTTACGGAGTCGTTTACTCAAAGATCAACATCCGTTCAATTATTTTAACTTAAGCTTTTAACCTTGAGACTAAGTGCCTCATTTCATTTTGAAATATCACCGGACCCGAACCGACTACTCCGGCAAGTCACATAACTGCTATAAAGTACAAAATGAGCATTAAATGGGGTAATGGGGCCACAACTTTCGAAATGACTGTGCCGGGTTTTACATCCTCCCCCTCTTTAACAAACGTTCGTCCTCGAACGGGTCTATAAATGTATTCGGAGTCTCAAATAGGCATGGATATCTTCTCCGCATCTCCTGCCCGGTCTCCCAAGTAGCCTCCTTAACTGGTTGACCTCTCCACTGCACCTTCACTCAAGCTATGTCCTTTGACCTCAACTTTCGAACCTGCCGATCCAAAATAGCGACCGACTCCACATCATAAGTCAGATTGCCATCCAATTGAACTGTGCTGAAATCCAAAACATGAGACGAATTGCTGACATAGTTCCGGAGCAAAGAAACATGAAAAACTGGATGCACACTCGATAAACTAGGTGGCAAGGCAAGTTTGTAAGCCACCTCCCATATCCTTTAGAGTACCTCAAATGGTCCAATATACCGAGGACTCAACATTCCCTTCTTTTCGAACCTCATAACACCCTTCATGGGTGAAACCTTGAGCAGTGCCTTCTCCCTGACCATGTAAGCAACATCAAGTACCTTCTTGTCGGCATAATTCTTCTGTCTAGACTGCGCTGTGCGAAGCCGCTCCTGAATCATCGTAACCTTGTCCAAAGCATCCAGGACTAAGTCAGTACCAAATATCCTAGCCTCACCAGGCTCAAACCAACCCACCAGCTATCTACACTGTCTTCCATACAAAACCTCATACGGAGCCATTTGAATGCGCGACTAGTAGCTGTTGTTGTAGGCAAACTCTACGAGTGGTAGAAACTGATCCCAAGAACCCCCAAAATCAATGATACAAGCGCGTAGCATATCCTCCAATATCTAAATAGTGTGCTCGAACAGTCCGTCCGTCTGATGGTGAAATGTTGTGCTCAACTCAACCTGGGCGCCTAAATCTCACTGCACGGCTCTCCAAAAATGCGATGTGAACTACGTTCCCCGATCTGAAATGATGGACACTGGCACGCCGTGGAGGCGAACGATCTCTCGGATGAAATCTTACGCAATCGCTCCGAAGAATAAGTAGTCCTAGCTGGAATGAAGTGCGCAGACTTGGTCAGCCGATCCAAAATCACCCAAAGAGCATCGAACTTCGTTGAAGTCCGTGGGAGCCGAACTACAACTTCTATGGTGATCCGCTCCCATTTCCACTCTGGAATCTCTAACCTCTGAAGCAATCCGCCACCCGGTCTCTGATGCTCGTACTTCACCTACTGACGGTTGAGGCATCGACCTACAAACCCCACTATATCCTTCTTCATTCTTCTCGACCAATAATGCTGCCTCAAGTCCTGATACATCTTCACGGCACCCAAATAAATAGAATACCACGAACTGTGGGCCTCCTCAAGAATCAACTCTTGTAGCCCATCTACATTAAGAACACAAATCCGACCCTGCATCTTCAATACTTCATCATCTCCAATACTAACATCTCTGGCATCATCGTGTTGAACCGTGTCCTTAAGGACAAGCAAATGGGTATCATCATATTGGCACTCTCTAATGCGATTATATAGGGAAGATCGAGATACCACACAAGCTACAACCCCGACTGGGCTCCGAGACATCTAATCTCACAAACTGGTTGGTTAAGGCCTGAACATCAACTGCAAGAGGTCTCTCACTAAAAGGAATGAATGCAAGGCTACCCATTCTCACCGCCTTTCTACTCAAGGATTCGGCCACCATATTGGCCTTCCCGAGATGATACAAAATAGTGATAACATAGTCCTTTAGTAGCTCCAGCCATCTCCGCTGCCTCAAATTTAGATGCCATGTATCAATGTCTTGAAATTTCTTAAAGATATTACACTCAGTTTCACTAAAACTTGTCACAAAGTAACTGCTTGATCTAATTTATCGAACTTGAGAGAATTCTTACTTTCCTATGTTGAAATCACTGTAATTGAACTATTACTGTGAAGCTCGTCACTACTTTCAGTTCTTTATTTAGTCTTGTTACTTGCCGAGTTGGTTATACTAATGCTACACCCTGCACCTTGTGTGCAGACCCAGGTGCATCCGGTCATGGCGGTTGCTGAGCTTGTGGAGTTCGGATTCTCGGAGACTTTCGAGGTAGTTGCTTGGCATTTCACATACCTTGTTTCTGCTTCCCTATCTTTCCACTTATTGTATTTAGTTTCAGATTATCATAGATAGTATTTTGCGGACTTGGGATGTATATATGCTAATGTACTCAGTGACACCCCGATGCTGGGAATTTTTGCATTGTATTTTGGGTCCTGTCCCGTTTATGAAATATTTTATTGTTTAAACTGCTTAAATTCAGTTTCTGTTAAAAGTGTTGGAAATAGTTTTATATGTGGTCTTGCCTAGTACCACGATAGGCGCCATCACGACAGGTTAGGATTTTGGGTCGTGACATCCACCGAGGTTATTCTTGATACTACACTTCTACACATTTATCTGTAGATCCAGGTATTGGAGATATCAAACTCGGGCAGAGTTAGTTTATTAATCGTGAGAATTCAAGGTAGAGTTGCTTGGTCATTACAGTCCCTTGGACTCCTTTCCTTGTACTATAAGCTTGTTATTTGAATAGTTTTGTATTTCGATCTTTGAGATCTTTCCATGTATTCAGCTAGATTTCGTGACACTGTATTACCTAGTCTTGGGAGAGAGTTATGATTAATGCCGCGTAATGCTTTTTTCGTTTTTGTTTTAGTATTCATATTAAACTCTGTTTCAAATTATCATTGTTAAATTGGCTTAATTGTCGTAAGTACACACACACACACACACACACACACACACACACACACACACACACACACACACACACACACACACACACACACACACACACACACACATATATATATATATATATATATATATATATATATATATATATATATATATATATATATATATATATATATATATATATATATATATATATAAGGAGAGAATTCGCGTACAGATTAAATTTGGTCTAGTTCGTTAGATAAGATAACCTGATGAAAATATAAAACAACACAACTCTAACCTCCAAATTTCATAGTACAAATACAAAAAATGCAATGTAAACAAATAATCAGATAGAGATTCTAGTTGATCTAATTTAGTAAAGAATAATAGCACATAAAACAGAATGCACTTTTTCATCTTGAATAAATAATTTAAGGGAGAAAGAGTTGTCTATTTAGTCTAGAATAAACTACAAAACAGATTTTGTTTAATATCAAGAGTTCTTTAGTTTGCTCACAAATTACTGCTTAGGGTTTGTCTTCAGTACATTATATATATATATATATATATATATATCCAACTAGACCATAAAAAACTAAAATTGCAGTAGACTAAGTACACGCAGAACTGATGAAAATACAATACTATACAACATCATTCCGAGTTTATTTGATATGATTCGGCGCGATTTGTAGAAGTTGAAAGTTCTTAAGTTCATTAAGTTCGCTTTGAGGTGTGATTCGTAGGTTTGATATTATTTGAAGTGATTTGAGGCCTCGAGCAGGTCCGCATTATGTTATGGAACATGTTGGTATGTTTGGACGGGGTCCCGGTGGCCTCGTGTGTGTTCCATTTGGTCTATGGGCCATTTCCTCCCATTTTAGATTGTTGTTCTGTCATCTGGTGTATATTTATTCGCGTTCGCGTAGCGTTTTCTGTGGAGGCCGCATTTTGTTCTTCGCGGCCGTGAAGAGGCGACCACGTTTGCGAATCTTTGAGGACTTTTGTCTACGCGTTCGCATTATGGAATACGCGATCGCGTATAAGGAAATCTAGAAGGGGGTCATCAGGGCTTGCTCTTCGCGTTCGCAGAAGAGAAGACGCGTTTGCGATGTTGTTGTGGACCTGGTCACTGTATTCACGTCCGTATTGTCGCGTTCGCGTAGAGTCAATGTTGGCAGTTCATGTTTTGTCCTTCATGATCACGAATCATTTTACGCCATTGCGATGAGTAAATCATTGGGCAGAATATAAGTACTGTTGGCAGTTAGAGAGCTCAGATTTGGGCGATTATGGAGAGGATTTTCATGTATTGGATTGGGGTAAGTGTTCTTGACCCGTATTTGATTATATTTTATGATTCCATCATTATTTTTATTATTAAATTAGTGATTTGAGTTGGAGAAAGTGAGAATTTTTGTAAAAACTTTCAAAAATGTAAAATCAGGATTTGAAGGCTAATGATATCAGAATTGGATAATTTTGGTATGATTGGACTCATATCGGAATGGGTCTTTGAATTTTGTAAAAATTTTCGGGTTCCGAGGTGCGAGCCTGAGGTTGACGTTTTAGCTTTCATTAAAGATCAAGCTTTATTATCCGGAATTATTTCCTATGGTTTTTGTCACAACCCAAAATTCACTATGAGCCGTGATGGTTTCCAACATCACCGTTAGACAAGCCAACACTTAATTATTCATTTTATCATTTTTAAAATCATAAGACTTTCTTGGATAACGAGGTTAGTGCATTAAAATAAATCCTAGTTACGTATATTTTCATTAAAATAAATAAGTAAAAGTGAATCAGTGTAAAATAATCCATACAAAGATACAAGATTCTCTCTTCAAAAGCTTCCAAAAAAATTGTGTATTCAATGCTCTAAATGTAGCTTCTTTTTCAGACAAGATCTCCCACAAAAACCCTAGTTATTCTATTTATAATGGGCTAAAAGTCGGGGTCAAAATATGGCAAAAATACCCATGTAGATCAGATATACGATCGCAGAACGGGTCGTAGAATCACTTCGCGGCCCACATAATTATAACTTCGTCGCATAATTGAGTGTCCAGTTGCCCAGTTGTTCATCACAGATCTCTTATGCGGTCCGCGTATTGATTTTGTGATCGCAGATGATGCAAAATTGCCCTCGTAGAACTCTTTCTTGCACTTATGCGGTCGTTATGTGGTCCGCATAATAGATCGCACACTCCTCTCTCCAAAACTAGGAATAGTTGCTTCATTCTACGGTTGGTATGCAGCCCGTACATCACTTTTACGGTCGCAAACCTGCCGCATTTCTGCCCTCCTATGGGTTTTTGTCATCTTTTTCGTGTTCTTAGTTCTTCAAGTCTGGTATGCTGCAAAACACCAAAATTACATAAGAAATAACTTTAAATGCTTTAAAAGACGAGCGAAAGTCTATGTAATTAGTATTAAAAGTGCCGCAATTCTATCGCACATCAGAAGTTTCCTTTCCTGTTTTAATTTAATTGCTTTAACATGCTGTAATCATCGTACCTAGTCTAACTTCACATGTCTACTTGTCTTATCACTTATGTACAACTTGTACTACATGTTTAGTTGAATTACTTGCTTTCTTAAATTCCGTATTCATTATTTAAATTGTGGGATTCTTAATTGAAATTTGCTATCCTTGGAATACCTTGTTGTTGAGTTTGGTGTAGAAATACGAAGGCCGTGGTTTCTATTGAGGCAAAATGTAAGTTGTGAAATATCATCTTATTGAGTTGTTATATCTTGGCATTTGTGTTATTGTTGAGAGGATTGTGTGGTTATTTGCACGAGGTTTCTGTCGTGCTATTGTTACTCTTTGCACGAGGTTTCTGTCGTGCCGTTGTGATTATTGATATGCATGCGGTGGTATAAGGTATGGGTGTTGAAACACATGCGGTGAGAAAATGTGGGCTTGATACGTGTGGCTAGTAGGGGAACTACTAGAAGTCGTGCGGTATGATAAGGTGGGCCAAAACGCGGGGTGCTATTTCGGGAAAATGATTTTCAAAACTAAATGTAAAGGCCCCTGCGGTGATATAAGGAAAAACTGTAATTTACTTTTATGATTTGGGACTACGAGGCGGTACCTCGGGAGTGCCCCTGTTGATCTTTCTCTATTGCTTGTATTTTGTTTAGTTGTTGTTTTCCTTAACACGTGAAATCCTTCTTTTCCTCTCGGGTTGTATTAGCTTCCTTGATTCCGTGTTGTTATCATTCAGTAAATCCTTTGTTGTTTGATTTCCTTGTAATTATAATTATATCATTATATCTTCTGTCTTGTTTCTTATTATCTCTAGTAGGGCCTTAACCTTACCTCGTCACTACTCTACCGAGGTTAGGCTTAGCACTTATTGGGTACTGTTGTGGTGTACTCATACTACCCTTCTGCATATGTTTTTGTGCACATCCAGATACATCCTATTAGCCTTGGTATTAGCGCGCTGAGTTGCTTGCTTTTGGAGACTTCAAGGTTCACCTGCCCGCGTTCGCAGTCCTCGGAGTCCCCTTGTACCTTGTACTTCCTTATTTATTTTAATCTTTATTGACAGTGATGTATAGGATTGTTCGGTAGTGTATCTAGAGCTTGTGACTTATATCTTACCAGGTTTTGGGATTGTGAGTATTAAGGTTTTGGTAGATTCTATTTATGAAATTGTTGGGATGTTCAAGTTTTAATCACTTATTTAATGTTTCTGCATAATGTTAGCCTTACCTAGTCTTAGAGACTAGGTGCCATCACGATATCCTACGGAGGGAACTTGGGGTCGTGACAAATTAGTATCAGAGCTGTAGGTTCATAGGTGTTATGAGTCACTAGCAAGTTTAGTAGAGTCTCGCAGAATGATACGGAGACATGTGTACTTATCTTCGGGAGGCTATGGATCTATTAGGAAAAATCTTCACTTCTTTGATTCTTTATCGTGCGAAATTGTTGACTTCGGAATTCTAAATTTTTGTCTTTCTATTCTCAAACAGATGGTGAGGACACGTACAATCAGATCTGATGACCAGACACCTGTGCCCCCTGCTAGAGCAGCGAGAGGCCGGGGCCAGGATAGAGGCCGAGGACGTCCACGTGGTGCAGCCACAACACCTGCACCAGTAGCTCCAGTTGGAGAGAAGTCATCTGAGATGCCTGTTACCGCAACAGCACTCCATGAGGCTCTCGCTCTGTTTCTGAGCATGTTTGGCACTTTAGCTTAGGCAAGGTTGATTCCACTTGCTCCTGCCACAGCTCTGGCCGGGGGAGGCGCACAGACTCCCGCCGCCCATACTCCAGAGCAGCGGGTCCAGGTTGATAGGTCCCAGAGGTCATACCAGTGCAGCTTGTCGCCCCAGTTCAGCCCGAGGTTAGGGCTTCCGTTTCTGAGGGGGATCGACTCAGGCTCGAGAGGTACAAGAAGTACCTCCCTCCTACTTTCAGCGGCTTGGCTTCATAGGATGCCTAGGGTTTTCCTGAGGAGAGCCATTGTATCCTCCGTACTATGGATATTGCAGAGTCTAGTGGTTGCTTTCACTACGTTCCAGCTTAAGGGAGCGGCTTATCAGTGGTGGCGAGCATATGAGTTGGGTAGTCCGGCGGAGGCAGCTTCACTCACTTCGACTCAGTTCTCAGATATGTTCTTGAGGGAGTTTGTTCCCCAGAGTCTTAGAGATGCATGGCGCGCAGAGTTTGAGTAGTTGCACAAGGGTTCTATGACCGTGTCATAGTATGCGGTCCGGTTCAGTGATTTGTCTAGATATGCACCAGCCTTGGTTACAATTGTTAGAGAGCGAGTACCTCGATTTATCGAGGGGCTCAACCCCAGTATCAGATTTAGCATGGCCCGAGAGTTGGAGATGGATATCGCATACCAGCAGGTAGTGGAGATCACTAGGATATTAGAGGGTATGTGGACTCGGGAGAGAGATGAGAGGGAGGCAAAGAGGCCTCGAGATTCTGGCACATATAGTGGTACCAATGCTACAGTTGCAGCTCGTCATGGTAGGGGCTATGTGAGTTGCCCTTTTCATTCATGACTTACAGCCTCCAGTGGTATTCCAGCCAATCCATGGCCTCAGGCTCCCTATTACGCACCACCATTGTCTAGTGCACCTCCTGTACGGGGTGCTATCAGCGGTCAGTCCATCCAATCAGGCCCAAGCCAACCACGTACTCCGAAAGCTTGGTTTAAGTGTGGTGACAGTGGTCATATTGTGAGGGATTTCCCCAGACTCTGAAGGGGTGCACCTACAACGACTACTCAGGCTCCACGTATTCCACCGGGTCCTCAGGCTTCTCAGTCCATGATCGATGCACCAGTTGCCACTCCACCTTCACAACCAGCTAGAGGTGGAGGTTGAGAAGGTAGAGGTTGCCCTAGATGGGGAGGCCAGGACGGATATTACGTTCTTCCTGCTAGGACAGAGGCAGTCGCATCCGACTCAGTCATCACATGTATTGTTCCGGTCTATCATAGAGATGCATCAGTCTTATTTGTTCCAGGCTCCACTTATTCCTATGTGTCATCTTAGTTTGTTCCATATTTGGGTATATCCCATGATTCTTTGAGTTCTCCTGTCTATGTGTCCACACCTGTGGGAGATTCTATTATTGTTAACCGTGTGTATCGGTCATGTTTAGTTGTTCTTGGTGGTTTTGAGACAAGAGCCGATCTATTATAGATCAGTATGGCAGATTTTGATATTATTTTGGGCACGGACTGTTGTCGCCCTATCATGTTATTCTCGATTGTCATGCCAAGACCGTGATGTTAACTATGCCAGGATTACCCTGGATATAGTGGAGAGGTGCTTTAGATTATAATCCTAGCAAGGTTATCTCATTTCTAAAGGTTCAATGTATGGTTGAGAAGAGGTGTAATGCTTACCTAGATTTCGTGAGGGATGTCAGTGTTGATACTCCTACCGTGGAGTCAGTTCTGGTAGTGAGAGATTATCTAGATGTATTTCTGGCGGATCATCCATAGCATGCCGCCCAATAGGGATGTCAATTTTGGCATTGATTTGTTACCGGACACTCAGCCCATTTCTATTCCACCCTATCGTATGGCCCTAGCAGAGTTGAAAGAGTTAAAGGAGTTGTTGCAAGAGTTGTTTGATAAGGGCTTCATTCGTCCCAGTGTGTCACCTTGGGGTGCTCCAGTCTTATTTGTAAAGAAGAAGGATGGTTCTATGCGTATGTGTATTGTTTACCGCCAGTTGAACAAGGTTACAGTGAATAACAGGTATCCATTATCATGTATTGATGACCTATTTGATCAGCTACTGTGTGCAAGAGTGTTCTCTAAGATTGATTTGCGTTCAGACTATCATCAGTTGAAGATTCAGGAGCCAGATATCCTGAAAACTGCCTTCAGGACTCGGCATGGTCATTACGAATTCCTTGTAATGTCTTTTGGGCTAACCAACGCCCCAGCAACATTCATGCACTTGATAAATAGTGTATTCCGACCCTATCTTGACTCATTCGTCATTATGTTTATTGACGATATTTTGGTGTATACCCAGAGCCGGGTGGATCATGAGTAGCACTTGAGGATAGTGCTTCAGACCTTGAGAGAAAAGAAGTTATATGAAAATTTTTCAAAGTTTGAATTCTGGCTTGATTTGTTGGCATTTTTGGGTCATGTAGTGTCTAGTGAGGGGATCACGGTGGATTCGAAGAAGATTAAAGCAGTGCAGAGTTGTCCCATCCCGTATTCAGCTACAGAGATCCAGAGTTTTCTTGGTTTGGCGGGGTATTACCGTCGATTTGTAGAGGGTTTCTCGTCTATTATAGCACCTATGCCCAGATTGAACCAAATGGTGCTCCGTTAAGGTGGACAGAGGAGTTTGAGGAGACCTTTCAAAAGCTCAAGACAGCTTTGACTACAACCCCAGTGTTGGTGTTGCCTTCGGGTTCGGGGTCTTATACTATATACTATGATGCGTCGCGTATTGGGCTTGGCGCGGTGTTGATGCAGGACTATGGGGTTATTGCCTTCACGTCTAGACAACTGAAGGTGCATGAGAATGAATATCCTATCCATGACCTCGAGTTAGCAGCTATTGTTCATGCCTTGAAGATCTGGCGGCACTATTTGTACTATGTCCCTTGTGAGGTCTACACCGACCAACAGAGTTTACATCATCTGTTCAAAGAGAAGGATCTTAACTTACGGTAGTGAAGTTAGAGTTTCTTAAGGACTATGATATCAACATTCTATATCATTCTGGGAAGACCTATGTGGTGGCTAATTCCTTGATTCACAAGGCGGAGAGTTTGGGCAGCTTAGCATATCTACCGGTAGCAGAGAGGCCATTAGCCTTGGATGTTTAGGCCTTGGCCAACCAGTTTGTTAGATTGGATGTTTCTGAGATGAACCGAGTTTTGGCTTATGTGATTTCTCGGTCCTCTCTTTATGATCATATCAGAGAGCCTCAATATAACGACCCCCATCTCCTTGTGAGGCTTCATGGCGTACCGGTATCTATCATCTCTGATCGGGGTACGCATTTTACAATGCGGTTCTAGAGGGCCGTTCAACATGAGTTAGGCACACAGGTGGAGTGGAGTACAAAATTTCACCCTTAGACGGATGGACAGTCCCAACGCACTATTAAAATATTTGAGGATATGCTTCATGCATGTGTAATGGAATTTGGGGTTTCTTGGGTAGTTCTTACTGCTTGCGGAGTTTGCCTACAACAACAATTACCAGTCGAGCATTCAGATGGCCCCATATGAGACTTTGTATGGTAGGCGATGCCGGTCTCCGGTGGGTTGGTTTCAGCTGGTGAGGCTAGGCTATTGGGTACAGATTTGGTTCAGGAAGCTTTGGAAAAGGTTAAACTGATTCAGGATCGACTTCGTACATCCCAATCTAGACAAAAGAGTTATGCAAATTAAAAGGTTCGCGACATTGAATTCATGGTTGGGGAGCGGGTCTTCTCTGGGTTTCTCCCATGAAGGGTGTTATGAGGTTTGGAAAGAAGGGCAAGCTGAGCCCTAAGTATATCAGACCTTTTGAGATTCTTGAGAGGGTTGGAGAGGTGGCGTACAGACTTGCACTACCACCTAGTCTAGCTGCAGTTCATCCAGTGTTCCATGATTCTATGCTCCGAAAGTATCACGGCGATCCGTCTCATGTGTTAGACTTCAGCTCAGTCTAGTTGGATAAAGATTTGTCTTATGATGAGGAGCCGGGGGGACATTTTGGACATGCAGGTTCTTAAGTTGAGGTCGAAGAACATTGCTTCAGTGAAGGTTCAGTGGAGGGGTTAGCCAGTCGAGGAGGCGATTTGGGAGATCGAGCCTAATATGCGTAGCCGTTATCCTCATCTTTTCACCACTTTAGGTATGTCTCTATACTCGTTCGAGGACGAACATTTATTTTAAAAGAGGGAGGATGTAACGACTCGGGTGAGTTTCGTTACACTCAAAACTACTGGCTGGTTCATTACATCCTACCCCTCTTAAAACAAACGTTCATCCTCGAACGCGTATAGAGACATACCTAAAGTGGTGAAAAGATGAAGATAATGGCTGCAAGTCTGTAAGCCACCTCTCCAACCCTCTCAAGAATCTCAAAAGGCTTGATATGCCTAGGGCTCAACTTGCCCTTCCTCCAGAACCTCATAACGCCTTTCATGGGCGAAACCCGGAGCAAGACCCGCTCCCTAACCATGAATGCAATGTCGCGAGCCTTCCGATCCGCAAAACTCCTCTGTCCGGACTGGGCTGTACGAAGTCGATCCTGAATCAATTTAACTTTTTACAAAGCATCCTGAACCAAGTCTGTACCCAATAGTCTAGCCTTACCCAGCTCAAACCAACCCACCGGGGACCGGCACTGCCTACCATTCAAAGCCTCATACGGGGCCATCTGAATGCTCGACTGATAACTGTTGTTGTAGGCAAACTCCAAAAGTGGCAAGAACTAGTCCCAAGAACCCCTAAAAACCAGCACACACGCACGAAGCATTTCCTCCAATATCTGAATAGTGCGCTCGAACTGTCTATCCGTCTGAGGGTGAAATGTCGTACTCAACTCCACTTGAGTACCTAACTCATGTTGTATGGCTCTCTAGAACCGCTATGTAAATTGCGTACCCAGGTCAGAGATGATAGATACTTGCATGCCATGAAGCCTGACAATCTCGTGAATATAAACCTGGGCCAGCTGCTCTGAAGAGTAAGTAGTAACCATAGGAATGAAATGAGATGACTTGGTCAATCTATCCACAATCACCCAAACTACATCGAACTTCCTATGATTCCGTCGGAGCCCAACAACGTAATCTATAGTGATCCGCTCCCATTTCCACTCTGGAATCTCTAGCTTTTGAAGCAATCTACCAAGCAACTGATGCTCATACTTCACCTGCTGACAATTTAGGCACCGAGCTACATATTCCACTATGTCCTTCTTCATTCTTCACCACCAATAATGCTGCTTCAGGTCCTCATACATCTTTGCGGCACCTGGGTGAATGGAGTAATGTGAACTGCGAGCCTCCGAGAGATTCAACTCACGCAAACCATCTACATTAGGCACACATAGCCTGCCCTGCATCCATAATACACCGTCATCTCCAATAGTGACTTCCTTGGCATCGCCGTGCTGAACCGTGTCCTTAAGGACAAGCATATGGGGGTCATCATACTAACTCTCTCTGATATGATCATAAAGAGAAGACTGAGAAATCACACAAGCCAAAACTCGGCTCGGCTCGAAAATATCCAGTCTAACAAACTAGTTGGCCAAGGTCTGAACATCCAAGGATAGAGGCTTCTCTGCTACCGGTAGATAGGTTAAGTTGCCCAAACTCTCCCTCTTGTGACTCAAGGCATCGGCCACCATATTGGCCTTCCTGGGATGATAGAGAATGGAGATGTCATAATCTTTAAGCAACTCCAACCATCTCCGCTGCCACAAGTTAAGATCCTTCTGTTTAAATAGATGTTGTAGACTCCGAGATTGGTGTATACCTCACAAGGGACACCATACAAATAGTTCCGCTAGATCTTCAAGGCATGAACAATAGCTACTAACTCAAAGTCGTGGACATGATAGTTCTTCTCATGCATATTTAGTTGTCTAGACACATTGGCAATCACCCTACCGTCCTACATCAACATCGTGTCGAGACCAATGCGCTACTCATCACAATACACCGTATAGGACCCCGAACCAGTAGGCAATACCAACACTGGGGCTATCGTCAAAGCAGTCTTGAGCTTTTGAAAGCTCTTCTCACACTCCTCGGTCCACCTGAACTGAGCACCCTTCTGGGTCAATCTGGCAATAGGTGCTACAGTAGACGAGAAACCCTCTACAAATCGGCAGTAATATCCCGCCAAGACAAGAAAACTCCGGATTTCCATAGCCGATGATGGTCTGGGACAACTCTGAACTGCTTCAATCTTCTTCGGATCTACCTTGATCACCTCACTCGATACTACATGACTAAAAAATGCCACTGAATCCAGCTAGAATTCACACTTCGGAAATTTTGCATATAACTTCTTTTCTCTCAAGGTCTGAAGCACAATCCTCAAGTGTTGCTCATGATCCTCCTGGCTCCGGGAGTACACCAGAATGTCGTTAATAAATACAATGATGAACTAGTCAAGATAAGGGCTGAAATACAATGTTTATCAAGTGCATGAATGTTGCTGGGGTGTTGGTTAGCCTAATAGACATCACAACGAACTCGTAATGACCATAACGAGTCCTGAAAGTAGTCTTCGAGATATCTGGCTCCGGAATCTTCAACTGATGATAGCCTGAATGCAAGTCGATCTTAGAGAACACTCTAGCACCCTGGAACTGATCAAATAGGTCATCAATACTATCACGACCCAAAATCACACTTATCGCGATGGCACCTATTGTAATACCAGGCAAGGCGACAACCTCAATAAACCACAAATTCTTTTAAGATTGAAAATATAATATCTAAATTTAATAGAAAACCCCACACATACTGGTATAAGTACACTCCCAAAACCCGGTGTCACTGAGTACATGAGCATCTAAATGATAACAAAGTCTGACTGCTAAAAACAATGTCTAAAAATATAGAATATCGAAAAAACTGAAAGGAAAAAGAGTCAAGGTCTGCGGATGTCAAGCAGCTACCTCGATAATCTCCAACAGATAAAACTCTGAGAACTAGCAACCGCCGTGTCCGAAAGTACCTGGATCTGCACACGAGGTGCAGGGTGTAGTATGAGTACAACCAACTCAGCAAGTAACAATACTAAATAAAGAACTGAAAGTAGTGACGAGCTTCACAGCTAAGTCCAATTGTAGTAATTTCCAACATAAGAAGTAGGCATGCTTTCAAGCTCAACATTAAGACCCAAACAGTAATTTCATATCAAGTTCAAATGAAACAGAAAATAGTATTTCTCATAAATTTCCAAAATAGTGATATATGACAGTTGAAAGTGCAAAAATAATGAAATCAATGCATCCTCTCAATGCAACAGTCACTCAGTCTTCCCATTCACTCCAACCTCGCAAACACTATTTCCTCACAGTCACTCATTCCTCTCAATCACTAAGCACTCGGCACTCGACACTCGCACTCAGTAGGTACCTTCGCTCACTGTGGGTATGTACAAACTCCGGAGGGGCTCCTTTATCCCAAGCGTTATAACAAGCCAATCATGGCATATAACAGTGAAACATGTTGCGGCGTGCAGCCCGATCCCACAAATATCCTCACAATCAGGCCCTCGGCCTCACTCAGTCATCAACCTCTCCAGTCTTTCGGGCTCTCAGAAATCATGATAAGCATCCCAAACAGCAATGGTATGATGCATCAATAATGAACAATAGAGACTGAGATGATATGTGCAAGTAAAACTGTGACTGAGTGCAAAACAACTATTTAGCAGATAATTTAACAGGTACACGACCTCTGTGGGTCCCTACAGTGTAAACACATATTTTAAACATGATTTATAGATTGATTTCTCTAATACGTGGGAAAATGTACGGATATTAACAGATTATTCAACCACACAGTTCCATGGAATTTATCAAGTCAAAATTCCTACGGTGCACGCCCACACGCCTATCACCTAGCATGTGTGTCACCTCAAAATGAATCACATATCACAGAATCCGGGGTTTCATACCCCGAGGACCAAATTTAGAATTGTTACTTTCCTCAAACCATGTAATTCTTTATTCTGCTATGCCTTTGCCTCGCGAATCGCTCTCCAAACGTATCGAATCTAGTCATAATTAATTCAATTCAGTCAATACAAATTATAGGAATTAATTCCATATGAAAATACAATTTTTCCATCAAAAGCAAAATTGCACTCAAAAATAGCCCGTTGGACCCACGTCTCGGAACCCGACAAAAGTTACAAAATATGAACGCCCATTCAACCAGGAGTCCAACTATACCATATTTAGACAACAACTCGACCTTCAAATCCCCAAATCTCATTTTCAAATCCGTAGGGCCAAATTCTCTAATTTCGCCTCAAAAACATGTAATCTAGTCAAAATACTCAATGGTAATTCAATATTATTGACTAACAATGATCACAAGAGACTTACCTCAACTTTTCCCGTGAATTCTCTCTGAAAATCGCCCCAAAACCTTATTGGAAATGTCCAAAAATCACAAAACTTGGAATCCCTTCAAAAAGTATGTTTTCCAGGGGTTCCGCACCTGCGACTCACTTAGCCGCTTCTGCGGTCTCGCAGGTGCAAAAATCCAGCCACTTCTGCAGTTTGCCAAGGCCTTCTCTGCCTCTGCTTATGCGCCCCAAAAGCCACTTCTGCGGGCTCGCATATGCGAGGCTCAGTCCGCTTCTGCGCCCATCCGTCCGCATCTACGATCCCACAGGTGCGGAAATTCCCTCGCATCTGCGAATATTGCCTCATAGCCCCCTACCCGCATCTGCGCTTTCCAAGCTTGCTTCTGCGAGAAAATGTCCGCAGGTGCGATTGAACTAGAAGGCCAAAAATTCCAACAGCTGTTTAAGTCAAAATTTCGATCACGATAGCCATCTGAAACTCACCTAAGTCCCCCGAAACCAAAACCAAATATACCAACACGTCCTAAAACATCATACAAACTTAGTCGAAACCTTATATCACATCATACAACGTTAAAACCACGAATCATACCCCAATTCAAGCTTAATAAAACTAAGAAAGTCCAACTTCTACATTTGATACCGAAACCTATCAAATCAAGTCCGATTGACCTCAAATTTTGCACACAAGTCATAAATGATGCAACGGACCTATTCCAAATTTCCAAAATCGGATTCTGACCCCGATATCAAAATGTCAACTCCTCGGTCAAACTTCCAAACTTAAATTTCTATTTTAGCGATTTGAAGCCTAATTTAACTACAGTCTTCCAATTCATTTTCTGGACATGCTCCTAAGTCCAAAATCACCATACAGAACTATTGGAATCATCAAAAATCTATTCCGGGGTTGTTTACACATAAATCAACATCCGGTGAACTATTTCAACCTAAGCTTTAAACCTTGGAACTAAGTGTTCCAATTCATTCCAAAACCTCACCGGACCCGAACCAATTACTCCGGCAAGTCACATATCAATTGTAAAATACAAATTGAGCAGTAAATGGGGGAACATGGCTATAATACTCAAAATGATAGGCCGAGTCGCTACAAATACGTGGCAATGGATACCTGTTTTTCACTGTAACCTTGTTCAACTGGCGATAATCAATATACATTCGCATATAACCATCCTTCTTCTTGACAAACAAGACTGGATCACCCCAAGGCGACACACTGGGCCTAATAAATCCCTTATCAAGCAACTCTTTCGATTGTCCCTTTAACTCTTTCAACTCTACTGGGGCCATACAATAGGGTGGAATAGAAATGGGCTGAGTGCCCGGTAACAAATCAATACCAAAGTCGATATATCTATCGGGAGGCATGCTCAGAAGGTCCACCGGAAATACGTCTGGATAACCCTTCACTACCAGAACTGACTCGACGGTAGGAGTATAAGCACTAACATCCCTCACATATGCCAGATACGCATCACACCCATTCTCAACCATCCACTGAGCCTTTAGAAATGAGACAACCATGTTAGGAACATAATATAAAGTACCTCTCCACTCTAGCCACGGTAGACTTGGCATAGCCAATGTCACCGTCTTGGCGTGACAATCAAAGATAGCATTATAGAGCAACAACCAGTCCATGCCCAAAATAACATTGAAATCTACCATAGATAGATACACACGGTCAACAACAATGGAATCTCCCACAGGTGTAGACACATAGACAGGAGAACTCAAAGAATCACGGGATACACCCAAATACGGAGCAAAATGAGATGACACATGAATAAGTGGAGCCTGGATCAAATAAGGCTGATGCATCTCTTTGACAGCCCGAAACAATACATGTGATGACACAGTCGGATGCAACTTCCTCCGTCCAAGCAGGAAGGGCATAATATCTTGCATGGCCTCCCTCTCTAGGGTGACCTCTACCTGTCCGACCTCTACCTCGAGCTGGTTGTGCAGGTGGAGTGGTAGCTGGTGCTGTAACCAAAGCCCGAGGACCCGGTGGAGCACATGGTGCCTGAGTGGTATGTAGAGGTGCACCCCTCCTGAGTGTAGGGCAATCCTTCACCATATGACGAGTGTCACCACACTCAAAACAAGCTCTCGAAGGACTGACCGCTGAAATCACCCTGTGTAGGAGGTACACTAGACAATGGCGGTGCATAATAGGGAGCCTGTGGCCTATGAGTGGCCGGAGTACACTAGCGGATGGAAGTGATGAATGAACAGGGCTACCCATGTATCCCCTACCCTCACGAGCTACAGCTGGGGGCACAAGTACCACTATATGTGTCAGACTCTCGAGACCATTTGGCCTCCCTGTACTCTCTCTCCAGAGTCAACATACCCTCTAATATCCTAGCGATCCCCACCACCTGCTGGTATGCGATGTCCATCTCTAATTCTCGGGCCATACTAAATCTGATACTGGGGTTGAGCCCTCAATAAATCAACGAAACCTCTCCCGAACAGTAGCATCCAAGGTTGGTGCATGCCTGGCCAAATCACTGAACTACACCACATACTATTACACGGTCATACAACCCTGGCGTAACTGCTAAAACTCTGCGCGCCATGCATCTCTAAGATTCTGGGGACATACTCCCTCAAGAACATATCTTAGAACTAAGTCCAAGTAAGTGAGGTTTCCTTGGCCGGACTACGCAACTCGTATGCTCGCAACCGCTGATAGGCCGCTCCTCTAAGCAGGAACGTAGTGAAACAAACCCCACTGGAATCCATAATACCCATAGTACGGAGGATACAGTGACATTCCTCAAGAAAACCCTAAGCATCCTCTGAAGCCAAACCACTGAAAGTAGGAGGGTGGTACTTCTTGTACCTCTCGAGCCTGAGTTGCTCCCCTTCCGAAACTGCTGCCCTAGCCTCGGGTCGAACAAGGGCTACCAGCTGAATTACGATGACCTTGGGAACCTGATAGACATGGACCCGTTGCTCTGGGGTACGGGCAGCTGGAGTTTGTGCTCCTCCCTCGACATGAGATGTGGTAGGAGCAAGTGGTATCAATCCTGCCTTAGCCAAGGTGCTGAACATGCTCAGAATCTGGGCGAGAGTCTCCTGGAGGGTTGGTGCAGTAACGGGCGTCTCAAGTGCCTTCCCTCCAACTGGAGCTACTGGTGGCTCCTCTGTAGCAGCTTGTGCGGGTGCTCTAGCTGCACCACGTGGACGTCCTCGGCCTCTACCCCGGCCCCGGCCTCTCGCGCCTCTAGCAGGGGGCGGGGTTGTCTGGTCATCCGATCCAGTTGTACGTGTCCTCACCATTTATGAGAGAATAGAAAGACAAAAATTTAGAGTCCGAAGTCAAAATCTCGCATGATAGGGAATCAAAGAAGTGAAGCCTTTCCTAACAGTTCCATAGCCTCCCGAAGATAAGTACAAACGTCTCCGTACTGATCCGCGAGACTCTACTAAGCCTGCTTGTGACTCATAACACCTATGAACCTAGAGCTCTGCTGCTAACTTATCACGACCCCAATTTCCCTCCATAGGATGACGACACCTAGTTTCTAAGACTAGGTAAGCCTAACAATTATGCGGAATAATTGAATATTAAGCTGAAACTCAAAACCTCAATATCTGAAATGAATATAAACTATAATTCAAATAATTACAACTCCCAAAACCCGGTAGATACAAGTGGGCACTGGCAGATATAACTTGAAGTCTCCACGTACGGACTAGCTCACTAATATCTGGTCTGGTAGGATGTACATGGATCTGAATAAAAAGATGTGTTGAAGAGTAGTATAAGTACACCACAACGGTACCCAGTAAGTGCCAAGCCTAATCTCAGTAGAGTAGTGACGAGGTCAAGTCAGGGTCCTACTGGAAATAATAGGAAAAACAGGCTGAAGATATAATAATGTGTTTAATGACAGAGAAGTGTAATAAAAGAAATTCAGAGAAGATAACAACACGGAATTCAAAAAGACAACTACAACACGTAAGGAAACAAGAATCTTACAAGTAAAGAAACAACAACAACAACAATACAACAAATAGAGTTAAACAACAGGGGTCCTCCCGATCGACCGCCTCGTAGTCCTAAAAGTAAATATCTCACAATGGCACAACAGAAACCTTGTGCAAACAATGATAACTGCACGGAAGAAACCTCGTGCCACAATAAGACTCCGCATGGCATAAACCTCATTCCACAATAACACTCCGCACGATAGAAACCTCGTGACATAACTAATCAGTTATCTTCACAAAAATCATGAAAACAACACATAACAAATGGAACAATACAACAAGGAATCCTATAGTTAACGAATGAATATGAAATCAAAGGAAGTAGGTAATTCAACTAAGCATGTTGCAAAAATTGCAAGTAAAAGATAAGACACACAGACATGTGACATTAGGCTAAACACGATGACTACACGTGATAGAGTACCTCAATTAAGGGAAATAAAAGGAACTATTTAGCAAAAACCGGATGTTCAACATTTGGCCCGAGTACGCACTTGTCACCTCGCGTACCCAGCCTTCACGTATTGCAAATACCATTAAAGTATCAAATCCTAAGGGGAATTTTTCCCACACAAGGTTAGACAAGTCACTTACCTCAAACCTCGCTCAATCAATCAATAAGAAGTCTTTTCCTTCGATTTTTCGACCCTGAATGGCTCAAATCTAGCCAAAACTAATTACATACTATAAATAAAACGGGTAAAAGTCACAAATTATAAATACCCATTCGACCATGAGTCCACCCATACCAAAATTACTCAAATCAGATACAAAAATCTCGATCAAAACCTCAATATTCGGCCTAAGGATTTTCCACCTTTTCCCCCTAATTCCTCAACCCAAATCCTTAATTAAATAAAGAAATTAATGATAGATTAGTGGAAATTAATCAAAAACGAGTCAAGAATCCTTACCCAAATGTTTTCTCTGACCGTGACTGACTACACGCGAACATGGACAAGAAGTACCCAGACCTATACAATCGCAAACGAAGCCACACGATCGTGAAGCAGTACCGCGGGTGAACTGCAGCACCCAAAACCTCTATGCGAACGCGGCCTACACCACGCGTTCGCGAAACGCTGTGAACCAACCTTTTGCGTTCGTGTACTATTCTCTGCAAACGCGTAGAGTAAAACACAGTCCACCCAAAAAACCACTTCGCGATCGTGGACCAATACACGTGACCGCATTAAAGGAAACCAGACTTGAGAAAAACCAGCAATTTCAGCTATTCTTCGAAGTACCGAACATGATCTTAATCACATCCGAGGTCTCAGGGACCTCAACCAATTGTACCAATAAGTCCTGAAATATCATACAAACTTAGTCGAGCCTTTAAATTACATCAAACAATGCTAAAACATGAATTTCGCATCAATTCAAGCCTAATGAACTTTAGAACTTCAAACTTCTACATCTTATGCCGAAACCTATCAAATCAAGTCCGATTGACCTCAAATTTTGCACACAAGCCATAATTGATATTACAGACCTATTCTAACTTCCGCAATCAAAATCTGACCCCGATATCAAAAAGTCCACTCCCGGTCATAATTTCCAAAAATCATCCAACTTTCGCCAATTAACACCAAAATGACCTACGGACCTCCAAATTAACATCCGGACATGCTCCTAAGACCAAAATTTCCCGTGGAGCTATTGGGACCATCAAAATTCTATTCCGGAGTCGTCTTCATACAATTCAAACTACAGCCGACTCCTACGACTTAAAGTTTTATTTTTAGGGACTATGTGTCCCATTTCACTCCGAACCCAAAACCCAAACCTCCCGGCAAGTCATGTAACCATAGTATAATACAGAGAAGGTAATAATTAGGGGGACATGGCTAATACACTCAAAATGACCCTCCGGGTCATTACACGAGTGCGTGCCTTTTTCCGCATAAGCGAATTCTTTGGGCTTAAGTGAATTCCGCACCTGCGATGGTTTTCCCACAGGTGCAGAGCTGCAGATGCGGCAGTGTGGTCGTAGGTGCTATGTAACTAGGCAGGAAAGGGGATTTTTCGAGGGTTTTTCTTCATTTTAATTTTGGGATTTTGAGAGCTCGGTTTGAGGCGAAATGTTGAGGGATTTTCAGAAGAATTGTTGGGGTAAGGATTCTTGACTCGTTTTTTTATTTATTCACATGAATCTACTGTTAATTACATCTTTTAATTAGTGTTTTGGAGTTTAAAATTGGGGAAAAAATATAGAATTCCTTAGATTAAATTCTTGAGTTTTGAGAGGCGAAATGAGGTCGGATTTGGACAATTCTTGTATGGTTGAACTCGATAACGAATGGGTGTTCGGATTTTATCATTTTGGTCGGGTTCCGAGATGCGGGCCCGACTCGACTTTTTGGAGAAATTTTTTAATTCTTTGCTAAAATCATAATTTCATTATTTAAATTAGTTTCCTATAAATATATTTATAGTATGAAATTATTTTGGCTAGATTCGAGCCGTTTGGAGTTGGAAAATTTAAGGGAAAGGCCTTTTAGTTGATTGATTTATTGCGGTTAGAGGTAAGTGATTTGTCTAACCTTGTGTGGAGAAAATTTCCCTTAGGATTTGGTATTGTTGTAATAATTGTGATATATGAAAGCTGTGTACACAAGGTGACGAGTGAGTGCACATGCTAAATGTGAAATTCCCCATTTTTAGCTAGGTAGATTTATTTCCTCTTTTAATTGAGTTGCTTTAACATGTTGTAGTCATCGTACCTAGTCTAACTTCACATGTCTACTTGTCTTATCGCTTATGTGCAACTTGTACTACATGTTTAGTTGAATTACTTGCTTTCTTAAATTCTGTATTCATTATTTAAACTGTGGGGTTCTTTACTTGAAATTTGCTATCCTTGAAATACATTGTTGTTGAGTTTGGTGTTGAATTGCCAAGGCCATGGTTTCTATTGAGGCAAAGTGTATGTTGTGAAATATCATCTTATTGAGTTGTTATGTCTTGGCATTTGTGTTATTGTTGAGAGGATTGTGTGGTTGTTTGCACGAGGTTTATGTCGTGCTGTTGTTACTATTTGCATGAGGTTTTTGACGTGCCATTGTGATTATTGATACGCATACGGTGGTATAAGGTATGGGTGTTGACACATGCGGTGAGATAAGGTGGGCTTGATATGCGTGGCTAGTAGGGGAACTACTAGAAGTCGTGCAGTGTTATTTGGTAGGCTAAAATGCAGGGTGCTATTTTGGGACCCCCGCGGTGATATAAGAAAAGATTGTGATTTACTTTTATGATTTGGGACTACAGGGCGGTACCTCGGGAGTGCCCCTATTGATCTTTCTCTATTTGCTGTATTTTGTTTGGTTGTTATTTTCCTTAACATGTGAAATCCTTGTTTTCCTCCTGGGTTGTATTAGCTGCCTTAAGTACGTGTTGTTATCTTTCAGTAAATTCTTTGTTTTTTCATTTCCTTATAATTATAATTATATCATTATATCTTCTGTCTTGATTCTTATTATCTCGAGTAAGGTGTTTACTTGACGTCGTCACTACTCTACCGAGGTTAGACTTGGCACTTACTGGATACTATTATAGTGTACCCATACTACGCTTCTGCACATATTTTTGTGCAGGTCTAGGTACATCCTATCAGCCTCGGTATTAGCGTACTGAGTTGCTTGCTTTTGGCGACTTCAAGGTACACATGCCTGCGTCTGCAGGCCTCAGAGTTCCCTTCTACCCTGCCCTTCCTTATTTCTTTTTATCTTTTTAGACGGTGATGTATAGGATTGTTCGGTACTGTATCTAGAGCTTGTGACTTATATCTCACCAGGTTTTGGGATTGTGCATATTGAGTTTTTGGTAGATTCTACTTATGAAATTGTTGGGATGTTCAAGTTATGATCTCTTATTTAATGTTTCTACATATTTATAGGCTTACCTAATCTCAGAGGGTAGGTGCTGTCACGATATCCTATGGAGAAAGATTGGGGTCGTGACATAGGCCGAGCTCAAACTTGAAAATGGTGAGAAATGGGAAGAATACCCATTTTTGGACTGTTTTAATCATTGGTGCCATGTCTTCTTCGCGTTCACGAAGGACCTGACGCGATCACGAAGAAAAACGGCCCAATTGGCCTTCGGGTTCGCGAGATGCTCTACGTGTTTGAGATGGCCTCTCCCCCATGGACTTCGCGTTTGCGAGCCTAGGATCGCGTTCTGGTATAATATCACACAGATTCCCTCCCAGACCCCATAACCTACGCGTTTGCAAGTGGACGATGGCATTCGCGAAGGATAAGCCCTCCACTACTTCGCGTTCGCGAATAACGATTTGTGCCCCCACCTAAATTCCCCTTCGCGATCGTGAGTGTAGCTTCCCGATCGCAAAGCACATTACACCAAACATCAGCGACAACAAAGACCAGCAACTTTTCAAGTTCAAAATGGTCTGTAGCCTATCTGAAACTCACCGGAGTCCCTCAGGCTCCAAACCAAACATGTACACAAGTGTAATAACATTATACCAACTCGCTCGCATGATCAAAACACCAAAATAACACATAAAACTACGAATCAGACATCAAAATGCATGAAATTTTCAAAGAAACACAAGAATTTCCAAATTCGCAACCGAGCGTCCGAATCGTATTAAATCAAATCCTCTTTGCATCAAATTTTGCAAACAAGTTTAAATAGTTTAATGAACATATACCAAGTTTCGAAACTGAAATCCGAACCCGATAGCCATAAAGTAAACCTACGGTTAAACCTAGGAAATCTTTAAACCTTCAAATTACTAGTTCTCAACAAATCACGTCAAATTAAGTTAGGGACTTCCGAATTTAATTTCAGGCATATGCCTAAATCTAAAATTACTGTCATGACCAAAAATTCACCTAGTTGTGATGGCACCTAACCCAACAAGTCAGGTAAGCCAATTAACAATTATCCAATTTAGATGAGATTTATTAAGAAAAGAAAGGATAATAAAACTAATTTTATACAAGAATTCCCAAGGACTGGTAGTACAAATCATGAGCTTCTAAGATTAGAATTTACAAAGCTGGTATGAAATAAATACATCGTTTGTTTGAAATGTACATAAATAGATTTTTAGAAATCTAAGGCTGCCATGAACAAGAGACAGCTACAACTGGAACGCATGTACGTCTTCAAATCCCGCTCTCGTCGATCACACCAACATCAGCATCCAATATATACACGCAAGGTGCAGAAGTGTAGTATGAGTACAACTGACCTCATGTACTCAATAATTAACAAACCGAACCTTAGGTTAAAAGTAGTGACGAGCTGGAACACAAGTCAAAGTCCAACACCAATAGCCAACAGCAGCTCATAACAATATAATAAAGTGGTATAGGAAATAACTCGGAAATAGAAGGTTCAGCTCGTTCACAGTTACAGAAAATAGACATGCTTTTCAAGTATACAAATGAAATCCCAATTTTTTTACCGAAAGCACCAAAATATGAGAAAGTTAGTAAAATCGTGATTTTCATTCCAAAACTTTTCAACAGGTAAATGTTTCATTATGAAATGGCATGAGGAAAAGTACATCTCTATGCCCACATGTCAATGTGTATGAGAAGTCATGAATGACGTGATACCGTACATCATGAGGAAAAATGTGTCACTATGCTTGTATGTCAAGTGTGCATGTCAATGTAGTACAAAATATGAAATCAAATGCATCCTCTCAGGGCCACAGTCGCTCAACCTTCCCATTCACTCAGCACTCAGCACACTCGGCACTCGCACTCAATAGGTACCTGCGCTTACTGGGTGTGTGTGCAGACTCCGGAGGGGCTCCTTCAGCCCAAGCGCTATAATCCACACGGATAACTCACGTGTTGCACGGACAACTCACGTGCTATAACATAATATTTGGATCCTCACGGACAACTCACGTGCTGCACGAACAAATTACGTGCTATAGTATCAATATTTGATTCCGCACGGACAACTCACGTGCTATAGTATCAATATTTGATTCCGCACAGACAACTCACATGCTGCACGGACAACTCATGTGCTATAGTATCATAACCTCACAATCAGGCCTTCGACCTCACTAAGTCATCAATCTCTCCAGTCTCTAAGGCTCACTATGTCATGAAACTAGCCCAAAATGATGACATGACGTATCAAAAAATAACAATAGAGACTGAGATATGATATGCAATAAATGAACATGACTGAGTATGAAATTAAAATGTAAACAAATCACTCAACAAAAGTAATGACCTCAGTGGGTCCTAACAACATAAGCACGTAGCCTAGACATGGTTTCTAACATGGATCACAACTCAAAAGCTCTAGTACTTAGAGATTTCATGGTAACATATAAGATGAGGCAACTACAAAGTGCCACAGAAATAATGGAGTCACAATTCATACGGTTCATGCCCACACACCCGTCACCTAGCATGTGCATCACCTAAACACCAAACACATAATAATTCAAGGTTTCATAACCTCAGTACAAAGTTTAGAAGTGTTAATTACCTCGAACAAGCCAAATTAAATAACGAGTAAGCCAAATGATGCTCCAAAATACCTTCACACGCGTACCAACCTCCGAACGGCTCGAAACTAGCCAAAAACAACTCAAAACATCAAAATCGCCTCAATCTGAGTCCCACGTCTCAAAATATGAACAAAAAACCAAAACCTCGATATATAGCTTCTGCCCAGCATTTACACATATGCAATCACATTATCACATCTGCGACCTCCGCTTCTACGGACTATTCCCAGTTCTGCGAATCCCTCTGAAGACTAGACTTCCGCACTTGCAGAGCTTTCCCCGCTTCTATGCACACGCAGGTGCGACAAACAACTCCCTCTTCTGCACCACACATCGCTTATGAGGCTAGTCTTACGCTTCTGTAGACACGCAGATGCGCCCATACTTCCACTTGTGCGGTCTTCCTCACCAGCTCGCACCTCAATTATGTGACTCCTCTGTTGCTTCTGCGACCATCTCACCTGCGCAACCCAGCCGCAGGTGCGATCACACCAGATCTGCCACCAGCAACTTTAGCCAAAAATGATCCAAACAAATCCAAACCTTGTCGGAACCTCACCCGAGCCCCTCGGGACCACGTCTGAACATACTAACAAGTCCCATAACCTAGTACGGACCTACTTGAGGCCTCAAATAATGCATAACAATATCAAAACGACGAATCGCACCTCAAATCGAACTTAATGAACTTTGAACTTTTCAACTTCCAAAACTCGCGCTGAAAACATATCAAATAAACCCGGAATGAACTTAACTTTTGCACACAAGTCCCAACTGACATAACGAAGCTATTCCAATTCCTAGAACCACAATCCGAATCAAATATCCTCAAAGTCAACTCTCGGTCAAACTTATGAACTTTCCAAGCCTTCAAATTCCCAACTTTCGCCAATTAGTGCCAAATCCTTCTACGGACATCCAAATATAAATCTGGGCATACGTCCGAGTCCAAAATCTCCATCCGGACCTAACGGAACCATCAAAACTCCGTTCCAGGGTCAAATTCACAAAAGTCAAACTTTGTCAACTCTTCCATCTTAAAGCTTAAAGCTTAAATCATGAAATTCATTCTTCCAAATCGATGCCGCATAACCTGAAAACCAAAACCGATGATAAGCATAAGTCATAATACATCATACGGAGCTACGCATGCCCTCAAACTACTAATCGAAGTGCAAATGCTCGAAATGACCGGTCGGGTCGTTACATCATCCCCCACTTAAACATGCATTAGTCCTCAAACGTGTCAAGAGTTGTTCCAAAGACATCAACCGCCGTGTAACCTTACCATGCACATAGCCGGGGGTGATCCCACGTCACCCTATTCTATATAGGTTATACAACACAATATATTGAAGATCATTACTTCAACCTTAGACCCTAAACCACATAATCCACTTTCCAATATCCTGAATTTCTTATATGATCTAAGTCTCGCACCTATACACTGTATTGGTGTGAATAAGTTGTATCGAGCCATGACCTTAACCTAAGATGTAATCACATGATATACCACATAACGCAGATGCTCACAACAATAACGTTTGACCATAACAACTACTCAAAATACACCCAATACCGGAAATGAACCTCGTATCAAACAAAACCTCGTTCTAAAACCTTCGTACACTGCCAATGATGAAAGAAACACGCAGAAACTGAAAATCACTTGTCATATCAACAAGCCATGGAGCTCCCTCTCCTTCGACAGGAACTATAGCAAATTCTAAGCTGATCAACGATATTATCCATCCAAATATACCACTAACAAATACGATAGCACTCATACTAGGTCCGACGACCTCATCTTATCAAATAAAAGTTACTCTACAAACATGTCATGCCAATACTACCCGGGGCCACAATCCATGCACCAATACGCAACAATTCAAGTGTATTCAACATAGAAAATCACTCAAATGAGAGAACCATCCCGCAAGCTCAACAAGTACCGCCACAATGAAATGCTAAGGACTCATCACACACCGTAGAACCATAACACACGAATATAACACTAAGGGTCATATCGTAACATAACCCCGCTGTAATGCATGACCCCATCCAAACACTGGTCCATATGAAATACCTCAAGCCACCATGCTCAAAATCAATAACTACACGCAATTCGACATCAAATACCCAAAGTGTATGACCATAACCACGGAGAAGTAAGTAGCATAATATACCGTAGTCCAGAGATAACATAACCAAATGCGCAATCAATCATTCAACACTCTAACATCTATCTCTCTCAAATACCGCTATAAGGCCCAAATATGAACGCATTATGTGTGCATATAACCAACAAATCGCAACCCCTCGTAGCATAGAAGAGTAACTCATAAAACATATCAGGACACGAACAAGCTCAACTCTAACCGACTGACTCACCCCTCAACACTAACCGTATGGAGTCAACAATTCCGACCTAGTGTAGAATACACATCCTCATTGGGCCTACCAATAGAACCCAAATCAACTCTTGTCACCCACAAATAGATATATACTCCTTGGAAAGTCCACAATGACCTAGCCGTAACATATAGTATCATCTGGCTAGCTTTGGCCACATTTTCACAGTCCACAACCACGAAAGAATCTGCTTCTGAGAACTCCCAGTCTCCAAATTCATAAAACACACGAATCACCATATCTGCTCCCAACTCCACCGCTCGAATATCTAACACATCTCTCATACACGATCATCCCACGAGGAATACTTCTATAATTCTTCCGTGCCACATAGCAAAATCTGAATATCGGTGGTCGATCAACCAGAAAAGTACTGCAATATCAATGAAGCATCCGTAAGTCAAAAGACAGTGCACCTTCTAAAATGTACACTCTCCTCGGCCAATACCAAATAGTTATAGCATTCATCTAAACCTCGGAAACCCTCCATACTGCCTAAGAATTCTTTACCTCCCCTTCAAAACTGAATCGCGACCTTGCACATACAAATCTCGATCTTACACAATACACCACCGTTATCATGTCATCATATGAAAAGTACGAGAATCGCATAATCAACTCTGAGTCCAGAAGAAATACACACTCAATAAGCCAGGAACCTTCCATTTGATCTCATCCAGTGGAAACTCACAACACGCTACACGCTCCCCATGGCAACAGGAATATATACCCCAAACTGTGGTAGAAACCATTGAGAACACTTTGAAATCCATTTGCCCATAACCCAGCCATCAGACCTGAGTCCCTCTAACTCAACCACTCCACGCAGGTTGCCAAAACACACGAGCATTGACACAAACCACCTGTAGAGACTCGCCGCATCATAAGTACCCAAAGAAGAAATCCCGCTCTAACGCAACCGAGCAAATTCGTACACCGTGCGCACCACATCTTCCGCAATAATAACTCAACTCATTCCATGATTTCGATATACCCATAAAGTGTAATATAACCTGCATCCAAAAATTCCTTTACTGGAGTCATCCTCGATCTCAACCTTTGCAAGTCATATCTGATTCACAAGTATGCCTCAAACCGAAATCAGCATAATGCATAACCACGCAATCAAATCGTCGATAGCAAACTCCCCCACTTGGCTCAAAGCCAGTAAACAAAACTCTCAATAACTTATAGTACATATACTCTATTACTGCCATAATCTTGCACCGAGGTTCAACTCAATCCTTCATAAGCTCATTTAACACAAACCATCTAATATCTCCAATCACCTGCAAATCTCGCATTCATCCACATGACGATCATGTCAACTTTTTCAACCAAATTCAAAATTCAAATCTCAATACATATACCCCGCTGGTAGAAAGAAAACTCTCCACACAACATTATAAGGCTCACATCTCCGTAAATTACTTCACAGGATATAACCCCCTACTTAGCGTCAAACTGACATCTCTTTATACCCTTTCACAGCCACAGCTACTACACAATCGCTTAATCTTCCTGACTCTAAACTCATCAACAAGACATGAAAATCTTTTTCGCCCCACAAATAAACAACGTGAAAGATTCTGCATTATGATCATAACTCGAGACTATACAATATATTAGGACAGAAATCAAACACCCAATAGTCCTTTTTACATCTCAAGAAAACTATTCTCGTCATAATCAAGCCATTGGAACACATCTTGTAGTCACACCATACTCATCATATCGCCATCCAGCCGCTCATCGAGCCATAAGTTCCACCCATAGGGACGCTACCGATCACATAAGTTCCCAAAAGCACGTGCGCACACAACCGAAATCCATGTGCTCAAGCTATAGTCAAAACCTGGCCTCAAGTCCTCCAGACTGGCCCATCATCAGAACCCAAAAATCACATCTCGCACCTCATCCATGGGAATCACCAGCCAATATCGAGCATGCGTGGAGGGAATTTAAAGAGTTATGTTTGAAGCTTAATCAATGCCGCGTGATAAGGAAACAAAGATGGGAAGCTTATCCTAAATGTCGCGTAGCCTCTCAAAGATAGGTATGGACGTCATCATACCGATCCACAAGACTCTACTAGACACTTGCTCTTGACTTGTAGAACCTATGAACCTAGAGCTCTGATACCACCTTGTCACGACCCAAAATTCACCTAGTCGTGATGGCACCTAACCCAACCCGTCAGGTAAGCTAGTTAACAACTATCCAATTTAGATGAGATGTATTAAGAAAATAAAGGATAATAAAACTGCGTTTATACAAGAATTCTCAAGGACTGGTAGCACAAATCATGATCTTCTAAAATTAGAATTTATAAAGCTGGTATGAAATAAATACATCGTCTATTCGAAATATACATAAACAAATTTTTATAAATTTAAGGCTACCATGAACAAGAGGCAGCTACAACCAGAACTCAGGTACGTCTTCAAATCCCGCTCCCATCGATCACAACAACATCAACATCCAATATCTGCACGCAAGGTGCAGAAGTGTAGTATGAGTACAACCGACCCCATGTACTCAATAAATAACAAACCTAACCTTAGGTTAAAAGTAATGATGAGCTGGAACACAAGTCAAAGTCAAACACCAATAGCCAACAACAACTCATAACAATATAATAAAGTGGTAGAGGAAATAACTCGAAAATAGAAGGTTCAGCTCGTTCGCAGTTCCAGAAAATAGACATAACTTTCAAGTATAACAATGAAATCCCAAATCTTTTACCGGAAACATCAAAAAATGAGAAAGTTTGTAAAATCGTGATTTTCTTTCCGAAACTTTTCAACAGGTAAATGTTTCATTATCAAATGGCATGAAGTAAAGTACATATCTATTCCTACATGTCAATGTGTATGAGAAGTCATGAATGACATGATACCGTACAACATGAGAAAAAATGTGTCTCTATGCTTGTATGTCAAGTGTGCATGTCAATGCAATATAACATAGTGAACAACCATATGCATACTCTCAGAGTATCAATCCTCTTAGTCTTCCCAATCACTCGGCACTCACACTCGCACTCAATAGGTACCTGCCCTCACTAGGGGTGTGTGCAGACTCCGGTGGGGCTGCTTCAGCCCAAGTGCTATAATCCGCACGGACAACTCACGTGCTATAGTATCAATATCTGGATTCGTATGGACAATTCACGTGCTGCAAGGATAACTCACGTGTTATAGTACCAATAACCTCACAATCAGGCCCTCGGCCTCACTCAATCATCAATCTCTCGAGTCTCTTGGGCTCACTATGTCATGAAACTAGCCCAAAATGATGATATGATGTATCAATAAATAACAACAAAGACTGAGATATGATATGCAATAAATGAACATGACTGAGTATGAAATTCCAATGTAAGAAAATAACTCAACAACAGTAATGACCTCTATGAGTCCCAACAACATAAGCATGTAGCCTAGCCATGGTTTCTAACATGGATCACAGCACAAAAGCTCTAGTACGTAGAGATTTCATGGATACAGATAAGCTAAGGTAACTACACAGTACCACAAAAATAACGGAGTTACGATTCACACGGTGCACGCCCACATGCCCGTCACCTAGCATGTGCGTCACCTCAACAACAAACACATAATACAAAATACGGGATTTCATACCCTCAGTACCAAGTTTAGAAGTGTTACTTACCTCGAACACGCCAAATCTAATACCGAGCAAGTCAAACGATGCTCTACAATGCCATCCCGCCCGTACTGACCTTCGAACGGCTCGAAACCCAATCCTTGTGATGACATTTGCCTATAAAATTTCCTCAATTGAGTCCCACGTCTCAAAATTTGAACAAAAGAACCAAAACCTAGATATATAGCTTCTGCCCAGCATTTCTGCATATGCGGTCACATTGTCGCAACTGTGACCTCCGCTTCTGCGGACTATTCTCGCTTCTGTGAAGCCCTCTGAAGACCATACTTCCGCACATGTGGAGCTTTCCTCGCTTCTGCGCACACACAACTCCCACTTCTGCGCCACACGCTGCTTCTGCGGCTAGTCTTACTCTTCCGCAGACGCGCAGATGCGCCCTTACTTCCGCTTATGCGGTCTTCCTCACCAGCTCGCACCTCGCTTCTGCGACTCCTCTGTCACTTTTGTAAACATCTCACCCGCGCAACCCAGTTGCAGGTGCGATCACACCAAATCTGCCACCAATAACTTTAGCCAAAAATGATCCAAACAAATACGAACCTCGTTCAAAACTCATCTGAGCCCCTCAGGATCGCGTCTAAACATACCAACAAGTCCCATAACCTAATACGGACCTACTCGAGGCCTCAAATCACTCATAACAACATCGAAACGATGAATCGCACCTCAAATCGAACCTAATGTACTTTGAACTCTTCAACTTCCAAAACTCGCGCCGAAATATATCAAATCAACCCGCAATGCACTCAAATTTTACACACAAGTCCCAAATGACGTAACGAAACTATTCTAATTCCCAAAACCACAATCTGAATCCAATATCCTCAAAGTCAACTCTAGGTCAAACTTGTGATCTTTTCAAGCCTTCAAATTCCTAACTTTCGCCAATTAGTATCAAATCCTTCTACAGACATCCAAATATAAATTCGGGCGTATGCCCGAGTTCAAAATCACCATCCGGACCTAACGGAACCATCAAAACTCAGTTCCGGGGTCAAATTTAAAAAAGTCAAACTTGCTCAACTCCTTCATCTTAAAGCTTAAAGCTTAAATCATGAAATTCATTCTTCCAAATCGAATGTGCATAACTTGAAAATCAATCCCGACGATTCGCATAAGTCATAATACATCATACGGAACTACTCATACCCTCAAACTACCGAATGAAGTAAAAATGCTCAAAACGACCAGTTGGGTCGTTACAATTACAATATGGACCCACCGGGATTGTCAAAATATCGATTCGTGATCGTTTACACAAAATGTTGACCGTACTCAGCTCAAGTCATTTTTAAAACTAAAATTCACGAATTGAGCACGAAAATCGAGAAACACTAAACGGAACAAATCAAAATCTGGTAATACGAAAATAAGGGCTAGAACTCTAAATGACCTATCGGGTCATCACAAGCGGCTAGCAGAACAAATATCATTTCAACAAACATACCTCGACTTGGATTCTTTTTTGGAGATGTTAAAATGTAATAATTGCTGGAAAATTTTGAACCTTTTCCAAATAGAAATTCCTTCAATTTTTATATTAACCATTCGGATCTGAGGAGTGTTTAGCCCGTTTCTGATTTTGTATACATATGTCGTTTCTTGTTGTGAGTTTCTTCTGATCTTCTATGACCAGGTGCTCTTGACAATTTAGTTAACATGAGAAATGGGAATTGTTTTAGAAAGAGATAGGATAAGAAGGTATAGCAAATATATGCACGGTTCTTTTCTTTTAAGTTTTGGTGTTTCAGTATTTTTCAATACTTTTTAATTTATTTAGATGAAAAAAATATACAATTAACTTTATGTAAAGGAAATTTTCTAGAAAATAACCAATAAAAATGGGATGATTGAATGTTTCTTTTTTGAAAAATCCGTGTGTTACAACATTTATTTTTATATTAATAAGGTTGCCAAGTGACTTGTTAATAGATTGTCGCTTGACTTGTTAATAACTTGCCACTTGGCTTAATGGCAAGCAAGGGCGGATTTAGGGGAGTGAAAGGGGGTTTGCCCCCTTCACCAAAAAATTATAGTATATATATAAAAGAAAAATCCGTTTTGTACATTTATATTTTATATTTGAATCTCCTTAACATTGCCCAAAAGCATAGCTCAGTGGTGAAGGGGGTTCAAAACCTCTGTAAGGTTGTTATTAGTCCCACTTACCACAATCTCTTTTAATATTTTAACTTTTTTTCTTTTTTAAACCCACTTAGTGAAAATCCTGTCTATGCCAATTATATATGATAACTTTATTCCTTTAATATATATATATATATATATATATATATATATATATATATATATATATATATATATTCGCCGGCTATAGACAAAAAAACTCTGGATGCAGAATTTTCTCTCTTTGTTTGATCAATAACTGTAATTGAACAAACCATTTGAATTGTAAAAAATAAAGACAATAATAGTGATGTGAAATACTAGAACGTCTATATATATATGTTGGATATAATTGTAAGGCTATTATATATTGGATATAATTGTAAATGTAATAACTATTTTCTTCAAAATAAATAAAAAAACTAATTATCGGCTATTTGCCTAGAGTTTACCCTGTTTGGGATTCTTGCCTTTACATCCTTTTTGATCAGCTTTGGATTCAAATTCTGTGTCACGACCCAATTTCATCTTAGGTCGCAATGGCGCCCAACACCATTGATAGGCAAGCCAATACTGATTAAACTAATAGTTTCTCGTTTAAATAAATTACTAAATGGATAACATTTTCTCATTTGTTTAAAAGATTTAGAAATTTGTAAATGTGACATAATTAAACGGAAGCAAACGAGTACAAATCGTAAACATGTAAATAAATCTAAATCACAAGTCTACCAGTGTGTGTACCAAGACCTTGTATCACAAGTATGTGGCCAATCTAGTAGAATATACAAAAGAACACTAGCCTACTCTCTGAAATGAAATAAACAGAAAAAAACATAAGGGAGGCTCCAACTGCTGCAGAACGGCTCAGAAGACAGCTCACCGTGAAGTCTCGATATGGGGATCAACCTTGCGCACCTGACTGGTAACTAGATGCACCTTCCTCAAATTCTGTACAATTAAGTACAGAAGTGTAGCGTAAGTACATAAATAATATGTACCTAGTAAGTATCTAGTCTAACCTCGAAGAAGTAGTGACGAGGGGTCGACTCCGACACTAACTAGGGCCAATAACATGCTAATATGAAATTCTAATTAAGCATGATATACAACAATAAGACTCAAAACAAGAAGTAACTGAACAAGTCTTCAAAAATATTTAAGAGCTTGAATCACTTGCTTCCTTTAAAACATATGATCATACAAATAATGAATTTATACCGATTATGAAAGGAACTTTCAGTTCTATTATCACACACGAATACCACTGGGGATGTTTGGCCCGATCCAACATAAATGTAAATTGTGCACTACCGAGGGTCGAACGGCGTGAACCATAGATGCATCTGTTACCCCACTAGCGGATCATACATGCGACGCGGTCAAATATATATTTATCAATAAATTATAACCCTTTCTTGATTCTTTTCAAAATAAAGACAATTTGACTTGAAGCTTGTAAATCCTTAAAAACCCCCAACTCAGTTCTATTTGATACAATTAAGAAATATAATCAAATAACGGTATCCACAAGCATGGTGTAAACCTAAAACTACCCCAAAATAAATAGGAATAGTAGCTACGTACAGACTCTCGTCACTTCGTACGTACGTAGCCCCCACAAATAATAACACGTATTAATTAAGTTCACTTATGGGGTAAGTTCCTTCTTACAAGGTTAGAAAAGAGACTTACCTCGTCTCAAAGCTTACTTCCCAATTCAAGAATGCGCTCAAACATCCAAATTTGATGTCAAACGATTCGGAACTAGCCAAACATTATATAAATCGATCAATCTATGCTCAAAAGTTCATATGTCACGACCCAAAATCCCACCACAGTCGTCGTGATGGCACCTAGTCTCTAAGACTAGCTAAATCGATTTCAATTACACTTTTAAAGCTATGTTTTTAAAAATTTAAATAAGTAATCAAAACTAACAGCGGAACAAATATGAATATACAACCTCCCAAGACTGGTAGTACTGAGTCATGAACTCTAACTGAATACATGAAATTGTCACGAGGACCGTATATACAATACTATTGGATTGCTAATTAATAGTACAATGAAATTAAAAAGACTCCAAGGGACTGCAAAAAGTTCTACCTTGAGTCCTTACGATCCCGCCTTAACTCTTCTCAAGTACGATATCTCCAATACCTGGCTCTGCACAAAAATATGCAGAAGTATAGTATGAGTACACCACGGTCGGTACCCAGTAAGTATCAAGACTAACCTCAGTCGAGTAGAGACGAGGTAAAGTCAAGACACTCACTAATCTAATAGCCTGTGCAATATAATATATAAAATAATAGGAAACAGATAACAATAAAGGCAGGATAAAACAACCAGTGATATGCATAGCAAGACAACAAGAATACCATAAATATTACTCAACAATTAATAAATACAGGTATGTCCAATTAATTCGAGTTTTTCAAATAAATATCCTTCACATATAATTCTTCCAAATAACTCTCTTTCAAATATAGTTTTCTCAACTAATTATCTTTCACATATAATTCTTTCATATAATATTTTATAAATAAAAATCCTTCCAAATAAATATTTTAAATATAATTCTTTCAAATTAAAAAGTTACCATGTGGCACATCATTTCAAAATAAAAAATTATACCGGTCTCAGCCCAATTTTATATTTTTCGTAAACACGGTCTCATCCCATTTTTCATATTTCCACGGCACTTCGTACCCATCATTAAATCATATTACTTCACCGGCACCTCGTGCTCTCATTTCATATCACAATTGCACTGACAATTCACGTGCCAAATATCATTATCAATTAATCACATCACCTTGTGCCCACATTTCATGCCACAACTTCACGAACAATTCACGTGTCAATATCCTCCTTATTTACTCACAGCACATAGTGCCCACATTTTATTTTATAATCCACCCGACAATAGCCATAGGCTCCCAATTTCAATATAAATAAGATTCTTATCAATTTACTAACAAGAAGACAATTTGCACAAGGTATAAAAATAAACACAAGAAAATCACTACATCACATGAAAATCACCAACACCACAACTCCACATCATCACATATCGTCCCTGACAATAGCCACTCTTATCGCTCCTATTGCCACCCTTATCGCTCCTATAACCACCCTTATCGCTCCGCCCAGACAATAGCAATAGCCACCCTTATCGCTCCTATTGCCACCCTTATCGCTCCTATTGTCACCCTTATCGCTCCTCTAGCCACCATTATCCCTCCGTTCAGACAATAGCAATAGCCACCCTTATCGCTCCTATTGCCACCCTTATCGCTCCTATTGCCACCCTTATCGCTCTTATTGCCAACTTTATCGCTCCTATAGCCTCCCTTACCGCTCCGCCCAGACAATATTCCAACAAACACAACAACAGTGAAATGCCACCTTATACCACATAATATCAACGGTGAATTGCCGCCCTTATCTCGTCAAAATAATAACTCACACAGCACAATAATTTACACGGTAAATTATCACGACAACATAACAAAATCAATTCACATTAAAGTTTGCCCAATGGCCATAACAAATTCTAAGAATATAACAAAATCAATTAATTTTACAACCAATAGCCCAAGGACCACATAATGTATATATAAAACCTCAAAATCAATCAGTAGAGATAGAAAAATAATCAACATTGGTCACACCTTCATTAATTCAGATTTAGAAAACTATATTAACACCTCTTCTTAAGTTAATTTAATTAATCATTTGCATAGGAAAAAATCATACTGAAATTAATTTCCAAGAAATATTAAACCAAAAATTCTCACAAAATTTCATAAATATTTCAAGTAATAATCACATCAAATTGTCATATAAAAATAAATTCAACAACAAGGATTTAGGCATGGCAAACAGATAATTTAATAATTATTCATAATTATTCAATTTACTACACAATAATGCCTAATGCTTTAATCCAATAAAAGTTGTACATATAAGCCCGCGTACGTACTCGTCACCTCGCGTACACGACTTTTCACATTTCATAATGGTACATAAGACTCGATGCCTAAGGGGTAATTCCCCCACTCGAGGTTAATCAAGACACTTACCTTTTTGAAGTTATGCCGATATTCCAAAATCGCCTTCTTGCTTGAATTGACCTCCGGACAACCCAAATCTATCCAAATTAATTGTATAACTTCATTAAAATTCATCGAAAATAATTCCGGATAATAATATGTCGACTTAAAAATTTATTCCAAAAAGTCAACAAAAGTCAACGCGGGGCTCGCCCCTCGGAACCCGACATAATTTTCAGAAAATCCGAATACCCATTCCGATACGAGTTCAACCATACCAATTTTATAGAATTCTAATAACAACTCGACCTCCAAATCTTAAATTTCCGGACACGCTCCTAAGTCCAAAATCACCATATAGAGCTATTGACATCATCAAAATTCCATTCCGGAGTCGTTTACTTTAAAGTCGACTCTCCGGTCAACTCTTTCGATTTAAGCTTCTAAATAAGGATTGTTTTTTTAATTAAATTCTGAATCTTCAGTAAATCAAACTCGACCATACCCGCGGGTCATAATACATATTGCGAAGCGGCTCGAGATCTTAAGTCACTGAACGGGGCGTTAATTCTTAAAACGACAAGTCGGGTCGTTACATTCTCCACCTCTTAAACAAACATTCATCCTCGAACATGCTAAGAATTATTATGAGTTTACCCAATTGATGATCTTTCATTTACACATATACTCACGGTTGATCCCCCGTTACCGCATTTGAGATAAACCCGACAATACCATCTCATTTGAAATTATTTCTTTTATCCATATTTGTAAACTTTAAGACCAATTTATTACACTCCAAATATTTTCAAAAAGGCCTAATTTTCATAACAACGCACAATATTAGTCTCAACTGGCTGTAGCAACTCGTGCCTACACGCACATCAACTTTCTTGATAGTGTTGAAGTACTTCAAAAAAATTTTGGGGTATTACATTCTCCCCCCGCTTAGAATCATTCGCCCTCAAACACATAACATAACTTATCTCTTCCTTTGCAAATCTCAATCCTCCAAATTTTACTAACTCCCAAATTTTTTCAGGAATTTTGGCAAAGTCTCCCCTGTAATTTGGCCTATCCACCGCTAGAGTAACACCAAAACAACTCCTGACAACACATCCACAACCAAACAAAATACCATAAGGTATATATCAATAACACCAATCTCAACATTATAAGTACCTCATTATCATAATGATATCAGTACATGAAGCACATCATATGTATGCTCATCACCACATCTCTCATCTTAAAAGTTGTTCATAATTAATTCCAGCATCATCAATTAATCTCATATTAACCACCACCTTATTTCGAATTTTTCACAATACTGATAACAGAATATGAGGCATGAAGACCACATGATTACTTACTCGGATTAATGAGTCACATTTAACGCCACTTGGGTACTCATCTCATATGTTAAAACTCAATGTTTACAGCACGAAAATGGCTGAATATGCACAGAAAATATACAAGAATTATCAGATAAGCCTAACAGGCATGACTCCATATTAATATTATTGTAAAAATTAGATTTAACACAGGGATAATTTTAAACTCATAAATATTTCACCACAAGGACCTCGTCCTTATATAACTTCCTCCGCGGCTTGTAGCCCGGTTTAAGCATTTCACATCACATATAAAATGCGAGGATCTCGTCCTCAACTCCAAATCACAAGTATTTTGCACATTGTGCCAACTGAAATTTCAATTTCCTTTCTTTCTTCTTTTTAAAATATTTCATAAACAGTTTTCACAACACATAATGAACCCTCATACCATTAGGGCGTATAATTCATAAACAAAATTGGAATCAATCATTCCGAAACACATTAAACCCAATGTAATGATTTATAAAAATTACCTTTGGACTTATAGCCCTCAATGGTGTATAGAAATAAAATGACAGACACGGGCTCACATCTTCAAATCTCCCAACAGGGATAAACATATAAGTGGGTCACAAAAATTTACGAAGCTCACCCATAAGCAGAGCATGATAGGAGGACTCACCTCAATATTCAAAACCGAATCAAATTAAGGGACAAATATCCTTTTATAATAAAATCAGGATTGTACCTGTAACACCACCATCTGGTGTATTGGCCTCAGCCAAATCATAGCGATTATGTCAACGGGTTGGGTCTCCACCTCTTAGGCACCCACTACCCGTCTGTCCTCCACCTCTAGCTGACTGTGCATGCGGAGTATCAACTGGAATAAAGCTTGTAGCTAGAATGTTCTGATGAAATCCGCCCCTCCCAAGTATGGGACAATATCTCATGATGTGCCTAATATCACCACACTCATAATAACCCCTATGAGGTCGCGGCTGCACGTACTGAGTCTGTGCCGGATAACTTGAATAACCATAGTAAGAATCTTATGTCCAAAGTACACTATATAACTGGAGTACCCCGAGTAATCTTATGTGCGGACTAAGCTGACCGACTGCTCGAGCCTCCACTATAATGGGTCCTAGCTGAAGAATAAAATCCACTGAACCCTCCAGATCTTCGAGACCTTTTGGCCTCCTTAGACTCCCTTTCCTCGCCTAAAACACCCTCAATCTTTCTTGCAATCTCCACTACTTGTTGAAATGGAGTATCAGTTTGCAATTCTCGAGCCATGCATATTTTAATATCACAATCGAGCCCTTCAATGAATCTGCGGACCCACTCTTTGATTGTAGGAACCAATATAGGTGCATGCCGGGCTAACTAACTGAACCTGATAACATATTCTGACACTGTCATAGTGCCTTGATGCAACCGTTCAAATTCTTCGCACCACGCATCTCGGAGAGTCTGGGGACCAAACTGTTTCAAGAATATTTTTGAAAATTGAGCCCAAGTTGGTGGTGTTGCATTGGCTGGTCTACCTTCTTCATAGATTTGCCACCACATATACGCTACGCCTGATAGTTGAAATGTAGTAAAGGTAACTCCGCTCACTTCCAGAATTCCCATGGTGCGGAGAATACGGTGAAAAATTTCTAGAAATCCTTGGGCATCCTCTGTAGTTGTGCCACTGAAAGTAGGTGGACTATACCTCTTAAACCTTTCAAGCCTCTTTTGTTCTTCTTCTGATGCCTCTAGACTGACCTCGGGCCGAACCGGAATACCAGGTTGTACCGGTATTGCACCCGGAACCTAACCAACGTGAACCTGCTGCTCTGGAGTTGTGGTAGGAGTCCGCTCTACTCCCCCAATCTGCAAAATATTTGGTGCAACAAAGATCAATCCCGCCTAAGTTAATGTACCAAACATACTCAGGAATTGTGCTAAGGTCTCCTGAAGTCCGGGGGTAACAACAGGTGCTTCTGGTACTTGTCCCCTAACTGGAGCTATTGGTGGCTCCTCAACTGTTGTTCTGACAGATGCTCTAGTCACAACACGTGACCTTCCTCAACCTCTACCTCGGCCCCGGCCTCTTGCAGCCCTAGTAGTATGTGTGGATGCCTGCTCAGCTAACCTAGTAGTACGTGTCCTCACCATCTCTTAGAGAATAGAGATACAAAGAATCAAATTCCAAATTCAATAAATTCTGCACAACAGGAATGAAAGAAGTGGAAATTTCCTAACAGTTTCGTAACCTCTCGAAGATAAGTACAAACGTCTCCGTATCGATCCGCAAGACTCTACTAAACTCGTTCACTCGTAGAACCTATGAACCTAGAGCTCTGATACCAACTTGTCATGACCCAAAATCCCACCAGAGACGTCGTGATAGCACCTAGTCTCTAAGACTAGGTAAGCCGATTTCAATTATATTTTTAAAGCCATTTTTAATTTAAATAAGTAATCAAAACTAACAGCGGAACAAATATTAATATACAACCTCCCAAGACTGGTAGTACTGAGTCACGAACTCTAACTGAATACATGGAATGGTCACAAGGACCGAATATACAATACTGTTGGATTACAAATTAACAGTGCAATGAAATGATAAAGACTCCAAGAGACTGCGACGACCAAGCAACTCTACCTTGAGTCCTTACGATCCCGCTTTAACTATGCTCAAATCCGATATCTCCAATACCTGGCTCTGCACAAAAATGTGCAGAAGTGTAGTATGAGTACACTACGGTCGATACCCAGTAAGTATCAAGACTAACCTCAATGTAGTAGAGACGAGGTAAAGTCAAGATACTCACTAGTCTAATAGCATGTGCAATATAATATACAAAATAATAGAAAACAGATAACAATAAGGGCGGGATAAAACAACTAGTGATATGCATAGCAAGACAACAAGAATACCATAAATATTACACAAGAATTAATAAATACACGTACACCCAATTAATTCAAGTTTTTCAAATAAATATCCTTCACATATAATTCTTCCAAATAACTCTCTTTCAAATATTGTTTTCTCAAATAATTATCTTTCACATATAATTCTTTCATATAATATTTTATAAATAAAAATCCTTCCAAATAAATATTTTGAATATAATTCTTTCAAATGAAAAAGTCACCATGTGGCACCTCATTTCAAAATCATAAATTATACGGATCTCAGCCCAATTTCATATTTTTCGTAAACATGGTCTCAGCCCATTTTTCATATTTTCACGGCACTTCGGGCCTATCATTAAATCATATTACTTCCCCGACGCCTCGTGCTCACATTTCATATCATAACTGCACGAACAATTCACGTGCCAATATCCTCATTATTTACTCACAGTACGTCATGCCCACATTTCATTTTATAATATGCCTGGCAATAGCCACAGGCTCCCAATTTCAACATAAATCAGATTATTATCAATTTTCCAACAACAAGACAATTTGCACAAGGTATAAAAATAAACACAAGAAAATCACAAAATCACATGAAAATCACCAACACCACAACTCCACATCATCACATATCGTCCCTGACAATAGCCACCCTTATCGCTCCTATAGCCACCCTTATCGCTCCGCCCAGACAATAGCAATAGCCACCCTTATCGCTCATATTGCCACCCTTATCGCTCCTATTGCCACCCTTATCGCTCCACCCAGACAATATCAATAGCCACCCTTATCACTCTTATTGCCACCCTTATCGCTCCTATAACCGCCCTTATCGCTCTGCCCAGACAATATTCCAACAAACACAACAACAGTGAAATGCCACCCTTATACCCACATAATATCAGTGGTGAATTGCCATCATTATCTCCTCAAAATAATAACTCACACAACACAACAATTTACACGGCAAATTACCACGGCAACATAACAAAATCAATTCATATTACAGTTTGCCCAATGGCCACAACAAATTCCAAGGATATAACAAAATCAATTAATTTCACAACCAATAGCCCAAGGCCCACACAATGTATATATAAAACCTCAAAATCAATCAACAAAGATAGGAAAATAATCAACATAGGTCACACCTTCATTAATTCAGATTTAGATAATTATATTAACACCTCTTCTTAAGTTTATTTAATTAATCATTTGCATAGGGAAAATTCATATTGAAATTAATTTCCAAGAAATATTAAACCAACAATTCTCACAAAATTTCATAAATAATTCAAGTAACAATCACATCAAATTATCATATAAAAACAAATTCAACAACAAAGATTTAGGAATGGCAAATAGATGATTTAATAATTATCCACAATTACCCAATTTACTACACAATAATTCCTAAGACTTTAATCCAATAAAATTTGCACATATAAGCCCGAGTACGTACTCGTCACCTTGCGTACACGACTTTTCACATTTCACAATGGCACATAAGACTCGATGCCTAAGGGGTAATTCCCCCACTCGAGGTTAAGCAAGACACTTATCTTTTTGAAGGTATGTCGATATTTCAAAATCGCCTTCTTGCTTGAATTGACCTCCGGACAGCCCAAATCTATCCAAATTAATTGTATAACTTCATTAAAATTCATCAAAAATAATTCCGTATAATAATACGTCGACTTACAAATTTATTCCAAAAAGTCAACAAAAGTCAATGGAGGGCATGCCCCTCGGAAACTGACATAATTTTCATGAAATCTAAATACCCATTCCGATACGAGTTCAACCATATCAATTTTATCGAATTCCAATAACAACTCGACCTCCAAATCTTAAATTTCTGGACACGCTCCTAAGTCCAAAATCACCATACAGAGCTATTGACATCATCAAAATTCAATTCTGGAGTCGTTTACTCAAAAGTCGACTCTCCGGTCAACTCTTTCGATTTAAGCTTCTAAAGAAGGATTGTTCTTTTAATTAAATTCAGAATCTTCAGTAAATCAAATTCGACCACACATGCGGGTCATAATACATAATGAGAAGCGGCTCGAGACCTTAAGTCACTGAACAGGGCGTTAATTCTTAAAACGACAAGTCTAGTCGTTACATCATATCTCCATTATTAAAGTGATTACCCAACCAAAATTGCAAGATTTCTAAAATTCACCCCGAGGCCCACACGCCCGGATTTCGGAAATGTTTGAAGAAGGTTGTTACCCATAACCTTAGGAACATAATATTTGATTTTCACTAAGTATCATAATCATTTTCATGGTAAAATCTCATTTTTTATTAAACCCTAGGTTTTTCATCTCAACCCATGATTTCTACCAAATTTGCATGTGGAAATCTACCTATAATATATGTACTAAACACATATTCAAAAGAAATTACTTACCTCACAAAGCGAGGTTGAAATCCCCTCCTTAGAAGCTCTCAAATCGCCCCAGAGTGGAAGAAAATGTGATAAAAATGGTCCTGACCCATAATAAATGAGGCTCACTACCTCCAGCGGTTTCCGTACCTGCGGCCATAGGGCCGCACCTGCTCCCTCGCTTCTGCAGACAAGGGTCCGCTTTTTTGGAATTCACTAGGCCGGCTGGATCGCTTCTGCGGACGGGTACCCGCTTTTGCGAAGGATGGGCCATATCTATGGAACCTGGGCTGCCCTCCTTTGTCCGCTTCTGCGAGGCTTGGCCCGCACCTACAAGCTCGTACCTGCGGCTGACCAAGCACAAGTGCGGTTTTGACAGATCTGGTGCATCAACTGTTGCTCCAAATTCCCATCTTGGTCCGAGCCTTGTCCGATTGACACTCGGGGCCCCGCCCAAACATACCAACATGTTTCGAATCATAAAACGGACTCGCTCGAACTCTCAGAACGCTCGAAACAACATTAAAACTAAGAATTGCACCCCAAAACCAATTGAATCAAACTTAAGAACTTCAAGTTCTTCAATTTACTTCCAATGCGCCAAAACGTACTTAAACTACTGGTAATGACACCAAATTTTACATGCAAGTCTTAAATGACATTACAGAACTATTCCCGATCTCGAAATTCCGTTTGGATCTCGATATCACCAAAATCCGCTCCAAACCAAATTTAAAGAACTTTTAAAACCTTCAAGAACCAACTTTCACTATTACGCGCCGACACGCTCCCGGGTCATCAAAAACCTGATCCGAACATACGCTCAAGTCCAAAATTATCATACGAACCTATTGGAACCATTAAATCCCGATTCCGAGGTCGTTTACTCAAAAAATATTGACCGAAGTCCAACTTGGCCTTTTAAGCCAACCTTAAGGAACCAAATGCTCCAATTTCAACCCGAACCCTTCCAAATCCCGAACTAACCATCCCCGCAAGTCATAAAATAGTAAAAGCATGTACGAGAAGTATTATTTAGGGGAACGGGGTTCTAGAAAGCAAAATGAACGGTCGGGTTGTTACATTCTCCACCTCTTAAACAAACGTTCGTCCTCGAACGGTTTTAGAATCATACATGAAGTGCTGAATAAGTGTGGATATATGCTCTACATGTCCTCCTCGGACTCCCAGGTCACCTCCTCAATTGGTTGGACACTCCACTGGACCTTTACCGGGGAAATCCTCTTAGATCTCAACTGGTGATCCTGTCTAGCAACAATGGCAATTGGCTCCTCCTCAAAACCCAAGCTCTTATCCAGCTAAATAGTGCTAAAGTCTAACACATGTGATAAGTTGGCGTGATACCTCCGGAGCATAGACACGTGAAAAAACAGATGAACCCCTGATAGGCTGGGAGGTAAAGCAAGGTCATAAGCAACCTCCCCAACATGCCTCAACACCTCAAATGGGCCTATAAACCTTGGGCTCAACTTGCCCTTCTTCCCGAATCTTATAATGCCCTTCATCGGCAAGACTTTTAAGAGAACCTTCTCGCCTACCATAAATGATACATCATGCGCCTTCTAATCCGCGTAACTCTTCTGTCTGGACTGTGCTGTGCGATGTCGCTCCTGAATCTACTTTACCTTTTCCAAGGCATCATTCACCAAATCAGTACCATATAACTTAGCCTCGTCGGGCTCAAATCACCCGATAGGAGAACGACATCGCCAACCATACAAAGCCTCAAATGGAGCTATCTCAATGCTGGACTGATAACTGTTGTTGTAAGAAAAGTCGGCCAAAGGCAAGAACTGATCCCACTATCCCCCAAAGTCAATCACACATGCTATGAGCATGTACTCTAAGATCTGGATTGTCCGCTCTGACTGCACGTAGGTCTGTGGATGGAATGTAGTGCTGAGCTCTACACGGGTCCCCAACTCACTTTGTACAGCTATCCAGAAATGCAAAGTGAACTGAAGGCCACCGTCTGATATGATGGAAACAGGCACATCGTGCAACCGAACTATCTCCCGAATATAAATTTGGGCCAACCTCTCTGATGTATAAGTAGTTGCAATTAGAATGAAGTGTGCTGACTTGGTAAACCTGTCAACAATGACCCAAACTGCATCTAACTTCTGCAAGGTCTGTGGCAACCCAACTACGAAGTCCATAGTAATGCGTTCCCATTTCCACTCTAGTATAGTCATTTACTGGAGTAAGCCACCTGGCCTCTGGTGCTCATACTTAATCTGCTGGTAATTTAGGCACCTAGATACATACTCAACTATGTCTTTCTTCATCCCCCGCCACGAATAATGTTGTCTCAGGTCCCGATACATCTTCGTAGCACCTGGATAAATGGAATATCGAGAACTGTGTGCCTCCTCTAGAATACTTTCCCTCAAGCCATTGACATTAGGAACACATAGACGACCCTGGAGTCGCAGGACACCATCCTCACCAATAGAAACCTCCTTGGCAACATCATGTAGTACCGTCTCCCTGAGAACTGCCAGGTGCAAATCATCAAACTATCGACCCTTGATCTACTCCAATACTGAAGACTGGGTAACAACACATGCAAGAACTCGGCTGGGCTCTGAAATATCCAACCTTACAAGTCTGTTAGCCAAGGACTGAATGTCTAAAGCTAGTGGTCTCTCATCTGCTGAAATGATTGCCAAGCTACCCATGCTCTCTGCCTTCCTACTCAAGGCATCCACGACTACATTCGCCTTGCCGGGATGATAGAGAATAGTGATATCATAGTCCTTTAGTAACTCAAGCCATCTGTGCTGCCTCAAAATGATATCCCTTCACTTGAAAGAGTGCTGCAAACTGCAGTGATCAGTGTAAACCTCACAAGGCACCCCATATAGATAATGCCTCCAGATCTTAAGAGCATGAACAATCGTGGCCAACTCCAAGTCATGCACAAGAACATTCTTCCCATGGGGCTTCAACTAACGTGAAGCATATGCAATAACTCGCCCCTCCTGCATCAATACACAACCCAGGCCAACGCGTGAAGCATCGCAATACACAGTATACATCCCCGAACTGGATGGCAACACTAGAACTGGTGTTGTAGTCAAGGCCATCTTGAGCTTCTAAAAGCTCGCCTCATAATCACCGATCCAACAGAATGGAGCACCCTTCTGGGTCAATCTACTCAAAGGTGCTGCAATGGATGAGAAGCCCTCCACAAATCGATGATAATAAACTGCTAGCCCCAAGAAACTCCTAATCTCAGTCGCCAAAGTAGGATGTGGCCAACTTTAAATCGCCTCAATATTCTTGGGATCCACCTTATTACCCTCGCCTGATACCAGATGCCCCAAGAATGCTATAGAATCTAACCAAAACTCACATTTGGAGAGCTTAGAATATAACATCTGTTCCCTCAAGGTCTGAAGCACCACTCTCAAATGCTGCTCATGCTCCTCCATGCTATGTGAGTAAATCAAGATGTCATCAATGAAGATAATAACAAAGGAATCGATATAAAGCCTGAACATCCTGTTCATCAAATCCATAAATGTCGCTGGGGCATTAGTCAGGCCGGAGGACATCACTAGAAACTCATAATGGCCATATCTAGTATGGAAGGCAGTCTTCGGAACATTTGAGTCCCGAATCTTTAACTGATGGTATCCCGATCTCAAGTCGATCTTAGAAATTACCCTAGCACCCTGAAACTGGTCAAACAAATCATCAATACGTGACAACGGGTACTTGTTCTTAATGGTGACTTTGTTCAACTGGCGGTAATCAATGCATATCCGCATAGTCCCATCCTTCTTCTTCAAAAATAATACTGGTGCACCCAAAGGTGACACACTCGGCCTGACGAACCCCTTCACTAGCAACTCCACAAGATGTTCCTTCAACTCTTTTAATTCTTTCGGAGCAATACGATACAGTGGGAAGGATATATGCTAAGTGCCTAGAGCCAAGTCAATAAAGAAATCAATATCATGATCCGGTGGCATGCCTGGAAGCTTAGAAGGAAACACATCGGCGAACTCATGAACTACTGGCACTGAATTAATCGCCAAAGACTCTGCGGTGGTATCCCGAACATAGGCTAGATAAGCCAAACAACCTGTCTCGACCATATTTTGAGCCTTCAGAAAAGAGATAACCCGACTAGATGTACTGACAGACAAACCCTTCCATTCCAATCTATGCAACTCTGGCATTACTAAGGTAACAGTCTTGGCATGGCAATCAAGGATGGCATGATATAGGGACAACCATTCCATGCCCGAGATGACCTCAAAGTTGGTCATATCAAGTAATAAAAGGTCCGCTCTAGTCTCGTAACCACAGAATGCGACCACACAGGACCGATAGATCCGATCCACAAACGCAGAATTGCCCACAAGAGTGGACACATAAACAGGAGTACCCAAGGACTCACGAGGAATATCCAGGAAATGAGCAAACAAAGATGATACATATGAACAGGTAGATTCCGGATCAAATAGTACTGAAACATCCCTACCGTAGATAGAAATAATACATGTGATCACGGCATCTGAGGCCACTACATCTGGTCTGGCCGGAAAAGCATAGAATCTAGTTGGAGTGCGGGTTGGCTGGCCTCCACCTGACTGAACAATAGCTGGCTGACCTCCCCCTTCCTGGCCTCTACCTCTAGGCTGGCCCCTACCTTCCTGTCTCCCACCTCTGGGCGGTCGAACGGCTGGTGCTGCAATCATGGGATGATGACCCTGATGTACTGCTTTGCCCTGAAGTCTGGGACAAATTCTCTTCATGTGACCCGGATCTCTAGACTCGTAACAACCTCTCGGTACCATAGACTGTTGCTCTAAAGTCTGACCCTGATGGCCTAAATACCCACTAGAAGAACCATGAATGGCTAGTGAGCGGTATGAACTCTCTGGCATGGCGCTGAAATAGGCACTGGAAGAATCCTGATGAGCTGGTGGGCGATAAGAACTCTTTGGCATAGCACTAAAATACGGTTGCACCGGAGCACCCTGAGGAGGTGGTGGTGCTCGATATGTGGCCCTGCTAAGCTGACCCCTCCCAAACTTCTCTTTTCCCCTTGCCAGGGCACCTCTAAACTCTGCAGAGAATCAAGCCCTCTTGTCCTGCTGTATATCCTTTATACCCCTCTGGTAGTAGCCCTCAATCCTCCGAGCAATCTCCACTACTAGCTGATAACCAGTACCCATCTCAACGTTTGGGGCCATACTATCCCGAAAACCGGGGTGCAACCTCGCAACAAATCTTCACACTCTCTCTGCGTCGGTAGGAAATATTATAAGTGCATGGCGAGACAACTCGGAGAATTTCGCCTCATAATTGGTCACTAACATCTGACCCTGCTCGAGCTGCTCGAATTGACCTCGCAACTCTTACCTCTGATAGGCTAGAATATACCTATCCAAGAAAACTTGTGTAAGCTGGTCCCAAGTCATGGGAGGAAAACCCACTAGTCTGCGAAGAAGATAAGACTGCCACCATCTACGGGCCCTGCCCTCCAATTGGAAAGTAGTGAAATCCACCCCATGGGATTCCAATATCCTCATATTGTGTAGTATGTCCCTGCACAGGTCAATAAAATCCTGGGGATCCTCATGCCGCTCTCCCCCGAAGAGAAGAGGGTGTAGCCTAGTCCATTTGTCCAATAGCTTATGCGGATAGCCATCAACAACTGGTCTAGCCTCAGGTGCAACCGCTGTAACTGGCTGGGCTCCGCCCACGGGTAGTGTACCCGGAGTCTGATATACTGCAGATGCATGCCCCAGAGCATGGGCAGTAGGGGTATGTGCTCCCCCTCATTGAGATGTGGCTGGGTCTGCTGGAAATAAACCAGCCTGAGTCATAGTGTCCATGAACCGCAACATACGGCCCATGACCTCCTGAAAACCCGGTGCTTACATGAAATCTACCGGGACTAGCTCTATGGCGTGCACCTCACCCTCCTCCTCAATGGGGGTGCTACCGAGGCAGCTCTGTGACACCCTCGTACCCTACCTCGATCGGTTCCTCCCCCGGCCACTACCTCTGCCTCTAGCAATGGGGGGAGCAGCTCCTCCCGTGTTTGGGATGTCTGTCGTACGCGTCCTCACCATCTGTGAGAGAATAGAAGAAAGAAACTTAGTATACCATCAATTGCACGATAGGAGATGAATAAAGAGTAGTTTCCTAACACCCTATAGCCTCTCGAAGATAAGTACGGATGTCTCTGCACTAATTCGCAAGACTCTACTAGGTCGGCCCATAACTTGTGAGACCTATGTGAACCTAGTACTTCGATACCATGTTGTCACGACCCAATTCCATCTTAGGCCACGATGGCGCCCAACACCATTGCTAGGAAAGCCAACACTGATCAAACTAATGATTTTCCGTCTAAATAAATTACAAAGTGGATAACATTTCCTCATTTGTTTAAAGGATTTAGAAATTTGCAAATGTGACATAATTAAACGGAAGCAAACGAGTACAAATCTTAATCATGTAAACAAATCCAAAATTATAAGTCTACCAGTGTGTGTGCCAAGACCTGGTGTCACAAGTATGTGGACAATCTGGTAGAATATACAAAAGAACAATAGCCTACTGTCTGAAATGAAATAGACAAAAAAATAAATAAGACATAAGGGAGACTCCAGCTGGTGCAGAACGACTGGGAAGGTAGCTCACCTTGAAGTCTCGAGATGGGGATCAAATCTGCGCACCAGACTGGTAACCAGATGCACCTGCCTCAGATCCTGTACAATTAAGTACAGAAGTGTAGTGTGAGTACATAAATAATATGTACCCAGTATATATCTAGTCTAACCTCAAAGAAGTAGTGACGAGGGGTCGACTCCGACACTTACTAGGGCCAATAACATGATAATATGAAATTCTAATTAAGCATGATATACAACAATAAGACTCGGAACAAGAAATAACTGAACAAGTCTTCAGAAATATTTAAGAGTTTGAATCACTTTCTTCCTTTAAAACAATTGATCACACAAACAATGAATTTATACCGATTATGAAGGGAGCTTCCAGTTCTATTATCACACACGAATACCACCGAGGACGTTCCGCCCGATCAAACATAAATGTATATTGTGCACTGCCGAGGGACGAACGACGCGAACCATAGATGCATCTGTTACCCCGCTAGCGGATCATACATGCGACGTGGTCAAATATATATTTATCAATAAATCATAACCCTTTCTTGATTCTTTTCAAAATAAAGACAATTCGACTTGAAGCTTTTAAATCCTTAAAAATCCTCAACCCAGTTCCATTTGACACACTTATCAAATATAATCAAATAACGACATCCACAAGCATGATGTAAACCTAAAACTACTCGGACATAAATAGGAATAGTAGCTACATACGGACTCTCGTCACTTCGTGCGTACGTAGCCCCCACAAATAACAACATGTATTAATTAAGTTCACCTATGGGGTAAGTTCCCTTTTACAAGGTTAGAAAAGAGACTTACCTCATCTCAAAGCTTACTTCCCAATTCAAGAATGCGCTCAAACCTCCAAATTTGCTGCCAAACGACTCGGAACTAGCCAAATATTATATAAATCGATCAATCTATGCTCAAAAGTTTATATCTTCACTATTTAAGTGATTACCCAACCAAAATTGCAAGATTCCTAAAATTCACCCCCAGGCCCACACGCCCGGATTCCGGAAATATTTGAAGAAAGTTGTTACCCATAACCTTAGGAACATAATATATGATTTTCACTAAGTTTCATAATCATTTTCGTGGTAAAATCTCATTTTTTATTAAACCCTGGGTTTTTCATCTCAACCCATGATTTCAACCCAATTTTTATGTGGAAATCTACCCATAATATATGTACTAAACTCATATTTAAAATAAATAACTTACCTCATAAAGCTAGGTCGAAATCCCCCTCTTAGAATCTCTCAAATCGCCCAATAGTGGAAGAAAATGTGATAAAAATGGCCCTAACCCGTAATAAATGAGGCTCACTGCCTCCAACGGTTTCCACACTTGCAGTCATAGGGCCGCACCTGCGCCCTTGCTTCTCTGGACAAGAATCCACTTCTGCGGAATTCACTAGGCCGGATGGGATCGCTTCTGCGGACAAGTACCTGCTTCTGTGATCCCGCTTCTGCGAAGGATGGGCCGCATCTGCGGAACCTAGACTGCCCTCCTTTGACCGCTTCTGTGAGGCTTGGCCCACATCTGCGAGCTCGTACCTACGGCTGACCAAGCGCAGGTGCGATTTTGACAAATCTGGTGCATCAGTTGTTGCTCCAAATTCTCCACTTGGTCCGAGCCTCGTCCGATTGACACTCGGGGCCCCCGGGGATCCACACGAACATACCAACAAGTTTGGAATCAAAAAAAAGGACTCGCTCGAACTCTCGGAACACCCGAAACAACATTAAAACTAAGAATCACACCCCAAAACCAATTGAATCAAACTTAAGAACTTCAAGTTCTTCAATTTACTTCCAATACGCCGAGACGTACGTAAACTACTCGTAATAACACCAAATTTTACGTACAAGTATTAAATGACATTACAGAACTATTCCCTATCTCAAATTTCCATTTGGACCTCGATATCACCAAAACCCGCTCCAAACCAAATTTAAAGAACTTTTAAAACCTTCAAAAATCAACTTTCACTATTAGGCGGCAAAATGCTCTCGGGTCATCCAAAACGCGATCCGAATATACGCCCAATTCCAAAATCATCATACGAACCTATTGAAACCATCAAATCTCGATTTCGAGGTCGTTTACTCAAAAATGTTGACCGAAGTCCATCTTGGCCTTTTAAGCCAACCTTAAGGAACCAAGTATTCCGATTTCAACCCGAACCCTTCCAAATCCCGAACTAACAATCCCCGCAAGTCATAAAATAGTAAAAGCATTTACGGGAAGTCTTATTTAGGAGAACGAGATTTTAAAAAGCAAAACTACCGGTCAGGTTGTTACATTCCGTTATCTATTTGGTCTTAGTTTAGGACACGTCCCTTTTGATCAGTTTGGGATTCAAAATCCATTGTCTATTTGGTCTTAGTTTAGGACTCAATTTCTTCAAAGTTTACTGACCGAATTAGGCTTCTCCTTTCGTTTCTTCCGAATGTTTTGGAATCAATACCGTATTAGGATTGTCCCTCCCATTTTTACTCTTTGTTTTGGAATCAATTTAGGTTTCTAGAATTTTACAACTATTAAAGAAGTGATTATTCTACATTCTTTGTCATAAACTGACGTCCCCATAGCGAATTTGCTTGTCACTTCAGTAAATTTCTATCTTGTACTATATTCTTGAAGTTATGTAATAATTCAACTATATATCTCATACATGATCATTGGTTTATGTCTCATGTATTATCATTGATTTAAAGTCACTTACAAATGTTGTACAAGTTGTTTGGATCATTGCATTCATCACATAAAATTGGTTAGGTATTCTAACTCATATCAAGTTAATATTTTATTAATTTAAAATTTTTATCACTCTATAGTTGATATATAATTTTAATTACTAATCATTATGCCACTCTATGGTTGATGTATAATTTTAATTACTAATTGTTATGCGAACTGAAGTTGCTCATATTTTCTCAGAAAATTAAATTTATTACCTCTTCTAATTGACTATAGTATACATATCACAATTTTATAATTGTGTTCTTAAAAAATAGCCCTTGACAATTGGTGTCGTTGAATCCACCCAAAGTTTTGACAATTTTCGTTGGTTCAGGTAAACAATTCTCCTTATCGATCTCATGAATAATATTTTATATTATCTTCTTGTTATGATATAATATATTATGTTCTAAAGTTATGTAGCTTTCTTGCAGTTCAACTATGATTTTTCTGTTACTCTTCAAAATTTGAGATTGGGATATTTTGTATTATCAATTTACATAAACTATATGCTAATTTAAATGCTTTGGTTTTATTTGATATTTATTATACTATTGAAAAGTTGGTTTTTCCTGTGCATAAAAATTATACATGATCAATGAGTTGTGTTCTTGCATATGTGATAACAATTTTGCGGCATGTTCTTGTATATGTCATAAAAATCTTATTAATCCTCAATTTTAGTAGTAGGCACATTGTGGCTGGATTAATATATGTTAGTGCATTAGCTATCCATATAATTGGTCTAAATATTTCTTTTAAATCTTCTTTTAAATAAAAACTTTATAATTATGAATGTCTTCTATGACTTTAGTGCCCTTTTGATATTAGACCACTTGTTCGCACTTGATTTCATGTACTCACAATGGCAACTGAAACTGCATTTGCAAACGAATGTGTGCTACATAACAGTTTGAGAAGATCTGATTTTCAGTGGATAATAAAAGTCTTACTTATTCAATGTGGAGTAGTTAAAGAATTTAAAAATGAACAAATCAAGGCCGCCTTCGATGGACTCTGACATTTGTAGATGAGGAAGTAATGTTATTTTTATCTTTTAATTATATCTAATATTTTTCGTATCATGTTCAATCACTATATTAAATTATGATAAAACTTTATAGGAAACAAAAATGCAAGCAATACTTTTCACTGATCAAGTGAATTTTCACTGATCAAGTGAATATGTGGAAGGAACATTCAGAACAAGGCAATATCTATTACATCATTAACGACCGCATAAATGATTGTAAACCTAATTTTCAATCAGTACACAAAGACTTTGAGATTTTGTTCAGTAACAATACTATAGTCAAGAAATGCAACAACCAATTTTTCACTGTTAGCTTCCCAAACAGTTTCATTTCGTTCGAAGAGGCAGTCCAATGCACCAATGGAATAATATTTGGTAATTTCTTTAGATTTATTTATTAATCTTACATTATGAATAATGTTTACTTAATAATTCCTAATAGTTATTTACACGTATTCTGTATTAATATTCTTTTTGCAGACACACTTGATAACTTAGTGAAAGTTAATGCTTCCATCGGACATGGTAACAAGAAACGAAGAGAAATAATGCTAATGAACGAAAGGTAAGTTGAAGTTAGTTAACTTAATCATTTATTATCATACATTAAATATAATATTATTAATTGATCAAATGTATTAAATATAGTTAATATAATATTGAATTGTAAAACTCAGGTATGATCGTCAAACTATAACTTTATGGGGAGAAATAGCAGAAAACGATGGTGATATGCTCCAAAATATGATGTATGAAAAACCTATTGTAGCCCTATGTGACGTTAAGGTGTCACAACCCGGAATTTTCACCTTCGGGACTGTGATGGTACCTAACATTTCACTTACTAGGCAAGCCAACGTTAGAGAACCGTTAAGTCAATTGTTATTTAATTTCAACAAATAAAGTCAATTAAGCCAAAATTAAACAAAATCGAGTGCGGAATAACATAAATGCCCATAATATCTACTACAATCCGGATCTGGAGTCACAACTCACGAGCTTCTAAGATTTTTTACAAACCGAGTCTGAAAGAAATACAATTATTTTGAACGAAAAGAAACAGTAAAATAGGAAAAATAAAAGGGGACTCCAAGGTCTGCGAATGCCAGCAGATCTACCTCGAGTCTCCAATCAATAAATCCAAGTTGCTACGCCTCACGAACAGCTAGGGCCGGTACCAAAGTCTGCACAAGAATTGCAGAGTGTAGTATGAGTACAACCGACCACATGTACTCGTAAGTGTCGAGCCTAACCTCGACGAAGTAGTGACAATACTATGACAAGACACCCACATAATAAACTTGTGCAGATAACAGTATATGTATAAGATAACAACAAATAAAATCTAAACACACAGTATTGGGAGGGAGACATGCTAAGGAGATACAAGATACGATAGATACAGCGGAAATGATAACCAGAACAGTCAATATGCCTTTAACCAGTAAAAGGAATTAAGCACAATGAAGAAAATTGTATGGCATCACCCTTCATGCTTTTACTCTCAACCTCCCAATGAAACAATGATTCTGCACGCATCACCCTTCGTGCTTTTACTCTCACTCTCAGTGTAAATTAGTAGATACGGCATGACATCACCCTTCGTGTATTAACTCTCATAACATAGCACGACATCACCCTTCGAGCATTAACACTCACAATATGGCACGACATCACCCTTCGTGCATTAACCCTCACATACGGCACGTCATCACCCTTCGTGCATTAACACTCTCCCTTACACATAACAATGAACAAATAATAACAGGGTGATAGGATCAACAAGAACAAGACTGACTTCAATAATAGTTCCACAATTCCAACCCCAACATTGGAATTAATACTCAATTATCACAAAGCCCATAAACACGGTAAGAATGATTAGTTTAATGAATAACTAGTCTAAGCATGGATAACATGATCAAAGTAAGCAATAATTTCAAGGAACAAGTCCCACCGCATGCTTTAACGCGACAAAAATGCATAAGTACTCGTCACTTCACATATACGTTGTACCCAACATCTAAACATGTAGCATATAGACAAACAAGTCCTAATCCTTCAAGCCAAGGTTAACTACGACACTTACCTCGCTCTAAAGGTCCACTCAAAGCTCAATCACAGCTTTGCCTTTCAAACAAGCCTCCGAATCAATAGAATCTAGCAAATTACCAACCAAACGATTCAAATTAAGTCTTAGGAACTACCCACGATTGCAAAGGATTCAATTTAGGTCATTATTGAGAAATTCAACAAAAGTCAACTCCCTGGCCCGCTTGGTCCAAACCTGAAATTCTGACCTAAACCAGATTATTCATTCCCCCCGAGCCCGGTTATATTATTTGTTTTGGAATCCGACCTCAATTTGAGGTATAATTCCCAATTTTACAAAAATACCTAATTCTACCCAAACCCCCAATTTTCACCATGAAAACACTAGATTTTAGGTTGAAATCTTAGGAAATGTAATGAGAGATTGAAAGAAAATAGGTTAGAATCACTTACCAATGATTCGGGGAAGAAGTGCTCTTGGGAAAATCGCCTCTAGGGTTTCTAAGTTTAAATATTTGAGAGAATAAAGAAAAATCTCGTCTCTCAGCTATTTGAACAGTCGCAGATGTCGCATTTGTGACCTGGGGTTCGCACATGCGAGCCCTGCAAATGCGAAGAAATAGTCGCAAAAGCTAAGTCCTCCCATCTCTGCTTTCATCACATTTGCGATGACTTGTTCGCAAATGCAAACATTGATCTTCTGTATTTGCGACCAAGCCTGCCCTAGCCCTACTTCGCAAATGCGAAGTATTGTTCGCAAATGCAAACTCTGGCTTCCCCGCAATTGCGACCTCTTGATCGCAAATGCGAACTCATGCTGACCCAGGTACTCTTCGCAAATGCGAAGAATTTGCTCGCAATTGCGAGCCTGTCAGGATTGGGAAATATTTGCAAATGCGAACACTGATCTCGCAATTGCGAGATCAGACACCAGTTACCAGAAATTGCAGAACCAGCTGAGTTTTCTAAGTCCAAACCACTCCATAGCCTATCCGAAAATCACCCAAGCCCTCGGGGCTCCAAACCAAACATGCATACAAATCTAAAAACATCGTACGAACACTAAAATAACACCTAGAACTATGCATCGGACACCAAAATCAAATGAAATTTTCAAGAAACTTTAGAATTGCTATATTAACAACCGGACATCGGAATCACGTCAAACTAACTCCGTTTCACACCAAATTTGACAGATAGGTCATAAATGTAGTATTGGATCGCGTTCGCGTTCCACCAGTCACATTCGCAAAGGCCAACTGCTCCAGGCCCCGCTCCCTCTTCCTTCTACGCATTCATGGCAGCTCTCCCGCGTTTGCGTAAGCTGTTCCAGACCCTCGTCTGCGTTCGCGGCCCTCGTGCTGCGTTTGCGATGAACAACCATCAGCAGCCCAAAAATCCTCCCTTCGTGATCGGGGGACTCCCTTTGCGTTCGCGAAGGACAACATCAGAACCAGCAATAACAGCAGCCAAAACAGTCCGAATTGATCCGAAACCATCCCGAAACACACCCAGGCCCCCGGGACCCCGTCCAAGTCGCACAAACCAGTCCCATAACATAACACAGACCTGCGCGAGGCCTCAAATCACATCAAACAACATCAAAATCATGAATACCACTCCAATTCTAACTTAATGTACTTTAGAACTTCAAACTTCTATAGTCGATGCCGAAACCCATCAAATCACGTTTGATTGACCTCAAATTTTGCACACAAGTCACATTCGACATTATGGACCTACTCCAACTTCCGGAATCGAAAACCGACCCCGATATCAAAAAGTCCACAACCGGTCAAACTTTCCAAAAACCTTCAAATTTCAATTTTTTGCCAAATGACACTGAAACGACCTACGGTCCTCCAAATCCACTTTTGGATGCGCCTCTAAGTCTAGAATCACGATACGGAGCTATTCCCAGGCTCGGAATCCTAATCGGATATCTATAACATTGAAATGCACTTCAACCAAAATTTATGAAATCCTTAAAAAATGCCAACTTTCCACAATAGGTGCTGAAACGCTCCCGAGTCATCCAAAACGCTATCCAGACATACGCCTAGGTCCAAAATCATCATACAAACCTGTTGGAACCGTCAAATCCTGATTCCGAGGTTGTTTACTAAAAATAACACCTTAGTAAATTCTTCCAACTTAATGCTTCCGAAATGAGAATTTTCTTTCTAAATCAACTCCGGATTTCCCGAAATTCAATTCCGACCACACATACAAGTCATAATACCCGAAGTGAAACTGCCTAGCGCCTCAAACCATGGAATAATGCATTAGAGCTCAAAATGACCGGTGGGGTCGTTACATTCTCTCCCACTTAAACATACGTTCGTCCTCGAATGTGCTAAGAACTGTTATGGAGTTGTTTGAAATCACTATTTAACACCTCGTGCACCTACCCGTGCTACCACAATTTAGTTGAGCATATTAGCTCGAGCAAATATGAAGATCTTCCGCTTTATTTAGTCAAGCACGTCTTAGAGTCAAATTCCAACATCCGGAATTCTCCACCAGGCATGTTTCCAACATACGAACACCGTATCAATCACTACACACTGCGCCAAGCATGATTGTATACCCTTACTAAATTCTTATCATGCATCGCATAATTCACATGACCATAATAATATCCTTTGATAGCAATAGCCAAAATTCCACGAATCTGATGCCCACGACACACTTCATGACATATATAAGTCATGTTCCCACTCTTGTAATGTTTCCACGATGGAAGAGATGTGTAGAAATTCATAACCAACTACCGAGTCAACAAATCATCGAGTCTCTCCTCTCAAAAAGAACCATTACCTCATTCTGGACTGAATAACAATATTTACTCTTTAATATGCCTTATATAAATCTAATCGCACTGATCCCAGGTCTAATAATCTCATTTCACCCACTACAAGCTGCTCATGCAATAAGCCACCTCAGATACTGCATAAGCATCATATGATGCCATATTGTGCTAACAAGCTACAAACTCGAATATGATACATAAGGAAAACGAACTCTGGAATGAACTACTCAACCCACGTAACTAATTTAAACAATCAAAAAGATGTTATGCACCTTCCTCAGGAAATGAAAAGCAAAACACACAATAATGACTATGGGAAATTGTGCTCGACATCATACTGTTGCGGCGTGCAAACCGACCCACACATGATACCGTTGTAGCGTGCAACTCGATCCAACCACGATACCCGTGGAGGTATGCCACCCGATCCAAACAACATATCTGTCACGGCGTGCCACCCGATCCAACCATATACCTATGGCGGTGTTCCACCCGATCTACACATGACAATAAATAGGAGACTACCCATCAGGCCGAATTGCATATACCTACGAAAAGCCTGAATATCGACCACGAGCACACCAAGTGCAAAATATAACTCTGGGAGACGGATAGCGCCATATGCGACAATACCAAGCACAACTAGGGTGCAATAAATGACCTGCATCTGGAGAGCCATCTCGCTCATATAACACATCAAACTACATAGGATCACAACACATGTGTGAATACTCAAGTCACCTCACAAACCACCTTGCATAATATAGATCACCTAGAATAGATGACAACATAAATAACATCCAAGGCTCGAAGACTCTTCCGCAAACAACGCTATGCTGAAATGAGCGCATCCGGCCCGATATAGAGCACACGCTCACATTTAGATCCATCCATGGACCCCAAGCCGATTCTGATCGTACCATACTGGGCCAATAACTTTTCAATGATCCACAATAACCCCTTTTTCCCATGACACACAAGAACAACCGTCGAATCCGAAACAACTTCTGCATCTCACAACCAAATGAATAGAGCGCCTTCCAAGCCTAAACCCTCACCTTTGCGATAGTACCATAATTTACATACTTGATTTCAGTCTTTAATCAATCAAGTGACAGCATGCCACACCTATGTAATCTTTCTAGGGGATACGCTCCCACGACCTTCCGCACAAGGTAATAAAGTCTGCACATCCAAACCACCAGCCATACAATGTTGTAAAGTAAATCGAGAATTCGCAAATCCGTACACAAGCCTCTTACACGGGACACCAATCTCAGGTGACGCTAAAGATAATACCAGCTTACTCTAAACATCTGAATCCTTTCCTGCTTTATCCAAGCTCGTAACATCCTTTACTACACCGAACCGCAACCTTGATCCTCAACTTCCAATTCCCATGCTGCTCACTGCACCTAACATGCCATTACGCGAGAGTACAAGAATTTCATCAAAACTCCTGAACCATTAATAGGGTAAACACTTCATCATGTAGAAACCTTTTACTTAGCTCATTTCAGAAGAACCAATGCAACACGCAACTAAATTCCCAAACCGCAAAAAAAAAACCTCATGTCGTAATCTAAACTGCCATAACTCTTCTGGAAATCCCTTTACACAGCAAAGCCATACGAATCGAATACCTCCCAAATCAACCAAGTTGTGGTGGTGCTCGAGCCCAAGTGTAGAACCACAAACCACATGTATAACTTCACGCTAGAGAAACTGGTCACTGCCATAACCGTGCCGATTCAACCATTACCAACCGATCCACTTCTTCTAATTTACTCGGGACTTGCCCTAGAAATAGTAATAGCTCCATTCAAAACATCATGAACCCAAATCTGGACTCATCCTGATTGACCTTATTTCACGAGACCACGTTGTCTCCAAAACCCACGAACCATCTCATACCCTCCTTATGCGCATATTTGCATCGTTAACTGGTACACCCATTCTGAAAATCCCTCTATGAATCCAAAGTTATTTTCTCCCATTACTCCAATGCCACACCACAGACCGAAGATAACGTAGAACACTCCAAGCCACTTTTCATAATCAATTGCAAAAGCTCAATACTTAACCATACTATTGGCTCAAAATCCTTAGGCACCGCACTTTGAATTTTTGAACCCACTAGAACCATTGTTGAGAGTCACCCACTCTGACTTGTTCCCAATTATGATCAAACTCCAAGGCCCTGCTAGCACATGAACACCCTCTCAAAGAAGCAACCGGCTGAATTCCTTTCCTTGTACATCACATCTACACGAAGCATAAACTCCGAGTCTTTCCAAAGCCTGAACATGAATCGATAAGGCCAAATATAGAACAAATTCCCCAAATACTTTTCTCAAATAACCATTGATGTTCTCTTTCCTTTGTCGTAACAACCCACCAATATGCCGATAACTAGAACCTCACAAGCAGACAACCTTGTAATCCAATCGTATGAGGTAGGGCTCTCCCACTTAAGCTTGAAGCTACCATTACATGACCCTATAACCTACCAAAATCCCTTCTTCCTTGATGACATGACCTCGCGCAATCGACCCGCCAAATTCCTCAAAATCTTCTTGTTAACCATTTCATGAACGCTCTGAATCACTAGCCACATTTACATATTCGACCTCTTATCGGATAGCCAGTAAAATTCTTCGTAGAAGCTTCATAAACACCACGCAACGGTTAACCTGCTCGCCGAAAATAACCCACCTATGGAAATCCCATGCCGACATCTTCCAACAACGCTGCACCGAGTACAATTACCACGAAACCAATAACCCATCCTCAGTCTGTGCTCATTCATCAGTTGTACAAGTCCGTTCACTCCTCATGGACATGAACTAAAGGTGCGACAATACATTCCAATCCAAAGTCATGTTGTATCCTTCTTTATACCATGCAACTACCTTTCCGTTGTAACCAACCCTTCTCCGTATAGCAGCCAATATTCCAAATTATGTTCGTAGACTTAGTCACTCTCCACCATGAGTCCCAAATCACTCTAAACTTTCTCAAGGTGTGTAGTTATCCTACCACATAACCCATATACTGCTCTCTACCACTCTCCCACTTTGGTCAAACTCACTCCTTTAAGCAAATACTCGACTCCTATTTCTCACACTTGGCCTTCTAGAAGTTTAACCACCGCAAGACACCTCCCACATGTCCTTTCTCTTTCTTCGCTGCCCAGTTGTTGCCTTAAATCAAAATTTATCTCTGTGACACTTGAACCAATCGATCGCTAGCAACTTTAAACCTTTCCGAAGATCATATTTCTCGAGCCGTCAATATTAGAAATACCCATTTAAATTCTGAAATTACTACACTTTGTTGTCTCTAACACCCGTTTCTTCGGCACCATTTCACAATACCCCGCCCCGAAAGCAAATTGAAGAAGACCACAACACCGACGAACTTAACGCATACAATCTATGACGATGACACCACATCACAGATGAAAATTCCATCGCGCTCGAACTACCCAGTCTTTTTATTCCATCACCCCAAACCCGAACGTTCGTAGTCCGATTGCCTCTCCTCCGTCGGAGCTAAATGTTGAACCTCTAAGCCGTGAAATGAGAAGTCCTTCTATCAAATTATTTACTGCCACGATCCATATATAATCACCCTACCATTATACAAACAATGTGTGATAGCAACGCACAAATCGTCATAACAATCAGTGCCAAATCCCAAACCACAGGCAACATTGATACTAAACTGAAATGATCGAACAACCTTCCGTAAGGCGACGACAATAGCCCAATCAAATGAGCAGGGAGAAACATCCCGCACCACATCTGCAGTACCATTAAATATTCTCGATTCCTAATTTATAACAAGTTCTTCACGTCTCACAAGATTGAATAGGAAGGAAATGAAGGCATATGCCTCAAAGGAATCAAATCGCACGATGAGGAATCAAGAAGGGAAGTTCTCCTAACAGTCCTGTAGCCTCTCGAAGATAAGTAAAGACGTCTCCGTAGCGATCCGCAAGACTCTACTAGACTCGCTCATGACTCATGAAACCTAAGTGAACCTAGTTCTCTGATACCATGTTGTCACGATCCAAATTCCATTAAAGGTCGTGATGGTGCCGAACACCGCTGTCAGGCAAACCAAAAATAAATACTTAATTTGGTTTTCATTTTAATATTTTTCAAATCATATTTCATTAAATTATAAAATATGGAATTTATAGAGTAAATAATAATATTTTTAACAATTTCAATATAGGACAACCCATAATCATCCCAAAACCCTGTGTCACAAATGCATGAGGCTCAGCTAGGAATGTAAAATAAAATACAACATCTGTCCATAATACAAATTAGGACAGGAGAAATATAAATACTCTGAAGGAGACTCTGTTGGCTGTGGATTGTAGTATATAATGCAACTCACCTAAGTCCCCGCAATAACTGCGCCTCTGCGCCTACAAGGTTACTAGACATATATGTACCTGTACAAAAATGTGCAGCAAGTGTAGTATGAGTACGTAAATCAACGCGTACCCAATAAGTATCCCACCTAACCTCGAAAAAGTAGTAACGATGGGTCGACTCCAACACTTACTATGGGCTATAAATAAATTACCAATGATATAGGTAAGCATGAATTACGCAGAACGACTGTAAGCTTAATATCATGAAATAAGTAAACCATTCTTTTGTTAACAAGAAATCTCCAAATTTATTTTTCATCGTTTATCATTTTGTATTTCGGGCCAATAAAGCAACACCAATTATCATAAATTCCAAAGCAACCAATTCAATCATGCGCAAATCATGCCGAGGTCGTACGACCCGATCCAACATAAATATTTAAATTGTGCACTGCCAAGGGTCGAACGGCGCGAACTATAGATGCATCTATCTGCTACCGAGGTGTTCGGCCCGCTCCACAAAAACAAAATATACATATTAAATAACCAATTCAAGATTTATTAAGGGGCAAATATTCAAAAAAATTCAAATTCTCATTTAACGGTCAAGTAAATGAAGTTTAACCTTTTTACAATTGATTTATCGAGTTTCTAAATGTTTTAAACAATTAAATTAACGAGTAGGGGGCAAACATCGCAAGTACAACATGATATGGGTCCTAGACTACCCGGACATAAGCATAATAGTAGCTACGCACGGACTCTCATCACCTCGTGCGTACGTAGCCCTCACAAATAGAAGCACACAATAATTTGATTCACCTATGGGGTTAATTCCCTCTTACAAGGTTAGAAAGGAGACTTACCTCGCTCCGAAATTCCACAACCGACTCCCAAGCCCTTCCAACAACTCAAACTGATGCCCAACGCTCCAAAACTAGTCAATAAATGTGCAAACCCATAAATATATACTCTAATACTGATTATAATTCAATTTAGAACAATTTCCAACTCCGTTCAAAAAGTTGATCAAATCACCCTCGGGCCCACGTGCCCGGATTCCGAAAACGTTCGAAGATAAACATTACCGATAGCATCAAGAACCCAAATATATAATTTATTCTCAATTCTATGCCCAAATTCGTTGTCAAAATCCAAAAAATACCAAATTTCTAGGTTTTCTACCAAAACCCCAAATTTCCACTAATTTTCCATGAATTGCAATGTTAAAATCTATATATAAGCCAAGTATTTAACTTGTAATAGGTGGGAATCACTTGCCTTGACATAGATGACAAAAATCTCCCTTCCAAGAGCTCAAAAAATCGCCCAACCAAATGAAAATGGAGGAAACTGGCCAAATCTCGTCTTTAAAACTTCACTGCCCAAGTCTAGCCTTCTTTGCGATCGTGGAAAGACCATCGCGATCGGGAAGGCCATAGAAACACTGCTTCAATTTCCTCTTCGCGTTCGGATCCTCCTGGTCACTTTTGCAAACATTTGAGACCACCACCCTTCGCGTTCGCATTCCACTAGCCGCGTTCGCGAAGGCCAACTGCTCATGGCCCCGCTCCCTCTTCATTCTACGCGTTCACGGCAGCTCTCCCGATTTCGCGTAGGCTGTTCCATACCCTTGTCCGCGTTCGCGGCCCCCGTTCCGCATTCGCGATGAACAACCATCAGGAGCCCAAAAATCCTCCATTCGCATTCGCGAAGGACAACATCAGAACCAGCAACGGCAGCATCAAAAACAGCCCGAGTTGATATGGAACCACCTCGAAACATACCCGAGGCTCCCGGGACCCTATCTAAGTCGCACAAACCAGCCCCATAACATAACACGGACCTGCTTGAGGCCTTAAATCACATCAAACAATATCAAAATCATGAATCACACTCCAATTCGAACTTAATGAACTTTAGAACTTCAAACTTCTACATTCGATTCCGAAACCCATTAAATCACGTCCGATTGACCTCAAATTTTGCACACACGTCACATTCGACATTATGGACCTACTCCAACTTCTAGAATCAGAATCCGACCCCGATATAAAAAAGTCCATACTCGTCAAACTTTCAAAAAACCTTCAAATTTCCATTTTCACCAGATGACCCAAAACGACCTACGGACCTCCAAATCCACTTCCGGATGCGGCCCTAAGTTCAGAATCACCACATGGAGCTATTCCTAGCCTCGAAATCCTAATCGGACATCGATAACATTGAAATGCACTTCAACTCAAATTTATGAAATCCTTCCAAAGTGCCAACTTTCCACAATAGGCGCCGAAACGCTCCCGGGTCATCCAAAACTCGATACGGACAGACGCCTAAGTCCAAAATCATCATACAAACCTGTTAGAACCTTCAAATCCCGATTCCGAGGTCGTTTACTCAAAATCACACCTTAGTAAATTCTTCCAACTTAAAGCTTCCGAAATGAGAATTTTCTTTCTAAATCAACTTCGGATTTCTCGAAATTCAATTCCGACCACACGTACAAGTCATACTACCCTAATTGAAACTGCTCAGGGCCTCAAATCGCCGAATAATGTGTTAGAGCTCAAAAAAACCTGTCGAGTCATTACACGCGTTGACTTTAGAATAAACTTTGAAGTCGACATTTTATAATCCGAAATTATTTCCGATGAATTTTAATAAAGTTATACAATTAATTTGGATTGATTTGAGCTTTCCGGAGGTCAATTTAAGCAAGAAGGCTATTTTGTAATATCGGCCTAACTTCAAAAAGGTTTGTATCTTGCCTAACATTGATTGGGGTAAATTTCCCCTTAGGCATTGAGTCTCATGTGGAAATTGTGTAATTGAAAACCATGTACGCGAGGTGACGAGTACGTACTTGGTTTATATGTGTAAATTATATCGGTTAAAATTCGTAGATGCCTTTATGTATTAAATTGGAAATTGTTGGCACTTATTAAATCCTTTATCTGTCATCCCTCATTCCTTGCTTGCCGGGGTTATTTTTATATGATAATTTGGTGTGATTGCCACTTTATTTTTATGTGAAATACCGTGGTTATTTGGGTTGACATTTCTTGGAAATAATCTCATTATGGATTCCTTATCTGTAAATAATTATTAAATAAGTTTAAAATGAGGCATTAATATATATTTGTCAAAATTTTGGATTAAAGAAGGCGTTGTCCTATGCTAAGTTATTTTTTCATCTTTTTTTATTGTTTTTGAGGTTTTATATATGTTGTGTGGAGCCTTGGGCTATTTGTTTTGAAATTAATTAATTTTGTGGTATATTTGGAGTTGGTTGTGGAAGGTGGGCAAATTGGAAAATGAATTGTTGTATTGTGTTGTCATTTAAACATTCTCCTTGATGTTATTTATGCTTCCTATCTTGCTTGTTAATGATATACATGTTCTTGGTAAGGAAGAGTGTAAAGCACGAAGGGTGATGTCGTGCCATTTGAGAGTGTAAAGCATGAATGGTGATGTTTTGCCATTTGAGAGTGTAAATCACGAAGGGTGATGCCGTGCCATTTGAGAGTGTAAAGCACGAAGGGTGATGCCGTGTCATTTCAGTTATATTATCATGTGAGGAAAGGTATAAATCACGAAGGGTGATGTCATGCTATTCTTAATATGCACGAAGGATAATGCCGTGCCATTTCATTTATATTATCATGTAAGAATGAGAGTAAAAGCACGAAGGGTGATTCCGTGCCATTATTTTTATATTATCATATGTTCGGTGTTTCAGTGCAGGCGAGGACAAGAGACAGACATTATTTTGTGATATCTTTTTTCGTTGTGTATACATTTATGCATTTATCTTGAGCTTTTATTGTGTACCTATGTTTTCTATGTGACTTGAAGTCGTTGTTGCTTCCTGTGTGCCTCCCACTTTATTTCTTTTATTGTTATTGGCATTAATCCCACCTAGTTAGTATTGTTGTATGTATGCACGGTGAGAAATAGATAAATGCATGAAAAGAGATAAATGCACGAAGGGTGTTGCCGTGCCAATTGATTTGATCTACATATATATACATTAGGTGAGAATGAGACAAGTGCACGAAGGTATAACCGTGCCATTTGATGTGATATATTGAATATATTTCTCACACCAGGAAAGTTAAATGAGGTGTCACATGGTGACTTTTACTTGAAAGATATTTATTTGAAGGAATTATATTTTTTACAACTGTTATGTGACTTGTCGGTGTAATTGGTTCGGGTCCGGTGAGGTTTTGAAATGAATTGAGACACTTACTCTCCAAAATGAGAACTTAAGTTGAAAAGGTTGACCGGATGTTGGCTTATATGTAAACGACCTCGGAATGAAATTTTGATGGTTCCAATAGCTCCGTATGATAATTTTTGACATAGAAGCGTGTCCGGAAAATTATTTGGAAGTCCGTAGTTAAATTAGGCTTGAAATGGCTAAAATAGAAATTTAAGTTTGGAAGTTTGACCGGGTAGTTGACTTTTTGGTATCGAGGCCGGAATTCGATTCTAAAAATTTGAATACCTCCATTATGTCATTTATGACTTGTGTACAAAATTTGAGGTCAATCGGACTTGATTTGATAGGTTTCGGCATCGAATGTAGAAGTTGAACATTCTTAAGTTCATTAAGCTTGAATTGAGGTGTGATTTGTGATTTTAACCTTGTTTGATATGATTTGAGGCTTCGACTAAGTTTGTATGATGTTTTAGGACTTGTTGGTGTATTTGATTGAGGTCCCGGGGACCTCGGGTGAGTTTCAGATGGTTAATGGATAAAATTTGGACTTAGAAGAATTGAAACTTGCTGCTACCTTCTGATGCAATCGCACCTACAAAATTTGGCTCATAGGTGCGAGCTCACAGAAGAGAGCCTAGCATCGCAGAAGCGGATGGTCCGCAGAAGCGGATGAGGCATCGCAGAACCGCGACCGTAGAAGCGACGCAATGGTCGCAGATGCGACCTGTGCTAAGGGGGCCTTGGACCGCAAAAGCAGACTCCTTGTCCGCAGAAGTGAAGGCTGTCAGAAGTGGGAGATTTACCGCAAAAATGGAACCGCATATGCGGTTAAAAATTCCGAAGAAGCGGAACCTCTGGGCAGTGTACAAAAATAGAGGGTTCCGATTGTTTGTCATTTTTGGACATTTCCAACACGGCTTTCGGGCGATTTTTAGAGAGAATTCACAGGAAAACTTGAGGTAAGTCACTTGTGATCATTGTTAGTCAATAATATTGTATTATCATTGAGTATTTCGACTAGATTACATATTTTGAGATGAAATTAGAGGATTTGGGCCTAGGGATTTCAAAATAAGAATTTGAGATTTGGCGGTCGAGTTGATGTTGGAATTTGGTAAATTTGGTATGGTTGGACTCGTGGTTAAATGGGTGTTAATATTTTGTAAATTTTGTCGAGTTTCGAGACGTGGGCCACACATATAATTTTTGAGTTATATTTCGGGTTTTTATTGAAAAAATCTGTATTTTTATATGAAATTAATTCCTATAATTTGTATTCACTGAATCGAATTAAATGTGACTAGATTCGAGGGAAAGTCATTCTTATTGACAGATTGAGCTTGGCTTGAGGTAAGTGACATGTCTAACTTTGTGTGGGGGAAATCTCCTTAGGATTCGGTACTGTTGTAACAATTTGTGATATGCAAGCGTCGTGTACGCGAGGTGATGAGTGCGTACAACAGGCTGATTATGGAAAAATTCGGTTCTTGATGATTTATCTTCTTTTAAAATACATTAACTGAGTTGCCTTACCATATGTAGTGATCATTTCTAGCCTAGTATCACATGTCTACGTGCCTTAACTCTTACGTCCAATATGTGCAACATGCTTAACTGAATTACATGCTTTCCTTGATTTGATTTAAATCTTTAACTGTAAGATTTCTTGCTGTACATTTATTGTTCCTCCAACTACCTGCCGCATATTTACTTTTGGACTACGCGGTATTTCCTCAAGTGATCCCCCTATATTACATATTTACTTTTGGGACTCTGAGGCGGTTCCTCGAGAGATCCCCCTATACTGCATATTTACTTTTGGGACTACGAGGCGGTTCCTCGGGAGATCCCCTTGTACTGTATATTTACTTTTGGGACTACGAGGCGGTTCCTCCAGAGATCCCCTTCTACTGCATATTTACTTTTGGGACTACGAGGCAATACCTCGAGAGCTCCCCTGTTGTTTACCTCTATTTGCTGTGTTGTTCACTTCTCAGTCATTTCGTTACTTTATTATATACTCTGTCATACGTTTCTATTATTTCCAGTAGGGCCTGACCTGACCTCATCACTACTCTACCGAGGTTAGGCTTGGCACTTACTGGGTACCGCTGTGGTATACCCATACTATGCTTCTGCACTTATTTTTGTGTAGATCCAAGTACTTCTTACCCGCCCAAAAATCAGTGAGCTACCTGTGTGCGGAGACTTCAAGGTACATCTGCCAGCGTCGGCAAACCTCGGAGTCCCCCTCTATCATCATCATGTTGTTTTCCATATTTTAGTTGTCTTTGATGTATAGAGACATAAGTATTTCTCTTTGCAGCTTGTGACTTGTTTCTACCGGGTTTTGGGAGATTGAAGTTCTTTGACTTGCAGTTTTCATTTATTACAACTGTTGAGGTTTGAGTTTCAAAATCTTATTATGTTTTTCAGCAATTTGTTAGGCTTGCCTAGTCTTAGAGACTAGGTGCCATCATAACATCCTATGGATGGTGATTCGGGGTCGTGACAAGTTGTTATCAGAGCTCTAGGTTCATAGGTGTTATGAGTCACACGCAGGTTTAGTAGAGTCTCGCGGATCAGTACAGAGACGTCTGTACCTGTCTTCGGGAGGCTACGAAACTATTAGGAAAATGTTCACTTCTTTGATTCCTTATCGTGTGCATTTGTTGACTTCAAAATTCTAAACCCTTGTATTTCTTTTCTCTCATAGATGGTGAGGACACGCACAACTGGATTTGATGATCAGATACCCATGCCCCATGTTAGAGCCGCAAGAGGCCGGGGCCGGGGACAGAGGCCGAGCCAGAGGTAGAGGAAGACCACGTGGTGCATCCATAGCACCTGTACGAGCTGCTACAACACAGCCACCAGTGACTCCGTTTGGAGAGCAGGCACCTGAGACACCTGTTACTACCCCTGCACTTCAGGAGACTGTTGCCCAGTTTTTGAGCATGTTCGGCACTCTAGCTCAGGCAAGGTTGATTTCACTTGCTTCTGCCACATCTCAGGCCGGGGGAGGAGCACAGACTCCCACTACAAGTACCCCAGAGCCACGGGCCCAGGTTGACAATGCCCTAGAGGTTATACCAGTGCAGCCAGTTTTCCCAGTTGGCTAGGCATGCACTAGCCTTGGTTGCTACTGTGCGAGAGCGGGTTCGCCGATTTATTGAGGGGCTCCACCCTAGTATCTGATTCAATATGGCCTGAGAGTTGGAGATGGACATCGCATACCAGCAGGTGGTGTCAATTCCTAGGATATTGGAGTGAATGCATATCATGGAGAGAGAAGAGAGGGAAGCTAAGTGACCTTGAGATTCTGGCATGTATAACAGTTCTCGTGCCCCATCTACAGCTCGTTAGGGCAGGGGTTATGGGAGTCTCCCTGTTCATTCGGCACTTCCAGTCGACAGCGGTACTCCAGCCACTCCTAGTCCCCAGGATCCCTATTATACACCGCCAGTGTCTAGTGTACCTCCTGTACAGGGTGTTTCCAGCGGTTAGTCCAATCGATCAGGCCTGATCCAGTCACAGCAGACGCGTCCTCTGAAAGCTTGTTTTGAGTGTGGTGACACTCGTCATATGGTGAGGGATTTCCCTAGAGTCAGGAGGCTGCACCTTCACATATTTTGCAGGCTCCACCTATTCCACAGAGCCCTCAGGCTTCTCAGACCATGATTTCTGCACCAGCTACCACTCCACCTGCACAGCCAGCTAGAGGCGTAGCCCGTTTCTATTCCACCATATAGTATGGTCCCAACATAATTGAAAGAATTAAAAGAGAAGTTATAAGAGCTGCTTGATAAGGGTTTTGTTCGGCCCAGTATATCACCTTGGGGTGCTCCTGTCTTATTTGTGAAGAAGAAGGATGGTTCTATGTGGATGTGTATTGATTTCCGCCAATTGAACAAGGTTACAGTGAAAAACATGTATCCATTCCCTCGTATTGTTGACCTATTTGATTAGCTTCAGGGTGCCAGAGTGTTCTCTAAGATCGACTTGCGTTCAGGCTATTATCAGTTGAAGATTCGGGAGCCAGATATCCCGAAAACTGCTTTCAAGACTCGGTATGGTCATTATGAGTTCCTTGTAATGTCTTTTGGGCTGTCAAACGCCCCAGTAACATTTATGCATTTCATAAATAGTGTATTTCAGCCCTATCTTGACTCATTGGTCATTGTATTTATTGACGACATTTTGGTATATTCTCGGAGTTGGAGGAACATGAGAAGCACCTGAGGACTGTGCTTCAGATTTTGAGAGAAAAGAAGTTATATGAAAAATGTTTAAAGTGTGAATTATGGATTGATTTAGTGTGAGTTTTGGGTCATATAGTTTCGTGCGAGGGGATCCAGGTAGATTCGAAGAAAATTGAAGCAATGCAGAGTTTGCCCAGACCGTCATCAGCTACTGAGATCCGGAGTTTTCTTGGCTTGGCGGGGTATTATCGTCGATTTGTAAAGGGTTTCTCTTCTATTGCTGCACCTATGACCAAATTGACCTAGAAGGGTTCTCCGTTCATGTGGACCGAGGAATGTGAGGAGAGCTTTCTAAAGCTTAAGACAACTTTAACTACAGCCCTAGTATTGGTATTACATACAGGTTTAGGGTCTTATACTGTGTATTGTGATACGTCGCGTATTAGTCTCGACGCAGTATTGATGCAAGACGGTAGGGTAATTGCCTATGCATCCAAACAGTTAAAGGTACATGAGAAATATTATCCGGTTCCCGATCTTGAATTAGTAGCTATTGTTCATGCCTTGAAGATTTGGTTGCATTATTTGTACGGTGTCCATTATGAGGTCTACACCGATCACCGGAGTCTATAACATCTGTTTAACATAAGGATCTTAATTTGCGGCATCGGAGATGGTTGGAGTTGCTTAAAGATTATGATATCACCATTCTCTATCATTCCGGGAAGGCCAATGTAGTGGCCGATGCCTTGAGTCATAAGGCGGATAGTTTGGGCTGCTTAGCATATTTACCGGTAGCAGAGAGGCCTTTATCCTTGGATGTTCAAGCCTTGACCAACCGGTTTGTTAGATTGGATGTTTCTGAGCCGAATCGAGTTTTGGCTTGTGTGGTTTCTCAGTCTTCTCTTTATGATCGTATCAGAGAGCATCAATATGATGACCCCCATCTGCTTGTCCTTAAGGACACAGTTCAACATGGTGATGCCATGGAAGTCACTACTGGAGATGACGGTGTTTTACGGATCCAGGGCAGGCTATGTGTGCCTAATGTGGATGGTTTGCGTGAGTTGATTCTCCAAGAGGCTCACAATTTGCGACACTCCATTCATCCAGGTGCCGCGAAGATGTATCAGGATTTGAGGCAACACTATTGGTGGAGGCGAATGAAGAAAGATATAGTTGGGTTTGTAGCTTGGTGTTTAAATTGTCAACAGGTGAAGTACGAGCATCAGAGACCGGGAGGATTACTTCAGAGAGTTGAAATTCCGGAGAGGAAGTGGGAGCGTATCACCATGGACTTTGTAGTTGGGCTTCCACGAATTTTGAGGAAGTTTTATGTTGTTTGGGTAATTGTAGATCGGTTAACCAAGTCCGCACATTTTATTCCAGTTGGTACTACTTATTCTTTGGAGCGGTTAGCTAAGATTTATATCCGCGAGATTGTTCGCCTACACGGTGTGCCAGTGTACATCATTTTGGATTGGGGCACGCAGTTTACATCACAATTTTGGAGTGCAGTGTAGCGAGAATTAGGTACACAGGTTTAGTTGAGTATAACATTTCACCCTCAGACGGACGGACAGTCCGAGCGCACTATTCAGATATTGGAGGATATGTTACGCACTTGTGTCATTGATTTTAGGGGTTCTTGGGATCAGTTTCTTCCACTTGTAGAATTTGCTTACAATACCAGCTTCCAATCGAGCATCCAGATGGCTCTGTATGAGGCTTTTTATGGGAGACGGTGTCGGTCTCCAGTGGGTTGGTTCGAGCCGGGCGAGGCTAGGCTATTGGGTACATACTTGGTTCAGGATGCTTTGGAAAAGTTTAAATTGATACAGGATCGATTTCGTACAGCCCAATCTAGACAGAAGAGTTATGCGGATCAGAAGGTTCGTGATGTTGAATTCATGGTTGGTGAGCGGGTCTTTCTTTGGGTTTCGCCCATGAAGGGTGTTATGAGATTTGGGAAGAAGGGCAAGTTGAATCCTAGGTATATTGGACCTTTTGAAATACTTAAGAAGATTGGAGAGGTGGCTTATGAACTTGTATTGCCGCCTAATCTATCGGGTGTTCATCTAGTGTTTCATGTATTTATGCTTTGGAAGTATGTCGGGGATCCGTCTCATGTTCTAGATTTCAGCACAGTGCAATTGGATGGTAAATTGACTTATGACGTGGAGCCGGTTGCCATTTTAGACCGGCAGGTTCGAAAGTTGAGATCAAAGAACATCGCTTCAGTGAAAGTGAAGTGGAGAGGCCACCCAGTCGGAGAAGCTACCTGGGAGATTGAGCACTAGATGCAGAGAAAATAACCACACCTATTTGAGCCTCCAGGTATGATTCTAAACCCGTTCGAGGACGAACGTTTGTTTAAGAGGGGGAGAATGTAACGACCCGTCCAGTTGTTTTGAGTATAACAACCTCGTTCCCTTATTTACTACTAAATTTGTGCTTTAAAGTTGTTATGAGACTTGTCGGGGTAATTGGTTCGGGTCTGGAGGATTTGAAATGAATTGAGACACTTAGTCTCCAAAATGAGAACTTAAGTTAAAAAGGTTGACCGGATGTTGGCTAATGTATAAATGACCGCGAAATGGAATCTTGATTATTCCAATAGCTCCTTATGATAATTTTGGACTTAGGAGCATGTCCGAAAAATTATTTGGAAGTCCGTAGTTAAATTAGGCTTGAAATGGCTAAAATAAAAATTTAAGTTTGGAAGATTGACCGGGGAGTTGACTTTTTGATAGCGGGCCGGAATCTGATTTTAAAAATTTGAATACCTCCGTTATGTCATTTATGACTTATGTGCAAAATTTGAGGTTAATCCGACTTGATTTGATAGGTTTCTGCATCAAATGTAGAAGTTGAAAATTCTTAAGTTCATTAAGCTTGAATTGAGGTGTGATTTGTGATTTTAGCATTGTTTGATGTGATTTGAGGCTTCAACTAAAATCGTATGATGTTTTAGGACATGTTGGTGAATTTTGTTGAGGTCCCGGGGGTCTCGTGTGAGTTTCAGATGGTTAACAGATCAAATTTGGACATAGAACAATTGAAACTTGTTGATTCCTACTGACGCAATCGCACCTGCGGAATTTGGCTCGCAGAAGCGAGCCTGGCATCGCAGAAGTGGATGGTCCGCAAAAGCGGATGAGGCATCGTAGAAGTGCGACCACAGAAGTGGCGCAAAGGTCACAGATGCGGCCTGGGCTAAGAGGGCCTTGGACCCTAGAAGCGGACTCCTTGCCCGCAGAAGCGGGAGATTTACCGCAAAAGTGGAACCGCTGATACGGTTAAATATTCCGCAGATGCGGAACCTCTGGACAATGTACAAAAATAGAGGGTTCCGAGTTTTTGTCATTTTTGGACATTTCCAACCCGATTTTGGGGCGATTTTCAGAGAGAATTCACGGGAAAACTTAAGGTAAGTCACTTGTGATCATTTTTAGTCAATAATATTGGATTATTATTGAGTATTTCGACATGATTACATGTTTTAGAGGTGAAATTAGAGGATTTGGGCCTAGGGATTTCAAGATAAGAATTTGAGATTTGGAGGTCGAGTTGATGTCGGCATTTGGTAAATTTGGTATGGTTGGACTTGTGGTTGAATGAGAGTTCATATTTTGTAACTTTTGTCGGGTTCCGAGACATGGGGCCCACAGTCGATTTTTGAGTTAATTTTTGGTTTTTTAATGAAAAATCTGTATCTTCATATGGAATTAATTCCTATAATTTGTATACACAGAATCGAATTAATTGTTACTAGATTCGAGCCGATTGGATTCGAAACATGTAGGGAAAGGCATTCTTATTGACTGATTGAGCTTGGCTTGAGGTAAGTGACTTGTCTAACTTTGGGGGGGGGGGAATCCCCTTAGGATTTGGTACTGTTGTAATAATTTGTGATATGCAAGTATCGTGTACGCGTGGTGACGAGTGCGTACACAGGCAGATCAGGGAAAAATTCGGTTCTTCTTGATTTGGCTTCTTTAAAAATACATTAACTGATATGCCTTAGCATATGTAGTTATCATGTCTAGCCTAGTATCACATGTCTACGTGCCTTAACTCTTATGTGCAATATCTGCAACATGCTTAGCTGAATTACCTGCTTTCCTTGATTTGATTTAAATCTTTAACTGTAAGATTTCTTGCTGTAAATTTATTGTTCCTCCGACTACCTACCGTATATTTACTTTGGGACTGCGAGGCGGTTCCTCGGGAGACCCCACTGTTCTGCATATTTACTTTTGGGACTACGAGACAGTTCCTCGGGAGATCCTCCTCAACTGCATAATTACTTTTGGGACTACGAGGCAGTTACTCGGGAGATCCCCCTCTACTGCATAATTACTTTTTGGACTGCGAGGCGGTTCCTCGGGAGTGCCCTTGTTGTTTACTTCTCAGTCATTTCGGTACATTATTATATCCTCTATCTTACTTTTCTATTATTTTCGGTTGGGCCTGACCTGACCTCGTCACTACTCTATCAAGATTAGGCTTGGCACTTATTGGGTACCGCTGTGGTGTACTCATACTACGCTTCTGCACATCGTTTTCTGCCGATCTAGGTACTTCTTACCAGCCCAGATATCAATGAGCTACCTGTGTGCAGAGACTTCATGGTACATCTGCCAGCGTTCGCAGACCTCGGAGTCACTCTCTATCCTTATCATGTTGTTTTCCTTATTTTAGTAGACTCTAATGTATAGAGACATCCGTATTTCTCTTATAAGCTTGTGACTTATTTCTACTGGGTTTTGGGAGATTGTAGTTCTTTGACTTGCAGTTTTCATTTATTACAACTATTGAGGTTTGAGTTTCAGACTCTTATTATGTTATTCCGCAATTTGTTAGGCTTACCTAGTCTTAGAGACTAGGTGCCATCACGACATCCTACGGAGGGTGAATCGGGGTCGTGACAGGTGTCACGTGGTGACTTTTACTTGAAAAGAATTATATTCGAAAGGTATTTACTTGAAAGAATTATATTAGAAAGATATTTACTTGAAAGAATTATATTTGAAAGATATTTATTTGAAAGAATTATATTCGTAAGATATTTATTTGAAGGAAGTATATTTGGGATATATTTAATTGTACGGATTACATTCTAAAGATATTTATTTGAAAAGATTTTTATTTGAAACACTTATAGTGTTGATACTTACTGGGTACCGACTGTACTTGTGCTTATTATTCGTTTGAGCAATATTTATTGTGTTCCTGTTGCCTTGATGTTTATGTCACAAGTTGATTATTGTTTCCATCACTGCTATTTGTTTTCTATTATTTTTGTATGCTATATTGCACATGTTATTTGACTAGTGAGTGTCTTCACTGTACCTCATCACTACTCCACCGAGGTTAGTCTTGATACTCACTGGGTACCAACTGTGGTGTACTCATACTATACTTCTGCACATTTTTGTTCAGAGCCAGGTATTGGAGATATTAGATTCGGACAGAGATTAGAGTATGATCGCAAGGATTCAAGGTAGGACTGCTTGGTCATCGCAGTCCCTTGGAGTTTTTATATTATATTGTATTGTCAACTCTTATTCGAACAGTATTGTATATTAGATCCTTGAGATCATTGCATGTATTCAGTTAGAGTTCGTGACTCTGTATTACCAGTCTTGGGAGGTTGTTATAATTATTTCCGCTGTGGGTTTCGATTATCTATTTAAAAAAGGGCTTGAATTGTAATTGTAATTGGCTTACCTAGTCTTAGAGACTAAGTGCCATCATGACGCCTGTGGTGGGATTTTGGGTTGTGATAAGTTGGTATCAGAACCCTAGGTTCATAGGTTCTACGAGTCACGAGTAGTAGAGTCTTGCAGATCGGTACGGAGACGTCTGCACTTATCTTCAAGAGGCTACAGAGCTAGTAGGAAATTTTCCACTTCTTTCATTCCTTATCGTGCGGAATTTATTCATCTTGAAGCATATATCTTATGTACTTTTGCATCCACTCATGTATGAAATTGCGTACTCGGTATCAACTATGCGCCAACGGTTCTACTAGGGACACAAGAGGCTAGGGCCGAGGTACAGGCCGACATGTCGCAGCTAGAGCACCGATTAGGAGCAACATATCAATGGTGAAAATCTTATGAAGGGGGTAGACCAGCCGATGCAACACCACCAACTTGGGCTCAATTTTCAGAGATATTTTTGAAAAAGTTTGTTCCCTAGACTCTCTGGGATGCGTGGCGCACAGAGTTTGAACGGTTGTGTCAGGTCACCATGACGGTGTCAGAATATGCTATCAGGTTCAGTGAGTTAGCCCGTCATGCACCTATCTTGGTTCCTATAGTTAGAGAGAAAGTCCGCATATTCATTGAAGATCTTGATTATGATTTTAAAATATGTATGGCTCGAGAGGTGTAGACTTACATTCCATTTCAGCAAGTAGTAGAGATTGCAGAATGTTAAACGTGTTCGAAGTGAGGAAAATGAGTCTAAGGAGACCAAAAGGTCTCGAAACTCTGGAGAATTCAGTGGATTCTACTCTGCACCTATGACTCATCATGGCGGAGGCCTGGGAAATCGGTCATCCCAGTCCGCAATTAAGAGTACTCGTAGTGCTTCAGTTAATACTTTTAGTGCACCACCGGCATGAGGTTCTTACAGTGGTTATTTCAGTTATTCGGCATCGACTCAGCACGAGCGGCCGCGACATCATACGGGTTGTTATGAGTGTGGTGATATAGGAACATCATAAGAGAATGTCCCAGACTTAGGAGATACGAATTTCATCAAAACACTCAGGCTACAGGCTTTATTTCAGTTAATACTCCAAGTGTACAACTAGTTAGGGGTGGGGGACAGGCTGGTAGAGGGCGCCCTAGAGGTAAAGGCCCAGCCCGTTGATATAATTGCTATGAATTGGCTGAGGCCGATACACCAGATGTTGTCGTTACTGGTACGATCTTGATTTGTTATAAAGAAATATTTTCCTTAATTATATCTGGTTCTATGTATCGAGGTGAGTCCTCCTATCATGCTCCACTTATGAGCGAGCTTCGTAATTTTGTAATCTACTTTTGTGTTTACCCCTGTTGGGAGATTCGATGGCGATAACAGTGCCTATAATTCTGTTTTGATCACTATTGAGAGTTATGAGGCTAAAAGTGACTTTTTGTTACTCAATACGGTGAGTTTTAATGTAATTTCGGGATAATTGATTACAATTTTATGAATTATATGCCCTAATGGTATGGGGGTTCATTATGTGTTGTGAAATTGTTTCACGAAATTTATCAAAAAAATATAGGAAATTTCAGTTGGCACAATGTGCAAAGTACTTGTGATTCAAAATTGAGGATGGGATCCTCGCAGTTTAATGTGATTTGATATGTTTAACCCGGGCTACGTACCACGGTGGAAGTTATATCATGATGAGATCCTTGTGGTTAAATTCATTTGTTTTAAATTCTCCCTTTGTGGAATTTAATTTGTACTATAGTACTAATAGGGAGTCATGCATGTTAGGCTTATTTGATAATTCTTCTATGTGTTTCTGTGCATGTTTAGCCATATTCGTTCTATAATTATTGAGTTTTAGCCTACAAGGTGAGTGCTCAGGTGGCATTAAATGTAACTCGTTAATTCGGGTAAATAATTATGAGGTCTTCATGCCTCGTGTCTCGTTGTTAGTAAGGTGAAGGTTTGAAATGAGATTTTAGTCAACATGAGGTTAATTGACGACGCTGTAATCGATTATGAACAACTATTATGATTAGAGATGTGGTTATGGGAATACGTACGACGTATGCGTAGGCACGAGTTGCTACAACCTATTGAGACTAATACCGTGTGTTGATGTGAAAAATCAGGCCTTTTGGAAATATTTTGTAACGACATGGCCGGTTGTTTTGATTATTATAACCCCATTCCCCCATTTACTGCTCAATTTATGCTTACAATTGATTTATGACTTTTCGGGTTTGTTGGTTCGGGTCCGAAAGGATTTCGGAGTGAAATGAGACATTTAGTCTCATAATTGAAAACTTAAGTTGGAAAAGTTGACCGGATGTTGACTTATGTGTAAACAACATCGGATTTGAATTATGGTGATTCTAATAGATCTGTATGGTGATTTTTGACTTAGGAGTGTGTCCAGAAAGTTATTTGGAGGTCCGTAGTGGAATTAGGCTTGAAATGCCGAAAGTTGAATTTTTGAGAAGTTTGACCAGGGAGATGACTTTTTCTAATCGGGTTCGGAATCCAGTTCTGAAAATTTTCATAGCTCTGTTATGTCATTTATGACTTGTGTGCAAAATTTGAGGCCAATCGGACGTGTTTTGATAGGTTCCAGCATCGTTTGTAAAAATTCGAAGTTTCAAAGTTCATTAGGCTTGAATCTATATGTGATTCATGTTTTTAGTGTTGTTGGATGTGATTTGAAGACACAACCAAGTTCGTATGATGTTTTAGAAATTGTTGGAATATTTGGTTAAGGTCCCGGGGGCCCCGGGTGAGTTTCGGATGGTTAACGGATCAAATTCGGACTTAGGAAAAATGTTGGAACTGCTGCCTCTGATGTGATAGCACCTGCAAGGGACTTGGCCGCAGGTGCGATGCTGCAGGTGCGGCAGGGCTAGCGTAGATGCGGAACTAGGGCTGGGGTCTTCGCAGGTGCGGTGATTTTTGCGCAAAAGTGGTCGAGATGCGATCCTAAGCATCGCAGAAGCGGAGGCTCGCTGGATAAGTGAGGTCCACAGAAGCGAAATTCCTTTCGCAAAAGCGGATAAGTAGGTGCGAGCCTAGGCAACGCAGGTGCGGAAATGCCTGGGCAGTGTTAAAAACGAGGGCTTCAGAGCAGTAATACCTAAATGTGTACTCTATCTCGAGCAGTACACACTAAATACGAACAAAAATATAGTTGAACAAGTAGAGAAATATCAACGGCAAATTTATGTTAAATGTAGTAAAAAATCATCCTTCAATCGGTTCCATCAAACCCTAGATGAGAGAGTTTATCTACTCATAATTTTGTAAAGAATCATATTAATATTCAGAAGCATAAAACTGCAAATTAAAGAAGAACAAAGAGAAAAACTCTTGTGATACATGCTCTAAAGTGTTTTGTAGTCTTTTGCCTCTCCAATAATGTCTAACCCTCTAAAACCTAACATTAAGAGATATTTATATGGTGGGGGTAAGGTCTACACATCCAAACATAATGAGAGCATCATCGACGCGAGGCATCATCAGAGGCGCCAAACTACATCGCAAGGCGCCATCAGAGCCAATATTACCATGCAATGCGACATCAGGGGCGCCAATGTTAATGCCCTAGACAAAGCCTTGCACTGTCTATGGCTGTGACTTTTTATGGCTTTACAACGTCTAAGGCTATGAAGTTTCATGGCCTCACAATATCTTCTTTTATTACTCTATTTTATAGCTTTGAGGTACCATTTGGTGCAACATTTCTCCACTTCATATGCAAGTATTCCTACGCGTAAAATAACTCAACTAATCTCAATTGTCGCACAAATTAGCATCCAAATAATAAACAAGTAAGGTGAATACCGTCAAAATATATGGAATTATAGCACGACATCAGTGAGTCATTTGGATATTCTTGTATTGATAAATCTATAAGGTTTGAGATTTTGAGGTGTTGGATATTCTCTGTTGTATTAGTGATTCTTTAATGTTCCATACGTTTCATCTTCTTTTGTGTTGATATTTCGTGAATATTGGTATTGAGTTGTTTATGTTAATAATTTGGTATTGTTGGGATCAGGTTACATGTCGCAACAGAATAGGAAATAATATGATATTGAGAGTTAACGATGGATGATATGATATAGGTGGGATCCGGTTGCACGCCGAAATAGATATTATTATTATTATTATTATTATTATTATTATTGTGTGAGATCGGGTTGCATGCCGCAATAGATTTATATGTTGTAATTGTTTGTGACAGTAGAGTTATCCTCGGTTGTGATTCTCATGGTACATTCTATGTTGGAACGACTTGTTGGTCGAACGGTTATCGTTTTTCCTTAAATCATTTTACTTGTATTTTGATCGTATTTGGTTGATTGTTATTATTCTGGTATTGGAACGATAGTGTCTTCTTGCGTGAGTCATGCATTCTACGTGATTTGTTGTGTTACTTTAATGTTCCAATATGTGCCTCCGTTGTTACTTTGTGAATTGATTGTTAAGATGAATTTATTGCGGGGAGTCATCATCTCATATTCTGTTGAGTTATCGGTAACGTAACGGTTTTAAATAAATAAATTGTCAGCATGCTTTACCTTATGTGACTCGTAAGATAAAAACTCGCCGTCTCATTCGGTTCTTTACTATATTTAAATTGTATCATGCCTACTTTAAATGGTTCTCAAATTAAAATCATTAACCTATTTGATGCTTTACTCTACTTAAATTGTTATCACGTTTTATTTTAAATGATTTTACATTTAATTCATTAACTTATCCAATATGTTATTTTATTTAAATTTTTTTTTACTTTACGTTATATGATTTCTAAACTACACTCATTTTTTCAATTGATACTCTATTTCATATAAATTATACATTATTTTACTTTACTTGATTTCTAAAACAAAACTCATTATCTCATTTGACACTTTACTTTATTTGAAATTATTGATATGCCTTATTTTATGTAAATAATTCTCTCAAATATTGATTTGGCAATTGATACGGATTCAACGTACGTGGTAGCACGAGGACCCTGCCATGCGAAGGTGATTGATAATGTGGGCACGAGATGCCATGTGATTATGACTCGTGACTTGGGACTCGTGATTTGTGATTATGAGGTGTGGCACCTTGGGGTGGTTTTGGAGTAAATCATGTGTTATAACAGTTGATTATTTGATTGTCATTTGTTTTTCCTTAATTAGCCTCACTGGTACCATAACTGTATTTTGATTTCTTGTTGCATTATCACATATTTACCCCGTGTTGCTATTTTTTGTTTTTACTTTTCATTTCTAGCGTTATATTATTATTGCTTCCATGATTTGCTTTACATTGATATTTGTTCCTATGTTAGCTTTATATTAATATTTGCGCAGGTTATTATGTCTAGTAGGCGTTTTGACTTATTTCTCGTCACTACTCCACCGAGGCTAGTCTTGATACTTACTGGGTACCGATTATGGTGTACTCATACTATGCTTCTGCACAATTTTGTGCAGATCCAGGTATCTCGGAGTGTACAGGTCATTAGTTGACTAATAGTGTGACGCGATGGAAACTTCAAAGTACCTCTGTCATTGTGTTCGCAGGGCCCGGAGTCGCCTTCTGTTGTCTTTCATTTCCATTGTTTACCATTATTTTGGGGCAGTGATGTACTTGATATTCCTAGTTACTCTTAGAAAAGCTTATGACTTGTACTACTCATTTTGGGATTGTATGACTGATGTTGATTCAACTATGTTATTTCAGTTTTTAACTAATGTTTTGCAGTTAAATTGGTTAAATTTCATTGCTTCTAAGCATGTGTTAGGCTTACCTAGTCCTAGTGACTAGGTGCTATCACGATTCCTAAGGTGGGATTTTGGGGTCGTGACAAGTTGGTGTTAGAGCTCTAGCTTCATGGATGCTACGAGTCATAAATAAGTTTAGTAGAGTCTTGCTGATCGATATAGAGATGTCTGTACTTATCATCGAGGGGCTACAAAATAATTAGGAAATTCCACTTCTTTCATTCCTTATTGTGCGTCATTGATTCATCTTGAAGCACATATCTTATACTCACTTACATCCACTTGTATACGATATTGCGCACTGGGTATCAGCTATGCACTGACATATTGTGATGCTGCAGATGGGCTATGAGGTGGCCATGGATGCTCGATCTTTGTCTCAACATGTTGTCCAGATAGAGGACGGAGATGTGCTGGTAGATCTTTCAATTGTTCACGTGTGGGATGCAGGGCTTCATGTATCTAGTTGGTGAGTACGAGCTTGGGGGAACTTAATTGATTGCCTAGTTGTTTTGATCGTAGTAGGGTCATGGGAGAATGTTGATTTGAGGCTAGTCAGTGGTATTAGAGGTTATGTTTTCTTTATGGGACTTCTATTCAGTAAAGGGTACATATTATCATTCAAGGTAGTTGAGGAAGAGGGCTTTATTGTCAAGAGGATGGATATGCGCTTAGTAGATGATGTGAGGTATCTTATGATTGGTGATATATGAGCTTATGAAGGTTGGTATTGTGGATCATCTAATTTTATGTCGTGATATACGAGCTTAGGAAGATTGGTATTGTGGATCATCGAATTTTATGTCCTATGGCTTCGCGCCAAGTGGGGGAGTATACTACCGACAATCAGATTGCATGGTCATATATTATATCAATTTTGGTCTGAGGTATATATGCAGTATTGAAGGGTTCCCTGAAATTGTATATGACTAAGATCTAAGATTTTCATTGGATAGTGCTGGGACTTGCGGTATTTTTATATCATTATTATTTCTACATTTCAGTATAAGAGAGGCTAGAGAAACAACTTCAGATTCCCAAAAGGTCTCTTCAGAGTGGGTATTCTGGTTGCGGCATAATTGGATGCTTCAGAGGAAATATAGTGGTTTATGGACTTTTAGATGACGTGGTTCGTGCAAGGATCTCCTAAAGTGAGCGTTGGTTTAGGATCATAATGTACTGACAAGGAGAAGAGTTAACTTGAAGAAACGTCGAGGATGATTCCAAGAAATGGGTCAGCCTGGTGGTGTTGGGTCAGTATAGTAATAAAGGTTATTGATTCCATTGGTGTGGTGATACTTTACTGGTATTTGTATGGCAATACTCTTGAGTTTGACTGGTTGCATGACATAGTTGAGTTGGGGAATTCAGTTCTGATAGCTTGATTATGTGCGGACATGTTTCAAAGAGTTCTTGATGGTGTTGACCACGACTTGGGCTGGATGTCTGCTATTGGCAAAAGGAACATGTTGTGTGTTATGATTTTCTCATGTGTGGGGTCAGGAGTTCTAGATAGCAAGGGCGATTTCAGATGTTTAGAAGAATCTCAGAATTATCTGGTACCAACTGCGAAGGGTGCGCACTCCAACAAGTGCCTTGTGCTTCGATTTGCGGATGCTTGACTGGTTTTACGGTAATCGCCTGGTTGATCGATTGCTGATGTTCATATTTTGCTATATGTCATGGAAATATTATGGAAGTATTTCTCGTAAGATGATTATATATGAATGATGTGTCAATCATTTGAGTGGTGGAGTTGGGATCAGACGCGGAGATTCTTGTATTCTAGAGGCTTGAAGACTAGGAGAGTTCATGGAGGGAGATTGTTTCTTTTTTGCGGACGGTGAAGGTACGTTATGAGTTGACGACTAATTGTACGTGTTATGGATAGGTTATTATGGACTTTTCGGAGCTTATCTACCCACTTCAGGAGGATCATAATTGATTCAGATGCCACGGGTAGGCCTAATGAGAATGCGTATTCTACATCTAATCGGATTTGTTTACTCAGCAAAACTATTGTTTAGGGTGATGTCATCGGTTAGAGTTGATCTTATTCGTGTTCTACTGTGTTCCACGAGTTACTCTGCTATGGTACGGTGAGTTGAGAGACTATTGACTATTTGCACACATGATGCGGTACTGCGCCTTGATTATGGTTTTCTTGTTTGTGGTAGATTGTGTTATCCATTTTTTTATGGTTATGGTCATGCGCTTCCCGTGTTTGTTGTTGATATGCATATGGTTGTGGAGTGTGAGCATCATGGATCGAGATGTCCTATGGGGACTGATGTTTGGATTGGGTCACACATCGCAGTGGCATTATGTTACGCTATGAGCATTTGTGTTTATTTTGTGTGTTTTTGTTTCTCCTTGTGTGATAGATTGATGGCATTGCGCTTTGTGGTGGTATCTGTTCAGGTAGCGGGACGATCCTCTAATTTGATTCTCTTTCCATCATTGGGTACATTCGAGATGTTGCTTGTTTGGTGTACGGATTGCATCGCACGTGACCAAGTGGCATTTGGTGTGTCTCATCGGTCGAATAACTTCCACTAAGTGAGTGGTTATGAGTTTCTACATGTTTCTTATATCATTAGCAGTATTGTGAAGGTTTGGAACAAGGTTATATTTGATATGAGTTATATTACTCGTACAAGATTTGGTAATAGGCAGCTATTGTGGTTAGAGATATTACTGCGGACATATGAGCGATGGGTTACGTTATGTGGTTATATCTCGGGAATATATTTCTGATTTGCTACAGCTTATTGATATTGATATAATATGTACATGCAAGAATCTGATCGTATCAAGAATTTCGAATAATGGAATTTGGGTCTATGGTTGATATATTAAGGTTGAAGAAAGATTCTTCAGTTAGGTTTTGTTGACATGCTTATATAGGTTTTGGTGATATGGGATCACTCATGGGTATGCATATGACAAGTTTATATAGTGATTTGATGGCTTTGGAACGACTCTTGGCACGTTCGAGGACGAACATATGTTTAAATTGGGGAGAATGTAACGACTCAACCGGTCGTTTTGAGCTTTAGTGTTCCATTTAGTAGTTTGAAACTTTGAGTAGCTTCATATGCTGTATTATAACTTGCGTGTATCGTTGGTTTGATTTGGCTTATTTTATCGAATGTTGGCAATTTGAAGGTTTGGAAATATCCTAAGTTTGACCATGATTTGACTTTTGGGTAAACTGACTCGGAATCAGGTTTTGATTGTTCTGACAGGTTCGTATGATGATTTTGGACTTGTACATATGTTCGGATTTGGTTTCAAAGGTTCATAGAAGAATTCGACAATATTTGTCGAAAGTCGGTTATATGAAGAATTTAAGAGTTCATAAGTTTGAGAAAGAGTTGACCTTGATGTTATTGGACTCCAATTGGTATTACGGGACTTTGGATAGGTCTATATAGTTGAATTGAACTTGTGTGCAAAATTTGGAAGTAACCCGAAGTGTTTAAGTATGATTCAAACACTCTTTTGAATGAATAAAGATATAATAACTTAAGAGAAATTTTATTCGGTTTAAGCCTCGATTGTTTTTGTTGTGATATTCCCGTGGGTGTTTTGACGCTTGAGATAAGTTTGGATAATGTATCTGTACTTGTTGGTATGATTGGATGGGGTCCCGAGGGGCTCGGGTGTGTTTTAGATCATTGGTTGAGAAACTAGTTAAGTTAAGGATCTGGAGTTTTACCATGATCAATATCAGGTCAAGATGACCTCTTTTCGGTGTTTAGAGTGCGCGAACAGGTTCTTAACGTATTTTATGATTAAAATGCATATATGGTTTGTGTCTTGGAGGTTCCGAATGAGTCATGTCTGCTATATCTCTGCTATGTTGGTTCTTGGGTTAGCAATGCTATATCATTTGTTAATATGTCTAAAACTAATCTTCATCATGGTATCCATGTTATACATACTTTAACTCATCTGTTAAGATTGATTAATCTACTACTAAAACCATGTCTACCCTATACATGTAAAACTCACATGATCTTGTGATTTGAACTTCTGTGATGAATTCACTAGCTTGGTTATTAGATCATCTACTCACCTGATATGTTCTGTAATCTTGCAAACTTTTTGAAATATCACTGTATATATGTTTGGGTATCTTCTGTTAGCTTCTACTCTTGTGTGTTTTGTTAATAAATTTCCTGCTTGCCAATTCATCTAAGAGAGAATCATGTTTAAGGTATTATACTCTTCACTTAAGCTATGCTACCCAATAGAAGAAGAAGCTGAGCCTTGCCTATTCTGATAACCTAACAACCTAGAACCTGGAATGTAAGTCAACTGTTGTCACTTATGGACCTAAGGAAACCCATTGATCTTTGTTCGTCTTGTTTAAAGGAATAATGTTCTATACTTAGTTGATATCTCTAAATGTAAAGACTTAACTGTGTATTTGGACATTGTTTGTGAACATGATGGGCTAGAGACCATGTTGTTAAGATAAAAACTGATCTTGTGGGGATAATTTAATTGTTTATTATCACTTCTAGGGAAGTCTGATCAACAATGTTAACATAAGTATTCAATGTGGTAAGGATTCTGCATGTGTGAGGGAAATTTGGACTGTTCTGAATACATTATAATAGTTGTTAAAGTGTTATGAACTTTATTAAGAGTTCCTGTAAGTTTGAACCACCCAATATAACCAATAAAGTCAGTATGCATGTCTTTTCTACCTTTAGGATCACTTAAACTCAGCATCTTATACTTGGGATAGACTATTGTTGGCTGCTCTAAAAACCTCCATGTTCTGCACATGTGATTTATCTCTTTAAATGTTCTAATACATGTTATAAATGAATGATGAGCACTCTTGGACACTATTAGTGTTTGCAGTGATTGACCTTTATATTTTGAGTTCTAATTTTAAGGTTAATGGTGTAATCCATAAGGTGTTCATGCTTCTGTACTTTGATGATATGTCCCTGTAGCTTTTAGACCTCTTGTGTACTTGAACCTTAGTGTTTACTGGTGTTCCCATGTTAAGCATTAAGTGAATATCTTATTTGTAACTAACCCTGAGGAGAAGAGTGAGTGTGAGGGATTAAAGGTATTTGGGGAGGGACCTAATTTGTGGTTAAGGTGCCCTTCCCTGATACAAGCACTGCTCCGGGTCCTTGAAACCTTTGTGAACTCTGAAGTGCTAGGGATTCCAAGAGTACTTTGTCCATGAATAAGATGTTATCTTAAGATCTTGGTCGACTCTCATTAGTCCTTTTAGGACTAACACAAATAAAAGTTGGTTTTCACTCTAATGGTATCCATTTGTTATAGTTTTACCGTGTTAGGCCCCCATGTTGGCTTTTCGGTACTCTTAAATTGTGTTTATATGTTACGACTTATTTTGTTGGGCTCATGTGGCATCACTAATGTTCTTTGCTATTGTTTTGTATGCATGTTCGAATTTGGGCATGCCGAGTTTCTTTAGAACTCAGGCCCAACTCTAGTCTAGCACGCCTCCAATTTGCTGATGTTTGTTGATGTTGTGTTTGAAGTTTGTTGGGCCAGCATTTCTCTTGGCCCAATACCGAGTCTTATTTTTCCTCTCTTCTCCCCTTAGATGATAAAGTCTATTGTTTATTATCTGTATATATTGTGATACTAACGTTGTTATTGGATGCTTTTATTATTCTTTGATCATTTTAGGAACCTAGGCAAACCCAAAGCCGATAGATAAAATAATAAAAGAATCTTAGTTTTTACTATGTTCCAACATTTTTGAAAGGTATCGTTCTTTGTTTATCACTAACTCTTTTACAAAGTATTTGATATTGAACATATTTTAAAAGAAATGGTGCATCTTTGAAAACATAACTTAACAGAATATTTCAAAGCTGGTCTTCAACAAATCAAACCAAACATGGTTGGTAATTTGTGACTAATAAACCTCAACGAGTTTTAAAATAAGGACACAACTCCAGATTGAGAATCAATTCTTCAAAGGTATTCCCATGACATATTTATTTTAGCCACATAATTTCAAAAGACAAAACATTTAAAAGATAACTACATTTTACGAAGCTTTTCCAACTTTGTAGATATGAACATTTCGAAAGACCTTTATTACAAATTACAAAATTTTATAAAACCTATGCCCTCTTTTCAAAGTACATATACAACTTCTCTTCAAAAATAAGTAAGCTTTAAACAAGACTTAGAACACTTACAAACCTTAAAGCATTAATTAAGTACAATATACGCATCTACTTCCCTAAACCTTGCATAAGTCGTAAGGAGCTACCTCAGGTAGATTTTAGGGAGTGCCTAACACCCCTTAAAAAAATTAGAACTCTTACCCAAATCTCACCGGTTAGTAGACCAATAGGATAATAATCTAATAAACAAATAGGTACCCTGGTATACCTTTAAATATTAGGTCTTCATGAGTTGTAACACTATCTTTTGAATTAGAATTCTTCCTTAAGCTCTAATTCTCTAACATGCCTACAATTTGCATAATTGTTTTAGTTTTGGGAACAAGAATCAACACTTTCGGACTAAAAAAACTAAAGTAAGAAGGTACTAATAAGTAGTTAAAATCCACACTTATCAATACATACCTCAACTAAGCCAAATTAGTACTCTAAAAATCCCTTCTCACGTGAATCAACCTCCGGGCAGCTCCAATCTAGCCAAAATAACTTAATAATATCAATATAAGCTATAGAAAATAACCCCAAAGAATAAAACTTCGATCTTGAACAAAAATAAAAAAGACAACTCAAAATATCAACATGTGCTCGCCTCCCAGAACCCGACAAAAATTATAAATTCCGAACACCCATTCGAATTCGAGTCCAACTGTACCAATTTCATCCAAATCTGACTCCGAAGTGGGATTCAAGTCCCTATTTTTCATTTAGAAAAGTACTTACTAAAATCCCCAATTTTCTCACTCAGATTTATCAATCAATGTCATGACCCAAAACTCGACCTGTCGTGATGGCGCCTATCATAGTACTAGGCAAGCCGACATCTCATACATACTAACACTTTTAAAACTCGAATATGCGGAAGTAAGTTTAAAAAATTAAGAATTTCACAAATACTGGATATTAACCTCAAAATCAATACAAGAATCCTCCCAAATGATCTAGGTGTCACAGAGTACATGAGCAGCTATATATATCACAACATAGTCTGGTACACTGTCTAGAAAGTAAGAGAAAAATAAATAAAACTGAAATATAGAGAAAGGAGGATCAAGGTCTGCGCACGCCAAGCAGCTACCTCGATGATCTCCGAACAGGTAGACTCCACGATCAACAACCGTCATGCCCGTAAATGCCTGAATCTGCACACAAGGTGCAGGGTTTAGTGTGAGTAAAACCAACTCAATAAGTATCGCAAATAAACAGGGTAAGGTAAGAGGAGTTTAATTTGTTGAACTCACTAGTTAAATCTGTACAATTCTATCTTCTTTTTTTATTAACATATTATGAGATTTAAAGCTAACCCATAAGGCTTTGTGATACAAATATCCGTGTGTGCATGTGCACTGATCCTCAAATACCCTGCTCAATAGTATTATGGCAAGTAGGGGAAAGAAAACAAGTAAATAAATGATCAAGAAACTATAAGTTTCACACACTGCACGAATAACTCACGTGCTGCACGGACAACTCACGTGCGACACAGACAACTCATATGTCAATAATATCAATATATAGATCCGCACGGATAACTCACGTGCTACACGTACAACTCACGTGTTACACGAACAACTCACTTGCCAATAATATCAATATATGGATCCACATGGACAACTCACGTGCCAATAATGTAATCCGCCCGGCATAGCCGCAGGCCCAAGTCTAAAATATCATACAAAAGCAATGAAGCAAGTGTACAAGTATATCATGAATGAAATACGATTCTCCTATCCCTGGACTGGTATAAATAACATGCTAAAGGGTAGGCATGTGAAAAATGTGCTATAGTAGCTAAATCCGGAAATTTCATTAATGAAAGGCATTTATCAGGTTCGTTCAGGGATTAAACCTCTAAGTAGACTCATCATGGCTCAATTGGATCAAATAAATTGTTACCACATGTTAGAAATCGAAAACAGAAGCTTAACAATTATTTATGGGCTTATAGGAGCCCGAGCACAACCCAAAAATGAATACACAACCCCGTTGCCCGCACATGGGATCATCCCCAAACATGTGCGCATCCAAAAGCACGTGGCTATCACAATAGTTCAGGCAACTAATGCCTCAACCGAGTTTAAATACGATACTTACCGCAAGCAACTCGAATCACTCCGCTAGCAAGCTCTTGTCTCATGAATCGGCCTCCGAGCGCCTCGAATCTAGCCATAAATAGTTCGATACAATCAACACGAGCTAAAGGAATCAATTCCATAAGAAAATATCAAGTTCTTAATCAAAAACCAAAAGTCACTCTAAAGCCGGCCCCGGGCCCACGTCTCAAAATCCGATAAAAGTCACAAAATCTGAAAGCCCGTTCAACCACGAATCCAACCATACCATATTTACCAAAATCTAACACCAAATTGACCCCCCCAAATTCCAAATTTAAACTCTCCAAATCCCTAGCCTCAACTTCCAAAATTACACCTCAAAACCACACAATTTAGGTGGAAAACAATCAATGGGGAAACATAATTATTGAATAAATTTAACCACAAGAGACTTACCTCAAGGAACCCCTCGAAACTCCTCTTTAAAATCGCCTAATCCCGGGCTTGAAATGTTTAAAATGAAGAAAATCTCGAAAACCCTCAAATTTAAACACTGCCTAGGCATTTCGCACCTGCGGAGTCTGGGCTCGCACCTGCGCTCCCTCTTTTTCGGAGAAAACCTCGCTTATGCGACACTCACTAAACAGCCGACCAAGCGCACCTGCGGTCCCAGCGTCGCACCTGCGGGACCGCATATGCGAACCATTCCTCGCCTCTGTGACTCCCATGATGTCCGTCAAAATCCACTTCTGTGGTCGACCTCGCGCAGATGTGCATCAGCATCTGCGAAAACTTTTCCGCGCCTCCTACCCCCAGTGACTTTCCTTATCTTCAAAGCTGCACAAGCTTAGACGCTTCTGCGGCTCCGCAACTGCGGTCAATCCCACCATAGGTGCGATGACACCAGATCTGCAGCACCTCAGCAGAACACTTAAGCCAAATTCGATCTGTTAACCATCCGAACTCCACTCGAGGCCCTCGGGACCTCATCAACCAAATATACCAACAAATCCTAAAACATGATACGAACTTAGTTGAGCCCTCAAATCACATCGAACAACATCAATACACGAATCGCACCCCAATTCAAGCCTATTGAAACTAAGGAAATTCCAACTTCTACAAAGGATGTCGAAACCTATCAAATCATGTCTGATTGACCTCAAATTTTGCACAGAAGTCAAAAAGCATACCATGGACTACTCCAACTCCCGAACCCCTAATCCGGGCCCGGTAACCACAAAGTCCACTCTCGGTCAACCTTCTAAATTTCTAACTTTTGCCATTTCAAGCCTAGTTCAACTATTGACCTCCAAATCACAATTCGGATACGCTCCAAAGTCCAAAATCACCCAACGGAGCTAACAGAACCATCAGAACTCCATTCTGGAATCATTTACACATAAGTCAACATACAGTCAACCTTTTCAACTTAAGTTTCCAACCTTGAGACTACGTGTCTCAACTCATTTCGAAATCTTTTCGAACCCGAACCGACTACCCCGGCAAGTCCCATAGCAATTATAAAGTACAAAACGAGCAGTAAATGGGAGAATGGGGCTACAGCTCTCAAAACGACCGGTCGGGTCGTTACAATCAATCAATAAAATTAAGGTTGGAATCATGAATAATAAGCGAATCCGAGTAAAAAAATACTTACCCCAATCCAAATCGTGACAATCCCCTCCAAAATCACCAACCTTTGAGCTCCCTGTCTCAAAATGTGATAACTGAAATTAAACTCTCGTTCAAGATATATTCTTCCCAGCATTACCACTTTTGTGGTCCTTCATTACCAGCATTACCACAGTATCTGCGGAAAAATCATCGCAGATGCAGAAAAAACTTAAATCCCAAAGATCTGCTTTTGCGGCTTACACACCGCTTCTGCAAATCATCGGGGCGCACTTGCGCTATTGCTTCTACGACAAAAACTCTGCATCTGTGGACACCTCTTACCTATCTCCTCATCACATCTGCGCATCCTCCTCTCGCCAGTGCGGCTCCGCACCTGCGCACCTCTCCATTGTGGGTGCGATTGCACCAGACCTGCTGCACCTCAACAATGACCAAACTCCCTCCGGGTGGTCCGAAATCCACCCGACCCACTCGGGACACCGTCCGATCACACCAACCAATCCCAAATCATAACATGAACCTACTCCAGGCCTCAAATCATGCAAAACAACATGAGAATCACGAATTGCACCTTAATTCAAATCTAAGGAACTAATCAAAATTCCAAAATTCAAAACTTACACCGAATATGCCTAAACGCCTTGGAATGACCTCAAATTTTGCATGCGAGTCCCAAATGAAACAACGGACCTATCCCAACTCCCAGAATCAAAATCTAAACCCGTTACCAACAAAGTCAACTCTCAATCAAATCTATTAACCTTCCAAACCTTCAACTTTCCAACTTTCACTACTTCAAGCCAGAACAACCTAGGAACCTCCAAATTCAAATCCGGACATACGCCTAAGTCTAAAATTACCATACAAAACTACTAGAACCATCAAAATACCATTCCAGAGTTGTCTACACAAAAGTCAAACTCCGGTCAACTCTTACAACTTAAGGAAATATATCTCAACAATTAACAACTTTTTCTCAATGTGATAACGATTATTACAACTTCAATACCAATAACTCAACAAGATGATATTCCACGAAATAACAACTTCAATTAAAAGTGATTCAACAATTAAAAGGTAACAAGAAAATAAGGAAGGTAATAACTTCAACTAAAGCATATAAGAGCAAAATAACAAGTAAGAAGTATAACAAGTGCTAACAACGTCAAATAGAGCATGTAAGAGTAGATTAACAATGAGAGATATAACATGTTATGACAATTCAGTTAAAGGCATATAAAGATTCTAGATAACCTAAACCAGTCAAATACCACATATAGCCTGTGTACCAACTCGTCACCTTGTGTACACAACTTTCACATAATACAAATAGCACAATTAACTAGTTTCTCAACCATGATCTGATATTGAACATGGTCAAACTTCAAATCCTTAACTTGTTTCTCAACCAAAGTTCCAAAATACACTTGAGACCCTCGGGGACCATCGAATCATACCAACAAGTACAAATACATCATACAAACTTATCCAAAGCTAGAAAACACCCACGGGAACATCACAACAAAGAATCGAGGCTCAAACTGAATAGAATTTCTCTTAAGTTGTTAAATCTTTATTCTTTCAAAAGAGTGTCCGAATCACACTTAAACATTTCAGTACTTTCAATCTTTACACACAAGTTTGATTCAACTATATAGACCTATCCAAAGTCTCAGAACACCAATTGGAGTCCAATAGCATCAAAGCCAACTCTTTGTCAAACTTATGAACTCTTAAGTTCTTCAAATTACCAACTTTTGACGAATAGTGTTGAATTCTTCAAGGAACCCCCGAAACCAAATTCGAACATATGTAAAAGTCCAAAATCATTATACGAACCTATCGGACAAAACCCGATTTCGAATTTACCCAAAAGTCAAATCTTGGTCAACTCTTCCAACTTAAAGCTTATAAAACGAGAATCATTCTTCCAAATTAATCTCGAACCACTCAAAAATCGAAACCAATTATACATGCAAGTCATAATACATAATATGAAGCTACTCAAAGTCTCGAACCATCGAATAGAACGCTAAAGCTCAAAACGACCAGTCGGGTCATTATATTTTCCCCCACTTAAACATACGTTCGTCCTCGAACGTGCCAAGAGTCGTTCCAAAGCCATCAAATCGCCATATAACCTCACTATACACATAACTATGAGTGATCCCATGTCACCCCCAATCCATATAAGCCCGATAACACCACCTAACAAGGGATCCTTACTTCAACCATAGTCCATAAATCTTAAAAACCCAAATCCCAACATCCGCAACTCATTATATGACCCAGTTCTTACACCTATGCATCGTATAACTCTTAACGAGTTGTATCCATCCATAATCATATATCAAGACATAATCACATGATATACCACATAACTCAAATACTCAAAGCAATAACTTCCGACCGCAATAGCTGCTCGATAACCAACCCGACACCGGTAACAAACCTCATATCAAATAAAACCTTATTCTAAACTTTCGTACACTACCAATGATGGAGGAAACATGCATAAACTCATAACAACTCATAATATCAACAAGTCGTAGAGCTTTCTTGCCCGACAAGAACCATAGCCAAAAATCGAAGGCAACTAGTGACATTATCCTTCCAACATACCTTAATCAAGTTCGATAACACTCATTCCAGGTCAAATATCCTCACCTGATCCAGTACGAACTGCATTGCCAACATGGCACATAGATCTTATTTAGAGCCACATACCATGCAATTCGTGCACCAAACAAGCAACAACTCGGATGTACCCAGATGATGGAAAGAGAATCAAATGAGAGAACCACCCCGCGGCTCAATAGATACCACCACAAAGTACAATGCTATGAACCCATCGCACAAAGGAGAAACAAAACACATGAAATGAACACAAAGGATCATATCCCAACATAACCCCGCTGCGATGCGTGACCCAATCGAAACACCAGCCCACATGGAATACATCGAGCCATGATACTCATAATCAACAACCATAAGCATATCAACAACAAACACACAAAGCATGTGACCATAACAATGGAGATATGGATATCACTATATAACAGAAATAGGAAGACCATAACCAAGGCGCAATCAACCATTCAACACCCCAAGAGCAATCTCGATCGAATTTTACTACAAATCCCAAACATAACCACATCAGTGTGTAGGTAACCAATAGTTCACAACCCACCGCAACATAGGAGAATAACACATGAGACATATCAGAACACGAATGTTATCCAACCTAACTGATAACATACCCCTCCATAATAACTGTGCTAAGTAGATAAATCTATCCCGATTTAGAACACACATCCTTATTAGACCTACTACTAGCCTCCAAATCAATTTTGATCCTTATGAAGTAGGTAGATAGCTTCCAAAAAGCCCACAATAACATATCTATAGTACATACTAGAAGTAGGTAGATAGCTTCGAAAAAGCTCACAATAACATATCTATAGTACATACCATCAGTTGACAACCTCTTAACATACCTTCACCATTCACAACCATGTAGCAATCTGCCTTGAGAACCCTCTTAGTCTTCAAATACCTAGAATACTATAATCTCCATATTTGATCCCAACTGCACTACTCAAATAACTGACACATTTCTCACATACGGTCAGCCCACGAGAAGTACTTCTAAAATTGTTTCGTGCCACAAAGTAAAATCTGGACATCAGTAGTCGATCAACCAAGCGATTACCGTAATACCAGTCAGGCATCCGGAAGTCGAAACATAGTGCACCTTCTAGAGTGCGCACCCTTCTTAGGTGGTATCAAATAATGCTACTATTCTCTAAACATCCGAAATCATCCATGCTGTCTAGAACTCGTGACCCTATCCAGGAAAAAATTGTAACACGCAACACATTACTTATGCTTGTAGCAGACATCTAGCTCAGGCCATGGTCGACACTATCAAGAACTCTTCGAGGCCAGTCTGCACACCACTAAGACACCAGAACTACACTTCCCCAACTAAAACAAGTCACGCACCCAGTCAAACCCAAGAATATTGCCACATAAGCATGACCACACCAAAAGAACCAGTTACCTATGTTGCTATGTTGACCCAACACCACCGATTTGATCCATTTCTTTGAATCCTCTTCGACTTGTCTTCCGGTCAACACTTTCCCTTATCGGTACACAATGATCCTAAGTCAAAGCTCGCTGCGGAATACCATAGCACGAACCACGTCGTCCGAAAGCCCATAAATTGTTGAATTTCCTCTGGAGCACCCAACAATGTTGCAACTGAGATACCCACGCTGAAGAGACCTTCTGTGAATCTGAAGATGTTACTCTAAACTCTCTGACACTAGAATGTAGATTTAGCATTGATACAGATATGCCGCAAGTTCCAGCACTATCCCATGAAAATCTCAGATCTTAGTCATGTACAATTCCGGGGAACCCCTCAACACTGCATATATACCTCATACCCAAAACTGATATGACACTTACCCATGCAATCTGATTGTCGATAGCTGACTCTCCCACTTGGCGCAGAGTCATAGGGCTCGTACAACACCAATCAGATACACGAACCAGTTGCATAGCACATTTGAACAACTGAAGATCTACCAATACGTTCGCATCATTAGTCAAGAAAATGATCAAGCATCCATGGCCCCCTTGTAGACCATCTGCCACATCACAAACCATCAGTGCATGGCTGATACCAAGTGCGCAATATCGTATATGAGTGGATGCAAGGTGTCACAACCCCAATTTCCCTCCGTTGGCTGTCTTGATGGCACCTAGTCTCTAAGACTAGGTAAGCCTAACATTCATACAGAATATAACGGAAATAATAATTAAAGTCAATCAAAATAACTCAACAACTAATATAAAATAAACTCTGCTACTTAGCATATACAACTTCCCAAAACCCGGTGGTAACGAGTCACATAAGTACTGTTCATCCCTATACAACAATGTGTCTATAAAATGAAAGAATATGATGTACACTAGATAGAGGAGGGCTCTGAGGTATGCGGACGCCGGCAGGTATACCTTGAAGTCTCTAAAGCTGAGCTCGTCTCACTAATGCCTGGACTAGTAGGAGGTAGATGGATCTGCACAAAACGATGTGTAAAAGGGTAGCATGAGTACACCACAACTGTACCCAGTAAGTGCCAAGCCTAACCTCGGTAGAATAGTGATGAGGTCATGCTAGGGCCCTACTAGAATAAATAAGAAACGTAACAAGTAATTAACAATGTTATAATAATAACAATGGAAATGACACAAGTAAAAATATACCAAGATTATCTATACTGAACTAAGACAAATAATTCATCACAGAAGAAAACAAGGGATGTTATGCCAAGGAAACGAAACAACCAAACATAAGTGAAGTAATAAAGAATTATCAACAAAAGTCACTACCGAGGTTCATCCTTATAGTCTCAAATCACAAAAAAATCACACTCTTTCCTTATATCACTGCGGGAGCCTTACATTTAGTTTTGAAAATCATTTTTCCCGAAATAGAATCTTGTGTTTTAGCCACCTTATCACACCGCGTGGCTTCAAGTAGTTCCCCTAGTAGCAACATGCATATCAAGCCCACCTTATCTCACCGCATGCGTTTCAACCCCAAAACCTTATACCACCGCATGCGTATCAATATCACAACATATCACAAATCGCACCTCAAGTGCCCAATATCACAACTTGCCAAAGAAATCAATAATAACAGTGTTTTCAATATAAATAGACCATGGCTCAACCACAATGTACACAAGAGTCTCAACAATAGCAACCGAAAGTGAATAACGCAACAAGAATAATATTCATGACTTAACACTTTGCCTCAATGTGAATCACGGCCTTTATAACTCAATACCAATTTTAACAACAAGATATTCCAAGAATAACAACTTCAAGTAAAGAATTCAACGGTTCAATAATGAATATGGAATAAAAGAAAAATAAGAACTTCAACTAAACATGTAGAGCAATTAACAAGTAGGAGATAAGACAAGTAGATCATGTGAGAATAGACTAATAATGGTGAATATAACATATTAAGATAACTCAATTAAGGCATGAAAGGAATGTACATAGCTAAAACTGGTAAATTTCCATATTTAGTCCGTGTACAAATTCGTTACCTTGCGTACAAGGCTTCCACACATCACAATTATCACAAAACAACACCAATCCTAAGGGGTAATTCCACCACACAAAGTTAGGCAAGACACTTACCTCAAAACACGCTAACTCAATCCACTAGTAAACCCCAAAATTTAGTCTAGGAAGTTTTCACAATTTTTTCCCAAATTTCCAACTCAAATCACTAATTAGTTGATGAAAATAACAATAGATTCATGAAATATAGTCTAGACCGGGTTAGTATCATTTACCGAAACGATTTCATTGAAAAACACTCGAAATATACCAACACACCGAGCTCTCAAGTCCAAATTAAGAAAAATGAGATGAAACCCTCGTTTTGAAACTTTTATTCTACTGCCCAGTTTTCACGGCCCAAAACCGAGGAGCGCGACCGACACTCAACCGATTGAACCCGACCGAGCAAGCCTGTTAGATTTCATTCTACCCAAACTCATCCATGAATAGAGATAATACATATTATGATTAATTAGACGAAAATGTGTTCATGTCTACAATACCAATTCATTTCCAATAGTTTCATCATCTTTAAAGTCTCAAATGGACAAGTAAAACGTCCACAACATAACATAGTTTTTCTTTCCCCAGCACCAATACACAACCCACATTATGTCTATGGAGCCTCTATAGATAAAGAAGAGTACAATGATAATGCTGGCAACAAGGCCCCGGCTATACCTCAAACAGAATACACAAAGTACAAAAGATTCATGACCCCGGAATGAAGTGGGGCTCACCAAGTCAGCCGGGAAGAAGGTGCACTGCTATCATTGACCAATATCTCCTGCTGTGGAACTACCTGCATCCATTGAAAGATGCAATGCCCCCGGCAAAAGGGACGTTAGTACTGTCGAATAGAACTAGTATGTATAACTAAACACCCTCTCAATAGAATGAAAAATAATACAAATAAGATTATCATAACATCAATGAAAGCCTTAATCAATATCAAACCTCAATTTAGGATCAAGACAGTGTTCAAATTAATTTCCATATCTCACATTGGGAGATTTTTAGTATCGATATACCATTGTCCACAATATCATTATTCATAATACCGGTACCACCGTAGTGTTAGCACGGAGTCCGACCATGACCCGATCGGCTAGGCCATCTCATTAGAGACATCAACAACAATTTCTCTCAATATCAATACCATCGTCTTTAACACGGAGTCCGATCAAGACACGATCGGTTAGGCTATCCATTAAGGACATCAACCACAATTATCATTTCAATTACAATTTCCAGCACAATCACCACCATGTGTGCGGCATGGTGTCCGATCACGACTCGATCGGCTAGGCCGTCTTATTTGAGACATCAACCTTTTTATATCAATCATCGCATTTTATAATACTTTCACCTATTTTCATTTCATTGACAGTAGTGGCCATAATTATAAGATCATTCTTGGCATGTTGGCCATATTCAGTATTTCATGCTCACATTATCAATTTCGAATATCATCCTCATCATCAACAATAAACACAATTCAAATCAAAGTGTGTAGTACACATGTGAGCAATTTAGAGTCTAATGCACCTAGAGATATTTCACAAAATCTGGCATAATAGCATTCATTTGAACTTGACTTAAAGTCGAAACATTATTAATGCACAACTCATATTTTAACACATCCTCAATTGGTAACATAACATGAATAGAGCATTTGGGATGCTTGTTGAACATATATCTTTCAACCCAATCTTACTCGGAATAGCCAATTTCATAATGAATCACTCGGGACTTACATAATTTACATGAATATCGTGGGATTCAATTCTAAGAGAAGAGTTTAGCCAACATACCTCACTTGAGCTTCCTTACACTCTAAATATTCCGGAATTCTTAGCAACTTCAATCTATTTTAGAAATATAACAAATTGAACCAAAATTACGAAGATGATCATGGTTCTAGATTATTTGAGCATTTTATCAAACACTAGATGTGCATTAAGGTTTCAAGGTCCTTTCATGGAGGACTCCATCGTCCCACAACCCAACCTTTACTATTTTTAGCTCAATAATCTTTCTACACCCTTTGATAACACATGCATGTAAAATAACCAACTCTCTTGCCCAGAAATTATCTCGCTTATTATCCATTTCTACACAAAATTCGAAATTGAGGGCTAGGGTGTAGAATCTTACCTCTAGGATAAAGACGTAGTGAGTTTCCCTTCTCAATCTTCCAAAACTTGGTCAAGAATTGAAGAACAATTATTGGAGAACACCTTCTCACTCTAGGGCACCTTCTCTCACTCTAAAATGTCAGATAATAGCTCAAAAATGGCCTAAAGAGTGTATTTAACGAAATAGGGTCGGGTTTTAAAAACTCAAAAATGGAGCTACGGAACAAGGTATGCAATCGCATATGCGATCGCATAATCGATATGCGGACTGCATATCGGTCGCATAATTGATTATAAAATAGCCAAAAGAACTGCCTGTGTATGCGGTCACTATGTGGTCCGCATAACTGTTATGCGGTCGCATAGTCGACCGCATAGCTGCTTCCAGAATAGACCTCACATGCTCACTTCTGCGGCCATTATGCGGCCCGCAAAGTGATTATGCGGTCGCATAATGGACCGCATAAATGCATATTTTTGGCAAAAAGTCTCCATTACTTTCCTGTGCATTGTTCAACCCAAAACGTCATAGCCGTAGCGAGCAAGCTCGCCGCGAAGAATTTCTTTAATCCTCAAACACGTAAGCCTAGTCCGGCACCATGAAACACTATTTTCTTAGCAAATTTTACCAGGCCTTACACTTAGGTACTTCAAAAATTTTCGGGGTGTTACATTCTCCACCGCTAAGGATCATTCGTCCTCGAATGAGCGTAAAAATCCGTCATTAGCATCTTATTCAACTCAGTTTGTTTCATACCACTTTTGAGCAGCCCCAAATTTGACTAACTCCCAAAATTTCCAAATATTTCGCTAGAGTTTCCCATGTAACTAGGCCTATCCACCTGTCAGAGAGCTACAGAAACACATCCTAACAACATATACATATTCCAACGACGTAACATAATACAAAACAACACCAAATGTGGTCTCATAAGCAATATATATCAGAAAGGAACACCCTTAATGCCAATTGTTCATATGATATAAAATTCATTAAAAGTAAGTCTTGTAAATGTTTTTTTTAGATTACAATTTTAATACATGGTTATTCAAACAAATAAGGATACTTTTTCTTCATTTCTCCCTCGGTCTCCCAAGTAGCCTCTTCAACCTGTTGGTTTCGCCACAACACTTTCACTAAGGAAATTTCTTTATTTTTCAATTTTCGGACTTGCCGATCAATAATAGAAACCGAAATCTCTTCGTAAGTTAATTTCTAATTTACCTCAATGGTCTCAACCGAAACAATGAGTGTCCGATCTCCAACTACTTTCTTCAACATAGACACATGACATACCGGGTGTACTAATGACATCTCAGGTGGTAGCTCAACCTTGTACGCCACCTCACCGATCCTCTGAATGATTTTGTACGGTTCGACATACCTCGGACTCAATTTCCCTTTCTTACCAAATCGCATTACCCCTTTCATGGGGGAAACTTTCAAGAATACCCAATCATCTTCTTTGAACTCCAAATCCCTACGACGAATATTCGAATAGGATTTCTGACGACTCTGAGTAGTCTTCAACCGCTCCTTAATGATTTTAACTTTTTCCATGGCATGATGCACAAGGTCTGGCCCTATCAAATCTGCTTCCCCAATTTCGAACCACCCAATGGGAGATCTACATCTCCTATAATATAAAGCCTCGAACTGTGCCATTTGAATGCTAGCATGATAGCTATTGTTATATGCAAATTCTATGAGTGGTAAATGATCATCCCAACTACCTTTGAAGTCTATGACATAAGCGCCCAACATATCCTGAAGCGTCTGAATAGTCCCCTCTGCCTGCCCGTCAGTCTGCAGGTGAAAGGTTGTACTAAGATTCACCTGAGTACCCAAACCTTGCTGAAATATCTTCCAAAACTTAGCAGTTAATTATGCCCCCCGATCAGAAATGATGGAAACTGGGGTTCCATGCAACCTCACTATTTCTTTGATATACAGCTGAGCATACTGCTCCGCTGTGTCGGTAGACTTAACCGGCAAAAAGTGTGATGACTTCGTGAGGCGATCCATAATCACCCAAATTAATTCAAACTTGCGCGAAGTGCGCGGTAATCCTACCACAAAGTCCATATTAATCATTTCCCAGTTCCACATTGGAAATTCTATGTTTTGTGCCAATGCACTAGGCCTTTGGTGTTCGGCCTTCACTTGCTGACAATTCGGATATCTTGCCACAAAGTCCGCCACATTCCTCTTCATATCATTCCACCAATAGACTTCCTTAAGATCATGATACATTTTTGTGGAACCCGGTTGCACGGAATACTTAGAAGTGTGAGCCTCGGTCATGATTCTGTCCCAAAGACCATCCACATTTGGAACACATAACCACCCTTGGTACCTTAGTGTACCATCATCCAAGCCGAGAAAAAAAGACATAGTCTTATGTTTATGAATACACTCTTTAAATTGTGTGGACAATGGATCGTTGTGTTACTTCTCTTTGACTTCTACAACAAGCGATGATTCAACCCTAGTTTGCACAATTACCCCTCCTTCACTAGAGTCCGCAAGACGAACTCCTAAACTAGCCAATCGGTGAACTTCCTTGGCCAATGGCCTTTGGTATGCCTCCAAGTGTGCTAAGCTACCCATAGATTTCCGGGTAAGAGCATCCGCCACAACATTGGCTTCCCCGGATGATATAGAATATTGATATCGTAATCATTACGTAACTCATGACATCTTCTCTTCCTTAAATTCAATTTCTTCTATTTGCAAATATATTGAAGGATCTTTTGGTCCGTGAATATGTCCACCTGGACCCCATACAATTAATGATGTCAAACCTTTAATGTATAAATCATAGCTGCTAGTCCTAAGTCATGTGTTGGATTGTTTTTCTCACGATTCTTGAGTTTCCTAGAGGTATAAATGACCATCTTGCCATATTTTATCATTAGTGGAACATCTATATCAGATTTCTCTTTCATATGACCTCCTAGAAATTGAGTTCTACAAAAATTTCCTTGATACGGTTACGATCTTATTAGTACTTGCAACTTATTTTTCCAAATTTCTCAACAAAAGACATTACTAGGCCAATTTTCTTATGGGGCCATCTATTTCAAATGAATAACATCTACTAGCTTGCGCGCATACCCTGATAACATCAACCTGCATGGCATTGCCTCAATATGTGAAGTAACATTGTGCCCAGACTTTTCTTAGGCATCCTCTTTCCTCATTATAAGTCTTATAGGATTTTATGAAAGCACTATACTTCCCTGGTGAACATTCTCACGATTCCTCTTTACTGCTAAACACTTCCCAAAACACATATTGGTACCCTTCATATATATATTTAACCCGAACAGGGCCTTTTCTGAAACTTGAGATCCTCCTAAATTCTTCAACGACGACTTCTTGTTTTCCTTATAAGTGTAGGACTTAGTCCACCTGATTCCATCCTCGATTAGTAACTCACCTTATTCCCCGTATTATAGTTACCAATAGTGTTTCCTGGTATTGCAGCCTAAGAGCTATCATCTTAAACATGTTTGGTTCGTAACAAGTGTTCATCCTCTCTTAATCTGTTTCAAACATTTCCCCTTTGGTCTACACAATATGTTGATACTATATCTCCTTTGTGACTAGATCATTCACTCCTATCCCATTTTTCCCTTAATTCATAGTTGACAACCTTATTCTGCCACACATTTGTTTTCCTCCCATGAACTCGCGGTATTATTGTGTCTGGTTTGTTGAGTTTATCACATCACCACTTTATCACCAGTAGTCTCACATTCCAATGTAATATGTAGACATGAAATCCCTCTATATCTTTTAGTTGATATTCAGCGTCACTCAAGTCGGCTGCATTACAGTTGATCCTTTATATCTTCTATTAACACTTGTGCTCTAGGCGAGTCCACCATTCTGATACGAACTATTTTGCGATAACCATGACCATCTCAATTTATAGATTTTCTTCTAATTTGCTCGCCTCATTCTCCCTAGTTATTGAATAGCTATGCGCCCTTCCATACGTTACGTGGTCTTTTCCCTTAGTTGGGAATTCATCCTGCTCGCCTCTCGACACTTGTTGGGATATCCATGGGAAAGTGTGTTCATCCGTGTATCACTTAATACTTCCTTGCTTGTAAGATTCTTAAAAGACTCTCCATCAAGTACCGATGCACTCTTGGGTTATTATAACATCACATTTATCTTTCCCACTCGTTTTGTCTTTCTTAAAGCCTTAGATGTTTAGCTAAATCGCAAATCCGTGATTAACTCATTCTAAAAACTCGCAACCTTTCACATTTGACCTATATTACTTCCTTGGGTTCCATTGTTCCTGACCCCCTAACAAGTATAAAATCCCTTTGTAAACATACTCTTAGTTTCTAGGATCGTTGAACCTATCATTCACATTGCCATGTATGAAGAATTTACCTTCCTTAACCTTCCACCTTTTTGGGGTACTAGTGGTCTATCATTAGCATATCCTTTCAGAGAATCATGCTACCCATTATCTCTTTTCTAGAATACACTTGTCTTCAACAAAATATTCAAACATCATAGCTACAAGGTCTTACTCTTGTTTCATTGTATTTAAGTGGCCTCTCTATGGCCCTTCCTCCCCACTTGGGGTGAATGATTCACATTTTGACACAAGTCTTGAATTTAGTAACTTCAAGGACATATGTCTCATGTATCTATCCCACATACATATATTCGACTATTAGGGAGATTTAAGTCACCATGGTATTAACCTGATACGTTCTCTACTCTTATTTAGCCACATAGGCTTGGGATCCAACTCCCTCGTGTCAATATCCTGTTTGGAGTGTAACACCACTTCTCACATTCCTAGGATTCTTATAACGTTCATAGTGCTAGGGTCTTCTCATTTTGTGTTCAATCAACTCTCCTTTCATAACCTCTTGTCTCTCGTGAGAGACCTACACATTTATCATTACTCTCCAGGCCATGCCTTTCATATATCACGTGCCTATGCAACATGTTTACATCCTAGAACCATATACATGGTTCCCACACTATCCACATGTACTAGTTAAGCTTATGTCTCATTTATCACGTCACTGCCTCTTTCGAGGTGGGTAATAACTTCTAGCACTCTTCTCATATAAAGTATGCTCATGGTACGATATACTTGTCTCATATGTCATACTATTCAATCAACATGATACATGTGCCATCTGTTTAATATTCAAGCCTTTACCCTTTCGTTATGTCACATGACAGCATTACTTGGAATAAACCAAAAGAGCATTTAAACTTACCTTTAACCTCAACGCACGAGTTGGAGGAAGAACAGTTTCACAACTAGTTTCATCGCACGATTAAGAATATCAAAGAAGGATAATATTCCTAAATGCTCATGTAGCATCCTAATTATAGATGTGGTTGACAACACACCGAATAATAAGGACTCTACTAGACACGGCTCCGAGATATCCTAGGACACTTTAAAACCTTAGGCTCTGATACCAAGTTTGTCACGCCCCAAAACCGAGGAGCGCGACCGGCGCTCAACCGAGTGAACACGACCGAGCAAGCCTGTTAGATTTCATTCTACCCAAACTCATCCATGAATAGAGATAATACATATTATCATTAATTAGACGAAAATGTGTTCATGTCTACAATACCAATTCATTTCCAATAGTTTCATTATTTTTAAAGTCTCAAATGGATAAGTAATACGTCAACAACATAACATAGTTTTTCTTTCCCCAGCACCAATACACAACCCACATTATGTCTACGGAGCCTCTATAGATAAAGAAGAGTACAATGATAATGCCAGCAACAAGGCCCCGGCTATACCTCAAACAGAATACACAAAGTACAAAAGATTCATGACCCCGGAATGAAGTGGGGCTCACCAAGTCAGCTGGGAAGAAGGTGCACTGCTATCACTGACCAATATCTCCTGCTATGGAACTACTTGCATCCATTGAAAGATGCAGCGCCCCCGACAAAAGGGACGTTAGTACTGTTGAATAGCACTAGTATGTATAACTAAACACCCTCTCAATAGAATGACAAATAATACAAATAAGATTATCATAATATCAATGAAAGCCTTAATCAACATCAAACCCCAATTTAGGATCAAGACAGTGTTCAAATTAATTTCCATATCTCACATTGGGAGATTTTTAGTATCGATATACCATTGTCCACAATACCATTATTCACAATACCGGTACCACCGTACTCTTAGCACGGAGTCCGATCACGACCCGATCGGCTAGGCCATCTCATTAGAGACATCAACCATAATTTCTCTCAATATCAATACCACCGTCTTTAACATGGAGTCCGATCACTACCCGATCGGCTAAGCTATCCATTAGGAACATCAACCACAATTACCATTTCAATTACAATTTCCAGCCCAATCACCACCATGTGTGCGGCATGGTGTCTGATCACAACCCGATCGGCTAGGCTGTCTTATTTTAGACATCAACCTTTTTATATCAATTATCGCATTTCATAATACTTTCAACTCTTTTCATTTCATTGGCACTAGTGGCCATAATTATAAGATCATTCTTGGCACGTTGGCCATATTTAGTATTTCATAATCACATTATCAATTTCAAATATCATCCTCATCATCAACAATAAACACAATTCAAATCCAAGTATGTAGTACGCATGTGAGTAATTTAGAGTCTAATGCACATAGAAATATTTCACAAAATTTGGCATAATAGCCTTCATTTGAAGTTGACTTAAAGTCGAAACATTATTGATGCACAACCCCATATTTTAACACATCCTCAATTGGTAACATAACATGAATAGAGCATTTGGGATGCTTGTTGAACATATATCTTTCAACCCAATCTTACTCGGAATAGCAAATTTCATAATGAATCACTCGGGACTTACATAATTTACATGAATATCGTGGGATTCAATTCTAAGAGAAGAGTTTAGTCAACATACCTCACTTGATCTTCCTTACACTCTAAATGTTTTGGAATTCTTAGCAATTTCAATCTATTTTGAGAAATATAACAAATTGAACCAAAATTAGGAAGATGATCATGGTTCTAGCTCATTTTAGCATTTTATCAAATACTAGATGTGCATTAAGGTTTCAAGGTCCTTTCATGGAGGATTCCATCATCCCACAACCCAACCTTTATCATTTTTGGCTCAACAATCTTTCTACACCCTTTGATAACACATGCATGTAAAATAAGCAACCCTCTTGCCCTGAAATTATCTTGCTTATTATCCATTTCTACACAAAATTCGAAATTGAGGGTTAGGGTGTAGAATCTTACCTCTAGGATAAAGACCTAGTGAGTTTCCCTTCTCAATCTTCCAAAACTTGGGCAAGAATTGAAGAACAATTATTGGAGAACACCTTCTCACTCTAGGGCAACCTCTCACACTCTAAAATGTCAGATAATTGCTAAAAAATGACCCAAAGAGTGTATTTAACGAAATAGGGTCGGGTTTTAAAAACCCAAAAATGGAGCTCCGGAACAAGGCATGCGATCGCATAATCGATATGCGGACCGCATATCAGTCGCATAATTGGTTACAAAATAGCCAAAAGAACTGCCTGTGTATGCGGTCACTATGTGGTCCACATAATTGTTATGCGGTCGCATAGTTGAGCGAATAGCTGCTTCCAGAATAGCCCTCACTTGCTCACTTCTGCAGCCATTATGCAGCCTGCAGAGTGATTATGCGATCGCATAATGGACCGCATAAATGCGCATTTCCGGCAAAAATATTCTTTACTTTCCCGTGCATTGTTCAACCCAAAACGTCCGAGCTGCAGTGAGCAAGCTCGCCGCGAAGAATTTCTATAATCCTCAAACATGTAAGCCTAGTCTGACACCATGAAACATTATTTTCTTTGCAAATTTTACCAGGCCTTACACTTAGGTACTTCGAAACTTTCTGGGGTTTAACACCAGTCGCCCTCTATCACGATTGCGGCAAAGACTCGCGATCGCGTAGAATAATCCTCCCCAGCTCAATAAAGCACCCTTCACGATCGCGTGAAAGGAGTCTCGAATGCGATGAACAAGATGTCTTCCCCCATACGATCGCTTCCCAGGCCACGCGACCACGTAGCACAAGCCTGCCTCAGCTCCCAACCTCACCTTCCTTACATGCGAACGCGACTATCCTTACGCGTTCGCGATGAACAAGCCTAGAAAATTTTGTGATCGCGTCCTCACCATCGTGAACGCGAAGGGAAAAATTTCCAGTAGCCCCTGATGACTCTAAGCGATCGCATGAGAACCTTCACGAACTCATAGAAGGAAACCAAATCAGAAGAAAACTAGCAGCTTCAGCAATAGTGACTAAGTCCAATTTGGTTCCGGATTCAATCTGAATCACACTCGGGTCCCACAGGACCCCGTCCAAATATACCAACAAGTTCCAAAACACCAAAGAGACCTACTCGAGGCCAAAAATCTCATCAAACAACATCGATTCTATGAATCGCAGCCCAATTCAAGCCTATTGAAACTATGAACTTCCAAATTTCAAAACTAATGCCAATTCATACCAAAACAACTCTAATTGAAATCAAATTTTGGACACAAGTCATAAATAACATGACGAAACTATTCCATCTTCCGGAATCGGAATCCAACCCCGATATCAATACAGTCAACTCTCGGTTAAACTTTCCGACCTTCAAAACCTTCACCTTTTAAACTTTCGCCAATTCACGCCGAAATGTCCTACGGACCTCAAAAGCAATATCCGGACACGCACCTATGTCTAAAATTACCATACTGAGCTATTGAAACCATCAAAACTCCATTTTAGAGTCATCTACACAAAGTCAAACTACGGTCAACTCTATCAACTTAAGGCTCCAACTTAGGGACTATGTGTCCCATTTCACCACGAAACTCACCCGAAACCAAAACCAAACACCCCAGCAAATCACATAACCATAATAAAACATAGAGGAGGCAGTAAATAGGGGATAAGGGCTAAAATTCTCAAAATAACCGGTCGGGTTGTTACACAAGGGAATGTAAGATATGTGCTTCAAGCTAAAATAAATGTCGCACGATAACGAATGAAAGAAGTGGAGTTTCGTAATAGTTCTGTAGCCTCTCGAAGATAAGTACAGACGTATCCGTACCGATCCGCAAGAATCTACTAAACTTGCTTATGACTCGTAGCACCTATGAACCTAGAGCTCTAATACCAAGTAAGCCTAACATATGCTGACTTAATAACAGAATTGAACTATTTAATCATTAATCATAAACCGTTAAATGACATACAAAGCCACAAGCGCCCAATAGTTATACATTTCTCAATACTGGTAGTACGGAGTCATAAGCAATAATGAAACACACTAGAAATTTTAAACATAATATTATTTTGAATTACAATTTAACAGTAGCATAATGAAGTAAGATGGTGACTCCGAGGCCTGCGAACTTCAAGAAGGTATACCTTGAAGCCTCTAGTCGCACAAACACAACTCTCAACAACACGATCAGAATACCTGGATCTACACAAAAATGTTCAGAAATGTAGCATGAGTACACCACAACGGTACCCAGTAAGTATCAAGCCTAACCTTGATAGAGTAGTGCCGAGGATAGGTCAAGACACCTAGTAGACATAGAAACATGTTCAATATATACATAAGCTAACAATGAAATGAACATCAATGTAAGACCAACAGCAGAAAGATTATTGATTTACAACCAATAATGAAGTAATAGAAACACAAATGGCAGCAAGTAGTAAACGAGTAATAAGGAAAAACCATAATCAGAACACTGATGAGATGTAAATGAACTCAAATAAAGTAAAAACGGATGACAACTCAAATAATCAAATCGCTCCCAACACATGAACTTACAAAAAGGATTACCCTGAGGCACCAGACCTCATAAACCATAAGTCATGAACCATAATTTTAAAATCTTACACATATAGCACCTCGTGCCCACAATACCAATCACCTTCGCACGACAAGGTCCACGTGCTACCTTGTACATTTTATCCGTGACAAATATCAATTTAGATGAACGGGAGATATATTTAAATACCATAAAACATAATAACAATCTAAGGTGTCAAATAAAATAATGAGTTTATTTTAGAAATCAAAAAAAGTAAAATAATATACAATTTATACGAAATAGAGTATCGGATGAGTTTAGTTTAGAAATCAATAAAATATAGTAAAAGTATCATTTTTAAACAAATCAAAACATCAGTTAAATTAACGAATTAAATAAAGAATATTTTTTAAAAATATGATAACAATTTTAAGTAAAGAAAACGTCTAACAGGGTGATGAGTATAATTTGAGAACCCAATTATAGTGAAAGTGTGATAATCATTTAGAATAATAAGGCACCGAGTGAGATAACGACTTGTATATTAACAGGCACATAGAATAAATCATGTTAATAATTTTTTTATTTAAATCATTATGTTACCAACAACTCAACAGAATATGATATAGCGACTCCACGCAATTAAATTCACATTGACAATCAATTCACCAAGTTATAACGGAGTCACGGATTAGTATGTTAAAGCAACACACCAAATCACCTAGAATGCATGACTCACACAAGAAACCACAATATCTCCAACACCAAGATAACAATGAATAACCAAACACAATCAAAATGCGGGTGAATGAGTAAGGAAAGAACAATGACCGTTCAAATCAACAAGTTGTTCCAACATGGAATTTACAATGAAAATCACAATCGAGGAACCGCCTCTTATTAACATTTCACAATATCAATCACAAACTTTCCTTATATCACCGCGTGAGTCTTACATTTAGTTTTGAAAATTATTTTTCCTGAAATAGCTACACGCGTTTTTTCCCACCTTATCTCACCGCGTGGATTCAAGTAGTTCCCTTACTAGCAACACGCGTATCAAGCCCACCTTATCTCACCGCATGCGAATCGACCCCTAGCCTTATACCACCGCATGCGTATCAATATCACAATACAATCACAATTCGCACCACAAGTTCCCATATGTCACAACTTGTAACAAAATCAAGAAAACCAATATTTTCACAACAAATAGCCCATGGCTTAACCACAAGGTGTACAATAATTTCAACAATAACAAAATGAATGAGAATGCTCAAGGAAAGGTATCTTAACAATTAACAACTTCACCTCAATGTTATAACAACTATTACAACTTCAACACAAATACCTCAACAAGATGATATTCCATGAAATAACAACTTCAATTAAAAGTGATTCAACAATTAAGAGGTAACAAGACAATAAGGCAGGCAATAACTTCAACTAAAGAATATAAGAGCAAAATAACAAGTAAGAGGTAGAACAAGCGCTAACAACATCAAATAAAGCATGTAAGAGTAGATTAACAATGAGAGATATAGCATGTTATGACAATTCAATTAAAGGGATGTAAAGTGTCTTGATAACCTAAACTGATCAAATACCACATATAGCCCGTGTACCCACTCGTCACCTTGCGTACACGGATTTCGCATAACACAAATAGCACAATCAACCCAAACCCTATGGGGTTGTTTCCCCACACAAATTTTGGCAAGATACTTATCTAAACTAGGCCAACTCAACCATAGGATATCACGACCCAAAACATAGCCTGTCGTGATGGCGCCTAACATGGTACTAGGCAACACCTCAAAACATTTCCAACACTTTTAAATGAAAAATGAACTAAAAAGGGTTTAAATAATTAAAGCTCTCATAAACTGGATAAAATATCAAAAACTAAATGAGGAAGTTTCCAAAACCAGGGTGTCACTGAGTACATGAGCGTCTATACAACACAAGTTTGAAATACTATCTATGAAAAACTGAAACTAAATACATAAAGCTGAAAGATAAGGAAGGAGGGTCAAGGTTTACGGACGCCGGGCAGCAACCTCAAAATCTCCGAATGACTAAGTTGCTCAGATAATCAATACCCACCGTGTTTGAAAATTCCTGGATCTGCACACGAGGTGCATGGTGTAGTGTGAGTACAACCAACACAGCATAACATTTAAGGCTAGCTCATAAGGCTTTGTGAGAAGAATATCAATGTATGCATGTGCACTGTTTTCTCAAAATACCCCACTCAGCAATATTATAGAATGTAGAGGAAAATTACAAGTAAATCAGATAAATGATCAAGAAAATACAAGTTCCACACACTACCCGGACAACTCACGTGCTAACCATAGAACCTGCACGAACAACTCACGTGTAAATAATATCAATATATAGATCCACACGGACAACTCACGTGATGCACGGACAAATCACGTGCCAATAATATCAATACATAGATCTACACGTACAACTCACGGACTGCACGGACAACTCACATGCCAATAATATCAATATATGGATCCACACGGACAACTCACGTGCCAATAATATCAATACATAGATCCAAAATATCATATAAATCAATAAAGCAAGTATACATGTATAAGATGAGCGATATAACATTCTCATGTCCCTGGACTAGTGTAAATAACATGGTAAAGTGTTGTCATTTGAAAAGTGTGCTATCATAATCCAAACCAGCAATTTCATCAATGAAAACCATTTGTCAAGTTCTTTCAGGGATTGAACCTCTAAGTAGTCTCATCATGGCTCAACCTGATCACATAAATTGATACAACATGTTAGATACCAAAGCTTGAAGCTCAACAGTCATTTATGGGCTTGTAAGAGCTCGAGCACAACTCAAACATGAATATACAATCCTGGTGCCCGCACATGGGATCATCCCCACGCATGTACGCACCCAAAAGCATGTGGCTATCACCACAATTCAGGCAACTGGTGCCTCAATCGAGTTTAAATACGATACTTACCTCAAGAAAATCAAATCACTCCTCTAGCAAGCCCTTGCCTCGCGAATCGACCTCTGAATGCCTCGAATATAGCCATAAATAATTTGATACAATCAACACGAGCTAATGGAATCAATTCCACATGAAATTACTAAGTTCTTAATCAAAAGTCAACTCAAAAGTAGGCCCTCGGGCCCACATCTCGGAATCCAATAAAAGTTACAAAATCTGGAAGCGATTAAACCACGAGTCTAACCATACCAAATTTACCAAAATCCGACACCAAATCATCACTCAAATCCAGAAATTAAACTCTCAAAATTCCTAACCTCAAACTCCCAAATTCCATCGAAAAAACACACAAACTAGGTGGGAAATTCAATTAGGAAATATAATTATTGAATAATAACAACCACAAGTGACTTACCTCAAGAATCCCTTCGAAATCCCTCTTGAAAATAGCCCAAATTCGAGTTTGCAAAGTCAAGAAATGATAAAACCTCGGAACCCAACATTTATATTCTGTCCAGGCTTTCTTGCACCTACGACAACTTATCCGCACATGCGGCTTCGCGAAAATGCGAACTCTCCCTCTTCTACGGTAATTCACTGGGGAAAGACCTTCGCACCTGCGGAACATTCTTCGCTTCTGCGCAAAGCATGTGCGACTTACTTCTCGCTCCTGCGCTGCCCCTTGCTTTTGCGCTCAACCTCACCGCATTTGCGACCACGCAGGTGCGGTCAAACCTTCGCACCTGTGACCACTGCACTCCTTTCTACTCGTCGCATCTATGCTTCCCAGCTCGCACCTGCGATCAAAGCTCCGCAGGTGCGATTGCACCAGAAGACTCCCTGCTTCAGTAACACTTTAACTCCAAATCTTGATCCGTTAACCACCTGAACAAAACCTGAGACCCCGGGACCACGACCAAATATACCAACAAATCCTAAAACACGATTCAAACTTAGTCGAGCTTTAAAATCACATCAAACAATGCTAAAACCACGAATCACGCATCGATTCTAGCCTAATGAACTTTTGAACCTATAACTTCTACATTCGATGTTGAACCCTATCAAATCACATCCGTTTGACCTCAAATTTTGTACACAAGTCAAAATTGACACCACGGACCTACCCCAACTCCAGGAACCCTAATATGAGCCCGGTAACCACAAAGTAAACTATCGGTCAAACTTCTAAATTTCCAACTTTTGGGATTTCAAGCCTAATTCTACTACGGACCTCCAAATCACAATCCAGACACACTCATAAGTCCAAAATCACCCAACAAGACTAACGGAGCCATCAAAATGCCATTCCGGAGCCATTTATACACAAGACAACATCCGATCAATCATTTCAACTTAAGCTTCTAACTTTGAGACTAAGTGTCTCAATTCATTCCGAAACCTCTCCGGACCCGAACCAACTACCCCAACAAGACACATAACCAACAATTAAGCAGGGAATGAGCAGTAAATGGGGAATGGGGATACAACTCTCAAAATGACCGCCCGAGTCGTTACATCCTCCACCTCTTAAACAAACGTTCATCCTCGAACGGTTCTAGAAACATACTTGGAGTCTAAAATAGGCGTGGATATCTGCTCTGCATCTTCAGCTTTGTCTCCCAAGTAGCCTCCTCAAATGGCTGACCTCTCCACTGTACCTTCACTGAAGCTATGTCTTTTGACCTCAACTTTCGAACCTGCCGATCCAAAATGGCCATCGGATCCACATCATAAGTTAAATCACTATCTAACTGAACCGTGCTGAAATCCAAAACATTAGACGGATCGTCAACATACTTTCGGAGCATAGAAACATGAAATACTGGATGAACACTTGACAGACTAGGCGACAAGGCAAGCTTGTAAGCCATCTCTCTAATTCTCTGAAGCACCTCAAACGGCCCAATATACCGAGGGCTTAACTTTCCCTTCATCACAAACCTGATAACACCCTTCATGGGCGAAACCTTGAGATATACCTTGTCCTCAACCATGTAGGCAACATCACGAACCTTCCTATCGGCGTAACTCTTCTGTCTAGACTGCACAGTGCAAAGCCGATCCAGAATCAATTTAAACTTGTCCAAAGCATCCTGAACTAAGTCAGTACCCAATAACCTAGCCTCACCCGGCTCAAACCATCCCATCGGATACCGACACCATCTCACATACAAAGCATTATACAGATCCATCTGAATGCTCCATTAGTAGCTGTTGTTGTAGGCGAACTCTGCGTGCGGTAGAAACTGAGGGTGAAATGTTGTGCCCAACTCTCACTGCACGGCTCTCCAAAACTGTGATGTAAACTGCGTGCCCCAATCTGAAATGATGGACACTAGCACACTGTGAAGGCAAAATATCTCGCAGATGTAAGTCCCAGCCAACCGCTCTGAAGAATAAGTAGTCCCAACTGGAATGAAATGCGCGGACTTGGTTAACTGATCCACAATCACCCAAATAGCATCAAACTTCCTTGAAGTCCGTGGGGACCCAAATACAAAATCCATGGTTATACGCTCCCACTTCCATTCTAGAATCTTAATCCTCTGAAGTAATCTGCTCGGTCTCTGATGCTCATACTTCACCTACTGACAATTTAGGCACTGGTCTACAAACCACATTATATCCCTCTTCATCCTCCTCCACCAGTAGTGCTGCCTCAAGTCCTGGTACATCATCGCGGCATCCGGATGAATGGAATATCGCGAATTGTGGGCCTCCTCAATAATCAAATCACGTAGTCCATCTATATTGGGCACACAAATCCAACCATGCATCATCAACAATCCATCATCTTCAACCGTAACATCCTTGGCATCATCGTGCTGAACCGTTTCCTTAAGGATAAGAAAATGCGAATCATCATATTGGCGCTCTCTGATGCAATCATATAAGGAAGACCGAGAAACCACACAAGCTAGAACCCGTTGATTCATAATCCTTCAGCAGCTCCAACCATCTCCGCTGCCTCAAATATAGATCCTTTTGTTTGAACAAATGTTGGAGACTCCGATGATCCGTAAATACCTCACAAGACACACCGTAGAGATAATGCCTCCAAATCTTAAATTCATGAACGATGGTAGCCAACTCCAAATCATGGAAAGGGTAGTTCTTCTCATGAGGCTTCAACTGGCGCGAAGCATAAGAAATCACTCCACCATCCTGCATTAAGACACACCTAATACCAATCTGAGAAGCATCACAATATACTATATAAGAGCCAGAAGCCGAAGGAAAAACTAGAACTTGAGTTGCGGTCAAGGCAGTCTTGATCTTCTGAAAGCTCTCCTCACAATCATCCGACCACATGAATGGGGTACCCTTCTGAGTCAATTTGGTCAAAGGCGCTGCAATAGACAAGAAACCCTCAACGAAGCGAAGATAATTGTCACGCACTGAACTCGGGGAGTGCGACCGACGCTCAACCGAGATACCCCGATTAAGCAAGCCTGCTAGATGCCTTCTACCCAACCTTGCCCATTAACAACATAAGAATCAATACAAGTGATAGACATGAGAAGAGTCAAGTATTCCACATTCTTTTTCCATTACTAAAGGATATCTATTTATGATTTTCAAAATATTACAAGTTTATAGATATGATGAAAAATATATTTTCCCAAATACCAACACTTACTAGTTTAATTCCCAACATCAAACACCACCCACAACCTATCTATGGAGCCTTTAAGTACAACAGAAGAGAAGAATGGAAGTGTCGGCGACAAGGCCCCGGCTATACCTCAAAGCTCAAAATAGAACATCAAATGACACCAGGCCCGGAATAGAGTAGGGCTCACCAAAACCTACTGAATAGAGAGTGATTACTAACGAGGACCAAAGCTGCCCGCTGATGAACCACCTGCATCCATTGAAAATGCAGCGCCCCCGGCAAAATGGACGTTAGTACATGTGGAATAGTACTAGTATGAAAACCAAAACACATATTCAAGGACTTGGAAATACAACATGGATATGATGAATCATGGTAAAAAATAAAGGGCTTAGATAGCCGTTAAAGTCAAACCAAATTTATCAAGAGCTTCCTACAACATTTATAAATTTTAAGTCGGGGATCCTCTATAACCACCTTTACACAAAGCGGCCCTACCGCCTCACCCCAATGTATGTGGGTGGAGGTGCAACCACAATACCCTAAACTTTACACAAAGCGGCCCTACCGCCTTACCCCAATGTATGCGGGTGGAGGTGTAATCACAATACCACAACTCTAGACAAAGTGGCCCTTCCGCCTCACCCCAATATATGCGGGTGGAGGTGTAATCACAATACCACAACTATGCACAAAGCGGCCCTGTCGCCTCACCCCAATGTATGCGGGTGGAGGTGTAATCACAATACCATAAACTCTACACAAAGCGGCCCTACCGCCTCACCCCAATATATGCGGGTGGGGGTGTAATCACAATACCATAAACTCTACACAAAGCGCCCATGCCGCCTCACCCTAATGTATGCGGGTGGAGGTGTAATCACAATACCATGACTCTACACAAAGTGGCCATGCCGCCTCACCCTAATGTATGTGGGTGGAGGTGTAATCACAATACTACAACTGTAGATTCCCAAGATGATAATAGTTTTACAAGGGGTTCTCTTCCAATCAACCGTTTGGCGCCTTTGGCCTTAGCAAGAGTAGCTTTATGAGGTTTCATCATATGAGAAATAAGTGTTTGATTACATTGATGTCATACAAGGTTTTCTTCTCAAAAATGGGTATAACATAATTAAGTCACAATAGAAAATCTTTAAAACATCATTCATTCTTGAAATACTTTTTCCCAAAAGGGCAATACACAATTTCAACTCATGAATATATAAGAGCTCAAAACACTTTGGAAATACTTACAAAGCATAGCATTAGTTAAAACATCCATATTTCGGCATGAATTGAATATATAGGCTTTTAGGCACATCTATTTTCGAAGTCAATTTGGAACAGTTGAATCAAGGCTCATTTCATAACCTTTCTCACATCATTTCATTTCCTTGGAACCATTGGCCACAAGTATAGTTTTCATTATTGGCACGTTGACCATACTTTATATCTCCAACCCACCTCTTTCACTTTCAAGCATCCTAATAGATTATCAACACCAAGGCAATTCAAATCAAGACTTTAGGTACACATATAAGCAATTGGAGTTTTAGACGCAAGGAGTATTCTTTCCAACTTAAGCAAAATGGACTTTCATTTGAAACACGACCCAAGCCATAACATTTTTATACACATATCATTCTTGAACACCTTCCCAAAGGAAACATAATGTGATAGGAACATTCGGAACATATTTTGATTACATAATTCTCGACACTTGCTTACTCGGGACAATCACATTTATTGGGAACAACTCGGAACATGGGAATAAGGAACTTGAGCCAACCATACTTGAAACTTACGGGAATATCATGGAATTCGGTTCTAAGAAAGTAGTTTAGCCAACATGCCTTGTTTGAGCTTTCCTTAAGTTACTACAACGCCCAACACTTCTAGTAATGACAATCTATAGGAAGATAGCGAAAATCAGATAATAATTAGAAGGATTCTCGTAACTCTCCTAGGAATTTTGTCAAACACCTAGTATGCAAGATAGACTATAAAGCTCTGCAATGGTAATCCCTTCCTCCTTCAACCAATTTCAACAAGAAACTAACCAAGAGGGTTCATTAATCCCACATACTACAACCTATTGTCACATGTATGGCCTATTTCTAACCCCCACAATATACGTGAATTCATAACCTCTTGCATGAAAGGTTAGGAGTAGGACTTACCCGGATAGATGATAATCTAGTGATTGACTTCCTTGATTCTTGAAGGTTGGTACAAGATTGGATGATTAGAATGCTAGGTTTATTCCTTCTCTCTGTAAAATGCTCTTACCACTCTCTAAAATCATCATACAATCGTTCCAAAATAAGCCCTAAAGGCTATTTATCAAAATGGGGTCGGACTATGAAAATAGGATGGACCGCATAACAAATATGCAGCCCGCAAAATGGGCCACAAAAATGATGTCAAGAACTGGGCTGGTCTGGGCCAGTCTGCGACGGGTCTGCGGCCCACAGACCATGTGTGCGGCCGCAGAGTGAACCGCAAAATCGTCCAACGAAATTCTTCAAGCCAAATCTGTGATGGAAAATGTCTGTACTGTAACCCAAATCACTTACCCAATATTTGTAGATAAAAGTCCCTTAAAAAATCACACAAAACCGAGCTCCAAAACCTCGTGAGAAAAAGTAACTAAATTTTAAAATAAGAAAAAATAATGTAGCAATTGTCCCAGCTCGATTAAGGTCCTAAATGATCCTGAAACTCACGTTTGATATGACCAAGTAGATCCTTGCAAGATGACACAAAAGATAGCCTCTTGAATCACCCAATTTGGCCTTAAAATGAGGGATACATGATGTTTTGATATCTTAAAAATAATCTGAAAATTTGAATGGCAGTTTCGTAATTATTTACACCAGAAAAAAACCAACAATAAGAAAATCTTTGTTTTAGCACCCAAAACTCATTCGGAACCTCCCAGACACAAATCATATATTCATTTCAATCATAAACCACGCTACCAACTTGCTCGCGTACTCAAAATACCTAAAAGAGGTTATCTTGATCCGATATTGAACATGGTAAAACTTCAAATCCTTAAGTTAACTAGTTTCTCAACCAATATTCCAAAATACACCCGAGACCCTCGGAACCCCAGCCAATCATACCAAAAAGTACAAATACATCATACAAACTTATCCAAAGCCTCGAAACACCCACAGGAAAATTATAAGAAAGAATCGAGGCTCAAACTGTAAGGCCACGTAAAAATTTCACCTAGAACACGGGTTTTCGTGATGTCAAGGTAGCTTAAGTGCCAATGAAATGGAAAGGCGTGTGAAAGATTATTAAATGAGTTGTACATCCTTTAAATAATAAATGCTTTGGGATTATCGTTTAGTCACCGAGGAAGGGTAGGTCGAAATAACTTAACCTCGAAACTACACGTGCTGGTGTAGGAGTGATTGAGGGATAAATCTCCATGTTGATGTGATTGGATTATTTACCCTTATATGGGATGAGATTGATGTGTTGAGATATTTTTCCTTAAATGGGACGAGATTACTGCTAGCAAGATGTGATGTGATGTCGACCCACACGGCATTGTGGTGAGACAGCTTAGCCGATCGGGTTGAGATCGGACGCCATACCGCGCACATAGTGGTGTTTGTGAGTGGATGTCTCGGGGTCAGATGGCTTAGACGATCGGGCTGAGATCGTACTCCGTGGTAAAAGCACGGTGGTATATCGGTACTAAAGATCTCCCCAACTTAAAAATATTGAAACTTACTTGAAATTTACTTTTCTCCTAACTTGACCCGTTAAAACTATTTGAGGCTCTTATTAATTTCATGTTTCCTTCTCCTTTTACCGTTACTCATTCTATTGAGATGGTGTTTAGTTTTACATACTAGTACTATTTCATATGTACTAACGTCTCCTTTGCCAGGAGCGCTGCATCTTTATTGGATGCAGGTGGTTCCATAGTAAGTGGTATTGATCAATGATAGCAGCACACCATCTCCTCAACTGACTTGGTGAGCCCCATTTAATTTCGGTGTCTTGTATATCTTGTCCTTTGTGTATATTATTTTGAGGTATAGCCGGAGCCTTGTTGCCTGTATATTATTTTGAGGTATAGCGGGAGCCTTGTTGCCGACACTATCATGCTTCTCTTTTGTATTTATTAGAGGCCCCGTAGACATAGCATGGGTGGTACCTTTGTTTTGTGAAGTCAAATTAGAAATGTGGTATTTGTATCATATGTTTCCACTTCTAAACTATGAACGTGTAATGTAATATTCTGGGGAAATATTGAATGAAGTTCTAACGGTAATGAAATTTGAATTGTTCATGTAACCTTCTCATTGTCTATTTAATGAAATATACCTTCTCTTTTATTCATGGGTGATTCTGGGTAGAAGGTAATGTACAAGATTGCTTGGTTGGGTTATCTCGGTTGAGCGCCGGTTGCGCTCTCCAAGGTTGGGGCATGACACAAACCGAATAGAATATCTCTTAAATTGGTAACTCTTCATTCTTTCAAAAAAAGTGTCTGAATCATATTTAAACACTTCAGCTTACTTTCAAACTTTGCGCACAAGTTTAATTCAACTATATAGACCTATCCAAAGTCTCAGAAAACCAATTGGAGTCCAATAACATCAAAGTCAACTCTTGGTCAAACTTATGAACCCTTAAGTTCTTCAAATTGCCAACTTTCGGCAAATAGTGTCGAATTCTTCTAGGAACCTCCCAAACCATATTTGAATATACGTACAAGGCCAAAATTATCATGCGAACCTATCAGAAAAATCAAAACCCAATTTCGAATCTGTTTACGCAAAAGTCAAACCTTGATCAACTCTTCCAACCTAAATATTCTAAAACGAGAATCATTCTTCCAAATCAATCCTGAACCGCTCAAAAATAGAAACCAACCATATATACAAGTCATAATACATAATATGAAGCTACTCAAGTCTCAAACCACCGAATAGAATGCTAAAACGCAAAACGACTGGTCGGGTCGTTACACTAAGACGAGAATCATTTTTCCAAATCAATCTCGAACCGCTCGAAAATCGAAACCAACGATACACTCAAGTCATAATACGTAATATGAAGCTACTCAAAGTCTCAAACCACCGAATGGAATGCTAAATCTCAAAACAACCGGCCGGGTCGTTACATTCTCTCCTACTTAAACATATGTTCGTCGTCGAACGTGCCAAGTTTCATTCTCAATCCATAAAATCACTGTATAAACTTGCCATACACATACCCATGAGTGATCCCACATCACCTCATCCTATATAAGTCCGACAACATAACCTAGCTGAAGATCCTTACTGCAACCTTAGCCCATAAAGCTTAGAGTCAAATCCAATATCCAAAATTTATTACAAGACCCAATCCTCAAGTATCTTGAATCAACATGTACCTTTCACTGAATAGAAGTCCCATACAATACACAGTCTCTAATACCACCAACTATCCTAAATCTTCCCAAGCTCGTACTCACTAACCAGATACAATAACTCGTTGCATCTTACACTTGAACAAATGAAGATCTACCAACAAGTCTGTGTCCCCAGTCTGGCTAACACCTTAATACAATGATCGAGCATCCATGGCCTCCTCGTAGCCCATCCATAGCATCACAAACTGTCATTGCATAGCTGATACCGAGTGTGCAATATCGTATATGAGTGGATGCAAGGGAATGTAAGATATGTGATTCAAGTTGAATCAATGTCGTACGACAAGGAATGAAAGAAGTGGAATTTCCTAATAGTTCCATAGCCTCTCAAAGATAAGTACAGACGTCTCCGTACCGATCCGTAAGACTATACTAAACTTGCTTATGACTCGTAGCACCTATGAACCTAGAGCTCTGATACCAACTTGTCACGATCCAAAATCCTACCTTAAAAATTGTGATGGCACTTAATCTTTAAGACTGGGTAAGCCTAATACTTGATGAGATCTAACAAAGATAATAATCTTAACTATATAAAACGTAAACTAATAAATGGGATAACGTAACTAAAAATGAATAAATGTTATACAATCCTTAGAACCGATAGTACATAGGCATAAGTTCTACAAACATATACTAGAATTTCTAAATACAACATTGTTTTAAAATGAAGATAAACAACAGCAAAGATAATATCCGAAGGTGACTCCAAGACCTGCGAACGTCAAGCAGGTATACCTTGAAGTCTCCAGCTGTGCAGACACAACTCTCAAGAACCAACATGATCAAAAGTACATAGATCTGCACAAAAATATGTAAAAGCGTAGCATGAGTACACCATAGCGGTACCCAGTAAGTATCAAAACTTACCTCAGTGGAGTAGTGACGAGGTAAGTCGAGACACTCAGTAGACATAAAACTTGTGCAAGAGATTAACATAAAGCTAGCAATGGAAAGAACGTCAATGTAAGGCGAACATCGTAAAGATTAGTAATATAAAACCAACAAAGGAATAATAGAAACACAATTGGCAACAAGTAAATGGGTAATAAAGCAGCAACATAATAAGAACACAGATGAAATATGAATAAACTCAAATTAGGAAAATAGATGACAATTCAAGTAATTAAATTATTCCCAATGCATGACATACAACAAGAATTACCCCGAGGTACCACACCTTATAACCACAATCATAAGGCACAATTCTGAATCTTACACGCATGGCACCTCGTGCCCACACTATCAATCACCTTCGCAGGGCAAAGTTAACGTGCTACCATGTACATTGTATCCGTGCCAAATGCCGAATTAATTATTCGAAGAGGTTTATTTAAATACAATAATACATAATAACAATCTTGAATAAAGTAAGGCGTAAAATGAGATAATTAGTTTATTTAAAAAAACAAATAAAGTAAAAAAAATGTATAATTTTAAATGAGTTTAATTTACAAATAAATAAAGTAAAGTAAAATAGCATTTTTAAATTAAAAAAATATCAGATAAGTTAACGAATTAAATATAGAATTTGCTAAAGTAAGGCGTGGTAACAATTTCACGTAAAGTAGAATATCAAAGAGAGTAACGAGTTTAATTTGAGAACCCAATTAAAGTAAAATATAACAATCATTTAAAAATAGCAAAGCACCGAGTGATATAACGAGTTCTATCTTAAGAGTCACGTAAAATAAAGCATGTTAATAATTTTTTTAATTAAAACTGTTATGTTACCAACAACTCAAGAGAGTATGAGATAATGACTCCACACTAGTAAATTCATCTTGAAACTCAATTCACCACGAAACACGGAGGCACAAGTTGGCACATTAAAGCAATACAGTCAATCACGTAGAATGCATGACTCACATAAGAAGTCACAATCGTTCTCACACAAAAATAACAACAAATAACCAAATACAATCAAAATACAAGTGAGATGATTTAAGGAAAAACAATAACCATTCAAATTAACAAGCCTTTCAAATGTAGAATGTACAACAAAATCACACTGAGGTACCACGCCTTATATTCATATTTCACAAATAACAATCACAATCTTCCTTATATCGCCGCGTGAGCCTTGCATATATTTTTGAAAATATTTTTTCCGTAATAGCTTCACACGCTTTAGCTCCCTTATCTCAATGCGTGGCTTTAAGTAAGTCCCTTACTATAAACACGTGTATAAATATCACCTTATATCGCCGCATGCACATCAACCCCTATCCTTATACCGCTGCATGCGCATCATTATTATAACACAATAATCAACTCGCATCGTCCGTGCCCATTTGCCACAACATTACCAAATCAACAATAACAATGTCACCACAACACATAACCCACGACTCAACCATCATGTGTAAAAGAATCTCAATAATAACAAAATAAATGAGAAACAACTCAACAAGGTACGATATTCACTTCTAAAAAAATAGCCAATTCGCGATTGAATAATTCCGACCAATTTAATTCAGTCGCAATTTTCGACTGATTCTGTCGGAAACTTTATTAAAAATATATGTTAATTTTTTTTTATTTTTGGCTCAAAATTACGACTGATTAAGTCGCTCAATTACGCAGAAAATATCGCAAAAAGTAAAATTAAAAAAATTAAATTAAATATTTTGACCAATTTGGTCGCAATCTGCAATAAAAATGAGGTCTGACTGGTCAACTGGATTTGCAACCGAATCGGTCGCAATTTCAAATTTTAAATTTCAAATTTGCAACCGATTCGGTCACAAATCTATTTTTAATACAACCCTAATCTGTTTATTCTTCTTTCTTCTTTCTTCTTTCTTCTCTAATTTTTTCCCCTCTCCTCTTCTGGCCCCACCCACTCTATTTTTTGATTTTGTCCTCTAATCTAGCCATATAAGGTATGATTTTCCTCTCTCTCACTCTCACTCTCCCTCTCCCTCACCCGCTCCATTTCCCCGTCCAACCGCCCCCCTCCCCCCTCCTCCAATTTTTTTGTTTCCAAGTTGTTTAACTCATTTTTGAGTGGAAGAATTCGGCGCTCATCTGTCCCTCCGGTGGTAGTTCGATAGCAGATCCGTTAGTCGTTTTTCAGGTTTTTGTTTTTGCATTAATTTAGCAAAATAGTATGTATAAATTAGCTATATAATTTGCAATATAGTATAGATAAATTAGCAATAATTTTTGCAATATAATATGTATATAGTGACTTGTTAAAATTTACTTGTTTAGATTAATTAGCTATTTGTTTTCTTTTTAGTTAGACGTTCCTGTGAAAATGGCTAGTATACTTGTATGTATCCAATAGTAAATCAAGAAAAAAATTTAGAATAATTTGGGTATGTTCTATAAGTATGGAATTCTTGTTTATATAAAAAATAACTAAAGAAACAACTTAAGTGCTAATACTTCTTATAATTTAGGTTATAATAGTTAGAGTTGAACAATATGTTAAAGAGTTAGAATTTTTATACATTCAAGTTATGTTAGTTAAGAAACAACTTGAATGCTATTACTTCTCTGTTTCGCGATTTCGTTTGGAAATTCTCCATGCCCTATCTATGTGTTAATTATATTATTTATTATTGGAATAAAATGAAGAAAATACAATCAATTAAGTATTAGAGCGCTATCATATGCTAATTTAAAATAAATTAGATTAATTTTATATTTTAGGACTTTTTTGTCTTACAATTGTTTAATGTACATATTAATATTGAAACTACCCAAGTATTATAGTAAAATATATAATTAAACTATTTAGATAACATTTGGAAGAATATAACTTAGTAAGTAGTATAAATAAAATAAATATGTCAACTTCTAGTTTTTTTTATTTGTGTAGATGGCATTTGCGCATCGTAGATGGATGTATAATAGGAATCATCCTAATCATGTGGGGTTAAGGGATGAATTTAAAGAAGGGGTTGCTGGCGAAAAACTCAGCCTGAAGGAACTCAGCCGGCCCCAGAGGATATGACTGCAATTTGGACACAATCGGCTGGTGGCGTGAATAAAGGTATAAATATTATGTAATTATCTATTTTGATATTAGTTTGAAAGTTGTGTGTTTGTTTTCTTACTTCTTTTACTTTCTTTTCTTTATTTCTCGTGAAAATAATAAATAAAAGTCGAGTCTACGGGATTGGAGTACAACCATCCTCCAATCGTCCACCAGCAACATTATTCACTGGGGCATCAGTTTCCCAAGAGTACATGGAAGCTATGCATCAAAAAGTAGATCAAATGTCACAAGAATTTCAAGCAACTCAGGCTTTGATCCAAAAATTATTAAAAAAGAAGAGCAAGAAAGGAACTGTAATGGAGTCTGAGTCTGAGTCTTAGGAGGAGACTGATTCTGAATAGGATATTTGAATGTTTTAGAGTTGAAGTCAGAGACATGAGTAATTTATGTTATTTGATAGTTGGTTGTTTGATTAGTTGGTTGAATTGTTATAAATATTACTATTCGTTTTTTTAGTAAATATTAGATTTGGATTGTTATATTAGATTTTTGGTTGGTTGTTAGGTGTTTGGTTGGCTGTTTTATTTGGCAGGTGGTGTATTAGAAATACAACTGGTGTATTAGAAATACAACAAAATTCTGCTTAAAAATGCCCAGATTTGCGACTGAATCAGTCACAAATTTCACCAAGAATTACCTATATTTGCGACTGATTCAGTCACAAATTGAAAATTTCTAACAAAATTTAATTAAGATTTGCGACTGAATCGGTCGCAAATGGAGAATTTCTGATATTTTTAATTAATCAATAATCAATATTTACGACTGTTTTAGTCGGCATAATTAATTAAAAACTAATTTTATTTGTTAATTTTCTGACGGAATCAATCGAAACTTTTAATTTATATTTATTTTTTAAATTCTGGTCAGCGATTAAATCAGTCACTAACTTTGCGACCGATTTGGTCGCAAATGACTTAATTTCAAATGTCCCCGTATTTTTCAGTTTGCGACTGAATCCGTCGCAAATTTTTGACTAATTGTGTCGCAAATATATTGCGACCACACGTTTTCTGACTAACACTTTTCAGTCGGAAATCCGTCGGAAAAATACGATTTTCGGCTGATTTGACAGTCGCAAATTTGTTGTTTTTAGTAGTGATTCCAATAACCAACAATTTCAACCACAAGCGGGTTAATAACATTCAACAACTACAACTTCAATAACTCAACAATGAAGGTATTTCCATGAAATAGCAATTTCAAATCAAATGCATAACTTAGGCTCGACAAGGAAAGAGACATACGAACTAGAAACTACAAATAAATGCATGACAATAACTCAACAATTGATGAAATAGCATATAATAACAACTATCACTAAATGCATATAAGAGTAAACTCGACAAATGAAAAATAGAACATGTAATAGCAACTTTACCTAAGGCATGTAAGAATAAACTTGATAGCGAAAATTAGGACATATAATAACAACTTCAATTAAATGTATATAAGTGACCTAAGAGTCTAAACCGATCAATTGTTCACATATAAGCCCGTATACACACCACTTTTGGACGGCTCGAATCTAGCCAAAATAATTTAATATCATAAATAAAAGCATAGAAAATAATTCTAGATAATAAAGATTCGATCTTTAACTAAAATCAAAAAGTCAGCCTAAAAAGTAACTCTGGGCCGCACCTCTAGGCTTTTGACCCCTCCATTCCCAAGAAACTCGGTGATCTCAAAGTTTTTCAAAGCCTAGTCCGACAAAATTCCAAATTCCAAATACCCATTCCTATACGAGTTGAACCATAACAAAATTATTCAATTCCGACCTTAAATCGACCTTCAAACCATCAATTTATGTTTTAGAAAGTTTTTACTAAAATCCTCAAATTCTCCAATTCAAATCATTAATCAAACACTAAAAACGTGGTTGAATTTATGAAATAATAACAAATCCGAGTAAAAAATCTTACCCCAATCCAAATAGTAAAAATTTCCATCCAAAATTGCCCAAACCCGAACTCCAAAACCTTGTGAGAAAAAGTAACTAAATTTCGAAATAATAAAAAAATGCAGCAGTTATCACAGCTCGAATTAGGTCCTAGATCATCCTGAAATTCACGTTTGATAATCTCAACATGATCCTTGCGAGATTACACCAAAGATAACCTCTTGAGTCACATAATTTGGCCTTAAAATGAGGGAGATATGATGTTTTAATGTTTTAAAAGAAATCTTAAAATTTCAAGGACATAAATGGCATTTTCGTAATTACTTACACCCGAAAACAAACCAGCAGTAAGAAAATCTTCGTTTTAGCACCCCAAAACTCATTCGAAATTTTCTTGACACAAACCATATATGCATTTCAATCATAAAATACGCTACAAACTTGCTCGCGCACTCAAAACACCGAAAATAGGTCGTCTTGACCTGATATTGTCGATGGTCAAACTTTAAATCCTTAACTTAACTAGTTTCTCAACCAATAATTCAAAACATACCCGAGCTTCTCATGACCCCACCCAATCATACCAACAAGTACAAATACATCATCCAAACTTATCCAATGCCTCAAAACACCCACGGGAGCATCACAACAAAGAATCAAGACTCAAACCGAATAGAATTTTTCTTAATTTTCGGATTATTTTTAAACTTTGCATACAAGTTCAATTCAACTATATAAATCTACCCAAAGTCTCGGAATACCAATTGGAGTCCAATAATATCAAAGTCAACTCTTGGTCATAATTATGAACTCTTACGTTCTTCAAATTGCCAACTTTGGACAAATAGTGTCGAATTCTTCTACAAGTCCAACATCTTCTTACGGACCTATCGGAACAATCAAAGTCTAATACCGAGTCCGTTTACGCGAAAGTCAAAACTTGGTCAACTCTTCCAACTTAAAGCTTCTAAGACGAGAATCATTCTTCCAAATCAATCTCCAGCTGCTCGAATATCGAAACCAACCATTCACACAAGTCATAATACATAATATAAAGCTATACAAAGTCTTAAAACACTGAATGGAACGCTAAAGCTCTAAACGACCGGTCGGATCGTTACAAAATAGCATGTGATATTAGGGGATTTTAAATTGACATTTTATTCAAGAATCACCTTATATATTGTTTCTTATTCTGTTGTTACTATTGTATTTCATGTCTATTTTACGATTCTTGCTCTTTATTTATTGACCTCTAGTAAGTGTCGATATCGACCCCTCGTCACTATATTTTCGGGGTTAGACTAGATATTTACTAGGTACGCGTTGTTTACGTACTCACGCTATACTTCTGCACAAATTGTGCAGGTAATAAGGCATGTACATCTGGTATCCATTCGAGCGCACATCAACATTATCCGAAGGCCTAGTGGCGAGCTGCATTTTATGCTCCGTTCCGCAGCACCCGGAGTCTCCTCCTTGTTGTATTTATTATTTCTGTCTATTTTATTTTAGATAGTAGTTGCAAGGCTTTTGTATATTCTACTAGATTGCTCATGCACTTGTGACACCAGGTTTTAGGAATTTTTATTAGATATTTATAATTTTTGTCTGTTAATATCACCATTTCACTCTTATGTTTCACTTATGCTTTATATCACCATGGCTTTCTATACTTAGTCTCTTCAATAATAAAATTCATGATTTTTAAAAGAAATAAAAATGGATTAGTTCACAGTGGGCCATATATCCTAACGGTGAAGTTGACCACCATTACGGCCTATAGCGAGAACTGGGTCGTGACACGAAAAGTATCAAATAAGAAAATGAGACTTTAATAGGTAAAACAACAGGCGTGGTCATTACATATCTTAGGTAAAGACCACCAAATTTCACCTTTTGATTTCTTGTTTTATGTGTTAAAATCCATGAATTTTCATGATATATAATCAAAATCAATTTAATACCACTTACCCTCAATATGTAAGTGAAAATCTTTTCAAAAACCGCATCAATTCGAGCTACATAGCTCCAAAATGGTTAAATGAACTCACAAAACAAAATGGGCATATTTATACCCATGGCAGAAATCATTGAACGAATCCGTGGCAATATATGTGTCATAGGTCCTGTGGCAGGTTGGTGCAATTCTGCTGTAACTTTTTCTTCTCTTCCTATATATTTAGTGTATAAAATTTTTCGAATGTGTCGAAACTCACTCGAGCCCCTAGGATCCCTTCAAACCATCTCAATAAGTCCAAATATCTTATACGGACCTATTCAATGTCTCAAAGCACGAAGCAAAGTATAGCAAGTAAAAATAAAAACTCAAGGCAAAATTAAAATTCAAAAGTTTCAGTTTTTATGCAATTGTCGAAATGCCATGAGCCCCTCAGGACCTAATCCTTATCCGGGAATATGTACAAGTTTAAATACATTATATAAACTTCTTTGTAGCTTCAAAATATGAACCAAATCTATATTACTTAAATCGAAGGGTAAGGTTGCTATTTTAACTTTTTAACCTTCTAAGTGGAAAAATAGTGTTCCAAATCTTTCTCGAGTTCTTCGGCGTCCTAACCGCCCACGTCCACAAGTTATAAAATACCAAATGAACCTACTAGAAGTCATTCGAGTCCCTTAAATTGGAAATGATGCTACAGCAAATTGAAAAAGAAAGCAAGGGTGGAAAAGAAGAAAACTTCATTCGAGTCTTCTTTATTTAGTTTATTTATTCAAAATGAGTAACCGATTGAAAGAGGAGAAATGAGATTGGCACAATTCTTTTCCACCCTTACTTTCTTTTGCAATTGTTGTGGCATCATTGTTTTTAATTAGATTGGTGAACTTCCCTTTCTCATTCTTATAAATAATTATATTATAAAATACCGAAACGAATGAGCTTACATATATTGTATTTTTAGTCAACCTTTTGCCGTGCCAAGAGCAATAAGGCAATGATGACTTAACATTAATATTATAAACCGTCTTTTAACGTAGACAATGAAATGGCTGTTATAATGGGTTTTCATTTATTTGATAGTAGATCCTTTTTTAATCGGATGATTTAATTGGATATAAAAAACATGAGTTAAATGGATTTTATCATTAGAAAATATATTTTTAACATGACATAGTATGTTAACTTTTATTTTCTAAATCAACAATAATTGGATCACTTTATTATCCAAAAACAAAAAGTGACTTTGGTTGATTATTTTCATAAATTGAGTTATCATCCAAGAAACTACCTCAATTGTTTAGTATCTCAAATGTCAAACTATTAGTTGTTCCAACAAAAACTTGTTGGGACCAAACACACTCACGCAAGTATACGTGGCCGTCAAGTAATAGAGTAGTGAATAGAGTATCGTTCCCACGAGGACTTATGATTAACTTTTGACTAATTCAAACTCAAATAGCTTATCGATTCAAGCGATTTCTTATAAAATAGATAATTGTCTAATTTACTACCTAAAGACTATCAAGTAATGGAATACCAGAAATCAACGCAACACTTAAATAGTTTTAAATAACAATCAATGGGAGATAATATTCCAGGGTCACGGGTTATTTCACAATCATGTTGCATTCTTAGCTTAAAATGACTAATTGATTTATCTGGATTATTGGTTCACAGGGTTGATATTACTTATAAGAGCCTGTCGAGCCCTTACTAGCCTATTCAAGCTAACTTAATACCTATATGTCTATAGAATTAAACTTAACAAGAACGCATGTACAATTCCTGTATTGCAACCGAGCAAGGCAATTAGGTATATGTCTATCCCAATTGCGAATCCTTTCCCCTATGCCCGGGTTTAAGAACTTGCTCTATTTAATTCTATATGCAATCTAGAGTTCCCACTTTCGAGTTCAACTCTAGATTCGTAGATAGTATTTCACTGTTAGCTACTCAGCAAAATAATTAAAAACAGAATTAAATAAACAACCCAATATGATAAAATCAATTTCGTCAATTTACACTTCAAACATCAACATTCATGAATACCCATGACTCTAGAACAATAGGGTTCTTAGCCACTCATATTCAGGCAATCATCAAAGATTTACAAGAGTGCATAAGAATCAATAAAAGAAAGAGAGAATAGGAACTCAAGACGAATTCTGTGGTTTTTGAACTTTATTGTGCCTTTTTCCTCTTCTCCAATATGTTCCTTGACCTAAATGAGGCATTTTTGGCTTATATATTGCGTACAAAAGTCGTGGGCCAAAGCTCTCCTATTCCTAGTCCAAATCGGCTTCAGGGATTGATGCTAAGGTGGATGCGACGCATCCACCTCATCCTCCATTTCAATTTTGCCTGCGAAGGTGGATGCGACGCATCCACCTTGTCCTCTATTTCTCAGCTTTGCATGCGAGGGTGGATGCGACGCATCCACCTCTAGTTCCTCCATCTCATCTTTTCCTAGGTGCGGATGCTATAGCGGATGCTATGGGCTGACTTCACTGCTACGGGTGCGCGTAATCTGATCTTTTTTTCTAGATTGGATGCGACGCATCCAATCTCTCTTCCTCTACCTAGAGCACATTTTCTTCATATTTTTGCACTCCACACACCCTAATTCACTACACACAACTCAATTAGTCATAAAACCAATAATTAAACCATGTTGGGCATTTTAAAGATCAAATAACATCATGAAGCGATTAAAACATGGGTAACGTCACATTAACACATATCGAAATATGCCAAACATCACTACCCCACACTCAAACCTTTGTTCGTCCTCGAACAAACCATCCTATAGTAGATGAAACAAAATTAAGCTCTTATCATTCAAAGCACACTGCACCTATGACCATGGTTATTTTCAACAATTAGGCTCTAGACTATGCATCACACACACTTCCCTTTACTTATGACCTTCTTTAAACATATTCGAACAAAGACAACATGCTCACAACAATCCTAACCTCAAAAACTGACTCAATATCACAATGCACTCATGGCTTGAACAACCAACATCATAGAGAAGTCTAATAATGTTACCTATCCCTCGTGAAATCATGTGCCCTCATAACAAGAACAAGAGAGCGAGTTCAATCCACACATTCGAATCTCATGATCAAATATTTTAATGACTCACATATATCAAAGAAAATCGTTCACTCTCACAGAGAAGTCACATGCATGCAATTGGTACCATAGGCTTGCCCTTAATGTAAATCTCTACTAATGTAAGCTCACTCGATCTAAAATCAATTAGGACGTTTTTCATGGTTGTAATGTGGGCTAAGGGAAAGGTAGGATATATTTTAGGAATAGTGACTCAACCTCCTAAGCACTTTAACACATCATCAAATAACTTAAGCGCAAATTCTTCAACACCACTTCAATTTCACAAATAATATCACCCCAACAATATTTCCTCTTTCTTTAAGCACTACTTTAATTCATCCCCACTAGCAAGAACAAGACAACAATTTATTCCTCTATATTTTTCTTTTCTCTTTTTTTTTTTCCAGATTTTTCTCTTCTTTCCGCTAGTGGTGTATTATTTTACAAAATAAGTGCACCCTTCTTTCTTTCATTGATTCCACTCAAAAGTCACCCCACACTTAGTCCCCTCTTACTTCTTTTAGCGCTCATCTAACAATTAAAGTGCTTTAAGAGGTAAAAGGTTCAAAACAATATCAATTAAGAATAAAAAGGATATAGGCTTGTAATGTGGGTATCAAATAACAGGTCTACAGGCTCAAAAGGGTTAACTAGGGATAGATTTTATTTGTGATAAGTAATAAGCTCAAAAAGATCAAAGAAAGCCTAAAATCATTTTTCAAACCGAGCATCACCTAAAATTTCGCTTCAACTCACATACCGGGCAAGTGCTAGACACAAGTACAATACATGGACAACACAAAAACCTCACCACACATGGCACATGACTCACTGAGGACGATCACATTCTGACTCTGAAGCAATGCAAGTATTCACGGAGCCACGAGATATTGAGCATGAAGCGCAAAGTGAACACAAGTCAAGAAAACGAGAAATAGGTGCCACAAAACATGCTATCCAATTTATAAAGACTTCATGATCAATTTTAAAACATAGGAAAGGCACTACACATGCCAAAACCTGAACATGCTACTATCAAACAAGTCAAGAACCCCTATGAATCTCATATTTCTTCCTCTATTTATTTTCTAAACTCTAATCTATTCTCAAAGGAAAGAAAGAATTTTTTTTTTTTTTTTTTTACTAAACTAATTTCAAGAATCAACTCTGAGAGTTACTCCATATAGATGAATTTATTACTATTACATGCCATTAATCCTTACAGCCCCCAACAATCAAATTGTAACAGTTTAGTACATTCATCCATACAAAAAAAATATGAATAACCTCCACCCCACACTTAGAACTGTGTGTTGTCCCCAATGCACACAAAAAAGGTAAAGTAGGGTGAGAAGAAACTCCCTCAAGTTAAGGTGGAAGGCTCATCCGCAGTCTGTGGAAGAGCATCGGCATCCATGGCATTCCTCAAGACCCCCTCAGGCCTTGCAACATCATCCTCACGCATAGGGAGAGCTGTCATTGTCCTATCATCACCAACTGGAGCTGATTCTGTAGCAGGTGGTACATCGACATCAGTAGGCCTGGTGTGTGGAGCCTCAGGGGCTATAGGAGGAACAGGAGTGGATGGTCCGGTAGTGGACGATGCAATCAGCTGTGAGATGTCTATATCTGCACGTTGAACCAGAGCTCTGAGAAGTAATGATATCTCCCTCATCATCGTTGCCTGCTCAGTCTGGACTCGGCTTAGATCCGCACGAGTCTGGCTCAACTCATCCCTGGTGGCACTCAACTCGACACGAGTCGCTATCAACTCTGCCCGGTTCTCTTGCATATCTGCCTGCATCTGCTCAAATAACTGTTGAATGGTGAGCTTAGAAGACCTTCCCTTGTTCGGCTCTAGAACATGAGTGACATTGTATGGTCCTGGAGCTTTAGCCTCAATGTCGTCATTCTCCTTGTCCCATAGTACTCCCATCTCTGTCAAGAAAGCCGATAGGGTATTTGTAAAGAACAGCCTCCACTTGTAATTCATCCTGGTGCGCTGCATTTGATCATGCATGATGGCTCCTAAGTTGAGCGGTATCCCCTCCAATAAAGCATACAATACTAGTGCGCGGTGACGAGGAACATCAGTTTTGTGTTGGCATGGCATCAGGCGGTTGCATATGAAATTTAGAGCCACACGTGCTAACGCACTCATGAATTCCTTGGCTATAGAATGGTACTCCATACTCCCATGCTTCCAATCTGCATCCTTCCTGGTAGGGCATAGGACAGACTTAATGTGTGCATAATTCGGTGTTTTGCATATGGAGTCAAACCTATCTGTTAGTGTGTGGGGCACCCCTAAGAAATTATTCAGAGCCTCAGCTGACACATTAATATCTACCTCTCTTACTCTCACAATATTGCCCCTGGTATGACGCCAATGGGCGTAAAGCTCTCTAACAATAGTGAGGTTGGCTTTGCCGTGACCCTTCAAGATGGGTCCCCATTGTTGCACCTCGTGAATTGATTTTAGAAACTCTGGGTACTTTTTCTTAAGTGTTCCGATGTTGATCGGTTTTTCTGGAATGTACTTCTTTGAACCCAATATCTTATTATAGGCTCGGAATGCCTTCTCATTAACAAAGTTCTTCTCCCAGGCAACTCAGTCTATGGGTTCACCCTCATCTTCATCACTCATGTCGACATGTAGAAGGTCATTATCCGAATCAGATTCGGATTTAGATTCTGCAGTAATCTTCTCCTTTCCCTTCTCAGTCGGATCACTCTTTTTGGAGGCTTTTCTCTGGCATGTCACAGGCTCTCTTATCTCTATCCCTTTGCTTGGTGGATTTAATGATGTTTTTGTAATACCCTTCTTTACTGTCCTCCTGACTAACGGTTCCTCTTCTTCTTTCTCTGAATCATCACTTAACTGCCTAGGCTGCAGTTCCTTTTCCTTCTCCGTCCGCTTCCTTTTTTTCTATGGATTTGGGGCACCTGCTGCCTTTCCGGTAGGCTTTTTGGGCGGTTGTTTGTTATTATCTTTGTCTTGTTGCTTGGACGGTTTACTCGTTGCTGCCATTTTACGAACCTAAGTACCTGCAATGCAAAGAAATCAACAATTAGTGTATAAAACAGTGAAGTTCAGCTCTTAAAACAGTTGCAACAGCTTACACTTCCAATTATTCGCAGAGTCATGCCATTCAATACTTCATGAAACTATAGCTCATGGCTATATAGATATCATTATGCCCAACATGAGGGGTATCCGAGCGACGCTAACTAATCATGTTCAATTGCACATAGCACCTCACTCGACCCCACACTTATTCTCACAACATATCATTACGCATAGCGCTCAATTGACCGGATGTTCAATTCATTTAGACAATATATCATAGGCTCAAAACATTGCTGTACACAATCAACACAAAAAACCTCACACTTATACACAAGCATATACCAATGTTGCTCGGTTACTCAGACTTCACCGGCGCCCAAATTTACCTCACGATCAATTCATCGAACATGTGATATGCAACAGTTGTGCCTAGTTCATTCTATCAGTTGGGTAATGCGACTACCCTCCCAAAATTAATGAGATGAAGGGAATTATAGTTTATCATCTCGCAACCATTACAACTAACAAGAACGACAGCCCTAAACCTCAGGCTTTTTCAGTCCCTCTCTTAATCATATGTGTGATATTTGAAATAGGCAATACCTAACTTGTTGCTACCATTGAGAGAGGGAAGAGAGGAGAATTAGGAGAGAAGAAAAATAAAGAACGAAGAAGATGATGCATACCTGTCGCGTTTGGATGCGTCGCAATTGGGATTAAAGAAAGAACGAGGGAGACGGGCTTTTTATGTTAGGGTGTCGTGTTTGCTCTTATGTTTGAATTTTGTTTTTGGCCTACGATGTGTTAAAATATAGCATTTACCTGTGCGTGCGAGCTTGGACGCGACGCATCCCCTCTGCTTTCTCCAAAAATTGGTTGGACGCGACGCGGACGCGATAGACAGACTTCACTGCCTTGAGCAATTGGTCCGTCACTTTTTTCATGCTGAGGGGGATGCGACGCATCCCCTCTGCTTTCCCATGTCATTTTTTTTTCTATTTAAATTTCTTTTTTTATTTTAATTTTAATAATTTTTTTTTATATATATATATACAAGATCTAATTCCTACAAAACAATGAACTAACTTGGGTGGCCTCCCAAGAAGCGCCTGATTTAACGTCTCGGCACGACGCAACACGTTCTTCATGCCTCCACTAAATCCATCGAAGTCTTGTGACGTGCAATGTCACCACCCCAATAGTGTTTTACTCTCTGGCCATTTACCAAGAATGTTACATTGGAACCTGTATCACGCAATTCTACCGCACCATGAGGTTTCACACTAACCACTTCAAATGGACCCGACCATCGAGATTTAAGCTTTCCTGGAAAAAGCTTTAGCCTTGAATTAAACAAGAGAACTTCTTGACCTGGCTCAAACTCACGATGTTGGATGTGCTTATCATGCCACCTTTTGGTCTTTTCTTTATACAATTTGGCATTTTCATACGCATGCAATCGAAACTCATCAAACTCGTTTAGTTGTAGCAATCTCTTCTCACCGGCCAAGTCCATCTCCATATTTAGCTTTTTAATCGCCCAATATGCTTTGTGTTCAAGCTCGACGGGCAAATGGCATGCCTTCCCATAAACCAACCTGTACGGAGATGTACCTATGGGGGTCTTGTATGCAGTGCGATACGCCCATAATGCATCATCTAGCTTCCCTGCCCAGTCCTTTCTATTCCCACTTACTATTTTTTCCAAAATATGCTTTACCTCTCTGTTGGAAACTTCTACTTGACCACTCGTTTGGGGATGATAGGTAGTGGAAACCTTGTGTTTAACTCCATATTTTGCAAGAATATTATTCAGCAATTTGTTACAAAAGTGAGTTCCCCCGTCGCCTATCAACACTCTTGGAGTCCCAAAACGTGTGAAGATGTGCTTCTTTACAAAGCTTACCACTACCTTTGCGTCATTAGTAGGAAGAGCAATGGCCTCCACCAATTAGAAACATAGTCGACCGCCACCAAGATGTACCTGTGCCCATTAGAATATGGGAATGGTCCCATGAAATCAATCCCCCAAACATCAAAAAGCTCTACTGCCAGAATATTTTGCAAGGGCATCTCGTGTTTCCTTGTGATAGTTCCGGTTCTTTGGCATCTATCACAATTTTTAACAAAGGCATGTGCATCCTTAAACAATTTTGGCCAATAGAAACCTGATTGTAGCACTTTTTGGGCGGTTCTATCCCCGCCGTGATGACCTCCATATGGCGAAGCATGGCAGTCATGCAGTATAGCATTCATCTCTTCCTCAGGAACACACCTTCTCACCAACTGATCTGCGCACTGCCTATATAAGAATGGCTCATCCCACATGTAGAGCCTTACATCATGTAAGAATCTTCTTCTATTGTCAGGTGTCAATTCTAGTGGTGTCACCCCACTTGCAATAAAATTCACATAATCTGCATACCATGGGGCTTCACCTAAGGTGACTGCTAATAATTGCTCATCAGGAAATGTTTCTTTGATTGATCCTCCTTCAGCTACATGGTTCTGACTTTCTAATCTGGACAAATGATCAGCCACTTGATTTTCTGTCCCTTTTCGATCTCGGATCTCTAAGTCAAATTCTTGCAAGAGGAGGACCCAACGAATCAGCCTCGGCTTGGCGTCTTTCTTTTCAAACAAGTATCTGATAGCTGAATGATCTGTGTAGACGATGACTTTGGTTCCCACTAGATAGGATCTGAACTTGTCAAACGCCCACACCACTGCAAGCAACTCCTTTTCAGTAACTGTATAATTCATCTGAGCTGGATTCATAGTTTTGCTCGCATAATAAATGGAGTGAAAGATTTTATCCCTCATTTGCCCCAAAACCGCTCTGATTGCTATGTTACTTGCATCACACAATAACTCAAATGGTTGTGCCCAATCGGGGCCAATGATAATTGGTGCAGTCACCAATCTTCCCTTCAGCTCCTCAAATGCTTTCATTCATGCATTATCAAACTTGAAGGTGACATCTTTCTCTAGAAGCCTGCACAAGGGAGAAGAAACTTTTGAAAAATCTTTAATGAAACGACGATAAAAACCTGCATGACCCAAGAAACTGCGAATGCCTTTGACGGATGTCGGTGGGGGAAATTTCTCAATCGTCTCCACCTTTGCTTTATCCACCTGTAGACCATCTTTTGACACCTTGTGCCCCAAAACTATACCTTCACGTACCATAAAATGGCACTTTTCCCAGTTTAACACCAAGTTCGTCTCTTCACACCTAGCAAGCACTTTATCAAGGTTCGTCAAACAATTATCAAAAGAACATCCAAACACAGAAAAATCGTCCATGAATACTTCTACAAATCTTTCAACCATGTCAGTAAAAATAGCCATCATACACCTTTGAAAAGTCGCAAGTGCATTACAAAGACCGAAGGGCATTCTCTTGAACGCATACGTGCCATAAGGACATGTAAATGTAGTTTTCTCTTGGTCCTCTGGGGCTATAGCAATCTGATTATACCCCGAATAACCGTCCATGAAATAGTAGTTTTCCTGGCCAGCTAACCTATCAAGCATTTGGTCAATAAAGGGAAGGGAAAAATGGTCTTTTCGGGTGGCATTGTTCAATTTTCTATAATCTATGCAAATTCTCCATCTAGTGACAGTTCTTGTAGGAATTAAGTCATTATTTTCATTAACTACTACAGTCATCCCCCCTTTTTTCGGCACACATTGAACGGGGCTTACCCATTTACTATTAGAGATTGGAAATACAATACCTGCATCAAGCCACTTATCTTAATCACTTCTTTTCTTACCACTTCTTTCATGATTGGATTTAGTCGGCGTTGATGCTCTACACTTGGCTTGTGTCCGTCCTCCATGAGGATTTTGTGCATGCAGAAAGCTGGACTAATGCCTTTAATGTCAGACATTGTCCACCCAATTGCTCGCTTGTGCTCACGTAGCACCCTTAATAGCTTTTCTTCCTGCAATTTAGACAAGTGAGAAGAAACAATAACAGGTAAAGTGTCAGAACTACCCAAATAAGTATATTGAAGGTGAGGGGGTAGGGGTTTAAGCTCCAATTTTGGAGCTTCTTCAATTGACGGCTTTGGAGGGGGGCCACTTGGCCTATTCAGGGGCTCAAACGGGTGTATTCCTTGCATGTAAGCACATGATGCATCTAAGATATGCATCATTTTTTCAACCTCATCATCAATCATCAAGCTATCAAACAACATGATTGCTTTTTCTAGAGAATCCTCTAGTTATACACTCGTGTCGAGAAGTTGTGCATCCACCTCCAAAACAGATATCATAGAGAGCTCCTCATAGTGGCGGGGAAGTTGTATTTCTTTGTAGACATTGAAGACTGCTTCCTCGTTGTCCACCCTCATAATCATTTTCCCTTACCTCACTTTAATTATTGCATCACTAGTAGCCAAGAGAGGTCGTCCCAATATGATTGGAACTTGTTCATCAGCCTCGAAATCTAGAATAATGAAGTCAGCTGGGAAGATAAATTTCCCAATTTGCAGCAGCACATCTTCAATCACTCCTTCGGGGTAGGCTATGGACCTATCAGCTAATTGCAACATCACCGTGGTTGGTCTCAGAGCTCCCAGACCCAATTGTTTAAACAAAGACAAAGGCATCAGATTTATGCTTGCACCCAAATCACAAAGAGCACGACCCACATCAATATTACCGATTCGCACTGGAATGGTGAAGCTGCCAGGATCCTTAAGCTTTTGGGGAAGCTTGTTTTGGACCCTTGATGTGCACTCCTCAGTAAGTGCAACCGTCTCGAACTCAGTCAATTTCCTCTTGTGAGCCACTATATCTTTTATGTACTTAGCATACTTTGGAATTTCACGAAGTACATCCACTAATGGAATATTTAATTGAACCTGACTCAACATAGAGAGAAATTTGTTGAACATGCGATCGTCATTCTTTTTCTGCAATCTCTGGGGGGAAAGGTGGTGGTGGCCTTGTAGCCTCCATTCGCTCTGAACTTGCATCATTTTCCTTTGACTCGTGTATTGCCTTAGGTGTCAGCTCCCCCTCAGGTATAGGTTTTTCCTTTCTCTTCTTTGGCACTTCCTCTAGTTCCCTCCCGTTTCTAAGTGTAACTGCATTAACTTGAGGGTTCTTCTCTGTATCACTGGGAAGAGAACCTGTAGGTCTAGTATTTTGATTTGCTGCTAACTGCCCCATTTGCCTCTCAAGATTTCTGAAATCGGTCCTGAGCTGTTGATTGTCTAGCAACAACTTTTTCAGCAAGTCATTCGTACTCTCGTCTATTTGTTGGGGTGGCTTCTGAGGCTGATTAAAATTTCCTTGAGGCCTATACTGATTCTGATTCTGTTGATTTCCGCCCCATGAGAAGTTAGGATGATTCCTCCAATTTGGATTGTAAGTGTTCCCATATTGTGCATGTTGATTCATAGGGCCTCTGTTTTGTTGTCCCACATAGTATATAGATTCAGGATTCGTGGGGCACATGTCACTCATATGATTGTCACCATATATTTCGCAACAAATAGACATCTGTTGTACATGTTGCATTTGTTGTGTTGTCATTCGGTTCATCTGATTTGCCAGCTTTGCAATATCTGCTCTCATGGCTGAGAAGTCATCAAGCTCAATCAACCCGGCTGACTTCTGTTTAATTGCTCTTCTTGCATCCCCATCTCCTTGCCAATTATGGTCATTGGCAGTGAAGTTATTTAGCAAGAGTTTTATTTCACTATACGGCCTCGCCATGCAACTACCCCCACAAGCTGAGTCAAGATTCATCTTTGATGCTTCATCTAACCCATCAACAAAAGTGTGACCCAATACCTCATCAGTCTGACAATGATGCGGGCAGTCTCTGAGTAGCTTTTTGTATCTTTCCCAAGCTTGACGAAGTGTCTCGCCATCCCGTTGTTGGAACCCCAGAATTTGGCTTCTCAGCGATTTTGTCTTCTTAGTAGGGAAAAACTTGATTAGAAATTCCCTTGCTAAATCATCCCAAGTGTGGATTGAATTTGCGGGCTCCTTTGGCAACCATTCCTTAGCTTCCCCCAACAGTGAAAAGGGAAATAGTGTCAGCCTAACATAGTCCTTGGAAACGTTCGGATAATTGTAAGTGTTCGTAATTTCCAAGAAGTTCTGAATGTGCCTCTGCGGGTCCTCATGAGATAGACCCACATATTGTCCTGTGGACTGAATCAGCTGTACCATGTATTGTTTGAGTTCAAAATGCCTAGTGATATCAGGCTTCACAATAGCCTGAGTCATATTCGCAAGATTGGGCCTTGCGGCTTCAATCACCGGACGCTCTTCATTACCTGCCATCTCTATTGGCTGTGGTTGAACTACGATGTCCAACTCTCTTTCTATTCTCGTTCTAGCTTCGACTTCTTTTCTCACTCTATGAAGTGTTCGTTCAATTTCTGGATCAAAAGGAAGTAGGTTGTTTGCACTTCTACTCCTCCGCATTCAAGAGAAGAGCCTGTGAATACAAACAAGGCAAACTGAAAATTAAAACTTGAACAAATAAGTAATAACAGCTTAACTCAGTCGAGTAGCTAATTTCTAGGTCCCCGGCAACGGCGCCAAAAACTTGTTGGGACCAAACACACTCACGCAAGTATACGTGGTCGTCAAGTAATAGAGTAGTGAATAGAGTATCGTTCCCACGAGGACTTATGATTAACTTTTGACTAATTCAAACTCAAATAGCTTATCGATTCAAGCGATTTCTTATAAAATAGATAATTGTCTAATTTACTACCTAAAGACTATCAAGTAATGGAATACCAGAAATCAACGCAACACTTAAATAGTTTTAAATAACAATCAATGGGAGATAATATTCCAGGGTCACGGGTTATTTAACAACCATGTTGCATTCTTAGCTTAAAATAACTAATTGATTTATCTGGATTGTTGGTTCACAGGGTTGATATTACTCATAAGAGTCTGTCGAGCCCTTACTAGCCTATTCAAGCTAACTTAATACCTATATGTCTATGGAATTAAACTTAACAAGAACGCATGTACAATTCCTGTATTGCAACCGAGCAAGGCAATTAGGTATATGTCTATCCCAATTGCGAATCCTTTCCCCTATGCCCGGGTTTAAGAACTTGCTCTCTTTAATTCTATATGCAATCTAGAGTTCCCACTTTCGAGTTCAACTCTAGATTCGTAGATAGTATTTCACTGTTAGCTACTCAGAAAAATAATTAAAAACAGAATTAAATAAACAACCCAATATGATAAAATTAATTTCGTCAATTTACACTTCAAACATCAACATTCATGCATACCCATGACTCTAGAACAATAGGGTTCTTAGCCACTCATATTCAGGCAATCATCAAAGATTTACAAGAGTGCATGAGAATCAATAAAAGAAAGAGAGAATAGGAACTCAAGACGAATTCTGTGGTTTTTGAACTTTGTTGTGTCTTTTTCCTCTTCTCCAATATGTTCCCTGACCTAAAGGAGGCGTTTTTGGCTTATATATTGCGTACAAAAGTCGTGGGCCAAAGCTCTCCTATTCCTAGTCCAAATCGGCTTCAGGGATTGATGCTAAGGTGGATGCGACGCATCCACCTCGTCCTCCATTTCAATTTTTCCTGCGAAGGTGGATGCGACTGTCCTCTATTTCTCAGCTTTGCATGCGAGGGTGGATGCGACGCATCCACCTCTAGTTCCTCCATCTCAGCTTTTCCCAGGTGCGGATGCTATGGGCTGACTTCACTACTAAGGGTGCGCGAAATCTGATTTTTTTTCTAGATTGGATGCGACGCATCCAATCTCTCTTCCTCTACCTAGAGCACCTTTTCTTCATATTTTTGCACTCCACACACCCTAATTCACCACACACAACTCAATTAGTCATAAAACCAATAATTAAACCATGTTGGGCATTTTAAAGATCAAATAACATCAAGAAGCGGTTAAAACATGGGTAAAGTCACATCAACACATATCGAAATATGCCAAACATCATAGATCCTTTTTTAATCGGATGATTTAAATGGATATAAAAAACATGAGTTAAATGGATTTTATCATTAGAAAATATATTTTTAACATGACATAGTATGTTAACTTTTATTTTCTAAATCAACAATAATTGGATCACTTTATTATCCAAAAATAAAAAGTGACTTTGGTTGATTATTTTCATAAATTGAGTTATCATCCAAGAAACTACCTCAATTGTATAGTATCTCAAATGTCAAATTATTAGTTGTTCTCACGTAACCTAATTATTATTTAATTAGTGTCTCAAATGTCAAATTCTATATTGTCCACACGGTTTAGCATAATCTTCAACAGCAGCACGTAATACAAAGTAGAACTTGACTGCTTACTTTTGGACATGAGAAACAACGGAAGGACCACTTCAAGCGACACTCTATAAATAACTTAAGAGAATATAAGATCAATCAATGCACGATATATTCAAATATAGCATAAGAATTAAGAATGTCTTCCAGTGACTCAAAGCTTCCTTTACGAGATATCCCAGGTGATTATGGCTTGCCCTTTTTTGGGGCAATTAAGGATCGATTTGACTTCCATTACAATCAAGGCACTGATGGCTTCTTCAGGTCTCGCATGCAAAGTTACCAATCCACTGTCTATAGAGCCAACGTGCCTCCTGGTCCTTTCAACGCTCCCAAATCTAAAGTCATTGTCCTTGTGGACGCTGTTAGTTTCCCCATTCTTTTCAACAATTCTAAAGTCGATAAGACGAACTACTTTGATGGCACATTCATGCCCTCCACTGATTTCACTGGCGGTTACCGTTTGTGTCCTTTTCTTGACACTTGTGAGCCCAAACATGCCACACTAAAAGGACTTTTCTTGTCCACACTAGCAAACCTGCACAATAGATTCATACCCTTGTTTCTTAGCTCAATCTCTGAGCTATTTACCCATCTTGAACATGAATTGTCAGATAAAGGAGAAGCTTACTTCAATACCCTCAGTGATGACATGGCATTTGACTTCCTCTTTCGTTTGTTTTGTGAGAAAAGTCCTTCTGAAACAAGTCTGGCCTCTGATGGCCCCACCTTTCTAAACAAATGGGTGTTCTTTCAGTTAGCTCCATTGATTTCTCTAGGCCTCAAACATGTACCCAACTTCATAGAAGATTTGGTTTTGCACACTTTCCCTCTACCGTTTTTCCCTATAAAATCTGATTATAAAAAAATATTTGATGTCTTTTACAAGTCCATGGGGTCTATTCTAGATGAAGCTGAGAAGCTTGGACTGAAAAGAGATGAAGCATGCCATAACTTTATTTTTTTAGCAGGGTTCAATTCTTATGGTGGCATGAAAGTTTTCTTCCCAGCTTTGATCAGGTGGGTTGGAGCAGCAGGAGAGAGTTTACACCGTCGTCTCACCCATGAAATCAGAACCGCTGTTAACGAAGAAGGTGGGGTCACCTTTTCAGCGTTGAATAGGATGAGTTTGACCAAGTCTGTGGTGTATGAGACACTAAGAATAGACCCCCCAGTTCCGTTTCAAACTGCAAAGGCCAGAGAAGATGTCATCATCCATAGCCATGATTCATCATTCTTGATCAAGAAAGATGAAATAATATTTGGGTATCAGCCATTGGCCACAAAGGACCCTAAGATATTTGAGAACCCTGAGGAGTTTATTGCAGATAGATTTGTGGGAGATAGAGAGGAATTGATAAAGTATGTGTACTGGTCAAATGGTAAGGAGTCAGATGATTCAACAGTGGATGATAAACAATGTCCCGGTAAGGACCTGGTGGTGCTCTTGGGAAGGTTAATGTTGGTAGAGTTTTTCCTGCGTTATGATACTTTTGAGATCGAATTTGGAAAGTTGCTGCTTGGTTCCAAGGTGACTTTCAAGTCAGTAACCAAGGCGACATCATAAATTATCTTTTGCTTTATGTTGTATATATATGGAAAATTCTTATCCAAACACGAGGGTCTGTAAGCAAGACGATCAGTAATGTAAAATATATTTTTTTTCAATAATTAAAATTTAAAAACTCCGACCAACGATGGTCTGTAAACTGAACAGTGCAGGCAGAAAACCAATCAAAATTGGTCGGTAATGTTGAATTCTGGAAATTCATTGTACATTAACCGGCCAACATTGGTCGGTAATGTACAATTTAATTTTTTTTTTATTATTTACCGACCAAAGTTGGTTAGTTTTCTGGGTTTAATTTTGGCATAAAATGCCTGTTTTGGTAGCTACACCACCTGCCAAATAAAAATAACATACCAATACCCCCAATTCACATCTAATAATCACCAATTCACCTCATAAAATCCCTAATTCACCACAAATCCAACAAAATATCTAACAACAACAATAACAACGACAACAACCAAACATCCAACTAATACTTTAAAACTAACAAATTAAAGTTCAATTGAACATCACAATCCCAAACCAAGCAAAAACTAATTACAACAAGTTAAAAATTGTTCAATCTAATTCAAAACTAGTTCTATTAGTCTAGTTCAAATTATATCGAAGTATTGGTCAAGGGGTATTTTCTACAATATTATCATCACCGTCTAATGAACTTTCATCTACAAGACGATATAGAGAACGGTCTTGTGGAGGACGGGAAGAACGATCACGAGGAGGACGGTAGGAACGATCACGTGGAGGTCGAGCCTCTGGCGACGACTAACGAGACTGGGGCAACGGAAAAGTTCCAGTAGATAGGAGAGTTCTAATCTAAACTTGCATACCAAGGAATTGAGCATCTCTAAGTCTTTCTCTTTCCGTGGCCGCTTTTACCTCGGATGTAAGTTGTGTCACTGTCTCCCGCAAAGCCGAGAGGCTCTCCCTATTAAGTTCCTCGCCTTGCGAGGAAGTCCCTATTCCTTGCATTCCCCACCTATAACGATGAAATTTTTCGTAGGAAACCCGCATACCTTCCCCCATTTTGGACCGCCAACAGCCTCCAACCATATTCTTTCAGCATCCTCGTCCGAAGGTTGGCTTGGCTCACCCGATTCACCAGATGGCTGACCACAAATGAACTCCTCCACGCTACTTTGGTAGTGACCCTATTAAATTAGTATTTAAAAATTCATATAAAAGTAAATTATAACACTTTAAAAAAATTGAAAGCTTACATATGCAGTCTCTGCCCGGTCCTCGACTCACCTATCTCCATCCCCTCCTTTTTTCTTCTTTACAATATGCGTCTCCTTAAATAACTCATCATGGCTCATTGGACGCCCATACTTCTTTTCCTAAAAATAAATTAATTTAGTTAATAAATAGAATTAATATACTTAGAAAAATAAAATAATTTAAGCAATTACCAATCTTCTTTTTATTGTCCCAAGGCTGATAGGTCCCCCAGTGTGCAAGGAGCCTCCATTCTCGGATGAGTGAGCTTTCTTTCCTATTTCGCTCCTCTCTAAGAAATATGTGGTAAGCCATTGCCTTAAAAAATCATTCCATAAATGCGAAGACACCAGCTAGGCCTCTTGTTCTTCTTTCTAGCATCCGAGAAATTATCCGTCAATCTCTTGTGGGCTTTATGATGAAAATTTACAGCCACTTTCACGCTATAACGGTCTTCCCATACACACTTGCTCTGCATTTCAAAAGTTAAATATTAGATTGAAACATCATAAATATAAATTATTAAACTGCTTAAAAAAATATTTATACCTTAAACTGATTGAAAATTTGCTCTTTTAGCGAGAATGGAAAATTAATCCAAGCGCATAAGGGCCATCATAAATCTTTTTGATGGCATTGGTGATTATCTTCGTAGTCTACTTACCCGGCTTGAACTTGCAATTTAACAGTAAAACACATGAATATATTAGTAAAAATATTACAAAATAATAGACGCAAAGATAACAAATAACTCTTACTCGTCACCCTCAGGGACTATGATGATCCTTCCAGAGCGATCATAATGCACTACCTCTGGATCATCATCCTCAGCATGTGTATTAGAGGCATGTGTAGATGGTGTAGGGGGCTGAGAGCTACTGTCTCGCAGGCAAAGGACTGAAATAGATCGAGTCGATGATGAAGATGGCTACGATCCCTGTGACTGCGACATAGCTGGATGTGACCCATGTGGCTGTGATACTGATGGTAAGAGGGAGTATTATTATCTACCTTCCTCTTTCCCTTCCTAGCCTTTTCTCGACCCCGAAAACTAGTAGGGTCATTGTTACCTTGACCCTTGCCTACCATCTACATAATATAATACATATTTAGATTGAAACATATAAGAAACTAGTTATAAAATGAGAGTGCTTTAAAAAACTAACTTTTAAATCCTTGTCGACGTATTGTTCCTCGTCCGAGAATTCCTCGTCCTCACTTATTTGAATTTCATCAGTTGATTCTTCATCCTCATTTTCTATAATTGTTACTTCATTTATATCAATTTCTTCCAATATGCGTTCAGGATATTCCAAATCATTTTCTAACTGATCGTCAACTATTTGGTGAACACTAGAAATATCGTTTTGATATGCAAAATCTAACACATTCTCGACTTCCACCCTACCTACATGCTTAGTTTTTATTACAACCCACCAATCGGACTTATTCCGCCACAATGGATAAGGAGCATAATACACTTGCCTAACGTTATGTGCAATTATGAAAGGATCATAACAATCATACTCCCTAGTATGATTAACCTCAATTATGTTGTATTGGTGGTGTACTCTTGTACTTCTTGTTGGATTTGGGTCAAACCACTTGTATCTAAAGAGAATCTATTTCTTATATGGCCAACCTGTATATTCTAGTTGTAATATTTCATTGACCACACCATAATAATCAATATCTCCAACTTGGTTGCCATCACCACCATGAACCCACACCCCGCTGTTGTTGCTATTTTTATTTTTAGAGCAATCCTCTGTATGAAACTTATAACCATTCACTACGTACTTAGACATTGTTGTGACCTGAAGCCTAGGTCCCCAAGATATATCTTTCAAAAATTAATTTTCACCATTATTTGAATTATTTACCTATCGGAAAGCCAAGGGTCTATCGGAAATAGTCTCCCTGCCCTGGGCCAGGGGTAAGACTGCGTACATCCTATCCTCCCCAGACCCCACTTGAGGGATTATACTGGGTGGTTGTTGTTGTTGTTGTTGTTGTACCTACATAGTGTTAAAAAAAATCATAAGTTAACATAACCGTATATATATATAGCGGGAACGTCCGAAGAACATTATTAAGATAAACTTACAAACTGTTTGAACCACGTATCAAGTCTCGTATATACAACATCATGGCCAAATTGACCCACAAAGTGAATGTGACACATCAAATATTTTTAGTAGCTGCATCAATATGTAATCACAGTAAATTTTACATTTTGATAACTAATAAATCAATACTTACTTGAGAAATGGTACAACTTCGGGACAATTTAGCAACACATGAATTGTAGCTGACTTGTACTCCATATCACTCAAACTTCTCTTTATAACATCCTTAGAACATCGGCCTGGTTGATTGAATATGGACATTGGTGGATATAATGGATCATTCACACATTCGACAGTGTGCCTATTGGGCCTATTCCTGGAACATGGCATATCACTCTCAAAATAAAAAAGAACAAAAATGTGTAGTTTTCTTTGCAAGACAGGCTTCGCATATAGATCCTTCAATCTTATTCCTTTGCTTAACAAATTGTTTGCATTTTTCAATTGTCCTACATTATGTCATGTTATCCAAGAACATTAAAATAAAATAGAATATTACATCAAACTTATAATATTACCTCTCAAAGGGATACATCCATCTACATTGAACAAGCCATCTAAGTCGTGCCTCGTGTACAAGATGGATTGGAAGGTGTTCGATCACATCGAAGAATCCACATGAAAATATTTTTTCCATCTTACTAGAAGTTACACGAATGTTCTGATCCATCCGAAGTAGGTTTTCTTCTCTTAATATGGTAGAACACAAGTCTTTGAAAAATAAACTAATCTCTGTGATGGGTTTCCAGATTCTTTCAGGCAAACCACAAAATGCAATAGGCACTAAGGTCTCCATGAAAACATGACAGTCATGACTTTTCAAATGGCTCAACTTCCCTACCTCCATGTCTACGTTTTTTCCTAGATTCGACGCATAACTCTAAGGCATCTTCAATTTCGTAACCCAATCACAAATTTGTCGTCTTTCCTCCAACGTGAATGTGTAACTTGCTTTCGGCTTGAACACCTTATAATTGTTTGTTCTCTGCAAGTATAATTCAGGTCGCCTGCAATATTCTTGTAAGTCCATTGTAGCCTTCGGGTTATCTTTTGTCTTACCTTTAATATCCATCACTGTGTTGAAAAAATTGTCAAAATAATTATTCTCAATATGCATGACATCAAGGTTATCTAGGAGAAGACTATCCTTCCAATAAGGCAACTCCCAAAATATACTCTGTTTTGTCCAATTATGAATAACACCATATCCGGGGAATCTATAAGGTGGAGCCTCAGTAACTTTACTGAAGTTCTGGACCCTCTCCCAAATTTCCTCACCTGAAAGTATCGGAGGTGGCGAATCATATTCCACTTTATTCTTTTTGAATGCAATTTTCATCCTTCTAAACTCATGATCCTCAGACAAGAACTGACGGTGATAATCAAACCATGATTTCTTTCGGCCATGTTTCAAAGTGAACGCTTTACCATTTTTCATGCAGTAAGGACAAGCTAGCTTCCTCGCAGTCATCCACCCAGACAACTATCACGACCCAAATACCTAACTAGGCAAGCCGACATTCTCAATATCCTTTCAATATATAATAGAAGTGAGCTAAAGCAATTAGACTAACTGAAGGTTTACATAATAATGGGGTAAAAACCCAAAACACAAGTGCGGAATGATAGTCCGACATCAGGGTGTGATTAAGTCATAAACATTTAATAACCAATCTAGAAACAGAGTCTACTGCAGTTTGTGCCAAATATCAATACAAGAGAGAAAAGATAATAAGAAAGGAGAAACAAGGACTGCGGAAGCCGACAACTACCTCGTAAGTCTCTGATAATCAGCTCGCGCACGAACTCAATGATCGCCAGAGCCGTACATACCTGGATCTGCACATGAAGTGAAAGGTGTAGCATGAGTACAACCAACTCAGCACGTAATAGAATTAAATAAGGAACCAAGAAATAGTGACGAACTATAATAATACAGATCATTTCAAAAGTTTTCAAGAAAGAGTGAACATGCTTTCAAATCCGGTGGTATAAGTCAAATCAGTTCGAGCTCAAGTAAAACAGAAATGAATCTTCCAGAAATTTCACAACAACATTATATAGCAAATAAGTGCAACAATAAATAAAAGCAAGTACAACCTCTCAAGGCAACAGTCACTCAACTCATCTTAACAGCTCATACTCTCGGCTCTCATCCCTCAATACATACTCTCAATGGGTACCTGCGCTCACTGAGGGTGTACAGACTCCGAAGAGGCTCCTTTCAGCCTAAGAACTATAATTTGCACGGACAACTCACGTGCTATAGTATCATATCAAGATCCGTACGGACAACTCACGTGCTACACAGACAACTCACGTGCTACGGTATCATATACCTCACAAACAGGCCCACGACCTCACTCAGTCGTGAACCTCTCTAGTCTCTCGGGCTCTCAAAAATCATAAAGATCAGCCCAAACAACAATAATATCATGCATCAATAATAAACAATAGAGACTGAGGTAAAATAAATAAGTAAATTGTGACTGAGTACAAAACAACAATTAAGCAGGTAGTTCAACAGGTACGCAACCTCAGCGGGTCCCAGCAGTACCATCACATAGCCTAAGCATGGTTTCTAATATGATTTGCAGTCAAATTTCTATAACACAATGAGAGCATATAGCTAGTTATAAGTTATTCAACTTTACAGTTCCACGGAATGGACCAAGTCCCAATTCCTACGGTACACGCCCACACGCCCGTCACCTAGCATGTGCGTCACCTCCAAAATACTCACATAATCCAATAAATCGGGGTTTCATACCTTCAGGAGAAGATTTAAAACTGTTACTTACCTCAACCCGTATAATTTCTTATTCCGCTATGCTTTTGCCTCGTGAATTGGCCTCAAAACGCCTCGAATCTAGCCACAAATAATTCGATTTAGTCAATAAAAATTGTAGGAATTAATTCCATATGAAAATACAATAATTTTCATAAAAATCCGAAATTTTATCCAAAACTAACCCATGGGACCCACGTCTCGAAACCCAACAAAATTTATAAAATATGAACGCCCATCCAATCACGAGTCCAACCATACAAATTTCACCAAATTCCGACATCAACTCGACCCTCAAATCTTCAATTAAAGTCTTCAACAAGCCCAATTCACCCATACATATCCCTTGTACCCTTAATAGATTTCATCCTTGGCCTTTAAGCCTCAATATAGGTTATATGATTCAATAGTTAATCATTATTAAGCTATTGAAGCACAAGAATCACCGACCATCCTAACAAGATTCAAAAATTCACTATTCATCTTCTTCTCCATTCAAGAACCCTAACTCACAATACACATTTCAAGGACTAGCATAATTTTTCAACCAATTGGTACTTTCTACTTCACAATACATTCCAAATACTTAATCCATGGTTGTATTTAAGTGTAGGGTGAAGAATTTACCTCTTGTCGCTCAAACCCTAACTTGAACCCTTTTGAATGGTTCTTGAAGATTAGAGAAATCCCTATGAATTTCAATCCATATAGATGTTAATACTACCATTAACTAGTATTAATCCATTATAAAAATATCATAAAACTCACATTTGATGTGTATTTGGGTTGAGGATGCTCCACCTTCTCTCTAGAACCCAAAACTTAGCCAAAAATATTATCTTTTTCTCTCTCCTTGAACTTCCCCTGTTTTATAAAAAAATGAGCTGCGTAGCCTATGCAGATTGGCTATGCAGCTTAACCCTCCCCCTTCACTTCCATACTGATTTTGCCTATGCAATAGTGCGTAGGCTACGCAAGAGCCGCATAGCTGTTCTGCCACGCTTTAGTTAAATGGTCATAACGTCTCTTAGAAATATCCAAATGACTAACGGGTTGTTGTGTTGGAAACTAGACTCACAGCTCTTTAATTGAATAGGTTATACACCATACAACTCTTCATATCCTGAAAGTTATGCACGTTTTAAATTAGATCTTGTGCAAACTCACTTGAAACTTTATCCCATCATATAACTTTCAACTTGACTTAGCCTTAGGGCTCTTCTTAGACCCTAAACCATTTTTAATGCACCTCATACATATATTATCATGATTAATTGATATCATTCAAATTACCAGTCTTGTTCATACGAATTCATATAATTAGCAACCGCCAATCTTCTTAATAGTCTTAAAATACTTAGAATGTTTTCTGGGGTGTTACATTCTCCTCCACTTAAGAACATTCGTCCTCGAATGTTTTACAAGTCATTATTAGGAAAAGTATTATCCTCTTTTCACCTTAACCATCATCTCTAATCGTTCTTGACTTCATATAGATCTTAGATATTCTTCCAACATTTCAACTTCCTTAAGGCCCCAAAATTTGGCTAACTCCCAAATATTTTAGAAATTTCGGTATAGTGTCCTCTGCAATTGGCCTAACCACCTTCTAGAGAATCACCAAAACCAGTCCTAACAACATATTCATGAACCAACGTCGCAACATAACCTAAACAAAAAAATGCCAACCGTGGCCTCACGAGAAGTATACTACCAAAAAGGAACACCTTCAACATCAGCTATACAGTTGATACATAATTCATAAAAGGTAACTCTTAGCATTTTCGTAGAACACAACTTTATAAATGCATGATTGTTCAAACAAATGAGGGTAAGTAAGAAAGACGATCAGTTGTTGTGACTTCAAGTCAGTAACCAAGGCGACATCATAAATTATCTTTTGCTTTATGCTAGATATATATGGAAAATTCTTATCCAAACACGAGGGTATGTAAGCAAGACGATCAGTTGTTGTGACTTCATGTTAAATCGATTTATTAATATGTTTTAACATTATAATTAAGCATATTTACTTTAATAAGAATGACGGATCCAGGATTTTAGATTCGTGGGTACTTAATATTTTTTGACATAAAGTTACTACCAATCACATAGTACAAGTACAACTATACAGTCAATCACGTAGAATGCATGACTCACATAAGAAGTCACAATCGTTCTCACACAAAAATAACAACAAATAACCAAATACAATCAAAATACAAGTGAGATGATTTAAGGAAAAACTATAACCGTTTAAATCAACAAGCCTTTCAAATGTAGAATGTATAACAAAATCACACTGAGGTACCACACCTTATATTCATATTTCACAAATAACAATCACAATCTTCTTTATATCGCCGCGTGAGCCTTATATATATTTTTGAAAATATTTTTTCCGTAATAGCTTCACACGCTTTAGCCCCCTTATCTCAATGCGTGGCTTCAAGTAATTCCCTTACTATAAACACGTGTATAAATATCACCTTATATCGCCGCATGCACATCAACCCCTATCCTTATACCGCCGCATGCGCATCATTATTATAACACAATAATTAACTCGCATCGTCCGTGCCCATTTGCCACAACATTACCAAATCAACAATAACAATGTCACCACAACACATAACCCACGACTCAACCATCATGTGTACAAGAATCTCAATAATAACAAAATGAATGAGAAACAACTCAACAAGGTACAATATTCACTTCTAAAAAACAGCAAATTCGCGATTGAATAATTCCGACCGATTTAATTCAGTCGCAATTTTTGACTGATTCTGTCGGAAACTTTATTAAAAATATATGTTAATTTATTTTTTTTTGCTCAAAATTGCTACTGATTCAGTCGCTCAATTACGCAGAAAATATCGAAAAAAGTAAAATTAAAAAAATTAAATTAAATATTTTGACCAATTTGGTCGGAATCTGCAATAAAAATGAGGTCTGACTGGTCAACGGGATTTGCGACCGAATCGGTCGCAATTTCAAATTTCAAATTTCAAATTTTGAATTCATGGATGCTTAATCTTTTTTGGCATAAAGTTGCTACCAATCACATAGTACAAGTACAACTATTTGAACACGAAGGTAAAGGAGAAAACTCATATTCATATTATGGACGTTGTGAATCTGTGATGAGAATAATTGGCAAGAAAATACAATGGTGGATTTTGCCATTCTAGAGTAACTATTAGTCTTTAGAACTTTGGAATCTTTTTTTTTTTTTTCAAATTTAAGCACATTTTCTTTTTCTTTGCTATATAGAATTAGGTAAACTTAAAACAAAGGGTAAAACAAATATAAGTAAAAGATATATATGTACAAAAGAAGTAGTATTGGGTTAAGAAAGTGTACTTGAAAGAATTAAAAAAAGACCTAATTGAGGAAAATATTTTTCCTTTAAGAAAAAGAAAGAAAGTAGCTTGAATATAAGAAAAAAAAGAATAAAAAAGACTTTTGCTAGGATAGAGTTTCGAACACTCACCCATCAATAAAATTAAGCCTTGAGCATCCCTCCTTAATCAAAGCACCCATTAAAGTTTTGTTTTCCTGGGTGCTTTCTGATCTATTATTCATTTTTATTGAATTTTTTATAAAACTATACCTACTCTACGTTGAGGTTAGTGGGTGCTTGAGAACCCAAATTTTACATATAGATCCGCCCAACTATAGTTGTTGATGTCATTTTAAGTTGGTATGTAAGAAATAAAATCAAGTCAATATGGTGTATATATACCACGAATAAGTATTGTCTTTCTGTTGGGCTGTTTCTGTTACTACTGATGTATATTTACCAATAGATGCTACTATGTATATGCAACTAGTGGCTTCCATTTAGCAGAACTAAGCAAGAAATTTGAGTGCCATGCCGAGAAGCAACCTCGGCAAAGCCTGCATGAATTTATACAGGTGTTAACAACAAAATTTGAGTCCCAAATTGATCGGTAAGAAAAACGACCTGCTTGAGCGGAATAAACAAATATATTCTTTAGTTCTTTTATTTAATAAAACCAACCGACATCGGTTACTTTTTTAGCACAAAACCCTTGAAATCCAGTTTCCAACATATTTGATTGGTACTTTTAACTGAATTTTTTTTTCCTCAAGAAATCGAACGAAACAGTCAGTTGTTATTTAAGGAGCAAAAAAAGTACTTGAATGGAGCGACAGATCTCTTCTCTCTCATCAAAAACCCTAGTGACTATACCGTAGGAAGTGGAACCTCCATGTCCTCTCCGGCCACTGGCTGGCCGCCTCCGGCAGCTGGTCAGACGTCTACATTTCCCACACCACTTATACAAACATCAAACTAAACCCTAATAATACCCAAGTGTACAAGAATTTTTAAAACCAGTTGCATTAAATGTTCCTATGAAATATAGTACGCCTCTTTCCATTAAACTTATCGGTTTCTGCATCGAGAACCTATTATCAAATGGAAAAAAGTGAAGTACAACAGAAAACCATCCAACAAAACTTACTATACGCAATTCTTAGTAAGTTTTCTTATGGCGAGTCGGATCTATATGAATTGCACAAAGTTATTTCGCTTCAATGTGAGATTAAACGATCCTGTATTATTGGATTGATTGAGAGTTCACATCTATTGATCAAACTATTTTGTTTGAGAATTATGTGCATCTATTATTAAATTCTGTGATTTATTTAAAGGCTCAAGGTGATTACTAGCAGATGACAACTCTAAAGTGGTCTCTATGGTGGAAACTGGATGCGGAGACCTTCACCGCTAGTGCTTGAATATCTTTCCAGGCCTGCCACAGTCTTTTTGGTAAGGTGTCACGATCCATATCCCTCCACAGGGGTCATGATGGCACATAATTTCTAAAAGTAGGTAAGCCGATCACTTTACATTATTAAAAAAATTAAAACATGATATAACGAAACCGAGTTTAACATAAATAGAAAAATAGATGTAATACAAGCCCAAAGCGGCAATACTCAACATAACTCCCTAGAAGGCCTCACTGACGATCAGCTCGATCCAAATTACCTGGATCTACACAAATAAATGTACATAAACGTAGTATGAGTATACCACAATCGGTACCTAGTAAGTATCAAGGCTAAGCTCGGTAAAATAGTAACGAGATTCAAGTCATATGATACCAATTAGACAAATAACCTGGGTAGTGAATATAACAAGAAACTGACAACAAATATATAACTGAAAACAACAACAATAATCTCTTTAGAATGTGTATTAACAACTCAGTGTAGTAAAATCCATCTTTGATTATAAAATTGTAAATAGAGGTGAGGCATGTAATAACACGTCAAATTCAACCATTTACACATATAAGTGCAAAACGGAAACTTTTAGTACCAATTGTGTAATAAAAATATCAACTCCATCTCAACACAATTACCACAACAAGAAGGACACCCCGAAATATCACATAACATCATCAACGATGCCAGCCTTATTCCACCGCATGGGCACATAACAATGGAATGTCTCCCTTATTTTGCTAAATGCACATATAGCCACCCTTATTTCGCAACGTAGGAGGCAAGAGATAATACCACCCTTATTTCACCCTACATGCACAATAATAGAAATAATTGCACGGAAAATACCTTGTGATGACACCCCCCAATCAATTCATTCAACATGTCCACAAGTGCAATAATACCACAAAACAATGATACCAAGCGTCACAATAACGCAAGCAATGATACCAAAGTTTTAGCAAGATATAAGCTCAAAAATTTCAATAATAGTGCATGGGGACATAATAATAATAATCATATAAGCAGAGGAGTGTTCAACAAATAAAGCATGACTATGGCTAAGTCAATATAATGATAAAGATCAAATAGTCATAAAGTGGTTTCAACATGTTTCATATAAAGTTCATTATGTACACATTACTTTTCACATCATAGAAATCAAAAAATTAGGGCTAATACCTAAAGGGTTCCCCCTCCCACCCCCCACCCCCCCCACAAGGTTAGTCAAGATACTTGATCCATGTCCAATCTGCACTCAATAGTGGGTGAAATCGGTCGTTCGGAGAATAGTACCAAACAAGAGTCGGGATCGATTTCCACAGGGAGTTTAATGTGGGTGTTAGGGTGTACACTTGGTGATAGTAAATGAAATAATATAAATTGTACTTCCAAACAAGGGATTTTATTTTCTACTTCTAAAATTAGCACTAATAATCGTAAACTAATGAGAGAAAACTGGAGAGTGAGTAATTGTTTTTGTTGTTTTTTGTCAAATGGGTAAAAGGCCTAGGGATGTAATCTTCGCCTAGGTTCTAACCGAATGGATAAATCACGTTATGCTTATTTTAGTGAACGGGATGTATTATAACTCTCAACTCCAAATTACCCACTCAATACCTCTCGGTTATAAAGTGATTTTGCCCGAATTGGCTTTCTCAAGCCCAATTGAGTATCAATTCAATTTCTTGATGTGGACTCAAGTCGGATTTTCCCTATCTCTAGTTCAAACTCTTTAATTAGACTATTCAAAACCTTAACTAGCTCACTTTCTTGTTAGCCATATTTTTCTAGACTAGGTCCCTCTTTCTCAAGTAAGAACCAAGTCAAATAGGCATGAATCAAAGTTTGCAACCATTAATTCTAGAAATAATGCATGAACAAGGCTAAATAATAAACACTCAATCATAAAAAAAAACATTAAATTAATCACCCATAAAGTTTACACACAAGGGTTGGGTCACAGCCTAAAGAAAATCTAGCTACTCATAGTTGAAATTTAAGAAAACAAGGAAGAAGAACTAATTAAAGCCATAACTAAAATTAAATTGATAAAACTAATAATTCTTAACCCAAAATAGTCACTAATTACCCAAAACAGTGAAATATAATGTCTACATCTCAAAATATTACAAAACTTGCCCTAAAAAAGTATTTCCCGTCTTTTTATAGTTGCCCAAAATTCGCTAACAAAAATACCCTTCAGGAGGTTCTGCGGCCGCACAATTCGATGTACAGTCCGCACTTTTCTTGGTTCCAACAAGTGTAGATATTCTACAACCACACAATTCAATCTGCGGCTGCACTTCAGCTTCTGCGGCCGCACTTTTCCTTATGCGGCTGCACTTTTGGCAAGGTTTTACACTTGGTCATTTTGCACATTCTCTGAACTTTTGAAGTCTTGTCAGTGTGACCATAGTTTGCGCCCGCACATTTTGTATGTAGACCGCACTTCTCCAAAAATCCTCTGAGCTCTAGGTACCAGATCTGCGGCCGCAGAAGTATTTCTGCGGACTGTACTTTCTTCTACAGCCGCAGAATTTCTTCAGTGGACCGCACTTTGGCCTGATGCACTCCTTCTTGTCTTCATGATCTGTAACACTCCCTTTTGAATTAGAATTCTTCCTTAAGCTCTAATTCTCTAACATGCCTACAATTTGCATAATTGTTTTAGTTTTGGGAACAAGAATCAACACTTTCAGACTAAAAAAACTAAAGTAAGAAGGTACTAATAAGTGGTTAAAATCCACACTTATCAATACATACCTCAACTAAGCCAAATTAGTACTCTAAAAATCCCTTCTCACGTGAATCAACCTCCGGCCAGCTCGAATCTAGCCAAAATAACTTAATAATATCAATATAAGCTATAGAAAATAACCCCAAAGAATAAAACTTTGATCTTGAACAAAAATAAAAAAGACAACTCAAAATATCAACATGTGCTCGCCTCCCAGAACCCGACAAAAATTATAAATTCCGAACACCCATTCGAATTCGAGTCCAACTGTACTAATTTCATCCAAATCTGACTCTGAATCGGGATTCAAGTCCCTATTTTTCATTTAAAAAGTACTTACTAAAATCCCCAATTTTCTCACTCAGATTTATCAATCAATGTCACGACCCAAAACTCGACCTGCCGTGATGGCTCCTATCATAGTACTAGGCAAGCCGACATCTCATACATACTAACACTTTTAAAACTCGAATATGCGGAAGTAAGTTTAAAAATTTAAGAATTTCACAAATACTGGATATTAACCTCAAAATCAATACAAGAATCCTCCCAAATGATCTAGGTGTCACAGAGTACATGAGCAGCTATATATATCACAACATAGTCTGGTACACTGTCTAGAAAGTAAGACAAAAATATATAAAACTGAAAGATAGAGAAAGGAGGATCAAGGTCTGCGCACGCCAAGCAGCTACCTCGATGATATCCGAACAGGTAGACTCCACGATCAACAACCGCCGTGCCCGTAAATGCCTGAATCTGCACACGAGGTGCAGGGTGTAGTGTGAGTACAACCAACTCAATAAGTTATCGCAAATAAACAGGGTAAGGTAAGAGGAGTTTAATTTGTTGAACTCACTAGTTAAATCAGTACAATTCTATCTTCTTTTTTATTAACATATTATGAGATTTAAAGCTAACCCATAAGGCTTTGTGATACAAATATTCATGTGTGCATGTGCACTGATCCTCAAATACCCTGCTCAATAGTATTATGGCAAGTAGGGGAAAGAAAACAAGTAAATAAATGATCAAGAAACTACAAGTTTCACACACTGCACGGATAGCTCACGTGCTGCACAGACAACTCACGTGCGACACGGACAACTCATGTGTTAATAATATTAATATATAGATCCGCACGGATAACTCACGTGCTACACGTACAACTCACGTGCTACACGAATAACTCACGTGCCAATAATATCAATATATGGATCCACATGGACAACTCACGTGCCAATAACGTAATTCGCCTGGCATAGCCGCAGGCCCAAGTCTAAAATATCATACAAAAGTAATGAAGCAAGTGTACAAGTATATCATGAATGAAATACGATTCTCCTATCCCTGGACTGGTATAAATAACATGCTAAAGGGTAGGCATGTGCAAAATGTGCTATAGTAGCTAAATCCGGAAATTTCATTAATGGAAGGCATTTATCAGGTTCGTTCAGGGATTAAACCTCTAAGTAGACTCATCATGGCTCAATTGGATCAAATAAATTGTTACCACATGTTAGATATCGAAAATAGAAGCTTAACAATCATTTATGGGCATAAGGAGCCCGAGCACAACCCAAAAATGAATACACAACCCCGTTGCCCGCACATGGGATCATCCCCACACATGTGCGCATCCAAAAGCACGTGGCTATCACAATAGTTCAGGCAACTAATGCCTCAAACGAGTTTAAATACGATACTTACCGCAAGCAACTCGAATCACTCCGCTAGCAAGCCCTTGTCTCGCGAATCGGCCTCCGAGCGCCTCGAATCTAGCCATAAATAGTTCGATACAATCAACACGAGCTAAAGGAATCAATTCCATAAGAAAATATCAAGTTCTTAATCAAAAACCAAAAAGTCACTCTAAAGCCGGCCCCGGGCCCATGTCTCAAAATCTGATAAAAGTCACAAAATTTGAAAGCCCGTTCAACCACGAGTCCAACCATACCAAATTTACCAAAATCTAACACCAAATTGCCCCTCCCCCCCCCCCCCAAATTCCAAATTTAAACTCTCCCTAGCCTCAACTTCCAAAATTACACCTCAAAGCCACACAATCTAGGTGGAAAACAATCAATGGGGAAACATAATTATTGAATAAATTTAACCACAAGAGAATTACCTCAAGGAACCCCTCGAAACTCCTCTTTAAAATCGCCTAATCCCAGGCTTGAAATATTTAAAATGAAGAAAATCTCGAAAACCCTCGAATTTAAACACTGCCTAGGCATTTCGCACCTGCGGAGCCTGAGCTTGCACCTGCGCTCCCTCTTTTTCGGAGAAAACTTCGCTTATGCGAAACTCACTTAACAGCCGACCAAGCATACCTGCGGTCCCAGTGTCGCACCTGCGGGACCGCATATGCGAACCATTCCTCGCCTCTGTGACTCCCATGATGTCCGTCAAAATCCACTTCTATGGTCGACCTCGCGCAGATGTGCATCAGCATCTGCGAAAACTTTTCCGCGCCTGCTACCCCCAGTGACTTTACTTATCTTCACAGTTGCGCAAGCTTAGACACTTCTGCGGCTCCGCAACAGCGGTCAATCCCACCGTAGGTGCGTTGACACCAGATCTGCAGCACCTCAGCAGAACACTTAAGCAAAATTCGATCTGTTAACCATTCGAACTCCACTCGAGGACCTCGGGACCTCATCAACCAAATATACCAAGAAGTCCTAAAACATGATACGAACTTAGTTGAGCCCTCAAATCACATCGAACAACATCAAAACACGAATCGCACCCCAATTCAAGCCTATTGAAACTAAGGAAATTCTAACTTCTACAAAGGATGCCGAAACCTATCAAATCATGTCTGATTGACCTCAAATTTTGCACAGAAGTCAAAAAGCATACCACGGACTACTCCAACTCCCAAACCCCTAATCCGAGACCGGTAAACACAAAGTCCACTCTCGGTCAACCTTCTAAATTTCCAACTTTTGCCATTTCAAGCCTAGTTCAACTATTGACCTCCAAATCACAATTCGGATACGCTCCAAAGTCCAAAATCACCCAACGGAGCTAACAGAACCATCAGAACTCCATTCTGGAGTCATTTACACATAAGTCAACATACAGTCAACCTTTTCAACTTAAGCTTCCAACCTTGAGACTACGTGTCGCAACTCATTTCGAAATCTTTCCGGACCCGAACCGACTACCCCCGGCAAGTCCCATAGCAGTTATAAAGTACAAAACGAGCAGTAAATGGGAGAACGAGGCTACAGCTCTTAAAATGACCGGTCGGGTCGTTACAATCAATCACTAAAATTAAGGTTGGAATCATGAATAATAAGCAAATCCGAGTAAAAAAATACTTACCCCAATCCAAATCGTGACAATCCCCTCCAAAATCACCCACCTTTGAGCTCCCTGTCTCAAAATGTGATAACTAAAATTAAACACTCGTTCAAGATATATTTTGCCCAGCATTACCACTTTTGTGTTCCTTCATTACCAGCATTACCACTGTATCTGCGGATAAATCATCGCAGATGCGGAAAAAACTTAAATCCCAAAGATCTGCTTTTGCGGCTTACACACCGCTTCTGCAAATCATCGGGGCGCACTTGCGCTGTCGCTTCTACGATAAAAACTCTGCATCTGTGGACACCTCCTACCTATCTCCTCATCACATCTGCGCATCCTCCTCTTGCTAGTGCGGCTTCGCACCTGCGCACCTCTCCATTGTGGGTGCAATCGCACCAGACCTGCTGCACCTCAACAATGACCAAACTCCCTCCGGGTGGTCCGAAATCCACCCGAGCTACTCGGGACACCGTCCGATCACACCAACCAATCCCAAATCATAACATGAACCTACTCCAGGCCTCAAATCACGCAAAACAACATGAGAATCACGAATTGCACCTTAATTCAAATCTAAGGAACTAATCAAAATTCCAAAATTCAAAACTTACACCGAACATGCCTAAATGAAACAATGGAACTATCCCAACTCCCAGAATCAAAATCCAAACCCGTTACCAACAAAGTCAACTCTCAGTCAAATCTATTAACCTTCCAAACCTTCAACTTTCCAACTTTCGCTAATTCAAGCCAGAACAACCTAGGAACCTCCAAATTCAAATCCGGACATACACCTAAGTCTAAAATCACCATACAAAACTACTAGAACCATCAAAATACCATTCCAGAGTTGTCTACACAAAAGTCAAACTCCGGTCAACTCTTACAACTTAAGGAAATATATCTCAACAATTAACAACTTTTCCTCAATGTGATAACGATTATTACAACTTCAATACCAATAACTCAACAAGATGATATTCCACGAAATAACAACTTTAATTAAAAGTGATTCAACAATTAAAAGGTAATAAGACAATAAGGAAGGAAATAACGTCAACTAAAGTATATAAGAGCAAAATAACAAGTAAGAAGTATAACAAGTGCTAACAACGTCAAATAGATCATGTAAGAGTAGATTAACAATGAGAGATATAACATGTTATGACAATTCAGTTAAAGGCATGTAAAGAGTCAAGATAACCCAAACCAGTCAAATACCACATATATCCTGTGTACCAACTCGTCACCTTGCGTACACAACTTTCACATAATACAAATAGCACAATCAACTAGTTTCTCAACCATGATCTAATATTGAACATGGTCAAACTTCAAATCCTTAACTTGTTTCTCAACCAAAGTTCCAAAATACACTCGAGACCCTCGGGGACCATCGAATCATACCAACAAGTACAAATACATCATACAAACTTATCCAAAGCCAGAAAACACCCACGGGAACATCACAACAAAGAATCGAGGCTCAAACCAAATAGAATTTCTCTTAAGTTGTTAAATCTTTATTCTTTCAGAAGAGTGTCCGAATCACACTTAAACATTTCGATACTTTCAATCTTTACACACAAGTTTGATTCAACTATATAGACCTATCCAAAGTCTCAGAACACCAATTGGAGACCAATAGCATCAAAGCCAACTCTTTGTCAAACTTATGAACTCTTAAGTTCTTCAAATTACCAACTTTTGACGAATAGTGTTGAATTCTTCTAGGAACCCCCGAAACCAAATTCGAACATACGTAAAAGTCCAAAATCATTATACGAACCTATCGGACAAAACCCGATTTTGAATCCGTTTACCCAAAAGTCAAATCTTGGTCAACTCTTCCAACTTAAAACTTCTAAAACGAGAATCATTCTTCCAAATTTATCCCGAACCGCTCAAAAACCGAAACCAATTATACATGCAAGTCATAATACATAATATAAAGCTACTCAAAGTCTCGAAACATCGAATAGAACGCAAAAGCTCAAAACGACCGGTCGGGTCATTATATTTCCCCCCACTTAAACATACGTTCGTCCTCGAACGTGCCAAGAGTCGTTCCAAAGACATCAATTCGCCATATAACCTCACTATACACATAACCATGAGTGATCCCATGTCACCCCAATCAATATAAGCGTGATAACACCACCTAACAAGGGATCCTTACTTGAACCATAGTCCATAAACCTTAAAAACCCAAATCCCAACATCCGCAACTCATTATATGACCTAGTTCTTGCACCTATGCATCGTATAACTCTCAACGAGTTGTATCCATCCATAACCATATCTCAAGACATAATCACATGATATACCACATAACTCAAATACTCATAGCAATAACTTCCGACCGCAATAGCTGCTCGATAACCAACCCGACACCGGTAACAAACCTCATATCAAATAAAACCTTATTCTAAACTTTTGTATTCTACCAATGATGGAGGAAACATGCATAAACTCATAACAACTCATAATATCAACAAGTCATAGAGCTTTCTTGCCCGACAAGAACCATAGCCAAAAATCTAAGCCAACTAGTGACATTATCCTTCCAACATACCTTAATCATGTTCGATAACACTCATTACAGGTCAAATACCCGCACCCGATCCAGTACGAACTGCTTTGCCAACATGGAACACCGATCTTATTTAGAGCCACATACTATGCAATTCGTGCGCCAAACAAGCAACAACTCGGATGTACCCAGATGATGGAAAGAGAATCAAATGAGAGAACTACCCAGCGGCTCAATCGATACCACCACAATCTCGATCGAATTTCACTACAAATCCCAAACATAACCACATCACTGTGTAGGTAACCAATAGTTCACAACCCACCGCAACATAGGAGAATAACACATGAGACATATCAGAACACGAATGTTATCCAACCTAACTGATAACATACCCCTCCATAATAACTGTGCTAAGTAGATAAATCTATCCCGATTTAGAACACACATCCTTATTAGACCTACTACTAGCCTCCAAATCAATTTTGATCCTTATGAAGTAGGTAGATAGCTTCCAAAAAGCCCACAATAACATATCTATAGTACATACTAGAAGTAGGTAGATAGCTTCCAAAAAGCCCACAATAACATATATATAGTACATACTAGAAGTAGGTAGATAGCTTCGAAAAAGCTCACAATAACATATCTATAGTACATACCATCGTTGACAACCTCTTAACATACCTTCACCATTCACAACCATGTAGCAATCTGCCTTGAGAATCCTCTTAGTCTTCAAATACCTAGAATACTAGAATCTCCATATTTGATCTCAACTGCACTACTCAAATAACTGACACATTCCTCACATACGGTCAGCCCACGAGAAGTAATTCTAAAATTCTTTCGTGCCACAAAGTAAAATATGGACATTAGTAGTCGATCAACCAAGCGATTACCGTAATACCAGCCAGGCATCCGGAAGTCGAAACATAGTGCACCTTCTAGAGTGCGCACCTTTCTTAGGTGGTATCAAATAATGCTACAATTCTCTAAACATCTGAAATCATCCATGCTGTCTAGAACTCGTGACCCCATCCAGGAAAAAATTGTAACACGCAACACATTACTTATGCTGGTAGCAGACATCTAGCTCAAGCCATGGTCGACACTATCAAGAACTCTTCGAGGCCAGTCTACACACCACTAAGACACCAGAACTACAATTCCCCAACTAAAACAAGTCACGTAACCAGTCAAACCCAAGAGTATTGCCACATAAGCATTACCACACCAAAAGAACCAGTTACCTATGTTGCTATGTGTCTATAAAAGGAAAGAAAATGATGTACACTAGATTGAGAGGGGCTCTGAGGCATGCGGACGCCGGCAGGTATACCTTGAAGTCTCTGATGCTGAGCTCATCTCACTAATGCCTGGACTAGTAGGAGGTAGATGGATCTGCTCAAAACGATGTGTAGAAGGGTAGCATGAGTACACCACAACTGTACCAAGTAAGTGCCAAGCCTAACCTCGGTAGAATAGTGATGAGGTCATGCTAGGGCCCTACTAGAATAAATAAGAAACAGAACAAGTAATTAACAGTGTAATAATAATAACAATGGAAATGACACAAGTAAAAATATACCAAGATTATCTATACTGAACTAAGACAAATAATTCATCACAGAAGAAAATAAGGGATGTTATGCCGAGGAAACGAAGCAACCAAACACAAGTGAAGTAATAAAGAATTATCCACAAAAGTCACTACCGAGGTACATCCTCATAGTCTCAAATCACAAAAAAAATCACACTCTTTCCTTATATCACTGCGGGAGCCTTACATTTAGTTTTGAAAATCATTTTTCCCGAAATAGAATCTTGTGTTTTAGCCACCTTATCACACCGCGTGGCTTCAAGTAGTTTCCCTAGTAGCAACATGCATATCAAGTCCACCTTATCTCACCGCATGCGTTTCAACCCCAAAACCTTATACCACCGCATGCGTATCAATATCACAACGTATCACAAATCGCACCTCAAGTGCCCAATATCACAACTTGCCAAAGAAATCAACAATAACAATGTTTTCAATATAAATAGCCCATGGCTCAACCACAATGTACATAAGAGTCTCAACAATAGCAACCGGAAGTGAATAACGCAACAAGAATAATATTTCATGACTTAACACTTTGCCTCAATGTGAATCACGGCCTTTATAACTCAATACCAATTTTAACAACATGATATTCCAAGAATAACAACTTCAAGTAAAGAATTAAACGGTTAAATAATGAATATGCAATAAAATAAAAATAAGAACTTCAACAAAACATGTAGAGCAATTAACAAGTAGGAGATAAGACAAGTAGATCATGTGAGAATAAACTAATAATGGTGAATATAACATGTTAAGATAACTCAATTAAGGCATGAAAGGAATCTACATAGCTAAAACTGGTAAATTTCCATATTTAGCCCATGTACAAATTCGTTACCTTGCGTACAAGGCTTCCACACATCACAATTATCACAAAACAACACCAATCCTAAGGGGTAATTCCACCACACAAAGTTAGGCAAGACACTTACCTCAAAACACGCTAACTCAATCCACTAGTAACCCTTTCCCTCGATTATCCAACTCCAAACAACTCGAATCTAGACAAAACAACTTCATACCATAAATATAAACTATAGAAAACAATTTTGAACTATAAACTTATGATCTTTACAAAGAAACGAAAAGTCAACTCCAAAAAGTCAACCCGGGCTCGCATCTCGGAAGCCAACCAAAATTACAAAATCCGAATATTCATTCGATAACTAGTCCAACCATATAAGAATTACTCAAATCTGACCTCAAATCACCTTTCAAAACCCCAAGATTTAGTCTAAGAAGTTTTCACAATTGTTTCCCAAATTTCCAACTCAAATCACTAATTAGTTGATGAAAATAACAATAGATTCATGAAATATAGTCTAAACCGGGTTAGTATCATTTACCGCAACGATTTCATTGGAAAACACTCGAAATATACCAACACACCAAGCTCTCAGGTCCAAATTAAGAAAAATGAGATGAAACCCTCGTTTTGAAACTTTTATTCTACTGCCCAGTTGTCACGCCCCAAAATCGAGGAGCGCGACCAGCGCTCAACCGATTGAACCAGACCGAGCAAGCCTGTTAGATTTCATTCTACCCAAACTCATCCATGAATAGAGATAATACATATTATCATTAATTAGATGAAAATGTGTTCATGTCTACAATACCAATTCATTTCCAATAGTTTTATTATTTTTAAAGTCTCAAATGGACAAGTAAAACGTCCACAACATAACATAGTTTTTCTTTCCCTAGCACCAATACACAACCCACATTATGTCTCTGGAGCCTCTATAGATAAAGAAGAGTACAATGATAATGCTGACAACAAGGCCCCGACTATACCTCAAACAGAATACACAAAGTACAAAAGATTCATGACCCCGGAATGAAGTGGGGCTTACCAAGTCAGCTGGGAAGAAGGTGCACTGCTATCACTGACCAATATCTCCTGCTGTGGAACTACTTGCATCCATTGAAAGATGCAGCACCCCCGACAAAAGGGACGTTAGTACTGTCGAATAGCACTACCATGTATCAATAGAATGACAAATAATACAAATAAGAAGCCTTAATCAACATCAAACCTCAATTTAGGATCAAGACCGTGTTCAAATTAATTTCCATATCTCACATTGGGAGATTTTTTGTATCGATATACCATTGTCCACAATATCATTATTCACAATACCGGTACCACCGTAGTCTTAGCACGGAGTCCGATCACGACCCGATCGGCTAGGCCATCTCATTAGAGACATCAACAACAATTTCTCTCAATATCAATACCACCATCTTTAACACGGAGTCCGATCAAGACACGATCGGCTAGGCTATCCATTAGGGACATCAACCAAAATTATCATTTCAATTACAATTTCCAGCACAATCACCACCATGTGTGCGGCATGGTGTCCGACCACGACCCGATCGGCTAGGCCGTCTTATTTGAGACATCAACCTTTTTATATCAATCATCGCATTTTATAATACTTTCACCTCTTTTCATTTCATTGGCACTAGTGGCCACAATTATAAGATCATTCTTGGCACGTTGGCCATATTCAGTATTTCATGCTCACATTATCAATTTCGAATATCATCCTCATCATCAACAATAAACACAATTCAAATCAAAGTATGTAGTACACATGTGAGCAATTTAGAGTCTAATGCACATAGAAATATTTCACAAAATTTGGCATAATAGCCTTCATTTGAAGGTGACTTAAAGTCGAAACATTATTAATGCACAAATCATATTTTAACACATCCTCAATTGGTAACGTAACATGAATAGAGCATTTGGGATGCTTGTTGAACATATATCTTTCAACCCAATCTTACTCGGAATAGCCAATTTCATAATGAATCACTCGGGACTTACATAATTTACATGAATATCGTGGGATTCAATTCTAAGAGAAGAGTTTAGCCAACATACCTCACTTGAGCTTCCTTACACTCTAAATATTCCGGAATTCTTAGCAACTTCAATCTATTTTAGAAATATAACGAATTGAACCAAAATTACGAAGATGATCATGGTTCTAGCTCATTTGAGCATTTTATCAACCCCTAGATGTGCATTAAGGTTTCAAGGTCCTTTCATAGAGGATTCCATCGTCCCACAACCCAACCTTTACTATTTTTAGCTCAATAATCTTTCTACACCCTTTGATAACACATGCATGTAAAATAACCAACTCTCTTGCCCAGAAATTATCTTGCTTATTATCCATTTCTACAAAAAATTCAAAATTGAGGGTTAGGGTGTAGAATCTTACCTCTAGGATAAAGACCTAGTGAGTTCCCCTTCTCAATCTTCCAAAACTTGGGCAAGAATTGAAGAACAATTATTGGAGAACACCTTCTCACTCTAGGGCACCTTCTCTCACTCTAAAATGTTAGATAATAGCTCAAAAATAGCCTAAAGAGTGTATTTAACGAAATAGGGTCGGGTTTTAAAAACCCAAAAAATGGAGCTCCGGAACAAGGTATGCAATCGCATATGTGATCGCATAATCGATATGCGAATCGCATATCAGTCGCATAATTGGTTATAAAATAACCAAAAGAACTGCTTGTGTATGCGGTCACTATGTGGTCCACATAACTGTTATGCGGTCGCATAATGCACTGCATAATAGTTATGCGATCGCATTGTCGACCGCATAGCTGCTTCCAGAATAGCCCTCACCTGCTCACTTCTGCGGCCTTTATGCGGCCCGTAGAGTGATTATGCGGTCACATAATGGACCGCATAAATGCATATTTTCGGCAAAAATTTTCCTTTACTTTCCTGTGCATTGTTCAACACAAAACGTCAGAGCCGCAGTGAGCAAGCTCGCCGCGAAGAATTTCTATAATCCTCAAACACGTAACCCTAGTCCGGTACCATGAAACATTATTTTCTTTGCAAATTTTACCAGGCCTTACACTTAGGTACTTCAAAATTTTTCGGGGTGTTAGATTCTCCCCCGCTAAGGATCATTCGTCCTCGAATGAGGGTAAAAATCCATCATTAGCATCTTATGCAACTCAGTTTTTTTCATACTACTTTCGAGCAGCCCCAAATTTGACTAACTCCCAAAATTTCCAAATATTTCGCTAGAGTTTCCCTTGTAACTAGGCCTATCCACCTGTCAGAGAGCCCCAGAAACACATCCTAACAACATATACATATTCCAACGACGTAACATAATACAAAACAACACCAAATGTGGTCTCATAAGCAATATATATCAGAAAGGAACACCCTTAATGCCAATTGTTCACATGATATAAAATTCATTAAAAATAAGTCTTATAAATGTTTTTTTTAGATTACAATTTTAATACATGGTCATTCAAACAAATAAGGTTACTTTTTCTTCATTTCTCCCTCGGTCTCCCAAGTAGCCTCTTCAACCTGTTGGTTTCGCCACAACACTTTCACGAAGGCAATTTCTTTATTTTTCAATTTTCGGACTTGCCGATCAATAATAGAAATCGGAATCTTCGTAAGTCAATTTCTCATTTACCTCAATGGTCTCAACCCGAACAATGAGTGTCAGATCTCCAACTACTTTCTTCAACATAGACACATGAAACACGTGTACTAATGACATCTCAGGTGGTAGCTTAACCTTGTACGCCACCTCACCGATCCTCTGAATGATTTTGTACGGTTCGACATACCTCGGACTCAATTTCCCTTTCTTACCAAATCGCATTACCCCTTTCATGGGGGAAACATTCAAGAATACCCAATCATCTTCTTTGAACTCCAAATCCCTACGACGAACATTCGAATAGGATTTCTGACGACTCTGAGCAGTCTTCAACCGCTCCTTAATGATTTTAACTTTTTCCATAGCCTGATGCATAAGGTCTGGCCCGATCAAATCTGCTTCCCCAATTTTGAACCACCCAATGGGAGATCTACATCTCCTACCATATAAAGCCTCGAACTATGCCATTTGAATGCTAGCATGATAGCTATTGTTATATGCAATTTCTATGAGTGGTAAATGATCATCCCAACTACCTTTGAAGTCTATGACATAAGCGCCCAACATATCCTGAAGCGTCTGAATAGTCCGCTCTGCCTGCCCGTCAGTCTGCAGGTGAAAGGTTGTACTAAGATTCACCTGAGTACCCAAACCTTGCTGAAATATCTTCCAAAAATTAGCAGTTAATTGTGCCCCCCGATCAGAAATGATGGAAACTGGGGTGCCATGCAACCTGACTATTTCTTTGATATACAACTGAGCATACTGCTCCGCTGTGTCGGTAGACTTAACCGGCAAAAAGTGTCATGACTTCGTGAGGCGATCCACAATCACCCAAATTGATTCAAACTTGCGCGAAGTGCGCGGTAATCCTACCATAAAGTCCATATTAATCATTTCCCAGTTCCACATTGTAAATTCTATGTTTTGTGCCAACGCATCAGGCCTTTGGTGTTCGGCCTTTACTTGCTGACAATTCAGACATCTTGCCACAAATTCTGCCACATTCCTCTTCATATCATTCCACCAATAGACTTCCTTAAGATCATGATACATTTTTGTAGAACCTGGATGCACGGAATACTTAGAAGTGTGAGCCTCGGTCATGATTCTGTCCCAAAGACCATCCACATTTGGAACACATAACCACCCTTGGTACCTTAGTGTACCATCATCCAAGCCGAGAGAAAAAGACATAGTCTTATGTTTATGAATACCCTCTTTCAATTGTGCCAACAATGGATCATTGTATTGCTTCTCTTTGACTTCCACAGCAAGCGATGATTCAACCCTAGTTTGCACAATTACCCCTCCTTCACTAGAGCCCGCAAGACGAACTCCTAAACTAGCCAATCGGTGAACTTCCTTGGCCAATGGCCTTTGGTATGCCTCCAAGTGTGCTAAGCTACCCATAGATTTCCGGGTAAGAGCATCCGCCACAACATTGGCTTCCCCGGATGATATAGAATATTGATATCGTAATCATTACGTAACTCATGACATCTTCTCTTCCTTAAATTCAATTTCTTCTATTTGCAAATATATTGAAGGATCTTTTGGTCCGTGAATATGTCCACCTGGACCCCATACAATTAATGATGCCAAACCTTTAATGTATAAATCATAGCTGCTAGTCCTAAGTCATGTGTTGGATTGTTTTTCTCATGATTCTTGAGTTGCCGAGAGGTATAAATGATCATATTGCCATATTTCATCATTAGTGGAACATCTATATCAGATTTCTCTTTCATATGACCTCCTAGAAATTGAGTTCTACAAAAATTTCCTTGATACGGTTACGATCTTATTAGTACTTGCAACTTATTTTTCCAAATTTCTCAACAAAAGACATTACTAGGCCAATTTTCTTATGGGGCCATCTGTTTAAAATGAATAACATCTACTAGCTTGCGCGCATACCCTGATAACATCAACCTGCATGGCATTGCCTCAATATGTGAAGTAACATTGTGCTCAGACCTTTCTTAGGCATCCTCTTTCCTCATTATAAGTCTTATAGGATTTTAAAAAAGCACTATACTTCCCTGGTGAACATTCTCACGATTCCTCTTTACTGCTAAACACTTCCCAAAACACATATCGGTACCCTTCATATATTTTAACCCGAACAGGGCCTTTTCTGAAACTTGATATCCTCCTAAATTCTTCAACGACGACTTCTTGTTTTCCTTATAAGTGTAGGACTTAGTCCACCTGATTCCATCCTCGATGAGTAACTCACCTTATTCCCCGTATTGTAGTTACCAATAGTGTTTCTTGGTATTGCAACCTAAGAGCTATCATGTTAAACATGTTTGGTTCGTAACAAGTGTTCATCCTCTCTTAATCTGTTTCAAACATTTCCCCTTTGGTCTACACAATATGTTGATACTATATCTCCTTTGTGACTAGAGCATTCACTCCTATCCCATTTTTCCCTTAATTCATAGTTGACAACCTTATTCTGCCACACACTTGTTTTCCTCCCATGAACTCGCAGTATTATTGTGTCTGGTTTGTTGAGTTTATCACATCACCACTTTATCACAAGTAGTCTAACTTTCCAATGTAATATGTAGACATGAACTCCCTCTATATCTTTTAGTTGATATTCGGCGTCACTCAAGTCGGTTGCATTACAGTTGATCCTTTATATCTTCTATTAACATTTGTGCTCTAGGCGAGTCCACCATTCTGATACGAACTATTTTGCGATAACCATGACCACCTAGTTATTGAATAGCTATGCGCCCTTCCATACGTTACGTGGTCTTTTCCCTTACTTGGGAATTCATCCTGCTCACCTCTTAACACTTGTTGGGATATCCGTGGGAAAGTGTGTTCATCCGTGTATCACTTAATACTTCCTTGCTTGTAAGATTCTTAAAAGACTCTCCATCAAGTACCGATGCACTCTTGGGTTATTATAACATCACATTTATCTTTCCCACTCGTTTTGTCTTTCTTAAAGCCTTAGATGTTTGGCTAAATCGCAAATCCGTGATTAACTCATTCTAAAAACTCGCAACCTTTCACATTTGACCTATATTACTTCCTTGGGTTCCATTGTTCCTGACCCCCTAACAAGTATAAAATCCCTTTGTAAACATACTCTTAGTTTCTAGGATCGTTGACCCTGTCATTCACATTGCCATGTATGAAGAATTTACCTTCCTTAACCTTCCACCTTTTTGGGGTACTAGTGGTCTATCATTAGCATATTCTTTCAGAGAATCATGCTACCCATTATCTCTTTTCTAGAATACACTTGTCTTCAACAAAATATTCAAATATCATAGCTACAAGGTCTTACTCTTGTTTCATTGTATTTAAGTGGCCTCTCTATGGCCCTTCCTCCCCACTTGGGGTGAATGATTCACATTTTGACACAAGTCTTGAATTTAGTAACTTCAAGGACATATGTCTCATGTATCTATCCCTCATATATATATTCGACTATTAGGGAGATTTAAGTCACCATGGTATTAACCTCATACCTTCTCTACTCTTATTTAGCCACATAGGCTTGGGATCCAACTCCCTCGTGTCAATATCCTGTTTGGAGTGTAACACCACTTCGCACATTCCTAGGATTCTTATAACGTTCATAGTGCTAGGGTCTTCTCATTGTGGGTTCAATCAACTCTCCTTCCATAACCTCTTGTCTCTCGTGAGAGACCTACACATTTATCATTACTCTCCAGGCCATGCCTTTCATATATCACGTGCCTATGCAACATGTTTACATCCTAGAACCATATACATGGTTCCCACACTATCCACATGTACTAGTTAAGCTTATGTCTCATTTATCACGTCACTGCCTCTTTCGAGGTGGGTAATAACTTCTAGCACTCTTCTCATATAAAGTATGCTCATGGTACGATATACTTGTCTCATTCAACATGATACATGTGCCATCTGTTTAATATTCAAGCCTTTACCCTTTAGTCATGTCACATGACAGCATTACTTGGAATAAACCAAAAGAGCATTTAAACTTACCTTGAACCGCAACGCACGAGTTGGAGGAAGAACAGTTTCACAACTAGTTTCATCGCACGATTAAGAATATCAAAGAAGGATAATATTCCTAAATGCTCATGTAGCATCCTAATTATAGATGTGGTTGACAACACACCGATAATAAGGACTCTACTAGACACGGCTCCGAGATATCCTAGGACACTTTAAAACCTTAGGCTCTGATACCAAGTTTGTCATGCCCAAAAACCGAGGAGCGCAACCGGTGCTCAACCGAGTGAACCCGACCGAGCAAGCCTGTTAGATTTCATTCTACCCTAACTCATCCATGAATAGAGATAATACATATTATCATTAATTAGACGAAAATGTGTTCATGTCTACAATACCAATTCATTTCCAATAGATTCATTATTTATAAAGTCTCAAAAGGACAAGTAATACGTCCACAACATAACATAGTTTTTCTTTCCCCAGCACCAATACAAAACCCACATTATGTCTACGGAGCCTCTATAGATAAAGAAGAGTACAATGGTAATGCCGGCAACAAAGCCCCGGCTATACCTCAAACAGAATACACAAAGTGGGGCTCACCAAGTCAGCTGGGAAGAAGATGCACTGCTATCACTGACCAATATCTCCTGCTATGGAACTACCTGCATCCATTGAAACATGCAGCGCCCCCGACAAAAGGGACGTTAATACTGTCGAATAGCACTAGTATGTATAACTAAACACCCTCTCAATAGAATGACAAATAATACAAATAAGATTATCATAATATCAATGAAAGCCTTAATCAACATCAAACCCCAATTTAGGATCAAGACAGTGTTCAAATTAATTTCCATATCTCACATTGGGAGATTTTTAGTATCGATATACCATTATCCACAATACCACTATTCACAATACCGGTACCACCATACTCTTAGCACGGAGTCCGATCACGACCCGATCGGCTAGGCCATCTCATTAGAGACATCAACCATAATTTCTCTCAATATCAATACCACCGTCTTTAACACGGAGTCCGATCACTACCCAATCGGCTAGGCTATCCATTAGGAACATCAACTACAATTACCATTTCAATTACAATTTCCAGCCCAATCACCACCATGTGTGCGGCATAGTGTCCGATCACGACCCGATCGGCTAGGCCGTCTTATTTGAGACTTCAACCTTTTTATATCAATTATCGCATTTCATAATACTTTCACCTCTTTTCATTTCATTGGCACTAGTGGCCATAATTATAAGATCATTCTTGGCACATTGGCCATATTTAGTATTTCATGATCACATTATCAATTTCAAATATCATCCTCATCATCAACAATAAACACAATTCAAATCAAAGTGTGTAGTACACATGTGAGCAATTTAGAGTCTAATGCACATAGAAATATTTCACAAAATTTGGCATAATAGCCTTCATTTGAAGTTGACTTAAAGTCAAAACATTATTGATGCACAACCCATATTTTAAAACATCCTCAATTGGTAACATAACATGAATAGAGCATTTGGGATGCTGGTTGAACATATATCTTTCAACCCAATCTTACTCGGAATAGCCAATTTCCTAATGAATCACTCGGGACTTACATAATTTACATGAATATCGTGGGATTCAATTATAAGAGAAGAGTTTAGCCAACATACCTCACTTGAGCTTCCTTACACTCTAAATGTTCTGGAATTCTTAGCAATTTCAATCTATTTTGAGAAATATAACAAATTGAACCAAAATTAGGAAGATGATCATGGTTCTAGCTCATTTTAGCATTTTATCAAACACTAGATGTGCATTAAGGTTTCAAGGTCCTTTCATGGAGGATTCCATCATCCCACAACCCAACCTTTATCATTTTTAGCTCAACAATCTTTCTACACACTTTGATAACACATGCATGTAAAATAACCAACCCTCTTGCCTAGAAATTATCTTGCTTATTATCAATTTCTACACAAAATTCGAAATTGAGGGTTAGGGTGTAGAATCTTACCTCTAGGATAAAGACCTAGTGAGTTTCCCTTCTCAATCTTCCAAAACTTGGGCAAGAATTGAAGAACAATTATTGGAGAACACCTTCTCACTCTAGGGCACCCTCTCTCACTCTAAAATGTCAGATAATTGCTAAAAAATGACCCAAAGAGTGTATTTAACGAAATAGGGTCGGGTTTTAAAAACCCAAAAATGGAGCTCCGGAACAAGGCATGCGATCGCGGTTGCATATGCGACCGCATATCGGTCACATAATTGGTTACAAAATAGCCAAAAGAACTGCCTGTGTATGCGGTCACTATGTGGTCCGCATAACTGTTATGCGGTCACATAATGCACCGCATAACAGTTATGCGGTCGCATAGTTGACCGCATAGCTGCTTCCAGAATAGCCCTCGCCTGCTCACTTCTGCAGCCATTATGCGGCCTGCAGAGTGATTATGCGGTCGCATAATGGACCGCATAAATGCACATTTTCGGCAAAATATTTTCTTTACTTTTTCGTGCATTGTTCAACCCAAAATGTTCGAAATTATTTTGGGGGTTTACACCAGTCGTCCTCAAATACGTAAGCCTAGTCTGGCCCCATGAAACATTATTTTCTTTGCAAAGTTTACCAGGCCTTACACTTAGGTACTTCGAAATTTTCTGGGGGTTTACACCAGTCGCCCTCTATCACAATCGCGGCAAAGACTCGCGATCGCGTAGAATAATCCTCACCAGCTCAATAAAACACCCTTCACGATCGCGTGAAAGGAGTCTCGAATGCGATGAACAAGATGTCTTCCCCCATGCGACCGCGTCCCAGGCCACGCGACCGCGTAGCACAAGCCTGCCTCAGCTCCCAACCTCACCTTCCTTACACGCGAACACGACTATCCTTACGCGTTCGCGATGAAAAAGCCTAGAAAACTTTGCGATCGGGTCCTCACCATCGTGAACGCGAAGGGAAAAATTTCCAGTAGCCCTTGATGACTCTACGCGATCGCATGAGAACCTTCACAAACTCATAGAAGGAAACCAGATCAGAAGAAAACTAGCAGCTTCAACAATAGTGACTAAATCCAATTTGGTTCCGGATTCAATCCGAATCACACTCGGGTCCCACAGGACCCCGTCCAAATATACCAACAAGTTCCAAAACACCAAAGAGACCTACTCGAGGCCAAAAATCTCGTCAAACAACATCGATTCTATGAATCGCAACCCAATTCAAGCCTATTGAAACTATGAACTTCCGAATTTCAAAACTAATGCCAATTCATACCAAAACAACTCTGATTGAAATCAAATTTTGGACACAAGTCATAAATAACATGATGAAACTATTCCAACTTCTGGAATCGGAATCCAACCCCGATATCAATACAGTCAACTCTCGGTTAAACTTTCCGACCTTCAAAACCTTCACCTTTTAAACTTTCGCCAATTCACGCTGAAACGACCTACGGACCTCAAAAGCAATATCCGGACACGCTCCTATGTCTAAAATCACCATACTGAGCTGTTAGAACCATCAAAACTCCATTTTAGAGTCATCTACACAAAGTCAAACTACGGTCAACTTTATCAACTTAAGGCTCCAACTTAGGGACTATGTATCCTATTTCACCACAAAACTCACCCGAAACCAAAACAAAACACCCCCAGCAAATCACATAACCAAAATAAAACATAGAGGAGGCAGTAAATAGGGGATAAGGGCTAAAATACTCAAAATAACCGGTCGGGTTGTTACACAATGGAATGTAAGATACGTGCTTCAAGCTAAAATAAATGTCGCACGATAACGAATGAAAGAAGTGGAGTTTCGTAATAGTTCTGTAGCCTCTCGAAGATAAGTACAGACGTATCCGTACCGATCCGCAAGAATCTACTAAACTTGCTTATGACTCGTAGCACCTATGAACCTAGAGCTCTAATACCAACTTGTCATGACCCCAATTTCCCACCTTAGGATATCATGATGGCACCTAGTCTCTAATACTAGTTAAGCCTAACACATGCTGACTTAATAACAGAATTGAACTATTTAATCATTAATCATAAATCGTTAAATGACATACAAAGCCACAAACGCCCAATAGTTATACATTTCTCAACACTGGTAGTACGGAGTCATAAGCACTAATGAAACACACTAGAAATTTTAAACATAATATTATTTTGAATTACAATTTAACAGTAGCATAATGAAGTAAGATGGTGACTCCGAGGCCTGCGAACTTCAAGAAGGTATACCTTGAAGTCTCTAGTCGCACAAACACAACTTTCAACAACACGATCAGAATACCTAGATCTACACAAAAATATTCAGAAATGTAGCATGAGTACACCACAACGGTACCCAGTAAGTATCAAGCCTAACCTCGATAGAGTAGTGCCGAGGATAGGTCAAGACACCTAATAGACATAGAAACATGTTCAATATATACATAAGCTAACAATGAAATGAACATCAATGTAAGACCAACAGCAGAAAGATTATTGATTTACAACCAATAATGAAGTAATAGAAACACAAATGGCAGCAAGTAGTAAACGAGTAATAAGGAAAAACCATAATCAGAACACCGATGAGATGTAAATGAACTCAAATAAAGTAAAAACGGATGACAACTCAAATAATCAAATCGCTCCCAACACATGAACTTACAAAAAAGGATTACCACGAGGCACCACACCTCATAACCATAAGTCATGAACCATAATTTTAAAATCTTACACATATAGCACCTCGTGCCCACAATACCAATCACCTTCGCACGACAAGGTCCACGTGCTACCATGTACATTGTATCCATGACAAATATCAATTTAGATGAACGGGAGATATATTTAAATACCATAAAACATAATAACAATCTAAGGTGTCAAATAAAATAATGAGTTTATTTTAGAAATCAAAAAAAGTAAAATAATATACAATTTATACGAAATAGAGTATCGGATGAGTTTAGTTTAGAAATCAATAAAATAGAGTAAAAGTATCATTTTTAAACAAATCAAAACATCAGTTAAATTAACGAATTAAATAAAGAATATTTTTAAAAAATATGATAACAATTTTAAGTAAAGCAAACGTCTAACAGGGTGATGAGTGTAATTTGAGAAGCCAATTATAGTGAAAGTGTGATAATCATTTAGAATAATAAGGCACCGAGTGAGATAACGACTTGTATCTTAACAGGCACATAGAATAAATCATGTTAATAATTCTTTTATTTAAATCATTATGTTACCAACAACTCAACAGAATATGATATAGTGACTCCACGCAATTAAATTCACACTGACAATCAATTCACCAAGTTATAACAGAGTCACGGATTAGTATGTTAAAGCAACACACCAAATCACCTAGAATGCATGACTCACACAAGAAACCACAATATCTCCAACACCAAGATAACAATGAATAACCAAACACAATCAAAATACGGGTGAATGAGTGAGGGAAGAACAATGACCGTTCAAATCAACAAGTTGTTCTAACATGGAATTTACAATGAAAATCACAATCGAGGTACCGCCTCGTATTAATATTTCACAATATCAATTACAAACTTTCCTTATATCACCACGTGAGTCTTACATTTAGTTTTGAAAATTATTTTTCCTGAAATAGCTACACGCGTTTTTGCCCACCTTATCTCACCACGTGGATTCAAGTAGTTCCCTTACTAGCAACACGCGTATCAAGCCCACCTTATCTCACCGCATGCGTATCGACCCCTAGCCTTATACCACCGGATGCGTATCAATATCACAATACAATCACAATTCGCACCATAAGTTCCCATATGTCACAACTTGTAACAAAGTCAACAAAACCAATATTTTCACAACAAATAGCCCATGGCTTAACCACAAGGTGTACAATAATTTCAACAATAACAAAATGAATGAGAATGCTCAAGGAAAGGTATCTCAACAATTAACAACTTCACCTCAATGTGATAACAACTATTACAACTTCAACACAAATACCTCAACAAGATGATATTCCATGAAATAACAACTTCAATTAAAAGTGATTCAACAATTAAGAGGTAACAAGACAATAAGGCAGTCAATAACTTCAACTAAAGAATATAAGAGCAAAATAACAAGTAAGAGGTAGAACAAGCGCTAACAACATCAAATAAAGCATGTAAGAGTAGATTAACAATGAGAGATATAACATGTTATGACAATTCAATTAAAGGGATGTAAAGGATCTTGATAACCTAAACTGATCAAATACCACATATAGCCCGTGTACCCACTCGTCACCTTGCGTACACGGATTTCGCATAACACAAATAGCACAATCAACCCAAACCCTATGAGGTTGTTTTCCCACACAAATTTAGGCAAGATACTTATCTAAACTAGGCCAACTCAACCATAGGATATCACGACCCAAAACTTAGCATGTCGTGATGGCGCCTAACATGGTACTAGGCAACACCTCAAAACATTTCCAACACTTTTAAATGAAAAATGAACTAAAACGAGTTTAAATAATTAAAGATTTCATAAACTGGATAAAAGATCAAAAACTAAATGAGGAAGTTCCCAAAACCAGGGTGTTACTGAGTACATGAGCGTCTATACAAAACAAGTCTGAAATACTATCTATGAAAAACTCAAACTAAATACATAAAGCTGAAAGATAAGGAAGGAGGGTCAAGGTTTGCAGACGCCGGGCAGCAACCTCAAAATCTCCGAATGACTAAGTTGCTTAGATAATCAATACCCACCGTGTTTGAAAATTCCTGGATCTGCACTCGAGGTGCATGGTGTAGTGTGAGTACAACCAACACAGCATAACATTTAAGGCTAGCTCATAAGGCTTTGTGAGAAGAATATCAATGTGTGCATGTGCACTGTTTTCTCAAAATACCCCACTCAGCAATATTATAGAATGTAGAGGAAAATTACAAGTAAATCAGATAAATGATCAAGAAAATACAAGTTCCACACACTACCCGGACAACTCACGTGCTAACCATAGAACCTGCACGAACAACTCACGTGTAAATAATATCAATACGTAGATCCACACGGACAACTCACGTGATGCACGGACAAATCACGTGCCAATAATATCAATACATAGATCTACACGTACAACTCACGGACTGCACAGACAACTCACATGCCAATAATATCAATATATGGATCCACACGGACAACTCACGTGCCAATAATATCAATACATAGATCCAAAATATCATATAAATCAATAAAGCAAGTATACATGTATAAGATGAGCGATATAACATTCTCATGTCCCTGGACTAGTGTAAATAACATGGTAAAGTGTTGGCATGTGAAAAGTGTGCTATCGTAGTCCAAACCAGCAATTTCATCAATGAAAACCATTTGTCAAGTTCTTTCAAGGATTGAACCTCTAAGTAGTCTCATCATGGCTCAACTTGATCACATAAATTGATACAACATGTTAGATACCAAAGCTTGAAGCTCAACAGTCATTTATGGGCTTGTAAGAGCTCGAGCACAACTCAAACATGAATATACAATCCTGGTGCCCGCACATGGGATCATCCCCACGCATGTACGCACCCAAAAGCATGTGGCTATCACCACAATTCAGGCAACTGGTGCCTCAATCGAGTTTAAATACGATACTTACCTCAAGAAAATCAAATCACTCCTTTAGCAAGCCCTTGCCTCGCGAATCGACCTCTGAACGCCTCGAATATAGCCATAAATAATTTGATACAATCAACACGAGCTAATTGAATCAATTCCATATGAAATTACTAAGTTCTTAATCAAAAGTCAAAAAGTCAACTCAAAAGTAGGCCCTCGGGCCCACATCTTGAAATCCAATAAAAGTTACAAAATCCGGAAGCGATTAAACCATGAGTCTAGCCATACCAAATTTACCAAAATTCGACACCAAATCATCACTCAAATCAACAAATTAAACTCTCAAAATTCCTAACCTCAAACTCCCAAATTCCATCGAAAAAACACACAAACTAGGTAGGAAATTCAATTAGGAAACATAATTATTGAATAATAACAACCACAAGTGACTTACCTCAAGAATCCCTTCGAAATCCCTCTTGAAAATAGCCCAAATCCGAGTTTGCAAAGTCAAGAAATGATAAAACCTCGGAACCCAACATTTATATTCTGTCCAGGCTTTCTTGCACCTACGACAACTTATCCGCACCTGCGGCTTCGCGAAAATGACAACTCTCCCTCTTCTGCGGTAATTCACTGGGGAAAGACCTTCGCACCCTCGGAACATTCTCCGCTTCTGTGCAAAGCATGTGCGACTTACTTCTCGCTCCTACGCTGTCCCCTTGCTTTTGCGCTCAACCTCACCGCATTTGCGACCACGCAGGTGCGGTCAAACCTTCGCACCTGTGACCACTGCACTCCTTTCTACTCGCCGCATCTGTGCTTCCCAGCTCGCACCTACGATCAAAGCTCTGCAGGTGCGATTGCACCAGAAGACTCCCAGCTTCAGTAACACTTTAACTCCAAATCTTGATCTAACCACCTGAACAAAACCCGAGACCCCGGGACGTCGACCAAATTTACCAACAAATCCTAAAACATGATTCAAACTTAGTCGAGCTTTAAAATCACATCAAACAACGCTAAAACCACGAATCACGTATTGATTCTAGCCTAATGAACTTTTGAACCTATAACTTCTACATTCGATGTCGAACCCTATCAAATCACATCCGTTTGACCTCAAATTTTGCACACAAGTCAAAATTGACACCACGGACCTACCCCAACTGCCGGAACCCTAATCTGAGCCCAATAAACACAAAGTCAACTCTCGGTCAAACTTCTAAATTTCCAACTTTCGCGATTTCAAGCCTAATTCCACTACGGACCTCCAAATCACAATCCAGACACACTCCTAAATCCAAAATCACCCAACGGAACTAACGGAGCCATCAAAACGCCATTCCGGAGCCATTTATACACAAGACAACATCCGATCAATCATTTCAACTTAAGCTTCTAACTTTGAGACTAAGTGTCTCAATTCATTCCTAAACCTCTCCGGACCCGAACCAACTACCCCGACAAGACACATAACCAACAATTAAGCAGGGAATGAGCAGTAAATGGGGAACGGGGATACAACTCTCAAAATGACCGCCTGAGTCGTTACATCCTCCATCTCTTAAATAAACGTTCGTCCTCGAACGGTTCTAGAAACATATTTGGAGTCTCAAATAGGCATGGATATCTGCTCTGCATCTTCAGCTTGGTCTCTCAAGTAGCCTCCTCAACTGGCTAACCTCTCCACTGCACCTTCACTGAAGCTATGTCTTTTGACCTCAACTTTCAAACCTGCCAATCCAAAATGGCCATCGGATCCACATCATAAGTTAAATCACTATCTAACTGAACCGTGCTGAAATCCAAAACATTACGAGGGCTTAACTTGACAGACTAGGCGGCAAGGCAAGCTTGTAAGCCATCTCTCCAATCCTTTGAAGCACCTCAAATGGCCCAATATACCGAGGGCTTAACTTTCCCTTAATCACGAACCTCATAACACCCTTCATGGGCGAAACCTTGAGATATACCTTGTCCCCAACCATGTAGGCAACATCACGAACCTTCCTATCGGTGTAACTCTTCTGTATATACTGTGCAGTGCAAAGCCGATCTTGAATCAATTTAAACTTGTCCAAAGCATCCTGAACCAAGTCAGTGCCCAATAACCTAGCCCCACCCGGCTCAAACCATCCCACCGAATACCGACACCGTCTCACATACAAAGCATTATACAGATCCATCTGAATGCTCCATTAGTAGCAGTTGTTGTAGGCGAACTCTGCATGCGGTAGAAACTGAGGGTGAAATGTTGTGCCCAACTCTCACTGCACGGCTCTCCAAAATTGTGATGTAAACTGCGTGCCCCAATCTGAAATGATGGACACTGGCACACTGTGAAGGCAAAATATCTTGTAGAAGTAAGTCCCAGCCAACCGCTCTAAAGAATAAGTAGTCCCAACTGGAATGAAGTGCGCGGACTTGGTTAACCGATCCACAATCACCCAAATAGCATCAAACTTCCTTGAAGTCTGTGGGAGCCCAAATACAAAATCCATGGTGATATTCTCCAATTCCACTCTGGAGATGCTCCATCCTCTGAAGTAAACCGCTCGGTCTCTGATGATCATACTTCACCTACTGACAATTTAGGCACTGGTCTACAAACCACATTATATCCCTCTTCATCCTCCTCCACCAGTAGTGCTGCCTCAAGTCCTGGTACATCATTGCGGCATCCGGATGAATGGAATATCACGAATTGTGGGCCTCCTCAATAATCAAATCACGTAGTCCATCTATATTGGGCACACAAATCCACCCATGCATCATCAACAATCCATCATCTTCAACCGTAACATCCTTGGCATCATCGTGCTGAGCCGTTTCCTTAAGTATAAGAAAATGCGGATCATCATACTGGCGCTCTCTGATGCAATCATATAAGGAAGACCGAGAAACCACACAAGCTAGAACCCGGTGATTCATAATCCTTCAGCAGCTCCAACCATCTCCGCTGCCTCAAATATAGATCCTTTTGTTTGAACAAGTGCTGGAGACTCCGATGATCCGTAAATACCTCACAAGACACACCGTAGAGATAATGCCTCCAAATCTTAAATGCATGAACGATGGTAGCCAACTCCAAATCATGGAAAGGGTAGTTCTTCTCATAAGGCTTCAACTGGCGCGAAGCATAAGCAATCACTCCACCATCCTGCATTAAGACACACCTAATACCAATCTGAGAAGCATCACAATATACTATATAAGAGCCAGAAGCCAAAGGAAAAACTAGAACTTGAGCTGCGGTCAAGGCAGTCTTGAGCTTATGAAAGCTCTCCTCACAATCATCCGACCACATGAATGGGGTACCCTTCTGAGTCAATTTGGTCAAAGGCGCTGCAATAGACAAGAAACCCTCAACGAAGCAAAGATAATTGTCACGCCCTGACCTCGGGGAGAGCGACCGACGCTCAAACGAGATACCCCGGTTAAGCAAGCCTGCTAGATGCCTTCTACCCAACCTTACCCATTAACAACATAAGAATCAATACAAGTGATAGACATGAGAAGAGTCAAGTATTCCACATTCTTTTTCCATTACTAAAGGATATCCATTTATGATTTTCAAAATATTACAAGTTTATAGATATGATGAAAAACATATTTGCCCAAATACCAACACTTACTAGTTTAATTCCCAACATCAAACACCACCCACAACCTGTCTACGGAGCCTTTAAGTACAACAGAAGAGAAGAATGGAAGTGTCGACGACAAGGCCCCGGCTATACCTCAAAGATCAAAATAGAACATCAAATGACACTAGGCCCGGAATAGAGTAGGGCTCACCAAAACCTACTGAATAGAGAGTGATTGCTAACGAGGACCAAAGCTGCCCGCTGATGAACCACCTGCATCCATTGAAGATGCAGCACCCCCGGCAAAATGGACGTTAGTACATGTGGAATAGTACTAGTATGAAAACCAAAACACCTATTCAAGGACTTGGAAATACAACATGGATATGATGAATCATGGTAACAAATAAAGGGCTTAGATAGCCGTTAAAGTCAAAGCAAATTTATCAAGAGCTTCCAACAACATTTATAAATTTTAAGTTGGGGATCCTCTATAACCACCTTTACACAAAGCGGCCCTACCACCTCACCCCAATGTATGTTGGTGGAGGTGCAACCACAATACCCTAAACTCTACACAAAGCGGCCCTACCGCCTCACCCCAATGTATGCGGGTGGAGGTGTAATCACAATACCACAACTCTACACAAAGCGGCCCTTCCGCCTCACCCTAATGTATGTGGGTGGAGGTGTAATCACAATACAACAACTATACACAAAGCGGCCCTGTCGCCTCACCTCAATGAATGCGGGTGGAGGTGTAATCACAATACCATAAACTCTACACAAAGCGGCCCTACCACCTCACCCCAATATATGTGGGTGGAGGTGTAATCACAATACCATAAACTCTACACAAAGCGCCCATGACGCCTCACCCTAATGTATGTGGGTGGAGGTGTAATCACAATACCATGACTCTACACAAAGTGGCCATGCCGCCTCACCCTAATGTATGTGGGTGGAGGTGTAATCACAATACTACAACTCTAGATTCCCAAGATGATAATAGTTTTACAAGGGGTTCTCTTCCAATCAACCGTTTGGCGCCTTTGGCCTTAGCAAGAGTAGCTTTATAAGGTTTCATCATATGAGAAATAAGTGTTTGATTACATTGATGTCATACAAGGTTTTCTTCTCAAAAAGGGTTATAACATAATTAAGTCACAATAGAAAATCTTTAACACATCATTCATTCTTGAAATACTTTTTCCCAAAAGGGAAATACACAATTTCAACTCATGAATATATAAGAGCTCAAAACACTTTGGAAATACTTACAAAGCATAGCATTAGTTAAAATAACCATATTTCAGCATGAATTGAGTATATAGGCTTTTAGGCACATCTATTTTCGAAGTCAATTTGGAACAGTTGAATCAAGGCTCATTTCATAACCTTTCTCACATCATTTTATTTCCTTGGAACCATTGGCCACAAGTATAGTTTTCATTATTGGAACGTTGACCATACTTTATATCTCCAACCCACCTCTTTCACTTTCAAGCATCCTAATAGATTATCAACACCAAGGCATTTCAAATCAAGACTTTAGGTACACATATAAGCAATTGGAGTTTTAGACGCATGGAGTATTCTTTCCAACCTAAGCAAAATGGACTTTCATTTGAAACACGACCCAAGCCATAATATTTTTATACACATATCATTCTTGAACACATTCCCAAAGGAAACATAATGTGATAGGAACATTCGTAACACATTTTGATTACATAATTCTCGACACTTGCTTACTCGGGACAATCAAATTTATTGGGAACAACTCGGAACATGGGAATAAGGAACTTTAGCCAACCATACTTGAAACTTACGGGAATATCATAGAATTCGGTTCTAAGAGAGTAGTTTAGCCAACATGCCTTGTTTGAGCTTTCCTTAAGTTACTACAACGCCCAACACTTCTAGCAATGACAATCTATAGGAAGATAGCGAAAATCAAATAATAATTAGAAGGATTCTCGTAACTCTCCTAGGAATTTTGTCAAACACCTAGTATGCAAGATAGACTATAAAGCTCTGCAATGGTAATCCCTTCCTCCCTCAACCAATTTCAACAAGAAACTAACCAAGAGGGTTCATTAAGCCCACATACTACAACCTATTGTCACATGCATGGCCTATTTTCAACCCCCACAATATACGTGAATTCATAACCTCTTGCATGAAAGGTTAGGAGTAGGACTTACCCGGATAGATGATAATCTAGTGATTGACTTCCTTGATTCTTGAAGGTTGGTACAAGATTGGATGATTAGAATGCTAGGTTTATTCCTTCTCTCTGTAAAATGCTCTTACCACTCTCTAAAATCATCATACAATCGTTCCAAAATAAGCCCTAAAGGCTATTTATCAAAATAGGGTCGGATTATGAAAATAGAAAAATGGACCCTCCGAACTCAAGTCTGCGGTCGCAGAATGGACCTCATAACAGATATGCGGCCCGCAAAATGGGCCGCAAAAATGATGTCAAGAACTGGGTTGGTTTGGGCTGGTTTGGGCCGGTCTGCGACGGGTCTGTGGGCCACAGACCACGTGTGCGGCCGCAGAGTGAACCGCAAAATCGTCCAACGAAATTCTTCAAGCCAAATCTGCGATGGAAAATGTTTGTACTGTAACCCAAATCACTTACCCAATATTTGTAGATTAAAGTCCCTTCAAAAATCACATAAAACCGAGCTCCAAAACCTCGTGAGAAAAAGTAACTAAATTTCAAAACAAGAAAAAATAATGTAGCAATTGTCCCAGCTCGATTAGGGTCCTAAATGATCCTGAAACTCACGTTTGATATGACCAACACGATCCTTGCAAGATGACACAAAAGATAGCCTCTTGAATCACCCAATTTGGCCTTAAAATGAGGGATATATGATGTTTTGATATCTTAAAACAAATCTGAAAATGTGAATGGCAGTTTCGTAATTATTTACACTAGAAAAAAACCAACAATAAGAAAATCTTTGTTTTAGCACCCAAAACTCATTCGGAACCTCCCAGACACAAATCATATATTCATTTCAATCATAAAATACGCTACCAACTTGCTCGCGTACTCAAAATACCGAAAAGAGGTTATCTTGATCCGATATTGAACATGGTCAAACTTCAAATCCTTAAGTTAACTAGTTTCTCAACCAATATTCCAAAATACTCCTGAGACCCTCGGAACCCCAGCCAATCATACCAAAAAGTACAAATACATCATAAAAACTTATCCAAAGCCTCGAAACACCCACAGGAAAATCACAAGAAAGAATCGAGGCTCAAACTGTAAGGCCACGTAAAACTTTCACCTAGAACACGGGTTTTCGTGATGTCAAGGTAGCTTAAGTGCCAATGAAATGGAAAGGCATGTGAAAGATTATGTAATGAGTTGTACATCCTTTATAGATTAAATTCTTTGGGATTATCGTTTAGTCACCGAGGAAGGGTAGGTCGAAATAACTTAACCCCGAAATTACATGTGCTGGTGTAGGAGTGATTGAGGGATAAATCTCCATGTTGATGTGATTGGATTATTTACCCTTATATGGGATGAGATTAATGTGTTGAGATATTTTCCCTTAAATGGGACGAGATTACTGCTAGCAAGATGTGATATGATGTCGACCCACACGGCATTGCGGTGAGACAGCTTAGCTGATCGGGCTGAGATCGGACGTCATGCTGTGCACATAGTGGTGTTTGTGAGTGGATGTCTCGGGGTCAGATGGCTTAGACGATCGGGCTGAGATCGTACTCCATGGTAAAAGCACGGTGGTATATCGGTACTAAAGATCTCCCCAACTTAAAAATATTGAAACTTACTTGAAATTTACTTTTCTCCTAACTTGACCCATTAAAACTATTTGAGGCTCTTATTGATTTCATGTTTCCTTCTCCTTTTACTGTTACTCGTTCTATTGAGATGGTGTTTAGTTTTACATACTAGTACTATTTCATATGTACTAACGTCCCCTTTGCCAGGAGCGCTGCATCTTTAATGTATGCAGGTGGTTCCATAGTAAGTGGTACTGATCAATGATAGCAGCACACCATCTCCTCAGCTGACTTGGTGAGCCCCATTTCATTTCGGTGTCTTGTATATCTTGTCCTTTGTGTATATTATTTTGAGGTATAGCCGGAGCCTTATTGCTGGCACCATCATGTTACTCTAGCGGGAGCCTTGTTGCCGACACTATCATGCTTCTCTTTTGTATTTATTAGAGGCCCCATAGACATAGCGTGGGTGGTACCTTTGTTTTGTGAAGTCAAATTAGAAATATGGTATTTGTATCATATGTTTCCACTTCTAAACTATGAACGTGTAATGTAATATTCTGGGGAAATATTGAATGAAGTTCTAACGGTAATGAAATTTGAATTGTTCATATAACCTTCTCATTGTCTATTTAATGAAATATACCTTCTCTTTATTCATGGATGATTCTGGGTAGAAGGTAATGTACAAGATTGTTTGGCCGGGTTATCTCGGTTGAGCGCCGGTTGCGCTCTCCAAGGTCGGGGCATGACACAAACCGAATAGAATATCTCTTAAATTGGTAAATCTTCATTCTTTCAAAAAAAGTGTAAGAATCACATTTTAACACTTCGGATTATTTTTAAACTTTTCATACAAGTTCAATTCAACTATATAAATCTACCCAAAGTCTCGGAACACTAATTGGAGTCCAATAATATCAAAGTCAACTCTTGGTCATACTTATGAACTCTTACGTTCTTCAAATTGCCAACTTTGGACAAATAGTGTTGAATTCTTCTACAAGTCCAAAATCTTCTTACGGACCTATCGGAACAATCAAAATCTGATACCGAGTCAGTTTACCTGAAAGTCAAACCTTGGTCAACTCTTCTAACTTAAAGCTTCTAAGACGAGAATTATTCTTCCAAATCAATCCCCAGCTGCTCGAATATCGAAACCAACCATTCACACAAGTCATAATACATAATATAAAGCTATACAAAGTCTTAAAACACTGAATGGAACGCTAAACCTCTAAACAACCGGTCCGATCGTTACAAAATAGCATGTGATATTAGGGGATTTTAAATTGACATTTTATTCAAGAATCACCTTATATATTGTTTCTTATTCTGTTGTTACAATTGTATTTCATGTCTATTTTACGATTCTTGCTCTTTATTTATTGACCTCTAGTAAGTGTCGATATCGACCCCTCATCACTATATTTTCGGGGTTAGACTAGATATTTACTAGGTACGCGTTGTTTACGTACTCACGCTACACTTCTGCACAAATTGTGCAGGTAATAAGGCATGTACATCTGGTATCCATTCGAGCGCACATCCACATTATCCGAAGGCCTAGTGGCGAGCTGCATTTCATGCTCTGTTCTGCAGCACCCGGAGTCTCCTCTTTGTTGTATTTACTATTTCTGTCTATTTTATTTTAGATAGTAGTTGCAAGGCTTTTGTATATTCTACTAGATTGCTCATGCACTTGTGACACCAGATTTTAGGAATTTTTATTAGATATTTATAATTTTTGTCTGTTAATATCACCATTTCACTCTTATGTTTCACTTATGCTTTATATCACCATGGCTTTCTATACTTAGTCTCTTCAATAATAAAATTCATGATTTTTAAAAGAAATAAAAATGGATTAGTTCACAGTGGGCCATATATCCTAACGGTGAAGTTGACCACCATTACGGTCTATAGCAAGAACTGGGTCGTGACACGAAAAGTATCAAATAAGAAAATGAGACTTTAATAGGTAAAACAACAGACGTGGTCATTACATATCTTAGGTAAAGACTACCAAATTTCACCTTTTGATTTCTTGTTTTATGTGTTAAAATCCATGAATTTTCATGATATATAATCAAAATCAATTTAATACCACTTACCCTCAATATGTAAGTGAAAATCTTTTCAAAAACCGCATCAATTCGAGCTACATAGCTCCAAAATGGTTAAATGAACTCACAAAACAAAATGGGCATATTTATACCCATGGCAGAAATCATTGAACGAATCCGTGGCAATATATGTGCCATAGGTCCTGTGGCAGGTTGGTGCAATTCTGCTGTAACTTTTTCTTCTCTTCCTATATATTTAGTGTATAAAATTTCTCGAATGTGTCGAAACTCACTCGAGCCCCTAGGATCCCTTCAAACCATCTCAATAAATCCAAATATCTTATACGGACCTATTCAATGTCTCAAAGCACGAAGCAAAGTACATCAAGTAAAAATAAAAACTCAAGGCAAAATTAAAATTCAAAAGTTTCAGTTTTTATGCAATTGTCGAAATGCCATGAGCCCCTCAGGACCTAATCCTTATCCGGGAATATGTACAAGTTTAAATACATTATATAAACTTCTTTGTAGCTTCAAAATATGAACCAAATCTATATTACTTAAATCGAAGGGTAAGGTTGCTATTTTAACTTTTTAACCTTCTAAGTGGAAAAATAGTGTTCCAAATCTTTCTCGAGTTCTTCGGCGTCCTAACCGCCCACGTCCACAAGTTATAAAATACCAAATGAACCTACTAGAAGTCATTCGAGTCCCTTAAATTGGAAATGATGCTACAGCAAATTGAAAAAGAAAGCAAGGGTGGAAAAGAAGAAAACTTCATTCGAGTCTTCTTTATTTAGTTTATTTATTCAAAATGAGTAACCGATTGAAAGAGGAGAAATGAGATTGGCACAATTCTTTTCCACCCTTACTTTCTTTTGCAATTGTTGTGGCATCATTGTTTTTAATTAGATTGGTGAACTTCCCTTTCTCATTCTTATAAATAATTATATTATAAAATACCGAAACGAATGAGCTTACATATATTGTATTTTTAGTCAACCTTTTGCCGTGCCAAGAACAATAAGGCAATGATGACTTAACATTAATATTATAAACCGTCTTTTAACGTAGACAATGAAATGGCTGTTATAATGGGTTTTCATTTATTTGATAGTAGATCCTTTTTTAATCGGATGATTTAAATGGATATAAAAAACATGAGTTAAATGGATTTTATCATTAGAAAATATATTTTTAACATGACATAGTATGTTAACTTTTATTTTCTAAATCAACAATAATTGGATCACTTTATTATCCAAAAACAAAAAGTGACTTTGGTTGATTATTTTCATAAATTGAGTTATCATCCAAGAAACTACCTCAATTGTTTAGTATCTCAAATGTCAAACTATTAGTTGTTCCAACAAAAACTTGTTGGGACCAAACACACTCACGCAAGTATACGTGGTCGTCAAGTAATAGAGTAGTGAATAGAGTATCGTTCCCACGAGGACTTATGATTAACTTTTGACTAATTCAAACTCAAATAGCTTATCGATTCAAGCGATTTCTTATAAAATAGATAATTGTCTAATTTACTACCTAAAGACTATCAAGTAATGGAATACCAGAAATCAACGCAACACTTAAATAGTTTTAAATAACAATCAATGGGAGATAATATTCCAGGGTCACGGGTTATTTAACAATCATGTTGCATTCTTAGCTTAAAATAACTAATTGATTTATCTGGATTATTGGTTCACAGGGTTGATATTACTCATAAGAGTCTGTCGAGCCCTTACTAGCCTATTCAAGCTAACTTAACACCTATATGTCTATGGAATTAAACTTAACAAGAACGCATGTACAATTCCTGTATTGCAACCGAGCAAGGCAATTAGGTATATGTCTATCCCAATTGCGAATCCTTTCCCCTATGCCCGGGTTTAAGAACTTGCTCTCTTTAATTCTATATGCAATCTAGAGTTCCCACTTTCGAGTTCAACTCTAGATTCGTAGATAGTATTTCACTGTTAGCTACTCAGCAAAATAATTAAAAATAAAATTAAATAAACAACCCAATATGATAAAATTAATTTCGTCAATTTACACTTCAAACATCAACATTCATGCATACCCATGACCCTAGAACAATAGGGTTCTTAGCCACTCTTATTCAGGCAATCATCAAAGATTTACAAGAGTGCATAAGAATCAATAAAAGAAAGAGAGAATAGGAACTCAAGACGAATTCTGTGATTTTTGAACTTTGTTGTGTCTTTTTCCTCTTCTCCAATATGTTCCCTGACCTAAAGGAGGCATTTTTGGCTTATATATTGCGTACAAAAGTCGTGGGCTAAAGCTCTCCTATTCCTAGTCCAAATCGGCTTCAGGGATTGATGCTAAGGTGGATGCGACGCATCCACCTCGTCCTCCATTTCAATTTTTCCTGCGAAGGTGGATGCGACTGTCCTCTATTTCTCAGCTTTGCATGCGAGGGTGGATGCGACGCATCCACCTCTAGTTCCTCCATCTCAGCTTTTCCCAGGTGCGGATGCTATGGGCTGACTTCACTACTAAGGGTGCGCGAAATCTGATTTTTTTTCTAGATTGGATGCGACGCATCCAATCTCTCTTCCTCTACCTAGAGCACCTTTTCTTCATATTTTTGCACTCCACACACCCTAATTCACCACACACAACTCAATTAGTCATAAAACCAATAATTAAACCATGTTGGGCATTTTAAAGATCAAATAACATCAAGAAGCGGTTAAAACATGGGTAAAGTCACATCAACACATATCGAAATATGCCAAACATCATAGATCCTTTTTTAATCGGATGATTTAAATGGATATAAAAACATGAGTTAAATGGATTTTATCATTAGAAAATATATTTTTAACATGACATAGTATGTTAACTTTTATTTTCTAAATCAACAATAATTGGATCACTTTATTATCCAAAAATAAAAAGTGACTTTGGTTGATTATTTTCATAAATTGAGTTATCATCCAAGAAACTACCTCAATTGTATAGTATCTCAAATGTCAAATTATTAGTTGTTCTCACGTAACCTAATTATTATTTAATTAGTGTCTCAAATGTCAAATTCTATATTGTCCACACGGTTTAGCATAATCTTCAACAGCAGCACGTAATACAAAGTAGAACTTGACTGCTTACTTTTGGACATGAGAAACAACGGAAGGACCACTTCAAGCGACACTCTATAAATAACTTAAGAGAATATAAGATCAATCAATGCACGATATATTCAAATATAGCATAAGAATTAAGAATGTCTTCCAGTGACTCAAAGCTTCCTTTACGAGATATCCCAGGTGATTATGGCTTGCCCTTTTTTGGGGCAATTAAGGATCGATTTGACTTCCATTACAATCAAGGCACTGATGGCTTCTTCAGGTCTCGCATGCAAAGTTACCAATCCACTGTCTATAGAGCCAACGTGCCTCCTGGTCCTTTCAACGCTCCCAAATCTAAAGTCATTGTCCTTGTGGACGCTGTTAGTTTCCCCATTCTTTTCAACAATTCTAAAGTCGATAAGACGAACTACTTTGATGGCACATTCATGCCCTCCACTGATTTCACTGGCGGTTACCGTTTGTGTCCTTTTCTTGACACTTGTGAGCCCAAACATGCCACACTAAAAGGACTTTTCTTGTCCACACTAGCAAACCTGCACAATAGATTCATACCCTTGTTTCTTAGCTCAATCTCTGAGCTATTTACCCATCTTGAACATGAATTGTCAGATAAAGGAGAAGCTTACTTCAATACCCTCAGTGATGACATGGCATTTGACTTCCTCTTTCGTTTGTTTTGTGAGAAAAGTCCTTCTGAAACAAGTCTGGCCTCTGATGGCCCCACCTTTCTAAACAAATGGGTGTTCTTTCAGTTAGCTCCATTGATTTCTCTAGGCCTCAAACATGTACCCAACTTCATAGAAGATTTGGTTTTGCACACTTTCCCTCTACCGTTTTTCCCTATAAAATCTGATTATAAAAAAATATTTGATGTCTTTTACAAGTCCATGGGGTCTATTCTAGATGAAGCTGAGAAGCTTGGACTGAAAAGAGATGAAGCATGCCATAACTTTATTTTTTTAGCAGGGTTCAATTCTTATGGTGGCATGAAAGTTTTCTTCCCAGCTTTGATCAGGTGGGTTGGAGCAGCAGGAGAGAGTTTACACCGTCGTCTCACCCATGAAATCAGAACCGCTGTTAACGAAGAAGGTGGGGTCACCTTTTCAGCGTTGAATAGGATGAGTTTGACCAAGTCTGTGGTGTATGAGACACTAAGAATAGACCCCCCAGTTCCGTTTCAAACTGCAAAGGCCAGAGAAGATGTCATCATCCATAGCCATGATTCATCATTCTTGATCAAGAAAGATGAAATAATATTTGGGTATCAGCCATTGGCCACAAAGGACCCTAAGATATTTGAGAACCCTGAGGAGTTTATTGCAGATAGATTTGTGGGAGATAGAGAGGAATTGATAAAGTATGTGTACTGGTCAAATGGTAAGGAGTCAGATGATTCAACAGTGGATGATAAACAATGTCCCGGTAAGGACCTGGTGGTGCTCTTGGGAAGGTTAATGTTGGTAGAGTTTTTCCTGCGTTATGATACTTTTGAGATCGAATTTGGAAAGTTGCTGCTTGGTTCCAAGGTGACTTTCAAGTCAGTAACCAAGGCGACATCATAAATTATCTTTTGCTTTATGTTGTATATATATGGAAAATTCTTATCCAAACACGAGGGTCTGTAAGCAAGACGATCAGTAATGTAAAATATATTTTTTTTCAATAATTAAAATTTAAAAACTCCGACCAACGATGGTCTGTAAACTGAACAGTGCAGGCAGAAAACCAATCAAAATTGGTCGGTAATGTTGAATTCTGGAAATTCATTGTACATTAACCGGCCAACATTGGTCGGTAATGTACAATTTAATTTTTTTTTTATTATTTACCGACCAAAGTTGGTTAGTTTTCTGGGTTTAATTTTGGCATAAAATGCCTGTTTTGGTAGCTACACCACCTGCCAAATAAAAATAACATACCAATACCCCCAATTCACATCTAATAATCACCAATTCACCTCATAAAATCCCTAATTCACCACAAATCCAACAAAATATCTAACAACAACAATAACAACGACAACAACCAAACATCCAACTAATACTTTAAAACTAACAAATTAAAGTTCAATTGAACATCACAATCCCAAACCAAGCAAAAACTAATTACAACAAGTTAAAAATTGTTCAATCTAATTCAAAACTAGTTCTATTAGTCTAGTTCAAATTATATCGAAGTATTGGTCAAGGGGTATTTTCTACAATATTATCATCACCGTCTAATGAACTTTCATCTACAAGACGATATAGAGAACGGTCTTGTGGAGGACGGGAAGAACGATCACGAGGAGGACGGTAGGAACGATCACGTGGAGGTCGAGCCTCTGGCGACGACTCACGAGACTGGGGCAACGGAAAAGTTCCAATAGATAGGAGAGTTCTAATCTAAACTTGCATACCAAGGAATTGAGCATCTCTAAGTCTTTCTCTTTCCGTGGCCGCTTTTACCTCGGATGTAAGTTGTGTCACTGTCTCCCGCAAAGCCGAGAGGCTCTCCCTATTAAGTTCCTCGCCTTGCGAGGAAGTCCCTATTCCTTGCATTCCACACCTATAACGATAAAATTTTTCGTAGAAAACTCGCATACCTTCCCCCATTTTGGACCGCCAACAGCCTCCAACCATATTCTTTCGGCATCCTCGTCCGAAGGTTGGCTTGGCTCGCCCGATTCACCAGATGGCTGACCACAAATGAACTCCTCCACGCTACTTTGGTAGTGACCCTATTAAATTAGTATTTAAAAATTCATATAAAAGTAAATTATAACACTTAAAGAAAATTGAAAGCTTACATATGCAGTCTCTGCCCGGTCCTCGACCCACCTATCTCCATCCCCTCCTTTTTTCTTCTTTACAATATGCGTCTCCTTAAATAACTCATCATGGCTCATTGGACGCCCATACTTCTTTTCCTAAAAATAAATTAATTTAGTTAATAAATAGAATTAATATACTTAGAAAAATAAAATAATTTAAGCAATTACCAATCTTCTTTTTATTGTCCCAAGGCTGATAGGTCCCCCAGTGTGCAAGGAGCCTCCATTCTCGGATGAGTGAGCTTTCTTTCCTATTTCGCTCCTCTCTAAGAAATATGTGGTAAGCCATTGCCTTAACAAATCATTCCATAAATGCGTAGACACCAGCTAGGCCTTTTGTTCTTCTTTCTAGCATCCGAGAAATTATCCGCCAATCTCTTGTGGGCTTTATGATGAAAATTTGCAGCCACTTTCACGCTATAGCGGTCTTCCCATACACACTTGCTCTGCATTTCAAAATTTAAATATTAGATGGAAACATCATAAATATAAATTATTAAACTGCTTAAAAAAATATTTATACCTTAAACTGATTGAAAATTTGCTCTTTTAGCGAGAATGGAAAATCAATCCAAGCGCATAAGGGCCATCATAAATCTTTTTGATGGCATTGGTGATTATCTTCGTAGTCTACTTACCCGGCTTGAACTTGCAATTTAACAGTAAAACACATGAATATATTAGTAAAAACATTACAAAACAATAGATGCAAAAATAACAAATAACTCTTACTCGTCACCCTCAGGGACTATGATGATCCTACCATAGCGATCATAATGCACTACCTCTGGATCATCATCCTCAGCATGTGTATTAGAGGCATGTGTAGACGGTGTAGGGGGCTCAGAGCTACTGTCTCGCAGGCGAAGGACTGAAATAGATCGAGTCGATGATGAAGATGGCTACGATCCCTGTGACTGCGACATAGCTGGATGCGACCCATGTGATTGTGATACTAATGGTTGTGACCCGAGTAGCTGTGATATGGATGGATGCGATCTATGTGGCTGTGATATATACGGATGCGATCCATGTGGCTGTGATGCAGATGGCTGCGATGCACGTGGTTGTGAGACAACTGGACTATATGTCGGACGTATAGTCCTATGGCCCTGTGATGGAAGACCTGGTGTCTAGATGACGGTGTAGGCCTCGTGATGTCGTGGCAGCTCAGTATAGCCGTGTGATGGAGGATAAGACATAGGCATCTCTGAAGAGGGTGAAAAAGAGGGAGTATTATAATCTACCTTACTCTTTCCCTTCCTAGCCTTTTCTCGACCCTGAAAACTAGTAGGGTCATTGTTACCTTGACCCTTGCCTACCATCTACATAATATAATACATATTTCGATTGAAACATATAAGAAACTAGTTATAAAATGAGAGTGCTTTAAAAAACTAACTTTTAAATCCTTGTCGAAGTATTGTTCCTCGTCCGAGAATTCCTCGTCCTCACTTATTTGAATTTCATCAGTTGATTCTTCGTCCTCATTTTCTATAATTGTTACTTCATTTATATCAACTTCTTCCAATATGCGTTCAGGATGTTCCAAATCATTTTCTAACTGATCGTCAACTATTTGGTGAACACTAGAAATATCATTTTGATATGCAAAATCTAACACATTCTCGACTTCCACCCTACCTACATGCTTAGTTTTTATTACAACCCACCAATCGGACTTATTCCGCCACAATGGATAAGGAGCATAATACACTTGCCTAACGTTATGTGCAATTATGAAAGGATCATAACAATCATACTCCCTAGTATGATTAACCTCAATTATGTTGTATTGGTGGTGTACTCTTGTACCTCTTGTTGGATTTGGGTCAAACCACTTGTATCTAAAGAGAATCAATTTCTTATATGGCCAACCTGTATATTCTGGTTGTAATATTTCTTTGACCACACCATAATAATCAATATCTCCAACTTGGTTGCCATCACCACCATGAACCCACACTCCGCTGTTGTTGCTATTTTTATTTTTAGAGCAATCCTCTGTATGAAACTTATAACCATTCACTACGTACTTAGACATTGTTGTGACCTGAAGCCTAGGTCCCCAAGATATATCTTTCAAAAATTGATTTTCACCATTATTTGAATTATTTACCTATCAGAAAGCCGAGGGTCTATCAGAAATAGTCTCCCTGCCCTGGGCCAGGGGTAAGGCTGCATACATCCTACCCTCCCCAGACCCCACTTGAGGGATTATACTGGGTGGTTGTTGTTGTTGTTGTTATTGTTGTTGTTGTTGTTGTTGTTGTACCTACATAGTGTTAAAAAAATCATAAGTTAACATAACCGTATATATATAGCGGGAACTTCCGAAGAACATTATTAAGATAAACTTACAAACGGTTTGAACCACGTATCAAGTCTCGTATATACAACATCATGGCCAAATTGACCCACGAAGTGAATGTGACACATCAAATATTTTTAGTAGTTGCATCAATATGTAATCACAGTAAATTTTACATTTTGATAACTAATAAATCAATACTTACTTGAGAAATGGTACAACTTCGGGACAATTTAGCAACACATGAATTGTAGCTGACTTGTACTCCATATCACTCAAACTTCTCTTTATAACATCCTTAGAACATCGGCCTGATTGATTGAATATGGACATTGGTGGATATAATGGATCATTCACACATTCGACAGTGTGCCTATTGGGCCTATTCCTGGAACATGGCATATCACTCTCAAAATAAAAAGAACAAAAATGTGTAGTTTCCTTTGCAAGACAGGCTTCGCATATAGATCCTTCAATCTTATTCCTTTGCTTAACAAATTATTTGCATTTTCCAATTGTCCTACATTATGTCATGTTAGCCAAGAACATTAAAATAAAATAGAATATTACATCAAACTTATAATATTACCTCTCAAAGGGATACATCCATCTACATTGAACAAGCCCTCTAAGTCGTGCCTCGTGTACAAGATGGATTGGAAGGTGTTCGATCACATCGAAGAATCCACATAGAAATATTTTTTCCATCTTACTAGAAGTTACACGAATGTTCTGATCCATCCGAAGTAGGTTTTCTTCCCTTAATATGGTAGAACACAAGTCTTTGAAAAACAAACTAATCTCTGTGATGGGTTTCCAGATTCTTTCAGGCAAACCACAAAATGCAATAAGCACTAAGGTCTCCATGAAAACATGACAGTCATGACTTTTCAAATGGCTCAACTTCCCTACCTCCATGTCTACGTTTTTTCCTAGATTCAACGCATAACTCTAAGGCATCTTCAATTTCGTAACCCAATCCCAAATTTGTCGTCTTTCCTCCAACGTGAATGTGTAACTTGCTTTGGGCTTGAACACCTTACAATTGTTTGTTCTCTGCAAGTATAATTCAGGTCGCCTGCAATATTCTTGTAAGTCCATTATAGCCTTCGGGTTATCTTTTATCTTACTTTTAACATCCATCACTGTGTTGAAAAATTATCAAAATAATTATTCTCAATATGCACGACATGAAGGTTATCTAGGAGAAGATTATCCTTCCAATAAGGCAACTCCCAAAATATACTTTGTTTTGTCCAATTATGAATAACACCATATCCGGGGAATCTATAAGGTGGAGCCTCAGTAACTTTACTGAAGTTCTGGACCCTCTCCCAAATTTCCTCACCTGAAAGTATCGGAGGTGGCAAATCATATTCCACTTTATTCTTTTTGAATGCAATTTTCATCCTTCTAAACTCATGATCCTCAGACAAGAAATGACGGTGATAATCAAACCATGATTTCTTTCGGCCATGTTTCAAAGTGAACGCTTTACCATTTTTCATGCAGTAAGGACAAGCTAGCTTCCCCGCAGTCATCCACCAAGATAACTGTCACGACCCAAATACCTAACCAATCGTGATGGCGCCTATGGTAGAACTAGGCAAGACGACATTCTCAATATCCTTTCAATATATAATAGAAGTGAGCTAAAGCAATTAGACTAACTGAAGGTTTACATAATAACGGGGTAAAAACCCAAAAAACAAGTGCGGAATGATAGCCCAACATCAGGGTGTCACTAAGTCATGAACATTTAATAACCAATCTAGAAACAGAGTCTACTACAGTTTGTGCCAAATGTCAATACAAGAGAGAAAAGATAATAAGAAAGGAGAAACAAGGACTGCGGAAGCCGACAACTACCTCGTAAGTCTCTGATAATCAGCTCGCACACGAACTCAACGATCGCCAGAGCCGTACATACCTGGATCTGCACATGAAGTGAAGGGTATAGCATGAGTACAACCACCTCAGCACGTAATAGAATTAAATAAGGAACCAAGAAACAGTGACGAACTATAATAATACAGATCATTTCAAAAGATTTCAAGAAAGAGTGAACATGCTTTCAAATCCGGTGGTATAAGTCAAATCAGTTTTAGCTCAAGTAAAACAGAAATGAATCTTCCAGAAATTTCACAACAACATTATATAGCAAATAAGTGCAACAATAAATAAAAGCAAGTACAACCTCTCAAGGCAGCAGTCACTCAACTCATCTTAACAGCTCATACTCTCGGCTCTCAGCCCTCAATACACACTCTCAATAGGTACCTGCGCTCACTGAGGGTGTACAGACTCCGAAGAGGCTCCTTTCAGCCTAAGAACTATAATTTGCACGGACAACTCATGTGCTATAGTATCATATCAAGATCCGCATGGACAACTCACGTGCTACGGTATCATATACCTCACAAACAGGCCCATAACCTCACTCAGTCATGAACCTTTCTAGTCTCTCGGGCTCTCAAAAATCATAAAGATCAGCCCAAACAACAATAATATGATGCATCAATAATAAACAATAGAGACTGAGGTAAAATAAACAAGTAAATTGTGACTGAGTACAAAACAACAATTAAGCAGGTAGTTTAACAGGTACGCGACCTCTGCGGGTCCCAACAGTACCATCACGTAGCCTAAGCATGATTTCTAACATGATTTGTAGTCAAATTTCTATAACACGGTGAGAGCATATAGCTAGTTACAAGTTATTCAACTTTACAGTTCCACGGAATGGACCAAGTCCCAATTCCTATGGTGCACGCCCACACGCCCGTCACCTAACATGTGCGTCGCCTCCAAAATACTCACATAATCCAATAATCCTGGGTTTCATACCCTTAGGACCAGATTTAAAACTGTTACTTACCTCAACCCGTGTAATTTCTTATTCCGCTATGCTTTTGTCTTGTGAATTAGCCTCCAAACGCCTCGAATCTAGCCACAAATAATTCGATTCAGTCAATAAAAATTATAGGAATTAATTCCATATGAAAATACAATTGTTTTTATAAAAATCTGAAATTTCATCTAAAAATCGCCTGTGGGTCCCACAACTCGGAACCCGACAAAAGTTACAAAATAGGAACACCCATCCAACCACGAGTCCAACCATACAAATTTCACAAAAATTTGACATCAACTCGACCCTCAAATCTTCAATTAAAGTCTTAAACAAGCCCAATTCATCCATACATATCCCTTTTATCATTAATAGATTTCATCCTTGGCCTTTAACTCCAAATCTAGGTTATATGATTTAATAGTTAATCATTATTAAGCTATTGAAGCATTAGAATTACCAACCATCCTAACAAGATTCAAAAATTCACTATTCATCTTCTTCTCCATTCAAGAACCCTATGTAACGACCCGACCGATCGTTTTGAGTATTACAACCCCGTTTCCCCATTTACTAATCAAATTGTACTTTACAGTTATTGTGTGAATTGTCGGGGTAATTGGTTCGGGTCCAGTGAGGTTTTGGAATGAATTGGAACACTTAGTTCCAAGGTTTAAAGCTTAAGTTAAAATAATGACCGGATATTGACTTATGTGTAAACGACCTCGGAATTTAATTCTGATGATTCCAATATCTCCGTATGGTGATTTTAGACTTAGGAGCATGTATGGAAAATTATTTAGAGGTCCGTAGTGGATTTAGGCTTGAAATGCCGAAAGATGAATTTTTGGGAAGTTTGACCGGGGGGTTGACTTTTTGATATCGAGGTCGGAATCCGATTCTGGAAATTTGAATAGGTCTGTAATGTGAAATGTGTCTTGTGTGCAAAATTTGAGGTCAATCGGACGTGATTTGATGTGTTTCGCCACAAGATATAGAATTTGAAGTTTCAAAGTTCAATGATTTGGACTGGGGTGTGATTCGTCATTTCGATGTTGTTATGTGTGTTTTGATACCTCGAGTAGGTCCGTGTTATGTTATGGGAATTGTTGGTATGTTCAGACGGGGTCCCGAGTGACTCGGGTGAGTTTCAGATGAGATTTAGAGTATTTTGGAAGTTTTGGCTAAGGCTGGAATTTTTCTGTTGCTGGTGTCTTCGCACCTGCGGAAATGGGCTCGCAGGTGCGATGGTCGCAGAAGCGACACTCAAATCGTAGAAGTGAGGAACTGCTGGCTGGGAAGGCGTCACAGAAGCGCAAGCCAAGGCACAGGAGCGCTTGCACAGGAGCGGCCCAACGCGTGCAGAAGCGCAACCACAGGTGCGGTCCTTGGCATCGCAGAAGCAATTATGGATGGCCAAGCTGTTCTCGCAGAAGCGTGATTTTTCCCGCAGATGCGACCTCTTGTCCGCATCTACGAAATCGCTGGGGGCAGTACCTTAAAATTCGAGGGTTCAACATTTTCACCCATTTTCGGATTTTGGAGCTCGGGTTGGGCGATTTTGGAGAGAAAATTTTCCACACAACTTGGGGTAAGTGTTCTTAACTCCCTTGTGATTATATTCCATGAATTAATCTTCATTTTTGGTGTAAGATTATTGAATCTTCAAGAGAAATAGAAGGAAATTTTTATAATGTCACAAAACGAATTTTTCAAGTTTGAATACCGATTTGGAGTCGGATTTGAGTGAAATTAGTATGGTTGAACTTGTAATTTGATGGGTTGTCATATTTTGTGAGTTTCATCGGATTTTGAGACATGGGCCCCACGGGTGATTTTTGGGGCGTAATTTCAGATTTTTTGTAGAAAATATTAGTATTTTGATATGGAATTAATCCCTATAATTTTTGTGAGCTGAATCAAATTAGTTGTGACTAGATTCGAGCTGTTTGGAAGTTGATACGAGCATAATGGAATTTTTGGAGCATTCCTTAGCTTGATCGATATTGGATTTGGCTTGTTCGAGGTAAGTAACTCTTCTAATCTTGGAGTTAAGGGTATGAACCCTGAATATATGTATTTCGTGAATTGTTGGGAGGTGACGCACATGCTAGGTGACGGGCGTGTGGGTGTACACTATAGAAATTGTGACATAATTATTTTTGTGGAATTTTGTAGTTAAATAATCTTGGCATTTTCCATGCGGTTTTATGTGTTAAAGAAATTGAGCTGAAAAGCATATTAAAAAATTATGTTGAGGCTATGTGCCAGTATTATTGGGACCCACAGAGGTCATATTGCTGTGAATTATTTGTTTAAATTGAAAATTATACTCAGTCATAGTCATGTCATTACATATCATATCTCAGTCTCTGTTATTATTTATTGATACATCATATCATCATTTTTGAGATATTTTCATGACATTGTGAGCCCATGAGAGAGAGAATGGAGAGATTGATGACTGAGTGAGGCCAAGGGCCTGATTGTGAGGATTATTATGTGGATCGGGGCTGCCCACCTGCAGCAGGCCTTATAGACTTTATTATAGCACGTGAGTTGGTCGTGTGGATCCAGATATTATTATAGCACGTGAGTTGTCCGTGCAGATTATAGCGCTTGGGCTGAAGGAGCCCCTCTGGAGTCTGTACACACCCCCAGTGAGCGCAGGTACCTACTGAGTGCGAGTGTCAAGTGCCGAGTGCCGATTGATGAGTGACTGAGAGGCATGCGTGATTGTGAGGTATGCCCGAGTGGCATGAGTGACTGTGAGGTATGCCCGAGAGGTAGGAGTGACTGCAAGGTTTGCCCGAGGGGCTGTATATGAGTGATGTTCTGCCCGAGGGGCTGTTTATGATTTTATCACTGAGTTGTATCGCATTGGCATACACACATGACATACAGGCATAGAGATATATTTTTCCTCATGTTGTACAACATCACATCACTCATGATTTCTCACACATTTTTACAGTTGTGGATAATGATGCATTTGTTTTACACGAGTTATTCGGAAGGAAAATGAAACATCTTATTTATTATTGAAAATATTTTGGGAGAAATTATTGTTTTCAAACTATTCATATTTTTGGCAACTTCGGCAAACGATTTGGGTTTTCACTGATGTATTTGAAAGGAAGAACTATTATTTTGAAATCATGATTTGGCTGAACATTTTATCTCTGAGCTACTTCTGGTATTATTTGCTTTATGTTGTTATGGATTGTTGTGGACTATTGGTTATGGACCCGACCTTGGTAGAAGCTCGTCACTACTTTCAACCTACGACGAGGTCGGTTGTACTGATACTACACTTCTGCACATTGCGTGTAGATGTTGGCTATTGTTATTGCTGTGCTCGATGGTTGCGGGACTTGAAGATGTACCTGCGTTCCTATTGTAGCTGCCTCTTGTTCAGGGTAGACTTAGATTTATAAAAGCTCTATTTATATATTATTCAAACACACTATGTAATTATTTCATTTCCGCTTTGTATACTCTATTCTTAGAAGCTCATGATTTGTACTACGAGTTCTTGGGGAATGTATAAGGTTAAGATAATTATTTACTTAAATTGCTTTAATAATTATTATTGGAATTGAATAGTTGAAAGTTGGCTTACCTAGCGGGTTGGGTTAGGTGCCATCACGACTAATTGGATTTTGGGTCGTGACACCCTAACTCACAATACACATTTCAAGGACTAGCATAATTCTTCAATCAATTGGTACTTTCTACTTCACAATACATTCCAAATACTTAATCCATAGTTGTATTTAAGTGTAGGGTGGAGAATTTACCTTTTGCAGCTCAAACCCTAACTTAAACCCTTTTGAATGATTCTTGAAGATTAGAGAAATTTTTATGAATTTCAATCCATGTAGATGTTAATACTACCATTAACTAGTGTTAATCCATTATAAAAATATCATAAAACTCACCTTTGATGTGCATTTGGGTTGAGGATGCTCCACCGTCTCTCTAGAACCCAAAACTTAGCCAAAAATGTTATCTTTTTCTCTCTCCCCGAACCTCCCTTGTTTTATAAAACAAATGAGCTGTGAAGGCTGGCTGTGTAGGCTACACAGATTGGCTATGCAGCTTAACCCTCCCCTTCACTTCCATACTGTGTTTTCCTACGCAAGACCCGCATAGCTGTTCTGCCACTCTTTAGTAAAATAGTCATAACTTCTTGTAGAAATATGAAAATAAGGAAAGGTTTGTTGCGTTGGAAACTAGACTCAAAGAGCTTTAATGTGATAGGTTATACACCATATAACTCTTCATATCTTGAAAGTTATGCTCGTTTGAAATTAGATCTTGTGCAAACTCACTTTAAGCTTTATCCCATCATATAACTTTCAACTTGGCATAGCTTTAGGGCTCTTCTTAGACCCTAAATCATTTTTAATGTACCTCATACATATATTATCATGATCAATTGATATCATCCAAATTACCAGTCTTGTTCATACCCGAATTCATATGATTAGCACCCGCCAATCTTCTTAATGGTCTTAAAACACTTAGAAATTTTTCCGGGGTGTTACAACAATATCCCATATGCAGGAAAATCGTTAATAGTCAACATTAAATTAGTACGCAATTTGAAATTCTGCTTGGTTTATATGCCATATGTTTCAACACCATCATACTACAACTGTTTTAGCTAATCAATCAAAGGTTGCAAATATATATCAATCAAACTTTTTGGATTACGTGGACCGAGGATAAGACAATTTAAAAATATATATGGACTAGTCATACACAACTCAGGTGGTAGATAATAAGGTGTAAGAAAGACAGGCCAGCATGAATATGGTGTCGCAGATATAGAAAAAGGCATGAAGCCATCCTCACACAAACCTAACCGAATGTTCCTTGGTTCACTAGCATAATCTGGATATGTCCTATCAAAGTGCTTCCAAGCTTCTCCATTTGAAGGATGACACATAACACCAGGTGGTCTTCTATATTCAAAGTACTATCTCATATGAGGAGCATAACTCATCGATGCATATAACCTCTTTAACCTAGGTATAAGAGGTAAATAATGCATTGCCTTTACTACGACCATATTCCCGTTGGAAAGCCTCTTGAAACGAGGCTTTTCTCAAATTTTACGACTTTCTAAATTTGCATCATCTTTATAATATAACATGCAACCATCTTCACAACAATCAATTCTCATTGACGAAAGTCCTAACTTAGAAACCAATCTATTTGCCTTATAGAAATCACCAGATAAGTTGATATTTAGGTCAACTAGTTCACTCATAAAGTCAATGAAAGAGTCCATGGCCGCTTGAGAAATATTTCAATCAAATTTGATACTTAGTAATCTAACTACAACAGACAGCTCAGAGTGCGGACTTCCTTCACGTAGTGGACGACTAGATTCCTCTAACTATTCATAAAAATATTTTGCATCATCATTAGGAGTTTGTTCAATATTTTCATTGGGCTCACCCCCAGAGTGCATCCCAAAAGCACCCGTAACCATATCCTGAATTCTAGAATCATGATTTGTATTCTCCACCGACCTACTACTTTCACCAACAACCATATTATGAAATATTCCACGGCTACCATCGATCTCTCCATGATTAGTCCACACAAAGTAATTCTCTATAAACCCCTTCCTATAAAGATGAAGCTTAACTTCCTCCGATTTTTTAAACTTCATACAATCGTACATGACACAAGGGCACCTAATTACTCCTTCAACTTGGTATGGTGAAAGTGACATTGCATATATAATAAAGTTATCACCCCCTTCTACAAAATTCACCTGAAATCCTCACCGATTAGGATAATTTCTATTGTACATCCAAGTACGATGTTCCATCTATACAAATAAAACAAAAACAAATTAATTTATTCTACAATTATAAATTAATTAAATCTTTTTTAGTTAATTAAGATAATTAATTTTTCCTAATTACACCAAAATTAAATTATAGTAAATATCCTAACAATTTAAACATAAACTAAAAGTTCAATTTATATCCTAAAAGTTCAATTCATATCCAAAAAATTTAATTCATATCCTAAAAGTTCAACCCATACCCTAAAAGTTCAATTCACAAGAACAAAGCCTAAAAACTCAATTCAATTCATATCCTAAGAGTTTAAACATAAACTAAAAGTTCAATTTATATCTTAAAAGTTCAATTCATATCCAAAAAATTCAATTCATATCCTAAAAGTTCAACCCATACCCTAAAAGTTTAATTCACAAGAACAAATCCTAAAAACTCAATTCAATTCATATCCTAAGAGTTTAAACATAAACTAAAAGTTCAATTTATATCCTAAAAGTTCAATTCATATCCAAAAGGTTTAAGACAATACAAACTTAAACAATCAATTTACACCATATGTAATCAATTCAATTAAACAAGACCTAAACCCTAGATTTCAATAAAATGCAAAGCTAAATAATTAATTTAAACACTAATTAACTAATTCATAACTAATTAACAGAATATTAAATTTATACAAAAAAGATATAAGTTGTAATTCATACCTAGAATTTTTAGGAGGTGGAGAAGGAGGGGCGGCAGTGGTGGAGTCAGTGGCAGCAGCGGCGGCGACGGCGGGGGAGTGGCGACGCGGGGCAGTGGCTATGTGGGGTGGAGAATGGATTTGTGTGAGGGAAATAGAGAAGGAGAGGGGGAAGGGTGCTGTGTGTGTGAGGGAGAAGAAAGTGAGGAGTGACCAGCTTTGGTCTGTTATTTTTAAAAAATAAAACTAAATTGTTTTTGTTTTTGTGTTTTTATTTCTTAAAATATTATAAATTATAAAAATAATTATTATAAACTATACGAATTTATTTTATTCACACATATATTTATTATAAATAATTATAAACTATAAGCATAATTTTTATAAATAATTATATTAACTAATTACTTTTAATAAATTATAATAGCATCTATCTAAGTTAGTTTTCTAAGTTATAATTAAGTATATGAGTAATTTCATACACACACAAGTACACACACACACACATACACTATATTGTAATTGATGATCAATCACATACATTACTACGTACGAAAAATTCATCAATTGATAAACGAATATTATTCTATTTTAAATATGTTTAGTCGTTTGACCTATTATTCGAAACGTTTTATTTTTAATATTCATCGATGTATCTAAATAAGTTATAAGTCGTTGAATCAATTTACAAATAGATATATTTGAAGATGATCAATTATATATACTAATTAGATTATTGCTTCTTCACAAGTCTATCCCCAAAAGAACCTGACCCTGTGGCCCTAGCGCTTCATAGTCTTATATATTTGCAGCTATACCTATACACACATACACACACACACACACACACACACACACACACACACTTCATTGTACTACTTTAACTATATATAGCATGTTATAGTATATGTTAGTGTATTCATTATTTGTATTACAAAATAAAGTGTTAACGGATTACATTTATATTATTTAGATAGTAAAGTTTGACCATGTTTGACCTATTAACTCGTTTACTTAATGCTAATAACTTATTTCGTTTCTTTAATTTGTGATCCATATATATATACATGTCAAAGATGTTTAGTATTAATTCTTCTTTATTTCATTCATTCATCACTAATAATGCATGACATAGATTAATCTATATAGGTCGATACATTTTGTTTTTAATATTCATCGATATAGGTCGAAACGTTTTATTTTTAATATTCATCGATGCATCTAAGTAAGTTATAAGTCGATGAATCAATTTACAAATAGATATATTTGATGATGATCAATTATATATACTAATTAGATGATTGCTTCTTCACAAGTCTATCCCCAAAAGAACGCTCTAGCGCTTCGTATTCTTATATATAGGCGGCTATACATTATATATATATACACACACTTTGTTGTACTACTTTAACTATATATAGCTTGTTATAGTATATGTTAGTGTATTCATTATTTGTATTACAAAATAAAGTGTTAACGAATTATATTTATATTATTTAGATAGTAATTATTAAAGTGATTCAAAAGTTTGACCAAAATATACCAACCAAAGTTGGTCGGTAAATGCTTCCCCTGCAATAACCGATCAACTTTGGTCGATAAACTTAAATTAAATTCTATAAATTTTATAAAATATTTTAAATAATAATATAATTATTAAAATTTTAAAAAGTGGGTCCACATTACCGACCAAAGTTGGCCGGTAATCAAAAAGATGCTTTGACTAAGAAAGTCTGACTACTTCGGTCAAATTTTTGACCAATACACCGACCAACGTTGGTCGGTATGTAATTTTAAAAAATGTAAAATATTATTTTTGTAGTTTTCGTTCGTGTTGGACAGTTTTCTGGTCGCTTTTGTTGACCGACCAATGTTGGTTGGTATGGCTTGGTCGATTTTTCCCTCATTTCTAGTAGTGGATTTTGCCGTTCTACAGTAACTATTCGTCTTTAGAAGGGGTCGAACTTTGGAATTTTTTTTTAAGTTTAACCACATTTTCTCTTTCTTTGCTATATAGAATTAGGTAAACTAAAAACAAAGGGTAAAACAAAAGTCAGCGAAATATATATATACAAAAGAAGTAGTATTGGGTTAAGAAAGTGTACTTGAAAGAATTAAAAAAAGATCTAATTGAGGAAAACATTTTCCTTTAAGAAAAAGAAGAATAAAAAAAGTAGCTTGAATATAAGAAAAAAAAGAAGAATAAAATGACTTTTGCTAGGATAGAGTTTCGAACACTCACCCATCAACAACATTAAGCCTCCAGCATCCCTCCTTAATCAAAGCACCCATTAAAGTTTTGTTTTCCTGGGTGCTTTCTGATCTATTGTTCATTTTTATTAAATGTTTTATAAAACTATACCTACTCTAAGTTGAGGTTAGTGGATGCTTGAGCACCCAAATTTTACATATAGATCTGCCCATGTAACAACTATAGTTGTTGATGTCATTTTAAGTTGGTATGTAAGAGATAAAATCAAGTCAATATCCTGTATATATACCATGAATAAGTATTGTCTTTCTGTTGGGCTGTTTCTGTTACTACTATTATATATTTACCAATAGATGCTACTATGTACATGTAACTAGTGGCTTCCATTTAGCAGAACTAAGCATGAAATTTGAGTGCCATGCCGAGAAGCAACCTCGGCAAAGCCTACATGAATTTATACATGTGTTAACAACAAAATTTAAGTCCCAAATTGATCGGTAAAAAAAAAAGACCAGTTTAAGCGGAATAAACAAATATATTCTTTAGTTTTTTTTTTAATAAAACCGACCGACATCGGTTAGTTTTTTTGCACAAAACCCTTGAAGTCTAGTTTCCAACATATTTGATTGGTACTTTTAACCGATTTTTTTTCCTCAAGAAACCGACCGAAACAGTCGGCTGTTATTTAAGGAGCAAAAAAAGTACTTGAATGGAGCGACATAGCTCTTCTCTCTCATCAAAAACCCTAGTGACTATACCTTAGGAAGAGGGAACCTCTATTTCCTCTCCGGCCACTGGTTGGCTGGTTCCGGCAGCTAGTCAGCCGTCTACATTTCCCACACCACTTATACAAACATCAAACCAAACCCTAATAATACCCAATGGTACAAGAATCGTTTACAAATAGTTGCATTAAATGTTCCTATGTAATATAGTACGCCTCTTTTCATTAAACTTATCAGTTTCTGCATCGAGAACCTATTATCAAATGAAAAAAAAGTGAAGTATAACAGAAAATCATCAAACAAAACCTACTATACGCAATTGTTAGTAAGTTTTCTTATGGCGAGCCGGATCTATATGAATTGCACGAAGTTATTTCGCTTCAATGTGAGATTAAAGGATCCTATATTATTGGATTGATTGAGAGTTCACATATATTGATCAAACTATTTTATTTGAGAATTATGTGCATCTATTATTAAAACCCGTGATTTATTTTAAAGGCTCAAGATGATTACTAGCAGATGAGAACCCTAAAGTGGTCTCTATGGTGGAAACTAGATGCGGAGACCTTCATTGCTAGTGCTTGAATATCTTTCCAGGCCTGCCACAAAGTCTTTTTGGTAAGGTGTCATGACTCATATCCCTCCACAGGGGTCATGATGGCACATAATTTCTAAAAGTAGGTAAGCCGATCACTTTACATTATTTAAAAAAATAAAAACATGATATAACGAAATCGAGTTTAACATAAATAGAAAAACAGATGTAATAAAAGCCCAAAGTGGCAATACTCAACATAACTCCCCAGAACTAAGTATTATAGACTCACGAGCTCTAACTAAATATACGAGAATATCTCAAAAAATACAGTACTATTTGAAATACATAAACAATAACAATTAAACAAAGAGAGTGATTCCAAGGCCTGCGGTCGGATCATGCAGCGAATACCTTGAAGTATTCGATATGCAGAAGGCCTCACTGACGATCAGCTCGATCCAAATTACCTGGATCTGCACAAATAGATGTGCAAAAACATAGTATGAGTACACCACAATCGGTACCTAGTAAGTATCAAGACTAACCTCGATGAAATAATGACGAGATTCAAGTCATATGATACCAATTAGACAAATAACCTGGGTAGTGAATATAACAAGAAACTGGCAATAAATATATAACTTAAAATAACAACAATAATCTCTTTAGAATGTGTATTAACAACTCAGTGTAGTAAAATCCATCTTTGATCATAAAACAGTAAATAGAGGTGAGGCATGTGATAACACGTCAAATGCAACCATTTACACATATAAGTGCAAAACGGAAACTTTTAGCAACAATTGTGTAATGAAAATATCAACTCTGTCTCAACACAATTACCACAACAAGAAGGACACCCCGAAATATCACATAACATCATCAACAATGCCACCCTTATTTCACCACATGGACACATAACAATGGAATGTCTCCCTTATTTCGTCAAATGCACATATAGCTACCCTTATTTCACAACGTAGGCAGCAAGAGATAATACCACCCTTATTTCACCCTACGTGCACAACAATAGAACGAAAAAGACCTCGTGATGACACCCCCCAATCAATTCGCTCAACATGCCCACAAGTGCCATAATACCACAAAACATTGATACTAAGTGTCACAATATCGCAAGCACTGATACCAAAGTTTCAGCAAGATATAAGCTCAAAACTTTCAAAAATAGTGCACGTGGACATAACAATAATCACATAAGCAGAGGAGTGTTCCACAAATAAAGCATGACTATGGCTAAATCAATGTAATGATAAATATCAAATAGTCATAAAGTGATTTCAACATGTTTTCATATAAAGTTCATTATCACATTAAGGCATATTTGTAGCCTACAATCTATTTTAGTAAAAACCACAAATAGTACCCGTATACACACTCGTCACCTCATGTACACGTTACTTTTCACATCATAGAAATTAACAAATTAGGGATAATACCTAAAGGGTCCCCCCCCCCAAGGTTATTCAAGATACTTGATCCACATCCAATCCGCACTCAATAGTGAGTGAAAACGGTCGTTGGAAGAATAGTACCCAACAAGAGTCGGAGTCGATTTTCACAGGGAGTTTAATATGGGTGTTAGGGTGTACACTTGATGAGAGTAAATGAAATAATATAAATTGCGCTTCCAAACAAGGGATTTTGTTTTCTACTTCTAAAATAAAACAAATAATCATAAACTAATGAGAGAAAACTAGAAAGTGAGTAGTTGTTTTTGTCAAATGGATAAAAGGCTTAGGGATGTAACATTCGCCTAGGTTCTAACCGAATGGGTAAATAACGTTATGCTTATTTTAGTGAACGGGATGTATTATAACTCTAAACTCCAAATTACCCACTCAATACCTCTCGGTTATAGAGTGATTGTGCCCGAATTGGCTGTCGCATGCCCAATTGAGTATCAATTCAATTTGTTGATGTGGGCTCAAGTTGGATTTTGCCTATATCTAGTTCAAACTCTTTAATTAGACTATTCGAAACCTTAACAAGCCCAATTTCTTGTTAGCCATATTTTTCTAGACTAGGTCCCTCTTTCTCAAGTGAGATCCAAATCAAATAGGCATGAATCCAAGTTTGCAACCATTAATTCTAGAAATAATGCATAAAGAAGGCTAAATAATAAATACTCAATCATAAAAAAGACATTAAATTAATTACCCATATGGTTTACACACAAAGGTTGGGTCACAACCCTAGAAAAGATCTAGCTACTCATAGTTGAAATTGAAGAAAACAAGGAAGAAGAAATAATTAAAGCCTATAACTAAAATTAAATTGATAAAACTAATAATTCTTAATCCAAAATAGTCGCTAATTACCCAAAGTAGTAAAATATAACTGCTATAGCTCAAAATATTACAAAACTTGCCCCCAAATATGTTTTTCATCTTTTTATAGTGGCCAAAATTTTACTGACAAATATGCCTTTTGGGAAGTTCTACGGCCGCACAATTCCATATGCAGTCCGCACTTTTGTTGGCTCCAGCAAGTGTAGAGATTCTGCAGCCGCACAATTCCATCTGCGACTGCACTTTAGCTTCTGCGACCGCACTTTTCCCTCTGCGGCTGCATTTTGGCAAGGCTTTACACTCGGTCATTTTGCACATTCTCTAAAATTTTGAATTCTTGTCAGTGCGGCCATATTTTGTGCCCACACATTTAGTAAACGGACCGCACTTCTCCAAAAATCCTCTGAGCTCTAGGTACCATATCTGCGTCCACAGAAGTATTTCTACGGAGTGCACTTTCTTCTACGGCCGCAGAATTTCTTCAACAGAACGCACTTTGGCATGCTGCACTCCTTCTTGTCTTCATGAGCTGAAACACTCCCTTTTAAATTAGAATTTTTCGTTAAGGTCCAATTCTCCAACATGCCTGCAATTTACACAATTCTTTTAGTTTTGGCAACATGAATCAACACTTTCGGACTAAAAACTAAAGCAAGAAGGTACTAATAAGTGGTTAAAATCCTCACTTATCAATACATACCTCAACTAAGACAAATTAGTACTCTAAAAATCTCTTCCCACATGAATCAACTTCCGGACGGCTCGAATCTAGCCAAAAATAACTTTATAATATCAATAGAAGCTATAGAAAATAACCCCAAAGGATAAAGTTTCGATCTTGAACAAAAATAAAAAAGTCAACTCAAAATATCAACATGTGCTCGCCTCCCAAAACCCGACAAAAATTACAAATTCTGAACACCCATTCGAATTCGAGTCCAACCATACCAATTTCATCCAAATCTGACTCCGATTCAGGATTCAAGTCCCCATTTTTTATTTAGAAAAGTACTTACTAAAATCCCCAATTTTCTCACTCAGATTTATCAAGCAATGTCACGACTCAAAACTCGACCTGTCGTGATGGAGCCTATCATAATACTAGGCAAGCCAACATCTCACACATACTAACACTTTTAAAACTCGAATATGCGGAAGTAAGTTTAAATAATTAAGAATTTCACAAATACTGGATATTAACCTTAAAATCAATACAAGAATCCTCCCAAAAGATCTCGATGTCACAAAGTACATGAGCAGCTATATATATAATAATATAGTCTGGTACACTATCTGGAAAGTAAGGCAAAAATACATAAAATTGAAAGATAGAGAAAGGAGGATCAATGTCTGCGAACGCCAAGCAACTACCTCGATGATCTCCGAACAGGTAGACTCCACGATCAATAACCGCCGTGCCCGGAAATGCATGAATCTGTACACGAGGTGCAGGGTGTAGTGTGAGTATAACCAACTTAATAAGTATCGCAAATAAACAGGGTAAGGTAAGAGGAGCTTAATTTGTTGAACTCACTAGTTAAATCAGTACAATTCTATCTTCTTCTTTTTTTTATTAACATATTATGAGATTTAAAGTTAACCCATAAGGCTTTGTGATACGAATATCCGTGTGTGCATGTGCACTGATCCTGAAATACCCTGCTCAGCAGTATTATGGCAAGTAGGGGAAAGAAAACAAGTAAATCCAATAAATGATCAAGAAACTACAAGTTTCACACACTGCACGGACAACTCACGTGCTGCACGGACAACTCACGTGTCAATAATATCAATATATGCATCCGCACGGATAACTCACGTGCCAATAATATCAATATATGGATCCACACGGATAACTCACGTGCCAATAACATAATCCGCCCAGCATAGCCGCAGGCCCAAGTCCAAACTATCATAGAGAAGCAAGTGTACAAGTATGTCATGAATGAAATAAGATTCTCCTATCCTTGGCCCGGTATAAATAACATGCTAAAGTGTAGGCATGTGCAAAATATGCTATCGTAGCTAAATCCGGAAATTTCATTAATGAAAGGCATTTATCAGGTTCGTTTAGTGATTAAACCTCTAAGTAGACTCATTATTGCTCAATTGGATATCGAAGCTAGAAGCTTAACAGTCATTTTTGGGCTTATAGGAGCTCGAGCACAATCCAAACATGAATACACAACCCCGGTGCCCGCACATGGGATCATCCCCACACATGTGCGCATGCAAAAGCACGTGGCTATCACAATAATTCAGGCAACTACTGCCTCAACCGAGTTTAAATACGATACTTACCTCAAGCAACTCGAATCACTCCGCTAGCAAGCCCTTGCCTCGCGAATCAGCCTCCGAGCGCCTCGAATCTAGCCATAAATAGTTCGATACAATCAACACGAGCTAAAAGAATTAATTCCCTAAGAAAATATCAAGTTCTTAATCAAAAGTCAAAAAGTCACTCTAAAGTCGGCTCCGGGGCCCACGTCTCAAAATTCGATAAAAGTCACAAAATATGAAAGCCCATTCAACCACGAGTCCAACCATACCAAATTTACCAAAATCTAACAACAAATTGACCCCCAAATTCCCAATTTAAACTCTCCAAATCCCTAGCCTCAACTTCCAAAATCACACCTCAAAACCACACAATCTAGGTGGGAAAAATCAATGGGGAAACATAATTATTGAATAAATTTAACCACAAGTGTAGTAACTCAAGAAACCCCTCGAAACTCCTCTCAAAAATCACCTAATCCCGAGCTTGAAATATTTAAAATGAATAAAATCTCGGAAAACCTCGAATTTAAACACTGCCAGGCATTTCCGCACCTGCGGAGCCTGGGCTCGCACCTGCACTCCCGCTTTTGCGGAGAAACACTCGCTTATACGAAACTCACTTAACAACCGACCAAGTGCACTTGCGGTCTCAGCTTCGCACCTACGGGACCACATATACGAACCATTCCTCGCTTCTGTGACTCCCATGCTGCCCGTCAAAATCCACTTTTGCGGTCGACCTCGTACAGATGCGCATCCGCATCTGCGGAAATTTTTCCGCACCTGTGACCTCCAGTGACTTTCCTCCTCTTCGCAGCTGTGCAATCTTAGATGCTTCTGCGGCTCTGCAATCGTAGGTGTGATGACACCAGATCTGCAGCACCTTTGCATAAGACTTAAGCTAAATTCGATCTGTTAACCATCTGAACTCCACACGAGGTCCCCGGGACCTCATCAACCAAACATACCAACAAGTCCTAAAATATGATACGAACTTAGTCAAGCCCTCAAATCACATCAAACAACATCAAAACACGAATCGCACCCCAATTCAAGCCTATTGCAACTAAGGAAATTCCAACTTCCACAAAGGACGCCGAAACCTATCAAATCATGTCTGATTGACCTCAAATTTTGCACAGAAGTCAAAAATGACACCACGGACCTACTCCAACTCCCGGAACCCCAATCCGAGCCCGGTAACCATAAAGTCCACTCTTGGTCAAACTTCTAAATTTTCAACTTTCGCCATTTCAAGCCTAGTTCAACTATAGACCTCCAAATCACAATCCGGACACACACCAAAGTACATAATCACCCAACGGAGCTAACAGAACCATCAAAACTCAATTCTGGAGTCGTTTACACATGAGTCAACATCCAGTCAACTTTTTCAGCTTAAGATTCCAACCTTGAGACTATGTGTCTCAACGCATTCCGAAACCTTTCCTGACCCGAACCGACTACCCCGGAAAGTCACATAGAAGTTATAAAGTACAAAATGAGCAGTAAATGGGGGAACGTGGCTACAACTCTCAAAATGACCGGCCTGGTCGTTACAATCAATTATTAAAATTAAGGTTGGAATCATGAATAATAAGCAAATCTGAGTAAAAAATGCTTACCCCAATCCAAATCGTGACAATCCCCTTCAAAATCACCTACCTTTGAGCTCCCAATCTCAAAATGTGATAAATGAAATTAAACACTCGTTCAAGATATATTCTGCCCAGCATTACGGCTTTTGTGGTGCTTCTGTCGCATTTGGGACACTGTATCTGCGGAAAAATCATCGCAGATGCTGAAACAACTTAAATCCCAAAGATCTTCTTCTGCGGCCAACACACTGCTTCTGCGTTGTCGCTTCTACAAACCATCGGGCGCACCTGTCCCGTCACTTCTTCGACAAAAACTCTGCATCTATGGACACCTCTTGCCTATCTTCTCGTCACATCTGCGCATCCTCCTCTCGTCGGTGCGGCTTCGCACCTACGCACCTCTCTACTGCAGGTGTGATCGCACCAGACCTACTGCACCTCAACAATGACCAAACTTCTTCTAGGTGATCCGAAATCCATCCGAGCCACTCGGGACACCGTCCAATCATACCAACCAATCTCAAATCATAATATGAACCTACTCGAGGCCTCAAATCATGCAAACAACATGAAAACCACGAATTGCACCTTAATTTCAAGCCTAAGGAACTAATCACATAGGAGTTAGTATTTTCCTTAGCCAATGTTGTAGAAATGCCTTTACATGTTGACATGGCTACATGCAATGGTACTAGGCCTAATTGTGCAAAGTTTAAAGTAGAAGTTAATTTGTTGGGTAACTTTACACAAAGAATTACGATTGTAGAGCAATATGATGAATCGGGTAAGGAAGAATAGAAATTGATCAAGATCATATATGATTACCATCCTAAGTATTTCCAAACTTGTAACAAGCAGGGTCACAATGAGAAGGAGTGAAATTTTTTGCATCCTAAGTTGATTACTATTGTTCAGGAAGCTAAAGATGATAATGGAGGGAGTAAGGAACATGTCGGGTTTGCTACGATTTCAACTAGGGTTCTTATTAGTTGTAAAGTAGTGGGAAATCCTAAACCTAATCCAACTAGGATGGAATGGATTAAATCAAGGAGCAAGTATCAAAAAGATAGGAGTGTGAGAGAAATTATTCCTACAACTGGTAAGAAACTTGTGCCAGTTGATGCTACAACCAATCAAATTACTACTAGTAATACGTCTGAGGCCTTCGATGATGAAGATGATAATAATGTTTATTGATTTTTCAAACAACTGAAAAGGTTCAAAGTGTAAGAGTGGAGGAAATTGTGTAGGAGATGCAAAGCCCTACATCTAGCGTACACCCCAAAAGTAAAGAAACTGGGAGAAAAACTGCAAAAGCTAGTAAGGATGGAATTCCTAATACTAATTAACAATGGAATGATGAAGAGAAGGAATATGCATATGAATGGCTGTATAAATCCTTTGGCAAGGTCTTAGATAATAACTTAGTTACTATGAGTTAGTCATGTCAATAGGTTCCCTTGCAAACTCTAGATCAGTAACCAAGAAGGACGGGAAGTCAAATACAACTTTATGGAGTGATGAAGTTGATGCAATGAATAAGGAGAGTACCAAAATTGAGGATGACAACAAGGGTGAATAAGCAAATAAATTTTTTATCTCTAATCAGGAAGTCTACCCAATGCTAGAGAAAAATCAGATGGTAGAAGATGGAACTGGAAATAAAAAAGAGACTTAGCTAGAATTGGTTAAGACCAAGGAGTTAGATCCTGGAACTGCTGGTATCGAGTTTTGCCAGACCCATCGAATAGACAAGATTGAATTAACATATAAGAGGACCCGATGAAGCGAATGTCGAATAGAAAAGATTGAATTAACATATAAAAGGACCCCGATGAAGGGAATTTAGGGTATGGTGATGAGGAGAAAGATGATAACTCTAAAAAATCAGAATTATACTCCTCCACCAAATCCTAAGTAGTTACCTCTTATTGTTGCTTCTGCCTTAAACAATAAAATAAGCTGGTGAATCAGCTTAAAGTATCGGGAGGTAATGAAAAGAAGAAGAACTTACAGATGGTAGCCAAGAATTTTGAACATAATCCTTTAGCAATAAAGTATCCCAATTTTAAAGAAACCAGCTAAGGAGATTAGCATCGGTGATGAGGAAGAGTTAAACATTGAGTCTACTACTCCGAATTTTTAGAATATTGCTACAAATGGTGATATATATCTCAAGATAGGCAGCAATGGCTAGGAGGGATGCTAAGCAAGGTAGAAGCATTAGAGGAAAACGTGTCCCACTAAAACCTAAGGCTGAAGGTGTTTAAAAAAGGAGAACTTTATTTAAATCCAACAATAATCAATGAATATGTCACTCATATGGAATATAATGTCTATTAAAACACAGTACGCCTTTGAAAGGCTCAATCTTCTAAATAGACAAAAATAATTTTCTTCATTGCTCTAATGGAGACATTTCAGTATTATAGGCACATTGAGAGGTATAAATTATGTATTCGTATGGGGTTTTCATGGAAAAATATCATTGGGAAGATATGGGTCTTTGTGGATGAAACTTTTCAAGTAAAAGTGAGCATGATACTGAGTAGATGTTGTCTTTGAAGACGACACACCTTGATGGCACACAAGAATTCAATATAACCTTGATATATGCTAGTATAAATATAACAACAAAAACTGAGTCATGGTATATGTTGTAAGCAATGGTTGTGTAACTATCCGATCGATCATTTCGAGCTTTACCACTTCGTTCGATGATTTGAGATCTTCAGTATTTCGCGTATATGGTGGGTTTCAATTTTCAAAAGGTTCGTAGTTGATTTGGGAGAATAATTCTCCATTCGAAAGATTTAAGTTGGAAGAGTTGACCATGGTTTGACTTTTGAGTAAACAATCTTGTATTCGTATTTTGATGGTTTTAATAGGTTCGTATGCTTATTTTGGATTTAGGCATATGTTTGAATTTTGATTTGGAGGTTTTCGAGGTTGATTTAGCCCTAGTTGTCAAAAGTTGAAAATTTTAAGGTTAGAAAAGTTCAAAAGTTTTACCGGGAGTTGACATAGACGCTATCAGGGTCAGATTGCTGTTTTGGGAATTGCAATAGGTCGTTTTTGTTATTTGTGACGTGTACAAGGTTAGAGTTCCTTTTAGATTGGTTAGGCTTGAGAATCAAATTTTTGGTTGAAGTTGGATGTTTATGAACTTAAGAGATTGATCTTGATCGGGACAGAGCCCAACCATACCAAACAATACACGTCTAAATCATACTGACCAAACAAGCAACTCCGAAGCAAATAGAGCGCAACAACATCTTCCGCAAAGCTGATAGCCTACTTGGAGGACTCTCGACCTGTCTATCGGGACCTGCGGGCATGAAACGCAACGTCCTCAGGCAAAAGGGACGTCCGTACAAATAATGTACCGAGTATGTAAGGAATAAAAATCAGTAAACAATAAACATGAGAAAAACATGGAGTAAAAGGCTTGACATGTATGTCTGAATAACTCTGTGAATTATTAATATTTAGAATGTCATGCATATGCGTAGAAATATCATACCATGCTTAGGTATATGCGATCAAAACATCATCAAGCCTCTGAGGGCATCCCATCAAATCATCTCGGCCAATGTGGGCAAATCGTCAACGTATACCAGTTGATCAGGTGGTGGTGCATATCTAACGCCATAATCTTTTTCCATATCCCATATACATATAATATATGCGTATATAACTCCATCTAGTCATGGGTCAATGTACATGTATAAATGCATGAAATGCATAAGAATTATGTTAATAAGATTTCTCGGAATATCATAAAATCAATATGCCTTTTGGATAAACTTTATCAAATACGTATTTTTCTGAGACCCATGAACATAAGATATAATAATAATTCATATGGAGAATCAAGAATATAGACACCGCTAGTACTTCTATGAATAGAGTCATTTATGAAAATTGCGCGTTTACTCATTTCGTTTGTATCGTATGGATCATGCCAAAAGAAAGAAGGGATAGCCTCTACATACTTGAGCCGATTCTCTTGACAATCCCTCTAACACACGTCAATTGTGACAACACGTAACGGCAAGATCGGAGTAGCTAAAAATCCGTATGATATCTTGAGAAAGATTGCATCGTACTCCCTTATAATTGCAAAATCTCACGTTGTTTTGAATTGTTGAAGATCTTGTCTTGCTTATGTGACTTACGTTTGTAACACACAAACATTCACGTTTGAATTCTTATCAGATGCATATGAGAATGAGTTTGTGATTCACGTTACAATAGCATTAGAGAAGAAAGAACATTTAACTCATTAGCAAGCCTCTTCTCATAAATTTCATGCCTCTTTCCACCAAGTTGGAATGCATAATCATCTATGCCATACTCAATATCAAAAGGAAGCAAATTACTCTTGCACTTTAACTTAGATATTATAGTTAATGACTTGATATGCATCAAAATATCATCATCCACAAAAATTATAAAGTCACCAACATAAGAAATAAGAGTATAGTTTATTACCTCCAAAAATACCTTAGGTGTTCTAGGAAGGCCAAGAATGTGAATGAACCAATTATACATATCATACTTGGACTTATTTACTAATGGAACAACATCACCTTGTATTCTTTTATGCAATGATTCCAGCTTAGCAATGGCTTTCGGAAACTCCATGTCATAAACCTGTAAATAAGAATTAAAATAGTCAAAAGGTTCAATAACAAAGAATTTAACCAAGCTTTTATCTTCCACTATCCAACAAGAATTAATTTCTCCTAATTCATGTTGGAATCCAATTGGATCCTTTACCACCATTTCTCGCGCCTCACCTCTCCTTTCAAAAGGTCTTTCAACACGTGGCTGCACAAAATCACAAGAACTAAAACAAGAATGAGTTAATGGGTTAGGAAGTAAAGAAATTTGATTCTTGCTTACACTCTCTTTGGCTTTTATCACAAAACTAACTTTTCCCTCACCCTTAGCCTCTTTTCTCTCACTAAAGTTTTTTTCTTCTTCTTTACTCAAACCCTCTTGTTTTTCTCTCTCTACCTCAAAGACTTTTCTTATCTCATTGCATTCTCTCTTTTTTTTTCCCCTCAAGCTCACTCTTTTTCTCAATTGACATCCCATTCTCTTCACTCAATACAACCTCTCCATTTTCCTCTCTTGGGATGTCAACATGCACTCCCTTATTCCTCTCATTCTTTTCTCTCTCATATTTTTCCATATTCTCTTTAACAGTCTTTTCATCTTCATAAATTTGTGAGGGAGTCAAAGGTCCAAGAATAAGTTTCTTCCCATTAACCTCAAAAGAGTATCTATTTTTTTCTATGTTACAAGAAGCTCTTCTATAGGTATACCATGGCTTTCCCAACAAGATATGATAATTATTCATGGGAATCACATCACACCAGATCGCATCCTCATACCTTCCAATAGAGAATAGTAATAATACTCTTTTATCTACCTTTACTCCTCTCAACATGTAGGGTTCAATATGCTCAACACAAGGCAAGTTCAATTTTTCAACCATATAAGTGCTAATTGAGTTATAGCCAAACTCTTTGTCAATTCTAAGGCCACAAATCGCAGACATCACTTTAGCTCTTGTTTGAAAAATAATTTTACCATTGTCGTCCATCCATTCAGTATACTGTAAGTTCGACTTTTCAAGTTGTTGAGTCATAGCTCGCCTCCTTTCACTATAACTACCTGTTTGAAACATCTTGAACAAAGATTAGAAGAATTATGTATCTCTCAAATTTTGGCTTTTTCCTCTAATGTTCTCGCCTCTCTTGTCTTTTTTCACTCAAAGCAACTCTTGGTCGTTAAACTTTAGATTTATTAATAAACCTTACTAGTCACAACCCTTAGTGATAAGAATGTGGAGTTAGAAAAATAAAAGGAAAGTGAAGGACCAAACCTTGGAAGAATCTGAACTGGTTATGTAGAAAAAATAAGGAAAGAATTTAGGAAACCCAAAACCCACAAGAATAAGGAAAGAAGTTACCTTAATCTTTAAGAACTAGGATCCCCTCTTCTTGTTTCCTTTCTTGACTTGAAAACCAAATAACACTTGAATTCTACAAATAATAATGAGCCATAATGCTTTTCTTTTGGCTGATTTTCGTTTTTTTTTGTGTTTTTTTTTGTTTTTGATTTTGTTTTGCTCAAGAACCTCCCAAGATCATCAAGATTGAAATATTGATTAGCCCATGCTCTGATACCACTTGATAACAACACGATAAGGGTCCAAGAATTACTAAAGAAAATTAAAAAATGTGCGGAAGCTAAAAAAAAATAAAGAAACAAAAAAAACAACGAAAAATTAAAGATAGATTGAATTCAAGAAAGAGTTTCTTGAATTCAAGAAGTCTATTCTTGAAGTTGAATAATAACAACAACAATTAGCTAACAAAGAACTAATCGCCTTTGGTAGAGAATTAAAAACAAGAGATAGATTGTGAAACCCGACCCTTTAGAATAACAAGAACAACAATAAGCCTAAACTTATTACCTTTCTTGAATACCTAGAAGTGATCTAAGATTTTGAAAGAGTTTAATCGTACCACCTTAAGTTGAGTCTTGAAGGTTGAAGAATAAATCCAAGAGTAGCCACACACAAGAGTGGGGGTCACAAAATTTCTACCGTAAAACAAGGAAATAAAGTCCTAAACTACTTTGGACAACAAGTCCAAATACATTAGGAAAAGGAAAAACACTAAGAAACAAAAACCAAGTCAATCTTGGAAAGTAACTCCAACAATCTTAGGAAAAGGAAAACATAACCTTAACTACCTAGGAGAGCAATAAATCTAGTATCAAAATATATGGAAATAAGTTAAAACCAATCTTGGATAGAATCTTGAAATTCGCAAACCAATCATGGATAGGATCTTGGAAATCTTGAAGGCAACTTGCAAGCAACTTGGCACCAACTTTTACCCAACTTCTATCACGCCTATTGAACCTTTCTTGGGCAGCAAGTAAGTCCTTTTTATGTTATAAAAATATAGCTTCATGTGGGACTTATTGGGCTGCAAGTTTGGATACATATTTAGGTGCCAAATAGGTCCAATAGTGGCCTGATTTGGACCTTCTTCAGAGGATGTCTCTTGGGATCTAATCCACCTTTTCTTGGACATGAATTTGGACCATAAAATAATTATAATACCTAGACAACTCATATCCTTTATCCTTGAGCTCTCCATCCCAATTAATAACTTCTTTATTTACACTTGAAGTCTAATGACCTTGTTTTGTAACTCTTTAGCTTGACATCTTGTTAAAGGCCCTCTTTGAGATTCCAAAGCTTCATTCTTGTCCTTGAATAGTTTTGAGCTTCCTAGGATGCTATCATTATTCTTGCTAGGAATCACGCCTCGGCTATTCGCTTATTTGTTTGAGACATGATAGGTATATTTTATCTATGCTGAGTTATTTTGCTTTAGCCGTAGTCATACAGTTCAGTAAAGATATTATATCCGTTTATTATATCTCTATCTCTATGCACATTTTGTATGGTATCTCACATGATGTTAGTGTCCCTGTGTGTGACACTAGTTTGGCTGAATTGTGGCACGTTAGTATATTCCGTGTGGTATATTGAATTATGTTTCTGCGAGATGTTTGCATATGGAGAGTTGAGCGGATTGATGACCGATCTTGGCCATAAATCCAATTTGATATTGATAGTGAGGTGATGTGTGCGCCATGCCCCATGTTTGGCTGAGTGGTATTGATATTTAGGTGACGCATATGCTAGTCCCCATGTTGGGCTAAGTGATATTGATAGATGACTTAGATCTGATCAGCGCTTAGGCAACTACCCGCCCCTCTGGAGTCAGGTATTAACCATAAGCGCAGGCACATGGTCATATATGTGCTTGGTAAGGGACTTGTATCAGGCACCCGTACAGTGATGAGTGTGTGTGTGAGAGAAAGAGGGTCCATAGGCTTTGAGACGGGCACCATGAGCGTGCTTAGAGTATTATTGAGGGGTGTCACACCTCTTTTTTCCCGGGGGAATGGTGCCAAAGGAGTTTTTCCAATTTAAGTGACATTAATCGAAATGAGATTATTTATTAGATTCAGAGTCGCCACTTGGGATAATTTCTTGTGTCCCAAGTCACCGGTTTATTTTAAATCCCAAATCGAGGAAATTTGACTATGTTTTACGGTCCGCGAAAACAGAAGACCGGGTAAGGAATTCTGTTAACCCGAGAGAAGGTGTTAGGCACTCTCGAATTCCGTGGTTTTAGCACGGTCGCTTTAATCATACATGATTGAATTAAATTATTTAATTACTTATTTTCGAACCTATGTACATTTACCTTTTTACCGCTTTTAATTGCTTGATTATTTGTAATTATGAAGTTGTCTCGAAACGAGTCACGCGTATGTGTACTCTTTTTGGTTGGCACGTCAAGAATCATGTCATGCGTACATGTACACAATTCACAACATTTAATTATTTAAGAAAAGCCTGGCCAAAGTCGCGCGAACGCGTACCTTGATTTATTTTGAAAATCGTAATTATGTCACGCGAACGTGTACACAATTACGATGATAGATTAAGTCGCGCCTGAAGCATTTTCTATGAATATTCATTTAAAAAAAACAGAATAAGGCATCCAGCACATAACACTCAAACCATTTAAAGAAGATGAAAAGTAAAGTAAAATACTAATAGAATAGGGAAATGTGAAAATTTAGAACAAACGCATCTTGACAAAGAACTCCTAAAGCCCGAATTTTCAAATTTTAAAAATCAGAAAAATTCCATGATCCTATCTTCCTTTGAACAAAAGTATTAGTGTCTTAAGTCACTTTAACATGGATTTTTCCTCCTCTAAATTATGTTAGATCAACAACGAACAGTGAAAGATTCATGACTAAATTATTTATCGAACTAGCATCTCTATAAAACTAAACCACCAAATTAATGAAGAAACTTACCAAAGTAGAAGCACTATTATTCTTTTGGGTAAAAATAAAAACATGTTCTTGCTTAAAAAAAAACTTTTAACAAATAAAGGTGACAAACTTATTTATGCCAATTCTATAATTGTAGTAACTATATGATTAAACTCAAAAGATCAAAAGATTAACGTGCATCATATCCAAAATATTTAAAATAGATATGCGTCAAAACAAAAATGGGTCTTTAATGTGATCTATTTGATAAAGTTAACACTTCCGATAGAATTTCTCAATACCAAAAAAAATGGCAGAAAGCTTAAAACAAATATACTTGCCTTTTCAACAACTCCACCAAAGTTCTGTTCCCTCCAAAGATTTTACATATATACAACAAAACCTTATGCTTTCTTTAATAAATAAATAATGCCAATATCTCATAAAACCAACTACAAATTAATGATATTATAAACTCAAAGCAGGCACACATAAAAAGTAAAATACTCGAATCGTAGAGAAATGGAAAAGGGTAATGAAAGAGAGAAAGAAACGGACCTTAAGCGATGAAACCTTTCAAATATAGATAGATAAGTAAATTCCAAATAAATCGTCTCGTACAGTAGAGGAGATTAAACCCAATGCAAAATAGAGAATCGGAACTGAAGCTAAGGAACAGAACTCTGACAACCTCGAACTCGGAACCGCGAACGAAATCCCGAACTCCGTCTTCAAACTAAATAACTTCAACTACACAGTTTTCCAAATGAATCTTTTTATAAAAGAACAATGCCTTTTTTTTAGTTCTGATTTTTGCTGTCCGATTGCACTCTTTTTACTTTGCTCTCAGTCTTATTTTTCTTTCTTCTGCCCTCCCCCCCTTCTATAATGGGATTGTGTTTTATATCTATTGTGTGTGTGTGCAGATGATGAAGATCGTGGGATGTGGTGAGGATGTGAGGGGTTACGTGAGAAGTGAGGGGTGTAGAGTGAGAGTAGATCATGGGGCTAGTTAGACTAAAAATGGAGATTATGGGATTATTTATCTTTATTAAATCAGATTTTTACGTTTGTTTTATTTAGTTTACTTTTGTTTTATATTTTATTTTAAAAGATAAATTAATTTATAAAGATAAGAAGATTAACCAACATTTCATGTAAGATAGGAAAATTAAATATTTACATGTACTTTAAGTGATACTAAGAAAAATTCCATAGCTTACTTATTAAAATAGAAACCAAATATATATATATTTGAATTTTTATTTTTTTTATTTTTTTTATTTTAGAAATAAAATTTATACTCTAAGAATGTGGTTATATTTTGTAGTTTTCTTTTTAGTAAAACCTATTAAGAGTAAGATAAAAGTTTAAAATATTAAAATTAGACCTAAAAGAAATATTTACACTAAAATAGTATAGAATTTGGGTGGGGTCAAAAATTAGGTGTTCATAAGGGGTGCTATGTGCCAGTCACCATGAATGTGCTATGATTAGGTACACTTGGTATTTAAGCTGTGATTCTTTATTGATTTGGCATGTATAAATGGCATGCATGCATACAGATATAATATCCCTCATGCTAATTGGTATCTGATAACTCTACGTGATGTTTATAGCTTGATATTATAGTCTTATCTTGTTAAATACTTGTCTAAGTGAATTATATGGAAGTTGATGCCTCTGAAAAGTATGCCCATTTCTCGTCCTGTTGTATTAAGCTCAGCCTGTCAATATTTTGAGATGCTTTTCTTTATATTCTATTATTGGTATTATTGGCTGTGGAAAGAGTGCATCGGACCTTGCAAAGCTCGTCACTGCTTTCAGCCTGAGGTTAGATTTGCTACTTATTGAGTACGTGGGGTCGGTTGTACTCGTACTACACTCAGCACTTCTGTGCAGATCCAAGTGTTGTTAATCGTAGTAATTGCCCGTAATCCGGATCCGAAATAAGTTGGAGATCTTGAGGTTGCACTGTTGTTCCATTCGCAGGCCTTGAAGTCCCTTTCCTTAATACATGTTAACACTGTTTAGTCTTTCAGATAGTATTGTATTTAATCCAGACCTTGTATTTACTTATTCTATCGAGCTCATATACTCGATGACACCTGATCATGGGATGGTCTTAGTTGTATTGTTGATATTGACTTCAGCAATTTATGATTATTCTACTGATGAGACTATTCAATACTGTTATTTAAGTTTGATTAGGCTTATTGATTGATGGCTTGCCTAGCAAGCAGTGTTAGGTGCCGTCACAACTCCACTAGAATTTTGGGTCGTGACAAGTTGGTATCAGAGCCCTTGGTTCACATAGGCATCATGAGTCATGAGCAAGCCTAGCAGAGTTTTGCGGATAAGTACAGAGACATCTGTACTTATCTTCAAGAGGCTATAGTGCTTTAGAAAACTTCCCATTTTCTTGATTTCTTATCGTGCGACTTTATCTAAGCTTGAAGCCTATATCTTCAGTTCGTTACCATTCATCCGTATGCGATGTTGGGTACTAAATGTTAGTTGGGGAGTGACAAATTGGGATGATGATACAGATGTGGGATGTTTTCCCCATGTTTTGAGGCCAGACTGCTATTTTCGCTTTGAGAATGAGTTTTCATATATTGCATCCCCAGTGTTGGTATTGCCTATGGGTTCAGGGCCCTAAATATTGTGTTGTGATGATTCAAGTATAGGTCTTGACGTGGGTGGTAGGGCGGTTGTTTAAGCTTGTGAGAGTGACAGCCCTATGTTAAAGATTATCTGGTTAACAATTTGGTGTTTGGCATTTATTTTCGCATATGTGAGGTATTGGGCTATGGATGTTCAGGATTTTGGTTATAAAGTTGCGAGGTTGGGTATTTCTGAGCTTAGTAAAGTTCACGCTTGTGTTGTTATGCGGTCATCTTTGTTTGAGCGCATTAAGGATCGTCAGTATAATGGTTTCTATTTTCTCTTCCTCAGGGAATATACTGGATATGTTGTTGTTGTTTTTGAGTGTTATAGAGAGGTATCATGATTTGAGGCAGCATTATCGGGCTTCACGGTGTTTGATTGTCAGCAAATCGAGAATAAGCATCAGAGACCAAGTGGTTCACTCCAAAATATAGCAATGTTGATGTGGAAGTAAGAACGTATCATTATGGATATTGTAGTAGGGTTGTCACTGATTTGGACGATGTTTGTTGCTATGAGGTCATTATGAACCATTGAGGCATTTCATAATTGTTGGTGGAGACTTCTTACATTTTGAGAGTTTGAATTTGACGAGAAGGGTTGCTTGAGCCACTAAGGAATTGTGAATGTTTGATTATCATCTTAGTATGTATACCCTCTTGTATTGGGAGGTTTTTGAAGGGTATTCTAGTTCTTCATCGATGGAATTAAAAAGATTTTTGTAGCTTGTGAACGAGTGTGGACTCGGGAGGAGTCATTAATTACATGGCAGTTGTACCCATGGTAGGTCATAGAAAGATGCTAATAGGAGGTCACACATGTGGGCTATATCTTGTGACGAAGTTATGGATTGTATGACTTCTTATAAGGTTCCTATGAAGAGTTTTACCTTCTATCCACTGGAGTTTGTGTGCTAAAATACGGGTTCAGATCGCTTGAGAAAGATAGCACGATTATCATGAGATTGAGTTTGCTTTTGGGCTGATGAATTGGGATGCGTTATGGTTAGCACTTCATGAGCTTATGAGAAATTCAGTTGAGTAATAGTGCGGGATCATGGAAGTTAAGGAGGATCCATCATCATAGGTTCTTTAGTTATGTGATTGTGGCTTAGAGCCAAGTGAGAGAGTCCATCATCGACCATTAGGTCACCTAGTCATGTGTTGTTATAAATTCTGGACTAAGGGATGTTTGGGGATTAGATATTATCATAGGAGGATGTCTTTGAGGAGAATTTGAGCAAAGAATTGTTGGGTGCGCATTGTATTTCACCTTAGTAATATATGAAAATTGTGTAAAGACTCAGGTTCGATATTGTTTTGTAGAGGTAGTGTGCAAGGGAAGGATTCACTTAGTTGTTTATTTCTAGAGTATTCATGCGTTGACGGAACACTAATTATTCAGCATGATTTACTATATATTTGGGACTAGGACTGAGTGGATATTTCTTGAGAAAGTTCTGATATATTTCGGATTTGTGTGTGACTAAACATTCGAGATTTGTGTGGGTTTTTGGAAGAGTCTTGGATCATTTCTGTATTATTATCTGTTATGCGAGGAAGTGTTTGAGAGATGGGAAAAATAACTTCAGACTCATAAAAGATCACTTCATAGCAGGTATATTGGTTTGAGGTACTATTTAATGTATAAGAGGGAATAAAGTGGCTCACGAGTCTTAGGACGACGAGATTGGGATCACTTGGGATGGGTTTCGATTAAGGCCCTTAGTGTACTGAGAAGGAGTAGTGTCGCGGTGAAGGCGGGTCATGTGTAATCGGAAGAAGTTGGGTCCATTTAGCAGTGGCTTGGGTCAGCATGGTAATAAGGATGATTTGTTCCTTCGGTATTATAGGACTTTTACATGTGTTTTGTGGTAATACTGTTGGGTTTGATAGTCTATATGACTTGGGCAGTTTAGAGGATTTTGGTTTGCTTGCTTAGTTATGTACATATGGATTCCGAAGAGCTTGTGATGATTTCGACCATGGCTTGTGGTTACTGTCTTCTACAGGCGTATAAATTTGGTTGCATATTGTGATATTCTCCTGAATTGAGTTCAGTGGGAGGTTTCGGGTCGACGGAGTACGTATCCTATTCGTGATTCATGGTCGATAATGAGATTATTGTATTTTCGCATATTAGCATGATAAATGCGGTGTGCTATGTGAAATTGGGATTGAATACACAAGGTTATAGTTTAGTTTTAAAGGAATGTTATGAGTTCTAGGCAAATGGGATATATATTATGTTTAATAAAATGCTAGCATTATTTTTTATATTTTTATATCGCTCGAGAAGGGTGTGTTTTTGGGGAAGTTTTCATGTGCATTGCAGATGCTTGAGTGGTACTCTAGAGATTGCATGGTTGATAGCCAGTGATGTTCGAGTTTTGCTGCTTGGTACGGAAGCTTATGGGACAATCCCCCATGGGATGATTGTGTATGCATGACATGTCAGTTACTTGAGTGGAAGAGTTAGGAATCAAATATGGAGATCTTGGTACTCTCGTAGTTTTGAGATCATATTTTTGAGAGGCGTACTATACATATGGTTGTGGACTGTGGAAGTGTTTCCAAGATTTGACAGTTGATTGAATGTATAATGACTCAAACGGACGTTTGTGTATTTGAGCCTTGTTTTTCCATTTTAATGGTTCCCATGGGCTTAGGTTGATTTGTAACTTGGGGGATGATTGGTTTGGTTTCGGAAAAGTTTTGGAGTGAATTGGAACACTTAGTTTCATGGTTGGAAGCTTATGTTATAAGAGTTGACTAAGATTTGACTTTTGTGTAAACAACCTCAGATTGGTGATTTGATGGTTCCAATAGGTTCGTAGAGTGATTTTGAACTTAGGCGTATGCCCGAATTTTGATTTGGAGGTTCCTAGGATGGTTTGGCTCTTTTTGCCGAAAGTGGGCAATTTGAAGGTTTACAAATTTCATAAGTTTGACAATGGGATGACTTTGTAGCTATCGGGTTCACATTGTTGTTCTAGGATTTGAATAGGTTCGTTTTGTCATTTGGAACTTGTTTGCAAAGTTTGGTGTCACTCCGAGCTGGTTTGGTAGGAATCAGACCTTTGGCTGTGAATATTGAAGTTCTTGAGTTTCAAAGCTTGCATGATGTATTTTTTTCGCGGTTTTGTATGTTATTTTGATGTGCCAAACTTGCAAACAAGTTCGTATGAGGTTGATGTACTTGTGTGAATGTTTGGTTTGGGGCCCGAGGAGTTCCGGTGAGTTTCAGATTGGTATCGGACGAGTTTGGGAAGGGATTTGGTTTTGCTGGTCTTGCAGAACTCGCATTTGCGATGATCTGTGTTACCACCCAAAAATTCCACCTTTAGAATCGTGATGGCGCCTAGTCTCTATGACTAGGTAAGCCTATCACACAACAACATCAGGCAACATAGGGGAACGAGACTCAAATACACAATAACCAAATTAGTCGTCACACAACTAAACCATTAGCTCCCTATCAACATCGCAAAAATTGTATCAGGTCCAACTATAAATAAAAGAACTAGCGGTCATTAAAAATATAATTCGATTTTAGAGTCGAAGTTGAATCCATCAACTTAGTCTATCACAAGAGTTCAAGAAAATCAACTCTCTGAATTATTCAAATAATGATAATGATTGTTTAAACTAACGATCTGTAGATAAGATTAAGGAAGCAAGAGTAATGATTTCCCCAATTTATCGAAATTCTTCGCGTTACATTTCCTATAATTTTGCCGATTTGTTCTCTACTGATTGTGATCAATTTGCTTAGTATGATTCCCTCTCGAGTAATTGCAGTAACTCACTAAACGTATTCTCTTGAACTACTCTAGCTGGAAAATTCTCACTGCTCACTCTGACTTCGTCAAAGCATTATTATCTCTTATCCTGATTTTAAACCCATTGTATTGATCTCTTATATACCTAGGGAGTGATGTTGCTCAGTAACTACCTAAATAAGAATTCTTTCTCAAGCAACACATAATACCTAGGCACAATCAATCGAGAGCCCTTCAATTAACTAAAATACACACGTAATTGAACAAGTACAGAAATTCAATGGCTCAATTATCAAGAATTCATCCAATAAAAGATTTCATCAATACCCTAGATAAATAAATGTGCTACTCATGATAGTACACATGAATACAATACTAGAGTTCATAATCAACAATGGAAAAAGAAAGAAGAAAGATTAAAACTTGTTTTCCAGATTTTTCGTCTTGCTCTTTGCGTATTCTTGCCTTTAAAGAAATTGTGTCGCCTCCCTTCAAAAGGAAATTTTAGTATGTACCTATGTCAATTAGCATTTGTAGTGGGCGTAACTTAACACTTCAAGTTTGAAAAGAATAACTGGGACGTGTGCCAAGGTTCGTGTGTCCCGCAGCCTTTGGCACGCTTCCATCCATTTTATTTTTTTCTCCATGCCAGGTCCCTTGCCAAGTGCCTATACTTCACTATTTTGGGCCACCACCATCTCCTCCGGTACGTGCGACACACACCCTGTGGCATGCTCGAGAAATCCTCCCATATCTTCTTGCATCTCATTTGCGATGACTTGTTCGCAAATGCGAACATCGATCTTCCGCAATTACGACCAAATTGATCGCAAATGCGACCAAGCCTGCCCCAGCCCTACTTCGCTAATGCGAAGTATTTTTCGCCAATGCAGACTCTGGCCTCCCCGCAATTGCAACCTCTTGATCGCAAATTCGAGCCTGTTAGGATTGGGGAATGTTCGCAAATGCGAACACTGATCTCGCAATTGCGAGATCAGACACCAGTTACCAGAAATCGCAGAACCAGCTGAGTTTTCTAAGTCTAAAGCACTCGGTAGCATATCCGAAACTCACTCGAGCCCTTGGGGCTCCAAACCAAACATGCAAACAAGTCTAAAAATATCATACGAACTTGCTCGCGTGATCAAATCCCCAAAATAACACCTAGAACTATGAATCGGACATCAAAATCAAATGCAATTTTCAAGAAACTTTAGGATTGCTATATTAATAACCGGACGTCCGAATAACGTCAAACCAACTCTATTTCACACCAAATTTGACAAATAAGTCATAAATATAGTATTGGACCTTTACTGGGTTCCGAAACAAAAATACAGACCCGATATCAATAAAGTCAAACATTGGTCAAACTTTCAAAGTCATAAAGCTTTCAAACTTTCAAATTTTAACAAAGTTTGATAACTCGGGCTAGGGACTTCCGAATTCGATTCTGGTCATACGCCTAAGTCCCAAATCACAATACGGACCCACCAGGGCCGTTAAAACATGAATTCGGGTCCGTTTGCTCAAAACGTTGACCGAAGTCAACTCAAATGGATCTTAAGGAAAATTTTCATATTTTCTTATTGTTTTTAACATGAAATCTTTCCGAAAAAACACCCGGACTGTGCACGCAAATCGAGGAGGATTAAGATGGGGTATTCAAGGCTTCAAAGCGCAGAATTAAGTTTTAAAATATAAGATGACCTATCGGGTCATCACATAAGGATACACCATATCGAGTCAACAACAAGAGTTTTGGTCATGACAGAGCAACCAAAGAGACGAAGGGGCACATACACCAAGAATACTATCTACAATGAGATATTAGGTAATACAATAACATAACATGTTATTTACCCATACAATATATTTATTTATAAATACAAATCCTATACATATCACGACCTTAACTAATTGTAGTGTTGACGTTTGTAGGTTCAGAAGATATTACCCATATTTGAATTCACCTATTAAATCAATTTAATGACACTCATCTTCTCATTTCAGTTTCATGTTCAATCCATTTCTACATCAATTACTATTACACATTGTTCATTCGTGTGATATATAATTTTCTTACAAATAGACGTGGCTTACACGTGCAATGCACGTACCCAAAAACTAGTACTATATTAAAAGTACGAAGGCTCTTAGCGAAATGTTGTTGGACTTTTTTACCCTTTAAAAATAAAGTACACACTAGATGAAATAGTCATTTAACTATTTTCTAATATTTAGGACTTAAATCACCTAAATTTTCTGTATTATCTTTTTCCTTATTTAGACTACAAACAGACGTGGCTTACACGTGCAACACGCGTACCCAAAAATTAGTACTATATTAAAAGTACGAAAGCCCTTAGCGAAATGTTGTTCGTCTTTTTTACCCTTTAAAAATAAAGTACACACTAGACGAAATAGTCATTTAACTATTTCCTAATATTTAGGACTTAAATCACCTAAATTTTCTGTATTATCTTTTTCCTTATTTAAACTACATAAGACCATATTTGTAAAAGTAATACTAGCAAAATCAAAGTAGGAAACTAGCGTGTACGTGGGAACTCCTATAAGTTTTAGGAGTGTTGTCTTTGTTATAGAATTATTGCGAGTTAATTCTTTAGAATTTTACTATTTTAGTTAAATAAAAGAAAATAATCGAAAGAGAATACATAGGAAGAAAATAAAGTCTCGTGCAGTTCTTTTATTCTTAAATATAAGATGTTACTCTTGTAGTGTGAATGTTTCAAAGGTTATCACTATCCACTTTACAACAAATAACTTAAATTAATTAAAGGGTATAGATGCATTAAAATTTACCAATAAAATAATAAATTTAATTTTAAATCCAAAAATATTGAATTTTCTTATACATCTTAAATCAAACCTATACATAAACCTAATAAAAAATATTTATAAATAAGTTTACAACAGGAATATAATTTTTAAAATAATTACAATTATATTATAGTAATAATAAACTATAATGTATTTTAATTTTTTATTAAACTTATACATGTTCAAGCACAAATCTAATTCGATAATTGAAGCATAAATAAGATACCGTAATTTATATATCTAAATTAATAGTAATAAATTGCACGTATTTTTTTTTTATAAGAAATGATGAAATAGTAGAAAATAAAGTATATTATAAGTAAATCGTCATTTTTAATGTTTTCCTTTTTTTTTCCATTCAGTCCTACTAAAGATAGCTTCACTATATTGTTTTTATATTAAACTATTTATCGTAGATATTAACTTAACCGTAATTATTTTTTAGACTTTGTAATTTCGAGTTCACAACTATTGAAGTCACCTATACATCATAAACCAAACCTATAAACATATTAGGACGAGTAAAAATGCTATCTTAACTATGTTTACAAATAACAAGACTACATTCGAAAATAATATAATTATAGCAATAATAACTTTAATGTACTTTAAAGAAATTATCGAACTTTTACATGTTAAAGCACAAATCCAATGAGATAAGTAAAGCATAAATAAGCTACTGAAATTTTTATATAGAAATTATACTAATAAATCGTATGTATTTTTGTAAGAAATTTAAGGATGAAATAATAGGAAAAATATGTATTGTAAATAAATTGTCATTTTTTTTCCTTGTATTTTGTAACGACCCGATCGGTCGTTTTGAGAGTATTAGCCCCGTAGCCCTAATTATCGCTCTCTTTACTTCATCATGTGGTTATGTAGCTTACCGAGAGGATTTGTCTTTGGTTTCAAAGTGAAATAGGACACATAGTCCCTAAAATAGAAGTTTAAGTTCTAGGAATCGACCGTAGTTTGAATATTTTGAAGATGACTCCAGAATGGAGTTTCGGCGGTTCTCACAGCTCCGTAGGGTAATTTTTGTCTTGGGAGCGTGTTCAGATATCGAATTGGAGATCCGTAGGTCATTTTAGCGTCAATTGGCGAAAGTTGAAAAATTGAATGACTTTTGGAAAGTTTGACCGCTAGTGAACTTTTTTATATCGGGGTTGGATTTCGATTCCGGAAGTTGGAGTAGGTCCGTAATGTCAATTATGACATGTGTGCAATATTTGAAGTCAATTGGACTTGATTTGGTAGAGTTTGAAGTTTTAGAATTAATTAGGCTTGAATCGATGTGCAATTCGCGTTTTTAGCATTTTTTGATGTGATTTAAAGGATCGACTAAGTTCGTATGATATTTTAGGACTTTTTGGTATATTTGGTTGAGGTTCCGGGGGCCTCGGGTGAGTTTTGGATGGTTAACAGATCATTTTTGGACTTAGAATATTTCTGGTGCTGGGCTGGTTCTGGTGTACTCGCACCTGCGGTGGATTTGGTCGCAGGTGCGGTCTCACATAAGCGAGATAAGAATCACAGATGCAGAGGCGAGGAGGATGGGCAGTGATCGTAGGTGCGGTGTAAAGGCCGCAGAAGCGGAGTCATTTCTATGGCGATTGATTGCAGGAGCGGGCGATTGTGGGGAGGCATGTCCACAGAAGCGGGCATGTTTGCGCATATGCGCACCCGTGGAAGCGAGATTGGGAATGCAGAAGCGCATCCGCAGGTGCGGAACCTAGAGCGTAGGTGCGGCCCTTGTGTGACTTAAGTGATTTCCGCAGAAGCGGAGGAATTTACCACAAAAGTGGTTCAGCAAGTGCGGTGGAATTGGCCGCATGTACGAAAAGCCTGGGCAGTGCTTAAAACCGAAGGGTTTCGTGATTTCTCTCATTTTGGACTTTGCAAACTCGGTCTATGGCGATTTTTGAGAGCATTTTCGAGGGATTTCATGAGGTAAGTCCCTCAAGAAATTGTGGAAATTCGTCAAGATTTCTTGAGGTAAGTCCCTCAAGATTTCTTGCAAACTCGTCATCTCACGTACACAGGCTAATTGTGAAAACTTCGGTTCTTGATGAGTTTTCTTATTTTAAATTCCTTAACTGAGTTGCCTTAGCTTATGTAGTGATCATGTTTAGCCTAGCATCGCATGTCTACGTGCCTTAACTCCTACCTGCAAATTGTGCAACATGCTTAGTTGAATTACATGCTTTCCTTGATTTGAATTAAATCTTTAACTGTAAGATTTCTTGCTGTAAATTCGTTGTTCCATCTGTTCGGTTATCTACTGCATATTTACTTTGGGACTACGAGGTTGTTCCTTGGGAGATTCCCCTGTACAGCATATTTACTTTGGGACAACGAGGCGGTTCCTCGGGAGATCCCCCTGTACTGCATATTTACTTTGGGACTACGAGGCGTGTCCTCAGGAGATCCTCCTGTACCGCATATTTACTTTGGGACTATGAGGCGTTTACTCGGGAGATCTGCCATGTCCTGCATATTTATATTTGGGACTACGAGGCGGTACCTTAGGAGCGCCCTTGTTGTTTACCTCTGTTTGATATGCTATAAATTTTCTGAAGCTTCTCGTTATTTAAATTCTCAGTCATTTCAAATATTATTATTATTATTATTATTATTATTATTATTATTATTATTATTATTATTATTATTATCTCATGCCTTACTTTTCTTTTAAACTAGTAGTGCCCTGACCTGACCTCGTCACTACTCTATCGAGGTTAGGCTTGGCACTTACCGGGTACCTTTGTGGTGTACTCATGCTACACTTCTGCACATCTTTTTGTGCAGATCCAGGTACCGCTTACCAGACCAGATATCAGTGAGCTAGCCTGTACGCGAAGACTTTAAGGTACTTCTGCCAGCGTCCGCAGACCCCGTAGTCCCCCTCTATCCTTGTTATGTTGTTTTTCCTTATTCTCTTTAAACTTTGATGTATAGAGACACATAGTATTTCTCTTAGAAGCTTGTGACTTATTTCCAATGGGTTTTAGGAGTTGTAATTATTGATTTGCAGTTTTACATTTATTTCATGTTGAGAATTGGGCTTCAGTTTTATATTATGTTATTCCGCAAATTTGTTAGGCTTACCTAGACTTAGATACTAGGTGCCATCACGACATCCTAAGAAGGGTAAATTGGGGTGTTATGAGCCACAAGAAGGTTTAGTAAAGTCTCTCAGATCGGTACGGAGATGTCTGTACTTATCTTCGGGAGGCTATGGAACTTTTAGAAAAAGTTTCACTTTATTTGATTCCTTATCGTGCGAGATTTTGACTTCGGACTCTAAACTTAAATCTTTCTATTCTCTCACAGATGGTGAGGGCACGTACAGCTGGATCGGACAATCAGACACTCGCGCCTCCTACTAGAGCCGCGAGAGACCGGGGCCAGGGTAGAGGCCGAGGACATCCACGTGGTGCAGCCAGAGCAACCGCATGAGATGCTACAAAGGAGCTACCAGTAGCTCCAGTTGGAGTAGAGGCACCTGAGACGCCTGTTACTGCACCAGCCCTCCAGGAGAGTCTAGCCCAGTTTCTGAGCATGTTCAGCACATTGGCTCAGGCAAGATTGATACCCCTTGCTCCTTCTACATCTCAGGCCGGGGGAGGAGCACAGACTCCCGTCGCCGGTACCCCAGAGCAGCGGGTTTAGGGCGATCAGGTTCTAGAGATCAGTATGATGCAACCGGTAGCTCCAGTTCAGCCCGAGGTTAGGGCAACAGCTTCTGAAGTGGAGTAGCTTAGGCTCGAGAGGTACAAGAAGTACCACCCTCCTACTTTCAGTGGCTTGGCGTCAGAGGATGCCCAATGTTTTCTTGAGTAGTGCCACCGTATCCTCCGTACTATGGGTTTTGCGGAGACTAGTGTGGTTTCTTTTACTACATTCTAACTTAGAGGAGTGGCCTATCAGTGGTGGCGCGCATATGAGTTGGATAGTCCAGCTGAGGCAGTTTCACTCACTTGGACTCAGTTTTCAGATATGTTCTTGAGGGAGTATGTTCCCCAGAGTCTTAGAGATGCTTGGCGCGCCGAGTTTGAGCAGTTGCACCAAGGTGCTATGAACGTGTTAGAGTATGTGGTCTGATTCAATAATTTGGCTAGGAATGTACCGGCCTTGGTTGCTACTATTCGAGAGTGGGTTCGTAGGTTTATTGAGGGGCTCAACCCCAGTATCAGATTGAGCAAGGCCCGAGAGTTAGAGATGGATATTGCATACCAGCAGGTAGTAGGGATTACTAGGAGGTTGGAGAGTATGCTGACTTGGGAGAGGGAGGAGAGAGAGGCCAAGAGGTCTCGAGAGTCTGGCACTTATAGTAGTACTCGTGCCCCAGCTATAGCTTGTTAGGGCAGGGATTATATGGGTCGCCCTGTTCATTCAGCATTTCCAGCCGCCAGCGGTGCTTCGGCCACTACTAGGCCCCAGGATCCTTATTATGCACTGTCAGTGTCTAGTGTGCCTTCTGTACGGTGTGCTTCCAGTGGTCAGTCCAGTCGATCAGGCCCGAGCCAGTTGCAACAACCACGTTCTCTGAGAGCTTGTTTTGAGTCTGGCGACACTCGTTATTTGGAGAGGGATTGCACCACATTCAGGAGGGGTGCACCTTGTAACGACCCGACTTATCATTTTGAGAATTTGCGTTCTGTTCAGTGACTTAAGGTCCCGAGAAACTTCGTAATATGTATTATGACCCGAGTGTGGGGTCGAGTTTGATTTTCAGAAGATTCGGAATTTAATTGAAAGAACAGTTCTCATTTATAAAGCTTGAATTTCTAAAAGTTTGACCGGAGATTTGACTTTTGAGCAAACGACTATGGAATAGAATTTTGATAATTCCAATAGCTTCGTATTGTGATTTTTGACTTAGGCGTATGTTCGGATTTTGGATTTGGAAATTTATAGGACAATTCGACGTATTTTCGCGAAAGTTGAAAAATGGAAGATTTTAAGAAAGTTTGACCGATGAGTTAACTTTTTGATATCGGAGTCGGAATCCAGTTCTAAAATTTTTTATAGGTCTGTTATGTCATTTATGACTTGTGTGCGAAATATGAGGTCAATCGGACTTGATTTAATAGGTTTCGGTATCGAATGTAGAAGTTGGAATTTATTAGTTTCATTAGGCTTGAATTGGGGTATGATTTGTGTTTTTAGCATTGTTTAATGTGATTTGAGGCCTCGACTAAGTCCGTAATATGTTTTAGGACTTGTTGGTATGTTCAGACGGGGTCCCGAGGGGCTCGGGTGAGTTTCAGAGTGGTTTCGGACCATTTCTAGGCCATTTTTAACTGCTGTTTTTTTTGGCTAGAGCAGTGTGTATCACATAATTTTTTACTGCACATAGCTGACTTTGGAAGCTTATATCTCGTAATCTATAAGGAATTGGAGATGATCTAAAATTAAAAGTTGTAGCCCTTCGAGTCTAGATTCTAGAAACGTAAACCATTCATCATTTGGACATTTGTACAGAAAGGTATGATCGATTAACTGAAGCCTAGTACTGCACTTGTTTTGCCTGGGAGTGTGCATCGCAGAAATTTCTGCAGCACAGGACTTACTTTGGAAGCTTATTTCTCGTAATCTATAAGGAATTTAGAGATGATCCAAAAATTAAAGTTTTAGCCCTTTGTATCTAGTTTTCATAAATTTAAACTGTTTACCAGTTGGAGTTGGGTACAAAAGGCTATGGTTGATACATTACAGGATGTCTGGGAAGAGTTTTTGGAAGAGTTTGGTGTTTTGAGCATAAGCATGTAATGATCCAAAGGTCCATTTTTAGTTATAGAGATCAAAATTCAATTTCGAGACTTTCGAGAGTTTGATAATGAATTATAGGAATGATCTGGATGTTTTTCTTAATTTCATCATGTCGCGATTGGGTTTTTAGCGCGAAACATGAGTTAATTGTTTAACAAGCGCAATTGGTATGACATCGAGCAAATGAGCTACGAATTGAGTTTCGATTGAATGACTAGGTTCATATTATTATTTGTGACTCATAGGAATAAGAATCGTCGAATTCCGAGTTCGTATGATGGAGTTAGAGCCTTTGCACTGAAATATTAAATTGCTGGTGCAAGCAGGTTCTAGTGCGGACCTTTAGTGAGGGAAATGAACTTTTAGGGATGGGAAATGGACTTTTAGTGATGGAAAAAGGGGCTTTTAGAGCTAGGGAACTCGGATTTGGGCGATATTTGAGAGGATTTTCACCAAATGGATTGGGGTAAGTGTTTCCTACTCGGTTTTCATTATTTTTTATGATTCCATGATTATTTCCATCTTTTATTAGTGAATCAATTGGAAGAAAATGAGATTTTTGCAAAATCTTTTGAAAACGAAAATTAAGATTTGTAGGTCGATTCATTATCGGAATTTGGTAAATTTGGCATGGTTGAACTCGTATCGGAATGGGCGTTCGGATTTTGTGAAAATTCTGTCGGGTTCCGAGAGGCGGGCATCGCGTTGTCACGATACAAAATCCATTAAAGGTCGTAATGGCGTCGGACACCGCTGTCAGGCAAGCCAAAAATAAATACTTAATTTGGTTCTCATTTTCATATTTTTGAACTCATATTTCCTTCAATTAAATAGTAAAAGATGCAATTTACAGAGTAAATAATAATATATTTAACAATTTCAATACAGGACAACCCATAATCACCCCAAAACCCGGTGTCACAAGTGCATGAGCCTCAGCTAGGAATGTAAAATAAAATACAACATCTATCCGAAATACAAATTTGGATAGGAGAAATATAAATACTCTGAAGGAGACTCTGCTGGCTGCAGATCGTTGTACAGAATGCAGCTCACCTATGTCCCCACAATAACTGCGCTTCTGCTCCCACAAGGTCACTAGACATATATGTACCTGCACAAAAATATGCAGCACGTGTAGTATGAGTACGTAAATCAACACGTACCCAGTAAGTATCCCGCCTAACCTCGAAGAAGTAGTGACGAGGGCTCGACTCTGACACTTACTGTGGGATATAAATAAAATACCAATGCTATTGGTAAGCATGAATTACGTATAATGGTTGTAAGCTTAATATCCTGAAATAAGTAAACAATTCTTTTGTTAATAAGAAATCTCCAAATTTATTTTTCATCGTTTATCATTTTGCATTTCAGGCCAATGAAGCAATACCAATTATCATAATTCCAAAGAAACCACTTCAATCATGCGCAAATCATGCCAAGCTCGTACGACCCGATCCAATATAAATATTTAAACTGTGCACTGCTGAGGGTCGAACGACGCGAACGATAGATGCATCTATCTACTACCGAGGCGTTCGACCCACTCCACAATAAATAAATAAACACATTAAACAACCAATTCAAGATTTATCAAGGGGCAAATATTCCAAAAATATCAAATTCTCATTTGACGGTCAAGTAAATGAAGTTTAACCTTTTTACAATTTTTTTTATCGAGTTTCTAAATGTTTTAAACAATTAAATTAACAAGTAGGGGGCAAACATCGCAAGTACAACATGATATGGGTCCTAGACTACCTGGACATAAGCATAAAAGTAGTTACGCACGGACTCGCGTCAGCTCGTGTGTAAGTATCCCCCACAATTAGAAGCACATAATAATTTGATTCACCTATGGGGTTAATTCCCTCTTACAAGATTAGACAGGAGACTTACCTGGCTTTGAAATTCTACAAACGGCTCCCAAGCCCTTCCAACAACTCAAACCGATGGCCAACGCTCCAAAACTAGTCAATAAATGTGCAAACACACACACACACACACACACACACACACACACACACACACACACACTATATATATATATATATATATATATATATATATATATATATATATATAATTATAATCCTATTTACAACAATTTCCAACTCCGTTCGAAAAGTCAATAAAATCACCCTCGGGCCCACATTCCCAGATTCCGAAAACTTTCGAAGATAAACATTACCCATAGTATCACGAATCCAAATATATAATTTACTCTCAATTCCATGCCCAAATTCGTGGTCAAAATCCAAAAATACCCAATTTCTAGGTTTTCTACCAAAACCCCAAATTTCCACTAATTTTCCATGAATTTCAATGTTAAAATCTATATATAATCCAAGTATTTAACTTGCAATAGGTGGGAATCACTTACCTTACATAGATGACGAAAATATCCCTTCCAAGAGCTCAAAAAATCGCCCAACCAAATGAAAAATGGAGGAAAATGGTCAAATCCCGTCTTTAAAACTTCACTCCCCAGGTCCGCCCTTCTTCGCGATCGCGGAAAGACCATCGCAATCGCGAAGGCCAAAGAAACACTGCCTCCAATTTTCTCTTCACGTTCGCATCCTCCTGGTGGTGTTTGCGAAAATTTGAGACCACCACACTTCGCGTTCGCGTTCCACCAGTCACGTTCGCGAAGGCCAACTGCTCCAGGTCCTGCTCCCTCTTCCTTCAACGCATTCGCGACAGCTCTCCCGCATTTGCGTAAGCTGTTCCAGACCCTCATTCGCGTTCGTGGCCCTCGTTCTGCGTTTGCGATGAACAACCATCAGCAGCCCAAAAATCCTCCCTTCGCGATCGCGGGACTCCCTTCGCATTCGCAAAGGACAACATCAGAACCAGCAATAACAGCAGCCAAAACAGCCCGAATTGATCCGAAACCACCCCGAAACACACCCAGGCCCCCGGGACCCCGTCCAAGTCCACAAACCAGTCCCATAACATAACACAGACCTGCTTGAGGCCTCAAATCACATCAAATAACATCAAAATCATGAATACCACCCCAATTCTAACTTAATGTACTTTAGAACTTCAAACTTCTATAGTTGATGCCGAAACCCATCAAATCACGTTTGATTGACCTCAAATTTTGCACACAAGTCACATTCGACATTATGGACCTACTCCAACTTCCGGAATTGAAATCCGAGCCCGATATGAAAAAGTCCACACCCGGTCAAACTTTCCAAAAACCTTCAAATTTCAATTTTTGGCCAAATGACATTGAAACGACCTACGGTCCTCCAAATCCACTTCTGGATGCGCCCCTAAGTCTAGAATCATGATACGGAGCTATTCCCAGGCTCGAAATCCCAATCGGATATCGATAACATTGAAATGCACTTCAACCCAAATTTATGAAATCCTTCAAAAATGCCAACTTTCCACAATAGGCCTTGAAACGCTCCCGAGTCACCCAAAACCCTATCCGGACATACGCCTAAGTCCAAAATCATCATACAAACCTGTTGGAACCTTCAAATTCCGATTCCGAGGTTGTTTACTAAAAATCACACCTTAGTAAATTCTTCCAACTTAATGCTTCCGAAATGAGAATTTTCTTTCTAAATCAACTCCGGATTTTCCGAAATTCAATTCCGACCACACATACAAGTCATAATACCCGAAGTGAAACTGCCCAGGGCCTCAAACCATCGAACGATGCATTAGAGCTCAAAACGACCGGTGGGGTCGTTACATTCTCTCCCACTTAAACATACGTTCATCCTCGAACGTGCTAAGAACTGCTATGGAGTTGTTTGAAATCACTATTTAACACCTCGTGCACCTACCCGTGCTACCACAATTTAGTTGAGCATATTAGCTCGAGCAAATATGAAGATCTTCCCCTTTATTTAGTCAAGCACGTCTTAGAGGTCAAATTCCAACATCCAAAATTCTCCACCAGGCATGTTTCCAACATACGAACACCGTATCAATCACTACACACTGCACCAAGCATGATTGTATACCCTTACTAAATTCTTATCATGCAACGCATAATTCAGATGACCATAATAATATCCTCTGATAGCAATAGCCAAAATTCCACGAATCTGATGCCCACGACACACTTCATGACATATATAAGTCATGTTCCAACTCTTGTAATGTTTCCATGATGGAAAAGATGTGTAGAAATTCATAACCAACTACCGAGTCAACAAATCATCGAGTCTCTCCTCTCGAAAAGAACCATTACCTCATTCTGGACTGAATAACAATATTTACTCTTTAATATGCCTTATATAAATCTAATCGCACTGATCCCAGGTCTAATAATCTCATTTCACCCACTACAAGCTGCTCATGCAATAAGCCACCTCAGATACTGCATAAGCATCATATGATGCCACATTGTGCTAACAAGCTACAAACTCGAATATGATACATAAGGAAAATGAACTCTGGAATGAACTACTCAACCCACGTAACTAATTTAAACAATCAAAAAGATGTTATGCACCTTCCTCAGGAAATGAAAAGCAAAACACACAATAATGACTATGGGAAATTGTACTCAACATCACACTGTTGCGGCGTGCAAACCGAACCACACATGATACCGTTGCGGCGTGCAACCCGATCCAACCACGATACCCGTGGCGGCGTGCCACCCGATCCAAACAACATATCTGTCACGGCGTGCCACCCGATCCAACCATATACCCGTGGCAGTGTTCCACCCGATCTACACATGACAATAAATAGGAGAGTACCCATCAGGCCGAATTGCATATACCTACGAAAAGCCTGAATATCGACCACGAGCACACCAAGTGCAAAATATAACTCTGGGAGATGGATAGCGCCATATGCTACAATACCAAGCACAACTAGGGTGCAATAAATGACCTGCATCTGGAGAGCCATCTCGCTCATATAACACACAAACTACATGGGATCACAACACATGTGTGAATACTCAAGCCACCTCACAAACCACCTTGCATAATATAGATCACCTAGAATAGATGATAACAGAAATAACATCCAAGGCTCGAAGACTCCTCCGCAAACAACGCTATGCTAAAATGAGCGCATCCGGCCCGATATAGAGCACACGCTCACATTTAGATCCATCCATGGACCCCAAGCCGATTCTGATCGTACCATACTGGGCCAATAACTTTTCAAGGATCCACAATAACCCTTTTTTCCCATGACACACAAGAACAACCGTCGAATCCGAAACAACTTTTGCATCTCACAACAAAATGAATAGAGCGCCTTCCAGGCCTAAACCCTCACCTTTGCGATAGTACCATAATTTACATACTTGATTTCAGTCTTTAATCAATCAAGTGACAGCATGCCACACCTATGTAATCTTTCCAGGGGATACACTCCCACGACCTTCTGCACAAGGTAATATAGTCTGCACATCCAAACCACCAGCCAAACAATGCTGTAAAGTAAATCGAGAATTCGCAAATCCGTACACAAGCCTCTTACACGGGACACCGATCTCAGGTGACGCTAAAGATAATACCAGCTTACTCTAAACATCTGAATCCTTTCCTGCTTTATCAAAGCTCGTAACACCCTTTACTACACCGAGCCACAACCTTGATCCTCAACTTCCAATTCCCATGCCGCTCATTGCACCTAACATGCCAATATGCGAGAGTACAAGAATTTCATCAAAACTCCTGAACCATTAATAGGGTAAACACTTCATCATGTAGAAACCTTTTACTTAGCTCATTTCAGAATAACCAATGCAATACGTAACTAAATTCCCAAACCGCAGAAAATACAACCTATGTCGTAATCTAAACTGCCATAACTCTTCCGGAAATCCCTTTACACAGCAAAGCCATACGAATCGAATACCTCCCAAATCAACCAAGTTGTGGTGGTGCTCAATCCGAAGTGTACAACCACAAACCACATGTATAACTTCACACTAGAGAAACTGGTCACTGCCAAACCGTGCTGATTCAACCATTACCAACCGATCCACTTCTTCTAATTTACTCGGGACTTGCCCTAGAAATAGTAATAGCTCCATTCAAAACATCATGAACCCAAATCTGGACTCATCCTGAGTGACCTTATTTCACGAGACCACGTTGTCTCCAAAACCCACGAACCATCTCATACCCTCCTTATGCGCATATTTGCATCTTTAACTGGTACACCCACTCTGAAAATCCCTCTATGAATCCAAAGTTATTTTCTCCCATTCCTCCAATGCCACACCACAGACCAAAGATAACGTAGAACACTCCAAGCCACTTTTCATAATCAACTGCAAAAGCTCAATACTTAACCATACTATTGGCTCAAAATCCTTAGGCACCAAACTTTGAATTTTTGAACCCACTAGAACCATTGTTGAGAGTCACCCACTATGACTTGTTCCCAATTATGATCAAACTCCAAGGCCCTGCTAGCACATGAACACCCTCTCAAAGAAGCACCCGGCTAGATCACTTTCCTTGTATTTCACATCTACACGAAGCATAAACTCTTAGTCTTCCCAAAGCCTGAACATGAATCGATAAGGCCAAATATAGAACACATTCCCCAAATCCTTTTATCAAATAACCATTGATGTTCTCTTTCCTTCGTCGTAACAACCCACCAATATGCCGATAACTAGAACCTCACAAACAGACAACCCTGTAATCCAATCGTATGAGGTAGGGCTCTCCCACTTAAGCTTGAAGCTACCATTACATGACCCTATAACCTACCAAAATCCCTTCTTCCTTGATGACATGACCTCGCGCAATCGACCCGCCAAATTCCTCGAAATCTACTTGTTAACCATTTCATGGACGCTCTGAATCACTAGCCACATTTACATATTCGACCTCTTACCGGATAGCCAGTAAAATTCTTCGTAGAAGCTTCATAAACACCATGCAACAGTTAACCTGCTCGCCGAAAATAACCCACCTGTGGAAATCCCATGCTGACATCTTCCAACAATGTTGCACCGAGTACAATTACCACGAAACCAATAACCCATCCTCAGTCTGTGCTCATTCACCAGTTGTACAAGTCCGTTCACTCCTCATGGACATGAACTAAAGGTGCGACAATACATTCCAATCCAAAGCCATGTTGTATCCTTCTTTATACCATGCAACTACCTTTCCGTCGTATCCAACCCTTCTCCGTATAGCAGCCAATATTCCAAATTATGTTTGTAGACTTAGTCACTCTCCACCATGAGTCCCAAATCACTCTAAACTTTCTCAAGGTGTGTAGTTATCCTACCACATAACCCATATACTGCTCTCTACCACTCTCCCACTTTGGTCAAACTCACTCCTTTAAGCAACTACTCGACTCTTATTTCTCACACTTGGCCTTCTAGAAGCTTAACCACCGCAAGACACCTCCCTTCCTCTTTCTTCGCTGCCCAGTTGTTGCCTTAAATCAAAATCTATCTCTGTGACACTTGAACCAATCAATCGCTACCAACTTTAAACCTTTCCGAAGACCATATTTCTCGAGCAGTCAATATTAGAAATACCCATTTAAATTCCTAAATTACTACACTTTGTTGTCTCTGACACCCGCTTCTTTGGCACCATTTCACAATACCCTGCCCCGAAGGCGAATTGAAGAAGACCACAACACCGACAAACTTAACGCATACAATCTAGGACGATGACACCACATCACAGATGAAAATTCCACCGCGCTCGAACTACCCAGTCTTTTTACTCCATCAACCCAAACCTGAACATTCGTAGTCCGATTGCCTCTCCTCCGTCGGAGCTAAATGTTGAACATCTAAGCCGTGAAATGAGAAGTCCTTCTATCAAATTATTTACTGCCACGATCCATATATAATCACCCTACCATTATACAAACAATGTGTGATAGCAACGCACGAATCGTTATAACAATCAGTGCCAAATCGCAAACCATAGGCAACATTGATACTAAGCTGAAATGACCGAACAACCTTCCGTAAGGCGACGACAATAGCCCAATCAAATGAGCAGGGAGAAACGTCCCGCACCACATCTGCAGTACCATTAAATTTTCTCTATTCCTAATTTATAACAAGTTCTCCCCATCTCACAAGATTGAATAGGAAGGAAATGAAGGCATATGCCTCAAAGGAATCAAATCGCACGATGAGGAATCAAGAAGGGAAGTTCTCCTAACAGTCCTGTAGCCTCTCGAAGATAAGTACAGACGTCTCCGTAGCGATCCGCAAGACTCTACTAGACTCGCTCATGACTCGTGAGACCTAAGTGAACCTAGTGCTCTGATACCATATTGTCACGACCCAAATTCCATTAAAGGTCGTGATGGCGCCGGACACCGCTGTCAGGCAAGCCAAAAATAAATACTTAATTTGGTTTTCATTTTAATATTTTTCAAATCATATTTCATTCAATCATAAAAGATGGAATTTCCAGAGTAAATAATAATATTTTTAACAATTTCAATACACGACAACCCATAATCATCCCAAAACCCGGTGTCATAAGTGCATGAGCCTCAGCTAGGAATGTAAAATAAAATACAACATCTGTCCAGAATACAAATTAGGACAGGAGAAATATAAATACTCTGAAGGAGACTCTGTTGGCTGTGGATCGTAGTATATAATGCAACTCACCTAAGTCCCCGCAATAACTGCGCCTACAAGGTTACTAGACATATATGTACCTGTACAAAAATGTGCAGCAAGTGTAGTATGAGTACGTAAATCAACGCGTACCCAATAAGTATCCCACCTAACCTCGAAGAAGTAGTAACGATGGGTCGACTCCAACACTTACTATGGGCTATAAATAAATTACCAATGATATAGGTAAGCATGAATTACGCAGAACGGCTGTAAGCTTAATATCATGAAATAAGTAAACAAATCTTTTGTTAATAAGAAATCTCCAAATTTATTTTTCATCGTTTATCATTTTGTATTTCGGGCCAATAAAGCAACACCAATTATCATAAATTCCAAAGCAACCAATTCAATCATGCGCAAATCATGCCGAGGTCGTACGACCCGATCCAACATAAATATTTAAATTGTGCATTGCCAAGGGTCGAACGACGCGAACTATAGATGCATCTATTTGCTACTGAGGTGTTCGGCCCGCTCCACAAAAAAATAATATACATATTAAATAACCAATTCAAGATTTATTAAGGGGAAAATATTCAAAAAATCAAATTATCATTTAACGGTCAAGTAAATGAAGTTTAACCTTTTTACAATTGATTTATCGAGTTTCTAAATGTTTTAAATAATTAAATTAATGAGTAGGGGCAAACATCGCAAGTACAACATGATATAGGTCCTAGACTACCCGAAAATAAGCATAATAGTAGCTACGCACGGACTCTCATCACCTCGTGCGTACGTAGCCCTCACAAATAGAAGCACATAATAATTTGATTCACCTATGGGGTTAATTCCCTCTTATAAGGTTATAAAGGAGACTTACCTCTCTCCGAAATTCCACAACCGACGCCCAAGCCCTTCCAACAACTCAAACCGATGCCCAACGCTCCAAAACTAGTCAATAAATGTGCAAACCCATAAATATATACTCTAATACTGATTATAATTCAATTTAGAACAATTTTCAACTCCGTTCAAATAGTCGATCAAATCGCCCTCGGGCCCACGTGCCCGGATTCCGAAAACGTTCAAAGATAAACATTACCGATAGCATCACGAACCCAAATATATAATTTATTCTCAATTCTATGCCCAAATTCGTGGTCAAAATCCAAAAAATACCAAATTTTTAGGTTTTCTACCAAACCCCCAAATTTCCACTAATTTTCTATGAATTGCAATGTTAAAATCTATATATAAGCCAAGTATTTAACTTGTAATAGGTGGGAATCACTTGCCTTGACATAGATGACGAAAATCTCCCTTCCAAGAGCTCCAAAAATCGCCCAACCAAATGAAAAATGGAGGAAACTCGCCAAATCTCGTCTTTAAAACTTCACTGCCCAGGTCCAGGCTTCTTTGCGATCGTGGAAAGACCATCGCAATCGGGAAGGCCCAAAGAAACACTGCTTCAATTTCCTCTTCGCGTTCGGGTCCTCCTGGTCACTTTCGCAAACATTTGAGACCACCACCCTTCATGTTCGCATTCCACTAGCCGCGTTCGCGAAGGCCAACTGCTCCAGGCCCTGCTCCCTCTTCCTTCTACGCGTTCACGACAGCTCTCCCGCGTTTGCATACGCTGTTCCAGACCCTTGTCCGCGTTCGTGTCCCCCGTTCCGCATTCGCGATGAACAACCATCAGCAGCCCAAAAATCCTCCCTTCGCATTTGCGAAGGACAACATCTGAACCAGCAACGGCAACATCGAAAACAACCCGAATTGATCTGGAACCACCTCGAAACACACCCGAGGCTCCCGGGACCCTGTCCAAGTCGCACAAACCAGTCCCATCAAATAATATCAAAATCATGAATCTCACCCCAATTCGAACTTAATGAACTTTAAAACTTCAAACTTCTACATTCGATTTCGAAACCCATTAAATCACGTCCGATTGACCTCAAATTTTGCACATAAGTCACATTCGACATTATGGACCTACTCCAACTTCCAGAATTAGAATCCGAGCCCGATATAAAAAAGTCCATACCCGTCAAACTTTCAAAAAACCTTCAAATTTCTATTTTTCACCAGATGACCCCGAAACGACCTACGGACCTCCAAATCTACTTCCGGACGCGGCCCTAAGTTCAGAATCACCATATGGAGCTATTCCTAGGCTCGGAATCCTAATAGGATATCGATAATATTGAAATTCACTTCAACCCAAATTTATGAAATCCTTCCAAAGTGCCAACTTTCCACAATAGGCGCCGAAACTCTCCCGGGTCATCCAAAACTCAATCCGGACAGACGCCTAAGTCCAAAATCATCATACAAATGAGAATGTTTTTTCTTCCAACTTAAAGCTTCCAACTTAAAGCTTAGTAAATTCTTCCAACTTAAAGCTTCCGAAATGAGAATGTTTTTTCTAAATAAACTTCGGATTTCTCGAAATTCAATTCCGACCACACGTACAAGTCATAATACCCGAATTGAAACTGCTCAGGGCCTCAAATCGCCGAATAATGTGTTAGAGCTCAAAAAAACTTGTCGAGTCATTATACCCGTTGACTTTAGAATAAAATTTGAAGTCGACGTTTTATAATCCGAAATTATTTTTGATGAATTTTAATAAAGTTATACAATTAATTTGGATTGATTTGAGCTGTCCGGAGGTCAATTCAAGCAAGAAGGCTATTTTGGAATATCGGCCTAACTTAAAAAAGGTTTGTATCTTGCCTAACATTGATTGGGGTAAATTTCCCCTTAGGCATTGAGTCTCATGTGGAAATTGTGTAATTGAAAACCATGTACGCGAGGTGACGAGTACGTACTTGGTTTATATGTGTAAATTATATCGGTTAAAATTTGTAGACGCCTTTATGTATTAAATTGGAAATTGTTGGCACTTATTAAATACTTTATCTGTCATCCCTCATTCCTTGCTTGTCGGGGTTATTTTTATATGATAATTTGGTGTGATTGCCACTTTGATTTTTATGTGAAATACTGTGGTTAGTTGGGTTGACATTTCTTGGAAATAATATCATTATGGATTCCTTATCTGTAAATAATTATTAAATAAGTTTAAAATGAGGCATTAATATATATTTATCAAAATTTTGGATTAAAGAAGGCGTTGTCCTATGCTAAGTTATTTTTTCATCTTTGTTGTTGTTTTTGAGGTTTTATATATGTTGTGTGGGGCCTTGGGCTATTTTCTTTGAAATTAATTAATTTTGTGGTATATTTGGAGTTGGTTGTGGAAGGTGGGCAAATTGGAAAATGAATTGTTGTATTGTGTTGTCGTTTAAACATTCTCCTTGATGTTATTTATGCTTCCTACCTTACTTGTTAATGATATACATGTTCTTGGTAAGGAAGAGTGTAAAGCACGAAGGGTGATGTCATGCCATTTGAGAGTGTAATGCATGAATGTGATGTTGTGCCATTTGAGAGTGCAAAGCATGAAGGGTGATGCCGTGCCATTTGAGAGTGTAAAGCACGAAGGGTGATGCCGTACCATTTGAGAGTGTAAAGCACGAAGGGTGATGCCGTGTCATTTCAGTTATATTATCATGTGAGGAAAGGTATAAATCACGAAGGGTGATGTCATGCCATTCTTAATATGCACGAAGGATAATGCCGTGGCATTTCTTTATATTATCATGTAAGGATGAGAGTAAAAGCACGAAGGGCGATTCCGTGCCATTATTTTTATATTATGATATGTTCGGTGTTTCCATGCAGGCGAGGATAAGAGACAGACATTATTTTGTGATATCTTTTTTCGTTGTGTATACATTTATGCATTTATCTTGAGCTTTTATTGTGTACCTATGTTTTCTATGTGACTTGAAGTCGTTGTTGCTTCCTGTGTGCCTCCCACTTTATTTCTTTTATTGTTATTGGCATTAATCCCACTTATTTGGAAGTCCGTAGTGAAATTAGGCTTGAAATGGCTAAAATAGGAATTTAAGTTTGGATGTTTGACTGGGGAGTTAAATTTTTTAAATCGAGGTCGGAATCCAGTTCTGAAAATTTTAACAGCTCTGTTATGTCATTTATGACTTGTGTACAAAATTTGAGGTCAATCGGACTTGATTTGATAGGTTTCGGCATCGAATGTAGAAGTTGAAAATTCTTAAGTTCATTAAGCTTGAATTGAGGTGTGATTTGTGATTTTGACCTTGTTTGATGTGATTTGAGGCTTCGACTAAGTTCGTATGATGTTTTAGGACTTTTTGGTGTATTTGATTGAGGTCCTGGGGACCTCGGGTGAGTTTCAGATGGTTAACGGATAAAATTTGGACATAGAACAATTGAAACTTGTTGATTCCTTCTGATGCAATCACACCTGCAAAATTTGGCTCATAGGTGCGAGCTCGCAGAAGAGAGCCTAGCATCGCAGAAGAGGATGGTCCGCAGAAGCGGATGAGGCATCGCAGAACCGCGACCGTAGAAGCGACGCAATGGTCGCAGATGCGACCTGTGCTAAGGGGGCCTTGGACCGCATAAGCGGACTCCTTGTCCGCAGAAGCGAAGGCTGTCAGAAGTGGGAGATTTACCGCAAAAGTGGAACTGCATATGCGGTTAAAAATTCCGAAGAAGCGGAACCTCTGGGCAGTGTACAAAAATAGAGGGTTCCGAGTTTTTGTCATTTTTGGACATTTCCAACACGGTTTTCGGGCGATTTTCAGAGAGAATTCATAGGAAAACTTGAGATAAGTCACTTGTGATCATTGTTAGTCAATAATATTGTATTATCATTGAGTATTTCGACTAGATTACATGTTTTTGAGGTGAAATTAGAGAATTTGGGCCTAGGGACTTCAAAATAAGAATTTGAGATTTGGAGGTCGAGTTGATGTTGGAATTTGGTAAATTTGGTATGGTCGGACTCGTGGTTAAATGGGTGTTAATTGTAAATTTTGTTGAGTTCCGAGACGTGGGCCACACATAAAATTTTTGAGTTATATTTCGGGATTTTATTGAAAAAATCTGTATTTTTATATGAAATTAATTCCTATAATTTGTATTCACTGAATCGAATTAATTGTGACTAGATTCGAGGGAAAGGCATTCTTATTGACAGATTGAGCTTGGCTTGAGGTAGTTGACTTGTCTTACTTTGTGTGGGGGAAATCTCCTTAGGATTCAGTACTGTTGTAACAATTTGTGATATGCAAGCGCCGTGTACGCGAGGTGACGAGTGCGTACAACAGGCTGATTATGGAAACATTTGGTTCTTCATGAGTTATCTTCTTTTAAAATACATTAACTGAGTTGCCTTAGCATATGTAGTGATCATGTCTAGCCTAGTATCACATGTCTACATGCCTTAACTCTTACGTCCAATATGTGCAACATGGTTAACTTAATTACCTGCTTTCCTTGATTTGATTTAAATCTTTAACTGTAAGAATTTCTTGCTGTACAATTATTGTTCCTCCAACTACCTGCCACATATTTACTTTTGGACTACGAGGCAGTTCCTTAGGAGATCCCCCTATACTACATATTTACTTTTGGGACTACGAGGCGGTTCCTCGAGAGATCCCCCTATACTGCATATTTACTTTTGGGATTACGAGGCGATTCCTCGGGAGATCCCCTTATACTGCATATTTACTTTTGGGACTACGAGGCGGTTCCTCCGGAGATCCCGTTGTACTGCATATTTACTTTTGAGACTACGAGGCGGTACCTTTGGGACTACAAGGCGGTACCTCGAGAGCGCCCCTGTTGTTTACCTCTATTTGCTGTGTTGTTCACTTCTCAGTCATTTCGTTACATTATTATATACTCTGTCATACGTTTCTATTATTTCCAGTAGGGCCTGACCTGACCTCATCACTACTCTACCGAGGTTAGGCTTGGCACTTACTGGGTATCGCTATGGTATACTCATACTACGCTTCTGCACATATTTTTGTGCAGATCCAAGTACTTCTTACCCGCCCAGAAATCAGTGAGCTACCTGTGTGCGGAGACTTCAAGGTACATCTGCCAGCGTCGGCAAACCTCGGAGTCCCCCTATATCATTATCATGTTGTTTTCCATATTTTAGTTGACTTTGATGTATAGAGACATCAGTATTTCTCTTTGAAGCTTGTGACCTGTTTCTACCGGGTTTTGGGAGATTGAAGTTCTTTAACTTGCAGTTTTCATTTATTACAACTGTTGAGGTTTGAGTTTCAGACTCTTATTATGTTTTCAGCAATTTGTTAGGCTTACCTAGTCTTAGAGACTAGGTTCCATCACAACATCCTATAGATGGTGAATCGGGGTCGTGACAAGTTGTTATCAGAGCTCTAGGTTCATAGGTGTTATAAGTCACACGCAGGTTTAGTAGAGTCTCGCGTATCAGTATAGAGACGTCTGTACTTGTCTTCGGGAGGCTACGAAACTATTAGGAAAATATTCACTTCTTTGATTCCATATCGTGTGCATTTGTTGACTTCAAAATTCTAAACCCTTGTATTTCTATTCTCTCGTAGATGTTGAGGACACGCACAACTGGATTTGGTGATCAGATACCCATGCCCCATGTTGGAGCTGCAAGAGGCTGGGGCTGGGGCAGAGGCCGAGCCAGAGGTAGAGGAAGACCACGTGGTGCATCCATAGCACCTGTACGAGCTGCTACAACACAGCCACCAGTGACTCCGTTTGGAGAGCAGGCACCTGAGACGCCTGTTACTACCCCTGCACTTCAGGAGACTGTTGCACAGTTTTTGAGCATGTTCGTCACTCTAGCTCAGGCAGGGTTGATTTCACTTGCTTCTACCACATCTCAGGCCGGGGGAGGAGCACAGACTCCCACTGCCAGTACCCCAGAGCCACGGGCCCAGGTTGACAATGCCCTAGAGGTTATACCAGTGCAACCAGTTTTCCCAGTTGGCTAGGCATGCACCTGCCTTGGTTGCTACTGTGCGAGAGTGGGTTCACCGATTTATTGAGGGGATCCACCCTAGTATTTGATTCAATATGGCCCGAGAGTTGGAGATCGACATCGCATACCAGCAGGTGGTGTCAATTGCTAGGAGATTGGAGGGAATGCAGATCATGGAGAGAGAAGAGAGGGAAGCTAATTTACCTCGAGATTCTGGCATGTATAACAGTTCTCGTGCCCCATCTACAGCTCGTCAGGGCAGGGGTTATGGGAGTCACCCTGTTCATTCGGCACTTCCAGTCGACAGCGGTACTCCAGCCACTCCTAGTCCCCAGGATCCCTATTATACACCGGCAGTGTCTAGTGTACCTCATATATAGGGTGCTTCCAGCAGTTAGTCCAATCGATCAGGCCCAAGCCAGTCATAGCAGACGCGCCTCTGAGAAATTGTTTTGAGTATGGTGACACTCATCATATGGTGAGGGATTTCCCTAGAGTCAGGAGGGTGCACCTCCACATATTTCGCAGGCTCCACCTATTCCACAGAGCCCTCAGGCTTCTCATACCATGATTTCTGCACCAGCTACCACTCCACCTGCACAGCCAGCTAGAGGCGTAGCCCGTTTCTATTCCACCATATCGAATGGCCCCAGCAAAATTGAAGGAATTAAAAGAGCAGTTACAAGTGCTGCTTGATAAGGGTTTTGTTCGGCCCAGTGTATCGTCTTGGGGTGCTCCTGTCTTATTTGTGAAGAAGAAGGATGGTTCCATGTAGATGTGTATTAATTACCGCCAGTTGAACAAGGTTACAGTGAAAAACATGTATCCATTACCTCGTATTAATGACCTATTTGATCAGCTTCAGGGTGCCAGAGTGTTCTCTAAGATCGACTTGCGTTCAGGCTATCATCAGTTGAAGATTCGGGAGCCAGATATCCCGAAAACTGCTTTCAAGACTCGGTATGGTCATTATGAGTTCCTTGTAATGTCTTTTGGGCTGTCCAACGCCCCAGTAACATTTATGCATTTCATAAACAGTGTATTTCAGCCCTGTCTTGACTCATTCATCATTGTATTTATTGACTACATTCTGGTGTATTCTCGGAGTTGGGAGGATCATGAGAAGCACCTGAGGACTGTGCTTCATATTTTTAGAGAAAAGAAGTTATATGCAAAATGTTTAATGTGTGAATTCTGGCTTGATTCAGTGTGATTTTTGGGTCATATAGTTTCGTGAGAGGGGATCCAGGTAGATCCGAAGAAAATTGAAGCAGTGCAGAGTTTGCCCAGACCGTCATCAGCTACTGAGATCCAGAGTTTTCTTGGCTTGGCGGGGTATTATCGCCGATTTGTAAAGGGTTTCTCTTCTATTGCTGCACCTATGACCAAATTGACCTAGAAGGGTGCTCCGTTCATGTGGACCGAGGAATGTGAGGAGAGCTTTCTAAAGCTCAAGAAAACTTTGACTACAGCCCTAGTATTGGTATTACATACAGGTTCAGGGTCTTATACTGTGTATTGTGATGCGTCGCGTATTAGTCTCGGCACAGTGTTGATGCAAGACGGTAGGGTAATTGCCTATGCGTCCAAACAGTTAAAGGTATATAAGAAATATTATCCGGTTCACGATCTTGAATTAGTAGCTATTGTTCATGCCTTGAAGATTTTGCTGCATTATTTGTACAGTGTCCATTATGAGGTCTACACCGATCACCGGAGTCTATAACATCTGTTTAAACAAAAGGATCTTAATTTGCGGCATCGGAGATGGTTGGAGTTGCTTAAAGATTATGATATCACCATTCTCTATTATTCCGGGAAGGCCAATGTAGTGGCCGATGCCTTGAGTCATAAGGCGGATAGTTTGGGCTGCTTAGCATACTTACCGGTAGCAGAGAGGCCTTTATCCTTGGATGTTCAGGCCTTGACCAACCGGTTTGTTAGATTGGATGTTTCGAGCCGCATCAAGTTTTGGCTTGTGTGGTTTCTCAGTCTTCTCTTTATGATCGTATCAGAGAGCGTCAATATGATGACTCTCATCTGCTTGTCCTTAAGGACACAGTTCAACACGGTGATGCCATGGAACTCACTACTGGAGATGACGGTGTTTTACGGATCTAGGGCAGGCTATGTGTGCCTAATGTGGATGGTTTGCGTGAGTTGATTCTCCAAGAGGCTCACAGTTTGCGACACTCCATTCATCCAAGTGCCGCGAAGATGTATCAGGATTTGAGGCAACACTATTGGTGGAGGCGAATGAAGAAAGATATAGTTGGGTTTGTAGCTTGGTGTTTAAATTGTCAACAGGTGAAGTACGAGCATCAGAGACCGGGAGAATTACTTCAGAGACTTGAAATTCCGGAGAGGAAGTGGGAGCGTATCACCATGGACTTTGTAGTTGGGCTTCCACGAATTTGAGGAAGTTTTATGTTGTTTGGGTAATTGTAGATCGGTTAACCAAGTCCGCGCATTTTATTCCAGTTGGTACTACTTATTCTTCGGAGCGGTTAGCTAAGATTTATATCCGCGAGATTGTTCGCCTACACGGTGTACCAGTGTACATCATTTCGGATTGGAGCACGCAGTTTACATCACAATTTTGGAGAGCAGTGCAGCGAGAATTAGGTACACAGGTTCAGTTGAGTACAGCATTTCACACTCAGACGGACGGACAGTCCGAGCGCACTATTCAGATATTGGAGGATATGTTACGCACTTGTGTCATTGATTTTAGGGGTTCTTGGGATCAGTTTCTTCCACTTGCAGAATTTGCTTACAATACCAGCTTCAAATCGAGCATCCAGATGGCTCTGTATGAGGCTTTTTATGGGAGACGGTGTCAGTCTCCAGTGGGTTGGTTCGAGCCGGGCGAGGCTAGGCTATTGGGTACATACCTGGTTCAGGATGCTTTGGAAAAGTTTAAATTGATACAGGATCGATTTCGTACAGCCTAATCTACACAGAAGAGTTATGCGGATCAGAAGGTTCGTGATGTTGAATTCATGGTTGGTGAGCGGGTCTTTCTTTGGGTTTCGCCCATGAAGGGTGTTATGAGATTTGGGAAGAAGGGCAAGTTGAATCCTAGGTATATTGGACCTTTTGAAATACTTAAGAAGATTGGAGAGGTGGCTTATGAACTTGCATTGCCGCCTAATCTATCGGGTGTTCATCCAGTGTTTCATGTATCTATGCTCCAGAAGTATGTCAGGGATCTGTCTCATATTTTGGATTTCAGCACAATGCAATTGGATGGTAAATTGACTTATGATGTGGAGCCGGTAGCCATTTTAGACCGGCAAGTTCGAAAGTTGAGATCAAAGAACATAGCTTCAGTGAAAGTATAGTGGAGAGGCTAGCCAGTCGGAGAATCTACTTGGGAGACTGAGCGATAGATGCAGAGAAAATAACCACACCTATTTGAGGCTCTAGGTATGATTCTAAACCCGTTCGAGGTCGAACGTTTGTTTAAGAGGGGGAGAATGTAATGACCCGTCCAGTTGTTTTGAGTATAACAACCTCGTTCCCCTATTTACTACTAAATTTATGCTTTAAAGTTGTTATGAGACTTGTCGGGGTAATTGGTTCGGGCCCGAAAGATTTGAAATGAATTGAGACACTTAGTCTCCAAAATGAGAACTTAAGTTAAAAAGGTTGACCGGATGTTGGCTAATGTATAAATGACCCCAGAATGGAATCTTGATTATTCCAATAGCTCCGTATGATGATTTTGGACTTAGGAGCATGTCCGAAAAATTATTTGGAAGTCCGTAGTTAAATTAGGCTTGAAATGGCTAAAATAGAAATTTAAGTTTGGAAGATTGACCGGGGAGTTGACTTTTTGATATCGGGCCGGAATCTGATTCTAAAAATTTGAATACCTCTGTTATGTCATTTATGACTTATGTACAAAATTTGAGGTCAATCCGACTTGATTTGATAGGTTTCTGCATCAAATGTAGAAGTTGAAAATTCTTAAGTTCATTAAGCTTGAATTGAGGTGTGATTTGTGATTTTAGCGTTGTTTGATATGATTTGAGGCTTCAACTAAGTTCGTATGATGTTTTAGGACTTGTTGGTGAATTTTGTTGAGGTTCCGGGGGCCTCGTGTAAGTTTCGGATGGTTAACGGATCAAATTCGGACATAGAACAATTGAAACTTGTTGATTCCTACTGACGCAATCGCACCTGCAGAATTTGGCTCGCAGAAGCGAGCCTGGCATCGCAGAAGCGGATGGTCCGCAGAAGCGGATGAGGCATCGCAGAAGCGCGATCACAGAAGCGACGCAAAGGTCACAGATGCGGCCTAGGCTAAGGGGGCCTTGGACCCCAGAAGCGGACTCCTTGTCCGCAGAAGCGGGAGATTTACCGCAAAAGTGGAACCGCTGATGCAGTTAAAAATTTCGCAGAAGCGGAACCTCTGGGCAATGTACAAAAACAGAGGGTTCTGAGTTTTTGTCACGGTTTTGGGGTGATTTTCAGAGAGAATTCACGGGAAAACTTAAGGTAAGTCACTTGTGATCATTTTTAGTCAATAATATTAGATTATCATTGAGTATTTCGACTAGATTACATGTTTTGGAGGTGAAATTAGAGGATTTGTGCCTAGGGATTTCAGGATAAGAATTTGAGATTTGGAGGCCGAGTTGATGTCGGCATTTGGTAAATTTGGTATAGATGGACTTATGGTAGAATGAGAGTTCATATTTTGTAACTTTTGTCGGGTTCCGAGACATGAGGCCCACAGTCGATTTTTGAGTTAAATTTCTGGTTTTTAATGAAAAATCAGTATCTTCATATGGAATTAATTCCTATAATTTATATACACTGAATCGAATTAATTGTTACTAGATTTGAGCCGATTGGAGTCGAAACATCTAGGGAAAGGCATTCTTATTGACTGATTGAGCTTGGCTTGAGGTAAGTGACTTGTCTAACTTTATGGGGGGGGGGAATCCCTTTAGGATTTGGTACTGTTGTAATAATTTGTGATATGCATGTGTCGTGTACGCATGGTGACGAGTGCGTACACAGGCAGATTAGGGAAAAATTCGGTTCTTCTTGATTTGGCTTCTTTTAAAATACATTAACTGATATGCCTTAGCATATGTAGTTATCATGTCTAGCCTAGTATCACATCTCTACGTGCCTTAACTCTTACGTGCAATATGTGCAACATGCTTAGCTGAATTACCTGCTTTCCTTGATTTGATTTAAATCTTTAACTGTAATATTTCTTGCTGTAAATTTATTGTTCCTCCGACTACCTGCCACATATTTACTTTGGGACTGCGAGGCGGTTCCTTGGGAGACCCCACTGTACTGCATATTTACTTTTGGGACTACGAGGCAATTCCTCGGGAGATCCTTCTCTACTGCATAATTACTTGTGGGACTACGAGGCAGTTCCTCGGGAGATCCCCCTCTACTTCATAATTACTCTTGGGACTACGAGGCGGTTCCTCGGGAGCGCCCTTGTTGTTTACCTCTATTTGCTGTGTTGTTCACTTCTCAGTCATTTTGTTACATTATTATATCATCTATCTTACTTTTCTATTATTTTCGGTAGGGCCTGACCTGGCCTCGTCACTACTCTACCAAGATTAGGCTTGGCACTTACTGGGTAATGCTGTGGTGTACTCACACTACACTTCTGCACATCGTTTTGTGCAGATATAGGTACTTCTTACCAGCCCAGATATCAGTGAGCTACCTGTGTGCAGAGACTTCAGGGTACATCTGCCAGCGTCCGCAGACCTCGGAGTCACCCTCTATCCTTATCATGTTGTTTTTCTTATTTTAGTAGACTCTAATGTATAGAGACATCCGTATTTATCTTATAAGCTTGTGACTTGTTTCTACTGGTTTTATGGGAGATTGTAGTTCTTTGACTTGCAGTTTTCATATATTACACCTATTGAGGTTTGAGTTTCAGACTCTTATTATGTTATTCCGCAATTTGTTAGGCTTACCTAGTCTTAGAGACTAGGTGCCATCACGACATCCTACAGAGGGTGAATCGGGGTCGTGACAGGTGTCACGTGTAAATGAAAGAATTATATTCGAAAGGTATTTACTTGAAAGAATTATATTAGAAAGATATTTACTTGAAAGAATTATATTTGAAAGATATTTATTTGAAAGAATTATATTCGTAAGATATTTATTTGAGGGAAGTATATTTGGGATATATTTAATTGTACGGATTACATTCTAAAGATTTTTATTTGAAAAACGTATAGATAAAAGATGTATATTTTGAAGGACTTGATTAATTGGATGCACTTGTGTTTATTATTCGTTTGAGCACTATTTATGGTGTTCTTGTTTCCTTGTTGTTTATGTCACAAGTTGATTATTGTTTGCATCACTATTATTTGTTTTCTATTATTTTTGTATGCTATATTGCATAGATATTTTTGACTAGTGAGTGTCTTGACTGTACCTCATCACTACTCCATCGAGGTTAGTCTTGATACTTACTGGGTACCGACTGTGGTGTACTCATACTACACTTCTGTACATTTCTGTGCAGAGCCAGGTATTGAAGATATCAGATTCGGACAGAGATTAGAGTGTGATCGCAAGGATTCAAGGTAGGACTGCTTGGTCATCACAGTCCCTTGGAGTCTTTCTATTATATTGTATTGTCAACTCTTAGTCGAACAGTATTGTATATTCGATCCTTGAGATCATTGCATGTATTCAGTTAGAGTTTGTGACTCTGTATTATCAGTCTTGGGAGGTTGTTATAATTATTCCCGCTATGGGTTTCGATTATCTGTTTAAAAAAGGGCTTGAATTGTAATTGTAATTGGCTTACCTAGTCTTAGAGACTAAGTGCCATCACGACGCATGTGGTGGGATTTTGGGTCGTGACAAGGTGGTATCAGAGCCCTAGGTTCATAGGTTCTACGAGTCACGAACGATTCTAGTAGAGTCTTGCGGATCGGTACGGAGACGTCTGTACTTATCTTGAGAGGCTACAGAACTGTTAGGAAATTTCCACTTCTTTCATTCATGTAGTGTGAATTTGTTGATTTTGGCATTTGAGCCTTTGTATCTCTACTCTCTCACAAATGGTGAGGACATGTGCTACCGAGTTAGCTGAGCATACACCCATGCATTCTACTAGGGACACAAGAGGCTAGGGCCGAGGTACAGGCCGAGGTGGATGCCGAGGAAGGGAACATGCCGCAGCTAGAGCACCGGTCAGGAGCAACGTATCAATTGTGAAAAGCTTATGAAGGGGGTAGACCAGCCGATGCAACACCACCAACTTGGGCCCAATTTTCAGAGATGTTTTTGAAAAGGTTTGTTCCCCAGACTCTCTGGGATGCGTGGCGCACTGAGTTTGAACGGTTGCGTCAGGTCACCATGACGGTGTCAGAATATGCTATCAGGTTCTGTGAATTAGCCCATCATGAACCTATCTTGGTTCCTATAGTTAGAGAGAAAGTCCGCATATTCATTGAAGATCTTGATTATGATTTTAAAATATGTATGGCTCGAGAGGTGTAGACTTACATTCCATTTCAGCAAGTAGTAGAGATTGCAGAATGTTAAACGTGTTCGAAGTGAGGAAAATGAGTCTAAGGAGACCAAAAGGTCTCGAAACTCTGGAGAATTCAGTGGATTCTACTCTGCATCTATGACTCATCATAGCGGAGGCCTGGGAAATCGGTCAGCCCAGTCTGCAATTCAGAGTACTCATAGTGCTTCAGTTAATACTTTTAGTGCACCACCGGCACGAGGTTCTTACAGTGGTTATTTCAGTTATTCGGCATCGACTCAGCACGAGCGGCCGCGACATCATACGGGTTGTTATGAGTGTGGTGATACTAGGAACATCATAAGAGAATGTCCCAGACTTAGGAGATACGAATTTTATCAAAACACTCAGGCTACAGGCTTTATTTCAGTTAATACTCCAAGTGTACAACTAGTTAGGGGTGGGGGACAGGCTGGTAGAGGGCGCCCTAGAGGTAAAGGCCCAGCCCGTTGATATAATTGCTATGAATTGGCTGAGGCCGATACACCAGATGTTGTCGTTACTGGTACGATCTTGATTTGTTATAAAGAAATATTTTCCTTAATTATATCTGGTTCTATGTATCGAGGTGAGTCCTCCTATCATGCTCCACTTATGAGCGAGCTTCGTAATTTTGTAATCTACTTTTGTGTTTACACCTGTTGGGAGATTCGATGGCGATAGCAGTGTCTATCATTGTATTTTGATCACTGTTGAGAGCTATGAGGCTAAAAGTGACTTTTTGTTACTTAATACGGTGAGTTTTAATGTAATTTCGGGATAATTGATTACAATTTTATGAATTATATGCCCTAATGGTATGGGGGTTCATTATTTATTGTGAAATTGTTTCACGGAATTTATCAAAAAAACATGGGAAATTTCAGTTGGCACAATGTGCAAAGTACTTATGATTCAAAATTGAGGATGGGATCCTCGCGGTTTAATGTGATTTGATATGTTTAACCCGGGATACGTACCACGGTGGAAGTTATATCAAGATGAGATCCTTGTGGTTAAATTCATGTGTTTTAAATTCTCCCTTTATGAAATTTAATTTGTACTATAGTACTAATAGGGAGTCATGCATGTTAGGCTTATTTGATAATTCTTCTATGTGTTTCTGTGCATGTTTAGCCATATTCGTTCTATAATTATTGAGTTTTAGCCTACAAGGTGAGTGCTCAGGTGGCGTTAAATGTGACTCGTTAATTTGGGTAAATAATTATGAGGTCTTCATGCCTCGTGTCTCGTTGTTAGTAAGGTGAAGGTTTGAAATGAGATTTTAGTCAATATGAAGTTAATTGACGACGCTGTAATAAATTATGAACAACTATTATGATTAGAGATGTGGTTATGGGAATACGTACGACGTATGCGTAGGCACGAGTTGCTACAACCTATTGAGACTAATACCGTGTGTTGATGTGAAAAATCAGGCCTTTTGGAAATATTTTGTAACGACATGGCCGGTCGTTTTGATTATTATAACCCCATTCCCCAATTTACTGCTCAATTTATGCTTACAATTGATTTATGACTTGTCGGGTTTGTTGGTTCGGGTCCGGAAGGATTTCGGAGTGAAATGAGACATTTAGTCTCATAATTGAATACTTAAGTTGGATAAGTTGACCGGATGTTGACTTATGTGTAAACAACCTCGGATTTGAATTATGGTGATTCTAATAGATTTGTATGGTGATTTTGGACTTAGGAGTGTGTCCATAAAGGTATTTGGAGGTCCGTAGTGGAATTAGGCTTGAAATGCCGAAAGTTGAATTTTTGAGAAGTTTGACCAGGGAGATGACTTTTTCTAATCGGGGTCGGAATCCAGTTCTGAAAATTTTCATAGGTCTGTTATGTCATTTATGGCTTGTGTGCAAAATTTGAGGCCAATCGGACGTGTTTTGATAGGTTCCAGCCTTGTTTGTAAAAATTGGAAGTTTCAAAGTTCATTAGGCTTGAATCTATATGTGATTCGCGTTTTTAGTGTTGTTGGATGTGATTTGAAGACACGACCAAGTTCGTATGATGTTTTAGAAATTGTTGGAATATTTGGTTAAGGTACCGGGGGGCCCGGGTGAGTTTCGGATGGTTAACGGATCAAATTCGGACTTAGGGAAAATGTTGGAACTGCTGCCTCTTATGTGATCGCACCTGCGAGGGACTTGGTCGCATGTGCGATGCTGCAGGTGCGGCGGGGCTAGCGCATATGCGAAACTAGGGCTGGGCTGGGGTCTATGCAGGTGCGGCAATTTTTGCGCAAAAGTGGTCGAGATGCGATCCTAAGCATCGCAGCAGCGGAGGCTCGCTGGGTAAGTGAGGTCCACATAAGCGAAATTCCTTCCGCAAAAGCGGATAAGCAGGTGCGAGCCTGGCACCGCAGGTGCGGAAATGCCTGGGCAGTGTTAAAAACGAGGGCTTTAGAGATTTTTCTCATTTTGGTCATTTTGGAGCTCGGTTTGTGTGATTTTGGAGGGGAGGTTTTACACATAACTTGGGGTAAGTGGTCTTGATTCCCTTGTGATTATATTCCATGAATCTATCTTCATTTTTAGCAATTGATTGTTGATTTTAAAGAGGAAATAGGGGGTGTTGGCCTAAAGTTCATATTATGAATATTTTAGTTTTGAACATCGATTTGGACTGGGAATTGAGTTAAATTAGTATGGTTGAACTTGTAATTGGATGGGTTGTCGAATTTTGTGAGTTTCGTCGGATTTTGAGACGTGGGGCCCGCAGGCCATTTTAGAGCTAAATTTCGAATTTTTATGGGAAATTCGTATTTCTTATGGAATTAATTCCAATAAATTTTATTGACTGAATCAAATAATTTATGGCTAGATTCGAGGCATTTGGAAACCAACTCAAGAGACAAGGGCCTAGCGAAGTAAAGAATTACATGGTTTGAGGTAAGTATCATTTCTAAACTTGGTTCTGAGGGTATGAATCCCCGGATTTGGTGTTATATAAATTGTTTGGAGGTGACACACACGATAGGTAATGAGCGTATGGACGTGCACCATAGAAATTGTGACTTGAATAATTCCTGTGAGGTTGTCAATTAAAGAATCATGTTATTATCTGAACATTTTTCCACGTGTTAGAGAAATTGATCTGAGGCACTTATTAAATATCGTGTTTAGGCTATGTGCCAATATTTTGGGACCCATGGGGTCGTGCTGCTGTTGACTTAATTGTTTCAAAAATATACATTTCACACTCAGTCATATTCGTCCATTGTGAGGATATTTATGGGATCGAGTTGCGCGCCGCAGCAGGCCATATTTGCTTTATATATGTTATCATTAAACGGATCGAGGTTGCCCGCCTGCAGCAGGCCAGAATGGCTTTATACATTATTATTATATGGATCGGTACTACCCCTCAGCAGGCCTTATAGGCTTTGTTATTATATGGATCGGGACTGTCCGCCCACAGTAGGCCATATAGGATTTAAATAACGCTTGGGCTGAAGGAGCCCCTCCAGAGTTTGTACACACCCCCAGTGAGCATAGATGATTATATATTCGAGATGGTCTTCCCATGGCATGGACTTGCCTTACTTATTTATATTGTGATGAATTTTCGTGGACATGGATCTTGTCCGTATCATTTACATTTGGGGATAAATTACCCCAAGGATGGATTGCCCTTATACGGTACTGAGTGACTGACTGACAGTCGATGTATATTTATATACAGGTTGGAACACCCCTAGGCTAGATTGGCCATAAACAGTATCGAGTGATCGAATAATTTATGACCAGTATTTACATGAGATCTTTCTACTAAGATGTCATATTCCTCATGTCATGCAGTATTGATCTAATTCACTTGTACTGAGTTTAACTGTTGAACTTGAAAGCATACCTACATTTTTGTACCATTATTTATATTGGACTCTACCTGCGGAGATCGTCACTACATTCAGCCTAGAGATTAGTCTTGTTACTTATTTAGTTGGTTGTACTCATACTACACTCTGCACCTCATGTGCAGATCCAAGTGCTTTCGGATACGGCGACTGTTAGACCTCAGCGTGTTACCAGTTGGAGACTATCAAGGTAGTTGCCTGGCGTCCGTGACCTTGTCTCTCCTTCCTTCAGTTATTGTACTGTTCTATAATTTCAGACTGTGGTTTTTATCAGCCAGACATTGTATTCATATTAGATGCTCATGTACTCCGTGACACCGGGTTTTGAGAGTGTTATATTTGTATTTGTGAGATTTCTTCCGCTGAATTTAATTATTTTGTTTTAAAAATAAAAGGTATGGTGGCTTATTAAGATTGTGGGCTTGCCTAGTATTGACATAGGCGCCATCACGGCTGTTGAGATTTTGGGTCGTGACAAGTTGGTATTAGAGCCCTAGGTTACATAGGTCTCACGAGTCATGAGCAGGTTTAGTAGAGTCTTGCGTATCGGTACAGAGACATCGGTACTTATCTTTGAGGGGCTTTTGAAACCTTAGGAAAATTCCACTTTCTTGTGTGCTGAAACATAACTCTGAATTCCTTCCACGTATTTGTGTGCGCATGTGAGCGCTCAATATCAGTTATGCATCACCGGCTTATGATTCCTTGAACGGGATTCGTGATATGTATTCTGTGTTTGGTGATCGGCCAGTCTGGAGGACTCGAGGCCAGGGTTAGACCACAGCTTAAGCTTGGTAGCTTCAGTTATGTGAATTTGTACATTTGGACTCATATTTCTAGTAGTGTCCCTATGAGTAGAATATATGGCTCTATGAGCGGTTGAATGGTTATATGATAAGTATGATGTGATTGCGAGATGTGTTTAGATGGGTTGAATGTAACGAATAAAGTTTACTTGTGACTCAAGAGTTTGCTATTGGGTACTTAATTTCTATCATTTGACATAGTCTCGAATTGTGAGTGTATTGAAGGATGTTTCACGTTGTTAAATTATGGGGCAAAATAAATTCTCATGTCTTGTTAATGAGTTTGGACTAAGAAAGATTAAGAGATTGCATAGTAATTGTGGTTGCGAAAGGGTATAACAAGATGACAATTTGAGGCTAAGCAGGTCGGTTATCTTCTGCAGAGTAATCTACGTAGGTGTGTTCCTTATAATATTGAGTGGAGAGTTCCTTTTCTACCAGCGGAGTGTATGTGTTGAGATTTGAATTTGATTCTGGTTGAGAAAGTTGACTTGACTGTCACGAGAATGAAGGCGAGCTTAGCAGATGAATTGAGGTATTCTATGGTTTGTGTTACTTGAGCTTGTGAAGAATTTTCATTGAACCGACTGCAGTATTATGGAAGTAATAGAGTAGGGATATTGTGAGTTATAGAATTTTTGTTCTATGGATTTGAGCCAAGTGAGGGAGCCTGCTATTGACGATTCGATTTCATGGTTACGTATTGTACTGGTTTCGGTTTGAGGCATACATGTGATTCTGTTATGACTTGCAAAGATTGATATCGAGGATGACTTGAGTAAGAAAATTTCTTGAATGTGGGTTATATTGCACTTTATGAAAAATCATGAAATGATTAAATTTTTATTTTGAAAGATATAGTGCGCACGGAGTATGAATTTGATCGGTGGTGTTAAGGCAGGGTTACCCCTTCGAGTATTGCTGTGATAATGAGGCACGTGTCTTTCAGCCCGTTTGGGTGGTGCAATTTAGATTTGCATAAAGTGGGTGACTCCCGAGAAGGTTCTAATGGGTTCGAGATTTCTATAAACCAATCGAGAATTTTTCTGGATTTGAGCATGGATATAATCTAAGATTACATTTAATGGTGCCAGGATTTTCGATAATTCTGTATGATTATGGATTCTAAATTTTAGTATAAGAAAGGTAAGAAGAGTAATTTTAAATTCACATAAGGTATTTTCAGAGTGGAAATAATCTTGGGTTGGTGACCTGTGTGGCTTGGTCGAGTTAGAGGAATTCAGTTCTGATAGCTTGGTTATGTGCAAATGAATTTCAAAGTGTTCTTAATGGTTTCTACCATGGTTGAACCGGATATTTTCTACTGCTGTGGGGAACCTATTGTGTATTATAATTTTCTCCTGGAAAGAAGCAAGATAAAGGTTTCTAACTAATATGGTATGTAATTTAGAGAAAGGTTTCTAACTAATAGGGTATGTAATTTGCTGGTGACTCAAAGTTGATAATGGGATTCTCATGCTTGTCACATGATGGTATGATAGATGTGGTGTATTGTGCGGGATTACGATTTACATGTACTAAGTGGCAATTTATTCTTGAAGGGAAGGTCACGAATTCTGGACAGAATGGTTAGTTTCAAATATTTAGATTTATGTTATAACTACTCGGTAATCCCTGAGAAGGGTGCGTATTTCAGAAGCCGCATTGTGTTTTGACTTACGGATGTTCATCGGTATTGCGGTACTCACCTGGGTGATAGACTGCTGATATTCAAACTATCGTTGTACGGCACAGAAGAATTTTGGAAGTTTTCCTAGCGGGATGATCGTGCATGAAGGATGTGATAGTCATTCGAGTGCTGGAGTTGTGATCAGTTACGGCGGTTCATGTGTTTAATGAATTTTGGGGGCTGGGAGTTCTCAGAAGAAAATTGTTTCAGGGTTGCGACCTAGTTGAGGTGAGTATTTTATTTAAACTCAATGGAGGCACTAATTGCATTAATTATTTGTGATAGTTTCACGCCATGAGTGCGTACATATGGGAGGTTTGAGCCATGTGCGGGCATCGGGGTAAGTATTCATACTCGGAAGAATGCTTAGGCAAAGATATGCCTAGAGTTGACTGTTAAGCGTAAACTTATAACATTTCTCGTATTCGTACCTTTGTCGAGAAATATCTAGACTACACTTGAGGTTACAAAGAGGCCTTGAATAAATTGGGTAGTTACTATTTCTGCGTTAACTTCCCGATTTGAATAGTGATAGAACACTTTGCACCTTGTAAAGCTATTTGATAAATTGGAAATTTATTGAAAATGAATTTCACCTTGTATAGCTATTTGAAAAATTGGAATTATTATTGAAATTGAAAGATTTAATTAATAGATTGGAAATTGTTGCATTTGAAGGATTTTATTATTTCTGCTAAATGAATAAAATTATTGTTAACTCTGTGAATCATGCTGATTTGAATAATTATAATTTATTCCATTTATTATTGTTGACCCTTAGTGAGTGTCAAAGTCGGCCATCTCGTCTCTACCACTTCGAGATTAGGCTTGATACTTACTGGGTACACGTTGTTTAAGTACTCATGCTACACTTGCTGCACTTTTTGTGTAGGATCTGAGACAGATACTAGTGGAGTACCTATCATAGAACATCCTCGTTATCCAGGGGAGTAGTGGTGAGCTGCCTTTCTGAGCCATCCTGCAGCTACCAATGCCTCTTCTTGTATTTTTAATTCTGTCTATTTTCAGTATAGACAGTATTTGGATTTAGTATAATCTACTAGATGCTCATACACTTGTGACACCGGGTCTTGGCACACACATTGGTAGAATTTGATGTCTTATTATTTTTCTTGGATTTAAATTTTATCGATATATATTTAATTTATTAGTTGGCTTGCCTAGCTATAGTGTTGGGCACCATCATGACCTATAAGTGAAATTGGGTCGTGACAAAATCCATTTTTAAAATGCCAATAAGATTGTACTGTTTTATTGTGGCTATAAGTAGTTTTAGTAGCAGTAATTCATTTCTTTTCACAAGTAATGTGTGGTGTAACGCAAAATATTTCTTGTTTTCAGAAAGTTTTATTTGACAACTATTTTTTTCATTATTTGGTTTTTTCAAACTGATAAAAATGTCTTAGCGGATAATATCTTACACCAAATGAAGAAAACGAATTATGTCGATCAATGAACGTATATCAATTACTCTGCATCTATATTAAGTTTTACTGTCCATCTCACTTGTTTCTAAGTTACTAGCTTTATGGTACGCGCGTTGTGCGTATAGCCTTATCAATGAGTACATAATTTTTTTTAAAATTACGTAAATATTATCAGACTATGTATTTATCTAATATAAATTATACAATAAAAGTTGAAGAAATATTCTTGAAAATGTTGAATGTTGTTCCCTGTAACGACCTGACAGGTCGTTTTGAGCATCTGGACTTTGCTCGGTAGTTTACGGGCATGAGTAGCTCCGTATGATATATTTTGACTTGTGTGAATCGTCGTTTTGGTCTTCAGGTTATTCAGGACTGATTTGGAAGAATGATTCTCAACTAGGGAGTTTTAAATTTGAAAGAGTTATGCCAAGTTTGACTTTTAGCATTTGACCTCGGATTGGAATTTTGATGGTTCTGTTAGCTCAGTTGGGTGATTTTGGACTTAGGAGCGCGTCCGGATTTTGTTTTGGAGGTCCGTGGTTGAATTTGGCTCGAAATGACGAAAGTTGAAATTTTGGAAAGTTTGACCGGGAGTGGACTTTTTGATATTGGGGTCAGATTCTGATTCCGGAAGTTGGAGCAAGTCTGTAATGTCGAATGTGACTTGTGTGCAAAATTAGAGGTCAATCGGATGTGATTTGATAGGTTTCGGCATCGGTTGTGGAAGTTTGAAGTTTCAAAGTTCATAAATTTCGAATTAAGGTGGGATTCATCGTTTTGATATTGTTTTGTTTGTTTTGAGGCCTCGAGTAGGTCTGTATTATGTTTTGGAAAATGTTGGTACATTTGGACGGGGTCCCGATGGGCTCGGGTAAGTTTCGGACGTAGTACATATCATTTCAAATGGTTTTTGCATTGCTGGTTTTTCTGTTGTTACCTGTTGCTTCTGACGTTCTTCACGATCGAGAAAGGTGTTTGGTCAGTGGAGCTATTTGTTCTTCACGTTCGCTCTTCTGAGGTCGCGTTCACACTGGATTGAAGATTGTAGTCTCCGCGTCCGCGTCCATGGCTATGCGTTCGCATAGTGTTGAGCAGGGGTTGGTCAGTCTCTATGGATTCTTCATCACGTTCGCAGGGAGTTGTCCGCGATTGCGAAAGTCTGGTAGTGTATTTCATCGCGTTTGCGAGGGTTTTGCCACGAACGCATAGTGCAAAGTGAGGCAGTGTGGCTTTGTGCTTCGCAAACGCGAGGCTTCTACCGTGTTCGCGTAAGAGGATGCCTGGGCAGAAGTATAAAGTACTCTATTTCGAGGGTTTCAGCCATTTTTACATTTTGTGAGCTATGGAGCTCAGATTGAGGCGATTCTTGAAGCAATTTTCACCATATGAATTAGGGTAAGTGTTCTCTACTTGGTTTTGGTAATATTTCATGAATCTATCTTTGTTTTTGGTAATTGGATCATGAATTTTAAAGAGAAAATTGGGGGTTTTGGCCTAAAGTTTCAAAATATGAATTTTTGTGTTTTGAACATCGAATTGGAGTCGGATTTGAGTGAAACTAGTGTGGTTGGAATCATAATTGAATGGGTTGTCGGATTTAATAAATATTTTCGGGTTCCGAGGTGCGGTACTAGGTTGGGAATTTGGCCGATTTTGGGATTTTGGGCTTTTGATTCAAGATTTGATCTTTTTCGATCAAGATTGGTTCCTTTAGCATTGTTTGATGTATTTGAGTTGTTTTTGGTTAGTTTCGAGCCGTTCGGAGGTCGGAACGCACGGGATGGTATCTTTGGAGCATCGTTTGGCTTGCTCGACATTGGTATTGGCTTGTTCGAGGTAAGTAACTCTTCTAATCTTAGTGCTGAGGGTATGAAACCCCGAAATACGTGTTATGTGATTGGTATTGAGGTGACACATATGCTAGGTGACAGGCGTGTGGGCATGCACCATGTGAATTGAGACTGTTATTTCCATGGCACTGTATAGTGGTCCTACTTTGTTGATATCCGTGTTTTCATCATGTGATAAAGTAGTTAAGCTGTCAATCATGCTAGATATCATGTTTAAGCATTTTGCCGATATTGTTTGCACCTATAGTGGTCGTTTCTTACTGTCATCTCACTGATTTCATTGATGTTTCGTACTCAGTCATATTCATGCATTCATATCATATCTCAGTCTCAGTTATTTATCGATACATCATATCATTATTGTCGGGCTAGTTTTATGACATTGTGAGCCCGTGAGTGAGACTGGAGAGATTGATGACTGAGCGAGGCCGGGGGCCTGTTTGTGAGGATGTTGTCACTATAGCACGTGAGTTGTCCGTGCGATTCCATATGTTGATATTATAGCACGTGAGTTGTCCGTGCGATTACAGAAATTGATATTATGGCACGTGAGTTGTCCGTGCGGATTATAGCGCTTGGGATGAAAGGAGCCCCTCCGGAGTCTGCACACCCCTAGTGAGCGCAGTCGACTATAAATATGATTGGGTTACAAGCCGCAACGGGTACGGTATAACACTGAGTGTTTGAGTGTGGTGAGAATAATGAGAGAGAATGCAAGACAAAGAGATTGAGTACTCTTAGAGTGTGAGTACACAAGCTCATCATCGAGATGCATTGCATTTGACATGCGTACTTGAGATGTATGCATAGAGGTGCATTTCCTTCTGCTACCCAGTTTCGGGGACCTTTATAATTTTACATGTATCTTGACATGTAGGCATAGAGAAGTACCTTCCTTATGCTTTCTGAAAAATGAAACATCTTAATATTTGTTGAAAGGAGTTTTGGGAAAAATCACGGTTTTCAAACTTACTCGTATATTGGCTTTTCGGTAAAAGACTTGGATTTTCACTGAGATACTTGAAAAGAAATGCCTATTTTTTTGGAACTGTGAACGAGTTGAGCCTTTTATTTCTGAGATTCTTCTTTTGTTATTGTACTATGCTATTATGAACTGTTGGGGAATATTGGTGTTGGACCCGACCTTTCTGTTAGCTCGTCACTACTTTCAACCTAAGGTTAGGTTTGTTACTTATTGAGTACATGGGGTCGGTTGTACTCATACTACACTTCTGCACCTTGCGTGCAGATATTGGTTGCTGATGTGGTTGTGTTCGATGGGAGCTGGATTGAAGATGTACCTGCGTTCCGGTTGTAGCTTCCCCTTGTTCATGGTAGCTTTAGGTCTATGAAACTCTGTTTATGTACTTTTCAAATAGACTATGTATTTAATTCATTTCAACTTTGTAAACTCTATTCTTAGAAGCTCATGATTTGTACTATCAGTTCTTGGAGAATGTATTAGATTCAAATATTTCTTTACTTAATTACTTTATTAATTATTATTGGAATTGGTTAGTGGTTAATTGACTTACCTAGCGGATTGGGTTACGTGCCATCACGACTAGTTGGATTTTGGGTCGTGACATTCCCATTTAGTTAGCTCAATAAATGAAGAAATTATGTTGGATATAACTTTTTAGATACTTTATTCTAATTTATGAGGACGTATGTGGTCTTATGAAAATTATTGTTATTTTAGTGGCCTATTACAGAAAACAACACAAAAGAGAATAAAAAGATTGGTCTTATAGCTCCCAAAAAATTAATATTGACAATGTAAATTCTAAAAAATAACTATGATTGAATTAATATCTTACAATAAATAATTTAATATAAAAACATATAGTGAGGCATCGTCACTTGTTGGACTAAATGTGTCATGACCCAAATTCACCCTCCTTAAGATGTCGTGATGACACCTAGTCTCTAAGACTTGGTAGGCCTAACAAATTTGCGGAATAACATAATATAAAACTGAAGCCCAATTCTCAACATGAAATAAATGTAAAACTGCAAATCAATAATTACATTACAACTCCCAAAATTCGGTGGAAATAAGTCACATGCTTCTAAGAGAAATACTATGTGTCTTTATACATCAGAGTTCAAAGATAATAAGGAAAAACAACATAACAAGGATAGAGGAGGACTCCGGGGTCTGCGGACGCTGGCAAATGTACCTTGAAGTCTCCGCGTACAGGCTAGCTCACTGATATCTGGTCTGGTAAGCGGTACCTGGATATGCACAAAAGGATATGCAGAAGTATAGCATGAGTACACCACAACGGTACCCAGTAAGTGCCAAGCCTAACCTCGGTAGAGTAGTAACGAGGTCAGGCCAGGGCCCTACTGGTTAAAAAGAAAAGTAAGGCATGAGATAATAATAATATTTGAAATGACTGAGAATTTAAATAATGAGAAGATTGAGAAAATTTATAGCACAACAAATAGAGGTAAACAACAGGGGCACTCCCGAAGTACCTCCTCATAGTCCCAAATGTAAATATGCAGTACATGGGGATCTCCCGAGGAACCGCCTCATAGTCCCAAAAGTAAATATGCAGCACATGGGGATCTCCCGAGGAACCGCCTCGTAGTACCAAAGTAAATATGCAGTACATGGAGATCTCCCGAGGAACTGCCTCGTAATCCCAAAGTAAATATGCAGTACAGAGGGATCTCCCAAGGAACCGCCTCGTAGTCCCAAAGTAAATATGCAGTAGATAACCGAACCGAAGGAACAACAAATTTATAGCAAGAAATCTTACAGTTAAAGATTTAATTCAAATCAAGGGAAGCAGGTAATTCAACTAAGCATGTTGCACAATATCCAAGTAGGAGTTAAGGCATGTAGACATGCGATACTAGGCTAAAAATGATCACTACATAAGCCAAGGCAACTCAGTTAAGGAATTTAAAATAAGACAACTCAGCAAGAATCAAAATTTCCACAATTAGCACATGTACACACTCGTCACCTTGCATACACTACGCTCACATATCACGAAGTGTTACAACAGTACCAAATCCTAAGGGGATTTCCCCTACACAAAGTTAGACAAGTCACTTACCTCAAATCTCGCTCAATCAATCGGTAAGAATGCATTTCCCTCGATTTTCCGAATCCGAATGGCCCAAATCTAGCCAAAAGCAATTACATATCATGAATACAACTACAAAAAACTAATTTAAATACTGAAACTATGACTTAAGCAAAGAATAAAAAAATCAGCCCAAAAGTCGACCCAGGCCCACGTTTCGGAATCGAGTAAAAGTCACAAAATACGAACACCCATTCGATATTGAAGTCACCCATACCAAAATTACCAAAATCCGACACCAAGTTGCCACTCAAATCCTCAAATAAAACTCTCCAAATCCCTAGCCTCAACTCCCAAATTCCACCTTAAATACACGCTAACTAGGTGGGAAAATCAATGGGGAAACAAGATTATTGATCAAAAATAAACAGAAGGGACTTACCTCAAGAAATCCCTCGAAAATGCTCTCAGATATCGCCCTAGACCGAATTTGTAAAGTCCAAAATTAGAGAAATCACGAAACCCTTCGGTTTTAAGCACTGCCTAGGATTTTGGCAGCTGCGACCAATTCCACCCACCCGCGGAACCGCTTTTGCGATACATTCCTTTGCTTCTACGGAAATCACCTAAGTCCCTTAAGGCCTGCACCTGCGCTCCATGTTTCGCACCTGCGGATGCACTTCTGTGTTCCCAATACCGCTTCTGCGGGTGCGCATCCGCGCAAATACGTCCGCTTCTGCAGACATGCCTCCCCACACTCGCCCGCTCCTGCGATCTATCTTCCGCAGAAGCGACTCCGCTTCTGCGGCCTTCACACCATACCTGCGACCACTGCCCATCCTCCTTTCCTATGAATCTGCGACTCCCAGCTCGCTTATGTGAGACCGCACCTGCGGCCAAATCCACCGTACGTGCGAGTACACCAGAACCAGCCCAGCACCAGAAATCTTCTTTGTCCAAAAATGATCCCATAACCATCCCAAACTCACCCGAGGCCCCCGAGACCTCAACCAAATATACAAACAAGTCCTAAATGATCATACGAACTTAGTCGATCCTTTATATCACATCAGACAATGGTAAAAGCATGAATTACATACCGATTCAAGCCGAATAAACTCTAAAAGTTCAAACTTCTACATCCGACGCCGAAACCTATCAAATCAAGTCTGATTGACCTAAACTATTGCACACAAGTCATAATTGACATTACAGACCTACTCCAACTTCCGAAATCAGAATCCGACCCCGATATCAAAATGTTCACTACTGGTCAAACTTCCCAAAAATCATCCAATTTTTCAACTTTCGCCAATTGACGCTTAAATGACATACGGACCTCCAATTCGACATCCGAACACGCTCCCAAGACTAAAATCACCCTATAGAGCTGTGGGAACCGTTGAAACTCTATTCCGGAGTCATCCTCACACGATTCAAACTACGGTCGATTCTTAGAACTTAAACTTCCATTTTAGGGACTATGTGTCCCTTTTCACTCCGAAACCAAAGACAAATCCTCCCCGCAAGTTACATAACCACATAATGAAGTAAAGGAAGTGTTAATTAGGGGTTCGGGGCTAATACTCTCAAAACGACCGGTCGGGTCGTTACATCCTCCCCGAAGTCGCTCGGTCTAATACTCATGCTCGGTCTCCCAAATCACCTCCTCGACCGGATGACCCCTCCACCGGACCTTCACAGACGTGATGTTCTTTAACTTCAACTTTCGAACCTGCCTGTTCAAAATGGCCACTGGATCCTCAACATAAGATAGGTCCTTGTTCAACTGGACTGACCCGAAGTCTAACACATGAGACGGATCGCCGTGATACTTCCGGAGCATGGAAATATGGAATACTGGATGAACTGCAGAGAGACTAGGTGGTAGTGCAAGTCTATAAGCCACCTCTCCAACCCTCTCAAGGATCTCAAAAGGCCCAATATACCTAGGGATCAACTTTCCCTTATTCCCGAAACTCATAACACCCTTCATGGGCGAAACACGGAGCAGGACCCGCTCCCCAACCATGAACGCAACATCGCGAACCTTCCAATCCGCATAACTCTTTTGCCTGGACTGGGCTATATGAAGTCGATCCTGAATCAATTTAACTTTTTACAAGGCATCCTGAACCAAGTCTTTACCCAATAGCTTAGCCTCGCCCGACTCAAACCAACCCACTGGAGACTGGCACCATCTTCCATACAAATCCTCATACGGCGCCATCTGAATGCTCGACTAATAACTATTGTTGTAGACAAACTCCACAACTGTTAAGAATTGATCCCAAGCACCCCCAAAATGAATATCACACGCATGAACACATATCCTCTAATATCTGAATAGTGCGCGCGGACTGTCCGTCTGTTTGATGGTGAAATGTTGTACTCAACTCCACACACGTAGCCAACTCACGCTATACGGCTCTCTAGAACTGTGATGTCAACTGCGTACCCCGGTCAGAGATGATAGACACCGGTATGCCATGAAGCCTGACCATCTCGCAGATGTAAACCAGAGCCAGCTGCTCCGAAGAGTAAGTAGTAACTATATGAATGAAATGAGCTGACTTGATCAATCTATCCACAATAACCCAAACTGCATCGAACCTTCTTTGAGTCCGTGGGAGCCCAACAACAAAATCCATAATGATCCGCTCCCATTTCTACTCTGGAATCTCTAACTTCTGAATCAATCCACCCGGTCGCTGATGCTTGTACTTCACCTACTGAGAATTTAGGCATCGAGCTACATATTCCACTATGTCCTTCTTCATCCGCCTCCACTAATAGTGCTGCCCCAAATCCTGATACATCTTTGCGGCACCTAAATGAATGGAGTACCGCAAACTGTGAGCCTCTGGGAGAATCAACTCACGCAAAACATCTACATTAGGCGCACAGAACCCACCGTGCATCCGTAATACACCGTCATATCCAATAGTGACTTTCTTAGCATCACTGTGCTGAATCGTGCCCTTAAGGACAAGAAGATGGGGCTCATCATACTGACGCTCCCTGATAAGATCATAAAGTGAATACTGAGAAACCACACAAGCCAGAACTCTGCTCGTCTTGGAAACATCCAATCTAACAAACTGGTTAGCCAAGGCCTGAACATCCAAGGCTAAAGGCCTCTCTGCTACTGGTAGATGTGCTAAATTTCCCAAACTCTTCGCCTTGCGACTCAAGGCATCGACCACCACATTGGCTTTCCCGGGATGATAGAGAATGGCGATGTCATAATCCTTAAGCAACTCCAACCATCTCCGATGCCGCAAGTTAAGATCCTTCTATTTAAATAGATGTTGTAGACTCCGGTGATCAGTGAAAACCTCACAATGAATAACATACAAATAGTGCCGCCGGATCTTCAAGGCTTGAACAATTGCTGCTAACTTAAGGTCGTGGACAGGATAATTTTTCTCATGCACCTTCAGTTGTCTGGATACGTAGGCAATCGCCCTACCGTCCTGCATCAACACTGCATCGAGACCAATGCGTGACCCATCACAATACACCGTATAGGTCCCAGATTCAGTAGGCAACACTAAAATTAGGGCTGTAGTTAAAGCAATCTTGAGCTTTTGAAAGCTCTCCACACACTTCTCGGTTCATCTGAATGGAGCACCCTTCTGGGTCAATCTGGTCATACGTGCTGCAATAGACAAACAACCCTCTACAAATCAACTGTAATACCCCACCATGCTAAGAAAACTCCGGATCTCCGTACCTGAGGACGGTCTAGGCCAACTCTGCACTACTTCAATCTTCTTCGGATCTACCTTGATCCCCTCACTTGATACTAGATGACAAAAAACTGCCACAGAATCTAGCCAAAATTCACACTTCGAAATTTTTTGAATACAACTTCTTTTCTCTCAAGGTCTGAAGCACAACCCTTAGGTGCTACTCATTATCCTCCCGACTTCGGGAGTACACCAGAATGTCGTCAATAAACACAATGACGAAAGAGTCAAGATAGGGCTGAAACACACTGTTCATCAAGTGTATGAATGCTGTTGTGGCATTGGTCAGCCCAAAAGACATCACAAGGAACTCGTAATGACCATACCAAGTCCTGAAAGTAGTCTTCAGGATATTTGGGCCCCGAATCTTCAACTGATGATAGCCTGAATGCAAGTCAATCTTAGAGAACACTATGGCACCGTGAAGCTGATCAAATAGGTCATCAATATGTGGCAATAGATATATGTTCTTCACTGTAACCTTGTTCAACTAACGATAATCAATACATATTCGCATGGAACCATCCTTCTTCTTTACAAATAAGATAGGAGCACCCCAAGGCGACACACTGGGCCGAATGAAACCCTTATCGAGCAACTCTTGCAACTGTTCCTTTAATTCTTTTAACTCTACTGGGGCAATACGATAAGGTGGAATCGAATTGGGCTTAGTGCCCGGTAACAAATCAATGCCAAAGTCAATATCTCTGTCGTGCGGCATGCCCGGAAGTTCTGCCGGAAATATGTCTGTGAAATCCCTCACTACCGGAACTGACTCGACGATAGGAGTATCAATACTAACATCTCTGACATAGGCCAGGTATGCATCACACCCATTCTCAACCATTCGCTGAGCTTTAAGAAATGAAACAACCTTGCTAGGAACATGATACAACGTACCTCTCCACTCTAGCCGTGGTAAACCTGGCATAGCCAACGTCACCGTCTTGGAATGACAGTCAAGGATAGCGTGATATGGCGACAACTAGTCCATGCCCAAAATAACATCAAAATCCACCATATTAAGCAATAATAAATCGGCTCTGGTCTCAAAACCACTAAGAACAATCAAACACGACCGATACACACAGTCAACAATAATAGAATCACCCATGGGTGTAGATACATAAATAGGTGAACTCAAAGAATCACGGGATACATCCAAATACAAGGCAAAATAAGATGACACATAGGAATAAGTGGAGCCTGGATTAAATAAGACTAATGTATCTCTATGACATACCGGAACGGTACCTGTGATGACAACATCATATGCAACTACCTCTGTCCTCGCAGGAAGGGCATAATATCTGGCCTGCCCCCCCTCTAGGGCGACCACTACCTGTCCGACCTCCACCTCTAGCTGGTTGTGCAGGTGGGGTGGTAGCTAGTGCTGTGACCATAGACTGAGGACCCGGTGGAGTACGTGGTGCCTGAGAAATCTGTGGAGGTGCACCCCTCCCAAAATACCACCACAGGCTTCATGATGGCACTTAGTCTCTAAGACTAGGTAAGCCGATTACAATTACAATTCAAGCCTTTTTTTTAAAATAGATAATCGAAACCCACAGCGAAAATAATAATAACAACCTCCCAAGACTGGTAATATAGAGTCACAAACTCTAACTGAATACATGCAATGATCGCAAGGATCAAATATACAATACTGTTCGAATAAGAGTTGACAGTACAATATAATGGCAAGACTCCAAGGGACTGCGACGACCACGCAGTCCTACCTTGAATCCTTGCGATCACACTCTAATCTCTGTCCGAATCTAATATCTCCAATACCTAGCTCTGCACAAAAATGTGGAGAAGTGTAGTATGAGTACACCACAGTCGGTACCCAGTAACTATCAAGACTAACCTCGGTGGAGTAGTGACGAGGTACAGTCAAGACACTCACTAGTCAAAAAGATCTGTGCAATATAGCATACAAACAAAATAGAAAACAAATAACAGTGATGGCAACAATAATCAACTTGTGACATAAACAACAAGGCAACAAGAATATCGTAAATAGTGCTCAAACGAATAATAAACACAAGTGCATCCAATTAATCAAGTGCTTCAAAATATAAATCTTTTATCTATAAGTTTTTCAAATAAATATCTTTAGAATGTAATCCATACAATTAAATATATCCCGAATATACTTCCTTCAAATAAATATCTTACGAATATAATTCTTCCAAATAAATATCTTTCAAATATAATTATTTCAAGTAAATATCTTTCGAATATAATTGTTTCAAGTAAATACTTTTCGAATATAATTCTTTCTAGTAAAAGTCACCATGTGACACCTCACTTAACTTTCCTGGCCCGAGAAACATATTCAACATATCACATCGAATGACACGGTAATACCTTCGTGCACTTGTCTCATTCTCACATGATATATATATATATATATATATATATATATATATATATATATATATATATATATATATATATATATATATGTAGATCAAATCAATTGGCACGGAAACACCCTTCGTGCATTTATCTATTTCCCACCGTGCATATATATAACAGTACCAACTAGGTGGGATAAATGAATATAACAATAAAAGAACTAAAGTGGGAGGCATACAGGAAGCAACAATGACTAAAAGTCACATAGAAAACATAGGTACATAATAACTGTAGAAGATAAAGGCATGAATGTATACACAACGAAAAAATATATCACAAAATAATGTATGTCTCTTGTCCTAGACTGCACGGAAACACCCTTCATGCCATGAACATATGATAATATAAAAATATTGGCACGACATCACCCTTCGTGCTTTTACTCTCATCCTCACATGATAATATAAATAAAATAGCACGGCATCACCCTTAGTGCTTTATACTTTTCCTCACATGCTAATATAACTGAAATGGCACGGCATCACCCTTCGTGCTTTACGCTCTCAAATGGCACGACATCACCCTTCGTTCTTTACACTGTCAAATGGCATGGCATCACCCTTCGTGCTTTACACTCTCAAATGGCACGACATCACCCTTCGTGCTTTACACTCTTCCTTACCAAGCACATGTATATCATTAACACGCAAGGTAGGAAGCATAAATAACATCAAGAAGAGTGTTTAAACGATAACACAATGCAACAATTCATATCCCAATTTTTCCACCTGCCACAACCAACTCCAAAGATACCACAAAATTAATTAATTTCAAAGCAAATACCCAAGGCTCCACACAATGTATATAAAACCTCAAAAACAACAATAGAGATGGAAAAGTAACTCAGCACAGGACAACACCTTCTATAATCCAAATATTTGATAAATATATATTAATGCCTTATTTTAAACTTATTTAATAATTATTTATAGATAAGGAATCCATAATGAGATTATTTCCAAGAAATGTCAACCCAACAAACCACAGTATTTCACATAAACATCAAAGTGGCAATCACACCAAATTATCATATAAAAACAACCTCGGCAAACAAAGAATGAGGGATGACAAATAAAGGATTTAATATGTGCCAACAATTTCAAATTTAATATATAAAGGCGTCTACAAATTTTAACCGATATAATTTGTACATATAAACCAAGTACGTACTCGTCACCTCACGTACATGGTTTTCAATTACAAAATTTTCACATAAGACTCAATGCCTAAAGGATAATTTCCCCCACTTAAGGTTATGCAAGAGAATTACCTTTTTGAAGTTAGGCCGATATTCTAAAATAGCCTTCTTGCTTGAATTGACCTCCTGACAACTCAAATCTATCCAAATTAATTGTATAACTTCATTAAATTTCATCAAAAATAATTTCGGATAATAAAACGTCACTTAAAATTTTCTTCAAAAAAGTCAACGCATGGCCTGCCTCTCGGAATCCAACAGAATTTTCACGAAATCTGAACACCCATTCCGATACGAGTTCAATCATACAAAATTTACCAAATTCCGATAACGAATCGACCTCCAAATCTTAAATTTTCGTTTTTGAAAGATTTTACAAAAATCCCATTTTCTTCCAATTGATTCACTAACAAAAGATGAAAATAATAATGGAATCATGAAATATAATGAAAACTGAGGAGGAAACACTTACCCCAATCCATTTGGTGAAAATCATCTTAAAAATCGCCCAAATCCGAGTTCCCTAGCTCAACATATTCATTTCCCTTCACTAAAGGTCCGCAGCAGAACCTGCTTGCACCATCAATTTAATATTGCACTAAAACGGCTCTAACTCCATCATACGAACTCAAAATTCGACGATTCTTGTTCCTATGAGTCACAAATAATAATATGAACCTAGCCGTTCAATTGAAACTCAATTCGGAGCTCCTTTAATTGATGCAATACCAATTTCTCTCGTTAAACAATTAACTCATGTTTCGCGCTAAAAATCCAATCGCGACTTGATGAAATTAGGCCAAATATTCTAGATCATTCCTATAATTCATTATCAAACTCTCAGAAGTCTTGAAATCGTATTTTGATCTCTAGAACTAAAAATGGACCTTTGGATCATTACATGCTTATGCTCAAGACACCAAACTCTTCCAAAAACTCTTCCCAGATAGCCTGTAGTGTATCAACCATAACCTTTTGTACCCAACTCCAATTGCCAAATAGTTTAAATTTATATAAACTAGATACAAAGGGATACAACTTTCACTTTTGGATCATCTCCAAATTCCTTATAGATTACGAGATATAAGCTTCCAAAGTAAGTCTTGTGCAATAGAAATTTCTGCGATGCACACTGCCAGGCAAAACAAGTGCACTACTAGACTTCAGTTAGTCGATTATAACTTTCTGTACACATGTCCAAATGATGAATGGTTTACGCTTCTGGAAACTAGACTCAAAGGATACAACTTTTATTTTTGTTTCATCTCCAAATTTCTTACAGATTACGAAATATAATCTTCCAAAGACAGCTATGGGCAACAGAAATTTTTGCGATGCACACTGCTGTAGCCAAAATAATCAACAGTTAAAATGGCCTAGAAATGGTCCGCAACCACTCCGAAACTCACCCGAGCCCCTCGGGACCCCGTCTGAACATACCAACAAGTCCTAAAAACATATTACGGACTTAGTCGAGGCCTGAAATCACATCAAACAACGCTAAAAATACAAATCATACCCCAATTCAAGCCTAATGAAACTAACAAATTCCAACTTCTACATTTGATGCCGAAACCTATCAAATCGAGCGATTGACCTAAAATTTTGCACACAAGTCATAAATGAAATAACGGACCTATGAAAATTTTTAGAACCATATTCCGACCCCAATATCAAAAAGTCAACTCCTCGGTCAAACTTTCTAAAAATCTTCCATTTTCCAACTTTTGCCAAAATGTGTCGAATTGTCCTACAGTCATCCAAATCCAAATCCGGACATACGCCTAAGTCCGAAATCACCATACGAAGCTATTGGAATCATCAAAATTCTATTCCGAAGTCGTTTGCTCAAAAGTCAAATCTCCGGTCAAACTTTTAGAAATTCAAGCTTTATAAATGAGAATTGTTCTTTTAATTAAATTCTAAATCTTCCGAAAACCAAACTCGACCCCACACGCGGGTCATAATACATATTACTAAGTTTCTCGAGACTTTAAGTCACTGAACGGAACGTAAATTCTAAAAACGACAAGTCGGGTTATTACATTCTCCCCCTTTTTAAACATACGAGACGTTCGTCCTCGAACGTGCCAAGAATTATTCCGAGGACATTAAATTTCTGAGTGTACTGTTACACACCTACTTGCGGTGAGTCCATGTCACCGAAATTAACACGGTCTGACAACACCATCTCAATTGAGATTATTTCTTTTATCCACATTTATAAACTTTAAAACCAATTTCTTACACTCCAAACATGTCACGACCCAAAATCTCACCAGTCGTGATGACGCCTATATCAATACTAGGCAAGCCCAAAATCTTAATAAACCACCATATCTTTTATTTTTGAAAACAAAATAATTAAATTCAGCGGAAGAAATCTCACAAATACAAATATAACACTCCCAAAACCCGGTGTCACGAAGTACATGAGCATCTAATATGAATACAATGTCTGACTGATAAAAACCACTGTCTGAAAGTATAAAACAATACAATAACTGAAGGAAAGAGAGACAAGGTCAGCGGACGCCATGCAACTACCTTGATAGTCTCCAACTGGTAACACACTGAGATCTAATAGTCGCCGTATTCGAAAGCACTTGGATCTGCATACGAGGTGCAGAGTGTAGTATGAGTATAACCAACTCAATAAGTAACAAGACTAACCTCTGGGCTGAAAGTAGTGACGAGCTCCGCAGGTACAGTCCAGTATAAATAATGGTACAAAAATGAAGGCATGCTTTCAAGTTTAACAGTTAAACTCAGTATAAGTGAAATAGATCAATATTGTATGATATACGGAATATGACATCTCAGTAGAAAGACCTCATGTAAATACTGGTGACAAATTATTCGGTCGCTCGATGCTGTTTATGGCCAAACTAGCCCAGGGGTGTTCCAACCCGTATATAAATACACATCGACTGACAGTCAGTCACTCAATACTGTATAAGGCCTATCCAGCCTAGGGATAATTTATCCCCAAATGTAAATGATATAGACAAGATCCATTTCCAGGGAAATTCATCATAATATAAATAAGTAAGGCAAGTCTATGCCCTGGGAAATCCATCCCGAATATATAATCATCTACTCTCAGTGGGGGGGTGTACAGACTCAGGAGGGGCTCCTTCATCCCAAGCGTGATATAAAGCCTATATGGCCTACTGCAGGCGGGCAGTCCTGATCCGTATAATAACAAACCCTATATGGCCTGCTACAGGCGGGCAGCCCCGATCCATAAAATAGTAAAGCCTACAAGGCCTGCTGCAGGTGGGCAGTCCCGATCCATATAATAATAATGTATAAAGCCATTTTGGCCTGCTGCAGATGGGCAGCCCCAATCCATTTAATGATAACATATATAAAGACAATATGGCCTACTGCGGTGTGCAACTCGATCCCATAAGTATCCTTACAAGTCACAATGGATGAATATGACTAAGTATGAAATATATATTTTTGAAATAATTAATTCAACAGCAACACGAACTCATGGGTCCCAAAATATTAGCACATAACCTAAACACGATATTTAATAAGAGCCTCAACTGAATTTCACTAACACGTGAAAAAATGTTCAGTAATAACATGATTCTTTAATTTGACAACCTCACAGGATTTATTCAAGTCACAATATCTATGGTGCACGACCACACGCTCATCACTTAACGTGTGCGTCACCTCCAAAGAATTTATATAACACCAAATTCGGGGATTCGTACTCAGAACCAAGTTTAGAAATGTTACTTACCTTAAACCGTGTAATTCTTTACTCCACTAGGCCCTTGCCTCGTGAATTGGTTTCCAAACGCATCAAATCTAGCCACAAATTATTCGATTCAGTCAATAAAATTTATTGGAATTAATTCCATAAGAAAATACGAGTTTCTCATAAAAATCTGAAATGTAGCTCAAACATCGCCCATGTGGCGCACGTCTCGAAATCCGATGAAACTCACAAAATTTGACAACCCATCCAATTAAAAGTTCAACCATACTAATTTCACTCAAATCCAACTCCAAATCGATGTGCAAAACTCAAAAATTCATAGTATGAACTTTAGGCCAACACCCCCAATTTCCTCTTTAAAATCAGCAATCAATTGTTAAAAATGAAGATAGATTCATGGAATATAATCACAATGGAGTCAAGAACACTTACCCAAGTTGTGTGAAAATATTCCTCACCAAAATCACCCAAACCGAGCTCCGAAGTTACCAAAATGAGCAAAATTTCGGAAGCCCTCATTTTTAACAATACCCAGGCATTTCCGCACCTGCGGTGCCTGGGCTCGCACCTGCGCATCCACTTTTGCGGAAGGAATTTCGCTTCTGCAGACCTCACTTACCCAGCGAGCCTCTGCTTCTGCGATGCTTAGGACCGCATCTGAGGGCGCGTTTTTGCACAAAAATCACCGCATCTGCGAAGACCCCAGGCAAGCCCCAGTCCCGCATCTGCGCTAACCTCGCCGCACCTATGGCATCGCACTTGCAGCCAAGTCCCTCGCAGGTGCGATCACATCAGAGGCAGCAGTTCCAGCATTTTTCTTAAGTCCGAATTTGAATCGTTAACCATCTGAAACTCACTTGAGGCCCCCGGAACCTCAACCAAATATACCAACAAGTCGTAAAACATCATACGAACTTAGTCATGTCTTCAAATCACATCCAACAACACTAAAAACACGAATCACACATAGATTCAAGCCTAATGAACTTTGAAACTTCCAATTTCTACAAACGACGCCGGAACCTATCAAATCACGTCCGATTGGCCTCAAATTTTGCACACAAGTCATAAATGACATAACAGAGCTATGAAAATTTTAAGAACTGGATTCCGACCCCGATAACAAAAAGTCAACTCCCCAGTCAAATTTCTCAAAAATTCAACTTTCGGCATTTCAAGCCTAATTCCACTACGGATCTCCGAATAAGTTTCTGGACATGCTCCTAAGTCCAAAATCATCATACGGAGCTATTAGAGTCACCAGAATTCAAATCTGAGGTCGTTTACACATAAGTCGACATCCGATAACCTTTTCCAACTTAAGTTTTCAATTATGAGACTAAGTGTCTCATTTCTCTCCGAAATCCTTCCGGACCCGAACCAACTAACCCGATATGTCATAAATCAATTGTAAGGCATACATTGAATAGTAAATCGGGAAACAAGGTTATAATACTCAAAATGACCGGCCGAGTCATTACATTCTTCCCCACTTAAACATACGTTCGTCCTCGAACGTGCTAAGAGTTGTTTCCATGCCATCAGCTCACTATTCCATCTTACCACTCACGTACCCGGGGGTGATCCCACGTCACCCTAATCTCTATAGACTAACAACACAATACAATTGAAAATCATTAATTTAACCTTAGCCCATAAACTTAGAACCAAAATTTCCAACATCCAGAATTCTTTTCAAGACACGAATCTCATATCTATACATTGTATAAGCCTCAATAAGTTGTATCAAACCATAACCATAACCCCAAATATAATCACGTAACATACTACACAACTCACATGTTCGCAAGACCATTCTCGATCACATTAACTACTCAAACCAACCGGTACTGGTATTAACCCCATATCAAACAAAACCTCATTCTAAACCTTCGTACACTGCTGATAATGAAAGAAACACGTGGGATCTCATAACCCTTTATCAGATCAACAAGTCATGGAACTTTCTTGCCCAAACAAGAATCATAATCATCTTCTAAGATGACTTTCAATATTATCCTCCCAGTATACCTTAATAAAATCTGATAGCACCCATTCTAGCTCCAATTACCATATATTACTAAACACAACTATCCCACTGACATGCCACACCAATACAACTTAAGCCATATCTGCGTAACCTTGTACCCAAAATGAAAGATGTCTCAAAGTAGAGAATCGTATTGCAAGTTCAACAAGAACCACCACAACAACAATGCGATAAGCTCATTATATATAGTAGAACCAAGACACACGAATTTAATAAGAGTAACCAGATCTTCTAGAGCTCACATTATCATTACTCGCACGGACAACTCACGGGCTATAGTATAATCCGCTTGGAATGGTCACAGGCCTCCAATCTAAGCATATCATACATGAGCAATCAAATAATTACATATGTATTTGATAAATGAATTATGATTCTCATGCTCCTGGACTGTTACAAATAACACGCCATAGAGTAGGAAGGTGCAAAGTATTCTATCACTACTCAAATCGGGAAGTTAATGCAGAAATAGTAACTACCCAATTTATTCAGGGCCTCTTTGTAACCTCAAGTGTAGTCCAGATAGTTCTAGACAAAGGTATGAATACGAGAAACATTATAACTTTATGCTTAACAGTCAACTCTAGGCATATCTTTGCCTAAGCATTCTTCCGAGTATGAATACTTGCCCCGATGCCCGCACATGGATCAAACCTCCCATATGTACGCACTCATGGCGCGCAACTATCACAAATAATTTATGCAATTAGTGCCTCCATTGAGTTTAAATAAAATACTCACCTCAACCAGGTCGCAACCCTGAAACAATTTGCTTCTGAGAACTCTCAGTCCCCTAAATTTATTAAACACATGAACTGCCGTAACTGATCAAAACTCCAGCACACGAATGACTATCACGTCCGTCATGCACGATCATCCCACTAGTAATACTTCCAAAATACTTCTGTGCCGCATAGCAATAGTTTGAATTACAACAGTCTATCACCCAGGTGAGTACCGTAATGCCGATGAACATTCATAAGTCAAAACACAATGCGCCTTCTGAAATATGCACCCTTCTCAGGGATTACCGAGCAGTTATAACATAAATCTAAATATTTGAGACCAACCATTCTGTCCAGAATTCGTGACCTTCCCTTCAATAATAAATTGCCACCTTGTACATGTAAATATTAATCCCGCACAACACACCACATCTATCATGCCATCATGTGACAAGCACGAGAATCTCATTATCAACTTTGAGTCACCAGCAAATTACAAACCCTATCAGTTAGAAACCTTTCTCTTGCTTCTTTCCAGGAGGAAATCCTAATACACAACACATTCCCCACATCGGTAGAAAATATCCGGTTCAACCATGGTAGAAACCTTCAAGAACACTTCGAAATCCATTTGCACATCCTTACCCAAAGCTCACTACAAGACACCCTAACATAAAACCACATCGCCATAAGGCCCATAAGCCATTTTATTCTTCTTAAGTACCTCCATAAATACCACAACTGTAACACTCACTCTGAAAATACCTTATGTGAATTTAAAATTATTCTTCTTACCTTTCTTATACTAAAATGTAGAATCCATAATCATACAAAATTACCGCAAATCCCGGCAAAATTAAATGTAATCTCAGATTCTATCCATGCACAAATCCAGAAATATTCTCGATTGCTATATAGAAATCTCGAATCCATTAGAACCTTATCGGGAGTCACCCACTTTGCTCAAATATAAATTGCACTGCCCAAATGGGCTGAAAGACACGTGCCTCATTAGCACAACAATACTTGAAGGGGTAACCCTGCCTCAGCACCACTAATCAAATTCATACTTTGTGCGCACTACATCCTTCAAAATAACAATTTAATCATTTCATGATTTTTCATAAAGTGCAATATAACCCGAATTCAAGAAATTTTCTTACTCAAATCATCCTCGATATCAATCTTTGCAAGTCATAACAGAATCACATGTATGCCTCAAACCGAAACCAGTACAATATGTAACCATGAAATCGAATCGTCAATAGCAGGCTCCCTCACTTGGCTCAAATCCATAGAACAAAAATTCTATAACTCACAATATCCCTACTCTATTACTTCCATAATACTGCAGTCGGTTCAATAAAAATTCTTCACAAGCTCAGGTAACACAAACCATAGAATACCTCAATTCATCTGCTAAGCTCACCTTCATTCTCGTGACAGTCAAGTCAACTTTCGCAACCAGATTCAAATTCAAATCTCAACACATACACTCCATTGGTAGAAAAGAAACTCTCCACTCAACATTATAAGGAACACACCTACGTAGATTACTCTGCAGGAGATAACCCACCTGCTTAGCCTCAAATTGTCATCTTTTTATACCCTTTCGCATCCATAATTACTGCACAATCTCTTAATCTTTTTGAGTCCAAACTCATTAACAAGACATGGGAATTTAATTTGTCCCACAATTTAACAACGTGAAACATCCTTCAATACACTCACAATTCAATACTATGTCAAATGATAGAAATCAAGTACCCAATAGCAAACTCTTGAGTCACAAGTAAACTTTATTCGTCACATTCAACCCATCTGAACACATCTCACAGTCACATCATACTTATCATATAGCCATTCAACCGCTCATAGAGCCATAAATTCAACTCATAGGGACACTACCAGAAATATGAGTCCAAATGTAGAAATTCACACAACTGAAGCTACCGGGCTTAAGCCGCGGTCTAACCCTGGCCTCAAGTCCTCCATACTGGCCCATCACCAAAACACAGAATACATATCATGAATCTCGTTCATGGAATCACAAGTCGGTGATGCACAACTGATATCGAGCGCTCACATGCGCACACAAATGCGTGGAAGGAAATTAAAGAGTTATGTTTCAAGCTGAATCGATTCCGCACGATAGAATACAAGAAAGTGGAATTGTCCTAAGGTTTCAGAAGCCTCTCGAAGATAAGTACAAACGTCTCTGTACCGATCCGCAAGACTCTACTAAGCCTGCTCATGACTCGTGAGACCTATGTAACCTAGAGCTCTGATACCACCTTGTCACGACCCAAAATCTCACCAGTCGTGATGACGCTTATGTCAATACTAGGCAATCCCACAATCTTAATAAACCACCAAATCTTTTATTTTCGAAAGCAAAATAATTAAATTCAGCGGATAAATCTCTCACATATACAAATATAACACTTCCAAAATCCGGTGTCACGGAGTACATGAGCATCTAATATGAATACAATGTCTGACTGATAAAAACCACTGTCTGAAAGTATAGAAAAGTACAATAACTGAAGGAAAGAGAGACATGGTCAGCGGACGCCATGCAACTACCTTGATAGTCTCCAACTGGCAACACACTGAGATCTAATAGTCGTCGTATCCGAAAGCACCCGGATCTGCACACGAGGTGCAGAGTGTAGTATGAGTTCAACCAACTCAATAAGTAACAAGACTAATCTCTGGGCTAAAAGTAGTGATGAGCTCTGCAGGTACAGTCCAGTATAAATAATGGTATAAAAATGTAGACATGTTTTCAAGTTCAACGGTTAAACTCAGTACAAGTGAAATAGATCAATATTGTATGATATGAGGAATATGACATCTCAGTAGAAAGACCTCATGTAAATACTGGTCATAAATTATTCGATCACTTGGTACTATTTATGGCCAATCCAGCCCAGGGGTGTTCTAACCCGTATATAAATACACATCGACTGACAGTCAGTCACTCAGTACCGTATAAGGCCAATCGAGCCCTGGGGTAATTTATCCCCAAATGTAAATGATACAAACAAGATCCATATCCAGGGAAATTCATCACAATATAAATAAGTAAGGCAAGTCCATGCCATGGGAAGTCCATCCCGAATATATAATCATCTACGCTCATGGGGGGTGTGTACAGACTCCGGAGGGGCTCCTTCAACCCAAGCATGATATAAAGCCAATATGGCCTACTGCAGGCGGGCAGTCCCGATCCGTATAATAACAAAGTCTATAAGGCCTGCTGGGGGGCAACCCCGATCCATAAAATAGTAAAGCCTATAAGGCGTGCTGCAGGCGGGCAACCCCGATCCATATAATAATAATGTATAAGGGCATTTTGGCCTGCTGCAGGCGGGCAGCCCCGATCCATTTAATGATAACATATATAAAGCCAATATGGCCTGCTGCTTCGCGTAGCTCGACCCCATAAATATCCTCACAATGGACGAATATGACTGAGTGTGAAATATATAATTTTGAAATAATTAATTCAACAGAAACACGACCTCGTGGGTCCCAAAATTTTGGCACAAAGCCTAAACACGATATGTAATAAGAGCCTCAGCTCAATTTCTCTAACACGTGGAAATATGTTCAGATAAAAACACGATTCTTTAATTTGACAACCTCACAAGATTTATTCAAGTCATAACTTCTATGGTGCACGTCCACACGCTCATCATCTATCATGTGCGTTAGCTTCAAACAATTTATATTACACCAAATTAGGGGATTCATACCCTGAGAACCAAGTTTAGAAATGTTACTTACCTCAAACCGTGTAATCTTTACTTCTCTAGGCCCTTGCCTCGTGACTTGGTTTCCAAACACCTCGAATCTAGCCACAAATTATTCGATTCAGTCAATAAAATTTATTGGAATGAATTCCATAAGAAAATACGAATTTCCCATAAATATCCGAAATTTAGCTCAAAAATTACCTGTGGGTCCCACGTCTCGAAATCCGACCAAATTTACAAAATTTGATAACCCATCCAATAAAAAGTTCAACCATACTAATTTCACTCAATTCCGACTCCAAATCGATGTTCAAAACTTAAATATTCATAATAGGAACTTTAGGCCAACACCCCCAATTTCCTTTTTAAAATCAGTAATCAATTGCTAAAAATGAAGATAGATTTATGAAATATAATCACAAGGGAGTCAAGAACACTTACCCCAAGTTATGTGGAAAAATTCTTCTCCAAAATTGCCCAAACCGTGCTCCAAAATGACCAAAATGAGAAAAATCTTGTAAGCCCTCGTTTTTAACACTGCCCAGTCATTTCCGCACCTACGGTGCCCGGGCTCGCACCTGCGCATCCGCTTTTGTCGAAGGAATTTCGCTTCTGCCGACCTTACTTACCCAGCGAGCCTCCGCTTCTATGATGCTTAGGACTGCATCTACAGTCGCGCTTTTGGACAAAAATCGCCGCACCTTCGAAGACCCCAGCCTAGCCCCAGTCCCGCATCTGTGCTAACCCCGCCGCACCTGCGGCCATGTCCCTCGCAGGTGCGATCACATCAGAGGCAGCAGTTCTAGCATTTTCCTTAAGTCCGAATTTTATCTGTTAATCATCCGAAACTCACCCGAGGCTCCCAGGACCTCAACCAAATATACTAACAAGTCCTAAAACATCATACGAACTTAGTCGTGTCTTCAAATCACATCCAACAACACTAAAAACACGAATCACACATAGATTCAAGCCTAACGAACTTTGAAACTTCCAATTTCTACAAACGACGTCGGAACCTATCAAATCACGTCCGATTGACCTCAAATTTTGCACACAAGTCACAAATGACATAACAGAGCTATGAAAATTTTCAGAGATGGATTCCGACCCTGATAACAAAAAGTCAACTCCCCGGTCAAACTTCTCAAAAATGCAACTTTTGACATTTCAAGCCTAATTCCACTACGGACTTCCAAATAACTTTTCGGACACGTTCCTAAGTCCAAAATCACCATACGAAGCTATTCAAATCACCAGAATTCAAATTCGAGGTCGTTTATGCATATGTCGACATCCGGTCAACTTTTCCAACTTATGTTTTCAATTATGAGACTAAGCGTCTCATTTCACTCCGAAATCCTTCCGGACCCGAACCAACTAACCCGATAAGTCATAAATCAATTGTAAGGTATAAATTGATCAGTAAATGGGGGAACGAGGTTATAATACTCAAAATGACCGGCCGGGTCATTACATTCTCCCCACTTAAACATATGTTCATCCTCGAACGTGCTAAGAGTTGTTTCAATGCCATCAACTCACTATTCCATCTTACCATGCATATACCCGGGGGTGATCCCACGTCACCCTCTTCTATATAGGCCTAACAACACAATACAACTAAAAATCATTAATTTAACCTTATCCCATAAACTAAGAAGCCAAATTTCCAACATCCAGAATTCTTTCCAAGACACGAATCTCATATCTACACATTGTATAAGCCTGAACAAGTTGTATCAAGCCATAACCATAACCCCCGATATAATCACGTAACATACTACAAAACTCACATGTTCGTAGCACCATTCCTGATCAGATTAACTACTCAAACCAACCGGTACTGGTATTAACACCATATCAAACAAAACCCATTCTAAACCTTCATACACTGCTGATAATAAAAGATACACGTAGAATCTCATAACCCCTTATCATATCAACAAGTCATGGAGCTTTCTTGCCCCAACCAGAATCATAATCATTTTCTAAGATGACTTTCAATATTATCCTCTCAATATACCGTAATAAAATCTGATAGCGCCCATTCTAGGTCCAATGACCATATATTATTAAACACAACTATCTCACTGACATGCCACACCAATACAACTCAAGCCACAACTGTGCAACCTTGTATCCAAAATGGAAGATGTCTCAAAGTAGAGAATCGTATTGCAAGTTCAACAAGAACCACCATAACTACAATGCGATAAGCTCATTATATATAGTAGAACCAAGACACACGAATTTAATAAGAGTAACCAGCTTTTCTAGAGCTCACATTATCATCACTCGTACGAACAACTCATGTGCAATAGTATAATCCGCTTGGCATGGTCACAGGCCTCCAGTCCAAGTATATCATACATGAACAATCAAATAATTACACATGTATTTGATAAATGAATTATGATTCTCATGCTCCTGGACGGGTACAAATAACACACAATAGAATAGGCGAGGGACGTGCGGCACTTTCTATAGATGCATCTACCCTGCCGAGGCATTCGGCCCGCTCCACAAGAAAGGAGGACATTTTCTTATGTACCTCCGGAATGAGAGTATATTTGTTATAAGATAAATTCAAGAGGAAGAACAATTTCTCTTAACAATTAATAAATTTAATCAGAAAAATCAAGTATATGAGATTTTCATCCTTTAATATTTTTATCTAACAATTCATATATATATATATATATATATATATATATATATATATATATATCAAATAATATTAATTAAACAAAGAATACAATTTACACAAGTAATTCATACGTTAAATCCTAAATTACCCGACTTTAGTATTAATAGTAGCTACGCACGGACTCTCGTCACCTCGTGCATACGTATCCCCCACAATTAGCAACGATTATTTAATTTTAATCACTTATGAGGTAATTTCCCCCTCACAAGATTAGATAAGGGTCTTACCTCGTCTTGCTCCAATTCAAACCACTAGAAGGCCTTTTCCACGATTATCCAACTCTGTCTGGCTCGAATCTAGCCAAAATAATTCGATACAATTACTAAAATTTATAGGAATCAATTCTATAAGAAAATACTACATTTTTAATAAAAATTCCAAAATTAATTAAACATTCTTCTATGGGCCTCACGTCTCGGAATCCGGCAAAAGTTACAAAATCCGACAAACCATTCAATTACGAGTCCAACCATACCAGTTTCACTCAAATCCGACTCCGAATCGATACCGAAATCTCAAAAAAATTCGTTTCTATGAGATTTCTAAAACATTTCCAAATTTCAATCTCAAAACACTAATTAAATAATGAGAACAATGATATGTTTGTGTTTATAGACAAAATCCAAGTTAGAATCACTTACCCCAATGACTTTTCCTTGAAAATCTTTCAAAAATTGCCTCTGCTCAAGCTCCAATTTGTTAAAAATGGCGAATGGGATGAATGCCCTCTTTTATAATTCTGCTCAGGCAGCCCTCGATCATGACCTCGATCATGTCCTCGATCATGGCCTTGATCATGACCTCGATCATGGCCTCGATTCATGGCCTCGATCCTCGGCCTCGATCATGGCCTCGATCCTCGGCCTCGATCGTGGCCTCGATCTTGGGACTCGATCTTGGCCCAGAATTTCCAGCATAAAGGAAAAATTACAGCAGTTGTTTTAAGTCCAACTTTTGATCTGTTAACCATCCAAAACTCATCTGAGGCCCTCGAGACCTCAACCAAATATACCAACAAGTCCTAAAATATCATAAAAACTTATTTGAAACCTCAAATCACATAAAACGATGCTAAAACCACGAATTATGCTCCAATTCAAGCTTAATGAAACTTAAAATTTCCAACTTCTACATTCGATGTCGAAACCTATCAAATAAACTCCGATTGATCTCAAATTTTGCACACAAGTCATAAATGATATAACGGAGCATTGAAAATATTCGGAACTGGATTCCGACTCTGGTATCAAAAAGTCAACTTCCTGGTGAAACTTTCAAACTTAAATTCTTATTTTTTAGCCATTTCAAGCCTAATTTAACTACGAACTTCCAAATAAAATTCTGAAGACGCTCCTAAGTCCAAAGTCACCACACGGAGCTATTGGAATCATCAAAATTCTATTACGGGGTTGTTTGCACATAATTCGACATCCGGTCACTATTTGAACTTAAACTTTAAAATTTTCATCAAAATTTCATATCTCGGGCTACGGACCTCGGAATTTGATTCCGGGCATACGCCTAAGTCCAAATAATGATACGGACCTACAGGAACTGTCAAAACACTAATTCGAGTCCGTTTGCTCAAAATGTTGACCAAAGTCAACTCAGTTGAGTTTTAAAGCTCCAATTCACATTTTAATTTATTTTTCACATAAAAACTTTCTAAACAATTTTGCGGACTGCGCACGCTAGTCGAGGAATGATAAATAGTGCTTTTTGAGGTCTTAGAACAGAGAATTAATTATTAAATTTAAAGATGACATTTTGGGTCATCATATTCTCCAGCTCTAAAATAAACGTTCGTCCTCGAACGAGTTTAGAATTATACCTGAAGTGTTGAATAAGTGTGGATATCTGCTCTGCATGCTTTCCTCGGCCTCCCAAGTCGCTTCCTTAACTTGTTGGGCCCTCCACTGGACTTTTACTGTAGAAATCCTCTTGGACCTCAACTGGCTAACCTGTTTATCAACAATGGCAACTGGCTCCTCTTCATAACCCAAGCTATTATCTAGCTGAACTGTGCTGAAGTCTAACGCATGTGATAGGTCGGCATGATATTTTCGGAGCATAGATTCATGGAAAATCGGATGAACTCCCGATAGGCTAGGAGGCAATGCAAGCTCGTAAGAAACCTCCCCAACTAGTCTGAACACCTCAAATGGGCCTATAAACCTTGGGCTCAACTTGCCCTTCTTCTAGAATCTCATGATTCCCTTCATCGGTGAAAACTTCAAGAGAACTTTTTCACCCATCATAAATGATAAATCTCCCTCTTTCTGATCCGCATAACTCTTCTGTCTGGACGGTGCTGTATGAAGTCGCTCCTGAATCAACTTTACCTTTTCCAAGGCATCTTTCACCAAATCAGTACCATATAACTTAGACTCACCGGGATTAAACAATCCAATGGGCGACCGACATCGCCGACCACACAAAGCCTCAAATGGAGCCATCTCGATGCTGGATTGGTAACTTTTGTTATAAGCAAACTCGGCCAAAGGCAAGAAACGGTCCCACTGACCTCCAAAGTCAATCACACATGCCCTGAGCATATCCTCCAAAATCTGAATTGTCCGCTCTGACTGCCCGTCGGTCTGCGGATGAAAGGTTGTGCTGAGCTCTAGATGGGTCCCCAACTCACTCTGTACTGCTCTCTAGAAATGTGAAGTAAACTGAGGACCTCTATTTGATATGATAGAAATTGGCACACCGTGCAACCGAACTATCTCTTGAATATAAATTTGGGCCAACCTCTCTGAAGTATACATAGTCATAACCGGAATGAAATGTGCTGACTTGGTCAACCTGTCGATAATGACCCATACTGCCTCAAACTTCCGCAAGGTCTGCGGCAACCCAACTACAAAGTCCATAGTGATGTGTTCCCATTTCCACTCCGGTATAGTCATCTGCTAAAGTAGGCCACCTGGAATCTGGTGCTCATATTTAACTTGCTGACAATTTATACACCTAGCTACATGCTCAATAATGTCCTTTTTCATTCTTCGCCACCAATAATGCTGCCTCAGGTCACGACACATTTTTATAGCGCCTGGATGAATATAATACCGAGAACTGTGTGCCTCCTCTTGGATCTTTTTCCTCAATCCATCCACATTAGGGATACATAGATGATCCTGGAGTCACAGAACACCATCCGCTCCAATAGTAACTTCCTTGGCATAACCCCGTAGTACCGTGTCTCGAAGAACCATTAAGTTTGGATCATCATACTGGCGAGCCTTGATCCTATCAAATAGTGAAGATTGAGCTACAACACATGTAAGAACTCGGCTGGGCTCTGCAATGTCCAGCCGCACAAGTCTGTTGGCCAAGGACTGAATATCCAAAGCTAATAGCCTCTCCTTTACTGAAATGAAAGACAAACTACCCATACTCTCCGCCTTTCTACCTAAGGCGTCTATAACCACATTTGCTTTACCCGGATGGTATAGGATAGTAATATCATAATCTTTCAGTAATTCCAGCCATATGCGCTGCCTTAAATTTATGTCCCTCTACTTGAACAAATGTTGCAAACTACGATGATCAGTGTAAACTTCACAAGACACCCAATAAAGATAATGCCTCCAAATCTTAAGAGTGTGAACAATCGCAGTTAACTCCAAATCATGTACCGAATAATTCTGCTCGTGGGGCTTCAGTTGACGTGAAGCATATGTAATAAATCACCATTCCTGCATTAATACACAACCCAAACCAACGCATAAAGCATCGCAATACACTGTATATATTCCCGAACCGGAAGGCAACACTAACACTGGTGTTGTAGTCAATGCTGTCTTGAGCTTCTGAAAGCTCATTTCACAATCATCGGACCATCGGAACGGAGCACCCTTCTGAGTTAATTTGGTCAAAGGTGCTGCAATAGATGAAAAACCTTCCACGAACTGACGATAATAACCTGCTAATCCCAAAAAACTCCTGATCTCAGTCGCCGAAGTGGGACGATGCCAATTCTGAACTGCCTCAATCTTTTTGGGATCAACCTTAATACCATCACCCAATACAATATGCCCCAAAATTGCTACAGACTCTAGCCAAAACTCACATTTAGAGAACTTAGCATATAGCTTTTATTCCCACAATGTCTAAAGCACTACTCTCATATGCTGCTCATGCTCCTCCTTACTGCGCGAGTAGATCAAAATGTTATCAATAAAGACAATGACAAACGAATCAATATATGGCCTGAATACCCTGTTCATCAGATCCATAAATGTTGTCGAGGCATTAGTTAAACCGAAGGACATCACCAAATAGTCATAATGACCATATCTAGTCCGGAAAGTAGTCTTCGGAACAGCCAAATCCCGAATCTTCAACTGATGGTACCCCCGACCTCAAGTCGATCTTAGAGAATACCTTAGCACCCTACAACTGGTCAAATAGATCATCAATACACGGCAACGGGTACTTGTTCTTAATAGTGACTTTGTTCAGTTGAAGATAATCAATACACATCCGCATTGTTCCATCCTTCTTCTTCACAAATAATACCGGTGCACCCCAAGGCGATACACTCGGTCTGACGAACCCTTTGGCTAGTAACTCTTCAAGCTGTTATTTCAATTCTTTCGGAGCCATGCGATACGGTGGGATAAATATAGGCTGGGTATCTCAAGCCAAGGCAATACAGAAATCAATATCACGATCAGGTGGCATACCTGGAAGATCTGACGGAAATACATCATAGAACTCCCGAACTACAGGCACTGAATCAATAGCCGGAGTCTCTGCAGTAGTATCCCGAACGTAGGCTAGATAAGCCAAACAACCTTTCTCAACCATGTGTTGAGCCTTTATAAAAGAAATAACTTGATTAAATGAACTAACATGCGAACCCTTCCACTCCAGCTTAGGCAATGTTGGAGTATCCAAGGTAACAGTCTTGGCATGACAATCTAAAATATCGTGATATGGAGATAACCAGTCCATACCCAGAATAATTTCAAAATCAGTCATCTCAAGCAATAAGAGATCTGCTCTAGTTTCATAACCACAGAATGTAATAATACATGACCAGTAGATCCAATTCACAATAGCAGAATCGCCTATAGGAGTGGACACATAAACATGAGTACTCAAGGACTCATGCGAAACACCCAGGAATGGAGCAAATAGAGACGAAACATATACGTAGATCCTGGATCAAATAATACTGAGGTGTCTTTGCCGCAAATAGAAATAATACCTATAATCACGACATCTGAGGCCTCTGCATCTGGTCTGGCCAAAAAAGTATAGAACCGAGCTGGAGTGCCAACTGGCTGGCCTCCGCCTGGCTGACCTCCACCTCTAGGACGACCCCTACCTACCTTTCCTCCACCTCTTAGTGGTCAGACTACTAGTGGAGAAACTAGTGCGGTAATCATAGGTTGTTGACCCTGCTGCACTGGTCTACCCCACAGTCTGGGGCAGAATCTTCGCATGTGACTCGGATCCCCGCACTCGTAAAAACTTTTTGGTGCGATAAGCTACTGACTAGAAGTCTGACCATGGTGACCTGAATACCCACTAGAAGAACCCTGAATAGCTGGTGGGCGAAAAGAACTCTCTGGTATAGCACTGAGAGATGGTCGCACTAGAGTACCTCGAGGAGGTGGTGGTGCTGGATATGGGGGCCTGCTGGACTGCCCTCTCACGAACTGACCTATGCCCCGAGACGGAGCACCTCTGAACTCTCCAGAATACCTGATCCGCTTATCTCTCGTAACCTGCTCTCAGCTCCGCTGACGTACACCTTCAATCCTGCGGGCTATCTCTACGACTAACTCATAAGAAGTACCCATCTCAACCTCTCGAGCCATAGTGGCCTGAATGCCAGTATGTAAACCCGCAACAAATCTCTGCACTCTCTTCGCCTCAGTAGGGAGTATCATAAGTGCATGGCGAGATAACTCAGAAAACCTCACCTCATAATCGGTCACTGACATCGGACCCTGCAGGAGCTGCTCAAACTGAAACTTCAACTCTTTACTCTAAGAGGGTGGAATAAACCTGTCCTGGAAGATACGGGTGAACATGTCCCAAGTTATGGGAGGAGAATCTGCTGGTCTGCCAAGAACATAATACTGCCCCCATCTACGGGCTCTGCCCTCTACCTAAAAAGTAGCAGTCTACCCAATGAGACTCTAATATCCTCATGTTGTACAGTCTATCCTTGCACTGATCAATGAAATCCTGGGGATCCTCATGTCTCTCACCCCTAAAGACAGGAGGATGTAGTCTAGTCCATCTGTCCAATAGTTTCTGAGGATCGGCGGCTACAGCTGGTCTGGGCTCAGGTGTAGCTGCTGTTACTGGCTGGGCTCCACCCACGGGTAGTGCACCCTGGATCTAATATACAACAGTTGCCTGTCTATGAGCCTGTACAATAGGGGTCTGAGCTCCCCCGGCCGACAGAGATGTGGCTGGGTCTGCCGGAAATAAACTGGCGTGAGTGCAGATGTGAAATCCTGAAATCCAGGTGCAGATGTGAAATCCACCGGAGCTGGCTCTGCCACAGGCACCTCACCCTCCTCCTCAATAATGGGATTCTCTGCTGGACCCACTAGCGGCATAACTGGAACAGTTCTGGGACGTCCTTTCCTCTACCACGGGCTGGAGCACTCCCTCGGCCTCTAGCAACTGGGGAGTGGCTCTTCCCTGGTCTGGAATCTCATTAGAGCGTGTTCTCACCATCTGTGAGAGAACAAGAGAAGTATATTTAGTACTACATTAATTGCATGATGGAATATGAAGAAAGGTGGTTTCCTAACATATCATAGCCTCTCGAAGATAAGTACAGACGTCTCCATACCGATCCGCAAGACTCTATTAGGTTTGCTCATAACTTGTGATACCTACGTGAACCTAGTGCTCTGATACCATGTTGTCACGACCCAATTTCACCTATAGGTCATGATGGCACCCAACACTATAGCTAGGCAAGCCAACTAATAAATTAAACATATATCGATAAAATTTAAATCCAAGAAAAATAATAAGACACCAAATTCTACCAATGTGTGTGCCAAGACCTGGTGTCACAAGTGTATGAGCATCTAGTAGATTATACAAAATTTCAAATACTGTCTGTAATGAAAATAGATAGAATTAAAAATACAAGAAGAGGCACTGGTAGCTGCAGGACGGCTCAGAAAGACAGCTCACCACTACGCCCCTGGATAACGAGGATGTGTTATGATAGGTCCTTCACTAGTATCTGTCTTAGATCCTGCACAAAAAGTGCAGCAAGTGTAGCATGAGTACGTAAACAACGTGTACCCAGTAAGTATTAAGCCTAATCTCGAAGTGGTAGAGACGAGATGGCCAACTTTAACACTCACTAAGGGTCAACAATAATAAATGGAATAAATTATAATTATTCAAATCAGCATGATTCACAGAGTTAACAATAATTTTATTTATTTAGCAGAAATAATAAATTCCTTCAAATGCAACAACTTCCAATCTATTAATTAAATCCTTCAATTTCAATAAAAATTCTAATTTATCAAATAGCTATACAAGTTGCAATTCAATTTCAATAAATTTCTAATTTATCAAATAGCTTTACAAGCTGCAATAAACTGTCCAAGTATCGTGGAATTTTTTTATTATCAAGCATGATTTATGCTGAGGTCGTACGGCTCAATCCAGAGTTTCGTGTACACTGCAGAGGGACGTGCAACACGATCTATAGATGCATCTATACTGCCGAAGCGTTCGGCCCGCTCCACAAGAAAGGAGGACATTTTCTTATGTACCTCCGGAATGAGAGTATATTTGTTATAAGATAAATTCAAGAGGAAGAACAATTTCTCTTAACAATTAATAAATTTAATCAGAAAAATCAAGTATATGAGATTTTCATCCTTTAATATTTTTATCTAACAAAAATCAAGCATATGAGGTTTTCATAATATTAATTAAACAAAGAATACAATCAAATAATATTAATTAAACAAAGAATACAATTTACACAAGTAATTCATGCTTTAAGTCCTAAACTACCCGGACTTTAGCATTAATAGTAGCTACGCACGGACTCCTCGTCACCTCGTGCGTACGTAGCCCCCACAATTAGCAACAATTATTTAATTTTAATCACCTATGAGGTAATTTCCCCCTCACAAGATTAGACAAGGGACTTACCTCGTCTTACTCCAATTCAATCCACTAGAAGGCCTTTTCCACGATTATCCAACTCTGTCTGGCTCGAATCTAGCCAAAATAATTCGATACAATCAATAAAAATTATAGGAATCAATTCTACAAGAAAATACTACATTTTTAATAAAACTTTAAAATTAATTAAAAATTCGTCTGTGGGCCCCACCTCGGAATCCGACAAAAGTTACGAAATTTGACAACCCATTCAATTATGAGTCCAACCATACCAGTTTCACTCAAATCCGACTCCGAATCGATACCGAAATCTCAAAAAAAATCGTTTCTATGAGATTTCTAAAAATTTCCCAAATTTCAATCTCAAAACTCTAATTAAATGATGAGAACAATGATACATTTGTGTTTATAGACCAAATCCAAGTTAGAATCACTTACCCCAATGTCTTTTTCTTGAAAATCTATCAAAAATCGTCTCTGCTCAAGCTCCAATTTATTAAAAATGGCGAATGGGACGAATGCCCTCTTTTGTAATTCTGCCCAGGTAGCCCTCGATCATGACCTCGATCATGGCCTCGATCATGGCCTCGATCCTCGGCCTCGATCGTGGCTTCGATTGTGGCCTCGATCTTGGGTCTCGATCTTGGGCCTCGATCTTGTCCCAGAATTTCCAGCAGAAAGAAAAAATTGCAGCAGCTATTTTAAGTCCAACTTTTGATCCGTTAACCATCCAAAACTCACCCGAGACCCTCTGGATCTCAACCAAATATACCAATAATTCCTAAATTATGATACGAACTTATTTGAAACCTCAAATCACATAAAACGACGCTAAAACCACGAATTATGCTCCAATTCAAGCTTAATGAAGCTTAAAATTTGCAACTTCTACATTCGATGTCGAAACCTATCAAATCAACTCCGATTGACCTCCAATTTTGCACACAAGTCATAAATGATATAACGGAGCTATGAAAATTTTTGGAACTGGATTCCGAATCCGGTATCAAAAAGTCGACTCTCCGGTCAAACTTCCAAACTTAAATTCCTGTTTTTGTTTTAGCCATTTCAAGCCTAATTTAACTACGAACTTCCAAATAAAATTTTGAACACGCTCCTAAGTCCAAAATCACCATACAGAGCTGTTGAAATCATCAAAATTCTATTCCGGAATCGTTTGCACATAATTCGACATCCGGTCACTATTTGAACTTAAACTTTTAATTTTTCATCAAAATTCCATATCTCGGGTTAGGGACCTCGGAATTTGATTCCGGGCATACGCCCAAATCCCAAATCATGATACGGACCTACCGGAACTGTCAAAACACTGATCCGAGTCAGTTTGCTCAAAATGTTGACCAAAGTCAACTCAGTTGAGTTTTAAAGCTCTAATTCACATTTTAATCTATTTTTCACATAAAAATTTCCCGAAAAATTTTACGGACTACGCACGCAAGTATAGAAATGATAAATAGTATTTTTCGAGGTCTTAGAATACATAATTAATTATTAAATTTAAAGATGACATTTTGGGTCATCACATTTACACCGTAAAACATCTATTAGGATTTATATACATAAATAACAGATGTCATAAAATATTCCAGGAATAGCAGATTTAATAACTGATATAGCAGGTTTTAAAAATAGAAAAAAAAAACAATCGTAATTCTAAATGTATCCCACTAATTAAGGAATACGCATGGGGTAAAAAATATATTCTTCTCTCTATCTTCCTTAACAACCAGATTAAAAATCTTGTCCCTCCTCTTTTCTTCTTCCAAAAATCTAATTGGAAATAAAATAACAATCCTAGTTCTAAATATACCGGGAATATATTTTTTTTAAATACATAAATAAAAATAGAAATATATACATTAAACAATTATTATACCTTTTTGTATAATTAAACATTCATAATTAAATTTTCAATATACTAGAATTATTTCATAAATATTCAATGTACTATAATACATATCTTATGTAATCTTTTACTTATTCTGTAAATATACTAAGAGTAATTTCTGAATAAAATGCATGGGGCTGTATGGATTGAAGCATAATAGGAGTATCTTTTACCTTTTTCTCCATTATGTTTTAAGAAAGTGAAACACTCATGGTATCATTACATGGAGTATCCGTTACAGAACATAACATTAGTGAGTCCAAAAAATAGGAAGGAAATTGTATGGGTTGTACTTTATGCGATTCTCGCCTGGATTTCGTTGATATATAATCTATTATGGTATGTTAATTTTAATTATAATGGGTTGTTAATTGACTACTCATGCTATGTTAATTATGATTTTGTAAAATTTCTTTGAATATTTCACATTTATTTGAAAGACCAGTGTTTTGTTTGCTTATAAATAAGTCATGGTGTATACGGTTAAAACCGATCCTCGGTCGTGAAGATCGATCGAGGATGGCATTTCAATCGAGGGGTACCTTCATGAAGACCCCGAGCGAATTCCGAGATGGGGGCGTCGAGTCCGGGCGTTCGAATCGACCGAGGTAACATCGGTCGATATAGGTCCCGAACATCGATGCCCGAAAGTGATCACCTAGCTCGAAATCAAGGCCGAGGTTCCGATCCGGTACCGAGCTCGAGTCGGTATCGAGTTAACAAACAAAAGTTGTTACAACTGCACCAAAGGAGAGAATCTCTGCGGGAATTAAGGAGGAGACACACCATCATGGGTCCTCCACTAGTAATATTTATTCCATCATGTTGCTATAGACAAGGTAGTGATCCTTGGCTATAAAGGCAAGGAAAGTTTGTAATAGAACACACTTTTCACTGGGATCAAGAATTTATTGTGTTTATCTTTCTAAAGCTCACCTAATATCTTTGTTCATCATCTTTTATTTTTGCACTATAAATACGTGTATTGTTATTCCCATATCAGAGGAATCTACTTGCCCTTAGAACCATACATAAATTCAACTTTATCCGATTTTTCGGGTAAACAGTTTGGCGCCCACCGTGGGGCTAAGGATAACAAGTGATTATTTGATACAAATATACAGCACACTCCAGCTTACAACTTCATGTCAGCAATGGCTCTGCCAATCGACCTCGAAGCCGGCCTTCAGGATGAAACCAACAACTTGGTGCCTGTGGCCGAAAGGCTACCCAACAACGTCAACGAGGCTCGAATCGAGGAACCCGAAATTCGAGCCGAAGTAACAATAGATATCAATTCACGAATAGCTCTAGAAGCGAATTAACGTTCCAAGCAGGAAAGAAGCGTTCAGGGTGGCGCTCGACCCATAGCCCGAGACACCCACAACACGGGGGAAATCGGGGTCAGCTTGCGCATAATTTTCGAAATGCTACAAGCCCAACAAGTAGCGATAGCTTAGTTGCAGAGCCAAACTCATATGCGAAGTAATCCAAACTCCAATCCGCTTCTTCGAGAAGTAACCCCCAGAACGGAGCCCGACACAGTGAAACCCAGCGAGCGAAAATCAGGAACCGCTCCTGAAATTGCTAAACTGCTCGAGGAGCTCACAAAGCGAGTTGAAGCCAACGACAAAAAATTCAAAACATATGATGCTAGGATTGATCAGATCCCAGGGGCTCCACCCATGATGAAAGGGCTGGATTCGAAGAAATTCATACAAAAGCCTTTTCCATCGAGCGCGACCCCGAAACCGATCCCAAAAAAGTTCCGTATGCCCGTAATTCCCAAATATAACGGTACGACCGATCCTAACGAACATCTCACCTCCTATACATGTGCCATCAAAGGCAACGATTTGGAAGACGATGAGATCGAGTCTGTATTATTGAAAAAGTTCGGAGAGACCCTCGCAAAAGGAGCAATGATTTGGTATCACAACTTGCCACCGAATTCTATCGATTCTTTTGCCATGTTAGCAGATTCGTTCGTAAAAGCACATGCTGGTGTCGTAAAGGTCGTAACGAGGAAATCGGATCTATTCAAAGTAACACAAAGCGGTGACGAAATATTGAGGGAATTCGTATCCCGGTTTCAAATGGACCGCATGGATTTGCCACCAGTCACAGACGACTGGGCCGTACAAGCTTTCACCCAAGGGTTGAACGGACTGAGTTCGACAGCATCACGTCGGCTGAAACAAAGCTTGATCGAATACCCTGCAATAACTTGGGCGGATATACACAATCCGTACCAATCGAAAATCAGGGTCGAAGATGATCAATTGGGATTTCCGTATGAACCCACGCGTCAGAACCGCGCAACCACTAAAATTCTGAAGGACACCAACAGAGAACAAAGGTCAAACAAAGACCTATATCAACCGTACGTCACAGATCGGGTGAACCACAGTTCGGCACATGAGATAGTTAGGAATAACCGCAGATATGATCGGGGGAAAATTTCTCGGGGACTTATGAGCAAGAGAGGTTTTGATAAACATGTCGATCCTGTAGAAGTTCCTCGATTATCGGAATATAATTTCAACATCGATGCACCCGCCATCGTATCGGCCATCGGACGCATCAAAGATACCCGATGGCCTCGACCCATGCAGACCGATCCGGCCCAAAGGAATCTCAATCAAATATGCGAGTATCATGGCACCCATGGTCACAAAACGGAAGAATGCAGACAATTAAGAGAGGAAGTAGCCCGCTTATTTAACAAAGGGCACCTCAGGGAATTTTTGAGTGATAGGGCGAAGAACCATTTTAAAGACAAGGACTTCGGCAAGCAAAAGGAAGAAGAAGATCCACAGTACATCATTCACATGATCATCGGCGGCGTCGATACCCCTCAGGGACCTATACTCAAACGCGCTAAAACATCGATTGTGAGGGAAAAGCGATCTCGAATTCAAGATTACACTCCCCCAAGGACTTTATCGTTCAATGATGAAGATGCAGAGGGAATCATCCAACCCCATAATGACGCACTGGTAATATCCGTACTCATGAATAAAATTAAGATTAAGCGTGTGTTAATCGATCCAGGTAGCTCGGCCAATATCATTAGATCGAAGGTCGTAAAATAGCTCGGCCTACAAAACCGGGTCGTATCCGCAACTTTGGTGTTAAACGGATTCAATATGGCATGCCAAACCACCAAAGGCGAGATAACCCTACCGATAAACGTCGTCGGAACAATTCAGGAAACAAAGTTTCCCGTGATCGAAGGCGATATGAGATATAATGCCCTTTTTGGAAGGCCGTGGATCCACAACATGAGAGCTGTACCTTCGACCCTACACCAGGTCCTCAAATTCCCAACACCGACAGGTGTCAAAATAGTGTATGGAGAACAACCAGCCGCAAAAGAAATGTTCTCCATCGAAGAAGCAAAACCAACATCTTCGTCTTCGCTAGTGAATGGATCGGGTTCAAAAAGAGGCACAGTCGAAGATCGGAACGCCAAATAGCAACCAAAGACATCGGCCCCGACCCAGCCAGATAAGTAAAGCATCGAAGAAGATAGTGATCAGTGGATCCCTCGATCCTTCGTGACCCCCGATGACTCCGATGCCACCGAATCAACTATTGAGGAATTGGAGCAGATTATTTTGAACGATCACTAGCCCGAACGAAAGGTATACCTGGGAAGGGGTTTGAGACCCGAACTCAGGAAGAAAATCATTCAATTTCTTATCGATAACATCGATTTCTTTGCTTGGTCCCATTTAGATATAACAGGAATACCGCCAGACATAATGACACATCGACTAAGTGTGTCCCCTAGATTCAGACCGGTGAAGCAAAAAAGAAGACCCTAATCGGAGGTGAAGCACGCATTCATAAAAGATGAGGTAACTAAACTGCTCAAAATAGGATCCATTAGAGAGGTAAAATACCCCGAATGGTTGTCCAATGTGGTCGTAGTGCCTAAAAAGGGAAACAAACTTAGAATGTGTATAGATTACACAGACTTGAACAAAGCATGCCCCAAAGATTCTTATCCACTGCCCAACATCGATCACTTGATCGATGCCACGGCCGGCCACGAGATCCTTACTTTTCTCGATGCCTATTCCGGGTATAATCAAATCCAGATGAACTCGGATGACCAGGAAAAGACTTCGTTTGTGACCAGATGCGGAACATATTGTTATAACGTAATGCCCTTCGGGCTAAAAAATGCAGGAGCTACTTATCAACGCCTAGTAAATAGAATGTTCAAAGAACAAATAGGTAAATCAATGGACGTCTATATTGATGACATGCTAGTCAAGTCCCTGCGCGCATAGGACCATTTGACCCATTTGCAGGAAACGTTCGATATTATGAGGAAATACAACATGAGGCTCAACCCCGAAAAATGTGCTTTCGGAGTCGGCTCGGGTAAGTTCCTCGGCTTCATGGTGTCAAATCGGGGAATCGAGATTAACCCAGACAAAATCAAGGCCATTGAAGACATCACCATCATGAACAGCGTGAAAGATGTACAAAGGTTAACAGGAAGAATAGCAGACCTAGGCCGATTCATTTCAAGATCATCAGATCGAAGCCACAAATTTTTCTCTCTACTCAAAAAGAAGAACGACTTCGCTTGGACACCGGAATGCCAACTAGCATTACAAGAACTGAAACGATATCTATCGAACCCACCACTACTGCACACTCCAAAACTCGACAAACAAATTTACCTATACTTGGCAGTATCAAAAGTCGCCATAAGCAGTGTCCTAGTTCGAGAAGAGGAAGGTACGCAATTTCCAGTTTACTATGTAAGTCGGACTTTAGGGGAAGCGGAAACTAGATACCCGCACTTGGAAAAATTGGCGCTTGCGCTGGTTAGCGCCTCTAGGAAATTACGACCATACTTCCAATGCCACCCTATAAGCGTATTAACCACCTGTCCACTTCGTAATATTTTGCATAGGCCCGAACTATCGGGCCGATTGGCCAAATGGGCCATCGAACTCAGCGGGTACGATATCGAATATCGACCTCGAACAGCCATCAAGTCTCAAATTTTAGCAGACTTCGTGGCCGATTTCACGCCGACCCTCGTACCCGAAGTCGAAAAAGAACTACTGTTAAAATCAAATTTATCAACGAGGGCATGGATCCTCTTTACGGACGGAGCTTCGAACGTAAAGGGATCCGGGCTAGGCATAGTTTTAAAATCTCCCGGGGGTAACATTATTAGGCAAGCTATTAAAACTATCAAGTTAACTAACAACGAGGCCGAGTATGAAGCCATAATTGCAGGTCTCGAGCTAGCTAGGAATCTGGGAGCGGAGGTCGTTGAGGCCAATTGCAACTCTTTGCTAGTGGTGAGTCAAGTAAACAAAACCTTCGAAGTCCGAGAGGGCAGAATGCAAAGGTATTTGGACAAACTGCTCATCACTTTGAACCATTTCAAACAATGGAGTCTATGACATGTTCCACGAGAACAGAATAACGAGGCCGATGCGCTTGCTAATTTGGGATCATCGGTCGAGGTGAATGATTTGAACTCGGAAACTGTCGTTCAACTTTCAAAATCTATAATCGAGGATGGGCACGCCGAAATAAATTCTACTAGCTTAACCTGGGATTGGAGAAACAAGTATATTGAATACTTAAAAGACGGAAAGCTCCCTTCAGACCACAAAGAGTCCAGGACCCTTAGAACTAAAGCTGCTCGATTCACCTTGACTGCGTACGGAACGTTATATCGAAGAACATTCGATGGACCGATGGCGGTATGCATAGGTCCGGGAGATACCAATTACATCCTCCGGGAAGTACACGAGGGCACTTGTGGCAATCACTCCGGTGCCGACATGTTAGTTCGAAAAGTGATCAGAGCAGGGTATTATTGGATCGATATGGGCAAAGACGCAAAAGAATTTGTTCGTAAATGCGATAAATGTCAAAGGTTTGCTCCGATGATCCATCAGCCCGGAGAACAACTTCACTCGGTCCTATCACCATGGCCATTCATGATATGGGGAATGGACATCGTCGGCCCCTACCATCGACCCCAGGTAAAGCCAGATTTATTTTGTTTGTGACTGACTATTTTTCTAAATGGGTTGAAGCGCAGGCGTTCGAGAAAGTAAGAGAAAAAGAGGTTATCGACTTTCTGTGGGATCATATCATATGCCGATTCGGAATACCATCCAAAATAGTATGTGATAATGGGAAGCAATTCATCGGCAGCAAAATCACAAAATTCTACGAAGACCACAAAATAAGAAGGATACTAGTAACCCCATACCACCCCAGTGGAAACGGACAAGCCGAATCAACAAACAAAACTATTCTTCAAAATCTGAAAAAGAGATTGAACGACGCTAAGGGAAAATGGAGAGAAATCCTGCCCGAAGTCCTTTGGGCGTACCGAACAACATCGAAATCCAGTACAGGGGCGACCCCATTCTCCTTAGTATATGGCTCCGAAGCATTGATACCAGTCGAAGTCGGAGAGCCTAGCCCCAGGTTTTGATTCATGACGAAAAAATCAAATAACGAGGCTATGAACACCAGCCTTGAATTATCGTACGAAGGACGAGAAGCTGCCCTCATCCGGTTGGCCGCACAAAAGCAACGAATTGAAAGGTATTACAATCGAAGAACTAAACTTCGCCACTTCAAGCCAGGGGACTTGGTGTTAAGGAAAGTCACTATCAATACTCGGAATCCAAACGAAGGAAAACTAGGACCAAATTGGGAAGGACTGTACCAGGTGCTCGAGCACTTTGGGAAAGAATCGTACAGGCTCGGCATCATAAAGGCAAACAGCTATCAAGCAGTTGGAATGTATCACATCTAAAACGGTACTACTGCTAAGGTCCGACCTTATTCATCTGTCCCGTACAGAAGTTCGAACAAAAGCACATGTTGCATTCTTTTTTCCTAAGACCGGCTTTTTCCCAAATGGGTTTTTTGCGGCAAGGTTTTTAATGAGGCAACCATCGATCGTGTTGCGCTGACAAAATAGTATACGAGGCTTTCGACCCTTAGCCTGAACGGCCTCAAATACCGGGGGGCACCAGGCCCTCAAATACATCGAGGTCAGATGCAATAAAGTCTTCTCACAACAATAGAGGAAAAATTGTAAGAGCCAAAATGGTCAAAATAAACCATGCTCATATTTGATTGGCCCAAAACATATGTACAATGGCTTGAGATTTATTATGCAACCAGAATTAACAATCACTCGAATATTAAGCCTACGGGCTTCCACATTATCTCGAGTTCGAAATAATCATTTGAATATTAAGTCTACGGGCTACCACATAATCTCGAGTTCGAAAAAAACACTCGAACATTAAGCCTACGGGCTACTCCTATATCATGTTCGAAATACTTAGTCGACCGTTGAGCCTACGGGCTGCCAAGTTCGAACAAGGACCCAATCGAACTTGAAACATTGAAAAGGCAACGTTTACTCAGAGTTTACGTTAATATTCGAATCATCATCACCTTAACAAGCAAAATCAACCTTGTCATATATATACAAAATTGCCTAAATAATTAATTTACATGTAATGAGAATTAGACTCTAAGCTTCAGGGTCGAGGTCTTCCCCACCCTCGGACCCGCTTTTGCTACCATCATCATTACCATCGTCATCATCATCAGAAGCCAAGGCTTCAGCTTCCGCTTCAAGCTCTTTTGCCTTTCTTACCTCTTCGGTAAGATCGAAACCTCGAGCATGAATCTCCTCGAGGGTCTCCCTCCGAGATCTACACTTAACAAGTTCGACAACCCAATGAGCTCGAGCATCGGCAATCTTTGCCGCTTCCCGGGCCTCCACCTGAGCGGCCTCAGCATCAGCTCGATATACAGCGATAGACTTATCCGCCAAAACTTTCGACGACTCAACCTCTGCCTTAGCCTCAGCAAGTCGTATCTCAAGCTCATCGATTTTCTTATTCTGAGCCAACACCTTTTTCTTGACATTTTGAAGCTTAACGTCGGCTGATAATAACTTTGTTAAGATGGTTTCATTCTCCGCTGCCAGGAGGTCAATAGTCTCCTTCCACTGGTTGCATTCGGCCCAGATTTGATCGACCTCCTCTCGAAGTAGCCCGATCCTCTCGATCTTTTGCTGCAACTGAGACAACGGATGGTTAACTTCCAAAGTCGAGTCGAATCCATACTTTAACAGAACAAGGATCACTTGTTGATCGAGCTCGACCCTTTCTTCACGGACCTTAGCCAAATCCACTTGAAGATCCTTGATAGCCTCCTCCTTCTTGCTACAAAGAAGCCGAAGGTCATCCCTCTCACCTAAGACCTTCCGGAGTTCGGCCTCACACTGGCTAAGATCAACTCGAAACCTACCGATGGCCTGCACAGTTAGAAACTGTCATCAACACCAATAAAGAAAAAAAAAGGGGGGATCACCGATATCGGAACCGCCAAGTATGGAAAAGAACAAAGAAGACAAGTACGAAAGAATCATTAGCCCAGTAATAAAACACTGAACTTCCTCTAACAAAAGAGAGGCATCACCGATATCGGAACTGTCATCAACACCGGTAAAACAATCCTTAAAAGGATCCGCTGCACCTGAGCTAGCACCAATATCAGGAGTCTTCAGCTCTCGAGCCTCCTTCAACGCCTCCTCAGAAAAAGACGGAAGGGAAGGTGAATGACCCATTGCCATTGCCCCGAGCAAATCACTCGGAGTTCTCCGATCGAGACCTGGGTCTTCGGAACCAACCCCGATGAGCACGGCCGCCATCGGCTCAGCAGCTCTAACAACCTCGACTGCCTCCACAGGTCGGACTACCAAAGCCGAGGAGCTATCTTCTTCTTATTCTTCCTCCCTCAGTCGATGGACCGAGTCGATCTAAAGGGCAATGATTTTTCTCCTCACCGTTCGAGTTTTGGGCTTAGGGTCCTCCGGCCGAGAGGAAGCCCTTCGTTTCTTTTCTTTTCCCTGTTCCAGGACCGGGGGCTTGTTGCCTTTATCAATGCTCGAAGGCCACAGAACGGCATCCCTAGTTACACCTATATACAAGGGAAAATTCGATAACGAAATAAACGCAGAATATACCTCGAGGGAAACAGGAATCGAACTTCACCATGATTCTTGGCCTCCCATCTACCTTTAGCCAAATCACGGCAAGCGCGCTCGGCATAGGATGAAGTCGAGGCTAACTTTCGAACCCAATCCTCGAGATCAGGCACAGCTTGTGGCATCCAAGGTGTGGCTGAACATCAGAAAATAATATTAGCAAACACGGAAAAAGACACGAAAAGCAAACACGGAAAAAGACACGGAAAGCAAACACGGATCACTTACGGTCGAAGTTCCATTTTTCAGGAAACGACATCTTTTCCTCCGGGATAAGATCACGGGTCCTCACTCGAACATATCGACCCATCCAGCCTCGATCCTTATCTTCATCGATCCTCGATATCAAAGCCTTCGATGCCCGACGATATAGCCTAATAAGTCCACGATAAATCTGAGGCCGATACAGTCGTATAAGGTGGCTCAGAGAAAAATCCAACCCTCCGGCTTTGATAGAGAAGAAACGCAATAAGATGACTATACGCCATAAGGAGGATGAATTTGGCCGAGGGTGACCTGATATCTCCTGCAGAAATCAAAAATCACGGGATCGACAGCTCCCAACGTAAAGGGGTAGGTGTAAACACTTAGAAATCCCTCTACATAGGTAGTGATGCTCTCATCGGAGGAGGGGATTTGTATCACAACCTCAGAACCCCAGCCGCAATCTTTCCTGACGGCCTCGAGGTTAACATCCGCTATAGAGCACATATACATCGATACGTGCTCACACCGACCTGGAACGGATGAAGGATTGTCCACTTTAAAATCAGCTTTTAAAATACACGGGCCGTGAATATAATCTTGAACGGACGGCTCGGTCGGCGCCTTATCGTCACGCGGCCGTGAGGAAGAAGCTTTCTCCTTGTGAGGTACGATTTTTGAAGTTTTCCCCATTAATACGAGAAGCAAAAGTCGCAAAGAAAGGTGAAAGAAGGGACGGCACCGAAACTCTGGTACAAGCGGCACTAAAACGACGAAATAAGAGAAACTAATCAAAGAGAATTTGGGAAAAGAGGAAGCACAAAAGTGGAAAACATTGTATGCGAAAATCATTTATAAGGCACGGCGATTCGTCTAGCGGTGGCCGACCACCGACTGACACGCATTAAATGCCTCGATAAAACCAAATCGATGGGACAGCTATCACGCACATCATAGTCAAAGCCGATAGAAACGTCATTATCGATTCGGTCGAACCTTTGGGAAATCACATCGTTCCTCGTCATCTCCTTTCCGAAAAATGAGGGGGCTATCTGTATACGGTTAAAACCGATCCTCGATCGTGAAGATCGATCGAGGACGGCATTTCAATCGAGGGGTACCTTTATGAAGACCCCGAGCTAATTCCGAGATGGGGGCGTCGAGCCCGGGCATTCGAATCGACCGAGGTAACATCGGTCGATACAGGTCCCGAACATCGATGTCCGAAAGTGATCACCTAGCTCGAAATCAAGGCCGAGGTTCCGATCCGGTACCGAGCTCGAGTCGGTATCGAGTTCACAGACAAAAGCTGTTACAACCGCACCAAAGGAGAGAATCTCTGCGGGAATTAAGGAGGAGACACACCATCATGGGCCCTCTACTAGTAATATTTATTCCATCATGTTTCTATAGATAAAGTAGCGATCCTTGGCTATAAAGGCCAGGAGAGTTTGTAATAGAACACACTTTTCACTGGGATCAAGAATTTATTGTGTTTATCTTTCTAAAGCTCACCTAATATCTTTGTTCATCATCTTTTATTTTTGCAATATAAATACGTGTATTGTTACTTTCATATCAGAGGAATCTACTTGCCCTTAGAACCATACATAAATTCAACGTTATCCGATTTTTCGGGTAAACACATGGAAAATAGGACAATGATATTTCATTTCATTACAAGTAACGTTTGAAGACTTCTTGCAAATTATTCTCTTTTATATTATTTTCCTTGACTGTCTTTCTAAATAAGGGGGCATTTTTTCTACGTGCCTCTATCTCTAAAGGGGGATAATGAAAGTCTACTTAAATTATAAACAGGAAATTAGAGCAGTACACAAATAAACTGATTGTGATGATTCAGTTCCCAGATAGCCTTTTTGTGAATAGTAAATAAAGCATACGGGGAAGAAAGTTCCACAATACAATATCATATCCAACTAAACTATATGAATCCCAAGTCTTCTCATAGTTTGAAGCATGCAAGTTATACTGATCTGTAATTGAGATACATTATTCTAGTGTGATGAAAATTTTTGAAGCTAATTGACAAGTTTATGTTTCTTTCTTTTTTTTTGGTGAAAAGTAAAAAACTTTATTCAACCATGTACAATTATGTACATCTACTAGTGTATTTTGACTCTATAACTAGCTCTCCAAGATCATCCGTTACCTATCTATATCCGAAAATAAAAATACAGTTTAGCAAGTTACGTCAAGATCGAGAAATTGACAGGTTTATGTTGTAACCTACTAATTATACAATGAAATAAGTTTTTGTCACGATCCAAAATTCATAGTAGGTCGTGATGGCGCCTAACACCACTGTCAAGCAAGCCAACCATAATTAATTAACTTAATTACTCCTTTTAATATTTGAAATCACGATTTCCTTCACTCCAAAATCCCATAATCACTCCAAAATCCGGGGTCACAAGTGCATGAGCATCAACTAGAAAATATAATAAAAATGCAACATCTGTCTGGAATACAAATTAGACAGGAGAAACGTAAATAACTCTGATGGAGCCTCTGCAGGCTACGGATCGTAACATGAAATGCAACTCACGGTAAGTCCCTGCAACATCCGCACCTCTGCGCCCAAAAGACCACCGAGTATATATGCACCTGCACAAAATATGCCGCAAGTGTAGTATGAGTACGTAAATCAACGCGTACCCAGTAAGTATCTAGCCTAACCCCGGAGGAGTAATGACGAGGGGTCAACATCGATACTTACTAGAGGTCCAGTTAAATAAATAATACGATAATTCATATAATTGTAAAGTGCACAGCAATAGGGGAGAAATCTGAAGTTTCATAATGTTTCAAATATTTCCTTTTTTATCAAAAAATTATCGATCATGTATCCTACCACGATATCTTAGAGTAAGTGCCAAGTGTAAATACTAATCAGACAAGAAATACCATAAAATACCAGGCGTCACTGAAAAGTTTATCTCGTGAATATTCGGACTACTAGCGGTATAACGCACGATTCTGCCGAGGTCGTTCGGGCCGATTCAGAGTAGAGTGTACACTGTCGAGGGTCGAACGGCACGAACTAGAGATGCACCTCTATATACTGTCGAGGCGTTCGGCCCGCTCCACAAGAAAGGAATGAATTTATCCCATTCCGGGAGATACTGTCGAGGTGTTCGCTCGCTCCACAAGAAAGGAAGGAAGTTTCTGAATCACAAGATACGCGCTTACAATAAAGTACATGAGCACAATAATAAGTACATCTCTTTACATTTATCGAATACCTTAACAACAACTCAGGGTATTAAAGCTTGACTTTATACTTTTATTTCTAAATCAATTTCAGTTATAACTTTAATTAAATAAACCAGCAGAACAAGTTAAAATAATTCAATTATTACAGGATAAGGTCCTAAGTCTACCCGTACATAGACATGCTTTAGCTACGTACGGACTCTCGTCACCTCGTACGTACGTAGCGCCCACAACTAGTTGCACATAACAATAAGTATCACCTATGGGTGGTTTTCCCCTCACATGGTTAGACAGGAGACTTACCTCGCTCTGAAGTTCCATAACCGGCTCCAAAGCCCTCTAACACCTCAAACCGATGCTCGTCGCTCCCAAACTAGTCAAACAATGTGCAAACCAATAAACATATACTCTAATACTCATAACAAATCAATTTAGACAAATTCCCAACTCCGCTCGAAAAGCCGATAAAGTAATCTTTGGGCCCACGTGCCCGGATTCGAAAATTATTCGAAGGTAAACATTACCCATAACATTACGAACTCAAATATATGATTTATTCTCAATTTCGTGTCCAAATTCATGATCAAAATCCAAGAATACCAATTTCTAGGTTTTTCTTCAAAATCCCAAATTTCTACTAATTTCCATATTTAAATCCATATATAAACCATATATTTAACCCAAAATGAGAAGAAGTCACTTACCCCATAATAGAGGATGAAGATGGCACTCCAAACGTGCTCCAAAATCGGCTCCCATGGACAAAATGAAGTGAAATTAAAGTCCAGCCACGATTTTCGCTTCTGCGGTTCATCAGCCGCTCCTGCGGCTTCGCACCTATGGAAATTGCATAGCAGGTGTGGTTCAAGCTCGGCCCAACAGCCCTCGCATCTGCACCCCATGCAGCGCATCTGCGCGCGCTGTTGCGACTAAACACACTCACGCAAGTATACGTGGTCGTCAAGTAATATAGTAGTGAGTAGAGTATCGTTCCCACGAAGACTTATGATTAACTTTTGACTAAATCAAACTCAAATAACTTATCGATTCAAGCGATTTCTCACAAAATAGATAATTTTCTAATTTACTACCTAAAAACTATCAAGTAATGAAATACTAGAGATCAACCACAACACTTAAATGATTTCGAATAACAATCAATAGGAGATAATATTCCAGGGTCACGGGTTATCTAACAATCATGTTGCATTCTTAACTTAAAATAACTAATTGATTTATTTGGATTGTTGATTGACAGGGTTGATATTACTCATAAGAATCTGTCGAGTTCTTACTCGCCAATTCAAGCTAACCTAATGCCTATATGTCTATGGAATTAAGGCTAACAAGAATGCATTTACACTTCCTGTATTTCAACCGAGCAAGACAATTAGGTATATTTCTATCCTAATTGTGAATTCGTTCCCCGACGCCCGGGTTCAAGAACTTGCTTTATTTAATTCTATATGAAATCTAGAATTCCTACTTTCGAGTTCAACTCTAGATTCGTAAATAGTAATTCACTGTTAGCTACTCAGCAAATTAATTAAAAACAAAATTAAATAAACAACCCAATATAATAAAATCAACTTTGTCAAATTAAACTTCAAACGTCAACATTCATGTATACCCATGTATACCCATGACCCTAGAATAATAGGGTTCTTAGCCATTAGTGTTCATGCAATCATCAAAAAATTCATAAGAGTGCATAAAAATCAATAAAAGAAGGAAAAATAAGAACTCAAGATGAATTCCGCGGTTCCCAAGCTTTGTCGTGGCTTTTTTCCCCTTCCCAATATGTTAGATGACCTAAAAGAGGCGTTTTTGGCTTATATATTGCGTACAAAAGTCGTGGGCCAAAGTTCTCCTATTCCTAATCCAAATCACGTCCAGGGATTGATGTTGGGGTGGATGCGTCGCATCCACCTCGTCCTCCACTTCCCAGCTTCGTATGCTAGGGTGGATGATTCACATCCACCCTTTGTTCCTCCATCTCAGCTTTGCCCAGGTGCGGATGCTATGGGCCGACTTCACTGCTAAGGATGCATGAAATCTGATTTTTTTCTAGATTGGATGCGACGCATCCAGCCCCTCTTCCTCTAGCTAGAGCACATTTTCTTCATATTTTTGCACTCCAAACACCCTAAATCATCACACACAACTCAATTAGTCATAAAATCAATAATTAAACCATGTTGGGTATTTTAAAGATCAAATAGCATCAAAAAGCGGTTAAAACATTGGTAAAGTAACATCAACACATATCGAAATATTCCCAACATCACCACCCCACACTTAAACCTTTGTTCGTCCTCGAACAAACCATCACTATAGTAGACGAAACAAAATTAAGCACTTATCATTCAAAGCACACTACTCCTATGACCATGGTTATTTGCAACAATTAGGCTCTAGAATATGCATCACATACACTTTCCTTTACTTATGTCATTCTTTAAAAATATTCAAACAAAGACAACATGCTCACAACAATCCTAACCTCAAAAACCGACTCAATGTCACAATGCACTCATGGCTTGAACACCCAACATCATAGAGAAGTCTAATAACGTTACCTATCCCTCGTGAAACCATGTGCCCTCACAACAAGAACAAGAGAGCGAGTTCAATCCACACATTCGAATCTCATGATCAAATATATTTTAATGACTCACATATATCAAAGAAAATCGCTCACTCTCACAAAGAAGTCACATGCATGCAATTGGTACCATAGGCTTGCCCTTAATGTAAATCTCTACTAATGTAAGCTCGCTCGATCTAAAATAAATTAGGACTTTTACATGGTTGTAATGTGGGCTAAGGGACGGGTAAGATATATTTAAGGAATAGTGACTCACCCTCCTAAGTACTTTAAGCATATTTTCTTCAACACCACTTCAATTTCACAAACAATATCACCTCCAAAAAAGTCCCTTCTTCTTTAAGCACTACTTTAGTTCATACCCACTAGCAAGAACAAGACAACAATTTATTCATTTCTATTTTTCCTTCTTTTTTTTCAGATTTTACTCTCTTTACCAAACTATTTTTTTTTTCAATTTTCGCTAGTGGTGTAGTATTTTACAAAACAAGTGCACATTTCTTCCTTTCATTGGTTCGACTCAAAAGTCACCCCACACTTAGTCCCTTCTTACTTCTTTTAGCGCTCATCTAACAATTAAAGTGCTTTAAGAGGTAAAAGAATCAAAACAATGTCAATTAAGAATAAAAATAGTATAGGCTTGTAATGTGGGTACCAAATAAAAGTCAATAGGCTCAAAATGGTTAACAAGGGATAAATTTTATTTATGATAAGCAATAAGCTCAAAAAGATCAAAGAAAGCCTAAAATCATTTTTCAAACCGAGCATCACCTCAAATTTCGCTTCAACTCACATACCGGACAAGTTCTAGACACAAGTACAATACATGTACTACACAAAAGCCTCACCACACATGGCACATGAATCATTAAGGACGGTCACATTCCGACTCTCAAATAATGTAAGTATTCACGGAGCAACAAGATATTAAGCATTAAGCACAAAGTGAACATAAGTTATGTAAATGAGACATAGGCGCCACAAAACATGCTGTCCAATTTAACAAGGCATCATCAATAATTTCAAATCATACAGAAGATACTACACATGCCGAAGCATAAATATGCTACTATCAAACAAGTCAAGGGCGCCTAGGTTCATCATTCATGCTCCTTTTATTCCCTAAATTCTTAATCTACTCTAAAAATAAAAAATTACTACTCGGTTCAAAATACATCCCATGGAAAAGAACCGAGGCACAAAGAAAAACCACAGGGGATTATTACTACCTAAAGAAAATTTACTAACTACTCAAGGCTACTACTCTATTTTTGTGCTTTTCTTTAGTTTTCTGTCAATCTCCTAATACTAACACTAATTTCAAGAATCAAATGAAAATCTTTTTTTATTTTTCTAAGGACCTTAATCCTTCGAGAGAACTGTCCAGGTAGTCCGTCGTCGAGAAAAGTCCTCTATTTTATAGGCTACTTACTACGACTACACACAACAATGGACTGAAAGTTACTCCATATAAATGAATTTACTAACTATTACAGGCCATTAATGCAGTGAATATTACAGCCCCCAACAGTATCAAAATCAACAAAAATTGTAACAGTTAAGTACATTCATCTACCAAAATATGAATAATCCCCTACCCCATACTTAGAACCGTGCTTTGTCCCCAATGCACACAAATAAAGTAAAGTAGGGTGAGAAAAAACTCCCTCAAGTCAAGGTGGAAGGCTCCTCTGCAGCCTGTGGAAGAGCATCGGCATCCATGGCATTCATCATGTCCCCCTCTGGCCTTGCAATAGCATTCTCACGAAGGAGATCAGTCACAGTCCTATCACCGCCAACTGGAGCTGAGTCTGTAGCAGGTGGTACAGCGGCCTCAGTAGGCATGGTGTGTGGAGCCTCATGGACTATAGGAGGAGCAGAGGTGGATGGTCCAGCAGTGGACGATGTAAGCAGCTGTGAGATATATATATCTACACGTTGAACTAGAGCACAGAAGAGTAATGACACCTCCCTCATCATCGTGGCCTGCTCAGCCTGGACTCGGCTTAGATCCGCACAAGTCTGACTCAACTCATCTCTGGTGGCACTTAACTATGCATGAGTCGCTATCAACTCATCCTTATTTTCTTGCATATCAGCTTGCATCTACTCAAACAACTGTTGAATGGTGAGCTTAGAAGACCTTCCCTTGTTCGGCTCTAGTACATGAGTAACATCATATGGTCCTGGAGCTTTAGCCTCAATGTCGTCATTCTCCTTGTCCCATATTACTCCCATCTCTGTCAAGTAAGCCGATAGGGTATTTGCAAAGAACAACCTCCACTTGTAGTTCATCCTGGTGCGCTGCATTTGGTCATGCATGATGGCTCCTAAGTTAAGCGGTATCCTCTCCAATAAAGCATACAATACTAGTGCTCGGTGTCGAGGGACATCAGTTTTTTGTTGGCATGGCATCAGGTGATTGCATATGAAATTTAGAACCACACGTGCTAATGCACTCATGAATTCATTGGCCAGAGAATGGTAATCCATACTCCCATGCTTCCAATTTGCATCCTTCCCGGTAGGGCATAGGACAGACCTAATGTGTGCATAATCTGGTGCTTTGCATATGGAGTCAAACCTATCCGTTAGTGTGTGTGGCACCCCTAAGAAATTATTCAGAGCTTCAGCTGAGAAATTAATATCCACCCCTCGTACTCTCACAATGCTACCCCTGGAGTGATGCCAATTGGCGTAAAGCTCTCTGACAATAGTGAGGTTGGCCTTTCCGTAGCCCTTCAAGATAGGTCCCCATTGTTGCACCTCTCGAATTGATTTCAGAAAATCTGGGTATTTTTTCTTAAGTGCTCCAATGTTGATTGGCTTTTCTGGAATGTACTTCTTTGAACCCAGTATCTTATTATAAGCTCGGAATGCCTTTTCACTAACAAAGTTCTTTTCCCAAGAAGCTCAGTCTATTGGTTCACCCTCATCTTCGTCACTCATGTCGACATGTGGAAGCTCATTATCCGAATCAGACTTGGACTCAGATTCTGCAGTAATCTTCTGCTTCCCTTTATCATTCGGGTCACTCTGCTTGGAGGATTTAATGATGTTGTTGTAATACCCCTCTTCATAGTCCTCCTTACTAATGGTTCCTCCTATTCTTGCTCTGATTCATCAATTAACTGCCTAATCGGCAGTTCCTTCTCTTTCTCAGTCCGCTTCCTTTTGTTCTGTGGATTTGGAGCACTTGTTGCCTTTCCGGTAGGCTTTTTGGGCGGTTGCTTGTTATTATCTCTGTCTTGTTGCTTGGACAGTTTGCTCGTTGCCACCATTTATAAACCTAAGTACCTGCAATGCAAAGAAGTCAACAATTAGCGTATAGAACAGTGAAGTACAGCTATAAAGCAGTTGTGCAACAGATTGCACTTCTAATCATTCGCATAGTCGTGCCATTCCGTACTTCATGAAACTATAGCCCATGGCTTTCAGCAGGGATCTGATAACTCTCTTCATATTTACAAATAAGCATTGCGCTTTATAGATATCATTATGCACAACATGAGGTTTATCCGAGCGAATCTCACTAACCATGTTCAATTACACATAGCAACTCACTCGACCCCATAATTATTCACTAGCATATACTAGTGTCGCTTGGTTACTCAGAGTTCGCCGGCGCCTAAATTTATCTCACAGACAATTCGTCGAACATGTGGTATGCAACAGTTTTGCCTAGTTTTTTTTTTCTATCAGTCGGGTAATTCGACTACCCTCCCAAAATTAACGAGATGAAGGGAATTATAGTTTATCATCTCGCAACCATTACAACTAACATGAACGATAGCCCCAAGCCTCAAACTTTTTCAGTTCCCCTATTAATCACATGTGTGATATTTAAATTGGTAAAACCTAACCTAGGGGAATTTGGGGCAGGGGGTCTGTTGCTACTAGCGAGGGAGAGAAGATAGGAGAATTAGGAGAGAGAAGAAAAAGAAAAGAACGAGGAAGAAGATACATACATGTTGCGTTTGGGGTGAGGCAGTGGTGGTGCGAGGGAGGGGAGTTGTGGTGGTTTCAAGTGATATGAGAGGGAGGGTCTCGGAAGAGTAATTTTTGGGATGTTGAGGCTTGTGATGTGTTAAAATATAACACTTACCTGTGCGTGCGAGCTTGGACGCAACGCGTCCCAACTGCTTTCTCTGAAATTGTTTTGGACACGGTTGTGGACGCTATAGGCATCCACCCTGTCTTCCCACACCTGGATTATTATTATTTATTTATTTTTGATAAATACATACAAGAACTACTTCGTAAAAATATTGAACTAACTATGAAAACAAAAGACAAGGCTTGGGGTGCCTCCCAAGAAGCGCCTGATTTAACGTCGCGGCACGATGCAACATGTTCTTCACGCCTCCACCAAATCCATCGAGGTCTTGTGACATGCAATGTCACCACCCCAATAGTGTTTTAATCTCTGGCCATTTACCAAGAATGTCACATTGGCACTCGTATCACGCAATTCCACCGCCCCATGAGGTTTCACACTAACCACTTTAAACGAAGCCGACCATCGAGATTTAAGCTTTACGGGAAAAAGCTTTAGCCTCGAATTAAACAAGAGAACTTCTTGACCTGGCTCAAACTCATGATGTTAGATGTGCTTATCATGCCACCTCTTTGTCTTTTATTTATACAATTTGGCATTTTTATATGCATGCAATCGATATTCATCAAGCTCGTTGAGTTGTAGCAATCTCTTCTCACCGGCCAAGTCCATCTCCATATTTAGCTTTTTAATCGCCCAATAGGCTTTGTGTTCAAGCTCAATGGGCAAGTGGCACGCCTTCCCGTAAACCAACTTGTACGGAGAAGTACCTATGGGGGTCTTGTATACAGTGCGATATGCCCATAATGCGTCATCCAGCTTCCCGGCCCAGTCCTTTCTATTCCCACTTACTGTTTTCTCCAAAATCTGCTTTACCTCTCTATTGAAAACTTCTACTTGACCACTCGTTTGGGGATGATAGGCAGTGGAAACCTTGTGCTTAAATCCATACTTTGCAAGAACATTATTCAGCAATTTGTTACAAAAGTGAGTTCCCCCGTCGCTTATCAACAATCTTGGAGTCCCAAAACGTGTGAAGACGTGTTTCTTTACAAAGCTTACCACTAACTTTGCATCATTAGTAGGAAGAGCAATCGCCTCCACCCACTTAGAAACATAGTCGACTGACACCAAGATGTACCTGTGCCCATTAGAATATGGGAACGGTCCCATGAAATCAATCCCCCAAACATCAAAAAGCTATACTGCCAGAATATTTTGCAAGGGCATATCGTGCTTCCTTGTGATAGTTCCGGTTATTTGGCATTTGTCACAATTTTTAACAAAGGCATGTGCATCCTTAAACAATTTTGGCCAATAGAAACCTAATTGTAGCACTTTTTGGGCGGTTCTATCCCCGCCGTGATGACCTCCATATGGCGAAGCATGGCAGTCATGCAGTATAGCATTCATCTCTTCCTCAGGAACACACCTTCGCACCAACTGATCTGCGCACTGCCTATATAAGAATGGCTCATCCCACATGTAGAGCCTCACATCATGTAAGAATCTTCTTCTATTATCAGGTGTCAATTCTAGTGGCGTCACCCCACTTGCAATAAAATTCACATAATCCGCATACCATGGGGCTTCACCTGAGGTGACTGCTAATAACTGCTCATCAGGAAATGTTTCTTTGATTGACCCTCCTTCAGCTACATGGTTCCGACTTTCTAATCTGGACAAGTGATCAGCCACTTGATTTTCTGTCCCTTTTCGATCTCGGATCTCTAAGTCAAATTCTTGCAAGAGGAGGACCCAACGAATCAACCTCGGCTTGGCGTCGTTCTTTTCAAACAAGTATTTGATAGCTGAATGATCTGTGTAGACGATGACTTTGGTTCCCACTAGATAGGATCTCAACTTGTCAAATTCACACACCACTGCAAGCAACTCTTTTTCAGTAACTATATAATTCACATGAGCTGGATTCATAGTTTTGCTCGCATAATAAATGGAGTGAAATATTTTATCCCTCATTTTCCCCAACTTCCGGAATCGAAATCCGACCCCGATATTAAAAAGTTCGCTCCCGGTCAAAATTCTCAAAAACCTTTACAGTTCCAACTTTCGCCAAATGACCCCGAAATGACCTACGGACCTCCAAATCCACATCCGGACGGGCTCCCAATACAAGAATCACCATACGGAGCTATTCCCAGGCTCAAAATCCCAAGCGGACATCAATAGCATTGAAATGCACTCCAACCCAAATTTATGAAATCCTTCCAAAATGCCAACTTCCACAATAGGCGTCGAAACGTTCCCGGGTCATCCAAAACCCGATCCGGGCATACGCTCAAGTTCAAAATCATCATAGGAAACTGTTGGAACCTTCAAATCCCGATTTCGAGGTCGTCTACTCAAAATTCCACTTTAGTCAATTCCTCCGACTTAAGGCTTCCAAAATTAGAATTTTCTTTCCAAATCAACTCTGAACTTCCCGAAATTAAATTCCGACCATGAGTACAAGTCATAATGCCTGAAGTGAAGCTACTCAGGGTCTCAAACCGCTGAATGACGTGCTAGGGCTCAAAACGACCGGTCGGGTCGTTACAGTTTTATTAACAATCTATGTATTTCAATACCATAAATAATGCGGTAGCATAAATTACACGAAAAAATAATTATGCTTTAGTTTAATAGGCGTAGATGATTTTGATGCTAACAAGGACTCGTGTTTAAATCCCACAAGAGTACGGGTGTGTACATGTTGGTTATATCCTAATGTATGTAAAATCGGAAATTTTTCATCGGTTAGTAAAATATGATTAGAATGAAAACATTATGAATGAGGGATCTTCACACAAATAACCGGTCATATTCACTATTTACTTTTTCTAGCCATTGATATACATTAGACATTTACTATACACATTTATACATATACTAGTATCTATGAACGTGTGTTGTACGTTAATAATGGGATGTCATGGTTTAACCAATTAAATTATTTGAAAGCCGAAAAATATTATTACATAAGCATAATACGTGAATTCAAAATAAAAAGAAATCATAACCCGGCCGGTCATTTTGAGTATTATAACCTCGTTTTTCCCCCATTTACTGCTCAATTTATGCTTTACAGTTGTTTTATAACTTACCAGGTTAGTTGGTTCGGGTCCGAAAGGAATTAGGAGTGAAATGAGACACTTAGTCTCATAATTAAAAATTTTAAGATAGAAAAGTTGCCCGGATGTAGACTTAGGTGTAAACGATCTCGGATCTGAAATTTTATGATTCCAATAGCTCCGTATGGTAATTTTGGGCTTAGGAGCGTGTCCGAAAATTTTTTTGGAGGTCTGTAGAGGAATTAGGCTTGAAATGCCGAAAGTTGAATTTTTGGAAAGTTTGACCGGGGGGTTGACTTTTTGATATCGGGGTCGAAATCCGATTCTGAAAATTTTAATAGGTCTGTTATGTCATTTATGACTTCTGTGCAAAATTCGAGGTCAATCGGACATGATTTGATAGGTTTCGGTGTTGTTTGTAGAAATGAAAAGTTTCAAAGTTCATTAGACTTGAATCTATGTGTGATTCGTATTTTAGTGTTGTTGGGTGTGATTTGAAAATTCGACTAAGTTCGTATGATTTTTTAGGACTTGTTGGTGTATTTGGTTGAGGTTCCGAGGGCCTTGGGTGAGTTTCGGATGGTTAACGGATCAAAAACTTGAACTACAACACCTGCTGCAATTTCCTTCGGCTAGAAATTCCTTCTGCCAGAAATCGAGCCCAAATATCGAGCCCAGAATCAAGCCACGATCGATCCGAGGGTCGAGGTCCACGATCAACGGTAGGGTCGAGGACCAGGATCGAAGCCACGATCGAGCCCAGGGTCGAGGGCCACAGTCGAAGGCAGGGTCGAGGACCAGGATCGAAGCCGTGATCTAAGGCCACGGTCGAGGGCCAGGATCGAGGGCCAGGATCGAGGGTCAGAATCGAGGCCCAGGATTGAGGCCTAGGATCGAGAATCACGATGGAAGGCCAAGATCGAAGCAGGACCGAGGCTGTCTGGGCAGAATTATAAAGTAGGGGACTTCGTCCGATTCACCATTTTTGGAAAATTGGATCTTGAGGAGAGGCGATTTTTAGTAGATTTTTAAGGAAAACTTGAGGTAAGTCTCTTGTGATCATTTCTACTCCATATTATTGAATTATCATCGAATAATCCGACTAGATTACATGTTTTGAGGTGTAAATTGGAGATTTGAACTTTGAAATTTGGAAATAAGATTTGTAGATTTGAGGGTCGAGTTGAGGTCGGATTTTGGTAAAATTGGTATGGGTAGACTCGTGGTTGAATGGACTTTAGGATTTTTTAACTTTTGTCGGGTTCCGAGACATGGGCCCCACGGGCAATGTTTGAGCTAAATTTCAGATTTTTATGAAAAATTAGTATTTTCTTATGGAATTAATTCCAATAAATTTTATTGACTGAAACGAATTATTTGTGACTAGATTCGAGGATTTCGGAAACAAATTCACATGGAAAGGGAATAGAGGAATAAAGAATTATGCGGTTTGAGGTAAGTAACAGTTTTAAATATGGTCCTGAAGGTATGAAACCCCGGATTGTTTTGGGTCATGTGATTACTTTGGAGGTGACGCACATGCTAGGTGACGGGCATGTGGGCATACACCGAGGGGATTGTGACTTAATCCGTCCCGTTAAATTGTATATTTGGATAACTTGTTGTTAGTTATATGCTCTTTATGTGTTGTGGAAATTTGACTGTAAGACATATTAGAAACCATGTTTAGGCTATATGTTAGTACTGCTGGGACCCAAAGAGATCGTGTACATGTTGAATTATCTTCTAAATTGTTATTTGGTACTCAGTCATAGTTTACTTGTTTATTTTATCTCAATCTCTATTGTTCATTATTGATGCATCATATCATTGTTGTTTGGGCTGATTTCATGATTATTGAGAGCTTGAGAGAATGGAGAGATTTATGACTGAGTGAGGCCGAGGGCCTGATTATGAGATATTGATACTATAGCACGTGAGTTGTTCGTGTAGCACATGAGTTGGCCGTGTGGATCCAGATATTGATACTATAGCACGTGAGTTGTCCGTGCAGCATGTGAGTTGGTCGTGCGGATCCAGATATTGATACTATGGCACGTGAGTTGTCTGTGCAGCACGTGAGTTGGCCGTGCAGATTATAGCTCTTGTCTTGTAGGATCCCCTCTGGAGTCTGTACACTCCTAGTGAGCGCGGGTACCCATTGAGTGTTAGTGCTGAGGGCTGAGAGCCGAGTGGTTGAGCTGTTGTGACAAGTTGAGTATCTGTTGCCTGAGAGGTTGTACTTGCTTTTCATTTATTGTTATACTTAGTTGCTATCTGTCATTGTTGTGAAATTCTCTGAAAGATTTTATATCCGGATTACATGAACTTGAACAGTATAAATTTGATTTGACTTAAACTGCCGGATTTGAAAGCATGTCTATTCTTTGATGGAATTACTAGAAATGAATTGTAACTGTGTAGCTCGTCATTATCTTCAGTTCCTTATTTATTGTTATTACTTGCTGAGTTGGTTGTACTCATACTACACCCTGCACTTCGTGTGCAGACCCAGGTGTTCCTGGACATAGCGGGTGTTGATTCTTCTGCACAGCTAATTTTCCGGAGATCCTGAGGTAGCTGTCGTGTTTCGCAGACCTTGACTCTCCTTCCCTATATCCTTATTTAATGTATTTGGTCTCAGGCTTGTATTCATAATTAGATGCTCATGTACTCAGTGACACCACCATGTTTTGAGAAGTGTTCGTATCAGTATTTGTGGGATTTTGTATTGTATTTAATTATTGTATTTTCAAACTTAAAGAGAAATTGTGGTTTATGGAGATTATTGGCTTGCCTAGTATTGAGATAGGCGTCATCACGATAGGTTGGGATTTTGGGTCGTGACAATAAGAACTTACACAAATGATCAATTTAGTTATGTTAGTTAGATAATTACGTATTATAGTTTAAAAGTATTTAATTTGATGGTATCTTACCGATTACTTCTTTGTAGATTATTGTTTTTGTGTATGTTTCATTCTAATGCTTTGGTTGCTCTGCCATAACTAGAACTCTTGTTGTCGATATTGATATTCCTCTTAAAAGTGCAACATATAGTTGTTCGTGCAAGAAAACATATTGCGATAAATATAGTATAATATTTAGGATGTTTGTCCTTGTGCTTTATTTATTATAATTGCAAAACATAAACATACAGAAAATTATTTTCACACAAATTTAAAAGGATATTCTTTAGTTTCGGAAGACGAAAGTCGAATCCGGGGACAAAAGTATTCTTAGAAGCACATTGACCAGTATCATAATTTTTGCATGTATGATGTCATTGTCAAAACTTCTATATACCATCTATGTGCTATTACATAAGCTATTCAGCGGATCTAAGTTTTTCAGTAGCATGACGTACATAGTTTTCTTCAAAATCAATCTATATGCAATGGAAGATCAATTTTAACTTAGTCTATTACATATACGGTGACACTGACATACATAAGAAAAAATAAACTTGACAACAAACCTGTATGGTAAAAGGCCATTTGGTATTTGTCACGACTCGAATTTTCCACCTTCGGACCGTGATGGCGCCTAACATTTCACTTGCTAGGCAAGACAACGTTAGAATAATATTAACCATTTTTAAAATAATTTTTAAATTTATTAATAACAAGAAAGCAAATGCATAAGCAATTTTGAAATAATCTATAATAATAACAGTGTCTAAATACCATCCCAGAATTGGTGTCACAAGTACACGAGATATTAGAATAAATACAAATAAAGGTCTTAATAAAATAAAGCTGTCCAGAAATAAACACACAGCTAAAGTACAATAGACGGGGACTTTAGAACTGCGGACGCCATGCAAATATACCTCAAGTCTCCTCTGGTAGCTGAAATCCAAGCAAGTCTATAGTACGCCGCTGGGACCAACTCCAAAATCTGCACAAGAAGTGTAGAGTGTAGTATCAGTATAACCGACCCCATGTACTGGAAAGTGCTGAGCCTAACCTCGACGAAGTAGTGACGAGGCTAAGGCGGTTCACTTACATTAACCTGCACACAACATTAATAATAACAACAATAATAGAAATAAATCAGGTAACTCATTTATAATAATTGAAACCAACCCAGCAGTCATAATCCATTATTATTTCAACCAATTCTATTGCAGCGTGCAACCCGCTCTCACAATATACTCACATTCAATTCTGTTGCAGCGTGCAACCCGCTCTCACAATATATTCACATTCAATTCTGTTGCGGCGTGCAAGCCGCTCCTCCAATATATTCATTTTAATCAAATCTGTTGCGGCATGCAACCCGATCCTCCAATATTAACTTTTTAACAAGTCTGTTACGGCGTGCAACCCGATCCTCCAATATTGACTTTTAATAAGTCAGTTGGGGCGTGAAACCCGATCCTCCAATATAGACTTTTAATAAGTCTGTTGCGGCGTGCAACCCGATCCTCCAATATTGACTTTTAATAAGTCTGTTGCGGCGTGCAACCCGGTCCTCCAACATTTTCATTTACCAATTCTTATAGAAGAAATATTTCCAATAAATGTAACAATTAATATAAAATTACAAGACAACAAGCATACAATAATTATGGTTTAATTATGAAGCAAACAATGACAAATAGCAAATTATTATGGAAATCGGGGAGCAAATAGGTAGTTTAATATTTATTATGTTAAATGTCAAATAACAATTAAGGCACATAATTCAAATAGCATGTAACAATTAATGCAGGAATTCAAGAATTTATATTTGCAAAGAATGAGAGAGAACAATTATTATAATAATTAATTTATGATTGAAAACAATTTGTGATTTTTCAAGTAAGCAGGCAAACAATTAATTTGACGACGTATAGACACTCATCACCTCGCCTATACATCGTTTACATGCAATTCACATAACAAACAATTTAAGGGTTCTATTCCCTCAAGTCAAGATTAACCACGACACTTACCTCGCGTTGCAAATTCCAATCAATTATTCAACCACAGCTTTTTCTTTTAAATTTGCGTCTGAAAGCTTCAAATATATTCACAACCAATTCAATATATTCAATACTAATCATAGGAATTAATTCCATATGAATTTACAAATTTTTCGGATAAAAATCTAGAATTCATTAAAATATTCAGAAGTGGGACCCACGTCTCAAATCCCGGAAAACACTCGCGAAATTAGAACACCCGTTCCGATACGAGTTCAACCATACCAAATTTTTTCAATTCCGATATCAAATGGACCTTCAAATCTTAATTTTTCGTTTTTGGAAGATTTTATAAAAATCTGATTTTTCTTCCATATATTCACGGATTCATGATATAAATAAGTATGAAATCATGAAATATAATCAATATAGGATAAGGAACACTTACCCCAATATTTTCCCGTGAAAATCGCCTTACCCGAGCTCAAAAATGGGAAAGAATTGAAAATGGGTCGAAACCCCATTTCCAGAACTTAAGTTCTGTTTCTGGGATTTTTACCCTTCGCGAACGCGGTCAGTGCCTCGCGTTCGCGAAGCACAATTATGTGCTGTCAAATTTTAGTCTTCGCGAAGGTGATGCATGCCTGGCTTGGCCTTCGCGAACGCAAGATGCCCTTCGCGAACGCGAAGGCTAGTTTTTCCTGGCCAGTCTCTTTCCCTTCGCGAACGCGAGGCTTCTATCGCGAAGGCGAAGCTTTGAACCTCAAGCCTTCGCGAACGCGGTCACTATGGCACGAATGCAAAGCACAAAATGTGCCAGCCCAATTTACTCTTCGCATTCGCGAGAGTACCTTTGCGAGCGCGAGGAAGAACACACCAGAAGCCTGAAGTCTGCAGAAAACCAGATTTCCTAAGTCTGAAATCATTCCGTAGCCTATCCGAAACTCACCCGAGCCCTCAGGGCTCCAAACCAAATATGCACACAAGTTCTAAAACATCATACGAACTTGCTCGCGCGATCGAATCGCCACAATAACACCTAGAACTACGAATCGGACACCAAATCAAAGGAAGTTTTCAAGAAAACTTTAAAACTTATATTTTTACAACTGGACGTTCGAATCACGTCAAATCAACTCCGATTCTTACCAAATTCGGCAGACAAGTCATAAATATTATAGTGGACCTATACCGGGCTCCGGAACCAAAATACGGACCCGAGGTCAATAAATCCAACATAAGTAATATCTTAGAAATCATTAAGCTTTCAAGCTTTTAATTTTTCATCAAAATTCCATAACCCGGGCTAGGGACCTCGGAATTCATTCCGGGCATACGCCCAAGTCCCAAATCACGATACCGACCTACCGGAATTTTCAAAATACTGATCCAGGTCTGTTTGCTCAAAATATTGACCAAAGTCAACTTAGTTGAGCTTTATAGCTCTATTTCCCATTTTAATCCATTTTTCAGATAAAAACTTTCCGAAATATTGTACGGACTGCGCACGCAAGTCGAGGAATGATAAATGGTGCTTTTCGAGGTCTTAGAACACAGAATTACTTATTAAATTTAAAGATGACATTTTGGGTCATCACATTCTCCACCTCTTAAACAAATGTTCGTCCTCGAACGGAGTTAGAAAAAAGTACCTGAGCTGGAGAAAAGGTGTGGATATTTACTCCGCATGTCCGACTCGGACTTCCAGGTAGATGCCTCTACCGGCTGACCTTTCCATTACACCCGAAGTGAAGGATAACTCTTTGAACTCAACTGTCGGACCTGCCAGGCTAGAATAGCCACCGGCTCCTCCTCATAAGTCAAATCTTTGTCCAATTGGACTGAGCTGAAATCTAACACATGGGACGGATCACCATGATATTTCTGGAGCATAGACACATGGAACACCGGATGAATCGCTGATAAACTAGGTGGTAATGCAAGCCTTTAGGTTACTTTACCTACCCTTTCAAGAATTTCAAAGGGTCCGATATACCTAGGGCTCAACTTGCCCTTCTTTCCTAACTTCATTACACCTTTCATAGGTGAAAACCGGAGCAATATTCGTTCTCCAACCATGAATGCAATATCACGAACTTTAAGGTCGGCATAACTCTTTTGCCTAGACTGAGCTGTGCGAAGTCGATCCTGAATAATCTTGACCTTATCCAAGGCATCATGTACTAAATCGGTACCCAACAACCGAGCCTCTCCCAGTTCAAACCAACCAACTGGCGATCGGCATTGCCTTCCGTATAATGCCTCATATGGACCCATCTGAATGCTCAACTGGTAGCTATTATTATAAGCAAACTCCGCAAGTGGCAAGAAATGATCCCAAGAACCTCCAAAGTCTATAACAGAAGTGCGGAGCATATCTTCCAATATCTGAATAGTGCGCTCTGACTGTCCGTCTGTCTGTGGATGAAATGTTATACTCAACTCCACCCGCGTTCCTAACTCACGTTGTATAGCCCTCCAGAAATGTGAGGTAAACTGCGTACCTCGATCTGAAATAATAGACACGGGCACACCGTGAAGGCGGACAATCTCACGAATGTAAATTTCAGCTAACCTCTCTGAATAATAGGCAACTGCCATTGGAATGAAATGTGTTGACTTGGTCAACCTGTCCACAATGACCCAAACTGCGTCAAATTTTCTCTGAATTCGTGGGAGCCCAAAAACAAAATCCATAGTGATACGCTCCCACTTCCACTCAGCAATTTCTAACATCTGAAGCAAACCACCAGGTCTCTGATGCTCGTACTTAACTTGCTGACAATTCAGACACCGACTGACATGTGCAACTATATTTTTTTTCATTCTCCTCCACCAATAATGTTGCTACAAATCTTGATACATTTTAGCGGTACCTGGATGAATAGAATACCTGGAACTGTGTGCTTCTTCAAGAATTAATTCACGAAGCCCATCCATATTAGGTACACAAATACGGCCTTGTATTCACAGAACCCCATCTTCCCCCCACAGCAACCTGTTTGGCATCACCGTGCCGCACCGTGTCCTTAAGGACAATTAATTGAGGATCATCATACTGCCTCTCTCTGATGCGCTCATATAAAGAAGACTAAGCAACTGTACAAGCTAGAACCCGACTGGGTTCTAAAACATCTAACCTCACGAACTGATTAGCCAAAGTCTGAACATCTGCAGCTAATGGCCTCTCACCAACCGGAATATACGCAAGATTGCCCATACTCACAGTCGTTCTACTCAAAGCATCAACCACCACATTGGCCTTTCCGGGGTGATACAAAATGGTTATATCATAGTCTTTCAACAACTCCAACCATCTTCTCTGCCTCAAATTAAGATCCTTTTGTTTGAACAGATACTGGAGGCTATGATGATCAGTAAATACCTCACACGAGACACCGTAGAGGTAATGCCTCCAAATCTTCAGCACATGAACAATGGCTGCCAATTCTAGGTCATGAACAGGATAATTCTTCTCGTGAACTTTTAACTGACGTGACGCTTATGCAATTACCTTGCCATCTTGCATTAATACTGCACCAAGCCCAATGTGAGCTACGTCATAATATACCGTATACGATCCTGAACCTGTGGGTAATACCAATACTTGCACCGTAGTCAAAGAGGTCTTGAGCTTCTGAAAGCTCAACTCATACTCGTCTGACCATCTGAATGGGACACCCTTCTGGGTTAGTCCCCTTTCACGAACCGACGATAATGACCTGCCAAACCCAGGAAACTCCGGATCTCTATAACCGAAGTAGGTCTAGGCCAATTCTGAACAACCTCAATCTTCTTAGGATCTACCTTTATGCCTTCTGTCGATACAACATATCCCAAAAAGGCAACTGAGTCTAACCAAAACTCACATTTTGACAATTTGGCATATAACTGATTATTCTTCAAGGTGTGAAGCACAGTTCGAAGATGCTGCTCATGCTCCTCTCGACTGCTGGAGTAAATCAAGATATCATCAATGAATACAACCACAAAAGAATCCAAATAAGTATTGAACACCCGATTCATCAAATCCATAAATGTTGCTGGAGCATTTGTCAACCCAAATGACATCACTAGGAACTCGTAATGCACATACCGAGTCCGAAAAGCTGTCTTAGGGACATCAGATGCCCTAATCTTCAACTGATGGTAACCAGATCTCAAATCAATCTTCGAAAATACCTTGGCACCCTTCAGCTGATCGAATAAGTCATCAATTCTTGGCAACGGATATTTGTTTTTTATACTGACCTTGTTCAACTGCCGATAGTCTATACACATCCGCATCGATCCATTTCTCTTCTTTAAAAATAATACTGGTACACCCCAAGGCGAGATACTAGGTCTAATGAATCCCTGATCAAGCAAGGCTTGTAACTGCTCTTTCAATTCTTTCAACTCTGGCGGGGCCATACTGCATGGTGGAATAGAAATGGGCTGAGTGCCTGGAGCCAAATCAATACAGAAGTCAATATCTCTGTCAGGTAGCATCCCCGGCAGATCTGCAGGAAATACTTCTGAAAATTCATGAACAACTGGAACTGAGTCCATAGAAGGGACATCCGCAGTGGGATCGCGAATATAAGCCAAATAGGCTAGACTTCCTTTCTCTACCATACGCCGAGCCTTCATATAAGAAATAACCATGCTGGCAGAATGGACAGGAGTTCCTTTCCACTCTAATCGAGGTAACCCCGGCATAGCTAGGGTCATTGTCTTGGCATGACAGTCTAATATAGCATGATAAGGAGACAACCAATCCATACCCAATATGACATCAAAATCTACCATATCAAGAAGTAAAAGATCCACACTAGTTTCAAGATTACCAATAGTAACCACACACGAACGGTGGACATGATCTACTACCATAGAGTCTCCCATCGTTGTAGATACACACACAGAAGCACTCAGAGAATCACAAGGCACAACCAAATATGAAGCAAAATTGAAGGACACATAGGAATAAGTAGATCCTGGATCAAATAAAACTGAAGCATCTCTATGGCAAACTGGAATAATACATGTGATCACAACATCAGATTACTCGGCCTCAGGCCTAGTTGGAAAAGCATAAAATCGAGGCTGGGCCCCACCACTCTGAACTGCATCTCTGGGACGGCCTCTAACTGGCTAGCCTCCACCTCTAACGGTCTGACCTCTACCTTTAATGGCCGGACCTCCACCTCTAACTGCCTAACCCGTACCTCTAGCTGGCTGGGCAGACGGTGAAGCAACCGGTGCCGGTATGATGGCATGAGAATCTTGCCGAGATCTGTTACTCGTCAATCTAGGGCAATACTTCCTGATGTGACCAATGTTCCCACACTCATAATACCCATCCTGATGTCGTGGCTGCTAAAGATGAAGCTGACCCAGATGGGTCGGATAACCATTGTAGTAACTCTAGAGTGGTGGTGCACTGATAGGAGCTGAATGTGCACTGAATACTAGCTGCCCAGAGTAAGGCATAATAGGATCGTGACTCCCTGAAGCACCGGGGGATACATGAAATGCTGAATGAAATAGTTTGGGAGGATGACCCCTACCAAAATTACCCCGGCCTCCAGACGAGGCACCACTGTAACCACCGAACTGACGAGGCCTCTTATCGGACCTCTGCCCTCTTTCTTGTGCAAGAACCATTTCGATCCTCCTTGCGACATTAGCAACCGCCTGAAAAGAAATCTCACTTCCGGTCTCCTTGGCCATCTGAAGTCTGATAGGGTGAATGAGTCCCTCAATGAACCTCCTCACTCTCTCTCCCTCTGTAGGTAGTAAAAGGAGAGCATGGCGGACCAAATCCACAAAACGAGACTCATACTGAGTAACAGTCATACTGCCCTGCTGTAGACGCTCGAATTGCTTGCGAAATTCCTCTCTCAGTGTGATAGGGAGGAACTTCTCCAGAAATAGCTGAGAGAACTGCTCCCAGGTAAGTGCAGGTGATCCGACTGGTCGGGTCAATGAGTAATCTCTCCACCACCTCTTGGCGGAACCCATCATCTGGAATACAACAAAATCAACCCCATTGGTCTCAACTATACCCATGTTCCGCAGCACCTCATGGCAGCGTTCAAGATAATCCTGTGGGTCCTCAGAAGGTGTACCACTGAAATGAACTAGAAAGAGCTTAGTGAACTTATCCAGTCTCAATAAGGCCTCAAAAGACATGGCGGGACTATCACCGGTCTGTGCCGTAACAACTGGCTGAACTACCCCAACTGGCAGGGCTGCTGGAGCCTGATTCTGGGGAGCCATCTGCTCCGGAGCGGGAGTAGTGGGAGTTTGTGCTCCTCCCCCAGCTTGTGAGATGGCTGGTGCCACTGAAAATGTACCATTCTGGATCACACCCTCCATAAGACTCACCAATCGGACTAGAGCATCCTGAAGCACTGGAGTGGCTATGAATCCTTCCGAGACCTGAATTGGTCCAACTGGTGCATTTCGAACTGGACCTCCTCCTGAAGGTCTATCTGAGGTTCTTCAACAGGTGCAGCTGCTCGAGCTCTGGACTGAGCTCTACCTCGGCCTCTGCCTTGGCCTCTAGCACGACCTCGGCCTCGATCTCTACCCCTAGCCACAGTTGCCACTGGGGGTTCTGGACCCTGTCCATCGGTAGAGGTATTACGTGTTCTCACCATCTGCGAGAGAATAAGAGTAGAATGGTTCGATAATTGATTATAGAATACAATCGCACGATAGAATAAGAAATGAGTGATATTATTCCTAAACTTCATAGCCTCTGAGAGATAAGTACAGACGTCTCTGTACCGATCCTTCAGACTCTACAAAGCTTACTCGTGAGACCTATATAGCGTAGTGCTCTGATACCAACTGTCTCGACCCAAATTTCCCACTTTCGGACTGTGCTGGCACCTACATTTCACTTGCTAGGCAAGCCAACGTTAGATTAATATTAACCATTTTTAAAACAATTTTAAAATTTATTAATAACAAGGAAGCAAATGCATAAGCAATTTTGAAATAATCCATAATAATAACGGTGTCTAAATACCATCCCAGAATTGGTGTCACAAGTGCACGAGCTACTAGAATAAATACAAATAAAGGTCTGAATAAAATAAAGTTGTCCAAAAATAAATACACAGCTAAAGTACAATAGACGGGGACTTCAGAACTGTGGACGCCATGCAGTTATACCTCAAGTCTCCTCTGGTAGCTGAAATCCAAGCAAGTCTATGGTACGCCGCTGGGACCAACTCCAAAATCTGCACAAGAAGTGCAGAGTGTAGTATTAGTACAACCGACCCCATTTATTGGTAAGTGCTGAGCCTAACCTCGACGAAGTAGTGACGAGGCTAAGGCGGTTCACTTACATTAACCTGTACGCAACATTAATAATAACAACAATAATAGAAATAAATCAGGTAACTCATTTATAATAATTGAAACCAACCCAGCAGTCATAATCCATTATTATTTCAACCAATTCTATTGCAGCGTGCAACCCGCTCTCACAATATACTCACATTCAATTCTGTTGCAGCGTGCAACCCGCTCTCACAAACAATTCAATATATTCAATACTAATCATAGGAATTAATTCCATATGAATTTACAAATATTTCGGATAAAAATCCAGAATTCATTAGAATATTCAGAAGTGGGACCCACGTCTCAAATCCCGGAAAACACTCGCGAAATTAGAACACCCGTTCCGATACGAGTTCAACCATACCAAATTTTTTCAATTCCGATATCAAATGGACCTTCAAATCTTAATTTTTCGTTTTTGGAAGATTTTATAAAAATCTGATTTTTCTTCCATAAATTCATGGATTCATGATATAAATGAGTATGAAATCATGAAATATAATCAATATAGGATAAGGAACACTTACCCCAATGTTTTCCCGTGAAAATCGCCCGAAAATCACCCCTACCCGAGCTCAAAAATGGGAAAGAATTGAAAATGGGTCGAAACTCCATTTCCAGAACTTAAGTTCTGTTTTTGGGATTTTTACCCTTCACGAACGCGGTCAGTGCCTCGCGTTCGCGAAGCACAATTATGTGCTATCAAATTTTACTCTTCGCGAACGCGAGGGCTACCTCGCGAACGCGAGGGCTACCTCGCGAACGCGAGGGCTACCTCGCGAACGCGAAGCATGCCTGGCTTGGCCTTCGTGAACGCGAGATGCCCTTCTCGAACGCGAAGGCTAATTTTTCCTGGCCAGTCTCTTTCCCTTCGCGAACGCGAGGCTTCTATCGTGAAGGCGAAGCTTTGAACCTCAAGCCTTCGCGAACGTGGTCATTATGGCGCGAACGTGAAGCACAAAACATGCCAGCCCAATTTGCTCTTTGCATTCGCGAGAGTACCTTCGCGAACTCGAAGAAGAACACACCAGAAGTCAGAAGTATGCAGAAAACCAGATTTTCGAAGTTCGAAATCATCCCGTAGCCTATCCGAAACTCACCCGAGCCCTCGGGGCTCCAAACCAAACATGCACACAAGTTTTAAAACATCATACGAACTTGTTCGTGCAATCAAATCGCCAAAATAACACCTAGAACTATGAATCGGACACCAAATCAAAGGAAGTTTTCAAGAAAACTTTAAAACTTATATTTTTACAACCGGACATTCGAATCACATCAAATCAACTCCGATTTTTACCAAATTCGGCAGACAAGTCATAAATATAATAGTGGACTTATATCGGGCTTCGGAACCAAAATACGGACCTGAGGTCAATAAATCCAACATTAGTAATTTCTTAGAAATCAATAAGCTTTCAAGCTTTTAATTTTTCATCAAAATTCCATAACTCGGGCTAGGGACCTCGGAATTCAATTCCGGGCATACGCCCAAGTCCCAAATCACGATACGGACCTACCGAAATTTTCAAAATACTAATCCGGTTTGTTTGCTCAAAATGTTGACGAAAGTCAACTTAGTTGAGTTTTAAAGCGCTATTTCCCATTTTAATCCATTTTTCACATAAACACTTTTCGGAAAATTGTACGGACTGCGCACGCAAGTCAAGGAATGATAAATGATGCTTTTTGAGGTCTTAGAACATAGAATTACTTATTAAATTTAAAGATGATATTTTGGATCATCACAGTATTAAAGTATTTAAGTATTCTTCTTGATAGTAATTGTTGGTATCATATTCTGTTGAGTCATAAACTGAAAAATATCTTATTTTTACAATAAAATTTTGCAATTAACCTTTTATTTAGTTGATCAACATATTCATTTCTGCTAGCTAAGATAACTTTTTAATTTCTGTCATGCAATTTGCACAAAATTGCGTTTTAATCGATTGATAGAAATATTTTCCTTATTAAATGAACTACTATTACAATTGGGATTGATAACCAAGTGTTCTGGAAGAACCAAATCATCTTTTATTAGATGCTCTTTTTCGTTTTTGACACGAAGCAAGAAGTTATTGAATACTGAATCTGTTCTTACTTTATATTTCTTGTTAGTTGAATCTTTTTCATTTGAGGCCATAAGTATAATTTTGGCAAGCTACTTTTTATGGTCTCTGCTTTCGTCGATTTTGTAACTATTGATAGTACTTGACAGAAATCACCTTCTACGCCATTAGTTTTTCACCACATGGTTCACTGGTATTCAATATATCTCCAGGGCCATATGCGCTTCATCCCATATTATCAATTTTGCTTTTCCTATATTTATGATAGTTATTTCAGTTGTTTGAAGAGGTATATCAAATCTATTTGTTATTATTGCTAACAGTGTCATGCCTCTTGATTTGACATTTGCAAGTAATGCATGACATAGAAATATTATTTCGATTTCGCTGGAGGCATCTACAAAGGATAATCTCGCTATAAGAGTTGACTCTTTATAATATAGTCTTAAAAGCGTGTTCTTGTTCATGATTTACCTTTGATTGTGCTTCAACATACATTGTATGGTCGTTGATTCTTAATACTATAATAACATTTTTTTACTTTGTGTTTTAATTTTTTTATTCTCTAACACTCTTTTTATGGAATAAATTTATGTACCCTACGATTTTTCTTAACTTGAAAAATATTTTTACTCATATGATAAATTTAAAAAATAATTGAATTGGATTCTTTTGCTGCATAATTAATTGAAAGATTTAATTATTTGGTTTTAACACAAAAAATAATTTATTTTATGTTGATTCTGATTCTTAATATTAGTTCATCTCTTGTTTTGAAGATTTAATCTTAATTATAATTTTATCCATCATAAATTTTCTTTTCAATTAGTAAAAAGATCGATATGATATTTCACTTTTAAATCTTTATGTGTGCAGAATCATTAGTGGTATTGACTCTTACCAACCATTTTTTTTCTATTTCTCATACATTTATATTTTTAAATATTTTCTTAGTTATTTTTTAATAATTGGGTATATTTTTCAATATTACACGAAAAATTGATTAAAAATATATTATTTGAGTAGGAAAATAGTTCTAATATAATATAAAAATATAATATGGGGATATATTTTCTCAATTTCAGCGCTTTATGTAGTCCATTTAACATTACTTTTATTTTCTCTTAGTATTGGATATTATGGAGTGACATTGTATTGTCAATATGGAGGATTCTGATGAAATTGATTTTATTAAACATTCCTACGTATTTTTAATAAGAATTTAATAGACAAAATTTATTAATTTTAAACTATTAAGTATTAAAATATTAGCATAGAAAGTCTTGTAGTCCAAAAAAATATGTTATTTTAGTTATGTTTTTTTCCTAAGAGTTTTTCTATTCAATATTTTAGGACTATTTTGGTCTATCAATATTGTATTCGTGCTTTTATAATAACATAGGCTCTCCTTTTTCTAAATAAATTTGGAAAATATAATATATTCTCAAATTAAATTAGTAATAGCACATTATAATACGTTTTCAAACTAAATTAGTAATAAAACATTTTAAAGAGTATATCTTACAACTAATAGGATTACATGACTAAACATATGTCTCTATCCCAAAAGTAATTATATTAATAGAAAACCTAACGTGTTCCTAAATGTATTAGGTTTATATGCTAACATGTAGTATTATATGTTTATGCTCTAAATTAATTATACTAATAGGATTCCTAAATGTAAACATGTAGAATTCCTAACTTGTAGTTTTATATCCTAAAACTAATAGGATTACAAGATTAATGTCAAGAATTTCGGTTATGTCTTTTTATTGTGAGTTATTATGTTTAATATTATAAGGTTATTTTTGTAAACCGACATTATATTCATGCTTTTATAATAATATAGATACATAGATTTTTTTTTTTCATTTCAATAAATGAATTTTTTTTCATGATATAAAAAATATTTTTTTCATTTTAATATATATATACATACATACATACATACATACATACATACATACATATTCCTTAAACTAAAAATAGCCGGTGACAGTATAATGTATGCCTAATTTTTGCATTATCTATATTATTATAAAAGCATGAATATAATGTCGGTTTACAAAAATAACTTTATAATATTAAACATAATAACTCACAATAAAAGGACATAACCGGAATTCTTACCAACCTCTATCCATTAACCATAAACTTACTAAAACTAGTCAAGTGCATATAAAAATTTAAAATCCAAATAAATAAGGTTCTTTCTCTCAAAGAATCACACACAAAGATCTCTGTCACGACCCAAATCTCCTATAGGCCGTGATGGCTCCCAGCTCCGCCGCTAGGCAAGCCAACAATGAACTAACTATGTGATTACTCCTTTTAATAAGTTTTCAAGTAATTAAATTCCATTAATTAAAAGGTTATGAAACAACAAATTTAAATAAATAAGGCGAAAGCAGCTAAGTGCAATCATAACAATAGTAATAATCCCAAAACCATAAAGTCTACTAGTGTGTGTACCAAGACCTAATGTCACAAGTGTATGAGCTACTAGTAGAATATACAAAATACTAAGCTATTGTACGAAATAAAGTAGACAGAAAGCAAAAACACAAAATAAAGACTTCGGGTGCTGCAGAACGGCTCGGAAGGCAGCTCACCGCTCAGTCTCGAAGTATCAGGGGTGTGCGCCGGGGTAACTACCAGATGCACCTCCCTCAGAACCTGCACAGTTAGTGCAGAAGTGTAGCATGAGTACATAAACAACATGTACCCAGTAAGTATCAAGTCTAACCTCGAAGAAGTAGTGACGAGGGGTCGACATCGACACTTACTATGGGCCAACAATAAAATACAGGAATTATAAATAAGCATGGATTATGTAAACAATTAATACAACTTAGCAACAAGCACTGAATAATAATTCGTTCACTAATAATAAATTTCGAATCAATTCCTATCATTTAAATAATTATAACCGATCAACCCATAAATTTATATCAAGTAAAATTAGGCTCCGAGTATTATCACACATGATGTATGCCGAGGTCGTACGGCCCGATCCAGAAATATATTATGTGCGCTGCCGAGGGTCGAACGACACGAACCATAGATGCATTTATTAACCTGCCGAGGCGAACGGCCTACTCCTATGAGAGTAGAGGAATTTACCTCGCTCGCGGAAATACTTGCGACGCGAGTGAACATAGATTTCTCAAAGTTAATATAAAATTGTTCAATCCTTCCCAAACATAAGAAATTCAAATTGGGGATTTTAAATAGAAAAAATCCTTAATCTCGTTTCCATGTAAGAAAATTAACAAGCATAACCACATAACAGTGCAAACAAGGCATGATGTAAACCTAAGACTACCTGGACATCACATGTAATATAGCTACGCACAGACTCTCGTTACCTAGTGCTACATAGTTCCCCACACAAATAATTTACAATGAAATACACCTAAGGGGATGAGTTCCCTCTTACAAAGTTAGGCAAGAGACTTACCTCATTCTCAAGCTCACTTCCGATCCTCAAATTCGTTCTAAAGCCTTAATGTCACGACCCAAAATCCTAACCTGTCGTGATGGTACCTATCGTGGTACTAGGCAAGCCGACATTTAAAAATATTTCCAACACTTTTAATAGAAAATGAATTAAAGTAGTTTAAACAATAAAAGTTCTCATAAACGGTATACAAACACAAAATACAACGCGGAAGTTCCCAACCACCGGGTGTCACAGAGTACATGAGCATCTATACATCACAAATCTAGAAAATACTGTCTATGATAGTTTGAAACTAAATACAATAAGTGGAAAGATAGGGGAGGAGAAACAAGGTCTGTGAAACGCCAAGTAGGTACCTCGATATTCTCCGAGAATCCGACTCCATAACTCAGCAACCGCCGTGACCGAAAGCACCTGGATCTGCAGACAAGGTACAGGGTGTAGCGTGAGTACAACCAACTCAGTAAGTAACAAGACTAAATAAAGAACTAAAAGTACTGATGAGCTTCACAGTTATAGTTCAATTGCAGTGATTTCAAAATGTGAAAGTAGGCATAAATTTCAAGACAGTTATACATGGCAGCTAAGTGCAACAATAATGAAATCAAATGCATCCTCTCATGGCCACAGTCACTCAGCCCTCCCATTCACTCAGTACTCGGCATTCCGCACTTGCACTCAGTAGGCACCTGCGCTAACTGGGGTGTGTATAGACTCCGGAGGGGCTCCTTCAGCCCAAGCGCTATAATCTTAACGGATAACTCATGTGTTGCATGGAAAACTCACGTGTTATAGTATAATATCTGGATCCGCACGGATAACTCACATGCTGCATGGATAATTCACGTGCTCCAAGGACAACTCACGTGCTATAGTCTCAATGTCTCACAATTAGGCCCTCGGCCTCATTCAGTTATCAATCTCTCCAGTCTCTCGGGCTCTCAATAGTCATGAAAATCATCCCCAACAGAAATGATATAAGGTATCAACAAGGAACAATAGAGACTGAGATATAATATACAAGTAAAACTGTGACTGGGCACAAAACAATAAATTTAGCAGATAACTCGACATGTACACGACCTTTGTGAGTCCCTACAGTGTCAACCCTACAGTGCCAACACATAGTCGACACATGATTTGTGGTTCAATTTCTCTAATACATGGAGAATGTACAGATAACAACAAATTATTCAACTACACAGTTCCATGGAATTTAACCAAGTCACAATTCTTACGGTGCATGCCCGCACGCCCGCACACCAGTCACCTAGCAGGTATGCCACCTCAAAACTAAATACATGACACGTAATACGGGGTTTCGTACCATCATAACCAAATTTATAAATGTTACTTACCTCAATCCAAGCAAATCTCTACTCCAATATATCCTTGCCTCGCGAAATGGCCTCTGAATGCCTTGAATCTAGCCATAAACAATTCGATATAATCAATACGGGCTAAAGGAATCAACTCTGTAAGAAAATGCTAAGCTATTAATCAAAAGTCAAAAATCGACTAAAACGCCGGCCCCCTGGCCCACATCTCAAAATTTGATAAAAGTCACAAAACCCGAAAGCTCATTCAACTACGAGTCCAACAATACCAACTTTATCACAATCCAACACCAAATCGTCACCCCAAATCCCCAAATCAAACTCTCCGAATCCTACCCTCAACTCCCAATTTACACCCTAAATACACACAACTAGGTGGGAAAATCAATGGGGAAGCAAGATTATTGATCAAAAATGAGCACAAGGACTTACCTCAAGAATCCCCTCGAAAATCCTCTCAAGAATCGCCCAAACCCGTGCTTGAAATGTTTGAAATGAGGCCAAAATCACGAACCCTTATTTAATAATCTTCCCAGCACTTCCACTTCTGGGGAACTTAACCGCTTCTACGGCGTCGCAGAAGTGATATCACATTCTCATATGCGGCCTATTTCTCTCCTGTGGTCCCTCACTCCGCTTCTGCGGACTCGCTTCTGCGAGCATCCAAGCCGCTTTTGCGGTCCCAGCTCATCTACCCATTTCCGCTTCTGCGGTCCTCCTGCCGCATCTGCGGTCACGCAGATGCGGAACTCCCTATCGCACATATGTGCCTTCCAGTTCTGCATACCTCTCCCCGCACCTGCGGCCACACAGGTACAGAAATCTCCTCGCACCTGTGACTACCTATACACCCTCCAATCTCTCTCATGTGAGATCGCACTTGCGATCAAATCTCCGCAGGTGCGGTTACACCAGCAAATGTCCATCTTCAGCAATCACTCAACTTCAACTTTTGATTCGTTAACCATTCGTAATCAGTCTGAGGTCTCAGGGACCTCAACCAACATACCAACAAGTCCTAAAACCTCATACGAATTTAGCCGAGACCTCAAATCACATCAAACAACTTCAAAAATACGAATTGCACCCCAATTCAAGCCTATTGATACAAAGAAAATTCAACTTCCATAAATAAAAAATTGAAAACTATCAAAACACATCAGATTAACCCCAAATGTTGCACACAAGTCACATTTGACATTACGAACCTACTCAAACTTCCGGAATCGGAATCCGACCCTGATATCAAAAAGTCCACTTCCGGGCAAACTTCCCAAAAATTCTAACTTTCGCCACTTCAAGCCTAATTCCACTACGAACCTCCAAATCACAATCTGGACACACTTCTAAGTCCAAAATCACCCAACGAAGCTAACGGAACATCAAAACTCCATTCCGGAGTCGTTTACTCATAGATCAAGATCACGTCAATCATTTCAACTTTAATTTTCAACCTTGAGACTAAGTGTCTCATTTCATTCTGAAATCACTCAGAGCCCGAACCAACTACCCCGGCAAGTCACATAATATCTATAAAGTATAAAATGAGTAGTAAATGGGGGAACGGGGATACAACTCTCAAAACGATCGGCCGGGTCGTTACACTCAACTCAATGCCAAACGACTTGGAAGAAGTCAAATTTTATATAATTTAGTCAATATATGTTCAAAAGTTCATAATTTAACTATTAGAGTAATTACCCAACCCAAATTGGAAGATTCCTACAATTCACCCCCGGGCCTATGTGCCCGGATTCCGAAAAGTTTCGAAAATAAATATTACCCATAACCTCACGAACTCAAATATAAAAATTTTACCCAAACCCACTACCATTTTCGTGGTTAAATCTCATTTTTATCAAAACCTAGGTTTTTCATCTAAACCCATAATTTTTACAAATTTACATGTTAAAATCTACCCATAATCTATGTATTTAACTCACACTGCAAATTTCTAGCTCCAATTAGTGCGAACACCGCTGACATACAAGGGAAAAGAGGCCAAATCATAATAGAATTGGGCTCCCTGGAGGTAATTAACGATTTTGGAACCTACCATAGACATGGTCCAGACATTCAGAAGGGGAAACAACAGTTGGATCCTAATAGTAATGACATGGATAACGGACAATCAGAAGGGAATAATGCAGACGAGGAAGAAGAAGTGGCTGACAGTTTGATAGAAGAATTTTCACCCAAGCTCACAGAACCTATGGACCTAGTGTGCAAAGAACTGAAAGATGTCATTGAGAAGCAAAGACTATCGCCAAGAGGGTCCAAGACGAAGAAAAACAAAGGGAAAGGAGGCCATTGTGGCCTGCCTTCTGGTAAAAGTAAGTGATCTTTAATACCCCTATTATTTTAATGATTAACATCATTATATGAAATATAAGGGGTATGAAGTCAAAAGGTGCGTTTGAAAGACTGATCCAACTAGTCAAAATACATAAAATAGATTTTGTGGCGCTATAAGAGCCTTTTTTGAATGCTAACCAGATTGATGCTTTCAAGATCAGTCTAGGGTTTGACCACTGTATAAATAATAAGCATAGCAAAGTATGGATTTTTTGGAGGGCTAATCTTCACTGTGAAGTAGTTAGCAAGAGCAGACAACAAGTGACCGTTAAAATAAATCAGCCAGGGAAGTGTAATATATGGTGCACAACTGTGTATGCTAGATCCAGGGCAGTGAAGAGAAGAAAATTATGGAATAAACTCAGAACTATCCATTCTCAGGTGAATGGTCCGTCGGCCATTTAGGGGGACTTCAATTCAATTATGACACCTGAAGAGAAGAAAGGTGGAGTTCCTCATATGTTGAATAAAAGTACTGACTTTACCATTTGTATGGAGGACTGTGGTGTCTCAGGCGTGGGCTTTACTGGAAACCCATGCAATTGGTGCAATGGCAGGAAGCAGAGGAGAAGAATCATGAAGAGGTTGGATAGGGTATTGATTAATGAAGAATGGATTGAGTAATATCAGAAAAGCAGTGTGGAGCACCTTGATAAAACTGTTCTGATCATAACTTACTATTGTTTAGGTACTCTAATGATATTGATCAGTTCATCAGGTATTTCAAATTCTTGAATTTCTGGACTCAACAACCAGAGTACATTCCCTTATTAGAAGAAACTTGGAGTATGGAGGTAAGAGGTAATCCAATGTAGATCCTGCAACAAAAATTAAAAGCTTTATCCAAAAGTCTAAGTCAGTGGTTTAGGGAGTCTATTGGTGATGTGTTCGAGAAAGGGAAGATTCTTGAAGAGGATAACAGAAAAGCTGAAGATGCATATGACTTAGATGATAGTGATCTCAACAGGCAGGCATTGCATAAATCTCAAGCTGAGTATATTTTCTTGCTCAAAAAGCAGGAATCAATGTTGAGGCAGAAGGCAAGGATAAAATGGGCTGAGGAGGGGGACACTAATTCTAAATACTTCCATAGTGTCATCAGAGAGAGGAGAAGAAAGTCCCAGATCCATAAAATTAAAAACGAACATAGGGAGTGGATAGAGGGAAATACAAAATTACGGATGTTGTTGTGAATCACTTCAACAGCTTATTCTCACAACCTCCAAACAATAGCAGTATGGGTATTTTGAGAAGAATCTAGGCTGCAATTACTGATGAAGATAACGAAAATTTCCAAGTAAGGCCATCTGTGGAGGAGATAAAAATGCCTTATTCTCATTGGATCCAAATAGTGCAGTTGGGCCTGATGGATTCAATGGGCTCTTTTATCAAAAATCATGGGAGACCATCAAACATGACTTATGTGAATTTGTATGGTCCTTCTTTTCTAGGAATAGTCTTACCAAATTCTTCACTCACACATGCCTCGTTCTCATTCCCAAAGTTAATGCTCCTAACTCTTTATCTCAATATAGGCCTATTAGCCTGTGTAAATTCTCAAACAAGATAATTTCTAAAATTTTGGCGTTGAGAATTACATCTCTATTGACTAAGATAGTCTCAGAAAATCAAACTGGATTTGTCAAAGGTAGGCTTATTACTGAGAACATTCTTCTCACTCAAGAAATTATTCATAGAATCAGGAAGGAGAATAGAGGAGGGAATATTGTCATAAAACTTGATATGTCCAAAGCCTACGACAAGTTATCTTGGGCCTTTTTCACGGCGACTTTAAGAAAGATGGGCTTCTGAGAGAAGACAACAAACTTGATTCATAATCTAGTTGGTAATAATTGGTATTCCATCATCATCAATGGTACAAGACATGGTTTGTTTAGCTCTTCCATAGGTATAAAGCGGGGGGGCCACTATCTCCAGCTCTATTCATCCTAGCCACTGAAGCTCTGTTTAGAGCCCTTAATTATCTACACAGTAAAGAAAGTTTCATTGGCTTCAAAATGAACCCAAGGGGGCCACGGGTTAACCATCTAAGTTATGCCGACGACATGGTTCTATTTACTTCTGGGGATAAGAAATCAGTAAAGATGGTTATGAACGTGCTAGAGAGATATCAAGATGCCTCAGGCCAAGAGATCAACAGAGAGAAGACCTTTTTCCTAACTAAAGAACACTCTGATCTACTCACCAACAAACAAATCATTGTTCACAGATTTGGCCACTAAAATCCTAAACAAAGCCGGTGGATGGCAAAGCAGATTCCTGTCATCAGGCAGGAAAGCAATAATTATTAAGCACATTTTGCAATCACAGACTCTACATTTGTTTGCAACCTTGACACCTCCCAAGACAGTGATTAATCGGGTGGATGTGTATTTCTCTAATTTTTTCTGGGGCAAGAAAGAAGGAAAAAATAGTTATCATTGGTGCTCTTGGAAAACTATGTGCCTTCCGTGTGAAGAGGGTGGAATGGGTTTTAAAAGCTTAAAATATATATGTCATACATTTTCAGCAAAATGATGGTGGAGATTGAGAAACGAAGACAATTTATAGAGTAAATTTATGCTCCATAAGTATTGTCATAGATCCAATGCCCTGTCGAAAATTGGAGTCCCCGTGGACTCAAATTGCTGGAGAGAGCTAATGCACATCAGAGATAAGGTAGAACCAAATATTTTTTGGAAAAGGAAATCCACTTTTCTAGTGGGACAAGGGGTCTTATTGCCAATTTTTATTATGGAACTGGCAAACCTAGGAACACGAAAGTCAGCAACTTCATAGAGGGAAATACATGGAACATTGAAGCTTTGCAGGAGGTTGTGCCAAATCATGTGGTTCAAAAATTACTCACAGTGCACATTGGCAATAGACTGATCAAAGATCAAGGCATCTGGAGTTTAAGAACAAATGACAACTTCTCCTGCTCGTCAGCTTTCCAGTACTTGAGAAGGAGGAACGCAGAGTCTCCTAACTTGGCCAATGTATGGGTAAAGCAGGTTCCTTTCAAGATGTCATTAATTGCATGGAGAATGATTAAGAAAAGACTGCCGCTTGATGACATAATTCAAAGGTTCAAATTAAATATTGTGTCTAGGTGCACATGATGTAGGGATCCAATAATAGAAACATTGGAGCATCTATTTACTAGAGGTGAAACAGCACGCATAATATAGGATAAGTTTTCTAGTCCATTGGGTATCATCACAGATTATAGGAGCATTGCTCACATTTTAAACCAATGGTGGAGTAAGAAGCCCAACAATGTTGTCCATAAGTTTATTTTGCACATCACGCCGATTATTATCTGTTGGGAGTTATGGAAAGCCAGGTGTGGAAAGAAATATGGACAAAGGAACATTTCTATAGCAAGAATATGTCATCAAGTTCTATGGGAGGTTAAAGTTGCAATAGGAAGGAAATTCACTAAACTGGAGAATAATTAGGATTGGAGAAAATTTTGTCACGTTGCTGAAAACTACAGACCAAAACTTACAAGCTTAATGGTTATGTGGACCAGAACTAGGACCAATCAATGGAAGATCAACACTGATGTTAGTTGCATGGCAAATCTAGGTTTGGCAGGGGCTGGTGGAATTGTTAGAAATAGAATTAGGGAAATTAGAATGAAACTCTCCAATCCTCTCCAATTCTCTACTAACAACTCAACGGAAGTATTGGCAGCCCTCTTCGGAGTTAATTAGTGTTGTGATCAAAATATTAAAGGTCTAATTTTAGAATTGGACTCACAACTAGTCGTGCAAATGATCAATGGAGATTGTAGGAACCAGTTAAAAGTATCAAAATATTGGTCAGGTTCAGAGGAATTCAGATCCAACACTGCTATAGAGAAGGAAATGAGGTGGCAGATGCACTTGCTAAACACGCCACCACCTTGCAGACAAACACATTATTTTTGGAAGAAGCTCAACTACCACCAATAGCTAGAGGAGCACTAAGAATGGATAAACTTCTGCTTCCATCATTTAGAATCGGGCAGAAGAAGTATTCGGTCTGGTGTTTTCACCCCCCGTGAGGAATGAGCTGTTGTTGAGCCACACAGGAAAGGGACTTTTATCAGTTCACGTAGTCTCAATGACATAGAAGTAGAAGGTCTTAGGACCAGCAAATGTATTTAAATTGCTTGTCACCGCTTGTTATTATTGGTGTATTCTGTCATGGAGGTTAAGGCAGCAAGTCTCCCTCCTTGTAAAGTTCCATTTTGGATATTATATATATGTGACGATGGTTCAAATAAAATAAGATAAAATAAAAAACTCACATTGCAAAAAATGAGCCCAAAAATCGCCCAATGAATGCAATAAATGAGCCCAAAATGTTTAAGTCCCGACTTAAATGAAGGTTCTGCCTAGAAGGTTTTCTCGCTTCTGCAGTCTTTTGGCCACATCTGCGGCTCCGTATATGCGGCTTCGCATCTGTGGAAACCTCATCGCAGATGCGGTCCTCACTTAGCCTGCCTAAATCCACATTTGCGGAATAAGGTCTCGCTTCTGCGCTGCCGCTCCTGCGAAAGATGAGCCACACCTACGCACGCACATGCTTCTGCAGTCCCTTGACCGCTTTTGCGGTTGCGCATCTGCGATCGCCTTGTCCGCATCTGCAGTTTTTAGGCTTCCAATGGTGGGCCGCTTTTGCAGCTGCTGGCTCGCTTCTGCGAACTCGTACCTGCGGCTGGCCCTCTGCAGGTACGATTGCACCAGAAGCTGTGTGCTTCAATTATCCAACAAAGGCAAAATGACTTTTGCGAATCGTCCCAATGGCATCCGGGGTCCCCGAGGCCCCGCCCAAACGTACCAACAAGTTTGAAATCATAAAATGGACTCACTCACATCCGCAAAACACAAATAAAAACATTAAAACTAAGAATCATACGCCAAATCAATATAATCAACTTATGAACTTCAATTTCCTCCAACTTACTCCGAACGTGCCGAATCATATTTTAACTACTCGGAATGAATCCAAATTTTGCGTGCAAGACTTAAATCATCGTACGGAACTATTCCCTGGCTTGAAATCCCAATTGGACCTCGATAACACCAAATCCTACCTCAAACCGATTTAAAGAACTTTAAAACCTTCAATGTGCCAACTTCCAATATTAAGCGCCGAAATGCTTCCGGTTCATCCAAAACTCGATCCGAACATACGCCCAAGTTCGAAATCATCATACGAACCTATTGGAACCATCAAATCCCAGTTTTGCATTCGTTTACTCAAAATATTGACCAAAGTCAAACTTAGTCTTTTAAAGCCAAACTAAGGAACCAAGTGTTCTGATTTCAACCCGAACCCTTCCAAATCTCGAACTAACTATCCCCACAAGTCATAAACCAGTAAAAATACATATAAGAAGTCATATTTAGGGGAATGGAGATCTAGAAAGAAAAATGACCAGCCGGGTCGTTACAATCTCATTCCATATTTTTTAAGCGTGATCAGCAATATTAGATGCAAGACAAAAAGAATATTTCATGGATGAGGTGTCACGACCCAAAACCTAACCCGGCGTGATGGCGCCTATCGTGATACTAGGCAAGCCGACCTTTCCAAAACACTTTCAAAATTTAACAGAAATGAATTAAGATATTTAAAATAACTGGAGTCTTTCATAGAAGCGGGGGTAAAACCCAAATAAAACATAAGTGCGGAAAAATAGCCCGACATCGGGGTGTCACTAAGTCTTGAGCATCTAACAACCAATCTAGAAATAGAGTGTACTACAGTCTGTGCCAAATACCAATACAAGAGAGAAAAGATAATAAGAAAGGAGAAACAAGGATTGCAGACGCCGGCAGCTACCTCATAAGTCTCCGATAATCAGGTCTCGCACGAACTCAGCGACTGTCAGAACCATACACGCCTGGATCTGCACATCAAGTGCAGGGTGTAGCATGAGTACAACCAACTCAGCAAGTAACAGAATTAAATAAGGAACTGAGAAGCAGTGACGAACTATAGTAATACAGATCATTTCGAAAGTTTTCAGTAAAGAGTGAACATGCTTTCAAATACGGTGGTATAAGTCAAATTAGTTCGAGCTCAAGTAAAACAGATATGAATCTTCCAGAAATTTCACAACAACATCAGATAGCAATTGAGTGCAACAATAAATAAAAGCAAGTACAGCCTCTCAAGGCAGCAAGCACTCAACTTATCTCAACAGATCATACCCTCGGCTCTCAGCCCTCAACACACACTCTCGATAGGTACATGCGCTCATAGGGGGTGTACAAACTCCGGAGGGGCTCCTTCAGCCCAAGTGCTATATTGCTGCGGCGCATAGCCCGATCCAATATTGTTGCGGCGTGCAACCTGATCCAATATTGTTGCGGCATGAAACCCGATCCAAATATATATATAGCCAGAAGGCTTGTTGCGGCGTGCAACCCGATCCATATACCTCGCAGCTCGACATTCAAGCCCTATCTCAGTCACTAACCTCTCCAGCCCCTCGGGCTCACAGAATATCATAATAACCACCCCAAACAGAAAATACAACAAGTATCAACAAGAAATGAGAGGAAACAAATATATAACACATAAGTAAGACTGTGACTGAGTACGAGACAGCAATTAGCGGTCAATTCAACAAGTATACGACCGTTGTGGGTCCCAACAGTGATATCATATGGCCTAAGCATGGTTTCTAACATGAAAGGCAGTCAATTGCTCAAAGACAAGGAAAAGAAGTAAGAACAATGGCTATTTGACTTTACAGTCTCACGGGACGTACTAAGTCACGATCCCTCACAGTGCACGCTCGCACGCCCATCACCTAGCATGTGTGTCACCTCCAAATATTCACATTATACAAATTCTCGGGGTTTCATACCCTCAAAACCAGATTTAAGACTGTTACTTACCTCAAACCGAGCAAATCTCTACTCTAAAATGCCTTTGCCTCCCAAATCGGTCTCCAAATGTCCTGAATCTAGCCACAAGTAGAACAATACAATCAATATAGGCTAAAGGGTTCAATTCCACAAGAAAAGTACTAAATTATAGCCAAAAATCCGAAATTGGCCCGAACCCGACTCCCGGGCCCACGTCTCGAAATCTGACAAAAATCACAAAACCCCAAAACTCATTCATTCACGAGTCTAACCATACCAAATTTACTCAAATCCGATAATAAAACCTTAAAATCCCAACTAAAGAGTTCTTCCTCTTTTTCTCCAATTTCTCACCCCAAATCATAAATTATATGATAAAATTAAAGATGAAATTATAGGATTTAACCAAAACCAAGTAAGAATTACTTACCCCAATCAACTCCACGAAAATCCCTTAAAGAATTGCCCAATTTCGTGGTCTCTAGCTCAAAATATGCAAAATTAGGTTCAAACCCTCGTTTTAAAATTAATAATGTCTGCCCAGATATCCTTCATCGCGATCGCGGAATATTCCTCGCGATCGCAAAGCACAACTATGCTGCCCCACATTTTTACCCTACGCGATCGCGGAATCACCCACGCGATCGCGGATCACTGCCTCCCATACCTACACGATCGCATCCTGCCTCACGCGATCACATAGAGCATTGTCCACACCTCCCATCCTGCTCAAATCCTTCTACGCGATCGCGACCTTAGCCATGCGTTCGCCAAACACATCTTCGCACATATACGCGAACGCGTTCCTAACTCTGCGATCGCATAGAACAAACTCACCGCTGCCCCAAATAAGCTTACGTGATCGCGAATGAATCCCTGCGATCGCGTATAAGGAAACCAGAACCTGCTAAAACTAGAACTTCAGCTATCATGCCAAGTCCAAAAATGATTCGTTAACCACCCGAAACTCACCCGAGGCCCCCGGGACCTCAACCAAACATACCAACACATCCCAAAATATCATTCCAACTTAGTCGATCCTTCGAATCACTCAGAACAACATAAAAACACTAATTACACCCAGATTCAAGCCTAAAGAACTTCTAAATTTTCAAATTCCACAAACGACGCCGAAACGTACCAAACCACATTCGATTGACCTCAAATTTTGCACACAAATCATATTCAACATTACGGGCCTATTCTAACTTTCGGAATCGGAATCCGACCTCGATATCAAAAAGTCAACCCCGCAGTCAAACTTTCCAAAATTCGACTTTCGCCATTTCAAGCCTAAATTAGCTACAGACCTCAAATTCATAGTCCGGACTCGCTCCCAAGTCCAAAATCACCCAACGGAGCTAACGGAACTGGCGAAACTCCATTCCGAAGTCGTCTTCACACACTTCCGACTACAGTCAAAATTCTAAGACTTAAGCTTCCGTTTTAGGGACTAAGTGTTCCAAAATACTCCGAAATCAAAAACAAGACCTCCCGACAAGTCACATAAGCAGAAACAGATACGGGACAAACAATAAATAGGGGATCGGGACTAATACACTCAAAACGACCGGCCGGGTAGTTACATGAGGTAGCAAACAAGGTGATGAAATACAAAAAAGTATATATACATGATTCCAGAAAACTAAGAAAAAGGGGATCTTTTTCCAATGGGTATGGTTGAAATTCATTGAAAACATATAGATGAGTCAATATACAAATTTTGAGAAAGATTAGAGGTGATTTGGACTGATTTGGCATTAAAATTCGTAGTTAAAATCGAATTCAAAAAAATTTTCTGCGACACAAGTATCTAACTTATATCACACATGTATCTTATACACAGGTATACATGGGTATACATGGATATATATGTGATAGACATTTGATATAAATACGATACATATGTGATACATAAATGATACACAGTGTGATACACATATTTTTTTTTTATATTCATCTTCTACTTCAAATTTTCAATTCAAACCACCTCAAAACTCCACCAAATCATCTCAAAACTGAGATTCAAGCTCCTTAAGATGTACCCAATCTATTCTAATAACACCCACTCAAAAGAAAGCAAAAATTTAATTTTCCTGGCAACAAATAGTTAATTGGCTAATATTAGTAATATTTTATGAATTGATCAATTTTTGTAATAAACTACTTATAAATAGACATATATATAGCGGATAGTATCCCAAAAAAATCGCTAATTTTTGCTGCAAGTTTGTTATCAGCAAACCTTCTTTAGTATATTTTCAGTTCTCAAAAAAGTTGAATTTCTCTCAAAGGTTTTCACAAAAAAGAAAGGAGTATTAACAAAACTTGAGAAACTGAATAGATCAACCAATTTTGCCTACCAAACACCAAACCAGTTAGCTAGGCGAAGACCGTTGAACTTGAACTTGAACTTGAACACACTAATTTAAGATAAAGCTTAGCAAAATACCTTAAATTTGAAAAAGAATAATATTTGGCCAAATAAAAGTATTTTGGCTAAAAAGAAATTTGATCAAACAAGCTATAAGAAGAGAAAGGCTGGACGAGAGACTGCGCCAACTTAACTTTTAAAAGAAAGAAAAACTGAAGTCGTTATCATGCAAAGCAATATTTGGATTTTGGATTGAGAAACTTTATTTTTTTATTTTAGAAAAGAAAAAGGGCGAAATTAACTATCATTATCAACGGAAATAGTATACAAATTAATAATGTCCACACCTTTATTGCATCAAGTGACTTGAGTTAATCCACATATAGAGCCAGCCAGCCATTCAATTTAAAAATAAATAAGAAAAATTCTCAAGCATTTTCTACGAAAGAGAAGTGGCCGTGATGTTGACACAAGCAAAGGGTGAATATCGTCATATCGATGGAGATGGAGTGATGGACCTTATGGTTGTTGTGGGAAGTAAATAACCTGAAGTGGAGATTAGAGTTAAGATTTAAATTTTGAAAAGAAGTACAACCATTTTGATGTTGGATCGTTTTATTATTCTAATTTTTGTTTAAGTATGACAGAAATGTGAATTTGTCGACTGTTGAAAGGTTTTACACTTCGCCAAAAAAGAAAGACTTTTCATGGCAATTTAATAGTAAGGGCGTTTCATAGGGAACAAGTTATTTCAAGATTATAATGATGGGATTATAATATGAGAATCAAATAATGACGAGATTATTTTTGGTGAATATATTTTTATTGAAAGATATTTGGGTCATTTGACAAAAAAAGAATATATATGGTATAATATAAACATGTGTTTGTTGTATACTAAAGAAGATGGGATAAACTTTTATTTTTAATTTTAACCTTGAATTGTTTAAAGAACTTTGGACTAGAATCTTGGAGAAAGGCATCTTTGTCATTTTAGTGTTTATCCTGAGAATAATTAATCCCAGAATTATTATATCCCGTCCTTAACGTGCGATAGAATAATACTCAATTGTGAGATGAATTAATCTTAAAATTGTTAATTTTGGATTCAAAAGTTCAACCAAACGCAAGAAAAAATAATCTTGTATCTAATCCTGGAATTATTGTCCCATATAACACGTACCAAATGACCCTTTTTATGGGCACGTTGCAATTTCCTCCAAGGAATATGTCCTATATGCACGGTAGACCTATAGTTTTAAATATAGGGTTTTCAATTAAGCCTAATATTTTTAGTTTATAATATATTATGTGTGTGAGTGTGTCACGACCCAAAATTTTACCACATGCGTCGTGATGGCACCTAGTCTCTAAGACTAGGTAAGCCGATTTTAATTACCTTTTGAAGCCTTTTTTTTTTTGAAACTAACAGCAGAAATAATTACAATATACAACCTCCCAAGACTGGTAGTATTGAGTCACGAACTCTAACTGAATACATGGAATGATCACGAGGACCGAATATACAATATTGTTTGATTACAAATTAATAGTACAATGAAATGAAAAGACTACAAGGGACTGCAATGACCAAGCAGCTCTACCTTGAATCCTTACGATCCCGCTTTAACTCTGCTCAAGTCCGATATCTCCAATACCTGACTCTGCACAAAAATGTACAGAAGTGTAGTATGAGTACACCACGGTCGGTACCTAGTAAGTATCAAGACTAACCTCAGTGGAGTAGAGACGAGGTACAAACAAGACACTCACTAGTCTAATAACCTGTGCAATATAATATACAGAATAATAGGAAGCAATAACAATAAGGGCTGGATAAAACAATCAGTGATATGCACAACAGACAACAAGAATATTATTAATATCACTCAACAATTAATAAATACAATTACACCCAATTAAATCAAGATCTTCAAATAAATGTCTTTCACATATAATTCCTCCAGATAACTCTCCTTCAGATATAATTTTCTCAAATAATTGCTTTTCAAATATAATTCTTTCAATAAATCTTTTCAAATATAATTTTCTCAAATAAATATCTTTCAAATACAATTCTTTCATATAATTCTTTTTGAATAAAAATCCTTCCAAATAAATATTTTGAATATAATTATTTCAACTAAAAAGTCACCATGTGACACCTCATTTCATAATCATAAAAAAAATACAAGTCTCAACCCATTTTCATATTTTTCATAAACACGGGTCTCAACCCATTTTCATATTTTCACGGCACCTCGTGCCCATAATTAAATCATCATATTTTCCCGGCACCTCGTGCCCTCATTTCATATCATAACTGCACGGATAATTCATGTGCCAATTATCATTATCATTTCATCACAGCACCTCGTGCCCACATTTCATATCATAACTGCACGGACAATTCACGTACCAAATATCTTCATTATTTACTCACGGCACCTCGTGCCATATTTCATTTTATAATCTGCCTGCAATGGCCACAGGCTCTCAAGTTCAACATAAATCAGATTGTTATCAATTTACCAACAACAAGACAAATTGCACAAGGTATAAAAATAAACACAAGAAAATCACAACATCATATGAACATCATATCGTCTCTAACAATAGCCACCCTTATCGCTCCTATTGCCGCCCTTATCGCTCCTATAGCCACCCTTATCACTCCTATTGTCACTCTTATCACTCCTATAGCTACTCTTATCGCTCCGCTCAGACAATATTCCAACAAACATAACAACAGTGAAATGCCACCATTATACCCACATAATATCAACGGTGAAATTTCACTCTTATCCCCCCAAAATAATAACTCACACAACAAAATAATTTCTCAAAATAATAACTCACACAATACAACAATTTACATGGGAAATGATCAAGGCAATATGACAAAAATTAATTCATATCACAATTTGCCCAATGGTCACAACCAAATTTCAAAGATATAACAAAATCAATTAATTTCACAACAAATAGCCCAAGGCTCCACACAATGTATATAACACCCAAAAATAATTAATAGAGATATAAATTACTCAACATAAAGCAAAGCCTTCATTAACTCCAAATTTTTTAATAATTATATAATCACCTCTTCTTAAGCTCATTTAATTAATTAATTGCAGAGGGAAGAAACCAAAATGAAATTAAATTCCAATAATTATCAAACTAGCAAATTCACAGAATTTCATAAATAATCAAATAACAATCACATCAAATTATCATATAACAAAAGATTCAACAGCAAGGATTTAGGTACCACAAATAGATGATTAAATATATGCCAACAATTATCCAATTTACTACACAATATGTTCAAGACTTTAACTCAATAAAATTTGCATATATAAACCAAGTACGTACTCGTCACCTCGCGTACATAGTTTTCAATTACACAAATTACACATAAGACTCAATGTCTAAGGGGAAATTCCCCCGCTCGAGGTTAAGCAAGACACTTACCTTTTTGAAATTATGCCGATATTCCAAAATCGTCTTCTTGCTTGAATTGACCTCCAGACCGCTCAAATCTAACCAAATTAATTGTATAACTTCATTAAAAGTCATCGCAAACAATTCTGGATAATAATACGTCGACTTAAAAATTTATTCCAAAAATTCAACAAAAGTCAACGCGGGGCCCGTCCCTCAGAACCCGACATAATTTTCATGAAATCCGAACACCCATTCCGATACGAGTTCAGCTATACCAATTTTATCAAATTCCGATAACAACTCAACCTCCAAATCTTAAATTTTCGTTTTTGGAAGATTTTACAAAAATTTTGATTTCTTCCATTTAAATCCGAATTAAATGATGAATATAATCATGGATTCATGAAATATAAACACTTTAGGATATAGAACACTTACCCCAACCAAGCTTGTGAAAACTCCCTCAAGAATCGCCCAAGTCCGAGCTCCAAAAATCCAAAAACGAAAATGGCAAAATGACCAATTTTTGGTCCTTAACATTCTGCCCAGATTCGTACCTGCGGTTACTGTTCACGCACCTGTGGTACTGTTCACACATCTGCGAATCACTATTCACGCTTCTGCGAATCACTGTTCACGCTTCTACGAATCACTGTTCATGTTGCTGCCTAGAAAATTCCAGCAGCTTATCTTCATGTCCGAGTTGATCCGTTAACCTTCCGAAATCAATCCGAGGCCCTCGGAACCCCAATCAAATATACCAACACGTCCCAAAATACAATACGAACTTATTCGAGGCTTCAAACCATGTCAAACAACGCCGATATTACGAATCACGCATCGAATCGAATTATAAGTTTTCAAATCTTCCAACTTCTATATTTTGCGCCGAAACGTATCAAATCAATCCGGAATGACTTCAAATTTTGCACAAAAGTCATAATTGACTCAATGGAGCTATTCCCATTTCCGGAATCGAAATCCGACCTCGTTATCAAAAATTCACCCTTCGGTCGGACTTTTCCAAAATCTTATATTTTTCAACTTTCGCCAAAATGTGTTGAATTGTCCTACGGACTTCCAAATCCAAATTCGAACATACACTTAAGTCCGAAATCATCATACGAAGCTATTGCCACCCTAGAAATTCTATTCCGGGGTCGTTTGCTCAAAAGTCAACTCTCCGGTCAAACTTCCCAAAAATTCAACTTTCGGCATTTCAAGCTTAATTCCACTACGGACCTCCAAATAATTTTCCGTACATGATCCTAAGTCCAAAATCAGCATACGGAGCTATTGACATCATCAAAATTCCATTCCGGAATCGTTTGCTCAAAAGTCAACTCTCCGGTCAACTCTTTCCATTTAAGCTTCAAATTAAGGATTGTTCTTTTAATTTAATTCTGAATCTTCAATAAATCAAACTCGACCACACCCGCGGGTCATAATACATATTGCGAAGCTGCTCGAGACCTTATGTCACTGAACGTAGCGTAAATTCTTAAAATGACAAGTTGGGTCGTTACATTCTCCACCTCTTAAACAAACGTTCGTTCTCGAACGTTCTAAGAATTATTCTGAGGTTACCAAATGGTTGATTTTACTTTTACACATATACTCACGGTTGATTCCACGCTACCGCATTTGAGATAAGCCTGACAACATCATCTCTTTTGAGTTTATTTCTTTTATCCATATTTATAAACTTTAAGATCAATTCCTTACACTCCAAACATTTCAAAAGGTCTGATTTTTCACAACAACGCACGGTATTAGTCTCATCTGGCTATAGCAACTCGTGCCTACGCACACATCAATTTTCTTGATAGTGTTGAAGTACTTCAAAACTTTCTCTAGGGTTCTACATTCTTCCCCGCTTAGGATCATCCGCCCTCGAACACATAACATATTTATCTCTTCCTTTGCAAATCCCAATCCTCCAAATTTTACTAACTCCCAAATTTTTCAGGAATTTCGGCATAGTCTCCCCTGTAATTGGGCCTATCCACCTGCCAGAGTAACACCAAAACAACTCCTAACAACACATCCACAACCCAACAAAATACCACAATGTATATAACAATAATACTAATCTCAGCGTTACAAGTACTGCATTATCGTAATGATATCAAGACATGAAGTACGTCATATGTATGCTCATAACCACATCTCTGGTCTTAAAAGTCGTTCATAATTTATTCCAGCATCATCAATTAATCTCATATTAACCACCACCACATTTTGAAATTTCACAACACTGACAACAGAATGTGAGGCATGAAGACCTCATAATTACTTACTCGGATTAATGAGTCACATTTAATGCCACCTGGGCACTCACCTCATAGGTTAAAACTCAATGTTTACAGCACGAAAATTGCTGAATATGAACAGAAAAATATACAAGAATTATCAAATAAGCCTAACAGGCATGACTCCCTATTAATATTATTATACAAATTAATTTCACAAAGGGATAATCTTAAACTCATAAATACTTCACCACAAGGATCTCGTCCTTATATAACTTCCACTGCGACTTGTAGCCCGGTTTAAATATTTCACATCATATATATAATGTGAGGATTTCGTCATCAACTCCGAATCACAAGTATTTTGCACATTGTGCCAACTAAAATTTTAATTTTCTTTCTTTCTTCTTTTCAATATATTTCATAAATAGTTTTTACAACACATAATGAACCCGCATACCGGTAGGGCGTATAATTCATAAAAATTAGAATCAATTATTCCGAAACACATTAAACCCACTATAATGAATAATAAAAAATTACTTTTGGACTTATAGCCCTCAATGGTGTACAAAAATAAATGACAGACACAGGCTCACACCTTAAAATCTCCCAACAGGGATAAACATATATAGTGGGTCACAAATTTACGAAGCTCACCCATAAGTGGAGCATAATAGGAGGACTCACCTCAATATTCAAAACCGAATCAAATTAAGAAAAATATCCTTTTATAATAAAAATCAAGATCGTACATGTAAAGACACTATCTGGTGTATTGGCCTCAGCCAAATCATAGTGATTAAATCAACGGGTCGGGCCTCCACCTCTTAGGCACCCACTACTCGCCTATCCTCCACCTCTAGCTGACTGTGCATGTGGAGTATCAACTGGAATAAAGCTTGTAGCTGGAGTTTTCTGATGAAATCTACCCCTCCCAAGTCTGGGACAATCTCTCATGATATGCCTAGTATCATCACACTCATAACAACCCCTCTGAGGTCGCGGCTGCTCGTACTGAGTCTGTGCTGGATAACTGGAATAACCACTGTAAGAATCTCGTGTCGGTGGTGCACTGTAAATTGGAGCACCCCGAGTAATCTGATGTGCGGACTGAGCTGACTGACTGCTCGAGCCTCCGCTATAATGGATCCTAGCTGAAGAGTAAAATCTACTGAAACCTCCAGATCTTCAAGACCTTTTGGCCTCCTTAGACTCCCTTTCCTCGCCTAAAACACCCTCAATCTTCCTTGCAATCTCCACTACTTGTTGAAATAGAGTATCAGTTTGCAATTCTCGAGCCATGCTTATTTTAATATCATAATCGAGCCCCTCAATGAATCTGCAGACCCTCTCTTTGATTGTAGGAACCAAGATCGGTGCATGACGGGCTAACTCACTAAACCTGATAGCATATTCTGACACTGTCATAGTGCCCTGACGCAACCGTTCAAACTCTGCGCGCCACGCATCTCGGAGAGTCTGAGGAACAAACTCTTTCAAGAACATTTTCGAAAATTGAGCCCAAGTTGGTGGTGTTGCATCGGCTGATCTACCTTCTTCATAGATTTACCACCACCGATACGCTGTGCCTGACAGTTGAAATGTAGTAAAGGTAACTCCGCTCACTTCCACAATACCCATGGTGCGAAGAATACGGTGACACTTTTCTAGAAATCCTTGGGCATCCTCTGTAGTTGTACCACTGAAAGTAGGTGGACTATACCTCTTAAACCTTTCAAGTCTCTTTTGTTCTTCTTCTGATGCCTCTGGCCTGACCTCAGGCCAAACCGAAATAACAGGTTGTACCAGTATTACACCCGGAACCTGACCAACGTGAACCTGCTGCTCTGGAGTTGTGGTAGGAGTCTGAGCTACTCCCCCAATCTGCGGAATGTTTGGTGCAACAGAGATCAATCCCGCCTAAGTTAATGTACCAAACATACTCAGAAACTGTGCTAAAGTCTCCTGAAGTCCGAGGGTAACAACAGGTGCTTCTGATACCTGTCCCCCAACTGGAGTTACTAGTGGCTCCTCAACTGTTGTTCTGACAGGTGCTCTAGTCACAGCACGTGCCCTTCCTCGTCCTCTACCTCGGCCCCAGCCTCTTGCAGTCCTAGCAGTATGTGCGAATGTCTGCTCAGCTAACCCAGTAGCACGTGTCCTCACCATCTGTGAGAGAATGGAGATACAAAGGTTCAAATTCCAAATTCAAAAAATTCCTCACGACAAGAATGAAAGAAAATCTCATATTGGAAAAGAAAATTGTTGTCCTCCGGAGGTCGACTAAGGCTTATTAAACATGTTCTAGTCTTCCTATGCATATGTGAAAGTTTTTTCTTGAGCCAAAAGATCTTATGAAAATTGAACATTTTCGTAGCGAAAATGTAAAACAGATATTGGGCATTTTAGAAAAATATTCCGTAATTGATTTAGCAAAAAATAAGTTTTAAATCTATTGGACTTACTTAGTGAAAATAGATTAAAAATCTTTAGCACAATTAATATATTAATATATCATATATTCAAAATAAATTCAGAATTAAATTGAATAGATGCCCCGGCATCTACCATTATACCCACAATGATCGGTCATACTATTGCTATCCATAATGGAAAAGAGCATTTGCCTAATTATATAACGGAAAGTATGGTAGGCCACAAATTAGGAGAATTTGCACCTACATTAAATTTTAGAGGACATGCAAAAAGCGATATTCGATCTCGTCGTTAATATTAATAAAAAAATCTAGATACTTGTGATTCAGTAGGAGGAGGCAAACCTTATGCTAAAGAAGAAAAAAACAGAAGTATATGCTTTAGGTGGGCAATACATTGAGGTTGCTCCGCATCCTATGGATTTTTTTATAGCAGTACGATTATGATGCTTGCTCCGAATGGAAGAGAGACGACTTTCCTTTCGGATGTTACAAACGCACAAACGAAACACCTTAGTCAGCGGATTCTGTGGTATTGAAAGGGACGACTTTGGTCAGGAAAGGGAATAGGGCAATAAATAAAGCTTCGGCTCGAACGACCTCTAAAAAGGGTTCTACGGCCTGTAGAAGTTCATTAAACATGATGGTTTGGTTCATTCTTTGACTGCTCTGCTCCTCCCAAACAAAAAGAGAGACTTTTTTTTAGATATATGTAGTTGCTTGGTTGTTGACCAAGGAAAAACATGGGAATAATTGGACGTAACATTCTTTAACCGCTTATTTATGATAAAAATAGTTGGATGAAAACAACGCTCCTAAATGAAGCCTTTTGTCAAGATCCAAAATTTCACCACAGGCGTCGTGATGCCACTTAGTCTCTAAGACTAGGTAAGATGATTACAATTTCATTTCGAGCCATTTTGTTTTTAAAACATATAATTTAATACAAGTATCGAAACCAACAACGGAAATAATTATAACAATCTCCCAAGACTGGTAATACAGAGTCACGAACTCTAACTGAATACATGCAATAATCTCAAGGAACAAATATACAATATTGTTCGAATAAGAGTTGACAGTACAATATAATGGAAAAAAATCCAAGTGACTGCGACAACCAAGCAGTCTTACCTTAAATCCTTGCGATCACACTCTAATCTATGTCCGAATCTGATATCTCTAATACCTGGCTCTGCACAAAAATATATAGAAGTGTAGTATGAGTATACCACAGTCGATACCCAGTAAGTATCAAGACTAATCTCGGTGGAGTAGTGATGATGTACAGTCAAGACACTCACTAGTCAAATAACCTGTGCAATATAGCATACAAAAATAGTAGAAAATGAATAGCAGTGATGGCAACGATAATCAACTTGTGACATAAACAGCAAGGCAACAAGAACACCATAAATATTGCTCAAACGAATAATAAACACAAGTACATCCAATTAATCAAGTCCTTCAAAATATACATCTTTTATCTATAAATTTTTCAAATAAAAATCTTTAGAATGTAATCCGTAAAATTAAATATATCCCGAATATGCTTCCTTCAAATAAATATCTTGCGAATATAATTCTTTCAAATATAATTCTTTCAAATATAATTCTTTCAAGTAAATATCTTTCGAATATAATTCTTTTAAGTAAATACCTTTTGAATATAATTCTTTCAAGTAAAAGTCACCATGTGACACATCATTTAACTTTCCTGGTGTGAGAAATATATTCAAGATATCACATCAAATGGCACGGTAAAACCATCGTGCATTTAGCTCATTAAATTCATAACTTTCTTGGTGTGAGAAATATATTCAACATATCACATCGAATGGCACGGTAATACCTTCGTGCACTTATCTCATTCTCACCTGATATATATATGTATATCAAATCACTTGGCACGGCAACACCCTTCGTGCATTTATCTCTTTCTTACCGAGCATACATATAACAGTACCAACTAGGTGGGAGAATGCCAATAATAATAAAAGAAATAAAGTGGGAGGCACAATGGAATCAACAACGACTATAAGTCATATAGAAAATATAGGTGCACAATAACAGCTCAAGATAAAGGCATGAATGTATACACAACGAAAAGATATCACAATATAATGTATGTCTCTTGTCCTCGCCTGCACGGAAACACCCTTCGTGCCATGAACATATGATAATATAAAAATAATGGCACAACATCACCCTTCGTGCTTTTACTCTCATCCTTAAATGATAATGTATATAAAATGGCACGACATTATCCTTCATGCATATTAATGTATATGAATGGAACGACATCACCCTTCGTATTTTATACCTTTCCTCACATGATAATATAACTGAAATGGCACGACATCATCCTTCGTGCATATTAATGTATATGAATGGCATGACATCACCCTTCGTGCTTTATACCTTTCCTCACATGATAATATAACTGAAATGGCACGGCATCACCCTTCGTGTTGTACACTCTCCCTCATATGATAATGTATATGAAATGGCACGACATCACCCTTCTTTCTTTACACTCTTCCTTACCAAGCATATGTATATCATTAACAAGCAAGGTAGAAAGCATAAATAAAATCAAGGAGAGTGTTTAAACGACAACACAATACAACAATTCATATCACAATATGCCCACAGGCCACAACCAATTCCAAAGATGCAACAAAATCAATTAATTTCACAGCAAATAGCCCAATGCTCCACACCACGTATATAAAACCTCAACAAAAAAAATAGAGATGGAAAAGTAACTCAGCATAAGACAACGCCTCTTTAATCCAAATTTTTCATAAATAAATATTAATGCCTCATTTTAAACTTATTTAATAATTATTTACAGATAAGGAATCCATAATGAAATTATTTCCAAGAAATGTCAATCCAACTAACCACGGTGTTTCACATAAAAATCAAAGTGGCAATCACACTAAATTATCATATAAAAACAACCTCGGCAAAGAAAGAATGAGAGATGACAAATAAAGGATTTAATAAGTGCCAACAATTTTTAATTTAATACATAAAGGCGTCTACGAATTTTAACCGATATAATTTGCACATATAAACCAAGTACGTACTCGTCACCTCGCGTACATGATTTTCAATTACACAATTTCTACATAAGACTCAATGCCTATGGGGTAATTTCCCCCACTCAAGGTTAGGCAAGATACTTACCTTTTTGATGTTAGGTCGATATTCCAAAATAGCCTTCTTGCTTGAATTGACTTCCGGACAGCTCAAATCTATCCAAATTAATTGTATAGCTTCATTAAAATTCATCAGAAATAATTTCGGATAATAAAATGTCGACTTAAAAATTCACATTAAAAAGTCAATCAAAAGTAAACATGGGGCCTGCCTCTCAGAACCCGACATAATTTTCACGAAATCTGAACACCCATTCCGATACGAGTTGAACCATACAAATTTTATCAAATTTCGATAACAACTCGACCTCCAAATCTTAAATTTTTGTTCTTGAACAGTTTTACAAATTTCTCCAATTTCTTCCATTTGATTCACTAATAATTAATGAAAATAACCATAGAATGATAAAGTATAATCACTTTTGGATATAGAACACTTACCCCAATCCATATGGTGAAAATCGCCTAAAACATTGCTTCAATCCGAGCTCCATAGCTCCAAATATGTTAAAATGGCTGAAACCCCCATTTTAAGAATCAATCCATGCAAGTCTCATTTGACATTTGAGACTTATAAATCTCATTTGACACCTGCGATTTGGCTCAGCCCCAGAAAAATAGCAGTCTTGCCCGATACGAAAATGGGCATAACTCTCTCAATTTAACTTTTTGGAATCAAGATACCAAGGGCTACAACTTTCATGTTTTTCTCATCTTTCAATTCCTTATAGATGGCGAGATATAAGCTCTCAAAGTCAGCCCTGTGCAATAGAAATTTCTTCTTCGCGATTTCAAAATTCTTTCCAGCTTATAGTGTATCAATCATAACCTTTTATACCCAACTCCAACTACCAAACAGTTTGTATTTCTGAAAGCTAGACAAAAAGTTCTACAACTTTTATTTTTGGATCATCATCAAATTCCGTATAGATTGCGAGATATAAGCTTCCAAAGTTAGCCCTATGTAGCAGCAATTTCTCGCGATGCACACTGTCATGGAAACAAAAACTGCAGTACCAGTCTTCAGTCAATTGATTATAACATTTTGTACAAATGTCCAAATGATGAATGGTTTACCTTTCTGGAAACTAGACTCAAATGGCTACAACTATAATGTTTTCATAATATCTAGATTCCTTATATGTTGCGATATATAAGCTTCCAAAGTCAGCCGTAGGCATCCGAAATTTCTCGCGATGCATACCGTTGTAGCAAAAACAAAACAACAGTTAAAAATGGCCTAGAAATGGTCCAAAACCACTTTGAAACTCACCCGAGCCACTCAGTACCCCGTCCGCATATCCAAACAAGTCCTATAACATAATATGAACTTAGTCGAGGCCTCAAATCACATCAAAAAATACTGAAACAATGAATCGCACCTCGAATCGAACTTATGAGTTTATGAAATTTTCCAAATTCTATATCTTGTGCCGAAACGTATCAAATCAATCCGGAATGACTTTAAATTTTGCATGCCAGTCATAAATGACATAATGGAGCTGTTCCAATTTCCAGAATTGAATTTCGATCGGCGATATCAATAAAGTCAACTCCCAGTGAAACTTTCTAAACATTTTCTATTTTCCAACTTTCTCCAAAATGCGTTGAATTGTCCTACGGACTTCCAATTCCAAATACGGATATACGCCTAAATCCGAAATTACCGTATGAAGCTATTAACATCATCAAATTTTCATTCCGGAGTCGTTTGCCCAAAAGTCAAACTTTGGTCAACTCTTTTTATTTAATCCTCAAAATAAGAATTGTTCTTTCAATTTAATTCTGAATCTTCCAAAAACCAAACTTGACCACACACGAGGGTCATAATACATATTACGAAGTTGATCGGGACCTTAAGTCACTGAACAAAATTTAAATTCTCAAAACGACAAGTCGGGTTGTTACATTATCCCCCTCTTAAAACATACGTTCGTCCTCGAACGTACCAAGAATTATTCTGAGGACATTAAATTACTGAGTGTCTATTACACTTACACACCTACTCACGGTGAGTCCATGACACTGAAATTTTAACATGGTTCGACAACACCATCTCAGTTGAGATTATTTCTTTTATCCACATTTATAAACTTTAAAACAAATTTCTTACACTCCAAACATTTCAAAAGGCCTGATTTTCATATCAACACACTGTATTAGTCTCAACCGGTTGTAGTAATTTTGTTCCTACGCACACACCATACGTATGCCCATAACCACATCTCTGGTCATAATAGTTGTTCATAATTAATTTCAGTATCGTCAATTAACCTCACATTATCCAAAACCTCATTTTAAATTTTTACAACACTGACAACAACACGCGAGGTATGAAGACCTCATAATTATTTATCCGAATTAACGAGTCATATTTAATGCCACCTAGACACTCACATCGTAGACTAAAACTCAATAATTACAGCATGAATATGGCTAAATATGCACAGGAAAAAAAAGCACATACAAGAATTATCAAATAAGCCTAACATGCATAACTCTCTATCTGTACTATAATGCAAAAAATTTTAGAAGGGAGAATTTAGAACATATGAACTTAACCACAAATATCTCATCTCGATATAACTTCCACCGCGATACGTAGCCCGGTTTAAACATATCAATTCACATTAAAACATGAGGATCCCATCCTCAACTCTGAATTATATGTATAATGTACATTGTGCCAACTGAATTTGTTTCATTTCTTTTTCCTTCTTTTAAATAAATCTCGACAAACAATTTCACAACATATAATGAGCCCGCATACCGGTAGGGCATTAAATTCATAATTTTTAACCAAACTATCTTGAATTTATATCAAAACCCACTATAGTGAGTAATAGAAAGTCACTTTTGGACTCATAGCCCTCAATAGTGTACAAAATAAAAATGATAGACACGGGCTAACACCATCAAATCTCCCAACAAGGATAAACACGTGAGTGGAGTACAAATTCATAAACTTACCGTATAAGGAGCATGATAGGAGATCTCATCTTGATAATCGGGATTAAATTAAAATAAGAATAGTGATCCTCTATTATAAATTAAATCATACATGTAATGACACAATATGGTATTGCGGCCTCAGCCATACCATAGCAATTATATCAACGGGCTGGGTCTCCCCATCTGGGGCGCCCTCAACCCGCCTGTCCTCCACCCCTAACTGGCTGTTTATGTAGGGTAGTAACTAGAATAGAGCCTGTAGCCTGAGTGTTCTGTTGAAATCCACCTCTCCCAAGTCTGGAACAATCTCTCATGATGTGCTTAGTATCACCACACTCATAACAACTCCTCTGCGGGCGCGACTGCTCATACTGAGTTTGTGCCGGATAACTGGAATAACCACTATAAGAACCCGTGCGGTGCACTAAAAGTATTAACTAGAGCAATACGAGTACTCTGAATTGCGTACTGGGCTGATCGACTGCCCGGGCCTCTGCCATGATGAGTGGTAGATACAGAGTAGAATACACTGAATCCTCCAGAATTTCGAGATCGCTTAGCCTCCTTAAACTCCCTTTCCTCATTCCTAACACGTTCTAATATTCTGGCAATCTCTACTACTTGCTAAAATGGAGTATCAGACTGCAGTTCTCAAGCCATGCATATTTTAAGATCATAATTGAGCCCCTCAATGAATCTGCGGACTCGCTCTCTGATTGTAAGAACCAAAACAGGTGCATGACAGGCTAAGTCACTAAACTTGATGGCATATTCTGACACTGTCATGGTGCCCTGATGCAACCATTCAAACTCTGTGCGCCACGCATCCCGGAGAGTTTGGGGAACAAACTCTTTCAAAAACATCTCTGAAAATTGAGCCCAAGTTGGTGGTGTTGCATCGGCTGGTCTACCCTCTTCATAAGCTTGCCACCATTGATATACTGCTCCTAACAGCTGAAATGTAGTAAAGGCAACTACGCTCACTTCCACAATACCCATGGTGCGGAGAATACGGTGACACTTTTCTAGAAATCTCTGGGCATCCTTGGTAGTTGTGCCACTGAAGGTAGGTGGACTATACCTTTTAAATCTCTCAAGTATATTTTGTTCTTCTTTTGATGCCAGCCTGACCTCAGGCTAAATCGGAATAACAAGTTGTACCGGTACTATACTCAGAACCTGACCAATGTGAACCTGTTTCTCTAGAGTACGTACGGCAGGAGTCTGAACTCCTCCCCCAATCTGTGAAATATTTGGTGAAACGGAGATCAATCCTGCATGAGTCAATGTACCAAACATGTTCAGGAACTATGCTAAAGTCTCATGAAGTCCGGGGATAACAACAGGTGCTTCTGGTACTTGTCCCCCAACCGGAGCTACTGGCGGCTCCTGAATTGTTGTTCTGACAAGTGCTCTAGCTGCGGCACGTGCCCTTCCCCAGCCTCTACCTCAGCCTCCACCTCGGCCCCGGCCTCTCGCGGAACTAGCAAAAAGTGCGGGTGTCTGCTCAACTGACCCGGTAGCGCGTGTCCTCACCATCTATGAGAGATTATAGATACAAAGGCTCAAACTCCAAAATCAACAAATTCCACATGACATGAAAGAACGAAGTGGAAATTTCCAAACAGTTCTGTAGCCTCTCGAAGATAAGTACAGATGTTTCCGTACCGATCCGCAAGACTCTACTAAAATCGTTCGTGACTCGTAGAACCTATGAACCTAGAGCCCTGATACCAATTTGTCACGACCCAAAATTCCACCACATGCGTCGTGATAGCACTTGTCTCTAAGACTAGGTAAGCCGATTACAATTTCATTTCGAGCCATTTTTTTTAAACATATAACTTAATACAAGTGTCGAAACCAACAACGGAGATAATTATAACAACTCCCCAAGACTGGTAATACAGAGTCACGAAATCTAAACTGAATACATGCAATGATCTCAAGGATCCAATATACAATATAGTTCGAATAAGAGTTGACAGTACAATATAATGGAAAGACTCGAAGGGACTGCGACGACCAAGCAGTCCAACCTTGAATCCTTGCTATCACACTCTAATCTATGTCCGAATATGATATCTCCAGTACCTAGCTCGGTACAAAAATATGCAGAAGTATAATATGAGTACACCACAGTCGGTACCCAGTAAGTATCAAGACTAACCTCGGTGGAGTAGTGACGAGGTACAGTCAAGACACTCACTAGTCAAATAACATGTGCAATATAGCATACAAAAATAATAGAAAATAAATAGCAGTGATAGCAACAATAATCGACTTGTGACATAAACAGCAAGGCAACAAGAACACCATAAATATTACTCAAACGAATAATAAACACAAGTACAGCCAATTAATCAAGTCCTTCAAAATATACATCTTTTATCTATAAGTTTTTCAAATAAAATTTTTTAGAATGTAATCCGTACAATTAAATATATCCCGATTATGCTTCCTTCAAATAAATATCTTTGAGATCAAGGAGAGTGTTTAAACGATAACACAATACAACAATTCATATCACAATTTTCCCACGGGCCACAACCAATTCCAAAGATACAACAAAATTAATTAATTTCACAGCAAATAACCCAAGGCTCCACACAACATATATAAAATCTCAAAAATAACAACAGAGATGGAAAATTAACTCATCATAGGAAAACGCCTTCTTTAATCCAAATTTTTGATAAATAAATATTAATGCCTCATTTTAAACTTATTTAATAATTATTTACAGATAAGGAATCAATAATGAAATTATTTTCAAGAAATGTCAACCCAACTAACTACGGTATTTCATATAAAAATCAAAGTGAGCAATCACACCAAATTATCATATAAAAACAACCTCGGTAAACAAGGAATGAGGGATGACAAATAAAGGATTTAATAAGGGCCAATAATTTCCAATTTAATACATAAAGGTGTCTACGAATTTTAACCGATATAATTTGCACATATAAACCAAGTACATACTTTTCACCTCGTGTAGATGATTTTCAATTACACAATTTCCACATAAGACTCAATGTCTAAGGAGTAATTTCCCCCACTCAAAGTTAGGCAAGATACTTACTTTTTTCAAGTTAGGCTGATATTCCAAAATAACCTTTTTGCTTGAATTGATTTCTGGACAGCTCAAATCTATCCAAATTAATTGTATAACTTCATTCAAATTCATCGAAAATAATTTCGGATAATAAAACGTCGTCTTAAAAATTCACATTAAAAAGTCAACCAAAAGTCAATGCGGGCACCTGCCTCTCGGAACCCGACAGAGTTTCACGAAATCTGAACAATCCCTTCCGATTCGAGTTCAACCAAACCAATTTTATCAAATTCTGATAACAACTCGACCTCCAAATCTTAAATTTTCGTTCTTTATGAGTTTAACAAATTTCTCCAATTTCTTCCATGTGATTCACAAATAATTGATGAAAATAACCATGAAATCATGAAGTATAATTACTTTTGGATATAGAACATTTACCTCAATCTATATCGTGAAAATCGCCTCAAATATCGCTTCAATCCGAGCTCCATAGCTTCAAATATGTTAAAATGGCCGAAATCCCCATTTTAAGAGTCTGTCGAGGCAAGTCTCCTTTGACATTTGAGACTTATAAATCTCATTTGACACCTGCGATTTGCCTCAGCCCTAGAAAATAACAGTCTTGCCCAATACGGAAATGGGCATAACTCTCTCATACGATGTCTGAATGATAAATGGTTTAACTTTCTGGAAATTAGACACCAAGAGCTACAACTTTTATGTTTTGCTCATCTTTCAATTCCTTATATATGGCGAGATATAAGCTTTCAAAGTCAGCCATGTGCAGCAAAAATATCTTCTTCGCAATTTCAAAACTCTTCTCAGACAGCCTGTAGTATATCAACTATAACATTTTGTACCTAACTCCAACTGCCAAACGGTTTAAATTTCTGAAAACTAGACATAAATGGGTACAACTTTTATTTTTGGCTTATCGCCAAATTCTTTATAGATTGCGAGATATAAGCTTCCAAAGTCAGCCATGTACAGCAAATATTTCTCACGATGCACACTGAGAGGCAAACAAAAACTGCAGTACCAGTCTTCAGTCAATCGATCATAACTTTCCATAAGAATGTCCAAATGATGAATGGTTTACCTTTCTGGAAACTAGATTCAAATGGCTACAATTTTAGTTTTTGATAATCTCCAGATTACTTATAGATTGCGAGATATAAACTTCTAAAGTCAGCCATGTGCATCCAAACTTTCTCGCGATGCATATTGCTGTAGCAAAAAAAAAAAAATCAATTAAAAATGGCCTAGAAATGGTCTGCAACCACTCCGAAACTCACCCGAGCCACTCGGGACCCCGTTCGAATATACCAACAAGTCTCATAATATAATACGGACTTAGTCGAGGCCTCAAATCACATAGAACAGCATCGAAACAATGAATCGGGCCTCGAATCGAACTTATGAGAGTTTATGAACTTTTCCAATCTATATCTTATGTCGAAACGTATCAAATCAATCCGGAATGACTTTAAATTTTGCATGCAAGTCATAAATGATATAATGGAGCTGTTCCAATTTTCATAATTGAATTTCGACCCTGATATCAATAAAGTCAACTCTCAGTCAAACTTTCTAAAAACTTCCATTTTCCAACTTTCGCCAAAATGTGTCGAATTGTCCTACGGACTTCCAAATCTAAATCCGGACATACGCCTAAGTCCGAAATCACCATACGAAACTATTGACATCATCAAATTTCCATTCCGGAGTCGTTTTCTCAAAAGTCAAACTCCGGTCAACACTTTTCATTTAAGCTTCAAAATAAGAATTGTTCTTTCAATTTAATTTCGAATATTCCGAAAACCAAACTCGACCACACACGCGGGTCATAATACATATTACGAAGTTGCTCGGGACCTTAAGTTACTGAACAGAACGTAAATTCTCAAAACGACAAGTCGGGTCGTTACACCTTTCTATTTTATATATATGATATATGATACCACATGCCACAAAGAATATCATTTATATCTTCAAATCGCAAAAAATCGGGTTTGAAGTGAAGGAACTCACGGGGCTGTAACTAGAAGGGAGGAATTTATCAAACGCGTAGATTTTAGACATTTGCGCATGAGATATTATTTCAGCATTTATATTTATTATGTTAGTTTGACATTGAGTTGCAAATACTGAACTTTAGTGCGTGAACTTAAATTGAAATACTGAAATACTATTATCAAGGTGAATTTATGTGAAATATACGATTTTCACTCACTAATCTTTAACTTTTACATTGTTTCTTACAAATTATGTTTTTTAACAACGTCAATTTTTGTTTTTAAATACCTTTTCTTTTCAACCTCAACTCATATTGCTCTAACTCCTACTTATCATGTTGGGACAAAATATATGGATTTTGACGTTCTGTCATTTGGATACATCGGGGAGAAAGAGGCGGGCACGAATCTGGTGAATCAAATCACTTTAGGTAGGACTTTCATGGCCTAAATCAAAGCTCAAATTCTCCAAGCGAATTGTCCATGTTGGTGGCTCATGGGTGAATATTATCAAAAGAGGAGCCAAAATGTGATGTTTATGAGTATGACTTACCGTCGAATTCATAACACATTTTAATTACTAGGTTTGTAACATATATATCTATATTTTAATTACGTTAATTTTAGTTAGTAATCATTATTCTAGTTAAATTCTATATATATATATATATATATATATATATATATATATATATATATATAACGCCATCTGTTATTAAGTTTGTCCGCACATATAATTGATATGGAAAAAATTCAAAAATAACTCGATTTACAACTGCTGATTGAAAATTAGCCTTTGTTTCAAAAGTAATCGAATTTTAGTCATCTTTTCATGTAAAAATAAAATCTGAACAAAAATACCCTTAAAAAACCTAAAAAATTCCAGCATAATATGCCGGTGTCCGGAGTTTCTTTACATATGAGATTCCAATATAATGTGCTGGAATTTCATAATATGTTGGAATTCCAACATAATATGCTAGAAGTTTAAACGCAAGAGTTTCATAATCCATCATATTATGCTGGAACTTTCTATGTTTCATATAGGATATTTTTGTCCAAATTTTATTTTTGTAAAAAATAATAGTTATTTTTAATTACTTGGTAAATGCTGACTATTTTTTAGTTATCAATACAAAAATTGGCTAGCCCCTCAATTTTATTGATGGAGATTGACGTTACCATTGTTCTTGCGACGTAAATAACGTAAAAGTATACATAGTACAGTATTAGTGGGCGTTGGATATAAGAATTGTAAAATTTCGAAAAAAGTAAAAAAAAAATTGAAAATTGTATTTGAAAATCAGTATTGTGTTTGGACATGAATATAATTTTGGGTTGTTTTTGAATTTTTGTGAGTGATCTGAGTAAAAAATTTTGAAACATAACTTTTTTGAGTTTTTCAAATTTTCGAAAAATTTCAAAATTTATTTTCAATTATAAATTGATAATTTTATGGTCAAACACTGATTTCGAAAAAAAGTAAAAAAAATCAAAAATAATAAAAAATAATTCAAAGCCAAACGGGCTCTTAGTTTGATAAAGAGAGAAAACAAAGTACTATAGTAAACATTGAATTTCGGGAAGGTATAAAACCATTTTCATACCGAATCTCTCTTTAAATAACGTAAAAGCAGAAATCGCAGTAAAGATAAGAATTTTGGAAAGGAATAAAACTATTTTGATGCTGGATGTTTTTCTCTCAATAACGTAAAAGATGATGTAGAGAACACCTTATTATTTATTTTGTTACGCAAAAATTAATAAAGTTTGGACAAATATTGTTGAAAATTAATTTATGATACTGGGACAAAACTATGTAGTTTGACGTTTCGATATTATGACACCAAGAAACAGAAAGGGCGGCTAGCTAGATTTTTGGTGACCCAAATCAGCCATTAGGACTTGCGTGGCAACCAAATTCATCAGTCAATGAACCTAATTTAGTAACTAATTAAATTTTTAGGTCCCTTTGTTTGGCTCAAGAAAGAAAAAAGGAAAAAAATCATTGAGAGTAACAAGGATCCGCCAAATATTTTTCATTTGAATTTAAGTTAGATATAGCGACATTTACACTATCACAATTTTAACGAAGACGAAAGAATAATATTTAACTTATTAAGAAATGAGAGCAAAATAAAATAATATAGTAATAGAGACAAGATGTATATGAGGAGAATGTAGAAGTTATCTTATTCAAGTGTGTTTCTTGTGTGTACTCCATAAGATAAAGTATACCCTATTTATAGGATATGGGATACATGAAATGTTACAAGAATACACCTAAAGGTTACAAATATTAAGTGATGAATTAACTAAATACATGAACTCAAATGGTTCATGGAATAGGGATGTATGGAGTATTCAATGGCATCCACTTTAATATATTTATAACACTCCCCCTTGGATGTCCATCTAAAAGATAATGTGCCTCGTTAAAACCTTACTAGGAAAAACCCAGTGGAAAAAAGCCTAGTGAAGGAAAAAGAGTACACACATCTTGTAATACGCATTGAGTGATGCCTCATTAAAAACCTTACCAGGAAAACCCAATTGGGACAAAACCTTGGTTAAGAAAAAAAAAAAGTACAGCGCATATTATACTCCCCCTGATGAAACTTTATTTGATATCTCGAAGACGATGCATTCCAATCTTATGCCGCAGCTTCTCAAATGTTGATGTTGGCAATGACTTAGTGAATAAATCTGCCAGATTATCACTTGAACGGACTTGTTGAATATCTATCTCACTATTTTGTTGAAGATCATACGTGAAAAAGAACTTTGGTGAAATATGTTTTTTTTCTGTCTCCTTTGATATATCCTCCTTTTAGTTGAGCTATACAAGCAGCATTATCTTCATACAATATCGTCGGAATCTTCGTCTTTAAAGAAAGACCACACAGTTGTTGAATGTATTGAGTCACTGGTCTCAACCATACACATTCTCGACTAGTTTCATGAATAGCTATTATCTCTGCATAATTGAAAGATGTAGTAGCTAAAGTTTGTTTTGTTGAACGCCATGAAATAGTTGTACCTCCACAAGTAAATAGATAGCATGTTTGAGATCGGACTTTATGTGGGTCAGACAAATAACCTGCATCTACATAACCAATCATTTGTGAATCGGATTCATAAGAATAAAATAATCCCATATCAATAGTCCCTCGAAGGTATCTAAAAATATACTTAACACCATTCCAGTTTTTTATCGTTGGAAAGGAACTAAATCTTGCTAATAAACTTACTGCAATTGGTCGAGTATTATTTGCAAGATACATTAGTGCCCCAATTGCACTAAGATATGGAGTTTCATCACCAAGAAACTCTCCATCATTTTCATGAGGTCGGAATGGATCTTTATTTATATCAAGTGATCTCACAACCATCGGGGTACTCAATGGATGTGCTTTATCCATATAAAAACGTTTTAGGATCTTTTCGGTATAAGTTGATTGATGGACAAAAATTTTATCTTTTATATGCTCAATTTGTAGACCAAGACAAAATTTTATCTTTCCAAGATCTTTCATTTCAAATTCTTTCTTCAAACAGTCTACTGCTTTTGGAAGTTCCCCAGAAGTTCCAATGATATAGATCATCAACATACACATCGATTATAACAAATTCAGATCCACACCTTTTTATAAATACATAAGGATAAATTGGATCATTTTTATACCCTTCTTTCAGCAAATACTCACTCAGGCGATTATACCACATTCGGCCTGATTGTTTCAATCAGTATAAGGATTTATGAAGCTTTACTGAACAAGTTTCCCGAAAACTTTTATTAGTTTCAGGAACTTTAAGCCCTTCAGGGATTTTCATATAAATTCCGTTGTCTAATGTGCCATAAAAATAGGAACATCCATCAAACGCACATCAAGTTTTTCATGGACGGCCAAATTTATAAGATACCTGAAAGTGATTGCATCCACCACAGGAGAATATGTCTCAATATAATCAATGTCAGGTCTTTGTGAAAATCCTTGTGCTACAAGTCGTGCTTTATATCTAGCGACTTCATTTTTATCATTTCGTTTCCGCACAAAAACCTATTTGTATCCCACTGGCTTTATTCCTTCAGGTGTTCGGACTATACATCCGAATACTTCACGTCTTTCAAGTGACGCTAATTCTGTCTGGATAGCGTCTTTTCATTTTGGCCAATCATTTCTCTATCTATATTCATCGACAGATCTTGGTTCAAGATCCTCATCTTGTTGCATTATTTCAACAGCAACATTATAAGCAAAAATATTGTCGACAATAATATTATTTCGGTTCCACCTTTTTTCCGTAGAGACATAACTTATTGAGATCTCTTCTTTCTTATTATTTTCAGGTACTTGGACCTCCTCTGAGATATTATCATTTGTTATGTCACAGGGCTCTTTTTGAGCAATTGCCTCCATATTATGATCTCCTAGATCATTTGCTCCTTTTCGCTTTCGAGGATTTTTATCTTTTGAACCAATTGGTCTACCACATTTCAAGCGTGGATTAGACTCATTTGCATTTATAAATTGTCCAACCGAAACATCAATTTGAATAGGAGCATTAGCAGCTGAAATATGTGACTTAGTCACCCTTGGTAGGTTAGTGAATGCATCTGGCAGTTGATTTATAATATTTTGTAAATAAATTATCTTTTGAACCTCGTGTTTACATTGATTTGTTCGAGAATCTAAATGAGATAGTGATAATGTATTACAATCTATCTCTTTTTGCAACAGCTTATTTTCTTCCCCTAATATTGGGTATACTCATTCATCAAAATGGGAATCAGCAAATCTTGCCGTAAATAAATCTCCAGTCATAGGTTCCAAATATTTTATAATAGAAGAAGATTCATACCCAACATATATCCCCAACCTTTTTTGGGGTCCCATCTTTGTGCATTGTGGTGGAGCAATTAGAACATATACTGCACATCCAAATATTCTAAGATGGGAGATATTTGGCTCCTGACTAAAAGCCAATTGTATTGGGGAGACTTTATGATAACTTGTGGGTTTGATCCGCACAAGAGCTGCTGCATGTAAAATAGCATGGTCCCATGCCGAAATGGGAAGTTTTGTTCTCATAAGCATTGGTCTAGCAATTAATTGGAGGCGTTTGATCAATGATTCCGCTAGACCATTTTGAGTATGAACATGAGCAACTGGATGCTCAATTGTTATCCCAGTTGATATGCAATAATCATTAAAGGCATGAGATGCAAATTCACCAGCATTATCAAGACAAAGTGTCTTAATTTCATAATCTAAAAACTATTCTCTTAATCTTATTAATTGAGCTAGTAACCTCGCAAAGGCCAAATTGCGGGTTGATAACAAGCATACATGTGACCATCTTGTAGATGCATCTATCAAAATCATATAATATCTGAATGGTCCACATGGAGGGTGTATGAGCCCACATATGTCACCCTGTATACATTCCATAAATGCAGGAGATTCAACTCCAACTTTAATTACTGATGGTCTAATAATCAGTTTGCCTTGAGAAATGCAACACAAGAGAATTCTTTAGTTTGAAGAATCTTCTGGCTCTTCAATGAATGACCATGTGAATTCTCAATTATTTTGCACATCATATTATAACCGGGATGGCCCAACCGGTCATGCCAAATAATAAAATTATTAGTAAACTCCTTATTTACTATGGCATGTGATTCGACTATACTAATACTAGTGTAGTATAATCCGGAGGAAAATGCGGGAAGCTTTTCAAGCACATACTTCTTTTCCACTTTTATTATTGTAATATAAAAGTATTCAACCTTTCCTTCATTGGTGATCTCAATATGATAGCCATTATGGCAAATATTTTTGAAACTCAACAAGTTTCTTTGAGACCTACTATAATATAATACATCATTAACAACCAATATAGTTCCTCCTGGTAGTAATACAGTCACTCTTCTAGAGCCCTCAATTAATTTTGTACTACCAGATATTGTTATGATATTGGCTTCTTTCATAATTAAATAAGAGAAATATCTCTTATCTTTTAATATGGTGTGCGTCGTAGCACTATCCAGAAGGCATATTTCTTCTTTATTATTCATACGGCCAATTGAAGACTGAGAAGTCTTCATATTCTTCATAAAGAAAAAAATACATCATAAGTAATATTAAAAAATTTAAGAACAAAAGAAACTATACTTAGGAAAGTAAATACTGACCACATAAAAAGTTTTATTTAAAATATGAACTTCGAAAAAAAATACATTTATTCTTATAATTTTTTCCAATAATAAGTCTTCATTTATAATGCTCAAAGAAGTCTCCAGCTTCTAAATGAGTAATATCTGCAAGGCCTTCGAAAACATCATCTTTATAGGCAAGGTTTGCTTCAACTTTATCATGATTATTCATAGGGCCTGCCACAACATCATTTTGAAAGGTCAAGTGAGTCTCAACTTTATTTTGTTTCCCTTTTATAAATGCTTGATAAAGTTTGACAAAATATTCAGGTGTATGATAAATTTGTGCCCAATGATTTTTTATACAACATCGGTGGCAAATATTACCTTTGCCTTTTGAAGGATTATTCTGAGAACCCTTATTGTTCTTTTGTTTATAACGACCACCACCATGGCGATTATTATTTCGCCCCTTGTCACACCCACGTATATTTATACGGCCACGATAATTATTTTATCTTCTTTCAGACTTTGGGTCTATCGTTCCCAGATTCGCTTCTGAAAATGGAGTTGATCTAGTGGGGCGGGCTTGATGATTTTTTATTAAAAGGGCATTATGTTGTTCAGCCACCAAAAGGCATGAAATTAACTCAGAATATTTCTTAAAGCCCTTTTCACGGTATTGCTGTTGTAAAACCATATTTGAGGCATGAAAACTGGAAAGAGTTTTTTCCAGCATGTCCTCATCATTCATAGGTTCCCCGCATAATTTTAGTTGGGAAATTATTCTATATACAGCAGAATTATATTCACTTATGGTCTTATAATCTTGTAGCCATAAGTGCATCTACTCACGACGAGATCTTGGCAATACCGTGGCCTTTAGGTGGTCATATTGTTCCTTCAAACTAGTTCATAATTGAAATGGATCTTTCAAGGTTAAATATTCACTTTTTAACCCTTCATCGAGATGATGGAGAAGGAAAATCATGGCTTTCGCCTTATCCTGACTTGATGCTTCATTTCCTTCTTTAATAGTGTCACCAAGACCTTTAACGTCAAGGTGAATTTCAGCATCAAGTACTCATGGCAAATAGTTATTCCCAGAGGTGTCAAGTGCCATAAATTCAAGCTTTGACAAATTTGACATAGTGAAAACTATCATAGAAATAAGTGAATTAGAATGACAAGAATTATTATCAATTCAGTGAAGTACATAATCGTGTACTAATATCGTATATACAAGCTTGTAAAAGTAAAAAGTAATTACATGCAATGCAATGTTACTATATCATGCTTGACTGTAAATTAGCACACAATCATTACCCTATGTATACATGAAAAGCCAAATATGTTTACTCAATAGACAATAATCAGAGAGTTACAAAATTAAAGTAAGTATATCATGTTCCGACACTTATTATATCTCTCAATAGTGTAGTTAGGCATAAATCTTAATGATATCACTATTTCTAATTTCCAGTAAAAGACACGTCAATATCTAATTGATAGTTTTCAAAGTTCATATTTCTAACCAAATAATAGCTCTAACATAGACAGGAAATATTTCTTACTCTATATGATTATCTACCATATTAAATAGAACTCGTTCAAAAGTATAATATCACAAGGTTCTTTTAATATCATGGCAAAGAATTGATAGTATACTGTTCTATTTCATAAAAGTAAACTTAGAACTAGACATACCGGCATGACAATGTAAAATTAAAGCTTACTCTTTAGGAAGAAGATAAAACCCGGATGAAGCAGATAACTTCAATTGGTTAGAGACTCGTGATGATAATGTATTAAGAAATGAGAACAAAATAGAACAATATAGTAATAGAGACAAGATGTATAGGAGGAGAATGTAGAAGTTATCTTACTCAAGTGTGTTTCTTGTGTGTACTCCATAAGATAAAGTATACCCTATTTATAAAATATGGGATACATGAAAGGTTACAAGAATACACCTAAAGGTTACAAATATTAAGTGATGAATTAACTAAATACATGAACTCAAATGGTTCATGAAATAGGGATGTATGGAGTATTCAATGGACATCCACTTTAATATATTTATAACATAACTATTAATAAACAAACATATTAAAATACATAGATAACCCCTTAAAATTGGCTCCAATTATCATTTTAACACTTCAACTAACCCTTATACTACCTATTAAGCCCTCAAGCTACTATCAAAGTGTAACTATTGAACACAAAAAAACTCAGCCCCAAAGATTATTAAGTGCAAGCTCGGCTATGTGGCAGTGTAACCAATAAAAAAAGCCATGTCAATAAAAATATTTTCTCTTCGAATCCATTATCGAGTATCCTCCCCTTCCCCGTAGAAGTAGTTTCGCCAGCCAAAAACTGGCCACCATAGTCACACTGAAAGTAACCCATCAGTGTCGCCACCTCCGTCTTCCCTACCTCCCTCTCACCTCCAACCACCAGTCGCTCTTTGGAAATAGCTTTAATCTTCTCTTATTCTTTGCAGCAAATTTGTTGATCATTTTTTTAATGGCCTGGAAAGGTTTTGCCATTTGAAAGAATCTTCTCTTTTGGATATTCAGATTTGGAAATTAACATCTAATCAAGAACACTTAAGTTGATTTAGTCGAATACCGGAGGTGTTCTAATAAAATTTCAAATTAATATCTAATGATTCAACAGGGTACGGATGATGACCTTTCCAAATGTTTCCGAAGGGATGGCCGTGGCAGCCTTTCAGAATGGGTTGAGCAGAGAAGGTTCGAGGGTGACCAGAAAGCTTCTGAGTCGGCTGATGAAGTATCTACCAGCCACTTGGGACGAAATCCATAATACCTACTGTGCCGAGGTCAGAGCAGCTGAAGACGACCTCAATGGACCAACTCGACGGCTCACCTTGATACAATCTGAGCCCAGGAAAGAACACAAAGATAGTACGAGGAGAGACCACCCAGTGTCGCGGTTGGGTAGGGAACGACACCAACCCTATGTTAGGACACTCGTTCCCTCCTTCCGTTATGAAGATGGCCCGTCTAGGCTGAGATCAGGCACTCACAGGAACGATCGATGTATGCCCCCTTGTTATCTGCTCACAATTTTTGCGTATCGCCTATAGAAATGATCTACGCTCTCGAAAAGCTCGGAACAAAAGTCAAATAGCCGCCCAAGATGAGGTCGGGTCCAAACACAAGGAAATTTGACGCCCTCTGCGAGTTCCACCAAGAACGTGGACACAAAATAGAAGATTGCATTGCCCTAAGGCTAGAGGTGGCAAACTTGCTGCAGCAAGGGCACCTCAAAGAACTGCTCAGCGACAAAGGAAGGAACATCTTGGCGAGGGGTCGAGAACGTCCGGGCACGGCAAAGCCCCCTTCACTAGCTCGCACCATCAATATAATTATTGGTGGCAGCGATGATGCCTCTATCAATGGCATCAAATTCACTGCCACCCATAAGCTCAAAAGATCGATCACCCATGAACGTTATGACAGACTCGAAGAAAGTATCATCTTCGATGAGTCAGATGCCGACGGTTTGACTTTTCCTCATAATGATACACTTGTCATTACTTTAAGAATTTTAGATACCGATGTTAGAGAATTATGGTAGATGAAGGAAGTGGAGCGTGCACCATCCATCCTCGATTCCTCACACAGATGAGACTCAATGATAAGATAGTGCCACGTTACATTACATTAACCGATTTTAGCAATGCAGTTGAACGGACTTCGGAAAAAATCACACTTCCCGTTCTCGCCGGCGGAGTATCTCTAAAGATGACATTCTATATCATGGACCAGGACACCGCATACAATGCCATCATGGGACGACCATGGATATACCCCATGAGAGCCGTTCCGTCCAATTTATACCAAGTGATCAAATTTCTAACACCTTGGGGAATATTCAGCATACGAGAGGAACATCGTACATACCGGGAATGCTACCGAATTTCCATGGACAACACGACAACTCAACAAAAGAAAGAAAAGGAAAATGAAGCATAGCAATCAGCAGGGTCGAGGTCGCCACAAAGCGAAGCTGAGGAAGTCATTATGGATCCTGAGAGGGTGGATGTCATTGAATCGACGCTAGAAGACCTCGACCCATTCAACTAGATCATAGCGACCCCAACAAAAAGTCCTACATCGACTGCAAACTCCGAGAATCGAGTAAATTAAATCAATTCTTAATAACTAACATAGATTGTTTGCCTTCAGTCATACAGGCATGCCAGGTATCCCCAAAGAAAGAAATCTCCACACACAAGTTGAATGTCAACCTTTTATACCCTCCGGTAAGTCAGGTCCGACAAAAGTTTGACCCGCCATCAATGAGGCCGTCCGTGAAGAAGTAGAGAAGTTATTGGCAAATGGCTCCATCAAGGAGGCGAACTACCCCAAATAGATAGCCAATGTGGTGATAGTCAAAAAGAAAAATGAGAAATCGAGGATGTGCGTGGACTTCACAAACCTAAATAAAGCATCCCCAAAAGATTCAGTCCCACTACCACACATCGACCAACTCATCGACGCAACGGCCGGGCATGAGCTGTTAAGTTTCCTGGATGCCTACTCAGGTTACAACCAAATAATCATGGAGGAAGAGGACCAAAAGAAAACCACGTTCATCACCCACAGGGGAACATATTGTTATAGGGTCATGCCATTTGGGTTGAAGAACACAAGGGCTACCTATCAAAGGTTGGTCACCAAAATGTTCAAAGATCAACTCGGTAAAACCATGAAGGTGTATATCGACATGCTGGTCAAGTTCGTGAAGGCAAAGGATCATATTGACCACCTAACGGAAGCTTTCGATATACTAAGAAAGTACGGAATGAAATTAAACCCCGAAAAATGAGCGTTTGGTGTAGCCTCGGGAAAGTTTTTAGGTTTCTTGGTATCCCAGCGAGGGATTGAGGTCAACCCAGATCAAATAAAGGCTATTGATGGGATACCAGAACAATTGACTACTAAAAAGCAAGTCCAGAGATTGACCGGTCAAATTGCCGCCCTATCCAAATTCATCTTGCGGTCGTCCGATAGATGTCACAGGTTTTTCAGCGCATCAAAAAGGATAACGGCCTCGAGTGGATGCTCGAGTGTGTACAAGAACTGCAAGAACTGAAGGCGTACTTGTCATCACCACCCTTGCTCTCAAAACCCGAGCTCGGGGAGTGCCTAATCGTTTACTTCGCCGTCTCAGAAGTAGTAGTGAGTACGGTCTTGGTTTGAGAAATCAGAGGTGCGAAATCTCCATTTTATTATATTAGTAAAACATTTGTCGATGCCGAAATGAGGTACCCTCACCTCGAGAAACTAGCCTTGGCCGTGGTCGTAGTTTCACGGAAGCTTAGACCCTATTTTTAGTGCCACTGTATCTCGATCGTCACCACTTTTCCTTTAAGAAGCATATTACACAAACCCGAGTTGTCAGGGAGGCTGGCCAAATGGGCCATCGAGTTAAGTGAGAACGACATCACTTATCAGCCTCGCATAACGATAAAGTCACAAGTACTCGCCGACTTCATCGCAGACTTTAGCGCAAAAGTAATTCCTGAGGCTGAAAAGGAATCCACTCAAGCTTCTCTTCAAACATAGGACCTTTGGGTCCTGCACACCGATGGCGCATCCAATGCATGCGGGTTTGGTTTTAGACTCGTACTCGAGGTTCCCACCGGTGACATAATTCGCCAATCCATAAGATGCCCAGACATGACTAACAACGAGGCTGAGTATGAGGCGGTAATTGCAGGATTAAGACTAGCACTCAAGTACGGAGTGAAGCGATTAAAGCTTCATTGTGATTCTCAGCTCGTAGTCACCAGGCTACTGGTACTTTCCAAATCAAAGAGCAGAGGTTGCAAAAATATCAGACCAATATCTGTAGATTGTTACCTAATTTCGACGAGTACCAGCTCGACCAAATTCCACGAAATTACAACGTCGAAGCAGACAGACTCGCCAAGTTGGCCGCTGCCACCAAAAGTGTAACCCCTGGGTATAAGAGTGTAGTTCACCTCCTCAGCTCGACATTGGACCATATCAAGTTAAAATATGTAAATCTAACTTGGGACTAGCGCAATTGTATTAAAAACTATTTTCATGACGACACTATCCCAAACGAAAAAAAGGAAGTAACAAAGCTGAGAATGCAAGCTGCCAGGTATAGCCTCCTACACAACAACTAATACAAGAGAACGTACGGCGGTCCCTTGGCAAAATGCTTAGGCCCTAACCAAACCCAAAGCGTCCTCGAGGAAGTCCATGAAGGTCATTATGAAAGTCACTCTAGTGACCGAGCACTCGTCAGGTGCCTCATACGGGCCGGATATTATTGGCCCAACTATGAAAAAAGACGCTCTAGGATTTGTGAAGAAATGCGAGCAGTGTCAAAAATACCCCCCCGATAATTAATCAAGCAGGCAAGCACCTCCACTCTGTCACTTCTCTGTGGCCTTTCATTAAATGGAGAATGGACATCGTGGGACCACTTCCACCAGGACAAGGTAGCGTAATATTCCTTTTAGTTTTAACTGACTATTTCTCCAAGTGGGTGGAAGCAGGAGCATTCTCCCAAGTGCGTAAGCAATAGGTAATCGCCTTCGTATGGAAAAACATCATTTGCCGATTCGGCCTACCCAAAGAGATAAGCTGTGACAACGGGACCCAGTTCAGGGGAAGAAAAAACACCAAGTTCTTCGAAAAATGACATATTAAAAGGATACTTTCAACTCCTTACCACCAAGATAGCAATATATAAGCGGAATACTCCAATAAGTCTATACTAAACATCATGAAAAAGAAACTCAAAGAGGCTAAAAGATTGTGGTCGGAAGTATTCCTAGAGGTATTATGGGAGCATAGAACTACCCCGAAGACGAGCACAGGAGAGACACCTTATTCTCTAGTCTACAGAACAGAAGCAATTATACCAGTCGAGGTCGAAGAATCCAGGCTGAGGTACTCCCATAAAAGCGGCACCAGCAATGACGAGAGTAAGAGGTAAGATCTCAACAAGGTTGATGAGCAAAGAGATATGGCATACATAAGGATGGTCGCCTAGAAACAACAAGTAGAGAGTTACTACAACAAAAAGGCAAAGGTCTGATTGCTCAATATCGGGACTACGTACTCAAAGCTAAAACCAAGCAAACATGGATCCACGAGAAGGCAAGTTGGGAACGAACTGGGACGGACCATATAAAATTATAGGCAAAGCAAATAAAGGCTCATTCCAATAGGAAACCATGGAAGGGAAACCCCTGCCAAATAATTGGAACATCAGCCACCTCAAGTACTTCAACTTCTAAAAAATAAGAAATGCCCTGTAAGTCGTACCCTTTTTTCCCTCACTTGAGTTTTGTCCCAATAGGGTTTTTCTCAAGGAGATTGTTAACAAGGCGACGAGTGGGATACTTTGAGTTGAAGTACACGAGAGCAGATAGATATTTCATTGCTCGACTCCTCAAGATTCTCCAAGTCAAAGAATGAAGGGACTAGATATACTGGGACTGGAACGCCAGCCAACACCCAAAACTTGTAACTTTCTCCAAAAATTGCATAAGGGCAAAATAATGTAATCAGAGCAACGACATCAAAATAATAAAAATACACCTTTATCGAAACTGCTCCCCTGAATGGCTAAGTTCAACCAAGCTCAAACAATACCTATCGGCCCTCGGCCACAACTTGATGAAAGGTTAAGTTCGACCAAGCTCGAACAACACCTGTCGACCCTCGGCCATGACTTAATGAAAGGTTAAGTTTGACCAAGTTCGAACAACACTTATCGTCCCTCGGCCACGACTTAATGAAAGGTTAAGTTACGACCAAGTTCGAATAACACCTATTAGCCCTCAGACACGACCTAATGAAAGGTTAAGTTTGACCAAGCTCGAACAAAACCTATCGGACCTCAGTCACGATTTAACTTAAAAATATGTTCAACTGACTCGAACAAAGGCCAATACACTGACGACCACTCAACACCATGGCTATTGCAACTTAGAAAATAACAATGAAGAAAACACAGAAGCAAAACACAAATACAAAAATAAGAGCGCACAAAAATAGAAGTCATATATGAAACCAAAAGAACCTTTATATTCATAAAGAAAGTTTATACAAAAGACGCCAACCAAATACAAGAGATGAGAAAAACACACAAAAAATATTAGTGGTTGTCGCCGTCTTGACCTCCATCGTCCCCTCCTTCCCTGTATCGACCGTAAGCGGAGTCGCACCATGCACTATCCGTGAGCTGGTCCACATATCCCTCATCACCTCCCTCAGAGTCATCCTGAGATATGGCGGGGTCGTAGTCACATATAAGTCGGGCCTCATGAGTTTTGACTCAAGCCACCTCGATAGTCGTCTCATAGACAAAGCACGTCTTATTCAAATCATGATCACGTCCAGCCAGGATTTAGCGAGGATCCACTCCTCGTACTACTCTCGAGGAATATTAGGATATTCAGAGGCATTAGACGTAGAGGGCTGCGCAAGCATTTGGGCATTTTCGGCCTCAAGAGCAGCAATTCGGTCATACAACTCAGAATTCTCCTTACCTAATACCCCAACTCTCACCTCGAGCCTGGCTTCCTTAGCCATCATCTCCCTTAAAGCCTCCGATCGAAAGGACTCCACCTCCTCGAGCATCTGCTGCTTCTTGGTGACTTCCCCTCTGAGAGTGTCGATCTCAAGTTAGCATCCATCCAACTGACTTCGCGGCTGAACCAGCTGATTCTGAAGATCATTGCATTAGGCCTCCACGTCCTTACTCATATCGAGCTCCTCCTCTTTTCTCCTCAATGCTCCCTCGAGGATGCTGAATCTCTCCACTGCCATCATCAACTCCTTGTCTTTCTTCTTCAGCTCTTCTCTCAAGGCCGGCACGTCGCCCTCCTTACGAAGTCATATCCGAAGGTCCCGCTACTTTCCACGGTATTCTTCGTACTTACCCTTCAACTTCACATAAATTTCTTTCCATCTTTTCTTCCTCCAAGCACTCTCAATTCCAGAATGACCATCTGCAAATCAAAGAAAAGGCAAAAGTTAAAACTTAGAAATGAGTAAGACAAAGGGAAAAGAACGAACAATAGTCATACTTACCTTGAGAGCAAGACCGATAATGTTCTTTGATAGGGTACTATCATTTATCTCCTTGAGGGTCACACCCTCAGTATTAGATCAAAGAGGACCGAGAGCGGGGACCACCTCCTCGGTATTTCTTAGCAAATCACGATCTATTAGGATTGTGATGGTCCTTGAGCCTCCCTTCATCCTCACCTCGATCTGAGTGAGTCCCTCATTAATCATCCTAAGATCGTCAGGGTCCATGTCGGAACCTGACTCATCGCCCTTAACGATAATGTCCTTTCCTTTGTCCTCGTCGGCCAGAGAAGCAACTGCTACTGGCCTGGAAGTTGAAGCCTCATCTTGCCTCGCAGACACGGATCCATCACCAAGCGTCCTCTCCATGACCATCTCACCCTCGGGACGCAAAGGCACGCCCTCATTAACCTCTTCCAGTTGTGGGGCCTTAGAGGTCGCCCCAACATCGTCTCCAATGTGTATCGTCACCGTCTCCCAAAGCGTTAAGTCACCTTATACTGAATTGACGGCTAAGGTAACTCCCCTCCCATCGCCCACAGCCTTACTCTTGCAGGGCCTTGGGTCCCCATCATAGGGGGAGACTTCATCATCTTCGTCGATGAGTGAAAACATTTGAGGAGTGGGCGCAGTAGCTGAGATGGGGGTGGAGGCAGAAGGCGCAGTTAACCGAGATGGGGACAAAGGCGAAAGCCGCAGTAGCCGAGACGGGGATGGAGGCAGAAGATGTAGCGGCCCTTCTGCTCCTAAACATGGGCAGAGGGGCCCTTTCCTTCTTGTAGTCTCCCTGACTGAACCTAAAAAAATATAGAAGTTTACAGCAGCACAAGCTAGTATGAATACTATCACGAGTAGAAGAAAGATTACCTATCGAGGGGAGGGCTGGTTTGAACTTCTGAAAGAAACTTGGCCAGTCACGAATCTCCACGGTGTAGGGGAGAACCTGCCTAACCCAGTCGGCAAGATGTGCTGCCAAAGGAGGAGGACGATTGGTGGCTGCAGGAGAAGAAGTATTATTCGACCAACTTGGAATAAACAAAGTACTTGAAAGGAAAAAAGCTAAATGTGCGAACACTTACCAATATGTTTCCAGGCCTCAAGGAAACCATCAGCATTGGCCGCAATGGCTCAGTCTTGACGAAGAAGTAGTCAAGCCAGTACTGTCGACTACCCTTATCGTCCATCTTCACCACCAAAATTTTTTCCCCATGATGTCGAAAGTTCAACATCGTCCCTCTGTAGAAGCTAGGCGCGAACAGATGCACCAAATGTCGCATCGTGACCTCGACCCCGGCAAGCTCAGCAAACTTTGATAACATCTTGATAACCTTGTAAACATAGGGGCTAGCTGGGCGGGGCAAATGCCATAATGGCAGAAAAATTCCTCCACCAACGAGAGAAGAGGGAACAAGTAGCCAATGGTAAACGGGTAGGCATAGAGAGCACAATACCCAGGACGGTGATCGTGCACTTCGTCTTTACCAGCGGGGATCAATTCTACATGGTTGGAAAGGCCAAACTTGGCTTTGAATTCAGCTAACTGACTAGACGCCATTGACGATTGAAATTTTTTGGGCGTAGTGTCCTGCAACCGTTGAAAGTCGAATCTAGCATCGGGGTTACGAGGGATAATCTTCTCCACTGAAGGAAGAGATTCATCCTCAGTAACGACGACAATGTCCTCCCCGTCATCAGGGAACATAACAGCCAAAGGAATGACGTGCCTCTCTTTATCAACATTAGAAGGAAGATTAGAATTTACAAGATGATGAGAGTATGAAAGAAAGTTAAGGTTCAGAAGGCAAAGAAGACTCAAGAAAAGGAACGAAATTTATGAAGAGCAAGGATGGTATGAAAGGAAGTTAAGTTTGAATAATGAGGAAACAATCCCTGTTTATAGAGATTGAGGCATCGAACCCAAAATGATTCATCATAATTGGCACTAGAATCAAAACAGTAGAGACAATCAAAGGTCATGCGTGAATCGACGCAATGCGTCAGGAATTGACATCATCATGACTCATGACTTCACTTCTTTTCTTGTACTAGATGATTCCAACAAATCACCCGAAAAATTTAGGAGTTTGAAATATGCGGTCCATAAAGGGCCACATCGCCTGTTTGTCACAGCGATCACGACCGTTGTTATCTGTTCAGCAAACTCGCCCACGAAGACAGCCATGAGCTCTATTATTCCCAGATTATTTCAAAGTTTTGCCATTTTAGTTACTTCAATGTTTACCATGTATATTATTACTGATTAATTTGAAATTTTGTTAGAACACCTTCGGTATTCGACTAAATCACCTTAAGTGTTCTTGATTAGATGTTAATTTCCAAACCTGAATATCCAAAAGAGAAGATTCTTTCAAATGGCAAAACCTTCCCAGGCCATTAAAAAAATGATCAACAAATTTGCTGCAAAGAATAAGATAAGATTATAGAAAGCTATTTCCAAAGAGCGACTGGTGGTTGGAGGTGAGAGAGAGATAGGGAAGACGGAGGTGGCAACACTGATGGGTTACTTTCAGTGTGGCTATGGTGGCCGGTTTTTGGCTGGCGAGACTGCTTCTACGGGGAAGGGGAGGATACTATGGATCCGAAGAGAAAATATTTTTATTGACATGACTTTTTTTTTATTGGTTACACTCCCACATAGCCGAGCTTGCACTTCAGGCACTTAATATTCTTTGGGGCTGATTTTTTTGTGTTCAATAGGTACACTTTGATAGTAGTTTGAGTGCTTAATAGGTAGTATAAGGGTTAGTTGAAGTGTTAAAATGAAAATTGGAGCCAACTTTAAGGGCTTGTCTATATATTTGGCCATTATTCTATTCACTTTATGTGACAAACTAACTAATTTTGAGATCTTTAAGTTTTTTTAAAATAAAATCTACATGTTTGAAAACTGCATAAAAAGTACTATAAGTTATAGAAGTTAACAATTAAAAAAATTAAAAAATTGAAAGACAAATAATTTAAAAAAAACAATTCACTCTTCAAATGGTAATGTATCACATAAAGTAAAACATATAGAGTATTATTTTATAAGGTTACTAATTAATTTATACATATTTATTTTAATTACTTTAAAATAATCTGATTATATAAATATATTTTACACCATCAATTAATAAAACGAAACTAATAAGATGATGGACGATGCACGCTCCACTTCCGTCATCTACCATAATTCTCTTAACATCGGTATCTAAAATTCGTAAAGTAATGACAAGTGCGTCATTACGAGGGAAAGCCAAACCGTCGAAATCTCACTCATCGAAGATGATACTTTCTTCGAGTCTGTCATACCGTTCATGGGTGATCGATCTTTTGAGCTTGTGGTGGCAGTGAATTTTATGCCATTGATAGAGGCGTCGTCACTGCCACCAATAATCATAATGATGGTGTGAGCTGGTGAAGGGGGTTTTGGCGGGCCTGGACGTTCTCGACCCCTCGCCAAGATGTTCCTTCCCTTGTCACTGAGCAGTTCTTTGAGATGCCCTTGCTGCAGCAAGTTTGCCACCTCTAGCCTAAGGGCGATGCAATCTTTTATTTTGTGCCCACGTTCTTGGTGGAACTCGTAGAGGGCATCAAATTACCTTGTGTTTGGGTCCGACCTATCTTGGGCGGCCATTTGACTTTTGTTCCCAGCTTCTCGAGAGCGTAGACCATTTCTGTAGGCGATACGCAAAAATTGTGAGCATATAACAAAGGAGCATACCTCGATCATTCCTGTGAGTGCCTGATCTCGGCCTAGACGGGCCATCTTCATAATGGAAGGAGGGAACGGGTGTCCTAGCATAGGGTTAGTGTCGTTTCTTGCCCGGCCGCGACGCTGGGTGGTCTCTCCTCGTACTATCTATGTGTTCTTTCCTTGGCTCAGATTGTACCAAGGTGAGCCGTCGAGTTGGTCCATTGAGGTCGTCGTCCTCTGCTCTAACCTCGGCATAGTAGGCATTATGGATTTCGTCTCAAATGGCCGGTAGATACTTCATCAGCCGACTCAGAAGCTTTATGGTCACCCTCGAACCTTCTCTGCTCAACCCATTCTGAAAGGCTGCCACGGCCATCCCTTCAGAAACATTTGGTAAGGTCATAATCCTCACCCTATTGAATCATTAGATATTAATTTAAAATTTTGTTAGAACACCTCCGGTATTCGACTAAATCACCTTAAGTGTTCTTGATTAGATGTTAATTTCCAAATCTGAATATCCAAAAGAGAAGATTCTTTCAAATGGCAAAACCTTCCCACGCCATTAAAAAATGATCAACAAATTTGCTGCAAAGAATAAGAGAAGATTATAGAAAGCTATTTCCAAAGAGCGACTGGTGGTTGGAGGTGAGAGGTAGGTAGGGAAGATGGAAGTGGCGACACTGATGGGTTACTTTCAGTGTGGCTATGGTGGCCGATTTTTAACTAGCGAGACAGCTTCTACGGGAAAGGGGAGGATACTCGATAATAGATCCGAAGAGAACATATTTTTATTGACATGGCTTTTTTTATTGGTTACACTGCCACATAGCCGAGCTTGCACTTCACGCATTTAATATTCTTTGGGGCTGATTTTTTTGTGTTCAATAGGTACACTTTGATAGTAGTTTGAGTGCTTAATAGGTAGTATAAGGATTAGTAGAAGTGTTAAAGTGACAATTGGAGCCAACATTTAGGGTCTGTCTATATATTTGGCCATTATTCTATTTGTTTCGCTTTATGTGAAAACTAACTAATTTTGAGATCTTTATGTTTTTTTAAAATAAAATTGTCACGACCCATAATTCCACCATAGGTGTCGTGATGGCACTTAGTCTCTAAGACTAAGTAAACCGATTATAATAACAATTCAAACCAATTATTTTTAAATAAATAATCGAAACCAACAGCGGAAATAATTACAAACAACCTCCCAAGACTGGTAATACTGAGTCACGAACTCTAACTGAACATATGAAATTATCTCAAGGATCGAATACTCAATATTGTTTGAATAATGATTAACAGTACAATAAAATAGAAAGACTCCAAGGGACTGCGGCAACCAAGCAGCTCTACCTTGAATCCTTGCGATCCCACTCTAACTCTGTCCGAGTCCGATATCTCAAATCAAGACTAACCTCGGTGGAGTTGTGACGAGGTACAGTCAAGACACTCACTAGTCTAATAACCTGTGCAATATAGTATACAAAAATAATAGAAAAATAAATAGCAGTGATAGCAACAATAATCAACTAGTGATGTAAACAGCAAGGCAACAAGAACTCCATAAATATTGCTCAAACAGGTAATGAACACAAGTACAACCAATAATCAAGTCCTTCAAAATATACATCTTTCATCTATAAGTTTTTCAATAGAAATATCTATAATATAATCCTTTCCAATAAATATATTTCGAACATACTTCTTTCAAATAAATATCGTTCGAATATAATTCTTTCAAATAAATATCTTTCGAATATAATTCTTTCAAATAATATCCTTCAAATATAATTCTTTCAAATAAATGTCTTTCGAATATAATTATTTCAAATAATATTTGGAATATAATCCTTTCAAATAAAAGTCATCTTGTGACACCTCATCTCATAATCATAAAATACGGGTCTCAGCCTACTTTTATATTTCCACGGTACCTCGTGCCAATATCTCTATCACAACCGCACGGACAACTCACGTGCCAATATATCATATTTTCCCTGGCACCTCGTGCCCATATTTCATATTTGTTGCGCCGTGCAACCCGATACCATATAACATTAATCATACATATTGCGGCGTGGAACCCGATCCCATATAACATAATCCGCCTGGCAATAGCCATAGGCTCTCAATTTCAACATAGATCAGACTATTATCAAGTTTACCGAAATAACAAGACACGTTGCACAAGATATAAAAATAAATACAAGGAAAATCACAACATCACATGAAAATTACCAATGCAATAACCCGACATCATCACATAAAACTTACCAACATAATAACTCTACATTATCGCATATCATCCCTGACAATAGCCACATTTATCTCTCCTATAGTCATCCTTACCACTCCTATAATAGACTCCCTTATCCCTCCGCCCTGACAATATCAATAGCTACCTTTATCGCTCATATAGCCACCCTTATCGCTTCGTATAATAGCCACCCTTATCGCTCCGCCCAGACAATATCCCAACACACATAACTACAGTGAATTGCCACCCTTATATCCTCATAATAATAACTCAAATCACACAATAATTTACACGGAATATTATCACGACAACACAACACAATCAATTCATATCACAATTTGCCCAATGGCCACAACCAATTCCAAAGATATAGTAAAATTAATAAATTTCTCAAAAATAGCCCAAGGCTCCACACAATGTATATAAAATCTCAAAATAACAACAGAGATAGAAAAGTAACTCAGCATAGGACAACGACTTCTTTAATCCAGATTTTAATAAATATAATTAATGCCTTATTTTAAACTTATTTAATAAATTTTTTTGCAGATAAGGATTCAATAATTAATTTAATTCCAAGAAAAATATCAAATCAACAAGCACACGGAATTCACATAAAAATCCAAGTGACAATAACATCAAATTATCATATAAAATATAATTTCGACAAACTAGGAACGAAGCATGATAATTCAAGGATTTACTAAGTTCCAACAATTTTCCAATTTAATACATAAGGGTGTCTACGAATTTTAACTGATATAATTTACACATATAAACCAAGTACGTACTCGTCACCTTGCGTATACGGCTTTCAATCACACAATTTTCACATAAGACTCTATGCCTAAGGGGTAATTTTCTCACTCAAGGTTAAGCAAGATACTTACCTTTTTGAATTTATGTCGATATTCCAAAATTGCCTTCTTGCTTGAATTGACCTTCGGACAACTTAAATCTATCCAACTTAATTCAATTCAGTCAATACTAATTATAGGAATTAATTCCATATGAAAATATTAATTTTCCAACAAAATTCGAAATTTAACTCAAAAATCGCCTGTGGGGACCATGTTTTGGAATCCGACGAAATTCATAAAATACAATAACCCATTCAATTACTTGTCCACCCATACCAATTTTATCAAATTTCGATAACAACTCGAACTGCAAATCTAAAATTTTTGTTCTTGAAAAGTTTTGCAAAAATCTTGATTTCTTCCATTTAAATCCGAAATAAATGATGAATATAACCATGGATTTATGAAATATAATCACTTTTGGATATAGGACACTTACCCAAGTCGAATTCGTGAAAAAATCCTCAAAATCGCCCAAGAACCGTGCTCCAAAAATTCAAAAACAAAATGACCATTTTTTGTCCTTAAATTTCTGCCCATCCGTCACTAAAAGTCCATTTTCCGTCACTAAAAGTCCACACCAGAACTTGCTTGCACCAGCAGTTATTTTTTCACTACAAAGGCTCTAACTCCATCATACGAACTCGGAATTCGACAATTCTTATTCCTATGAGTCACAAATAATAATATGAACCTAGTCTTTCAACCGAAGCTCAATTTGGAGCTCATTTTCTCAATGCGATACCAATTTCGCTCGTTAAACAATTAACTCATGTTTCGCGCTAAAAACCCAATCGTGACTTGAAGAAATTAGACCAAACTTTCCAGATCACTCCTATAATTCATTATCAAAATCCTGAAAGTCTCAAAATCAAATTTTGATTTTTAAAACTAAAAATGGACCTTTGGATCATTACATGCTTATGCTAAAAACATCAAACTCTTCCAAAACTCTTTCCCGACAACCTGTAGTATATTAACCATAACTTCTTGTACTCAACTCCAACTGCCAAACGGTTTAAATTTCTGCAAACTAGATATAAAGGGCTACAACTTTTATGTTTTTCTCATCGCCCAACTTCTTCTAGATTGCGAGATATAAGCTCCCAAAGTCAGCCATGTGCAGCAGAAATTTCTGGCGATGCACACTGCTGTAGCCAAATATTGCAGTACCAATTTCAGTTAATCGATCATAACTTTTTGTACAAATGTTCGAATAATGAATAGTTTATCATTCTGGAAACTAGAATCAAAGGGCTACAACTTTTATGTTTTGATAATTTCCAGATTCCTTATAGATTTCGAGATATAAGCTTCCAAATTCAGCTCTGCGCATTAGAAATATCGCTCATTGCTGTAAAAATAAAAAACCAGCAGTTAAAAATGATCTGAAACCACTCCGAAACTCACCCGAGGCCCTCGGGACCTCAACCCAATACACCAACAACTCCTAAAATATCATATGAACTTAGTTGAAACCTCCAATCACATAAAACAACGCTAAAATCACGAATCATACCCCAATTCAAGCTTAAGGAACTTAAGAATTTTCAACTTCAACATTCGATGCCGAAACCTATCAAATCAATTTCGATTGACCTCAAATTTTTCACACAAGTCATAAATGACATAACGGATCTGTAAAAATTTTCAGAACTGGATTTCGACTTCGATATCAAAAAGTCAACTCCCCGGTCAAATTTCCCAAAAATTCAACTTACGCCATTTCAATAAAAAAATTCACTACGGACTTCTAAAAAAATTTTCGGATACGCTCCTAAGTCCAAAATCACCATATGGAGCTATTGGAATCATCAAAACTCTATTTCGGGGTTGTTTACACATAATTCACTATCCGGTCAATTATTTCAACTTAAGCTTCCAAAACAAGAATTGTTTTTTCAATTAAATCCTGAATCATCCGAAAATCAAACTTGACCACCCTCGCAAGTAATAATACACATTTTGAAGATGCTCGAGACCTTAAGCCACTGAACGCAACGTAAATTTTTAAAACAACAAGTCGGGTCGTTACATCCTCCCTCTCTTAAAACATACGTTCGTCCTCGAATGTGCCAAGAATTATTCTAAGGACATTAAATTATTGAGTGTAATATTACACACATACTCGCGAATGATTTTACGTCCCCGCAATTTAACATGGGTCCGACAATACCATCTCAGCTGAAATTATTCCATTTTTTACCCTCATTTATAAACTTTAAAGCCAATTTCTTATACTCCAATTAATTTCAAAAGGCCTTATTATCACATCAACGTATGGTATTAATTTCAACTTGCTATAGCAACTCGTGCCTACGCATACATCAACGTATGCACATAACCACATCTCTGGTCATAATAGTTGTTTATAATTAATTCCAGCATCCTCAATTAATCTCATATTAACTAAAATCTCATTTCAAAATTTCGCAACACTGACAGCAACACGCAAGGCATGAAGACCTCATAATTATTTATCTGAATCAACGAGTCGCATTTAACATCACCTGGGTACTCACCTTATAGGCTAAAATGCAATATTTACAGCACGAATATGGCTAAATATGCACAGAAACATATAAAAGAATTATCAAATAAGCCTAACATGCATGACTCCCCATTAATACTATAGTTGAAATTTAATTTCACAAAGGGAGAATTTAAACTCATAAAATTTTTACCACAAGGATCTCATCCTTATATAACTTCTATCGCGGCTTGTAGCCCAGTTTAAATATTTCACATCATATAAAAATGCGAGGATCTCGTCCTCAACTCCGAATCACAAGTATTTTGCATATTGTGCCAACTGAAATTTTCAATTTCCTTTCTTTCTTATTTTCAATAAATGTCGTAAACAATTTTCTCAACACATTATGAACCCCTCATTCCAATAGGGCATAAAATTCATAAAATTGAAATCAATTATTCTGAAATCACATCAAAACCTACTGTAGTGAGTAATAAAAATCACTTTTGGACTTATAGCCCTCAATGGTGTACAAAAATAAAAATGATAGACACGGGCTAACATCATCAAATCTCCCAACAGAGATAAACATATAAGTGGGCCATAAAGTTACGAAGCTCGCCCATAAGCGGAGCATAATAGGAGGACTCGCCTCAATATTCAGAAACGAATCAAATTAAGGAAAAACATTCTTTTATAACAAATCAGGATCATACCTGTAATAACACCATCTGGTGTAGTAGCCCCAGCCACACCATAGCAATTATATCAATGGGCTGGGCCTCCCCCTCTAGGGCGCCATCTACCTGCCTGTCCTCCACCCCTAACTGATTGTGCATGTGGGGTAGTAACTGGAATAGAGCCTGTAGCCTGAGTATTCTGATGAAATCCGCCTCTCCCAAGTCTGGGACAATTTCTCATGATGTGCCTAGTATCACCACACCGATAATAACCCCTCTGCGGGTTCGACTGCTCATACTGAGTCTATGCCGAATAACTGGAATAACCATTATAGGAACCCCATGTCGATGGTGCATTAAAAGAACTTACTGGAGCACCCTGAGTATTCTGAAATTGTTTCCATGACCCCGCTAATACTGAAATGTAGAATTATTAAGGACGCGAGAATACTGCAAGTCCTAACATCATCCCATACAAATCTCAGCTCTTAATCATGTACAAGTTTTGGAGAACCTTTCAATACCACATATATACATCTCAGGCCAAAACTGATATAACACATGACCCCGTAATCTGATCGTTAATATTGGACTCCCTTCACTTGGTGCGAAGCCATAAGACACAGTCCGATGATGCACAATACTAACCGTCACTGCTCGTACGTCACCAGTCATAAGACACATCAAGCCATTTATTGGGCGCATGTCATCCTTGTGACAGTCAAAATTTCTTCATCGAGTGCCTTGACTGCTAATATGTACCTTTCACTAAATGAAAATCCCATACAAACTACATAGTCTCTAATAGAACCAACTATCTTCAGATCTACATCCACCTCGTGACCCTACCATGATTGTGATGATTAGGCATTAATTAAACCTTCTTAAGATCATACTTATCAACCAGATGTCAGAACCTGCTGCACCCCCATGTGAACAACTGAATGATCTCTCAATACTTCTGCATCCTCGATCTGGACGACAGTGTATCAATGGTTGAGCAACCCTGGCTCCCTTATAACACCTTTGTAGTACCACGAACCATTAACGCATAGTTGATACCGAGTGCACAATTTCATGCACGAGTGGATGCAAAAGAACATAAAATATATACTTCAAGTTGAATAAATACCGCACGATAAGGAATGAAAGAAGTGAAAAATTTTCCTACTAGCTCTGTAGCCTCTCGAAGATAAGTACAAACGTCTCCGTACCGATCCGCAAGACTCTACTAAACACGTTCGTGACTCGTAGAACCTATGAACTTAGAGCTTTGATACCAACTTGTTACGACCCATAATCCCACCACAGGCGTCGTGATGGCACTTAGTCTCTAAGACTAAGTAAGCCGATTATAATTACAATTCAAGCCAATTTCTTTTTTTAATAGATAATCGAAACCAACTGCAGAAATAATTACAAACAACCTCCCAAGACTGGTAATATTGAGTCACGAACTCTAACTGAATACATGAAATTATCTCACAGATCGAATACACAATAATGTTTGAATAATGATTAACAGTACAATAAAATAGAAAGACTTCAAGGGACTGCGGCGACCAAGCAGTTCTACCTTGAATCCTTGCGATCCCACTCTAACTCTGTCCAAGTCTGATATTTCAAATATTTGGCTCTGCACAAAAATATGCAGAAGTGTAGTATGAGTACAGCACAGTCGGTACCCAGTAAGTATCAAAACTAACCTCTGTAGAGTAGTGACGAGGTACAGTCAAGACACTCACTAGTCTAATAACCTGTGCAATATAGTATACAAAAATAATAAAAAAATAAATAGCAGTGATAGCAACAATAATCAACTAGTGATGTAAACAGCAAGGCAGCAAGAACTCCATAAATATTGTTCAAACAGGCAATGAACACAAGTACAACCAATAATCAAGTCCTTCAAAATATACATCTTTCATCTATAAGTTTTTCAATAGAAATCTCTAGAATATAATCCTTTCCAATAAATATATTTCGAACATACTTCTTTCAATTAAATATCCTTCAAATATAATTCTTTCAAATAAATATCTTTCGAATATAATTCTTTCAAATAATATCCTTCAAATATAATTCTTTCAAATAAATGTCTTTCGAATATAATTATTTCAAATAATATTTGGAATATAATCCTTTCAAATAAAAGTCATCTTGTTACACCTCATCTCATAATTATAAAATACGGGTCTCAACTCACTTTCATATTTTCACGGCACCTCGTGCCAATATCTCTATCACAACCGCACAGACAACTCATGTACCAATATCATCATAATATTTTCCCCGGAACCTCATGCTCACATTTCATATTTGTTGCGTCATGCAACCCGATCTCATATAATATTAATCATACTTGTTGCGGCGTGCAACCCGATCCCATATAACATAATCCGCCTGGCAATAGCCACAGGCTCTCAATTTCAACATAGATCAGACTATTATCAAGTTTACCGAAATAACAATACACGTTGCACAAGATATAAAAATAAATACAAGAAAAATCACAACATTACATGAAAATTACCAATGCAATAACCCGACATCATCACATAAAACTTACCAACATAATAACTCCACATTATCACATATCATCCCTGACAATAGCCACATTTATCTCTCCTATAGCCACCCTTATCACTCCTATAATAGACTCCCTTATCCCTCCGCCTTGATAATATCAATAGCCACCCTTATCGCTCCTATTGCCACCCTTATCGCTCCATATAATAGCCACCTTTATCACTCTACCCAGACAATATCCCAACACACATAACCACAGTAAAATGCCACCCTTATACCCACATAATATCAACAGTGAAATGCCACCCTTATATCCTCATAATAATAACTCAAATCACACAATAATTTATACGGAATATTATCACGACAACACAACACAATCAATTCATATCACAATTTGTCCAATAGCCAACACCAATTCCAATGATATAGTAAAATCAATAAATTTCTCAAAAATAGCTCAAGGCTCCACACAACGTATATAAAATCTCAATACAACAACAGAGATGAAAAAGTAACTCAGCATAGGACAATGACTTCTTTAATCCAGATTTTAATAAATATAAATTAATGCCTCATTTTAAACTTATTTAATAATTTTTTTTGAAGATAAGGATTCAATAATGAATTTAATTCCAAGAAAAATATCAAATTAACAAGCACATGGAATTCACATAAAAATCCAAGTGACAATAACACCAAATTATCATATAAAATATAATTTCGACAAACAAGGAACGAGGCATGACAATTCAAGAATTTACTAAGTTCCAATAATTTTCCAATTTAATACATAAGGGTGTCTACGAATTTTAACCGATATAATTTTCACATATAAACCAAGTACGTACTCGTCACCTTGCGTACACGGCTTTCAATCACATAATTTCCACATAAGACTCAATGCCTAAGGGGTAATTCCCCCTACTCAAGGTTAGGCAAGATACTTACCTTTCTGAAGTTATGCCGATATTCCAAAATTGCCTTCTTGCTTGAATTGACCTTCGGACAACTCAAATCTATCCAAATTAATTCAATTCAGTTAATACTAATTATAGGAATTAATTTCATATGAAAATACTAATTTTCCAACAAAATCCAAAATTTAACTCAAATATCGCCCGTGGGGCCCACATCTTGGAATCCGATGAAACTTACAAAATCCGACAACCCATTCAATTATGATTCTACCCATACCAATTTTATCAAATTCCGATAAAACTCGACCTCCAAATCTAAAATTTTCATTCTTGAAAAGTTTTGCAAAAATCTTGATTTCTTCCATTTAAATCCGAAATAAATGATGAATATAACCATGGATTTATGAAATATAATCACTCTTGGATATAGGACACTTACTCAAGTCGAAGTAGTAAAGAAATTCTCAAAATTGCCCAAGAACCGTGCTCCAAAAATCCAAAAATAAAATGAAGGAAATGACCATTTTTGGTCCTTAAGTTTCTGCCCATCCGTCACTAAAAGTCCATTTTCTGTCACTAAAAGTCCATTTTTCGTCACTAAAAGTCCACACCAGAACTTATTTGCACCAGCAGTTATTGTTTTCACTAAAAAGGCTCTAACTCCATCATACGAACTCGGAATTCAACGATTCTTGTTCCTATGAGTCATAAATAATAATACGAACCTAGTCGTTCAATCAAAACTCAATTTGGAGCTCATTTGCTCAATGCGATACTAATTTCGCTCGTTAAACAATTAACTCATGTTTCGCGCTAAAAATCCAATCGCGACTTGATGAAATTAGATCAAACTTTTCAGATCACTCCTATAATTCATTATCAAAATCTCAAAAGTCTCGAAATCGAATTTCGATTTCTAGAACTAAAAATAAACTTTTGGATCATTACATGCTTATGCTGAAAACATCAAACTCTTCCAAAACTCTTCCCCAATAGCATATAATTTATCAACCATAACTTCTTGTACTCAACTCCAACTGCCAAACAGTTTAAATTTCTGCAAACTAGATACAAAGGAATACAACTTTCATGTTTTGCTCATCTCCCAACTCCTTATAGATTGCGAGATATAAGCTCTCAAAGTCAGCCCTGTGCAGCAGAAATTTCTGGCGATGCACACTGTTGTAGCCAAAAACTGCAGTACCAGCTTCAGTCAATCGATCATAACCTTTTTGTACAAATGTCCGAATGATGAATAGTTTATCATTGTGGAAACTAGAATCAAAGAGCTACAACTTTCATGTTTTAATAATTTCCAGATTCTTTAAAAATTTTGAGATATAAGTTTTCAAAATCAGCTCTGCGCATCAAAAGTTTCGCACATTGCTGTCAAAAAAACCAACAGTTAAAAATGATCCGAAACCACTCCGAAACTCACCCGGGGCCCTCGAGACCTCAACCCAATACACCAACAAGTTCTAAAATATCATACAAACTTAGTTGAAATCTCAAATCACATAAAACAATGTTAAGACCGTGAATCATACCCCAATTCAAGCTTAAGGAACTTAAGAATTTCTAACTTCTACATTCGATGCCGAAACCTATCAAATCAATTCCGATTGACCTCAAATTTTGCACACAAGTTATAAATGACATAACGGATCTATAAAAAATTTCAGAACTGGATTCTGACTCCGATATCAAAAAGTCAACTCCCCGGTCAAACTTCCCAAAAATTCAATTTTTGTCATTTCAAGCAAAATTTCACTACGGACTTCCAAAAAAAATTTCGGACATGCTCCTAAGTCCAAAATCATCATACAGAGCTATAGGAATCATCAAAACTCCATTTCGGGGTCGTTTACACATAATTCACTATTCAATCAATTATTTCAACTTAAGCTTCCAAAACAAGAATTGTTCTTTCAATTAAATCCTGAATCATCCGAAAACCAAACTTGACCACCCTCGCAAGTCATAATACACATTTCAAAGCTGCTCGAGACCTTAAGCCACCGAATGGAACGTAAATTCTTAAAACGACAAGTCGGATCGTTACAAAAATCTACATGTTTGGAAACTGCATAAAAAGTACTATAAGTTATGGCAGTTAACAATTAAAAAAAATTAAAAAAATTGAAAGAAACATAATTTTTTTTTAAAAAAAAACACTCTTCAAATGGTAATGTATCACATAAAGTAAAACACATAGAGTATTATTTTATAAGGTCACTAATTAATTTATACATATTTATTTTAATTACTTTAAAATAATCTGATTATATAAATATATTTTACACCATTTATTAATAAAACGAAACTAATAAAATGATACAAAGAATGCTTGTGATACCACTGTTGATAAGCCGGAGGAAGGGCAATATTTCTTGCAATAGGTAACACAAAAGACCCAAAAATAATGGTTGCTATCATTAAAGTTAACTAGTATTAGTATTCGCGCGATGCGCGGGCATCAATCATGTCAAATTATGATTTAGATTATTTAGCTTATGTGCAAATAACCTTAGTATTTAAACTTTCATATAAAATTTATAGATAATTATTAGATCTTAATTAAGAAGAGAACATGAAATCATTTCTCAAATGTCGTAGTGGATAACATATTTTCTTTTTCTTTTTAAATCTGTAACAACATAATTTCTTGATTTTATTACTTCCATTTCGTTCTACGGTCAATATTAAAGAATACTAAGGGCCCGTTTGGCAATATAAAATTTTCACTTTTTTCGGAAACACTGTTCGGCCATGAAAATTTCAAATTTCACCTGAAAATGAATTTCGAAAATTTTTAAAAACTCCAAAAAAGCTATTTTTCAAAACGTTCACTTCAAATCACTCATAAAAATTCAAAAACAGCTTCAAATTGTATTCATTCAAACTTTCACTTCTAATCACTCATAAAATATGTCACTTGGCTTAATTTAAAACTTGTCTTAAAAGTGCCGAGTCGCATTTCTCAATATGCCACTTGGCTTAACCTCATACTTCACTACATATATATTGTTAATTCAAAAAAAAATCATTGCAACTTTTATTAGCTTTGTCCTAATTTTGCTTACGTTTAATATGTCACTTTAATTAATCACATTGTAAATTATCATTCTCTTAATAATATAAAATTTTAGAATTGTTATGAAACAATAAAAGGAGAAGAAGAATATTGCAGAGAAAAGTAGAGAGAGGGGATTCTTATTAAATTAAAGGGATAATATCACATAAACTAAGCCTTGAGTTGAAATGTATCACAAAGGAAAATCAGTGAAATTCACTCCTTTCTTTTATCACTTGGACCAAAATTAAAAGGAGTATTCCTTAAATAAAAAATTATTATAGAAACATTTCTTAAACAATTTAGATTAGATTTTGTCCTAATGTTGTTGATCTATCTTAGATTTTGTCATAAAATCCATTTAAATTTTGTTTTAAAAATGTCAGCGGCTTTTTCCTCAATATGACACTTGACTTAATCTTATGCTTCACTACCCCTTTTAATATAATATATAGATATAGATATAGATTAGTTTTTCTTTCTTAATTCTAGCATATAAAAGAAACTACAAGTTCATTGGATTGTTATGTTTTCTAAGAAAAGAAAAAGAAAAGAAAAAAAGACAAGAAAGTAATGTAGTATGAGAAAAGGAAGTGTTTCACATGGATGGCAATACTCTTTGAGTCTTGTTTACTCCGCAAGTTCTTAGGGAATAACACAAAATTGAATTTTTATTTCTTGTTTAAGAATCATATTCATTGTATATATACGTGAAAATCTGAAACATATCTCCTGTTCCCTGCATAGAACTTTCCAAAATACTACTATGTCTATTTTCTTATTCATTATTCTTTTCACCCCTTTCAAAAAATTAAATAAAGACATATAAATACAATTAAAAAGATGGGAGCAGTAAATGAACATAAGTTACAAACCTTAAGAAAAAATATTTCCGGAGTAATGCATGTTTACCTTTCATGTTCGTAACTTATCCTTTCTTATAATCTTATATACGTTACAAATTTTTACACATTTAATACTTAACTAGACGGTACACGCGATGCACTTGAATCCTGTCTCAATGAATATAAATTTATTTAAAAAATAATATAAAGTTATAAAATAAAAGTGTAATTTCCTAAAGAAGATCATGAATATTGGTTGTGTATAACTAACTGAATAATTAAAGAAACTATCTTAGAAGTCCTCAACATCAATAGTTCAACTTAAAATTTATTCCAAGTTTAAAATTTCAGAATTTCAGTTTTACGGGCAAGAACCTAGTAATCTAAATAATCTTGAAGGATACAACTTACAACGTATAAGCAAATAGCCAATAATCTACGAACTTTAAATAAACAGAAATTAAAATCAAAGTGCAATAATAAACAAAAAAAAGGCATTAAAAAATAAGAAATAAAGCAAGCTAGTAAGAGAATCTACAATTGAAAGCTAGCTAATAAACCCACTCATATTTTGTTAAATGTATATCTTGTTAATTTTGTGACTTTTATTGATTTTTGCTCAATATTGCTCATAATTATAATAGTGCATTAAAATTTTTGAAAGTTACAAGTATAATATTGAATAATATTATTAGTGCTAATCTTGTATATTTTTTTAAAAATTAAATAACTATTAAATGAAATGTTTTTAATAATATTTAACATAAAATTGAGGAATTTCAAAATATATATACATATATTGGTGATAAAGATCAAGTTTGAAATGAAAAGAAAAAACAATTGTTTTAAGTTTTATTCCTTTATTGTAGGTAAATATTATTAAAGAACTCACCTAAAACATTATTAAATAGTATTCTATTTGGTGTAAAAAACTCACGTTTTCTTATTAATTAATTAATAAGTATGTTATGATAGCCAAAGGCTAAAAATTAGGACTTCTTACTTAGTTCAATAAAAAAATATTTAATAACCAAATTTTTAGATGATTAGGAAAGTAACTTAAATTACAATTATGTTCAACGTGAAATTTATTTTTAGATGACAAAAAAGGCGAACAACATTTCGCTAAGAGCGTTAATGCTTTTAATAGAGTAATAATATAGAATAGATATAGATTAATATCAGTAATGGGCATGGGCCATTCAGTTATATAAATTTGAAAAATATCTTATTTGAAGATTAACTTTACAGAAATAAAACGTTTAAAAGACCAAATATCATCAATTTCATCTTTCTACCTATTATTTACTTCAAAAATTATGATAGAATAATTTACTTTATGTTACAAACCATATATTCTATTTTTAATACAATGCATCAAACATATACAAAAGGAGAAAAAAATTTAAAAATATATGTATATATACGAATAATTCAGTAATTATTAAGTCATGTTATAATTAGTGTAACCGTGTTGATAAATTTTTAGCGTGTTAATAGTTCTTTTTGTTTTTCTTTCTTTTTTCTTCGTTGACAATACGCTGTCCAAATCCGATCCTTTTTCCTCCAAATCTGCGACAAATGTGTAACCTCTTTTCACCTTCCTATTTTGACCTTCTTGCCCAACAACCAATAAAAGTCATCCACGTCAACGTTTAGGTATATAACCCTGCACCGTCTCCACAGAGAATCAAACCGTGTGTATCTTCCTGTCAACGTTTACCTTATCAGCAAAAACCAAAAAGTCATCATCCTCATTCCTCCTCCTTTCTCTGTAAATAAATTTTTGTTTCCTTTTTTGGTCCAAAAACCCCTTCACATTTTCTCTATAAATACCCCACCAAAACTTTCTCTGTAAATTTCTTGTTCTCCCCATTTTTTCATTTTTCAATTCCTCTATATCTCCGAATATTGTTTCTATTTGTATCTCGTGCAATATATCGCGTTTTATTGATGGAATCATCATTACCGGTGGAGGAGTTAACCTCCGGCGCAAGTGGCCGGATAATTCCGTTATTCAAAAATCTCCGGCGGTCGGTTTTCTCATACGAAACTTTGCGGCGATTAACAATCTTCTTACAGTCCATTTTCCTCTGGGTAATTCTGTTATCTCGACGCCGGTTTTCCACGTCGCCGTCGTCTCCTCCGCCTTCGCCGTCTTCGGCGGCCACGTCAACGGCGTCAGGGAAGAGGAGGAAATTTGCTCTGCGGAGAGATGAAGAGGATACGCAGAGAAGGAGGGCGCTTGCTGAGGCGTTAGAGATGGTGGTTGAGAATGAGACCGGCGATGACGGTTGCCGGTGCCGGTGGAACACGTCTTTGTTCTTTAGCGTCCGTCGGAATGCTTTGTTTTGCCGATCGTGGTTTCCGGTTTCCGGTGAATTGAAGTATGTTCAAGTTTCCTCTCTGTTTGCAAATTTTCGTGCTTTATTTAGTAAAATCTTCAAAATAGAAAGTAAAATAATGACAAATCGCCTAAATTAGTTGTGATCAGAGGAACGAAATTAAGGATTCATACAGCTAAATAATTTTTATTTAAGTCCTAGATAATCTGTATCAATTATGCAATTGCAGTTGACTATGTTTGTTGATGTGGGGAGTTAATGTATGGGAGGAAAAGCCAAATTGAACAAATTAAATGAATGAAAATGCAAAATGTTTACGTTATGTGTGTTTTATTTACTAAGACTGAGATTTTTGTACCAACTGTCTAACGAGGCAAAGAATTTTTCCTTGGTAGTGCTTTTGGTGGGGATGGCGTAGTTGAGATATGACTATTTCAGCTTAAAAGAATGGAAAACACAAACGCATGGTTGCATAATGACAACCCCCCCTGATTAGTTCATCAGAGTCGTTAGAAGAGTTTCATTTAATTTTAGTACAGAATGCAGTTAAATATATCATGTATAAAACCTAATGGAACTATTTTTCATTTCTATCTTGGCTTCACCACATTTGACATATTCTTATTTGATTACATTAACAGAGAAACTAAAGATGGCCTTTTTCAGTGTTTCTGTCTAAATTCACTCTCTTTGATTGATCTAAGGAGCAATGGTGCTGCAAATTTTGATATTTGTCTTTTCCAATCTGCTACAAGTCAGCTATCTCTTTTGTGACATTTTCAGTGTTTTCCTTAAATTGTTTCTTATTGGTTAGTTTTTTGTTTCAGGGGCATAATTATCGTCATCCACGGACTGAATGAGCACAGGTAAATTGTTTGGTAGCCTTTTTTAATCTTTGGGGGTGGGGAGGGATAGCTGCTGTTAGAAGAATAGGTGTCTTGGCTAATGCGAGTTGTTTAAGCCTTCTTGCTTCAGTACTGAATAAAGTACAATGCTTATCTATAGTTTGGTGCTTGCTGGATAATAATATTCTTTTTATATTTCATTTTCAGTGGACGATATGCTCATTTTGCTAGACAACTGAACTCATGCAACTTCGGGGTGTATGCGATGGACTGGATAGGTACTTTTATCCTGCCCTTTTTCTGAAGACCTGTTTAAATTGGTTAGAGGTCAATCAGCTGATACTGCCTTTAACACTTATCTGTAGTAACCTCTTTATCATCTTACATATTGGTATTTCATCAGAATCATGTGAAAGGGTAATGGTCATACTTAGGGTGCTAAGAATGACTTGCCTTGTAGTTAGGATGGTTGAGAAATGGGTCACTTATGGTTCTTAATGAAGTGCACGTTTAACTTTATCTATTATCATTCTCACTGTATCTCTTCCCAGTCAAGTTCCACAACCCGCTTGTAAAAGCTGGGACACGTTCCCTGTCTGGCCCTGCTTTGCTTTATGGTCTGGTCATCAAACCTTCCATGATCATAAGGTGGGATTCCATTGTTGGCTATCATCTTCCTGCAAATCAGTTCTCCTCACCATACTTGTTTACTTAAATCTTCTGAGGGCATTAATGTAATATCTATGATAGTGTAAAGATACGTCAGTCGTGCTGTGTATATAACTGAATGAAAAATATGTCTCTCCTCATGTCTCTAACTTCTCTTCCTGTGTTTGTTCTTAATGAAGTGCATGTATAACTTCATCCATTATCATTCTCATTGTATCTCTTCCTAGGTGGTCCCTTTTTTTTTTTTTTTTTTTTTTGGGGGGGGGGTTGAAGTTCCTTGGTGGTTTTTCTTCCACTGATGCTTTTTTGCTGGCTAGTCTTTTATCAGGATTATACTGTTTTCTCACAGATACCTCGCAAAAAAAATAAAATGTTCCCTTCCAAAAATTCCTTGATTTTAGTTACGTGCATTAAGTAGGTGCTGCCATATTTTCCGGGTTCATGGACATGAAACTTCTTTAACTGATTGCTACGGTAGGTTGGTCTATTATTTGAAGTGGATGCTTAATAGTTCTATGCAAATGACATAATTGCTCCATTTGACAGGTCATGGAGGGAGTGATGGATTACATGGATATGTGCCATCTTTGGACCATGTTGTAGCAGACACAGTAAGTTGGTTCCTGCTATATATCTGAAACTGTATGCCTTGAGGATTCAGTTCCACATCTTTTTCTTGAACTGGATATCAATTCCTAATTAGCAAGCTGAAGATGTGATCTCCATTTACATGCATCATTCGCTCATTGTTGTCTTAGTCTCTTCCATAGGGCTCACCAGATTACCCAACTTCTTCTCTCATTTATACAGGGTGCTTTCTTGGAGAAGATCAAGTTGGAGAATCCTGGTGTACCGTGCTTCTTCTTTGGTCATTCAACGGGAGGAGCGGTGGTATTAAAGGTAAGGGTTTTGAAGTGAAGTAACTTCAACAATTCTGAAGCCTTTAGTATTCATTAATTATTCTACTGATAATCTGTTCCCTTTCATAGGCAGCTTCTTATCCTCATATTGAAAACATGCTGGAGGGCATCATATTGACTTCACCAGCATTGCGTGTGAAACCTGCAAATCCTATTGTTACTGTAAGGAACCTACTTTTTGATGAAATTACATGGTTATGTTTGTCTGCTTTAGATGACTTTCTAGTCAGCAATGTCTTCTTTGCATGCGCTCTTTAATTTTATGTATGTCATCAAAATGCAGGCTGTGGCACCAATTTTTTCATTGGTTGCACCTAGGTACCAGTTCAAAGGTTCTCACAAAAGGGGGATTCCTGTTTCAAGGGATCCTGCAGCACTGGTGGCCAAGTATTCTGATCCTCTAGTGTATACTGGACCCTTGAGGGTTAGGACAGGCCATGAGATTCTGCGCATCTCGTCTTACTTGATGCGGAATTTCAAGTCTGTCACTGTCCCATTCTTAGTCCTCCATGGAACTGCTGATAGAGTCACTGATCCGTTGGCTTCTCAAGATCTGTACAATGAGGCCGCTTCTGAATTCAAGCACATTAAACTTTATGATGGGTTCTTGCATGACCTTCTGTTTGAGCCCGAACGTGAAGAAATTGCTCAGGATATCATTGATTGGATGCACAAGAAGTTAGGTGCTGGCAATCTTGCAAATGTGTATAGTCAATGCTAGCTTTGCAAATAGTTAATGTTTTGATTGATCAGGGGTTTCAAGGGATGCTATTGTATGATTTATTTGATCAGATATTCAGTTTATTAGCAGCTTCTCCAAAAGGAATCACAAAGATGATTCCAATTATCCAAAGCTTGTATAATATCTAGTAGTAAAATTTTGGAACTCCCAATGTTCTTTTGTTTTTTGTTTTCTATAGTAATGGTGGCTTAGCGATAGACTCTCTAGCCAGTACTATGTATTCTATTGACACAATCTCTTATCCACAGCAGAAAAGTTTTGATGAAGAGAAAGCCCTTGGTTAGATATGTGATGCGTAAACGACATTCAACTTTGCATTAATTCCCATGGACATCATATTTACCGCAGACACAGATCATAAGATTTTGAGAATTTACTATAATGTTGTTTTAAGAATGCTTTTACACTTCTGTAAATTGTTTAAATCTTGTCTGAAGAAGATGATTTTAGGAAAATTGGGCATAAAGGCTGCAAATCTAACTTGAGCAACGACTACCACAATGGGTGAAATTCCTGAATGGAAACATAATTTAGACAATCTAGACTTTAGAACTTTGAAAGAGGCATAATGGGGTGAAATTCCCTTTTAGAATAGTTAAACATAATCCAAATGGAAGGAAAAAACAAAACATAATCCGAACGATAATACACTTTAGATGCTGTCATATCATTTGACTCTATCCCCATTGACATCTTACCAGTATTTATTTTGTCAAATATATAGTAGTATTCTAGGCCAATGCATATATTGTTTCTATTACTTGTGTAGCTAGTAAGTTCCAATTGATTTTAGGAAATAGAAAACCCAAATGCAACAACAACAATCAGTATAATCTCACAAGTGGAGTCACTAAAGATTAGTAAGTATGCAGCCTTACGCCTCCTGTGTCTCTTTCTGTTTTACGTATAACAAGTTTGGAATTCTTCGGAGTATACTTATTATTGACAGAAACACCTTATAATTCTCGCTCATTGTCATCAAAACATCACCACTCTCTCACTCCAGTATTTTGTGTGAAATGCTTAATAAAATAAATTTTCTTTTCTTTTTCAATTATAAAGTATATCAAATTCGCATGCTTCTTGGATGGGTCAAAGAGGAAGGAAAGAGTTTGACGAGAATCGAAACTTACACTATCACTAAACTATTATCCATCTCTCAAAATAACACTAGTTACTTGTCCAAGTGAGAAACATTACACAATCAGGTATTTACTTTTTCATATGTAACATAGGCCTAATAAGCTTTCTGAGCTACCAAAATCACCTAAGTAGATTCTAAAGCTTTCTCAATATTTTCAGCCATGCTTTGCAGGGAGGAGTCAACGTAGCCAAAGAAAAATTCCAAAGTCAACCCATCAATCGGATCAGCAACGAACGACCATTCGATCTGGCACCCAACCTCATCATCACCAATATCATGATCGTCCGATACTTTAAACGTTGCTACATACGATCTGATTCCCATGTTATTGTCTAACACCTCGTAGGTTAAACACCGTTCGATGTTGTCAACGGCCAACAACCTCTCGTGACACCACTTGATGATCGATTCTCCACCGTCTGATGAAGGTGGCATGGTTCTAGTGCAACAACGGATAAGTCCATCTTTCACTTGGTAACAAGTATCAATGGTAGGTAGTAATTTTTCAAAGTTGAAAAAATCTTCAAAGAGAGGCCATACTTGTTCAGCTTTTGCCCCTTTTAGATTTGCAATGGCTTTGCCTTCCCATTTGGACTGTTGTTGGACTGCCATGGCAAAAAGAAGGAGAAATGAACAAGAATCGAAGAAGAAGAAAACGAACTTTTTCGTACAAAGATTACCACTACCACCAGCTTGTCATATTTATATTTAGAAGATTGTGACCTTTAACTGAATATGATATTTCAACATGCTCAAAGGGAAGAGAAAAAGATTACCGTAAATTTGTTGTCATGTGATCAGGAGATTACGGGTTCGAGCCGTATAAGTAACTTATTGTAAAAATGTAGGATAAAATTGCATACAATAGACTCTTGTAGGCTGACCCTTCCATGGACTCCACGTTCACATAGCGAAAGCTTAGTGCATCGAAATGTTTTTTTTTTTTTTTTGAAAGAAGAGAAAGGAAAAGCAAAACCATTTGCGTACTACTAATCAAGAACATTAAATTAGTTAATGGTTGTCATTAGTGCCTAGTTGTGTATTTAAATTGATTAAACCAGATTTAAAGATCCCATAAATGTCGGTTGGCCAGCAAATTTATAGTTTTATGGACGGTTGGGGATATTTATATTAAGGTACTTTGTCTGTCCAATTTAGATCTAAATTTGTGTTAACGGCCAAAATTATGATACCTGGCAACCAAGTTATTCATGATATATATGGCGTCTTTTTCAAATCTGTAGTTTCTTTTGAATTTCAAGATTTTAAGTAGGCGTTTGGACAAAAGAATTATAAAATTCGAAAAAATGGTGAAAATATTTTTTAAATGAAAATGGTATTTGAAATTTAGAGTTGTATTTGGATATAAATTTCAGTTTGGGTTGTTTTTGTAGTTTTATGAGTGAAAATTTTGAAAAATAACTTTTTGCAGTTTTTCAAATTTTCGAAAATTTTCAAAATGCATAAAATTGAAAATTTTATGAACAAACGCTGATTTCGAAAAAAAGTAAATTTTTTTTGAAAAAATCTTCCATCAAATTTTATGTCCAAACGGGCCCACATCACTTCTAAAATAGATAAATCTAACTTCTAAACGATATTCCTTCTGTCCCAAAAACTTGTCATCCTTACTAAAAATACTTGTCTCAAAATACTTATCGTTTTATTTAACCAAGATAAAATTAAGTAATTTTTTTCTCATTTTATCCTTGTATTAATTACATCAATGGGCTGATTTTGTGAATTCATATGCCAAAGAAAAAAGTAGTTTACCTTGTTCTTTTCAATATTTGTTGATCCTTGGAAATTAACAAGAGGGCAAAATAGTCAAAATATTATTCGTATAAATATTTTTTTAAGGGGCGTGTAAAAGAAAAATATGACAAAGACGGAGAAAGTACTATGTAGTAGGTACTAAAAGTGGGACGCAAAGAGTATTAAAGTTATAATGTCGAGGCTCCTTTCATAAAATTCAAGATTTATCTACTTAAATTGAATTAATGGGTGGATTTAATTTAAGATGGGGATGGGGGAGAGAACCTTTTGATGAGGGAATTTGTTTGTAGTTGCCAGTGGGAGTAGTGGTCCAGTAGATTTTGGGCATATATCTGAAGGCTAAAATGATAACTTTGTCCAAAAATTCCTATTTAGCAGTGCGGAAGTTATATAGGCCCCATTTATTCATAAAAAAATTTCTTTTTTAAAAAAATATGTTTGTCAGTAAAATTTTATAAGTTTTTGAAAATATTTTGAAAATGAGTTTTTCAAAAAGACCACTTTTTTCAAGTTTTCAGAAAAATATTTTTCCCTACTCACAAAACTGAAATATTTATTTTTTCAAGTAAAATACATGTTCAAACATAATTTTAAATTATAAATATCATTTATTAACTTAACTTCAAATACTATTTTTTTTTTAAAGTATGTGAATTTTTATATCCAAACACCTGCCTAATATCTGGTCTAAATTGTCTTTTTAGTGCTTTGGGCAGCCAAAACTATGCTCCACACAGCTAAATTCCTTTTTAGCAGAACTCATGTAATGTCTGGTCTGAATTGTCTCTTTGAGGGCTGTGGGCAGCCAAGAGTACTATGCCCTACAGGCCACAGCTAAGCGGCAGACATAATTAGTATCATAAATTTCCATTTTCTTTTATTTTTGTGGTGTACATGTTGGTGGCTTAAAGAAGATTTATCTATTATTCTCTCTCTTTCAATTTATGTGAACCTATTTGAATGGGTACGGAATTTTAAAAAAATAAAAAAATTTAAAATTTATGATCCTAAACAAGTCAAAAGAAGGTCCACAGTATTTGTGTGATTATAAACTTCTCATTAAGGGTAAAATTGGAAGTTTAAACTAAAGTGTTTCCAAATATAAGAATGAATCATTTTTTTTTAGAACGAACCAAAAAAGAAATAGATTCACATAAATTAGAAAAGACAGAATAATATGTTAACTCATGGAATATTTAAAGGTGTCAGTATCATATATAGAGAGAGGGGGAAGGCTAATGGAGTACTAGTTCTTGAGTATTTTGTGGATAGAAATGATTTCAATCAAGCTTGGGGAGATTTGATTTTATAGTCCATTATAAATATTATTTTAATTATTTGATTCTATTTGTTTAACCCAAAATTTAGTCTTTTGGGTCAAAACAATTAAATAAATATTTCGAGTTACTAACAATTAATTTACTATAATTTTTCAAATATACAATATATGAAATACGAATAAATACAAAATAGAAGCAAACTAAGAGATAAAAGGAAATAGAAATCTTCTTGATTATGCGTATGAACGAGATAATAATTTGCCCGAAATAGAGTGCAAAGATTGAACAATAATTGAAAGAATAATTCTGTAATTTCTCAAAGGGATACAAGTCACAAGATATGAAAAGGGGGGTTTAAATAGTAATCTCTTCCGTAACCATTTGACATGTTAGCTCCTCCCCATTACTATTATTTATTGCATTAATTGTGCGTTATTGATTTGTAACGGTTGAAGTAATGACGGCATATCCCGTGTAATCAGAAATGGACTGATTCTTTTCATATTCGTAGCAATTAATGATCCTTTCCATTAGGTCCGGGATTGTCTTTTTATGTTTTATTCCGAACGTATTAGGCACGGTATGAACTTGTTCGATCCCCGAGAGTGTTTCACATATTATAATTGTATGTCACTCTTTACTTTTAATGAGATATGTCGCCATCTAATAGACCTATGTAGCGAGCCTATTTTTCATTAATATACTTTTGCCGCAGATTAATTCAAAATATACTGGAATAAAGAAGATCGACAAATAAAATACAAAGAATTTTTGGACGATCATCTTTTCTGTTTAAATAGTAATTGATCATGAGAATGGAGAGATGATTTCCTCTAAAGGTTTGTAAGCTGTTGAGTCTTTGTGTGGCTAAAAGAAAGCACTTAAACAAATGGATAATGAGAAACTGACTAATCTTGTGAGATGTTTTCATGTAGTATAATAATAATAATAATAATAATAATAATAATAATAATAATAATAATTATACTTACTACGACAAATTTACAGAATGAAAAACATGGAGCGATCAATTGTTTAATTGTGATGACTTATTAGTTCTCGACACGAATTTAAAGATACTCGTAAAAGTATCTAATATTTTATAGCCTCTTTGACAGTGACTTCGTGTATTTAAAAGGGGATAAGTTTCTTCCATGTAAAGTTAACTTTTGTAAGCACATAGAGTGTGAGAATTAGGTGTTTGGACATAAAAATTACTTATAATTTTTTTAAAAAAATAGTATTTGAAGTTAAGTTGGAAAATAGTATTTGAAATTTGAAATTATGTTTAGATATACATTTCAGTTGAAAAAATATTACAGTTTTGTGAGGAGGAAAAAATTTTCTAAAAATTCTCGAAAAATCTCTAAAAACTTGTAAAATATCATGAACAAATATATTTTTGAAAAATAATTTTTTTTTTTAAAAAAAAATCTATGAATAAGCGGGAGTTCTTCAGTAGTATTAGACTATTAGTTGCACAACTCATAAAAATACGTCGTATCCTCAAAGCGGGAGTTCTTAAATAGCAAACCTCGTATGGGGGATAAATTAACTCCTAGAGGAGAATTCATCGTAAATTGAAATCTTCAATCCAAATTATGTTTCTGTCCATATCCACATTTTCCCAACATTGTATCTTTGATATCTATTTTGTCGTATGTCCACCCATAAACAATTCGAGATCGAGCACCATATAATATTGAACTTCGAAAAGAAAAATTGACTGATGATACTTCTTTGATAGAAATATTACTTACATTTTAGAAATGCAAAAGCTCGAAAATCACTAAACTGTGGCAGTGACACCTCTTCTACCTCGGAAATTCATCAACCCAGAATTTTTTTTAAGAAAAGGGTTTAACCAAGAAAATATAAATTTGTATTCCTTCAGTATTTTTATTGAATACGAGAATACAGGAAAATTTTCATGTGAACATGTCATCGCCTTGCTTGAAACTTTTAGTTCCAAAATTCAAAAAAGAAAAAAATAAAGAAAGTTCAGAGCTTCTAATTTATGCAAAAGCAAAATAAAACTAAAAATAAACCTAGCGGAGGAATCCACAGATACATTTGTTTCAGAAGTCTCACATGCGTTGCTCCAGACCCGAGACAACCTTTGACATACAGTCCTACACTTCCTATTTCCAAGGATCCCCAGGAAACAGATTTGTTTATTAATGAGTTTTGCTTTTTCATTTTTTTTTTTTGTAATTTTGGTTTAAGTTGTAAACAAAACCTATGTTCACTTTTACTTGTGCGTTACGCTAAAAATTGATTTTCACTTTTATTATCCCGATAATTTCAACATATCGAGACAAAGATTATTTTTTTCTATTTTACTTTTTTTATTAATTACTCATTTTTTCACAACCATATTTGGAACATTGTGTCAATTATTGAGACTATCTATCATTATTAGAAGTTATATGGTAAAATATAGTGTTTGAAAAAGTATTTTCGGGGTGAGCCCTGGGGCGAGGCGCATCAAAAACGCCCTGAGGCGATGGTGTGAGGCGAAAGTCTCAAGAGGTGTACGTCCAGCAATTCGGATCGTACGCCCGGGCATTTGAGGCGCGTTTTTGTAGTGAGGCGTAAGCCCCAGAGATTTTTTCAAATTAAAATAAAATTTGTTAAATAAGTCCTTTATATAATATCCAAATTCTCTAAAATCAGCTTGTAATTACTCAAAAGTTTTAAAAAAGAACTGAAATGTATTAAATTTAAAAGTCAAGACCTTTTTTATTGATTAAAGCCCTAATTTATGGTCTTTCCCAATTCTTTATCTTGTTCGCTAGTCTGCTAATATCTCCCAAAGCAATAAATATTCAAAAAAATTTTAACAAATACAAAGAGAACTTCAGTCTCCTTCATAACAGCAAGTTCATAGTTCAAATTGCAGATTAGTCATTCTTTTTGTTCCTCCATGTAGAAAACTTTATTCTTTTCGACTCAAGTTGCTTGTGCTTGTAACTAGCGTATAATAAATTATTTTCACACACATATATATATATATATATATATATATATATATATATATATATATATATATATATATATATATATATATATATATATATATATATATATATATATATATATATATATATATATATATATATATATATATATATATATATATATATATATATATATATATATATATATATATATATATATATATATATATATTAAAAATTAAATATCTATGGGGCTTACGCCCCGCGCCTCGGGGCTTACGCCTCGCTGAGACATATATAAAACGTCTTGCTTTACGCCAACGCCTTTTAAAATACTGATAAAATACATATTATAATTTTTATTTCTTAGAGGGGCGTGTAAAAGTCAATTCTTTACGACTAGAAGTGAACGAAAGGAATATAGATATTTTTGCCCGAAACAAATCATTGAATAAACATCATTGTACGTAGAATAGGTTCAACTGAACCTATGGCCTTCTGAAACTATAAATTGCAAATTTACCTATGCTGGATGTTGACAAGAACCCTAGAAGTATAGCTAGATCTCATTTTATTATATCTTATTTAGCTATATTCCTACACAAAACTTCAACGTTCAGAGTCCTTCCCTTCATACCTCACATTAGTGTAATCATTACACGCCTAAAAATTATGAGTACATGACAAGCACTATTTATCAAATCTTTGGATGTACAAATAAAGTCCCACACTTTTAAGCTGAAAGGATTGGGAGTCTATATATAAGGTGTAGAGATCTCTTAATGGCATAAGATCTTTTGGGAAAAACCGTACGGGCTTGACCCAAAAAGGACAATATCACACTATGTTAAGAGAGTATTTGGGCTAGTTTAGCCCAACAACTGATATCAGAGCTCAGATTCGGCAGGACGAGTATGAAGATGGCAAAGTGATGGTGCGGGGCAGTGCACACACAAGAAGAAGCTTGTTGCGAGTTTCGGTTGCCATAATACTCTAACAATGTGGGTGGCACACAGTGAAACTCGGAAATTGACCCGTGGATCGTGGCAGTGGTCACATGAAACTTAGTTCAAGGGAGAGACCCGTGAATCGTGGTAGTGAGCCATGTGAAACTTAGTTCGATGGGGAGATTGTTGGATGTGCGAACAAAATCATACATTGGTAGCTGAAAAGATTGGGAGCTTACATATAAGGTGCAGGGATCTTTTAATGGTGTGAGTCCTTTTGGGGGAAAACCATGTGGTCTTGGTCCAAAGCGGACAATATCACATCATGTTAAGAATATATTTGGCCAGTTTAGCCCAACAAAAACTAACAATGATATTACTCTTCCCCTAAATATTTTACACGTTTCACTTCTCGAATTTAATTTAAATGAATTCTGAACAGTTTTTATTGACGTCAAATTGGTCAACATAGATAGGGATCGGACTTTCTCACTACCAAACAAAAATTAATTTAATGATAGAAGAAATTCGATGCTAAACTGCTAAAATGCATAGTTTCATATTTTTTTAAGTGTGCAGATAATATCATAGTATAAAAAAGTAGTGTGATTTCTCTGTTCTCACCGTATTCGGGCCCGCCCCAATTTAAAAGAAAACAATGTGTTGTTGTGATAAGCATGACAATTAAATAGTCATATTGCTGAGTAGTTGTCAAAGTAACTTAATTTTCAGGTTGTATTATTTTTCTTCTAACCGGCCAAACGCAATATAAACTTGAATCTAAACTGGTTCAGATATCTATGAACCAACAGTATATGGGTAAAATTGGGGATAATGCATGCCCCGATTTTTCGACGAAGAAAACGACAGAAGGGTATGGACGCACGAGATTGAAATCGAGGCTGGGAGTCCTTCGTATCGAGATTCATGAAAAGTGAACGATGTGCTCATCATCGGGTATGATAAAGCGACGCGCCCAGAGCCCAGAACGAGTTCTAAGACCTCGGGAAATACGGTAAACGGTTACACACAACGGATAGAGGGTCATGATATTCGCATCGGATATCACGGCGCGAATCTCGCTCGATGTCGGTTATGGATCAGTAATTAACGAGAAAGGAAGATTTTTACCTTTTTTAGACTTATAATAGGGATGAAACTCTCCTACTATATAAAGGGGAAGTTTTTCTTTTGTAACACACACACTGTAACACGTGAATCAAAGCAATACAAGTTTATTTTTCTGCCTTTTAGGTATTGCTAAAGTTCTTATTTAATTGTTCTGTTCTTCGTTCACAACTGGGCTCGAACCAAAGGTCCAATCAAGGACGAGGTCACGGTTCAATCTAAGTTCGGGCTCGGCCATAACGTTACCACTGGTTTGATCGTTTATTTCATCTTTAACTTGTTTATCTAATATTCTTGATTATTTGTATTAAATCAAACCACGTATCCTTAAAACCTCGTACAACTTTAATTTTTATCCGATTTAAGGATAAACAGTTTAGCGCCCACCGTGGGGTTAAGGATAATAGTGGTGATTTGATACGAATCTCCATAACATGCCATATTTTACGCTTGTTCTTTAAAGTCTTAATTTCAGGTCAGCCCGAAAATGTCGAACTCTCAGTCTGCCCACTTGCAGATGCTTTGGTAAAAGCCCATGTTGGGACCATCAAGGTCGAGACCAGAAAGTCAGACCTTTTCAAGGTTAAACAAAGAGATAACGATATGCTCAGAGAGTTCGTGTCAAGGTTCCAGATGGAATGGATGGACCTGCCTCCGGTTCCGGTTGCAGATGATTGGGTCGTTCAGGCATTCACTCAGGGGCTTAACCCCCGAAGTTCCTTGGCCTCTCAACAGCTAAAATAGAATTTTGTAGAGTACCCGACGGTGACTTGGGCCGACTTCCACAACAGGTACCAATCAAAAATCAGGTTCGAGGATGACCAACTCGGAGCTCCTTATGGGTCTGTTTACCCCATCAGGGCCGATGATAGGTCTAAAAGAGCCGTTGATCGTGAGCCAAGACCGGTCCGGGATCGGTACCAACCATACAACGCAGATCGGAGGGGAAATGAGTTCAGGCGTCACCCCACAAGGAACGAGAAGAGAGGCAATCGAGGCCCAGTAGCCGGGGTCTGATGAGCAAAAATGGTGGACAGGTCGCTCGGGGGTAGGGAAGCACCGAGATTATCAAAGTATAATCTCAACGTTAATACTACCAGCATCGTATCAGCCATCGGGTGCATCAAAAAGACCAAATGGCCCCGACCATTGCAGTCCGACTGTACCCAAAAAGATCCTAACTTAATATGCAAGTATCATGGCACTCATGGTCACAGGACCGAGGATTGCCGACAGTTGAGAGAAAAAGTTGCCCGGTTATTCAACAACGGGCACCTCCGAGAATATTTGAGTGATCGAGCCAAAAATCACTTCAGGAACAGGGACGCCAACAAACAGGTCGAACAAGAGGAGCCTCAACACGTCATCAACATGATCATCGGAGGAGTCGATATCCCCCAAGGACCAATTATAAAGCGCACTAAAGTATCTATCACAAGAGAAAAATGCACTCGGGATTATGTCCCGAAGGGAACCATTTTGTTTAGCGACGAGGATGCTGAGGGCATTGTACAACCTCACAATGATGCGCTGGTAATATCCGTACTTGTCAATAAGTCTCGAGTTAAATGTGTGTTTATTGATCCAGGTTTTTCGGCTAGGGCTGTGCATTTGGATCGGATATCCGAGAATCCGAACCGATCCGCCCTATTCGGATTTTTGGATTTTGGATTTCGCATATTCGGATCGGATATGGATTATATTTTTTTAAAGTTCAGATATTCGGATCGGATTCGGATTGGAATAATTTTAATCCAATCCGATCCGAAATCCGAATTATATGGACATATATAAATATTAGACTTACATTTTAGGGTTAAATCTTCTCATTTCATTCGCCTCTATTTAATCTCTTCTTTCTTAGTTTATATCGAAGTCTCTCTCTCTCTCTAACCTCTCTTCAGATTACTCTGTCCGCTTTTCTTAAGTCTTACCTTTGTGTCTCTCATTCTCAGTCTCTCCTTCATATGAATAGACAATGACGCCTCTTCTTTATTAGACATTTGTTCGGAATTTTAATTTATTTTATTTTGCTATGAAACTTTTGTTTTTGTGTATTACTATGAAAGATATTTGTTCCCTTTTAATTTAATAGAATGGTGAATGGAAATAGTCTTAAAAAGTATCATAGCCGATTAGATTGTTAGTAACCTTAATAAGGCGTACAATCCGATCCGAAAATTTAAAATATTTATCAAATCCAAACTTTAAAATCCGATCCGATCCAATTTAATTTGGATTGGATTCGGATTGCATCTAATAAATTTCGAAATCCGAATTTACAATCCAAAATATGCTAAATCCGACCCGATCAGACCGATGCACAACCCTAAGCTCGGACAACATCATTAGATCAAGGATCATAGAGCAATTGGGGTTACAGGACCAAATCATTCCGACAATATGGGTGTTGAATGGGTTTAACATGGTATGTGATACCACTAAAGGGGAGATAACCTTGACAGTAAACACCGCCGGGACTATCCAAGAAAAAAACTTCTACGTGATCGAGTGGGACATGAGATATAACGCTCTATTCGGAAGGCCGTGGGTTCATAACATGAGGGCAGTGCCCTCGACCTTGCATCATACGTTGAAATTCCCCACACCGAGGGGAGTCAAGACGATCTACGGAGAATAGCCGACCGCAAAGGAGATGTTTACTGTCGACGAGGTAATCCTGATGCCCGCGGTTTCTACATCAAGGAATTCGGAGCCGGCCAGAAAGGAAGAAATTAAATAGCAATCACCGATGCCGGCCTCGGACGAACCGGAGGAACAAGGCGCAGACGGGGAGGGGGATTACGGTGTCCCGAGATCATTCATAGTTCCTGATGGCACTGATGCCACCAAATCCATGGTCGAAGAGTTAGTGAAAATGGCCGTTGGAAGAAGAGTACCCAACAAGAGTCGGGGTCGATTTTCACAGGGAGTTTAATATGGGTGTTAGGGGTATACACTCAATGAAAGCAAATGAAACAACTAGATTGCACTTCCAAACAAAGGGTTTTGATTTCTACTTCTAATTTTACTCTAACAATTATAAGCTAAGAGAATAAACTAGAAAGCGAATGATTATTTTTGTTATTTTTCCAATTGATTAAAAAGCCTAGGGATGTGACCTTAACTTAGGTATTCGTCTAATGGGTTATATACGTTAACACTTATTTTATTGGTCGGGGTGTATAATAGATCTCAACTCTAAGTTACCCACTCAATACCTCTCGGTCATAGAGTGATTTTGCCCAAATGGTTATCAAGCTAAATAGTTGATATGAGCTCAAGTATGGTTCTCACCATATATAGTTTAAACCCTTTAATTAGGCTAATCAAATCCTTAATTATCCCAATTCCTTGTTAGCCAAGTTATCCTAGACTAGGTCCCTCTTTCTCAAGTAAAGACCAAGTCAAAAAGGCATAAATCAATATTTGCAACCATTAATTCTAAAATTAAAGCATAAACTAGGCTAAATAATCAATCATAAACAAGTATTAAATTAAATACCCATAAGGTTTACACACTAGGGTTGGGTCACAACCCTAGTAAGAATCTAGGTGCTCATAGTGAGAAATGAAGAAAATAAAGAAGAAATACTAATTAAACTAATAATCTAAGATTAAAATGATAAAATATGATGTTTAAATCCTAAAATAGTCACAAACTTCCTAAAATAGAAAAATACAACGGCTACAGCAGCTCATACTTTGAAACTTAATCTAAAAATGTGATTCTCGTCTATTTATAGTGGCCTAAAATTTACTGACAAAAATGCCCCTCGGGAGGTTCTACGGCCGCACAATTCCATGTATGGTCTACAAATTGCTTTAACTTGCAAGGACATGGATTCTACTGCCACACAATTTGGTCTGCAACTGCAGTGCATCTTCTACGGCCGCACAATTCTTATGCGGTCCGCACTTCAGGCAAGGCTTCAAGTCTTGGTCATCTGCACACTCTCTGAACATTTGAATTTCTGTCATTACAAACCCTGTTCTACGGCCACACAATTCATGTGCGATCCGCACATTGGCTTAAAATCTATTGGGCATCTTCACTTGTTCTGCGGCCGCAGAGGGAATTCTGCGGTCCGCACTTTTTCTGCGGCCGCAGAAATACCTCTGCGGATCGCACTTCTTAAGTTCTGCGCCCCTTCTTGCCTTATGAGTCGAAACATTCCTTTTTTAGTCGGATTTCTTCATGAGAGCCCAAGTTTCCAACATTCCCGCAATTTGCACACTTTCATTAGTTTTGGGAACATAAATCAATACTTTCAGACTAAAATAGAAGCAAAAAGGTGCTAACAAATGGTCAAAATCTACACTTATCAACTCCCCCAAACGTAAGTCTTTGCTTATCTTCAAGCAAATAAATTAGTTCCCACCTCCTCGAAGTTAAAGGTCATTTCAGCGAGTCAATGGTGAGCCATTCATACATCAGTTGGTACCAACAATTACCCACACTACTCATGCATTATCAACAAGGTGATAAGTCGAATATTCATGCATATATAGTTCTAATGTGACATTTGAGATTCAAGAACTGACTTTACTCATCAAGGACTCTTGTTCTATCTTGTAGGTGATGGTGGACTCCAAACTCGTCCTCCTCTACTTTCCATTTTCCAAGCTCACTTGATAAGTTAGTAGTCAATATTAAGATTCATGAAAGGTTCACTCTTCTATCACAAGATAATGTCACAAGTATAACTTCAAGTACCATAGGCTTGCCCCTCATGTAGATCACCACTAATGTAAGCTCACTCGGTTTGAAATCAAGTAGGACCTTTTTTGATTTGTAATGAAGGCTTTTGGATTAGGGTAGGATACCATATTGGTAAGTGGTTACACTTTTCCTTAATCACTCTACATTTTCATTTCTCGGCTCACAATTAATAATTCTTAGTAGCATTTCTTTTCATTGGGGGCTAGAGAAACTTGACATCACTCATTCTTGTTCATTTCATTCTTTTTCTCCCTTTTTGATTGATCATGTTAGGGATCATTACCTCTTTTTGAATCCATCAACCCTTCCACTTATTCACTTTTTTGTATTTTTCTTTTTGTTCTTTTCTTTTCTTGCCTTTATTTTTCATAGAGATCATTTCTTTTCTATTTTTGTGCCTTGATACCTTTTTCAAATTCCTCATCTCTCCCCCAAATTTATGCTTTAATCCACTTATTTCACAAGAGTGTTAAGAAAAGTCCGGGTGCCAAGAGAGGGTCATGACAAAACGGGTAAATGCTTATAACATGGTTATCAAATGAGAAAGACTAGAGGGTCAAAGGGGGTTGACTAGGGATAATGACATTGGTTGGTAATATAAAGCTCAAACGGTCCAAGGAAAGCCTACAATCACTTATAAAACCAAGCAAAACTTAGGATTTCACCTTGAAACACATTGGGCAAGCTCTAGATCATTCACATGGATACTTGGACTAGCAAAATTTTATCTCACCCCTCACGCAACTAGATTGTAAAAGAGGATAGAGTCGAGAGCCTACAATGACCACATTCAAGTTTAAAGATCTCTATGATCCGATAAACCACTCGATGATCATCAAAGTCAACTCAAAAGTCACAAAGTCACTAACTAGAGCTATTTCTTTCAAAAACCTTGTCTCTAACCATAAACACGTAGTTAAATGTGTTGGTACCAAATGAAGCATGATTAACTCTTCGAGAATGACTTGATTAGGTCTTTTTATTCATTACTACTACTACTACTACTACTACTACTACTACTACTACTACTACTACTACTACTACTACTACTACTACTGATGCTGCTGCTGCTGCTCATCTACTGCTGCTGCTGCTCATCTACTGCTACTACTGCTCGTCAAATTGGCCAGCTGGTGCTACCGGTGCAGATGGTGCTGAAGGATCTGGGGCGGACGAGTGCGGGTCAAGCAGCATATCAAAAGGAAGGTCTCCAGCTGTAGCATGTCTAGTCACCTCCTTCCGGAGCTTATCCATTGATTTCTTGCTTACCTGGGACTTCCTCATCTTCTTTACTTCCTTTCCTAGCTCCTCAATAACTGACCGGTGTTGTACCAAGGTGTCCATAATTGTCTTCTGGTTCTCTAGAATCTTTTTCAGTGTCTCATCAATGTCAGAAGGAGCCTATGGTACCTGAGTAGTGGACTGCGCTACAACAGTACTAGACAAGTCAGACATCTTAGAAGTAGCTGTCTGCCTCCAGTTGTTAAGACTCATCAAAGTCTAGGAGACTCGCAGAGCAGATAGTGGAACTGTGGTCACGAGCACTGGCTTTAGAGCTACTCTAGGGGTTGTGGTAGGAGCTGAGAATGATGGTGGAGGCATAGCAGCGGCACTGGTAGAAGGCTCAGCAGAGGTGGATGGAAGATCAGCTGTCTAAGAAGCTACCACTGTTGACTCATTAGACTGGCCTATGGTGGTAGAAGGCTGGACTTTCTTCTTTGGGTTGCTCGCATCCATCAGTGAATACCAGTTGAATGGATTCTTTGGCTTAACCTCGGTGTCAAAATCTCTCGGCTCTACCTTTGTATCACTAAGGTAATCTGTGATAGTGTTGGGATAAGGGTAGGCCGAGCTATCCTGCCGTGCAATCATTGAAATGTTAGCCTACTTCACAGCACCCACATTGATTTGGTACCCGGCCATAATGGAAGCCACAAGAACTTACCGAGGAATAGGAAGGTGAGTCTCGTTCTGGCATGGATCCAATCTGCTACAAACAAAGGTCTGCCACCCTTTTGCCTCAAAACTCAAAGTGCTCCGCTGAATGGGAACCCCAGCCGTAATCCAGGGTGGTGGTGGCCCTAGTGGTGCTAAGATCTCAGCCATCCAAGGTCGGACTTCCTCCTTCAGTGCGCACTTCTCCAGATACTCCTTTGGCTCAACATCCTCAAAGCCCAAGTACATATTTAGCGTATGCTGATCAAACCTCACCTTGAGGTTGCGCACTTTGGTTACCTTCGTCCCTTTATTTATATGAGAAACATTGGCATTGAACTCTCGGACGAGGTATTCTTTGGCATCCTCCACTCTCTCGGTGAACCACATCCACCCCTTTCGTGCCTTGAACTATCTCAATATTGCTGGGTTGTATGTCTCCAAATATTTCACTAAAAACTGGCGCTCAAGAGTCAACGACCTCACTGGCCACCATATACAAAAACTAGTGAAGGCAGCCAAGTTGAAAAATCAATCATCTCAGAACTCCTTCTTCTTTGATGTCTCCTGGTCTGTAGTTGTAGCATCTCCCACTCTACCATCATTGGGGATCTCATGTATAAGTTGTGCCTCTGGGACTGGTGTAGCTAATGGCTCAGAAGCCTGGCTAGCACTCTCCGACCCCTCTGAGGTGCTGTGAGATGAAGAAGTCTCATCCCTGAGCTGGTATCTCCCCTGTGGCCTCGACTGTGTGGTCGTCTACTCCTCCTGAACAGAGGTTGAGTTGCCCTCTAACACTTCCCTAGACGGGACATAGGAGCTAGACTCAGAGAGGTCTGCACCTCTCTCTCTGCCTGCTGTGGTTTTTTTCCTGATTGTCTTAGGTTGGCCAAGGGGTAAGGTACCTCTATCTCGACCCTGAGAATATTCCCCTCTCCCTTTTGAAGCGTCGCCTCGGCCTCTTGATCGAACCATTGTCTAAAAATCCAAAGAAGATTGTTAGTTGCAATTTATTGTTCAAGACATTCAGTACTATTGTAGGTAAGGGAGAGACAATTGGACTCGGAGGGGTTATGCATGCAATACATATCGTAGGTAAAAGGGATCTGCGATCCACATAGTTTTGATATGCGGCCGCAGAAGGGGGTTGCGGTCCGTAAAAATCTGGTGTGCAGCCGCAGAATGGAAGTGCAATCTGCACATTTTCACTTATGACTGCACTTTGAACTCTTGAAAATGGTGAGTCTTTGATGACAGAGAAATGGCCTATCTGCGGCCGCAAAGGGAAATCTGTGGTCCGCACAATTTAACTTGCGGCCGTAGATTCCTTCATCACTGAGTTGCTAATTTGTTGATCTGTGGACCGCACAATTTCAAGTGCGGCCGCAAATTTCAAAAAGTTATGAATAAACCTATTTTTTTCCTACTTAGGTTTTTTAATTTCTTGAACAAATAGGCATGGCAACATGGTAAAAACATGAAACTACTGTAACCCAACCGCATTAGAGCATGTATCAAGTTTACCCAGTTCAGATCTACCCCACATGGACACATAATTGAACTCTAATAATAGACAACCTTAAAAAAAGAACTAAAAATCTAAAAAGTAAACTACGCAAAAAATTTAACATGAAATTGAAGCATACCAGGTAGAGTGAGTGCAATCGGTTGATAATCAAGGTGGTTGTGTGTGAGGACAGTGAAAAATCTCCAAGAAAATTCAATAGAGCAACAATGTAATGTTCAGAGAGACAAAAGTGTTGAATGAGCCCTACTATTCTACTTATACCAACTATTTTTGAGAAGGGAAAAGAGGTGATTGCAGCCGCACATTTTCATGTGCGGTCCGCACTCTTTCACCTGGGGGCCTTATCTCAAAACTCCATTTGCAGTCCGCACATTTTCAGGTGCGGCCGCAGAATTCACGTGCGGTCGCAGATCGACCTCCGCACTGACAAGCTCAAACTTCAGAGTATTGGTATTTTTGACATTTCAATTGTGCAGTCCGCAAGAGAAATGTGCGGCCTCAATGCTCTTCTGATAGCACATAGAAATGTGTGGTCCGCACAAATAAAGTGCGGTACGCACAATTTTTAACACTTAGCCATATTTTTGTCCACCTTTCTTGTAAGTCACACTCATCCCTGTAAAACACTTCAAATCAAGTTAGAACACAAATAACACCTAACTACAAAAGAAAAAGGAAAAGAAACATGAGTTGCCTCCCAAGAAGCGCCTGGTTAACGTCGCGGCACGATGCAATATACCCTTAAGTGAAATGAATGACCGCCACCACGTGGCTATCTCCAACCTTGCCCAAGTAGTGCTTCACCCGGTGACCATTGATTCAAAATACTTCATTGTTTTTGTTCTTCAAGTCTAATGCACCAAAAGGTGTCACACCAACAATTTCAAAAGGACCACTCCACTTGGATTTTAGGTTCCCGGAAAACATCTGCAACCTTGAGTTGAACAATAATAGAAGATCGCCCACCTTGAATGTTTTGTTCCAAATGTATTTTTCATGAAGATATTTCATCTTTTATTTGTACAAGGACAAACTCGCATAAGCATGGTATCGAAACTTGTCCAATTCGTTCAAATGTGAAACACTCAAGTTAGCGTCTACATCCCAATTAAGATTCAACTTCTTTAGAGCCAACATTGCCTTGTGCTCTAGTTCCACCGGAAGATGACAAGCTTTTCTGAACACCAACCGGTATGGTGACATTCTGATAGGTGTTTTGTAAGTCGTCCGATAAGCCCATAATGCATTATCAAGCTTCTTGGACCAATCCGTCCGATTAGCATTCACCGTTTTGGACAAGATACTCTTTATCTCCCGGTTGGAGACCTCCACTTGCCCACTAGCTTGTGGGTGATAGGGAGTCGTGACTTTGTGAGTAACACCATACTTTCTAAGTAAAGTGTCAAAAGCCTTGTTGCAAAAATGTGACCCCCTATTGCTTATAATTGCACGTGGAGTACCAAACCTTGTGAAAATATCCTTCTTCAAGAAAGCCACTACACTTCTCACCTTATTGTTGGGTAAAGCAATGGCCTCAACCCATTTGTACATATAATCCACCGCGACCAAGATGTAGATGTTTTCACAAGAACTTATAAAAGGGCCCATGAAGTCAATACCCCACACATCAAAAATATCAATATCCAAAGTGGTTGTGAGAGGCATTTCATTTTTCTTCGAGATTCCCCCAGCACGTTGACATTCATCACAACTTTTCACTAACTCACTAATATCTTTGTAAAGAGTAGGCCAATAGAAACCACAACTAAGCAATTTGGACGCCGTTATCGCTCTACTATGATGACCACCATATGGCGAAGAATGACAAGCACCTTGCTCTTCTTCCGGTAGATATCTTCTTATCACCCCATCCGTACAAATTAAGAAAAGGTATGGTTCATTCTAATAATAATCTTGACAATCTCTTTTGGGCTTCTTCCTTTGACTTGAAGAGAACTCATCCGGAATGATTCCACACATAAGAAAATTTGCTAAGTCCGTGAACCATGGAACCTCTTTCATTGAAATTGCCAAGAGTTGCTCATCGGGGAAGGAGTCATTGGTTTCAAGTCCATCATGCGGCCTCCCCTCCTCCTCCAAATGAGACAAGTGGTACGCCACTTGGTTTTCACTACCTTTCCTATCTTGGATGTCAATATAAAATTTTTGTAACAAGATCACTCATCTAATCAACCGAGCTTTGGAGTCCTTTTTGCTCATAAGATAACGAAGCGCCGCATGATTTGTGTGGATAATAACTTTACGGGCAGAACTTCTCAATTGCAAACACAATAACAAATAGCTCTTTCTCCGTAACGGTATAGTTAACTTGGGCACTATTCATGGTTTACTAGCATAGTATACCAGATGAAAGATCTTGCTGATGTGTTTCCCTAGAACAGCCACAACTGCTATGTCATTTGCATCACACATGAGTTCAAAAGGCACACTCCAATTTGGAGCGGTGATGATGGGGGTAGTTGTCAACTTGAGCTTCAACAATTCAAAAGCTCTCATGAAATCATCATTGAAAATAAATTTGGCATCCTTCTCAAGAAGCTTGCATAATGGGTTTACCACCTTAGAGAAATCTTTGATGAAGCACCGGTAAAAACTCGCATGGCCCAAGAAACTCCGCACACCTTTCACCAAGTTGAGGGTGGAAGATTAGAAATCACCTCAATCTTTGCCTTGTCAACTTCAATTCCATTTCTTGAGATTTTATGGCCAAGGACAATACCTTTCTCGACCACGAAATGGCATTTCTCCCAATTAAGCACCAAATTAGTTTTTTCACATCTAGCCAACACTTTGTCCAGATTTACAAGACAATCATCAAAAGAATCTCCAACCACCGAGAAGTCATCCATGAAAACTTTAAGGTATCCTTCACCATGTCCGTGAAAATAGCCATCATACACCTTTGAAAAGTCATCGGTGCATTGCACAAACCAAATGGCATCCGCTTGAAAGCAAAAGTACCATAGGGACATGTAAAGGTTGTTTCTCTTGATCTTGTGGAGCAATGAGAATTTGGTTGTATCCCGAGTACCCATCAAGAAAATGATATAAAGCACGACCGGCCAATCTATCGAGCATTTGATCTAAGAAAGGAAGTGTAAAGTGATCCTTCCTTGTGACTTTGTTGAGCTTGAGATAATCCATACACACCCTCCAAACGGTCACCGTTCTTGTAGGAATCAACTCATTTTTGTCATTGGTGACCACCGTCATGCCCCTTCTTTGGGACACATTGAACCAGAGAAGTCCATGCACTATTGGAGATGGGGTACACAACTCCGGCATCCAACCACATGATAATCTCTTTCTTGAAAACTTTTTGCATAGCCTCATTGAGTCTTCTTTGATGTTCAATATATGGTTTTGCGCCACCCTCCAACTTGATCTTATGCATGCAAAATACGGGGCTTATACCCCGAATATCCGCCAAGGTCTATCCAATAGCCTTCTTCCTCTTTTGTAGCTCCTCCAATATGGAATATACCTGCACGTTACTCAAACGAGAAGAAAGAATAACAGGTAAAGTAGAACAAGGGCCAAGAATTGCATACTGAAGATGTGGAGGCAATGTCTTCAACTCCAAGATACGTGGCTCTTCAATAGAAGGTTTTGTAGGAGGATGAGTCTTATTTTCAAGATCCAAGGACAATTTCCGGGGTGCATAGTTGTACGACCCCATTCCTTGCAAAGAGTTCACACATTCCATGAAGCCATCCATATCGTCATCATCAAAGTTGAACAAAACGGCCTCCAACATATCACCAACATTGATTGAATCACTTGTTTCATCAACAATAACATCGGTCACCAAATCGACAAAAGAACATACCTCATTGCTATTTGTCGGTTGCCGCATGGATTTACACACATGGAATATTACTTTGTCATCACCAACCTGGAAAGTGAGCTCTCAAGCTTCAACATCACAAAGTGCCTTACCCATAGCAAGGAAAGGTTTCCCAAGAATAATTGGCACTTCATAATCAACCTCACAATCTAGAATTACAAAATCCGCCGGATGAATAAATTTATCAACCCGGACCAAAACATCTTCAATCATACCCAACGGCCTTTTCATGGTACGATCGGCCATTTACAATCTCATAGAGGTCGGTCATGGTTTTCCAATTCCCAAAGTCTTGAAAACCGAATACGGCATCAGATTTATACTTGCCCCAAGATCACAAAGAGCTTTATCAAACTCGGCACTTCCAATTATACAAAGAATCGTGAAAGCACCGGGATCCTCCAACTTAGGAGCCATTGAATGAACAATTGCACTCACTTGATAATTGACTTTGATGGTCTCAAAATTCATCGACCGCTTCTTTGTCACAAGATCCTTCATAAACTTTACATAACCGAGCATTTGTTCCAAAGCTTCGACCAATGGAACATTGATTGAAAGACTCTTCATCATTTGAATGAACTTCTTGAATGGATTCTTACCATTTTACTTGGAAAATATTTGAGGGTGTGGAGGTGGAGGCTTAGGCAATGGTGCCTTAGCCTTTTGCACTACCGGCTCAGGTATGTCAATAATGTGTTCCCTAGACGGGTTCACCTCCTCTTGTGTCTCTTCCACACTATCATCAACATCAATCCGAAATTCCTCATTAGGTTGAATAAAATTGTTCGGGATATCTTCTTCTTGTATCACTTGATCATCATCAACAAGTCGCCTTTAACTTGAGGTGGGTGCATTCCTGCCTCTTCCACTTCTTGTGATAACTGTCATGGCATGCCCCGTATTTTTACCACCCTTTGGGTTTACCACTGTGTCACTTGGTAATGCCCCCTTAGGATGAGAATTTAGAGCTTGAGAGATTTTCCCCATTTGAACTTCTAGGTTGCGGATTGATATGTTGTGTGAGGCAAGTTAGGAATTCAAATCGACATTCTTTTCCATCATTTGCTTGAACATACTTTCAATATGCCCCATCTCATTGTTTGAAGAAGTTGAACCATGGGAAGAATAAGGAGGCAGGTTGCTCGGTTGTTGGTACATCGGGGGCCTTTGAAAACCCGACCCCCGGTTGCCTTAATTGTTACTCCATCCACCTTGATTATTGCCTCCCCAATTTCCTTGGTTGTTTTCATTCCAATTTCCCTGATTGTTATTATTATGCCAATTCCCTTGATTGTTAGGATTTCAATTACCATGATTGTTTTGTGGTCGCCATTGTTGTTGGCTTGGGCCTTAGAAGTTGTTTCTTTGCCCTTGAAAATTGTTCACATATTGCATTTCCTCTTCTTATTCATTATAAGAATCATCTTGCACATAGTTCTCCACTCGAGTTTGCACTTGTGGACCTTTAGTCCTCCTCTTGTTCACCGTCACGTTCACTCCCTCCATATCATTGACTTGCTTATGAGCTTGCACTTGATTTAGTTGGGCCTTTGCTAGTTGAGTCATGGTAGTTGTCAATTCAACAATGGTTTGTCCATGGTCTTGCAATTCTTTGTTAAGGTGGATCATATTCAGATCACCTTGTGGAACATTATCTCGGGATTGCCAAGCCGATGGCATTTCCGCCATCTCATCCAAGATTTCACACGCCTCCGCATAAGCCGTAGTCATAAAGTTCCCACAGGCTAGTTGATTCACTACACATTGGTTGGTTGTGTTAATCCCACGACAAAAGTTTTGTTGAATCATGTTTTTAGTCATATCGTTGTTAGGACATTCCTTAACCATTGTTCTATAGTTCTCCCATATTTCATATCGTGGTTCATTAGGCTCTTGCTTGAATGCCATGATCTCATCTCGAAGTATAGCCATGTGCCTGAGAGAGAAAAACTTAGCAATGGAATTTTCCGCCAACTCATCCTAAGTGTGAATTGAATGGTTCGTAAATCGTTCTAACCAATCTAAAGCTTTCCCCCGTAGAGAGAAGGGAAAAAGCCTTAGCCTCAATGCATCCTCGAAAATATTAGTTTGCTTGCTCCCCCAATATGTATCCATAAAACCCTTCAAATGTTTGTAAGCGTTTTGAGTTGGAGCACCGGTAAAGAAACCCCATTTCTCAAGCAAAGTGAGCATCACATTGATTATTTAGAAGTTGCCCGCCCTAATACGGGGAAGGACTATTGCACTAGCATAACCTCTGTTGGGCAATATCCGGTGTGGAACCGCTCGTGGTGGAGGTAGGGGTGGAATGGGTACATTATCATGAGGTACTCGGACTCTCCGGTTGGTTTGAGGCTCAAGAGGTACCTCTTCTACTTGCTTCTCCTCGCCGTCCAATTTCCCCAAGGGCAAATTTTCGAGATTATTGTTCACCATGTTTGTACCGATAATTTCTCACACAAGTTAGTAACATGGAAGGAAAAGAAGATATTCCAAAAATAAACTCAAATATATAGCGAACACCATTTTACCTCCCCGGCAACGGCGCCAAAAATTGATTCATGTCCAATACGCACTCAATAGTGAGTGAAAACGGTCATTAAAAGAATAGTGGCCAACAAGTGTCAAGGTCGATTTCCACAGGGAGTTTAATATGGGTGTTAGGGGTATACACTCGACGAAAGCAAATGGAACAACTAGATTGCACTTCCAAACAAAGGGTTTTGATTTCTACTTCTAATTTTACTCTAACAATTATAAGCTAAGAGAATAAACTAGAAAGCGAATGATTATTTTTGTTGTTTTTCCAATTGATTAAAAAGCCTAGGGATGTGACCTTAACTTTGGTTTTTGCCTAATGGATTAAATACGTTAATACTTGTTTTATTGACCGGGGTATATTATAGCTTTCAACTCTAAGTTACCCACTCAATACCTCTCGATCATAGAGTGATTTTGCCCAATTTTTTTCTTAAGCCCAAATGGGTATCAAGCTAAATAGTTGATATAAGCTCAAGTCGGGTTCTCACTATCTCTAGTTTAAACCTTTTTATTTGGCTAATCAACCTAATTCCTTGTTAGCCAAGTTATCCTAGACTAGATCCCTATTTCTCAAGTAAAGACCAAGTCAAAAAGATATGAATCAATGTTTGCAATCATTAATTCTAAAATTAAAGAATAAACTAGGCTAAATAATTAACACCCAATCACAAACAAACATTAAATTAAATACTCATAAGGTTTACACACTAGGGTTGGGTCATAACCCTAGTAAAAATCTAGGTACTCATAGTGAGAAATGAAGAAAACAAAGAAGAAATACTAATTAAACTCATAATCTAAGATTAAAATGCTAAAATATGATGTTTAAGTCCTAAAATAGTCACAAACTTCCTAAAATAGCAAAATATAATGACTACAGCAGCTCAAACTTCGAAACATAACCTAAAAATATGATTCTCGTCTATTTATAGTGGCCCAAAATTCGCTGACAAAAATGTCCCTCAGTGGTTCTGCGGCCGCACAATTCCATGTACAGTCCGCAGATTGCTTCAACTTGCAAGGACTTGGATTTTGCAACCTCATAATTTGTTTTGTGGCCGAACAATTCTTGTGCAGTCCGCACTTCAGGCAAGGCTTCAAGTTTTGGTCATCTGCACACTCTCTGAACATTTGAATTTCTGTTAGTGCAAACCTTGTTCTGCGGCCGCACAATTTATGTATGTTCCGCACATTGGCTTAAAATATCCTGGGCATCTTCACTTGTTCTGCGGCCGCAGAGGGAATTCTGCGGTTCGCACTTTCTTCTGCGGCCGCAGAAATACCTCTGCGGACCGCACTTCTTAAGTTATGCGCCCCTTCTTGCCTTGTGAGTTGAAACATTCCTTTTTAGTCAGATTTCTTCATGAGAACCTAAGTTTCCAACATTCCTGCAATTTTCACACTTTCATTAGTTTTGGGAACATAAATCAATACTTTCGGACTAAACCAGAAGTAAAAAGGTGCTAACAAGTGGTCAAAATCCACACTTATCAACTCCCCCAAAATTAAGTCTTTGCTTGTCCTCAAGCAAATAAATTAGTTCCCACCTCCTCGAAGTTAAAGGTCATTTCAGCGAGTCAATGGTGATCCATTCATACATCAGTTGGGACCAACAATCACCCACACTATTCATGCATTATCAACAAGGTGACAAGTCAAATATTCATGCACATATAGTTCTAATGTGACATTTGAGTTTCAAAAATTGACTTTACTCAGCAAGGACTCTTGTTCTATCATGTAGGTCATGGTGGACTCCAAACTCTTCCTCCTCTACTTTCCATTTGCTAAGCTCTCTTAAAAAGTTAGCAGTCAATCTTAAGATTCATGAAAGGTTCACTCTTCTCTCACAAGAGAATATCACAAGTACGGCTTCAAGTACCATAGGATTGGCCCTCATGTAGATCACCACTAATGTAAGCTCACTCGGTTTGAAATTAAGTAGGACTTCTTTCGGGTTATAATGAAGGATTTTGGATTAGGGTAGGATACCATATGGTTAAGTGGTCACACCTTTTCTTAAGCACTCTACATTTTTATTTCTCGGCTCACAATTACCAATTCTTAGAGGCATTTCTTTTCATTGAGGGCTAGAGAGACTTGACATCACTCCTTCTTGTTCATTTTATTCTTTTCTCCCTTTTTGATTGCTCATGTTAGGGATCATTACCTTTTTTGAATCCATCAACCCTTCCACTTATTCACTTTTTGCATTTTTCTTTTTGTTCTTTTCTTTTCTCGCCTTCTCTTTTCATAGAGATCATTTCTTTTCTCTTTTTGAGCCTTGATACTTTTTTCAAATTCCTCATCTCTTCCCCAAACTTATGATTTAAGCCACTTATTTCACAAGAGTGTTAAGGAAAGTCCGGGTGCCAATAGAGGGTCACGACAAAATAGGTAAAGGCTTATAACATGGTTATCAAATGATAAACGCTAGAGGCTCAAAGGGGGTTGACTAGGGATAACAACATTGGTTGGCAATAAAAAGCTCAAACGGGCCAAGGAAAGCCTACAATCACTTCTCAAAACAAGCTAAACTTAGGATTTCTCCTTGAAACACATTCAGGGCAAGTTCTTGACCATTCGCATGGATATTTGTACTAGCAACAATTCATCTCACCCCTCACGCAACTAGATTGTAAAAGAGGATAGAGTCGAGAGCCTACAACGACCACATTCAAGTTTAAAGATCACTATGGTCTGATAAACCACTCGATGATCACCAAGGTCAACTCAAGAGTCACAAAGTCACTAACTAGAGCTATTTCTTTCAAAAACCTTATCTCTATCTATAAGCACGTAGTTAAGTGTGCTGGTACCAAATGAAGAATGATTAACTCTTCGAGAATTACTTGATTAGGTATTTTTATTCATTACTACTACTACTATTATTACCTAAACATAAAAAGGGACTCATTTCTTTAAGAGGGTTATCACGCCATCCATCGTTACGAGTCACTCGGTTCACACAAAAACTACCTTTGGAAAGAACCATGGCATTAAGAAAACCAAAGGCTTATTATCTACTAAAGAATAAAAAGAAGCTACTTAACAAAACAAGAATTAATATGGAAAAAATAAAGAAGCTAATGAGCAATAACTACTAAAGATAGATAAATATGCATAAGAAAAGAGAGAGAATATAGATAAATACAAATAAGAAAAGAAAGATAATCATCAAATTATTACAGACCAAATGTATCCAAAGTGTACCAATGTATTGAATAAACTCTACCCCCCAAACCCCACCCCCGAATAAAAGTAAGCATTGTCCCTAATGCTTAGCAAAATAAGAGTAAAAGAAGAGAGGGTGAAGAAAACTCCCTAAGGATCCTCGGGTTCATGGTATCAAATCGGGGAATCGAGATTAACCCCGACAAAATAAAGGCCATAGAGGACATCACCGTGGTGGACAACATTAAGGTCGTTCAAAGACTGGCTGAGCATATAGCCGCCTTGGGCCGGTTCATCTCGAGGTCCTCGGAGATAAGCCATCAATTCTTCTCCCTATTAAAGAAGAAGAATAACTTTTCCTGGACCATGGAATGCCAGCAAGCTTTGGAAGAACTTAAATGGTACCTATCGTGTCCCCCCTGCTGCACACTCCGAGGGCAGATGAACAGTTGTACCCCTACTTGGCGGTTTTCGAGGTGGCAGTAAGTGGTGTCTTAGTATAGGAGGAAGAAGGTACGCAATTTCCTATTTACTATGTTAGTAGAACTCTAGGCGAGGCCGAATCAAGGTATCCTCACCTGGAAAAATTGGCGCTCGCCTTGCTAAGCGCTTCCAGGAAGCTAAAGACGTATTTTCAATGCCACCACATATGTGTCGTGACCTCTTACTCGCTAAGGAATATCATGAACAAGCCTGAGCTCTCGGGTCGGTGGGCCAAATGGGTCGTGAAAATTAGCGGGTACGATATCGAGTATCGACCCCGAACTGCCATAAAATCTCAGATTTTGGCAAATTTCATGGTCGACTTTATGCCGGCGTTAATACCCGAAGTCGAAAGGTAATTACTGTTAACCTGGGGGACTACTTCGGGAATCTGGACCCTTTTCTTGGATGGTGCCTCCAACGCGAAGGGGTATGGGCTCAGTATCGTATTAAAACCACCTACGAGAAATATAATTAGGCAGTCTATTAGAATTGTGAAACTAACTAACAATGAGGCCGAGTATGAGGCCATGATTGCAGGTCTAGAATTGTCTAAAAGCCTTGGGGCCGAAGTGATCAAAGCCAAGTGTGACTCCCTTCTCGTGGTAAATCAAGTTAACAAAACATTCGAAGTAAAAGAAGAATGGATGCGAAGGTACTTGGACAATTTGTAGGTAACCCTACACCAATTCTGGGAATGGACCCTGCAACATGTACCCCGCGATCAAAACAGTGAGGCTAATGTTGTGGCCAACTTGTGGTCGTCGGTCGATTCCGATGAATTCAGTTCGGGAGCAGTAGTGCGACTAATGAACTCGATGATAGAATAAGGCCACGCCGAAGTAAACTCAACGAGTTTAACTTGGGATTGGAGAAACAAATACATCGACTACTTGAAGACAGGAAAATTTCCTTAAGATCCCAAAGAATCGAGAGCCTTGCACATCAAAGCTGCCAGATTTAGCTTGGTCGAAGAGGCATTATTCAGGAGGACCTTCTTTGGCCCACTAATTAGGGTCGGCTACTACTGGACTGAAATAGAGAAGGATGCGGAGGACTTCGTACGGAAATACGATGAGTACCAAAGATATGCCCCGATGATCCAACAACCGGGAGAAATGCTCCACTCGGTCCTATCCCAGTGGCCATTTATGAAGTGGGGAATGGACATCGTCGGTCCCCTGCCATGGGCACCCAGTAAAGCTCAATTCATACTATTCATGACCGATTATTTTTCCAAATGGGTTGAGGCTCAAGCATTCAAAAAGGTCCGGGAGAAAAAAGTCATTGACTTCATATGGGATCACATAATATGTCGATTTGGGATACCGACCAAGATTGTTTGCGACAATGGAAAATAGTTGGTCGGCAGCAAGGTGAGTAAGTGTTTTGAAGATCACAAGATCAAGAAGATATTATCAACGCCTTGTCACCCTAGTGGGAATAGGCAGGCGGAATCAACGAACTAGACTATACTCTAAAACCTGAAAAAGAGGTTGATCGATTCGAAAGGGAAATGGAAGGAGATCCTGCCAGAAGTCCTGTGGGCATAACCGTACGACTTCAAAATCAAGCACCGGGGACACTCTGTCTTCTTTGGTTTATGGAGCCGAAGCCTTAATACCAGTCAAGGTAGGAGAACCGAGCCTCAGGTTCCAGTATGCGGCCGAAGGGCCAAACGGAGAGGCCATGATCACGAGCCTAGAACTATTGGATGAAAGGGAGGAGGCCGCCCCGATCCGGTTGGCCGCTCAGAAGCAGCAAATAGAAAGGTATTACAACCGAAGAGCCAACCTCCGATACTTTCAAGTCGGGGACTTGGTGTTGAGAAAAGTAACACTACACACCAGGAACCCGAATGAAAGGAAACTGGGCCCGAATTGGGAAGGACCGTATCAAGTTATCAGAATAACCGACAAAGGCTCATATAAACTCGAAGGGGGAAACGATATACAACTACCAAACAACTGGAACATGACATACTTAAAACATTACTACTGCTAAGGTATGAACTCAATTACTTTTTAATTGTGTTATAAATCGGACTAACGAATGCAGGTAATCAGCCAGGAATGGATGTGGCTATTAGGTCTAAAAGCAAGTATTGCACTCTTTTTCCCTTGAACCGGTTTTGTCCCGAAGTGGGTTTCGGAAAGGTTTTTAATGAGGCAATAGTAAAACGTGCTACCTTAGATTTGAATACCGGTTTCAAACAGGAATCAAATTATCGTTTGCTTCAAATCAACAATATCCGAGCCCTCATGAGTTTGACCTTGAATATTGGAGACCATTACCCCCGGATTAGGATCTTTAGCAAGGGAAAAAGAAAATTTTATATACTAAAAGCTAAGGCTTGGTGGTTAGAATTCATTGTAAGGGTCAAACGATCGTATGAACCGTGCCCACATAGTCCACTCTAGCCACGACATAAGTTTTATGTGCCTTCGATCATGTACCTTGCATACTAAGGAATGAAAGAAATTTCTACTTCCCTTACACTTTATTACTGTGCATTTTGCTTCTTCCATCCTGGATCCTAAAGCCCATGGGCTACCCTTACTCGGGGACTGTCAAGCCCACGGGCTACCCTTATCAGGGACTGTCAATTAGGACGACCCGGGCTACCGAATTCCAGAGGCACCAAACCCAATAGGCGGTGCCCAAATATGAAAGGCTACAGATACCCTAAAAACGGCTCGGAGACGTCCAAAGTCAGTAATCAGAAAGTAAGGCCCTTACGAAAAATTGAAACTTACTAAAAGGCTACCCTCGGCAAAAACATCATCTAAAAATACTTAAGCATCTCAAAAACCTTCAGTTTTATCGAGGATTTGAAGACACAAGTAAACCAAACTTGCATCAAAGCGGGGCTCCGTTCAGACCTCTGAAAATGGATGATCTAGAACTACATCTGATTTTATGCTAAGGAATTAAAAACAATACGTAAATAGAAAATTGCAAGAAGATGCTGGAAAAGTAAAGACACGGTATTGCCAGAAAGGGAAAAGTTTTATATAGTCCAAAATATATTTACAAAGGCATGATACAACGCCCTCAAAATAAGCAAAAAAAAATATACATAAGGAAAATCTGGACAAATACTAGGGCATCTACACCTGGTCTTCAGTGGGACCCGACTCGTTGCCAGAACCGTCGAAGACCTTGGTACCCTTGGAACCTTCGAAGCCTTCGGACCCTCAAGCTCGTAGAGATCCTTTGCCTCGGCCTCGAGTCTCCTGGCTTCCTCAATCTCGGCCGATTGGTCAAAACCTCAAGTATGGATCTCTACGAGGGTCTCTCTCCGGGATAGCCGCTTTATGTACTCAGTCTTCGTCTTTATGCAGGCCTCGGCTACCACCACATCGGACTTATACCGGGACACTATTTCCTCAGCGTCAACAGAGGTTGCATCCAATTTGGACCTCAGTGCGGCATATTCTTGTCCCAGAGCATCCCATTCCATGACGGCCGAGCTCAGTTGTGCCCGTAGATCATCATTTAGCCGAGACCACTTATCGGCTTTGTCCTTCGACACCTGGAGTTGGTTCTCGACCGATGCCAGCTCTGCTTTTGCAGCTTCCTTCTCCGAAGCCAGTAGGTCCATCTTGCCCTTCCACAGTTCGGTCGTGGCCTTGACGTCATCCATCTCATCCCGAAGCTAGTCGATCAAGTCTATCTTTTTCTTGGACCTACGAAGTTTGTGTTGTTAGTCACCACGACTAGCTACTCGTTTTTAGCTTCAAAGATCTTTACCTTCTCAACTAGGTCGGCGTTTTCCCGCTTCAAGGTTGAGGCCTCCTTCTGAGCTTTTTCCAGCTCGGCCTGGAGAATCAGGAGGTCTTTGCGTGCCTCGTCCTGCTGCTCACTAAGAGCCTTGTACATGTCCTTATTCCGGACCTGCTCTTTGAGCTCGAACTCGAGCTGGCTAATCTCCAAGCGGTACCGAAGGAAGCTTTCATGATGAAACATTGAAGCCTAAAAAATAATGAATTTAGTAGAGCACATCAAAAATCAAAGTGAGATTCACAAAAAGGTACAAAGGGCTAACGCCTTACCTAGTTCAGTGCCTATTGCGCCTCGTTGAAGAGGCTCAATATACCCACTTCGTTCATCTTTGCCTGATCCTCCTCGGTCACCAGGCATCGAAGGTAGCTGGCTACGCTCACCGAAGCAGACATGACTCGGGCATCCTTCGGGATTGTAAGAACAACCGTTCTCTTGCGCTCGGGGTCCACGCTCAGAGCAGGAAATTGCTTCACTAGTTTTGGGTTCGAAATCGGACCGCCCGCTCCCGATGGCACATCCTTCTTCAGGATCTCCAGGTGACCAAGCCCGAAAAAATCCTCCAGTGCGGCCATATTCATGCCATCGAAGAACATGTTGAGGGCATCTTCTGGGCCCTGTGCCACCTCGCTTGATTTCTCTTTGCCCGCTTGGGCCTCTTCGAGCACGGACTCGGTATAGGAGGGTGTCTCTACTATGTCGATGACACCGGCTGCCTTCTTTCTAGACAGGAGCAGCTTCCCGGGGAGCTGCAGCCTCTGTCTCTCCCTCTGGTTCCCGAGTTAGAGGGGGATCGACCTCATGGTCCTTTTTCTCGGTCGTCGCCTGCTCCCCCTCATTAAGGGTCGACCCATGAGCAATGAAAAGGTCTTCGTCCTCAGGCTCGTCCCTGAGCCAGTAGAGGGAATCGGGGTCCGGCACCCTGGACTTGGTGTTCTTTTTGGGCTTTTGGACCCAGATGGTCACCTTCTTCTTCTTCACCTCGGCGTCCGGGGAACTCGAGGACTTTCTTTTCTTCTTCTTCTTCTTCTTCTTCTTCTTCTCCTCCTTCGCAGCAGCCCCAGGCTACCCTGAAATAGAGGGTTCGGCCAGTAATGACGGATCCTTATCCTCATCAAACGGCCTAAGCTCGGTGGTCTTAGGCAAACCTGTAAGAAAAGAGAAAGGGTTAGCACTGTGTAAGTTAAGAGCATGGTGGTAATTATTCAGGAAAGAACCTCACCATGAGAACGGGCCTCCCATTTTCCCTTCGAAAGCTTGCGCCATGCGTGCTTGGAGTACGGCATCTGCTTCCAGATCTTCTCGATCCACTCCTTGAAGCGGGGAACTGCATTGGGAACTTGGGCAACAACTGCACAACGGCAATCATAGGACAATGAGAGAAAGAACAAAAAGAAATGACAAATACTCGAGAAAGGAAAGAACTTACGAGATACGTTCCACTTCTCGGGGAACGGCAAGAACTCGAAAGGGATGAGGTCTTTGGTTTTCACCCCAACGAACCTCCCCTGTCATCCTCGATCTCGGTCTTCGTCGATGCTCGAGAACGGAGCCTTGCTTGCCCGGTGGACGAGCTTAATCAGCCCATCTCGGAAGATTCAGGGACTGTATAGGTGAAGTAGGTGGTCGAGGGGCTTCGGTATTGTTTATGAAATAGCATAAGAGGATCACGATCCTCCAAAAGGACGGGTGGATTTGCCCAAGGCACACCTCGTACCTTTTGCAGAAAGCAAGAACTATGGGGTATACTGGGGCGAGTGTGAAGGGGTAAGTGTAAACACTTAAATACCCCTTCACATGAGTAGTGATGTCGTCATTGGGCCCGGGACGACCACATCCTTACCCTCCCGTTTACAGTCCGCTCGGACTATGGGTAGGGTTTCTTCAGTAATAGAGCATATGTATCTCCATGCTCTCTTGCCTCAGTCCTGTTGACTAGAGGCCTTCTCGACATTGACGTTGTTCCCGATAGAGCAGCCCTAGGTACGAAGCTCTTCATGGGGGGGCTCTTGAGCCACTTCGGGAACGGCCACCTCGGCATCTGCGGCTGGGTGGGAAGATGAAGGAGCGGCCTGCTGAGGCATTGACTTGGATGTTTTTGCCATTGTAATATGGGAAATATGAAGGTTTGAAGAAAAATTAGAAGATTTGAAGATAGTATGAAGGTATGAAGGCTGGGTTGAAGGTTCAAATAAAATGTATGAGGATTGAAGATGAAGATATGAAGGTTCAAAGTACAATGTATGAAGATTTGGAGAAGTTAAAAGTCGTTAGAGAGTTCGAGGGTAAAATCTAGAATCGGAAAGAGGAAGAAGTGAAAAAGGTCGAAGCTTTTATAGAGGAAAAACAATCAATGCGCGACGTTTCGCATTCGAAGGCAGCCAGCCGGTGACTGACACATGTCTGAAGTCAGAACGATGCGATGGGACGTTTCGATTTACCCGTCATCTCAGTTGTAACGCACGAAGGAAGGAACCGGGGTTCATCTATCGTTTTCCATTATTTTGGTAAATCTACTCTCCGAAAAATGATGGGACTATCTGTATACGGGTAAAATCGGGAATAATGCATACCACGATTTCCCGGTGAAGAAAATGGAAGAAGGGCATGGATGCACGAGATTGAAATCGAGGCTGGGAGTCCTTCGTATCGAGATCCATGAAAGGTGAACGATGTGCTCATCATCGGGTATGATAAAGCGACGCGCCCCAGGCCCAGAACGAGTTCTAAGACCTCAGGAAATACGGTAAACGGTTACACAAGACGGATAGAGGGTTGTGATATTCGTACCTAACCGGATATCACGACGTGGATCTCGATCGATGTCGGTTATGGATCAGTAATTAACGAGAAAATGAAGATTTTTAGCTTTTTAGACTTATACTAGGGATGAAACTCTTCTACTATATAAAGGGAAAGTTTTTCTTTTGTAACACACATTGTAACACGCGAATCAAAGCAATACAAGTTTATTTTTCTGCCTTTTAGGTATTGCTAAAGCTTTTATTTAATTGTTCTATTCTTCATTCACAACTGGACTCGAACAAAGGGCCCAATCAAGGACGAGGTCACTGTTCAATCTAAGTTCGAGCTCGGCCATAACATTACCACTGGTTTGATCGTTTATTTCATTTTTAACTTGTTTATCTAATATTCTTAATTATTTGTGTTGAATCAAACCACATATTCTTAAACCGTGTACAAATTTAATTCTTATCTGATTTAGGGGTAAACACCAACAACACTTGTAACCTATATTTCCACGATACCACAGTAGTGGTAACAGTTGAAAATTTAAAAGTGATGCTGAAGAATATTTATACGGACTAGTGTAACATGGGGAAAAAATAGACGTAGCGTAATACTAAAGCAAGAAATAATTAATAGCCTCTCCACTCACGAATCACGATTATGGTATATAATTATGGCCAACTAATATACCATAATCAAATATGATCCAATTGAGATTTACTTCTTTCGTCCAAGCAAAACGACTATATTATCGGAAACATCAAAAGAAAGAAAAAAAAACACATGAAAACATCAAATAGATTTGGGGAATTTTCAAACATTACAACTCAACACAAGACTTTACACCCACGTAATCATATTTTTTAGTTTACACTGCTAGTCAAATTATTTTTTTGCAATAGTATTTATACACAATTATATATTATTATACAGTATTTATACATCTATAATAAATAGTATATTTACCTCGGGTAAAAATATATAAAAGTATATACCAAGGGGCTACAGGATCGCTTCCAATGAGTTTCAAAAATAAATTACAAGAACACCAGTCCTGGCTAGTTACAACCTCAATAGTAGACCCTAAACCACGGTCCTCCTCACAACCCTTTCACGCCTCACCCTCGACTTAACAGGTCAACTGAGGATCACCGGTTATATTCCCATAACCAAAGTTTATTGTCAAAATTAATAACTGCTTGTACTATATATTTCTTAACCTAGAGCACCATCGGGGTGATATAGTAGACTCTAATAACAAAACATGTCAACAAAGTAGACTAGTATGACTAAGTTTAACACATAAGTATTTAGCTTATCATTTAGGTTAAATACTTTACACCCACGTAATCATATTTTTTAGTTTACACTGCTAGTCAAATTATTTTTTTGCAATAGTATTTATACACAATTATATATTATTATATAGTATTTATACATTATTATATAAATAAAGTATTTTGAGTGTAAAAATATATAAAAGTATATAATAATATATAAAAGTGTCTATAATATATAAAAGTATATAACATGTTGATAGTTGTAGAGACGAAGTGTAGTGCAATTTTAATTCAAAATCAATTCAAATATCCATCAAATAACTTCAAATTTTGTATATAACCTCCTTAGATGATTCCCGGCAAGTCTAGACATCACTGTTCCAAATTTCTCAAAACTCATATTCGAAATTCAAACCGAATTCAACGAGGATGGGTTACCTATCTAATCTGTTTACTACCTAAATCTTACAAAATTAGCACTCTAACAATCAAGAGGCAATTGGATTGAAGAAGGAATTTAGGGGAAGTGACCTAACTTTCAAATTATATTCAATATCGACCCCGAAAAAAACGTGGCTCATTTTTGTTATAAGCTTTGGCGAGGTGGTTGAGAGTCTAAAAAAATGATGATTCTACTCTATGTGATATTATTACTATTTGGAGAATTAAATAGATTTTCCCTTTTATATATAATTACGAAAAAATTTCAAATGGCTTTCAATTACTTTCTTTTGCCTCGCACGCACTTGTAAGATATTGAATTACTATCCTTGCTACATCAAAACAAAGTGTTAAAATTCATTCCGAAATACAGGCAAAGTTTACACGCAAAGTTTAGGGAGTAATTCATGTGTTTTTTCCATGGACTATTGTATCCACACAATTTAAAATATACTTCTACACAGGTTTCTGCTGTGGTGCATATTTTAGAATGCATGACATAGTAATAGAAAATGCCAAAAAAAAAAAGAAGAGAAATTTATGAACTTGCTAGGGCATCTTCCATCTTCTTAGCCATTCTCTGCAGCCCAACTTCATACTTCTTGACCAAATCCTCCAATCTCATCCTTTCAACTTGATCAACGGTGATAAACCACTCGATTTTACATCCCTTTTGACCATCAATTTCATCTGGGAAAATCCTGACCGTCGAAAAGTATGACTTGAACCCAATGTTACAATCCACTATCTCATAACTTAATGTCCTCTCAATTGGATTAATAGCCACCAACCTCTCCTTGGACCAGCTCACCGGAGCTTCTCCGGCGCCGTCACTCTCCGGTGGGAGAGAGAATCCGGCACAGTATCGTATGCAACCAACTTCACCATTTTCACCGTGGATGCCGTAACATGTTGACAAGCTAGGGAACCATTTGTTAAGGCCAAAGAAATCTTTGTAAACAGAAAATATTTGGTCTGCGCTAATTGCCTTTTCTAATCTTGTTGAGACTTTAACTTCCCACTTTGGTTGTGAATCTTTTTTCTCCATAGAAGAAGATGAATTCAGATCCAATCTGTTATTGATAGAAGACTATATATAAGTAAAGTTTATTGGATTTTTATTATAGAAAAAACAAATTGTTGGATATGGAAAAGAATTGATGAGACTTGGGAATTTTCTGTATGTTATGTTTCTCTGAAGTCGTATAAGGACAACTAGTTTTGTTTTCTTTTATTTGGAGTTTGGAGGGCGCACATTAAATGCGTACCCAATTAATACTACCTCCATTATATTAAAAGTATATATTCTTTTTTATTTGTCTATTTTGGCAAATCAATACTAAAATAATTTTTTTTTTTTTACCTTTATCATTAATTACTCATTTCTCAAATTTTTTTAAAAAAAATATGTTCCTGCATTTGAAAAATGTGTGTATTTATAGTTTAAAAAAATACAAATTTAAACAGATAAATACTTTTGTTTGGATTGGAGAGGTTCCCGCCTCTCTATAGGATATTGTATTTTTTTTTTTGGTCAAAACTAAAATTTTATTTCAACCAAGTATAATTATGTTTGGAGATTTGATATGACATGATAACTAGGTCCAACAATTGGCATAAAAAAAGTTTAAAACTCACATTTTAGAATTTGGCATATGGTTGCCTAAAGTTATTCTCTCTCTCTTATAATGGTTCAACCACCATCCTAAAAATAAGCTCCATCAAAATTATTTTTCTTAAAAATAGCAAAAAATATTTAAAACCCACTCTCTCTCTTCTCTCATAGCGACCATCATCCTAGAAATTAGGTTCCATTTCCTTGCATAGTATCCGGAAAATCTCCCAAATTTTTCTAAATTATTTTTCTTATTTTGTTAGTCTGTATATCCAAATATATATATATAACACCGTAATAATTATATTATTTGTGTATCATTGTGTATAACATAATAATAATGTATATGTCAAAAAGTATATCAAAATTTTATTTTCATTCTTTGTATAACACATTTCAGATTGAAAACTCAAGTTTTAAAAAAACTCCACATGTTTATCTCCATTGTATCCCGTGTATATCTCCATGCACATCAGTGATATCTCGTGTATATCATGTACGTCTGTGTATATCCATGAATATATGTGTTATATACATAATATATAATGTGATATACATAGGCGTCCATAAAAATTTATGTGATATACACGATATACAAAGTGATATATGCATATGTCCCGAAAAACCTCTGTGTGATATACACTAATGTGCACGATATACAACATGATATACACATGTCGTAGTTTAATTTCTAGGTCTGATTTTTTTTACCTGAACCAATCTAAATCACTTCTAATCTTGCTCAAATTTTGTATATAGCCTCGTCTAGGTGGTTTCAACAAATTTCAATCACACCCACTCGTTCAATCTAACAACAACCAAAAAGAGAGAAGAAAAATAAAGTTGAACTCTATTTTTTCCTTTTCTCTCTTGTTTTTTGCTTCTGATTTTTTCTGTTGTAAGATCAGCCTTACCTTTTCATCCCACTGATTTTTTTACATAATTTTCGCTAAATCATGAGAGAGAAAGAGGAGTGATAGAAGAAGACATATAAGAATAGAAAGGGAGAGGGAAAAGAAAAAGATACGCAGGTTATAGAGGGGGTTATAGAGAGAGAATAAATAGGAAGTAGGTTTTTTTAAATTTGGCTAGACAATGCCAATTTTTTAGGGGCTGCCTTTGCCAAAATAATCTATGGCTAATAATTTGCCAATTCCTCTTGTATGTTGTTACCCAGTATCAATTTCTCATTATGTTTATCTATAGGCCCAAATATTCTTTAGTAAATCGGCCCAGTTTGGTTTATGGGCCGACTTGTGACTGATTATTTCGGCCCATATTGTTTACGCTTCGCAGCGATCAATAAATTGCTATATTTTCTTTTAAAGAATTTCTTGACTTCTTCGTTAGAGTTTCTTTCACACAATAAAATGCTTCACAGTTTACCGCGGCAATAAGTTACATTGATATCATTCAATATTGGCAATTCGTTGACTCTGATTAATTAAATTTTACACTCAATAAGCCTTCCAAAAGGTAAATCAAATGTTTTTTCACCAAAATTCAAAATTCGCCACCTTTTCTCAACTTGATACCTAGTAATTTAGAACCATTTTTTTCTAACTACGACAAAGTCGTCGACTTTGGTATTTGCTAATTTTATGTGCCGTCATTTTGTACTTACATCATTTCGCTTTGATCTTTATAAAACTACTCGAGCTATTGCAATCAGTTTGAGATTTTCCAAGGCACCATATCAAATAGGGATTTGAAATATACTAATAGTAATTGCATATATAAAGTCAAGCCTTGAGAAATGCGAGGTTACGAAGTACTCAAACCGTGCCGGCCCAATGGTAAGGCTGCATAAGCAGCTGATTCGGCCTCATAATTTTTGGAGTTCTAAATTTTTGTAAGAGAAATTTTCAGAAATCACTATGTTTTAGTGATTATTAGTTTGCTATAGCTACCATTTACTAAATTACTTCCTATAGTTATGTTTTCAGTTGTTATAGACTGTATTTTTGCTATTTTATTCATGAATACATTAGCAAAACTCAGCAGAAAACAGGGAAGTCTAGCTAAGCAGAGAATGTATTCGACTGTATTCGCGAGCTGTATTCGTGAATACAGTAACGGAATTTGAGAAAAAAAAATGTCTTCAGCTGTTTAAAAACGTTAAGTGAATCAATTAACGCGATAGACTCCTAATATAACTCAACAAACTCAATTATAACACACAAAATTTGTATTTCTAGTTATAGAAAAGATTCTCATCAACCGAAAAATACCCCAAAAATAGAGCAATCTTCAGAGATTCAATCCATCCTTTCTTTTTAAAGGTATGAAGTGCCATAAATAGATATTTTGCTATAAAAATTAAAATATAGCTATAGGAGATAATTTTTTAAAAGGGTATTTATTTATAATAAATAAGGCATCAACCTTTGCTATATGAGGTAAAAAAAAATTGAGAAATTTTCAGAAACCACTAGATTTTAGTGATTATTAGCTTGCTATAGCTACCATTTACTAAATTACTTCCTATAGCTATGTTTTCAGTTGTTATAGACTGTATTCGATGTATTTTTGCTATTGTATTCATGAATACAGTAGCAAAACTCGGCGAAAAACAGGGGAGTTCAGCTAAGCAGAGAATGTATTCGACCGTATTCGCGAGCTGTATTCGTGAATACAGTAACAGAATTTGAGAAAAAAAAATATCTTCAGCTGTTTAAAAACGTTAAGTGAATCAATTAACGCGATAGACTCCTAATATAACTCAACAAACTCAATTATAACACACAAAATTTGTATTTTCAGTTATAGAAAATATTCTCATCAACCGAAAAATATCCCAAAAACAGAGCAATCTTTAGAGATTCAATCCATCCTTTCTTTTTTTAGTGGTATCTTTACCAAAATATTTTTTAGTGGTATCTTTAAAAATAGATTTATATATTAAAATTATATAATTACATTGAATACAGTTAAATACATAAAAATACATTGAATACATGAAGTATAGCGGGTCATCTATAGTGCAAAAACATATGAATACATACTGCAGATACATTTGAATACATATATACATATGAATGCATAAATCATATTAATTAAAAAAATATATGAATACATTCATGGAATACAGCGAGACAGTGAATACAATGAAATACATGAAATACAATGAGATACATTAAAATACAACGAAAAAAAAGACAGTAACTACAATGAAATACATTAAATACAGCGAGATACATTGAAATACAATGGAAAAAAAGGTAACAGACTCTTCAAGTTCCTCAGTCCCAAATTTCGTCCCCAATTCATCGATATCCAAGCCGCCACCATGTGGGGCGTCACCGCCGGTTAAATGAAGACAGTTGTTGAAGAAATACCAATTTAAAGGATCAAACGGAAACTATAGACAAAACTTCTTCAGATCTCACAAGGTAAACATGAACAATCAATGCAAAATCTAAGAAAAATTTAGAATGTGTAACACAACTGTGTGAAAGAAATCGTCGGCCGGAGAAGGGGGTTAGGAGTGACACAACAAGGAAGGGGGGAACAGGGGCGGCCCGATGTATTTTGGGGCCTAAAGCCAAACTTTAATGAGGGGCCTTAATGTTTTAACTTTTTTTTATTATTTGAAATCAATTTTTCTAGCTTTTTTAGATGCAAAGTTACTAATAATTTTCTTATAATCAATTTCTCCTAATAAGTCTTTCTCAATTGACAATATAGCTAACCCATTTAATCTCTCTCAATTCACACTTTCTATTTGACATACTTATCTTCTAATAAATAATCTAAAAATACACTAAACAACAAAATATTAAATTTTAGATGAGAAAATAATAAAAAGATAGAATGATAGAACTTGGTTCAAGAACGGATAGCTTGATATCAAATTAAATTTTCCGCTCGAGTATGCTTGTCGTAAGACTTGAATTATGAAAATAGAACAAACAAAAACCACTCCACTATTTCTCGAATCAATACACTGAACTCTGAAATTTGAAGCTTTACAATAATGCTTTGATCTTTGGCTATTGAAGAATGAAGTCATGAATTGATTAATTGAAGAACAAAGTATAAAAATATAATATAGTGGCATAGTGTTATTAGTGCACACGTTATCTTTATTTTGCTGGACAAAGTCACGTTGTCTTCACTTCAGAAGCTCCACAATAATGTTGGCTATTGAAGAATGGAGTAAGAACAAAGTATAAAAATATAATATAGTGGCATAGTGCACATGTTGTCACACGTTGTCTTCACTTTGCTCGACAAAGTTTTGCTTGAGAAAGTTGTGGTCCACTATCTCAAATTTATGTTCAAACTTCCCGTTTCACTTTATAGTTTTTTTAAAAAAAATATTTTATTTTATATACATACATACATATATATATATATATATAAAATTTATGTATAACCAAAAAATGGGGGCCCCATAAATGTGGGGCCTAAAGCAATTGTTTTACCCGCTTTATGGATGGGCCGCCCCTTGGGGGAAGTGGTCGCTGGTCAGATCTATCATTGGCAGAACACAACCCCTGCTAGGGTTTCTAAAAATATGGGAGGAAAAAAGAGAAGAAAGAGGAAAGAGAAAGGAGGAGAGAGGGAGAGAGAAAAATAATAAATAGCCTATTTAATGGCTTAAAGGTAGGAAGTGACCATAAATAGATATTTTGCTATAAAAATTAAAAGGTAGCTATAAGAGATAATTTTTTAAAAGGGTATTTATTTATAATAAATAAGATATCAACCTTTGCTATAGGAGGTAAAAAAAATTTCTAATAGATTATATATTAATTTATTTTTAGAAGAATATTTAGTGTTTTAAATGAGAAAGTACAAATCTTCATAGTAAAAAAGTAGGATTAAATTGTTGATCATAAATTGAGAAAAAATATCTTTTTGGGAATTACTCTCTAGACCATAAATTGATAAATAATTCGATTATTAATTCATAACTTAGAAAAGGTTAAAACCTTAAGACAGTTTCACAAGGTGTATATCTCAAGAGAAATTAAATGGATTAGATAAAATTATTAATAACTTTGCATATGAAAAACTAGAAATACATAATTTAAATAAAATTATATATGAATTTTTCCTTTTATATTAAAAAAAAGGCCCTTAATTGAAATTTTGCTTCAGACCTCTATATTTATTGAGTCGCCCTGCTTAAACCAGACTCGAGTCTTTGTCTTCTTAATCTTCGAGTCAAGTTGAAGTATTTAAAAAATTGATTTGCCTTATTTCTATCAATTTACCATGCTGGTGAGTGTTATAATAGAGAGCAGAAGATGTTAGACATTAATTTATAAAATGAATTATATGTATTGAAAATGTTTCGGCTTCGTGCCCTTTCAAAGAAAAAATGTCTTTTTTGTGAGTAGAAGTCAATAACTTGATTTATTCAACTTCAAGAAGTGTTCCCGCTAACTGAATTTGCAACTTAATGACTGAAGATTTCTCCCTTTCAGCACCAACAAGCAATTATATGTTATTATTCTGTATTGCTATAATAAATAATTAAATTTTTTTAAAAAATAAAACAAAAAGTTAGTAATACTTGTTTAACGAAATAGATTCTGGAAAACAAAAAAACAGTATAGGAATAAATTGAGCCCACTGAATACACAGTGTGTCCTTAAGAAAATTATTCCCTCAAGTACCCGAGGTGCTGGAATATATCCTTCCAGGATAGAATGATTTAACTCACCAGTGTATAGGTACCAAAACTCTGATGAACTGCGAACCACTCAATGGTCGTAAAACACACTGGAAAATATTGTGCAGAAGAAGAAGAAGAAGAAGAAGCTCAGAAAATATTGCACACAGATCATCAATGTCATAATTCTTCTCCACTATGTTGGCATGTCCCTTCTTCTTATACTTTTTCGGGAGACGACAATCAGGGGCTTTGTGACCGGTTTTTCCACAATTGTAGCAGCTGCCCTTGAATTTCTTTTTGTTCTGCTCCTTAGTCTGTCCAGAAGACCTCTTTCTCTTCTTACTTTTTGGAGCAGTCTCCTCAACGATATTAGCTCCCATGATCGTTGAATTTACACGAGACTTCTTCTTGGCTGTTTTGTTGTCTTTCTCAATCTTGAGACGAATCACAAGATCTTCCAACTTCATTTCTTTGCGCTTGTGCTTAAGATAGTTCTTGAAATCTCTCCACGAAGGAGGCAATTTTTCAATCATTGCAGCCACTTGAAATGCTTCATTCACGACCATACCTTCATCAATAAGGTCATGAAAAATAAGTTGAAGCTCCTGAACTTGGGTTCTAACAGTTTTACTGTCTATTATTTTATAGTCTAGAAACTTGGCAATCACGAACTTCTTCAAGCATGCATCTTCAGTCTTGTACTTCTTCTCAAGTGCGTCCCATAATTCTTTCGAAGTATTCATCGCACTGTACATATTATACAAGTCATCCTCTAAAGCGCTTAAGATATAGCCTTTGCAAAGAAAATCTGCCTGCTTCTACGCCTCAACAATCATGAATTTCTCGTTGTCCGGCATGTCCGCAGTAGGCACCGGAGGTTCTTCACTAGTGAATTTCGGCATACCAAGTGTGGTAAGCCAGAAGAATACCCTTTGCTGCCATCCTTTGAAGTTGGCTCCGGAAAATTTCTCCGGTTTCTCTGCCGGTGGAACAGCAGTCCGACTTGACGAGGCTATCGTCGTTGCCGCAATAGTCGCAGAAGAATTTCCGTTATCAATTGCCATTTCTTACTGTAAACAACAGAAGAGTTCAATTAATGGCAAAATCAGAACAGTACAAAATACTCTTATTAACAAAAAAAAAGTATGTATAAAAACCGAAGTTTTTATATACTGTTTTACAGAAAAACGATAAAGTTTTTATGTTCTTTAAATCGTCTTATGAATTTTAATACTCTGATAAAGTTTTTATATCTTCAAATCAGAATAGTAAAATTCAGAAGGAGTAGAAAACCACACAGGTTTTAATCTCCACAAACAAAATACAGAATATAATAAAATAATTTCCTTAAGATTGTTATTATTCTGTATTGCTATAATAAACAATTAAACTTTCTGAAAAAATAAAACAGAAAGTTAGTAATACTTGTTTAACGAAATAGATTCTGGAAAACAAGAAAACAGTATAGGAATAAATCGAGCCCACTGAATTCACAGTGTGTCCTTAAGGAAATTATTCCCCTCAAGTACCCGAGGTGCTGGAATATATCCTTCTAGGATAGAACGATTTAACTCACCAGTGTATAGGTACCAAAACTCTGATGAACTGTGAACCACTCAATGGTCGTAAAACACACTGGAAAATATTGTGCAGAAGAAGAAGAAGAAGAAGCTCAGAAAATTTCGTAAGGAAAGATTCTGGGGTTTCAAACTCTATTTATAGAGTTGATGGCCAACCTTTCAGAAACAGCCATGACTGTTGAAAAGGGATGTTTGAAATATTACGGAAAAAATATATTTAAAATAATCCGGAAAAGAAAACGGGCCTGACCGTCGCGGGTCATGGGTTATTCCGGATTGAATTTTTCGTTAATTATTTAATTAATTAATTAAATAATTGAAAGGAATTTTATCCAAAAAGATTAATCAATCAATCGATCTTTGACCAAATTCGAATCCGAATCCGAATCCGAAGCCGAAGCCGAAGCCGAAGCCGTAGCCGTAGCCGAAGCCGAAGTCGAGCGAGCGACGACGACGACGGCGCGAGGCTTGCCTTTTTCTTAACTCTTTAAGAGCTAGAAGAAGAGCAATTATATATATACCCATCAAAAGCCTTTTCTTCCTCCGATATGGGACAATGTCCCTTTCCCAAGGGAAACTCAAATGTTTCATTTTTCCTACATTTCTCATTCACCCTCTTTAAGCTACACATGCTTAAAATCCCAACAATCCCCCACATGAATGGGGAATGGCTATAAAATAAAGGAATACACGGACGCGTGTGTGTTTTACATGCAAGAATTAATTGCATCTGGATAAGTAGGTTTCCCTTTGAACTTTTCGTAGTGAACTTATGTCGGATATACTAGGTCAATCGGTAGATTTGATATCTTTGAACCGTCGAGCTTTGTTGTATACCTAGACAACATAAGTCACACAATCAATCCTTAACCATCTATGGTTCTCACGGTTGTGTTCGTTTCAGCCATGAACACCGCCTGGTTTCATGAGTGCTTAGAGAATGGGCCTTTACTTTCATTCCCCTTGAAGCGGCTTACACTTCACACTCACATAGATGATTTCTAAACGTGTAATCCTATAGACACACTATCTGGTCATATCCTGCCAGACGTAGCAAATCATTAAAAAAACCTTTAAGCTTTGTTGACTCATCAAAAAGCCTTAATGCTTTACCTTGATTTCTGAACATTGTCTTCATCACGAGAATGGGTTGAGTTATTTGACAATGTTGAACCGTCATTCATAACTTTATTTGATCTCTTTGAACCTAGCTCGTGGGATCTCCAGTCTGCTAGGCAGAGTTACCGTCATGATGACTTGTCCTAGACCTTAACCCCATTCCCTTTGATGATCTTTCAACTGCCTCTCTAGATAGGCCTTTTGTAAGTAGATCTGACACGTTATCTCTTGACTTTATGTAGTCAATTGTGATAACACCACTAGAGAGTAGTTGTCTAACGGTATTGTGTCTCTGTCGTATATGACGAGATTTTCCGTTATACATAATGCTCCCTACCCTGCCTATTGCCGCTCGACTATCACAATGTATACAAATAGGTGCCAAAGGTTTGGGCCAAAATGGAATATCTTCCAAGAAATTCCGGAGCCATTCAACTTCTTCACCGGCCTTATCTGAAGCTATGAATTCAGATTCCATTGTAGAACGGGCGATGCACGTTTGTTTGGATGATTTCCAAGACATTGCTCTACCCCCAATTGTGAAAACATATCCACTTGTGGATTTAACTTCAGATGATCCAGTGATCCAATTTACATCACTATATCCCTCGATCACGGAGGGATATTTGTTATAATGCAAAGCGTAATTTTGGATATGTTTGAGATACCCCAAAACTCGTTTCATTGCCATCCAATGTATGTGATTGGGATTACTTGTAAACCGACTCAGTTTACTAATAACACATGCTATATCTGGTCGTGTACAATTCATGATATACATCAAACTTCCCAATACTCTTGCATAATCCAATTATGAGTCACTTTCACCTTCATTCTTTTGAAGTGCATAACTCACGTCAATTGGGGTCTTGGCAATTTTGAAATCCAAATACTTGAACTTGTCAAGCACCTTTTCAATGTAGTGAGACTGTGATAATGCTAGACCTTGTGGAGTCTTGTGAATTCTGATTCCTAAGATCACATCAGCAACTCTTAAGTCTTTCATATCGAATTTGCTAGCCAACATGCGCTTAGTAGAATTTATATCTGCCATGTTTTTGCTCATTATCAACATGTCATCAACATATAAACAAACAATGACTTCATGACCTCGAGTATTTTTAATGTAAACACATTTGTCGCACTCGTTGATTTTAAACCCACTTGCCAACATTGTTTGGTCAAATTTAGCATGCCATTGTTTGGGTGCTTGTTTAAGTCCATAAAGTGACTTAACAAGTTTGCACACTTTCTTTTCTTTACCAGTTACCACAAAACCCTCAGGTTGTTCCATGTAAATCTCTTCCTCTAATTCTCCATTTAAGAAAGCTGTTTTAACATCCATTTGATGGGTTTCAAGACCATACACGGCCGCTATTGCCACTAACACCCTAATAGATGTTATCCTCGTTACTAGCGAGTAAGTGTCAAAGTAATCAAGGCCTTCTTTTTGTCTATAACCTTTGACAACAAGTCTTGCCTTATATTTGTCAATAGTGCCATCAGCTTTCACTTTCCGTTTAAAGATCCATTTCGAACCTAAAGGCTTATTTCCTGGAGGAAGATCTACCAATTCTCATGTATGGTTATCCAAAATTGATTGAATCTCACTATTGACTGCCTCTTTCCAAAACGCTGAATCAGAAGATGACATAGCTGCTTTAAAAGTTTGAGGCTCATTTTCAAGCAAGAATGTCACAAAATCTAGTCCAAAGGAAGTAGATGTTCTTTGACGTTTGCTACGCCTTGGATCTTCTATACTTGGAGTATTTTCCTTTGGTTCTTCCCGAGGTCGTTTAGGTCTTTCACTTAATGACTCACATTCAGTTTTATACGGATAGATGCTTTCAAAGAATTCAGCATTATCTGATTCCATTACCGTATTAATGTGAATTTCGGGATTATCAGATTTATGAACTAAAAACCGACATGCTTTACTGTTTGTAGCATATCCAATGAAAACGCAATGTCCGATTTTAACCCTTTTAGGTAAAGGAACTTGTACCTTTGCTAGACACCCCCACACTTTGAAATATTTCAAGTTGGGTTTTCTTCCTTTCCATTTTTCATATGGAATAGATTGCGTTTTGCTTGTGGGGTACTCTGTTGAGTATTCGGTTAGCTGTAAGGATAGCTTCGCCCCACAAACTCTGCGGTAATCCGGAACTTATTAATAAAGAATTCATCATTTCCTTTAATATCCGATTTTTCCTTTCCGCAATTTCATTAGATTGAGGTGTGTAAGGTGCAGTAGTTTGATGGATAATTCCATATTCCGAACATATTTCTGCAAATGAAAATTCATATTCTCCACCCCTATCACTTCTAATCATTTTGATCTTTTTATTCAATTGATTCTCCACTTTATTCTTGTATTGCTTAAATGCTTCAATTGCTTCATCCTTACTATTAAGCAAATAAACATAACAATATTGAGTGCAGTAGTCAATAAAAGTAATAAAATACTTTTTCCCACCTCGAGATGGTGTCGACTTCATATCACAAATGTCAGTATGAATTAAGTCTAAAGGATTTGAATTCCTTTCAATAGACTTATAAGGATGTTTTACAAACTTAGACTCAACACATATTTGATATTTTAATTTATTACACTCGAATTTAGGCAACACTTCTAAATTAATTAACTTCCGCAAGATTTTGTAATTGACATGTCCTAAACGAATATGCCATAAATTATTTGACTCCAATAAATAAGAAGAAGCTGCAATTTTATTCATACTGTCAACAACCATTACATTTAGTTTGAAGAGGCCCTCTGTGAGGTAGCCCTTTCTAACATACATTTTATTCTTGCTTACAACAACTTTATCAGAAACAAATACACATTTGAATCCGTTCTTAATAAGCAAAGAAGTAGAAACTAAATTCTTCCTAATAGTAGGAACATGACGAACGTTGTTGAGCGTTAACACCTTGCCGGAAGTCATCTTCAGGAATATTTTCCCATAACCTTCAATCTTGGCTGTTACAGTATTTTCCATGGAAAGCTCTTCTTCGGGACCAGCAGTAGAGTAAGTCGCAAATACTTCCTTGACAGCACAAACATGTCGAGTGGCTCCAGAGTCAATTCACCACTCCTTCGGATTTCCAACTAGGTTGCATTCCGAAAGCATTGCACACAGATCATCAATGTCATAATTCTTCTCCACTATGTTGGCCTGTCCCTTCTTCTTATACTTTTTCGGGAGACGACAATTAGGGGCTTTGTGACCGTTTTTTCCACAATTATAGCAGCTGCCCTTGAATTTCTTTTTGTTCTGCTCCTTAGTCTGTCCAGAAGACCTCTTTCTCTTCTTACTTTTTGGAGCAGTCTCCTCAACGATATTAGCTCCCATGATCGTTGAATTTCCACGAGACTTCTTCTCGGCTGTTTTGTTGTCTTTCTCAATCTTGAGATGAATCAAAAGATCTTCCAACTTCATTTCTTTGCGCTTGTGCTTAAGATAGTTCTTGAAATCTCTCCACGAAGGAGGTAATTTTTCAATCATTGCAGCCACTTGAAATGCTTCATTCACGACCATACCTTCAGCAATAAGGTCATGAAAAATAAGTTGAAGCTCCTGAACTTGGGTTCCAACAGTTTTACTGTCTATCATTTTATAGTCTAGAAACTTGGCAACCACGAACTTCTTCAAGCATGCATCTTCAGTCTTGTACTTCTTCTCAAGTGCGTCCCATAATTCTTTCGAAGTATTCATCGCACTGTACACATTGTACAAGTCATCCTCTAAAGCGCTTAAGATATAGCCTTTGCAAAGAAAATCTGCCTGCTTCCACGCCTCAACAATCATGAATTTCTCGTTGTCCGGCATGTCCGCAGCAGGCACCGGAGGTTCTTCACTAGTGAATTTCTGCATACCAAGTATGGTAAGCCAGAAGAACACCCTTTGCTGCCATACTTTAAAGTTGGCTTCGGAAAATTTCCCCGGTTTCTCTGCCGGTGGAACAGCAGTCCGGCTTGACGAGGCTATCGTCGTTGCCGCAATAGTCGCAAAAGAATTTCCGTTATCAATTGCCATTTCTCACTGTAAACAACAGAAGACTTCAATTAATGGCAAAATCAGAACAGTGCACAATACTCTTATTAACAAAAAAAAAAGTATGTATAAAAATTGAAGTTTTTATATACTGTTTTATAGAAAAACGATGAAGTTTTTATGTTCTTTAAATCGTCTTATGAATTTCAATACTCTGATAAAATTTTTATATCTTCAAATCAGAATAGTAAAATTCAGAAGGAGTAGAAAACTACACAGGTTTTAATCTCCACAAACAAAATACAGAATATAATAAAATAATTTCCTTAAGATTGTTATTATTCTGTATTGCTATAATAAACAATTAAACTTTCTGAAAAAATAAAATAGAAAGTTAGTAATACTTGTTTAACGAAATAGATTCTGGAAAATAAGAAAACAGTATAGGAATAAATCGAGCCCACTGAATATACAGTGTGTCCTTAAGGAAATTATTCCCCTCAAGTACCCGAGGTGCTGGAATATATCCTTCCAGGATAGAACGATTTAACTCACCAGTGTATAGGTACCAAAACTCTGATGAACTGCGAACCACTCAATGATCGTAAAACACACTGAAAAATATTGTGCAGAAGAAGAAGAAGAAAAGCTCAAAAAATTTCGTAAGGCAAGATTCTGGGATTCAAACTCTATTTATAGAGTTGATGGCAATATTTCTGAAAAGGTTTGCAACCTTTCAGAAACAAGCCATGACTGTTGAAAAGTCGCGGGTCATGGGTTATTCCGGATTAAATTTTTCGTTAATTAATTAATTAAATAATTGAAAGGAATTTTGTCCAAAAAGATTAATCAATCAATCGATCTTTGACCAAATCCGAAGCCGAAGCCGAAGTCGTAGCCGTAGCCGATCGAGCGACGACGGCGCGAGGCTTGCCTTTTTCTTAACTCTTTAAGAGCTAGAAGAAGAGCAATTATATATATACCCATCAAAAGCCTTTTCTTCCTCCGATATGGGACAATGTCCCTTTCCCAAGGGAAACTCAAATATTTCATTTTTCCTTAATTTTTCATTCACCCTCTTTAAGCTACACAAGCTTAAAATTCCAACATTATATAGCTTTTGAATGTTGATTTTAAATGTTATATTACTCCCTCCGTCTCATTTTTATTGTTGCTTTAGCTCAAAATATTTATCCCAAAATAATTGTCACTTTAAGATATCAAAACTAAATTTCTTAGTTCTTTCCAACTATATCCTTGATATTAAAGGAGTGGTAGTTCTTTTTAATACTGCCTAATTCTCGGAAAAAATTTGATAGAGTAAATTATACTCCTTCCGGTCCAGAATATGTGGCATTTTTATTTTGGTTCAAAATAAGTATCATTTTTACATAATCAAGAATGAATTAACTTTAAATTTTAAATTTGCCCTTATTTACATATCACATGTGTCAAATTAACAATATGTAAATTTTAATTTAGGGCAATATAGTCAAAATACTTATTTATTTTCTAGGGCAACAGTTGTAGTATTTGATTTCAAATAATTTGAGCTTACAATGTCTATGAATCATCTGATTCTTCTTTCCAATAGTAAATAAATTCAAGGTCCCTTGAGCTTGATCTTTAATATGTAGTTATTGCCACGAACGATATCTTGAATTCAACTAGCACGAAATTATTCGATTATCCCTAAGCAATTTCATTTCCTCTTTCTCTGCACGAGTCTCTCCCAGCCTTTCTCTCTACCGACTCATTCACCTGGTTTTCCTTGTGCATGTCTATTTCTTGGTCATTATATGCCTTATAACCTGTTTGCATTTTTTTTATAAGTGTTTTTCTAATTAAAAGTACTTTCAAAAAGAAATACTTTCGGTGATTAACAGTTTGTGTTTGACTAATCTATCTATCTTTTATATTATTATAAAAATACGAATATGAGAAAGCTAAATGTTAAGAGACGAAAATATTCCGAAAAGTTGATAGACTTGTTTGCCCTTTAAAATCATTTTTCTTTTATGTAAAAATTTAATGATGGGTATAAATATAATTTTGGATTAGGATTAAGTAACATTTTTCTGCTGGGACTCAATCCATTCTAAATTATACAATCTTCCTCCAACGAAACAACTTCATAATTGATTAAAATTATAATAATTACCTATATAAGAAGAGTTGGCAAAGAAAAATTCTGCGAGTACGTAAAAGACTTGTCATATTATATATACAAGCACTGCCCTAATTATACGTGAGTTTACATGTAGAATTGTAGAAGTTTTATAACTTTATTTCTTGTGCAAAATTTATGTTTCTTATTTAATAAGATTATAATTTCAACTAAAGAGTATTTACCAAAAACTAAACCTAATAAACGAACTTCTTCAAAGTTAAGTTAGTCAAGGACTCTTTCATACTCATTTTAATCAGACAATTTGGTTTGGCTTAATCATCTATACACAGTCGTATCTATTTATTAATTTTTTTAGAATTTGACATGAAAATATTTAGCTTCAATAAAACTTAATTATAAAAGTTAAAGATCAAAACACCGCAGGAATATCACTAGGTTTAATTTAATCTTTTGTCGTTATTGTTCATTTATTACGGTTATTCTTTCTTTCAATCTTCTTGTTTTGTAGCAATAATGATGGATATATGTGCTTTCAAGTATTTATTTATCCCTAAATTTCAACTTTCACCGCAAAAAATAAATAATAACCTCTTTAATTCGTCCAGAAATAATTGCATGTATGCTTGTGTATTGCAATGATAATAAATAAAACATATAGCCAAATAATTTCAAATGTTGGACTATATTTGTGCAATATATTTTATTACATTGACTATAATATATTATATTTTTCAAGAGAGATATCAATGTCGACAACAAGAGTTCAAATAACAATGCATCTAAAGTATCTAAGGGAACAAACACAAAAAAAATATCATATATAAAGAAGTATTAGATAAGATACGATTATATTTTTTATTTCTTTATTATAATTGCATATATCATTCACAAGTTCAGACGATGATGTTGAATCATTGTCAATTCAAATATTATGGAAGTATAATCACAATTGAAGATTGTTATATTTTCTTCCACATCAATTGTTGCAGTCATATAGATAGTATTCTACGTAAATTTAATTTTTCGTCCCTTAATTTATTATATAAAAAATGATTGAGGATCTATGTGAAATGTATGAATATCAAATTGCTTAGTGATCGAACATCAACGTATGTGATGACCCAAAAGGTCATCTTATGCTTTAGAACTCGAATCTACACTCTTAAGCCTTAAAAATCTTATTTTTACCTTCCTCGATTTGCATGCGCAGTGCGGGCATGTTCCCGGAAAGCTTTTGTGTTAAAAATTGATGAAAATAAGAATTTATGCCTTAAAAGTTGATTTAGTTGAATTCGGTCAATATTTTTTGTAAACTGGCCTGAATTCATATTTTGACAGTCCTGGTGGGTCCGTATCGAATTATGGGATCTGGGCGTATGTCCGCAATCGAATTCGGAGGTCCCTACCTTAAGTTATGAATTTTTTATGAAAATTAAAAGTGTGAAAATTAATTATTTTTAAGAATTGATTGATGTTTGGCATTGTTAGTGCCGGGTCCGTATTCTAGTTCCGGATCCTAGTACATATTCATTATGATATTTAAGACTTGTTTGTGAAATTTGGTGAGAAACAGAGTTGATTTGACGTGATTCGGACGTCCAGTTGAGAAGATATAAATTTTAAAGCGTTCTTGAGAATTTCATTTGATTTTGTGCTAAATTCAGAGTTTTAGGTGTTATTTTGGCGATTTGATTATGCGAGCAAGTTCATATAATATTTTTAGACTTGCGTGCATGTTTGGTTTGGAGCCCCGAGGGCTCGGGTGAGTTTCGGATAGGCCACGAGATGTTTTGGACTTTGGAAATCTGATTTTTTCTACAGAGTCTGGGTTCTGGCATGTCCTTCTTCGCGTTCGCGAAGGTCCTCTCGCGAACGCGAAGAGTAAACTGATGAGGCCGGGATTTCTTCTTCGCGAACGCAAAGCGATAGGGGCGTTACCCTTGCGAACGCGACAAGCCCATCGCGAACGCGTTGGGGAGTCAGTCGTTCCTTCATCGCGAACGCGAGCAATGCCTCGCGAACGCGAAGGCCAAGAGGGAATAACCATCGCGAACGCGAGCTTGGTCTCGTGAACGTGACAGTGCTCTCGCGAACGCGATGAACACTGTCGCCCAGCACTTAACAGAATCCAAAAACGGAATTTTAGCCAAAAAATCATTTTTCTCAAAAACCAAACGGTGAGAGGCGATTTTTCAAGATTCATTCCTTCCCCAAATTGTTGGTAAGTGATTTTAAACCATTTTCTTTCAATTACCCATTAGATTTTATGAATTATCAACCTAAATTCTAGAGTTTTCATGGTAGAATTAGGGGTTAGGGTATAAACTAGGGATTTCGAAAATTTGAGGATTTAGACCCCAATTTGAGGTCGAATTCCAAAACTAGTTACATATTCGGGCTCGGGGGTGAATGGGTAAATGGATTTTGATCCAAACTTTGAGTTTTGACCAAGCGGGCTTGGGGTCGATTTTCGACTTTTTGTAGGAAAAATTTGGGAAATCTGTAATTATTCATTAAACTTGATTCCTTTAGCAATGTTTGATATTATTGAGTCATTTTTGAATAGATATGAGTGATTTGAGGTGAATTCCAAAAGAAAAATTGTGATTGAGAATTAAGTGGCCTTCGGAGCGAGGTAAGTGTCGTGTCTAACTTTGGCTTGAGGCAATAGGTATTATGTGTTCATTTGCTACATGTTTGGTTGTTAAATACGATTTATAGGTGAGGTGACGAGTATCTATGCGTCGTTGTCGAGTCATAGCATGCGAGTGAAATTCTATTCTTGTCTATTTTGTAGCCTTAAATTCTACTATCCATGCTTAGCGGGTTATTTGAAATGTTGGGTGACTCACATCTGGTTTCCCTGAGATTTGGTAACTTTCGAATATTGATTCAAGGTTGAGATTACATTGTGCTATTGATTATGGGTAAAATACTGGTTTCTTTGTGATACTCTTATCTATCCGTTGTTATTGATTCTGTGATTGGTGAGGAGGAGTGTAAAGCACGAAGGGTAATACCGTGCATGCATTATTTATATTGTGAGGAAGAGTGTAAAGCACGAAGGGTGATGCCGTGTATATTATGAGAGGTTTAAAGCACGAAGGGTGATGCCGTGTATATTATGAGAGGTTTAAAGCACGAAGGGTGATGCCGTGTATATTATGAGAGGTTTAATGCACGAAGGGTGATGCCGTGCCGTTCTATTTATTTATTTGGTGAGGTTGAGAGTAAATGCACGAAGGGTGATGTCGTGTATATTATGAGAGGTTTAAAGCACAAAGGATTATGTCGTGTATATTATGAGAGGTTTAAAGCACGAAGGGTGATGTCATATATATTATGAGAGGTTTAATGCACGAAAGGTGATGTCGTGCCGTTCTATTTATTTATTTGGTGAGGTTGAGAGTAAATGCACGAAGGGTGATATCGTGCCGTTCTATTTATTTATTTGGTGAGGTTGAGATTAAAAGCACGAAGGGTGATGCCGTGCAGTTTTCCTTGCTGTTTTAATTGCTCAATTCGTTTAAGGATTTTCGGTTTAATTCTGTCTTTTCATTATTCTCACCCTTTATGTTGTATTCCCCTACTGTATGTTCCCTTCCCATTATTTATGCGTTATTTTCTTATTTACTGTTGTTGCCACTAGCATGATTATACTGTTCAGGTTATATGTGGGTGTCTTGTCCTAGCCTCGTTACTACTTCGCCGAGGTTAGGCTCGACACTTACCAGTACATGGGGTCAGTTGTACTGATACTGCACTCTGCACTTTCTGTGCAGACTTTGGATACCGGCTAAGGTTGATTGAGATTTTTGCTATTAGTACGTTGTCCGGAGACTCAAAGTAGATCTGTCGGCGTTCACAGACCTTGAAGTCTCCGTCTACCTTTTATGTCACTGCTGTTTTCTTTCATTCAGACAGTTATATTTCTTTCAGACTATTACTTATAGTAAATTCTAGAATGCTCGTGAATTGTGACTCCAGATCCGGGTGGTAGTAATTAATACAGTTTTATGATATTTCGCACTTATTATATTTTATCTTAGTTAATTATTGTTAACTACTGAATGGGAATAAGGAATTGGTTTAATGATTCTCTAACGTTGGCTTGCCTAGCAAGTGAAATGTTAGGCGTCATCACGGTCCCGTCGGTGGGAAATTTCGGTTCGTGACAATGTACTATTATTATCGTGCAACGCACGTTCATAGAAACTAGTTATTATAAAAGCATGAATACAATGTCGGTTTACAAAAATAACCTTATAATATTAAGCATAATAACTCATAATAAAAGGGCATAACCGAAATTCTAGATATTAGCCTTATAATCCTATTAGTTTTAGGACATAATACTACATGTTAGGAATCCTACATGATTACTTTTAGGAATCTTATTAATATAATTACTTTCGGGCGGTCTAATTTATATAAAATTGAACAAGTAAACATCTTTAGTCATGTAATCATATTACTTTTAGGATATACTTCTTAAAAATTTCTATTACTAATTAAATTCGAAAACATATTATGATGTCCTATTACTAATTTAATTTAATAATGTATTACATTGTCCAAATCCATTTAGAAAAAGTGGGCCTATTTTATTATAAAGGCATAAATATAATATTAATGTGCCAAAATAGCCCTAAAGTATTAAGCGAAAGAACTCATAGGGAAAGAATATAACTACAATAACCTATTTTTGGATTACAATACCTTCTTTGCTAACTTTTAATATTCAAGATTTTAAAATTAATAAAATTTTGTCTTTTAAATTCTTATTAAAAATACGTAGGAAGGTTTAATAAAATTAATTTCATAAAAATTCTCTGTATTGGCAATACATTACCACTGCATAATGTCCAATACAATATATATATATATATATATATATATATATATATATATATATATATATATTACACACAAATATTAAATGGACTGCATAAAGAGTTGAAATTGAGAAAAAATACCCCCATGACAATATATTTTTATATTATATTTGAACTATTTTCCTACTCAAATAATATCTTTTTATCAATTTTTCGTGTAATATTGAAAAATATCCAATTATTAAACAACAACTAAGAAAATATTTAAGAATATAAATGTGTGAGAACGAGAAAAAAATAGTTGGTAAGAGTCAATACCACTAATGATTCTACAAACATAAAGATCTAAAAGTGAAATGTCATATCAATCTTTTACTCTTTGAAAATAAAATTTATAGTGGATAAAATTATAATTAAGATTAAATATTCAAAACAAGAGATGAACTAATATTAAGATCTGAATCAAGATAAAATAAATTATTTTTTATGTTAAAACCAAATAATTAAATCTTTTAATTAATTATTTAGCAAAAGAATCTAATTAAAATATTTTTTAAATTCATCGTACGAGTAAAATTCTTATTCAAGTTTAAGAAAAATCTTAAGATACATAACTTTATTCCATAAAAAGAGCGTTAGAACACAAAGTAAAAAGATTAGTATATTATTAAGAATCAAAATGCTATACAAGTGAATGAGGAAGCACAATCAAAACTAAATCCTAATCAAGAACAAGCTTTCAAGACTATATTATAAAGAGTCGACTCTAGTATAACAAGATTATTCTTTGTAGATGCCTCCGACAGAATCGAAATAATATTTCTACGTCATGCATTACTTGCAAATATCATACAAGAGACATGGTATTGTTAGCAATAATAGCAAGTGGTGTACCAATAACGATTTTATTATGAGGCCACCCACTTTAGATTTGATATACCTCTTCAAACAACTTAAATAACCATCACAAATATATCAAAGTAGAGCAATGGTGCTAAATTTATAAGAGAAGCAAAATTGATAATATGGGATGAAGCACTTATGGTAAAGTGTCAAACGATTGAAATAATTATCCGGAGTTCTTATTAATGAACCGTTTGGTGGAAAATTAATGGTTTTGGAGATGATTTATGTCAAGTACTACTAGTAGTTCCAAAATCGACAAAAATATAGACTGTAAAAGTTAGCTTGGTAAAGTTATACTTCTCACCTCAAAAGAAAAAGATTCAACTGACAAGAAATATAAAGTAAGAACAAATTCAGTATTCAATGTCTTTTTGCTTCGTGTCGGAAACGAAGAAGAGCATCCAGTAAAAGATGATTTGGTTTTTTCTGAACACTTGGTTATCAATCCTAATGATAATTGTCACGACCTAAAACCCACTATAGGCCGTGATGGCGTCCAACGTCGCTGTTAGACAAGTCAACGGTGAACTACTAATTTAATTATTTATTTTATTATTTTTTGAAATCATAAATCTTATTAGATAGGGAAATCAATGCATTAAAAATTATAGATACATATAATTTAAATGAAATATAAAGTAAAAGTGTGTCAATGGTAAGCAAAACCATAAACAAATTCTAGAACATCCCAAAACTCGGTGTCATAAGTGCACGAGCATCTATTAGGAAGTAAAATAACAATACAACATATGTATGGAATACAAGATAGACATGATAAAGTAAATAATTATGATGGAGACTCTGCGTGTTGCGAATCGTAGCATGGAATGCAGCTTACCATAAAGTCCCCTCAGCAGTTGCGCCTACGCGCCCAAATGACCACCAAATGAACCTGTCAGATCATGCATATTTAGTGCAGAAGTGCAGCATGAGTACGTAAATTAACGCATACCCAGTAAGTATCTAGCCTAACCCCGAATAGGTACTAACGAGGGATCGACATTGACGTTTACTAGTGGTCCAGTAAATCAAATACAATAAAGTAGACAAGTATGAAACATGATAAATAAACAATGAGAACAGATATAGGCAAATAGTACGGTTGATAATTAAGGACTTTGTAACAATTCCTAAGTCCGAAACTAATAAAACAACGTGCAAACCAATCAAAACATACTCCAATACTTGTAATTTAATAATTTGTAACAATTTCTAACTCCGCTCGAAAAGTTAACAAGGTCAACACCCGGGTCCACGTGCCCGGATTCCAAATATTATCAAAAATAAGTATTACCCTTAACTTATATAGTATATATCCAGAAAATCATCCAATTTCATCCACGAATTGAACCTAAAATCAAGGATTTACCATTTCTCAACTTTATGGCTCAAAACTCCAATTTCTACAATCTAAAAATGCACAAAATAATAATCATAGAAAAAAATCAAAATAAAGGTCAGATATTTACCCCTTTGTTGAGATGAGAACAACGCCGCAGAAATCACCTCAAACAAAGTTTTAGAACTCAAGATATGCTCAAAATACTAAAATTTTCGGTTTAAAACACCATCCATATAATTTTTGTTCATCGCCTTCGCGGGAGACCTTCACGTTCGCGTTGACCGGTCAACCCATAAATCTTTCTTCGCGTTCGCGGAACCTCTCTCGCGTTCGCACCAAAAACCAGCAATCTTTCCCAATATGGAAATGGGCATAATTCTCTCACACGACCTCGAAATTCGACGATTCTTGTTGCTATGGTTCCGTAATTATGATATGGATCAATCTAATCACAAATCAAATAATGTTTTCTCTATATAGTACCCTTTATGTCCAGAGAAACGACGTTGGAACATCAAATAAGAGCGCGACACAACCCAAATACATCCGAAACACACCCGAGGCCCCCAGGACTCCCCCCTCCCAATCACACAAACCAGTCCCAAAATATAACACGAACCTACTCGAAACCTCAAATGTCACCAAACAATATCAAAACCATGAATCACACATCAATTCAACTTTCGTCTTCCGAAACTAAGGAATATCCTATTAAATTTGTGTGAAAATAATTTTTAGTATGTTTTTGTTTTGCAAATATAACAAATAAAGTATAAGGACAGACATCCTAAATATTGAACTATATTTACCGCAATATATTTTCTTTCACGAACAACTGTATATTGCACTTTCAAGAGAGATATCAAGATCGACAATAAAAGTTTTGGTTAAGGCTGAGCAATTGAGTAGTGTCATTGCTAGTTGAGAAATTTATAAAATTGTTGCAAATAAAAGCATGGTCTTGAATAATGAGACAATTATTCTGATAAAGTCCACAATGGGAATAACTACACTTGTACTATCAATGGATCACATTCGAGGGAAAACCCAATATAGACTCTCAATTTGGGTTTAGACTCAAAACTGCTGTTAAACTTAAATATATGTTGTAGTACTAAAGTGACCATTCAACATTTTGATTAGAAGTTGCAAAAACTGAAAAAATAAAAATAAAAAACTTTTCTTGTTTTGGCGTTTGGTTATAAGTAGATTATTTTTCGCCAAAAAAAAGAAACTGATTTTTTCTTTTCTTTTTTTGGAAAACTCTTCTTGAAAAGGGAGAAACGGAAAGAAGATGGTATGTTCTTTCTCTGCCTAAAAGTAAATTCACAAGCTAGTTGATTAGCTAGCGTTGACAGACAGAAAAAAGAAAGAAGAAAGAAAAAAGCAACCGTTAATATTTAGGGGAAAGATTGTTAGGTATTGACGCCATCTGTCAAAAAATTATATTAAATTAATTTTTTATTTTATTATATATAAATATATATTATGTTGAATTATTTATTCACGAATTTAAAACTGTGTAATTACACAAATTCTATCCAAATCTAATGCTAATGTGGTTTTCCAAATAGACTCTTGCCTATTCTTTTTTTACATTATTGCTTTTTTTTTTTAGTTATTTATATTAGAAAAATATTATAAAATTAATATTCTCGATTAAATAAATCAAAAAATTTCAATTTTATTGTTAATTATGGGACGTTTCTATACAAAAAATAATTCAATTTTGATTTGTTACTCCGTCATGTTTAATATTATGGTACAAAACTTAATCTAAAAGAAGGAAAAGATCCGGCATATAAGCTAAAAACATATAACATACAAAAAATATTTTTCATATTTTATTATATCCTTTTACATGCCATTCCAGTTTTTATAAGAGTGTGATTAGAAAATAAAATAAAATTTTAAATGAAAGAGGTTGTAAATAGAAATATATGTCATTTTTTCGATGGATAAAAAAGAAATAAATTTTAATTAAAAGTTAACCAACAGATTTAAAAAGGTGTACATGATTCATCTGTATGTCTATGTATTTAGATAGAATTTACTCGATCTAATGAAAAGTAAAAAACAATTGGTGCAATATTTCAAACTGGCACATCTTGACTCGACAAGTTATAAAAAAAAAGTGTAAAAAATTAACTTGTCGTCTACAAATTTTGTTTACCACCTCTTTAATTTTTAAATTTTATTACGCTTTATAATCATACTCTTATAAAATTGGCATGGCATGTAATAGGACATAATTAGATATGAAAAATAGTTTTGGTATGTTATATGTTTTTAGCTAATATGCCGAAACTTTTCCTTTTTTAGATTAAATTTTGTACCATATTATTAATTATTAAACACGTCTACAAACTATAAAAAAAGAAATAGTGTAATTTAAATATAGAATCTCCTATATTATTATAAAACAATTAACATAATTTGTAAGTAAAGTTCCCTTTAAAAAAAAAGTTACTCCATCACTCTCCTTTAGAAGAAATCCAACAAAGAGGAAAAAAGAAGATTTTTTTTTTTCTTTCCATTTTTTTCATCACAGATACAACAACAACAAACCCAGTAGTTTCCCACTTGTGAATTTTTTTCATCACAGATCCGAGCCCTAATTCATATACAGATACATACAGATTCACATACACACACAGTCATCGGCAATTGATCGCCCGTCAGTCCATCCGTCGCCGGCGCCGATTTCGTTAATTTTCTGATTTTTGCTCTCGGAGATCTTTGAATTTTACCCAGTCGAAAAGTCTAGAATAAGAAAAAGACGGGGCCTTGTTTTAATGAAGTTCGGTTTAGGGTTTTCAGAAGTTGATGGATGATCGATATGCCTCAACTGCGTAGCGGTGTGCGCAGAGGCCGTCGACCGATTGCTTCAATCGAACCCGAAAACAACAACAGCAACGAGAACAAGAGGGTTGCACGGAGAACAACGAGGACGAGGAGAGCAGCAGGTGCGGGAAATAGAGCCGTTGGAGGAAGGAAGAAGAAGAACAACGTTAATAACGAAGAAGAGGTAATTAAGGAAGTTGTACCTGTAGTAGTGGTAGAAGATGACGAGGAGGAGAATGCTGTGAAGAAAACGACGTCGTTTAGGACTGGTGAAGCAGAGGAGGATAAGGATAGGAAGAAGGAAGTAGAGGAAGAAGAAAAAAAGCAGCAAATGGATGAGTACGGTAGTGGCGGCGGTGGAAGCGGCGGTGATAAGGGTTTGGGAGCTGAGGAAGAAGGTAGCACTGCTCCCCTTCCTGAAAGGGTACGATTTTCTTCTTCTTATTCTGTCTTTCTCTAGAGTTCAGTATTTCTGCTTACTCTCTTTCAGTTCAACAGTGCTTTAATGCTGTGTTTTTTAAATTAATTTTTAAATTTTTATTTTGTTTATGCTTGATGATGATGAGATTCAGTCTTTTAGTTGTATATATAAGCTCTGCAATTCTTACTGATCGCTAGTCTATGCCTTTTGTTCACTATAATTTGTTTATGGAAGAGATTTTAAATTGAGATCTTCTTTGTCTATTTCTTTAATGACTGGTGTCCAGGGTGGTTTGCGTGCGCCTCACTATTTCATGGGTACCTACAACCTGTTACTAACACAATGTTGGTACCAGTTAACTCTGTGTAGTAATGCTTAAGCAAAAAAAAGAAGCCACCTAGTGTATTTTTAAAACTATGCTAGGATTTTAACTGAGAGTGCATGGTTCTCCTCCCACTTCATTAACCACGGGGCCATGCCCTTGGGTCTTGGGGTCTTGTTTGTATAACTCTTTAAGATTATGTGAATTTATCAAGTTTCTTTGGTCTATTATCTTGTCTTGGTTGTCGGAACAAACCTCTGGGTATTTAGTCAGGCAAACTTTCTCTCCATATCTTTTAAGATTTTTATGTTTCATAATTGGCTTTGGGTTGATCTATGGAGTTTTTATTTTTTGACAAGGTTAGAGGAAACGGAGTATGCTTTCTTGTTATTTTCATTGATGTTGGTTGCTCTGATAAATGTGTTTGGTGTTTGATGACATTATGTTGTGTCTATAGTGCTGCGAGCGACGAGCGTATATGAGTTTTTGCTGCTATTCTTAATTTTTCCCCTCCACTTCCTGGTTGAAGGATTCGTCTTGAACATTGCAATTGCAATATCTCCTTTTATGTATAACAGGTCCAGGTTGGTGGATCACCAGCTTATAGGATTGACAAAAAGCTTGGTAAAGGAGGATTTGGTCAGGTGTATGTAGGTCGTCGGGTAAATCCATCACATCCACACGAAAGAACTGGCGCGGGAGCTGTAGAGGTAAGCACCACATTCTGCATCTTTGTTTACTTCCGCGCCCCCACCCCCCAAGAAAGTTGAAGATCATTCTCTTTGATATTTTTGTTGATTATGTTGACATATCTGGTTCTAGGTTGCCTTGAAATTTGAGCATAGAAGTAGCAAAGGTTGTAACTATGGACCACCTTATGAGTGGCAGGTCTACAAGTAAGTCTTTTTCTTGTATTAGTTCGTAATGTAGCTCTTAGTTATTGTGACACATCTGATAAAAACACTGTCCTACAATTGATGGCATGTTTTCTTTGTGGTAGTGCCCTTGGTGGTAGTCATGGGATACCACGTGTCCATTACAAGGGACGACAAGGTGATTACTACATTATGGTATGTGATTTGCTTACTGTAGTATAACTTTATGATCGTCTCTCTTTGGATTTCCGCTTTAATCTCCATGAAATTACAGAAATGTTTTGTATGATTGTAGGTTATGGATATGCTTGGTCCTAGTTTGTGGGATGTCTGGAACAATAATTCTCATGCGTAAGCTCCATTCTGTATTTATAATTTTATGAGGAGGTTATTGCTGGTCGCTGGAATTCAATGACATTCTGTTTATTTTTACATTGTCCATTTCAGGATGTCTATTGAAATGGTAGCATGCATTGCCATTGAAGCAATATCCATACTTGAGAAGTTGCACTCTAGAGGGTAAGTATGGATTTGCGGTTATCATCCTGCTACAGGCTAAAGGCTGTGTTCCATCTTAGGCAGAAATTATGTATTCTGGGTTATGATGATATAGTGTATATTCATTTTGTTTTATAACCGTGGTGTCCGGGCTAGCTTGTGCGCACCTCGACTAAATCCACGGGATACCTGCTACCTCCCACCAGCAACAAGTACCAGGTAACTCTGTCCACTAAGGCTCGGACTGATGGGAACATAGTGTTTTTGTCTCCACTAGGATTTGAACCTGAGATATCATGGTTCTTAACCACTTCATTGTCCACTAGGCAACACCTTTGGGTGCCTCATTGTGGGAACATATCCTCAACCACCTATCTATCTTCCAACGAAAGTAAGAACACAAAACATCTTGTGTCTGTTAGTCTCTGGTTTGTGGATAGAATATGGGGTCTGGCTGCGGAAAAGTGAACTTATTGTTTTGTGGCTGTTCTGTATGAGAATTCCTTTGACAAACCTGAAATAATCTTGTCATACTGGTGCTGTTGTTCTGCAGGTATGTGCACGGAGATGTGAAACCTGAAAACTTTCTTCTTGGGACTCCTGGAACTCCTGACGAGAAAAAGCTTTTTCTGGTTGACCTTGGATTAGGTATACATGGAAATATAGTTTTTATCATAAAAAAAAACAAATTCGATAACTATTAGTCATCTCTTTTATATTTTATTTTAGCAATCTTCATCATGTTCTATTTTTGGTGCAACATTTTTTTGTGTTTACCTGTTTGAGTGTTGCAGCAACAAGGTGGCGCGATACTTCAACTGGTTCTCATGTTGAGTATGACCAAAGGCCTGATGTCTTTAGGTACAGTAGTCATCAATTACTCTCTATGTTGTGTGCCTTGGTTTGCATTTCCAAACTGGATTCACTGACTAGTAAGAAAATCATTGCTCTAGGGGAACTGTAAGGTATGCTAGTGTGCACGCTCACCTCGGAAGAACTGGAAGCCGGAGGGATGACCTAGAATCGCTGGCTTACACTCTCATCTTTCTTCTCCGAGGCCGGCTGCCTTGGCAGGGATATCAGGTTAGCATTTTCTTGATTTAAATTGCAGTATTACTTCTTAACAGATCTCTTTTGGTGATACATGATAGTGATTTTTATAGGGTGAGAATAAAGGTTTCCTTGTCTGTAAGAAAAAGATGGCGACTTCTCCAGATACACTTTGCTGCTTCTGCCCTGCTCCATTTAGGCAGTTTGTGGAATATGTTGTGAACTTGAAGTTTGACGAGGAACCTAATTATGCGAAATATATCTCACTGTTTGACGGAATAGTAGGTCCAAATCCAGACATCAGGCCAATCAACACTGATGGTGCACAGAAGGTATAACCTGACATCTTCATAATTCAGGGCATCCTTGAATTTGAAAATCAGTGACAGGAGAATTTTTTCTAACACATTTTATGTTATTGAAGCTTATATATCAAGTTGGACAAAAGAGAGGAAGGCTTACAATGGAAGAAGATGCCGATGAACAACCAAAGAAGAAAGTACGAATGGGAATGCCTGCAACGCAATGGATTAGTGTCTACAATGCTCGTCGCCCAATGAAGCAAAGGTGTATATATATACTTGCACTTGATATCTCTTGGTCTTTAGCTTGTGTAAAAGGAAATGACATAACTGGCATTTGTAGGTATCATTATAACGTTGCTGATACGAGGTTGGCTCAGCACGTTGAGAAAGGAAATGATGATGGACTATTCATTAGCAGTGTGGCATCCTGTTCAAACTTGTGGGCCCTAATTATGGATGCAGGGACTGGGTTCACTGCTCAAGTTTATGAGTTGTCACCTCTTTTTCTTCACAAGGTCTTTTATCTTCTGTTGAGTGGTCAATCTTGAAGAGTAGTCAAATTTTTGTTGCATACGCAATCTAATATATTTCTGCTAATTTTGTGGCAGACTGAAATACAATTCGCTCTTTCACTTTGATAGGCTTCTGCTAATTCCTCATATTTTATGTTTGAATAAAGGAGTGGATCATGGAGCAATGGGAGAAGAATTATTATATTAGTGCAATAGCAGGAGCAAATAATGGGAGCTCTTTAGTAGTTATGTCAAAGGGTCAGTTAAACTTTATACTTGGTATACTTCGGTTGTCACAGTACGTGTGAATTAAACCAGACTGAAGTAGGTTCTGTGGTAAACATCAGGTACTCAGTATCTGCAGCAGTCCTACAAAGTCAGCGAGTCATTTCCTTTCAAGTGGATAAACAAAAAATGGAGAGAGGGGTTCTATGTCACGGCGATGGCAACTGCAGGAAGTAGATGGGCAATTGTTATGTCACGTGGGGCTGGGTTCTCTGATCAGGTTTTTCTTGTGAAATTTTCTTTTAAAAAACTTTTTATTAGTTTATCCTGTGCACTCTATATTGATATCTGGTATTCATGTGTTTTTATTAATTTACAGGTGGTGGAATTAGATTTTCTCTATCCTAGTGAAGGGATTCATAGGAGGTGGGATGCTGGTTACCGTATCACGTCCACTGCAGCCACGTGGGATCAAACTGCTCTTGTTCTAAGTGTTCCGAGAAGGAAGCCTGCGGATGAAACACAAGAGACACTTCGTACTTCTGCCTTTCCTAGCACTCATGTCAAGGTCATTTATTCCATCTGTCATCGCTTCACTTTTATGGGGACCATTGCTTTCGCCTTCTGCTTACCTTTTTCCCTGGTCCTCGACCTAACTAGTTATGTTACCGTTTGCAGGAGAAGTGGGCCAAGAACCTTTACATTGCATCTGTTTGTTATGGGCGAACTGTTTCTTGAGGCACTTTGGTTGGGAATTTTCTTGGGTATCATGTGAGACTCTGTTGTATGTGCCTTGAAAAAGTGCTTGCTTATTTTTCATCTAAATGGAGAAAAATGTGCTTGCTTATTTTTCATCTAAATGGAGAAAAATGGATGCAGTCTTTCCACCTTGTCTAGCTGGTTCTTTTATTCTCCTTTGGAGATGATATTCTCTATATTCCTTATCATCAGTGTATGTGATAAATTCTAATGTCGAAGTTGGTGTCCGTGGCAGTTCATGATCTTATGTGGGGGTTTATTTACTTACTGGTCAAGATTTGTATAGTTTGAACAATAATTAGTTTTTAGAGGCAAGAAAAACATCTCCTTTTGTAGTACTATGACCTTGTAATTCAAGAGTTCAAAGTAGCTTGGACATTAAAGTTATACTGTTATATGACCTTATTTCTCAATTTTTCCTGGCAATTTTTCCTGGTTAGAACTTGTGTTCCTGGGATCATGAATTTAAATTAAATCCCTGGTTGTTGGTCTTGTTGGTTTTTCCGTTTATTCTTGATATATTTGGCATTCTGACCTCCAGACACAGAAAATTCTATCTTGAGTCTCTCTTCCCTCATATGCAACAAGTGGTGTTCTGGAGTTTGATGTCTGTCTTGAATACTTTAATTTGTTCATATTTTTCAATTTTCTCAGAATACTTCTATCTGTTGCAACTATCTGAATGTTAGGTATCTTTTTTTGTTTTAATATTATATATAGGGGGAAGGGGAAATGGGGAGGGGATTACAAGGTGCCCCCCTCATATGCAACAAGTGGTGTTCTGGAGTTTGATGTCTGTCTTGAATACTTTAATTTGTTCATATTTTTCAATTTTCTCAGAATACTTCTATCTGTTGCAACTATCTGAATGTTAGGTATCTTTTTTTGTTTTAATATTATATATAGGGGGAAGGGGAAATGGGGAGGGGATTACAAGGTGCCCTCACCAGCAAGGTGAAAGTTCAGGTAGCCAACCAACTGAGCTAGTAAGATTCCCCGAACGTTAGGTACCCAAAGCTCTATTAGAAACTATTATCGTGAGGAAGAATTGATTTTCACTTAAGTAACTTTTTGAAACCTAAACTATTTAAAGAAATCATGCCCCTCGCTGTATTAGAGTGTAATAGAGTTAGACTGGAGTATCGTGGAATGACTATTAAGTGTTCTTAGTTGAACCCAATTATTTGTGGTTGGTGCAATAGATTGATGGATTGTCCCTGTACTGGGGTTCAAAGTCTGAGTAATCTATTGTGTTAGACTATTAAAAAACTGTGCCAGTGTAAGTCTGTATGATAACCTGCACGAAGTCCCTGATGTATTATCTGCATTGGTTTTTGCTATAATTGTTTTTAGAAAAGGTGCATGAAATGTACATTCATGCCATAAATCAAATTGTGAGCTGCAAAGAAGGGGGTAAGCTTAGCCGGCCGAATTTCAGCCAAGATGAAATGTGTAAGTTTTTGTTTTCACTGCGATGAGAGTGGCACAAGTTTTCCCTCTTTTGTTATTTAACACTTTAAAAGTATGTTAGTTGTCCTTACCTACATATAATGTGGGTTGTGGGGGGTTGTTGGACTGATAAATAGAAGTGTGCTGATTATTCTGTTAAAAGGTCTTTTACTTGTATCTTTCACGCTGTTTTCCTCAAGTATGTCATATCCAGATGTCCTTTCAGGGCTAATTGGTGTTGTCAGCTGACATGTTTTGATTTTCCTCGTGTGGTTCCTTGATGGTAAGTTCCAATAGTTTCTTTCCTCTTGTAATTTATTGTTTGCCACAATTGTCCGCAGGATTTAGATCATAAGTTGGGACCAATGGCCTTAGGCAAGATCGAATTTCCGGATAACATTGATCTTATGGTATTCATGGCTATGTAAATCTTGTTGGTATTATATGGCCAAGATCTATGGAGAAGAAAGATCTGCTAAATTTATGTAGAAATAGCTCAATGGCATTAAGAGGTATATGTTGGGCTCCATGGGATGGATCTTTTCAAAAGATCATATGGTGCTAGAAAATGTAGAGAACTCCAGCTCGTGAAGTATAACTGTGTATTGATTAATTCAAGTTCGTAAATTTTGGAACAGAAAGAAGCTGATCCTTTTGTCATCTCTTATTGCAACTGCTCCTTATGGTTCAAACTTATTTCCTGTATTATGTGTTTTATCACTTTATGTATTTTGGCACCTCATGTGGTTTGAAATTAATTGCTGTGGTGATTTCTAGGATGTTGGAATCAAGTGCATTTATCAAGACCAAATTCCAGCAGGCCTTTAATTTTTGGCAAAAAGTTGGAGCTGAGGTAGGTTTTGGTGTGTGTTGGAAGGATCTCATGAAAGAATTCAATCAAACCGGTGAAGTATGTAAAAATTTTGGGTTTCCATGAATGCAAATGACAATTTATCACATTCTTCCCGAGTCTTCTAAGAGAACTCAGTAGGTAGCTATCATGTAAAACTTAGTGCCTTCGGATGTGCTGCTGCTGTCTGCTGAATGTTTTTCCTGCATGTATTTCAGATTGTGACCTTTGAGTGGTTTGATTTGACCTGCCTATTTGAGTTGGTATACCTCCCTGCGCTTCCAATATTGTACTGGTGAGTTGAACTCCAATTGCCTTCTGGAAATTGTTATGGCTTGATATAGGAAGGCAGCAACCCTCCATGCGGATTGTCTTTTACTTGTCTTCTTGTGTATAACTTCTCTTTCTTGCATGACCAACTATATCGATGTTCGTTTTTATGGTTAAGCGCTGATCTTTTCCATGTACGTCGGATAGTGGCAAGCTGTTAGTACTGATATCAGAGGGTTGGCTTCGTGCTGTATCAAGCTGATGCGTGATGAGACGCTGGAATGGACCCAAACTCTATTTGCCTTATGCTGATATTGTTACTGTCTTGTGGTTGGAGAATTCGAGATTTAAATTGTGATTTGCAGTTTACAAAGCTCTACAAATATAGCACATTTGCCTGAGTTTTAGCGTTCTCGAATAATTCGAAGTGCAATTTACACCTAATCTATTAACTTCTAAAATGTAGAAAGAAACTTTTAGCAGATCAGGAAACGGACTTCACTCGCAGGGTGTCTTGAGCAAGTATTTCAGCTAATCTGGCCCCTGCACCACAGGCGTAATAAAGATGGGAAAATCTTGGGCCTTCATTGATTGCATTTAATTGTTTGATTTCTAATAACATCCGATAAATTCATGTACTGTATTAATGTAAGAGTTACATTTTTCAGTGTGCGTACACCTTTAAGAGATACTCCCTCTGGTCAACAATAAGTGATCAATTTGTTTTCTTATTTTGGTCCAAAATAAGTGTTCATTTATATAATTAAGAAAAAATTCAATTTGTTTTTCCAAAGTTATTCTTATGTACGTATTCCTAAAAAGTCTTTTACTCCTCATATTAACTATGTTGCAACATTTAACTAAGGGTAGTTTAGTCACACCAACTATTTTTGTCTAGAATTTTATATTTTCTTAATGGGTGTGCCCAAAGTAAATTGGTCATTGTGGATCGGAGGGAGTACTAAATCTAAAATGCTAATAGATAAGATGTGGAGTCGTTACTATCAGGATTTAAGAAGAGAATTTCACCGTCGAGAAGTTTACAGGGAAGGACCATAAAGTCCGTATAACGGATTGGTCTAATTTCTATCTTGTGGATTGGGTTTGATGGTGTTTAAAATATTAATTTAACTTATGTATTAATTTAAGGGTGGCATGTGGGTCGGATCCGGTCCTAAGTGGGCTTTACGGGTCCGTTCTTAAGTGGGTCGGTCCTAAGTGGGCCGGTCCTAAACGGTCCCGGACTTCGCGGGTTTCTTGTTGGAATCGGCTCGGGATCGGGACCACGAACTAACGGTTCCGAGCCTAAGTGGGTCCAACGGATACTTTCTATTTTTAATTTTTTTTTAAATAGAAGTTAGAGAAAAAAATAGTAATAAAGATATATAAGCTATATTCGATTTATATATTATATATACATCTTAAGATATATATATATATATATATATATGCTATACTATATATACATACTATATTATATATACATAGTATACATCTTAAAATATATTATATATACATCTTAAGATATACTATATATATACTATACTATACTATACTATATATATATCTTAAGATATATAAGCTATATTCGATTTATATACTATATCTTAAGATATATAAGCTATATTCGATTTATATACTATATATACATCTTACTATATATATATATATATATATATATATATATATATATATATATATATATATAAAAGCTATATATATAAGAAAAAGTGTAATTATAAAACAATTGGGGTTAAAACAAAGTTTTGGGGGGGGGGGGAGGGGGGGTTAAATGCCTATTTATAAATAGCTAACGGCTATTTTGGCAGGTAAAACGGTCATATTTTAAATGCCATAAAGGCTATAATGTGACAGATTTAAATTTTTTTAAAAATTAGCCCTTGGGCCCGGATCGGCCCGTTTAGGACCGCTTCAACCGGCCCACTTCCTAGTCGGTCCCGGTCCCGGTCTCGCGGGCCTCGTCTATGTGACCGACCTACTACCTAGCCCACCTCCCCACGGTCCTGGTCATATCCGGTTAGAACCGTTTAGGCCCACTATCCATTTGGACTTGCGGTCTTGAGCCGGACCCGATCCTAACCGGCCCATATGCCACCCTTATGTATTATAATAGTAGTAGTGGAACAAAAATGTAAAAATATTGATAAAAACTTCCTACTTTTGACGTAGGAAACGTCATAAAATTTAAAGAGTTAGTTATTGAAAAGTGTGAAAATTGTATGCTGGAAAATTATTAGTAGCGAATCACGAAATAGAAACTTATGAGTAATATGGACGGATAATGTATTATTTCTTTATTAAAAGAATCTATTAATAGTTAATATGAAAAATAGTACTTTCTTCATTTCAATTCATGTGTATCTATTTCCTTTTTAGTCCGTACAAAAAAGAATAATTCATTTTTCTATTTGAAAACAATTTACCTTTATGCAATGATTTATAGTCACACAAGATATATGTGCCTTATTTTATGCCATAAGTACAAAAGTCTTCTCTCTTTTCTTAAAATCCATGCACATTAAAACGGAGAGAGTATCTTAGAATCGTTACTAACATTAGGAACATTTCAACATGACTATAGTTGATTGGTGACATCTGACCTCTAATGATTAACTATTTCCACATTTAGCGGTAAGTCAATTAACTTTCGCTTAAAACTTCTTGACAACATATTCAGAGCTCGTTTGGTCGAGATTTAGATTTTTCTTATTTTTGAAAGTGCTTTTCTCAAATGAAATTTTAAAAGACAATTTTGGACAGTCACAGTTTGTGTTTGATCAAATTATTTAGGAAGCGCTTCTGTTACTGTTATAAACACATTTTGTGTTTGGTTATTTTTCTTTTTTCTCCAATTTGGTCAATCTTTCTAAAGAATGATTTTGAGTGTTTATTGAAAAGAACATGGAAAGATTTACTTTAAATTTAGTATCTTTGTAAATAGATAAATGTTTTGACTTTTGAGAGACACTAATTAAGTTTATCAATTTCATCTAATCAGAATGTTAAAAATGAAAACACAAAATAGAGAGAAGGCGAGTTATGAAACTTTAGTCATAACTCATAAATATGAAGTAAAGGAGGGCTAAGATTAGTTTAGTCCAAACACTGTCATTTTGGGCTAGAGAATGTTGGACCGGATCTTCGCTTAATGAGGATCAAGAACATCATATTTACCAACAGAAAAAGGATCAAAAGCATCATCTTACCACCCAGCATTCAGGTAGTGGGAGCTTCACCACAGACTCCACTTTATCAAACTGAGAAAAGAGTAGATAGCCCACCCCACCCCCCCCCAAAAAAAAAAAAAGATTTTCAAAAGCTTGTGCTTTAAGTCATTTTGTATGGTCGTCATCAAACACGTCTAAAGTCTTGTAACTTCTTCATCCATTCAATAAATCACTAATAGTTTGGAGCACTTGTTGACAATATAGAGAGTTGCAGGAATGCATTTCTATGTACTATTTTCTTCTTCTAGAAATTGCATTTGAAAGAGTTCTAGGAAACGTTTCCCGACACAATACAATTGTCCAACCCCAAGAATGCAGATACAAGAAACAACTAGTTAATTTGTCAGCGCTTCGCGCGGTAACAAAAGTAATTAAAATTTGTCTAAATAGTTACTCCCTCCGATCCATTTTAAGTAATTTTTTGGCCTTTGTTGTGGCCCATAATATTGATTTTTTCAAATATAAAGAAAGAATTAACTCATTTTTTTCAAAGTTGCCCTTGGAGTATAGTGTCTAGGAGTATTTGTTATATTTTCAACGAACAAATTAAGGTTAATATGATCAATTACATTGTTAATTAATACTTAAATGTGAATTTCTTAATATGTATGAAAACAATCAAAAAATTACTTAAAGTGGACCAGATGAAGCATGTTGTAATTTATAATTAAAAATATCAATCTTTTACATATCAAATAAGTGGCTTAAAATTATTCACAAAGAATTCAAAAGTCATCATCAAGATTGAGTAAATAATATAATACTAGTATTTTGATATTTTCTTATGTTTTACAAATAATATCTAATGTATGATATAGCAAAGTAAGTATGATTAAAATAATTCTAAGTTATCTTGCTAAAAAAGGAAAATGAATGTTCTCCAACGGTAGCATGATCAATTGTTCTTTGATATAATTATATTCTCAAAGTAAATTACTCCTCTCTAAAAATCATTAGCTCTCGCCTTTTCTCTTTTTAAAAAAAAATGAGATTCAAATGTACAGAATCTTTAACATCACGGTATACAACATATTCTTTCTTAGAATCTCATCAATCAATATGAAAACTTGGGACGTCGTCTGAAATCTTGATGTATGGAATGACATAAGATAATTAATAAAGATAAAATATGTTTTCGTCAACAACGACTATTAATTATTAACTTTGGTTATACCTCTTGTTGTCCAATTTGCCTTAATTGGATAATATCCTGTATCTTACCAACAAATGATACTATCATAATTAAAAACAAACGAACTATGTACAAGCATCATGTTACTTTATAAGACACTGAAATTGAAAATTCAACATAATGTATAGTGTTTATGTATTTTTATTACATTTTTGTGTTATTATGATTTATGATATTATATTTATTAGAAGAAAATTAAATCTAAAAATATCGAATTCACGCTTTTACTACATGGAAAATCTATTTCTTCCATTTTCAGTTTGATTCTTAGCCAAATTCCAAGACTTCCATCCCTTATGTGAAGATCTTGCAGTGTAATATTTACACATTTATGATATTAGTTCTTCAATAATTGTACAGAAAAATACATCATTTGCCCAATAAATCATATATGCCAATATGCAGTGAAAAAGTAAAACAGTTAAAAAGTGAAAGCCAATATGGGTAACATTATTTATTGAGGATGAAGGATATCAGTGTGTGTGGAGTTTAAATACACATGGAAAGAATTCGGCCAAAATTAAGACAGTTATTTTTAAGACATTAAAGCAGTGGAGGTTATAGACTTTTAGAGTCATAACCCCCAATGAAGAGGTGTGACGTTATGATATGGATTTTAAATTTTAAACAATTAAAATGGACAAAATGAAAGAAAAAACTAAAAAAAATGAGGAAAAAGATAAAGAGGATTCCTACACTATTGAGATGCCACATCCCCTCCTTCATGTCCCTCTTTTATATATATATATATATATATATAGATATATAGATAGGCATATGGAATTTTCAGCAAAATTATGCCTTTAGCATATTGGTCTAGATTAAATATGGGCCACAAGAAGCAAAATAAGCTGCATTAAACCTACTGCATCAACTGGCCAAATGAAGGTAACAAAACTGTGCATCGTCCAAAGGCAAAACATGTTGGGCTGCAATGATTATACACAAAACCTAAATCTGGCACAGACGTCCTAATACGCTTGGCCGGAAACACAATCTCCTCAAATGAACAATTTCCTGAAGGAAGAAGTAAACAAATAGTGATAACGTAAATCCAACCTTAGTGCAAAATGATAATAATGGGTAGATATTCTCCTGTTATGAAAACGCACCTCTGTGTTATCATGATCATATTGAATCACAAAGAGACATCTACAACCCCTTATATCATGAAATTTCTTTTGAATATCTATAACACGTGCTTCAACATATCTAGCTTGGTCCTTCCTCTCCTAGTTAGATCAAAATAGGAAAACCAAAATATATAGTTAAAGCATCCTGCGTCGAACTAACATACCTGCAACTCAGAGGCCAACATCATGAATATCCATATATTCTACCTTTTGTGATCTCATTTTACCCCTAGAACAACGGGAAAAGAGAGTCCAATGGAAGAAAGGGGTACCTGGAAGCACAAAACAGGATCCCCAACCCTGACTTTGTTACATTCTGAACTCTCAAGTGGTACAGATCGTTCCCGGACCGACTTTCTTACGTTTATCCACTCGTCCTCCTCTGATCCAAATCCCGCAAATCTCACAAGAACTTCCTGCAGCACATTACATTCCACCAAATGTCAAGCAGCATGCACTTCCTGAGTTCTAATTGTATCAAGTATTATTTATTTCAAATAAGCAATGTATTTGATCAATTTGAACTACTTACAGGTTCTCCTGAGCTGAGATACCGGTGTGAGATAAATGTATCAACATCATACCTGTCAAACATCAGAAGTAAACACTAAATTAGTCTTTTACAAAGAAGTGCAAACATTTTACTTCAACCCCATAATAGATGCATTAATTCAAGTTAAAAAATACTAGGTATCACTAAAACACTTCCATCCTAAGAAAACAATTACTATATCCTTATAAGAGAGTCAGAGGCTGATCGCTACCACTGCTATTTACCTTAGGCCCAGTTCAAAGACACGAGAAATACATAGTTTATGGAAATGGATACCTTCTACCCTTCTTTTTAAGCGGGATAATATATGCCTGATTGTTGGGAATTAAGTCAAAGACAAATTCTTTGGAAATTCTTCAAATTCGATTTTGAATAGACAGGTAGCTTATTAAACTACTTGTTCAGACTGTTAGTCATATGATAAGAATTTAAGAAGCAGCTTCCAAATAAAAGGCCTGGCTCTCACAATATCAATTTTGATCTAAAAATATCAGTTTCATGAATAAGTCTTTATTCTGGAGCAAAAGCCTCTATGATCCTGGATAGTTTTCGGCAGCTCCAAGGGACAATATGTTAGGTAGCCCAACAAGATGCAATGATCTATGAGAATATGACAAATTCTCACATGTTTATTCACCATTTAGCAGTAAATTATGATAGTAGGCTTCGATAAGTTTTAGCCATAAAAAATGGCCACAGAATAAAGTGTAAGAACTTCAGTACATTTCCCTAATATCCACCATATTGCATGTTCATAGGGATGGAGGATCTTAATGTAGCTCCCAAAAGAAAAACATAAAACATTTTTTGCAACCAGCAGTCATTGACCATTATCAAAGGGGGAAGCACCAAGAAGTAACTTAGAGAACTTCTATAAACAAACAATAGAAAATTAAGATATTCAAAATGGATGTTATTTTCCAGAACAATGTCATTCTTATGGAATCCTTTGAGCTGTTGCATCGGCATCAGTGTAGCTGCTCATCGGTTAAGAGAAACTTTCTTCTTTTTTTTTGTCTTGTCTCTTTTTCTTTATTTTTCAGACAGGCCAAAGAAAAGATAGACTAGAAACAGAAGTATGGAAACAAGATTTCATTCTTGCATCTTATGTTAATGGCTAAGCGCAAAAAAGGTTGAAAATGCATCCAAGGTGAAATGCTGAAAAAGATGAGCAAGCATCTAAAAGTTAATGCTAAAATGGCTGAGTATCCAGTACTTATTTCTGATTGAAGAAAACTAGAGTAAGCCTTTCTGGCTTGCTAATGTAGGCTTACCATGCCCCATCTGTTGAAGACCTAGCCTCAAATTCTAACTCTGACAAATCTGGAACCTTTTTCCCTGGAAAAGAATTTATTGAACAATGTAAGTGCAGTTTTCTGACAAAGGAACCACAGATTTAACTGTTAAGGGAGCATAAGTAGCACTAATCATTTGGCAGAAGAGATTTAGCTACCAAATACAGGAAACATATGCCTAGATCATTCTTTATTTGGCAATTACTTACAAGATTCTCATCAACTGGATCCTCAAAGCAGTACGCATTTTCAGATGGAGGAAAACCAATAAAAATATCTCTTTCGCCATTGATAGTCAATGTGAGTAAAATGTAACTTTAAATAGATGTTAAACCTTCCATTAGAGTTGATAAAAATGATTGACAAGAATAGGAGAAAAAAATCAAAAAGAATGAATACAAGGGACAAAGTAGTTTGACTCTCTTTAGTTTGATAAGCAACAAAAACTTAGAAAAGAAAGAAAGAAGAGGACAAAAAGGAATTGAGACAAGTTGTTCCTTCTTTCAGAGGACATCTGAAACAACAGCGATTCAGGGACGATTATGATAGATAGAGAAGGATAGAAGCTGTGGTATAATTTTCAATCCCCTCTAATAAGAAGTTCAATCTCATGCAGAATTATCACAGATCATACAATGGTCGGGACAATGTAACTAAAATTGTTGAATTCTGTCCTTGGAGTTTGAGGTACTATTCACAATAAAGTAACTTTTGAGCATCTTTCAAGGAAAGTGCACCACATAAATGAGACAGTGGAACAAATCCAGTTATACTAAGATACAGCATTAATAACTGAATGAAAGGCAGAATGACTACAAGCTGTTCCTCATTCAGTAGCATTGTACAGTTTAATTCAACCAGTTCAGAAAAGCTCTGTGATATCAACTAATGCATAGCTCTGACAAAATTTCTTGATTCATAATTAAGTCTATCCCTCATCTTGTGGATACCAAATCTAATACATCCTCAAGCTGAAGCTGGGAAACAGCATAATTCTAGGAAGTCTAGAAAAATTAACAGCTTTTTCCTGAACTAAGAACGCAAAACAATTCTTTGAAATTAGATATGAAGGCATCAAAGGTCCTTAATCTGTATGCATGATTAAATTATCATGAGAACAGTAATAATTATAGTGTATTAGTCTCAACTCTCACTTTTTATTTTTTAAATGGTTAGTAAGGAGGGAAGTAGAAGAAAAAGGGAATTTCTGCACCGGCAAAACAATGTCTCATCCAATCATTATGTCAGAAATCTACTTTCATAAAGTAAACATAGATCAACAGGGACCTTCAGGCATATGAAATCTTTGATTAGCTTTATCTAAAACACATTCTTCGGTCACATCAGGGAGTTTCCTCTTGGTCTCTGCTGAATTATCCTTTGAGAGAGAGCTTTGCTGTCTGTTCTGGAACCAAGTTTGGACCTAAAGTCAAGTGAAATAGTAGAACTTAGTTCTATAACGACATTCAACCAAGAATATCGGATCCTGGAGTAAGTATGTCAAACTATGAACCTCAGTCCATTTCACAATCGGTTTTCCTGCACGACCTTTAGAGTGGCTGAAAACAAGCCAAAAATGTGTTAAAAGTCAAATGTATATAAAGTGATTTTGTTGATTATTCAACAAGAAAATGCAACTTGATACAGAAAGTGCAACTCACCTGAAAACCTGTGCCAATTTCTGGCAAAACTCTTGGTCACAAACTTGTTCTCCTGATTGATTAAGTTCTTTCTCCATTTTCTCAATCTGCTTGAATTAAAAAGAGATGTTACTCCTTGAAGGCTAATTGTATAGTTTTGTTATATAGCTGGAGTAACCTCTCCCCTATTAGCTCCCCCGAATTATTTTTGGATTTTGTTAGCTCCCTAACACTAGCATAGGACCATCTGTACAGAGCTAACATATCATCTTTTGTATTAGCACCTGGACAGTGCTCTTTTGCATCTTCTTGATGCTTTTTATAATATCTTTTACTTCATCAAAAAAGAAAAAGAGATGTCCAAAAGATTGCAATTTAGAAGAGAGTAACTGAAATTAGAGTTGTTTCTTCCAACATGTGTTCTTAAAGTTGCAGATTGACATCATTTGCAAATTCCAGATGATGATTAATTCACAATGCCCAAAGAAGCCAACGGAGATGTGGATGACTAGTCAAAGGTACATATCTCTAATATAAGGTTTCACCTTTCTCGAAAGTCAAAACTCAACATAAATAAATCACAATGTGAAGTAACAATCAAGATAAGAGCCACCGCCACAGCCACAGTTGGATTCAAGAAACTTTTTCTTTGTCTTTAATAAGTTCTATCACCCCTGCCATATAATGATTCCAGATGTAGAAACCAAGGCACGAAACATTTTAAAGTAACTCAATAATGATCTGCTAGAAAATGAACCGATCATACATTCACAAACTCGAAGAAGCAAGTAGGATTGGACGCAACTACTCAATCACTATGATCCACAATATGAGCGGGCAGAATTGATAAAATTCACAATTACAGTAAAGCATGACAAACAGCACAAATATAAACAACCAAGCATGCCATTCTACAAGATCTTGCATGATGGGTATAGTTTTATAAACCAATTAATCAACTACCCTCTATCCCAAAATAGTTAGGGCAGCTAGGTGAACTCTCTGTTCTAATTTCGCTCTATTTAGGTCTATTTTGTTTTGATACTCAATAAGTAGTCTTATAAGGCAAATTAGAGATTCCCTAAATCTCATATTCATCCCTAAACAGACATAAAGACTTCTAGTCAGACTAAAAGACTCCTAACAACCACCGAACCTAGTATAAGTGTAACAACAACTAAGCTTTAATCTAAACTAGATAGTATTATCTATATGGATCCTTTGCATTCATTCGGTTGAGTTCCCATTGATTCTAAAGATGTAGGTCTTTGAGACAACCTCCCTTCATGTGATTTCAAATCTATCTTCCTTTTAACATCCTCAATCATCATATTGTCACACATACAGACCGGTACATGACCAAACTGTCCAGCCAACTTTCTCTAATTTCATTGCTACTCGCATCCACTGTTGGATGTGATCATTACTAATTTTCTCCAATCTGGTACAAATGTAAATGCATATACACCATCCATCTTGTTAATATATTGGACTTCTAAGCTCAACATTGACTTCCATATATCACTGCTGGTTGCACAAACGTATTAAAGTAGTTTCATAGACCATAATTTCTAAATTTTAATTCTGATAAAGTAAAAGGAAATATATACCCATTTAGCTAGATTTTACATAACTTCTAACTTACACTAGCCACCAGGAATCTTGCATGAGACAAAAACAGTTTTTTCCTTCTTTTTTTCATTTTAATGATAAAAATGAGACTATACTCATGTAAAACCAATAACCTTTCCAAAAGCCAAACCAACCGTGTGATGTATAACACAAACTACATCAACCTCACTTGTTTGTTCATTTCAACAGCTGAGTGTCACTGTAGAATATGTTAATCAGTTTCATGCTCTAGACCAGCGAAATAATCCTACATATATACAACCTTCAAGCTAAGACAAAGTTACCGGCATTTCAACTCTGTAGCTAAATAGAAATGCTACACACATAACTTTAAGCTCTTTCTCTCTCTCTTGTGAAGAATTGTGCACCAGAAAAATGTTGAATTTTATGAAAAACTTAATTTTATTTATGTCTTTTTTTTAGTTGTTGATGGGTGATGATGAAACTAAAACCAAGACCTCTGCATTGCATGCTCTGATGCCAAGACATAAAATGTCAAAATACACATAAATATCATCTTAATCAAATTTCTAAAGAACCCATAAAAGGCGAAACCTTGAGAAAACAAGAAAAAAATGGGAAACAAAATTCGGAAAAAGGGAAAAGCACCTCAGCATCAGTAAAACCAGAGAAAGGTTTTCCCGGTCTGGGACGAAGGTCCATTACCCACAGATTTTGCCAATACCTTTATAGGATCAAAGGGTCATTGGGGGTTGAAAAGCTATTTCGCAGTTTCTGTGACTCTGGGTTTTGGGCGCCTTCTCTAATTCTCGCTGTGTGTGTGTGTGTTTTTCTTTCTAATTTGTTTCCTGTTTTAGTGGGCCGTGTTTGGTTTGTAATTTTACGTAACTGTCAAAATTTAAAACAAATATAATAAATTCTTAGTGAAATCTAATATTACAGTTGTGACAGTAAAATATTTATATTTATAGTACACAATTCCATTAAAATAGAAATATTAATTATTAATCTCTAAAAATAAGTAATTTGAATGAAAAGTCAATAATTTTTTATACAAAAATCGTGCATTTTTTTCCTCTTTATCTATTAGCTTTCCTTCTTTTTCTTCATTTTCTTAATTTTGTTTTCTGCTGAAACCAATATATTTTCTAAATTTGTTCTTTTCGTTTTCTTTTTAATTATATTTCTTAAGTTTTTCTCTTCCTTCTTTCTTCCTTTCTTAACATAAAGATCTTACTTCGATAATAATATACGTTAATATATACAAAATATATATATAAAAAATATATTGAATTAACACATATAAAATATACATAAAAAATATATCTTCAATTAAGATGACACTTAGACATGTGAAATATACATAAAAAAATATATCTTAAATTTAATTAAGATGGTATATAAATATACAAAAAATACATCCTGAATTAAAATGGCACTTGACATATAAAATATATTTAAAATATATATTAAAAATACATCTTAAAATAAGATGGCACTTCACAAATAAATATACAAAAATTATATACATAAAAAATATATTTTAAATTAAAGTGATACTTGATATACAAAGTATAAAAGATGTATAAATCAATACATCTTGAATTTAGGTGGCATTCACATATCAAAAATGGAGTGAAGAAGATGAATGTTGGAAAGTGAGAATGGAGATGGATAAAAAAAGTACTTCCTGTGATTAGTGAGTTAGTTTACTTATTAAATGTTAATCTTAATTTTTATAATATGCTAATAATGAAAACAAAAATAGTCTTTATGGAATAAATAATAAATGATGCTATTTTTTTTAATAATAGTTAAAAAAGGACGAAGAGTGTAAAAAACTTTTCCTTTTACGGGTTCAAACAAGAATGGCAGAAATTTATATTATAAGTGACTGAAAAGTGAAAAAGAATATATTACAGAAATGAGATGCAGAAAATAACATTTCTGGAACTCCTTTTTAGGTTATTTTTTGGAACCTCCGAATATTTCATTGATGGCATGTTTTTTTTTTTTTTTTGGAACTCTGAGGACTAAAATGATCCCCTTTTTTTTTTTTTTTTTTTTTGAGGTTGGATCTGTTCTATTTTGTAATCTAGTTTGAAATTATTCTAACGTATTCAATTTAATTCCCAGAAATATGCTATTCCTTTTTTTTTTTTCTAGTGCCATTTTGGTATTCAATCCTTACTTGGTAGTAGAAAAAAATGAAAAGAATAACCTATTTAGAAAAGTTCTTGGAATGAAGTAGAAAATTCCCTCGCTTCAATCGAATATTAATCAATTTTGTGGCATTCTAAAATAATAATAATAATAATAACAAATTCAGTGTAATTCCACAAATGTGATTTTAGGGAGGGTGATATCTACACAAACTTTACTCCTACCTTGTGAAGGTAGAGATATTGTTTTCGATAGACCATCGGCTCAAGGAACAGTGAAAATAAAGCAACAAACAATAACGACAACAAGGTAATGGGATAACATAAGTGAATGACATGACATGTAATAGTAAAGAACCGCGAATAAGAAGATACAAGAATAGTACTAGTAATACTAGAAGTCTAGGGAAAACTCACGACTACCTGTCAGCCTTCAACCTTGATTCTCGACCTCCACACCTTCTTATCGAGTGTCATGCCCTCGGTAAGCTGAAGTAATGACATGTCCTTCCTAATTACCTCTTCCTAGTACATCTTTAGCCTACCCTTACCTTTCCTCAGACCCGCCATGGTCAACCTCACATACCTCCTAACTGGGGCATCTATGTCTCTCCTCTTCACATGCCCGAACCATCTTAGCATCGATTACCGCAACTTGTCTTCCACAGAGGCCACTCGTATCTTGTCCCTAATAACTTCGTTTTTAATCTTGTCTTTCATGGTATACCGACACATCTATTTCAATATCATTATTTCATCCTTATTTTAGCTACTTTCATCTTTCGGATATAGGACTTCTTGACGAGCCAACACTCATCCCCATATAACATAGTTGGTCTAACCACTATTTTGTAGAACTTGCTCTTAAGTTTTGCTGGCACATTCTTATCATACAAAACCCGAGAAACGAGCCTAGACTTCATCTACCCCGCTCCAGTATGATGAGTAACATCCTTGTCAATCTCCTTGTTGCCTTGAATTACAAATACAAAATACTTGAAACTATCTCTTTTGGGGATGACTTGTGTACCAATTTTCACTTTCACTTTTGCTTCATGCATCCCATGACTAAACTTGTACTCCAAGTACTCTGTTTTTGATTTACTCAACTTGAAACCTTTTGACTCCAGCGTCTATCTCCAAACCTCCAACTTAGCGTTAATCGCGCCTCGCGTCTCATCAATCAATATTATGTCATCATCAAATAAGATACACCATAGCACCTTCCCTTGTATGTGTCACGTCATCACATCCATCACCAAGGCAAAGAAAAATGGACTAAGAGTTGATCCTTGATGTAACCCCATTTCCACTTGAAAATGTTCTGAGTCTCCTCCTGCAGTCCTCACGCGAGTCTTAACTCCCTCGTACATGTCCTTAATCACCCTAGTGTACACTACTGGAATGCCACTAGCCTCCAAACATCTTCATAGAACCTCAATCGGGACTTTATTGTCGGCTTTCTCTAGGTCAATGAACACCATATGCAAGTCCTTTTTCTTTTCCTATATTGCTCTTCCAATCTCCTTATAAGATGGTCCATCGCCCTGGCATAAATTCGAACTTATTCTCATAAATAGACACACTTATCCTCACCCTCCTCTCCATCGCCCTATCCCAACTTTCATAGTGTGACTCAACAGCTTGATACCTCTATAGTTTTTGCAATTTTAGATATCACCTTTGTTTTAGTATACCAGAATCATCAAACTCCATCGCTATTCTTCAGGAATCTTCTTCGTCCTAAAACTAATATTAAATAAACTAGTAAGCCACTCCAAGCCTTCCCGACTGACGTCCTTCTAAAATTTCATCGGGGACTCGTCAGGGCCAGTCGCCTTATCCCTGCTCATCTTCTGCATTGCCCCCTCAACCTCCTCAAGCTTAATACGCCTACAAAATCCAAAATCACTTTGTCTCTCTAAGGTCTCCAACTTACCAAGCATGATATTCTTGTCCCCTTTCCCGTTCAAGAGTTTATAGAAGTACGTTTGCCATCTATACCTAATACACGCCTCTTCTACCAATACCTTACCATTCTCGTTTTTGATACACCTCACTTGGTCCAGGTTCCGAGATTTCCTTTCTCTAATCTAGGCTAACCTGTACAACTTTATGTCATATCCTTTGGCCCCATGATCCTCATACAATCATTCAAATGATGCAGTCTTAGCTGATGTGACCGCTAATTTTGCCTCTTTCCTCTCCTTCTTATAACACTCTCTATATGTCCTCTTCTCCTCATCGTCTGTGCTCTCCACTAGCTTCAGGTATGCCACTTTCTTGGCTTTCACTTTTTCTTGGACCTCCTTATTCTACCACCAGTCCTTTTATGGCCTTCGAGTATCCTTTCGTCATCCTTAATACCTCTCTAGCAGTTTTCCTAATGCAGTTCGATGTCATGGTCCATATACTATTCATGTTCCTACTATTCCCCCAGGTCCCCAAAGCCAACAACTTTTCCCCCGAACTTCTAAGCTTTATCCTTAATCAAGGCTCCCCACTTGATCTTAGGTTGATCGTACACCGCTCTCTTCTTCGTTGCTCTCTTGATCTCCAAGTCCACTGGCAAGAGCATATGTTGAGTCGATAGACACTCACCCGGGATAAACTTGCAATTACTGCAAAGGCCTCACACCTTCTGAAGAGAAGGTAATCAGTCTGAGCCTTGGCTACCTTACTACCTAAAGTGATCAAGTGTTCCTCCCTCTTTTGAAAACACGTGCTAGTTATCACCAAGTCAAAAGCTTTAGTAAAATCCAACAACGAGGTTCCACCCTCATTCCTATCTCCAAAACTGAACCCGTCGTGCACCTCGTCATAACTCCTAGCAGTCTCCCCAATATGGCTATTAAAATCACCTCCTATGAATAGCTTCTCGGTGTGTGGAGTACCATGCACAACCTCGTCCAAATCTTTCAAGAAGTGCCTTTTAACCTCCTCGTCAAGACCCACTTGAGGAGTGTAAACACTAATCACATTTAAAGTGTGCCCACCATTCACTAGCTTAATAGCCATCAACCTATCTTTCACCCTTGTAACATCCACCACTAGCTTCTAGAGATCCCTATCAACTAAAATACCTACCTTGTTTTTGCCCTTATGCAACGACCCGACTTGTCATTTTAAGAATTTATGCCTCGTTCAGTGGCTTAAGGTCTCGAGCAGCTTCGCAATATGTATTATGACCCGTGGGTGTGGTCGAGTTTGATTTACTAAAAATTCGGAATTAAATTAAAAGAACAATCCTTAATTTGAAGCTTAAATGGAAAGAGTTGACCAGAGAGTTAAATTTTGAGCAGATGACTCCGGAATAAAATTTTGATGATGTCAATAGCTCCGTATGGTGATTTTGGATTTGGGAGCATGTCCGAAAAATTATTTGGAGGTCCGAGTGGAATTAAGCTTGAAATGCCGAAAGTTGAATTTTTGGGAAGTTTGATCGGGAGGTTGACTTTTTGATATCGAGGTCGGAATCCGATTCTGAAAATTTGAATAGGACCGTTATGTCATTTATGAGTTGTGTGCAAAATTTGAAGTCATTCCAAATTGATTTGATGTGTTTCGGCACAAGATAAAGAATTTAAAAGTTCAAAATTTATAGATTTTGATTTGAGGTGCGATTCGTCGTTTTGATGTTGTCTGATGTGATTTAAGAATTTGACTAAGTCCGTATAATATTTTAGGACTTGATGGTGTATTTGGTTGAGGTCCCGGGGGATCTCGGGTGAGTTCGGATGCCTAACGGATCGAATTTGGATTTGGAGGAGGAGCTGAAGCAGCTGGGCATCTAGTATGATCGCACCTGCGCAAAAAAGGGAGGTGCGAGCTCACGGATGCGAGGAATTAGTCGCGGAAGCGAAAAATGCATGGGCTGGCCAGGCATCGCGGGTGCAAAAAATTTGCCGCGGATGCCAAGAATTTTATCGCGAGTTCGAAGCCACGGGTGCGAAGAATTTTACCGCGGGTGCGAAGACGCAGGTGCGAAAAAATCATCGCGGGTGCGAAAACCCCTGGGCAATACAAAAACTTAGGGGTTCCGAGCTTTTGCCATTTTTGGGCATTGCAAGCTCGGGTTGGGCAATTTTTGAGCAAGGTTTTCACGGGAAAACTTGAGGTAAGTCCCTTGTGATCATTTCTACTCCATAATATTGAATTATCATCGAATAATACGATTAGATTACATGTTTTTGGGGTGTAAATCGGGGGTTTGAACTTAGAGATTTGAAAACGAAAATTTAAGATTTGGAGGTCGAGTTGTTATTGGAATTCGATAAAATTGTTATGGTTGAACTTGTATCGGAATGGGTGTTCGGATTTCATGAAAATTTTGTCGGATTCTAAGGGGCGGGCCCCGCGTTGATTTTTGTTAACTTTTTGGAATAAATTTTTAAGTCGACATATTATTATCCGAAATTATTTTTGATAAATTTTAATGAAGTTATACAATTAATTTGGTTAGATTTGAGCGGCCCGGAGGTCAATTCATGCAAGAAGACGATTTTAGAATATCGGCATAACTTCAAAAAGGTAAGTGTCTTGCTTAACCTCGAGTGGGGGAATTACCCCTTAGGCATTGAGTCTTATGTGCCATTTGTGAAATGTGAAAAGCCGTGTACGCGAGGTGACGAGTATGTACTCGGGCTTATATGTGCAAAATTCATTGAATTAAAGTCTTAGGCATTATTGTGTAGTAAATTGAGAAATTGTAAAAAATTATTAGATCATCTGTTTGCCATGCCTAAATCCTTATCGTTGAATTTGTTTTTATATGATAATTTGATGTGATTGTTACTTGAAATATTTATGAAATTTCGTGAGTATTGTTGGTTTAATATTTCTTGGAAATTAATTCCAATATGAATTTTCTTATGTAAATAATTAATTTAAGCGAGCTTAAGAAGAAGTGTTAATATAATTATCTAAATTTACATTAATGAAGGCTTTGCTTTATGCTAAGTAATTTCTATCTCTATTGATTGTTTTTGGGTGTTATATACATTGTGTGGAGCCTTAGGCTATTTATTGTGAAATTAATTAATTTTGATATATCTTTGTAATTTGGTTGTAGCCATTGGGCAAATTGTGATAAGAATTGATTTTATTATGTTGCCGTGTTAATTTTTCGTGTAAATTATTGTGTTGTGTGAGTTATCATTTTGGGGAGATAAGGGTGGCATTTCACCGTTGATATTATGTGGGTATAAGGGTGGCATTTCACTGTTATTGTGTTTGTTGGAATATTATCTGGGCGTAGCGATAAGAGTGGCAATAGGAGCGATAAGGGTGGCAATAGGAGCGATAAGGGTGGCTATAAGAGCGATAAGGGTGGCAATAGGAGCGATAATGGTGGCTATTGATATTGTCTGGGCGGAGCGATAAGGGTGGCTATAGGAGCGATAAGGGCAGCAATATGAGCGATAAGGGTGGCTATTGTCAGGGACGATATGTGATGATGTGGGATTGTGGTGTTGATAATTTTCATGTGATGTTGTGATTTGCTTGTGTTTATTTTTATCCCTTGTGCAATTTGTCTTGTTATTCTTGATAACAATCTGATTTATATTGAAATTGAGAGCCTGTGGCCATTGCCCGGCGGATTATAAAATGAAATGTGGGCACGAGGTGCCGTGAGTAAATAATGAGAATATTTGGCACGTGAATTATCCGTGCAGTTGTGATATAAAATGTGGGCACGAGGTGCTGTGATGAAATGATAATGATAATTGGCACGTGAATTGTCCGTGCAGTTGTGATATGAAATGAGGGCACGATGTGCCGGAGAAATATGATGATTTAATTATGGGCACGAGGTGCCGTGAAAATATGAAAATGGGCTGAGACCCGTATTTTTATGATTATGAAATGAGGTGTCACATGGTGACTTTTTAATTGAAAGAATTATATTCAAAATATTTATTTGGAAGGATTTTTATTCAAAAAGAATTATATGAAAGAATTGTATTTGAAAGATATTTATTTGAGAAAATTATATTTGAAAAGATTTATTGAAAGAATTATATTTGAAAAATAATTATTTGAGAAAACTATATTTGAAAGAGAGTTATTTGGAAGAATTATATGTGACGAATATTTATTTGAAAAACTTGAATTAATTAGGCGTACATATATTTATTAATTGTTGAGTGATATTTATGGTATTCTTGTTGTCTTGCTGCGCATACCACTAGTTGTTTTATCCCGTCCTTATTGCTATCTGTTTCCTAGTATTTTGTATATTATATTGCACATGTTATTAGACTGGTGAGTGTCTTGACTGTACCTCGTCTCTACTCCATTGAGGTTAGTCTTGATACTTACTGGGTACCGACCGTGGTGTATTCATACTACACTTCTGCACATTTTTGTGAAGAGTTAGGTATTGGAGATATCAGATTTGAGCAGAGTTAAAGCGAGACCGTAAGGATTCAAGGTAGAGCTGCTTTATCGTCGCAGTCCATTGGAGTCATTTCATTTCATTGTATTGTTAAAATTTTAATCAAACAGTATTGTATATTCAGTCCTCGTGATCATTCCATATATTCAATTAGAGTTCGTGACTCAGTAATACCAGTCTTGGGAGGTTGTATATTCATATTTATCCCGCTGTTAGTTTTGGTTACTTATTTAATTCAAAAGAAATGGCTTCAAAATGTAATAGAAATCAGCTTACCTAGTCTTAGAGATTAGGTGCCATCAGGACGCCTGTGGTGGGATTTTGGGTTGTGACAAATTGGTATCAGAGCTCTAGGTTCATAGGTTCTACGAGTCACGAACGAGTCTAATAGAGTCTTGTGGATCGGTACGGAGACGTCTGTACTTATTTTCGAGAGGCTACAGAACTGTTAGGAAATTTTTATTTCTTTCATTCCTGTCATGCAGAATTTGTTGAATTTGGAATTTGAACCTTTGTATCTCCATTCTCTCACATATGGTGAGGACACGTGCTACTGGGTTAGCTGAGCAGGCATCCGCACATACTACTAGGGCTGCAAGAGGCCGGGGCCGAGGTAGAGGAAGGGCACGTGCTGCGACTAGAGCACCTGGCAGAACAACAGTTGAGGAGCCACTAGTAACTCCAGTTGGGGGACAGGTATCAGAAGCACTTGTTGTTACCCCCGGACATCAGGAGACTTTAGCATAGTTCCTGAGTATGTTTGCTACATTAACTCACGCGGGATTGATCTCTGTTGCACCAAACATTCCGCAAATTTGGGGAGTAGCTCAAACTCCTATCACAACTCCAGAGCAGCAGGTTCACGTTAGTCAGGTTCCGGGTGTAGTACCGGTACAACCTGTTATTTCGATTCGGCCTGAGGTCAGGCCCGAGGCATCAGAAGAAGAACAAAAGAGGCTTGAAAGGTTTAAGAGGTATAGTCCACCTACTTTCAGTGGCACAACTACAGAGGATGCCCAAGAATTTCTAGAAAATTGTCACCATTTTCTCCGCACCATGAGTATTGTAGAGGTGAGCGGAGTTACCTTTACTACATTTCAACTATCAGGCGCAGCGTATCGGTGGTGGCAAATCTATGAAGAAGGTAGACCAGCCGATGCCACACCACCAACTTGGGCTCAATTTTAGGAAATGTTCTTGAAAGAGTTTGTTCCCCAGACTCTCCGAGATGCATGGCGCACAAAGTTTGAATGGTTGCATCAGGGCACTATGACAGTGTCAAAATATGCTATCAGGTTCAGTGAGTTAGCCCGTCATGCACCTATCTTGGTTCCTACAATCAGAGAGCGGGTCCACAGATTCATTGAGGGGCTCGAATATGATATTAAAATATGCATGGCTCGAGAATTGAAAACTGATACTCCATTTCAACAAGTAGTGGAGATTACAAGGAAGATTGAGGGTGTTTTAGGCGAGGAAAGGGAGTCTAAGGAGGCCAAAAGGTCTCGAAGATCTGGAGGGTTCAGTGGGTTTTACTCTTCAGCTAGAACCCATTATAGCGGAGGCTCGAGCAGTCGGTCAGCTCAATCCGCACATCAGATTACTCGGAGTGCTCCAGTTTACAGTGCACCACCGACACGAGATTCTTACAGTGGTTATTCCAGTTATCCGGCACAGACTTAGTACGAGCAGCCGCAACCTCAGAGGAGTTGTTATGAGTATGGTGATACTAGGCATATCATGAGAGATTGTCCCAAACTTGGGAGGGATGGATTTCATCTGAACACTCCAGCCACAAGCTTTATTCCAGTTGATACTCCACGTGCACAGTCAGCTAGAGGTGGAGTACAGGCGGATAGTGGGCTCCTAAGAGGTGGAGGCCTGACCCGTTGATTTAATCACTATGATTTGGCTGAGGCCAATACACCAGATGGTGTCATTACATGTATGATCCTGATTTTTATTATAAAAGGATATTTTCCTTAATTTGATTCGGTTCTGAATATTGAGGTGAGTCCTTCTATTATGCTCCACTTATGGGTGGGCTTCGTAAATTTGTGACCCACTTATATGTTTATCCCTGTTGGGAGATTTGAAGGTGTGACCCCGTATCTGTCATTTATTTTTGTACACCATTGAGGGCTATAAGTCCAAAAGTAATTTTTATTATTTATTACAGTGGGTTTAATGTATTTTGAAATAATTGATTCTAATTTTTATGAATTATACGCCTATCGGTATGAGAGTTCATTATATGTTGTGAAAATTATTTATGAAATATATTGAAAAGAAGAAAGAAAGGAAATTAAAAATTTCAGTTGGCACAATGTGCAACATAATTGTGATTCGGATTTGAGGACGAGATCCTCACATTTTTACATGATGTGAAATATTTAAACCGGGCTGCAAGCTGCGGTGAAAGTTATGTAAGGACGAGGTCCTTGTGGTGAAATATGTATAAGTTTAAAATTCTCCCTTTGTAAAATTTAATTTGTACAATAATATTAATAGGGAGTCATGCCTGTTAGACTTATTTGATAATTCTTGTATATTTTTCTGTTCATATTCAGCCATTTTTGTGCTGTAAACATTGAGTTTTAGCCTATGAGGTGAGTGCCCAGGTAGCATTAAATGTGAATCATTAATCCGAGTAAGTAATCATGAGGTCTTCATGTCTCACATTCTGTTGTCAGTGTTATAAAAATTTAAAATGGGGTGGTGGTTTATATGAGATTAATTGATGATGCTGGAATTAATTATGAACAACTTTTAGGACCAGAGATGTGGTGATGAGCATACATATGATGTGCTTCATGTCCTGATATCATTATGATAATGCAGTGCTTGTGATGCCGAGATTGGTGTTATTGATATATACCTTGTGGTATTTTTTTGGGCTGTGGATGTGTTGTTAGGAGTTATTTTTAGTGTTACTCTGGTAGGTGGATAGGCCCAATTACAGGGGAGACTCTGCCGAAATTTCTGAAAAATTTGGGAGTTAGTAAAAATTTGGAGGATTGGGATTTGCAAATAAAGACATAAATATGTTATGCGTTTGAGGGCGAATGATCCTAAGCATGGAATAATGTAGCACCCCAGAGAAAGTTTTGAATTACTTCAATACTATCGAGAAAATTGATGTGCGCATACGCATGAGTTGCTATAGCTAGTTGAGACTAATACTATGCATTGTTGTGAAAAATCAGGCCTTTTGAAAATATTGGAGTGTAAGAAAATGGCCTTAAAGTTTTCAAATATGGATAAAAGAAATAATCTCAAATGAGATGATGTTGTCACGCTTATCTCAAATACGGTAGCGTGGAATCAACCGTGAGTATATGTGTAAAAGTAAAATCATCATTTTGGTAACCTCAAAATAATTCTTAGAACGTCCAAGGAGGAACGTTTGTTTAAGAGGTGGAGAATGTAACAACCCGATTTATCGTTTTAAGAATTTACGCCCCGTTCAGTGACTTAAAGTATTGAGCAGCTTCGCAATATGTATTATGACCAGTTGGTGTGGTCGAGTTTGATTTACTAAAGATTCAAAATTAAATTAAAAGAACAATCCTTAATTTGAAGCTTAAATGGAAAGAATTGACCGGAGAGTTGACATTTGAGCAAACGACTCTGGAATAGAATTTTGATGATGTCAATAGCTCGTATGGTGATTTTGGACTTGGGAGCGTATCCGAAAAATTATTTGGAGGTCCGTAGTGGAATTAAGCTTGAAATGCCGAAAGTTGTATTTTTGGGAAGTTTGACTTGGGGATTGACTTTTTGATATCGAGGTCGAAATCTGATTCTGGAAATTTGAATAGGTCCGTTATATTATTTATGACTTGTGTGCAAAATTTGAAGTCATTCCGAATTGATTTGATGTGTTTCGGCACAAGATAAAGAATTTGAAAGTTCAAAGTTTATAGATTTTGATTTGAGGTGCAATTCGTCGTTTTGATGTTGTCTGATGTGATTTAAGAATTTAACTAAATTCGTATGATATTTTAGGACTTGATGGTATATTTGGTTGAGGTCCCGGGGGGCCTCGGGTGAGTTCGGATGCCTAACGGGTCGAATTTGGATTTGGAGGAGGAGCTGAAACAGCTGGGCATCTGGTATGATCGCACCTGCGCGAAAAAGGGCCGCAGGTACGAGCTCGCGGATGCGGAAAATGCATGGGCTGTGTAGGCACCGCGGGTGCGAAAAATTTGCCGCGGGTGCGAAATAACTTTGCCGCGGGTGCAAAGAATTTTACCGCGGGTGCGAAGAAGTTTACCGCGGGTGCGAAGCCACAGGTGCGAAGAAATCACCGCAGGTGCGAAAATCCCTGGGCAATACAAAAACTTAGGGGTTCCGAGCTTTTGCCATTTTTGGGCATTTCAAGCTCGGGTTGGGCGATTTTTGAGTAAGGTTTTCAAGGAAAACTTGAGGTAAGTCCCTTGTGATTATTTCTACTCCATAATATTGAATTATCATCGAATAATCCGATTAGATTACATGTTTTTGAGGTGTAAATCGGGGGTTTAAACTTAAGGATTTGAAAACGAAAATTTAAGATTTGGAGGTCGAGTTGTTATTGGAATTCGATAAAATTGTTATGGTTGAACTCGTATCGTAATGAGTGTTCGGATTTCATGAAAATTTTATCGGATTTCGAGGGGCGGGCCCCGCGTTGATTTTTGTTGACTTTTTAGAATAAATTTTTAAGTCGACATATTATTAATATGGTTAGATTTGAGCGGCCCGGAGGTCAATTCAAGCAAGAAGACAATTTTGGAATATCGGCATAACTTCAAAAAGGTAAGTGTCTTGCTTAACCTCGAGTGGGGGAATTACCCCTTAGGCATTGAGTCTTATGTGCCATTTGTGAAATGTGAAAAACCGTGTACGCGAGGTGACGAGTATGTACTCGGGCTTATACGTGCAAAATTCATTGAATTAAAGTCTTAGGCATTATTGTGTAGTAAATTGGGAAATTGTAAAAAATTATTAAATCATCTGTTTGCCATGCCTAAATCCTTATTGTTAAATTTGTTTTTATATGATAATTTGATGTGATTGTTACTTGAAATATTTATAAAATTTCGTGAGTATTGTTGGTTTAATATTTCGTGAAAATTAATTCCAATATGAATTTTCTTATGCAAATAATTAATTTAAGCGAGCTTAAGAAGAAGTGTTAATATAATTATCTAAATTTACATTAATGAAGGCTTTGCTTTATGCTGAGTAATTTCTATCTCTATTGATTATTTCTGGGTGTTATATATATTGTGTGGAGTCTTAGGCTATTTATTGTAAAATTAATTAATTTTTATATATCTTTGGAATTTGGTTGTGGCCATTGGGCAAATTGTGATATGAATTGATTTTATTATGTTGCCGTGTTAATTTTTCGTGTAAATTATTGTGTTGTGTGAGTTATTATTTTGGGGAGATAAGGGTGGCATTTCACCGTTTATATTATGTGGGTATAAGGATGACATTTCACTGTTGTTGTGTTTGTTAGAATATTATCTGGGCGAAGCGATAAGGGTGGCTATAGGAGCGATAAGGGTGGCAATAGGAGCGATAATAATGGCTATTGATATTGTCTGGGCGAAGCGATAAGGGTGGCTATAGGAGCGATAAGGGAAGCAATAGGAGCGATAAGGGTGGCTATTGTCAGGGACGATATGTGATGATGTGGGGTTGTGGTGTTGATAATTTTCATGTGATGTTGTGATTTGCTTATGTTTATTTTTATACCTTGTGCAATTTGTCTTGTTATTGGTAAATTGATAACAATATGATTTATGTTGAAATTGAGAGCCTGTGGCCATTGCCAGGCGGATTATAAAATGAAATGTGGGCACGAGGTGCCGTGAGTAAATAATGAGAATATTTGGCACGTGAATTGTCCATGCAGTTGTGATCTAAAATGTGGGCACGCGGTGCTGTTATGAAATAATAATGATAATTGGCACGTGAATTGTCCGTGCAGTTGTGATATGAAATGAGGGCACGATGTGCCGGAAAAATATGATAATTTAATTATGGGCACGAGGTGCCGTGAAAATATGAAAATGGGCTGAGACCCGTATTTTTATGATTATGAAATGAGGTGTCACATTGTGACTTTTTAATCGAAAGAATTATATTCAAAATATTTATTTGGAAGGATTTTTATTCAAAAAGAAATCTATGAAAGAATTGTATTTAAAAGATATTTATTTGAGGAAATTATATTTGAAAAGATTTATTGAATGAATTATATTTGAAAAATAATTATTTGAGAAAACTACATTTGAAAGAGAGTTATTTGGAAGAATTATATGTGACGGATATTTATTTGAAAAACTTGAATTAATTAGGCGTACGTGTATTTATTAATTGTTGAGTGATATTTATGGTATTCTTGTTGTCTTGCTGCGCATACCACTAGTTGTTTTATCCCGCCCTTATTGATATCTGTTTTCTAATATTTTGTATATTATATTGCACAGATTATTAGACTGGTGAGTGTCTTGACTGTACCTCGTCTCTACTCCATTGAGGTTAGTCTTGATACTTACTGGGTACCGATCGTGGTGTACTCATACTACACTTCTGCATATTTTTGTGTAGAGTTAGGTATTGGAGATATCAAATTTGAGCAGAGTTAAAGCGAGACCGTAAGGATTCAAGGTAGAGCTGCTTTGTCGTCGCAGTCCATTGGAGTCTTTTCATTTCATTGTATTGTTATATTTTAATCAAACGGTATTGTATATTCGGTCCTCGTGATCATTCCATATATTCAATTAGAGTTCGTGACTCGGTACTACCAGTCTTGGGAGGTTGTATATTCATATTTATTCCGCTGTTAGTTTTGGTTACTTATTTAATTTAAAAAAATGACTTCAAAACGTAACTGAAATCGGCTTACCTAGTCTTAGAGACTTGGTGCCATCGGATTTTGGGTCGTGACGCCTTAGCACCTCCTGAATACCATAGTTTAAACCCGATATCACGTACCTTGGTATCCACACATTTAGTCTCCTGGACACACACACTATATTAATCTTCCTCTTCTGTAGAAAATTCTCTAATCTATAGACTTACCCTTTAATTAAGTTTGTGGCACTCTATTTTAAAAAAATCTAAACTTGCTTAGGAATTTAAATTTTTATTCGGCTTATGATATTAAAATATTGAATTATATATATGTACATGATAGATAGTTATCTTAATGCAAACTTAATTAAGAACGGGACAAAGTAAACAATTCATATATGCAATACCGATTATATTCTTACATTATGTACCGTGTTAGTTAGGAGTCTTTCTCTAATTAGAATTATTTGTTTGCCCGTGCATGAATAAGCATGAGACTTAAAGCTAATCTAGAGTTACAGGATCCTAATTTTTTCATTAAAAGACATATTATTAGCATTGGATATGAACCCTAATTAGGGATCCTCCTCGGGGGAAAGAAAATGAGTAATTTTTAAAAAGTATTTTAAATTGTATTCGCAAATCACAGCCTCTCATGTTAGCTTAACATTAAAAGTTTTTATCTAATGAATAATAAAAAGTTCATAAAGCTCATGTTGTGAAAAGTATTATGTGTGTCCCATAATGTCCGTATTTCAATTCCAAATGTGAAACTGAATTTTCAATTAGACTAGAGATTTCAACTTTCTACAATGGAATAAAAATTGTTAACTACGCAGATAATAAAAGCTATCATTTTTACTAAAATTTGAAGATGAAATTGAAATTACACGAAAAGTAATGTCATAAAGAGGGTCTCTAAATTTTCCAACAATAATAAGTTTATTAAATAAAATATTTAAGCTCTGACAAAAAAAAAAATTAAAATACCAGCTGACATGAGGAAAAGTTCAAGACGAAGAGTATCTTTTTTATACTATATTATATCGTAATTGAAGGGAAAAAATTCAAGATGAAGAGTATCTAATAATGAAAAATATAAGAATGAAATTTTTTATTTGTTCATTTGTACACTAGCTCTTTATACCAACCACTAAATTGTACTCCATGCATATCATTTCAAAATATGATATAATGTGAGAAAAAAATAGAAAAAAGGAAGTGGAATTATCCTAATATATTTCTTCTTTATAGTATCCATATGGAAGATTGAAACTTCTCGTGAACGCTGGAAAAGCCAAATATTATATTAATTGTATAAAAGATTAAGTTAATAATTTTGTTCCATCAAAGCATCAACCCTTTTATTACTTATATCGAATTTTACGTTAAAATTAATTTTCATGTGCAGTCAAATGACATCAACCAAATGACTTTTTAGATTAACTAGTCTTTGGATACACGCGTTGTGCGTGTACTTTATTTCATTGAATAATTTTTTAAAAAAAATATCTCATAAATGCGCGCTAGTATATGAGAAATTATATTTGAGGTATAAAATAAAATATGTATGTTCTCAAAAAGGATAAATATTGATTCTACATAGCTAACACAATAAAGAAAGAATTTGTTCTGTAGAAGTCCTTCAACTTGAAATTTATTCTAGTTTCATAATTTTATCACTTTCTTTTCATTTTTAGCGAGGATACGCAAGCTTTGAAGATTTAAGAATTTTTCTGAAATACGTATTGTATAGTTATTTTCAAGTTCATCCTAAAGACACAAATAGAGTCAATGAACCGAGTCTTTTTTTTTTTTTTTAAATATCTTTGTTCTATTTTAATCAATAAAAAGTACTAATAAAAGAGTTTCTTTGAGCGAGCGACATTTCTATCTATTTAGAAATCTATTTTAGTAAAAAGAGATCTCCTAACTTTCTTTTGAATTGAAAACTCAGTACTTAGTATATGTCAATTAATTATCGTTTGATCCTATTTTTATTACTATGATAAAAAACATAGTAAATTGTTCATGATTTTTCACCGAATTTAAGATGAAGACAATGTACAACACTGATCAAGATGAAACTAAATTGGGGGTTGCAGTTATTTCTTTGTATTTAAGCTTCTAAGTTGATAAGTGTTTCAACTTTCGTTGATAAAAGGTAATGGTAGAGAGTCAGCGGCATGAATTCAAATATGTTAAATTATTTACACGATCAAATTATTTATAAAGTAATAACTAATCACATCTAAGCATTAATTGGTAATGTATTACAAATAATGTTAACACAAGTTACAACTCAATATAGTTAAAAAATACTTATATTGTTAGTGTACACTACATAGCCATATCACAATCACCAATACATTAAGAAAAGGCTATATATATATATATATATATATTTCAAAATGATATAAGAGTTGAGCTAATATAAAAGGAAGAAATATGTAACTCAATAAATGTAGTTTTGTAACTCTAAATATATTTTTTATCGGATGTCCCCGAGGGGACGTAACTCTAAATATAACTATATATTTTTGCATAATTAGGAATATGAGACACAAATTTAACTACATAAGATGGGAAACCAATTAATGAATAATTAGTATGTGATAAATTTTATATATTTATCGCTTATAGGTGTATTAAGTTTTAACGATTATATTTAATTAATAATCTAATCAATTTAGTCTAAAATAATTAAATTAGCTATAACAAAGTAAGAAAGGAAATGGACAAAACTTAGGACATGCAATATATTACTACGTTTCAAGTTCAGAAAATTAAAGTCACCTACAAGGAAATAAAGCTTTTTTATACTAATATCCTAATGCTTAGGAATTTCTTACCTAATTCAAATAAGGAATGTTTTGATAATAAAATTTTTAATAGATTTTGAAGTAGTAAATATTAGAAAAATAACTTAAATTATAAATTTGTTCAATATTAACTTTATTTTTAAAGGGTAAATAAAATGAACAATATTTCACTAATAATTTTCGTGTTTTTAATATAGTATAGATAGATAAGTGATCTCTTTAAGTAATTGTCAGTCCCAAACACGGCCTTAAAATTGAAGTTTGTAAATGGATTACAGCGTGTTGTACGGCCCTATTTTACAGCAATGTTTGAGAGTTGTGAGTACTTTGCGTCGTCGCCATACCTCTTTAGTTTCCCGCCAACGGTGTTTTTTATTCTTTTAACCATAACCTCTCTCCTCATTTCAAACTAACTCTATTTTTATTTGTTTATATATTTTAAACTTTTGGTTTCTAGAATGATCATAAGCATTTCAATATTAAATTTACAGAAGGTTAAATGCGTCTCTGCGTTCTTTAGCCTCTTTAATATAAATGATTTTCTAGCAATTTTTATTTATCTTTATTGTTTAGTACAAACAGATGAAATATCTAAATGAAACCAGACAAGATATAGAATTAAATCCTTTTTATTCAAGATTTGAGTAGTACGATAGTGTGAGATCTGTGACCTTGCAATTTAGAGGTATGCAAGATTATTTCTCAAATATCTCTCCAACCCTTTCCCTTATTCCAAACCTCTTCACCATCTCGTAAATAATTTTATCAATTTCTTATATACAATCAATGTATTTCATATTGTTTTCTAACCCAACAAATGAGAAATTGCCAAAAGAAGTTATGAAGCTATCATAAGGAATTTGATTAAGGGTGTGTTTGGTATCAAAGAAAATATTTTCCGAAAAATATTTTTCAATTTTTCCATATTTGGTTGGCTTAAATGTTTTGAAATTTGTTTTCCTCATGAACTCATTTTCCTCAAATGTTTTCTTTCTCAAGAGAAGGGAAAATATTTCCCAAAACTCTTTTTCAACCTTTCACGCCCTATTCCCCATCCCTCACCCCCACCAACCCCCCACTCCCACCCTTGCCCACCCCTCACCCCACCATAAATAAAAATATTATTAATAGTACTTTCTTTTCATGTTATAGATAGAGTACTTTTTTTTCATTTCAACAAATGAGTATTTTTTTCATGATATAATAAAAGTATTTTTTTTATTTTAACAAAAAAATTACTTTCTTTTCACGATGTAGAAAAAATATTTTCTTTTATCTCAACAAAATGATGTAGTAAAAAGTATTTTCAAAAAAAATATTTTCTTTTCATGATGTAGAAAGAATATTTTCTTTCATTTTAACAAAATGAGTACTTTATTTTCATGTTGTAGAAAGAGTACTTTCTTTTTCAACAAAAAAAGTATTTTCTTTTAGTTATGGAGCACAAATTTCAATGTTGTTTTTGCGTTAAAAAGTAAAAAATATTTTCTACTTGCTAACAAAACACTAGAAAAGGTTTTCCGAAAAAAGTTTTCAATCACCAACCAAAAAAGGAAAATAAGTGATAAAACCACTCATTTTTCGTACAAATATTTTCTAGGATAACATTAATATTTTTCTTCATACCAAACATACCCTACGTTTTTAAAATTGCCAATACGAAACGAGGACAACAACAACATACCAGTATTATCCCACACCGTGAGGTATGAAGAAGATAGTGTGTACGCAGATCTTACCCCTACCTTGTGAAGATAAAGAGTCTATTTTCAATAGCTCTGCTCAGGAAAGTATAAGCACCATATTAATGAAAAGATAGATAAGAAGGGGCAGGACCAAAAAGTCATGTAAAAGCAACATAAAAAATAACACGATAATAAGATGACAAAATGAAAGAAAACGATGGGTAGTAATAGAAACCTACTACCAACAGAATGTAAGAGTACATACTAATACTACCGGTATGAACAATCTAGACCACCTACCCTACTACTCTAATCCTCGACCTCCACATTTTCTTATCAAGGATTATGTCCTCGATCAGCTGAAGCTGCGCCAAGTCTTGCTTAATCACCTCTCTCCACTTCTTCTTCGGCCTACCTCTACCTCTCCATAGACCCTCCAATGTCAACCTCTCATACCTCCTCACCGGGGCGTCTGTTCTCCTCCTCCTCACATGTCCAAACTACCTAAGCCTCGCTTCCCGCATCTTGTCCTCAATAGGGGCCACACCCACTTTGTTGCGAATAATCTCATTCCTAATTCTATCTAACCTGGTGTACCCGCACATCCATATCTACATCCTCATCTATGCTACCTTCATCTTCTGGACATGGACAATCTTGACTGGCTAACACTCAACCCCATATAATATTGTCGTTCTGACTACTAGTCTGTAGAACTTACTTTAAGTTTTAGTAGAACCTTCTTGTCACACAAAATACTGGAAGTGAGTCTCTATTTTATTCATCCCACCCAATACGATGTGTGACATCTTTATCAATCTCCCAATCCCCCTGTATAATAGACCCAAGGTACTTAAAACTTCTTTTCCTAGGGATGACTTGCGAGTCCGGCCTCACCTCCCCTTTTCCTCCGTGAGTCTCACCACTGAACTTACACTCTAAGTATTTTATCTGGTCCTGGTCAACTTAAAATCTTTAGACTCCAGGGTCTGTCTCCACACTTCTAACCTTACATTTATACTATCTCGCATCTCGTCAATTGATATAATATCATCTGCAAATAACATGCACCACAACACTTCCCCTTGGATGTGGCATCAGTATGTTCATCGCCAAGGCAAACAAAAAAGGGTTGAGTGCCGAACCCTGGTGCAACCCTATCATGACCGAAAAATGGTCCGAGTCCCTTCCCACCGTCCTCACTCGTGTCTTTGTTCTATTATATATGTCCTTAAACACCATAACGTGGGAAACATGTACACCTCTAGCCTCTAAACATCTCCACAAAACCTTCCTTGGGACTTTATCGTACGTCTTTTCTAAGTCGATGAATACCATATGCAACTCCCTCTTCCTCTCCCTATACTGCTCCATCACTCTCCTAACAAGATGCATGTCTTTTGTAGTCGAATGTCCCGACATAAATCCGAACTGGTTCTCGTAAATAGACACACTCCTCCTTACCTTTAGCTCCATCACCCTCTCCCAGACTTTCATAGTATGGCTAAGCACCTTGATACCCCAATAGTTATTGCAATTTTGGATATCACCCTTGTTCATGTATAAAGGAGCCATCGTGCTCCACCTCCACTCTTCGGTCATCTTCTTCATTCTAAAAATGATATTAAATAACCTAGTGAGTCACTCCAAGCCTGTCTTACCCGCACTCTTCCAAAACTCCATCGGGATTTCATCTGGCTAGGTCGCTTTGCCCCTGCTCATCTTACGCATAGCCCCCTCAACCCCCTCAACTATAATCCTCCTACAATACCCAAAGTTATAATGACTCCAGGAGAGTTGCAAATCACCCAGTACAATGTTCATGCCCCCCTCCTCGTTCAAGAGACTATGAAAGTAGGTCTACTATCTTAGGGGATAAACCCCTCATCCAATAAACCTCTACCTTCTCCGTTCTTGATGCACTTCACTTGGTCCAAGTCACGAGCCTTTCTTTTTCTTACCTTGGCTAACCTGAACAACCTCTTATCCCAACCTCGACCCTCGAGTTCTTCATACAAACAACCAAAAGCTGCAGTCTTGGCCGCCGTAACTGCTAGCTTCACCTCCTTCTTAGCTAACTTATACTGCTCCCTATTCGCCCTCTTCTCCTTCTCGTCTACACTTTCCACTAGCTTCAGATACACCGCTTTCTTGGTCTCCACTTTTCCTTGCACCTCTCCATTCCACCATCAGTCTCCTTTGTGACCACTAGAGTAACCCTTCGAGATCTCTAATGCCTTTCTAGCAGCTTCCCTAATGCACTGCGCAGTCATGGTCCACATGGCGCTTGTGTCCCCATTACTCCTACAATCCCCTATAATCAGCAGCTTAACCTCAAATCTTGCGCTTTGACTTCCATCAAGGCTCCCACTTGATCCTAGGTTGGCTATACATCGCCCTCTTCTTCCCCATCCTCGTGATCTCAAGGTCCCTGCCCCTATGAAGGGTCGTGAGGTTCTCACTCGGGATAACCTTGCAATCATTGCAAAGACCTGTGTTAGACTTCCTGCAGAGTAGATAATCAATCTGAGTCTCGGCCACTGAACTTCGAAAGGTGACCAAGTGCCCCACCTTCTTCGGCAAACTTGAGTTTTCTATCACCAAATCAAACGCTCTAGGAAAGTCCAACAGAGAAGTTCTTCCTCCGTTTTTATCTCCAAAACCGAACTCACCATGCACATCATCATACCTCCCAGACATCGCTCCAATGTTTCCGCTGAAATCTCCTACTATGAAAAGCTTCTCAATATGCGGAATACCACGCACAATCTCATCCCAATCCTCCCAAAAGCTGTAGTCTTGGCCGCCGTAACTGCTAACTTTTAATTCCACAAAAACTCTTTTAGTCTTGAGCAAGTGGCAAATAGCCATTGAAATTTGAGAGGTGAAAATTACACTTGTTTGTGGTAAATGTATTGGTGAAGTCCGGAACCAAAATGATGCAAAACAACTATTTTGTAACGAAAATGGGTGGTAAAGTTCAAATGAAACATTAGTAGGATTAATGCATAAAACACCTAGAAATGACGTTGGATGGGCATTTTTTAAACTACTATGTATATTTGATCTCATTAAGAAATTTTTCAGAAAAGTAGTCCGCGTCAAAATTTTAAAGCACATTGGTCTGGATTTCAAAACATACAAATTTTCATCCATAATGCAAAAAATTCTAGTGATCGATCAGAATTTTGTAGCTAAATGCACAAAAAATGACAATCACTAGAATTTTGTGATGATCACCACATCTTGCAGCAAAATTCTGGTGATTGGTCAGAATTTTGCGCGCAGCCTATGTTACACCCTGTGCGTCCCAAGGTGATGTAATGAATATGATACTTGTTAATCATGATTTAAATGAGTTTAAAGTCATAATATGGCTATATATGATGTTTGGATAGAAAATATAAAGTTTGGAAAAAATCGGATTAAAGTTGCAGAAAAACCGACTAAGGATTTGCCTTGTAACGGAGCTTTTTGAGAAATAAATTTCGTGTGTTATATTGGGCCTTTTGGGACATATTATATACAAAATTGAAGATCTACGAGTCTAGTTTCGAACGCATTAAACCGTTGGTCGATACGACATCGGAGTAGAGAGATATTCATATTTTTGCGAGACTGCGCAAGCAGCTCGGTTGGGACCCACTTGAGATGGCCACCGACCTTACGTCTTTTAAAAGATGTTTCAGCCTCATTTCGGGTCATTTCTCACCAAAATTTTGTCCAAAAACTCTCCAAAACCCTCCCTAGCATAAAACGACCGGTCAGGTCATTACATCCTCCCCCTCTTAAAACAATCATTCGCCCTTGAACGAGTATAAAGAAATACCTGAAACTGTGAAAAGATGAGGGTACTGGCTGCGCATATCATGCTCGGTCTCCCAAGTCGCTTCCTCGACCGGCTGACCCCTCCACTAGACCTTTACTGAAGCAATATTCTTTGACTTGAGCTTTCTGACCTACCTGTCCAAAATGGCTACTGGCTCGTCAACAAAAGATAGATCCTTGTCCAACTGGACTGAGCTAGAATCCAATACATGAGTTGAATCACCGTGATACTTCCAAAGCATAGACACGTGGAATACCGGGTGAACTCCTGCTAGGCTGGGAGGCAATGCAAGCTCATAAACAACCTCTCCAACTTGCCGCAATACCTTAAAAGGACCAATGAACCCCGGGCTCAGCTTGCCCTTCTTCCCGAATCTCATGGCGCCCTTCATAGGCGATACCCGAATCAAGACCCGCTCACCAACCATAAATGCCAAATCACGAAACTTCCGGTCCGCATAACTCTTCTGCCTGGACTGGGCTGTGCGAAGTCTCTCCTGAATCACCTTCACCTTATCCAGGGCATCCTGGACCAAGTCTGTATCCAACAGGTACACCCGAGGCCCCCGGGACCTCAACCAAACCTAACAACCAATCCTATAACACCATACGAACTTAGTCGAGCCTTCAAACCACGTCGAACAACACCAAAATCATGAATTAAGCACGGATTCAAGCCTAAGAATTTAGAATTTTCCAAATTCTACAAACGATGCTGAACCACGTCAAATCTAGTCCGAATGACCTCAAATTTTACACACATGTCACAAATGACACTATGAACCTACATCCACTTCCGAAATTCCATTCTGAGCTCAATATCAAAAATTCCACTATCGGCCTAAATCGCGGAAAATCTAACATTCGCTAATGCAAGCCTAAATCTACTACAGACCTCCAAAATACATTCTGGACACACTCCTAATCTCAAAATCACTCAATGGAGCTAACGGAGTCTACAGAATTCCATTCCGGATCCGTCTTCACTTAGTTTCGACTACGATCCAATCTCTAAGACTTAAACTCATAACTAGGGACTAAGTGTCTTAAAACTTCCCGAATTCCATAACCAATCACTCCGGCAAATCCCAAAAGCAGAAACAAATATGGGGAAAGCAGATATTAGAGGATCGGGGCTCTAATTCTTAAAACGACTGGCCGAGTCATTACAGAAAGAGATAAATGCACGAAGGGTGTTGCCGTGCCAATTGATTTGATCTACATATATACATTGGGTGAGAATGAGACAAGTGCACGAAGATATTGTCGTGCCATTTGATGTGATATATTGAATATATTTCTCATACCAGGAAAGTTAAATGAGGTGTCGCATGGTGACTTTTACTTGAAAGAATTATATTCGAAAGATATTTATTTGAAAGAGATTTACTTGAAAGAATTATATTCGAAAGAAATATTTTTTAAAGAATTGTATTTGAAAGAGATTTATTTGAAAGAATTATATTTGAAATATATTTATTTAAAGGAATTATATTTGAAAGAGATTTATTTGAAAGAATTATATTTGAAGATATTTATTTGAAGGAATTATATTTGAAAGAGATTTATTTGAAAGAATTATATTTGAAATATATTTTTTTGAAGGGAGTATATTCGAAATATATTTATTGGAAAGTATAATATCCTGAAGATTAATATTTGAAAAGCATATAGGTGAAAGATTTATATTTGAAGGACTTGATTAATTGGTTGTACTTGTACTCATTATTTGTTGAACAATATTAATGGTGTTCTTGTTGCCCTTATGTGTATATCACTGGTTGATTAGTGTTGCCATCATTGTTATTTGTTTTCTATTATTTTTGTATACTATATTGTACCGGTTATTAGACTAGTGAGTGTCTTGACTGTACCTCGTCACTACTCTACTGAGGTTAGTCTTGATACTTACTGGGTACCAATTGTGGTGTACTCATACTACACTTCTGCACATTTTTGTGCAGAGCCAGGTATTGGAGATATCGGACTCGGACAAAGTTAGAGTGTGATCGCAAGGATTCAAAGTAGAGTTGATTGGTCGTCGCAGTCCCTTGGAGTCTTTTCATTTTATGGTGCTGTTAATTATTAATCAAACAGTATTGAGTATTCGATCCTTGAGATCATTTCATGTATTCAGTTAGAGTTCGTGACTCAGTATTACCAGTCTTGGGAGGTTGTATTAAATTATATGTTTTACAAAAAAAAATAAATTGGCTTGAATTGTAATTATAATCGGCTTGCTTAGTCTTAGAGACTAAGTGCCATCACAACGCATGTGGTGGAATTTTGGGTCGTGACAAACCGGTCCTCCCATATCTCTTTCTTCTTCGACCTTTCAAGGCCGGCAACTATGGTGGGATTTTGGGTCGTGACAAGTTGGTATCAAAGCTCTAGGTTCATAGGTTCTACGTGTCATGAACGAGTTTAGTAGAGTCTTGTGGATCGATACAGAGACATCTGTACTTATCTTCGAGAGGCTACAGAGCTAGTGGGAAAAAGTTTCACTTCTTGCATTCCTTATCGTGCTGCATTTATTCAGCTTGAAGCATATATCTTATGTTCTTTTGCATCTACTCATGTATGAAATTACGCACTCGGTATCAACTATACGCCAACGGTTCATGATACTACAAAGGGGTTATAAGGGATCCAGGGTTGCTCAACCATTGTTACAACGTGTCGTCCAGATCGAGGATGTGGAAGTATTGAGAGATCATTCAGTTGTGCACATTAGGGTGCAGCAGGTTCTGACATATGGTTAGTATGATCTTAATAAGGTTTAATTAATTTCCTAATCGTCACAATCATGGTAGGGTCACGAGGTGGATGTAGATCTAAAATCCTTACATTGGTGGTATTAGAGTCTATGTAGTTCGTAAGGGATTTCTATTTAGCGAAGGGTACATACTAGCAGCCAAGGCACTGGAAGAAGCGAGTTTAACTGTCACGAGGATGACATGCGCCAAATAAATAGCTTGAGGTGTCTTATGACCGGTGTCCTACGAGTGATGAAGCTTAGTATTGTGAATCATCGGAATGTGTCCAATGGATTCGCGCCAAGTGAGGAGAGTCCCCTATCAATGATCAGATTGTGGGGTCATGTGTTATATCAATTTTGGCCTGAGATGTATTTATGTGGTATTGAAAGGTTCTCCGAAACTTGTATATGATTAAGAGGTGAGATTTTTATGGGATGATACTGGAACTTGCGGTATTCCCGCGTCCTTAATAATTCTACATTTCAGTACCAGAGGGGTCACAGAAACAATTTCAGAATACTCGGGATGCTACAGTAAGTTCTTTTAATGCACCACCGGCACGGGGTTCCTATAATGGTTATTCCAGTTATCCGGCACTGACTCAGTATGAGCAGTCGAACCCGCAAAGGGGTTGTTATCAGTGTGATGATACTAGGCACATCATGAGAGATGGTCCCAGACTTGGGAGAGTCGGATTTCATCAGAATATTTAGGGTACAGGCTCTATTCCAGTTACTACCCTACATGCACAGTCAGATATGGGTGGAGGACAGATGGGTAGAGGGCGCCCTAAAGGGAGAGGCCCAACCCGTTGATATAATTTCTATGACTTAGTTGAGGCCAATATACCAGATGGTGTCGTACATGCATGATTTAATTTATAATAAAAAGAGCACTATTCTTATTTTGATTCAATTTTGATTAGCGAGGTGAGACCTCCTACAGTGCTCCATATAGGGCGAGTCTGTGATTTGTACACCACTCACATGTTTATCCCTGTTGGGAGATTTGATGGTGTTAGCCGATGTCTATCATATTGTTTTGCACACTATTGAGGGATATAAGTCTAAAAGTGACTTTCTGTTACTTACTACAATGGGTTTTGATGTAATTTTGGGATAATTGATTACAATTTTATGAATTATATACCCTACCGGTATAGGAGTTCATTATGTGTTGTGAAAATTGTTTACGGAATTTATTAAAAAGAAGAAAGAAAGGGAAAGGAAAAATCTCAGTTGGCACAATGCGTAAAATACTTGCGATTCGGACTTGAGGACGAGATCCTCACATTTTTATATGATGTAAAATATTTAAACTGGGCTACAAGCTGCGGTGGAAGTTCTATAAGGACGAGGTCCTTGTGGTGAAAAGTTTATAAGTTTAAATTCTCCCTTTGTGTAATTAAATTTGTACTATAGTACTTATAGGGAGTCATGCTTGTTAGGCTTATTTGAACATTCTTGTATGAATTTCTCTATGCATAATTTGCCAAATTCGTGTTGTAATTATTGAGTTTTAACCTACGTGGTAAGTGTTCAGGTGGCGTTAAATGTGACTCATTAACTCGGATAAATAATTATGAGGTCTTCATGCCCCGCGTCTCATTGTTAGTAGGGTGAAGGTTTGAAACGAGATTTTTTAAACATGAGGTTAATTGACAATGTTGTAATTGATTATGAACAACTATTAAGACTAAAGATGTGGTTATGGGCATACGTATATGTGTGTGTAGGCACGAAATTGCTACAGTTTGCTACAGCCGGTTGAGACTAACACAATGTGTTAATATGAAAACCAAGCCTTTTTGAAATTTATTGGAGTGTAGGAAATTGGATTCAAAGTTTATAAATGAGGATAAAAGAAATAATCTCAACTGAGGTGGCATTGTCGGATCCATGTTATATTTGCGGTGAAGTAGAATCACTCGCGGGTATGTGTGTAATAATACACTCAGTAATTTAATATCCTCAAAAAGATTCTTGGCACGTTCGATGACGAACGTATGTTTAAGAGGGGGAGAATGTAACGACCCGACTTGTCGTTTTAAGGATTAGCGTCTAGTTCAACGACTTAAGGTCATGAGCAACTTTGTGATGTGTATTATGACTTGCGTGTGTGGTCGAGTTTGGTTTTCGGATGATTCGAGATTAAATTGAAAGAACAATTCTTATTTTTGAAGCTTAAATAAAAAGAGCTGACCAGAGTTGAACTTTTGAGTAAATGACCCCAAAACAGAGTTTTGATTATTCCAATAGCTTCGTATGGTGATTTTGGACTTAGGAGTGTATCCGAAAAATTATTTGGAAGCCCATAGTTAAATTAGGCTTGAAATGGCAAAAATAGGAAGTTTAAGTTGGAAGTTTGACCGGGGAGTTGACTTTCGATATCGGGGTCGGAATCCAGTTCTGAAAATTTTGTATAGGTCCATTATGTCATTTATGACTTGTGTGCAAAATTTGAGGTCAATCGGACTTGATTTGATAGGTTTCGGCGTCGAATGTAGAAGTTGAAATTGCTTAGTTTCATTAAGCTTGAATTGGGGTATGATTCGTGATTTTAGCATTGTTTGATGTGATTTGAGGTTTCGACTAAGTCCGTAATATGTTTTGAGATTTATTGATATGTTCAGACGGGGTCCCGAGTGGCTCGGGTGAGTTTCGGGGTGGTTTCGGACCATTTCTAGACCATTTTTAGTTTTTGGTTTTGGCCACAGAGGTATGCATCGTGATCGCGGACAAACGGTCGCGATCACGAAGAGCAATTTTGCTGTTTGGACACTGTGAATCACGATCGTGGAAGCCTTTTCGCGATCGTGTAGAGGAAATTCCTGCTACACTAACCCGGATTTGGAAGCTTATATCTCACAATCTATAAGGAATTTGGAGATGATCTAAAAATAAAAGTTGTAGCTCTTTGTGTCTAGTTTTCAGAAAAATCAAATTATTTAGATTTGGAGTTGTGTACAAAAAGTTATGGTTGATAAACTACAGGCTATCTGGGAAGAGTTTGAAAATCGCTAGGAAGAAATTTGTGTTGCACAAGGCTAATTTCGGAAGCTTATATTTCGCAATCTATAAGGAACTAGGAGATACGCAAAACATGAAGGTTGTAGCCCTTGGTGTCTAGTTTTCAGAAAGTTAAACCATTTTCAATTTGGAGTTTTGTACAAAAAGTTATAACCATTATAATAGAGGCTATCTGGAAGAGCTGGGCAAGCATTTTCCGCGATCGCGAAGAGTAAAATACCTAGGCAGTAGCTATATTTTGAGGTTTCAGCCATTTTTAACATATTTGGAGCTATGAACCTTGGATTGAAGCGATTTTTGAGATAATTTTTACCATATGGATTGGGGTAAGTGTTCTATATCCTAAGGTGTTTATATTTTATGAATCTATGATTATATTCATCGTTTAATTCGGATTTTAATGGAAGAAATCAAGATTTTGGCATAATCTTCCAAAAAAACAAAATGTAAGATTTGGAGGCCGAGTTGTTATCGGAATTTGATAAAATTGGTATGGTTGAACTCGTATTGGAATGAGTATTTGTATTTCATGAAAATTATGTAGGGTTTTGATGGGGGCCCCGCGTTGACTTTTATTGACTTTTTAAAATAAATTTTTAAGTCGGTGTATTATTATCCGGAATTATTTTTGATGAATTTTAATTAAGTTGTATAATTAATTTGGATAGATTTGAGCTGTCCGGAGGTCAATTCAAGCAAGAAGGCGATTTCAGAATATCGGCATAACTTCAAAAAGGGCTATTTGTTGAGAAATTTATTGATTCTGGAACATATTTGGAATTTGGTTGTGGTCAGTAGCAAATTGTGATATGAATTGTTGTATTGTATTGTGATTTAAACACTCTCCTTTATGTTATTTATGCTTCCTACCTTGCTTGTTAATGATATACATGTGCTTGGTAAGGAAGAGTGTAAAGCACGAAGGGTGATGCCGTGTCATTTGAGTGTTTAAAGCAGGAAGGGTGATGCCGTGCCATTGAGAGTGTAAAAGCACGAAGGATGATGACGTGCCATTTCATTTATATTATCAGGTGAGGATGAGAGTAAAAGCACGAAGGGTGATGTCGTGCCATTATTTTTATATTATCATATATTCATGGCACAAAGGGTGTGTCCGTGCAGGCGAGGACGAGAGACATACATTATATTGTGATATCGTTTTGTTTTGTATACATTCATGCCTTTATCTTGAGATGTTATTGTGCACCTAGGTTTTTTATGTGACTTGTAGTCGTGGTTGCTTCCTGTGTGCCTACCCCATTATTTCTTTTATAGTTATTGGCATTTCCCCCACCTAGTTGATACTCTTATATGTAAGCACAGTGAGAAAGATATAAATGCACGAAAGATATTGCCGTGCCAATTGATTTGATCTACATATATACATTGGGTGAGAATGAGACAAGTGCACGAAGGTATTGCCGTGCCATTTGATGTGATATATTGAATATATTTCTCACACCAGGAAAGTTAAATGAGGTGTCACATGGTGATTTTTACTTGAAAGAATTATATTCGAAAGATAGTTATTTGAAAGAGATTTACTTGAAAGAATTATATTCGAAAGAAATTTATTTGAAAGAATTGTATTTGAAAGAGATTTATTTGAAAGAATTATATTTTAAATATATTTATTTGAAGGAATTATATTTGAAAGAGATTTATTTGAAAGAATTATATTTGAAGATATTTATTTGAATGAATTATATTTGAAAGAGATTTATTTAAAAGAATTATATTTGAAAGATATTTATTTGAAGGGAGTATATTCAAAATATATTTATTGGAAAGTATTATATCATGAAGATTATTATTTGAAAAGCATATAGGCGAAAGATTTATATTTGAAGGACTTGATTAATTGGTTGTACTTGTACTCATTATTTGTTGAACAATATTAATGGTGTTCTTGTTGCCCTGATGTGTATATCACTGGTTGATTAGTGTTGCCATCATTGTTATTTATTTTTTATTATTTTTGTATACTATATTGCACAGGTTATTAGACTAGTGAGTGTCTTGACTGTACCTCGTCACTACTCTACTGAGGTTAGTCTTGATACTTACTGGGTACCGACTATGGTGTACTCATACTACATTTCTGCATATTTTTGTGCAGAGCTGGGTATTGGAGATATCAGACTCGGACAAAGTTAGAGTGTGATCGCAAGGATTCAAGGTAGAGTATCTTGGTCGTCACAGTCCCTTGGAGTCTTTTCATTTTATGGTACTGTTAATTATTAATCAAACAGTATTGAGTATTCGATCCTTGAGATCATTTCATGTATTCAGTTAGAGTTCATGACTCAGTATTACCAGTCTTGGGAGGTTGTATTAAATTATATGTTTTACAAAAAAAAATTGGCTTGAATTGTAATTATAATCGGCTTACTTAGTCTTAGACACTAAGTGCCATCACGACGCCTGTGGTGGAATTTTGGATTGTGACAAACCGGTCCTCCCATATCTCTTTCTTCTTTGACCTTTCAAGGCCGGCAACTGCAGCATCTCTCCCTCTACCATCATCTGGGATGTCCTGAACTGATGTCTCTGTTGCCTCAGGGACAGGCCTAGTGGAAGGCTCAGAAGCCTGACTAGCACTTTCCGAACCCTCGAAAGTGCTGTGTGATGATGATGACTCGTCCCTCAGTTGAAACCACCCTGATGGCCTGGACTGTACTGCCGGTTGTTCCTGAACAGAGGCTGATTTGCCCTCTGATACGTCCCTATATGGTACATAAGAACTGATCTCGAAAAGGTCTGTACCTCTCCCTCTCTCGGCTGCTGTTTTCTTTCTGATTTCATGTTGTTGGGCACTAGGCAAGGGTCTCTTCCCTCGTCCCCGAGAAGGGTCACCCCGTCCTTTCGCAGTGTCCCCTCTGCCTTTAGATCAAACCATTTTCTTTATCAAGCAAAGGCAATTGTTAGTTGCAATTCAAGTTCAGACATACAATGAATGTAAGGACACATCAGAAGACACAGTGAAGGACACAATTGAAACATGCTTGCAGGTAGGGATCTGCGGTCCGCACATTTATCATTGCAGCTGCAGATGTGAATTTCGGTCCGCACACTTTTCATTGCGGCCGCAACTCATAGACCACAAATATGCCAACTCTCTGATGATAGAGAATTGGCTGATGTGCGGCCACAACATATTTTCTGCAGACTGCATATTTTGTCTTGCAGCTGCACATTGAATCACAAATGTTACACTTCTCTGAAGACAGTAAAAGAGCTCTTTTGCGGCCTCAATGGAAATTCTATGATCCGCACAATTTTTCTTGCGGCCACAGACTCATGCTTAATTAAAGTTGCCCTACACTCACTTCTGCGGACCGCACAAATTTCTTGCGGCCGCAAGATTCAAACAATTACGGACATTTAGTATTTTTATCTAGGGATTGCAATCTTTTTGCACAAATTTTGATATGGTAACAGCATCAAAGTATGAAAATACAATTACCCATTCCCCCTAGAGCATGTACCAGTTTACCCAGTACAAATTTGCCCCCACAAGGTTGTACAGTAAAATTCTATAGAGAAATGGCCTAATATTTGACTAAAAATCTAAAAATTAAAAGAAAAAGATTAACATGATTATGAAGCATACCTAGTGAGTGATTGTAATGAGTGATTGGTCAAAGGTGTTAAAAGAATGCACAGGTAGACTCAGCAAGAAACTTCTAAGAGATTATGTGATTTTTTTGCTCAGAGAGGGAAAAGGGTAACAGTGACCCTAGCCCTCTATTTATACTTGTCTATTTTCTAAGGGAAATAAGAGTGAGTGCGGCCGCAGAATTTCAACTGCGGACCGAACTCTGTTACCTGGTATGCTTAAACATCATTTTGTCTGCGGTCCGTAGATTTTTGTGTGTAACCGCAGATCCTTGTTGCGGACTACAGATTTTGTGTTGCGGCCGCAGATTGGCCATTTTTCTGACGGACCAACTTCAGAGAGTTGTTATTTTCCATCTTTCAGTTGTGCAGTCCGCAAGTTAATTGTGCGGCTGTAAAGCACTTTTGTTGCAGTAACCATAATTGTACGGTCCGCATAATGCTTCTGCGGTCTACAATTCTTTCAACACTTAACCAGATTTCAGTCCACAATTCATATCAAGCACACTCATCCCTGCAGCACACTTCAAATCAAGTTAGCACAAAAATAACACCTAACTACAAAAGAAACAAAGAAAAGAAAAGAAACATGGGTTGCCTCCAAAGAAGCGCCTGATTTAACATCGCAGCACGATGCAGAATACCATTAGTTGAAATGAATCACCGCCACGACGTGGCCATCACCAAATTTTCCAAAATAGTGCTTCACCCGGTGACCATTGACTCAGAACACCTCATCATTTTTGTTCTTCAAGTCCAATGCACCAAAGAGCGTCACACCCAAAATTTCAAAGGGACCACTCCATTTAGACTTTAGCTTTCCGGGGAACATCCTCAACCGTGAGTTGAACAACAATACAAGATCGCCTACCTTGAACTCTTTGTTCCAAATGTATTTGTCATGAAAATATTTCATCTTTTCTTTGTACAAGGATGAACTTGCATAAGCATGGTACCGGAACTCATCCAATTCATTCAAATGTGCAACCCTCAAGTTAATGGCTATATCCCAATCAAGATTCAACTTCTTTAGAGCCCACATGGCTTTGTGCTCAAGTTCGACGGGAAGATGACAAGCTTTTTCGAACACCAACCAGTATGGCGACATTCCGGTAGGTGTTTTATAAGCCATCCGCTAAGCCCATAATACATCATCAAACTTCTTAGACCAATCCGTCCGGTTAGCATTCACTGTTTTGGAAAAATTCTCTTTATCTCCTGGTTGGAGACTTCCACTTGACCACTTGCTTGTGGATGATAAGGAGTCGTGACTTTATGAGTAACACCATACTTGCTAAGTAAAGTGTTAAAAGCCTTGTGGTACAAATGCGACCCCGCATTGCTTATGATAGTCCGCGGAGTACTAAACCTTGTGAAAATATTCTTCTTCAAGAATGCAACCACACTTCTCGCCTCATTGTTGGGTAGAGCAATGGCTTCAATCCATTTAGACACATAATAAACCGCGACTAAGATGTAGGTGTTTCCACAAGAACTTACAAAAGGACCCATGAAGTCAATACCCCACACATCAAAGATATCAATCTCCAAAATGGTGATGAGGGGCATTTCATTTTTCTTTGAGATTCCACCGGCCCTTTGACATTCATCACATCTTTTCACTAAATCACTTGCATCTTTGTAAAGAGTGGGCCAATAGAAATCGCAACTTAGCACTTTGGCGGTCGTTCGTGCTCCACCATGGTGACCACCATATGGAGAATAATGACAAGCCCCAATATTTTCACCTTTCTCTTCTTCCGGTACACACCTTCTAATCACCCCATCCATGCAAATTCGGAAAAGGTACATTTCATCACAATAATAATCTTGACAATCCCGTTTGAGCTTCTTCCTTTGGTTTGAAGAAAATTCATTCGGTATGATTCCACACACAAGGGAATTTGCTAGATCCGCGAACCATTGCACCTCCTTCATTGAAATAGCCAAGAGTTGTTCATCGGGGAAGAAGTCATTGATTTCAAGGCCATCATGCGGCCTCCCCTCCTCCTCCAAACGAGACAAGTGGTTTGCCACTTGATTTTCACTCACTTTTCTATCTTGGATGTCAATATCAAACTCTTGAAACAAAAGCACCCATCTCATAAACCGAGCTTTGGAATCTTTTTTGCTCATAAGATAACACAGTGCCGCATGATCCGTGTGGACAATAACCTTTGCACCCATCAAGTACGGGCGAAACTTCTCAATTGCAAACACAATGTCAAGGAGCTCTTTCTCAGTAACGGTGTAGTTGGCTTGGGCACTATTCTTGGTCTTACTAGCATAGTAGATCGGGTGAAAAATCTTGTTGATGTGTTACCCCAAAACAGCCCCAACCGCTACGTCACTAGCATCACACATGAGTTCAAAAGGGACACTCCAATTAGGAGCGGTGATAATGGGAGTGGTTGTCAACTTGAACTTTAATAATTCAAAGGCTCTCATGCAATCATCATTGAAGTACAACTTAGCATCTTTCTCTAGAAGCTTGCACAACGGGTTCACCACCTTAGAGAAATCTTTGATGAAATGCCAGTATAACCCCGTGTGGCCTAATAAACTTCGCACGCCTTTCACCGAAGTTGGAGGTGGAAGTTTAGAAATCACATCAATCTTTGCCTTGTCAACTTCAATTCCATTCTTTGAGATCTTGTGGCCAAGTACAATGCCTTCCTCGGCCATGAAATGACACTTCTCCCAATTTATCACCAAATTCATTTCTTCACGCCTTGCCAACACTTTATCCAAATTTGCAGGACAGTCATCAAAAGAATCCCCAACCATCGAGAAGTCATCCATGAAAACTTCAAGGTAGTCCTTCACCATGTCCATGAAGATAGACATCATACACCTTTGAAAAGTCGTCGGTGTAGTAAACAAACCAAATGGCATCCGCTTGAAGGCAAAAGTATTATAGGGACATATAAAGGTTGTTTTCTCTTGATCCTCTGGAGCAATAAGGATTTGGTTGTAGCCCGAATAACCATCAAGAAAGAAATAGAAAGCACGGCCGGCCAACCTATCAAGCATTTGGTCAAGGAAGGGGAGTGGGAAATGATCCTTCCTTGTGACTTTGTTGAGCTTGCGATAGTCCATACACATTCTCCAATCGGTCACCGTTCTTGTAGGAATCAACTTATTCTTTTCATTGGTGACCACCGTCATGCCGCCCTTCTTTGGGACATATTGAACCGGAGAAGTCCATGAACTATCGAAAATGGGGTAGACAATCCTGGCATCCAACCACTTGATAATCTCCTTTTTAACAACTTCTTGCATAGCATCATTTAGTCTTCTTTGATGTTCAACAGATGATTTTTCACCTTCCTCCAGGTTGATCTTATCCATGCAAAATGCGGGGCTTATTCCCTGAATATCCGCCAATGTTCACCCAATAGCCTTATTCCTCTTATGTAGCACCGCCAATGTAGAATTTAGCTGAACGTTAGTCAAACAAGAGGAAAGAATAACCGGTAAAGTAGACTAAGAGCTGAGAAATTCATACCAAAGGTGTGGAGGCAATGGTTTCAACTCCAAGGTAGGAGGCTCTTCAATGGAAGGTTGTGTAGAAGGAGTTTTCCTATTTTCAAGATCCAAGGATAATTTCCGGGGTGCATATTTGTACGACCCCTTTCTTTGCAAAGAGTTCACACATTCCATGAAGCCATCCATCTCGCCATCATCACAGTTAAGCAAGACAGCCTCCAACATATCACCAACATTGATTGTGGCACTTGTATCATCAACAATAACATCGGTCACCAAGTCCACAAAAGAACACACCCCGTTGCTATTTGTTTGCCGCATGGACTTGCACATATGGAACACCACTTTTTCATCACCCACTCGGAAAGTAAGTTCTCCGACTTTCACATCACAAAGAGCCTTCCCCGTAGCAAGGAAAGGTCTTCCAAGAATAATTGGCACCTCATAATCCACTTCACAATCAAGAATGACAAAATCCGTCGGAAGAATGAATTTATCAACATAAACCAATACATCTTCAATCACTCTCAAAGGTCTCTTCATTGTATGATCGGCCATTTGTAATCTCATAGATATGGGTCTTGGTTGCCCAATTCCCAAGGTCTTGAAAATCGAATAGGGAATCAAGTTAATACTTGCCCCAAGATCACAAAGAGCTTTAGCAAACTCCGCACTTCCAATTGTACAAGGAATTGTGAAAGCACCAGGATCTTCCAATTTAGGAGCCATTGAATGCACAATTGCACTCACTTGATGAGTGACCTTGATAGTTTCAAAATTCATTAAATACTTCTTTGTCACAAGATCCTTCATAAACTTTGTATAACCGGGCATTTCTTCCAAAGATTCAACTAATGGCACATTGATTGAGAGATTCTTTATCATTTGAATGAACTTTTTGAATTGATTCTCACCATTTTGTTTGGCATGTCCTTGAGGATATGGAGGTGGAGGCTTAGGCAATGATGCCTTAGCCTTTTGCACTACCGGCTCCGGTATGTCAATAATGTGATCCCTAGATGGGTTCACCTCCTCTTGAGTCTCTTCCACACTATCACCAATATCAATTCAAACTTCATCATTTGTTTGCACCACATCATTCGGGACCTCTTCTTCTTGTACACTTGCTCATCATCCATAAGTTGCCTTTGACTTGAGGTGGGTGCATTCCCACCTCTTTCACTTCTTGTAGTAACAGCCATGGCATGTCCCATGTTGTTCCCACCCTTTAGGTTCACTACCGTGTCACTTGGTAGTTCCCCCTTTCGAATCGGCATTCTTTTCCATCATTTGCTTGAACATGTTCTCAACATGCCCCATCTCATTGTTTGAAGAACTAGGACCATGGGAAGGATATGGAGGTGGGTTATTCGGTTGTTGATACATCGGGGGCCTTTGAAATCCCCACCCCCGATTGCCTTGATTGTTACCTCCCTAATTTCCTTGATTATTATTGTTATGCAATTTCCCTTGATTGTTGCCACTATTCCAATTTCATTGATTGTTTCCACCATTCCAATGTCCTTGGTTGTGAGAATTTCAATTGCCTTGATTATTTTGAGGTCGCCATTGTTTTTGGCTTGGGCCTTCGAAGTTGTATCTTTGCCCTTGCAAGTTGGTCACATATTGCACCTCCTCTTCTTGGTCATTGTAAGAATCATCTTGATCAAACCCACTATCTTCTTGCACAAAATTGTCCACTCGTTGTTGCACTTATGGACCCTTGGTTTTTTGTTTGTTCACCATCATGTATACTCCCTCCATGGCATTGACTTGCCTAGGATTTTGCACTTGTTGAAGTTGAGCCTTTGCTAGTTGATTTGTGGTGGTATTCGATTCAGCTATGGCTTGCCCATGGTCATACAACTCTTTGTGAAGTTGGATCACTTTCGGATCACCTTGTGGAATATTAGCCCGGGATTCCCACGCCGTTGATGTTTCCGCCATTTCATCTAAAATCTCACACGCCTCCGCATAGGGCATTGTCAAAAAATTTCCACCGGCAAGTTGATTCACCACACATTGGTTGGTCATGTTAATCCCATGATAGAAGGTTTGTTGAATCATGTTTTCCGTCATATCATTGTTGGGACATTTCTTGACCATTGTTCTATACCGATCCTATATCCCGTGTAGAATCTCATCCCGAAGTGTATCTATGTGCCCCGAAGAGAAGAACTTTGAAATAAACGTTTTCGCCAATTCATCCCAAGTGTGAATGGAATGGTTCGGAAAACGTTCCAAACAATCTAAAGCTTTCCCCCATAGAGAGCAGGGAAAAAGCCTTAGCCTCAAAGCATCCTCGGAGACATTTGTTGTTTACTCCCCCAACACGTGTCCACAAACCCCTTCAAATGTTTGTATGCATTTTGACTTGGAGCACCGGTGAAGAACCCTCGTTGCTCTAGAAAAGTGAGCATCGCGTTGGAGATTTGAAAGTTGTCCGCCCTAATACGGGGAGGGAATATTACACTTGCATATCCTTTATTGGGTAACACCCGTTGTGGAGCCGCTCGTGGTGGAGGTGGGGGTAGGACGGGCACATTGTCATGAGGCACTCGGCCTCTTCTATTGACTTGACATTCAAGAGAAACCTCATCCACTTGGTCATCCTCAATGTCCACATCCCCCAAAGCTATATTTCGGAGCTTATTGTTTGTCATGGTTGTACCTACAATTTCTCAAAAAAGTTAGTAACACGGAAGTAAAAGAAGATACTCCAAAAACAGACCCAAATATATAGCTAACACTGTTTTTAACTCCCCGACAACGGCGCCAAAAATTGATCGTGTCCAAATGCACACCTATAAAAAAGATATGAAATGGTCGTTTGCAATTCTAGTAACCCAACTAAGAGTCGGGGTCGAATCCACAGGGAGCTAAGATGGGATTTAGGGGTATATATTCTAATGCGCGTGATTGAATTATCTTGAATTGTACTTCCACAAAAAGGTTTTGTTTCTATTTCTAATTTTATACTAAATATTGCAGAATAAAGAGAGAAGACTAGGAATAGTTATTTTTGAGATTTTTTAAATTAGTAAAAAGCCTAGGGTTATGACCATTGCCTAGGTGTTTGCCTAATAGGATAATGACCTTAATGCTTGTTTTGTTGATCGGGGTGTATTATAGCTATAAACTCTCAATTACCTACTCAATACCTCTCACTCAAAGAGTGGTTTCGCTCAATTTGACTTTATCAAGACCAAATGGATATTACACAAAACAGTTGATAAAAGCTCAAGTCGGGTTATTACTATCTCTAGGTTGAACCCTTTAATTAGATTAATCAATCTCTCGATTGACCCAATTTTTTGTTAGCCAAGTTTTCCTAGACTAGGTCTCTCTTTCTCAAGAAAAGACTAAGTCAAAAAGGCATGAACTAATGTTTGCAGCCATTAATTCCTCAAAATAAAGCATGAATTAGGCTAAATAATAAACACCCCATCATAAATAAGCACTAAATTAGATACCCATAAGGTTTACACACTAGGGTTGGGCTACAACCCTAGTAAAAATCTAGCTACTCATGCTTGGGTTTGAAGAAAAAGAAGAAGAAATACTAATTAAACTCATAATATAAAATTAAAATAATAAAATCTATTGTAAAATACACCAAAATATAGTAAACTTCCAAAAGAGGCAAAGAAAAACGGCTACCGTAATTGCTGATGTCAAAACTTAACCTAATTTTGTGAAACTCTTCTATTTATACAAGTCTGAAAATCTCGGACAAAAATTCCCTTCGGGAGGTTCTGCGGCCGCACAATTCCATGTGTGCTCCGCAGATTTCTTCATCTCGACAGGAAGTGGTGTTTTGGCGGCCGCACATTTCTGAACTGCGACCGTGAGGCGAGCTTCTGCGGTCCGCAAAATTACGTCTGCAATTGCAAGCCAATCTTCTGCGGTCCGCGCAATTATGTCTACGGCTGCAATGCACTTCTTCTGCGGCCGCACAATTCTTGTGCGGTCCGCAATTCTCAGAGGCCTGGGACTTGAAAATTTGCACATTCTCTAATCTTGGATTCTAGCCTAGATCTTGCGACTGCACAATTCATGTGCGGCCCACACAATTATGTCTGCGGTCGCAAGGCACTTCTTCTGCGGCCGCACAATTCTTGTGCAGTCCGCAATTCTTAGAGGCCTCGGACTTGGAAATTTGCACATTCTCTGATCTTGTATTCTATCCTAGATCTTGCGACTGCACAATTCATGTGCGGTCCGTAATTTATACAAATGTTTGCAGGGTTTTTCTTCCTTGTTTGCGGCCGCAGGTGGAATTCTGCGGTCCGCAATTTCTTCTGCGGACCGCACATTGTGTGCTTCTATGCCCTTTTTGTTGCCTTGTGCTTGGTCTACTCGGCTTTGAGTCGGATTTCATCTCGGGAGCCCAACTTCCAGCAGTCCTGCAATTTTGTAAAATTTCATCAGTTCCGGGAGCAGAATTCAATGCTTTTAGACTAAAACAAAAGTTAAAAGGCGCTAATAAATAGTCAAAATCCACACTTATCAAGCACCCTTCGCATCTACGGGCTCGCAAATGCGGAAATATTCTCGCATCTGCGGCCATCCCAGCTCAGTCCAACAGTCGCTTCTGCAGCCACAATGCCGCATCTGCGGGCTCGCACCTATGGCCCTTTCCACGCAGGTACAATTGCACCAGATCCCAGCTGCCTCAGCCCTTCACCCCAGTCCAAACTCGATCCGTCTTCGATCAGATCCACACACGGGCCCCCAGGACCCCGTCCAAACATACCAACACATTCCAAAATACGACACGGACTTAGTCTAGGCCTCAAATCACACCAAACAACATTGAAACTACGAATCGACGATCGAATCCTTCTTTAAACTTTCAAACTTCGACGAACGCATTCGATTTATAACAAAATATTCCGGAATGACGCTGAACTTTGCGTACAGGTCATAAATCAAAATACGAAACTATTCCAAGACTTAAAATCCCAACCGGATATCGATAACACTAAAGCCTACTCCAAACCAAACTTAAAAAATTCCTAAACTTTCAAAATATTATCTTTCTATAGTAAGCGCTGAAATGCTCCCGGGCCACCCGATACATAACCTGAACATACGACCAAGTCCGAAATCATCGTACGAACCTATTGGAACCTTGAAAGCTCGATTCCGAAGTCGTTTACTCAAAAGTCAAACCTTAGTCAATTCTTCCAACTTAAGCTTCCGAAATTAGAATTTTCTTTCCAAATCAAATCCGAATTTCCCGAAATTGAATTCCGACTACGCGTACAAGTCAGAAAACATGAAGTAAAGCTACTCAAGTCTTCAAACCGCCGAACGACGGGCTAGAGCTCAAAACGACCGATCGGATCGAGAGCACTTGTGTATGTGATGCAAGTGAACGTCTACGAAAAAGCTGTCGTAAAGTTTCGTTCTTCGTTCCGTCGTCGACCCTATCTATGTTTCTATGATGGCCCAAGAACACGCTCATTCTTCAGCCGTAGAGAGACTTTTGAATTGCGAGGTACCATTACGAGCTCAATATATACGAGTGTTATTCCGTGAAATAACTCGAATTTCAAATCATTCACTTGCTTTAACTACTCATGCTATGGATGTAGGAGCATCAACTCCGTTCCTGTGGGCTTTTGAGGAGCGGGAGAAATTGTTGGAATTCTATGAAAGAGTCTCGGGAGCCAGGATGCATGCCAGTTTCATACGACCAGGTGAAGTGGCACAAGATCTGCCTCTTGGCTTATGTATAGATATTGATTCATTCACACAACAATTTGCTTCTCGTATCGACGAATTAGAAGAGATGTCAACCGGCAACCGTATCTGGAAACAACGATTAGTGGATATTGGTACTGTCACTGCACAGCAAGCAAAGGATTGGGGATTCAGTGGTGTAATGTTAAGAGGTTCTGGGGTATGCTGGGATTTGCGAAAAGCAGCACCTTACGATGTTCATGACCAATTGGATCCTGACATACCAGTAGGTACCAGAGGAGATCGCTATGATCGCTAGTGTAATTAGGTACATGTATTTAGGTTTTAGGAGTCTTCATTGCTATGTGGCTTTTCCTTAGGTTTAGGATTAATTCTTTTGATTTTTCTTTCTTTAGGATTGTGCCTTTTCTTTGTTTAGCTATCCATAAGTTCCGAGTTAATTATGCAAATCGCAGAAGTTGCGGATTGATGCAAACAGGTAGTCATATTTCATCAAAGAATAATGATCGCTAAAGAATTTTTTGGAAGCTTGATTAACTTTGATAGGTAGTTTTTCTTTAACTATGTTTAATAATTTCTAATATTTTATTCTTTTATGTTGGTGTTTAATCATCTTAATTAATCAACAGGGTTTTGTAAACTTTGTTGCATTGGCTGGAATTGCAACAGTAACTCGCCAACAAAGCCAATAACCTTCTGGAAGAAGCAAATAGTTAATATTGGCCTTAAGCAAAACAATCTAAAAATTTTCAGATTTTCGTATGATTCTGAAATACAGCTTTTTGGTAAGATTCTGAACTACTTGTAGGCATTGATGCCTATATATTATTGAGAATAAACTCCCACAGAAATAATATTTATGGTAATAAAAGCAGAATAATAAGATAGCATCGAGATACGGTAATTAACAAGAATAAAAGAGTGACAACGACACCAAAATTTTTACGTAAAAAAATCTTTTTGAATAAGGGAAAAAACCACGGCTCCGAGACGAGCAACTGATGTCACTATAGCAAGGAATTTTATACTTTGTAGGTCCGAGTAAAATACTCCAAAGACTATTATAACACTCAAAAGAAATAACCATCTTTTGATATTCTCACCTTACTACAATATAGCTCACTCTCTATTTTTCTCACAAACTATTTTTATATACCTTGTCTGTGAAAGCTCACTCTTTATTTCTCTCTTTGTTGGTGTGTGAGAATGAGAATTGAAGCTCTCCTTTTATAGTCGAAGTCTCACTCTCTAAAGCGTACTATATTAGATAATTTGTACACACATTTCCTTCTTTTTCTTCAATGATGATAATTCAACAAAGTTGGCTACCAAACCAAAAATATTTTCCTTAGGCACATGCCTATTACTTTGGCTATTGAATGAGATGGACCCCATTAATCTCCCCCTCTAGTCTCATTCATCTAGAGGAGGTAGCACTGTCTTTTAGTTTGAGTGCATGCCGACAAGTTCTTTGCATAGCTCGAACTTGTCTCTTGGTACCATCTTGGTCAACATATCAGCATGATTTTCACTCGTGTAAATCTTTTTGACCTGTAAAGATTCGTTCTCCACCTTCTCACGAATCAAATGATATCTCACATCTATATGCTTTATTCTTGCATGGTACATGGAGTTCTTGCTCAACTCTATTGCACTTTGACTGTCACAATAGACGACATACTTCTTTTGATGCAATTCCAACTCTTGAAGAAACCGCTTGAGCCATACCATCTCCTTGCCAGCTTTTGTAGCGGCAATGTACTCTGCTTCAGTTGTTGAAAGTACAACATACTTCTGCAATTTAGACTTCCATGATATAGCTCCCCCTAAAAAAGTAAGCAAATATCCAGTAGTGGATTTTCTGTTATTAATGTCACCTGCCATATCAGTATCTGTATAGCCCTTCAAGATTGGATGGGATCCTCCAAAGCACAAACAATCTTTCGTGGTACCTCTCAGGTACCTGAGTATCTACTTGACTGCTTCCCAGTATTCTTTTTCAAGATTTTCAAGAAACTTGCTGACAACACCAATTGCATGAGCAATATCAGGTCTGGTGCATACCATTGCATACATCAAGCTTCCGACTGCTGAAGAATAAGAAACTCTAGCTATGTTCCTTTTCTCGTCCACTATTGCAGGACACATCTTCTTGCTCAACTTTAGATGACTAGCAAGAGGTGTGCTGACTGGCTTAGCATTCTTCATGTTGAAGCATTCCAGTACACGTTCAATGTACTTCTCCTGAGACAGCCATAATTTTCTGCTTGTTCGCTCTCGAACTATCTTCATACCCAAAATTTATTGTGCTGGGCCCAAGTCTTTCATATCGAATGACTTGGACAAATCTCCCTTCAACTTTGCAATTAGCCCCTTTGTCTTTTCCTACAATTAACATGTCATCTACATACAACAACAATATAATAAAGTTATTGTCAGAAAATCCTTTGAAGTATACACATGGATCGGAATATGTCTTTGTGTTTGTTTGACTTTTCATGAATGGGTCAAACTTCTTGTACCACTGCCTTGGCGCCTGCTTCAACTCATAAAGACTCTTATTCAGTTTGCACACCATATGTTTCCTTTCAGCTACTTCAAATCCTTCTGGCTGCTCCATATAGATCTTCTCTTCCAAATCTCCGTGAAGAAATGCAGTTTTCACGTCTAACTGCTCCACTTCAAGATCTAGGCTAGCTGTTAAGCTCAAAATTATTTGGATAGAAGTCATTTTGACAATAGGTGAGAAAATTTTGTCAAAATCAATACCTTTCTTCTGTTCGAAGCCTTTAACCACCAATCGAGCTTTGTATCTGACCAGCTTGCCATTTTCATATTTCTTGAGTTTAAAGACCCATTTGTATTTGAGTGGTATTTTACCCTTTGGAAGTTCAACCAGCTTATATGTGTCATTTTTCTGTAGAGATTCCATCTCTTCTTGCATGGCTTTCATCCACTGGTTCTTTTCTGGATGAGACAACACCTCCTTGAGACTTTCTGGCTCCCCTTCATCACTGATGAGGACATACTCTGTGGAAGGGTACTTGCATGACTCTACCCTTGGCCTCTCTGATCTCATCAGAGGATGAGGTTGTTCTTCTTCCTGAGTGGAGTGCTCCGCTTGCTCAACACCATCATGAAGTTGCTCCTCCTGCTCAATAACCTCATCAGGTTGCTCCCCTGTTCGGAAACCTCGTCGGTCGTACTTTCTGCACTTATGGTATAATTAGAAGAAGAAGGAATGGTAACATAGTTAGGAATTATACCACTCTTGGCCTCTTTTGACATATCATCAGCAGTTCCAACTTCACTTTCTCGGAAGACTACATCTCTGCTTCTGATGACCTTCTTCTTTACAAGATCCCACAATCTGTATCCGAACTCTTCATCTCTGTATCCAATGAATATACAAGGAACAAATTTATCATCCAGCTTTGTTCTCTGCTCCTTTGGTACATGTGCAAAAGCTCTGCAACCGAACACCTTCAGATGCGAGTAGGACACCTCCTTGTTGGTCCAAACTCTCTTTGGAATGTCAAATGCCAACATAACTGATGGACTTCTATTTATCAGGTAACAGTCTGTCTGAACTGCTTCACCCCAGAATGACTTAGGTAGTTTAACCATTCTGAGCATGCTTCGCACCTTCTCCACAATGGTGTGGTTCATCCTTTTGGCTACGCCATTGTGTTGTGGGCTTTCAGGAACTATCTTTTCATGTCTGATCCCATAGCTGGAACAATACTTTTCAAATTCCTTTGAAGTGTACTCATCTCCATTGTCACTTCGGAGACGCTTTAGCTTTTGGCCTATCTCCCTTTCCACTAGAGCATGAAACTTCTGGAAAGCTTGAAACACCTGATCTTTGGTTTTCAAAATATAAACCCATAATTTTCGTGAAGCATCATCAATAAAAGTAACAAAATATTTGTTACCGCCCATCGATTCAATTTCCATTGGACCACAAACATCAAAATATACCGAATCAAGTATATTTAATTTTCTTTCAGACGATGTCTGAAATGAGACTCTATATTGCTTACCAAATAAACAGTAGTCACAAGGTTTTACCGTTGTACATTTGGTATAAGAAATGAGTGATTTCCTGGCAAGAATCTGCAATCCCTTCTCGCTCATATGAACCATCCTTTTGTGTCACAAATTTGCAGAAATCTCATCTTGTGTCGCGTTCAATTCACCTTGGCATATTTCTGTATTTGTCCTGTACAACGTGCCACGCCCTTCGCAATCACCAATGATCCCTTGGTGAGTCTCCACTTTTGATTTGTAAAATAGTTATCGTATCCATTTCGGTCTAAAGCAATTCCAGAGATCAAGTTCATCCGCAAATCAGTTACATGTCGCACATCCTTTAGAATCAATGTTCATCCGACATTTGTCTTGATACAAATGTCACCAATCCCCGCAATCTTTGAGTAACTTGTGTTACCCATTCTCACAAGGCTGAAATCACTAGCTACATATCTGCAAAAAAGATCTCTTACCGGTGTGGCATGGTAAGATGTTGTTGTATCAACCACCCATTCCGACTCTGGACCTGATAAGTGCATGCATTCCTCTTTCTCGTTTATAAAGAGGACAACATTATCATTATTTTGCACCATAGCGGTTGTGTTGTCATCATTCTTCTGGCCACTGCTTTCACCTTTGCCCTTCCTTGAATTTGGGCAATCTTTTTTGAAGTGACCTGGTTGATCACAATTGTAGCAATTTCTGGCTCTTGATTTGGGTCGGTTCTTAGACTTCCCACGAGCTCTAGATCTATAATAGTTGCTCGAACTCCTTTGATAACTCCTGCCTCTACCTTCTGTGATGAGAGCTTGTCCTTGATTTTCAGGCTTCTTTCTCATCTTCTCATCTAGTAGAAGAGCCGATGTGACATCTTTTAAGTCAATGGTAGTCTTACCGTGCAGGATGGTTGTTGCCAAATTATCGTACGAAGATGGTAATGAGTTCAACAACAAGATGGCTTTATCTTCTTCCTCGATTTTCACTCCAAGATTGGCGATCTGTGTGATTAGTCCGTTAAACATATTTAAGTGTGACAAAAAATACTACCTTCACCCATATGTCGGGCGTATAACTGCTTCTTCAGGTACAATTTATTTGTCAGCGTTTTGGACATGTATAGGCTTTCCAACCTTATACAAATGCCATATGCGGTGTCTTCATCAATGATGTTATTTACCACATCATCTGATAAGTGCAGCCTAATTACATTAGCAGCCCTTTCATCCAAGTCATCCCATTCCTCAGCTTTCATGGTATCAGACTTTTTGGCATTACCATCTAGTACCTTGTGTAATCCTTGTTGGATGAGCAGATCCCTCATCCTTATTTGCCATGTTGAGAAACCGCTATCTCTATTAAATTTTGCTATCTCGTACTTTACTCCGGATATTTTTATTTTTCACCGAGTATAGTACTACCGACAGTGAATAATATTTCTGTGAATGAGTGAAACCTGTGCTCTGATACCAGTTGTTGGGAATAAACCCCCATAAAAATAATATTCACAGTAATAAAAGAGGAATAATAACATAGCAACGAGATACGATAATTAACAAGAATAAAAGAGTGACAACGACACCAAGAGTTTTACGTGGAAAACCTTTTTGAATAAGGGCAAAAACCACGGTTTCGAGACGAGCAACTGATATCATTATAGTAAGAAATTTTACACTTTGTAGGTCCGAGTAAAATACTCCAAAGACCACTACAACACTCAAAAGAAATAACCCTCTTTTAATATTCTCACCTTACTACAATATCGCTCACTCTCTATTTTTCTCATAGACTATTTTCTTATACCTTGTCTGTGAAACCTCACTCTTTCTTTCTCTCTTTGTTGATATGTGAAAATGAGAATTGAAGCTCTCCTTTTATAGCCGAAGCCTCACTCTCTAAAGCCTACTATATTTGATAATTTGCACATACTTTTTCTTCTTTTTCTTCAATGTTGATAATTCAATAAGGTTGGCTACCAAACCAAAGAAATTCAACAAAGTTGGCTGTCAAACTAAAGAAATTCAACAAAGTTAGTAACCAAACCAAAATAAATTTTCTTAGGCACATGTCTATTATTTTGACTATTGAATGAGATGGACCCATTATATATAACCTTCTGGATTAGATTTCATTTACCATTGCTGGTAGCCCGATAATTGTTGTATTTTCATTAGACAAGAGGCAAAGATACTTTATAAGAGACTAGAAAAGAAATCCAGATACTAAAGGAAGAAATCCAGATACTTATATGACTCTTAAACTAAATACATACGGATGTCGTAAAGAAAATCCAGATGTACAGAGGTATTCTTAGAAGTGAAAGTGGTCAATTGATTATGGTATATATAGCTTTTTTTTGGAACATGTTCTAATAATGTTGTCGAGGCAAAGGCTATTCTGGTCAGAATACAATGGTGTATTTGCAATGAATATTTCAATGTCTTGGTGGAATCTGATTCTATGATTTTTATTGGTATGATCAACGGATCATATAGACTATCTTGGCAAGTTAAGTACATTATTAAAAAGATAATGGAGTTGAAGCCTTAGGGAAACTTTTTGTTTCAGCACTGTAGAGAGGCTAATTGTTTAGGTGACTTACTTGCTAACATGGGCGAGCACTCAAAGCAAAATCTTTTCTTCACACAGGATTTAGCTCTTCCTCGGATAGTTAAAAACTTTTTGAAGAATGACCTTGATGATCTTCCCAACTTTCTAATAAGAGCACAAACAAGGAATTTCACTTTTGATTATGGATAATTATAACATAATAGTTGTACAGTGCTTAGTTTACTTTTGTCAAATTGTAAATGAGAAGTCCTCCTCAACAAATTTCCTTTTAGTACAACTATCCTGTAGAAAGTTTTTTGTCTACCATCATCTTGTATTGGAAGCTAAGTTTTATGTCCTCTTCCATATACTCTTCTTATGTGATATATACAGGTTGGGGTCAGACCTAACCCGGCACCGAAAAGGTAATTCTGATTAAAAAATAAAAGAGAAATAAAGAAATTTGACAATCTGAGATTGGAGGCATAATTATTGAAGCATAATTTCTGTAAGTTTGTTATTTTTATTTTTCTTTACTTTTTTCAACCAGTAGATGTTAGCAAAATTCTAAGTAATGAAAATTCAGTTCTTAGACTATGTTATTGCAAGTTAAAAAGCTTATTGTAAATACAATTTTTGAGTCACAAGTGCTAATATAATTCTGCTCAGTAGCTATTTGTAGCACCACGACGATGAATTTGATATTATTTCTTTTTTATAACTTGAAACATTCTACCAGCACAAAATTATTGATTAATATGCTCTTTATTGAGCGAGAGTTTTTCTTTATTTATTTAAAAAATTCTCTTCGTTATGTATGTGATTCTCTTTTCTATTTAATTTAATTTTAAGAGATAAACCTTATAATGTTTTGTGCTATGCAAGAGATGTTGGTAATTGTGTTATTCAATCATCAATTACATGATAATTCTAAACTCATATTTAGAAGTTTAAATTTTCATATTTAGAATAAGTAAGACCTGAATTCATATTGAGAACTTAAAAAAATTACATTTTTTTTATTATTTAAAGATTTGAGTCAACTCCCATCGACAACGAGTATGCTAGCTAAAACATTAAATGTAAAGTTTCTAATAGCATGTTTGGCTAAACTTCTAAAATCAGCTTATTTTGAGAAATATTTTTTTCTCAAAAATACTTTTTTTGAGGAGTTTGTATTTATTTAATTAATTTGAAAAGCACTTCTGTGCAAAAATTAGTATTTGACTAAGCTTTTAAAAAGTGTTTAAGTATATTTTTCTAAAAAGTGCTTTTCAAAAAAATGTTGTTGGGAAAAAGCTATTTTTTCTGTTTCTCAAAAACTGTTCTTGATTCTACTCAAAAATACTTTTATTTTCTTCTAAAAGCTTGGCAAACACTTCAACTTTGAAAAATTATATTTTTCGGAGACAAAAAAAATATTAGTTTGGAAAAGCTTGGCCAAACAAGCTATACTCCAGATATTGCTAGACTTACAAGTTACAACTAATGACATCATGTTGGTGGCTACAAAGTCTTGTTTGAATAGCAATAAAACTATACATGTATATATTGTTGGTCTTATGCTTCGTAAATATTAGATGATTCGCGGATAGCTTTATTTGCCTGTAATCAGATTTGTTGCCTTTAACTTTATCGTGTATATATTAGGTCTGGTACAACTATATACTAACATATTATTATTCATAAATAAAAAATTTATAATTACACAGACTATATAATGAACTCACCTAAGTTGTTTATCTTTGCAAGTCCAAAAGATACACAGTTACTTTGAATTCAAGTATCGCATAAAGGAATACAAACATTTATTTTCTATTTAAACGAAGGTTGCATCTACCTCGATGTTGGTTGTGCTATTACACAATTTATTCCTATTCAATATTTTATATACTTTATTTATTGATAGACGCACGTACCCTAAATTAGTATTAAGAATTTTAACTTTTAGTATTAATTAATAATGAAATTGACTATATTAACCTTAATTTGCTCATTGATAATATAACAAATTAAATTACTCCTAGACTATTTACTTCAATGGTAACTTTGGAAAGCAAAATTTAATTAATTCTTGATATTTGAAAATATGATAGAGATAAATATGATCATGTGATTGACGCTTAGATTGGTATTACTCGTTAATATTGCTTTGGATTATTAATGCTTATTATGCAATCATTGATAACTTTTCCGTACGTAATTGGAGTAGCATGTTTCCAAATAATTGTATGATCCGGATGCTGAAATAAAGAATAAATGATGGGATCGGCTCCGCTCCAGTATATGTCAATAGCCCTTCTGATGAATGCCACGTTATCAAAGAATTTTTAAAGGCTAGATTCTATTTCTATACCTGCTCCACTCTTCTCCACCGCCACACCAAGTGACCCAGTACTTACCTTTCTTTTTCTTCAACAATGGAACATACACACACTGCTCTTCAAAATCCCAAAATAGAAAGAAAAAAAAAAGGAGCTTCACTCTCACTCTGTTTCGATCAAGGACAATCAATATCATGTTTTCTCTTTTTTCACATTACTAATATTTTCTAGCTCGTATTTTCACATAAAATTCTAGAAATTTTCATTTACTGGAACTTAAAGAATACACCCATTTGTTTTTCCTTAGATCTGATGAGAATGAGCTGATATTTTCTCTATTTAAAATATACTGATCGGTGTCTATTTGGAGATTCTGTGGAGAAGTGTAATGTTTGTTTGCAATGGAGATATAGTGGAGATGAGAGAGATGGGAAAAATAAAAATGCAAGAGTGGGCAATACACATTTTTGTTATAAAATCTTGAATTATGGCGAATGTTCATAACCATCAAAGGAGTAACTCACTACTCTTCTCTATTATCTGCATAATTTTTACTACTATAATACTTATGGAGTTATGATTGTAACTTCATAACCTGTCCATGATCTTACTCCATGATCTCAAATGCTTAATGACGTATTCAATGATATATTTCTTCACTTTTCATGTCCATATAAAGGCCTTATAATAGATGAAAAGATCACACAATTGAAGAAGAAATAAGAATCTCTTATCTCTTTCTCTTTATATCTTTTAGCTTGTTTTTTCTTATTCTATATTGTTACTTTGAGCTATATTTCATAACACGTTATCAGCACGAAGTCTCTAACCTCAAGGTTGAATTCCACTTCTGTGTTACAGGCACGTCTTTCTGCTACGGCAACAAGTTCGAGCTTTAAACCAGATAAATTCATACCAATATTTGGAATAAGCAATAGTCTGGTTATTAAAAAATTAGTTAAATTTTCATGAACTAAATAATAGGTGGCATGCGGTATAATAAATAATCTACAAAATTAAAATTATACTTTATTATGTATGCTTATGATTTTACCTTATAATACGATTTTAGTATGCCTAGTATAATAATTATACATTTATTTACTGTCAAATATAATATGATAATAATAATACTCGTAACTATTTTATTTTAATAAGATAAAATATTAGTACATGAAGTATGTACTACACCCAATTTTTCATTGATGATAGTTCTTATCAAATTAACATGCTGAATCATTTCAATATGGAAAGCTTATAGTAGTAGATAGTAGACAGAGATTTGTCCCCTATTTTTTTTTTTGATTCCCTGATTAACCTAAAGGTTCTGCTATATCTCTTTGTTTTTCTAGAGAGCATAATACTTAGTTTCCACAAAAGTGCATGGTAACTAGTAGTACTATATTATTCTTTTTGATACATCATTTTTCTTTAATGTTTTGGTCATATCACTTTCTTCTTGAAGTAAGCTTTTTGCAGCAAAGACCACATGTGAATTTTTAATATTATTTTATATTTTTATATATCTATTTGATACTAATTACTTAGCTGATTTGAGTAAACGAAAGTCTATTGTTGAGAATTATATCCAAATGACATTATGAATAGTTTAACTCAAGAGGTAAGCATTTCCTTCGTATTTGAAATTGTTTTTCTCCTTTGCAATTAATGATATCAATTTCAATGAGTTCAAGTCGCAATGCATCATGAGGGTAAGACATCAAGATCAAGTCCTGATGCTCCATGATGATAAGAGTTGGGTTTGAGTCCCAATTCATTATGGCCTAACATGCCTTTATATTGGTAAGACATAGGGTTTGAGTCCCACTATATCATATTAATGATATAATGATGACTAAAGAAAAATAATATATTTTTCATAAAAAGGCATGGATATTGTCCCACTTGATTTGCTCCATTCTTGAAGTGAATGTGGTAACGGCGCATAATTTGTCTAAATGAAGACAAGTGGTTGTATAATGAACATGGGCATTCCAAAGATCAAAATAATAATAATCATCACTATGAGGAGAACAATAAGGGTTCTCAAAATAGTCCTTCAAAATGTGAAGGCAATGTTTACCATCAAATTGGTATGAAAAATAATAAAATACGCCGCTGATTATGATCCATTCCTTGAAGAGAATGTGACTTTTGATCAGCATTGAGAATGCAGACCCATTCCTAAAGGTGAATGTGAAAATATGTGATAAAAGTAATGAATAAAGACATGCAATGCATGATTGGATGAATACCGCACAACTTATCTCTAAGGGAGGTTTGGGTGAAATAAAGAGAATAAATATTATTGTGTGGTTACGTAAATATGTCATTGGTCGCGTACATGTGATACACCAAAAATATTTCGACATGTCTTATAAAAGTTATTAAAGGTAAAATTAAAGCAAGAAATGATTTTGCTTATGATGATTTTGACCATGATAATTTATTATGATATAATTTTCTCCGTGAAGGATACATTTACCATATGAATGGTATGATAAAAGATCTTGTAGTAGAAGATCAATTAAGAGCTCCAGAAGAACTAATTTGTTACTACCCGGATAAATAAAATTATTCATGACATTGATATTATGGTAAATCTCAAAAGAAACATTTTGAGTTTCAAATGTATTAGCCAAAGTGGTTAGCATATTGAGACTATAAATGAAAAAAAGATTGAATATCTTTATATTACTATAATCATACCGGAAAAATATAAAAGGTTACCTGATTTTTCTTCTATTTGTACTACACAAATATCAGCATGATGATGCAATCACATGACACAAGTAAACTAGAGGTTTAGTGAAATAAATACTAGTTGGCATGACCGGTTGGCCATCCCGGTTCAATTATGATGCGAAAATTAATTGAGAATTCACGTATATTGAAGAAATAGAAGATTCTTCAAGAATTCTCTTGTGCTGCTTATTCTCATGATATACCAGTTAAGGTTGTGATTGAATCCCTTGATTTCTGGAACGAATAAAAGGTGATAAATATATGGGCCCAGTCACCTTCCATGTGGACCGTTTACTATTATATGATTTTAATAGATGCATCTATTCTATGGTCACATGTGCATTTGTTATCAACTTGCAGTTTGACTTTTGCAAGATTGATTGCTCAAATTATTAGAGCACAGTTCCAGAATATAAATTATGATGATTTATCTTGATAATGCTGGTTTAAATCCAAGTTGGTTTAACAGAAATTGTATGCCTCCAATTATAGCTAAACCATTGGTTATGAGAACAAAACTGCCAAAATAAAATTTGATATGTGATGTATTATTTAATATATAACAGTTGTACGCATCTAGCCAAGTTATGATAAGTTCTCCCTATCACAATCGGTTCAGGGTCAGGAATCAAATAATTTTCATCTAGAAATATGAATGTGCTATATGATTTAATTATTCCACCACAATGCACAAAGATGGATCCCCAAATAAGGCTAGGCAGTCTGTGCGGACACGTGGCACTTTTTTATAACCCCAACCCTTTTTCTTTTCCCAACCCAATGTCCATACCTGAAAACGTACTAAACCCATATATCATTAATAAGAAGCCATCTTCTTTTCTTCTCAAAAATTAGGGTTTAGACTCTATCGTTTTAGTAGGCCATACTTAGGGTAATTGCTTAGTTATTTGTACCTTTCACAGTACATCTACATATATTTGTTCCTTAGGAGGAATTTCTCTAAAATAAAATAAATTTCTAGAGAAAAGTTTGTAATGTGTTACTAATAATTTGATCTAACTTATCTTTGGGATGTAGAATTTCCATGGAGGCGTTGAGGCATTCCACGTGAAGACTGTTGACACCACTAGAACTGGTGATTCTTTTATTGGTGCCCTTCTAACTAAGCTTGTCGATGACCAATCTATTCTTGAGAAAATAATTAATCGGTAATACCATTGTAATTTCTTACCCCAAATTAAGCTTGTTTAAACTAAACAAATATTGAGGATTAATTAATTTGTGGAAAAACTAAAAATGTTGGATGAAGCAAGGTCGAAGGAAGTACTAAGGTTTGCATGTGCATGTAGAGCCATCACAACAACCAAGAAAGGAGCAATCCCAGCTCTGCCAACTGAATCTGAAAACCTCATTTTGCTTATAGAACGAAGAAGATGCTACTCTTTTAATTCTTTTTAATCGTGATGTATTTCGCCCCTTGACGAGTTTTTGTTTTCAATAAATCAAGGTAGTAGCAGCATTTTATTTTTCACTTTCGGGGTTTGATTTTAATAGTTTCTTGCAATGATGAAAGATAATGCATTAAGGCACTTAATAAACTAAGCTTTCTTCCTATTGATTTGTTGGTGGAATTTATATTTTTACCGGTCATTTGGAGTTGCTTTCTTTTTCAAATTTTCCATTTCATCATTATCATATAAGTTGAGAATAAAAGAAGATGGCTTCTTATTATTGATATGGGTTTAGTATGGTTTTCGGATATAGATCTTGGATTGGGAAAAGAAAAAGGGTCTGGGGTTCTAAAAATGTGCCACGTGTCCACACAGACTGCGTCCGTTAATGGGAGGGGTAGATTTGTTAAAAAGGCTAACAGCAAGGGTAAGAAATATCGAATAGTATAATGGGGATATATATAACTAATATCCGATAGTAGAGGGACATATATAGCCCTTTTCTGTAAATGATATGTAGCTCATTGTAAAAGGTCATGCATCCTTTTGGTTTTAGAAACTTCCTTCGTAGTTATTGTTTAATTTTTGGAAGAACATCCTCTAATGGCGAATGATGAAAGAGTTAATGTTCCTTTTTCTGGATAGTGTGGTACTCGAAGATAGTTTAATTCCTTCTAGTTGTAGCCTTATCAATGTCGGTTAAGTAGAAAAGTTAACAGCGACGCATATAACTCGAGTTTTTATGAGAGAATAATACAAATCAGATCATTTGATGTTACCGTTTAAATTTTAACTCCGACAAGAAAGGTCTTAGGAAAATAGTTTTTGATAAGAATTTAAAAGCACGCTGGTCAAAAATTCTTAGGCAAGTCTTATGGTGATTCGTCAGAATCCTAGTTTCCATAATTTTGCGAGTTATAATGATTGTCACAAAATTCGAAAGGTTACCATATTTTTGTGCAATAGGCTGTCACAACCCAAACCCACTCTCATTCATGTACTTTTAAAAGAATCTGAAAAATATTTCAAAAAGATATTCCAATATAAACTTAGACATTACTTTAGTAACTATATCATAAAAAATGTGGCATAATTCAAGGAAACTCTAGTTTTAGAAGGTGTTTGTCTGCGGTCCTAGCAGGATTATGCTTGCATTGTTAAATCTGTAGATACTTTTAAATAAAGACTATATTATTTTACAGTTCTCAAGGAAGAAAATATTCCTCATTTTGACATGGGCAACTTAGAAATCTTTCTAATTTCTCCACGTTTGTGAAGAAAGCCTGTAAATACATAGCACCAATCCATATAAAAAACAGATCTGAAAAATAGACCAAACTAACAAGAATAAACCAACCCAATATTATCTTTTAACAAATTCATTATTTCTAAGATAAAACAAATAAAGACTTAGGTTTAATTAGACTATACATGCACAAGAGAACAACAATAACTTTTTCAAACCTAGGGTTTGAAATAGCAGAAAATCCATAAGTTTCAAAAAATCAAAAAAGGTAGAGAGAGTGTGTGTGTGTGTGTGTGTGTGAGAGAGAGAGAGAGAGAGAGAGAGAGAGAGAGAGAGAGAGAGAGAGAGAGAGAGAGACTTACCATAAAATTGAGTGAGGTGAAGAATTCGTCGTTGGAGTGGAGAGACAGAGGGAGAAAATACGAAATAGACTAAGAGAAAACTAAAAGGTTATGTGAATAATAATAAAACTTTCTCACTATTTCCGTGGGAAAACTTTTTCATAAAGTACAAAAATGCAAAATTCAAAATTTTTTGTTCACACAGAATCTGTGGAAATATTTGAAAATATTTTTTTATTTTATTTTTCCACTATTTTTCCTGGGAATTTTTTTTTGTTTTATATAATTATTTTTTTAATGACTTTTCCCACTGAATCAGAGGGAACTAAATTACGCGCATTTTTGTGCAAAAATGTTCCCACGGATAGTCAGTGGGAAACGTTATTGTTTATTCGTGGAAAAGAAATTTCACTTTTCCCATTGAATTTCGGTGGGAATTGCCACTAAAAAAATTCCCGTGGAAAATTTTCGTGGGAAAATGCTGTGTTTCTAGTAGTAAATACACAACCCAATCCAATGCCGGAAGCGTCACAATAGATAGCATAACCATAGGTCCCTTTTGGAAGTGTCAGAACCGGTGTTGAAGTTAATCTGTCCTTCAATGCCTGGAAACTCCGCTCACAAGCATCAGTCCACCAAAACTTAGTTGCTTTCTGAGTCAACTTTGTCAATGGTGTTGAATGAGAAGAAAAACCCTCTACAAATCTCCTGTAATAACCTGCCAAACCCAGGAAGCTATGAACCTCCGTCGGTATCGTGGGTCTAGGCCAAGTCTTCACTTCCTCAATCTTCTGTGTATCAACCCGGATACCCTCACCTGAAATAATATAACCAAGGAAAGCTACAGAATTCAACCAGAATTCATATTTAGAGAATTTTGCATTCAACTTCCTTTCTTGTAGAACTCTAAGTACAATACGTAAATGATCTGCATGCTCAGCCTCTAAACGGGAGTAAACCAAAATATCATCTATAAATACAATCACGAACTGATCTAGAAAGGGTCTGAACACACGGTTCATCAAGTCCATGAATATTGCTGGGGCATTGGTCAACCCGAACGACATAACTCGAAACTCAAAGTGCCCGTATCTTGTCCCGAATGTTGTCTTTGGAATATCTTTCTCTTTAACCTTTACCTGATGGTACCCAGACCTCAAGTCTATCTTCGAGAAATACTGACACCCTGCAACTAATCAAATAAATCATCAATTCTGGGGAGCGGGTACTTATTCTTGATCGTTGCCTTATTCAACTGCATGTAATCAATACACATCTGCAAGGAACCATCTTTCTTTCTTACAAATAACACATGTGCTCCCTACGGTGATGTACTGGGTCTGATAAAGCCTTTTTCAAGCAAATCCCTCAGTTTTTATTTCAACTCTCTCAGCTCTGCAGGTGCCATTTTATACGGAGGAATAGATACCGGCTGGGTATCTGGTAATGTGTCAATAGAAAACTCAATCTCCCGCTCTGGCAGAAGGCCTGGAAGCTTATCGGGAAACTCATTAACCACAGGGATAGACTGAAGGGCCGATGACTCTGCTTTCACATCCTGTACCCGAACTAAGTGATAAATATAGCCTTTTCTAATCATCTTCCTTAACTTGAGATAGGAAATAAACCTACCTCTTGGCGATGCAGTATTACCTTTCCACTCCAGAATTGGCTCCCCTGGAAACTGGAACCGAACAATCTTTGATCTACAATCAATGTTATCATAACAAGAAGCCAACCAATCCATACCCATTATAACATCAAATTCCACCATATCTAACTCAATCAGGTCTGCTACTATAGAATGACTATGAACTACTATTATACAGTCTTTATATACCCGTCTAGCTATCACTAGATCCCCTACAGGTGTAGACACCTCAAAAGGTTCAATCAACTCAGGTTCTATCCCAAACTTACTAGCAACCAACGGAGTGACGTACGATAAGGTAGAACCTGGATCAATCAATGCATATACATCATATGGAGACTAATAATATACTTGTAACACCATCAGGTGATGACTCCTGATCCTGTTGACCCGCTAATGTATAAATACGATTCTCAGGACCGCTCGAGCTAGATGATCCACTTCTACCTCTACCACGACCAGCTGGTGTCTGTGAACCTTGCCCAGGGGGGCGTACTGATGATGACGAACTGGCTACAGATCTCGCTGGCTGAACTATACCTGTACCACCTCTCGTCGGACAATATCTCACAACGTGGCCTGGATAACCACAAGTATAACAAACACCCAACCCCTACAAGGCACTGCCCGGCATGATGCTTACCACACTGAGCACATCGTGGAAAGTGTGGCCTCATCTAACTTGACTCACCCTATACTAAGAACTAGAGGCCCTGGAACTCTGACTGGGCCCTGAATATGTGGAACGATCAAATCTTCTACCGGCAAACTAAGGGGGTGCACTAGCCAATGGCTGGGCTGGATACCTCGGGTACTGTTGTCGCTGACCACCTCGAAACTCACTAGAAGGACCTGAAGATCTCGCTCTCTTACTCTGGCCCCTATCATGCTCATGATCGGCCCTCTGCTTCTGCTTACGCTCCTCTACACCCTGAGAGTATGCCTGAATACGAGAAATATATTTTCCTGGCTGAAGTGAGACCGACATACAGTTATTAAGTAGGTGCGGCTCGAACCCCATCACGAACCGATGAACCCGATCCTATATCTTAGCTACAATAGTAGGAGCATACCTAGCCAAAGAATCAAACTAAAGGATGTACTCTTGAACATTCATATTACCCTGCCTAAGGGTCAAGAACCTATCAACTCTGGTCCGTCTAAGCTCTGGTGGCAAATAATGACGAAGAAAAGCCTCTGTAAACTCTTGCCATATTGCTGGAGGGGCATCCTCACCTATGGATAACTCCCAAGACTCGTACCGATTAACTGCAACATCCCGAAGTCTATAGGAAGCTGGCTCAACTAACTCAATCACAGTGGCCTTCATTACCCTCAAAGTTCTTTACATCCTATCAATAAATACCCGAGGGTCCTTGTTTGGATCTGCTCCAGTGAATACATAAGGGTCCAAATTAATGAAATCGCGAACCCTCGCACTGATGGCCCTATCTTCATGACCGATACCTACCTCCTGGAATCGAGCCTTTGCGGCCACTAATCGAGTCAATAGCTGAATAGAATCTCTCAACTCCTGACCTGGTGCATCTTGCTGAGGAACTGGGGGTAGTGGGGCTGGCGCTGGAGCTGGTGCCCCTCGTATCTCCTCCAGAGAGGGTAGGGTATGTGAAGTCTGAGATGGAGTCTCACTATGTGACTCTCCCCGAGCCCTGGTAACTCGTGGCGCTCGACTTGTAGTTTTATCATCCACAGACTTGCCCTTCTGGGCGGTTGTAGCCTTCTTGGGCATCGCTGAAAACATAACATAACATTAGGAAAATGAATGTTTATATCGCACGATCTAAGATAAGAAGGGAGGGTAACATCCTATATGTCCTGCAGCCTCATATTTATAAGTGTGGTGCACAACACACTCATAAATAAGACTCTACTAGATACGGTCATATACAACCCTAGGATGGAACTACTCTGATACCACTTTTGTCACGACCCAAACTGATGGGCTGTGACGAGTGCCTGAGTTCTACCTACCGAACATTCCTAAGCATACGTCTAAGATATAAGCATGAAATAAGTGTAGGTCATGCATAACATCTTCCCCTAAACTGATGAATCGTGTGAATAACATACGTGAGGAGACATACTCAAAAGACATATACACATATACATACGGAATACAATAGGGTGAGCCGACAAGGCCACATACTGTCCAACTATACATAACTGTCTACATACCTCTAATAGAGTGTAAAACTGTATAAAGGACGGGACTGGGCCCCGCCATACCTTTATATGTATACAAAAGTATCGTACCAAAACCCAATAGCAGCTCCGGATCAAATGGAGCACACCAACTCTCGCTGAGCTAGGATCCTAAGGAGGGAGACCGTTAGCCTGTCTACCTGTACTTGCGGGCATGAAACGCAGGCCCCTAAGCAATAGGGGCGTCAGTACGAATAATGTACCGAGCATGTAAGGCATAAAAATCAATATATAAAAGGCATGAAACAAAACATGGAGTAAAGAACTCAACCTGTAAGTCTGAATAGCTTTGTGAATCATGAAAATATTTATATGTCATGCGTATGCGTATAAATGTCATATCATGCATAGTTATATGCGTACATAACATCATCAAGCCTCTGATGGAATCCTATCATATCATCTCAGCCTCTGTGGGTGAAATCATAAATGTATACCAGCTAATCGGGTGGTGGTGCGTATATAATGCCATAACCTTTCCCCATACCCCATATACATATAATATACGCGTATATAATGCCATCTGGTCATGGGTCAATGTACATGTATAAATGAATGTAATGCATAATAAAGTAAGTCAATACGATCTCTCGGAATGTCATGAGACCCGTGAACAGACGATATGATAATAGGACATATGGGGAATCAAGAACATAGGCAACCCTAGTACTTCTAAGAATAGAATCATTTGTGAAAGTGGCGTGCTTGCTCGTTTCGTTGTATCATATGGATCATGCCAAAAGGAAAGAAGGGATAGCCTTAACATACCTGTATGATCTCTTCCTTATTACTCAACCAAGCTCAACACAAATTCTTGCATCTATAACAAGTGAAATGATATTGACGTTAACATATAATGACGTACCATCGTATTTGGCTAGTCGTATGGCTTAAGAAAAATCGGGCAGAAAATCCCCTATTTTTAATACATCCCAAAGACCGCTAAGGTTCATCAATAGCCCAACAACAACAACTATAACCAACAATATCAACAACAACAATATAATCCAATATGAGTTTCTCCAATTATCTTAACAATCATATTGAGCGGCAAGCTCGTTTTTACTCATAACAGGATATAAATTGAATATAACTCTTATTACATAAATTAGTTTACAACCTTCAGAACATCATACTTATATGTACTATATTATTTCTAGTTAAAAACATCTACAAAATGCCTTCCAAAACAGTCACATACGTCTAGCACCTTAATTTTTATCGTCAATCACTTGTTTTTCATCTTTTCTTCTTCAATCAGCTTAATTAACACCTAGCATAACTTAACAACAGCAGCAACAATATTATCAAATTATTTCTCACAATTTCCAGCCACCACAAACCATATATTTAGCTACAAAATAGTCCAACCAAAAAGACAACCATATCCCATGTTCTTTCAAGTGCTATTTTATGGTTTTTCACTCAAACAACACAACCAACACAAGATTAACCTTAGCCACAATCAAGAAGATGTTATACATACCTTTGACAGCAGCTACAACTCGAAACTCTATCTCAACTTAGCTCACAATAGCCCTCAATCACACCACAACATCATAGAAGCATTCTCTTGTAGTCTTTAACACCTTTGATAATGATTTGAGTTGATTTCCATTGAGTTTGGTTCTTCGGGGAGTTTTGAGACACTTAATCCCTAGTTGTGAGTTTAAGCCTTAGAGATTGGACCGTAGATGGAACTGTGTGAAGACGGATCTGGAATGAAATTCCGTCGACTCCGTTAGATCCGTTGAGTGATTTTGAGCTGAGGAGTGTGTCTGGAATGTGTTTTGGAGGTCTGTAGTAGATTTAGGCTTGAATTGGCAAAAGTTAGATTTTCGGCGATTTCGGCCGATAGTGAAATTTTTGATATCGAGCTCGGAATGGAATTCCAAAAGTGGCTGTAGGTTCGTAGTATCATTTGCCCTGTGTGTAAAATTTGAGGTCATTCGGACTATATTTGACGTGGTTCGGCTTCGTTGTAGAATTTGCAAAATTCTAAATTCTTAGGCTTGAATCCTTGCTTAATTCATGATTTTGGTGTTGTTCAACGTGGTTTGAAGGCTCGACTAAGTTCGTATGGTGTTATAAGATTGGTTGAGGTCCCGGGGGCCTTGTGTGTGTTTCGGGTGCTTAACGGGTGAAAGCTTGGACTTAGAGGAATTTTTGAGTTGCTGGTTCTGGTGTTTTTGCACCTACGGTGGGGAGTCCGCAGGTGCGGCCTCGCCGAAGCGAGGCTGGGATCGCAGGTGCGCTTTTAGGCAGGGGAGTCAGTGGTCGCAGATGTGATGAGTGAGCCGCAGGAGCGGAGCTGCATCTGCGGAAGGGCAGTCGCAGATGCGGAGATGAGAAGGACCCAAGGTTCCGTAGAAGCGAACGATTGAGCGCAGAAGCGCATCCGCAGGTGCGGACTCAAGCGCGCAGGTGCGGGCTCTAGAATTTTATGAAAACTCATAGGTGCGGCTAGTTGTCCGCAGGTGCGGAGGCAGAGGAGGTAAGTGATTTGAGCAGATGCGCCGTTTGGACTGTAGGTGCGGTATCCGCAGGTGCGAGAAACGGCCGCAGGTGCGAGGATCGTTGGGCAGAAAAGAGGATTTCGAGGGTTTGAAATTTCATAACACAAAATTTGATTTAGAGCTCGGTGGGAGACGATTTCTCGAGGGATTTTGAAGGAGAACTATTGGGTAACTAATTCTAACTCTATTTTGATCGTAATACATTAATCTAATGTTGTTTTCCTCGTCTAATTAAGGAATTTGAGGGTAGAAGTTTGGAAATGGGGGAAAAGGTTCCCCAGTTGAAAGTCTGAGATTTGAATGGGAATTTGACGTCAGTTTTAGATGATTTTGTTCGAGTGAACTCGCGAGTGAATGAGTGTTCATAATTTATAATTTTTACCCGATTCCGAGACGTGGGCCCAGGGAGACTTTTTGGGCGGTTTTCCTAATTTCACGCTTTAGCTTCGAATTAATTAGTTAAATTAGTTACTTGTAGTTATATTTACATTATGCAACTAATTTGAATAGATTCGGGCCATTTGGAGTCGGATACTCATGGCAAGAACATGATATCAAGTTGATTTGAGCCGTCGAGGTAAGTGGCTTGCCTAACCTTGTCTTGGGGACTTTCCCCTTAGAATGTTTGATATTAATTGATGTGTGGGCGCCGTGTACGTGAGGTGACGAGTACGTACACGGGCTATTATTGCAAAAATCTCGTTTTTCCTTTCTAAATCATAAACTGTTTTCCCTTATTAAATTGCACTAACACGTTTAATTGTTTAGCTTAGATTAGAGAAGCATGCTTACGTGTTTTAACTGCCTATTTGACATTCTGTGCGCCATGCTTAGTTAAGTCCCTACTTTCCTTATCTGTGTTCAGTGTAAACTGTATAACTTAATGCCATACCTGTCATTTCATCTTGCATTGCATATTTAAATTGGGATTACAGACATATTCCGGGAGATCCCCCTGTCTTGCATATTTATTTTGGGACTATAGACGTATTCCGGCATATTCCGGGAGATCCCCCAGCACTACATATTTACTTTGGGACTACGGACATATTTCGGGAGATCCCCCAGCACTGCATATTTACTTTGGGACTACAGACGTAATCCGGGAGATCCTCCTGTATTGCATATTCATTCGGAACTACGGGACGGTATTCCGGGAGATTCCCCATTGTGTTTACCTTGTTTTGAGCCGAGAGCTCCCTTAACTGTTAAATATTTGAGAATTTCTTTAACTGTGTTACCGTAAACTTTACTTATATCCTTTACTGTTTAATTTATTATATTTACTCTTGTAGGGCCTTGACCTGACCTCGTCACTACTCGACCGAGGTTAGGCTTGTCACTTACTGGGTACCATTGTGGTGTACTCATGCCTTTTCCTGCACATGTTTTCATGTGCAGATCCAGGTGCGAGCTATCAGCCTCGGGGTTAGTGCGTGCTGCTGATTCTAGGAGACTTCAAGGTACTTCTGCTTGCGTCCGCAGATCCTCGGAGTTCCCTTCTACTCCCTCGCCTAGAGACTTTCTTTATTATCTTCAGACTTTTGTATAGAGCTACATAGATTATAGCATCTTGTGACTTAGTGATATTCCGGGTCTTGGAAAATTATTTTGTATATGCCGAGCGGTACTACTTTTGGTTATTCACAATATGTTGTTTATCTTTAAAATGTTGTGTTTTCTTTACATTTTTCGAAATATTAGGCTTACCTAGTCGTAAAGACTAGGTACCGTCACGACACCTTACGGAGGGTTAATTTGGGTCATGACACTTTCTCACCGTGCTTACATATAAGAGTATCAACTAGGTGGGGGAAATGCCAATAACAATAAAAGAAATAAAGGGGGAGGCACACAGGAAGCAACCATGACTACAAGTCACATAAAAAACTTAGGTGCACAATAACATCTCAAGATAAAGGCATGAATGTATACACAACAAAACGATATCACAATATAATGTATGTCTCTCGTCCTCACCTGCACGGAAACACCCTTCGTGCCATGAATATATGATAATATAAAAATAATGGCACGGCATCACCCTTCGTGCTTTTACTCTCATCCTCACCTTATAATATAAATGAAATGGCACGACATCACCCTTCGTGCTTTTACACTCTCAATGGCACGGCATCACCCTTCGTGCTTTACACTCTTCCTTACCAAGCACATGTATATCATTAACAAGCAAGATATGAAGCATAAATAACATAAAGGAGAGTGTTTAAACCACAACACAATACAACAATTCATATTATAATTTGCCACTGACCACAACCAAATTCCAAATATGTAGCAGAATGAATAAATTTCTCAACAAATAGCCCAAGGCTCCACATAACGTATATAAAACCTCAAAACAATCAACAGAGGTGAAAAATACTCAGCATAGGGCAACACCTTCATTAATCCAAATTCTTGATAATTATATTAACTCATCGATTTAAACTTATTTAATAAATATTTGCAGATAAGAATTCCATCATGAATTTAATTCCAAGAAAAATATCAAATCAACAAACATACGGAATTCACATAAAATCCAAGTGACAATAACACCAAATTATTATATAAAATACAAACTTGACAAATAAGGAATGAGGCGTGATAATTCAAGGATTTACTAAATGCCAACAATTATCCGATTTAATACATAAAAATGCCTAAAATTTTAAACAAATAAAATTTGCACATATAAGCCCGAGTACGTACTCGTCACCTCGCGTACACGGCTTCCAATCATACAATTTCCACATAAGACTCAATGCCTAAGGGATAATTCCTCCACTCAAAGTTAGGCAAGATACTTACCTTTTTGAAGTTATGCTAATATTCTGAAATCGCCTTCTTGCTTGAATTGACCTCTGGACAACTCAAATCTATCCAAATTAATTGTACAACTTCATTAAAAATCATCGGAAACAATTTCGGATAATAATACGCCGACTTAAAAATTTATTCCAAAAAGTCAATGAAAGTCAACGCGGGGCTTGTCTCTTGGAACCCAATATTATTTTCATGAAATCCAAGCACCCATTCCGATACGAGTTCAACCATACCAATTTTATCAAATTCCGATAACAACTCAACCTCCAAATCTTAAATTTTTGTTTTTGGAAGATTTTACCAAAATCGTGATTTCTTCCATTAAAATCCGAATTAAACAATGAATATAATCATAGATTCATGAAATATAAATACTTTAGGATATAGAACACTTACCCCAATCCATATGGTTAAAATCGCCTCAAACATCGCCTCAATCCGAGCTCCATAGCTCCAAATATATTAAAAATAGCTGAAACCTCAAAATATAGCTACTGCCCAGGTATTTACTCTTCGCGATCACGGAAAATGCTTCGCAATCGTGAAGCACAACTTTTCTCAGCCCAAAAGTTTCCATTCGTGATCACGGAAAGTGCTTCGCGATCGCGAAGAACAAGTGCCCAACTCTTCCAGATAGCCTCCAGTATAATGGTCATAACGTTTTGTACAAAATTCCAAATTGCAAATGGTTTAACTTTCTAAAAACTAGACACCAAGAGCTACAAGTTTTATGTTTTTCTTATCTCCTAATTTCTTATAGATTGCGAGATATAAGCTGCCAAAATTAGCCTTGTGCAACACAAATTTCTTCTTAGCGATTTCCAAACTCTTCCTAGATAGCCTGTAGTATATCAACCATAACCTTTTGTACACAACTCCAAATTCCAAATGGTTTATTTTTTTGAAAACTAGACACAAAGAGCTATAACTTTCATTTTTGGATCATCTCCAAGTTCTTTATAAATTGCGAGATATTAGCTTCCAAAGTCAGGTGAGTGCAGCATGATTTTCCTCTATGCGATCGCGAAAAGGCTTCCGCGATCGCGATTCACAGTGTCCAAACAGCAAAATTGCTCTTCGCGATCGCGACCGTTTGCTCGCGATCGCGATGCATACCTCTGTGGCCAAAAACCAGCAACTAAAAATAGCCTAGAAATGGTCCGAAACCACCCCGAAACTCACCCGAGCCACTCAGGACCCCGTCCGAACATACCAACAAGTCTCAAAGCATATTACGGACTTAGTCGAAACTTCAAATCACATCAAACAATGCTAAAACCACCAATCATACCCCAATTCAAGCTTAATGAAACTAAGAAATTTCAACTTCTACATTCAACGCTGAAACCTATCAAATCAAGTCCGATTGACCTCAAATTTTGTACACAAGTCATAAATGACATAATGAACCTATGAAAATTTTCAGAACTGGATTCCGACCCCAATATCAAAATGTCAACTCTCCGATCAAACTTCCAACTTAAACTTTCTATTTTCGCCATTTCAAGCCTAATTTAACTATGGCCTTCCAAATAATTTTCCGGACACAGTCCTAAGTCCAAAATCACCATACGAATCAATTGGAATAATCAAAACTCTATTCTGGAGTCGTTTATTCAAAAGTCCAACTCTGGTCAACTCTTTTTATTTAAGCTTCAAAAATGAGAATTGTTCTTTTAATTTAATCCCAAATTATCCGAAAACCAAACTCGACCACACACGCAAGTCATAATACATATCACAAAGTTGCTCATGACCTTTAGTCGTTTAACGATATGATAATCCTTAAAATGACAAGTCGGGTCGTTACACAGTTTGTCAGCCTGGCCGCCTTCTCCAGCTTCCGTGAATTGTGGCCTGTGAGGTCGTTCACTCTTGAGCAACAATTTCAGTTGAAAGATCTGGAGAAGTATAGCCCTGCAGTATTGAGATAGTTTAGAGAATGCAAAGGATGGATGTAGTTTACACAGAGCGTGGTGGATGCTAAGGAGTACCTTGTCCGGGAATTCTACGCCAATGTGGCGCATATCAAGAAAGGGACAAAGGTGACGAAAGTGAGAAACCTGAAGGTGCGATTTGATCAGCACATATTGAACACATACTTGGGATTTGATGATGTCGAGCCCACATAGTACTTAGAGAAGTGTGCATTTGGGGATGCAGTTCGTCCTTAGCTCCTGGGCCACCACCACCATGGATCACAACAGGGGTTTCTATTCACAGGAGCACTCTGAGCTTTAAGGCAAAGGGGTGGAAAACCTTTGTATGTAGTAGACTGGATCCATGCCAAAATGAGACCTATCTCCCGATCCCTCGAGCAGTTCTAGTTGCCTCCATCATGGCCTGTTACTCGAACAATGTGGGTGCCGTGATGTCGGCCAACATCTCTGTGATCGCTCGGCAAGCTGACACGTCCTACCCGTATCCCAACACTATTACAGAGTATCTCACGGATGTGAGGGTAGAGCCGAGGGATTATGATACAAAGGTGCAGCCAAAGAAGCCTTTCTCATGGTTCTCACTTATGGATACAAGCAACCCGAAGAGAAAAGGTAAACCGTCTACCACCACAGGCCAGTCTGATGAGCCAATTGTGGTAGTTGCAGAGGGAGTTGATGTCCCATCTACTTCAGGAGAGCCTTCCTCCAGTGCCGAAGTTATGCCTCCACCATCATCCACAGCCCCTTCTGCAGCCCTTGCCACAGTCTCCACTTCGGTTTTGAAGCCGGTGCCCATGCCTACGGCTCCACTTTCTGCGCTGTGAGTCTCCCAGACATTGGCGAGCCTCACCAACTGGATGCAGACAACCACTGTAAAGCTGTCTGACTTATCCAATACTATTTCAGCACAATCTTCTATTCTACCACCTCAGGTTTCCACGACTGTGGAAGAAACATTGAAGAAGCACCTAGAGAACCAGAACACCATCATGGCTACCCTGGTACAATATGGGTCAGTGATCGAAGAGATGGGCAAAGAAGTTAAGAAAATGAGAAAGTCCCAGGCCGGTAAGAAATCAGTGGACAAGCTCCAGAGACAGGTTACAAAGCGCACTGTAGTCGGAGATATCCCCTTTGACATGCTGATTGACCCACACCCTTCAGGCTCAGATCCTGCAGCACCATCAGCACCGGTAGTACCAGTTGGCCAGTATGAAGAGCCAGACTCTGCTGCCGACACTGCCAAGGCAGTGCGTCAGATGTTCACTAACCCAATCACTCCCAGAGTTGAGGATGATGAGATCCAGTTGAAAGATACTGAGGGTGGTGATATTGCTGGAGACACAGAGATGTCCAAGGAGCCATAGGGAGTCTTCTTCACTCTTTCCCTTCCTTCACTCTTATTTTATTAAGCATTGGGGACAATGCTTATTTTTATTCGGGGGGTGGGTGGGTGGGTGGGTGGAGTTTATTTGATTTGATTATATGATTCTACGACATTTGTCTTGTAATAACTTGATATTATTTTCTTCTTCTTCTCTAATTATGTATATATCTTCTCTTTCTCCCTCATTATGTATATTCGTTATGCTTTTGATAGTTTTGGCTTTGTAGCTTCTTTATGTTTGTTTTCTTAGTAGCTAGTGTTTAATTTAGTAGATTCTTTTTTGATTTAGTAGCTTCTTTTTATGTTTCAGTAGATAATAAGCCTTTGGTTTTCTTAATGCCACGGTTCTTTCCAAAGGTAGTTATTTTGTGAACCGGGAAACTCATCTCAACGATGGATGGCGTGACAACCTTCTTAAGGGAATGAGTCCGTTTTGGTATTTAGGTAATAATAGTAGTAGTAATGAATAAAAAAACCTAAATACGTCATGCTCAAAGAGTCAAACATGCTTCATTTGGTACCAACACACTTAACTACGTGCTTATGGTTAGAAACAAGGCTTTTGAAAGAAATAGCTCTAGTTAGTGACTTTGTGACTCTTGTGTTGGCTTAGGCAACCATCGAGTGGTTTAATCGAACCATAGTGATTTTCAATCTTAAATGTGGTCGTTGTGGGCCTTGGACTCTATCCTCTTTAACAATATATTTGCGTGAGAGGTGAGTTGTTTTGTTGTTAGTCCAAGCACCTGTGCGAAAGGTCTAGAACTTGCCCCGAATGTGTTTCAAGGTGAAATCCTAACTTCACTTGGCTTGAGAAGTGATTGTAGGCTTTCCTTGGCCCGTTTGAGTTTTCTATTGCCTACCAATGATGTCATCCCTAGTCAACCTCTTCGAGCCTTTGGCCTTTCTCCATTGAAGACCATGTTACAAGCCTTTACCCGTTCTACTGTGACCCTCTCTTGGCACTCGAGATTTCTTTAACACTTATGTGAAACAAATGTCTAAAAACGTAAGTTTGGGGGAGAGACGAGGAAATTGAAAAAGGGTAGCAAGGCACAAAAATAGAAAAAGAAATGATGAGAAGAAAAGGCAAAAAGAAAAGAACAAAAAGAAAAATGCAACAAAATGAATAACTAGAAGAGTTAAAGGGATTCAAAGAAAGACAATGATCCCAAACATGGAGAAATATGAATGTAATGATCAAGAAAGAGTGATGTTAAGTTTCTCTAGTCCCCCAAGGAAAAGAAAATGCCTCAAGGAATCGGCAAAGTATGAGCCGAGAATTGAAAGATGGAATGCTTAAGGAAGGTGTGACCACTCACCCAGATTGTATCAATCCCTAATCCAAAAGCCTTCATTACATCCCGAAAGAAATCCTATTTGATCTCGAGCCGAGTGATCTTACATTAGTGGCGATCTACATGAAGGGCAAGCCTATGGTACTTGAAGTCGTACTTGCGATATTCTCTTGAGAGAGATGAGTGAACCGTTCATAAATCTTTGGATTGAGTGCTAAAAAGTCTTAAGTGAGCTAGGCAAATGGAAAGTAGAGGAGGAAGAGTTTGGGATCCACAATGACCTACATAAGAGAGCGAGCATCCTTGATGAGTAAAGTCAACTCTTGATGCTCAAATGACACTTTAGAACTATATGTGCATCAATGTTTAAATTGTCACCTTGTTGATAATACATAAGTAGTGTGGGTAATTGTTGGTCCCAACTGAGGTGTGGATGGCTCACCTTCGACTCGCTAAAATGACCCTTAACTTTTGGAGGTGGGAACTAAATTGTTTGCTTGAAGACAAGCAAAGACTTCAGTTTGGGGGAGTTGATAAGTGGGGATTTTGACTACTTATTAGCACCTTTTACTTTTGTTTTAGTCTAAAAGCATTGAATTATACTCCCAGAACTGATAAAATTGTACTAAATTGCAAGAATGCAGAAAGTTGGGCTCTCGAGATAAAATCAGACTCAAAGGTGAGTAGTCCAAGCACAAGGCAACAAAAAGGGCACAAAAGCACACAATGTGTGGTCCGCAGAAGAAATTGCGGACTGCAGAATTCCACCTGCGGCCACAAACAAGGAAGAAACACCCAGCAGATATTTGTGCAAATTGCGGACCGCAAATGAATTGTGCGGCCGCAAGAGCTTGGCTAGAATCCAAGATAAGAAAGTGTGCTAATTTCCAAGTCCCAGGCCTCTAAGAATCGCAGACCGCACAAGAATTATGCGGCCGCAGAAAACGTGCCCTGCGACCGCAGACATAGTTGTACGGACCGCATAAGATTGGCTTGCGACCGCATACATAATTGTGCGGACCACAGAAGCTCGCCTCACGGCCGCAATTCAGAAATATGCGGCAGCAAAACACCACTTCCTGCGAAGATGAATAAATCTACGGACTGCACATGGAATTGTGCGGCCGCAGAACCTCCCGATGGGCATTTTTGTCCGAGATTTTTAGACTTGTGTAAATAGAAGAGTTTCATGAAATTAGGTCAAGTTTTGACATTAGCAATTAATGTAACCATTTTTCTTTGCCTTTTTTGGATGTTCACTATATTTTGGTGTATTTTACAATAAATTTTATTATTTGAAGCTCAAATTATGAGTTTAATTAGTATTTCTTCTTCTTTTTCTTCAAACGCAAGCATGAGTAGCTAGATTTTTACCAGAGTTGTGACCCAACCTTCGTATGTAAACCTTATGGGTATCTAATTTAGTGCTTGTTTATGATTGAGTATTTATTATTTAGCTTAGTTCATGCTTTAGTTTGAGGAATTAATGGTTGCAAACATTAGTTCATGCCTTTTTGACTTAGTCTCTTCTTGAGAAAGAGAGACCTAGTCTAGAAAAACTTGGCTAACAAGAAATTGGGTCAATCGAGAGAGTGATTAACCCAATTAAAGGGTTCAACCTAGAGATAGTAATAACCCGACTTGAGCTTTTATCAACTGTTTTGTGTGATATCCATTTGGTCTTGAGAAAGACAAATTGGGAAAAACCACTCTCTGACCGAGAGGTATTGAGTGGGTAATTGAGAATTGATAGCTATAATACACCCCGATCAACAAAACAAGTATTAAGGTCTTTATCCCATTAGGAAAACACCTAGGCAATGGTCACAGCCCTAGGTTTTTTACCAATTTGAAAAACCTCCAAAACAGTTATTCCTAGTCTTCCCTCTTTATTCTGCAATCTATAGTATAAAATTAGAAATAGAAACAAAACCTTTTTGTGGAAGTGCAAATCAAGATAATTCAATCACGCGTATTAGAATATATTCCCCTAACTCCCATCTTATCTCCCTATGGATTCGACCCCGACTCTTAATTGGGTTACTAAATTGCAACTGGCCATTTCACACCTTTTTAGAGGTGTGCATTTGGGCGCGATCATTGCTCCACAAAAGCGGAAAACGAGACGAGCAACTAGGGTCACTGAAGTGGAAGATCTCCGCACATGCGGGAGCGCAGTTGGAGGGGACCGCACCTACGATGGATTTTTCCATAGGTGCCTCTGGTGTTTGATGGTTGGCTATAATTACATGTTTTAGTTGCTTATCGCACTCCAATTTACTGCACTTTAATTGAGTTTGAGCTTTAATCGTTAGTGTTTTGCACTAATTGTCTGTTTTATGCCTTGTAAGGAGTGATTCCGAGCTATGGAGATGTTATGGAATGAATTCAAGCTATTCTGGAGTTTTAAAGTCTGAGTAAAAGCCCAATGATTAAGTTGGGGTCATGTTCGAGGATCAACGGACAATAGTGCACTTAACGAGAGAAATGAAGAATTGAGAAGGAAGCCACCCAGGTGCGCAATTGCACAATGGGCGCGAAAGTAGAGTAGTACACTGGCCAAGGTGAGCGGACATATGCACAAGCACACCTCCAGGTGCGCGGCCGGCGCACGTCCTATTCTGGAAATTGTCCTATTTCGCGTAGGAAAAGGTGTTTTCGTTTGGGCCCGACCCTACTTAGTATATATACATGGAAAAACATTATTTTTTGGACTTTTGGCACATCTAAGACCTAAGGAGGCTAAGGAGGAGTTGGAGAAGAGGAAGAACAAGGAGTTCATTATTCAATCCTCACTCAAGACACGTTCTCTTTAGGGTTTGAATGGATTTGGTGTATTGTTACTTGTTTGTGGATATTAACTTTAGGCTTATGTATTTAATCATTGTGAATGATTTAATTGTTGCATCTATATTCACTTGCTCATGTAATCGAGAGAGGCATAACTTGTGATACCCTTGCATTATATTTTATTGGGTGAATTAAGTAATTATTTTATAATCGGAAGAGGCTAGTTGAATTATTGATTAAACCTAGTTAGGAGGATAATCAAAAGAGGTTCTCCTAAAGACCAATCCACTACGAATTCTTGCATATCTTCACCGAATATAATTTAGCTCATCTTGTGAGGTTGAGACTTAATCGAGAGAGGTGTTTCTACTAAACTTTTGAACTAATAATTGAGTGAATTCGAGATATTCACTTGAATATTAGAAGTGAATTATCTAGAGTTTCGAGAATATTATCTTACACCTATCCTGCCAAAACCCTATTTTCTCCCACTGATAATGTAACGACCCGATCGGTCATTTTATTTTCTAAAATTCCATTCCCCTAAATAAGACTTTCCGTATGTGCTTTTATTAATTTATGACTTGCAGGGATGGTTGGTTCAGGATTTGGAAGGGTTCGGGTTGAAATCGGAACACTTGGTTCCTTAAGGTTGGCTAAAAAGGCCAAGTATAACTTCGGTCAACATTTTGAGTAAATGACCTTGTAATCGGGATTTGATGGTTCCAATAGGTTTGTATGATGATTTCAGACTTGGGCATATGTTCGGAATGGGTTTTGGATGACCCATGAGCATTTTGGCGCCTAATAGTGGAAGTTGGTTCTTTGAAGGCTTTAGAAGTTCTTTAAATTTGGTTTGGACTGGGTTTTGATGTTATTGAGGTCCTAATGGAATTCCGAGATTGGGAATAGTTCTGTAGTGTCATTAAAGACTTGCACGTAAAATTTGGTGTCATTCCAAGTAGTTTAAGTACGTTTCGGCGCATTGGAAGTAAATTGAAGAACTTGAAGTTACTAAGTTTGATTCAATTGGTTTTGGGTTGTGATTCTTAATTTTAATATTGTTACGGGCGTTCCAAGAGTTTGGGCGAGTCCGTTTTATGATTCCAAACTTGTTGGTACGTTCGGGCGGGGCCTCGGGGGCCCTGCGTGTCAAACGGACGAGGCTCGAACCAAGATGAGAATTTGGAGCAACAACTGAAGTATTAGGTTTGTCATAATCGCACATGCGCTTAGCCAGCTGCAGGTACGAGCTCGCAGGTGCTAGCAAAGCCTCTTAGAAGAGGCCAAGGAAGGGCAACCCAGATTCCGCAGGTGCGGCCCATCCTCCGCAGAAGCGGAAATTCGTCCGCAGAAGAGACACCAGCCGGCCCAGGGGAGTTCCGCGGAAGAGGACTTTCGTCCGCAGAAACGAGGGCGCAAGTGCGGCCCTATGTCCGCAAGTACAGAAATCGCTGGAGGTAGTGAACTTCATTTAATACGGGACTTAGGCATTTTTCCATTCTTCACACATTTGGGTGATTTTAGAGCTTCAAAAAGGGAGACTTCAACCTAGCTATTGAGGGTAAGTAATTTCTATCTTAATGTGAGTTTAATACATAGATTATGGGTAGATTTCAACATGAAAATTGGTAGAAATCATGGGTTTAGATGAAAAACCTAGGGTTTAATAAAAATGATATTTTACCACGAATATGATTATGAAACTTAGTGAAAACCATATAACTATGTTCATAAGGTTATGGGTAACAACTTTCTTCAAATATTTTCGGAATCCGGGTATGTGGGCCTGGGTGTGAATTTTAGGACTCTTGCAATTTGGGTTGGGTAATCACTCTAATAGTGGAGATATGAACTTTTGAGCATAGATTAATTGATTTATATAATGTTTGACTAGTTTCGAGTAATTTGGCATCAAATTTGGAGGTTTGAGCGCATTCTTGAATTGGGAAGTAGGTTTTGAGACGAGGTAAGTCTCTTTTCTAACCTTGTAAGAGGGAATTAACCCCATAGGTAAATTATAACTAATATGTGCTCCTACGTGTTGGGGCTACATACGTACGAGGTGACGAGAGTCCGTACGTAGCTAATAGTTATGCTATTGTCCGGGTAGTGTAGGACCTATACCATGCTATACTTGAAATGTTCGCACTCCCATTTGTTGATTTAATTGCTTAAGGCATATTGGAAGTTGATAAAAGGATTGAAAAGGTTAAAGTTACTTACTTAAAGTTGCGAATGGAACACGTGACTATAAATGAGAATTTGTGTGTTATTTGAAATGTTTTCTATTTGTGGAGTCATAGAAAACAGATAGATGCATCTATTGTTCGTGCCATTCGACCCTCGGCAGTGCACAATTTAAATATTATGTTGGATCGAGGCCATACGACCTCGACATAATACGCGCATGAAAATCTTTGGGACTATTCATGATTTACATTGCTTAAAAAGCCTTGAATTACAAGCTGTTAAAAATGAAACTAAGCTTGGGACTTAATACTTGCGAAAGAATAAATTACTATTTCCTCATATTGAGCTTTCAGTATTGTTCTTGAAATTTATGCTTAGTATATTTTTGATATATCATTATTGGCCTATAGTAAATGTCAAAGTCGACCCCTCGTCACTACTTCTTCGAGGTTAGACTGGATACTTACTCGGTACATGTTGTTTATGTACTCACGCTACACTTTTGCACTGGATTGTGCAGGATATGAGGCAGTTACATTTGGTTATCAGTCCGGTGCGCATATTTGATCCCCGCTACAAGATTACATGGTGAGCTGCCCTTCCGAGCCATTATGCAGCAGCCTGAGTCTTTATTCTTGTTTATTTGTCCTGTCAATCCCATTTCAGACAGTAGATTAGAATTCTTTTGTATATTCTACTAGTAGCCCATATACTTGTGACACCGTGCCTTGGTACACACTAGTAGACTTATGATTTTGGGATTGTATTCATACGACTATGATTTCATTTAGTTGTTTTTGTTATGATTTCACTTGCTCATTTTAAATTTCGGTTATTTGTTAAATTCTTTAAATTTAACTAACGTTAACTGTTTGAAAAACTTATAAAAAATAAATGGAAATCACTAGATGGTTCATAGTCGACTTGCCTAGCAACGGTGTTGGGCGCCATCATGGCCTAAGCCAGAATTTGGGTCGTGACAACATGGTATCAGAGCACTAGGTTCACGTAGGTCTCACAAGTTATGGGCAGACCTAATAGAGTCTTGCGGTTCGGTGCAGAGACATCCGTGCTTATCTTCGAGATGCTATAGGGTGTTAGGAAGCTACTCTTTTTTCATCTCCTATCATGCAGTTGATGGCATACTAAGTTCCTCTCTCTCATTCTCACACAGATGGTGAGAACGCGTACGACGGACATTCCAGACCCGGGAGGAGCTGCTCCCCCCATTGTTAGAGGCCAAGGCAGAGGCCGGGGGAGGGCACCGGCCCGAGGTAGGGGCAGAGGACATCCGAGAGCTACCCCAGTTGCATCACCAGCAGTGGAGGATCCCATCATTGAGGAGCAGGGCGAGATGCCCGTAACAGAGCTAGCCCTGGTAGATTTCATGTTAGCACCAGGCTTCCTGGAGGTCATAGGCCGTATGTTGCGGTTCATGGACACTATGACTCAGGCTGGTTTATTTCCAGCGGACCCCGCTACCTCTCAGGCGGGACGGGGAGCACCGACCCCTATCGATCAGGCTCCTGGGCGTGCAGCCAATATATATCATACCCCGGGCACTCTCACCATGGGCGGAGCCCAGCCAGTCGTAGCAGTTGTACCTTAGACAGATGGACTAGGCTTCACCTTCTGGTCTTTGGGGGTGAGCGACACGAGGATCCTCAGGACTTTATTGATAGGTGCAGGGATAAACTGCACAACACGAGGATATTGGAGTCTCACGTGGTGGATTTCACAACCTTTCAGTTGGAGGGCAGAGCCCATAGGTGGTGGCAGTCTTATCTTCTTGGTAGACCAGCAGATTCTCCTCCCATGACTTGGGATCGGTTCACACGCCTATTCTTGGACAGGTATATTCCACCCTCTCAGAGGGAAGAGTTGCAGTTTCAGTTTGAGCAGCTCCAGCAGGGTCAACTATCTGTGACCGATTATGAGGCTAGGTTCTCTGAGCTGTCTGGCCATGCACTCATGATACTCCCTACTGAGGCGGATCGGGTGCGGAGGTTTGTTACAGGGTTGCACTCAGGTATTCAGGCTAGTATGGCCCGAGAGCTAGATTTGGGGACTTCCTACCACTTAGTAGTGGAGATTGCTCGAAGGATCGAGGGCTATCGCCCGAGGGGTAGGGAGCAAATGCTGCAGGACAAAAGGTTCTATTACTCCGAAGAGTTCAGAGGTGCCCCAGCTGGGGGAAGAGGTCAGTTCAGGAGGGGTCAGCCCAGTAGGACCCCATATCTAGCACCACCGCCTCCACGGGGTGCTCCAGCACGACCCTATTTCAGCACTATGCCAGAGAGTTCTTACCGACCGCCAACTGTTCAGGGTCTTTCCAGTGGGTACTTCGGTCATCAGGGTTCTTCTAGTGCTTACTCCAGTGCCATGCCAGAGAGTTCATATAGCCCATCAGCTATTTAGGGTTCTTCCGGTGGGTAATCAGGCCATCAGGCTTAGACTGCAGGGCAGCAGATCACCGCGCCGAGAGGTTGTTCTGAGTGCGGGGATCTTAGTCATGTGTAGAGATTTTGCCCCAACCTTCGGGAGAAGGCAGTGCAGCAGGGTCAGTAGCCCATGATTTTAACTCCAGTAGCCACACCAGCCGTCCGGCCAGCTAGAGGTGGAGGGCAGGTGGGTAGAGGCCATCCCAGATGTGGAGGTCAGGCAGGCGGAGGCCAGTTGGGGGGGCGCTCTTGCCAGATTTTATGCTTTTCTGGCCAGACCAGATGCAGTGGCCTCAGATGCTGTGATCACAGGTATTATCGTTGTCTGCGGTAAGGATGCTTCAGTATTATTTGATCCAGGATTTACCTATTCGTATGTGTCATCCCTGTTTTCTCATTTTCTGGATATTTCTCGTGAGTCCTTGGGTACTCATATTTATGTGTCCACTCCTGTGGGTGATTCTGTTGTTGTGGATCGGATCTATAGGTCATGTGTGGTTACATTTTGTGGATATGAGACTAGGGCGGATATTTTGTTGCTTGATATGACTGATTTTGAGGTCATCCTGGGCATGGACCGGCTATCCCCATATCATGCCATCCTTGATTGCCATGCCAAGACTGTTACTTTAGTGATGCCAGAGTTGTCGAGATTGGAGTGGTGGGGTTCATCTGTCAGTACATCTAGTCAAGTTATATATTTTATGAAGGCTCGACACATGATCGAGAAGGGTTGCTTGGATTATCTAGCCTATGTTCGGGATACTACCACAGAGTCTCCGGCAATTGATTCAGTGCCAGTGGTTTGGGAGTTCGCTGATATGTCTCCTTCGGACCTTCCAGGCATGCCACCAAATCGTGATATTGATTTCTATATTTACTTGGCTCCAGGCACAACCTATATCTATCGCACCGTACCGTATTGCTCCAAAAGAATTGAAGAAGTTGAAGGAACAACTTGAGGAGTTGTTAGCAAAGGGGTTCGTCAGGCTGAGTGCATCACCTTGGGGTGTACTAGTATTATTTGTGAAGAAGAAAGATTGGACCATGCAGATGTGCATTGATTACTGCCAGTTGAACAAAGTCACCATTAAGAACAAGTACCTGTGGCCGTGTATCGATGATTTGTTTGACTAGTTGCACGGTGCTAGGGTTTTTTCTAAGATTGACTTGAGATCAGGGTACCATCATTTGAAGATTCGGGACTCAGATGTTCCAAAGACTGCCTTCCGTAAAAGATATGGCCATTATGAGTTTCTAGTGATGTCCTTCGGTTTGACCAATGCCCCAACGGCGTTTATGGATTTGATGAACATGGTGTTCAGGCCTTATATCGATTCCTTTGTTATTATCTTCATTGATGACATCTTGATTTACTTACGTAGCATGGAGGAGCACGAGCAGCATTTGAGAGTAGTGCTTCAGATCTTGCGGAAACATAAATTATATGCTAAGTTCTCTAAGTGTGAGTTTTGGTTAGATTCCGTGGCATTCTTGGGGCATGTGGTATCAAGCGAGGGTATCAAGGTGGATCCCAAGAAGATTGAGGCAGTTCAGAGTTGGCCTCGTCCCACTTCGGCGACTGAGGTCAGGAGTTTCTTGGGATTAGAAGGTTATTATCGCCGGTTTGTGGAGGGCTTTTCATCTATTACAGCACCTTTGACTAGATTGACCCAGAAGGTTGCTCTGTTCCGTTGGTCCAAGGATTGTGAGGCGAGCTTTCAGATGCACAAGACAACTTTGACTACATCACTGGTTCTAGTGTTGCCTTCCAGTTAGGGGATGTATACAGTTTATTGCGATGCCTCACGCATTGGTTTGGGTTGTGTACTGATGCAAGAGGGGGGAGTTATTGCATATGCTTCGCGTTAGCTGGAGATTCATGAGAGGAATTACCCTGTGCACGACCTAGAGTTAGCCGTGATTGTTCATGCTCTTAAGATCTGGAGACAATACCTTTATGGGGTGTCCTGTGAGGTTTACACTGATCATCGCAGCTTGCAGCATTTGTTCAAGCAAAGGGATCTTAATTTGAGGCAGCGCAGATGGCTTGAGTTACTGAAGGATTATGACATCACTATTCTTTATCATCCGGGCAAGGCGAATGTGATCGCGGATGCCTTGATCAGAAAAGCAAAGAGTATGGGTAGCTTGGCATTCATTTCAGCAGAGGAGAGACCACTAGCCTTGGACATTGAGCCCTTGGCTAACAGACTCATGGGGTTGGATATTTCGGAGCCCAGTCGAGTTCTTGCATGCGTCATTGCCCAATCTTCGCTATTTGAGCAGATAAAGGCTCGATAGTTTGATGATCCGCACTTGGCGGTTCTCAGAGAGACAGTACTACAGGGTGGTTCCAAGGAGGTTTCTATTGAAGAGGATGGCGTTCAACGACTCCAGGGTCGTCTATGTGTTCCTAATGTCGATGAAGTTAGGGAGAGGATTCTAGAGGAGGCGCACAGTTCTCGATATTCCATTCACCCAGGTGCTACAAAAATGTATCGCGACCTGAAGCAGCATTTTTGTGGCGGCGGATGAAGAATGATATAGTTGAGTATGTAGCTAGATGCTTAAATTTCCAGCAGGTTAAGTATGAGCACCAGAGGCCAGAGGGCCTACTCCAGTAGATGAATATACCCGAGTGGAAGTGGGAGCGCATCACTATGGACTTCGTGGTTGGTTGCCGCAGACTTTGCGGAGGTTTGATGCAGTTTGGGTCATTATAGACAGATTGACCAAGTCAGCACACTTTATTCCTGTGATGACTACTTATACTTCAGAGAGGTTGGCCCAGATTTATATCTGGATATAGTTCGGTTGCACGGTGTGCCTTTTTCCATCATATCAGACAGAGGCCCTTAGTTCACTTCGCATTTCTGGAGAGCCGTGTAGAGTGAGTTAGGGACCCGTGTAGAGCTCAGCACTGCGTTTCATCCACAAACCGACGGGAAGTCAGAGCGGACAGTTCAGATCTTGGAGGACATGCTCAGAGCATGTGTGATTGACTTTGGGGGACAGTGGGATCAGTTCTTGCCTTTGGCCGAGTTTGCATACAACAACAACTATCAGTCCAGCATCGAGATGGGTCAATTTGAGGCTTTATATGGTCGGCGGTGTCATTCTCCCATTGGGTGGTGTGAGCCCGGCGAGGCTAGGTTATATGGGACTAATTTGGTGAAGGATGCCTTGGAAAAAGTAAAGGTTATTCAGGAGCGGCTTCGCACAACTCAGTCCCGACAAAAGAGTTATGCAGATCAGAAGGCGCATGATTTATCGTTCATTGTAGGTGAGAAGGTTCTCTTGAAAGTCTCGCCGTTGAAGGGAATTATGAGATTTGGGAAGAAGGGCAAGTTGAGCCCAAGGTTTATAGGCCCATTTGAGATGTTGAGGCGAGTTGGGGAGGTTGCTTATGAGCTTGCTCTGCCCCCCAATCTATCGGGAGTTCATCCGATTTTCCACGTGTCGATGCTCTAGAGGTATCGTCCCGACTTGTCGTATGTGTTAGACTTCAACACGATTCAGTTAGATGAGAGTCTGGGTCATTAAGAGGAGCCAGTTGTTATTGTTGATAGGCAAGATCGCCAGTTGAGATCCAAGAGGATTTTTGCGGTAAAGGTTCAGTGGAGGGGCCAACCAGTCGAGGAGGCAACCTGGGAGTCCGAGGAGGACATGCAGAACAGATATCCACACTTATTCAGCACTCCAGATATGAATCTAAACCCGTTCGAGGACGAACGTTTGTTTAAGAGGTGGAGAATCTAACGACCCGACCGGTCGTTTTACTTTCTAGAAACCTGTTCCCCTAAATAAGACTTCCCGCATGTGCTTTTATTAATTTATGACTTGTGGGGATGGTTGGTTCGGGATTTGGAAGGTTTCGGGTTGAAATCAGAACACTTGATTCCTTAAGGTTGGCTAAAAAGGCCAAGTTTGACTTCGGTCAACATTTTGAGTAAACGATCTCGGAATTGATATTTTACTGTTCCATTAGGTTCATATGATGATTTTAGACTTGGGCGTATGTTCGGATCGGGTTTTGGATGACTCGGGAGTGTTTTGGCGCCTAATAGTGGAAGTTGGTTCTTTGAAGGCTTTAGAAGTCCTTTAAATTTGGTTTGGAGCGGGTTTTGGTGTTATCGAGGTCCTAACAAAATTCCGAGATTGGGAATAGTTCTGTAGTGTCATTTAAGACTTGAATGCAAAATTTGGCGTCATTCCGAGTAGTTTAAGTACGTTTCAGCGCATTGGAAGTAAATTGAAGAACTTGAAGTTCTTAAGTTTGATTCAATTGATTTTGGGGTGTGACTATTAGTTTTAATATTGTTACGGGCGTTCCGAGAGTTTGTGCGAGTCCGTTTTATGATTCCAAACTTGTTGGTACGATCGGGTGGGGCCCCAGGGGCCCCGAGTGTCAACCGGATGAGGCTCGGACCAAGACGAGAATTTGGAGCAACAGCTGAAGCATCAGGTCTGTCATAATCGCACATGCGCTTGGCCAGCCACAGGTGCGACCCAAGCCTCGCATAAGCGGCCAAGGAAGGGCAACCCAGATTCCTCAGGTGCGGCCCATCCTCCGCAAAAGCGGGACCGCAGAAGCAGAAATTCGTCCGCAAAAGCGATGCCAGCCAGCCTAGGGGAGTTCCGCAGAAGAGGACTTTCGTCCACATAAGCGAGGGCGCAGGTGCGGCCCTATGACCGCAGGTGCGGAAATCGCTGGAGGCAGTGAACTTCATTTAATACAGAACTTAGTCATTTTTCTCCCATTCTTCACACATTTGGGCGATTTTAGAGATTCAAAAAGGGAGACTTCAACCTAGCTATTGAGGGTAAGTAATTTCTACCTTAATGTGAGTTTAATACATAGATTATGGGTAGATTTTAATATGAAAATTGGTAGAAATCATGGGTTTAGAAGAAAAACCTAGGGTTTAATAAAAATGAGATTTTACCACGAATATGATTATGAAACTTAGTGAAAACCATATAACTATGTTCCTAAGGTTATGGGTAACAACTTTCATCAAAAATTTTCGGAATCCGGGTATGTGGGCCCGAGTGTGAATTTTAGGAATCTTGTAATTTGGGTTGGGTAATCACTCTAATAGTGGAGATATGAACTTTTGTGCATAGATTGATTGATTTATGTAATGTTTGACTAGTTTCGAGTCATTTGGCATCAAATTTGGAGGATTGAGCGCATTCTTGAATTGGGAAGTAGGCTTTGAGATGAGGTAAGTCTCTTTTTTAACCTTGTAAGAGGGAATTAGCCCCATAGGTATATTATAACTAATATGTGGTCCTACATGTAGGGGCTACGTACGTACGAGGTGAGGAGAGTCCATACGTAGCTACTAATTATGCTATTGTCCGGGTAGTCTAGGACCTATACCATGCTATACTTGAAATGTTTGCACTCCCATTTGTTCATTTAATTGCTTAAGGCATATTGGAAGTTGATAAAAGAATTGAAAAAGGTTAAAGTTACTTACTTAAAGTTGCAAATGGAACACTTGACTATAAATGAGAATTTGTGTGTTATTTGAAATGTTTTCTATTTGTGGAGCGGACCGAACGCCTCGGTAGCAGATAGATGCATCTATGGTTCGTGCCGTTCAACCCTCGGCAGTGCACAATTTAAATATTATATTGGATCGGACCGTGCGACCTTGATATAATATGCGCATGAAAATCTTTGGGACTATTCATGATTTACATTGCTTAAAAAGCCTTGAATTACAAGTTGTTAAATAATGAAACTAAGCTTGGGACTTAATACTTGCGAAAGAAGAATTTACTATTTCCTGATATTGAGCTTTCAGTATTGTTCATGAAAACCATGCTTAGTATATATTTGAAATATCATTGTTGGCCCATAGTAAGTGTCAAAGTCGACCCCTCGTCACTAGTTCTTCGAGGTTAGACTGGATACTTACTGGGTACATATTGTTTATGTACTCACGCTACACTTTTGCACTGGATTGTGCAAGATCTGAGGCAGTTACATTTTGTTACCATTCCAGTGCGCATATTTGATCCCTGCTACAAGACTACACAGTGAGCTGCCATTCCGAGCCGTTCTGCTGCAGCCAAAGTGTTTTTTCTTGTTTATTTGTTCTGTTTATCCCATTTCAGACAGTCGATTAGAATTCTTTTGTATATTCTACTAGTAGCTCATATACTTATGACACCGGGTCTTGGCACACACTAGTAGACTTATGATTTTGGGATTGTATTCCTACGGCTATGATTTCATTTAGCTGTTTTCGTTATGATTTCACTTGCTCATTTTAAATTTCCGTTATTTGTTAAATTCTTTAAATTTAAGGAAAGTTAGCTGTTTGAAAAACTTATAAAAAAAATGGAAATCACTTGACGGTTCACAGTCGCCTTGCCTAGCAACGGTGCTGGGTGCCATCACGGCCTAAACCAGAATTTGGGTCATGACAGATAACCGTCTTTGCTTGCTTCTTGTTCGTTTGTCATTAGTCAATAACCGTAGATTCTTAGTTAATTGTAGTTTTTAATCACATAATTCTCAATTGTTGATAATATTGTATAGCAACCAAGCTATAGACTACGAAAATATTGTTTAACTCCAATCCGTGTGGATACGATATTATATTAAACTATATTCAACTATCGAGCATATTTAATTGTGTTTTGCGCTCGTCAAATTTTGGCGCCGTTGCCGGGGATTGACAATAAATAGTGTTGGAAATAATTTGTAGTGCTAATTCAGGAATTTTTATTTTTATTTTATTTTTCTCTTTTTACGTTTGATGTTCCTTGAATTTGCGCAGGCTACAGGTTAGATTTGTGCATGACTTGATCTTCTGGGTAGGAAGTGCTACCATACGTAACATAAATTGAGAAACAACTGCGACAACTGAGGAAGGAAAGAAATCTCCCCGAGAATATAGAAAAGGTTGGGCAATTCTCAACCAAAGAAATTATGGCTGGATATGATGATAATTTAGATTTGGCTGCAAGAGTGGCAGCCCAAAAACGAGAGAAAGTTGCAAGGGATGCTGAGGAAACGGCTCATAGAAATGCACAAATTGTCTATGAAGAAGAGAGAGCTCGGAGAATTGCTCAAAATCAACCTTTAGTTCCAGACCAGTTCGGAAACATAACGCCCGGTGCTGGGAGACCACTTGGTGATTATGCTAGACCGGTATGCAACCAAGGATTATCGAGTATTAGACCACCTCCAGTTGCAGATAATATTTTTGAGTTGAAGAAAGAGTTGCTCCAAACTCTTCAAAACTGATGTGTCTTCAGAGGGAAGATGAACAAAGATCCAAATAACCATCTAATGGACTTTGAGAAGATTATGAACACCTTTTAATGCAATGGTATATCACAAGATGAAGTTTACTTAAGGGCATTCCCCTTCACACTCAAAGATGATGAAAAGTATTGGCTTCGAAGGTTGCCTAACGGATCGATTAGAACATGGGATGAGATGACCAGGAAATTTCTTGATAAATATTTCTCATATGCTAAGACGGACAAGTTTAGAAGAGAAATCCATAACTTTTGCCAGAACGAGACCAAACTGTGTTTGAAGCTTGGGAGAGGTTTAAAGAGATAGTGAGAAAGTGTCAACATAGTGGAATTAAACTCTGGATGTAACTCCAGCACTTTTGGGATGGATTGACACCAGCTTCACGCAGAACATTGAGCAATGCAGCTGGAGGTCCGTTGATGAAGAAAGACCCCAGAGGAGATAGTCACAATTCTAGATGAGTTATATGAGGATGCAAATCAGTGGCCCTCTGAGATTGCTAAAAGAAAAAGATCAACTGGTGTTCAACAAGTTGATGCTAACATATCTGTGCAGGTACAACTTGATTCCATGGCCAAGGAAATAAGGAAGCTGACCTTAGCCTCGATACACAGTGAGCCCCACGCAGCTTGTGATATACGTGGAAGAGGATACCCTACTCATGAGTGTCAAGCCACAACTGAGTAAGTTAATGTTGTTGAAAATTATAACTTCACTGCAATGGTTCAGAAGCACCCCGTTTTTTCATGGAGTTCACCTGGGGGTATTGCAAATGCATGGAAACAAAACAACTCTAGATTCCAAGGATAAGGAACTCAAGGCTTCCAAAATCACCAAAGGCAGTAGTTTCAACCTCAACAATCCAATCATCCTGGGCTAGAAGATCTAATGAAGTCCTTTATTATCAACACGGATGAGAGGCTAGATGCTCATGGCGCAACTATCAAAGAACATAGCACAGGGTTGCGAAACTTGGAGAAGAAAGTGGCACAAATTGCCATTGTATTGTCTGAGAGAATCCAGGTACTCTGCTAGCCGATACCGAGAGGAATCCCAAAGAAACAGTGAATGTTGTGACTTTGAGAAGTGGGCAAGTGTTGAAAGATCCCACTCCAGTCCAAAATAATGTGACACCTGAAAAAGAAAGTGGGGAGCAGCTAAAAAATGAAGTTGATTAGAAGAAGAAAGGCAAGAAGGGAGGTGAGAAAAAGGAGGAGGAAACTTCAAGAAGGGAGGAACAAGAAGAGAGCAAGCATATGCCTGCTCTACCTTTCCCCCAAAAGCTGTATAGAGAAAAGCTGGACAGGAAGTTTGAGAGATTTATACATATGCTGAAACAGGTCAATGTAAATTTGCCATTAACAAGGGTGCTCTCTCAAATGCCAGCTTATGCCAAATTCTAGAAGAAGATCCTCACAAAGAAGAGGAAGATAGAAGAGACCTCAGTGGTCAAGCTCACAGAGCATTGCAACGCAATCTTGCAAAACAAACTCACACAAAAATGTGAAGATCCAGGGAGTTTTACTATACCTTGCTCGTTAGGCACTCTTAATTTTGAAAAGTCTTTGTGTGATTCTCGTGCCTCAATTAATTTAATGCCTTTGTCTATTTACAGGAAGCTGGAGAATGAGATTGGAGAGATAAGTTCTGCACCAATATCTTTGCCGCTGGCAGACCAAACAACTATCATACCCGAGGGGATAGTGGAAGATGTCTTAGTTTGGGTAGATAAGTTTGTATTTCCTGTAGATTTCATAGTGGTGAAGATGGAGGTGAACAAAGAGGTCCCCCTTATCTTAGGAAGACCATTATTAGCAAAGGGTAGAGCAATATTGGATATATATAATAGAAAACTCATGCTTAGAGTTGTGAAGAGACTGTGACGTTCGAGATGAATGTATAGACGGGGATGAGAAAGGAGAAGCCAACTGCAAGGGTTGAATAGAATGGGAAGAGTTCAAGAGATAAGGCACCAAAGTTTGAGAAAGATAAGTGTGGGGTGTACCCCAAGAAGGCTGGGAAGAAGCTGTCTACATAGATGTGTGCATTAGTTTGGGCGAGAAGAATGGAGCCCAACTTCGACTCAGACCCCGACTAGATATTCAGGGAAATTTCCTTTACCTTATGCTTTTTAATTGTGTATCATGGAGACATGCCACAACTTAAAGTGTGGGGTGGGGGATATTAGTATGTTGTATGTACATTAGTTTTAGTTTTTTGTTACTTTTTAATAGTTAGAAAAGAAATTCGAAAAAAAATATTAAAAAAAAATCTTTTCTTTGTAGGTAGTGTATTAATTCCCCCTTGGTTTTTCTTTGTACCGCGGTTCTTTTTTAAGAGTTTTGTTTGAACCGGGTGTAGTTAGTTTTTATTTTGTTAAGAGTAGAAAACCTTGTGCTATGATTTGAAATGAAAGCAATATTTCTTGCCTCTATCCTGCCTAGAGAATAGTGAATGCTTAAATTATGATGATTAGGCTTAGTTTTTGAGTCTTGTATAAGTACCTTAAATAGTATGATCTTAACTTTGCTTAAATTCTTTGACTAGAGTGTCTTGATAATTATTTCTTTGTTCAGTGAGTTATGTACCATGTGTATGTGAGGTTTGTGTCATTCTGTGCATTGCATCTGATGTCTAGAACTTGCCCCGTTGTTTGCAAAGCGAAATAGTTGTTTTATGCAGTCTTGGAAGTGATATAGGCATTTTTTTGTTGAGCCAGATATATGTGTTTACCCACCTAATTGTTATGTATCTTAGTTAACCCCGTTGAGCATGTAATCTTGTTTCTTTGGCAAACACATTACAAGCCTTACCCATTTGTTTGAATTGACCATCTATTTAAACCTTGTACCTCTCATGAGCACTTGAAATTATTATGAACTATGTAAAAGTTGAAGTATGAGGTGATTGGTTTGGCTTTTGAGTGGAACTATTGAAATAAGGATAAAGGTGCACTGTTATTAAAAAGTAAGAGCCACTTGAATTGAAAACGAAAGAAAACAAATAATTGTATGGTTGTTAAAAACGTTTCCTTGATAGTGGTAACTTTTGATGTAATTGTGCTTAAAGAAGTAGGGAGTTAATATATATTGATGTGAAGATGGAGTTATGGTTTGACATAAGTGTGGGGTTTTGGAAGGTTAAGTGTATGTATTAAAGTGCTTAGGGTGTTGTATTCACTCTTATATCTAAAGGTATCCTACCCATCCCGTAGCTTAAATTACAACCAATTAAAGTCCTACTTGATCCTTGACTGAATGAGCTCAATTAGTAGAGTAGTACACTATGGGCAAGCCTATGGTTCATTTTTTGTGGCATATGAATGTTATTTCTGAGAGTGAGTGAATATTTTCTATCTTGAGTTCCTAGTTGTTCTTAATGTCTATTGTGTGTGGAACTACTCTCTATTGTTGTGTGAGGGCACTTGATTCATGAAAGAAAGGTAATGTCGTTGACCTCTATGTTGGAGTAGATGAGCGAGTTGTGAATAATGCGTGGTGCTTTTGAAGCAAATGTTGAGGCTAGGATGTTACACTATTGTGCTTAATCTATTTTAAATATTCTTGGTATGATGAGTTATGAGAGTTATGTAATAGGGCCGTGTCTATATAAAGTGTAGTTTGATTGCTCGAGGACGAGCAATGGTTTAAGTGTGGGGTGTTGATGGTTGGCTATAATTACGTGTTTTAGTTGCTTATCACACTCTAATTTACTGTACTTTAATTGAGTTTCAGCTTTAATCACTGGGGTTTTGCACTAATTGTGTGTTTTATGCCTTGTAGGAGTGATTCTCAGCTATGTAGATGTTATAGAATGAATCAAGCTATTCTGGAGTTTTAAAGTCTGAGTAAAAGCCCAAGGATTAAGTTAGGATCGTGTTCGGGGATCAACGGACAATAGTGCACTTAACGAGAGAAACCAAGAATTGAGCAGGAGGCCACCCAAGTGTGCGATCGTGCACTGGGCGCACAAGTAGAGCAGTACACTGGCCAAGGTGCACGGACATATGCGCGAGCACACCTCCAGGTGCGCGACCGCACACGCCCTATTCCGGAAATTGTCCTATTTCGTGTAGGAAAAGGTGTTTTTGTTTGGGCCCGACCCTACTTAGTATATATACATGGAAAAATGTAATTTCATGGATTTTTGGCACATCTTAGACCTAAGGAGGCTAAGGAGGAGTTGGAGAATAGGAAGCACACGAAATTCATCATTCAATCCTCACTCAAGACACGGGTTTGGATCGTTTTATGTTTTTCTTTACTTTAAGCATATTTGTGATGAATTGCTCCATATCTATGGAGTAGTTCTCTTTAAGGTTTGAATGGATTTGGTATATTGATACTTGTTTGTGGATATTAACTTTAGGCTTATGTATTGAATCATTGTGGATGATTTAATTGTTGCATCTATATTCACTTGCTCATGTAATCGAGAGAGGTATAACTTGTGATACCCTTGCATTATATTTTATTTGGTTAAATTCATTAATTTATCTTAGTAATCGGAAGAGGCTAGTTGAATTGTTGATTAAACCTAGTTAGGAGGATAATCAAAAGAGGTTCTCCTAAACACCAATCCACTACAAATTCTTGCATATATTCACCGAACATAATTTAGCTCATCTTGTGAGGTTGAGACTTAATCGAGAGAGGTGTTTCTCCTAAACGTTTGATCTAATAATTGAGTGAATTCGAGAGACTCACTTGAACATTAGAAATGAATTATCTAGAGTTTTGAGAATATTATCTTACACCTATCCTATCAAAACCCTATCTTCACTGAACATAATTTAGATCATATTTGCTTGCTTCTTGTTCGTTTGTCATTAGTCAATAATCATAGATTCTAAGTTAATTATAGTTTTTAATCACATAATTCTCAACTGTTGATCATCTTGTATAGCAACCAAGCTATAAACTACGAAAATACTGTTTAATTCCAATCCCTGTGGATACGATATTATATTATACTATATTCGACTATCGAGCATATTTAAGTGTGTATTTTGCGCTTGCCAAATTTTGGCGCCGTTGTCGGGGATTGACAATCAATAGTGTTGGAAATAGTTTGTAGTGCTAATTCAGGAATTTTTCTTTTTATTTTATTTTTCTCTTTTTGCGTTTAGTGTTCCTTGACTGTGCGCAGGCTACAGGTTAGATTGGTGCATGACTCGATCTTCTGGGTTGGAAGTGCTACCATACGAACCAGAAATTGAGAAATAACTGCGACAGTTAAGGAAGGACGGAAATCTCTCCGAGAATATAGTAAAGGTTAGGCAATCCTCAACAAAAGAAATTATGGCTGGAGATGATGATAATGTAGATTTGGCTTCAAGAGAGGCAGCCCAACAATGAGAGAAAGCTGCAAGGGATGCTGAGGAAACGGCTCATAGAAATGTACAAATTGTCTATGAAGAAGAGAGAGCTCGAAGAATTGCTCAGAATCAATATTTGGTTCCAGACCAGTTTGGAAACATAACACCTGGTGCTGAGAGACCACTTGGTGATTATGCTAGACCGGTATATAACCAAGGATTATCGAGTATTAGACCACCTCTAATTGCAGCTAATAATTTTTAGTTGAAGCAAGGGTTGCTCCAAACTCTTCAAAACTGATGTGTCTTCAGAGGGAAGATGAACGAATATCCAAACAACCATCTAATGGACTTCGAGGAGATTATGAACACCTTTCAATACAATGGTGTGTCACAAGATGCAGTTTACTTAAGGGCATTCTCCTTCACACTCAAAGATGATGCAAAGCATTGGCTTTGAAGCTTGCCTAACGGATCGATTAGAACATGGGATGAGATGACCATGAAATTTCTTGATAAATATTTCTCATCAGCTAAGACGGACAAGTTTAGAAGAGAAATCCATAACTTTTGCCAGAACGAGACCGAAACTGTGTTTGAAGCTTAGAAGAGGTTTAAAGAGATAGTGCGAAAGTGTCAACATAGTGGAATTGAACGCTCGATGCAATTCCAGGACTTTTTGGATGGATTGATACCGGCCTCACGCAGAACATTGAGCAATGCAGCTGGAGGTCCATTGATGAAGAAGACCGCAGAGGAGATAGTCACAATTCTAGATGAGTTATCTGAGGATACAAATCAGTGGCCCTCTGAGATTGGTGAAAGAAGAAGATCAACTAGTGTTCACCAAGTTGATGCTAACACATCTGTGTAGGTACAACTTGATGTCATGGCCAAGGAAATAAGGAAGCTGACCTTAGCCTCGATACACAGTGAGCCCCATGCAGCTTGTGATATATGTGGAAGAGGACACCCTACTCATGAGTGTCAAGCCTCAACTGAGGAAGTTAATGCTGCTGGGAATTATAACTTTAATTCAATGGGTCAGAAGCACCCCGGTGTTTCATGGAGTTCACCTGGGGGTACTGCAAATATATGATAAAAAAACAACTCCAGATTCCAGGGACAAGGAGCTCAAGGCTTCCAAAATCAGCAAAGGCAGCAGTTTCAACCTCAAAAATCCAATCAGCCTGGCTAGAAGATCTGATGAAGTCCTTTATTGTCAAGACGAATGAGAGGTTATATGCTCATGGTGCAACTATCAAAGAACTTGGCACAGGATTGCAAAACTTGGAGAAGCAAGTGGGAAAAATTGCCACTGTATTGTCTGAGAGAATTCAGGTACTCTACCAGCTAGTACTGAGAGGAATCCTAAAGAAACAGTGAATGCTATGACTTTGAAAAGTGGGAAAGTGTTGAAAGATCCCACTCCAGTCCAAAAGAATGTGACACCTGAAAAAGAAAGTGGGGAGCAGCTGAAAAATAAAGTTGATAAGAAAAAGAAACGCAAGAAGAGAGCTGAGAAAAACAAGGAGGAAACTTTAATAAGGGAGGAACCTGAAGAGAGCAAGCACATGCATGCTCTACCTTTCCCCCAAAAGCTGTATAGAGAAAAGCTGGACAAGCAGTTTGAGAGATTTCTAGATATGCTGAAACAAGTCAATGTAAATTTGCCATTAACAGAGGTGCTCTCTCAAATGCCAACTTATGCCAAATTCTTGAAGTAGATCCTCACAAATAAGAGGAAGATAAAAGAGACCTCAGTGGTCAAGCTCACATAACATTGCAGCATAATTTTGCAAAACAAACTCCCATAAAAGTGTGGAGATCCAGGGAGTTTTATTATACCTTGCTCGTTAGGCACTCTTAATTTTGAAAAGTCTTTGTGTGATTATGGTGCCTCAATTAATTTAATGCTTTTGTCTATTTACAGGATGCTAGAGAATGAGATTGGAGAGACAAGGTCTGCACCAATATCTTTGCAGTTGGAAGACCAAATAACTATCATACCCAAGGGGATAGTGGAAGATGTCTTAGTTCGGGTAGATAAGTTTGTATTTCCTATACATTTCATAGTGGTGAATATGGAGGAGAACAAAGAGGTCCCCCTTCTCTTAGGAAGACCATTCTTAGCAACAGGTAGAGAAATATTGGATATACATGATAGAAAACTCATCTTTAGAGTGGTGAAGAGAATGAGACGTTCGAGATGAATGTAGAGACGGGGATGAGAAAGGAAAAGCCAGCTACAAGTGTTGAATAGAATGGTAAGAGTTCAAGAGATAAGGCACCAAAGATTGAGAAAGATAAGTGTGGGGTGTACCCCAAGAAGGCTGGGAAGAAGCTGTCTGCATGGATGTGTGCACTAGTTTGGGCGAGAAAAATGGAGCCCAACATCGACTCAGACCTCGACTAGATATTCAGGGAAGTTTCCTTTACCTTATGATTTTTAATTGTGTGTCATATGGACATGCCACAACTTAAAGTGTGGGGTGGGGGATATTTATATGTTGTATGTATATTAGTTTTAGTTTGTTTTTTCTTTTTAATAGATAGAAAACAAAATTTGAAAAAACATTAAGAAAAGGATTTTTTTTGTAGGTAGTGTATTAATGCCCTCTTAGTTTTTCTTTGTACCGCAGTTCTTTTCCAAGGGTTTTGTTTGAACCGGGTGTAGTTAGTTTTTATTTTGTTAAGAGTAGGAAACCTTGTGCTATAATTTGAAATGAAAGCAATATTTCTTGCCTCTATCCTGCCTTGAGAATAGTGAATGCTTTAGTTGTGACGCTTAGGCTCAGGTTTTGACTCTTGTATAAGTACCTTAAATTGTATGATCTTAACGTTACTTAACTGCTTTGACTAGAATGTCTTGATAATTATTTTTTTTGTTGAGTGAGTTATGTGCCATGTGTGAGTGAGGTTTGTGTTATTCTGTGCATTGCATCTGATGTCTATAACTTGCCCTGTTTGTTTGCAAAGCGAAATGGTAGTTTTATGCAGTCTTGGAAGTGATATAAGCATTTTTTTATTGAGGCAGATATATGTGTTTACCCACCTAATTGTTATGTATCTTAGTTAACCCCGTCGAGCCTGTAATCTTGTTTCTTTAGCAACCATATTACAAGCCTTACCCATTTGTTTGAATTGACCATCTATTTGAACATTGTACCCCTTATAAGCACTTGAAATTGTTATGAACTATGTAAAAGTTGAAGTGTGAGGTGATTGGTTTGGCTTTTGAGTGGAACTATTGAAATAAGGATAAAGGTGCACTGTTATTAAAAAGTAAGAGCCACTTGAATTGAAAACGAAAGAAAAAAATAATTGTATGGTTGTGAAAACGTTTCCTTAATAGTGGTAACTCTTGATGTAATTGTGCTTAAAGAAGTAGGGAGTTAATATATATTGATGTGAAGGTGGAGTTATGGTTTGACATAAGTGTGGGGTTTTGGAAGGTTAAGTGTATGTATTAAAGTGCTTAGGGAGGTATATTCACTCTTATATCTAAAGGTATCTTACCCGCCCCGCAGCTTACATTACAATCAATTAAAATCCTACTTGATCCTCGACTGAATGAGGTCAATTAGTAGAGTAGTATACTACGGGCAAGCCTATGGTTCATCTTTTGTAGCATATGAATGTTATTTCTGAGAGTGAGTGAATTCTTTCTATCTTGAGTTCCTAGTTGTTCTTAATGTCTATTGTGTGTGGAACTACTCTCTATTGTTGTGTGAGGGCACTTGATTCATGAAGGAAAGGTAATGTTGTTGACCTCTATGTTGGAGTAGGTGAGCGAGTTGTGAATAATGCATGGTACTTTTGAGTCAAATGATGAGGCTAGGATGTTACACTATTGTGCTTAATCTATTTTAAATATTCTTGGTATGATGAGTTATGAGAGTTGTGTAATAGGGCCGTGTCTAAATAAAGTGTAGTTTGATTGCTCGAGGACGAGCAATGGTATAAGTGTGGAGTGTTGATGGTTGGCTATAATTACGTGTTTTAGTTGCTTATCGCACTCTAATTTACTGTACTTTAATTGAGTTTCAGCTTTAATCTCTTGGGTTTTGCACTAATTGAGTGTTTTATGCCTTGTAGTAGTGATTCTCAGCTATGTAGATGTTATGGAATGAATCAAGCTATTCTGGAGTTTTGAAGTCTGAGTAAAAGCCCAAGGATTAAGTTGGGATGGTGTTCGGGGATCAATGGACAATAGTGCACTTAACGAGAGAAACGAAGAATTGAGCAGGAGGCCACCTAAGTGCGCAATCACCCACTGGGCGCGCTAGTAGAGCAGTACACTGGCCAAGGTGCGCGGACATATGCGCGAGCACACCTCCAGGTGCGCGGCCGCGCACGTCCTATTCCAGAAATTGTCCTATTTCACGTAGGAAAAGGTATTTTTGTTTGGGCCCGACCCTACTTGGTATATATACATGAAAAAATGTTATTTCATGGACCTTTGGCACATCTAAGACCTAAGGAGGCTAAGGAGGAGTTGTAGAAGAGGAAGCACAAGGAATTCATCATTCAATCCTCACTCAAGACACGGGTTTGGATCGTTTTATGTTTTTCTTTATGGATATTAACTCTAGGCTTATGTATTGAATCATTGTGGATCATTATGGTTACTTGTTTGTGGATATTAACTCTAGGCTTATGTATTGAATCATTGTGGATGATTTTATTGTTGCATCTATATTCACTTGCTCATGTAATCGAGAGAGGCATAACTTGTGATTCCCTTGCATTATATTTTATTAGGTGAATTCAGTAATTATTTTAGTAATCGGAAGACGCTAGTTGAATTGTTGATTAAACCTAGTTAGGAGGATAATCGAAAGAGATTCTCCTAAACACCAATCCACTATGAATTCTTACATATCTTCAACAAACTTAATTTAGCTCATCTTGTGAGGTTGTGACTTAATCGAGAGAGGAGTTTCTACTAAACGTTTGAACTAATAATTGAGTGAATTCTAGAGACTCACTTGAATATTAGAAGTGAATTATCTATAGGTAAAGCCCAGACAATTATCTTACACCTATCCTATCAAAACCCAATTTTCTCCCATTGATAACCGTCTTTGCTTGCTTCTTGTTCGTTTGTCATTTTTCCATAACCGTAGATTCTTAGTTAATTATAGTTTTTAATCACATAATTCTCAGCTGTCGATCATCTTGGATATCAACCAAGCTATAAACTACCAAAATACTATTTAATTCGAATCCTTATGGATACGATATTATATTATAGTATATTCGACTAGCGAGCATATTTAAGTGTGTGTTTTGCGCTCGTCAGTGTTCCGCATGTGTGGTAAGTCGGCTGGGCAGATTGTTTAAAAATCAGAGTTTAGCTCATTTTGCTCATTTTCTCTCTTGGTTTGGGCGATTTTTGGAGAGCTTCAAGGAGATATTTTCATCATCTATGGCAAGGTAAGTTATTCCCACCTATTGTAAGTTAAATACATGGATTCTACAAGGATTTAAGCATGAAAATTAGTAGAAATTATGGGATTTTGGTAGAAAACCTAGAATTTGGTATTTTTGGATTTTGACCACGAAGCTGGACATGGAATTAGGAATAATTTATATATTTGAGTTCATGGTGTTATGGGTAAAGTTTATCTTCGAAAATTTCTGAAATCCGGGCGTGTGGGCCCGAGGGTTGACTTTGTTAGCTTTTGAGCGAAGCTGGGAATCATTTTAAATTGTTAAATTATACGAATTGGGGTATATTTTGATTGGTTTGCACGTTGTTTGACTAGTTTTGAAGAGACAGGCATCAAGTTGAGGTGTTTGAGTGGCGTTGGTGCCGGTTATGGAACATTAGAGCGAGGTAAATCTCCTGTCTAACCTTGAGAGGGGGAAACTACCCCTAGGTGATATCTATTGTTATGTGTAACTAGTTGTGGGTGCTACGTACGCACGAGGTGACGCGAGTCCATACGTAGCTTAAGCATGTTTATGTCCGGGTAGACTTAGGAATTTATCATGTAATAATTGAATTATTTGAACTCGTTCTGCTAGCTTAATTAATTAAAGTTATAACTGAATTTGATTTAGAAATAAATATATGTATAATAGGCCAAGCCTTACCACTTTGAGTTGTGCGTGAGTTATCTGAGAAGCGTAAAGATTATATTCGTGATGTGCTCATGTACTGTATTGTAAACACGTGTCTCGTAATTCAGTAACTTCCTTCCTTTCTTATGGAGCAGGCCTAACACCTCGACAGTATATAGATGCATCTATGGTTCGTGCCGCACGACCCTCGACAGTGTACACATTATTCTGGATCGGGCCGAACGACCTCGGCGGAATCATGCGTTATATCTCTATTAGTCCGAAGATTCACGAGATAAACTTCCCACTGATGCCCGGCATTTTATGGTATTCCTTATTTGTTTGATATTGACACTTGGAATTTTCTGCGATACTAAGGTAGAATACAAGATCAAGAAATTTATACTTTAAAGGAAATAATTGGAAATTTAAGAAATTTACAGATTTACTCCACTATTGGTGTGCACTTCATATCTGTTATGAATTATCATATTATTTTATTGGACCTCTAGTAAGTGTCGAAGTCAACCCCTCGTCACTACTTCTCCGGGGTTAGGCTAGATACTTACTGGGTACGCGTTGATTTTCGTACTCATGCTGCACTTCTGTACTAAATGTACAGGATCTGACAGGTTCATCTGGTGATCATCTTGGCGCCTAGGCGCATCTGCTGAGGAGACTTTATGTGAGCTGCAACTCAAGCTATGCATCGCAGTCCACTGAGTCTTCATCGTACTATTTTTTTTATCCTGTCTTATTTACCTTTTGGACAGATGTATTATTATTATTATTATTATTATTATTATTATTATTATTATTATTATTATTATTATTATTATTATTATTATTATTATTATTATTATTATTATTATTATTATTATTATTATTATTATTATTGTGTACTTCCTTAGAAAATGCTCATGTACTTGTGACACCGGATTTTGGGGGTTCCTACGGGTTGTTCATAATTGTAGTTTGTAAATATTATCATTTACTCTGTAAATTTTATTTCATGCTATTTTATTAATAGAAAATTATGATTTCAAATACTAAAAATGAGTAATTAAGTTGATCAATCGCCATTAGCTTACCTGACGGCGGTGTTAGGCTCCATCACGACCTACAATGGATTTTGGGTCGTGACAACATGAAAAAACTAATACATTACCCATTGGTGTTCTACTTTCACTTAGACTCAAAGATCCACTAGCTTGACGTGATCAGTTGCTATTCATATATTATACCTTACAAATATATGACGTGTCCTAACTCCACCCCTCTTCTGTTGGGATTAAAATATAGGTGAATGGAATATGGAAGGAAGAAAGTGGAGGAAAAATGAGCTCCCTTTTGCTTTGGAAAAAGTAAGTGTCCCTCATTGGTGGTGGAAAGAAGAAGTGAATGTGCTTATATTGAGAAATCACTTCTCTTGGTGTTAAATGGGTTGGAAAGAAAGTAAGCCTCACATCGTCGTTATCGTCGTCGCTTGCTCGGCTTCGGCTTCGGCTTCGGTCAATGATTGATTGATCAATCTTTTTGGACAGAATTTCTTTTAATTATTTAATTAATTAATTAAATTAATTAACGAAAATACAACCCGGAATAACCCAGGACCCGCGATGCGACCCGATCAGTTTCTTTCCCGGATTATTTTAAATCCTTTTTCCCAGAATATTTGAAACGGAAAATGTTCCCACCTGTTCCAACAGCCATGGTTGTTTCTGAAAGGTTGCAAACCTTTTCAGAAACAGTGCCAGAAAATGGCTATAAATATGCCTTGATCACAGAATCTTTCCGTACGAAATTTTCTGATCTTATTCTTCTTCTTCTTCTACACAACATTTTCTAGTGTGTTTTACAACAATTGAGTGGTTCGCAGTTCATCAGAGGTTTTGGTACCAATACACTGGTAAGTTAAATTATTCTATCATAGGAGGATAATATTTCAGCACCTCGGGTACTTGAGGGAAATAATTTTCTTAAAGATACACTATGCATTCAGTAGGCTCGACTTATTCCGAAATTATTTTCAGATATTATTTCGACATTCTGTTGCTGCTAACTTTCCGTTTATATTTTCTATTTCAGAAAGTTTACTGTTTCATTATTCATTATAGTAATACAGATTGGCTAACAATCTTCAGGAAATTATTTTTTATATTATAATTTGTATTCTGTTTTTGGAGATTAAAACCTGTATGGTTTTCTACTCCTTCTGAATTTTTCTATTCTTAATTGAAGATATAAGAACTTCATCGGAGTATTAAAATTCAGAAACGATTTGAAGAACATAAAAAATTTCATCATTTTCTATGAAACAGTATATAAAAACCTTTGTTTTCATTTATTAAATGTACTGTTTATCATTAATTACAGTACTGTTTACTGTACTATTTTTTGCCATTAATTGAACTCTTCTGTTGTCGACAATGATAAATGGCAATTGATTACGGAAATCCTTCTGTGACTGTTGTGGCAACGACGATAGCCTCATCAAGCCGAACTGTTGTGCCACCAGCCGAGAAACCGGAGAAATATTCTGGAGCCAACTTCATAGGATGGCAGCAAAGGGTGTTCTTCTGGCTTACCACACTTTGTATGCAAAAATTCACTAGTGAAGAACCTCTGGTGCCTGCCGTGGACATGCGAGTCAACGAGAAATTTATGATTATTGAGGCGTGGAAACATGCAGATTTTCTTTGCAAAGGATATATCCTAAGTGCTTTGTAGGATGACTTGTACAATGTCTACAGTGCTATAAAAATTTCGAAAGAATTATGGGACACACTTGAGAAGAAGTACAAGACTGAAGATGCATGCTTGAAAATATTTGTGGTTTCCAAGTTGACTATAAAATGATAGACAGCAAAACTATTGGAACCCAAGTTCAAGATCTTCAACTTATTTTTCACGACCTTATTGCTAAAGGTATGGTAGTGAATGAAGCATTTAAAGTGGCTGCAATGATTGAAAAATTACATCCTTCGTGGAGAGATTTCAAAAACTATCTTAAGCACAAGCGCAAGGAAATTAAGTTGGAAGATCTTGTGATTCGTCTCAAGATTGAGGAAGGAAACAAAACAGCCGAGAAGGAATAGATTGCTCCAAAAAGTAAGAAGAGGAAGAGGTCTTCTGGCAGACTAAGGAGCAGAAGAAGTAGAAATTCAAGGGCAACTGCTACAATTGTGGAAAAGCTGGTCACAAAGCTCCTGATTGTTGTCTCCCGAAAAAGGATAAGAAAAAGGGACATGCCAACATAGTGGAGAAGAATGATGACATCAATGATCTGTGTGTAATGCTTTTGGAATGCAACCTAGTTGAAAATCTGAAGGACTGGTGGATTGACTCTGGAGCCACTCGACATGTTTGAGCTGTCAAAGAAGCATTTGCGACTTTATTGTTGGTCCTGAAGAAGAGCTTTCAATGGGAAATACTGTAACAGCCAAGATTGAGGGTTATGGAAAGATATTCCTGAAGATGACTTTCGGCAAGGTGTTAACGCTCAACAACGTTCTACATGTTCCTACTATTAGGAAGAATTTAGTTTAAACTTCTTTACTTGTTAAGAATGGGTTCAAATGTGTATTTGTGTAACGATCCGGCCAGTCATTTTGATAGTATTAGCACCGAACCCCTATTTACTGCTCTCTCTATTTTATTTTTTGGTTACGTAACTTGCCGGGAGGTTTGGTTTTTGATTTCGGAGTGAAGTGGGACACATAGTCCCTAAAATGGAAGTTTAAGTCGTAGAAATTGACTGTAGTTTGACTTGTGTGAAGACGACTTCAGAATTGAGTTTTGACGGTTCCTATAGCTCCGTATGGTGAGTTCGGTCGTAGAAGTGTGTTCGGATATTTATTTGGAGGTACGTAGGTCATTTCGGTGTTAATTGGCGAAAGTTGGAAAATTTGATGATTTTTGAAAAGTTTGACCGGGAGTGGACTTTTTGATATCGGGGTCGAATTCTGATTCCGGAAGTTAGAGTAGGTTCGTAATGTCAATTGTGACTTTTGTGCAAAATTTGAGGTCAATCGGACTTGATTTGATAGGTTTCGGCATAGGATGTGGAAGTTAGAAGTTTATAAGTTCATTAAGCTTGAATTGGGGTGCGATTCATATTTTTAGCATTGTTTGATGTGATTTAAAGGCTCGACTAAGTTCGTATGATGTTTTAGGGCTTGTTGGTATTATTGGTTGAGGTCCTAGGGGCCTCGGGGGTGATTTGTACCTTGTTCGGCGCATTTCGGGACTTGGAAGGAATTCTAAAGTTTCTGGCTTTTCCAGTTCTTGTGTCCTTCTATGCGTTCACGATGATCCTCCGGCATTCGCATGGAGTAGTCTGAGCCTTGCTGGAATTTTACCCTTCATGTTCGCGAATTAGGACAGGCGTTCGCAAAGGCGCAGGTCCTGGTGCACTGCAATCGCGGACAGGGATTTGCGTTCGCGAAGAGGAAAGGCAGATTGGGTTGGCTCTTGTGTTATGTCTACGCGTTCGCGTAATTGGCTTCGCGATCGCGAAGCTGGTGGATCGTTTGAACCGAGTTCGTGAGTGGACTTTTGTGTTCGTGAGTGGACCTTCGCATTCGCGAGTGGACCTTCGCGCTCGCGTAAGAAGGAAATTTGGCCAGTAGCTTTTTGTACTTTGCGAACGCAAGGCAATTTCCACGTTCGCGAAGAAGAAATACATGGGCAACAGATTAAATTTCAAAATCGAGGGGTTTTCTTTCATTTTCATTTTGGGACTTTGAGAGCTCAGATTTAGGCTAGAATTTGAGGGAGTTTCAAAGAAAACATTTAGGTAAGGATTCTACACTTATTTTTGATTAATATCCACTAATATATCATTAATTTCTTCATTTAATTAAGGATTTAGGTTGAGAAATTGGAAAAAAATGGTGAAAGTTCTTAGACCGAATTTTTGGGATTTGAAAGGCGATTTGAGGTCGGATTTGAGTAATTTTATTATGAGTGAACTCGATATCGAATGGGTGTTCGTATTTTGTGATTTTTACCCGATTCCGAGACGTGGGCCCGGGTCGACTTTTTGGGATGATTTTTCAATTCTTTGCTAAAGTCGTATGTTTATTAGTTAAATTAGTTTCTTATAGTTATATTTATAGTATGTAATTATTTTGGCTAGATTCGAGCCGATCAGAGTTGGAAAGTCGAGGGAAAGGCATTCGTATTGATTGATTGAGCGAGATTTGAGATAAGTGACTTGTCTAACCTTGTGTGGGGGAAACTCCCCTTAGGTTTTGGTACTGTTACGGTATTTGCCATACGTGAAGGCCGTGTACGCAAGGTAACAAGTGCGTACTCGGGTTAAATGTTGAAAAATCTGGTTCTTGCTGAGTAGTTTCTCTTAATTCCTTAACGGAGTTGCTCTAGCATGCGTAGTCATCATGTTTAGCCTAATATCGCATGTGTACGTGTCTTAACTCTTACTTGCAATTTGTGCAACATGCTTAATTGAATTACCTGCTTTCGTGATTTTGTATTCAGTCTTTAACTGTAGTATTCCTTGTTGTAAATTCATCATTCCATAGGTTATGAGTGTGTATTTACTTTTGGGACTACGAGGCGGTACATCGGGAGCTCCCATGTTGTGTATTCACTTTTGGGAATACGAGGCGGTACCTCGGGAGCGCCCCTGTTGCATATTTACTTTTGGGACTACGAGGCGGTACCTCGGGAGCTCCCCTATTGTGTATTTACATTTGGGACTACGAGGCGGTACTTCGGGAGTGCCCCTGTTGTTTACCTCTATTTGTTGTGTTATTACCTTTCTGTAATTTCTCATTGTTAAATTCTCAGTCATTTTATTATATTATTATATCTTCTGCCTTGTTTTCTTTTTATTCTAGTAGGCCCCTAATCTGGCCTCGTCACTAATCTACCGAGGTTAGGCTTGGCTTTTACTGGGTACCGTTGTGGTGTACTCATACTACACTTCTGCACATCTTTTTGTGAAGATCCAGGTACTACTTACCAGACTAGGTACTAGTGAGCTAGCCCATACGTGGAGACTTCAAGGTACATCTGCCAGCGTCCGCAAACCTCGGAGTCCCCCTCTATCTTTGTGATGTTGTTTTCCTTATTTTCATTAGACTCTGATATATAAAGACACTTAGCCTTTCTCTTTAGAGCTTGTGACTTATTTCTACTGGGTTTTGGGAGTTGTACCTATTTTGAATCGCAATTCTTATTTATTTCAGGTGTTGAGGTTGAGTTTTACATTTATATTCAGTTATTCTGCATAATTGTTAGGCTTACCTAGTATTAGAGCCTATGTGTCATCACGACATCCTACAGAGGGAAATTTGGGTCGTGACAAGTTAGTATAAGAGCACTAGGTTCACATATGTTATGAGTCACAAGCAGGTTTAGTAGAGTCTCGTAGATCGGTACAGAGACATTTGTACTTATCTTTGGGAGGCTATGGAACTGTTAGGAAAAGCTTCACTTCTTCGATTCCTTATCGTGCAAGATTTTGACTTCGGATGCTAAATTTATGTCTTTCTACTCTCTCACAGATGGTAAGGACACGTACAGCTGGATCAGATGACCAGACGCTCGCGCCCCCTGTTAGAGCCGCGAGAGGCCGGGCCGGGGTAGAGACCGAGGACGTCCACGTGGTGCAGCCAGAGCACCCGCACCTGCTGCTATAAAGGAGCCACCAATAGCTCCAGTTGGAGGGCAGGCACCTGAGATGCATGTTACTACCCCAGCTCTTCAGGAGACTCTCACCCAGTTTCTAATCATGTTTAGCACCTTGGCTCAGGCGGGGTTAATACTACTTGCTCCTACCACATCTCAGGTAGGGGGAGGAGCACAAACTCTCGTCGCTCGTACCCTAGAGCAGCGGGTCCAGGTCGACCAGGTTCCTGAAATCATACCGATGCAGCCGGTAGCTTCAGTTCAGCCCTAAGGTTAGGGCAGCAGTTTCTGAGGAGGAGTAGCTTAGGCTCGAGAGGTACAAGAAGTACTACCCTTCTACTTTCAGTGTGTCACAACCCGAAATTCCCACCTTTGGGACCGTGATGGCGCCTAACATTTCACTTGCTAGGCTAGCCAACGTTAGAATATTTTTATCCATTTTTAACAAATCAATTTAATTAATAATAAAGAAACCAAATAACTGGAATAAAATCTGAACTAAAGTCAATAAACCAAAATAATAGTGATGTCTAAATACCATCCCAAAATTGGTGTCACAAGTGTACGCGCTTCTAGAATAATACAAATAAGGGTTTGAATTAAAATAAAGCTGTCTGAAAGAAAATATACAGGTAAGATAAAATAGAAGGGGACTTCGGAGCTGCGAACGTCGTGCAGCTATACCTCAAGTCTCCTATGGTAGCTGAATCCGAGCAAGTCTATGGTACGCCGTTGGGACCAACTCTGGTATCTGCACAAGAAGTGTAGAGTATAGTATGAGTACAACCGACCCCATGTACTATGTAAGTGCCGAGCCTAACCTCGATGAAAGCCTAACCTCGACGAAGTAGTGACGAGGCTAAGGCAGGTCGCTTACATTAACATGTACGCAATAATAATAATAATAATAATAATAATAATAATAATAATAATAATAATAATAATAATAATAATAATAATAATAATAATAATAATAATAATAATAATAATAATAACATGAATAGAAGGTAAAACAGGTAACTCATATCAACAATTGAGGCCAATTCGGCAGTCACAATCAATTATTACTTTAATCATTCTGTTGCGGCGTGCAACCCGTTCCCATAATATAATCTTTCAATTAAATTTTGTTGCGGCATGCAACCCGATCCCTCAATATAAACCTTCAATTAATTATGTTGCGGCATGCAACCCGATCCCACATTATAAACTTTCAATTAATTATGTTGTGGCATGCAACCCGATCCCACAATATTCACTTTCAATTAATTATGTTGTGGCGTGCAGCCCGATCCCAAAATATAAACTTTCAATTAACTCTATTGTGGCCTGCAACCCGATTCCACAATATAAAGTTTCAATTAATTCTATTGCGGCGTGCAACTCGCTCCTCAATAATATCAATTAACAACACTTATATGTAAGACTACTTCAATAAATACCACAATTAATATGAAACTATAAGGCAACAAGGTATACAACAATTATGTTTTATGCAGGAAACAAATAGGGACAAGTAACGAATAAGTGTAGAATCACAGAGGAGATAAGCAATTTAATATATGTCACGTAGCAACTATGACACAAAATTCAAAGAAGCATGTAGCAATTAAGGCATGAAATCAAGGCATAATAGTATGCAATGAAAATAAGAGCATCAATTATTGTAACAATTAATTTATGAAAAAAGGCAATTAGTGAAATACGTAAAAATATGGAAATAAGAAATTTGATTACGTATAGACACTCGTCACGCCGTCTATACGCCGCTACACATAAAATTCATATAACACATAGTTCAAGGGTTCTATTCCCTCAAGTCAAGGTTACCACGACACTAATCTTGCTTCGCAATTCAAGTGATCACTCGACCACGGCCTTTCCTTTCGAATTAGTCTCCAAGTCAATCAAACATAGCAATTTATTGGCCAACAATTCAATTGGAGCTTTAGAAATTATTCACAATTCAAAAGAGACTTAATTTAAGTTATTTTCGAAAAAGTCAACCGAAAGCCAATGTGGGGCCTACTTTTCGAAACCTGACAAAATTCACGGAATTCGAACATCCGTTCCGATACGAGTTCAACCATACAAAAATTATCAAATTCCAACATCGGATCGCCTTTCAAATCTTCATTTTTCATTTTTGGTAGATTTTACACAACCCCATTTTCTTCCATTCAATTCACTAATTAATGATGTAAATAAGTGTGGAATCATGAAATATAATCAATTTAGGATAAAGAACACTTACCCAGTTCAAATTCGTGAAAATCCCTTTGAAATTGCCCAAATCCGAGACTTTAAACTCAAAAATGAGCAAAAACATTGAACTCCCGAATTTAAAGCAATCTGCTCGAGCAAGTCACATCTCTCAAATGCGACTTGTCTCTTTATATTCAGGCAAAAACTGCAGTACCAAACTTCAGTAAATCGATAATAACTTTCTGTACAAATGTTCCAATGATTAATGTTTTACCTTTCTGGAAACTAGACTCAATGGGCTACAACTTTTATGTTTTGATCATCTTCAACTTCCATATATATTGCGAGATATAAGCTTCCAAAGTCAGCCCTGTGCAGCAGAAATTTCTACGATGCACACTGCTGTAGCCAAACACCAGCAGTTAAAAATGGCTTAGAAATAGTCCGAAACCACTCTGAAGCTCACCCGAGCCCCTCGGGACCCCGATCGAAGATACCAACAAGAGTCAAAACATATTACGGATGTACTCGAGATCTCAAATCACATATAACAACGACAAAACTACAAATCGCGCGTCGATTCGAACTTATGAGTTTACGAAATTTTTAATTCTATAACTCGTGCCGAAAAATGTCAAATCAATTCAGAATGAACTTAAATTTTGCGTACCAGTCCCAAATGACATAACAAAGCTATTGAAATTTCCGGAACCATAGTCCGAACCCGATAGCATCAAAGTCAACTCTCGGTCAACTTACAAATATTTCAAAACTTCAACTTTCCAATTTTTTGCCAAAATGCGCCGAATTGTCCTACGGACTTCCAAATCCGGGCATACGCCTAAGACCAAAATTACCATACGAAGCTATTGGAATCCTCAAAACATCATTTCGGAGTCGTTTACACGTAAGTCAAATCTCCGTTCAAACTTTAGAATTCAAACCTTTTATTTCTTTCAAAAACTAACGGAAAATGTGCCTACGCACCGCGGAATAACTTCAAATAGTGTACAAAAGTCATAAATATTGTTACGAAGCTGATCTAACTCTCGTAATTCAAATCAGGATTCGGTATCAAAAAAATCCAATTATGGACAATTTAGGAATTCTTTAAACATTTAAATTTCTAGTTTCCGTCAAATGGCGATAATTCGAGCTAGGGATTTCCGAATTTGATTTCGGGCATACGCCCAATTCCCAAATCACGATATGGACCCACTGGGACCATCAGAATACTGATCAGGTCCGTTTGCTCAAAACATTGACCGAAGTCAACTCAAATGAGTTTTAAAGCACTATATCACATTTTTATCAATTTTTCACATAAACGTTTTCCGAAAAAATATACAGACAGCGCATGCAAATTGAGGAATGATGAATCGTGCTATTCGAGATCTCGGAGCACATAATTGAATGTTAAATTTAAAGATGACCTATCGGAGGTGCACTAATAGGAGCTGGTGATGCACTGTAAGCTAGCTGATCAGTATGAGACACAATAGGACCACGGTTCCCTGAAGCACTATGAGATGCCTGGAGAGTTGACTGAAACGGCCTGGGAGGATGGCCTCTACCAAAAGTACCCCTGGCTCCAGCCGATGCACCACTAAACCCACCGAACTGACGAGGCCTCTTATCAAACACGTGTCCCCTCTCCTAAGCAAACACCATCTCTATCCATCTAGCAACATTTGCAGCCGCCTGAAAGGAAATATCACTTACAGTCTCCTTGGCCATCTGAAGCCTGATAACGTAAATGAGTCCCTCAATAAATCTCCTCACTCTCTCCCTCTAAATAGGAAGCAAGACAATGGCATGACGTGCTAAGTCCACAAATCGAGTCTCATACTGGGTAACAGTCATACTGCCCTACTGGAGACGCTGAAACTACCTGCGGTAATCCTCTCTCAGTGTAATAGGAACAAACTTCTCCAGAAATAGCTGTGAGAACTGCTCCCAAGTAAGTATAGGCGAATCAGCTGGTCTAGTAAATACATAATCTCTCCACCGCCTCTTGGCAGAGCTAGTCATCTGAAACATAGCAAAATCGACCCTGTTGCTTTCAAATATTCCCATGTTCCGCAGCACCTGATGGAAGCGGTCAAGATAATCCTGTGGGTCCTCAGAAGGTGTACCACTGAAGTGAACTGGAAAGAGCTTAGTAAACTTGTCCAATCTCAATAAGGCCTCAGAAGACATAGAGGGCCTATCACCGGCCTGTGCCTCAAAAATTGGCTGAACTACCCCAACTGGCGGGGCTGCTGGAGCCTGATACTGGGGAGCTATCTACTCCGGAGTTGGAGTAGTGGAGTTTGTACTCCTCCCCCAGCCTGTGAGATGGCTGGTGCCGCTGGAAATGTACCATTACAGGCCACACCCTCCATAAGGCTTACCAAACGGACTAGAGCGTCCTGAAGCACTGGAGCAGCTATGAATCCTTATGGGACCTGAACTGGTCCAACAGGTACAGTCTGAGCTGGAACCGACTCTTCAAAATCCACCTAAGGCTCCACAACAGGTATCGCTGCTCGAGCTCGAGGCTGAGCGCTGCCTCTGCCTCTAGCTTGGCCTCTGGTGTGAGGCCTTAGTCGCAGCTATCACTGGGGGCTTCGGCTCTTGTCCGGCTGTCGACGCAGTGTGTGTTCTCGCCATTTGCGAGAGAACAAGAATAGAAGAGTTCACTCATCAATGATAGAATAAAATCGCACGATAGAGAAGAATAGAAGTGAAATTGTTCCTAAACTCCATATCCTCTGAAAGATAAGTACAGACGTCTCCGTACCGATCTTTCAGACTCTACTAAGCTTGCTCGTGACTCGTGAGACCTAGGTAACCTAGTACTCTGACACCAATTTTTCACGGCCTGAAATTCCCACCTTCGGGACCGTGATGGCGCCTAACATTTCACTTGCTAGGCAAGCCAACGTTAGAATAATTTTAACCATTTTTAACAATTCAATTTAATTAATAATAAAGAAACCAAATAACTGGGGTAAAATTTGAACTAAAGCGAATAAACCAAAATAATAGCGATATCTAAATACCATCTCAGAACTGGTGACACAAGTGCACGAGCTTCTAGAATAATAGAAATAAGGGTTTGAATAAAAATAAAGCTGTCTGAAAGAAAATACACAGCTAAGATAAAATAGAAGGGGACTTCAGAGCTGCGAATGTCGGGTATCTATACCTCAAGTCTCCTCTGGTAGTTGCATCTGAGCAAGTCTACGGTACGCCGCTGGGACCAACTCCGGTATCTTCACAAGAAGTGCGGAGGGTAGTATGAGTACAACCGACCTCATGTATTATGTAAGTGCCGAGTCTAACCTCGACGAAGTAGTGACGAAGCTAAGGCAGGTCGCTTGCATGAACCTGTATGCAATAATAATAATAATAACAGGAATCGAGGTAAAACAGGTAACTCATATCAACAATCGAGGCCAATTCGGCAGTCACAGTCAATTATTACTATTATCATTCTGTTGCGGCGTGCAACCCATTCCCACAATATAATCTTTCAATTAAATTTTGTTGCGGCATGCAACCCGATCCCTCAATATAAACCTTCAATTAATTATGTTGCGGCATGCAACCCTATCCCACAATATAAACTTTCAATTAATTATGTTGTGGCGTGCAACCCGATCCTACAATATAAACTTTCAATTAATTCTGTTGTGGCATGTAACTCGATCCCACAATATAAAATTTTAATTAATTCTGTTGTGGTGTGCAACCCGGTCCCATAATATAAATTTTCAATTAATTCTATTGCGGCGTGCAACCCGCTCCTCAACAATGTCAATTAACAACACTTATACATAAGACTACTTCAATAAATTCCGCAATTAATATGAAACTATAAGGCAACAAGGTATACAACAATTATGTTTTATGCAGGAAACAAATAGGGACAAGTAACAAATAAGTGTAAAATCAGGGAGGAGATTAGAAACTTAATATATGAAATGCTAAATGTCAAGTAGAAACTATTACACAAAATTCAAATAAGCAAGTAGCCATTAAAAAGGCATGAAATCAAGGCATAATAGTAGGCAATGAAAATAAGAGAATCAATTAATGTAACAATTAATTCATGAAATAGGGCAATTAATGAAATACGTCGAAACATGGAAATAAGCAATTTGATGACGTATAGAAACTCGTCACCTCGTCTATACGCGGCTACACATGAAATTCACGTAACACATAGTTCAAGGGTTCTACTCCCTCAAGTCAAGGTTAACTACGACACTTACCTTACTTCGCAATTCAAGTGATCACTCAACCACGGCCTTTCCTTTCGAATTAGTCTCCAAATCAATCAAACCTAGGAATTTATTTGCCAACAATTCAATTGGAGCTTTAAATATTATTCACAATTCCAAAGAAACTTAGTTTAAGTCATTTTCAGAAAAGTCAACCGAGAGTCAACATGGGGCCCACTTTTCGAAACCCGACAAAAATTCACAGAATCCGAACCCCAGTTCCGGTATGAGTTCAACCATATAAAAATTATCGAATTCCGACATCGGATCGCCTTTCAAATCTTTATTTTTCATTTTTGGAAGATTTTACAAAAACCCCATTTTCTTCCATTCAATTCACTAATTAATGATGTAAATAAGTATGAAATCATGAAATATAATCAATTTAGGATAAAGAACACTTACCCAGTTCAAACACGTGAAAAGCCCTTTGAAATCGCCCAAATCCGAGACTAAAACTCAAAAATGAGCAACAACGTTGAACTCCCAAATTTTAAGCAATTTGCCTGGGCAAGTCGCATCTCTCAAATGCGACTTATCTCATTATTTCCATGCAAAAACTCTAGTACCAGTCTTTAGTAAATCGATAATAACTTTCTGTACAAATGTCCAAATGATTAATGATTTACCTTTATGGAAACTAGACTTAATGAGCTACAACTTTAATGTTTTGATCATCTCCAAATTCCTTATAGATTACGAGATATAAACTTCCAAAGTCAACCCTATGCAACAAAAATTTCAGCGATGCACACTGCTGTAGCCAAAAATCAGCAGTTAAAAATGGCCTAGAAATGGTCCAAAACCACTCCGAAACTCACCCGAACCCCTCGGGACCGCGTCAAAATATACCAACAAGTCTCAAAACATAATACGGACCTACCCAAGGTATCAAATCACACATAACAATGGTGAAACTACAAATCCCGTGTCGATTCAGACTTATGAGTTTATAAAATTTTCAATTCTATAACTTGCGCCAATACATATCAAATCAATTCGGAATGAACTCAAATTTTGCGTACAATTCCCAAATGACATAACGAATCTAGTGAAATTTCCAGAACCATAATTCGAACCCGATATCATCAAAGTCAACCAAAATGCGCTGAATTGTCCTACGGACTTCCAAATCCAAATCCGGACATACGCCTAAGACCGAAATCACCATACGAAGCTATTGGAATCCTTAAAAAATCATTTCAGAGTCATTCATATGAAAGTTAAATCTCCGGTCAAACTTTAGTAATTCAAGCTTTATAAAATCAAACCTTTTATTTTTTTCAAAAACTAACGGAAAACGTGCCAACGCACCTCGGAATAACTTTAAATTTTGTACACAAGTCATAAATATTGTTACGAAATTGATCGAACTCTCAGAATCTAAAAAGGGACCCGGTATCTACAAAAATCCAATTATGGTCAATTTAGGAATCTTTTAAACCTTTAAATTTTTAGTTTCCGTCAAATAGCGATAATTCGAGCTAGGGACTTTCGAATTCAATTTAGGGAATACATCCAAGTTCCAAATCATGATACGGACCCACTGGGACCGTCAGAACACTGATCCGGATCAGTTTGCTCAAAACGTTGACCGAAGTCAACTCAAATGAGTTTTAAAACACTATTTCACATTTTTATCAAATTTTCACATAAAAGTTTTTCGAAAAATATACGGACCATGCACGCAAATCGAGGAATATTGAATGGTTCTATTCGAGATCTCGGATCACATAATTGAATGTTAAATTTAAAGATGACATATCGGGTCATCACACAGTGGCTTGGCGCCAGAGGATGCCTAGGGTTTTCTTCAAGAGTGCCATTGTATCATCTGTACTATGGGTGTTGTGGAGTCTAGTGTGGTTTTTTTCACTACGTTCCAGCTTAGAGGAGTGGCCTATCAGTGGTGGCGAGCATATGAGTTGGGTAGTCTGACCGAGGCAGCTTCACTCACTTGGACTCAGTTCTCAGATATGTTCTTGAGGAAGTATGTCCCCTAGAGTATCAGAGATGCATGGCGCGCAAAGTTTGAGCAGTTGTGACAGGGTTCTGTGGACGTGTCAGAGTATGCGGTCCGGTTTAGTTATTTGGCCTAGGCATGCACTAGCCTTGGTTGCTACTGTTCGGGAGCGGGTTCGTCAATTATTGAGGGGCTCAACCCCAGTATCAGATTTAGCATGGCCCGAGAGTTGGAGATGGACATCGCATACTAGCAGGTGGTGGAGATCGCCGGGAGATTGGAGGGTATGTTGACTCGGGAGAGAGAGGAGAGTCAGGCCAAGAGGTCGCGAGAGTCTGGCACATATAGTGGTACTCGTGCCCTAGCTACAGCTCGTCAGGGTAGGGGCTATGTGGTCCGCCCTATTCATTTAGCACTTCCAGCTCCGACAACTACTAGGACCCAGGCTCTTTATTATGCACCGCCATTGTCTAGTTCACCTCTTGTATGGGGTGCTTTCAGTGGTCATTCCAGTCGATCAGGCCCGAGCCAGTCGCAGCAGACACGTCCTCCAAGAGCTTGTTTTGAGTGTGGGGACACTCGTCATGTGGTGAGGGATTGCCCCAGACTCAGGAGGGGTGCACCTCCACAGACCACTCAGTCATCGCGTGCTCCACCGGGTCCTCAGGCTATAGTCACAGCACCAGCTACCACCCCACCTACACAGTCAGCTTGAGGTCAGACAGGTAGAGGTCACCCTAGAAGGGGAGGCCAGCCCAGATATTATGCCCTTCCTGCTAGGACGGAGGTAATTGCATCTGATTCTGTCATCACAGGTATTGTTCCGATCTGTCATAGAGATGCAGCAGTCTTATTTGATCCAGGCTCCACTTATTCCTATGTGTCATCTTATTTTACCCCGTATTTGGGTGTATCTCGTGATTCTATGAGTTCTCCCGTCTTTGTGTCTACAACCGCGGGTGATTCTATTGTTGTTGACCGTGTGTATCAGTCGTTTTTGGTTGTTCTTAGTGGTTTTAAGACCAGAGCCGACTTATTATTACTCAGTATGGTGGCTTTCGATGTTATTTTAGGCATGGACTGGTTGTCTCCCTATCATGCTATCCTTGATTGTCACACCAAGACAGTGACATTGGCTATGCCAAGTCTACCGTGGCTAGAGTGGAGAGGTACCTTATACTATGTTCCTAGCAGGGTTGTCTCATTTCTAAAGGCTCAGCGGATGGTTGAGAAGGGGTGTGATGCATATTTGGCATATGTGAGGGATGTTAGTGTTGACACTCTCACCACCGAGTCAGTTTCGATAGTGAGGAATTATCCAGATGTATTTCCGGTGGATCTTTTGGGCATGCCGTCCGACAAAGATATGGACTTTGGCATTGATTTGTTACCAGACACTCATCCCATTTATATTCCACCCTATCATATGACCCCAGCAGAGTTGAAAGAATTAAAGGAACAGTTGCAAGAGTTGCTCGATAAGGGCTTTATTCGGCCCAATGTGTCTCCTTGGGGTGCTCCTGTCTTGTTTGTAAAGTAGAAGTACAGTTCTATGCAAATGTGTATTGATTATTGCCAGTTGAACAAGGTTACAGTGAAGAACATGTATCCATTGCCACGTATTGATGACCTATTTGATCAGCTTCAGGGTGCCAGAGTGTTCTCTAAGACCGACTTGTGTTCAGGCTATCATCAGTTGAAGATTTGGGAGCAAGATATCCCAAAGACTGCTTTCAAGACTCGGTATGGTCATTACGAGTTCTTTGTGATGTCTTTTGGGATGACCAACGCCCTCGCATCATTCATGCACTTGATGAACAGTATATTTCAGCCCTATCTTGACTCTTTCATCATTATGTTTATTGATGACATTCTGGTGTACTCCCGGAGTCGAGAGGATCATGAGCAGCACCTGAGGACCGTGCTTCAGACCTTGAGAGAAAAGAAGTTGTATGCAAAATTTTCGAAGTGTGAATTCTGGCTAGATTCAGTGGCATTTTTGGGTCATGTAGTATCAAGTGAGGGGATCAAGGTAGATCCGAAGAAGATTAAAGTAGTGCAGAGTTGGCCTAGACCATCCTCAGCTACGGAGATCCGGAGTTTTCTTAGCTTGGCAGGGTATTACCGTCGATTTATAGAGGGTTTCCTGTCTATTGCTGCACCTATGACTAGATTGACCCAGAAAGGTGCTCCGTTCAGGTGGACCGAGGAGTGTGAGGAGAGCTTTAACTATAGCCCCAATGTTAGTATTGCTTGCTGGTTCGGGGTCCTATATGGTGTATTGTGATGCGTCGCACATTAGTCTCGGCGTGGTGTTGATACAGGACGATAGGGTGATTTCCTACGCGTCTAGACAACTGAAGGTGCATGAGATGAACTATCTTGTCCACGACCTCGAGTTAGCAGCTATTGTTCATGCATTGAAGATTTGGCGGCACTACTTGTATGGTGTCTCTTGTGAGGTCTACACCGATCACCGGAGTCTATAATATTTGTTTAAACAGAAGGATCATAACTTGCGGTAGCGGAGATGGTTGGAGCTGCTTAAGGATTATGACATCACCATTCTCTATCATCCCGGGAAGGCCAATGTGGTGGTCGATGCCTTAACTCCCAAGGCAGAGAGTTTAGGCAGTTTAGCATATCTACCAATAGCAGAAAGGTCTTTAGCCTTGGATGTTCAGGCCTTGGCCAACCAGTTTGTTAGATTAGATGTTTTCGAGCCGAGCAGAGTTTTGGCTAGTGTTGTTTCTCAGTGTTCTCTTTGTGATTGTATCAGAGAGCGTCAGTATGATGACCCTCATCTACTTGTCTTTAAGGACACGGTTCAGCACGGTGATGCCAAGGAAGTCTCCATTGTAGATGATGATGTATTACGGATGCAGGGCAGGCTATGTGTGCCCAATGTAGATGGGTTGCGTGAGTTGATTCTCCAGGAAGCTCACAGTTTGCAGTATTCCATTCACCTAGGTGCCGCGAAGATGTATCAGGACCCGAGGCAGCATTATTGGTGGAGGAGAATGAAGAAGGACATAGTGGAATATGTAGCTTGGTGCATAAATTATCAACAGATGAAGTATGAGCATCAGTGACCGGGTAGATTGCTTCAGAAGTTAGAGATTTTAGAGTGGAAATGGGAGTGGATCACTATGAATTTCGTTGTTGGGCTCCCACGGACTCAGAGGAAGTTCGATGCAGTTTGGGTGATAGTGGATAGATTGACCAAATGAGTTTATTTCATTCCTGTGGTTACTACTAACTTGTCGGAACAACTGGCTCAGGTTTACATTCGCGAGATTGTTAGGCTTCATGGCATGCCGGTATCTATCATCTCTGACCGGAGTACGCAGTTTACATCACAGTTCTGGAGAACCGTACATCGTGAGTTGGGTACTCGGGTGGAGTTGAGTACAGCATTTCACCCTCAGATGGACGGACAGTGATTAGAGGATATGCTTCGTGCATGTGTGATGGATTTTGGGGGTACTTGGGATCAGTTCTTGTCATTTGGGGAGTTTGCCTACAACAACAGTTATCAGTCGAGCATTCATATGGCACCGTATGAGGCTTTGAATTGTAGGCGGTGCCGGTCTCCACTGGGTTGGTTCGATCCGGGCGAAGCTAGGCTATTGGTACAGACTTGGTTTAGGATGCTTTGAAAAAGGTTAAATTGATTCAGGATCGACTTCGTACAACCCAGTCCAGGAATAAGAGTTATGCAGATCAGAAGGTTTGTGACGTTGCATTCATGGTTGGGGAGCGGGTCTTGCTCCGGGTTTCGCCCATGAAGGGTAATTGAGCCCTAGGTATATCAGGACTTTTGAGATCCTTAAGAGGGTTGGAGAGGTGGCTTACACACTTGCAGTTCTACCTAGTCTCTCTGCAGTGCATCCAGTGTTCCGTGTTTCCATACTACGAAAGTATCACAACAATCCGTCTCATGTGTTAGATTTCAGCTCAGTCCGGTTGGACAAGGATCTATCTTATGTTGAGGAGCAGGTGGTCATCTTGGACAGGCAGGTTCAAAAGTTGAGGTCGAATAACATTGCTTCAGTGAAGGTTCAGTGGAGGGGTCATCCGGTCGAGGAGGCGACTTGGGAGACCGAGCATGATATGCACAGCCGTTATCCTCATCTTTTCACCACTTCAGGTATGTCTCTATACTCGTTCGAGGACGAATGTTTGTTTTAAGAGGAGGAGGATGTAACGACCCGGCCGGTCGTTTGGTGAGTATTAGCCCTGAACCTCTATTTATTGCAAACTCTATTTCATTTTGTGGTTACGTAACTTGTCGGGAGGTTTGGTTTTTGGTTTCGGAGTGAAGTGGGACACATAGTCCCTAAAATAGAAGTTTAAGTCATAGAAATTGATTGTAGTTTTACTTGTATGAAGACGACTCCGAAATAGAGTTTTGATGGTTCCTATAGCTCCGTATGGTGATTTTGGTCTTAGGAGCGTGTTCAGATGTTGATTTGGAGGTCTGTAGGTCATTTCAGCGTTAATTGGCAAAAGTTGGAAAATTGGATGATTTTCGGAAAGTTTAATCAGGAGTGGAATTTTTTATATCGGGGTCGGATTTCGATTCCGGAAGTTGGAGTAGGTCCGTAATGTCAATTGTGACTTGTATGCAACATTTGAGGTTAATCGGACTTGATTTGATAGGTTTCGGCATCGGATGTGGAAGTTAGAAGTTTATAAGTTCATTAAGCTTGAATTGGGTGTGATTCATGTTTTTAGCATTGTTTGATGTGATTTGAAGGCTCGACTAAGGTCGTGTGATGTTTTAGGACTTCTTTGTATTATCGTTTGAAGTCCCGAGGTCCAAGGGGGTGATTCGAACCTTGTTCGGCGCATTTCGGGACTTGGAAGGAATTCTAAAGTTGCTGGTTATTCGAGTTCTGGTGTCCTTCTACGCATTCGCGATGATCCTCCCGCGTTCGCGTAGAGTAGTCTCAGCTTTGCTGGAATATTACCCTTCTTGTTCGCGAAGTAGATCACGCGTTCGTAAAGGAGCAGGTCCTGGTGCACTGCGATCGCGGATAGTGATTCGCGTTTGCGAAGAGGAAAGGCAGCTTGGGTGGGCTCCTGTGTTTGGTGTACTCGTTCGCGTAATGGGCTTCGCTATTGCGAAGCTGGTGGATCGTTTGAACCGTGTTCATGAGTGGACCCTCGCAATCGCGTAAGAGGGAAATTTGGCCACTAGCTTTTTGTGCTTCGCGAACACGAGGCAATATTCGCGTTCGCGAAGAAGAAATACCTGGGCAGCAGATTAAATTTCAAAATCGAGGGTTTTTCTCTCATTTTCTTTTTGGGACTTTGAGAGCTCGGATTTAGGCGAGGATTTTAGGGATTTTCATAGAAAAAATTTGGGTAAGGATTCTACACTCATTTTTGATTAATACCCATAATCTATCATTAATTTCTTCATTTAATTAAGGATTTGGGTTGAGAAATTAGGGGGGAAATGGTGAAAGTTCTTAGACCGAATATTTGGGATTTGAAAGGCGATTTGAGATCGGATTTGAGTAATTTTGGTATGGGTGAACTCGATATCGAATGGGTATTCGTATTTTGTGACTTTTACATGATTCCGAGACATGGGCCCGAGTCAACTTTTTGGGGCGATTTTTCAATTCGTTGCTAAAGTCTTAGATTTATTATTTAAATTAGTTTCTTATAGTTATATTTATAGTATGTAATTTTTTTGGCTAGATTCGAGCTGATCGGAGTTGTAAAGTCGAGGGAAAGGCATTCTTATTGATTGATTGAGCGAGATTTGAGGTAAGTGACTTGTCTAACCTTGTGTGGGGGAAACTCCCCTTAGGTTTTGGTATTGGGATGGTATTTTTAATACATAAAGGTCGTGTATGCAAGGTGAAGAGTGCGTACTCGGGTTAAATGTTGAAAAACCCGGTTCTTGCTGAGTAGTTTCTTTTAATTCCTTAACGGAGTTGCTCTAGCATGTGTAGTCATCATGTTTTGCCTAATGTCGCATGTGTACGTGTCTTAACTCTTACTTGCAATTATTGCAACATGCTTAGTTGAATTAACTGCTTCTGTGATTTTGTATTCAGTCTTTAACTGTAGGATTCCTTGCTATAAATTCATTGTTCCATAGGTTATGAGTGTGTATTTACTTTTGGGACTATGAGGCGGTACCTCGGGAGCTCCCCTGTTGTGTATTTATTTTTGGGACTACGAGGCGGTACTTCGGGAGCTCCCCTATTACATATTTACTTTTGGGACTATGAAGTGGTACCTCGGGAGCTCCCCTGTTATGTATTTACATTTGGGACTATGAGGCGGTACCTCGGTAGCGCCCATATTGTTTACCTCTATTTGCTGTGTTGTTACCTTTCTGTAATTTCTCATCGTTAAATTCTCAGTAATTTCATTATATTATTATATCTTCTTCCTTGTTTCCTTTTTATTCCATTAGGGACATGACCTGACCTCATCACTACTCTACCGAGGTTAGGCTTGGCACTTACTGGGTACCGTTGTAGTGTACTCATACTACACTTCTGCACATCTTTTTGTGCAGATCCAGGTACTGCTTACCAGACCAGGTACCAGTGAGCTAGACCGTACGTGGAGACTTCAAGGTACATCTGCCAGCGTCCGCAGACCTCGGAGTCCCCCTCTATCTTTATGATGTTATTTTTCTTATTTTTATTAGACTCAGATGCACAGAGACACTTGGCATTTCTCTTTAGAGCTTGTGATTTATTTCTACCGGATTTTGGGAGTTGTAACTATTTTGAATCGCAGTTCTTATTTATTTCAGATGTTGAGGTTGAGTTTTACCTTTACATTCAGTTATTCCGCATAATTGTTAGGCTTACCTAGTCTTAGAGACTAGGTGTCGTCACGACATCCTACGGAGAAAAATTTGGGTCGTGACAATTTGTATCTGACAAAGTTGTTGTATGCAAGAATGAAATGTATGTTGGAAAAGGCTACCTCACAGAGGGCCTTTTCAAACTCAATGTAATGGTTGTTGACAATATTAATAAAATTTCAGCTTCTTCTTATTTATTGGAGTCAAATGATTTATGGCATATTCGTTTAGGACATGTCAATTATAAAACCTTGCAGAAGTTAATTAATTTAGAAGTATTGCCTAAATTCGAGTGTAATAAATCAAAATGTCAAATATGTGTTGAATTTAAGTTTGTAAAACATCCTTATAAGTCTGTTGAAAGGAAGTCAAATCCTTTAGACTTAATTCATACTGACATTTGTGATATGAAGTCGACACCATCTCAAGGTGGGAAAAAGTATTTTATAACTTTTATTGACGATTGTACTCGATATTGTTATGTTTATTTGCTTAATAGTAAAGATGAAGCAATTGAAGCATTTAAGCAATAAAAGAATAAAGTGGACAATCAATTGAATAAAAAGATCAAAATGATTAGAAGTGATAGGGGTGGAGAATATGAATCTCCGTTTGCAAAAATATGTTGGAAATATGGAATTATCCATCAAACTACTACCCCCTACACACCCCAATCCAATGGAATCGCGGAAAGAAAAAATTGGACATTAAAGGAAATAATGAATTCTTTATTAATAAGTTCCGGATTACCGCAGAGGTTATAGGGGGAAGCTATCCTTATAGCTAACTGAATACTCAACAGAGTACCCCCACAGCAAAACGCAATCTGTTCCATATGAAAAATGAAAAGGAAGAAACCCCAACTTGAAATATTTCATTGTCTAGCAAAGGTACAAGTACCTTTACCCAAAAGGGTAAAAATCAGACCAAAAACTGTGGATTGGTTTTTTATTGGATATGCTACAAACAGTAAAGCATGTTGGTTTTTGGTTCATAAATCTGATAATCCCAAAATTCATGTTAATACGGTAATTGAATTAGATAATGTTGAATTCTTTGAAAGCATCTATCCATATAAAACTGAATCTGAGTCGTTATGTGAAAGACCTAAACGACCACAGAAGAACCAAAGGAAAATACTCCAAGTGAAGAAGATCCAAGGCATAGCAAATGTCAAAGAACATCTACTTCATTTGGACTAGATTTTGTGACATTCTTGCTTGAAAATGAGTCTCAAACTTTCAAAGCAGCTATGTCATCTTCTGATTCAGCATTTTGGAAAAAGGCAGTCAATAGTAAGATTCAATCAATTGTGGATAACCATACATGGGAATTGGTTGATCTTCCTCCAGGAAATAAGCCTTTAGGTTCGAAATGGATATTTAAACGAAAAATGAATGCTAATGGCACTATTGACAAATATAAGGCAAGACTTGTTGTCAAAGGTTATAGACAAAAGGAAGGCCTTGATTACTTTGACACCTACTCGCCAGTAACAAGGATAACATCTATTAGGGTGTTAGTGGCACTGGCTACCGTGTATGGTCTTGAAATCCATCAAATGGATGTTAAAATAGCTTTCTTAAATGGAAAATTGGAGGAAGAGATTTAAATGGAACACCCGAGGGTTTTGTGGTTCCGGGTAAAGAAACGAAAGTGTGAAAATTGGTTAAGTCACTTTATGGACTTAAACAAGAACCTAAACAATGGCATGCCAAATTTGACCAAACAATGTTGGCAAGTGGGTTTAAAATCAATGAGTGTGACAAATGTGTTTACATTAAAAACACTCCAGGTCATGAATTCATTGTTTGTTTATATGTTGATGACATGTTGATAATGAGCAAAAATATGGCAAATATAAATGCTACTAAGTGCATGTAGGCTAGCAAATTCGACATGAAAGACTTAGGGGTTGCTGATGTGATCTTAGGAATCAAAATTCACAAGGCTCCACAAGGTCTAGCATTATCATAGTCTCACTACATTGAAAAAGTACTTGACAAGTTCAAGTATCTGGATTTCAAGATTGCCAAGACTCCAATTGACGTTAGTTATGCACTTCAAAAGAATGAAGGTGAAAGTGGCTCACGGCTGGACTATGCAAGAGTATTGGGGAGTTTGATGTATATCATGAATTGTGCACGACCAGATATAGCATGTACTATTAGCAAACTGAGTCGGTTTACAAGCAATCCCAATCAAATACACTGGATGGAAATGAAACGAGTTTTGGGGTATCTGAAACATACCCAAAATTATGCTTTGCATTCTAACAAATATCCCTCCGTGATCGAGGGATATAGTGATGCAAATTGGATCACCGGATCATCTGAAGTTAAATCCACGAGTGGATATATTTTCACAATTGGGGGTGGAGCAGTGTCTTGGAAATCATCCAAACAAACGTGCACCGCCCATTCTATAATGGAATCTGAATTCATAGCTTTAGACAAGGCCGGTGAAGAAATTGAATGGCTCCGGAATTTCTTGGAAGATATTCCATTTTGGCCCAAACCTTTGGCACCTATATGTATACATTGTGATAGTCAAGCAGCAATAGGCATGGCAAGGAGCGCTATGTATAACGAAAAATCTCATCACATTCGACGGAGATACAATACCGTTAGACAACTGCTCTCCAGTGGTGTTATCACTATTGACTACGTAAAGTCAAGAGATAACATGTCAGATCCACTTACAAAAGGCCGAATAGAGAGGCAGTTGAAAGATCATCGAAGGGAATGGGATTAAGGCCTAGGACAAGTCATCATGGCGGTAACTCTACCTAGCAGACTGGAGATCCCGCGAGCTAGGTTCAAAGAGATCAAACAAAGTTATGAATGACGGTTCAACATTGTCAAATAACTCAACCCATTCTCGTGATGAAGACAATGTTCAAAAATAAGGGTAAAGCATTAAGGCTTTTTGATGAGTCAATAAAGCTTAAAGTTTTTTAATGATTTGCTAAGTCTGGCAGGAAATGACCATATAGTGTGTATATAGGATTACACATTTAGAAATCACCTATGTGAGTGTGAAGTGTAAGCCGCTTCAAGGGGAATAAAAGTAAAGTCCCAATCTTTAAGCACTCATGAAATCAGGCGATGTTCATGTCTAAAACGAATACAACCATGAGAACCATAGATGGTTAAGGGTTGATTGTGTGACTTATGTTGTCTAGGTATACAACAAAGCTCGAAGGTTCAAAGATATCAAATCTACCGATTGACCGAGTATATCCGATATAAGTTCACTACGGAAAATTTAAAGGGGAACCTACTTATCCAAATGCAATTAATCCTTGCATGTAAATCACACACTCGTCCGTGCATTCCTTTGTCTTATAGCCATTCCCCATTCATGTGGGGGATTATTGGGATTAAAATATTGGTGAATGGGAAATGTAGGAAAAAAAGTGGAGGAAAAATGAGCTCCCTTTTGCTTTGGAAAAAGCAAGTGTCCCCCATTGGCGGTGGAAAGAAAAATGAATGTGCTTATATTGAGAAAGTACTTCTCTTGGTGTTAAATAGTTTGGAAAATAAGTAAGCCTCGTGTTGTCGTCGTTGTCATCGTTGGCTTCGACTTTGGATTCAGATCGATTGATTGATTAATTTTTTTGGACAAAGTTTCTTTCAATTATTTAATTAATTTATTAAATTAATTAATGACCCAGAATAAAACAGGACCCACGACGCGACCTGGTCCGTTTCTTTCCCGGATTATTTTAAATTCTCTTTCTCGGAACATTTCAAACGGAAAATGTTCCCACCTATTCCAACAGCCATGGCTGTTTCTAAAAGGTTGCAAACCTTTTCAGAAACAGTGCCAGAAAATGGCTATAAATATGCCTTGATCCCAGAATCTTTCCTTATGAAATTTTCTGATCTTCTTCTTCTTCTGCACAAAATTTTCCAGTGTGTTTTACAACCATTGAGTGGTTCGCAGTTCATAAGAGTTTTTGGTACCAATATACTGGTGAGATAAATCATTCTATCCTGGGAGAATAATATTCCATCACCTCGGGCACTTGAGGGGAATAATTTCTGTCACGACCCAAAAACGACCGTCGTGATGGCGCCTATCATGGAACTAGGCAAGCCACAACTCGACAATTTCAACATAGTAAAACACTCTTTTAGAAATAATAGCGGAACAATTTATATTAAAGAAAAGCCATTTTAAAATAGAATTTAACCAAAATACGGTACAATCCATCCCAAAACGGGGGGTGTCATCGAGTACATGAGCATCTAAAACCAGAATACAGTCCACAACAGTATCTAGAGAATAAAACTAAAAGTGCAGATAGAATAAGGAAGGGAAATCAAGGCCCGTGAACGCCATGCAGCTACCTCGATAGTTCCCGAACTCTGATGCTTTAATCAGCAGCAGCCGCCGTGACCAGGAATGCTTGGATCTGCACACAAGGTGCAGGGAGTAACGTGAGTACATCCAACTCAGTAAGTAACAAGTCCAAACTTTAGACTGAAAGGTAGTGACGAACTCAACTGGTACAGATAAAATAGAAATAACTGTGCAGAAACGTAGGCATGCTCTCAAATCACATAGGCAACTCAAACAGTAAAGTAAAGCAGATCTGAACAGTGTAATGAATATAAATTTGTTATCTCTACATGCCAATGCACATACTGTAAGTGATGCACCATGCTGATAGTCTCAAGTGCTCACACTCTCAATATCTCAACCACCCGGTACTGTATATAGCCCATACGGCCCAGGGAAGATCCATCCCAGAATATATATAACACTGACCATAGGTCACCCAATACCAAGGAAAGGCCAATCCAGCCCTGTAGAGAAGATCCATCTCCAGGTATCAAGTACTTTGGACAAGATCCATGTCCAGGGAAGATCCATCCCTCAATAATATCAATCGCACTCACTGGGGGTGTGTTACAGACTCCGGAGGGGCTCCTACAGCCCAAGTGCTATCATAAAATCAATATAACCGCTGCTTCGTGCAGCCCGATCCCATAACTGTCACTCATAATCAGGCTCTCAGCCTCACTCAGTCATCAATCTCTCCAGTCTCACTCACGGGCTCACAATATCATGAAAACTAGACCGAAACAATGATACGATGTATCAGTAAAACAACTGAGACTGTGATATGATATGAAATGCATGAACATGACTGAGTATATAATATCAATGAAATCAGTGAGATGACAGCAAGAAATGACTATTAGGGGTCCCAACAGTACCGGCATGAAGCCTAAACATGATATCTAGCATGATTGACAGCTCAATTACTTTATCACAAGATGAAAACACGGATATCAACAAAATAGAGTCACTATACAGTGCCATGGAATCAACCAACCCACAATTCTCACGGTGCACTCTCGCACGCCCGTCACTTGGCATGTGCGTCACCTCAATACCAATCGTAAAGCACATAGTTCGGGGTTTCGAACCCTCAAAACGAAGTTTGAAAGTGTTACTTACCTCAGCTACACCAAATCCTACTCTGAAATACCTTTGCCCCTCGAATCGGTCTCCAAATGCCCTGAATCTAGCCACAAGCAGTACGAGATAATTAATATAGCCTAAAGGGATCAATTCCACGAGAAAACTACTAAATTATAGCCAAAAATCCGAAATCGGCTCAACCCGGCCCCCAGGCCCACGCCTAGAAATCCGACCAAAGTCATAAAACCCGAAAGCTCATTCACTCACGAGTCTAACCATACAAAATTTATCAAAATCCGATACCATTTGGTCATCCAAATCCCCAAAATCCACTCTCCAATTCTCAAGCCCTAAACCCCCAAATTTCACTTCAAAATCTCACTAATTAGGTGGGAAAATCAGTGGAGAAACAAGTTTTATGATCCAAAATAAGTATAAGAATCTTACCTCAATAATCACCTCAAAAATCTTCTCCAAAATCTCCTAAGTCTGAGTCCAAAATGTTGAAATAAGACTAAAATTGCGAACCCTTGCTTTTAAACCTTCTGCCCAGGCTTTTCGCATCTGCGGACCTATTGTCGCACCTGCGACGCCGCACCTATAGAATTTCCCTCGCAGGTGCGGAAATAACTTAAGGGGCTGGGTCCACATCTGCGAGCAAGGGGCCACACCTGCGCGCCGCTCCTGCGACCAAGAGACCGCACCTGTGACCCTCACCGCTCCTGTGCACAGACCAACTGCAGAAGCGAGGCCGCATCTGCGCAATTACCTCTGCATCTGCGAACCCAGCTTGGGCTGCGAAATTTCGCATCTGCACTTCTTCATCCGCACGTGCGAGTATGCACCTGCGGTCTCCCCACCGCAGGTGCGAAACCACCAAATATCAGAAAGCTTCAGCCATTTGCCTAAGTCCAAATTCAAATCGTTAAGCATCTGAAACACACCCGAGGCCCCCGGGACCTCAACAAAATATACCAACAAGTCCTAAAATACCATACGAACTTAGTCAGGCTCTCAAAACATGTCAAACAATAACAAAAACACGAATCACCCTCCAATCCAAACTTAATGAACTTCAAAATTTCCAAATTCCACAAACGACGCCGAAACCTATCTAACCATGTTCGATTGACATCAAATTTTGCACACAAATCATATCCAGCATTACGGACCTACTCCAACTTTCGAAATCGGAATCCGACCCCGATATCAAAAAGTCAACCCCCCTCCCCGGTCAAACATCCCAAAAATTCGACTTTCGCCATTTCAAGCCTAAATTAGCTACAGACCTCAAATTCACAGTTCGGATATGCTCCTAAGTCCAAAATCACCCAATGGAGCTAAGGGAACCGACAGAACTCCATTCTGGAGTTGTCTTCACACAGTTCCAACTACGGTCAAAATCGTAAGACTTAAACTTCCGTTTTAGGGATTACGTGTCCCAAAACACTCTGAAACCAACAACAAGACCTCCCAGCACGTCACATAAGCTGAAATATACACGGGGAAAGCAGAAAATAGGGGATCGGGCTATTACTCTCAAAACGACCGGCCGGGTCATTACAATTTTCTTAAGGACACACTGTGCATTCAATGGGCTCGATTTATTCCGAAATTATTTTCAGATATTATTTTGACATTCTGTTGCTGCTAACTTTCTGTTTCTGTTTTTTGTTTCAGAAAATTTATTGTTTCATTATTCATTATAGTAATACAAATTGGCTAACATCGTCCGTTGAATGCAACAAATATGGCCAGGATAATTATCTAAACATATTACTAAATATACAATGTTGTCATTTCATTACTTAACTCTAAAAGTTAAGCATATTGACTTTTCATAAAATAAATATACATTCTACTTGAGATGCATGAATTCATATTTATATTGTTTAGTCAGAATTATTTTAAGTAATGTAATGAATACAAAATTTCACGATGGTCATTATCTATTATAAAATATTTTTGTTTGATTACTCTTTAAGAAATTCCTTTAGTGTTGAAGGGCATAAAACTTTGACGAAATTGCTTTTATAAGTAATATAAAAATAATAATAGATAAAAAAAGTAAATATTTATTTTGACAATGTTTATGTCTTATTATTTGCGAATATAAGTGTTAGATCAAATATAAGTCCTACAACTATCAAGTTACAAAATTAATGTGCCAAGTATTATCTATCAATCTTTCTTTTTACCAATATAATTTAAGAATTAATATCCTCGGTTGAATAATTTTTCACTTGATATTAGAAATAATACAAGATGGAGTTCCTTCGTCTTGCACAAAGCTCCTTCATGGATCAATATTTTTACTTATTATTTCCAAAAATTTGTTTATTTTAACTTAATATTTTAAAGAGCAGTTTGCTTTCTTGGAGTCTCCCTGGCCATGCGATGAAATTATAAAAAATTAAGAGATGGATATACCTATTAAAGGAGGCAGAACTTGTAGAATTTCTTATACCTATTAAAAAAACACAGAAACCTTACATACTTTTAGGTGACAAAATCATATTCTCATATTAAAGCAACGATAAGTCCTTTTTTCATAAGTGATATGAATCTTGAAAATCATATTTTACAGTAAAAAATTCCTTATTAGCGGCTAAGTCGTACTTTCTCTTTTAAAAAAGCATCAATAAAAAATGTGCTCCTTCAGAAATCAAACTCATAAAAATAGTAGAGTAAAAGATTTTGACAACTAAAAATCGTGATCAGCTCCATACCATTAAAAGTGTCTTTGCCTGTTTCCATCCAAGTGCACTTCCGATATTAGCTACAAATATTTAGCTAGAACCAAAGACACAAAGAAAAAGAAATTAAACGCAAAACTTACATCTTCATAGACAAAAAAATAATATTTTGTCATATTAATTTGTCCGTGTGCTGTCTTTCAACAAATTACAAACAATCGTCTCTTCTAAAATTTTGCACATAAAACTTACGAAAAATATATTTATCTACATGTTTGTGTTCACATACACCCAATACATATTTTTATATATAATTAAATTTAGACAAATCGACCCAACCCGCCTTCAACATAGAAAGGAAGCAGAGAGTCTTGCCAATATATAATATGTAGCCACACATATTTATATTCGCGTACATTCGATATAAAAAATTGAAATATAAATAAGTATGAAGCAAAACCACTCAATCAAACACAACTGCTAGATAAGGAAGCATTGTAACATTGCAGAGAGTGAAAATATTACCAAAGCTTGAACAATTCCTTTGTACTCCTTTTTTTTTTTCTCCCTTAAATTCAGCCGCCACTTTTTTTCTTTTTAGAGAAAAAGCACTGTAACATTGCAGAAAGTGAAAATATTACCAAAGCTTGAACAACTCCTTTGTACTCCTTTTTTTTTTCCCTTAAATTCAGCCGCCACCTTTTTTCTTGCTAACCTAAAAAATAATCTAATACAAATTTCTTTGACTACGATGCTAAAAACGTTTTATAACCATATGAATAATGCGAATCCTAATAGTAAACAACTACCCAATAGTAAACAACTACCCAGGCTCGCGAACGCAATTGCCAGGGGACAGACCATCGCGAACGCGTACAACCCCTCACGAACGCGAAGGTCACTACACTTCGTGATAGCGTCAGGCCAAGAAGGGCTGACGCCTAGTGACTTAAATGTCCCAAAGATAGGATTTCCTTCATTTTTCACCATCTTCACAATAGAGCTCAGCCTAAAGGCGGTTTTGAAGAGGAATTTTATCCCCAATTCATAGGTTAGTATATTTTAACTCGTTTTCTTCCATTTCCATCAACACCCATTAACTTCTAACCTTAATCTATGTTCTTTCATGGTAGAAAATTAGGAATTTGGGTAGAATTGGAGGTTCTTTGTAAAATTGAGATTTAGACCTCAAATTGAGGTTGAATTTCGAAACTAATCACAAAATCGGCCCCGTAGGTGAATGGATAATTTGGTTTTAGTCCGAATCTCGGGTTTTGACCAAGCGAGCCCAAGATTGACTTTTGTTGACTTTTTGAAAAAGTATAAATATCTTTGCTTTATATTGTAATTAATTTCTCTAGTGTTGTTTGATGATATTAAGTCGATTTTGGTTAGATTCGATTGGTGTGGAGGCAAAATTTAGAGAAAAGGCCCCGGTTGAGCTTTGACTTGATTGCGGAGTGAGGTAAGTATTGGGTTTAACCTTAATTTGAGGGAATGAGGTATACTTGAACTATATGTTATGTGAATTACGTGTGTAACGCCGAGGTGACGAGTGTATATATGCCGTCAAAATAATTATTTCCATGCTTTCTCATATTTCATGAGTGTCTTATTCCATGTCTTAACTGTTACATGTATTAATTACTTTCTATGCTGTAATTTATTACTTAGTCATTAATTATTCTTGTATTGGAATATTTCGTCCCTTCCATGACCCCGTGATTAATTGCTACTTGCTTTAATTGTTTTACTTGTACTCCTTAATTGTCACGTACTTGACTTGTCTTGTTGCTATTGTATTATTCGTAGCATTCCTTTTATTTGTACATGGTTCCTTTATTGGTTTTGTCACGACCCAATTTCCCCTCCGTGTGACGTCGTGACGGCACCTAGTCTCTACAACTAGGTAAGCCTAATATTTTGCGGCATAATGAAATAAAAATATAAATTTAACTAACTATTTAAAAATACACAATAAATCTCAAAATTCGGAACATCGTGAATCACAAACTACAAAAGGAAAAATTTAGTGTCTCTATACATCAGAATCTAACAAGGAAAAATACAGAGGATAATCGACATGAGAAAGAGTAGAAGGGGACTCCGAGGTCTGCGGACGCGACAGATATACCTTGAAGTCTCCAAAGCTGTCCCGGCTTACTAATAGTGCGGCTGATAAGGTGCACCTGGATCTGCACACAAAAAAATATGTGCAGAGAGTAGCATGAGTACACCACAATCGGTACCTAGTAAGTGCCAAGCCTAACCTCGGTCGAGTAGTGACGAGGTCAGGTCAGGGCCCTACTGGTAAATATATAATAAAACAATATAGAGTGTAATACCGCAATAAAATAAAGGCTGAAATTTAACAATAATGAAATCATAGAAGGTAACAACTCAATACACAGAAACACAATAGGGGATCTCTCGAGATACCGTCTCGTAGTCCCAAACATAAATGTGCAGGGGGATCTCCCGGAATACCATTTCGTAGTCCCAAAGTAAATATGCAAGACAGAGGCATCTCCCAGAATACCATTCCATAGTCCCAAAGTAAATATGCAGCGCGAACGATAGAAATACAACTACATCACAACATTCTTACAATTTAGACTAAGTACCGGTCAGAGAAGAAGAAGGAAATTCACTAAGCATGCTGCACAAAATTCACATGAACAATTAAGACACATAAACATATTATATTAGACTAAACATGATAGCTACACATATTGGAATAACTCAATTAAGAATGAAAATAGATTTGTACTCATTAAAATGGTATAACTCAAAATAACAGGAAAACATGTTGCTGCTCAGTAAGAAAATCAGTTTTTACCACAACTAACCCGTGTATGTACTCGTCACCTCACGTACATGGCGCTCACATATCACAATAGTTCCAAATCTTAAGGGGATTTCCCCCACACAAAGTTAGGCAAGTCACTTACCTCGAACCAAACTCAATCAATCAGTCACAATGCCTTTCCCACGAATATCCGGCTCTGAATGGCCCAAATCTAAACAAAAGCAATTACATATCATAAATACAACCATAATAGACTCATCTAATTAATGAAATCAATACTTTAATAAAAATTCCGAAATTAACTCAAAAATTGCCCGTGGGGCCCACATCTCGAAATCGGGTAAAAGTCACAAAATACAAATGCTCATTCAGTCACGAGTCTAACCATATAAAAACTACTCAAATCCAACCACAAATCCCCTTTCAAAACTCGAAATCTTTGTTGAAGAAGTTCTTCCAAAGTTTTCCCAATTTCAACCCCAAAATTCGAAATTAAATGATGAAATCAACCTTAGATTAGTGGAATATAACCATAAAGGAGTTAGGAATCATTACCCAAAAACATCCTCCGAAAATCTCTCAAAATTCCGCCTTCTACCGAGCTCTCAATCAAATTTTTGTGTTATGAACTCAACCCTTGTTTTTGAACCTTAAATTCTGCCCAGGTGCGTTCTTCTTCGCGAACGCGACATCACGATCGCGAACGCGATGAACAATCTTCCACTGGCCCAAAATTTCTCCTTCTCAAATGCGAGGGGACTCTCACAAACGTGTACCTTCCACTGACGGACCCTTCGCGAATGCGTAGGCTTAATGCCCGAAGCTCCTTCTGCCCCGTTCCTCTACGCGAACACGAGGACCATATCGCGAATGCGTAGGCTTAAGATCCCACACCTTCACAAACGTGGGTACAACATCGCCAACGCGAAGAACAACTTAGCTTCCTTTCCCAGATGCTCTACGCGATTGCGAGGCACCTCTCGCGAACGCGATGAAGTATATTTCTGCAATAAAACACCAGAAATCTGCTACTTCTCTAAGTCCAAAAATGACCCGTTGAGCATCCGAAACGCACCCGAGGCTCCCAGGACCTCAACCCAAAACACCAACAGGTCCTAAAACATCAAACAAACTTAGTCGAGCCCTCAAATCACATCAAACAATGCTAAAATCACGAATCACCCTCCAATTCAAACTTAAAGAACTTGAAACTTCAAAATTCTACAACTGATACTGAAACCTATCAAACCACGTCCGATTGACCCCAAATTATGCACACAAATCATATTGAATATTACAAACCCACTCCAACTTCCGGAAATGGAATCCGACCCCGATATCAAAATTTCTACTACCGGTCCAAAACTGCAAAAAATTCAACTTTCGGTAATTCAAGCCTAAATAAGATACGGACCTCCAAAACACAATTCAGACACGCCCCTAAGTCCAAAATTACCTAACAGGGCTAACAGAACCGACAGAACTCCATTCCGGAGTCGTCTTCGCACAGTTTCGACTATGGTCAAAATTCTAAGACTTAAGCTCCCGTTTTAGGGACTAAGTGTCCCAAAACACTCTAAAAACTAAAATGAACCCTCCCGACAAGTCACAACAACAAAAATAAATATGGGAGAAGTAGTAAATAAGGGATCGGGACTATTACTCTCAAAACGACCGCCCGGGTCGTTACATCCTTCCCCTCTAAAAATAATCATTTGTCCTCGAACGAGCATAAATACATACCTGAAGTGGTGAAAAGGTGAGGGTAACAGATGCGCATAACATGCTCGGTTTCCCAAGTCGCCTCCTCGACCGACTGTCCCCTCCATTGAACCTTCACAGAAGCAATGTTCTTTGATCTTAGCTTTCTGACCTGCCTGTTTAAAATAGCCACTGGCTCCTCAACTTAAGATAGACCCTTGTCCAACTAGACTGAGCTGAAATCCAACACATGAGACGGATCGCCATGATACTTCCGGAGCATAGAAACATAGAATACCGGATGAACTCTTGCTAGAGTGGGAGGCAGGGCAAGCTTATAAGCAACCTCCCCAACTCGCCGCAACACCTCAAATGGACCAATGAACCTTGGGCTCAGCTTGCCCTTCTTTCCAAACCTCATAATGCCCTTCATAGGCGAAACCCAGAGCAAGACTCGCTCTCCAATCATGAATGCCACATCGCGAACCTTTCGATCCGCATAACTCTTCTATTTGGACTGGGCTGTGCGAAGTCTATCCTGAATCACCGTCACCTTTTCCAAGGCATCCTGAACCAAGTCTGTACCCAATAATCTGGCCTCGCCGGGCTCGAACCAACCCATTAGGAACCGACACCGCCTACCGTACAGAGCCTCATACGGTTCCATCTGAATGCTGGACTATGATGACCCAAAATGTCATCTTTAAATTTAATAAGTAATTCTGTGTTCTAAAACCTCAAAAAGTACCATTTATCATTTCTTGACTTGCGTGCACAGTCCGTACAATTTTTCGAAAAGTTTTCGTGTGAAAAATGGATTAAAATGTGAAAATGAGCCTTAACACTCAACTGAGTTGACTTTGGTCAACATTTTGAGAAAACGGACCCGGATCAGTATTTTGACAGTTCCGGTAGCTCCATATCATGATATGGGACTTGGGCGTATGCCCAGAATTTAATTTGGAGGTCCCTAGCTCAAGTTATGACCATTTAACTGAAACTAGTAATTTAAAGGATAAAGATTTTCAAGTTTGACCACGGGGTTGACTTTTTGATATCGGAGCCGGAATTCGATTCTGGAAATTTGAACAGATCCGTTATGTCATTTATGACTTGTGTGCCAAATTTGAAGTCATTCCAGATTCATTTAATATGTTTTGGCACGAGATTTGCAAATTTAAAGTTTAAAACTCAAAGTTCGAATTGGGGCGTGAATTGTAATTTCTGTATCAGTATTGTTTGACATGATTTTAGACCCCGAGTCAGTCCGTATTATGTTACGGGACTTGTTGGTATATTCGGACGGGGTCCCGAGTACCCCGAGTGTGATTCGAATCGAAATCAGAACAAGAATTGGACTTAAGCAAAATCTGAAATTTTGGGTTCTGGTGTAATCGCACCTGCGGATTTTTGACCACAGGTGCTAGCTCGCAGAAGCGAGCCTTCCATCGCAGATGCGGGACTGAGCTGGCCTGGGGTTTTCACAGGTGCAGCCTTTTTGCGTAGATGCGGATGTTGCAGGTGTGATAGGGGTGTCCGCAGATACGGAACTTCACCTGGCAGCGTGGCATCGCAAATGCGAGTCTGCAAATGCGAAAATTTTATATGCAGATGCGAAATGACTAGGCAGAGCCCATAAATTCGGAAGTCGCCATTTTTACTCATTTTTTAGTTTTAAGTCTCGGATTTGGGCAATTTCTAGGGGGATTTTTACGACTTTGAATTGGGTAAGTGTTCTTTAACCAAAAGTGATTATATTTCACAAATCCCTGTCTATATTCATCATTTATTTCGGATTAATATGGGAGAAATTGGAATTTTTGTAAAACTTTTCAAAAACGAAAAATTAAAATTTGAAGGTCCATTTGATATCGGAATTGGACAGATTTGGTATGGTTGAACTCGTATCGGAACGGGTGTTCGGATTTCGTGAGTTTTTCCGAAATTTGAGACGTGGGTCCCACTGCCGAATATTTTAATGAATTTCGGATTTTTATCTGCAAAATTTGTAAATTCATATGGAATTAATTCCTATGATTCGTATTGAATATATCAAATTATTTGTGAATAGATTTGAAGCTTTCGGAGGCAAATTTAAAAGGAAAAGCTGTGGTTGAATAATTGATTGGAATTTGCAAAGCGAGGTAAATGTCGGGGTTGACCTTGACTTGAGGGAAAAAAACCCTTAAATTATTTGTTATGTGAATTGCATGTGAACGACGTATAGGTGAGGTGACGAGTGTCTATGCTTCGTTAAATTAATTGTTTGCCTGCTTACTTGAAAAATCATTATTTTTAATCATAAATTAATTATTATAATAATTGTTTCTCTCTTATTCTTTGCCAAATATTAATTCTTGACTTCGTGCATTAATTTTTTCGTGCTATTTGAATTATGTGTTTTAATTTTAAACTGCCTATTTTCTCCCTGATCTCTATAATAATTTCCTATTTGTCATTGTTTGTTTCATGATTAAATCATAATTATTGTATTCTTGTTGTATTATGATTTTATATTAATTATTGCATTTATTGGGGAAATTTCTTCTATAAGAATTGATTGAAATGGAAATATTAGGATCGGGTTGCACGCCGCAACAGACTTATTAAAAGTTAATATTGGAGGATCGGGTTGCACGCCGCAACAGACTTATTAAAAAGTTAATATTTGAGGATCAGGTTGCACGCCGCAACAGACTTATTAAAAGTCTATATATATACTTGATTGAAATAAATATATGACAGACTTGATTAAAAGGAAAATATTGGGAGAGCGGGTTGCACGCTGCAATAGAATTGGTTGAAATAATAATGGATTATGACTGTTGGGTTGGCTTCAATTATGATAAATGAGTTACCTGATTTATTTCTATTATTTGTGATTGTTATTAATATTGCGTACAGGTTAATGTAAGTGAACCGCCTTAACCTCTTCACTACTTCGTCCAAGTTAGGCTCTGCACTTACCAATACATGGGGTCAGTTGTACTAATACTACACTGTGCACTTTTTGTGCATATTTTGGAGTTGGTCCCAGCGGTGTACCATAGACTTGCTCGGATTTCAGCTACCAGAGGAGACTTAAGGTAAAACTGCATGGCGTCCGCAGTTCTGAAGTCCCCGTCTATTTTACTTTAGCTGTGTGTTTATTTCCAGACATCTTTATTGTATTCAGACCATTATTTGTATTTATTCTAGAAGCTCGTGCACTTGTGACATCAATTCTGGGATGGTATTTAGACACCGTTATTTTTATGGATTCAAAATTTGCTTCCGCATTTGTTTATTTGATTATTAATAATTTATATATTGTTTAAAAATTGGTTAATATCATTCTAACGTTGGCTTGCCTAGCAAGTTAAATGTTAGGCACCATCACGGTCCGAAGGTGGGAATTTTGGGTCGTAATAGTTGGTATCAGAGCACTAGGTTACATAGGTCTCACGAGTCACGAGCAAGCTTAGTAGAGTCTGAAGGATCGGTACGGAGACGTCTGTACTTATCTCTCAGAGGCTATGAAGTTTAGGAACAATATCACTTCTTTCTTATTCTGTCGTGCGGTTTTATTCTATCATCGATGATTGAACCATTCTACTCTTATTCTCTCGTAGATGGTGAGAACACGTAATACCTCTACTGATGGTCAGGGACCAGAACCCCCGGTGGCAACTATGGCCAGGGGTCGAGATCAAGGTCGTGCTAGAGGCCGAGGCAGAGGCTGAGGTAGAGCTCAGTCCAGAGCTCGAGCAGCTGCACCTGTTGTAGAACCTCAGGTAGACCTTCAGGAGGAGGTCCCAGTTCAGAATGTACCAGTTGGTCCAGTTCAGGTCCCGGAAGGATTCATAGCCACTCTAGTGCTTCAGGACGCTCTAGTCCGATTGGTGAGTCTTATGGAGGGTGTGGCCCAGAATGATACATTTCTAGTGGCACTGGCCATCTCACAAGATGGGGGAGGAGCACAAACTCCCACTACTCCCGCTCCGGAGCAGATGGCTCCCCAGAATCAGGCTCCAGCAGCCCCGCCAATTGGGGTAGTTCAGCCAGTTGTTGCGACACAGACCGGTGATAGGCCCGCCATGTCTGTTGAGGCCTTATTGAGATTGGATAAGTTCACTAAGCTCTTTCCAGTTCACTTCAGTGGTACACCTTCTGAGGACCCACAAGATTATCTTGAACACTGCCATGAGGTGCTGCAAAATATAGGTATAGTTGAGACCAATGGAGTTGATTTTGTTGTATTCCAGATAACGGGTTCCGCCAAGAGGTGGTGGAGAGATTACACATTGACCCAACTAGTCGGATCACCTGACTTACCTGGGAGCAGTTCTCTTAGCTATTTCTGGAGAAGTTCCTCCCTATCACACTGGGAGAGAATTCCGCAATCAATTTGAGCGTCTACAACAGGGCAGTATGACTATTACTCAGTATGAATCCCGTTTTGTGGATTTGGCCCGTTATGCTCTCCTTTTACTACCTACGAAGGAAGAGAGAGTGAGGAGGTTCATTGAGGGACTCACTCACCCTATCAGACTTCAGATGGCCAAGGAGACCGGAAGTGAGATTTCTTTTCAGGAGGCTGCTAATGTCGCAAGGAGGAGCGAGATGGTTCTTGCACAGGAAAGAGGGCAGAGGTCTGATAAGAGACCTCGTCAGTTTGGTGGTTACAGTGGTGCCTCGTCTGGAGGCAGGGGTAATTTCTTTAGGGGTCATCCTCCCAGACCATTTCATTCAGCACTTCATGTATCTCCCGGTGCTTCAGGAACTCACGGTCCTATTATGCCTTACTCTATGCAGCCAGTATTCAGTGCACATTCAGCTCCTATCAGTGCACCACCACTCTAGAGTTACTACAGTGGTTATCCGACCCATCTGGTCCAGCTTCAACTTCAGCATCCATGGCATCAGGATGTGTGTTATGAGTGTGGGAACATTGGTCACGTCAGGAGGTATTGCCCTAGATTGGCGAGTAACAGATCTCGACAAGATTCTCGTGCCATCATACCGGCACCGGTTGCTTCACCGCCTGCTCAGCCAGCTAGAGGTAGGGGTCAGGCAGCTAGAGGTGGAGATAAGACCATTAGAGGTGGAGGTCAGACCGTTAGAGGTGGAGGCCAGCCAGTTAGAGGCCGTCCCAGAGATGCAGTTCAGAGTGGTGGGGCCCAGCCCCGATTTTATGCTTTTCTAGCTAGGCCTGAGGCCGAGTCATCTGATGTTGTGATCACAGGTATTATTCCAGTTTGCCATAGAGATGCTTCAGTTCTATTTGATCCAGGATCTACTTATTCCTATGTGTCCTCCTATTTTGCTTCATATTTGGTTATGCCTTGTGATTCTCTGAGTGCTTCTGTGTGTGTATCTACACCGATGGGAGACCCTGTTATAGTAGATCATATCTATCATTCGTGTGTGGTTACTATTGGTAATCTTGAGACTAGTGTGGATCTTCTACTTCTTGATATGGTAGATTTTGATGTCATCTTGGGTATGGATTGGATGTCTCTTTATCATGCTATATTGGACTGTCATGCCAAGACAGTTACCCTAGCTATGCTGGGGTTACCTCGGTTAGAGTGGAAAGGAACTCCTGGCCATTCTGCCAACGAGGTTGTTTCTTATTTGAAAGCTCGGCGTATGGTAGAGAAAGGGTGTCTAGCCTATTTGGCTTATATTCGCGATCCTAGTGCGGATGTCCCTTCTATGGACTCAGTACCAGTTGTTCGTGAATTTTCAGAAGTATTTCCTGTAGATCTGCCGGGGATGCCACCCGACAGAGATATTGACTTCTGTATTGATTTGGCTCCGGGCACTCAGCCCATTTCTATTCCACCATACCGTATGGCCCCACCAGAGTTGAAAGAATTGAAAGAGCAGTTACAAGACTTGCTTGATCAGGGATTCATTAGACCCGGTGTCTCGCCCTGGGGTGCACCATTATTATTTGTAAAGAAGAAAGATGGCTTGATGCAGATGTGTATAGACTATCGGCAGTTGAACAAGGCCACTATCAAAAACAGATATCCGCTTCCAAGAATTGATGACTTATTTGATCAGCTTCAGGGTGCCAAGGTATTTTCGAAGATTGATTTGAGATCTGGTTACCATCAGTTGAAGATTAGAGCATCTGATGTCCCTAAGATAGCTTTTGGGACTCAGTATGGGAAGTACGAGTTCCTAGTGATGTCATTTGGGTGGACAAATGCTCCAGCAACATTTATGGATTTGATGAATCGGGTATTCAAGCCTTATTTGGATTATTTTATGGTTGTATTCATTGATGATATCTTGATTTACTCCAGCAGTCGAGAGGAGCATAAGCAGCATCTTCGAAGTGTGCTTCACACCTTGAAGAATAATCAGTTATATGCCAAATTTTCAAAATGTGATTTTTGGTTAGACTCAGTTGCCTTTTTGGGACATGTTGTATCGGCAGAAGGCATAAAGGTGGATCCTAAGAAGATTAAGGCTGTTCAGAATTGGCCTAGACCTACTTCGGTTACAGAGATCCGGAGTTTCCTAGGTTTGTCATGTTATTATCGTCGGTTCGTGGAAGGGTTTTCATCTATAGCAAGCACATTGACCAGACTAACCCAGAAGGGTTTTCCATTCAGATGGTCAGATGAGTGTGAGTTGAGATTTCAGAAGCTCAAGACCACTTTGACTACGGCACCAGTATTGGTATTACCCACAGGTAGGGGTGGCTAGTGGGCCGGTTAGGATCGGGACCGGCCCAGGACAGCAAGCCCACATAGGCGGTGGGCCTAAACGGTCCTAACCGAATAGGCCGGGACCGTGGGGTGGTGGGCCGGGTAGTGGGCCGGTCTCATAGGGGAGGCCCGCGAGACCGGGACCGTTTAGGACCGGGACCGGCTCAGAAGTGGGCCTGTTCAAGCGGTCCTAAACGGGCCCAACGGATAATTTTTTAAATTTTTTTTTTGACCGTTTGGCCATTTAAAAACTAGCCGTTTGGTCTGCCAAAATAACCGTTGGCTATTTGCAAAATAGCCATTTAACCCCCCAAATTTTGTTTTAACCCCAAATTTTTTATAATTATACTTTTTCCCTATTTTCAACTATAAATACCCCCTCATTCTTTCATTTTTCTCACAAAGTTATCAATCTCTCTCAATCTCTCTCTAATATTCTTCTATAATTGCTTACTTAATTGTTACAATTTGTGCAAAATTGTGAAGTTGGTGAATTGAAGTCTTCAAGTCTTCAATGATAATTATTTTTCAACAAGTTGTTCGTCAATTCGGTAAACTCGTTCCAACTCTTAAGTTTTAATATTATAGTTTTTTTTGTTTTATTTACTTTGCTTGATTAATTAAGATGGCTTATTCCCTAAAAAAAATTTTTAGTAAAAATAAGGAAAAATCCAAGAGTGGTGAATCTAGTGGCCAATCTGTTCTTCCTCCACTTCCCCCGGCTCCCCGGCCAAAACCTGTTACCCGTCCTACACCTGCTATTCTTGATAGCGATAATAGTTTATTACAATTTACCGAGAGTCAATTTTGCCATAATATTGCACCTGGTGAACAATTAAACCATGAATATATGAATGCTCTTTATGGTAATCCAACTATTGATGAAAATGATGATGAAGAAATAGATTTTGATGAAATGCAACCAGATGACGATATACCCACTAGTCCTGCTCCTGAAGTTAACCCAACTAATAATAATCCAAATGATCCCCCGTCTGACCCTCCTGTTACTGCCCCTACTTTTTCTAGACAACCTTCTAAACGGGCAGAAACATCTCTTGTTTGGCCATTTTTTACTCAACTAAGAGAAAAAAATAGGGCTAAGTGTAAAACTTGTGGCAAAGAGTTAGTTTTTAAATATGTTGGAAGTCGGGGGGGACGGGAAGTTTGACTAGACATATATTGCTACACCCTCATTGCTACACCCTCAAGATAAAGCTAGATATTTTCGTATGAAAGCTTTGGCCGAGGGGACAAGTGCACCTAGTATGGCTGACCTTAATACCGGTTCAAATCAATTTCAATCGGGAATTAACACTGTTACCGGTGGTATTTTATATTATGATCCAAAAGAAGATCGGGAAGAACTGGCAAAAATGGTTACTGTTATGTGCTTACCCTATAGTTTTCCTTCTAACCCTCACTTTGTGCATTATATTAGAAAAGTTTATAATCCTACTTATAAAGGTTTTCCTCGCACAACCGTAAAGAGTGATATTTATAAATATAAACATGAATATGAACAATATTTGCACTATTTATTTACTCATATAAATTATAGTGTTGCTATTACAACTGATATTGGTAGAAGTGATAATGACTGTGATTACCTTACTGTTACCAGTCATTGGATTGATGCGGATTGGATAATGCAAAAGCGCATTATTGCTTATAGAATAATTAACTCACGTCACACATGGCAGTTTATTTCTAGCACGATTACGGATATTTGTAGATATTTTTGCATTAGTGATAAAATAATGTCAGTTTCAATGGATAATGCTACTAGTAACACAAATGTTGTAGCCTTGCTTACCACTACACTAAGTCCTGCATTTAGTAACATTTTTCATGTTAGATGTATTTGTCATATTTACCATTTAATTGTGGGTGATGGTATGCGAATTTTAAATGTTGAAATTGAAAAGGTTAAAATGGATCTTAATTGGCTTTTTTATTCAAACCGTAGAAGTAGACTTAGAGAATATTTTAAAAGATGCGATGAATTTGGCCTAAGAGAAAGAAAGGTTCCTAAACCTTGTCCAACTAGATGGAATTACATGAATGAAAGTTTAGTTGTTGCATATGAATATAGAAACCCCATAAACTCAACGTTTAATGCTCATGTAAGTGATGATGATGAGCACCTTACAAATCCGGATTGGGCTGATGTTAAAATGCTTGTAGATTTTTTAGAAAAATTTCATATTGCTACAAATGAATTTTCTGGGCAATATTATCCTACTATTTCTATCTGTTTAGTTTATATTGCAGAACTTGTAAATTTGTTTGATCATTTTTCAGAGGGTGGGGAAATTTATCAACTTGCTATTGTTTCCATGAGAAAAAAATTTAAAAAATATTTTTTCCCTATTCCCCCTATTTATGGTGTTGCTGCATTGTTAAATCCTACTATGAAATTAGGAGGTCCTCAATTTTGTTATGAAACTGTTTATAATGGTTTAGCACTTGAAGATGAGGAGTTGTCTACACTTGCGGACGCAATAGCCTCAATTAAAATAAATGTTCAAACTATTTATAATGCTTATCAAGTTGCATTAGATCATGCTAGACCAAATGTTCCAACTCCTTCTTCTTCTAGTTCTCAATCATCTAAAAGAACTACGGGAGTAAGAGCACTTAGTGCTTGGGCAGGGTTCAGGGGTTCTCAAGGTTCTAGTACTAGTGATTTTTCACAACTAAATGAGCTTGATGTTTATTTGTCACAGGGAATTGAGGAAGTGAATCCCGACGGCTTCTTTAATATTTTGGAATGGTGGAAGGACAAAGAAAAACACTTTCCGATTCTTTCAAGGATGGCCCGAGACATTTTAACTATTCAAGCTTCAACAGTGGCATCAGAGAGCGCTTTCAGTCAAGCAAGACTTCAACTCGGTGATTATAGAGCGTCTATGAGGGAGAGCTTGGAAAATCAGTACTTTTCAGAGATTGGATCCGTTCGGAAAGAAGAAATTTTGGACTTGCTAAATCACAACCAGAGGTAGACGAAGCTTATGAAGAAATGCTAGCTGAACTTGCGGAGGATGATGCTTCGCCTGGAAGCGGTGATGACCAAACTTCATTTCCTCCACCACCAACAGAAATTCCTCCTGACCTTGAAGGATTTATGAAATTTGTAAGAGATACCATGTAAATTAATATGTAACTTGTATTTTGGCACATCTTGATTAGTTTCTTTTTCTTCTCAATGGTGGTATTAGCACCTTGTTGTGCTCATTCCATAGGGGGGAGGAAGACTAAGAAAGATATTGCCATGATTTTTTAATACTATAATAAAAATATAACGCATTGCTTTGAATATCTCTTTATAATATTTTTGTCTTTTTATATACCTTAAACTATACATATAGTATAATATAGTATATACTATACTCTCTCTCTCTCTCTCTCTCTCTCTCTCTATATATATATATATATATATATATATATATATATATCTTAAGATGTATATATAGTATATAAATCGAATATTAATGTATAAATCTTAAGATGTATATATAGTAAATCGAATATAGCTTATATATCTTAAGATGTATATATAGTATAGTATAGTATATATATTATAACGCATTGCTTTGAATATCTCTTTACAATATTTTTGTCTTTAAATTTGAATTAAAAAATTTAGGTGACAATTCTATAATATAATTTACTAGGAATTGCCTTAGATATTTTTATTACTATTTTTTTTCTCTAACTTGTATAAAAATAATTTAAAAAATAGAAAGTTTCTGTTGGGCCCGCTTAGGACCGTTTGGGCCCGCTTAGGCCAGGGACCGGCCCACTTAACACGGGACCGCTAGTTCGTGGTCCCGGTCACGGACCGGTTCCAACGAGAAGCCCGCGAAGCCCGGGACCGCTTAGGACCGGCCCGCCTAGGACCGGCCCACTTAGGACCGGACCACTTAGGACCGGACCCGCGAAGCCCATTTAGGACCGGGCCCAGCCTACATGCCACCCCTACCCACAGGTTGAGGATAATATACGGTATATTGTGATGCATCTCACATTGGGCGTGGTGTAGTATTAATGCAAAATGGCAAGGTAATTGCATATGCTTTACGACAGTTGAAAGTTCACGAGAAGAATTATCCTGTTCATGACTTAGAATTGGCAGCCATTCTTCATGCACTGAAGATTTGGAGGCATTACCTCTACGGTGTCTCGTGTGAGGTATTTACTGATCATCGTAGCCTTCAGTATCTGTTCAAACAAAAAGATCTTAATTTGAGGCAGAGAAGATGGTTGGAGTTGTTGAAAGACTATGATATCACCATTTTGTATCACCCCGGAAAGGCCAATGTGGTGGCCGATGCTTTGAGTAGAAAGGCTGTGAGTATGGGCAGTCTTGCGTATATTCCGGTTGGTGAGAGGCCATTAGCTGCAGATGTTCAGACTTTGGCTAATCAGTTCGTGAGGTTAGATGTTTTAGAACCCAGTCGGGTTCTAGCTTGCACAGTCGCTCGGTCTTCTTTATATGAGTGCATCAGAGAGAGGCAATATGGTAATCCTCATTTACTTGTCCTTAAGGACACGGTGCGGCACAGTGATGCCAAACAAGTTGCTGTGGGGGAAGATGGAGTTCTGCGAATGCAGGGCCGTATTTGTGTGCCTAATGTGGATGGGCTTCGTAATAAATTCTTGAAGAGGCACACAGTTCCAGTTATTCTATTCATCCAGGTACCGCTAAAATGTATCAAGATTTGCGGCAACATTATTGGTGGAGGAGAATGAAAAAGGATATAATTGCACATGTAGCTCTGTGTCTTAATTGTCAGCAAGTTAAATACGAGCATCAGAGACCTGGTGGTTTGCTTCAGAAATTAGAAATTCCTGAGTGGAAGTGGGAGCATATCACTATGGATTTTGTTTTTGGGCTCTCACAGACTCAGAGAAAATTTGACGCAGTTTGGGTCATTATGGATAGGTTGACCAAGTCAGCCCATTTCATTCCAGTGGCAGTTACCTATTCTTCAGAGAGGTTAGCTAAAATTTACATTCGTGAGATTGTCCTCCTTCACGGTATGCCCGTGTCTATTATTTCAAATCGAGGTACACAGTTTACCTCACATTTCTGGAGGGTTGTACATCGTGAGTTAGGCACGCGGGTGGAATTGAGTACAACATTTCATCCACAGACAGACGGACAGTCAGAGCGCACTATTCAGATATTGAAAGATATGCTTCGCGCTTGTGTTATAGACTTTGGAGGTTCTTGGGATCATTTCTTACCACTTGCAGAGTTTGCTTATAATAATAGCTACCAGTCAAGCATTCAGATGGCTCTATATGAGGCATTATACGGAAGGCGATGTCGATCGCCAGTTGGTTGGTTTGAACCGGGAGAGGCTCAGTTGTTGGGTACCGATTTGGTACAGGATGCCTTGGATAAGGTCAAGATTATTCAGGATCAACTTCGCACAGCTCATTCTAGGCAAAAGAGTTATGCCGACCGTAAAGTTTTTGATAATGCATTCATGTTTGGAGAACGAATATTGTTCCAGGTTTCACCTATGAAAGGTGTAATGAGGTTCGGAAAGAAGGGCAAGTTGAGCCCTAGGGATATCGGACCCTTTGAAATTCTTGAAATAGTGGGTGAAGTAGCCTACGGGCTTGCATTACCACCTAGTTTATCAGCGGTTCATCCGGTGTTCCATGTGTCTATGCTCCGAAAATATCATGGTGATCCATCCTATGTGTTAGATTTTAGCTCAGTCCAATTGGACAAAGATTTGACTTACGAGGAGGAGTCGGTGGCTATTCTAGCCCGGCAGGTCTGATAGTTGAGGTCAAAGAGTTATTCTTCAGTTCGGGTGCAATGGAGAGGTCAGCCGGTAGAGGCATCTACCTGGGAGTCCGAGTCGGACATACGGAGTAAATATCCACACCTTTTCTCCAGCTCAGGTACTTTTTCTAACTCCGTTTGAGGACGAACGTTTGTTTTAGAGGTAGAGAATGTGATGACCCAAAATGTTATTTTTAAATTTAATAAGTAATTTTGTGTTTTAAGACCTCGAAAAGCACCATTTATCATTCATCCACTTGCGTGTGCAGTCCGTACAATTTTCCGAAGAGTTTTCATGTGAAAAATGGATTAAAATGTGAAATAGAGCCTTAAAACTCAACTGAGTTGACTTTGGTCAACATTTTGAGAAAACGGACCCGGATCAGTGTTTTGACGGTTCCGGTAGCTCCGTATCGTGATTTGGGACTTGGGCGTATGCCCGAAATTTAATTTGGAGGTCCCTAGCTCAAGTTATGACTATTTAACGGAAACTGGTAATTTAAAGGCTAAAGATTTGTAAATTTGATCACGGGGTTGACTTTTTGATATCGGAGCTGGAATCCGATTCTGGAAATTTAAATAGCTCCGTTATGTCATTTATGACTTGTGTGCCAAATTTGAAGTCATTCCGGATTCATTTAATATGTTTTGGCACGAGATTTGCAAATTGAAAGTTTAAAACTCAAAGTTCGAATCGGGGCGTGAATTGTAATTTCAGTGTTGTTTGACGTGATTTTAGACCTCGAGTCAGTCCGTATTATGTTACGGGACTTGTTGGTATATTCGGACAGGGTCCCGAGTACCCCGAGTGTGATTCGAATCGAAATCGGAACAAGAATTAGACTTAAGCAAAATCTGAAATTTTGGGTTCTGGTGTAATCGCACCTGCGGATTTTTGACCGCAGGTGCGAGCTCGCAGAAGCGAGCCTTCCATCGCAGATGCGGGACTGGGCTGACCTGGGGTTTTCGCAAGTGCGGCCTTTTTGCGCAGATGCGGATGTCGTGTTCGCAGATGCGGAACTTCACCTGGCAGTCTAGCATCGCAAATGCGAGCTTTGTCTCGCAAATGCGAGTCCACAAATGCGGAACTTTTATACGCAGATGCGAAATGACTGGGCAGAGCCCATAAATTCGGAAGTCGCCATTTTTACTCATTTTTGAGTTTTAAGTCTCGGATTTTGGCGATTTCCAGGGGGATTTTCACGACTTGAATTGGGTAAGTGTTCTTTAACCAAAAGTGATTATATTTCACAAATCCATGTCTATATTCATCATTTATTTCGGATTTAGATGGGAGAAATTGGAATTTTTGTAAAACTTTCCAAAAATGAAAAATTAAGATTTGAAGGTCCATTTGATATCAGAATTGGACAGATTTGGTATGGTTGAACTCGTATCGGAACGGGTATTCGAATTTCAAGAGTTTTTTCGGGATTTGAGATGTGGGTCCCATTTCCAAATATTTTAATGAATTTTGGATTTTTATCCGAAAAATTTGTAAATTCATATGGAATTAATTCCTATGATTCGTATTGAATATATCGAATTGTTTGTGAATAGATTTGAAGCTTTCAGAGGCAAATTTAAAAGGAAAAGCTGTGGTTGAATAGTTGATTGGAATTTCCAAAGCGAGGTAAGTGTCGGGGTTAACCTTGACTTGAGGGAATAGAACCCTTAAATTATTTCTTATGTGAATTGCATGTGAACAACGTATAGGCGAGGTGACGAGTGTCTATGCTTCGTCAAATTAATTCTTTGCCTGCTTACTTGAAAAAATCATAAATTATTTTTAATCATAAATTAATTACTGCAATAATTATTTCTCTCTTATTCTTTGCCAAATATTAATTCTTGACTTCCTGCATTAATTGTTACATGCTATTTGAATTATGTGTTTTAATTGTTATATGACATTTAGCATATTAAATATTAAACTGCCTATTTTCTCCCTGATTTCTATAATAATTTGCTATTTGTCATTGTTTGTTTCATGATTAAATCATAATTGTTGTATGCTTGTTGTCTTATAATTTTATATTAATTGTTGAATTTATTGGGGAAATTTCTTCTATAAGAATTGATTGAAATGGAAATATTGAAGATCGGGTTGCACGTCGCAACACACTTATTAAAAGTTAATATTGGAGGGTTGCACGCCGCAATAGACTTATTAAAAATTTAATATTGGAGGTTCGGGTTGCACGCCGCAACAGACTTATTAAAAGTCTATATATATATACGTAATTGAAATAAATATATGACAAACTTAATTAAAAGGAAAATATTGGGAGAGCGGGTTGCACGCTGTAATAGAATTGGTTGAAATAATAATGGATTATGACTGCTGGGTTGGCTTCAATTATGATAAATGAGTTACCTGATTTATTTCTATTATTTGTGGTTGTTATTAATATTGCGTACAGGTTAATGTAAGTGAACCGCCTTAGCCTCGTCACTACTTCGTCCAAGTTAGGCTCAGCACTTACCAGTACATGGGGTCAGTTGTACTGATACTACATTCTGCACTTTTTGTGCAAATTTTGGAGGTGGTCCCAGCGGCGTACCATAGACTTACTCGAATTTCAGCTACCAGAGGAGACTTCATGTATAACTGTATGGCGTCCGCAGTTCTGAAGTCCCTGTCTATTTTACTTTAGCTGTGTGTTTATTTCCAGACAGCTTTATTTTGTTCAGACCTTTATTTGTATTTATTCTAGAAGCTCGTGCACTTGTAACACCAATTCTGGGATGGTATTTAGACACTGTTATTTTTATGGATATATTTCAAACTTTGCTTCCGCATTTGTTTCTTTGATTATTAATAATTTAAAAATTATTTAAAAATTGGTTAATATCATTCTAACGTTGGCTTGCCTAGCAAGTAAAATGTTAGGCGCCATCACGGTCCGAAGGTGGGAATTTCGGGTCGTGACATGGACTGATAACTATTGTTGTAAGAAAACTCCGCAAGTGACAAGAACTGGTCCCAAGCACCCCCAAAATCTATCACACACGCACAGAGCATATCCTCTAATATCTGAATGGACTACCCGTCCATATGAGGGTGAAAAGTTGTGCTCAACTCAACTCGAGTACCTAAGTCATGCTGTACAGCTCTCCAGAATCATGATGTAAAATGCGTACCCCAGTCAGAGATAATAGATACCGGTACGTCATGAAGCCCGACGATCTCACGGATGTAGATTCGAGCTAGCTGCTCGTAAGAATAGGTATCATCACATGAATGAAATGAGCCGACTTGGTCAGTCTATCCACAATCACCCAACTGCATCAAAACTCCGCTGAGTCCGTGGGAGTTCAACAACAAAATCCATAGTGATCCGCTCCTATTTCCACTATGGAATCTCTAACTTCTGAAGCAATCCACCTGGTCGTTAATGCTCATATTTTACCTGCTGGCAATTCAGACATCGAGCCACATACTCTACTATGTTATTCTTTATTCTCCTCTACCAGTAATGCTGTTTCAAGTCCTGATACATCTTTGCGGCACCCGGATGAATAGAGTATCGCGAACTGTGAGCTTCCTGGAGAATCAACTCACGCGAACGATCTATATTGGGCACACATAGCCTACCATGCATCCTCAATGCACCATCATCTCCAATAGTAACCATCTTAGCATCACCGTGCTGGACCGTGTCCTTAAGGACAAGCAGATGGGGGTCATCATACTGACGCTCCCTGATACGATCATAAAGAGAAGAATGAGAGAACACACAAGCCAATACTCGACTCGGCTCAGAAATATCCAATCTCACAAAATGGATGGCTAAGGCCTGAACATCCAATGCCAATGGCCTCTCTGCTGCTGGTAGATATGCTAAACTCCCCAAACTCTCTGCCCGGCGACTCAAAGCATTGGCCACCACATTGGCCTTCCCAAGGTGGTATAAAATAGTGATATCATAATCCTTAAGCAGATCCAACCACCTCCGCTGACGTAGGTTAAGATCTTTCTGCTTAAACAGATGCTGCAAACTCCGATGATCGGTGTAAATCTCACAAGGAACACCGTACAAATAATGTCACCATATTTTCAAGGCATGAACAATAGCTGCTAACTCAAGGTCGTGGAGAGAATAGTTCTTTTCGTGCACCTTCAGCTATCTGGATGCGTAGGCAATCACCCTACCATCCTGCGTCAACACCGCACCGAGACCAATCCGCGATGCATCACAATAAATAGTATAAGACCCCGAACCTAAAGGTAATACCAATAATGGGGCTGTAGTCAAAGTTGTCTTGAGCTTCTGAAAGCTCTCCTCACATTCCTCTGTACACCTGAACGGAGCACCCTTCTAGGTCAGTCTGGTCATAGTTGCTGCAATAGACGAGAAACCCTCTACAAATCGATGGTAATACCCTGCCAAACCAAGAAAACTCCGGATCTCTATAGTTGAGGACGGTCTGGGCCAACTCTGCACTGCTTCAATCTTCTTTGGATCCACCTGGATCCCCTTCACTCGATACTATATGACCCAAGAATGCCATTGAGTCTAGCCAAAACTCACACTTTGAAAATTTTGCATATAACTTCTTTTCTCTCAAGGTCTGAAGTGCAGTCCTCAGGTGCTGCTCATAATCCTCTCGACTCTGGGAGTATACCAGAATGTCGTCAATAAACACAATGATGAATGAGTCAAGATAGGGCCGGAACACACTGTGCATCAAGTGCATAAAAGCTGTTGGGGCATTGGTCAGCCCAAAAGACATAACAAGAAACTTATAGTGACCATATTTGGTCCTGAAAGCAGTCTTCGGGATATCCGGCTCCTTAATCTTCAACTGATGATAACCTGAACATAAGTCAATCTTGGGAAACACTCTGGCACCCCGTAACTGATCAAATAAGTCATTAATATGGGGCAATGGATACCTGTTCTTCACTGTGACTTTATTCAACTGGCGGTAATCAATACACATCCGCATAGAACCATCCTTCTTCTTCACAAATAAAATAGGAGCACCCCAAGGTGACACGCTGGGCCAAATGAATCCCTTATCAAGTAATTCATGTAACTGCTCTTTCAACTCCTTCAATTTAAGAAGAGCCATGCGATATGGAGGAATAGAGATGGGCTGAGTGCCCAGCAACAAATTAATGCCAAAATCAATATCTCTGTCGGGCGGCATGCCCGGAAGATCAGCTAGAAACACATCTGGAAAGTCCCTTACTACTGGAACTGACTTAACTGTAGGTATATCAATACTGACATCTCTCACATAAGCTAGATACACGTCACACCCCTTCTCAACCATTCGTTGAGCTTTAAGAAATGAAATAACTCTGCTATGAGTATACTCTAAGGTACCTCTCCACTCAAATCGCAAAAATCCTGGCATAGCCAGCGTCACGGTCTTAGAGTGACAATCAAGAATAGCATAATGGGGTGACAACCAGTCCATGCCCAAAATAATATCAAAGTCCACCATGCTGAGAAATAATAAATCGGCTCTTGTCTCAAAACCACTAAGAGCAATCAAACACGACTGATACACGCGGTCCAAAACAAGAGAATCTACCACACGAGAAGATACATAAATAGGGGAACTCAAAGAATCCCTAGATACGCCCAAATACGGGGAAAAATAAGAGGACACATAAGAATAGGTAGAGCCAGGGTCAAATAATACCGATGCATCTCTATGACAAACCGGAACAATATATGTAATGATAGAATCAGAAGCAATTGCCTCTGTACAAGCAGGAAGTGAATAATATCTGGCCCGACCTCCCCGTCATGGCGACCTCTACCTCCCCGACCTCCGCCTCGAGCTCGTTGAGCAGGTGGGGTGGCAGCTGGTGCTGTAATCATAGCCTGAGGACCCGATAGATCAAGCTTTGGCTGAAAATTCTATGGAGGTGCACCCCTCCTAATCCTGGGGCAATCCCTCACCATGTGGCGAGTGTCGCCACACTCAAAACAAGCTCTAGGAGGGCGTGGCTGCTGTGACTGGCTTGGGCCAGGTCTGCTGGACTGACCACTAGGAACGCCCCGTGCAGGAGGCACACTAGATACTGGCGGTGCATAATAAGGCTCCTAGGGTCTAGAAGGAGCTAGAACACCGCTGGTGGCTGGAAGAGCTGAATGAACGGGGCGGCTCATATAACCCCTACCATGGAGAGCTGCTGGGACACGAGCTCCAGAATAATAACCAGTCTCTCGAGACCTCTTGGCCTCCCTTTCCTCTCTATCCCGGGCAAATATGCCCTCAAACCTCCTAGCAATACTCACAACATGTTGATAAGAAATATCCATCTCCAACTCCCTGGCCATACTACTCTGGATGCTGGGATGGAGCCCTTCAATAAACCGCCGAACCCTCTCTCGAACCGTGGCAACTAAGGCCGGTGCATGTCGGGCCAAATCACTAAAGCGAACTGCATACTCTGACATAGTCATGGCACCCTGGCGCAGCTGCTCAAACTCCACGCACCATGAGTCCCTGAGGCTCTGAGGGACATACTCTCTCAAAAACATATCCGAGAACTGAGTCTATGTAAGTGAAGCTGCCTCAACCGGACTACTCAACTCATAAGCACGCCACTACTGATAGCATGCTCCTCTAACCCAGAATGTAGTAAAAAAAACCCGCTCATCTCCGCTACACCCATAGTATGGAGAATACGATGACACTCCTCCAGAAAACCCTGAGCATAATCTATAGACAATCCGCTGAAGGTAAGTGGGTGGTACTTCTTGTACCTTTCAAGTCTGAGCTGCTCCACCTCAGAAGCTAATGCCTTAACCTCGGGCTGAGCTGGAGCTACCGGCTGCATTGGTACAACCTCTGGAACCTGGTCGACCTGAACCCGCTGATCTAGAGTATCGGCGATGGGAGTCTGTGCTCCTCCCCCGCATGAGATATGGCAGGAACAAGTGGAATCAATCCAGCCTGAGCTAAGGTGCTGAACATGCCCAGAAACTGGGCTAGAGACTCCTGGAGGGCTAGTGCAGCAACATGTATCTCACGTGTCTGCCCTCCAACTTGAGCTACTAGGGGATCCTCTGTAGCAGCTCGTGCGGGTGCTCTGGCTGCACCACGTGGATGTTCTCGGCCTCTACCCCGGCCTCACGCGGCCCTAGCAAGGGGTGCGTCTGCCTGTTCATCAGATTCGCTTATACGTGTCCTCACCATCTGTGATAGAATAGAATACAAAAATTTAGAATCTCTAAAGTCAACAATTTTCGCACGACAAGGAATCAATGTAGTGATATTTTCCTAACAGTTCCATAGCCTCCCGAAGATAAGTATAGACGTCTCCGTACCTATTTGCGAGACTCTAATAAATCGGCTTGTGACTCATGACACCTACGAACCTAGAGCTCTGATACCAACTTGTCACGACCCAATTTCCCCTCCGTGTGACGCGTGACGGCACCTAGTCTCTACAACTAGGTAAGCCTAACATTTTGCGGAATAATAAAATAAAAATATAAATTTAACCAACTATTCAAAAATACACAACAAATCCCAAAACCTGAAACATCGTGAATCATAAACTACAAAAGGGAAAATCTAGTGTCTCTATATATCAGAATCTAACAAGGAAAAATACAGAGGGTAATGGACATGAGAAAGAGTAGAAGGGGACTCCGAGATCTACGGACGCGACAGATATACCTTGAAGTCTCCAAAGTTGTCCCTGGCTCACTGATAGTGTGGCTGATAAGGAGCACCCGGATCTGCACACGAAAAACATATGCATAAGAGTAGCATGAGTACACCACAATCGGTACCCAATAAGTGCCAAGCCTAACCTCGGTCGAGTAGTGACGAGGTCAGGTCAGGGCCCTACTGGTAAATATATAATAAAACAATATAGAGTGTAATACCGCAATAAAATAAATGCTGAAATTTAACAACAATGAAATAATAGAAGGTAACAGCTCAGTACACAGAAACACAACAGGGGATCTCCCGAGATACCATCTCGTAGTCCCAAACGTAAATATGTAGGGGGTCTCCCAACATACCATTCCGTAGTCCCAAAGTAAATATGCAAGATAGGGGGATCTCCCAGAATACCGTTCCGTAGTCCCAAAGTAAATATGCAGTACATGGGGATCTCCCGGAATACCGTTCTGTAGTCGCAAAGTAAATATGTAGCGCGAACGATAGAAATACAACTACACCACGAAATTCTTACAATTTAGACTAAGTACCAGTCAAGGAAGAAGCAGAAAATTCACTAAGCATGCTGCACAAAATTCACACAAAAAATTAAGACACGTAGACATATTGTATTAGACTAAACATGATAGCTACACATATTGGAATAACTCAATTAAGAATGAAAATAGATTAGTACTCATTAAAATGGTATAACTCAAAATAACAGGAAAACATGTTGCTGCTCAGTAAAAAAATTGGGTTTTACCACAACTAACCCGTTTACGTACTCGTCACCTCACGTACATGGCGCTCACATATCACAATAGTTCCAAATCTTAAGGGGATTTCCCCCGCACAAAGTTAGGCAAACCACTTACCTCAAATCAAGCTCAATCAATCGGTCACAATGCCTTTCCCATGAATATCCGGCTCCGAATGGCCCAAATCTAGCCAAAAGCAATTACATATCATAAATACAACAATAATAGACTCATCTAATTAATGAAATCAACACTTTAACAAAAATTCCGAAATTAAATCAAAAATCGCCCATGGGGGCCATGTCTCGAAATCGGGTAAAAGTCACAAAATACAAACACACATTCACTCATGAGTCTAACCATATAAAAATTACTCAAATCCAACCACAATTCCCCTTTCAAAACTCGAAATCTTTGTTGAAGAAGTTCTTCCAAAGTTTTCCCAATTTCAACCCCAAAATCGGAAATTAAATGATGAAATCAACCTTAGATTAGTGGAATATAACCATAAAGGAGTTAGGAATCATTACCCAAAAACTTCCACCGAAAATCTCTCCAAATTTCGCCTTTTACCGAGCTCTCAATCAAATTTTTGTGTTATGAACTCAACCCTCATTTTTGAACCTTAAATTCTGCCCAGGTGTGTTCTTCTTCGCGAACGCGACATCACGATCACGAACGCGATGAACAATATTCCATTGGCCCAAAATTCCTCCTTCGCGAACGCGAGGGGACTCTCGCGAATGCGTACCTTCCACTGACGGACCCTTTGCGAACGTGTAGGCTTAATGCCCGAAGCTCCCTCTGCCCTGTTCCTCTACGCGAACGCGAAGACCATATCGCGAACGCATAGGTTTAAGGTCCCACACCTTCGCGAATGCGGGAACAATATCACGAACGCGAAGAACAACTTAGCTGCCTTTCCCAGATGCTCTACGCGATCGCAAGGCACCTCTCGCGAACGCGATGAAGGATTTTTCTGCAATAAAACACTAGAAATCTACTACTTCTCTAAGTCCAAAAATGACCCGTTGAGCATCCGAAACACACCCGAGACCCCCGGGACATCAACCCAATACACCAACAAGTCCTAAAACACCATACAAACTTAGTCAAGCCCTCAAATCATATCAAACAACTCTAAAATCACGAATCACCCTACAATTCAAACTTAAAGAACTTAAAACTTCAAAATTCTACAACCGATACCAAAACCTAACAAACCACGTCCGATTGACCCCAAATTTCGCAAACAAGTAATATTCAACATAATGGACCTACTCCAACTTCCGGAATTGGAATCCGACCCTGATATCAAATTTTGCTCTACCGGTCCAAAACTCCAAAAAAATTGACTTTTGACAATTCAAGCCTAAATAAGCTACGGACCTCCGAAACATAATTCGGACACGCCCCTAAGTCCAAAATCACCTACAGAACTCCATTCCAGAGTCGTCTTCGCACAGTTCTGACTATGGTCATAATTCTAAGACTTAAGCTCCCGTTTTAGGGACTAAGTATCCCAAAACACTCTAAAAACTAAAACGAACCCTCCCGGTAAGTCACAATAGTAGAAATAGATATGGGAGAAGCAGTAAATAGGGGATCAGAGCTATTACTCTCAAAACATTCGGCCGGGTCGTTACATGTTTACTTTTATATCCTTTAATCGTAGAGGTTCTTGTGAATTGAGCTGTTGGATTGATTACATTTATTGAAATTGTTTATGGATCGGGTTGCACGCTGCAACAGTTATGATATATTGGAATAAGGGAGGATTTTGAATTTGATATGGTGGGATCGGGTTGCGCGCCACAATGGTTGTGTAAATACTTGATATAGATAAATTGTGACATGGTGAAATAAGGGAGGATTATGATATTAATTATGATGATATGGTGGGATCGAGTTGCGCGTTGCAACAGATTTTATATGTGCTTCTTGATGTTGATATAGTGAAATAAGGAAGGATTGTGTGTGTACAGTAGGATCGGTTTGCGCGCCGCAATGGATTGTGTGTGTTGTATTCATTGTTGTTATTGTGTTGGTTTCCAGCTTTGTTATATGAGATTATGAAATCGGTTAATCTGGTTTCTCTGATTGCGAGGGTTACGCTCATTGTTATAAATTAAGTGCTTTGCCATTATTTCCTGTTTCATTCCCTATTATTATTATGATTACGTTGGTCAGGTTTTCATTATTATTCTAGTTTTTCTAGCACTTCAGGACGCTCTAGTCTGCTTGGTGGGACTTATGGAGAGTGTGGACCAGACCAGTGCATTTCTGATGGAACCAACCATCTCTCGGGCTAGGAGAGGTGCACAGACTCCCACTACTCATACCTCGGAGCAGGTGGCTCCCCTATATCAGAATCCAGCAGCCCAACCGGTTGGGGTGGTCCAGCCGGTTATTGAGACCAATGGGGTCGACTTTGTAGTGTTCCAGATGACCAGTCCTGCCAAGAGATGGTGGAGTGATTATATGTTGACTAGACCAGCTGGTTCACCTGCACTTAACTAGGATCAATTTTTGTAGCTATTACGAGAGAAGTTTATTCCTTTCACTCTGAGAGAGGATTTCCGCCGGTAGTTTGAGCGTCTTCAGCAGGGTAGTATAACTGTTTCCCAGTATAAGACTCGATTTATGGACCTAGCTCGCCACGCCATTATCTTGCTTGCTACTGAGAGGTAGAGAGTGAGAGGATTCATTGATGGGCTCACTTTCACTATCAAGCTACATATGGCAAAGGAGATCGGAGATGATATTTCTTTTCAAACGATGATAGATATTGCTAGATGGATCGAGATGGTTCGTGGTCTGGAAAGGGGTGCGATGTCTGATAAGAGGCCTCGTCTTTCTGGTAGTTTCAGTGGTGCCTCATCTGGAGGCAGGGGTACTTTTGGTAGAGGCCATCCTCCTAGGCAATTTCATTCAGCGCTTCAGACATCTCACAATGCTTTGGGGAGTCGTGGTCCTTATATATCTCATTCTGGGCAGCCACCTACAGTGCACCATCAGCTCCTATTAGTGCGCCTCTGATCCAGATCTATCACAGAGGTTATCCGGCTCGTTTGGGTCAGCTTCAGCTTCAGCAGCCACAACAGTAGGATGGGTGTTTTGAGTGTAGTGGTATTGGTCATATCAGGAGATTCTGTCCGAGATTATTGGGCGATATACCATAGTATAGTTCTCGTGCCACTATTCCAGCACTGATTGCTCCACTGCCCGCTAGAGGAAGGGGTCAAGCAGCTAGAGGTGGAGGTCAGGCAGTTAGAGGTGGAGGCTAGCAAGCTAGAGGTGGAGGCCAACCAACTATAGGTTGTCCCAGAGATGTAGTTCAGGGTGGTGGGCCCCAACCCCGATGTTATATGCATTCCTAGCTAGACCTGAGGCCGAGTCAATTGGCACCGTCATCACAGGTATTGTTCCAGTTTGCCATAAAGATGCTTCAGTTCTATTTGATTCGGGCTCTACTTACTCCTACGTGTCATCCTATTTTGCTTCATATGTGGTTATGCCTCGTGATTCTTTGAGTGCTCCTGTGTATGTGTCCACACCTATGGAAGATTCTATTATTGTAGATCGTGTCTATTGCTCGTGTGTGATTAGTATTAGGAGTCTTGAGACTAGTGTAGATCTCCTACTTCTTGATATTGTAGACCTTGATGTTATTTTGGGCATGGATCGGCTGTCACCTTATCATGCTATATTGGATTGTCACGCCAAGACGGTGACCTTAGCCGTGCTAGGGTTTCCTCGATTAGAGTGGAGAGGTACTCCTGGCCGTTCTACCAGCAAGGTTATTTCTTATGTGAAGGCTCGACGTATGGTCGAGAAGGGTTGCCTAGCATATTTGTCTTATGTTCGTGATTCGAGTGCGGAGGTTCCTTCCATGGATTCAGTATCTATTGTGCATGAGTTTCCATAGGAGTTTCCTGCATATCTGTCAGGGATGCCACCCAATAGAGATATTGACTACTACATTAATTTTGCTCTGGGCACTCAGCCCATTTCTATTCCACCATACCGTATGGCCCCGCCGGAGTTTAACAAATTTAAGGAGCAATTGCAAGAGTTGCTTGATAAGGGATTCATTAGACCTAGTGTCTCGCCCTGGGGTGCGCCCGTGTTATTTGTGAAGAAGAAAGATGGTTCGATGATGATGTGTATAGACTATAGGCAGTTGAAGAAAGTCAATATCAAGAACAAGTACCCGTTGCCGAGGATTGATGACTTATTTGATCAACTTCGGGGTGCCAAGGTGTTTTCGATGATCGATTTGAGGTCCGACTACCATCAGTTGAAGATTAGGGCATCAGATGTCCCTAAGACGGCTTTTCGGACTCGGTATGGCCATTTTGAGTTCTTAGTGATGTCATTTTGGGGTTGACAAATGCCCCAACAACATTTATGAATTTGATGAACCGGGTATTCAAGCTTTATTTGGATTCTTTTGTGATCGTATTCATTGATGATATCTTGATCTACTCCCACAGTCATGAGTAGCATGAGCAACAACTTCGGATTGCGCTTAAGACTCTAAGAGATAGTCTGTTATATGCCAAGTTTTCAAAGTGTGAGTTTTGGTTAGACTCGGTCAGCTTTTTGGGGCACGATTGAGGGTATAAAAGTTGATCCTGAGAAGATTGAGGCAGTTCAAAACTGCCCTAGACCCACTTCAGCTACAGATATTAGAGGTTTCCTGGGTTTGGCGGGTTATTACCCCGGTTTGGGGAGGGGTTTTCATCCATAGCAGCCCCATTGACTAGATTGACCCAGACGGGTGCTTCGTTCAGGTGGTCCGATGAGTGTGAGTTGAGCTTTCATAAGCTCAAGACTGCTTTGCCTACGGCGCCAGTGTTGGTGATGCCCACAGGTTCAGAATCTTACACGGTGTATTAAGATTCATCTCGTATTGGGCTCGGTGCAGTATTAATGCAGGATGGTAGGGTGATTGTGTAAGCATCACGAAAGTTAAAGGTTCATGAGAAGAATCACCATATTCATGACCTAGAGTTGGCATCCATTGTTCATGCGCTGAAGATTTGGAGGCATTACCCTTACGACGTGTCGTTTGAGGTGTTCACGGATCATCAGATTCAACAGTATTTGTTCAAGCAAAAAGAACTCAACTTGAGGCAGAGGAGGTGGTTGGAGCTGTTGAAAGACTATGATATCACAATTTTGTATCATCCCGGGAAGGCCAATATGGTGACCGATGCCTTGAGTAGGAAGGCTATGAGTATGGGTAGCCTTGCGTATTTTCCAGTTAGGGAGAGGCCCCTAGCATCAGATGTTCAGTTTGTGAGGTTAATGTTTCGGAGCCTAGTGGTGTTCTAGCTTGCACGGTCTCTCAGTCTTCTTTATATGAGCACATCTGAGAGCGTCACTATGATAACCCCCATTTTCTTGTCCTTAATGGCATGGTGCGACACGGTGGTGCCATGTAGGTTACTATTTGAGATGATGGGGGTGATGCAGAAGTAGGGCTGGATTTATGTGCCCAATGTGGATGGGCTTCATGAGTTGATTCTTTGTAATGATCCGACCGGTCTTTTTGAGATCTAGTGTGTCGTTTGGTGGTTTGAGGCCTTGAGTATCTTTACTTCAGGTATTATGACTTGTACATGTTGTCGGAATTAAATTTTGGGACGTTTGGAGTTAATTCGGGAAGAAAATTCTAAATTCGGAAGCTTTAAGTTAGAAGAATTAATTAAGGTTTGGATTTATAGTAAACGACCTCGAAATCAGGATTTGAAGGCTCAAATAGGTTCGTATGATGATTTTGGACTTGGGCGTATGTTCAAATCCGTTTTTGGACAACCCAGGAGTATTTCGGCTCTTATCACGAAAAGTTAGTATTTTGAAGGCTTAATAATTTCCTAAGTTTGGGTTGGAATGAATTTTTATGTTATCGATATCCGTTTGGGATTCCGAGCCTGGGAATAGTTTCGTTTGGTGATTCTGATTTTATGAGCGAGTCCGGGCATTGATTTGGAAGTTCGTAGTTCATTTCAGCATCAATTGGCGAAAGTTAGAAATTAGATGATTTTGAGAAGTTTGATCGGGAGTGCACTTTTTGATATCGGGGTCGGATTTCAATTTCGGAAGTTTGCATAGATCCGTAATGTCAATTATGACTTGTGTGCAAAATTTGAGGTCAATCGGACATGATTTGATAGGTTTTGGCATCGATTGTAGAAGTTTGAAGTTTCAAAGTTCGTTAAATTTGAATTGGAGGGTGATTCGTATTTTTTCGCATTGATTGATGTGATTTAAAGGCTCGACTAAGTTCATATGATATTTTAGGACTTGTTGGTATGTTTGGTTGGGGTCCCGGGGGCCTCGGGTTCGTTTCAGATGCTTAAAGGATCAATTTTCGAACTAAGGAAATGCTGGGATATTTCTAGTTACTAATGTAATCGTACATGCAAAAAAGGGTTGCAGGTGCGACGCCGCAAAAGCTGCTAGGCAAGTGCAGAAGCGGCTCTCACAGGTGCGCATATGGACGGCAGAAGCGGCTCTCACAGGTGCGCATACGGACCACAGAAGTGACTCTCGCATGTGCGACCTTCTGGGTCGCAGAAGCGGAAATCGCGACTGGGCAGAATCCTTTAAGTTTTAGGGTTCAATAGTTTCACCCATTTTTCGGATTTTGGAGCTCGGGTTGGGCGACCTTTGAGAGGAATTTCACCACACAACCTGGGGTAAGTGTTCTTGACTTACTTGTAATTATATTTCATGAATTAATCTTTATTTTTCGTGTATGATTATCGAATCTTCAAGGGAAATCGAAGGAAATTTCTATAATTTCATAAAAACAAATTTTCGAGTTTGAATTCCAATTCGGAGTCGGATTTGAGTGAAATTAGTGTGGTTGAACTTGTAATTGGATGGGTTGTCGGATTTTGTGAGTTTCTTTGGGTTCCGAGGCATAGGCTACACTGCCAACATTTCGAGCTGAGTTGAGAATATTTATAAATTGTTAAATTTCAAACATTGGAGTATACATTTTGATTGGTTTGCACATTGTTTGCATAGTTTTGGATCGACAAGCATCGATTTGAGGTGTTAGAGTGGCGTTGGAGCCGGGTTTGAAACTCCGGAGCGAGGTAAGTCTCTTGTCTAACATTGTAAGAGAGAATTTACCCCATAGGTGATTTAAAGTAATATTGTTGCTAATTGTGGGGGCTACGTACGCACAATGTGACCAGAGTCCATGCGTAGCTACTAATCATGCTATGTTTGGGTAGTTTAGGACTCAAATCATGAATTACTTGTGATAATTACATCATTTATTTATTCAAAATACTGGAATTATGTTGTGAATTGTTAGAAGAGATAGTAAATGGCTGGGATTTCATATACTTGAATTTTTGTACAAACTATTTAACTGTTAATAGAAAATGTACATCCGTATATATTAACCTTGTGATAACTTCTCATTCCGGAGGTTCATAAGAAAATGTCCTCCTTTCTTGTAGAGCGGGCCAAATGCCTCGGCAATATAGATGCAACTATGGATCATGTCGCACCTCCCTCGGCAGTGTACACGACACTCTGGATCGGGTCGTACGACCTCGACAAAAATAGTGCTTAATAATAATAATAATTACATGATACCTTGACATCATATTGCAGCTTGTGAAGCTAATTGATAAATTTGGAAATTATTGAATTTGAAAGAATTATTTATTTTTCGCATGTTAAGAAAACTATTGTTATTCACATAAATCATGTCCATTTAAATATTTCTATTTTAATATTATTGGACCTTTAGTAAGTGTCGATGTCGACCTCTCGTCACTACTTCTTCGAGGTTAGGCTTGATACTTACTGGGTACGCGTTGATTTACGTACTCATGCTACACTTACTGCACATTTTTGTGCAGGTACATATATGTTTAGCGATCTTTTAGGCGCAGAGGCGCAGCTATTGCGGGGACTTATGGTGAGTTGCAATTCCATGTTACGAATCCACAGTATACAAAGTCTCCATTAGTGTTATTTACATACTCCTATCTAATTTGTACTCCAGACAGATGTTGCATTTATCATATTTCCTAGTTGAGGCTCATGCACTTGTGACACCAGGTCTTGGCACACATATTAGTAGAATTATGGATTTAAGTATTTTTCTTGATTTTTTTTATTTATTCAGAACCTTTGTATTTTTCTTAAATATTGCAAGAAAGAAGAGTTTAATTATTCGGAAAACATTTTGAAGAAATATCACATGTTTAATTTACTATTTGGCTTGCCTAGCTGTGATGTTGGGCGCCATCACGACCGATAGTTGAAATTGGGTCGTGACAACATGGTATCAGAGCACTAGGTTCACGTGGGTCTCACGAGTCATGAGCAAGTCTAATAGAGTCTTGCGGATCGGTACGGAGACGTCTGTACTTATCTACGAGAGGTTACAGGGCTGTTAGGAGCATTTCCCTTCTTGATTCCTTTATCGTGCAGTTTGATTCTATTGAGGCTTATACCTTTATTTCCTTCCTACTCATTCTTATACGATGTTGAGCGCTCGTGTAAATTGGGCATCGAGGAGTTTCAGTGGTACTACAGTCGTGGAGAAGGATGTTTCTCCCTGCGCATTCAAACAAGTTATTTTCGTCTTCTTGCGAAAGGAGGTTCTATCATTTCAACTCAGAATCGATAATTCCTACGGTTTTGAGGCTATGCACAGTGTTGGTGTAATGATAGGATGCCTGTCTATGTGTCAAGACAGTGAATGGCTCGGAAGGAGGATTTCTCAGTGCATGATGTAGGGGTTCAGTATTTAATTCCAGGAAAGGGAAGGCAATTGGACTATGAATGTTCAGGTTTGGGTTGATGGAGTAATGAAACTTGATATTCCTGAGTGTGATGGAGTTTTTATTATGATGAGGTGTCGTCGTCATTATTTGAACACATTACGGTTCACCGGTGTTATGATCTTCTTTGATTTTTCCTTCGGAGTAGGGTGGTGTGAAATAGTGCTTGAGGTGCGGTTGTCATATAGCAATATACAACGAAAATAGCGATGTGCAGCGGCTCAGGATCGAATGGGTAATTCCAATGTTGATGGCTCGAAAAGGATGATTTTTTGTATTTGAGACCTATAATTGGTAGTACTTTGTTAGTTCAGATACTATAGAGATGAATTTTAATTTAATACAGCATTTGGGTAGCGAAGAATGAGGAACGACATGGGGAGCTGTCTTGCGGTGGTTAATTTACTAGCAGGTCAAGTATAAGAAGCGGAAGTCGGGAAGTTGCTTAAAGGAGATGGTTTGACCGAAGTGGGATAGGCAGAGTAGCATATGGATTCGGTGGTAGGATAGCCACGTACCTTCAAAAAGTGTAGAATGGTTTGGGAATCGTGATGAAAGGCGATTTGGTATACATATTTTCTTGGAATGATAGTTACCTTACGGAGAAAGAGGGAATATGGCAGAAAGGAGTTTGCTTGGGATAAAAAGGGGTGTGAATATTTTACTATCGTTTCAGATGCGTTATGACTTGAGTTTGGATGATATTGTTGAACTTTCAGTTGATGTCAATAGGAAGGAGCATACTTGTACAACTGGTGGATGAGCATAGGCTCATGAGGTTTGCTGAATGTGTGGTAGTTGCACCCAGTGCATCATCGTTGGAAGATGTCGGCATGGAAGTTCACAGGTGGGTTATCTCCTATGAGCACGATAACGGTTGTGAGATGATGATGAAGCTTGTACGAAGCATTTTACTTGCTACGCGGTAAGAGGTCGAATATACGATTGTGACCGATGGTTCAGAATGCTCAGAGAAATATTAACAAAAGGATTTCGAGAATTCAACATGTTAACGGTGCGAGATCATGATAATTTTGAAGGAGGAATAATGGTGGGCTCTACATTATGTAATGGTAGCTTAAAGCTAAGTAGGGGAGCCCCACCGTCTACGATTGGATCGCGTCGTCGTCGACTTGTGCAGCTTCCGATTATCGGTGCATTGGTAAATTATTTGTGACTAATAAAAAGGAAACATCACGGGTAATTCGAGCAGAGAAATTGATAAATGTGCGCTATATTTCGTCTTATCGATTCAGGTGCAGGTTTTGGGAAGACTTAGAGTTATACTTCTTGTGGAGGTAATGTGCAAGGATTTAGCATGTTCCTTCTTTATGAGAGTATTCATGTACTAGCAGAGCAATGGAGTTTGGTTATATTCGAGACCAGGTCAGAGTGAGTGACTCTTAACAATGGTTCAGTGGGTTCAAGAATTAAAGTGCAGTGCCTAAGGATTTCGCGTCTGTTGTGTGGTTAAGGACCGAACCTTCGTAGCGGATTGCAAATGGAACTTGGAATGTTTTATGCCATCGTTGGGTATGCGGTGTAGTATTGGAGTAAATGAAGAAATAACTCCAGATTCGCGGGAGGTCTTGCGGAATAAGGTATACCAGTTGGGAATGCCACTGTGCGCATGAGGAAGGTATGAGATGAGTTATGAGTATTGAGACGATGTAGTCTCGTGACGCGGGTAACTCGGTATGAGTGCGGATTTAGTTCGTTATGTTTGAATGGAGCTGCTAGTATTTCCAAGGCAAGTCAAGAGTGAATTTGAAGAAGTTGGGTTGGCTAGTAATGGTTGAATCAGCATGATTGTGGCAGTGATCAGTCCCTTCAGCGTGAATTTATACATATGGTTTGTGGTTGTACTCGCGGGCTTAGCAGCCACCATAACTTGATAGATATGAGAGGTATTAATTCAAATGGCTTTGTAGTGTAGATGATTTTTTAAGAAAGTCATGGAGGTGTATATCACGACTTGAGGATGTATTTTTTGTGATTTGGGAATTCATTTATGTGTTGCATTTGTTCTTCTGAAATGATGCTAAGTGGAAGGTTTCTAGCCAGTGAAGTGTTTAATTCTACTAGTAGTTAAATGGTTATGGTGAATACGTATATTATCGTGTAGCGGCATGATAAGTGCGGTGAGTGGTATGGAAATTGGAAGATGAAGATCAAAGTAGCGATTTGGTTTTGATAAGAATATCACAAGATCGGAGGAGCGGGGGAGGACATTAGATGTCCAGTGTATGGTGGCACTATTGCCAGACAGTCGGAGGATGGTATATGTTGTGATAGTAGTGTCGGGGTATTGAAATGCAGATGCCTGGCTAGTTATGTAGAAATAGCATGGTTGATGTCCATTGATGTTCAGATTTGGTTACCTGCTACGGAAGGTTGTGGGAGTGTATTCCACGGGGAAAATTGTATAAGTGTGATATGTTGGTCACTTGAGTACTAAAGATTTTTAAAAAACCAAGTATGGAGTTTTTTGGGTACCATCGTTGATGTGAGAGTTTGTTCCGGATCGGGACAACTGCTCGTGTGTGCCGTGAATAGGGCCATTATGAATCCTTGAAAGGTTATTAGCCCAGTATGGTATTATCAGAATTGGTTTGAGGTCCGTTGGTGGGACTAATGTGAATGTGTGCTCTACGTAAGCTCGGATATGTTCATTCTTCATAAAATTCCTTACTAAGGAGTGGTCGGGCATTGGATGTTATTTCCGCCGTCAGTTATTTCGTGTAGCCTATATTGTGCCATATGGGTTGTGAGATGGCTTGATTATTCGCATGTGTGTTGAGGCTAAGGGAACAGAGCTAAAATACTCAAAACGACCGGCCAGGTCATTAAATTATTGCGCCTTAATTGTGCTTTGGTTTGTGGCGTATTGCGCTATCCGTCTCCCAGATTTGTATTTTTGCACTTGGCATGCTTGTGATCGATATTCAGGTATTTCGTAAGTATAAGCGTTGCGACTTGATGCATGTTTTCTTCTTGATTGTTATGTAAGGATCGGGTGGCACGTTGCCACATGTATAATGTTTAGATCAGGTTGCATGCTGCAACATTATCGTGATGAGTCGGGTTGCACGCCAAAACAATGAGATGTTGGGTACGGTTCCATATATTTATTTCTGAGTATTTTGTTTCTCATTCACTGAGGAGAGTTCATAGCGTGAGGTCGACCATTTTATTTGTTACGCTGACTAGGAAGTTCCATTCCAGAGTTTGCTTTTCTTTATGTATCGCATTCAAGTTTGTAGCCTATTGGCGCATTGTTGGCATCATACGAGATTTGGGCCAGTGTTTGATGTGGCCTATTGTCTGTGTAGCTTATACTGGGTGAGACGAGACTATTGGACCTGAAATCAGGGCAATCAGATTTATAAAACGTATAATAAGGAACAAATATTGCTATTCAGTTCAGAATGAGTTAATGGTCCTTGTCAGGAGAAGAGACTCCATGATTTGATTGATTCAACAGGTGATTATGAATTTCTACACATATTCTCTGTCATGGAAGTATTGAGAGGATTGAAATCGAGCTTATTTGTATTATAAGGTGTATTGCGAGCATCAGGTTCGTAAAATTCCAGTTATTATGGTCGAAGGATGTTGCCTTGGGCAAATGAGTTATGCGGTGCGTGGTGTGATTTATGCATAGATGCACAATCGTGTTTTAGCACAGTGTGTAGTGATTGATATTGTGTTTGTATGTTAGAATAAGGTAATGTAAAGAAATTCGGAAGTTGGAATTTGGTTCTAAGGCTTATTTATTGAATAAAAAGAGATGGCCTTCAGTCCGGCTCGAGCTGAGGTGCCAAACTGGGATGGTGATGGCACGGGTATGTGTACAAGGTGTTAAACAGTAATTTTGGACAACTCCGAAGCATCTCTTAGCACGTTCGAGGCCAAACGTATGTTTAAGTGGGAGAGAATATAACGACCCGACCGGTCGTTTTGAGCTCTAGCGCATCATTTGGTGGTTTGAGGCCTTGAGTAGCTTCACTTCAGGTATTATGACTTGTACGTGTGGTCGCAATCGAATTTCGGGACGTTTTGGAGTTGATTTGGGAAGGAAATTCTAAATTTAGAAGCTTTAAGTTGGAAGAATTGACTAAGGTTTGCATTTATAGTAAACGACTTCAAAATTGGGATTTGAAGGTTCGAATAGGTTCGTATGATCATTTTGGACTTGGGCGTATGTTCGAATCGGGTTTTGGACAACCCGGGAGTATTTCGGCACTTATCACGAAAAGTTAGTATTTTGAAGGCTTAATAATTTCCTAAGTTTGGGTTGGAATGGATTTTTATGTTATCGATGTCTGTTTGGGATTCCGAGCATAGGAATAGCTTTGTATGGTGATTCTGATCTTATGAACGTGTCTGGACGTTGATTTGGAGGTCCGTAGGTCAATTTGGTGTCAATTGGCGAAAGTTGGAAATTTGGATGATTTTGAGAAGTTTGACCGGAAGTGGACTTTTTGATATTGGGGTCGGATTCCAATTCTGGAAGTTGAAGTAGGTCCGTAATGTAAATTATGACTTGTGTGCAAAATTTGAGATCAATCAGACGTGATTTGATAGGTTCCGGCATCGATTGTAGAAGTTTGAACTTTCAAAGTTCGTTAAGTTTGAATTGGAGGGTAATTCGTATTTTTTGCGTTGTTTGATGTGATTTAAAGGATCAACTAAGTTTGTATGATATTTTAGGACTTGTTGGTATGTTTGGTTGGGGTCCCGGGGGCCTCGGATTTGTGTCAGATGCTTAACGGATCGATTTTTGAACTAAGGGAATGATGGGATTTTTCTGGTTGCTGGTATAATCCCACCTACGGAAAAAGGGCCACAGGTGCAACGCCGCAAAAAGCAGTCAGGCAAGCGCAGAAGCGGCTCTTGCAAGTGCGCATATTGATCGTAGAAGCGGCGCTTGCGGGTACGCATACGGATCGCAAAAGCGACTCTCGCAGGTGCGATTCTCTAGGCCGCAGAAGCGGAAATCGCGACTGGACAGAACCCTTTAAGTTTGAGGGTTTGATATTTTCACCCATTTTTCGGATTTTGGAACTCGGGTTGGGCGAATTTTGAGAGGAATTTTACCACACAACCTGGGGTAAGTGTTCTTGACTCACTTGTAATTATATTTCATGAATTAATCTTCATTTTTGGTGTATGATTATCGAATCTTCAAGGGAAATCGAAGGAAATTTTTATAATTTCATAAAAATGAATTTTCGGGTTTAAGTTCCAATTTTGAGTTGGATTTGAGTGAAATTAGTGTGATTGAACTCGTAATTGGATGGGTTGTCGGATTTTATGAGTTTCGTCGGGTGCCAAGACGTGGGCCCCACTACCAACTTTCGAGCGGAGTTGAGAATTTTTATAAATTGTTAAATTTCAAACATTGGAGTGTAATGAAATTTTTGATTGGTTTGCACATTGTTTGCATAGTTTTGGATCGACAAGCATCGATTTGAGGTGTTAGAGTGGCGTTAGAACCGGTTTTGGAACTGCGGAGCGAGGTAAATCTCTTGTCTATCCTTGTAAGAGGGAATTTAGCCCATATGTGATTTAAAGTAATAATTATTGCTAATTGTGGGGGTTGCGTATGCACAATGTGACGAGGGTCCGTGCGTAGCTACTAATCATGATAGGTCGGGGTAGTTTAGGACTCAAATCATGAATTACTTGTGATAATTGCATCATTTATTTATTCAAAATACTGAAATTATGTTGTGAATTGTTAGAAGAGATAGTAAAAGACTGGGATTTCATATACTTGAATTTTTGTACAAATTATTTAACTGTTAATAGAAAATGTACATCCGTATATATTAACCTTGTGATAACTTCTCATTTCGGAGGTTCATAATAAAATGTCCTCCTTTCTTGTGGAGCGGGCCGAACGCCTCGGCAGTATAGATGTATCTATGGATCGTGCCGCACGTCCCTCGGCAGTGTACACGACACTCTGGATCAGGCCGTACGACCTCGGCAAAAATCATGCTTAATAATAATAATTACACGATACCTTGACATCCTATTGCAGCTTGTGAAGCTAATTGATAAATTTGGAAATTATTGAATTTGAAAGAATTATTTATTTTCCGCCTGTTATGAAAACTACTATTATTCACATAAATCATGTCCATTTAAATATTTCTATTTTAATATTATTGGACCTTAGTAATTATCGATGTCAACCTCTCATCACTACTTCTTCGAGGTTAGACTTGATAATTACTGGGTACACGTTGATCTACGCAATCATGCTACACTTGCTGCATATTTTTGTGCGGGTACATATATGTTTAGCGATCTTTTAGGTGCAGAGGCGCAACTATTGCGGGGACTTATGGTGAGTTGCATTTCCATGTTACGAATTCGCAGCATACAAAGTCTCCATCAGTGTTATTTACATACTCATGTCTAATTTGTACTCCAGACAGATGTTGCATTTATCATATTTCCTAGTTGAGGCTCATTCACTTGTGACACCAGGTCTTGGCACACACATTAGAAGAATTGTGGATTTAAGTATTTTTATTGATTTTTTTATTTATTCAGAACCTTTGTATTTTTCTTAAATATTGCAAGTAAGAAGATTTTAATTACTCGGAAACTTTTTTGAAGGAATATCACATGTTTAATTCACTAGTTAGCTTGCCTAGCTGTGATGTTGGGCACCATCACGATCGATAGGTGAAATTGGGTCGTGACATTCTTGAGGAGGCCCATATTTCCCGGTATTCAATATATCCGGGTGCCGCCAAGATGTATCAGGACTTGCGGTGAATTCTTACATCCATCTTCATGGTGTGCCCGTGTCCATAATTTCTGATCGAGATATGTAGTTCACCTCGCACTTCTGGAGGGCCGTACAACATGAGTTAGGCGCACAAGTTGAGTTGAGTATATCATTTCACCCCTAGACGGACGGACAGTCTGAGTGTATTATTCAGATATTAGAGGATATGCTTCGTGCTTGCGTTATGGATTACGGGGGTTCTTGGGATTAGTTCTTGCCACTTGCGGAGTTTACCTACAACAACAACTACCAGTCGAGTATTCAGATGGCTCCTAATGAGGAATTATATGGGAGAGAGTGTCGTTCGCTAGTTGGATGGTTCGAGCTGGGAGAGGCTCGGTTGTTGGGTAAAGATTTAGTTCAGGATGCCTTGGAAAAAGGTCAAGATGATTCAGGATCGACTTCACACAGCTCAATCTAGGAAAAGGAGTTATGTCGATCGGAGAGTTCATGATTTTGCATTCAGGGTTGGGAAGAGGGTATTACTCCGGGTTTCACCCATGAAGGGTATAATGAGGTTCTGAAATAAGGGCAAGTTGAGCCATAGGTATATCAGACCCTTTCCGATTCTTGAGAGAGTGGGTGAGGTGGCCTACATACTGGAATTTCCACCTAGTTTATTAGCAGTCCATCTGGTGTTCGATGTGTCCATGCTCCGGAAGTATCACAGTGATTCGTCCCATGTGTTAGATTTCATCTCAGTCCTATTGGACAAGGATTTGACTTATGAGGAGGAGTCGGTGGCTATTCTAGCTCGGCAGGTCCGAAAGTTGAGGTTTAAGAACTATCCTTCAGTTGGAGTGCAATGGAGAGGTCAGCCGATCTAAGCAGCCACGTGGGAGTCCGAGTCGGACATGCGGAGTAGATATCCACACCTTTTCACCAGTCTAGGTACCTTTCTATGTCCATTCGAGGATGAGCGTTGTTTTAGATGTGGGGAATGTGATGACCCGATAGGTCATTTTGAGTTTTAGCCTTCATTTCTATATTCCGAGACATCGAATAGCTCTATTTAGCTTTCCTCAATTTGCGTGCGCAGTCCGTATTTTTTTCTAGAAAATATTATGTGAATAATTGAAGAAAATGGGAAATTTAACCTTAAAATAATTTGAGTTGACTATGCTCAACATTTTGTGTAAACGGACCGACAGTTTTCTGACGGTCCCGGTGGGTCCGTTTCGTGATTTGGGACTTGGGCGTATGCCTGGAATCGAATTCGGAAGTCCCTAACTTGATTTAACATGATTTGTTGAAAACTAGTAATTAGACGGTTTAAAGAATTTCTAAGTTTGACGGTATGTTGACTTTGTCGCTACCGGGTTCTGATTTTGGTTCGGTAACTTGGTATAGGTTCGTTTGACTATTTATGACTTGTCTGCAAAATTTGGTACAAAACAGAGTTGATTTGACGTGATTCGCACGTTCGGTAGTAAATTTGCATTATCTTGAGCTTCTTTTAAAATTTCATTCATTTTGCTGTCTGATTCGTAGTTCTAGCTGTTATTTTGGCTTTTTGATCGCGCAAAAAATTTTGTATGATGTTATTACACTTGTGTGCATGTTTGGTTTGGAGCCTGAGGGGCTCGGGTGAGTTTTGGATAGGCTACAGATCGATTTTAGACTTAGAAGGTTGTTGGTTTTCATTGTTGTTGATGTGTGGTGTGTTGTTCTTCGCGATCGTGAAGCTACTCCTGCGACCGCGAAGGGTAACTTGGTCTACGGTGGTTTTCTTCTACGCGAACACGGAGAAGCGGAAGCGAACGCGAACGCGAATGCAAAGCATCTGAGGAATTAGCCTTCGCGAATGCGACCCTTCACTCGCGAACGCGATGTGTATAGGTTCCTAGGGGAGGCAGGGGTTTGTTCTACGCGAACGCGAACACAATGGCTAGGGGGGATAGAACATCATGAACGCGTGCAAACCCTCGCGAACGTGAAGGCCACTTGGGCCGCTGCACTTCACTCTCGCGCCAGGCCCTTCGCGAATGTGAAGAAGGTCTAACACCCCGTGACTTAAATGTCCCAAAGACGGGATTACCTTCAATTTTCACCATCTTCACATTAGAGCTCGGCCTAGAGGCGATTTTGAATAGTAATTTTATCCCCACTTCGTAGGTTAGTATATTTTAACTCGCTTTCTTCCATTCCCATTAACACCCATTGATTTCTAACCTTAATTTATGTTCTTTCATGGTATAAACTTAGGGATTTGGGTAGAGTTGTAGAGGGTTTTGTAAAATTGAGATTTGGACCTCAAATTAAGGTCGGATTTCGAAACTATATAATCAATCCCGAGGGTGAATGAGAAATTGGGTTTTGGTCCGAATCTCGGGTTTTGACCAAGCGGGCCCAGGGTTGACTTTTGTTGACTTTTTGGAAAAAGTATAAAGATATTTGATTTATCTATTGTAATTGATTTTTCTAGTATTGTTTGATGATATTAAGTCTATTTTGGATAGATTCGATTGGTTTGGAGGCGAATTTTAGAGGAAAGGCGCCAGTTGACCTTTGACTTGATTGCAGAGCAAGGTAAGTGTTGGGTCTAACCTTGATTTGAGGGAATTAGGAACTCTTGAACTATATGTTATATGAATTACGTGTGTAAAGGTGTATATGTGAGGTGACGAGTGTATATACACTGTCAAAATAATTGTTTCCATGTTTTCTCGTATTTCATGAATTATCTTATTCCATGTCTTAATTGTTACATGCTTTAGTTATTTTCCATGCCGTAATTTGTTACTTGTCATTAATTATTCTTGTATCGGAGTGTTTGTCCCTTCCATGGCCCCATGATTTATTGCTACTTGCTTTAATTGTTTTACTTGTACTCCTTAATTGTCACGTACTTGACTTGTCTTGTTGCTATTGTATTATTTGTAGCATTCCTTTGATTTGTACATGGTTTCTTTATTTCTTTGCTTTCATATCATTTAATTATAGAGGATCTTGAGAATTGAGCTATTGGATTGATTACATTTATTGAATTTGTTTATGCATCGGGTTGCACGCCGCAACGGTTATGATATGGTAGAATAAGGGAGGATTTTGATATTGATATGGTGGGATCGAGTTGCGTGCCGCAACGGTTGTATACGTAATACTTGATATTGATAAATTGTGACATTATGAAATAAGGGAGGATTATGATATTGATTATGATAATATGGTGGGATCGGGTTGCACGTCGCAACGGATTTTATATGTGATTCTTGATATTTATATGGTGAAACAAGGGAGGATTGTGTGTGTACGGTGGGATCGGGTTGTGCGACGCAACGGATTGTGTGTGTTGTATTCATTATTATGAATGTATTGGTTTCGAGCTTTGTTATATGAGATTATGAGATCGGTTATTCTGGTTTCTCTGATTGCGAGGGTTGCGCTCATTTTTATAAATTAAGTGTTTTGCCGTCATTTCCTGTTTTCTTCCCATATATTATTATCATTACATTGTCCAGGCTATTATAAGTGACCCGACTTAGCCTTGTCACTACTTCGTCGAGGTTAGGCTCGGCACTTACAGAGTACATAGGGTCGGTTGTACTCATACTACACTATACACTTCCTGTGCAGATTTTGGAGTTGGTCCTAGCGACGGTCAGTAGATTGCTCGGATCCAGTGCTTGACAGAGACTTGAGGTACAGCTGCATAGCGTTCGCAGCCCTGAAGTCCCCTTCTACATTACCTTATCTATTTATTTCGATTTAGACAGCTATTGTTTTTTCAAACTACTATTTGTAGCACTCTAGATGCTCGTGTACTTGTGACACAAGTTTTGGGATTGTATCTAGATATCACCGTTATTTTAGTTCATTCACTCTATTTCAGTTTATTCAGCTTATTGGTTTTCATTTAATTTGAATTGTTAAAAATGGCTAATAACTATATCTAACGTTGTTTTACCTAGCAAGTGAAATGATAGGCGCCATCATGGTCCCGAGGGTGGGAATTCCTAGGTCTCACAAGTCACGAATGAGCTTAGTAGAGTCTGAAAGATCGGTACGGAGACGTCTATACTTATCTTCATGGGGCTATGGAGTTTAGAAAAATAAATTCACTTATTTCCTTATCTATCAGGAGATTTTATTCTATCATTGATGATTGAACCATTTTATTCTTTTTCTCTCGCAGATGGCGAGAATACGCACAACATCTACAGTCGGACAGGAGATGGAGCCCCATGTGGCAGAAACTACAAGGGGCAGAGGTCGAGGTCGAGGTCGACGTCGATATAGAGCCAAAGGCCGAGGCAGAGCTCAACCTAGAGCTGGGGCAGCAACACCCGCAGTAGAGCCTCAGGTGGATCATGATGATGAGGTCCCATCTCAGACCGTACCCGTCGGACCAACTTAGGTTCCGGAGGGGTTCATAGCCACTCTGGTGCTTCAGGATGCTCTAGTTTGCTTGGTGGGTCTTATGGAGAGTGTGACACAGACCAGTGCATTTCCGGTGGCACCAGCCGTCTCTCGGGCTGGGGGAGGAGCACAGACTCCCATTACTTACACCCCGAAGCAGGCGGCTCATCTATATCAGACTCCAACAGTCCAGCCAGTTGGGATTGTCCAGCAGGTTGTTGCGATACAGGCAGGTGATAGGCCCTATGTCTTCGGAGGCCTTGTTGAGGTTGGATAAGTCTACCAAGATCTTCCCTGTTCATTTCAGCAGTGCATCTTCTAAGGACCCACATGATCACCTGGATCATTGCCATGAGGTATTGCACAACATGGGTATTGTTGAGACCAATGGGGTCGACTTTGTAGTGTTCCAGATGACCGGTTATGCCAAGAGATGGTAGAGAGATTATATGTTGACTAGATCAGTTGGTTCGCCTACACTTACCTAGGATTATTTTTCACAGTTATTTCTAGAGAAGTTCATTCCTGTCTTCGATGTCCCGTTAGCTTTTGTACAGCTTTCACGATATCCACGATGGCGATGTCTTCGATGGCCTTGATTTTGTCGGGGTTAATCTCGATTCCACGATTCGACACCATGAAGCCAAGGAACTTGCCTGAACCGACCCTGAAAGCACATTGTTTGGGGTTGAGCTTTATGTTGTATTTCCTCAAAATCTCGAACGTTTCATGCAAATGGGTCAAATGGTCCTCTGCGCGCAGGGACTTAACTAGCATGTCATCAATATAAACTTCCATTGATTTACCTATTTGTTCTTCGAACATTTTATTTATTAGGCGTTGGTAAGTAGCCCCTGCATTGTTTAGTCCGAAGGGCATCATATTATAACAATATGTTCCATATTTGGTGACAAACGAAGTCTTTTCCTGGTTCTCCGGGTTCATCTGGATTTGATTATACCCGGAATAGGCATCGAGAAAAGTGAGGATCTCATGGCCGGCCGTGGCATCGATCATGCGATCGATATTGGGCAGCAGAAAGGAATCTTTGGGGCATGCTTTGTTCAAATCCTTATAGTCTACACACATTCTAAGTTTGCTCTCTTTTTTAGGCAATACAACTACATTGGTTAACCATTCGGGATATTTCACCTCCCGAATGGACCCTATCTTGAGAAGTTTGGTTACCTCGTCCTTTATGAATGCGTGCTTTCCCTCGGACTGGGATCTTTTCTTTTGCTTCCCCGGTCTGAACCTAGGGTCCAAGCTTAGCCGATGCGTCGTTATGTCCGGTGGGATCCCTGTTATATCTAAATGGGACCAGGCAAAACAATCGACGTTATCGATAAGAAATTGAACAAGTTTCTTCCTGAGTTCGGGGCTCAACCCCGTTCCCAAGTATACCTTTCGCTCGGGCCAGTGCTCGATTAGTGTGACTTGCTCTAGTTCCTCGATTGTTAATTTGGTGGCGTCGGAGTCATCGGGAATCATGAAAGATCGAGGGACCCTTTGATCATCATCTTTTTCGATCTTCTGGTTATCTGGCTGGGTCGAAGCCGAAGTCTGTGGTTGCTATTTGGTGTCCTGTTCTCCTTCTGAGCCCGATCCCTTTATCGGCGAAGGCGAGGACATTGATTTTGCTTCCTCGACATCGAACATTTCCTCTGCGGCCAGTTGTTCTCCGTACACCGTTTTGACACCTCTCGATGTCGGGAATTTGAGGGCCTGGTGTAGGGTCGAAGGTACTGCTCTCATGTTGTGGATCCATGGCCTTCTGAAAAGGACGTTGTATCTCATATCACCTTCGATCACGTGAAACTTTATTTCCTGGATGGTTCCGGCCACGTTTATTGGTAGGATTATCTCGCCTTTGGTGGTTTCACATGCCATATTGAATCCGTTTAGAACCAGAGTTGCGGGTACGATCTGGTCCTGTAGGCCGAGCTGTTCTACGACCTTTAATCTGATGATGTTGGCCAATCTACCTGGATCGATTAATACACGCTTAATATTAGTTTTATTCATGAGTACAGATATTACCAGTGCATCATTATGAGGTTGGATGATTCCTTATGCATCTTCATCATCGAAGGACAAAGTCCCCATGGGTGCATAATCTTGAGTTCGAGATCGTTTTTCCTTCACAATCGATGTTTTAGTGCGTTTAAGCACTGGTCCCTGAGGGGTATCGACGCCGCCGATGATCATGTGAATGACGTGCTGCGGTTCTTCTTGCTCGTTTTGCTTGCCGAAATCCCTGTTTTTAAAATGGTTCTTCGCCCTATCACTCAGAAATTCCCGAAGGTGCCCTTTGTTAAATAAGCGGGCTACTTCCTCTCTTAGTTGCCTGCAGTCTTCCGTTCTGTGGCCATGGGTGCCATGATATTTGCACATTTGATTGGGATTCCTTTAGGCAGGATCGGTCTACATGGGTCGAGGCCATTTAGTGTCTTTGATGTGTCCGATAGCCGACACGATGGCGGAAGCACCAACGCTGAAGTTATACTCTGATAATTGAGGTGCTTCTATAGGATCGGCATATTTATCAAAGCCTCTCTTGCTCATAAGTCTCCGAGAATTTTGCCCTCAATCAATCCTTCGATTGTTCCGAACTGTATTGCGTGTCGAACCGTTGTTCATCCGATCTGCGACGTACGGTTGGTATCGGTCTCTGTTCGACCTTTGTTCTCTGTCGATCTCCCTTTGGCTTTTAGTAGTTGTCCTGCGCTGATGCACGGGTCCATACGGAGCTCCCAATTGATCAACCTCGATCCTAATTTTTGATTGATATCGGTTGTGTATATCTGCCCAAGTTATTACAGGATACTCGATCAAATTTTGTTTCAGCCGACGTGATGATGTCGAACATAGTTCTTTCAACCCTTGGGTGAAAGATTGTACGGCCCAATCGTCTGTGACCGGTGGCAATTCCATGCATTCCATTTGAAATCGGGATACAAATTCCCTCAGCATTTCATTACCCCTTTTCTTTACTTTGAAGAGGTATGATTTCCTTGTTGCAACTTTTATGGCACCAGCATGTGCCTTTACGAACGAATCTGCCAACGTGGCAAAAGAATCGATGGAATTTGGTGGTAAATTGTGATACCAGATCATTGCTCCCTTCGAGAGAGTCTCCCCGAACTTTTTCAACAACACGGATTCGATCTCATCGTCCTCCAAATCGTTATCTTTGATGGCACATGTGTAAGAGGTGACATGTTCGTTAGGATCGGTCGTACCGTTATATTTGGGAATTTCGAGCATACGGAATTTCTTAGGGATTGGTTTTGGGGCCGCACTCAAGGGAAAAGGCTTTTGTATGAATTTTTTCGAATCAAGCCCTTTTATCATTGGTGGAGCCCCCGGGATTTGATCGAACCGGTCCAAACCCGGACCCCGGGCCCCCGTCTCAAAATCTGGCAAAAATCACAAAACCCAAAAGCCCATTCACTCACGAGTCTGAAAGGATTACCACTGGCAGTTTGAGCGTCTTCAACAGGGTAGTATGATTTTTACCCATTATGAGACTCGATTTGTGGACCTAGCTCGCCACACCATTATCTTGCTTCCTACTGAGAGGGAGAGAGTGAGGATATTCATTGATGGGCTCACTTTCACTATCAGGCTATAGATGGCCAAGGAGACCGGAGAAGAAACTCCTTTTCAAAGGGCCGTAGATATTGCTAGAAGGATCGAGATGGTTCGTGGTCAGGAGAGGGGGCTGATGTCTGATAAGAGGCCTCACCATTCTGGTAGTTCCAGTGGTGCCTCATCTGGAGGCAGGGGTTCTTTTTGTAGAGGCCATCCTCCTAGGTAATTTCAGTCAGCGCTTCAGGCATCACACAGTGCTTCGGGGAGTCGTGATCCTTATGTATCTCTTTCTAGGCAGCCACCCTACAGTGCACCATCAGCTCATATTAGTGTGCCTCTGATCCAGACCTACCACCATGGTTAACCTGCCCGTTCGGGTCAGTTTAAGCTTCAGCAGCCACAACAGCAGGATGGGTGTTTTGAGTGTGGGGGTACTGGTCGCATCATGAGGTTCTGTCCTAGATTGTTGAGCATCATGCCACAACAGAGTTCTCGTGCCATGGTCTTGGCACCAGTTGCTTCACCGCCCTCTCAGCCAGCTAGAGGCAGGGGTCAAGCAACTAGAGGTGAAGGTCAGGCCGTTAGAGGTGGAGGCCAGCCAACTAGAGGCCATCCGAGAGACAGAGGTTAGGGTGGTGGGCCCTAGTCCAGATTTTATGCATTCCCAGCTAGACTTGAAGCTGAGTCATCTGGCGTCGTCATCACATGTATTATTCCAGTCTGCCATAAAGATACCTCAGTTCTATTTGATCAGGGCTCTACTTACTCCTACGTGTCATCCTATTTTGCTTCATATCTGGTTGTGCCTCATGAATTTTTGAGTGCTCCTGTGTATGTATCCATGCCTGTGGGAGATTCTATTGTTGTTGATCGTGTATATTGCTCGTGTGTGATTACTATTAGGAGTCTTAAGATAAGTGTAGATCTCCTACTTCTTGATATGGTAGACATTGATGTTATTTTGGGCATGGATTGGTTATCACATTATCATGCTATATTGGATTGTCATGCCAAGACAGTGACCTTAGACATGTCGGGGTTGCCTCGATTAGAGTGGAGAGGGACTCCAGGTCATTCTACCAGTAGGGTTATTTCTTACGTGAAGGCCCGGCGTATGGTCGAGAAGGGATGTCTAGCATATTTGGCCTATGTTCGTGATTCGAGTGTGAAGGTTCCTTCCATGGATTCAGTACCTGTTGTGCGTGAGTGTCCAGAGGTATTTCCTACAGATCTATCAGGGATGCCACCCAACAGAGATATTGACTACTATATTGATTTGGCTCCGGGCACACAACCCATTTCTATTCCACAATACCGCATGTCCCCACCGAAGTTGAAGGAATTGAAGGAGGAGTTGCAAGATTTGCTCGATAAGGAATTCATAAGACCTAGTGTCTCGCCCTAGGGTGCGCCCGTGTTATTTGTGAAGAAGAAAGATGGTTCGATGAGATTGTGTATAGACTATCAACAGTTAAACAAAGTCACTATTAAGAACAAGTATCTCTTGACGATGATTGATGACTTATTTGATCAGCTTCAGGGTGCCAAGGTGTTTTCGAAGAACAATTTGATGGCTAGCTACCATAAGTTGAATATCTGGGCATCGGATGTCCTTAAGACGACTTTTTGGTCTCGGTATGGGAATTTTGAGTTCATATAGATGTCATTTGGGGTTGACAAATGCCCCAACAACATTATGGATTTGATGAACCGGGTCTTCAAGCCCTATTTGGATTCTTTTATGATTGTATTCATTGATGATATCTTGAACTACTCCTACAGTCGAGAGGATCATGAGAAGCATCTCGGATTGCACTTCAAACTCTGAGAGATAGTCAGTTATATGCCAAGTTTTCAATGTGTGAGTTTTGGTTAGACTCGGTCGCCTTTTTAGGGAACGTTGTATCGACCGAAGGTATAAAAGTGAATCCTAAGAAGATTGAGGCAGTTCAGAACTGGCCTAGACCCACTTCAGCTATAAAGATTCAGAGTTTCCTAGGTTTGGCGGGTTATTATTGCCGGTTCGTGGAGGGGTTTTCATCCATAGCATCCCCATTGACTAGATTGACCCAGAAGGGTGCTTCGTTCAGGTGGTCTGATGAGTGTGAGTTGAGCTTTTAGAAGCTCAAAATTGCTTTGACTACAACGCCAGTGTTGGTGTTGCCCACAGTTTCAGGATCTTACACAGTGTATTGTAATGCATCTCATATTGGGCTCGGTGCAGTATTGATGCAGGATGGCAGGTGATTGCATACGTGTCGCAGCAGTTGAAGGTTCATGACCTAGAGTTGGTAGCCATTATTCATGCGCTGAAGATTTTGAGGCATTACCCCTATGCCGTGTCGTGTGAGGTGTTCACGGATCATCGGAGTCTACAGTATTTGTTTAAGAAAAAGGATCTCAACTTGAGGCAGAGAAGGTGGTTGTAGCTGTTGAAAGACTATGATATCACCATTTTGTATCATCCCGGGAAGGCCAATGTGGTGTTCGATGCCATTAGTAGGTATGGGTAGCCTTGCATATTTTCCAGTTGGGGAGAGTCCGCTAGTATCAGATGTTCAGGCTTTGGCCAATCAGTTCGAGAGGTTGGATGATTCGGAGCCCAGTCGTGTTATAGCTTGCACGGTCACTCGGTTTTATTTGTATGAGCGCATTAGAGAGTGTCAGTATGATGACCCCCATTTTTTTGTCCTTAAGGACAAGGTGCGGCACGGTGGCGCCAAGCAAGTTACTATTGGAGATAATGGGGTGATGTGGATGCAGGGTCAGATTTGTGTGCCCAATGTGGATGGGCTTTGCGAGTTGATTCTTGAGAAGGCCCATAGTTCACAGTATTCGATTCCTCCGGGTGCCACCAGGATGTATCAGGACTTGCAGCAGCATTATTGGTGGAGGAGAATAAAGAAGGATATAGTTACAAATGTGGCTCGGTGTTTGAATTGTCAACAAGTAAAGTACGAGCATTAGAGGCCTTTTGGTTTACTTCAGAGGCTAGAGATTCCTGAGCGTAAGTGGGAGCGTATTACCATGGATTTTGTTGTTGGGTTCCCACGGACTCAGAAGAAGTTCGACGCGGTATGGGTCATTGTGGATAAGTTGACCAAGTCAGCACATTTCATTCAAGTGGCAGCTACCTATTCTTCAGAGCGGTTAGCTGAGATCTATATTCGCAAGATCGTCCGTCTTTACGATGTGCCCGTTTCCATCATTTTTATCGAGGTACGCAGTTCACCTCGTACTTTTAGAGAATCATACAGTGTGAGTTAGGCACACGAGTTGAGTTGAGTACATCATTTCACCCCTAGACTGATGGACAGTCCGAGCGCACCATTCAGATATTGAAGGATATGTTTCGCTCTTGCGTTATAGATTTCGGGGGTTCTTGGGATCATTTCTTACCACTTGCAAAGTTTACCTACAACAACTGCTACCAGTCGAGTATTTAAATGACTCCCTATTAGGCATTATACGGGAGGCAGTGTCATTCGCCAGTTGGATAGCTCGAGCCGGGAGAGGCTCGGTTGTTGGTACCGATTTGGTTCTGGATTCCTTAGAAAATGTCTAGATGATTCAGGATCGACATCGCACAACTCAGTCTAGGAAGAAGTGTTATGCTGATCGGAGAGTTCGTGATGTTGCGTTCATAGTTGGGGAGAGGGTAATGCTCCAGGTTTCACCCATGAAGGGTGTGATGAGGTTCGGAAAGAAGGGCAAGTTGTGCCCTAGGTATATTATACACTTTGATATTCTTGAGAGAGTAGGTGAGGTGGCCTACAGACTGGCATTGCCACCTAGTTTATCAGCAGTCCATCTGGTGCTCCATGTGTCCATGCTTCAGAAGTATCACGGTGATACGTCCCATGGGTTAGATTTCGGCTAAGTCCAGTTGGACACGAATTTGACTTATGAGGAGGAGTCGATGGCTATTCTAGCTGGGCAGGTCCGGAAGTTGAAGTATAAGAGTTATCCTTTAGTTCAAGTGCAGTGGAGAGGTAAGCTGATTGAGGCAGCCACGTGGGAGTCCAAGTTAGACATGCGAAGTAAATATCCACACCTTTTCACTAGTCCAGGTACATTTCTATATCTGATCGAAGACGAACGTTTGTTTTGGAGGTGGAGAATGTGATGACCCTATAGGTCATTTTGAGTTTTAGTCTTCATTTCATTATTTTGAGACCTCGAATAGCTCTGTTTAGCCTTCCTCGATTTGAGTGCGCAATCCATGTCTTTTTTCAAAATAAATTTATGTGAAAAATTGAAGAAAATGTGAATTTTAACCTTAAATTGATTTGAGTTGACTTCGGTTAATATTATGTATAAATGGACCAAGATCAGTGTTCTGACGGTTCCGGTGGGTCCGTATCATGATTTGGGACTTAGGCGTATGGAATTGAATTCAGAATCCCTAACATGATTTGTTGAAAACTAGTAATTTGAAGGTTTAAAGAATTTCTAAGTTTGATCGTAGGTTGACTTTATCGCTACTGTGTTCAGATTTTGGTTGCGGAACTTGGTATAGGTTCATTTCACCATTTATGACTTGTCTACAAAATTTGGTGCAAAACGGAGTTGATTTAACGTGATTCGGATGTCCAATTGTAAATTTGCATGTTCTTGAGTTTCTTTGAAAATTTCATTCATTTTGATGTCTGATTCGTAGTTCTAGCTATTATTTTGGTATTTTGATCACGCGATCAAGTTTGTATGATGTTATTACACTTGTGTGAATGTTTGGTTTGGAGCCCGAGGGGCTCAGGTGAGTTTTAGATAGGCTACGGATCGATTTTGGACTTAGAAGGTTGCTGGTTTTCAGTGTTGCTAATGTCTGGTGTGTTGTTCTTCGCGATCGTGAAGCTACTCCCTCGATCGCGAAGGGTAACTTGAGCTGGGGTGGTTTTTCTTCTATGTGAACCCGGAGAAGCGGACGCGAACGCGAAGCTTCGAAGGAATTAACCTTTGCGAACGCGACTTCACTCGCGAACACGATGGGTAAGGGATTCTGGGGGAGGTAGGGGTTTGTCCTATGCGAATGCCAGGATCGCGAATGCGATGGCCATGAGGGACATACCATCGCGAACACGTGCTACCCCTCGCGAACGCGAGGGACACTTATGCCGCTGCACTTCGCGATCGCGTCAGGCCCTTCGCGAACGCGAAGACGGCCTGACGCCTAGGGACTTAAATGTCCCAAAGACGGCATTTCCTTCATTTTTCACCATCTTCACATTAGAGCTTGGCCTAGAGGAGATTCTGAAGAGGAATTTCATCCCCACTTTGTACATTAGTATATTTTAACTCGTTTGCTTCCATTCCCATCAATACTCATTGATTTATAATCTTAATCCATGTTCTTTCATTGTAGAAAATTAGGGATTTGGGTAGAATTGAGATTTTTTGTAAAATTAAGATTTAGACCTCAAATTGAGAGCATATTTCGAAACTAATCACATAATCGGGCTCGGGGTGAATTGGTAATTGAGTTTTGGTCCGAATCTCGAGTTTTGAACAAGCGGACCCGAGATTGACTTTTGTTGACTTTTTGGAAAAAAGTATAAAGATCTTTGCTTTATCTATTGTAATTGATTTCTCTAATATTGTTTGATGATATTAAGTCGATTTTGGTTAAATTTGATTGGTTTGGAGGCATATTTTAGAGGAAAGGCCCCAGTTGAGGAATGACTTGATTGCTGAGCGAGGTAAGTGTTGAGTCTAACCTTGATTTGAGGGAATTAGCAACCCTTGGACTATATGTTATGTGAATTAGGTGTGTAACGGCGTTTATGCAAGGTGACGAGTATATATACGCCGTCAAAATAATTGTTTCCATGCTTTCTCGTATTTTATGAATTATCTTATTCCATGTCTTAACTGTTACATGCTTTAATTGCTTTCTATGCCGTAATTTGGTACTTGTCATTAATTATTCTTGTATTGGAATGTTTATCCCTTCCATGACCCCGCGATTAATTGCTGCTTGCTTTATTTGCTTTACTTGTACTCCTTAATTGTTACGTACTTGACTTGTCTTGTTGCTATTGTATTATTTGTAGCATTCCTTTGATTTGTACATGGTTCCTTTGTTGGTTTTCTTTCATATCCTTTAATCATAGAGGTTCTTGTGAATTGAGTTGTTGGATTAATTATATTTATTGAATTTATTTATGGATCGGGTTGCACGTTACAATGGTTGTGATATGGTGGAATAAGGGAGGATTTTGATATTGATATGGTGGGATCGGGTTTCATGTCACAATGGTTGTGTACGTAATACTTGATATTGATAAATTGTGACATGCTGAAATAAGGGAGGACTATGATATTGATTATAATGATATAGTGGGATTGGGTTGCGCGCCGCAACGGATTTTATATATGATTCTTGATTTTGACATGGTAAAATAAGGAAGGATTGTGTGTGTACGGTGGGATGGGGTTACGCGACGCAACGGATTGTGTGGTTTGTATTCATTGTTGTTATTGTGCTGGTTTCCAGCTTTGTTATATGAGATTATGAGATCGGTTATTCTGATTTCTCTGATTGTGAGGGTTGCACTCATTATTATAAATTAAGTGTGTTGTCGTCATTTCCTGTTCCATTCCCTGTTATTATTATTATTACTGCGTTCAGGTTATTGTAAGTGATCCGCCTTAGCCTCGTCACTAATTCGTCGTGGTTAGGCTCGACACTTACAGAGTGCATGGGGACGGTTGTACTCATACTACACTCTGCACTTCTTGTGCAGATTTTGGAGTTAGTCCTAACGGGGGCTAGTAGATTGCTCGGATCCATTGCTTGACGGAGACTTGGGGTACAGCTGCACAGCGCTTGCAGCCCTGAAGTCCTCTTCTACATTACCTTAGCTGTTTATTTCGATTCAGACAACTATGCTTTTGTTCAGACTATTATTTGTAGCACTCTAGGCGCTCTTGTACTTGTGACACCAGTTCTGGGATTGTATCTGGATATTGCCGTTATTTTAGTTTATTCATCGTATTGGTTTTCATTTAATTTGAATTGTTAAAAATAACTAATAACTATATCTAACGTTGGCTTACCTAGCAAGTGAAATGATATGCACCATCACGGTCCCGAGGGTGGGAATTTCGGATCGTGACTTCATGCTAATCAACTTATATTCATTGGATACTCTACTTTTGAGGTGCACTACTTGCACTCGACAATGTTAATTTATTATGGTAATAATTGAGATAATGTTTTTATTAGTTAATCCTTAAATTGTAAAGTATATGGATAAACATATTATACACTTATTTGTTTGATGTACGCATCGTGTTGGAGTGAATATACTCCTGTAACATAATTTATATGCTCCAAATGCTCGTCATTTATAATTTTTGGAACGAGTAGGCAAGCAAATAAATGCCCATGATCTAAACTTGGTCTGGAAACTTGTGGTCAACACTATCGAGTTTTAGGTTTTATGAGTCAAAAATCATATATACACATATTCTTTCTTCGTCGTCTTCTTTTATTCTTTTGTTTTTAAATTCAAGATTTTCGTTTGACATGTCTAACAAATATGAATACCGCAGTTTGTACCCTTTGCCTTTTGAAAAATTCAGATTATTTGTGCTACGAATTCGTTGCTTCATTTGTTTTTTAAAGTAAAAAGTCATATATGCACGAATTCCTCTTTTTTCTTCTCTCTCTCTCTGCTTTTATTTCTTCTTCCAAAATTCGTGATTTTCCGGTGACCTGGCTAACAAATATAAATGACATTAACTACACCCTTTGCTTTGAAAAAATCAGATAACTACGACATTCTTTATAGGATTTTTCTAATTTGTCAACTGTCGGAACAAAAATGGTTTGACGTACAACTAAACTAAACTATGACAAACACATTCTTTAACATTAAAATGTATGAGCCCATTACTCAGATGGTCACTCAACTTTTTGAAATTATGTACCAAAGTTATCTTTCTTTCGTTTGTAACAGCAAAGTCACTTAACTATGCTTATAGCACTCAAAAAGTCACTCAACTAGATTTTTCAAACTTTTGATCACCAAATACCTATTTTACACTCTAAATTATCAACTTTTATCTTTTTTTATTTATTTTTATTTTTTAATATTATGATTTTTTCTCTTTTTAATCAACATTATGGACTTACCTACAAAACAAAAATATTTTATTTAAAAATAAAAAATAAAAAATAAAAAAATATTTTTCTAGCATATATAATGTCGAAATAATAATATAATTGAGCATAATATTCAAGAATATGTAATGTATATTACAAAATACCTTTATTTTTAATAATTATTTTCTATAGTACGCGCATGTAATATATATTTTAAAACTTTTATTTTCTTTCATTCTCAATTGTGTAAATAAATTTTTGAGTTTTTTTTTTCTTAATATCAAAATTATAATTACAAACTAATTGTTCTAATTAACTTTCTACTATGCTCAGTATTTTATTATTCTAACATTATATATGCTTAAATACTATTTTAATTTTTTTAATTTATAATTTTTTTTATTTATTTTAAGGTAAGTCCTTAATATAAATTAAAAAGAGAAAAAAAATTATTATATTAAAAAGCTAAAAAAATAAAAAGAAGATAAAAGTTGATAATTTAGAGAGTAAAATAGGTATTTGACGATCAAATATTTGAGAAATCTAGTTCAGTGACCTTCTGAGTGCTATTGACATAGTTAAGTGATTTTGTTGTTACAAACGAAAGAAAGATGACTTTGGTAGATAATTTCGGATAGTTGAGTGACCATTTGAGTAATGAACTCTATAAAATGTATTGTATTTTTTGTTTGAGTAATTAATTGATTGGTAATGATTTATTATTTATCCTTAGTTCTCTATTACGGAGTATTTGTTAAATTTCTGACAATGTTCAAGAGTAAACTAGGAGATTGGAAAGGCAATTAATTTTGAAGAATGTCGAAATAATTTTTTTAAAATAAAAAACATAGATTTTCTTGTGATGGTTAAAGAGGCATGTGGATATCACATGAACACATTTAGAAAAGCTAAGTAAAAAAAGTGAATTAATTAACGTTGGTCAGATAAGTTAGGCTGGTAGACTTTTAAATTTAAATTAATAGGTGACGAAAAGTAAAAAGTTTACACTTTCTGAAAAGGACAATTCTTAATGTCATAGCCAATAAGCCAATAATAATAGCCCAAGACCAAATGTGGGTTTGGTAAAGAAGGAAAAGCATTGGCAGACGCCGCGTAACGCAGCGCTTTTGCTGTCAGCCAAATATTCCGCTTTATTAGTTGGACTTCTATACGTAAAGGAAAGATTTTCCTTCCATGTGTTTTGTAGCATTGACAACATGTAGCGGGATTACTAAATGAATTAATGAGTATATTCTGAATTTTAATTTTTTAATTTAATTTTCAAGATATAAATACAGTTAAAACTCTCTATAACAATCTTGTTTGTTTGATATTTTGGCTGATATAGTGAAATGTTGTTATAGAGAAAATATATTATAACATAATATAAAAATTAATTCTGAAAAAAACTTAGCTTTTATAGTGAATGATTGTTATATAAAGATATTATAATAGAGAAATCTGATTGTATCCTGAATTGCCTTGAAATTAAAATTTTTAATTTAAATTTTCAGGACAAAATAAATACTAGCTAACCCCTAAATAGCAACTCTAAGAAGGATGTTTGTATACTTCCCCTATTTTTTTTTTGGTCAAGTCCGGTGATTATTACTCCCTTCGGTCCATAACAAGTGAACATTTTATCTTTTTATTTTGTTTCAAAATAAGTGTCCATTTACATAATCATGAGGGAATAATTTTATTTTTCCAAAATTTACTCTTATTTATATATTCCAATGTATCAAGATAACAATTAATTAAGGTTAATTTAGTGAATACATCTTTTTTAAGAGACTAGGAGTTCATATTTTCTTAATGGGTGTGCCAAAAGTAAAATGGTCACTTGTTGTGGACCACAGAAAGTATTATGAAATGTATCAAGAAATGTTGCTTATATAAGTTTTTTTTTAAACTTTAATTCAAGAAAAGTCTAAAATTTTACCATATTCCAATGGTCGATCAAGAAAAATGAGAAAATTGATAGAGGGAGAGTGAGAATTATACCAACCGAATTTAATTTATTACTTGGTGGACGCATGATGGTAATTGATTCTTCTTCTCGAAGATTTTGATGGTGTGAATTGAAAGAAAGTACTCACTTTAGAAGCATTTATTGATTGCTATATTAGGCGTTAAAGTCTTAAAGACAAGAGCTAAGGGCACAAGAGTGAGTTGTTCTAGTGGTGAGCACCCTCCACTTCCAATCAATAGGTTGTGAGTTTGAGTTACCCCAAGAACAAGATGGGGAGCTCTTGCAGGGAGGGAATAAAATAAAAAAAAGTGCTAACACAATAATGAAAACTTACGTTATTAATTTAGCTCCTAACCATTTGAAAGAGAGTTTGTAACTTCTGACGTTGCCTACATGTTCTTAATTTAACACCGAACCATTTACATTTTGTACATGTTCTTTGTTAACTCACTTTGCACATGACGGTAGTACCCTCGCTCACTACTTAACTACAAAGAATAGCAGCTCTAGAAGGCATAGTTTTTGGAATTTTAGGAATGTAATAAGACTCACGTGTACAGTTGTATTAGTTGGTTAAGTGCACGTGTGAGCTAGTTAAATGTATATACGTATTATTGCTTCTCTGAATGAATATACAGAACTCAATTTCATTTTCTCTTCCTCATTCTCTCTTCTATCTTCTAGAAAGTACGATGACCTCCAATGGAGGTTCCTCATCTTAACATGGTATCAGAGCAGCGATTAGGGAATCGATATTGCTTCTTCTTCACTAAGTTGATTCACAGTTACAAGTTCTAGGAATATCTGCCATGGGAGATACCTCGACACCTCAAATCGATCATCGTCATCCTCTCTACCTTCAGCCGTCTGATACACCTGGAGTAATTTTGATAGATATCAAGCTCACAGGTCCAGAAAATTACGGATTGTGGAGTAGGTCGATGCGTTTGGCTTTATTGGGGAAAAACAAGTTAGGTTTTATAGAAGGAATGTGTGTGAAGAGATTGTACAAAGGAAAACTAGCAGATCTATGGGAGCAATGTAATGTTGTGGTACTTTCATGGATTGGAAGGAGTATTTCACAGGAATTATTGCCGGGTATAGTCTATGCATAAGATGCTTCAAAGGTATGGGCTGAGTTCAAGGAAAGGTTTGGCAAATCGAATTTAACCAGATTCTATCATCTTTGAACTCAAATTGGAACCCTAACTCAAGGTACGGATTCTGTTACTACTTATTTCACTAGAATGAAAGACCTTTGGGATGGACAGGACACCTTGATACCATGTCGTGGTTGTAATTGCAAAGAATCAGAACCTTTTTTTTTGAAATATTTTATCAGCAGCGTCTAGGGCAGTTTCTAGTTAGATGAAATGAGACTTATGCACATGTTCGTAATCAAATTCTACTAAAAACCCCAGTACTGACAGCAAATCAAGCATATGCCCTCGTAATACAGGAAGAGAGTCAACGAGCTCTTGGTGTAATGGACCTAAACAAGGAACCATTAACTATGTTAGCTGGAAGAGGACAAATGATGAAAGAAAAAAAATCTGTCTTGATTTGCGAACACTGTAGGTATAAGGGACATCAAAAGGAAAATTGTTACAAAATTGTGGGATATCCACCCGATTTCAAAAGTAAAAAGAAGACAATGCAGGGTACTGGTTTCGGAACCTATGTGAACAATACAACAGTTGAGGGAACCAGCTCTGTTGAAGGACAGTCACAAGGTCATTTCTTTATTGAAGATGAGTATAAGCAGCTGGTGAGTTTGTTAAGCAAATCAGCATCATCTGGTGACTGCAAAGCCAATATGGAGGGTATTGTTTCCCTGCCATCCCAAACGTGTGGTATTGAATGGATTATAGATTCAGGGGCATCTCATCATATTACTTCTTATAAAACAGAACTAATTGACATTAGGCAATTAAGGAATCAGGAAGGTAGAAAAGTGCAGGTACCAAATGGTAAGAAGTCACAGATAACTGATATAGGAGATGCAACAATTTTAGGAGGTCAGAGGATCAGAAATATCTTACATGCGCCAGATTTCAAGTTTAACCTGCTTTCAATAGCTAAGCTGACCAAGGACCTCGTTTGTACTGTAAAATTCTTTCCTGATTTCTATCTTCTTCAGGGCCTTTATAATGGCAAGGTGATGGGGACTGGTAGAGAATCTGATGGCCTCTACATTCTCCAAGAACATACAAAACCAGTAGTAGGAGCAGCAGTAATAAAAGGGAAACATGACACAAAATTGTGGCACTTAAGACTAGGACATCCCTCAATGAAGGCAATGCAACACATACCTACCTTGAGAAATCTAGCAGATGAGTATGTGCAACAGGAATGTCAAGTATGTCCAATGGCAAAACAACATAGATCAATTTTTCCTGTTAGTAGCAGTAAATTAGACTATATCTTCCAGCTTGTGCGTGTAGATGTTTGGGGTCTTTATAAGAGGCCTACATATGATAAGAAGCATTATTTTGTCACAATTGTTGATGACTATAGTAGGTACACGTGGATTTGCCTAATACAGTCTAAGTGTGAGGTATTAGTTGTATTAACAAATTTCTTCTTAATGATAAAAAATCAATTTAGTATGACAGTTAAGGTATTGAGATCAGACAATGGCACAGAGTTCTTTAATTCTACATGTAATGATTTACTTTCTAGTCTTGGAGTGATTCATCAAAGTAGTTATCCATATACACCACAACAAAATAGAACTGTAGAGAGAAAACATAGGCATATTCTGGAAGTTGCAAGGGCTCTAAAACTTCAAAATGCTGTGCCAATTAGATTCTGGGGTGAATGCATCAGAACTGCAGTCTATTTGATTAACAAACTTCCTACTGCAGTACTAAATGACAAATCACCCTATGAAATGCTGCATGGAAAGGTGCCTAAAATGAAGCATCTAAGAGTGTTTGGTTGTTTATGTTGTGCTAGTGTCTTACCAAGGGAAGATAAGTTTGCTGCAAGAGCAAAAAAGACAGTATTCATGGGCTACTCAGAAACACAAAAAGGATATAGGTTGTATGATTTGGAGTCACGACTCTTTTTCGTGAGCAGAGATGTGTCTTTTAGAGAGGATATATTTCCTTTCAAAGAAAAAAGGCATGAAGATGTTTGGGAAGATGATCTATTCCTGGTAGATCCTATAGCACAGAAAGATGTGCCATCAGCCAATTCAGAGGAGAATTTTCAGCATAGCCTATCCATTGAGCATCAGGTAACTGTTGATCAAGAGACAACAATTGATACAAATTCAGAAGCAGCACATTCAGAGGCAGATGATACCAACTTAGAGCCAGATCTTGCAAAGGCAACTGAGCAGAATTCCAACACAGGTAATGTCAACTTAGAGCCTACAATCTCAGATGAACAGCCTCAACTTGAAACCTTCACAGATGTCCAAACAGTAGGGGAACAACCTGATGATTCAGAAGTGGATAGCAGCAGACCCAGTAGAGTGACAAAGCCTCCTACATGGCTAAATGATTATGTCACTGGGAAGAAGTCTTCAACATCTTGCAAATATCCCATCACCAACTATGTGGCATATAATCACCTTTTCCCTACCTATCAGGCATATGTTGGACTTGTTACAACCCCTACTGAACCAAGAAGCTTCAAAGAAGCAACTCAAAATGAGAAGTGGATGGAAGTCATGAATCAGGGAATCAGTGCATTGGAAGACAACCATACTTGGGAGATTGTTGACCCCCCAACGGGCAAACAAACAGTAGGCTCTAAGTGGGTGTATAAGATTAAGTACAAAGCCAATGAAGAGGTAGACAAATACAAGGCCAGGTTGGTGGGAAAGGAATACACACAACAAGAGGGCTTGGACTATCATGAAATATTCTCTCCAGTTGCCAAAATAGTAACTGTGAGGACAGTTATAGCACTAGCAGCCTCAAAAGATTGGGAGTTATCACAAATGGATATCAATAATGCCTTTCTACAAAAAGATTTATTTGAAGAGGTATACATGGATCTCCCACAGGGTTTTCACGGACATGGGAAGTACAAGGTGTGTAAACTTCTCAAATCACTATATGGCTTGAAGCAGGTTTCACGACAATGGAACATCAAACTTACTGATGCCTTGACAGGTGCAGGCTACAATCAGAGTTCTTATGATCACTCTTTATTCACAAAAGGGTTGGTAATAATATAGTTATTGTTCTAGTATACGTATATGGCATCCTCATCACAGGTAGCAATAAGAAATTAATTGAGGAGGTTAAAGCCACACTTCATAGCTAGTTCAAGGTAAAGGATTTGGGACAGTTAAGATATTTCTTAGGGATTGAGGTGTTAAGATCACAATCTGGGATCTTACTCAACCAAAGGAAATATGCTTTAGAGTTACTAGCTGACATTGGCCTTAGTGGATCCAAACCTGCTACTACACCTTTAGAGATGAATCTCAAACTTACCACTGTTGAGTATGCCACTCATGTGGAAAAGTCTTATGATGAACAATTAACGGATATTGTTAGTTATCATAAGCTAGTGAGAAAATTGCTCTATTTGTCTATTACCAGACCAGACATTAAGTTTTGCAGTGCAAGTACTGAGCCAGTTCATGCAGCAACCCAAACTATCGCATTGGAATGCAGCCTTAAGGTTGATCGAGTATATAAAGGGGTCACCTGGACAGGGAATACTCTTGAAAAGAGGTTTAAACATAGGACAATTAGAAGCCTTTTATGACTCAGATTGGGCTTCCTGTCCAAACACAAGGAGGTCAGTCACTGGATATGCAATCAAGCTAGGAGATTCTTTAATATCCTGGAAATCCAAGAAGCAACAGACTATAAGCAGAAGCTCAGCTGAAACTGAGTATAGAAGCATGGCAGCAACAGTAGCTAAAATAGTCTGGCTAGAAGAATTACTACGGGAGTTGAATGTAGAAGTATCAAGGCCAATGTACAGTGATAGCAAGGCGGCCATGCAAATTGCAGCAAACCCAATCTACCACGAAAGAACAAAACATATCGACATTGATTGTCATTTTATTAGGAAAAAATCAAGAAAGGGTTGATACATCCAGAGTACTTGGGGAGCAAACAACAATTGGCAGATTTATTCACCAAAGGATTAGGAGCAGCACAACATCATTATCTGTTATCCAATCTAGGAGTGTCAGATATATACCACACTCCAACTTGAGGGGGAGTATTAAGAGTCACGTACACAGTTGTATTAGTTGGTTAAGTGTACGTGTGAGCTAGTTAAATTTATATATGTACTGTTGCTTCTCTGAATGAAAATACAGAACTCAATTTCATTTTCTCTTCCTCATTCTCTCTATATTCTCTCTGCTATCTTATAGAAAGTATGATGACTCCCGTGGAGCTTCCTCATCTTAACGGAATGTAAATTGTTGGGGTGTGTCCAACCTTCATAGTGGTGTTAGAAATGTTTATGGGAATTGTGCAAATTGTAAAAGGTTGGGTGCGTCCAACTCTTAAGTAGGATTTGAGGAGGTATAAGGCAAGGTAAGGATCAATGCCAAATTCTATCAACATAAGTTTGTTTTAAAATTTTTTTTATTAAGAGTAAAGTAAAAATTTTAAATTAAATTATTTTAAATATATAAATTTGTTTTTCACTATTGAAATAACTATAAAGAAAAGTATACAATATAAAATGGGAAAGAGCTAGTAGGATTTTGCAAATTTGAGACTTACATATAAAAGTCGATAAAGTGGTGGTAAAATATGAGCATTCAATTCAAAAATCATAAAACAATAGATGATATAGCAGCTCAGGACTATTTTAAACCTCTTTAGAAACCTTTATACAATTGATATGGGGTATCCTGAATTCTTTAACACCCTCCTACACGTATAATTCACCCCTAAAATTTTACAAACGCATTTGAATATTTTAGTCTTCTCAATTTGCTTGTTCTATTCCTTTTTTCCCCCTCCTTTTTCTCTAAGGATATCGGAGTAACTCAATAAGTTGATGAGTTGCTTGAAGTAGCTCGTCATGTCAGAACATGTTAGTTGCTTATCGAAGTTTTGTTTTGATGTCATGTAAAAATCGTAAGCATCCAACTAAAATTCATAACGGAGTATTTACTTTCAGTATTTTTATTAAATTAATTTTGCATTCGCTTAAAAAAAACACTTCTTGTCGAGTAAAAAATAACCAAAAGAAAAAAAAAATTCAGAAAATGTTTGGGGGCAAATATGTCATTATAAGGAGAAAAAGAAAACAAACCGATAACGGCGAGAGAGGAATGAAAAGAAATCGAAGAAAGAAAGCTTCAAAACTGGTAACTGTCCCAACTACTTTCAGTCCTCACTTTGTGTAATGTAACGCGGAAATCTCCGTCTCCCTCTCTTTCTCATAACATCTGTATTTTACTTATTCCTCTCTCACAATAATGATCTCATTCACTAGACCCTATTTCCTGGTACTCTCCCCTAACTCTCTTTCTTTTTTCCTTTTTATCTTTTCTCTGGTAATACTTTCACACTATATTACTGAGCAGCATTTTCAGCTTCACACTTAAAAAATTAATTTGGCATTGAAAAGTTGCATTCAAACATTTTGAATAAAGTTTTGAACTTTTCATTGTTTCTTGGGTTATAAAAGGTGGGTTGTTCTGTTCTTGGTAACAGAAGCAAAGAACATTTGTAGTTTTCTTGGGTATTTATTTGTTTTTTTGCTTTGTGGGTTATTGTTGTTTCAGTTTGTTTCATTGGCAGAGAAAGGCATTGGGGTTGTTTTTACTGGGCGAAAGAGGAGGAGGAATATTAAAGATAAGGGTAGTAATGGAGAGCACATTGAAGGAAATAACATCAAATGGTGATTCTGTTCTTGATATGAAAGATAAATGTGGTGTTGGAGGTGGTGTTGAGGATATGTATGGAGAGGATAGAGCTACTGAAGATCAGCCTATCACCCCTTGGACTTTTTCTGTTGCTAGGTAATCTCATCTTTTTTTTCTTTAATTGTCTATGATCTTTTGCTTCATTTTGCTATGGGTTGTGTTAATTTGTTATACCCCAAAAGAATAATGTAGTGTTCCTTGTTTCATTATGTTAATTTTTAGCGGTCTTGTAGATCAAAGAATAAGGGGACCTAATGTGTAGTTGCAAATTGTGTTATTATCCTCTTTACCTTTGGATTATCTGATTTTATTCAGTTAGTTTCCTGTTCCAGGCGTAGCGTTTACTTCCTACCACTTTTCATGAGTGAATTTACAAACTAATGAGTGTTTGCTTGTGAAAATAGTGAATTTAGTTTGTGTTATAGGCTGAACATTGTCAACTATATGTGATAACTAGTCCTTCTTGACAAATCATCTTTCTTGATTTCAGTGGATATAGTTTGTTACGTGATCCACATTACAACAAAGGGCTCGCCTTCACTGAAGCAGAGAGAGATGCTCATTATCTGCGCGGCCTTCTGCCTCCTACTGTTTTAAGCCAAGAACTTCAGGTAATTTGATAATCCTTGACTTATAAACTTGAATTCTCTGTTCCCATTTCCACTCATAATTAGACCGCTAAACCTTTTTCATCAATTATCAGGAGAAGAGAATGATACACAATCTCCGCCAATATCAAGTTCCATTGCAAAGATACATGGCCATGATGGATCTTCAGGTAATTTTACCTCTCCTGTAGCATGTTAGATTCCATGTTAATTAAATTTTATGAGGTTACATATTCGATCTTTTGTAAGTTTGCATGGCAATAGGTGTAAAGTCTTGGATTTACTCTTTAAAGGACGTTTTTATGGAAGGAATGTACTGTACTTTTTTTTAATCTTATGACAATGGTAAGCTATGAAAAAAAAAATGTAATGGTAAGCTATGCATTTAAAATCTCACAATTTACCAATTGGAATTACCAATATAGCATGGTTATATGGGCCCAGAATTCATCTTCTTTTCTCTTTCTCGTTTTTATTTTATCATGTGTTTAACCCTTTTTATGCCCTCTTAGAGCGAATGCTGTAAGCTATCATTTCGATAATTTGAACACGCAAAATAATTTGGCATTTCTCAAGGATTGCGTAAGAAACTATCTGGGGAAGTCTAAAGGAATACAATCTCCATTAAAACACTACTTGGCTGTTCTATGACCTAAGTTATTTAATGATGAGTCAATTCTATGATCAGACTAATAGGTGATTCTGTGTCTATGCTGCTAAAATTCTGCTGATAATTTATTTTTCCAATTCCCAGGAAAGAAATGAAAGGTTATTTTACAAGCTTCTCATCGATCATGTTGAAGAGCTATTGCCAATTGTATATACCCCAACAGTTGGCGAGGCTTGCCAGAAGTATGGAAGCATTTTCAGGCGTCCTCAGGGTCTCTTCATCAGCTTAAAAGAAAAGTAATTTCCCTTGTTTCTTCCTTTATTTCTTTCTGGTCATCCATGTGGAGGAATATTTTGCTGTTCGGTTTAATTGTGCATCTGATGCTCTTCTACTCCAAAGATAATGTAATTACCTTTACTACTGAAACTTTCAGGGGAAAGATTCTTGAGGTATTGAAAAACTGGCCTGAGAAGAGTATTCAAGTCATTGTTGTTACTGATGGGGAGAGGATATTAGGACTTGGTGATCTTGGCTGTCAGGTAAATCTGCCAAATTCGACTAGTTGTCAGATTTATTGCGTAATAGCGTGTTATTTGAACAACTGGATAGAACTAATTAGAGAGACAGTCCTATCTCTACTTTACTTGTACACAGTTGCAGATGGATAACATAATTGACCAAAAGTTCCATAATTGTTTCAGGGCATGGGTATTCCAGTTGGAAAGCTCTCTCTTTATACTGCTCTTGGGGGTGTTCGTCCCTCAGTAGTAAGCACTGGTCCAACTTTGTTTCTTTGTACACTTATCATTATCTCAAACTGATCTCATAATTAGTCCTTGTGTTTTTTGAATTTTGTGGATGGAATGCTTTATACTTCTTGAAATTTGCTTGCCTCCAAATTTCCCTTTTTACTATGCTTTCTCATACATGTCTGAGTGGAATTTTGGCTATTTCCAGCTTGTATTAATTTGGATGCTATTAGCCAATAAAAATTTGGCATGTTAAAGAAGATGAATACGTTTTCTCAGAGGATCTCCATCTATGTCCACAAAATTCTGTTTCTTCTAATGTCTATATCAAGTGGATCAGAATGTCATATGTTCTAACATCTTAATAGATTTCATCTTCTTGAAGTTTTAATGTGGTTTCCTCGTCTAAACTTGATATGGATCAGTCTTCAATGATATCTCCCAAACGACTAAAATGTTAAATATTTCTTGTATCAGTATGAGGGCTGATATTTATGACTACATTATATTGACTTCATTAGACACTCTGTGTCAGAAATTCACACTATTATTTTTTCACCTTCAGTGTCTTCCTATAACCATTGATGTTGGCACGAACAATCAGCAGTTACTGGATAACGAGTTCTACATTGGACTCAAGCAGAAAAGAGCTACAGGGCAGGTCTGATGATCTTTTCCATTCCTTTACTTTGCGTTGTCAGACTACAGATGAAAATAATGCAGTTGTCAAACTCTACCTTTCCGGAAGCTGAAATTTCATTCATGTTTTTCTCTTAAAGGAATATGCTGAACTTCTGGATGAGTTTATGTCTGCAGTTAAGCAAAACTACGGAGAGAAAGTCCTCATTCAGGTATGTCACTAACTATAAATATCCTTGTGCAATTGCTATCTTTTCCGTGCTCCCCCAACTATCATGAAGCACCAATTTGAAGAACTTTGTCTCTTTGGTCCACTTATTTATGTCCTAAAGTTGCCTAATAAATTTTTCAGTTTGAAGATTTTGCAAACCACAATGCATTCGATCTTCTTGCAAAGTATCGCACTACACATCTTGTATTCAATGATGATATACAGGTAGATATCGTGAGAATGACCGTCAACTTGAAACTTTTGCCTTCATTTTGAGTGGATTAATGATCTTTATACTTGTTTTACAGGGCACAGCATCTGTGGTTCTGGCCGGGCTTATTGCATCTCTAAAACTACTTGGTGGAACACTGGCTGACCATACTTTCTTATTCTTAGGTGCTGGAGAGGTGAGATTCATCAGCTATTGCCCCTTCACATTTTCTAGGTTATTGCTCTTCAAGAGTTTCATATTATATGTACCAATACTGTATGTTGGTATGGATTAGAACAGTAGGCAGATTTTATTCTACTTAAAATAGAAAGTTATGTGACACCTTATTTTCCGGCAAGAGCTTCAGCCTTCTCACTGTCCAACTAGATTAGCTTTTGCCTTATTTTTTTTTTGTAGTTGAAGCAAGGGTTTACTACTTAACCTTACTTGCTTACTTCTTCAGAGTAGTTTATTCATATACATTTTAAGTTAATGGCACAAATTTAGGTTCTTCCTTTACAATTCAACCATTTTCAGTTGGCCATGATATTTAGACCTAGGACTTTATCGTCGGCTTTGGAGATTGATATAATAACTAACGTCCATCAATTACAGAAATGTCTGTTTCATTTCTTTGCAATCTAGAAGCCTAACTACCCATCTACTGGCAAAGGCCTGAGATGAAAGGAAGGCCAATACTGTCCATTAAGGCCATTAGTGCTGCACTGGTGCTAGTCTATCTGCTAAAAGAACTTTTTTCCTGGATTAACTAGACCAAGTGGATACCTATATATACAAAATGGCCATATACATTGGAGATTTTGTAAATGTCATAAAAATACTGATCAACATATCAATAAGAGCACATTATGTCTCAACGTTAGGAATCTTGTTTTTAACTTTCTTGTCTTTTGCTTCCTGAAGGCTGGAACTGGTATTGCTGAGCTCATAGCACTTGAGATAACAAAAAGGGTTCGAACTACTCTTCATCTGCTTTTTCTCCTTTTTTCTTTTTTTGAATCTTCTGTACTAAATTTCTGGATGGATTTGCCTTTCAGACTAGTGTTCCTTTAGAAGAAGCTCGAAAGAAGATTTGGCTTGTCGACTCTAAGGTATATATCATGATCTGACGTTCCAGTAAAATGCTACACGCAATAAATTGATCTCTACCTACATGCTTGAATATCATTTATGTTCGTATCAGCATCTCCTTTTCCCACAAACAGTTTTTTATTTATTACAGGGACTGGTGGTTAGTTCTCGTTTGGAGTCCCTTCAGCACTTCAAAAAGCCTTGGGCTCATGATCACGAACCTGTTAAGGAACTTATAGATGCCGTCAAGGTGTGAAATTTGCGTCTTTCTATTGAAGCGTGATGTGACTTCAATAGATGATGGCAAAAAATACATTCCTTATCTCACTTTATTCTCCATTTGTCAGGCAATAAAGCCAACTGTTCTAATAGGAACTTCAGGAGTTGGAAAAACATTTACGAAGGAAGTCGTGGAGACTATGGCTTCTCTCAATCCGGTAGGTCTCCCCCTCTCTAACACATGCACATGCACACACAAATGAAAATATGCATGCATAGACACTGCAACATAAGCTCCATGAATCATAGTCTACAATACAATGAAGTTTCTAATTTTGGCACAAATGATGTTCTCCAGAAACCTCTCATTATGGCTTTGTCTAATCCGACATCACAAGCTGAATGCACTGCTGAGGAAGCGTATACATGGAGTAAGGTAAATTCCATATAAAGCTTAGATAGCTCAGGGTTTCTACAATGTGCTACCTCAAGCCAGTAATTTTTTATGTACAAATTACTGAGCGCGTTACCTCTTTCCCCTTCGGCCACGTACAGGGTCATGCAATCTTTGCTAGTGGAAGCCCATTTGACCCGTTTGAGTATGAGGGACGGACTTTTGTGTCTGGCCAGGTGCTGCTCTTTCCCAATAGCAATTGACTGTTCTTGAGTAATAATTTGGATATTTACCCTTCTTTTGCTGAATTTTTCAGGCCAACAATGCCTACATATTCCCTGGATTTGGTTTGGGAATTATCATGTCTGGCACAATTCGGGTGCATGATGATATGTTACTGGCAGCCTGTAAGTATATTAAAGTCAAGAATTATGTATACTTCGAGTCTGATTTAGAATCTCATGTAATCTCTTTATCAGTTAATTAACATGTACTATAGATTGATGCTTATTTCGTAGGATGTTAGCGAAAGGAGGGAAAAATCTTTTCATGCATGTAATTTGACTTCAATTATTTCTTTCATGAAACAGCGGAAGCTTTGGCAGCTCAGGTGACAGAGGAAGACTATTTAAAGGGACGGATCTACCCACCATTCACTAACATCAGAAAAATATCAGCCCATATCGCGGCCGAAGTAGCTGCTAAGGCATATGAACTTGGTGAGTCCTCCAAAGTGGTTTAACAAATAAAGCACCTAGCTCAAACTTGCTGATGATGAATCTTTAACTTAACCACTTTTTTCAGGTCTAGCAACACGTCTCCCTCGTCCTACCAATCTTGAAAAGTATGCTGAGAGCTGCATGTACACTCCAGTATATCGCACCTATCGCTAAACTGGGAATTTCGGCTGACATTTAATCACATTTCCGGCTATATTAGGAACTTTGAGTTTTAGGTTCATTCTTAGTTATAGATGAAACATTTTGTATGCTTCTTCCACTACCTAGTAGAGTCATTCATGTTTGTTAATAAACATTATTATTAGCAGTGAAAAAGGATGAGATTTCCTGACTTGCTCTTCTTTTCCTCTCTTTTGTTTTAAAGAGTTAAGAGGTGAACATTGTTGGCCAGTTTATATTAGTACAAGCAGAACTATTTTTTTGTCAGATGTACTCTTCAAAACACGCTTATTATAAATTCTGTTTTGCCTGAAAATATGTCTCTGTATGAAAAGCTGGAAACTGTATACGCTTCTTTAAGATCTTGGAGGAGAAAATCTGAAAATCAGAGGTTTGCTAGCCCCGGTCGACTACCAAATTGCAGAAAAACCAACAAAAACCTCATTGGAATCATAGACCTATGCCAAAAAATGGATAGCGTTGTCAGAACCCTAGTTCTTGTCGTCCATCAATATGTTCCAGAATTTGCGAGCTAAGAAAAGGGAAAAGAGAAACCTAAAGAGTAAAATTGGAAAAATTACTCTTGAACAGACTCCCTAGAGCTCAACCGTAAATTGAGTGTTTAATGAGAGAAAAGAGAGACGAGTTAATTGATCTTTAATTCTCCAAAACTGAACATTACAATCATAGAAGCTCATATCTATATACTTGTACATTTGGCAGGAAAGTTAGTTATAACTAACTAATGGAAGTCACGTGTAAATCCACCCCTTTCTAACTAACTCTAACAACCTGTTGGCTTCTTATTCCAGAATTAAAATTCTGATTTAGCAACTAAACTAATAGGATCGTAACAATACCCTCCCCTTCGAGAGTCCTTGTCCTCAAGGATTGAAGTGAGGAAACTTCAGCTTAAAGGATTGCAGGTCCTCCCAAGTATTGTCTTCAGGTGGAGCATTCAACCATATCACCAAAACCTATGCGATGGCCTTGTCATGCTTCTTAGCCAACCTCCTATCTACAATGGCTTCAGGTTCTAATTAAACATGGCCAGATTAAGAGTGCATGACAGGTAGTGTTACCGAAGCAGTGTGGCCGCCCAACTTCTTCTTGAGTAGTGAAATGTGAAAGGTGGGATGAATCTTGGAATGAGGTGGTAAATCCAAGGTGTATGCAACAGGTCCCACCCTGGCCAGTATTTTGAATGGTCCAAAAAACTTTGCTGAGAGCTTCTGATAGGTATGATCTTTCCAGGAAAGTTGCATGTACGATTGAAGCTTTATGAAAACCCAATCACCTACATTATAAGATCTTTCAGTTCTACCCTTATCTGCCTGCAGCTTCATCCTTTGTTGAGCCCTTTCTAGGTGATTCTTCAGAGCTCTCAAGGTAGCTTCCCTAGCCTGCAAACTCCTGCCAACCACTTCTAGCTAAGAATCAAAAGGCATGTAGGGAAGGAATGGAGATGGCTTTTGTCCATAGACTGTTTCATAGGGAGTTATGTTGGTAGCTGAATGAGAGGTGGTATTATACCACCATTCTGCTAGGGGTAACCAAAGTGGCCATTCCTTGGACTTCTCAAAAGTCATACATCTCAGATAGCGCTCCAAGCATCTGTTAACAACTTCAGTCTGCTCATCAAATAGATGATAGGCAGAGGAAGTTAAGAGAGACTTTTTGCAGTTTGAACAACTCTTGCCAAAATTTGCTGGTAAACACCTTGTTCCTATATGAAACTATAGTCTTAGGCATGCCATGCAACTTAAACACCCCATCCATAAAAACTTGCGCCACTTCTAGAGCTGTATAAGGATGCTTGAGTGTCATGAAGTGAGCAGCCTTGCTCAGCCTGTCAACAACCACACAGATGACTTCTTTACCAGCTGCTTTAGGTAACCCTTCTATGAAATCCATAGAGATATCTTGCCAAACCTTTTCTGGAATTGGTAAAGGCTGGAGTAGGCTAGGATATGCTACATTTTCTCCCTTTCATCTTTGGCAAGTGTCACACTCTCTTATATGATTGTAAACATCTTGTTTCATCCTCTTCCAATAAAAGTCATGTTTTATCCTCTTGTATGTAGCAGTGATTCCAGAGTGACCTCCCATAGAACTGTCATGATAGAATGTCAGTAGTTGCTTCCTCAGAGTAGGGTTAGTCCCTACCATCATCATACCCTTCCTGCTCAATACACTACCAGTGAATGAATAATAAGGTTTAGGGGTGGAAGCAGACTGGATACTATGTATCAGTTTTTGCAAATGTGGATCTTGATCCCAACTAAGCTTGACAGATTCCAATAAACTAGATGAGACTCCAGAAATACTGAAGAGTTGTATGGCTTCCTTCTTCCTTGAAAGGGCATCTGCTACAATATTTTCCTTCCCCTTTTTATATGAGACGGTGTAGTCATAGCCTAATAATTTCACTAACCATTTCTGCTGGCTAGGTGTAGTGATTCTTTGCTCCAGTAGATACTTAAGACTGTGATGGTCTGTCTTGATCACAAAGTGCCTTCCCAAAAGATAAGGTCTCCATTTCTGGACTGCAGTTACCAAAGCCAAGAGTTCCCTTTCATAAACTGATAGGGCTTTGTTCTTTCCTGACAATCCTTTACTAAAGAAAGCTATTGGTCTATTGTCTTGAACCAACACTGCCCCAATGCCTTCACCTGAAGCATCAGTCTCTACCACAAACTCCTTAGAGAAGTCAGGCAGGGTTAGAACATGAGCTAAAGTAATAGCTCTCTTTAATGCTTCAAAAGCTTCAGTGGCCAAGGAATTCCAGACAAAGTTTTCCCTTCTAAGTAGATCATGCAATGGTCTAGCAATTAAACCATAGTTCTTGATGAATCTTCTATAGTATCAAGTAAGACCAAGAAAACCCTCCAATCCCTTCAATGTGGTTGGTTGAGGCCAACTCAACACAACTGACACCTTCTGCTGATCCATAGCCACTCCCCCATTACTTATAACATGACCTAAATAGTCTATCTGTGTGACCCCAAAGGCACACTTGCTTTTTTTGACAAACAACACATGTGATCTTAATATTTGAAAAGCTTCCGCTAAATGGATCATATGATCTGACCAGCTGGAACTATAGATGAGGATGGCATCAAAGAAATCAGAATGGATTTCCTAAGATAACTATGAAATATCTGATTCATGAGACTCTAAAAAGTTGAAGGAGCATTAATCAACCCAAAGGGCATTACCATGAATACATAATGGCCATGGTGAGTCCTTAATACTGTTTTAGGGATGTCTTGCTCAAACATCCTAATTTGATGGTACCCCGACCTTAGATCTAGCTTTGAAAAGTACTTGGCCCCATGTAATTCACCTAATAGTTCCTCAATAACAGGGATTGAGAACTTATCCTTCACTGTACAGCTGTTCAACTTCCTATAGTCCACACATATTCTCCATGTTCCATCCTTTTTCTTTACCAGTACAATAGGAGAAGAGTAGGGGCTGATACTGTGCCTGATCACCCCAGAATTCAATATCTCATCTACCATCTTTTCAATTTCATCCTTCTGAATAGCTTGATATCTGTAGGGACTTTTGTTGATTGGAGCAGTACCCTTTTCAGAACAATCTTGTTATCATGCTCTCTTGAGGGTGGTAGTTCTTTGGGCTCTTCAAATATATCATTGTACTTCTGCAAAACTGAGTGTAGTTCTACCATTTTCTCCTGGTCTTGAGCTTGAGCTACCAAAGAAGACAAGCTAGCAGCTTCACTTGGATCTCCTTCTGTCAGTACTCCTACTGAAATCATGCATATTTCTGCTGGCTTAACAAGGAGCTTATCCATCCTTCCTGACTGTATGATCTTAGCAGCAGGTGGTTGAATACCTCTTAGAGAGATCTTCTTACCCATGATAGTGAATTCCATTTTAAGCTTCCTGAAATTTCATAGGATATCACCTAGGGTGATCAGCCATTGAATGTCAAGAACCATATTACATCCTCCAATAGGTAATACAAGCATGTCAGAATCAAAAGATGTTCCCTGCATTTTCCGCACCAATTTCTTACAAACATAATAACTTTGTACCTTGTTACCATCAGCTACTGATACTGCAAAAGGAGCTATGGAAGTCAGAACACAACCTAACTTCTTGGAATTGTTAAGGTCCAAGAAATTATGTGTGCTACCTGTATCAATGAGCAGAAGGACTGCCTTTCCTTTGACTGATACTATCACCCTCATGATTCTGAAGTCATGTGCACCATTCATGGCATGCACAGATACATGAGGTAAGATAGAACCTTCTGAATCAGTTTCAAGGCCTTGGGCTATCATAGTCAATAACTCTGCTGGATCCAACATGACTTCTTCCTCCAATTCCATCAGCCCATCTCCTTCTTCTACTTCCATAGAGAAAAATTGCCTCTTCTTCTTACACACATGCCCCACAGTATATTTCTCATCACAATGGAAGCATAACACTTTGCTTCTTTTTTCTTCCATTTCAGCACTAATCAAAAGCTTAGGATTTTTGTAGGATGGTTTATAATTGCTGGGATAAGAAGATTACTGTTTTGGAAAGGTTTGGTTGGGTTTAGATGGCAGGTGGTTGTATCCTTGAGGAGAGGGATTTGCAGGCTGAAATCTGGAAATATTTCTTGGAGTAGGGAGGATGGGATTAGTAGAAAAAACTTGTTTCTGAACTTCTAAAGTATGCTCTTGAATTCTGGCCAAACTTTGGCTAAAGATCTGGGACCTAACATCTTAACATGTAATGCCAATTCCTGGTTTCAATCCTCTTAGAAAGCAACTAACAACATACTCCTCTTGCAATTCAACTCATTTGAGTAATTCATCAAAATTATCAATATAATCTTGAACAGAAGTTACCTGCCTGAGATCTTTGAAATCACCCATGGGATCATCAAATAGCTCTGCACCAAACCTGGCATAAAGGCATCTTACATACTCTCCCCATCGAGGCCATTCCCTAGTCACCCTAGACTTCATGAAATATTGGTGCCATTGAAGTGCCCGACCCTCTAATTTGCAAGAAGCCAGTTTGACCTTGGATTCTTCAGGAGTTTCATTCACATCGAAGAACTGCTCACATTTATACAACCAATCTTTTAGCCCAGTTCCATCAAACCTAGAGATAGCTACATCAACTTGATAATTTCTGGTAGGATTTTGATTTTCAATAGGTCTGGGTGCTCGAGCTTCAAGCTTTTCCTCATTCCTGTCCAACACTGGACCACTAGGTGCAGGATTTCATCCATTGCTGATCATCATTCTTCTGATCTCCTCCAAAGCCTGCGCCACTCTCGTTTCCACAGAGGTCAGTTCTGTGACAGAATTGACTACGGTCTCCACAGATCCTTTGAGAGCATCAACATCCTTGCTTAATTCCGCAATTCGAGTACTGTGATCGCCCATTTCCAGTCCAAGTAATCACCAACTCTGATACCAATGATATGTTCCAGAATTTGCGAGCTAAGAAAAGGGGAAAGAGAGACCTAAAGAGTAAAATTGGAAGAATTACTCTTGAACAGAATCCCTAGAGCTCAACTGTAAATTGAGTGTTTAATGAGAGAAAAGAGAGAGAGACGAGTTTATTGATCTTTAATTCTCCAAAACTGAACATTACAATCTTAGAAGCTCATATCTATATACTTGTACATTTGGCGGGAAGGTTAGTTATAACTAACTAATGGAAATCACGTGTAAATCCACCCCTTTCTAACAAACTCTAACAAACTCTAACAACCTGTTGGCTTCTTATTCCAGATTTGAAATTCTGATTTAGCAATTACTAAACTAATAGGATCGTAACATCCATATCTGCTGGAACTTGGATGGGTAGAGTTGACTCCATTTTCTCATATTGCCACAACGATGTACATAGCTATATTTTACCTAGTGTGAGACACTGACACTTTATTTGGCATAGCTATTTACCCTTAACTGTCTAACATCTTAATTTGAGGATTTTCCTCTTAACATTTAGGGAAGACCATCAAGTAGCAATCAGCCCTAAATCTTGTTGTGCTTCAATTAAAACGTATATCTTTGATCTAGAAATTTAGTGTATGCAACTCAGATGTATTCTGCACATAATCATCACAGATTCCAGGTTATGTTGAGTATTTGCTGTCTGTTTTCTCCAATAGTGTTATCAACAAGTATGCATTTTTGTCGTATTTTTTCAGCTTTTTGTACGATGTTCCTCTCAAACCTCTTTTACAGTTGAATTTACTTAGTATTTAATTATCTGAGTGTAGGAGTCTCTCTACAAGCCCTTGTTTTATTTCTGTGAAATAGTTAGGTTTCTCTTTCGTTACAACAACAACACACTCAGTGAGTTCCCACAAGTGGGATATGGAGAGGGTAAGATGTATGCAGCCTTACCCCCACCCGGAAGAGTAGAGAGGCCGTTTCCGATAGACTGTTTTCGTTAGCAAAGAAGATTTGTCCTTATAATTGTTAGACATTAGGAAATTTTTCGACGGGAAGGTGTTATAGTAGGGAATTTGCCAGTGATTTAAAGTGACAAAATTGCTCTCAGTGGGAGCTAAGAAATAGTTCTAGGAATGTTTTTTGAAGGATCAGAACCTTAATGGAGAGCTGTGGGTGTTAAACGTGTAAACCTTACAAGTTTTAGCAATTGGTCACCTATGTGCATTTGACATATTTTTGTATTTGTACATTTAAAAAATCTAATTCTTTTTAGACAAGTCTTCCCTAATATTTGTTGATGCCCTAGTGAGAAGGTGTGAGAGGTTGGCCATGGTGGGTCGAAGGAGAGGTTGAGGGAGGCTAAAGGAGTATTGGGGAAACGTGATTAGGCAGGACATAACCCATATTTAGCTTACTGAGGACATGACACTTGATTAGAAAGGTGTGGAGGTCGAGAATTAAGGTAGAATGTTAATAGATAGTCGAGTGTATTCCTTTTCCATGAAAGTACTATTAATAGTATTCTCGTACTTTCATATCCTTAGACTTTTGTTCTTACTCTTCTTTTCTCTTTTTGTTTTTAAGAGTTGAGAAGAGCTGAACATTGTTGGTCGATTCATATTAATACAAGCAGAGCTACTATTTTTTCAGATTTACTATGCAGAACAAGCTTATTATAACTGAGTTCATGTTTAATGTTCCTTATACTTTAGTTGAGAAAGATAAGAAAAGGTGCGAAAAGGTAAGAAGAAAGAAGGCGTGAAGACCATAATTGCCTGTATTCTGTAGCTAATTAAATCGTAAGACAGCCTGTCAAAAAAACAAATTAAAACTTGGTTGCAATAAGAAATCTGGGATATGTTGAGATCTAAGATGTGTTCTCCCTTAGAAAATTTTGGATGAGATAGTCACATAATTTAATATCAGTATTAAAGCAGACATAAATCTTGTATTCAAGTTTCACTTCCCCCAAAAAAATTACTCAGGCGAGCTAAGGAATGCTTTGCGTTTGGATATTCCATTTTTAATTGGGTTTGAGATGACCCAAAAAATGATGAAAAATTGGGGGGAGTGGGGTGACTCCTCCGAATTATTTGTCCCAACTTGGAAGAATAGATATCTGAGTGGAGTAAAGAGAAATGCGACTCTAATATAGAGTCCATGTTCTCATGTTGCGACAATGATTTTCTCTTCACCCCAAGATATAAATGCACAACAAATAATACTTGATCTCACAAAATTGAGAAATAAGAGAAATTCTTATTTAGGCAGAGGTTTCAATGTGCATAGCTATTTAAACTTAACCGTCTAATGTCTTAAGTTGGGGAATTTTCCTCTAATTAAAGAGATGTTGTGCTTCATGATCCATGGGAAACATTTAAGGGAAGGACTGATCAAGTTGCGATCAGCCCTAAATATTGTTCTGCTGAATGGCAACTCTAATATACTCTGCACATAATGTACTAATTTATCTGTTTTCTTCCAGTAATTTTGTCAACAAGTGTGCATTTTGCTCGTATTTGTGCAGCTTCGAGTAAGATGTTCCGGTCATACCTCTTTTACAGTTGAATTTACTAATCTTCTGAGTTTTGAACACAAAGACTCTATGTGAGCCTTGTTTGTTTCTTCAAAATTGTTAGTTTTCTGTTTCGTTAGCGAGAATATGTGTCTTTATAATTGTCTAAATTCAAGCTCAGTGTGAGAACTTTAGTTCTGACTTTTCTATTTTTGCGAGTTGAAAGTCCAAGCTGAATTAGTTACACTTCACTTTGAATGCAAATGAAGTGTTTGTCCACTATTTTATTCCTTCAAATACAGTAATGCATAATTTTGTTTTAGGTTTCTACTTTGCTGGTACGATGCAAGGAACTAATCTTCATATTCTCGGAGCCTATGTTACTCGGACTCTTCAAAAATGTTGTTGGGTGCGTGTCGGATCCTCCAAATTTAGTGCATTTTTAAAGGATCCGACACAGGTGCGGCAACACTTTTGGAGAGTTCGAGCAACATAGCTCGGAGCTAGAAATGCTGCAAAGAGGGTGGACGTTACTGTCAATAATCTATACCAGTCAAACGGATTCTTGAGGAGATGAAGACAACCGCTGCTGCATACAGAACCAAGACAGGTCAACGAGATAGCAACCGAATCTTGGGTTTATACCTGTCAATCCTATTCTCTGTGGAAAGATATAGTTTATCTTTTTATTTGGTCAGTGTATAACTTCTTTTAATTGTCCCCTCATTCTGATCTTAATATCCATCTATATAAATTAGTGCCTTTTTTTTTATTGAATTTAATGGTGTTAGTTGCTTTTGTATTTGCTATCTGATAGAGCTATATGAATTACAATTATGCCAAATACCATCTTTGGTTATGAAAAAAATCCATTAAAAATGCTTGCAAAGTTATATTATACGTAGATTTTTATTGAAGTATGCAGATGACCGTGGCCTGAAAAGCTGAAATGTTACTGCAACAATTTTGAGGTCTTTAATATTTTGCAGAGCGTATTTCTCCGTCTGCCTTTCTGCTTTAGGCTCTTTTCATGGTTAAGCTTTAAGAAAATTTGATTCTCGCTCATTTTCTTTTAATTCGCTTTTTTTTTTCCTAGTCCCCAGTTCTATACTTCTAATATTTCATTTTGATGAGAACTAGAATCCAATTTCATATATTGTTGTTTTGTTGCTGAAGATCCTCTTTGAAGATTGATAATATCTGTTGAGAATGAGATCACTTGACATGTGCAGTGCACATGAGGTAGTTAGCTGTACAGTTAGTTGGATAACAAATCATTCTTAGCTGAGTTAGTGGAGTCATTGGCAGTTAACAGTCAGTCAGTTGTAGCTTAGAGTAGATATATGAGTACTTTATAAAAGGAGGAAAAAGTTGTACAGATATTTTCTAATGTGTAATGATAAAGTTTTCTCTCACAGAATATCCATTATCTCGATTGATCAGCCTCAATCTCTTCTGAATTCAATCCAAGTTCATAATTATCGCTGATTTGTTCCTTATCAGACTATACAAGACAGTGATTGGAAAGAAGAATAATCATTTGTTACAATGAAAGGAAAACAACGTCCTTTAATCATATTCTGATACCATTTGACCATTTGCACTAGCATTGCATCTTTTATAAAGTTAAAAAATGCGTGACCACGCATTTTCATAAGCCATAAAAGGGGGACAGTGAGAGATCAATGGGTTTTACAAGCCTTTTCTTCGCTCTCACCTTGGTGTAAGTGGCAGAGGAATAAAGGCTATGTCGTGTCTTCTCTTGCTTTTGACATTTGGCTGTGTTAGGATCGGGAACCTGGTTAGTGCGAAATTTAGCCAAACAATGTTATAATGACAATAACAAAGACAATGCAAGTTGATAATGACGCTAATTAAGGCATATAAAGAAGGCACTAATTTAACGTGGTTCGGTCAGTATGACCTACGTCCACAAGCGGAGAAGAGCAATTTCACTATAGTAGCAAGAGTACAAAATTAGATTAAATACTCTAATCAACCCAAAATATCCCAAGAGAATATTCTCACAAGATCACTCCAGAGAATGGTTCACACAAGTGTTTTCCGACACTCAACTCTATTACAAAATACTCTCAATAACTAAAGGAGGAGCAGAAGAAACAAGAAATGAATAGCTCATATCTTGTTGGTGCTTTTTTGGGAATGAACTGAGAGTGCTCATTTTATAAGAAATTTGGAAAGACATGCTTGGCCAATAATTGGTCACATTCTCTCAAAATACAAGGCCATTTATTGGCCAACAAGGTCCAATATGAAAGGGCAAATTGTTGGACACGTCTGACAAATCTCCACATTGGCTAAAATTTGGTTGATATAGTAAATCTGCTCCACCTTCTCCGCAAAAGCCCCAATGGGAAAAATTATTCTTCATAAATACCAATCAAGTTCAGGCAAAGCTTGAACTTGGACACTGGAAGAGGTTTTGTGAACATGTCAGCAGGATTGTCTCTAGTGCTAATCTTCTGAACAGAGACTCTTCCTTCAGCAATGGTTTCTCGGATGAAATGATACTTTATATCAATGTGCTTCGTCCTCTCATGATACATCTGATCTTTAGTCAAGTGAATGACACTTTGACTATCATAGAAAATGGTAATATCACCTTGGTGTGAACAGAGTTTCGCAAATAGACCCTTCAACCATAAGGCTTCTTTGATCGCCTCGGTCACTGCCATATATTCTGCTTCGATAGTAGATAAAGCTACTACATTTTGTAATGTAGCTTTCCAACTAATAGCGCAATCACCAATGCAAAATACATAGCCTGTCAGTGATCTTCTTTTGTCAAGATCACATGCATAATCTAAGTCTACAAAACCAACAAAAGTGTTAGTATTTCTCCCAAACTCCAAACATGTGTTTGAAGTACCTCGCAAGTATCTGAGAATCCATTTCACAGCCTACTAATGTGCTTTACTAGGGCAAGCCATATACCGACTTACCATGCTCACTGCTTGTGAAATGTCTAGACGTGTACAAATTATTACATACATAATACTGCCAACTGCATTGGAATAAGGAACATGTGCCATGTACCTCTCTTCTTTCTCTGACTACGAGGATTGAGCAGCTGATAACTTAAAATGACCAGCAAGAGGGGTACTAACTGGTTTAGCATCTTTCATGCCAAACCTCTCCAAGACTTTCTCCAAGTACTTCTTCTAGGTCAGGAATAGACTGTTGGCTTTTCGATCTCTTTTGATTTCCATGCCAAGGATTTTCTTAGCTGCTCCCAAATCTTTCATCTCAAATTTACTTTTCAACTGACCTTTTAAATTGTGAGTTTTTATTAAATCCTTAGCAGCAATGAGCATGTCATCAATATATAATAATAGATATACAAATGAGCCATCATTTAACTTCCGTAAGTAAACACAACTATCATACATGCTCCTCGAATAATCATTACCCAACAAAAAGGAATCAAACCTTTTGTACCATTATCTTGGAAACTACTTTAATCCGTACAAGGATTTCTTCAACAAGCAAATGCGATCTTCTTTATCTTTAATTTCAAATCCTTCGGGTTGATGCATGTATATTTGTTCCTCAAGTTCGCCATGTAAGAAAGCTGTCTTAACATCAAGTTGTTCTAATTCCAAATCATATGTGGCAACTAAGGCAAACAAAATACGAATAGAGCTATGTTTTACAACAGGTGAGACAATATCATTAAAATCAACTCCTTGTACCTGACTATAGACCTTTGCAACTAACCGTACCTTATGCCTCGCATCTTCAACCCATGGAATGCCATCTTTTTTCTTGAAGACCCATTTGCAACCAATAATTCTTTTTTTCTGATGGAGGCTTCACAAGAGACCAAGTACCATTCTTGTGGAGAGACTCAATTTCTTCATTCATTGCAATCAGCCACTTGGCTGAGTCAGCACCAGAAACTGCTTCTGAATATTTTGATGGTTTTCCAATTTCTTCAGTTTCCTGTGCAACTGAAAAGGCAAATGCAACATAATCTCCAAACATTTATGGTTGTTTACTTTCTCTTCTTGGTCTATGTTTGACTATAGAATACTCATCTTCTTCTGGTTCAACTTCAGGAGTCTCAACTTCAGTAGCTTCTAGCTCAACTTGAGGAGTTTCAACTGTATTTTGCTCCAATCTCAACCTCTACCTGCTTCTATGTACTCTTTCCTTTATTTGTATTACAAGAACTAGAGGTCTCTTTTCTAGAATGTAACATAAAGGATTCATCAAAGGTTACATCTCTGCTAATTATAAATTTTGGTGTAGTGGGATTAGGATACCATAGTCGGTATCCTTTCATCCCAAATGCATACATACCCAAAGAAAATACACTTTTTAGCCCTTGGCTCTAATTTTCCATCATTTACATGCATGTATGCAGGGCAACCGAATATCTTTAAATCAGAATAATTATGTAACGACCCGGCCGGTCATTTTGAGTATTATAACCCTATTCCCTTATTTACTATTGAATTTATACTTTACAGTTATTTTATGACTTACCAAGTTAGTTGGTTCGGGTCCAGAAGGATTTCAGAGTGAAATGAGACACTTAGTCTCTTAATTAAAAACTTAAGTTGGAAAAGTTGACCGGATATTGACTTAGGTGTAAATGACCTCAGAATTTAATTCTGATGATTCTAATAGCTACGTATGGTGATTTTGGACTTAGGAGCGTATTCGAAAAATTATTTGGAGGTCTGTAGTGGAATTAGGCTTGAAATGGCGAAAGTCGAATTTTTGAAAAGTTTGACCAGGGGGTTGACTTTTTGATATCGGAGTCGGAATTCGATTCTAAAAATTGATATACCTCCGTTATGTTATTTATGACTTGTGTGCATAATTTGAGGTCAATCGGACGTGATTTGATAGGTTTCAGCGTTGTTTGTAGAAATTTGAAATTTCAAAGTTTATTAGGCTTGAATTGGGGTATGATTCGTGGTTTTAGCATTATTTGAGGTAATTTGAGGGTTTGACTAAGTTTGTATGATGTTATGGGACTTGACGGTATGTTTGGTGGAGGTCCCGGGGGCCTTGGGTGAGTTTCAGATGGTTAACGGATCAATTTTGGACTTGGCATTCCAGCTGAAGAATGCTGGTTTTCTGTCACTGGTTTCCTTCTACGCGATCGCATGAGAATGTCCGCGATCGCGTAGGCTTGTTTGAGGCAGTTATGATTTTGTTCTTCGCGATCTCATGAAGAGGGCCGCGATCACGTAGCTGTGTGAGTTTGTTGTTCTCGAACGCGTGAAGAAGGTCGCGTTCGCGTAGAGTAAATGGAGCAGAAGTAGAGGTCGCGTTTTGTGCTTCGCGATCGTATGGACGAGTCCGCGATTGCATAGGCCTGTGAGAGTGAGCTTCGCGATCGCGTGAAAAAGTCCGCGATCGCGTAGGGTTAAACCTGGACAGTGGAAATTTGTGCTTCGCGATCGCGTGTGGTTGTCCGCGATCGCATAGAGCAAATGACTGGGCAGAGAGTTTAAGTTCTGAAAATGGGACTTTTTACCGATTTGGAGCTCAGAGAGAGAGAGAGAAAATTTTCGGGAGAGTTTCAAGAAAAACAACGGGGTAAGTGTTCCTAACTCAATATTGGTTAAATTACCCGAATCCATGGTTATTTTGACATTTAATTAATGAATTAAGTTGGAATATTTAGAAAACCCTCTTGGTTTAAATTGAAGATTTGAGGGTCGAGTTGAGGTCGGATTTTGGTAAAATTGGTATGGTTAGACTTGTGGTTGAGTGTGATTTCGGATTTTGTAACTTTTGTCGGGTTCCGAGACGTGGGCCCCATGGGCGCTTTTTGTGCTAAATTTCGGATTTTGTTGGAAAATTAGTATTTTCTTATGGAATTAATTTCAATAAATTTTATTGATTGAATCGAATTATTTATGGCTAAATTCGAGGCATTTGGAGGCCAATTTACGAGGAAAAGATATTGCAGAATAGGTAACAGTTATTTGTGACATTGCAGGCCAATTACACGGCTTGAAGTAAGTAACAGTTCTAAATTTAGTCTTGAGGGTATGAAACCCCGGAATATGTATTATATGATTGGTTTTGAGGTGATGCACATGCTAGGTGACGGGCGTGTAGGCATGCATCGTAGGAATTATGACTTGGTCAATTCCATAGAACTGTGTAGTTGAAAAATCTGTTGATATCCGCACATTTTTCCCTGTATTAGAGAAATTGATTTATGAATCATGTTTAAATCATACGTTTATACTGTTGGGACCCACAAAAGTCGTGTACTTGTGAAATTATTTGCCAAATTACTGTTTGGCACTCAGTCACAGTTCTATTTGCACATTTTTACCTTAGTATTCATTATTGATATATCATATCATTGTTGTTGGGCTGCTATCATGATTTCTGAGAGCCTGAGAGACTGGAGAGATTGATGACTGAGTGAGGCCGAGGGCCTAATTGTGAGGATATTTATGGATCGGGCTGCATGCGGCAGCATGTTTCATTGATTTATGCCATAATTGGCTTGATATAGCGCTTAGGCTGAAAGAGCCCCTCTGGAGTCTGTACACACCCCCAGTGAGTGCAGGTACCTACTGAGTGCGAGTGTCGAGTGCCGAGTGATGAGTGACTATGAGGAATGAGCGACTGTGAGGAAAAAATGAGTGTGAGGAAAGAGTGAATGTGAGGTTGGAGTGAATAGGAGGACTGAGTGACTGTTACTCTAAGAGGATGCATTGATTTCATTATTTGTTGCATTTCAGCTGTCATATATCACTATTTTGGAAATTTCGGGAAAATATTATTTTCTGTTTCGGTCAAACTTGATATGAAATTTCAGTGAAATCTTAAATGCTGAACTTGAGAGCATGCCTACCCTTTTATATTGAAAAGTACTGTATTTGGACTTAGTTGACAAGCTCGTTACCACTTTCAGTTCTTTATTTATTATTGTTACTTACTGAGTTGGTTGTACTCACACTACACCCTATACTTCGTGTGCAGATCCAGGTGATCCCGGATACAGTGGGTATTGATTCTTTTACACAGTTGATTTTCCGGAGATTCATAGGTAGCTGCTATGTTTCGCAGATCTTGCCTCTCCTTCCCTATCCTTTTGTTTATTTAATTTAGTCTCAGATTATTATAGATCGGGTTTCCCAGACTTGTAATGTATAGATGCTCATGTACTTAGTGACATCGGGTTTTGGGAGTGTGTTTATTTCCAATGTTTGTGGGATTTACTCTTTAACTTAATTATTATGTTTTCAGTATTTAAAAGAAATTGTGGGTTATTGATGTTGTCGGCTTGCCTAGTATTGAGATAGGCGCCATCACGACAGGTTAGGATTTTGGGTCGTGACAAGTTGGTATCAAAGCCTAGGTTACATAGGTCTCACGGAGACGTTTGTACTTATCTTCGAGAGGCTGCCTAACCCATAGGAAAATTTCACTTTTTTGTATTCTGTCGTGCGAATTGTTGATTCCAAAAACTAAATTTCTGTTATTCTATTCTCTCATAAATGGTTAGGACACGTACTACCAAATCGGACGGTCAGCCATCAGTGCCACCAGCTAGGGCCTCGAGAGGCCGGGGCCGTGGTAGAGGCCGGGGCCGAGGTAGAGGTCGAGGTGTAGCTTGTACAGTTGTTGGAGCAGCACCTGTAGCACCACCAGTTGCTCCAGCTCAGGGGCAGATTCCAGATATATCTGAGCCGATAGGACCAGCTCAGGCACCAACTGTGCCTATTGAGATTCCAGGCCTTCAGGAGACGTTGGCCGAGATATTGACAGTTTGCACTGGCCTTGCTCAGGTGGTTTCGGCTCAGGCCGCACCTGCCACTTCTCAGGCCGGGGGAAGTACTCATACCCCTGTTGCTCGTACTCCAGATCTGGTGGTACAGGGACTTCAGATACCGGGGGCACTACTAGCCCAGCCGTCTGCAGCTGTTCAGGCCCCGGTAGTCCCCGTTATGGCAGATGAGACTTGAGAGATTTGGGAGGCTTCGACCTCCATCATTTAGCGGTGCTGAGTCAGAGAATGCTCAGGGTTTTTTGGATAAGTGCCAGCGGATGCTTCGGATAGTGGGTATTTTGGAGGCCAATGGGGTCTCGTTCACTACTTTTCAGTTTTCTGGAGCTACCTTCAGATGGTGGGAGACTTATGAGAGGCGCAAGCCGGTCGGTGCTGTACCACTTACATGGCAGGAATTCTCAGTTCTCTTTTTGGAGAAGTTTGTGCCACAGTCTCGCAGAGAGGAGCTGCGCAGACAATTTGAGTAGTTACGTCAGGATGGTATGTTTGTGACGCAGTATGAGATGAGATTTTTTGAGTTGGATCGTCACGCAGTTTGGTTGGTTCCCACTGATAGGGAGAAGATTAGGAGGTTCATTGATGGCCTCACATATCAACTACGATTACTTATGACTTGGGAGAGAGTTTCTGGGGCTTCTTTTGATGAGGTAGTTGACATTGCTCGATAGATAGAGATAGTTCGTAGCCAGGAGCATGGAGAGATGGAGGTCAAGAGGCCTCGGGGTCCAGGTGATTTCAGCGGTGTTCCTTCAGGGGGTCAGTTTTACTGCGGTAGGAGTCGTCCTTACAGACACGCTCAGGCGGGTCATCCAGTTCACCATGGTGCATCATCCAGCCAGGGTTCATATAGTTCTCATTAGGGTCAATCATCTCTCAGTGCCCTACCAGCCCAGAGTTCGTCTCGTGCTTCTTCAGTTCAGGGTTCATTTGCACCGGGTGCTTCTAACAGTTATTCTAGTTCTCGGGGCCCGATTTAGTCAGCACCACTACCAGTACCGTGGAGCTGCTTTGAGTGCCGGGAATTTGGGCATATGTGGAGACAATGTCCTTATCGCTCGGGAGGTCCAGTGCAGTAGAAAAGTCAGACTATGACTTCAGCATCAGTTACTTCTCCACCCGCCCAGCTAGCTCGGGGTGGGGCTCAGTCAGCTAGGGGTCGCCTAAGAGGGGGAGGCCGATCAGGTAGCGTTCAGGCCCGATTCTATGCTTTTCCTACCAGGCCAGATATCGTTGCCTCAGATGCAGTGATCACAGGTATTGTCTCAGTGTGCCACAGGGAAGCTTCTATATTATTTGACCCTGGTTCTACTTATTCGTATGTATCATCGTACTTTACTCATTATCTGGACATGCCCCATGAGTCCTTAGTTTCATTTGTTCGTGTATCTATGCCGGTGGGTGATACTGCTATTGTGGACCGTGTACATCAGTCATGTGTGGTAACTATTGTGGGACTGGAGACTAAAGTTGATCTCTTATTGCTTAGTATGGTTGATTTCGATGTAATCATGGGTATGGATTGGTTGTTTCCATGTCATGCTATTCTATACTGTCACGCAAAAACTGTGACGTTGGCAATGCCGGGGTTACCGAGGGTAGAATGGAGAGGTTCTCTAGATTATGTTCCCAGCAGGGTAATTTCTTATTTGAAAGCCCAACGTATGGTTGGGAAGGGATATTTGTCATATTTGGCTTTTTGTGAGAGATGTTAATGCAGATACTCCTACTATTGATTTAGTACCGGTAGTGAGAAACTTTTCGGATGTATTTCCTGCAGACCTGCCGGGTATGCCCGACAGGGATATTGATTTTGATATTGAATTGGTGTCGGGCACTCAGCCCATTTCTATTCCTCCGTATCGTATGGCACGAGCTGAGTTAAAAGAATTGAAAGAGCAACTTCAGGAGCTTCTTGATAAGGGGTTTATTAGGCCTAGTGTGTCGCCTTGGGGTGCACCAGTTCTGTTTGTGAAAATAAAAGATGGTACTATGCGAATGTGTATCGATTACAGGCAGTTGAACAAATTTACAATAAAAAATAAGTAACCTTCGTCGCGTATTGATGATTTATTTGACCAACTTCAGGGAGTAAGGGTATTTTCCAAAATTGATTTGAGATCGATGTATCACCAGTTGAAAATTCGGGATTCGGATATTCTAAAGACGGCATTCAGGACTCGTTATGGTCACTACGATTTTCTTGTGATGTTATTTGGGCTAACCAATGCCCCATCAGCATTTATGCACTTGATGAATAGCGTATTCCAGCTGTATCTTGACTCATTTGTCATGGTATTTATTGATGACATCCCGGTGTACTCACATAGCCAGGAGGAACATACACAACATTTGAGTATTGTACTACAGAGGCTAAGGGAAGAGAAATGTTATGCCAAATTCTCTAAGTGTGAGTTCTGGCTTAGTTCAGTGGCATTCTAGGGACACATAGTGTCCAGTGAAGGGATTAAGGTGGATCCGAAAAAAATAGAGGCAGTTCAGAGTAGGCACAGACCATCTTCAGTTACTGAGATTCAGAGTTTTCTCGGCTTGGCTAGTTATTATCGTCGCTTAGTGGAGGGTTTCTCGTCTATTGCATCGCCTATGACTAAATTGACCCAGAAAGGTGCTCCGTTCAGGAGGTTGGATGTATGTGAAGAGAGCTTTCAGAAGCTCAAGACAGCTTTGACTATAGCTCCAGTATTAGTGTTGCCTACAGGTTCAGGGTCTTATACTGTGTATTGTGACACGTCGTGTATTGGTCTCGGCGCAGTGCTTATGCAAGACGGTAGGGTAATTGCCTATGCATCCAGACAGTTAAAGGTACATGAGAAAAATTATCCGGTCCACGACCTTGAGTTAGCAACTATTGTTCACGCCTTGAAAATTTGGCGGCATTACTTGTACGGTGTCCATTGTGAGGTTTATACCGATCATCGGAGTCTACAACATCTGTTTAAACAGAAGGATCTTAATTTGCGGCAGCGAAGGTGGTTAGAGTTGCTTAAGGATTATGACATCACCATTCTCTATCATCTTGGAAAGGAAAATATGGTAGCTGATGCCTTGAGTCGTAAGGCAGAGAGTTTGGGCAGCTTAGCATACTTACCGGTAGCAGATAGGCCTTTAGCCTTGGATGTTCAGGCCTTGGCCAACCAGTTTGTTAGATTGGATGTTTCCGGGCCGAATCAAGTTCTATCTTGTGTGGTTTCTCGGTCTTCTTTATATGATCGCATTAGAGAGCGCCAGTATGATGATCCCCATATGCTTGTCCTTAAAAGACACGGTTCAACACGGTGATGCCAAAGAAGTCACTATTGGGGATGATAGTGTATTACAGATGCAGGACAGGCTATGTGTGCCTAATGTAGATGGTTTGCGTGAGTTGATTCTCCATGAAGCTCAAGTTCGCGGTACTCCTTTCATCCAGGTGTCGCAAAGATGTATCAGGATTTGAGGCAACATTATTGGTGGAGGCGAATGAAGAAAGATATAGTTGGGTTTGTAGCTTGGTGTTTAAATTGTCATTAGGTTAAATTTGAGCATCAAAGACCGGGAGGATTGCTTCAGAGACTTGAAATTCCGTAGTGGAAATGGGAGCGTATTACCATGGATTTCGTAGTTGGACTTCCACGGACTTTGAGGAAGTTTGATGCTGTTTGGGTGATTGTGGATCGATTGACTAAGTCCGCGCATTTTATTCCAGTGGGTACTACTTATTCTTCAGAACGGTAGGCTGAAATTTATATCCGCGAGATTGTTCGCCTACACGGTGTGCCAGTGTCCATCATTTCAGATCGGGGCACACAATTTATATCACAGTTTTGGAGAGCAGTGCAACGAGAATTAGGAACACAAGTTCAGCTAAGTACAACATTTCACCCTCAGACAGACGGACAATCCGAGCGCACTATTCAGATATTATAGGATATGCAACGCGCTTGTGTCATTGATTTTGGAGGTTATTGGGATAAATTTCTGCCACTGGCAGAGTTTGCTTACAATAACAGTTACCAATCGAGCATTCAATTGGCTCTGTATGAGGCTTTATATGGGAGACGATGTCGGTCTTCGGTGGCTTGGTTTGAGCCGAGTGAGGCTAGGCTATTGGGTACTGATTTGGTTCATGATACTTTGGAGAAGGTTAAGTTGATTCAGGAGCGGCTTCACACGGGGCAGTCTAGACAGAAGAGTTATGCCGACTGGAAGGTCCGTGATGTTGCTTACATGGTTGGGGAAAAGTTTCTGCTCAAGATTTCACCCAGGAAGGGTGTGTTGAGGTTCGAGAAGAAGGGCAAGTTGAGCCCTCGGTATATTGGGCATTTTGAGATACTTAGAAAATTGGAGAGATGGCTTATGATCTTGCCTTGCCACCTAGTCTATCAGGTGTTCATCCAGTATTCCATGTATCCATGCTCCGAAAGTATGTCGGGGATCCGTCTCATATTCTGGATTTCAGTACAGTGGAGCTGGACGGTAATTTGACTTAAGATGTAGAGCCGGTGGCTATTTTAGACCGGCAGGTTCGAAAGCTGAGGTCAAAGAACATAGCATCAGTGAAGGTATAGTGGAGAGGCCAGTTAGTCGGAGAAGCTACTTGGGAGACTGAGCAGGAGATGCGGAGCAAATATCCATACCTATTTGAGACTCCAGGTATGATTCTAAACCCGTTCGAGGACAAACGTTTGTTTAAGAGGGGGAGAATGTAACGACCCAGCCGGTCCTTTTGAGTATTATAACCCCGTTCCCCCATTTACTGCTCAATTTATGCTTTACAGTTGTTTTATGACTTACTAAGTTAGTTGGTTCGGGTCCGGAAGGATTTCAGAGTAAAATGAGACATTTAGTCTCTTAATTGAAAACTTAAGTTGGAAAAGTTGATCGGATATTGACTTATGTGTAAACGACCTCAGAATTTAATTCTAATGATTCCAATAGCCCCGTATGGTGATTTTGGACTTAGGAGCATGTCCGAAAAATTATTTGGAAGTCCGTAGTGGAATTAGGCTTGAAATGGCGAAAGTCAAATTTTTGGGAAGTCTGACTGGGGGTTGACTTTTTGATATCCGGGTCAAAATCCAATTCTAAAATTTGGAATACCTCCGTTATGTCATTTATGACTTGTGTGCAAAATTTGAGGTCAATCGGACGTGATTTGACAGGTTTCAACATTGTTTGTAGAAATTTGAAATTTCAAAGTTCATTAGGCTTGAATTGGGGTATGATTCATGGTTTTAGCGTTGTTTGAGGTAATATGAGGGTTCAACTAAGTTCGTATGATGTTATGGGACTTGACGGTATGTTTGGTGGAGGTCCCGGGGGCCTTGGGTGAGTTTTAGATGGTTAACGGATCAATTTAGGACTTGGCATTCCAGCTGAAGAATGCTGGTTTTCTGTCACTGGTTTCCTTCTACGCGATCGCATGAGAATGTCCGCGATCGCGTAGGCTTGTTTGAGGCAGTTATGATTTTGTTCTTCGCGATCTCATGAAGAGGGCCGCGATCGCGTAGCTGTGCGAGTTTGTTGTTCTCGAACGCGTGAAGAAGGTCGCGTTCGCGTAGAGTAAATGGAGCAGAAGTAGAGGTCACGTTTTGTGCTTCGCGATCGTATGGACGAGTCCGCGATTGCATAGGCCTGTGAGAGTGAGCTTCGCGATCGCGTGAAAAAGTCCGCGATCGCGTAGGGTTAAACCTGGACAGTGGAAATTTGTGCTTCGCGATCGCGTGTGGTTGTCCGCGATCGCATAGAGCAAATGACTGGGCAGAGAGTTTAAGTTCTGAAAATGGGACTTTTTACCGATTTGGAGCTCAGAGAGAGAGAGAGAAAATTTTCGGGAGAGTTTCAAGAAAAACAACGGGGTAAGTCCCGAGGGCCTTGGGTGAGTTTCGTATGGTTAACGGATCAATTTGGACTTGGCATTCCAGCTAAAGAATGCTGGTTTTCTGTCACTGGTTTCCTTCTACGCGATCGCAAGAGAATGTCCGCAATCGCGTAGGCTTATTCGAGGCAGCGATGATTTTGTTCTTCGCGGTCGCATGAAGAGGGCCGCGATCATGTAGCTGTGCGAGTTTGTTATTCGCGAACGCGTGAAGAAGGTCGCGTTCTCGTAGAGTAAGTGGAGCAGTAGTAGAGGTCACGCATTTTGTGCTTCGCGATCGCGTGGACGAGTCCGCGATCGCATAGGCCTGTGAGAGTGAGCTTCGCAATCACTTGGAAAAGTCTGCGATCGTGTAGGGTTAAATCTGGGCAGTAGAAAATTGTGCTTCACGATCGCGTGTGGTTGTCTGCGATCGCATAGAGCAAATGACTCGGCAGAGAGTTTAAGTTCTGAAAATGGGACTTTTTACCGATTTGGAGATCAGAGAGAGAATATTCGGGAGAGTTTCAAGAAAAAGAATGGGGTAAGTGTTCCTAACTCAATATTAGTTAAATTACCCGAATCCATGGTTATTTTTGACATTTAATTAATGAATTAAGTTGGATGATTTAGAAAACCCTCTTGGCTTAAATTGAAGATTTGAGGGTCGAGTTGAGGTCGGATTTTGGTAAAATTGATATGGTTAGACTCGTGGTTGAGTGGGATTTCGGATTTTGTAACTTTTGTCGGGTTTCGAGATGTGGGCCCCACGGGCGATTTTTGAGCTAAATTTCGGATTTTGTTGGAAAATTAGTATTTTCTTATGGAATTAATTCCAATAATTTTTATTGATTGAATCGAATTATTTGTGGCTAGATTCGAGGCGTTTGGAGGCTAGAATTACACGGCTTGAGATAAGTAGCAGTTTTAAATTTTGTCCTGAGGGTATGAAACCCCGAAATATATATTATGTGATTGATTTTGAGGTGACGCACATGCTAGGTGACGGGCGTGTGGGCGTGCACCATAGGAATTATGACTTGGTCAATTCCATGGAACTGTGTAGTTGAAAAATCTGTTGATATTCGCATATTTTTCTCCGTATTAGAGAAATTGATCTATGAATCATGTTTAAATCATACGTTTACACTGTTGGGACCCACAGAGGTCGTGTACTTGTGAAATTATTTGCCAAATTGCTGTTTTGCACTCAGTCACAGTTCTATTTGCACATTTTTATTTCAGTCTCTCTTATTCATTATTGATGCATCATATCATTGTTGTTGGGATGCTTATCATGATTTCTGAGAGCCCGAGAGACTGAAGAGGTTGATGGCTGAGTGAGGCCGAGGGCCTAATTATGAGAATATTTATGGATCGGGCTGCACGCCGCATCACGTTTCATTTATTTAGGCCATGATTGGCTTGATATAGCGCTTGGGTTGAAGGAGCCCCTCCGGAGTCGGTATACACCCCAGTGAGCGCAAATATATACTGAGTGCGAGTGCCGAGTGCGAGTGCCGAGTGATGAGTGATTGTGAGGAATGAGCGACTGTGAGGAAAGAGTGACTGTGAGGAAAGAGTGGCTGTGAGGTTGGAGTGAATGGAAGGACTGAGTGACTGTTACTGTGAGAGGATGCATTGATTTCATTATTTGCTGCATTTCAGCTGTCATATATCACTATTTTGGAAATTTTAGAAAAATATTATTTTCTGTTTCGGTCAAACTTGATATTAAATTTCAGCGAAATCTTAAATGTTGAACTTGAGAGCATATCTACCTTTTTATATTGGAAAGTACTGTATTTGGACTTAGCTAAGAAGCTCGTCACTACTTTCAGTTCTTTATTTATTATTGTTACTTACTGAGTTGGTTGTACTTATACTACACCTTGCACTTCGTGTGCAGATCCAGGTGATCCCGGATACAGTGGGTGTTGATTCTTTCACACAGTTGATTTTTCGGAGATTCAGAGGTAGCTGCTATGTTTCGCAGACCTTGTCTCTCATTCTCTATCCTTTTGTTTATTGTATTTGGTCTCGGATTATTATAGACCGGGTTTCCCAGACTTGTAATGTATAGATGCTCATGTACTTAGTGACACCGAATTTTGGGAGTGTGTTTATTTCCAATGTTTGTGGGATTTACTCTTAAACTTAATTATTATGTTTTCAGTATTTAAAAGAAATTATGGGTCAAAAGGTGTTGTCGGCTTGCCTAGTATTGAGATAGGTACAATCACGACAGGTTAGGATTTTGGGCCGTGACAAATTAGCAGGAGTACCTGACCACATTTCCTCTGGAGTCTTAAAGTTCAAAGGTGCAGAAGGAGCTCAGTTAACAATATAACAAGTTGTAGAGATAGCTTCTGCTCAAAAGGCGTTTGTCAGCCCAGCATTTGAAATTATGCAACGAGCCCTTTCCAAAAGAGTTCTATTCATCCTTTCTGCCACACCATTTTGCTGAGGTGTCATTCTCACAGTACGATGTCGAGCAATTCCTTCATTCTTGCAAAATTTGTTGAATTCATCATTACAAAATTCCAAGCCATTATTTATTCTAAGTCGCTTAACCTGTTTTCCTGTTTGCTTCTCAATCAAAATTTTCCATTGTTTGAAATGTAAGAAAGCATCACTTTTATTTTTTAGGAAATAAAACCAAATTTCTGTCACGACCAAAAATCCCACCACAGACGTTGTGATGGCACCTAGTCTCTAAGACTAGGTAAGCCGATTTCAATTACATTTTGAAGCCATTTTTTCTTTTTGAATAAGAGATATATAGGTAATCATAACTAACAACGGAACAAATATGAATATACAACCTCCCAAGACTGGTAGTACTGAGTCACGAACTCTAACTGAATACATAAAATGATCACGAGGACCAGATATACAATACTGTTTGATTAAAAATTAACAGTACACTGAAATGAGAAGACTCCAAGGGACTGCGATGACCAAGCAGCTCTACCTTGAGTCTTTACGATCCCGCTTTAATTCCGCTCAAGTCCGATATCTCCAATACCTGGCTCTGCACAAAATTGTGCAGAAGTTTAGTATGAGTACACCACGGTCGGTACCCAATAAGTATCAAGACTAACTTCAGTGGAGTAGAGACGAGGTACAGTCAAGACACTCACTAGTCTAATAACCTGTGCAATATAATATATAAAATAGTACTGAAAAATAACTAGCAATGATAACAACAAACTCAACCAGTGATATAACAACAAGGCAACAAGAATATCATAATTATTGCTCAGACGAATAAGGAAACACAAGTACAACCAATTAATCAAGTCCTTCAAATATAATTTCTTTCGTCTATATGTTTTTCAAATAAAAATCCTCAGGATATAATACTTTTCAAAAAATATATTTTCAAGTAAAAATCACCATGTGACACCTAATTTCACAATCATAAAAATTACGGGTCTCAGCCCACTTTAATATTTTTCACGGCACCTCGTACCCATATTTCTATCACCATCACACGGACAACTCATGTATCACTAATAAAATCATCATTGTATATAAGATCCACAGGATCAATTTATTTTTAATAAAGTAAGGTAAAAAATCTTTAAATCAAGTAAGAAATCAACAAAAATATAAGTTTATTTTAGAAATTGTTTGAGTGAAGAAAATGACATTTCCATTAAAATAAAGCATCAGATATACTACTAATTTGGATATAAAATTTATTAAATTAAAACATACTAAAATTTTTCTTTTATTTAAAACAATTCAATCATCAAGACAAGTACAACCCAAAAATACAAATCCTCAAAGTCTCGTACGAAAAAGTCAAGGTCAACACAATACATTAAGAAATACAAAACACTTAATATTAAGTGAAATAATACATCAAGGAGAACACAAGAATTTACAATTTATGGAAAAACAAAATAACCAAAGGCAAGTGCAGCCATAGAGAAATATCAACAAAAGGGCACTCCCGAGGTACCACCTCGTAGTCCCAAATCATATATAAATTCACGATCTTTCATTTCCTTATATCACCGCGGGAGCCTTCACATTTAATTTTAAAGAAATTAGTTTTTCCTAAATAGCATCCCGCATTTTAGCCATCCTTATCACACCGCATGACTTCTAGTAGTTTCCCTACTCGCCACGCGTTTCAAGCCACCATTATCTCACTGCATGCATTTCAACACCCTTACCTTATATCACCGCATGACTTCTAGTAGTTCCCCTACTAGCCACGTATTTCAAGCCACCCTTATCTCACCGCATGCGTATCAATATCACAATATTTCACAAATCGCACCTCAAATGCCCAAATATCACAGCATAATACAACTTGCACCTCAGGTGCCCAAATATTACAACATATCACAAATTGCACATCAAGTGCTCAAATATTACAACATATCACAAATTGATGTGCTCAAATATTACAACATATCACAAATTACACATCAAGTGCTCAAATATTACAACATATCACAAATTGCACATCAAGTGATCAAATATTATAACATATCACAAATTGCACATCGAGTGCTCAAATATTACAACATATCACAAATTGCACATCGAGTGCTCAAATATTACCACATATCACAAATTGCACATCGAGTGCACAAATTTTACAACATATTATTTTTCCACAATATGGAGCCACGACTCGATCATAATGTGCACAACATCTTAACAAAATGTTCGGGAGTGAACAACTCAACCGAATAGTATTTCACAATTTGGCACTTTGCCTCAATATGATTCACAACCTTTATAATTCAATACCAAATTTTCAACAACGTGAACTGAAAAGTAATTCATCTTATTAAATAAATTTTTCATTTAAATTATCTGTAGGTAAAATCAATAACTAAAATGTTTTCAATAAAAATAGCAACTCAAACAAACACAGAGTTCACATAAAAGTCAAGTGGCAATCACACCAAATTATCATATAAAAACAACCTCGGCAAACAAGGAATGAGGCATGACAAATAATTGATTTAATAAGTTACAATAATTTTCCAACTTAATACTTAAGAGCGTCTACGAATTTCAACCGATATAATTTGCACATATAAACCAAGTACGTACTCATCACCTCGCGTACATGGTTTTCAATTACACAATTTCCACATAAGACTCAAGGCCTAAAGAGTAATTCTCCCACTCGAGGTTAGGCAAGATACTTACCTCAAACTGCGCTCAATCAGTCTAGTAATATGTCCTTTCCTCGATTTTCCGACTCTGATATGCTCGAATCTAGTCATAATTAATTCGATTCAATCAATAGAAATTGTAGGAATAAATTCCATATGAAAATATAAATTTTCTACAAAAATTCGAAATTTAACCCAAAAAATTGCCTGTGGGGCCCACATTTCGAAACCCGATAAAAGTTACAAAATCCGAAAGCCCATTCAACCACGAGTCTAGCCATAGCAATTTTACTTAATTCCGACATCAACTCGACCCTCAAATCTTCAAATTAAACCAAGTGGGTTTTCTAATCTTTCCAACTTACTTTACCCATTAAATGTTAAAAACAACCATGGATTCGGGTAATTTAAGCAATACTGAGTTAAAAACACTTATCCCGTTGTTCTCCTTAAAAATCTATCAAATACCGCCTATATTCGAGCTCCAAATCGGTAAAAATTAAAAATGGACGAAGTCCCATTTTTAGAACTTAAAAGTTTCTCTCCAGTGGTTTCTTCTTCGCGAACACGGCCATTGCCTCGCATTTGCGAAGCACAAAAATGCTACTACCCCAAAACATGCTTCGCGTTCGCGTCCAACTCGTCGCATTCGTGATGGGTCGTTGCCCCAACCCTCCACGTTCGCGATTTCCCTATCGCGTTCGCGTAGACCAAATGCCTTCTGCCCTATTTCCTCTATTTTCCTCTTCGCGTTCGTGGTTGGGCCTCCACGTTCGCGAAGCACTGCTAGGTTCACCTATGCGTTCGCGAGCCTCTCTTCGCGTTCGCGTAGAGCAATCAGCTGCCCCCTCAACTTCCTTCTTCGCGAACGCGTAATGCCTCTCGCGTTCACGATGCACACCCTGTCTACCCTTCGCGAACGCGAAGAAAAAATATTTCCAGCTCTCAGTTCTTCTTCGCGAATGTGAGGCTCCACTCGCGAACGCGATGAAGGAAACCAGATGGTGCATTAGAAAAATTCTAGCAGAGTTCCAAGTCCAAAATCCAACCCGTTAACCATCCGAAACTTACCCGAGGGCCTTGGGACCTCAACCAAATATACCAACAGGTCCTAAAACATCATACAAACTTAGTCAAATTCTCAAATCATCTCAAACAACATCAAAACGACGAATCGCACCTCAAATCAAAATCTATAAACTTTGAACTTTCAAATTCTATATCTTGTGCCAAAACATATCAAATCATTCCTGAATGACTTCAAATTTTGCACACAAGTCATAATTGACATAACGAAGCTATTTCTCGAATTGGATTCCGACCCCGATATAAAAAAGTTAACCCCCCTGTCAAACTTCCCAAAACTTCATCTTTTGCCATTTCAAGCCAAAATCTTCTATAGACCTCCAAATAATTTTCCCGACACACTTCTAAGTCTATAATCACCATTCGGAGCTATTGACATCATCAAAATTCCCTTCCAGAGTCGTTTATTCAAAACTCAACTCTCCGGTCAATTTTTTTCATTTAAGCTTCTAACTAAGGATTGTTCTTTTAATTTAGTTCTGAATCTTCAGTAATTCAAACTCGACCACACTTGCAGGTCATAATACATATTGCAAAACTGCTCGAGACCTTAAGTTACTGAACAAGGCGTAAATTCTTAAAACGACAAGTCGTGTCGTTACATTCTCCACCTCTTAAACAAACGTTCGTCCTCGAACATGCTAAGAATCTTTCTGAGGACTTTAAATTACTGAGTGTATTCTTACACACATACTTGTGGGTGATTATACATTCCCGCAATTTAACACATGTCCGACAACACCATCTCAATTGAGATTATTTCTTTTCCCCATTCTTATAAGCTTTAAAGCAAAATCCCTAACTCTCCAATCATTTCTAAAATGCCTGATTTTCACTTCGACGCACGGTATTCGTCTTAACAGGCTATAGCAACCCGTGCCTATACACACATCAACTTTCTTGATAGTGTTGAAGTACTCCGGGGTGTTACACTCTCCCCCGCTTACGATCATTCGCCCTTGAGCACATAACATAACTTTTCTCTTCTTTCGCACATATCAATCTCCCAAATTTTTCTAACTCCCAATTTTTTCAGAAATTTTGGCAGAGTCTCCCATGTAATTGGGCATATCCACCTACAAGAGTAACATCAAAACAACTCCTAACAACACATCCACAACCCAACAAAATACCTCAAAGTATATATCAATAATACTAATCTCAGCATTACAAGCATTGCATTATCATAATGATATCAGGACATGAAGCACATTATATGTATGCTCATCACCACGTCTCTGGTCTTAAAAGCCGTTCATAATTAATTCCAGTATCATCAATTAATCTCATATTAACCACCACCTCATTTCGAATTTTTTTTTACAACACTGACAACAGAATGTGAAGACCTTATGATTACCTACCCGGATTAATGAGTCGCATTAAACGCCACCTGGGTACTCATCTCATAGGCTAAAACTCAATGTTTACAGCACGAAATAGCTGAATATGCATAGAAAATATACAAGAATTATCAAATAAGCCTAACAGGCATGACTCCCTATTACTCATTATTGTACAAATTAAATTCCACACAGGGAGAATTTTAAAGTCATAATTATTTTACCACAAGGACCTCGTCCTTATATAACTTTCACCACGGCTTGTAGCCCAGTTTAAATATTTCACATCATATAAAAATGCGAGAATCTCGTCCTCAACTCCGAATCACAAGCATTTTGCACATTGTGCCAACTGAAATTTCAATTTCCTTTCTTTTTTCTTTTCAATATATTTCATAAACGGTTTTCACAACACATAATGAACCCTCATACCGGTAGGGTATATAATTCATAAAAATTGGAATCAATTATTCCAAAACACATTAAACCCACTGTAATGAATAATAAAAATTACTTTTGTACTTATAGCCCTCAATGGTATACAAAAATAAAATGACAGACACTGGCTCACATCTTTAAATCTCCCAACAGGGATAAACATGTAAGTGGGTCACAAAATTACGAAGCTCACCCATAAGCGGAGCATAATAGGAGGACTCACCTCAATATTCAGAATCGAATCAAATTAAAGGAAAATATCCTTTTATAACATAATCAGGATCGTGCCTGTAACGGTACCATCTGGTGTATCGGCCTCAGCCAAATCATATTGATTATATCAATGGGTCAGGCCTCCAGCTCTTAGGCATCCACTACCCGCCTATCCTTCACCTCTAATTGATTGTGCACGTGGAGTATTAATTGGAATAAAAATTGTAACTGGAGTGCTCTGATGAAATCCACCCATCCCAAGTCTGGGACAATCACTCATGATGTGCCTAGTATCACCACACTCATAACAACCCCTCTGAGATCGCGGTTGCTCGTACTGAGTCTGTACCGGATAACGGGAATAACTACTGTAACAATCTCGTGTCGGTGGTGCACCATAAACTGGAGCATCCCGAGTAATCTGATGTGCAGACTGAGCTGACCGACTGCTCGAGCCTCCGCTATAATGGGTCCTAGTTGAAGAGTAAAATTCACTGAACCCTCCAGATCTTCGAGATCTTTTAGCCTTCTTAGACTCCCTTTCCTCGCCTAAAACACCCTCAATCTTCCTTGCAATCTCCACTACTTGTTGAAATGGAGTATCAGTTTGCAATTCTCGAGCCATGCATATTTTAATATCATAATCGAGTCCCTCAATGAATCTGTGGACCTGTTCTCTGATTGTAGGAACTAAGATAGGTGCATAATGGGCTAACTCACTGAACCTGATAGCATATTCTGACACTGTCATAGTGCCCTGACGCAACCGTTCAAACTCTGTGCGCCACGCATCTCTGAGAGTCTGGGGAACAAACTCTTTCAAGAACATTTTCGAAATTTGAGCCCAAGTTAGTGGTGTTGCATCGGCTGGTCTACCTTCTTCATAGATTTTACACCACCGATACGCTGCGCCTGACAGTTGAAATGTAGTAAAGGCAACTCGGCTCACTTCCACAATACCCATGGTGCGGAGAATACGGTGGCAATTTTCTAGAAATCCTTGGGCATCCTCTGTAGCTGTGCCACTAAAAGTAGGTGGACTATACCTCTTAAATCTTTCAAGTCTCATTTGTTCTTCTTCTGATGCCCCTGGCCTAACCTCAGGCTGAACCGGAATAACAGATTGTACTGGTACTATACCCGAAATTTGACCAACGCGAACCTGCTGCTCAAGAGTTGCGGTAGAAGTCTGAGCTACTCCCCCAATCCGCGAAATATTTGGCACAACAGAAATTAATCCCGCCTAAGTTAATGTACCAAACATACTCAGGAACTGTGCCAAAATCTCTTGAAGTCCGAGGGTAACAACAAGTGCTTCTGGTACCTATCCCCCAACTTGAGCTACTGGCAGCTCCTCAATTGTTGCCCTGATAGGTACTCCAGTCGCGACACTTGCCCTTCCTCGACCTCTGCCTCGGCCTCTACCTCGGCCCCGGCCTCTACCTCGGCCCCGGCCTCTTGCAGCCCTAGCAGTATGTGCGGATGCCTGCTCAGCTAACCCGGTAGCACGTGTTCTCACCATCTGCGAGAGAATAGAGATATAAAGGCTCAAATTCTACAATCAACAAACCCGCATGACAGGAATGAAAGAAGTGGAAATTTCCTAACTGTTATGTAGCCTCTCGAAGATAAGTACATACGTCTCTGTACCGATCCGCAAGACTCTACTAGACTCGTTCGTGATTCTTAGAACCTATGAACCTAGAGCTATGATACCAACTTGTCAAGACCCAAAATCCCACCACAGGCGTCGTGATAGCACCTAGTCTCTAAGATAAGGTAACCGATTTTAATTACATTTTGAAGCCATTTTTATTTTTTGAATAAGAGATAAATAGGTAATCATAACCAACAACGGAACAAATATGAACATACAACCTCTCAAGACTAGTAGTACTAAGTCACAAACTCTAACTGAATACATAAAATGATCACGAGGACCGAATATTCAATACTGTTTGATTAAAAATTAACAGTACAATAAAATGAGAAGACTCCAAGGGACTGCGACTACTAAGCAGCTCTACCTTGAGTCTTTACCATCCCGCTTTAACTCCACTCAAGTCCGATATCTCCAATACCTGGCTCTGCACAAAAATGTGCAGAAGTGTAGTATGAGTACACCACGGTTGATACCCAGTAAGTATCAAGACTAACCTCAGTGGAGTAGAGAAGAGGTACAGTCAAGACACTCACTAGTCTAATAACCTGTGCAATATAATATACAAATAATAGGAAACAAATAACAATGATAACAAGAAACTCAACCAGTAATATAATAACAAGGCAACAAGAACATCATAATTATTGCTCAGACGAATAAGGAAACACAAGTACAACTAATTAATCAAGTCCTTCAAATATAATTTCTTTCGTCTATATGTTTTTCAAATAAAAATCCTCAGGATATAATACTTTCCAATAAATATATTTTCAAGTAAAAATCACCATGTGACACCTCATTTCACAATCATAAAAATTACGGGTCTCAGCCCACTTTCATATTTTTCACGGCACCCCGCACCCATATTTCTATCACCATCACACGGACCACTCATGTATCACTAATAAAATCATCATTGTATATAAGATCCGCAGGATTAATTTATTTTCAATAAAATAAGGTAAAAAAATCTTTAAATCAAGTAAGAAATCAACTAATATATAAGTTTATTTTAGAAATCATTTGAGTGAAGAAAATGACATTTCCATTAAAATAAAGCATCAGATAAACTACTGATTTGGATATAAAATTTATTAAATTAAAACATACTAAAATTTTTCTTTCATTTAAAACAACTCAATCATCAAGACAAGTACAACCCAAAAATACAAATCTTCATAAGTCTCGTACGAAAAAGTCAAGGTCAACACAATACATTAAGAAATACAAAACACTAAATATTAAGTGAAATAATACATCACGGAGAACACAAGAATTTACAATTTACGGAAAAACAAAATAACCAAAGACAAGTGCAGCCATAGAGAAATATCAACAAAAGGGCACTCCCGAGGTACCGCCTCGTAGTCCCAAATCATAAATAAATTCACGATCTTTCATTTCCTTATATCACCGCGGGAGCATTCACATTTAATTTTAAAGAAATTATTTTTTCCAAAATAGCATCCCGCGTTTTAGCCATCCTTATCACACCGCATGACATCTAGTAGTTCCCCTACTAGCCACGCGTTTCAAGCCACCATTATCTCACTGCATGCGTTTTAACACCCTTACCTTATATCACCACATGACTTCTAGCAGTTCCCCTACTAGCCATGCGTTTCAAGCCACCCTTATCTCACCACATGCGTATCAATATCACAATATTTCATAAATCGCACCTCAAGTGCCCAAATATCATAGCATAATACAACTTGCACCTCAAGTGCCCAAATATTACAACATATCACAAATTGCACATCGAGTGCTCAAATATTACAACATATCACAAATTGCACATCGTGTGCTCAAATATTACCACATATCACAAATTGCACATCGAGTGCTCAAATATTACCACATATCACAAATTGCACATCGAGTGCTCAAATATTACAACATATTATTTTTCCACTATAAGGAACTACGACTCGATCATAATGTGTACAACATCTTAACAAAATATTCGGGAGTGAACAACTCAACCGAATAATATTTCACAATTTGTCACTTTGCCTCAATATGATTCACGGCCTTTATAATTCAATACCAAATTTTCAACAACGTAAACTGAAAAGTAATTCATCTTATTAACTAAATTTTCCATTTAAATTATCTGTAGGTAAAATTAATAATGAAAGTGTTTTTCAAAGAAATGGCAACTCAAACAAACACAGAGTTCACATAAAAGTTAAGTGGCAATCACACAAAATTATCATATAAAAACAATCTCGGCAAACAAGGAATGAGGCATGACAAATAAGGGATTTAATAAGTTACAACAATTTTCCAACTTAATATTTAAGGGCATCTACAAATTTCAACTGATATAATTTACACATATAAACCAAGTACGTACTCGTCACCTCGCGTACATAGTTTTTAATTACACAATTTTCACATAAGACTCAAGGCCTAAAGGGTAATTCCCCCACTCGACGTTAGGCAAGATACTTACCTCAAACTGCGCTCAATCAGTCAAGTAGTATGTCCTTTCCTCGATTTTCTATCTCCGATCGGCTCGAATCTAGTCATAATTAATTCGATTCAATCAATAGAAATTGTAGGAATAAATTTCATATGAAAATACAAATTTTCTACAAAAATCCGAAATTTAACCCAAAAAATTGCCCGTGGGGCCCATATCTCAGAACCCAACAAAGGTTACAAAATCCGAAAGCCCATTCAACCACGAGTCCAGCCATACCAATTTTACTTAATTCTGACATTAACTCGACCCTCAAATCTTCAAATTAAACCAAACAACTTAATTTACCCATTGAATGTTAAAAACAACTATGGATTCGGGTAATTTAACCAATATTGAGTTAAGAACAATTACCCCGTTGTTCTCCTTGAAAATCTCTCAAATATCGCCTATATCCGAGCTCCAAATCGGTAAAAATAAAAAATGGGACGAAGTCCCATTTTCAGAACTTAAAGTTTCTGTCCAGTGGTTTCTTCTTCGCGAACGTGGCCATTGCCTCGCGTTCGCGAAGCACAAAAATGCTACTACCCTAAAACATGCTTTGCGTTCGCATCCAACTCATCGCGTTCGCGATGGGTCGTTGCCCCAACCCTCCGCATTCACGATTTCCCTATCGCGTTCACATAAACCAAAGGCCTTCTTCCTCGTTTTCTCTATTTTCCTCTTCGCGTTCATGGTTGGGCCTGCGCATTCACGAAGCACTGCCAGGTTCACCTACGCATTCGCGAGCCTCTCTTCGCGTTCGTGTAGAGCAATCAACTGCCCCCTCAACTTCCTTCTTCGCGAACGCGTAATGCCTCTCGCGTTCGCGATGCACACCCTGTCTACCCTTCGCGAATACGTCCCAATATTCGCGAATGCGAAGAACAAATATTGCTAGCTCTCAGTTATTCTACGCAAATGCGAGGCTCCACTCGCGAACGCGATGAAGGAAACCAGATAGTGCATCAGAACAATTCCAGCAGAGTTCCAAGTCCAAAATCCAACCCGTTAACTATCCGAAACTTACCCGAGGCCCTCGGGATCTCAACCAAATATACCAACAGATCCTAAAACATCATACGAACTTAGTCAAATTCTCAAATTACCTCAAACAACATCAAAACTTCGAATTGCACTTTAAATCAAAATCTATGAACTTTAAACTTTCAAATTCTATATCTTGTGTCGAAACACATCAAATCAATCCGGAATGACTTCAACTTTTGCACGCAAGTCATAATTGACATAACGAAGCTATTCAAATTTCTCGAATCGGATTCCGACCCCGATATCAAAAAGTCAACCCTCCGGTCAAACTTCCCAAAAATTCATCTTTCGCTATTTCAAGCCAAATTCTTCTACAGACCTCAAAATAATTTTTCGGACACGCTCCCAAGTCCATAATCACCATACAAAACTATTGACATCATCAAAATTCCATTCTGGAGTCGTTTATTCAAAACTCAACTCTCCGGTCAACTCTTTCCATTTAAGCTTCTAACTAAGGATTGTTCTTTTAATTTAGTTCCGAATCTTCAGTAATTCAAACTCGACCACACCCGCAGGTCATAATACATATTGCGAAGCTGCTCGAGATCTTAAGTCACTGAATAGGGTATAAATTCTTAAAACGATAAGTCGGGTCGTTACAATTTCCTTGAATAATCATCAATGAAAGTTAACATATACCTGACACCACCTTTTGATAGGGTACGTGAAGGACCCCAAATATTTGAATGAATGTAATCTTAAGTACCTTTTGTTCTATGAATTGCTGGTGATTTGAAGCTGACTCTTTTCTGATTCCCGAACACAAAGTGTTCACAAAACTCCATATTTTCGGTACTTTGACCGTACAAGAGACCTCTTTTGCTGAGGATTGAAAGACCTTTTTCACTCATATGCCACAATTTGGTGATGTCATAATCTGATTAATCTGATGTTGAAACTGTAGCAACACCTGTAATAGTAGATCCCAATAGAGTACACAACGTACCAGATCTGCGTGCTTTCATGATCACAAGAGCACTATGAGAAACTTTCAAAACTCCTCCTTTACCTATGTACTTGCACCCAAGAGATTCTAGAGTGCCCAAAGAGATAAGATTTTTCTTCAGGTCAGGAACATGTCTAAAATCGGTAAGAGTTCTCATCACATTATCGTGCATTTTGATTCGGACTATACCTTTTTCAATAATTTTGCAGGCAGCATTGTTACCCATCAAGACAACTCCACCTCCAATAGATTCATATGTGATAAATAAATCTCGATTGGGACACATATGATAAGAACAACCCGAATCTAAAATCCACTCATTGTTAGATTTGAAACTATTATTAGTTGCCAAAAAAATAGTTCTCTCAGTCTCATCAGCAGCTACACTTGCTTCGGCAATGTCAGTATTTTTGTGATCATTTTTCTTTTCTGTATGCTTTTCTTTATTTTTCAATTTAAAGCATTCAGAAATAATGTGACATTTCTTATGACAATATTTGCACATGATATTTTTGTGTCTGGATTTTGACCTTAATTTAGGTCTCTCACTACTTGAATCTTTCTTATTGGATCTACCTCTTATGAACAAGCCTTCCCCTTGGTTCCCACTAGTTTTTTCAGTAATATCTCTATCTATTTGTTCTTTTGATTTCAAAATAGATTTGATATCTTTATAAGAGATAATATCTTTTCCATAAAGCATAGTATCTCTTATATGTTTAAACGACTGGGGTAAGGAAACAAGCAATAACACAGCTTGATCCTCATCTTTAATTTCAGCATCTATGTTACTTAAATCCATAAGAAGGGAATCAAAAGTATCAAGATGTGTAAGTATAAAGGTACCTTCAGCCATACGAAAAGTGTAGAGTTTTTTCTTTAGATAAAGCGTGTTTTCTAATGTTCTTTTCATATATATAATTTTCAGCTTTTTCCATATGCCTTTGGCTGAGCTTTCTGCTGCGACTTTATGCAAAATCTCATTTGAGAGATTTAAAATAATACTTGCTTTTGCCTTTTTGTCTATGACGGAAAACTCCTCATCCGTCATTTTATCCGGCTTCTTCTCCTTTCCTTGCAGTGCCAAATCTAAGCCATCCTGAATTAGGATAGCTTTTATCTTTAATTTTCACATTCCGAAATTTGCATTTCGGTCAAATTTCTTAACATAAGACTTTGTTATAGTCATTTTGGCTATTTAAACTAACCCGGTTAGATCTGGCTCTGATATCAATTTGTTAAGATCGGGAACCAGGTTAGTGCGGAATTTAGCCAAATAATATTATAATGACAATAACAAAGACAATGCAAGTTGATAATGACGGTAATTAAAGCATATAAAGAAGGCACCAATTTAACGTGGTTCGATCAGTAACCTACGTCCACAAGCGGAGAAGAGCAATTTTACTATAGTAGCAAGAGTACCAAAAAGTATACAAAATTAGGGTAAATACTCTAATCAACCCAAAATATCCCAAGAGAATATTCTCACAAGATCACTCCAGAGAATGGTTCACACAAGTGTTTCCCGACACTCAACTCTCTTACAAAATATTCGCAATTACTAAAGTAGGAGGAGAAAAAACAAGAAATGAATAACTCATTTTTTGGGAATAAGCTAGAGTGCTTATTTTATAAGAAATTTGGAAAGACATGCTTGGCCAATAATTGGCCACATTCTCTCAAAATACAAGGCATTTATTGGCCAACAAGGTCCTGAAGGGCAAATTGTTGGCCACGTCTCACAGGCTGAAATATTTGATGATACAAATGTTTAGACATAGAGGAACTGCTTGCTGTGTTGACATATAGAGAAAGTTCTTGTCTAGTTCTATTGGTGCACTTTCCTTTAATATAGTTAAATTCTTAGGAGGAGTGTAGGGCGGTTCAAACATCAATTTTTATCATTATAGATCTGATATTTTTTAGTAGAGCCTAATATACGGTGAGCATACCGTTATACAACTGATCTTCTATTAGTTAATCTTGTAGAGAAGAGATATGGTTTCTCTTTTTTGACTGTTAAGACGTATGTTTGGGATCATGAGTCTATACTAAAAGCTAATGATCAACATTAGGATATAGTTTAGTTGTCAGTCTACAGTTTAGGATTTGATTTTCGAAAACAGTGCTAATTTAAGCATGTAATAATTGGCGTTTAAATGATGGAAACGAGAATTTCTTCTAAAAGTATGTTCATGAGATAAACTTTTCACGTGCGACTAAATTTTATTGATGGTCATTCAAGTTCATTACCTAAAAGTTACTTTTCTTTGTTTTGTTACGTAAAAGTCATTCAACTTTATGTTCATTACCTAAAAGTTTTTTTTTTTTTCTTTTGTTACACAAAAATTATTTTACTATGCTCTATTATTGTGTAACTGGCGTGTCACATTTTACAAAAATCATTTTAGTATTCTCTAAATAAGTTGTTAAAAATCTGAAACTTTTGGCAGGCCATTGTTGTATTGTTTGGCATTAAATATTATGTTATTGTATTGCTGTTTAATGATGCTTAGGTCGACCAGCTTTGGTGGTGGCTTTAGAAACTTGATTTATTGAGATAGAAACGAAGTCAAATTCCAGAGGCTGGACTTCGTTCCTTCTTTTGATCTCTTCTATTTACGAGAAAATTGATAGGTCCATCTCATTCAAAACCTAAAGTAATAGACATGTGCCTAAGGAAAATATTTGGCTGAAAATATTTTTAGTTTGGTAGTCACCTTTGTTGAATTTCTTTGATTTGATAGTCAACTTTGTTGAATTGTCAACATTGAAGAAAAAGAAGGAAAAATGTGTACAAATTGTCAAATATAGTAGGCTTTAGAGAGTGAGGCTTCAGCTATAAAAGGAGAGCTTCGGCTCTCATTTCTACACACCAACAAAGAGAGAAAGAGAGAGTGACATTTCACAGACAAGATATAAGAAAATAGTCTGTGAGAAAAATAGAAAGTGAGCGATATTGTAGTGATGTGGGAATATCAAAAGAGAGTTATTTCTTTTGAGTGTTGTAGTGGTCTTTGGAGTATTTTACTCGGACCTACAAAGCGTAAAATTCCTTGTTATAGTGATATCAGTTGCTCGTCTTGGGGCCGTGGTTTTTTTCTTATTCAAAAGGATTTTTCACGTAAAACTCTTGGTGTCGTTGTCACTCTTTTATTCTTGTTAATTACCGTATCTCGGTGCTACGTTATTATTCTATTTTTATTTATGTGGGGGTTTATTCCCAACAAAAATACCATCGGTAAGTTTGACAAACATATTGGCTCAAACTCAAGTTTGTATTTAAAGATGGTTTATTATTTTCATTATTGTTGTCGACAGTAAATGTTTCTCAAATATTAGTAGATTTAGAATGACGAAGAGAGTACATTCTTGATGGTGATCTTAAAACTTTGGATGAATTAAATAATTGAGGTTTTCAATTATGCTCATTAATTGTTGTCAAAAACGTATTTAACATATTGAATATGAGCTTAGCCTTATCAAGAAATTGTAAAAGCAATGTATAAAGGTTCTAATGAAGTAAATAAAAGTTTACTTTTTCTAACTGTTTAATCTTTTATATAAGATGGTCGCATACTTCGATATGTTATCAAGAGCAAACAAAGGTCCTAGATTTGGGTTTCACCGCTACCTATTATAACAAAGAACATACGCTTGGTCCATGAAAGAAGTATCAGCCCCCCCACGTAAGAAGACGTGTTAAAAATATAATTAAATAAAAATGTGCTATATTTAACAACTTACACTTATGAAATAATCTTACACTTCAACTATCACTAGTGGTATTGCTAAGTTGAAAGCAAGGATTGTCACTTGATCCAGAGAAAACAGGGACTACTTCGCAAAGTGTTAAGTGCACAACTAGCATTTCTAGCTAGTAGAATTGCAGAATATAAAACCTTGCAAAAGGGTTTTTCACTTGAAAGTTCCCTAGTAAGGATAGTCGAGCTCGAGCTATATGGGGTAACCAAGAAGGGGTTGAATGGGTGGGTAATAGGTTGAGCCAATGAACATGGTCAAGGTTTAATCTGCTCAAAGTTTGCTTGGCCAAAAGAAATTGAATCAAGCACTCAACTGAAAGCTATCTGCTATTTGTTCTTTACCCTTAGTTTTAGCAATACAATGGATGAATTGCTCATTTATTGGTAAAGTTGAAACCAATAATACGAGGCCATGATAATCGAGTTCTTTGCACCTTTGACGTGTGCACTGTTAGCACCTAATTCTATTATAATTTTTGCCCGTTTGCATTCTGATCTCTTTAGTTACTTGCAAAATCATTAGAAGGTACAAATTTTTCATAATCTATGAGGGCAAAATAAGCATAATTCAATTAATATTTATTTACTATTTGCATCATAAAGAAATCGGAAGGGGAGTCTTGGAGAAACGGTAAGATTGTTCTGCGTGATTTATAGGTCATGAGTTCGAGTGTGGGAGAACAGCCATTAATGCTTGCATTAGAGTAGGTTGTCAACATTACACCCTTAAGGTGTCGTTTGGTGGGATGCGTTAGAGAAAATAATGCATGCATTAGCTTTTGGTATTACTAATCTCTTGTTTGGTATACTTTTTCAACCTATGTATTACTAATGCAAGTATTAGTTATACAACCTATTTGATATTATCTTATGTATAACTAATATATAACAAACTATGATATTAGCAAAACCAAGGCTATTAATACATGCATTAGCATGGTTAAAGACAAATTGTCCTTAAAGTCCCTTAAAACTAAAGAATATGAAGGACATTTTCGTAAAATATTAATTTTCTTAAAAATTATGCAATGCATTTTAATTTTTAATACACCACACCAAACAGTAGATAAGAAATAGTCTATGCATAACTAATGCTTGCATTACTCTAACTCATGTATTACTGCATTACTAATATACTTTATTCAACACTATTCCTATATACCCTATCAAACGACCCCTTACGGTATAACATTTTTCTTGTGCACCGCACTGCCCTTTTATCACAAAGAAGTCACGTCGGGGGATTTGCATCTATACCTAATTTTTGGGTCACATTTTAACCTATACCTGCTTTGCAAAAACAATTGCAAACGTACCCAGTTTTCGGGTAACTTCAGGCATACGGGCCTAAAGTAGCAAAATTTTATGTTTGAAGTTTGAACTTCAGAATTTTTTGCCTGAAGTGTAGCCTTATCAAAGCAAAACTTCAGATATTTTTGCCTGAAGTTTGGCCTGACTTGGAAAGGCAATCACGCAAACTTCAGTTCATAGTGCAAGGGAAAACTTTAGTTTCCCCTCACTTCATAGTGTAAACTTCAGACAAATTTAGTTTGAAGTTCTTCAATTTGTAGTGCAAACTTCAGGAACTTCAGTTCATAGTGCAAGGGCAAACTTCAGTTTCCCCTCACTTCATAGTGCAAACTTCAGACAAATTAGTCTGAAGTTCTTCAATTTGTAGTGCAAACTTCAGGAACTTCAGTTCATAGTGCAAGGGCAAACTTCAGTTTCCCCTCACTTCATAGTGCAAACTTCAGACAAATTAGTCTGAAATTCTTCAATTTGTAGTCCAAACTTTAGGAACTTCAGTTCATAGTACAAAGCCAAACTTCAGTTTTCTCTCACTTCATAGTGCCAACTTCAGACAAATTAGTCCTAAGTTCTTCAATTTGTAGTGCAAACATTAGGACAAATTAACTTCTCAGTGTAACTAAGAGCTGGTTTGGCATCACATCAGGTTTTACATAATGGGGAATTCTTCATGTTCTTCATACTAGATTTGAAACTTCTGTATATTCAGTATGAGATAAATACATAACAAGATGAACTAGAGAGTATCTGTTGCGCTCTCGATGCATTTGGATTTGTATCTCGAGCTTGCAAAATAAAGGATTATAAAATTTGCAGAAGCCCACGTTTTACCTTCTGTTGATAGGGTTTATGAATTTAAATAGAGAACAATAACAATACTCTGTTTTATTATTTTATGATAGTATTTGATCAAATATAGGTTAAGTTGTTAATTTGACTTTATATTTTATTAGTGAATATATTAAAATAGTGGTTGAAAAGTTAATTTGATAGACAAGAAGAGGAGGAAGAAAGGAACGCATAGCTCAGAAAGAAGAAGATGAGGCGTTAGGATATAAGTTAAATAATTTTTAAAATATGGGTATAAGTTAATTTTAAATAATATTTACGGTCACGTCGGTCGTGTGAATAATATTCACATCACATGAACGAGTGTTTAATTTGGCCGTAAATAAATAATTTTAAACAATATTTACGGTCACGTCGGTCATGTGAATTAAAAATTAAAAATTCTACTGTTGGCTTGAGACGATACAATGGTCGGAATCGAGGAATATTTTGATGTGCCAAAGACTTTTGATCGATGATTTCGTGGACATAAAAAATTCTTCTTTTTCTTATTTAAAGCCAGAAAAATCATGAGCCTTTAAAGCCCCTTTTAAAAAAAAGGGGTTTTTCAACGTGATCCTTCTTTCCAGTGTATTACTACTTTGGGTTTTGTATACTTCACAATTTTGAACCAATCTTGAGAGATGTGTATATAGATCGAGTTGATTCGATTTTTTAATTACCAAATCAAACCAATTATATCGAGTTATTAAATTTAAAGACCAAACCAAACCAATAAAAATCGGATTTTTAAATCTCGATTTTTCTCGGATTTTTTGGATTTTCGGGTTATTTAGGATTTTTTTCCATAAAGTTTTCATAGCACAAAACATAGAATTTGTGCTCCAAATATTTCTTTAATCCTATTAAGATAGAACTACATAAGGTATGTTTTTAATAAAATAACATAAATATAAGATGATTCATAGCATTGTACTAAAATATTCAACAATAAAAATGAGAAAATCGCATAAAATAAATATTATTAATAAGTGTGATGACCCGATAGGTCATTTAGAGTTTTAAACCTTAAATTTGTGTTTCGAAACCTTAAGTATCTCATTTTAGCCTTTCTCGATTTGCGTGTGCAGTTCGTATCTTTTTGCGGGAGGCTTTTATGTTACAAATTGATTAAAAATGTGAATTCGTGCTTTAAAAATCCATTTAAGTTGACTTCGGTCAACGTTTTGAGCAAACGGACCTGGATTCGTATTTTGACGATCCCGGTGGGTCCGTATCGTGATTTGGGACTTGGGCGTATGCCCGAAATCGAATTCGGAGGTCCCTAACTTGAGTTATCGCAATTTGTTAAAAATTTGAAGTTTAAAGGTTTAAAGAATTTATAAATTGGACTGATATTTGACTTTATTGATACCGAGTTCGGATTATGGTTCCGGAACTTGGTATAGGTCTATTACGATATTTAATACTTGTCTGTAAAATTTGGTGCAAAACAGAAGTGATTTGATGTGATTCAGATGCCCGGTTAAAAGTTTCATTTGATTTGGTGTCCGATTCGTAGTTCCCTCTGTTACTTTGGCGATTTGAGATTTTTGGACTTGTGTGCATATATGGTTTAGAGCCCCGTGGGCTCGGGTGAGTTTCAGATATCCTACGAACCTTTTGATCTTCGAAAAATCTGTGTTTTGAGCTTTAGCTGTCATCTAGTGCGTTGTGCTTCGCGATCGCAAAGGGGATCTGGGACTGGGGAGGATTTTGTTCTACGCAAATGCGAGACCTTAGTCACGTACGCGGAGCATGGGGGGGGGGGGAGGGGGTTTCTCTTCGCGGACGCGACCAGTCACACCTTAACGCATAGCGTTAGATAGGCTCAGCAGGGGAGCTGAGGTAACTCTATGCGAACGAGAGCCCAGTCTCGCGACCGCGGAGGTGAGGCGGGCAAGACCTTCACGAACACGTGGAGTTACTCGCGATCACGTAAGCCAGTTAGGCCATGCTCTCGCGAACGCGTCAGGTTTGACGCTAATGCGATGAACACCTGACGCCAGTGATTTAAAACAGTCCCAAAACGAGATTTCTTTCATTTTTCTTAAACTCACCATTAGAGCTCGGCCTAGAGGCAATTTTGAGGGAAAAACTCAACGCCAATTCATAGGTTTGTACACTTTAACTCATTTTCTTCCATTACTAACATTACCCATTAATTTCTAGCCCTAATCTTTGTTCTTCCATGGTAGAAAACTAGGGATTTAGGAAGAATTATTTATTTTTTGTAAATTTGAGATTTAGACCTCAATTCGAGGTTGGATTTCAAGAGTAATTACATAATATGGCTCGGAGGTGAATGGATAAATAAATTTTGGTTCGAACCTCGGGTTTTGACCATGCGGATCCGGGGTTGATTTTGTTTGACCTTGTGGGAAAAGTGTAAAAATCCTATCTTTATATATTGTGATTCACTCCCTTAGAATTATTTGACGTTATCGAGTTAATTGTGGTTATATACGAGTGGTTTGGAGGTGGATTCTAGAGGAAAGGCCCCGGTAGAGCTCTAAATTGACTGTGGAGTGAGGTAAGTGTCATGGTTAACCTTGACATGAGGGATTATATTTTGTTTGCCTATTTACTACATGTTTAAAATGTCAGGTACAAGGTATATGTGAGGTGACGACTACTTATGCATTGTTGTTGGGTTTAAAGTATGCGGGTGGGACTTATTTATTGTAATTTGCTTTCTTCTTTCATTATGATATCCATGCTTAGACTAGTTTATTACTTAATTGATTGTCGTTTCACATTTATGAACTATTTGTGATAATTGAGCATTATTGGAAGTTGAGGTTCGGTATTGTGGAACCGTTGTTGACGTAAGGATTATTCTTGCTTATTCTTCCTCCCAAAATGTTATATATATTTTGCTACATGGTAAGGGAGAGTGTTAAAGCACGAAGGGTGATGTCGTGCTAGTTATTGTTTCATTTATTGATTTATACATAGTAAGGAAGGGAGCTAAAGCACGAAGGGTATTGGCGTGCCGTATTTATCGTTTCATAATGAAATTGAGAGTAAAAGTACGAAGGGTGATGCCATGCCGTATTTATCATTTTATGGGGAGATTGAGAGAGTGAAAGCACGAAGGGTGATACCGTTCTAATATCGCCCAAACTCACACCATCAGTTTAGGTTGAGAGGTGGTCGATGCAATAATTAAAACCCAACGCGAGTTGGGGTCGATTCCACAGGGAGCTTGACGTGGGATTAGGTATATGCCTAGTATGAATGTATGAAGTGCCTAAGATTACACTTCCACATTTTCAATTGTTTCTTCTACTTCTACTTTTACGCTAATACTTGTAATTGTAAAGCTAAGAGACAATGTTTTTGATTTTGGTTATTTTTTAAGTTATAAAAGATCTATGGTTGCGACTTCCGCCTAGTTGGTTACCTAACTTATTTAGAGCTTTAGGGAATGTTTGGTTGGTCGGGATACAATATAGAAATCACACACAATTACTCACTCTATACCTCTCAGTAGTTTGAGTGATTTTGCCCAATTTGGCTTTCTCAAGTCTAAATGGGTATCTCACGAAACAAGTGATAAATGCTCAAGTCGGGTCTTACTATCTCTAGATTCGATCCTTTAATTAGGGCTATCAATTTATTGAGTTCACCCTAACTTCTTGTTAGCCAAGTTTTCCTAGACTTAGTCTCACTTTCTCAATTATAGACTAAGTCAATTGGGCATGAATCAATATTTGCAACCATCAATTCTCAAATTCAAGCAAGAACTAGGGTAAATATCATATGCCCAATCATAAATAAGCCCTAAATCAATCACCCATTAAGTACCCATACTAGGGTTGGGTCACAACCCTAGCTAAGGGTTTAGCTACTCATGAAAAATGAAGAAATTAAAGAAGAAACTAAGATAAAATGCATAATAATTGATTAAAGAAAGAAAATCTAATGTTTAAATGCTAAACTAGTACAAAGTTACCCAATGCAGTAAATAAAAATGGCTCTAAGTGTTCAGGTGCACCAAACTTAACCTAAAAATTACAAAAAGATGTATTTATACCCAGTTAAAAATATCTGACAAAATTGCCCCTACGAAGGTTGTGCGGCCGCACAATTCTGTGTGCGGACCGAACTTTGAGACTGACTGGTCAGGTTGTCTTTCTGCGGTCGCATAAAAGTGAGATGCGGCCGCACTTCCTCTAATTTTGCAGACCGCACATTTATGAGTGCGGACGCATTTTGGCATCCTGCGGCCACACAATAATAGTGCGGTCCGCACATCTTCAAGCTGCCAAACTACAAGTCTCTGAATCTAGTCTTCTTCGGCTGCACAATAATTGTGCAGTCCGCACTCTGTGAAGAAATTCTATCAGTGCATCTTCAGAGTTTGTGGCGGCACACAGTATTGTGCGGTCTGCACTGTAGCCCTTTTGCCTTGTTTTGGTTCTTGTCCAATTTTACTCCTTTTTGAGTTGATTTTCACTTCTTTGGCTCGTTTTCCAATATTCCTGCAAGAAAGCACATTTCATTAGTTCTCGGGAATACCTTTAAGCATTTTTGAGCTAAAATGTAAGTAAAAGTGAGCAAATAAGCGGTCAAAATCCCTACTTATTAACTCCCTTAAACTTAAGCTTTTGCTTGGCCTCAATCAATTAAGGCAAGTTCCCACCTCCACTAGAAAATGGCTATTTCAGTTGGCTTAAGATGAATCAAACACAAATCAATTGGGACCAACATTTACCCACACGCTTATGAATCATTCACAAGCCTATTATTTGAATGTTAAACCACAAATGGCTATAATATGACGCTTGGTCATCAAGGGTTGACTTTGTTCATCAAGGAAGCTTGCACTTTAATGCAGGTCATTGTGGATCCCAAACTCCTCCTCCTATACTCTCCGAAAGCTCATCTCACTCACGAATAAAGAATTCAATTCAATGATTCGAGAAAGATTCACTCATCACTCTCAAAAGAATGTCACAAGCCCGACTCTAAGTACCATATGCTTGCCCCTCATGTAGATCACCACTAATGTAAGCTTGCTCGACTTGAAATCACGCAGGGCTTTTTTGGCATGTAATGAAGGCTTTTGGACTAAGGAGGGAAATATCGGAATGGAATTGGTTCATCTTTCCTTTAGCACTTCATATTCTCTTTTTGGCTCTTACTTTGCCGACTCTTTGAGTCATTTTCTTTTCCCTTGGGGGGATTGGAGAGACTTGACATCACTCTTTCTTTGTCATGCTATTCATACTTTCCTTTTTTTTCTCCATGCTTTGAACTTTTGCTTTCTTTTGCATCTTTTCAACCCTTTCACATTATTTACTTTCTTTTTGTGTTTTTCTTTTGTCCTTCCTTTCTTTTTCTTTGACTTTCCTCTTCTTCATTTATTTTCTATTTTTGTGCCTTGAGACCATCTTTAAACTCCTCGTCTCTCCCCCAAACTTATGTTTTTTCCATTTGAATCACATGAGTGCTAAAGAAAGTTTGGGTGCCAAGAGAGAGTCACTATACAATGGGTGAAGGCTTGTAATGTGGTTATCGAATAAAAAGGCTTTAGGCTCAAAAGGGTTTACTAGGGATGATATCATTGGTGGGCCATGGAAGGTTTCAAAACGGGTCAAGGAAAGCCTACAATCACTTCTCAAGCCAGGCTAACTTAGAATTTCGCCTAGAAACATATTCGGGGCAAGTTCTAGACCACTCGCATGAGTACTTGGACTTGTAACAAAATACCTCACCTCTCACACAACCGGATTATCAAAGAGAATAGAGTCGAGGGCCCACAACAATCGAATTCAAGATTAAAAATCGCTAATGGTTCAACTAAACCACCCGATGATTGCCTAAGTCAACACAAGAGTCACAAGGTCACTAACTAGGGCTATTTCTTTACAAAAAACTTGTTTTTAATCATAAGCACGTAGTTAAGTATGTTGGTACCAAGTGAAGCATGCTTGACCCTTATTTATTCATTAATACTACTTGTTTCTACCTAATCATCAAAAACTGACTCGATCCCTTAAGAAGGTTGTCACGCCATCCATCGTTGGGAAGAGCCACCCGGTTCACACAAGACCCACCTTTGGAAAGAACTGTAGCATTAAGAAAATCAAAGGATTATTGTTCACTAAAATTTAAAAAGAAGCTAATAAAGTAACTAAGAAGCTATATTATTAAGAAAACAAAATGAACAAGCTATGAAATAAACTACTGAAAGTAACGCAAATGAATATACAAACCGAGGGGAATATAATATATACAAGAGGGATGAATATATACATAATGAGGGAGAAAATAAAAATAAAAGAAAAAGAGTATTAAAGTTATTATAGGCCCAAAAGTAATCAAATGTCATCAAAATGTCATCACAGACATCCAAAATGAACCAAAATAGACCACTCCCAGAATAAGAACAAGCATTGTCCTCAATGCTTAGCAAAATCAAAACAAAAGAGGGTAGAGAGTAAAGAAAACTCCCTATGTGGTCTCAGGGTGACTGGCAACATCACCACCCTCAGTCTCCTCCAACTGTATCTCATCATCATCGGGCTGAGGGACAAAATGGTTGGTGAGCATCTCAAGCATCTCATCAGAAGTGGGGGCAGTGAAATATGGCTCGTCAGACTGGCCAGCCGGTGCCTTTGCTGATGGTGCTGATGGGTCAGCTGGTACTGATGGATCTGTCTCCATCAGTAGGTCAAAAGGCAAATCACCTGCTGTTGCTATCTTCATCGCCTCCTCTCTCAAAATCTCCATTGCTTTCTTTGAAGCCTGGGATTTCCTCATCTTCTTCACCTGCTTAGTCAACTCCTCAATAGCACCCCCGTGAGCCACCAGTGTATCCATAACAGTCTTCTGGTTGTCCAGAATTTGTTTTTGATGTTTCCTTCACTGACGGAGGGACCTGTGCTGCTGCTGGGGTAGAGGATTGTGCTGCAACAGTACTGTATATGTCAGATAGCTTAGAAGTTGCTATCTGCATCCAGTTGTTGAGGCTCGCCAAAGTCTGGGAGACTCGCAACGCAGTGAGAGTATAAGTGGATGAGGGTGGCACTGGTACTTCCAGTGGAAGGCTCGGCTGCTGTGGAAGGCATGGGAGTTGTAGATGGCTCAGCAGCAGCCTCGGAACCCACCATCGATGTCTCGTCAGACTGACCAACGGTGGTAGTGATATTACCCTTGAACTTTGGGTTGTCAACACCCTACAGGTGGTACCATGAGAAAGGCTTCTTGGCCTTTAGTTTTGTGTCATAAGGCCTCAGACCCACCTTGGCATCATTGAAATACTCTGTGAGGGTGTTTGGATAAGGGTAGGACTATTCACTTTTTCGGACCACCAATGTGATGTTGGTTGACATGATGGCACCCACATTGATCGCGTACCCCACCATAATAGAAGCCACCAGAACTGCCCGGGGAAGTGGGAGGTTGTTCTCATTCAAACTCGAATCAATCCGGCTACACACAAGGGTTTGCCACCCTTTAGCTTCAAAATTAAGGGTGGCCCGGAGGATAGGAACTCCTGTTGTAATCCATGGTGGTGATGGTCCTCGGGCGGCCAAAATCTCAGATAGCCAAGGGTGAGCTGCATCACCCAGAGCCAACTTTTCTAGGTACTGGACTGCCTCTACTTCTTCAAATCCTACATAAGTGTTCAAAGAGAAGGCGTCGAAGCGGAGTTTCAAATTTCTCACCTTTGTCACTTTTGTCCCCTTCTTGATGTGAGCGACATTGGCGTAGAACTCCTTGAACAAGTCCTCATTTACATCAATGACAATGTGGGTGAACCACTTCCACCCCTTGCGCTCCCGAAACTGTCTAAGGATATTTGGATTATGAATATTCAAATCCTTCATTAAGAACTGTCGCTCAAGTGCGAGCGATTTCTGGGGCCACCACTCTTTGAACCTATTGAAGGTTGTCAAACTCACAAACCGATCCTCCCATATTTCCTTTTTCTTCGACCTCTCAAGGCCGCCCACTTGAGTGTCCCCCCCTACCATCATCTGGGACACCATCATCATCGACATCAATAGCTACTAGTGCTGGAGGAGAAGGTGTAGAGGAGGACTCGGAACACTGGCTTCCCACATCAGAACCCCCAGAAGAACTAGATCTAGGTTCGTTGTGCAATTGATAACGCCCAGTGGGTTGGGATAGTTGGGACTGGGCCTCAAGTTGGACCTCCATTGAATTACCCTCGGAGGCTTCCCTGGATGGGGTATATGAACTGGATTCTAAGGGTTGTGTGGCATTTCCTCTCCCGGAGGTTAGCGTTTTAGCAATAGGCTTCAATTGCACTCGCAGAGGGTAAGTGCCTTTTCTTCTGCCTCAGGAGGATTAACCTCTCCCTTTTGATGTATCGCCTCTACCACGTGATCTAACCATTGTCTTCAATACAAGGTACATAGATCAGTTGAGTTCAAAACAATTCAAACATTTGCAGAACATTGCAGCACAATAGTCATCAAAGGAGACAGTGCGGACTGCATAATTCTGAGTGCGGCCGCAGACTGTCTAGTGCATACAGCACAATTTTAAAGTGCGGTCGCACACCATGAAGTGTGAACCGCATAATTGTGAGTGCGACCACACATCCTGAAGTGCGGACCGCGCAATTTTGAGTGCGGCCGCACAAGTCCAATCTTGAGATACTGTTTCTTTGAAGTTGAAAAGTGCGGTCCACACTTTTCAAGCACAATATTTGCCTTAATCAAGTGGTCTGCGGATCGCACAAATTTGTGTGCATCCACACAATTTGAACATTTACGATAGTAAGGTTAGAGTTCATGCAATATTTAACAATTTAGACATGGCATGTATATATTAACATGATTAATGGTCTACCCAGTCCCTAATGAACATATATAAAATTACCCACATGAGTTTTAAGCACATTCGACATTTTTAGGCCTAAAAATAACTAAACTAATCATATAAAACAAAAACAAAAATTAAGAAAAATGGACAAAAATCTAACATGGATTAAACATACTAGTAATGAATGATGCAGGTGAGAAACTTACTTAATGAACTGAGTGTGATTTGTGAATTATTTTGTGATTCATAGTGTTTTCTTAGGGCTTGGGAATTCTGAGAGCGTATATTGTAAATAGTGTTGAAAAGCCCTATTTATAGTTTAACCAAGTCGCTCAAGAAGTTAGCTGAGTGCGACCGCATAATTTTGAGTGCGGTCCGCACTCTTTACTTGCTCTTTGAACTGAATTTCTGCGGTCAGCACAAAAGTGAGTGTGATCGCATAAATATGTGCGGTCCACACAATTTTGTGTGCGGCTGCATTTTGGCCAATTTATTTAATTATAGTCCCTGCAATGCATACCCATTTCTGCAATTCACTTTAAAACCAGTTAGCTCAATACAAAACCTATCTAAAAAGGAAGAAAACAAAGAAAAAAAATGAAAAGAAACATGGGTTACCTCCAAGAAGCGCCTGATTTAACGTCGCGGCACGACGTAGGTTACCATCAATCACTTGAAATGAATAAACGCCACAACATGGTCATCATCAACCTTGCCAAGATAATATTTCACCCGATGACCAATAACTCTAAACACTTCATCATTCTTGTTCTTTATGTCTAATACACCAAAGGGTGTCACATGCACAACCTCAAATGGACCACTCCACTTGGACTTCAACTTTCCCGAAAACATCCGCAACCGAGAATTGAATAATAGCACAAGATCGCCTTGCTTGAACTCCTTGTTCCGAATGTACTTGTCATGGAGGTACTTCATCTTGTCCTTGTACAGGGACGAACTTGATTATGCATGGAACCAGAATTCATCAAGCTCATTCAATTGTGCCACCCTTAAGTTGGCGGCGACATCCCATTCAAGATTAAGCTTCTTCAATGCCCACATAGCCTTGTGATCAAGCACGACCGGTAGGTGACAAGATTTTCCGAACACTAACCGATATAGAGACATACCAATCGGTGTTTTGTAAGCCGTCCTATAAGCCCAAAGAGCATTATCAAGTTTCTTTGACCAATCCGTCCGGTTGGCATTCATGGTCTTTGGTAAAATACTCTTGATTTCCCGGTTGGAAACTTCAACTTGCCCGATTGCTTGAGGATGAAAGGGGATCGACACTTCGTGAGTAACACCATACTTTGTAAGTAAGGTATCAAAAGCTTTGTTTCAAAAGTGCGATTTCCCATCACTAATAATGGCCCTTGGAGTACCAAACATTGTAAAGATGTTCTTTTTCAAAAATGCCACCACACTCCGAGCTTCATTATTGGGCAAAGCCACGACTTCAACCCACTTTGACACATAATCCACAACTACCAATATGTAAGTGTTCCCACAAAATCTCACGAACAGACCCATGAAATCAATGCCCCACACATCAAAAATGTCAATCTCGAAGATGGTGGTGAGGGGCATCTCATTTTTCTTAGAAATCCCACCGGCCCTTTGACATTCATCACAACGCTTGACGAGATCGTTAGTGTCCTTGTACAGAGTAGGCTAATAGAATCCACAACTCTACACTTTTGTTTTCGTTCTAGCTCCACTATGGTGACCACCATATGGCGAAGAGTGGCAAGCCTCAAGAATTTCCATTTGTTCCTCCTCCAGTACACATCGTCAAATCACACCATCAGTACAAATCCAGAAGAGATAAGTCTCATCCCAATAATAGTTAAGGCAATTCATTTGAGCTTCTTCCTTTGGTTTGAAGAGAACTCATTCGGTACAATGCCACTCACAAGATAATTGGCTAAGTCGGCGAACCATGGCATCCCGGTCATAGAAATGGCTAGGAGTTTCTCATCGGGAAATGAATCATTTATCTCAAAGCCATCATGTGGCCTCCCCCCTCCTCCAAATGAGACAAGTGGTCCGCCACTTGGTTTTCACTACTTTTGCGGTCTTGAATCTCTAGATAAAACTCATGCAAAAGAAGCACCCACCGCATTAGTCTTGCTCATCAAATATCGAAGCGCCGCATGGTCGGTGTGAACAATCACCTTTGTACCCATCAAGTATGGGCGAAACTTCTCCATAGCAAAGACAATAGCAAGGAGATATTTTTCGGTCACTGTGTAGTTGAATTGGGCATCATTCATGGTCTTACTAGCATAATAGACCGAATGAAAGATTTTGTTAATACGTTTCCCTAACATCGTTCCAACCGCCACATCACTTGCATCACACATGAGCTCAAAAGGTAAGCTCCAATCCGGTGCGGCGATAATAGGAGTAGTAGTCAACTTAAACTTGAGCAATTCGAATGCCTTCATAAAATCTTCATTGAAATAGAACTTGGCATCCTTCTCCAAAAGTTTTCACAAGGGGCTTACCACCTTAGAAAAGTCCTTGATGAATCGGCGATAGAACCCCGCATGACCCAAGAAGCTCCTCACTCTCTTAACGGATGTAGGGGAGGGAGTTTGAAAATCACCTCAATTTTGGCTTTATCGACCTCAATACCATGCTTTGAAATTTTGTGGCCGAGGACTATGCCTTATTCGACCATAAAGTGACATTTCTCCCAATTCAAAACCAAGTTTGTCTCCTCACATCTTGCCAAGACCTTATCCAAGTTGTTTAGGCAATCATTGAAGGAATTCCCAACCACAGAGAAATCATCCATAAAGACCTCAAGAAAATCCTCTACCATGTCGGTGAAGGTAGCCATCATACACCATTGAAAAGTCGCCGGTGCATTGCATAACCCAAATGGCATCCGCGAGAATGCGAAAGTACCATAGAGACAAGTGAAAGTAGTATTATCTTGGTCTTCGAGAGCAATGAGAATTTGATTGTAGCCGGAATATCCATCAATGAAACAATAAAAATCTCGTCCGGCCAACCTATCAAGCATTTTATCAAGAAATGGAAGCTGAAAATAATATTTTCTAGTGACTTTGTTGAGCTTACGATAGTCCATGCACACTCTCCACCCGATCACCGTTCTTGTAGGAATCAGTTCATTCTTGTCATTGGTGACCACAGTCATGCCCCTTTTCTTTGGGACACATTGCACCAGAGAGGTTCACGAGCTATCGAAAATGGTGTAAACTACCTCGACATACAACCACTTTATGATCTCCTTCTTTACCACCTTGCATTGCTTCATTTAATCTTCTTTGATATTCAATGGAGGGTTTGGCATCCTCCTCTAAAATAATCTTGTGCATGCAAAAGGCAGGGCTTATACCCCGAATATCCGCCAGTGTCCATCCTATAGCTTTCTTCCTCTTTTGAAGCACCGCCAAAGTAGAATCTACCTGCACGTTAGACAAGAAAGAGGAAAGAATAACAGGTAAAGTAGAACATCGGCTAAGAAACTCATACCTGAGATGTGAAGGCAATGGATTAACTCCAAAATGGGAGGCTCCTCGATAGAGGTCTTTGTTGGAGGAGTCTTCCGATTCTCAAGAGTTAAGGACAATTTTCGGGGTTCATAGGTATACGACCCCATTCCTTGTAATGCATTTACTCATTCCACAAAGCCTTTCTTCTCATCATCATCATGATTAAGTAATACGACCTCCAAAGTATCATCAACATTCATCATCGAACTAGCATCATCAACAATTACCTCGGTCACTAAGTCCACAAACGAACAAACTTCGTTGCTATTCGGTTGCCTCATAGATTTGCGCACATAGAAAACCGCTTTTTCATCACTCACCTGAAAGGTTAGCTCACTGGCTTCCATATCAACAAGAGCCTTCCCCGTAGCAAGGAAAGGTCTACCCAAAATAATAGGCACTTCATAGTCCACCTCGCAATCAAGAATCACAAAGTCCGCCGGAAGGATGAACTTATCAACACGAACCAACACATTATCAATAATACCCAATGGTCTCTTCATAGTACGATCCCCCATTTGTAACCTCATAGATGTGGTTCTTGGTTTCCCAATCCCTAAAGTTTTGAACACCGAGTAGGGCATCAATTTGATACTTGCCTCTAGATCACATAGAGCTTTGGCAAAATCGGCGCTCCCAATAGTGCAAGGGATTGCGAAAGCACCAGGATCTTCCAATTTTGGAGCCATTGAGTTCATAATAGCACTGAATTGATGTGTCATCTTGATAGTCTCATAATTCATTGATATTTTCTTTGTCACCAAATCCTTCATGAACTTTGCATAGCCAGACATTTGTTCTAACGCCTCAACCAATGGCACAATAATGGATAAGCTCTTCATCATGTTAATAAACTTCTTGAATTGGTTCTCGCTATTTTTCTTGGTGAGCCTATGAGGGTATGAAGGAGGAGGCCTTGGTATTGGTGCCTTGGCCTTTAGCACTACCGGTTCCGGTATGTCAATCACGTGTTCTCTAGACGGGTTCACTTCTTCTTGGGTCTCCTCCACTCTCTCATCAACATCAATTCTCACTTCTCCATTAGCTTGAACCACATTGCTTGGAATCTCATCTTCTTGAACCACTACATCATCATCCACAATTCTTCTTTGATTTGAGGTGGTTGGATCTCCACTTCTTCCACTCCTTGTTGTTACGGCCATGGCATGTCCTGTGTTGTTCCCACCCTTCGGGTTCATCACCGTATCACTAGGTAGTGCCCCCTTAGGACAAGTGTTTAAAGCTTGCGAGATTTGCCCCAATTAAACTTCCAAATTGTGGATTGAAGTGTTGTGATAGGCTAATTGAGCATCGGAGTCGGCATTTTTCTCCATCATTTGTTTGAACATACTTTCGATCCGTCCCATCTCATTGTTGGAAGAACTAGAACCTTGAGACGGATAAGGAGGCAGGTGTTTTGGTTGTTGATACATCGGGGGCCTTTGAGAGCTCGGCCCCCGATTCCCTTGGTTACTGTTCCAACCCCCTTGGTTGTTGCCTCCCCAATATCCTTGATTGTTTTCACCCCAATTGCCTTGGTTGCCTTGATTGTTCCAATTGCCTTGATTATTGTTATTGTTCCAATTGCCTTGATTATTGTTATTGTTCCAATTACCTTGATTGTTGGTACCACCACTCCAATTGCTTTGGTGGTTTTGATTGTTCCAATTTCCTTGATTTCCTTGCGATCGCCATTGTTGTTGATTCGGGCCTTGAGAGTTGTTCCTTTGCCCTTGGTAGTTATTCACATATTGTACTTCTTCCTCTTGCTCATTGTATGATTCGTCTTGGTCAAACCCACTATCATCTTGCACAAATTATTCCATATGGTTGTGTACTTGTTGACCCTTTTTCCTTTGCTTGTTCACCATCATATTGACACCTTCCATTGCATTTACTTGCTTAGGACCTTGAACATGTTGAAGTTGAGCTTTGGACAATTGATTCAATGTAGTGGTGAACTCGACGATTGCTTGCCCATGATCATGTAATTCTTTGTATAGGTGAATCACATTTGGATCACCTTGAGGAACATTTGCTCTACTTTGCCATGCCGATGAAGTATTCACCATTTCATCTAAGATTTCACAAGCTTCGACATATGGTGTTGTCATAAAATTTTCACCGGCAAGTTGGTTGACCACGCATTGATTGGTGGTATTGATCCCCCTATAGAAGGTTTGTTGAATCATAGCTTCAGTCAGGTCATTATTTAGGCACTCTTTCACCATAGTGCAGTACCTCTCCCATATCTCGTGCAAAGGCTCATTGGATTCTTGTTTGAATGCTAGAATCTCGTCTCTAAGAGTAGCCATATGCCCGGGAGAAAAGAACTTGGCAATGAACTTTTCCGCCAATTCATCCCATGTATGGATAGAATGGTTTGGCAATCTTTCTAACCAGTCCAAGGCTTTTCCCCGTAGAGAAAAGGAAAATAGTCTCAACCTTAAAGAATCATCGAAGACGCTGGTCTGTTTACTCCCCCAGCAGGTGTCCGCAAATCCTTTCAAGTACTTGTACGTATTTTGATTTGGAGCCTCGGTAAAGAATCCCCGTTGCTCAGCAATGTAAGCATAACATTTGTGATTTGAAAGTTGTCTTCCCTAATGCAGGGCAAGACTATGGCATTTGCGTACCCTTCATTCGGCAACACCCGGTGTGGAGCCGCTCTTGGTGGATTTGGGGGAGGAACGGGAATGTTGTCTTGAGGCGGTCGGCCTCGTCTACCTACAATCAATTCACAAAAAGGTTAGTAATCCGGAAGGAAACGAAGACAAATCACACATACAACCAAGTATATAGCTAAATCCGTTTTTAGCTCCCTGGCAACGGCGCCAAAAATTGATATCGCCCAAACTCACACCACTAATTTAGGTTGTGAGGCGGTCGATGCAATAATAAAAACCCAACGCGATTCGGGGTCGATTCCATAGGGATCTTGATGTGGGATTAGGTATATACCTAGTATGAATGTATGATGTGCCTAAGATTACACTTCCACATTTTCAATTGTTGTTTTTACTTCTACATTTACGCTAATACTTGTAATTGTAAAGCTAAGAGACAATGTTTTTGGTTTTGGTTGCTTTTCAAGTTATAAAATATCTAGGGCTACGACTTCCACCTAGTTGGTTACCTAATGGATTTAGAGCTTTAGAACATATTTAATTGATCGGGATACAATATAGAAATCACACGCAATTACTCACTCTATGCATCTCGATTGTTTGAGTGATTTTTCCCAATTTGTCAGTAATCAAATATCATCACAGTCATCCAAAATGAACCAAAATAGTGTCGTCCAAACTCACACCACTAATTTAGGTTGCGAGGCGGTCGATGCAATAATAAAAACCCAACATGAGTCGGGGTCGATTCCACATGGGAACTTGATGTGGGATTAGGTATATACCTAGTATGAATGTATGACATGCCTAAGATTACACTTTCACATTTTCAATTGCTGTTTCTACTTCTACTTTTACGTTAATACTTGTAATTGTAAAGCTAAGAGACAATATTTTTTGTTTTGGTTATTTTTCAAGTTATAAAAGATTTGGGGTTGTGACTTCTGCCTAGTTAGTTACCTAACGGATTTAGAGCTTTAGGGCATGTTTGTTTGATCGGGATATAATATAGCAATCACACGTAATTACTCACTCAATACCTCTCGGTAGTTTGCCCAATTTGTCTTTCTCAAGTCCAAATGGGCATTTCACGAAACAAGTGATAAATGCTCAAGCTAGGTCTTACTATCTCTAGATTCGACCCTTTAATTGGGGCTATCAATTTCTTGAGTTCACCCCAATATTTTGTTAGCCAAGTTTTCCTACACTTAGTCTCACTTTCTCAATTATAGACTAAGTCAATTAGGCACGAATCAATGTTTGCAACCATCAATTCTCAAATTCAAATAAGAACTAGGTTAAATATCATATACCCAATCATAAATAAGCCCTAAATCAATCACCCATTAAGTACCCATACTAGGGTTGGGTTACAACCCTAGCTAAGTGTTTAGCTACTCATGGAAAATGAAGAAATTAAAGAAGAAACTAAGATAAAATGCATAATAATTGATTGAGGAAAGAAAATCTAATGTTCAAATGCTAAACAGTACAAAGTTACACAATACAGTAAATAAAAATGGCTCTAAGTATTCAGGTGCACCAAACTTAACCTAAAAATGATAAAAAGATCTATTTATACCCAGTTAAAAATATCTAACAAAATTTTCCCTGCGAAGGTTGTGCGGCCGCACAATTCTGTGTGCGTTCCGCACTTTGAGACTGACTGGTCAGGTTGGCTTTCTGCGGTCGCATAAAAGTGAGATGCGGCCGCACTTCCTGTAATTGTGCGGACCGCACATTTCTGAGCGAGGCCGCACTCTTGCTCTTGGACTGGATCTGGGCTTCATTCTGCTGACCGTACATTTATGAGTACGGCCACATTTTGGCATCCTGCGGCCTCACAATAATAGTGCGATCCTCACATCTTCAAGCTCCCAAACTACAAGTCTCTGAATCTAGTCTTCTGCGGCCTGACAATAATTATGCGGTCTGCACTCTGTGAAGAAATTCTATCAGTGCATCTTCAGAGTTTGCGGGCACACACAGTATTGTACGGTCCTCACTGTAGCCCTTTTTGCCTTATTTTTGTTCTTTTCCAATTTTACTCCTTTTTGAGTTGATTTTCACTTCTTTGGCTTGTTTCCCAATATTCATACAAGAAAGAATATTTTATTAGTTCTCGGGAATACCTTTAAGCATTATTTAGCTAAAACGTAAGTAAAAGAGAGCAAATAAGCGATAAAAATCCCTACTTATCTCGTGCCATTGTTATTGCTTCATGGTGAGGTTGAGAATAAAAGCATGATGAGTGATGCCGTGCAATCTTTATTTATTATGATTTCTCATTTTTTATTGGTTGAAGGTTTATTGACTGTTTCACGTTGTCAATTCCTGTAGTAGTTACCGTATCTTGTACCTTTTTTCAGGTCCCTTTCCAATCGGACATGTTTACTCTGTATTTGTTGTTATGTCGTACGTATATTTTCGTCTGTATAGGTTTAATTACCTGGGTGTCCTATCATAGTCTCGTCACTACCTTGTCGAAGTTAGGCTCGACACTTATGGAGTACATTGGGTCGGTTGTACTCATACTGTACTCTGCACTTCTTGAGCAGATTTTGGTACTGGTCCCAACTGTCCGTGAGGCGCATCAGCTCGGATTAGCCCATTCAGAGCTCGAGGTAGATCTGTTGGCATCCGCAGACCTTGAAGTCCCCTTCCTCCTTCCTTATTTACTGTTCATCTCATTCAAAACAGTTACATTTATTTCAGACTTTATTTGTAGAACCTCTAGAAGCTCGTGTACTTGTGATTCCAGATCCGAGTTGTACTAGATATTGGATTATTATGCTATTTCGTACTTTAATTTTGCACAATTTCTGTTTAATTGATTTTACTTATTTGAATTATTTAAAAATGGCTCAAGGATTTCTCTAACGTTGGATTGCCTAGCAAGTGACATGTTAGGCGCCATCACGGTCCCGAAGGTAGAAATTTTGGGTCGTGACAATAAGCCATAATGAAAACAAACATAATTTAAAATTACTAATACGTTGCTAAAATAAGTAGGATTAATAAGTACTATTATTTACATGACGAAACATTAAAAGAAAAATAAGTTATGCATTTTATCTAAATCATGAAAAAACTATAAAAATAGATATCCAACACTATTTTCATTCATATTACAATTGATTTGAATGTCTTTTATTATCAATAGTATTAAATTGATTTTGGTTTAGAATTACTAATATTTATGGACTATAAAATTTATTGGAGCATCCAAAAAATTATAAGTCAAAGCTTGAAATAATACGTTAAAAGATAAAATTATAAAAAAGCTTAAGAAATATTTATAAACTACACTACAATAAATATTTTTATGTATTAAATATTTTTAAAACTTCTATATATATATATATATATATATATATATATATATATATATATATATATATATATAATGTCGGGTTGGTTTGGTTTCAGTTTGACTTTTTTTAGTTATAACCAAACCAAAACAAATATCGTCGGATATATTTTCCCACCACCAAACCAATCAAATCATACCATAATCGGGGTTTGTTTTCTCGGTTTGACTCAGATTATCGGGTTGGTGCGGTTTGTCGGTTTTATTTGTACGCCCCAAAATCTTGAAATGACGAAAGCACTCGTGTCGAATTGTAAGAATGTACGTACAAGTATTTGTGCAATTTTAACTTTTAAGACCACAAGTTTTAAATTTTTTTTTTAAACTTCGTGTCAAGTCAACTTACCTCGTCTAAATTAAAACGGAAGGAGCATAAACAAAGAGAAAAAATTATGTCATTTCCAGAAGTTACAGTATGCCAAAGTATTTGTTCTCATACTTCAACTAGGTTACATGTGGAGGACAATACTACTTTGATTTCGAATGGAATGGCTCTTTTTTTAAAGATAGAGTAGAGAGTTGTTTTGCAAAAAGATTACATTTCTGTTATGTTTCTTTTGCGTTGCTGTGATAACCTAAAAAATGTCATCTTTAATTTAAACATTCATTTTTATGTTTTATGAAGATGTTGAGAGCTTACCTGCTATGAGTTACGTATCACCTGAATAGTTGATATTAATGGCGTTCCTTTCCTAGTAATATATTGCTTATGATGCCACTGTCAGTATTATTTTCATGTTGTGTTACGTTGATTGGATTATGTATGTGTTGTTAGGATTGGTTTCTGGGATTCTCTGGTAGGTGGATAGGCCCAGTTACAAAGGAAACTCTGGTGAAATTTTTGGAAATTTTGGAAGGTAGTAAAAATTCAGAAAATTGAAATGGGTGAAAGAAGAGATAAGTTATGTTATGTATTTGGGGGCGGACTCTACTTCTCATTTGAGGACTATTAATATTATGGATACCAATTGGATATGATAACAAGTGTACGAGGCATATTATAAGTGATGTTGGGTCTAAGGAGAGGCCTAAGTCTAAGGCAAGTTGGAAAATTTCATAATAGACTAAAGTTTCAAATGGATACGCACAAGATCAAATTTTGAACGAGCATATCTACCTATATATAAGGAATTATGAGATGATCTACCTATCACATGAAAGATCTTTGAGTCTAGTTTCTAACTCTTCAAATCTTTATTCATTTGGACACTCCTACAAGAAGTTATGACCAAATTAATAAAAGCTGGCAGAATCCGAGTCTGCGGCCAAATCTGCTATTGCAGAAGTGGTTATGCGACCGCAAAACTGATCGCAGACCTGTCCAGTGAAGCCCATTTATGGGCACCAATTTTGTGGTGCATTGTGCGACCTGCATATCCATTATGCGGTCTATTATGTGATCACAGACCCGATTTCGGAGGATTAATTTTTCTAATTTCATAACCCGGCCCCATTTTAATAAATAGGCTTTGGGGCTTATTTTGGGACAATTATCTGATGATTTTAGAGAGAAGTGAGAGTGTTTTAGAGAGAGGAAGAAGCTCAAGTGCTTTGTTCATCAAAAATCTTGTTCAAGTTTTGAAATCCAATAAGGAATTATCACAAGATCTTCACCCAAGAGGTAAGGTTCTAACCCATATTCTTCAATTTCGAGTTTGGGTAAAGATGGGTGATTGTGAGTGTGATTTTTGCATGTGAGAGTATTAGTTATATATTCTTGTACCAATAAGGTTATGTATTGTTGAGTTCAAATGGGTAACGATTGGATTGAAAATGGTAGAAATCTTCAAAAAAATATTAATTGAGGATTTGAAAGGCAATCCGATGTCGGAATTCGATAATTTTTGCATGATTGAACTCGTATCGGAACGGGTATTCGGATTTTATGAGTTTTTTCGGGATTCGAGATGTGGATCCTACTGTTGATTTTTAAAATAAATTTTGGATTTTAATCCGAAAAATTTATGGCAGGTGGATAGGCCCAGTTACAAAGAAAACTCTGGCAAAATATTTGGAAATTTTGGGAATTAGTAAAAATTCATAAAATTGAAATGGGTGAAAGAAGAGATAAGTTATGTTATGTGTTTGGGGGAGGACCTACTTCTCATTTGAGAACTATTAATATTATAGATACCAATAGCATATGATAACAAGTGTACGAGGCATATTATAAGTGATGTGGGGTCTAAGGAGAGGTCTAAGTCTAAGTCAAGTTGGAAAATTTCATAATAGATTAAAGTTTCAAATGGATATGCATAAGACCAAATTTTGAACGAACATATCTACCTATAGTTAAAGATTATGTGATGATCTACTTATCAAATGAAAGATCTTTGAGTCTATTTTCTAACGCTTCAAACCGTTCATCATTTGAACACTCCTACAAGAAGTTATAACCAAGTTAACAAAGGCTGGCAGAATGCGAGTCTGCGGCCAAATCTGCGATCGCAGAACCATTATGCGATCGCAGAAGTGGTTATGCCACCGCAAAACTGGTTGCAGACCTTTCTAGTGAAGCCCATTTCTGGGCACCGATTCTGCGGTGCATTGTGAGACCCCGCATACCCATTTTGCGGTCCATTATGCGACCGTAGACTCGATTTCGGAGGGTTAATTTTTCAAATTTCATAACCCGACCCCATTTTAATAAATAGGCTTTGGAGCTTATTTTGGGATAATTATCTGATGATTTTAGAGATAAGTGATAGTGTTTTAGAGAAAGGAAGAAGCTCATGTGCTTTGTTCATCAAAAATCTTGTTCAAGTTTTGAAATCCAACAAGGAATTATCACAAGATCTTCACCCAAGAGGTAAGGTTCTAACCCCTATTTTTTAATTTTGAGTTTGGGTAAAGATGGGTGATTATAAGTGTGATTCTTGCATGTGAGAGTATTAGTTATACATTCTTGTACCAATAAGGTTATGGGAAGATTGTTGAGTTCAAATGGGTAAAGATTGGATTGCAAATAGTAGAAATCTTCAAAAAACACTTTAATTGAGGATTTGAAAGGCAATCCGATGTCGGAATTCTTATAATTTTTGTATGGTTAAACTCGTATCGGAATGGGTATTCAGATTTTATGAGTTTTTCCGGGATTCGAGACGTGGGTCCCACTGTTAATATTTAAAATAAAATTCGGACACGAATTCGCGAGGCAAAGGTGCATTGGAATCTTGAAATTTATTTGCAAAGTGAGGTAAGTGTCGTGGTTAACCTTGACTTGAGGGAGTATGACTTATTTTTCTATTTGCTACGTGATTTAATGTGCGGGTATAACGTATATGTGAGTTGACGAGTACTTATGCATTATGGTTGAGTCAAAACATGCGGGTGCAATTTGTTTATCGAGAATAATTGCCTATTTAATTAAGATATTCCAGCTTAAGTTTATTATTGATTATTTGATAATTATTCATGTAATTATTATTCATTTAATTATTGTTGAATATTTTGAAAGGTGAAGTCGGTATTTTGGTATTGAATTGATTGATAAGTGTATATCCCCGCATTTAAATACTCTTCCGAATTTATATTACTATTTTCATGCTAAAGAAGAGTGTAAAAGCACGAAAGGTGTTGCCGTGCCATTTGTGAATGTAAAAGCACGAAGGGTGATGTCGTGCCAATTTTTAGAGAGTGTAAAAGTACGAAGGGTGATGCCGTGCCAAAAGAGAGTTAAAGCACCAATGGTAATGCCGTGCCAATTACTATTATTTATTTATCAGTTTATGGGAGGAATGAGAGTAAAAGCACGAAGGGTGGTGCCGTGCCATTTTTATATTATCAGTTGCTCATTTTATTATTGATAAATTAATTGGCTGTTATGTGACACTTCTCCTGCTGAAATTTCTATATCATTCCCATTCGCATGTTCCCTCCCAAATTTATAAATTATTATTTATTGTGTTATTGTTATTTTGTATTTGTATATACTTGAACAGGTTATTTACGTACATGTCCTGTCATAGCCTCATCACTATTTTGTCGAGGTTAGACTTGACACTTACAGAGTACATGGAGCCGGTTGTACTCTTACTACACTCTGCACTTCTTGTGCAGATTTTGGAGTTGATCCCAGCGACGTACCATAGACGTGCTCGAATTTAGCTACTCAGAGGAGACTTGAGGTATAACTGCACAGTGTTCGCAGTTCTGAAGTCCCCTTCTATCTTATCTTAGCTGTGTATTATCTTTCAAACAGCTTGAATTTTATTCAGACCTTTAATTGTATTATTCTAGTAGCTCGTGCACTTGTGACACCAGATTCGGGGATTTATTTTGATAATTCGGTATTTATGGTATTCCGTACTTTATTTCAGTAATTGACTTCTATTTAATTTAATTTGCTTAAAAATGGTTGAGATTATTTTAACGTTGGCTTGCCTAACAAGTGAAATGTTAGGCACCATCACGGACCTGAAGGTGGGAATTTCGGGCCGTGACCGTTATACGATCTTTGGTAACTTTATTTTTGTGCAATATACTTCGATTACTACATAAAATAGGTGAATAGCTATTGAAGTGAGTTATTATATGTGTATTTAAATATTTAAACTCCTTTGGAAACCCTTACACAAGGAGGGACAAGTACTTTAAACACTCTCCCGCACGTGTTACTCTATTCTTGAGTTTACAAGTAGATTGGGTATTTTCTATTGTCTTTTTTCTTTAGAAGACCGAAGAGCGAACTTAATCTAGAAAAGCTGAACAGGATGAAGAGTAATCTGAGAGGAGAGAGGACTAATTAATCTGAGCATCAAACAGAAAAGCTTAAAGCAATGAGTTGAGTAAACTAGGACCATGTAAATTCCCTTTGAAAATCCTTACCCGCCCGTTGAGGGACAAGTGTCTAACAATATTAATGATACCATTAATTGAATTTCAAAATTATAACCCTTTGAATATTCTTTTGTCTGATTTTTTTCCACCGCCTCCCTGTATATACATATAGACCAGGCAAATTAAAGCCTTTTGCATGAGCATGATATTTATATAATAGCCCCTTTCAAAGAGTGCAACTTTCTTTGTATCGATCGAAAGATGCAACGCCAAGCTGCCTACATGAGGAGAAGCCTCTTCGATCAGGTCTTATTATTTACTCTTTATTTTCTTACATATTATAAAATATATTTAATGAGGTAATCCATATATAAATCATTCAATATATCTCCAAGGATATATATGATCTTCACTAAAATTGACATTAGACACTTGAAATAGATGTTCTTGTTTTTTCCATATTTGTTTTGTGTGTAGGAATACCTAGATGAACAATTTATTCAGCTAGAAGAACTGCAAGATGATGCTAATCCTAACTTCGTGGAGGAAGTCGTCAACCTATATTTTACTGATTCAGCTAGATTTATCCGTAATATTGAGCTTGCTCTGTAAGTAACTTCATTTTTCCTTTACAACTAGCCTAGGGTTCCGGTTCTTAATTTTTCTTTCTTTCGTTTGTCTTCTCTTTGATTACATAGTAGATTTTAATATATGTGCAAGAATCTTAAGTTACTAATAAATGCCTATTATATAAACTACTTGCTTATAATGATCTTTTATTAAATAATTTGATTGTGTACAAATTGTTTACATCATTATTAATGCTAAAAACTCAAACTCTAAAACAAAATGGTCTAGTTAACAGTTGTTTCCCGAGGTGTTAAGAGTCATTTTCTTTTTAAACGATAGTAAAAGATCTAGGCAATGGGAAAATCCTCCTCAATATTTGACAAGTCGGAGACTCTATTTCTAGTTGGTTTTCAATTTTGAAATAGGAAAATGAGGTGGTCGAATTTTGATAAGAACTTTAGGGTGAATTAATAGTGCCTTTAGCAAAGAAGTTAAGAACCATATATCCAATTTGTCTGCATCAAGACTTAGTTGTGAAAGGAAAAATTTTGGAGTTTATTACTCAAATGATCACTTAACTATTTAAAATTACTTAGTAAAGTTATGTTTATTTTGTTTATAACAGAAAAGCCACTTAACTATTTTTATATCACTCAAAAGGTCACTCAACTAGATTTCTTAATCTTTCAGTGGCCAAATATTTATTTACTCTCTAAATTATCATCCTATATTTTTAGTACTTTTTAAATATTATAATTTTTTCTCTGTTTACTCTATATTATGGACTTATCTATAGAATAAATAAGTTTTATTTATAAAGTAAAAAAGAAAATAATAATTTCCAGACATATATTATGTTGGACTAAAATAATTGAGCAAAGTTCAAGTATATATAATATATATTATAAATATACTTTTTAAAAATAATTAATTTTTTATTATTAATGCATGGAATATATCTTTCATAAGTTTTTATTCTCTTTCCTTCTCAATTGTGTACGAGTTTTTGTTGTTATTACCAAAATTATTTATACAGAAAAATTATTCTAACTAATTTCTTATTATGCTCACTTATTTTATTCATCAATTTTTGGTACTTAAACTTTTATTTTATAACTCAAACATAATTTGTAATATAATATTTATGTGATTTACAAAATTATATATCGAAACAAAGTACATGTGCAATACAAGTTAGATAATTGTTAAATAGAGGGGTGAAGCGATTGTATTAGTTTCAGTAGCATTTGACAGATTGAGACAAATTCGTCATAAAATCAGCAATCCAACTATTATAATTTACCCCGTCCAAAGTTCAAACAACGCTGCATTACGTTATAAAATATTCTCTTACCACTTTGCAGTTGGAAACTGTATTTAAATTATCTTTATTTTTTATTTATATATGCCTGAAAGTTATTTTTTCCTTTTTTACTTCATGATAAATAAGTTCATAATATAAAGTAAAAAGAGAAAAAATATTATATTTAAAAAATATTAAAAAAGATAAAAAAATTGATAATTTAAAGAATAAAATAGGTATTTGGCCACCGAAAGTATAAGAACCGTAGTTAAATATTTCGTATGTACGAGGCACAAATGTTTGATTTCGTTGTATGCAGGGCAAATGGACCTTATGATTTTAATAAACTGGATGATATGATGTACCGATTCAAGGGTAGCAGCTCAAGGTACAATCAATAGACTTTAATACCACCATCCCACTTTCCCTTTAACTTTCTTTAATTTCAATGCCTCATTTTGCTTTGTGGTAACTTTGTTTATCTCTAGAGTTTTAAATCTTGTTCCTTTAAAATGGATCACTATTTTCTAGCCCTAAACTGATTTATGTGGATTGTTTCTCTCAATCTTCGTGTTGTAAACAACTTCTTTTTCTTTTTACTCCTAAACGGTATTGCTTCCCTTTTATTTTTGGCTTATATATTGTGCATACAATTTTTTATTTGTTTTCCAAGTTTTCTTTTTAGACTTAGGCCTCATTTTTTTTTTAAATTAATACGTTTGAATCTGAATACATATCTGAATATCAAAATGTGTATTAAGATTAAGATATTTGAATCTGAATACACATCTGAATATTAAGATGTGTATTAAGATCTGAATACTAAATGATTAAGTCTGTTCATTTTTTTAAACATCAGAATATATAAAATTTATCTTTAATTAAAAATTAATAAACATAAAATTCAAATAAAATATTAATTAATCTAATATATATATATATATATATATATATATATATATATATATATATATATATATATATATGGTGGTGGTTCTAGGTAGTAGCTAGTGGTGATTGGTAGCGATAACGATTATGGTTGAGGATGGTGATAATTAATAAATGGTGGGTGGTGGTGGTGGTTGTGATTGAGGAAGGTGGATGGTGGTAGTTTATAATGGTGGGCGAGGCCTGCTATAGTTATTGATGATGAAGGGGTGGTTGGTTGTGGTAGTTGAGGTGGGTGAGTGTGTGTGTTTATGGTTGAGGATGATGGTGGTAGTGGCTATGTTTGAGGATGATGGTGGTGGTGGTAGTTGATAATTGTAGGCTGTGGTGACAGTTAGTAATGATAGTGGATAATAACATCTTAATGAAATTAAGTCTTGGTTATAGATCTTAATCATAGAGACCTATTCAGACCCATTAAGTGATTGTGAAGTAAAAAAAATAATTACACTTTATGATTAAGATCTGAATGATTAAGATTCAGACTTTAAAATCAAACACACTTAATGTCTGAAATCTAAATAATTAAGATTCAGACCTCCATTAAGTGCAAACAAATGAGGCATTAACTCATTTAGGTTCTCATATTCATTACTTCAACAACAGTCAAAATCGTATAAATAATAGTTGAAAAAGGATTAAATGATACAAGAAATTAATAAAACTCCGTTTCGTTGTACTTAGGAAAATAATTCTCTTTTTTTTTTGGATAAACTAAAAAAAATTCTCTTATTACTATAAAATCATGTTACTTATAAGGATAAGATTAAAGTTTAAATTAAATTACTTATGAATATATAAAGTGTCATTCATTTTGAAATAGACAACTAGAGAAAACAAAATCTAAGTAAAATGAACTGAAAGAAATAATACATAACACGTGCACTTTAAACAAAGTCACCTTGGGATATTTTTACAAGAAAAGTAAATTTTCCTAGCTCGTCAGACATATTTTGGTGGGGGGAAATCATTTGGGAACTTAGTTTTTTTTAGTTTCAATATGCTTCATTTTACATGTTTGCCCCAGACTTGATCATGAATATTCGGCCTTTCAAAATTTTTATTTCCAACATTCCCTTTTTCTTTTTTTTTTTGTATGCTTTCGCTCTTCCATATTTATAAAAAAAATACTTATTTTAAAAGATACCATCAATCACGGTTTATTGCTCAAAATTTCCAAACGTATTCTCGTCACTATCCTTGAGATAAAAAAAAAAAACAAATCGTTGTAGTTGATTCGAAAACCAATTTAGTTTCACAAACTGATTCGAACTATTTATTTTAGATCGACTTATCTTTCATTAGATATCAAGCTTTATTTTTTAATAATGATTATGATTTCAAACTTAATTTTGCTTTTCTCCACAATGTTTTACTTCTTTTTTCCCTATAAATAGGGGCATTTTGTTGAGTTGAGTCATTTAAATGCTGGGGCATCAATTTGCAGTTTGGCTGTAGAACCTCAACTTTTTCCCTTACTTTCCAATTAAAATGAAATCACAAGTATCTATTAATGGCACAACTTCTGCTGCAGTATCGGTGCAAAAAGAGTGAAAAGCGAATGCTCTCAGTTTCAAGAGTACTGCAATCAAAGAAATATCGAAGGGTAAACATGCATCTTGACACTTTTTTTTCCCTCTTATTTCTCTATAATCATTAATGTGTTTGGTATTACCGAACGTATTTTTTATGAAAAATGTTTTTTGGAGTTAGGATTGATGAGTGAGAGATATTTTTTGAAGAATGTATGTATTAAAGATGAATAACAATATTAGCAAATTATATACTGTTTTGATGACATTTTGAGTATTAAAGATTGTTAGTAATAATATTAGTAGTGTCTAAGTGGGCGTTTGGACATAAGAATTGTAAAATTCCAAAAAAAAAGTGAAAAATTTTTTCAAGTGAAAATGGTATTTGAAAATTAGAGTTGTGTTTGGACATGAATATAATTTTGGGTTGTTTTTGATGTTTTGTGAGTAATCTGAGTGAAAACTTTGAAAAAACAGTTTTTTGGAGTTATTCAAAATTTCGAAAAATTCCAAAATGCATCTTCAAGTGAAAATTGGAAATTTTATGAACAAACTCTGATTTCGAAAAAAAGTGAAATATTTTTGAAAAAAAAAAGAAAAAATTTCTTATGTCCAAAGGGGCTCTAAATGTGCGGTGGAGCAAGCGAGATGAAAATAAAAGAAAAAATAATTGCAAAAAAATTGTATTGTGTTTTGTTGACATATTTGGGTACTAAAGATTGCTAGTAATAATATTAGGAGTGTCTAAGTGATTGCCTGATTGGTGGAGCAAGCGAGATGAAATTTTAGAATAAAATAATTGTAAGCAGAATGACTTTAATCCGTATATAAGAGAGGAAAGTTATTTCTCCTTTTTGATGAAAAATATTTTTCTTGGCGTATGTTTTTTATTGGGTAACTAACACCACAAAATGATTTTTTCTAAGAAAACATTTTATTCAAATTAAATTGGAAAGTGAGCACATTTGGAACAATGTATTCAGGTGCAAGAGGGCATTTCAAGGGGTGAAGCAAGAGTATGCCACTCTAAAATCTAAGCTTGATACTTATTTTCAGGTCCTTACTCTCTCTTTCTTATAGATGCATATGATGTTTTGAGTTATATATATGACTTCTAACATTTTATAATGTACATTTTAACTGTAGATAGCAAGAGAAGCCTCTTGAATAAATGCTAAACATGTTTCCTATTGAAAGCAGATATTATCAGAGTTGACAAGACAAGCCCCCTTCAAATAAAAGCTTAGTATATACATGTATAAAGAGTGGATGATACACAAGGCCCTCTTATGATTACAAAAATAAAATCATAACTGGCATTTCAAAGTGTCAGTTGGGGCATATTGTACTTACAAAAATACCTGTTGCTGGCTTGCTGCTGCTTATTAATGAAAATCTTATGTTTATCTGCACGGTCCTTTATTTTTGCTAAATACAATAGAGTTTCAGTCAAGTTGTTTTTAAAAAAGATTTGGAACGAAAAAAGAAAAAAAGAAATACACAATTAAAACAAATAGTCATTGTATCTAAAGAAGAAGTTTAAAAAGAACAAAACAAATATGGGATAAAATATGCATTTTAAAGGATAGCACGGTGCACTAAGTTCTCGCTATGCACAGGGTCCGGAAAAGGGCCGGATCGCAAAGATCTATTGTATGTAGTCTTACCCTATATTTCTACAAGAGGCTGATAAAATATGAGCAAGAAGAAATATAAGATTGGAACACATAAACAATAGTAATATGACAACGTGGCAATCCACGGTTGGAAAATACTCCGGTTAGAAGCTGATTTTTCATTTTTCCCCCCTCATTCCCACGCCCTAAAAAAGAGTGTAATCACCCTCTTTACAACTTTCGTGTCTAGAGAAGTCAAGGCTGTCAAACTGCCAACTCCAGGAAGGTAATCATGACCAAAAATAATTTAGGCAAATGGCCTCCTGGCCATTTAAATTTATACCCGATTGTCATGTCGGTAAATAAATTTTCAAAATTCCCATATAAACACTTCAACTTGAACATAAGTGAACTAATAAACACCTCCAACAGTTAAATCAATTTATGTGGCATCAGTTATTCCTAGTGAGTTGTTGTGCGTGTAAGTCTCGCCTGGCAGGAGCGTGAATGCTATTTTTTTCAATACCCAACGGTAATAAACCCAAGGGCCCATCTATTTAGAGGGGTTCTTCTTCCTCCTTTGGCCTACAACCTTCATTTTTGACTTATACAAGCTCTGAATTTCTTTTTCTCTTCAAAATATTTACAGATTCAAGTCAATTTTTTTCTTCTCTAGGTCGATATTTTATTCTTCAGGCCAAGAATGCAATGGAAAGTCATGTAGTTTGTCGTTGTGGAGTTGATGTTGTTGTGTGCATAACCTGGAAGCCCACCAATCCGGGTAGAAAGTTCTTAGGATGCTCAAATTATGGTACAACTAGTTGCTGTAATTTTTCTGGTGGGTCGACCCACCTCTTCTAGATCATTACAAACAAGTAATTCGGGACTGCTATCAAGAATTCGCGTTAATGAGCAGCAAAGGAATAGGGGAAAACAATATGTAATTGCGTTTGTTGTTGCTGCACTGCTCTTTGTAGTGTTATTCTTAGCTTAGGATCTTTGTGTTGTATATTTATTTTTAACAAACAATGACAATGTCAAGTGTCTGAAGTATTTTGCTGCAATGAAAAGTGATGTTTGGCATTAACATCTGAACATATATTAGACAAGTTCAAAACAACCATTTTGATTGTCAAAAGTAGGCCATCAAATCTGCACACTAGCAGAAACCAGTTTACTACTGTGCCTAAAATCAAACTAGAATAACATTAACCAAGTTCTGAATATTTCAAACTAAATCTTCCACAAAATAACCTACAAATAAGTTCTGATACTAACATACTTAAACTTTCACAAAAAGAAATATTTCTTCAAATCATTATAGTTGAGACAAGTTGAAGTTAGACTGAGATTGGCTCAGGTTTGGTTGAGTTGAAGAAGGAGCTTCAGATTGGCTTAGGGTTGCCTGAGTTTGTCTCCTTCTAGCATGTTGTTGAAGTTGCCTTTGTGTTACTGCATTTGTTCCTTTCTACCTTAGTTCCAGGTGCTCTATATCCAAAATCAATACTAGTCTGGCTAGCATCAATTATTTTCCTAAGATCATGTGTGACTCTGTACCTTAACCCAAACTACATTCAAATAGAAATATAATTTTACAACTTAGTATAGTAATTAGACACAATAATTGGACAGAATTTCACATACTTACCCTCTCTATGACTGTCTTTGAATCACCAAACATTTGGTCTTCCACCTAAAGTTCTAAGAATTTGTTGAGGAGTCCTTGATATTTCTTCTGTAGTTATAGATTGTTGTGTTCCTGATCCACCATCAGTAGTAGTTCTAGAATTTCTTTGTGTTGTAGATCTAACTGTTGCAGTAGTAGAAAATTATTGTGTTGCAGATCCACCACCAACAGTAGTACTAGAATGACCTCCTGATGCAGCTGTAGTAGCATGTGCATTTGCAGTACTACTCCCAGCACCAGTAGTTGAACTTTGCCCTTTCTAAAATACCCATAATATAAATTTTTTTTAGCAAAAGACTAAAAAATACTTAAAGCATAAGGAGTATTTGTTTCTTACCAGGATTGGACATACTTATTGTTATGCCCTACTGTCTTGCAATGAGAAGAGGTCATTGGTGTTCCCTTTCTTGATCTCTTACCAGATACACAATACTATCCCCCCGAGCCTTTCTTCTATATTTCTTAGGTCTACCAGGCATCTTAGTAATTACAGGAGGCTCAACTTTGGGGTTTTGAGTTGGAGGCCACATCTCCATGTTGGTCATAGGTTGAATGTAACAATTGAATGCCTTGAGGTATGTTTTCTTCTTATTCCAATGCTCAACATAGTCAGCAATGTCATACCTTTAAAAAAAAGTACACAAAGTGTATTGGAGGAGGGTATGCCTTTCAGCTGCCACATTCTACATGTGCACTCTTTCTTTGCAAAATCAACTATGTATTTATAAATTCCATCTTGGATCTTAAATCCAGTGTCCACATTCCATTTATATTCATGCTTGGTGGCTCTTATAGATTGCTCTTCAATGTACCCTATTGCCATAAGAGATATATCAGAATTCCACTTTGTAACAATTCTCTCATATTAATATCACGATCCAAAATCCTAACCTGTCGTGATGGCGCCTATCTCAATACTAGGCAAGCCGACAACACCAATAACCCATAATTTCTTTTAAATACTGAAAACATAATAATTAAGTTTAAGAGTAAATCCCACAAACATTGAAAATAAACACACTCCCAAAACTCAGTGTCACTGAGTACATGAGCATCTATACATCACTAGTCTGGAAAACACGGTCTATAATAGTTTGAGACAAAAATATAGTAAACAAAATATATGGAAGGAGAGACAAGGTCTGCGAAATATGGCAGCTACCTCTGAATTTCTGAAAAATCAATTATGCGAAAGAATCAACACCCATTGTGTCCGGCATCAACTGGATCTGCACACGAAGTACAAGGTGTAGTATGAGTACTACCAATACAGTAAGTAATAATACAAAATAAAGAACTGAAGATAATGACGAGCTTCACAGTTAAGTCCAAATACAATAATTTCCAACATAAAAAGATAGGCATGCTTTCAAGTTCAACATTTAAAACTCCACAGTAATTTCATATCAACTTCGACTGAAACAGAAGAAAGATGTCTTTTAGAAATTTTCCAAAACCGTGATATATGACAGCTGAAATGTAGCAATAATGAAATCAATGCATCCTCTGAGAGTAATAGTCACTCAGTCCTCCCATTCACTCCAACCTCACAGCCACTCTTTCCTCACAGTCACTCATTCCTCACAATCACTCAGCACTCGACACTTGACACTCTGCACTCGCACTCAGTAGGTACATGCGCTCACTAGGGGTGTGTACAGACTCCGGAGGGGCTCCTTTAGCCCAAGCGCTATAACAAGTCAATCATGGTATATATCAATAAAACATATTGCGATGTGCAGTGCGATTCTATAAATATCCTCAAAATTAGGCCCTCGGCCTCACTCAGTCATCAACATCTCCAGCCTCTCGGGCTCTCAGAAATTATGATAAGCAGCCCTCGGCCTCAAAATAGTGATATGATGCATCAATAATAAAAGAGAGAGACTGAGATGTAATATGCAAGTAAAATCATGACTGAGTGAAAAATAGTAATTTAACAGATAATTTAATATGTACACGACCTCTGTGGGTCCCATCAGTGTCAACACATGGTTTAAACATGATTTATAGTTCAGTTTCCATAATACGTGAAAATATGTACGGGTAACAACTATTTATTCAACTACACAGATCCATAGAATTGACCAAGTCACAATTCCTACGGTGCACACCCACACGCCTGTCACCTAGCATGTGCGTCACCTTAAAACCTCACATAACACATAATCCGGGGTTTCATACCCTTAGGACCAAATTTAGAACTATTACTTACTTCAAACCGTGTAATTATTTATTCCGCTATGCCTTTACCACGAGAATTGGTCTCCGAAAGCCTCATATCTAGCCACAATTAATTCGATTCAGTCAATACCAATTATTGTAATTAATTCCATAAGAAAATACTAATTTTTCCAATAAAATCCAAAATTTAACTCAAATATAGCCCGTGGACCCCACGTCTCGGAACCCGACAAAAGTTATAAAATATGAACTCCCATCCAACCAGGAGTCCAATCATACAAGTTTCACACAATTCTGACATCAACTTGACCGTCAAATCTTCAATTAAATTCTTTGAAGATTTCTACTATTTTCAACCCAATATTTACCCATTTGAACTCAACAATCTTTCCACAAACCTTATTGGTATGCGTGTGTATAAATAATACCCTCACTCCCAAGAATTATACTCCCAATCACCCATATCTTCCCAAACTCGAAATTGAAGAGTAGGGTTAGAAATTCCTACCTCTTTGAAGCCCTAGCAAGATCCTTGTGAAATCTTCAAACGTTGAACAAGAATTAATGGACAATTGACTAGGCCTTCACTTTCTCTCTATAAGATGCTCTCACCTCTCTCTAAAATATCAGATGAAATCCTTCAAAATGACCCCCAATAGTGTTTTATAAGAATGGAGTCGAGTTTATAAAATCAGAAAAATAAAGTTCTGAAACACACTCTGCGGTCGCATATGCGGCCACCATAATGGGTCGCAAAAATGGCCTCCAGAATTGGACAACGCTGCCTCAGTCTGCGGTCATTATACGGTTCGCAGACCTATTTTTCGGTCACATAATGCACCGCAGAACTGATATGCGGTCGCATAATGCGCCGCAAACTTTCCTCCACACTTGCCCCACTCCTGATTCACTCTACGACCATTATGCGGTGTGCAGAGTGATTTTGCGACCGCATAGTGGGCCATAGAAATGACATTTTCTGGCAAATAACATTTTTTGGCCACGAGAATTGGTCTCCGAAAGACTCATATCTAGCCACAATTAATTTGATTTAGTCAATACCAATTATTATAATAAATTCCATAAGGAAATACTAATTTTTCCAATAAAATATGAAAATTAACTCAAAAATCGTCCGTGGGCCCCACATCTCGGAACCCAACAAAAATTATAAAATATGAACGCCCATCCAACCACGAGTCTAACTATACAGATTTTACAAAATTATGACATCAACTCGACCCTCAAATCTTCAATTAAAATCTTTGAAGATTTCTACCATTTTCAACCCAAAGTTTACCCATTTGAACTCAACAATCTTTTCACAAACCTTATTTGTATGTGTATGTATAAATAATACTCTCACACCCAAGAATTATACTCCCAATCATTCATCTTTATCCAAACTCGATATTGAAGACTAGGGGTTAGAACCTTACCTCTTGGGTGAAGATCCTGTGATATTTCCTTGTTGGATTTCAAAGCTTGAACAAGATCTTGATGAACAAAGCACTTGATCTTTAAGGGCTATAAATCAAAGTTGGGTTGGGTTATAAAAATAAGAAAATGGACTCTCCAAACTAAGATCTGTGATCGCAGAGTGGACTGCGAAACTATTGTGCGGCCCGCAAAATGGACCGCGGAATTGATCTTCAAAAATTGGGTTGTTTCGGGTTGGGTCTGCGGTAGGTTTACGGCCCGCAGACCTGTTCATCAATCGCAAAATGCACCGTAGACTTGTTCTGCGGTCGCATAATGCACCGCATAACTTCCCTCCGAAAATCCCAAATTGATTCTGCGATAGGTTTTGCGATCCGCGAAATAATTATGCGTTCGCATAATTGACCGCACAATGGTCCTCAAACTTGGCTCATTTCTGCTTCACTCTGCGGCCATTATGCGGTCCGCAGAGTGATTATGCGGCCGCATAGTGGGCCACAGAAATGTATTTTCCTATAACCTTTGTACTAATTGATCTATCTCAGCACCACAAAACCTTAATTTCCTTAGCAAAAATTCTCTAGGGTCGATACACATAAGTCAACATTTGGTCAACATTTTCAACTTAAGTTCCAAACCTTGAAACTAAGTGCTCCAATTATTCTAAAACCTCACCGGACCCGAACTAATCCCCCCGGCAAGTCACATAACAACTGTAAGGCATAAATTGAACAGTAAATAGGAGAACGAGGTTGTAATACTCAAAATGATTGGTCGTGTCGTTATAATTAGTCATCCTCTCCATTACTTTCACTCTGATCTCTTCCAACATGGTTATGATTGACTTGTGCCTAGAAGTAAGTATCCAACTATTGAAGGTCTCAGACATGGGGTTCTCCACAACATCACACTTACTATAGTCTTTAAGAAAGGCAATGCACCATGACTGTTTGGGATATCTAAGCAAGTCTTCTATTATCTTATTGCCACTCAATTCTGCCAACTCATCTAGTTTAACCTTCAGAAATACTTCAAATGAAGCTCTTGCACAATCCCATAATTTCTTCCTTCTTTCCTCACCACTCCAGGTTTTCTTCCAGTTGCTCCAACTCATCTAATTTAACCTTCAGAAACAATATACATTTCTATGCTCAGCATTTGGCATCAATTCAGATACAGCTTGAAAAACAAAAATACACTGTTAAAGTTCATATAATGCAAGCTTAAGTATTAAAGTAAAAAATGAGATTAAAACAATATACATACCTTCTGCATATCAGACATAATTGTTAGTCCTTCACCTTCAGATTCTGTCAGTTTCAAGTCCTCCATTAGACACCTAAAAAACCATGATCAATTATTCTTGGTCTCTTTCTCAACTACTGCCCATGCAACAGGGTATATCTGGTTATTACCATCCTTAGCATTGCATGACAATGGATCACCTTTACACACTCCCTTCAGAAATGTACCATCAAAGCCAATTATATTTCTACACCCTTCTAACCAACCTATTTTCAAAGCATGTAAACAAATATATATCCCCACAAAGACCTCTTTACCAGGTTCTATTTCTTTTGAAGTCCTCACCACAACAGTGCTTCTAGGGTTAGTAGTTTTTATCATGTCAGCATAATCATAAATCCTAGCAAACTTCATTTTGTAATCACCTAAATAATTACCCATTACCTTCTGTCTAGCCCTGACACATATTGTTTTTTCTACATACACACCATACTTAATCCTTATCAACTCTTGCAACTTATTGAGCTTTATCTCAGGCTGATTAATGAACTTATATTTGTAATGTTTAACTATCCAAGTTGTGTGAGCAAGTTTGTTCCTTGTGACTGAGAAGCATGAATGGACATGGTAGTATGTGCTAACAATGAAGTTCTTTGTGTGGCCCTGTAAACTGCCTAAAATATGCCATCTACATCTACTAGAGTTCAAACATGTTGCCCTGACCCTATTCCTCTCATTTGGTCTTAATTTTAACTGAACTCTCCTCTGTATAACATAGTCTTGTAAAGCAGATCTAAATTGTCTAACATTTTCAAAGACCATTCCCATTTGGAAAATAATTTTCTTACAGTTAGGGCCAAAGTAGACCTTTCTACTGTATCTTCTTGGAGGAAGGTTCTACACCTCATCATCTGCATCTACATCATTATCAATACTATCCTCGCTCCTTGGATCCGAACTTTCTAGATACTGTTCATCCCCTCCTAATTTTTCAGCATATTTAGCAGTCGTGTCCTTGTAAATGTCTTCAAAACCCAGGGTCAATACCTACTGGCTACTAGGTAGCTAATCTATATTAACATCACTAGATCTCTCTTTCCAGTTCTTTTGATTTACTTTTGTCTATCTAGCAACAACAAGGTCAACTTCTATATCACTTGTCTCTACAACAACATCCTCATCAGCATCATAAAGTGAATCATGTGTATCCTCTTCAGCAGAAACACTCTCATATTCACCATCCTCACTCTCAGAATTCCTCTCAAATTCATCACAATCTGAATTTGTGGCTAGATGAAAGTTGTAGAACTCCCCTTCATCTGAGACTCTTCTATATCAGCATCCCTCCCTTCACACTTCCCCTCAGTGAAAAAACCACTATTTATATCATTGATAGGTGAATTTGTTGCCCTAGCATTAGCTCTACTTGTTTGCGTTTGTGGCACTTCACTTAAGCCAGCTGTTTGGTCATATGGAATATCACTGGGGTCCACACCACTACTTAACATTTCATCCAATTCAATATCAACGCATGGTATATTAACAGTGTGACATAAATAAACATCAATAAAATTTCCATCATGAAGGTCTTTGTAGAATTCTAGCACATCATCATCATACTTAATAAACTAAAATGCTCTTTTTTATTGACTTGACATGCAAATTTCTCCACACCTAAGTACCCCATATCATTTGCCCATTTGTTGAATTGAATAACATGCAGTTCATCAGTGTCAACAGTTACAATAGTAGGCTATGTTATACCATTTTCATACCTTATTAATGGGCCAGTTACCAGTTGTCCCCGATGGTGAAATTGTAATTTTACAATAACAGCCATCCTGTCTCACCTCACTATGCCTATGAAGAAGATAAGATAGTCCAAATCAGTAAAATATTCAAAAGAAAAAGACAATATTGTCTGAACACGTCTTTGAAAAAAAATAAGCAAATGCGGGAAAAGAACCCCAACTTTATCACTTTAAGAGACAAAATTTTTCGATATGATAAAAAGCCTTAATTTTAAACCCCATATGCCAAATCAGCCATGGAATTGACAAAATTCAGAGGAAAAAAATAAGAATTTAGTGTGTTATTCCAAAAAGCCCTAATTTTTAAACCCTAAATAACGAAAGAACCATTGCATGCATACAAAACATTATCTATCATGATCAACTTCAATAACGCATAAAAACACAAGAAAATAACTAGAAATTTCATTAAAGACAACAATCAGACGTTTAATGACTTCTACGTTTCTGGTGGAGGAGAAATCGATGGTACATGAAACACTCAGATTTTTGCTTTCTGACCGATTTTGAAAGAAAAATAAACACAATGTTCAGATGATCTAATGGACGGAAAATCCCACGACAATCGTTCACTCCATTTGAGTAGACGATTGAAAATGTTAGAGTTCTTTGAGAGAGACGACTGAAATTGAAAATGAATGAGTGTTTTAGGTAAAAAAATGAATGGGAAATAAGTCGGTGCTTAGTGGGTTTTCGCGCACGTGGCAGGTTTTAATTCGTTTATTGTTGATTGGGTTGTCACGTTTGTGAAATTGTAATGCACGCGCTATGATTTAATTGTTGGAGGTGTTTATTAGTTCACTTATGCTCAAGTTAAAGTGTTCATTTGGGAATTTTGAAAGTTTATTTATCGGCATGACAATCAAGTACAAGTTCAAGTGGCCAGGAGGCCTTTTTGCATTATTATAATTTAGGTATGCACCGAATAAAATATATCAAGTTTAAGGGGTAGTTTCGAGGTATTCTACCAAAAAAAGAATTAATTGGAGAAAACACAGATTAAATGAAGCTTCCAAGTGCACAAGTATAGTTGATTAATTAAGGTGGCCATGAATAAACGAAGTTGTTTAACACCGTAACATGAAATTCTTCTTGTTTTTCTTTTTTAAACACTGAGAGAGAAACAATTTATCCCAAATTTTCTAGTTAAGGAAACATCATATGAGGTAGCCTTTTCAAGTATAAAGACCCACAACAGCTTAACTCTTCGCAGCACTATATGTTGGCCCAAATAAAGCAAGCTATAAGCAATGAGGAATTGACCGAAAAGGAGAGTAAAAAAAAAAAAAAGAAAAACTACATCGTATAGTCACTCCCAAAAATAATAGCCGTCAATTTTTTTTAATTTTATATTAATATATTTTTATACATAATCAATATTTATTTTTTATATTTGACGAGCGAATGTAATTATTTTTGGCCAACAGACCAAATGTGTAACTTGCCCAAAAGATAAACCAAAAGCTCTCAAAAGTCATCCAATAAGGAATGGGCTTAGGATTCAAGAGTTTATCTTTTATACACTATGATATTAAAGAACGTTTACACTATCATGTAATTAGAAGTTAATTAGAAGTAATGTTCATAATAAATGAAATTGGTGCTTGGAAAATAAGACATACTACGTATTAAAATTCATTAATAGTCAATAAGTTCTTTACACAGTCAGTATATATATGTTAAATCTTTTAATCAAAGGTGGGAATATTCAAGAAGGATAGACAAGTTGGTCTTTAAAGAATCCACCATCTTTGAAGATTTTGGTTAAGTGCACTTGCAGTTATACACCGATAATGACTTCAATAAACTACTTGGTGACTTTGATGCATATATAGTCAGAACTCTCTATAAAAATATCTCTATAAAATAACCATTTACTATAAAAGTCATATTTTTTTTAGAATCGATTTTTAAGTTATATTTTACCTCTCTATAACAACTTTTTACCTATAACAACAACACTCACATTTATAGCAGAATGCTCTTTGTAAAATTACCCCTCTATAACAGCCATATAGAATCATTAAGATTACTCATAATAATTTTAAAAATATGCACATAATCTTTTTCATTAAACAAAGTTTCTATCTTGCATAAGAAATAAGATTTGAAGATTTGCATATGATATCTTTTCCATGAGATAAATTTTAAAAAATATTTAATAAAAATTTTAACTGTTAAGCTCTTAGATTGTCTTCAAGGGAAAGCTATTGGATACCTTTTTGCCGAAAATTTTGATACCAATCTTCGCTCATTCAAGAGTTATATTGCTAGTAAGAGAATGAAATCTACGAAAAAGCTACAATTACAAAGTTCTTCTATCAATCTTGAAAGAATTTATTTTTCTAGGTAGCTTTAAAATGTCTGTCTTAAAGTTTAAATCTTTATACGTTTAGTTATGAATTTATTAATAATGTATTATCTTTCTTCAATATTTTAACTAGTGAAATATGCATATCTTTTGAGATTTTAAATTTGAATAATTTTTTTGTCTTTTATATGTAACACTAATAAAGGAAAAATAATTGATTTTTAGGTAATTTTTATCTATAACAACCAAAAAATATTTACACGTCAAATGTTGTTGTAGGTTTATGATGTCGTGCTATAATTTCATATATTTTGACGTTATTTACCCTACTTGCTTGTTGTTTGGATACTAATTTGTGCGACAATTGAGCTTATTAGAGTTTATTTTACATGTAGGAATTTTTGGACATTAAGTGGAGAAAAGTTGCACGAAATTGTACCTCAAAGCTACAAAATGGAGCAATAAAAGAAGATGTGCAAGGCAATAAAAAGTCATGGCCATAGACAGTGCAAGGCTTTGTACAGGGCACTGTCATTGGCGCCTCTGACAGTGCCTCGCGGAGTAATGTTGGTGCCTCTGACAATGTACTGCGCCGACGATGCTATCCGAGCCACGTTTATTTCTATAACGACCCGACTTGTCTCTTTAAGAATTTGCATCTCGTTCGGTGGCTTAAGGTCTCTAGCAGCTTCGTCATATGTGATATGACTTGCGTACAAGGTCGAGTTTGATTTTCGGATGATTCAGGATCAATTTGGAAGAAATAATTCTTATTTTGAAGCTTAAGTGAAAAGAGTTGACCAGATATTTGACTTTTGTGTAGACGACTCCAAAATAGTATTTTGATGATTCCAATAGCTTTGTATGGTAATTTCGGACTTAGGCGTGCGTCCAGATTTGGATTTGGAGGTCCATAGAATAAATCGAAACTTTTTGGCGAAAGTTGGAAATTAGAATTCGGAAGTTTGACCGCAGTTAACTTTATTGATATCGAGCTCGAATTTCGATTCCTAAATTTGGAATAGTTTTGTTATATCATTTATGACTTATGTGCAAAATTTAAAGTCATTCCGGATTGATTTGATACGCTTCGACGCAAATCATAGTATTTGGAAATTTCATAACTCATAATTCGATTTGAGACGTGATTTGTAGTTTCAGCATTGTTTGATATGATTTGAGGCTTCGACTAAGTTCGTATCATATTTTGGGACTTGTTGGTATGATTTGACGGGGTCCCGAGGTGCTTGGGTGTATTTTTGGATCATTGGTTGAGAGACTAGTAAATTTAAGAAATTTGGGAGATTGACCATGGTCAACGTTGGGTCAAGACTACCTATTTTTTGTGTTTTGAGTGCGCGACCAGGTCCGTAGCGTATTTTATGATTGAAATTCATATATGGTTTGTGTCCGGGAGGTTCCGGATGAGTTTCGGATCATTTCAGAGAAGTTTGAGTTTATTGGTTTCTGGTGAGCCACTGTTCATTCGCAATTGTGAACACTGTTTATCTCAATTGTGAACGCTGTTCCTTGGATTTTACTGTTCATTCGCAAATGCGAAGTTTTTATCCGCAAATGCGAACCTGAACAGAAACTTAAACACCAAAAATGATCATTTCCTTCATTTCGTTTTTGGAGTTTGAAGCTCGGTTTTTTGGCGATTTTGGAGGAGTTCTTCACGACTTTGAGTTGGGTAAGTGTTTTATATCTGAAAGTGATTATATTTCATAAATCGATTATTATGTTCATCATTTATTTCGGATTTAATTGCAGAAATTGAGAAAAATTGGGAAATCTTCCGAAAATGAAAAATGTCGATTTGGAGGGTGATTTGTTATTGGAATTTGATAAAATTGGTATGGTTGAACTCGTATCGAAATGAGAGTTCGGATTTCATGAAAATTCTATCGGATTTCGAGATGCGGGTCCCGCGTTGACTTTCGAGTTGACATTTTAATGTGAAATTTTAAGTCGACGTTATATTATCCGAAATTATTTCCGATGGATTTTAATGAAGTTGTGAAATTAATTTAGCTAGATTTGATCTGTTCGGAGGTCATTTCACGCAATAAGTCTATTTTGGAATATCGGCCTAACTTCAAAAAGGTAAGTATCTTGCCTAACCTTGTGTGGGGGAATTACCCCTTAGGTATTGTGTCTTATGTGAAAATTGAGTGAATGAAAGCCGTGTACGTGAGGTGACGAGTACGTACTCGGTTTATATGTACAAATTATATCAATTAAAATTTGTAGACACCTTATGGATTAAATTGGAAATTGTTGGCAGTTATTAAATCCTTTATTTGTCATGCCTCATTCCTTGCTTGTTGAGTTTGTTTTATATGATAATTTGGTGTGATTACCACTTGACTTTTATGTGAATTCAGTGTTCTGTTGAGTTACCATTTCGTGGAAATAATTTCATTAAGGATTTTTCATCTGCAAATAATTAATTAATTAAATTTGAAAAGAGGTATTAATCTAATTACCAAGAATATGGATTTAAAGAAGGCGTTGTTCTTGCTGAGTTACTTTTCCGTCCTTGTTGTTGCTTTTGAGATTTTATATATATTTTGCTGAGCCGTGGGTTGTCTGTTATGAAATTAATTGATTTCGTTGTACCTTTGGAAAGGTTGTGACATACGGGCAATTTATAAATACAAGTAGATTATGTGGTGTTGTTGTGATAATTTTTTGTGTAAATTGTTGTGTGATTTGGGTTACTGTTATGTGGCGTATAAGGGTGGCATTCCATTGTTGATATTATGCGGGCATAAGGGTGGCATTTCATTGTTGTTATGTGTGTTGGAATATTGTCTGGGCGGAGTGATAAGGGTGGCTATTATAAAGAGTGATAAGGGAGGCTATTATACGGAGTAATAAGGGAGGCTATTATAGGAGTGATAAGTGTTGCTATAGGAGCGATAAGGGTGGCTATTGATATTGTCAGGGCAGAGGGATAAGGAAGGCTATTATAGGAGTGATAAGGGTGGCTATATGAGCGATAAGAGTGGCTATTATTATTGTTAGGGCATATGGATAAGGGAGGCTATTATATGAGTGATAAGGGTGGCTATAGGAGATATAAGGGTGGCTATTGTCAGGGATGATATGTGATGATGTGGGGTTACTGTGTTGGTTATTTTTATGTAATGATCTGGGGTTATTGTGCTGGTGATTTTCATGTGATGTTGTTATTTCCTTGTGATTACTTTTATATCTTGTGCAACTTATTTTGCTAATTCAGTAAATTTGATAATAGTTTGATACATGTTGAAATTTTGAGTCTGTGGCTATTGCCGAGCGGATTATGTTATTGGCACGTGAGTTGTCCGTGCGGTTGTGATATAAAATGTAGGCACGAGGTGCCGTGGGTATATAATGATTATGATATTGTCACGTGAGTTGTCCGTGCAGTTGTGAAATGAGATGCAGGCACGAGTTGCCGTGAGTAAATGATGATTTTATTATTGGCACATGAGTTGTCCGTGCGGCTCTTATATATTGATATTTTGGCACGTGAGTGTCACGACCAAAAATTTCCACTTTCGGACCGTGATGGCGCCTAACATTTCACTTGCTAGGCAAGCCAATGTTAGAATAATATTATCTATTTTTTAAAAAATAATTTTTAAATTTATTAATAATCAAAGAAACAAATGTGGAAGTAAGGTCTGAAATATAGTGATTAATCCATAAAATAACGTTGTCTAAATACCATCCCAAAATTGGTGTCACAAGTGTACGAGCTTCTAGAATAATACAAATAAAGGTCTGAATAAAATAAAGTTTTCTGAAAATAAACAAACAGCTAAAGTAAAATAGACGGGGACTTAAGAACTGCAGACACCATGCAGTTATACCTCAAGATGTCTCTGAATAGCTGAAATCCGAGCAAGTCTATGGTACGCCTTTGGGACCAACTCCAAAATCTGCACAAGAAGTGCAGAGTGTAGTATCAGTACAACCGACCCCATGTATTGGTAAGTGCTGAGCCTAACCTCGACGAAGTAGTGACGAGGCTAAGGCGGCTCACTTACATTAACCTGTACGCAATATTAATAACAACAACAAATAATAGAAATAAATCAGGTAACTCATTTATAATAATTGAAGCCAACTCAGCAGTCATAATCCATTATTATTTCAACCAATTCTGTTGCAGCGTGCAACCCACTCTCACAATATATATTCACATTCAATTCTGTTGCAGCGTGCAATCCGCTCTCCCAATATATATTCCTTTTAATCAAGTCTGTCATATATTTATTTCAATCAAGTATATATATAGACTTTTAAATAAGTCTGTTGCGGCGTGAAATCCGATCCCCCAATATGTACTTTTAAATAAGTCTATTGCGGCGTGTAATCCGATCCCCCAATATTGACTTTTAAATAAGTCTATTGGCGTGCAATCCGATCCCCCAATATTGATATATTTACTCTCATTTCCATTGCGGCGTGCAACCCGTTCCCCCAATATATATAACTTTAAACAACTCATAATGTAAATAAAAATTACTCCAATAAATACCACGTCTAATGAGAACTATTAAACATCAAGCACACAATAATTATAATTTATTTATGAACAAACAATAGCAATAACAATTTATTTTGGAAATCAGGAAGAAAATAGACAGTTTAATATTTAATATGCTAAATGTCAAGTAACAATTAATGCACATAATTCAAATAATCTTGTAGCAATTATTATAGGAATTTAAGAATTAATATTTGGCAAAGAATAGGAGAGAAACAATTATTATAACAATTAATTTATGGTTTAAAATAATTTATGGGTTTTCAAGTAAGCAGGCAAACAATAAATTTCACGACGTATAGACACTCGTCACCTCGCCTATACGTCGTTCACATGCATTTCACATAATAAATAATTTAAGGGTTCTATTCCCTCAAGTCAACATTAACCACGACACTTACCTCGCTTGCAAATTCCAATCAATTATTCAACCACAACTTTTTCTTTTAAATTTGTCTCCAAAAGCTTCAAATCTATTCACAAACAATTCGATATATTCAATACTAATCATAGGAATTAATTCCATATGAATTTACACATTTTGCGGATAAAAATCCTAAATTCATTAAAATATTCGACAGTGGGACCCACGTCTCAAATCCCGAAAAAACTTGCGAAATCCAAACACCCGTTCCGATACGAGTTCAACCATACAAAAATTGTCCAATTCCGATATCAAATGGACCTTCAAATCTTAAATTTTCGTTTTTGAATTTTTTTATAAAAAGTCCAATTACTTCCATCTACATCCGAAATAAATGATGAATATAGACATCGATTTGTGAAATATAATCGCTTTTGGTTAAATAACACTTATCCAATTCAAAGTCGTGAAAATTCCCCTTGAAATCGCCCAAATCCGAGACTTAAAACTCAAAAATGAGTAAATATGGCTAAGACTCGATTTTATGTATTCTGCCTAGCATTTTTGCATCTGCGGGCTTTATGTTCGCACCTGCGGTCACGCATTTGCGAGAAAAATATCAAATTTGCGAAGTAGGGTTGCCAGGCAAGGTTCCGCATCTGCGGACATTTCTATCGCACCTGCGACGTCGCAGAAGCGACCAAACGACCGCAAAAGCGGTCTCTTCTGCAGAAGCGATTCAGCCTTCGCAGAAGAGGTCGCGCATTTGCGCCCCATTTCTTTGCAGAAGCAATGCAACTGGCCAGTGCCCAGGTCGCAGAAGCGACCAGCTTCTCGCAGATGCGGTTGCGCACCTGCGATCACCATTGCGTAGGTGCGATTACACCAGGTTCTGCCAAGAACCTACCGCTTTCACCATGCTTTAAGCAATCTGAATTTCGTCTGAAACTAACCCGAACCCCTCGGAACCTTATCCAAATATCCCAACAAGTCCCGTAACATAATAGGGACTTACTCGGGGTCTCAAATCATATCAAATAACATCGAAATTGTAATTCACACCTCGATTCGGACTTTAAGATTTAAACTTTTCAATTTGCAAACCTCGTGCCAAAACATACTAAATGAATCTGGAATGACTTCAAATTTGGCACACAAATCATAAATGACATAACGGAGCTGTTCAAATTTCCAGAATTGGATTCCGGCTCTGATATCAAAAAGTCAACCCTGAGGTCAAACTTGGAATCTTTAGCCTTTAAATTGCTAGTTCTGTTAAATGGTCATAACTTGAGCTAGGGACCTCCAAATTAAATTTCGGGCATACTCCCAAGTCACAAATCACGATACAGAGCTACCGGAACTGTCAAAACATTGATCCGGATCCGTTTGCTAAAAATATTGACCAAAGTCAACTCAATTGAGTTTTAAAGCTTTATTCCACATTTTAATCCATTTTTTCGCATGAACATTTTACGGACTGCGCATGCAGGTTGAGGAATAATACATGGTGCTTTTCGAGGTCTTAGAATACTGAATTACTTATTAAATTTAAATATGACATTTTGGGTCATTACATTCTCTACCTCTAAAACAAACGTTCGTCCTCGAACGGAGTTAGAAAAAAGTACCTGAGCTTGTGAATAAGTGTGGATATTTAGTCCGCATATCCGACTCGGACTCCCAGGTAGATGCCTCTACCGACTGACCTCTCCATTGCACCCGAACTGGAGTATAACTCTTTGACCTCAACTGTCGGACCTGCCGGGCTAGAATAGCCACCGGCTCCTCCTCGTAAGTCAAATCTTTGTCCAATTGGACTGAGCTGAAATCTAACACATGGGACGGATCACCATGATATTTTCGGAGCATAGACGCATGGAACACCGGATGAACCGCTGATAAATTAGGTGGTAATGCAAGCTTGTAGGCTACTTCACCCACCCTTTCAAGAATTTCAAAGGGTCCGATATACCTAGGGCTCAACTTGCCCTTCTTTCCGAACCTCATTACACCTGTCATAGGTGAAACCCAGAGCAATATTCTTTCTCCAACCATGAATGCAATATCACGAACTTTACGATCGGCATAACTCTTTTGCCTAGACTAAGCTGTGCGAAGTCAATCCTAAATAATCTTGACCTTATCCAAGGCATCCTGTACCAAATCGGTATCCAACAACCGAGCCTCTCTCGGTTCAAACCAACCAACTGGCGATCGGCATCGTCTTTCATATAATTCCTCATATGGAGCCATCTGAATGCTCGACTGTTAGCTATTATTATAAGCTAACTCCGCAAGTGGCAAGAAATGATCCCAAGAACCTCCAAATTCAATAACACAAGCACGAAGCATATCTTCCAATATCTGAATAGTGCGCTCTGACTGTCCGTCTGTCTGTGGATGAAATGTTGTACTCAACTCCACCCGCGTGCCTAACTCACGCTGTACAGCCCTCCAAAAATGTGAGGTAAACTACGTACCTCGATCTGAAATAATAGACATGGGCATACCGTGAAGGCGGACAATCTCACGAATGTAAATTTCAGCTAACCTCTCTGACGAATAGGTAACTGCCACTAGAATGAAATGTGCTGACTTGGTCAACCTGTCCACAATAACCCAAACTGCATCAAATTTTCTCTCAGTCCGCGGGAGCCCAACAACAAAATCCATAGTGATAGGCTCCCACTTCCACTCAGGAATTTCTAACTTCTGAAGCAAACCACCAGGTCTCTAATGCTCGTACTTAACTTGCTGACAATTCAGACACCGAGCTACATATGTAACTATATCCTTTTTCATTCTCCTCCACCAATAATGTTACTGCAAATCTTGATATATTTTGGCGGTACCTGGGTGAATTAGAGTACTTGGAACTGTATGCTTCTTCAAGAATTAATTCACGAAGCCCATCCAAAATTAGGCACACAAATACGACCATGCATTCGCAGAACCCTATCTTCCCCCACAGTAACCTGTTTAGCATCACCGTGCCGCACCATGTCCTTAAGGACAAGTAAGTGAGGATCATCATACTGCCTCTCTCTGATGCGCTCATATAAAGAAAATCGAGCGACTGTGTAAGCTAGAACCCGACTGGGTTCTGAAACATCTAACCTTACAAACTGATTAGCCAAAGTCTGAACATCTGTAGCTAATGGCCTCTCACCAACCGGAATATACGCAAGACTGCCCATACTCACAGTCTTTCTACTCAAAGCATCGGCCACCACATTGGCCTTTCCGGGGTGATATAAAATGATGATATCATAGTCTTTCAACAACTCCATCCATCTTCTCTGCCTCAAATTAAGATCTTTTTGTTTGAGCAGATACTGAAGGCTGCGATGATCAGTAAATAGCTCACACAAGACATCGTAGAGGTAATGCTTCCAAATCTTCAGCGCATGAACAATGGCTGCCAATTCTAAGTCATGAACAGGATAATTCTTCTCGTGAACTTTCAACTGTCGCGACACATATGCAATTACCTTGCCATCTTGCATTAATACTGCCCCAAGCCCAATGTGAGATGCGTCACAATATACCGTACACGATCCTAAACCTGTGGGTAATACCAACATTGGCGCCGTAGTCAAAACGGTCTTGAGCTTCTGAAAGCTCAACTCACACTCGTCTGACCATCTGAATGGGACACCTTTATGGGTCAATCTGGTCAATGGGCTTGCTATAGATGAAAACCCTTCCACGAACCAACGATAATAACCTGCTAAACCCAGAAAACTCCGAATTTCTGTAACTGAAGTAGGTCTAGGACAATTCTGAACAGCCTCAATCTTCTTAGGATCCACCTTTATGCCTTCTGCCGATACAACATGCCCCAAAAGGGCAACTGAGTCTAACTAAAACTCACATTTTGAAAACTTGGCATATAACTGATTATTCTTCAAGGTGTGAAGCACACTTCGAAGATGCTGCTCATGTTCCTCTCGACTGCTGGAGTAAATTAAGATTTCATCAATGAATACAACCACAAAAGAATCCAAATAAGGCTTGAACACTCGATTCATCAAATTCATAAATGCTGCTGGGGCATTTGTCAACCCAAATGACATCACTAGGAATTCATAATGCCCATTCCGAGTTCGAAAAGCTATTTTAGGGACATCAGAGACCCTAATCTTCAACTGATGGTAACCAAACCTCAAATCGATCTTCGAAAATACCTTGGCACCCTGAGGCTGATCAAATAAGTCATTAATTCTTGGCAGTGGATATTTGTTTTTGATAGTGGCCTTGTTCAACTACCGATAGTCTATACACATCCGCATAGAGCCATCTTTATTCTTTACAAATAATACTGGTGCACCCCAGGGTGAGACACTGGGCCTAATGAATCCCTGGTCAAGCAAGTCTTGTAACTGCTCTTTCAATTCTTTCAACTCTGATGGGGCCATACGGTATGGTGGAATAGAAATGGGCTGAGTGCCCAGAGCCAAATCAATACAGAAGTCAATATCTCTGTCGGGTGGCATCCCCGGCAAATCTGCAGGAAATACTTCTGAAAATTCACGAACAACTGGTACTGAGTCCATAGGAGGAACATCCGCATTGGGATCACGAATATAAGCCAAATAGGCTAGACACCCTTTTTCTACCATACGCCGAGCTTTCATATAAGAAATAACCCTGCTGGCAGAATGACCAGGAGTTCCTTTCCACTCTAACCGAGGTAACCCCGGCATAGCTAGGGTCACTATCTTGGCATGACAATCCAATGTAGTATGATAAGGGGACAACCAATCCATACCCAAGATGACATCAAAATCTACCATATCAAGAAGTAGAATATCCACACTAGTCTCAAGATTACCAATAGTAACCACACACGAACGATAGACATGATCTACTACAACAGAGTCTCCCACCAGTGTAGATACACACATAGAAGCACTCAGAGAATCACAAGGCACATCCAAATATGAAGCAAAATAGGAGGATACATAGGAATAGGTAGATCCTGGATCAAATAGAACTGAAGCATCTCTATGGCAAACTGGAATAATACCTGTGATCACAGCATCAGATGACTCGGCCTCAGGCCTAGCTAGAAAAGCATAAAATCGAGGTTGGGCCCCACCACTCTAAACTGCGTCCCTGGGACGGCCTCTAACTGGCTGGCCTCCACCTCTAACGGTCTGACCTCCACCTCTAATGGCCTGACCTCCACCTCTAATGGCCTGACCTCTACCTCTAGCTGGTTGACCTCTACCTCTAGCTGGCTGAGTAGGCGGTGAAGCAACTGGTGCTGGTATGAAGGCACATGAATCTTGTCGAGATCTGTTACTCGCCAATCTAGGACGATACCTCCGGATGTGACCAATGTTTCCATACTCATAACACCCATCCTGATGCCGTGGCTGATGAAGCTGAAGCTGACCCAGATGGGCCGGATAACCACTGTAGTAACTCTAGAGTGGTGGTGCACTGAATAAACCTCCTCACTCTCTCTCCCTCCGTAGGTAGTAAAAGGAGAGCATGATGGGCCAAATCCACAAAACAGGACTCATACTGAGTAAAAATCATACTGCCCTACTGTAGATGCTCAAATTGCTTGCTGAATTCCTCTCTCAGTGTGATAGGGAGGAACTTTTCCAAAAATAGCTGAGAGAACTGCTCCCATGTAAGTGCAGGCGATCCGACTGGTCGGGTCAATGTATAATCTCTCCACCACTTCTTGGTGGAACCCGTCATCTAAAGAACAGAAAAATCAACCTCATTGGTCTCAACTATACCCATGTTCCGCTGCACCTCATGGCAGCGTTCAAGATAATCATGTGGGTCCTCAGAAGGTGTACCACTGAAGTGAACTGGAAAGAGTTTGGTAAAATTATCCAGTCTTAATAAGGCCTCAAAAGACATGGCGGGCCTATTACCGATCTGTGCTACAACAACTGGCTGAACTACCCCAACTGGCGGGGCTGCTGGAGCCTGAGTCTGGGGATCCATCTGCTCCGGAGTGGGAGTAGTGGGAGTTTGTGCTCCTCCCCCCAGCCTATGAGACGGCTGGTGCCACTGGAAATGTACCATTCTGGGCCACGCCCTCCATAAGACTTACCAAACGGACTAGAGCGTCCTAAAGTACTGGAGTGGCTATGAATCCTTCCGGGACCTGAACTGGTCCAACTGGTACATTATGAACTGGAACCTCCTCCTGAAAGTCCACTTGAGGTTCTTCAATAGGTGCAGCTATTCGAGCTCTGGACTGAGCTTTACCTCGGCCTCTGCCTCGGCCTCTAGCATGACTTTGACCTCTACCCCTGGCCATAGTTGCCACTAGGGGTTCTGGTCCCTATCCATCGGTAGAGGTATTACGTGTTCTCACCATCTGCGAGAGAATAAGAGTTGAATGATTCAATCATCGATGATAGAATAAAATCGCACGACAGAATAAGAAAGAAGTGATATTATTCCTAAACTTCATAGCCTGTGAGAGATAAGTACATACGTCTACGTACCGATCCTTCAGACTCTATTAAGCTTGCTCGTGACTCATGAGACCTATGTAACCTAGTGCTCTGATACCAACTATCACGACCCAAAATTCCCACCTTCGGACCGTGATGACGCCTAACATTTCACTTGCTAGGAAAGCCAACGTTAGAATAATATTATCTATTTTTTTGAAAATAATTTTTAAATTTATTAATAATCAAAGAAACAAATGCGGAAGTAAGGTCTGAAATATAGTGATTGATCCATAAAAATGTTATCTAAATACCATCCCAGAATTGGTGTCACAAGTGTACGAGCTTCTAGAATAATACAAATAAAGGTCTGAATAAAATAAAGTTTTCTGAAAATAAACAAACAGCTAAAGTAAAATAGACGGGGACTTAAGAACTGCAGACACCATGCAGTTATACCTCACGTCTCCTCTGAATAGCTGAAATCCGAGCAAGTCTATAGTACGCTGCTAGGACCAACTCCAAAATCTGCACAAGAAGTGCAGAGTGTAGTATCAGTACAACCGACCCCATGTATTGGTAAGTGTTGAGCCTAACCTCGACGAAGTACTGACGAGGCTAAGGCGGTTCACTTACATTAACCTATACGCAATATTAATAAAAACAACAAATAATAGAAATAAATCAGGTAACTCATTTATAATAATTGAAGCCAACTCAGCAGTCATAATCCATTATTATTTCAACAAATTTTGTTACAGCGTGCAACCCGCTCTCACAATATATATTCACATTCAATTTTGTTGCAGCGTGCAACGCGCTAGCACAATATATTCCTTTTAATCAAGTCTGTCATATATTTATTTCAATAAAGTATATATATAACCTTTTAAATAAGTCTGTTGCGGCGTGCAATCCGATCCCCCAATATGTACTTTTAAATAAGTCTGTTGCGGCATGCAATCCAATCCCCCAATATTGACTTTTAAATAAGTTTATTGGCGTGCAATCCGATCCCCCAATATTGATATATTTACTCTCATTTCCGTTGTGGCGTGCAACCCGTTCTCCCAATATATATAACTTTAAACAACTCATAATGTAATTAAAAATTACTCCAATAAAATACCACGTCCAATAAGAACTATTAAATATCAAGGCACACAATAATTATAATTTATTTATGAACAAACAATGTCAATAACAATTAATTTTGGAAATCACGGAGTAAATAGACAGTTTAATATTTAATATGCTAAATGTCAAATAGCAATTAATGCACATAATTCAAATAAGCATGTAGCAATTATTACAGGAAGTTAAGAATTAATATTTGGCAAAGAATAGGAGAGAAATAATTATTATAGAAATTAATTTATGGTTTAAAATAATTTATGGTTTTTCAAGTAAACAGGCAAACAATAAAATTCATGACGTATAGACACTCGTCACCTCGCTTATAAGTCGTTCACATGCATTTCACATAAACAATAATTTAAGGGTTCTATTCCCTCAAGTCAAGGTTAACCACGACACTTACCTCGCTTGCAAATTCCAATCAATTATTCAACCACAACTTTTTCTTTTAAATTTGTCTCCCAAAGCTTCAAATCTATTCAAAAACAATTCTATATATTCAATACTAATCATAGGAATTAATTCCATATGAATTTACATATTTTTCGGATAAAAATCCAAAATTCATTAAAATGTTCGACAGTGGGACCCACATCTCAAATCCCGAAAATATTCACGAAATCCGAAAATCCGTTCCGATACGAGTTCATCCATACAAAAATTGTCCAATTCCGATATCAAATGGACCTTCAAATCTTAAATTTTCGTTTTTGAAAATTTTTATAAAAAGTCCAATTTCTTCCATCTACATCCGAAATAAATGATGAATATAGACATGGATTTCTGAAATATGATCGCTTTTGGTTAAAGAACACTTACCTAATTCAAAGTCGTGAAAATCCCCCTTGAAATCGCCCAAATCCGAGACTTAAAACTCAAAAATGAGTAAAAATGGCTAAGACCCGATTTTATGTATTCTGCCTAGTATTTTTGCATCTGCGGGCTTTATTTTCGCACCTGTGGTCACGCATTTGTGAGAAAAATCTCGCATTTGCGAAGTAGGGCTACCAGGCAAGGTTTCGCATCTGCGGACATTTCTATCACACCTGCGACGTCGCAAAAGCGACCAAACGACCGCAGGAGCGGTCTCTTCCACAGAAGCGATTCAGCCTTCGTAGATGCGGTCGCGAATTTGCGCCCAATTTCTCCGCAGAAGTGATGCAACTGGCCAGTGCGCTGGTCGAAGATGCGACCAACTTCTCGCAGATGCGGTTGCGCACCTGCGATCACCATTGCGCAGGTGCGATTACACCAGGTTCTACCAAGAACCTGCTGCTTTCAACCTGCTTTAAACAATCCGAATTTCGTAAGAAACTCACCCGAGCCCCTCGGGACCTTATCCAAATATCCTAACAAGTCCCGTAATATAATACGGACTTACTCGGGGTCTCAAATCACATAAATAACATCGAAATTGCAATTCACACCTCGATTCGGACTTTGAGTTTTAAACTTTTCAATTTGCAAACCTCGTGCCAAAATATATTAAATGAATCCGGAATGGCTTCAAATTTGGCACACAAATCATAAATGACATAACAGAGCTGCTCAAATTTCTAGAATCATATTCCGGCTCCGATATCAAAAAGTCAACCCCGTGGTCAAACTTGGAATCTTTAGCCTTTAAATTACTTGTTCCGTTAAATGGTCATAACTTGAGTTAGGGACCTCCAAATTAAATTTCGGGCATACGCCCAAGTCAAAAATCACAATACAGAGCTACCGGAACTGTCAAAACATTGATCCGGGTCCGTTTGCTAAAAATGTTTACCAAAGTCAACTCAGTTGAGTTTTAAAGCTTTATTCCAGATTTTAGTCCATTTTTTTTGCATGAAAATTTTACGGACTGCGGACGCAAGTCGAGGAATGATAAATGGTGATTTTCGATGTCTTAGAATATATAATTACTTATTAAATTTAAAGTTGACATTTTGGGTCATCACAGTGAATTATCCGTGCAGTTGTGATAAGATATGGGCACAAGGTGTTGTGAAATTATGAAAGTGGGTCGAGTCTCGTGTTTGATGATTATGAGATGAGATGTCACAAAGTAACTTTTATTTGAAAGATTTAAATTTAAAATATCTTATTTGAAAGACTTATATTCGAAAGATATTTGTTGGAAAGAAGTATATTCGAAAGATATTTATTTGAAATAATTATATGCGAAAGGTTTATATTTGAAGGACTTGATTAATTGGTTGTACTTGTGTTCCTTATTTGTTTGGGCAATAATTATGGTGTTCTTGTTACCCTGTTGTTTATATCACTGGCTGGGTTTGTTGCTATCATTGCTAGTTGTTTTCTAGTACTATTGTATACTGCTATATTGCACAGGTTATTTGACTAGTGAGTGTCTTGACTGTACCTCGTCACTACTTCTCCGAAGTTAGCCTTGATACTTACTGGGTACCGACTATGGTGTACTCATACTACACTTCTGCACATTTATGTGCAGAGCCAGGTATTGGAGATATCGGACTCGGATAGAGTTAGACTGTGATCGAAGTGATTCAAGGTAGAGTTGCTTGGTCATCACAGTCTCTTGGAGTCTTTCCATTTTATTGTACTCTCAGTTTCTTATTCGAACTGTATTTTATCTTCGATGCTCGAAATCATTTCATTTATTTAGTTAGAGTTCGTGACTCAGTATTACCAGTCTTGGGAGGTTGTTATATTTGTTTTCGCTTTTGGTTTCGACACTTGTATTAAATTATATGTTTCAAAAAATGGCTAGATATGTAATTGTAATCGGCTTACCTAGTCTTAGCTAGAGACTAAGTGCCATCACGACGCATGCAGTGGGATTTTGGGTCGTGACAATTTCCTCATTATGTTTGGACGTGTAGACCTCAACCCTATCTTATAAATACCCTCTAAGCTTAGTTTTTAGGGGGAAGGACATTATTGGAGAGGCAAAAGGCTACATAACACTCTGGAGCGCGGATCACAAGAGTTTTTCTCTCCGTTCTTTTTTAATCTGTACTTTAATGCTTTTGAATATGACTATGATTGTTTATATAATTATGAGTAGCTTAACTCTCTAACCTAGGGTTTTATGGAACCTTTTGGAGGATGAATTCTTGTGCGGCCGCAGAACCTCCCGAGGAGTATATTTATCCAAGATTTTCAGCCTTGTATAAATAGACGAGTTTCACAAAATTATGTTAAGTTTGAACCTCTAAAGTTGTTGTAGCCATTTTTCTTTACTATATTAGGAAGTTTTACCTTTCTTTGGTATATTTACAATAGATTTAATCATTTTAAGCTTCCATTATGAGTTTAATTAGTTTATCTTCCTTATTTTCTTCAAACCCCATTATGAGTAGCTAGACTTTTACTAGGGTTGTGACCCAACCCTAGTGTGTAAACCTTATGAGTATTTAATTTACTGTTTGCTTATGAGTGGGTGTTGATTATTTAGCTTAACATGCTTTAATTGTAGAATTAATGGTTGCAAACATTAATTCATGCCTATTTGACTTAGTCTCTACTTGATAAAGAGGGACCTAGTCTAGGAATAACTAAGCTAACAAGGAATTGGGACAGTTGAGAGATTGATCAACCCAATTAAAGGGTTTAACCTAGAGATAGTAATAACCTGACTCGAGCTCTTATCAACTATTTTGGGTGATACCCATTTGGTCTTGAGAAAGCCAAATTGGGCAAAACCACTCTCTAACTGAGAGGTAGTGAGTGGGTAATTAAAAGTTGAGAGCTATAATACACCCCAATCGACAAAACAAGCATTAAAGTCTTTATTCCATTAGGCAAACACCTAGGTCATGGTCACAACCCTAGGCCTTTTATCCATTTGGATAAACCTTAAAAACAAGTATCTCTAGTCTTCTTTCTTTATTTTGCAATCATTAGAGTAATTTTAGAAAAAGAAAACAAATCTTTGTTGTGAAAGTGCAATCTAGATAATCCAATTGCACAAATTGAAATATATACTCCTAAATCCCATCCTACCTCCTTGTGGATTCGACCCCGACTCTTAGTTGGGTTTCTATTATTGCATACGACCGTTACATATCCCTTTTGAAGTGTGCTTTGGACGTGATCAATTTTTGGCGTGGTTGCCGGGGAGTTAAAAATGGTGTTAGCTAATTTATTTGGATGTGTTTTTGGAATATCTTCTTTTCCTTCCGTGTCACTAACTTGTTTGAGAAATCGTAGGTACAACCATGGCAAACAACGAGCTCAGAATTATTACTTTTGGGGATGTGGACGTCGAGGATGAGCAAGTTGATGAGGTTCCTCTTGAATCTCAAGCCAATAGAAGAGGCCGAGTGTCTCATGAGAATGTCCTCGCTCTACCCTCACTTCCACCACGAGTGGCTCCACACCGGGTGTTACCCAATGAAGGATATGCCAGTGCAACAGTCCCTCCCCATATTAGGGCGGGAAACTTTCAAATCACCAATGTGATGATCACTTTGCTAGAGCAACGAGGTTTCTTCACTGGTTCTCCAAGACAAAATGCATATAAACACCTGAAGGGGTTTGTGGACACTTGTTGGGGGAACAAACAAACAAATATCTTCGAGGATGAATTGAGGCTAAGGCTTTTTCCCTTCTCTTTATGGGGGAAAGCTTTATATTGTTTGGAACGTTTGTCGAACCATTCCATTCACAGTTGGGACGAGTTGGCGGAAATGTCTATTTCTAAGTTCTTCTCTCTGGGGCACATGGCTACACTTCGGGATGAGATTTTGGCATTCAAGCAAGAGCCAAATGAACCACTACACAAGATATGGGAACGTTATATAACAATGGTTAAGGAATGTCCCAACAACGATATGACAGAGAATATGATTCAACAAACTTTTTATCGTGGGATTACCACAACAAACCAATGTGTAGTGAATCAACTTGCCGGTGGGAACTTCATGACTACGCCTTATGCAAAGGTGTGTGAGATTTTAGATGAAATGGCGGAGACATCATCGGCATGGAAATTACGGGCTAATGTTCCACAAGGTGATCCCAATGTGATCCACCTTCACAAAGAGTTGCATGACCATGGGCAAGCCATTGCCGAATTGACTACCACCACAGATCAATTAGCAAAGGCTCTACTTCAACAAGTGCAACATCGAGTGGAGAATTATGTGGAGAGGATAGTGGTTTTGATCAAGATGATTCTTACAATGAACAAGAAGAGGAGGTGCAATATGTGAACAGTTTTCAAGGGCAACGAAACAACTTCTAAGGCCCAAACCAACATCAATGGGGACCTCAAAACAATCAAGACAATTGGAATTCTAACAACCAAGGAAATTGCAGTGGTGGAAACAATAAAGGGAATTGGCATAACAATAACAATCAGGGAAATTGGAGTGGCAATAATCATGAAAATGGGGGGGGGGCAAACAATAAAGGCGGATGGAACAAAAATCAAGGCAATCAGGGGTCGGGTTTTCAAAGGCCCCCGATGTATCAACAACCGAGCAACCCGCCAGCTTATTCTTCCCATGGTCCTAGTTCTTCAAACAATGAGATGAGGCGTATTGAGAACATGTTCAAGCAAATGATGGAAAAGAATGCCGATTTGGATGCCCAACTTGCCTCACACAACACATCGATCCATAACTTAGAAGTTCAAATGGGGCAAATCTCTCAAGCTCTAAGTTCTCGTCCTAAGGGGTCAATACCAAGTGACACGGTGGTAGACCCAAAGGGTGTAAATAACACGGGACATGCCATGGCCGTTACTACAAGAAGTGGAAGAGGTGGGAATGCACCCACCCCATGTCAAAAGCAACTTGTGGATGATGAGCAAGTGGTACAAGAAGAAGAGGTCTCGAACAATATGATGCAATCAAATGATGAAGTTCGGATTGATATTGATGATAGTGTGAAAGAGACTCAAGAGGAGGTGAACCCATCTAGGGATCATATTATTGACATACCGGAGCCGGTAATGCAAAAAGCTAAGGAACCATTGCCAAAGCCTCCACCTCCATACCCTCAATGACTTGCCAAACAAAATGGCGAGAATCAATTCAAAAAGTTCATTCAAATGATGAAGAGTCTCTCAATCAATGTGCCATTAGTTGAAGCTTTTTTAAATATGCACGGTTATGCAAAGTTTATGAAGGATCTCGTAAAAAGAAGCGGTCAATGAATTTTGAAACTATCAAAGTCACTCATCGAGTGCAATTGTGCACTCAATGGCTCCTAAGTTGGAGGATCCCGGTGCTTTCATGATTCCTTGTACAATTGAAAGTGCCGAGTTTGCTAAAGCTCTTTGTGATCTTGGGGCAAGTATCAATTTGATTCCCAATTCGGTTTTTAAGACCTTGGGAATTGGACAACCAAGACCCACCTCTATGAGATTGAAAATGGCCAATCGTACTATGAAGAGACCATTGGGAGTGATTGAGGATGTCTTGGTTCGTGTTGATAAATTCATTCTTCCGGCGGATTTTATCATTCTAGATTGTGAAGTTTATTATGAGGTGCCAATTATTCTTGGAAGACCTTTCCTTGCTACGGGGAAGGATCTTTGTGATGTTGACGCCAAAGAACTCACCTTCCAGGTGGGTGATGAGAAAGTGGTATTCCATGTGGCAACCAAATAGCAATGACGTATGCTCTTTTGTGGACTTGGTGACTGATGTTATTGTTGTTGATACTTATGCCACAATCAATGTTGGTGATATGTTGGAGGCCGTCTTGATCAACTTTGATGATGACGAGATGGATGGCTTCATGGAATGCGTGAACTCTTTACAAGGAATGGGGTTGTATAATTATGCACCCCGAAAACTATCTTTGGGTTTTGAAGTGCCTCCTACCTTGGGGTTGAAGCCATTGCCTCCACATCTTCGGTATGAATTTCTTGGCCCTTGTTCTACTTTACCGGTTACTCTTTCCTCTTGTTTAACTAATGTGCATGTAGATTCTATATTGGCGGTGCTACAAAAGAGGAAGAAGGCTATTGGGTGGACATTGGCGGATATTCGGGGAATAAGCCCTGCATTTGTCATGCATAAGATCAACTTGGAGGAAGGCGCCAAATCATCTATTGAACATCAAATGAGACTCAATGATTATCATGTTGTTAGATGCCGGGGTTGTCTACCCTATTTCCGATAGTTCGTGGACTTCTCCGGTTCAATATGTCCCGAAGAAGGGGGGCATAACGGTGGTAACCAATGACAAGAATGAGTTGATACCTACAAGAACGGTGACCGGTTGGAGAGTGTGTATGGACTATCGCAAGCTCAACAAAGTCACAAGGAAGGATCATTTCCCACTTCCTTTCTTAGATCAAATGCTTGATAGATTGGCCGACCGTGCTTTCTATTGCTTTCTCGATGGGTATTCTGGATACAACCAAATTCTTATTGCTCCGGAGGATCAAGAGAAAACAACCTTTACATGTCCCTATGGTACTTTCGCATTCAAGCGGATGCCATTTGGTTTGTGCAATGCACCAGCGACTTTTCAAAGGTGTATGGTGGCGATCTTCACGGACATGGTGGAGGACTACCTTGAAGTTTTCATGGATGACTTATCGGTGGCTGGAGATTCTTTTGATGATTGTCTTAAAAATTTAGATAAAGTGTTGGCAAGATGTGAAAAACAAATTTAGTGGTCAATTAGGAGAAGTGTCATTTCATGGTCGAGGAAGGCATTGTCCTTGGCCACAAAATATCAAAGAATGGAATTGAAGTTGACAAGGCAAAGATTAAGGTGATTTCTAAACTTCCACCTTTAACTTCGGTGAAGGGTGTGCTGAGTTTCTTAGGCCACGCGGGGTTTTACCAGCGTTTCATCATAGATTTCTCTAAGGTGGTAAACCAGTTCTGCAAGCTTCTTGAGAAAGATGCTAAGTTAAACTTCAATTATGATTGCATGAGGTCGTTTGAATTGTTAAAGTTCAAGTTGACAACTACTCCCATCATCACCTCTCTAAATTGGAGTGTCCCTTTTGAACTCATGTGCGATGCAAGTGATGTAGAGGTTGAGACTATTTTGGGGCAACGCATCAACATGATTTTTCATCCTGTCTACTATGCTAGTAAGACCATGAATGGTTCCCAAGTCAACTATACCATTACAGAGAAGGAGCTCCTTTCCATTGTGTTTGCAATTGAGAAGTTACGCCTGTACTTGATGGGTGTAAAGGTTATTGTCCACACAGATCATGCGGCACTTCGTTATCTTATGAGCAAGAAAGATTCCAAAGCTCGGTTGATGAGGTGGGTTCTTTTGTTGCAAGAGTTTGATGTTGAAATCCAAGATAGAAAAGGGAGTGAAAATCGAGTAGCGGACCACTTGTCTCGTTTAGAGGAGGAGGGGAGGCTGCATAATGGCCTTGAAACCAATGACTCCTTCCCCGATGAGCAACTCTTGGCTATTTCAATGAAAGAGGTGCCATGGTTCGCGGATCTAGCAAATTTCCTTGTGTGTGGAATCATCCCGGATGAGTTCTTTTCAAACCAAAGGAAGAAGCTCAAACAGGCTTGTCAAGATTATTATTGGGATGAACCATACCTTTTCCGGATTTGTACGGATGGGGTGACTAGGAGATGTGTACCGGAATAAGAGCAACATGAAATTCTTAGAGCTTTTCATTCTTCACCATATTGTGGTCACCATGGTGGAGCAAGAACGGTGGCAAAAGTGCTAAGTTGTGGTTTCTATTGTCCACTCTTTACAAGGATGCTAGTGAGCTCATGAAAAGATGTGATGAATGTCAACAGGCCGGTGGAATCTCAAAGAAAAATGAAATGCCTCTCACCACCATTTTGGAGATTGATATTTTTGATGTGTGGGGTATTGATTTCATGGGTCCTTTTGTGAGTTCTTGTGGAAAAACCTACATCTTGGTTGCGGTGGATTATGTGTCCAAATAGGTGGAGGTCGTTGCTCTACCCAACAATGAAGAGAGAAGTGTGGTGGCGTTCTTGAAGAAGAATATTTTCACAAGGTTTGGTACTCCGTGGGCTATTATAAGCGATGAGGGGGTCACATTTTTGCAACAAGGCTTTCGACACTTTACTTATCAAGTATGGGGTTACTCATAAAGTCACAACTTCCTATTATCCACAAGTTAGCGGTCAAGTGGAAGTCTCCAACCGGGAGATAAAGAGTATTTTGTCCAAAACAGTGAATGCTAACCAGACGGATTGGTCCAAGAAGCTTGGTGATGCATTATGGGCTTATCAGACGATTTACAAAACACCTATTTGAATGTCGCTGTACCGGTTGGTGTTCAGAAAAGCTTTTCATCTTCCGGTGGAACTTGAGCACAAGGCTATATAGGCTCTAAAGAAGTTGAATCTTGATTGGGATGTAGCCGCAAACTTGAAGGTTGCCCATTTGAATGAATTGGATGAATTCTGGTACCATGCCTGCACAAGTTCATCCTTGTACAAAGAAAAGATGAAATATCTTCATAACAAATACATTTGGAACAAAGAGTTCAAGGTGGGCGATCTCGTATTGTTGTTCAACTCAAGGTTGAGGATATTTCCCAGAAAGCTAAAGTCTAAATGGAGTGGTTCCTTTGAAATTGTGGGTGTGGCACCTTTTGGTACATTGGACTTGAAGAACAAAAATAATAAAGTATTCCGAGTCAATGGTCACCAGGTGAAGCACTATTTGGGAAAATTTGGAGATAGCCACGTCGTGGTGGTCATTCATTTCAATTGATGGTATTCTGCGTCGTACCACGATGTTAAATCAGGTGCTTCTTGGGAGGCAACCCATGTTTCTTTTCATTTTTTTTCTTTTGTAGTTAGGTGTTATTTTTATGCTAACCTGATTTGAAGTGTGCTACAGGGATGAGTGTGACTTACAGGAACTGTGGACAAAAATGAGGTTAAGTATTGAAAGATGTGCAAACCGTAGTTGATTTGTGCGGACCGCACAATTTGGTGTGTTGTAGCAAGAGTGCTCTGCGGCCACACAATTATCTTGCGGACCACACAAATGGAAGGTGAAAAATGCTAACTCTCTGAAGTTGGTCTGTCAAAAAAATGGTCAATCTGCGGTCGTGACAAGAAATCTGTGGCCGCAACAAGGAATTTGCCTCCGTAAGCAAAATTCTGCGGACCGCAGATAAGACACCAACTTAAGTTCACCAGGTAATAGAGTGAGGACCACAACTGAAATTGTGCGTCCGCACTCGCTCCTCCTTCCCTTAGAAAATCACTAGTATAAATAGAGGGCCAAGGCAACTGTTACACTTTTCCCTCTTTGAGAACAAAAGCTTGCACTATATTGAAATTTATTGGCGAATCATTTGCCCACACGCCCAACAATTGTGATCAATCACCCCTTGCACTCATTCACATATGGTATGCTTAAATTCCTTGTTAGAATTTTTAATTTTTTAGTTTAATTTATAGTTTTTAAAAATTATTTTTAGGCTATTTGTCAATAAAATTCAATTTTGCAGTCCTCTGAGGTAAATCTGTAGTGGGTTAACTAATACATGCTCATTGGGACTGGGTCAACGTATTTTCATGCCTTTATGCTGTTTCCATGTCAAAATTTGCACAAAAATTGCAAAACCTAGATTGAAATACTGGACTATTCGTAGTGTTTTGAATTCTGCGGCCCCACCTGAAATTGTGTGGTCCACAAAAGTTGATTTTAGGGCAGATTTAGTAATGAATGGGTATGCGGCCGCAATACAATTATGTGGACCACAGAATTCCCATTGCGGCCGGAGAACAACCTTTTCACTGTCATCAGAGAATCTACACTTTGTGATGTGCGGACCGCAGAAATCATATTGCGGCCACACATCAGCCAATTCTCTATCATCAGAGAGTTGGCAGATTTTGGGTTTCTAAGGTGCGGCCGCAATTAAAATTGTGCGGACCTCACGTCACTTTTGCGGCTGCAAAGCTAAATTGTGCGGTCTGCAAGGCCTAACATATGGCCGTAGTAAAATTTTGCGGACCGCAGATCCTTACCATGCAAGTATACTATGTCTGTGACACTCACTGTGTTTTCTGGTGTATTCTTGCAAATCTCCTGTGTATGCATGAACATTGAATTACAATTAACAACCGCCTTTGCTTGATACAGACAATGGTTCGATCTAGAGGTAGAGGCAACACTTCCAAAGGGAGGGGTGAACCTTTTCAGGGATGAGGCAAGAGAGCTTTACCTCTTACCCAATAACAGGAAATCAAAAAAAAGACAACAACCGGGAGAGGGAGAGGTGTAGATCTCTCCGAGATGAGTTCATACGCCCCGTCTAGGGACGTATCAGAGGGCACCTCAGCCTCTGTTCAGGAACAACCAACAGTATAGTCCAGGCCACCTGGGAGACTTCAACTTAGGGACAAGCCGTCCTCATCCCACAACACTTCCTAGGGATCGAAAAGTTCTAGTCAGGCTTCTAAGCCTTCAACAACACCTATCCCTATGACACAGAATACACCTATTCAGGACGTACCCGATGATGGTAGAGCGGGATATGCCACAACTGCTGGGATTCAAAGAAAAAAGAAGAAAGAGGTTTGGGAGGACTGATTCGTCAGCCTAGCAACTTTCACTAGTTTTCGCACATGGTGGCCAGCGAGGTTGATAATACTTGAGCGGCCGTTCTTACCGACAGATTTATAGAGGTACAACCCGACTGTGTTGAGGCAGTTTAAAGAATGCAAAGGGTGGATGTGGTTTACCCAGAGTGTGGTGGTTGCTAAGGAATACCTTGTCCGGGAATTCTACGCCAATGTGGCGCATATCAAAAAGGGGACAAAGATGAAAAAAGTGCGAAACGTCAACGTGCGATTTGATCAGCACACGCTGAACATATACTTGGGCGTTGATGATGTCGAGCCAAAATAATACCTGGAAAAGTGTGCACTTGGGGATGCAGTTCATCCTTGGTTAGCAGAGATTCTAGCTGCACCAGGAGCACCACCACCATGGATCACCGTTGGGGTTCCTATCCATCGGAGCACACTGAGCTTTGAAGCAAAAGGGTGGCAATCATTTGTCTGCAGCAGACTGGACCCGAGTCAAAATGAGACTCACTCGCCGATTCCCTGAGCAGTCTTAGTTGCCACTATTATGGCCGGGTACCCTATCAATGTTGGTGCCGTGATGTCGGCCAATATCTTAGTGATTGCCCGGCAGGATGACTCTTCCTACCCATACACCAACACTATTACAGAGTATCTTACAGATGTGGGGGTGGAACCAAGGGATTTTGATACAAAGGTGAGGTCGGAGAAGCCTTTTTCATGGTACTCACTTATGGATGCGAATAACCCAAAGAGAAAAGGTCAGACATCTACCATCATAGGCCAGTATGATGATCCAGCTGTGGTAATTGCGGTGATAGTTGATGTTCCATCCACTACGACCGAGCCTTCCTCTAGTGCTGCAGTTATGCCTCCACCATCATCTACTTTCCCTACTGCTGTTCCTTCCACAGCTTCCACCTCGTCTTTGAAGCCGGTGCTTATGCCTAATGCTCCACTTTCTATGCTGCGAGTATCCCAAACATTGGCGAGCCACAACAACTCGGTACAGACAGCAACTGCAAAGTTGTCTGACTTATCCAGTACTGTTGCAGTACAGTCTACTGTTCAGGAACCTTAATTTCCCCGACAGTTGAGGAGACATTGAAGAAGATCCTATAAAACCAAAACACCATCATGTCTACCTTGGTACAACACGGGTCAGTGATCGAAGTGTTAGGAAAAAAAGTAAAGAAGATGAGGAAGTACCATGCTAGCAAGAAGTCAGTGGACATACTCCGGAGACAGGTGACCAAGCTTGTTGTAGCCGGAGATATCCCCTTTGACATGTTGATTGACCCACACCCTTCAGGCCCAAAACATGCAGCACCATAAACACCGGTGGCACCAACTGGCCAGTCTGAGGAGCCAGACTCTGCTACCGACACTACCGAGGCAGTGCGTTAGATATTCACCAACCCAGTCACTTATGGTTAGAAACAAGGTTTTTGAAAGAAATAGCTCTAGTTAGTAACTTTGTGACTCGTGTGTTGACTTTGGCAACCATCGAGTGATTTAATTGAACCATAGTGATTTTAAATCTTGATGTGGTCATTGTGGGCCCTCTATTCTATCCTCTTTAACAATCTATTACGTGAGGGGTGAGATGCTTTGTTGCTAGTCTGAGTACCCGTGCGAAAGATCTAGAACTTGCCCCGAATGTATTTTAAGTCAAAATCTTAAGTTTCGCTTGGTTTGAGAAGTGATTATAGGCTTTCCTTGGCATGTTTGAGTTTTCTATTACCTACCAATGTTTTTATCCATATTCAACTCCTTTGAGCCTCAAGCCTTTTTCATTTGATAATCACGTTACAAGCCTTTAGTCGTTTTGTCGTGACCCTCTCTTGGCACCCAAGCTTTCCTTAACACTCTTGAGAAATAAATGACTAAAAACGTAAGTTTGGGGGAGAGACGAGGAACTTAAAAAAAGTATCATGGCACAAAAAAAAAGATAAAAGAAATGATGAGAAGGAAAGGCAAGAAAAGAAAAGAACAAAAGGAAAAATTCAAAAAAGTGAATAAGTGGAAGAGTTGAAGAGAGAGGTAATGATCCCAAACATGGAGAAATCAAAGAGAGAGAAAACGAATGTAATTATAAAGAAAGAGTGATGTTAAGTCTCTCTAGTCCCCCAAGGAAAAGATAGTGCCTCAAAGAATTGGAAAAGTGTGAGCCGAGAAATGAAAAATGGAGTGCTTAAGGAAAGGTGTAATCACTCACCCATAGTGTATCCAACCCTAATCCAAAAGCCTTCATTACATCCCGAAAGAAGTCCTACTTGGTTTCAAGCCGAGTGAGCTTACATTAGTGGATATCTACATGAGGGGCATGCCTATGGTACTTGGAATCGTACTTGCGACATTCTCTTGAGAGAAATGGGTGAACCTTTCATAAATCTTTGGATTGAGTGTTAAATTTCTTAAGTGAGCCAGGAAAATGAAAAGTAGAGGAGGAATATTTTGGACTCCACCATGACCTACATGATAGATCAAGAGTCCTTGATGAGTAAAGTTAATTCTTGAAGCTCAAGTGTCACATTAGAACTATATGCGCATAAATGTTTAACTTGTTGCCTTGTTGATAATACATGAGTAGTGTGGGTAATTGTTGGTCCCAACTGATGTGTGGATGGATCACCTTTGACTTGCTGAAATCACCTTTAACTTTTGGAAGTGTGAACTAATTTATTTGCTTGGGGACATGCAAAGTCTTAAGTTTAGGGGAGTTGATAAGTGGGGGGTTTTGACGGCTTATTAGCGCTTTTTAGCTTTTATTTTAGTCTAAAAGCATTAAATTGTGTTCCCTAAACTAAAGAAATTGTGAAAAATTGCTGGAATGCTAGAAGTTGGTCTCCCGAGATGAAATCTGACTAAAACAAGGAGTAATCCGAAGCACAAGGCAATCAAGGGCATAGAAGCACAAATGTAAGGAATTCTGCGTCCGCAGAAGAAATTGCGAACCGCAGAATTCCTTTTACGGCCACAAACAAAGAGGAAAAATCTAGCATACACTTGCGCAAAGTACGGACTGCACATGAATTATGCGGCCGCAAAGCTGGGCTAAGAGTCAAAGATCATAGATTATGCAAAAAGACCAAGTCCAGAAGCTTCTGTGAATTACGGACCACACAAGATTTGTGCGGCCACAGAAGAGTGTCTTGCGGCCTAATTGTGCAGACCACAGAAGTGTTTCCTTGCGGTCGTAGTCCAGAAATGTGCGGCCACAAAAGAATTCCTTGTGACCGCAGTTCAGAAATGTGCGGCCATAGAACTCCAGGTCCTGCCAGATGATGAAATCTGCAGATCGCACATGGAATTTTGTGGCTGCAGAACCTCCCGAGGGGTATTTTGTCCGAGATTTTCAGCCTTGTATAAATATATGAGTTTCACAAAATTAGGCTAAGTTTGAACCTCTTAAGCTGTTGTAGCCGTTTTTCTTTACTATATTAGGAAGTTTTACTTTGCTTCAGTGTATTTACAATAAATTTAATCATTTCAAGCTTCCATTATGAGTTTCATTAGTTTTTCTTCCTTATTTTATTCAAACCCCATTATGAGTAGCTAGACTTTTACTAGGGTTGCGATCCAACCCTAGTGTGTAAACCTTATGGGTATCTAATTTAGCGCTTATTTATGTGTGGGTGTTGATTATTTAGCTTAGTACATGCTTTAATTATATAATTAATGGTTACAAACATTAATTCATGCATATTTGACTTAGTCTCTACTTGAGAAAGAGGGACCTAGTCTAGGAATAACTAAGCTAATAAGGAATTGGGTCAATTGAGAGATTGATCAACCCAATTAAAGGGTTCAACCTAGAGATGGTAATAACCCGACTTGAGCTCTTATCAATTGTTTTGCGTGATACACATTTGGTCCTGAGAAAGCCAAATTGGGCAAAACCACTCTCTGACCGAGAGGTAGTGAGTGGGTAATTGAGAGTTGAAAGCTATAATATACCCTAATCGACAAAACAATCATTAAAGTCTTTATCCTATTATGCAAACACCTAGGTCATGGTCACAACCCTAGGTCTTTTATCTATTTGGATAAACGTTAAAAACAAGTATCTCTAGTCGTATTTCGTTATTTTGCAATCATTAGAGTAATATTAGAAAAAGAAAACAAAACATTGTTGTGGAAGTGTAATCTAGATAATCCAATTGCGCAAATTGATATATATACTCCTAACTCCCATCCTAGCTCCCTGCGGATTCGACCCCGACTCTTAGTTGGGTTTCTATTATTGCATACGACCATTACATATCTCTTTTGAGGTGTGCCTTGGAGGTGATCAGTTCCTTATGGAACAAAATAATGAGACATAATTGTAGATGCAAAGGCAATATGCTGCTATTCGCAACCTGAAGGCACACGTGAGTCAATTGGTTGAAGTATTTAATGCTCAACAAGCCAATATTGGGGATAGTAGCCAAGAAGAGCATAAATTAGATACTAAAATTGAGGTGCTAATGCAGGAGGTAAGAGTAGAACACCAGCAATCTATCTAACTAGAATTTGAGGATGCCGATATTATGTTTTGTTTTTGTAGATCTAAATTTGAATTTGAACTGCAGAACTTGATTGTTTGCTACTGGGATTTTCAACTCTTTTTTGGGAGTAAGAGAATGAGAACCTGTAGTGTGAGGATGAAAGAACAGTGTGAGGATAGTGTACTATTTTATAACAAACCTTCAGCAACTTTTTCTGTTATTTCTTTTCTTTTCAGTCCTCTTTCTTTTCTGTTTTTACTTCTACACTCCAAAATGTCCGACCTCCCTTCTCTTTTAATTACTAATCAAGTCCCCCCCAATTGTTTCTTTTCCTCCAACATATATCACAATTAAACTTAAAGACTAAACATAATATCATGAGACACCTAGAGCTAATCAGAAAGTATTTCACAAAAATGAGGAAATAGAAATAAAGAAGAGAAAAGGAACTACCCATTAGGACAAACAACTGCTAGACGTAGGAACATTGAACTTCTGGCCTGTCAACGGCGACTTGACAGGATGCAAGTGATATCGAAGTGAACCAAAATCAACATCAATTGATTGCTCTAGTCAAAAGCAATCGATCAACATAGGTTTTGAGTCAAAATGAGTTATTTCTTGAGAAGGAATCAAGAAAAACCCAGTTTTGGACTTTTGAAATTTTAGATTTACTATTCGACAGATTTGGGAAGGAATTGAAGGGAGCTGATGATGGATTTGGAATAAGGGAGGCTTGAGGATTGTAGGGTGATAAATTGGGGTGTTTGGATACCGGCCTCCGCCGTAGGCTATTTCCGGCGGCGGTTCTAGGCGGCGTAATATTGGAGGGGAGATGGGGTTGTGAGAGAGAAGACTTGGGTCGGGGTAGGGGCATTGGGACAGATATAAGGGGAGTGGAGTGGAGTTCTTAGTCGTTAGTTGAGAGGAAATGAAAGGCTGATATTAGATTTACCATATTTGACTCAATACGATGTAGTTATGGAGTGGAGTTCTCATAAACTAAAGGGGTTTGGACCGGGTTTAGTATTTGGGCGTGGGTGTATTGTGTGGACATTAGTGTAATGATCCGGATGGTTATTTTGAGTATTATAGCCTTGTTCCCTCATTTATTGCTTATTCTATGTTCATTTGTTATTATGTGACTTGCCGGGGTGCTTGGTTTTATTTCAGTGATATTTCGGAATAAATTGGGACACTTTGTCCCAAGGTTGGAAGCCTAAGTTAAAAGAGTTGACCGGATGTTGGGTTATGTATCCGGAATGGAGTTTTGATGATTCTAATAGCTCAATATGGTGATTTTGGACTTAGGAGTATATATGGATTTTGATTTGGAAAGTTGAAGGTTTGGGAAGTTAGAGAAGTTTGATCGAGAGTTGACTTTATTGTTACCGGGCCCTAATTTTGGTTTCAAGAGTTGGAATAGGTCTGTAGTGTCATTTATAACTTATGTGCAAAATTTGAGATCAGTCGGAGTTGATTTGGTGTGTTTCGGCATTGGTTTAAGAAGTTGAAAGTTCAATAGTTCATAAGCCTTGAATTGGGGTGCGATTCATATTTTCGATGATGTTTGAGGTGATTTGAGGCTTCGACTAAGTTCATATGATGTTTTAGGATGTGTTGGTATGTTTGGATGGGGTCCCGGGGCCTCGAGTGGGATTTGAATTGATTGCCAATTGAGTTTGGCCTTGTTGAGTTGCTGAAATTTCTGGTGTGCGGTTTCCTCATACATGATCGTGTGAAAGGGTTCGCGATCGCGTAGGTTTATTTCTGGAAGGGGGCTTTTTCTGCTACACGTTCGCGAGTCTGTGTACACGATCATGGAGCTTTGGTTGTTTGTGCATCGCGAACGCGGATGTTGGGGTACGTGGAAGAGGGAGGCATGGGAAGCCCACACTATTGTTTTTCGCAATCGCTAGAAGGAGTACGCGATCACGTAGGTTTGAGATTTTGTGCATCGCGTTCGCGGGTGGGGTTCCGCGTTCGCGTAGGTCATTTTTGAGGGCATCATTGTTTTGATCTTCGTGATTGCGAGGGACTTTCTGCGATCGTAATTTCAAACAATGACGGTTAGAGTATCATTTCACTTTGGGAGCTCGGATTGAGGCGATTCTTGAAGGGTTTTTCAAGAAGTTGATGCGACGAGGTGGTTGATATTACTAGGTGGCAAGAGTAGGTTCGTAGTCAGGAGCGTGAGGAGAGGGAGGCCAAGAGTCATCGTGGTTCGGGTGGTTTTAGTGGTGTTTCTTCTGGAGAGTACTCCCACCACATCAGGGGTCGTCCTTATAGGCCCGCTCAGATGGCTCGTTCAGTTCATCGGGGTGAATCAGCTAGCCATGGTTCATACAGTGCTCGTCTAGGTCTGTCACGACCTAAAATCCACTATAGGTCGTGATGACGCCCAATGCCACTGTCACATAAGCCGGTGATTTACCAATTCAATTACTCATTTTAATATTTGAAATCATACTTTTCCTTAATTGAACAGTGTAAAATAGAATTTACAGAGTGAATAATAATGTTTACACGAACCACCATAAAGAGTACCCTAAAGGAAAACCCGCAAAACCCGGTGTCAGAAGTGCTTGAGAATCAACTAGGAAATATAATAAAATACAACATCTGTCTAGAATATAAATTAGACAGAAAAAATAATATAAATGACTTTGATGGAGACTTTGTGGGCTGTGGAGCGTAACATGGAAAACAGCTCACAGTAAAGTCCCCGCAATAGCCGCGCCGTTGCGCCCAAAAGACCATCAGATATATAAGTACCTGCACAAAAAGTGCAGCAAGTGTAGTATGAGTATGTAAATCAACGCGTACCGAGTAAGTATCTAGCCTAACCCTAGAGAATTAGTAACGAGGGGTCGACATCGACACTTACTAGTGGTACAATCCTCCTCTCAGCAATAGCTCAAACTCTCAGCTAGTGGCCACCTCCTCAATCAGAGTACATATATATAATGGACCTTACCAGATATGTCGTCACAGTGAAATCAGGAAGAACTCACATATATGATATCTTCCTGCCAATTATTACGCACGATTTCATAGGAGTATTTTATAGAACTGTCGAGGCGTACGATCCGATCCATCATAACATTACCAAACCATAGATACATCTATTTTATTGTCGAGGCGAATGGCCTGCTCCCATAAGAATATGGTATATAAATCCATGGCGTAAGGCCTAATCCCATTAGTGTGCGCACTGCCGAGGGTCGAACATCACGAACCATAGATGTATCTATCCTACCGAGGCAAATGGCCCGATCCCATTAGAATAAGAACTTTGACGAGTCCTCGGCCCCACTCACGAATACTCGTGTGAGTTATAAATTTTAATAGAACTTTCAGATGAGAACGCATAATGCGGAAGGTCGTAAGAGAGTATAATTAAATCTGTGACTTATCATGAAGCCCGTCAAATCTCTACAATAGCAAGCCTATCACTCTATGCAAGTCTAGTCTCAAGTCGTTATGTTAAATAAGGGAATTTAATAGGCAAGAGGCAACTCAAATAATACAGTTATAGCATGATGTGAACCTAAGTCTACCCAGACAGAGCATGAATCTAGCTACAGATGGACTCTCGTCACCTTGTGCGTACGTAGCCCTCGCAATAAGTAACACATAACAAACACATCACCTAGGGGTAGTTTCACCCTCACATAGTTAGACATGAGACTTTTCTCGCTCCGAAATTCCATAACCGGCTCCAAGGCCTCTCTATCACCTCAAACCAAAGCCCGTCGATCCAAAACTATTCAAACAACGTAAAAACCAGTCAAAATATATTATAATATCCATAATTAATCATTTTAAACAGTTTCCCAACTCCGCTCGAAAAGTCTATAAAATCAACCCTCGGGTCCACGTGCCCGGATTCTGAAAATATTTGAACACAAACTTTACCCATAACACCACGAACTAAAATATATAACTTATTCCCAATTCCATGTCAAATTTCGTGGTAAAATCCAAAAATACCAATTTCTAGGTTTCTTTCCAAATCTGACAATTTCTACCAATTTTCATACTTGAATCCATATAAAAATCATGTGTTTAACTCACAATGTGAAGAAATCACTTACCCCATTATAGTTGATGAAGATGGCACTCCAAAAGTGTTCCAAAATCGGCTCCCATGGACGAAATGAGATGAAAATGGGCCAAACCCCTGTTTTGAAGAACTCTCACTGCCCAGCGCAAATTTTGCTTTTGCGGTGAGAAGGTCGCTTCCGCGACAGCCCCTTCTACAGCTCCAAGTCTCACAACTGCGAGAAACCAAGACAAGGTCATTGGCCTCTTCTGCGGCCCTCATGCGCATCTGCGCCCACGCTTCTGCGCTGCCAACTCCGGAGATGCGGTCCCGCTTCTGCGGCGAGATGGCCGCATCAGCGGTCTCAGCACTTCCCAACGAAATCTGCATTTGCGTCCCTCTTGGCCGCTTCTGCAGTTTCGCACCTGCGGCCAAAACCTTGCAGGTGCGGTTACACCAGAAGACAGTTGCTTCAAACTTTCTTCCAAGTCCAAAAACGATTTGTTACCATCCGGAATCCACCCGAGGCCTTCGGGGCCTTAACTAAATATACTAACACGTCCCAAAATACAATACAAACTTAGTCAAATTACGTCAAACAACATCAAAATCATGAATCGCGCCTCAATTCAAACTTATAAATTTCCAAATTTCCAAATTCTATATCTTGTGTCGAAATGTATCAAATCATGTCCGATCGACCTCAAATTTTGCACACAAGTCCTAAATGACATGGCGAAGATATTCTAAGGCTCTGAATCCCAAATGGACATCGATAACATAAAAATCTACATCAAGTCAAACTTAAGAATTTCTTAAACTTTCAAAATATCAACCTTCTATAATAAGCGTCGAAATGCTCCCGGGTGATCCGATACTCAACCCGAACATACGCCCAAGTCCGAAACCATCATACGAACTTATTGGAATGTTCAAATCCTGATTCCGAGGTCATTTACTCAAAAGTCATTGCTTAGTCAATTCTTCCAATTCAAAGCTTCCGAAATTAGAAATTTCTTCCTAAATCAACTCCGAACTTCCCGAAATTCAATTCCGACTACATGTGCCAATCAATATACCTGAAGTGAAGCTATGCAAGGCCTCAAACCGCTGAATAATGCGCTAGAGCTCAAAACGACCGATCGGGTCATTACATTCTCTCCCACTTAAACATACGTTCGTCCTTGAACATGCTGAGAAATGCTCGGGAGTTGTGCAAAATCATTGTGCAACATCTCATGTACCTACCCGTGCCACCACAATCCAGTTACACATTAGCTCAAGCCAGACAGAAAATCCTCCCTATAACCTTAGCTAATAAGCTTTAGAACCAAATTCCAACCTCCGAATTTCTGTGCAAGACCTGATTCCAACATAGGGATACTGTATCAATCACTACACACTGTACCAAAATATGATCACGCATATATGGTGAAATCACACTATGCACCACATTGGTCGGTTGTCCATAATAACATTCCCCGACCATAATAGCTGAAATTTCACGAATTTGATGCCCACAATACACCTCATGACACATGTAAGTCCTGTTCCAACTCTCAAAATACTGTCACAACAAAAGAGACGTGTAGAAACTCATAACCACCTGCCGAATCAATAATTCATGGAGTCTCTCCCCCTGACCAGAACCATTACCTCATTCTGAAATGAATAACGATATTTTCCCTTTCATGTAACTTATATAAATCTGACTGTACAAATTTCAGGTCCAATAATATCGTCTCACCCATTACAAGCTGTACATGCAATATGTCACCTCAAACACTAACTTAGATCTCATATGACGCCATCAATGCGCCTACAAGCTACATCTCAAATATGACACATAAGGAGGAACGAACTCTGGAAAAGAATTATCCAGTCCGCGTAACGAATAAAATGGACGAACAGATGTTATGAACCCTTCTCAGAGGATGAGAAACAAGATATGTAGGAATAGATATAGGGAACCGTACTCAACATAACACTATTGCGGCGTACAACCCGATCCAAACATGATACTGTCGCGGCATTCAACCCGATCCAGACATGATACCGTTGTGGCGTGCAACCCGATCCAAATAACGTACCCGCAATTCAATACATAATGCTCTTTCCACAACACACCATTCCCAGGCGATACTAGAATAATGCCAGCTTACTCTGAACATCTAAATTCTTTTCCGGCCCATCCGAGCTCGTGACATCCTTGATAATACCGAACCGCAACCTTGATCCTCAGCTTTCAAATTCCCATACCGCTTACTGCTCCCATCATGCCACTATGCGATAATACTCAAATTCATCATAACTCGTGAACTACCAATAGAATAAACACTTTATTGGCTAGAGGCCTTTCACTTAGCTCATTTCAGAAGAGCCAACGCAACATGCAACTAAATTCCCAACCGTAGGAAATACAACCTCAAGCCGTAATCTAAACCGTTATAACTCTTCTGCAATTCATTTACACAACAAAGCCAATTGAATCAAATACCTCCAAAATCAATCAGACCATTGTGGTTGTTAAGCCCGCACATACAACCACAAACCACATGTATAACTTCACACAATAAAGGAACGAATCCTTGCCACAATCATGCTGATTCAGCCATCACTAACCGACCCAACATCTTGCAATTTACCCTTGACCTGCCTTAGAAATAATGTTAGCTCTATTCATAACATAACAAACTCAATCCGCACTCATCCCGAGTGACCCGAATCGCAAGTCGTCTCAATACCCATGAACCATATCATGCTTCCCTCCTATACTGCACTGCATATCCGATGATAACATAGAATATTCCAAGTCCCGTTTGTAATCCACGGTGAAAACTTGATCCTTAACCACACAACGAGACCGAAATCCTTAGGCACTACACTTTAATTCTTGGACCCACTAGAACCGTTGTTGAGAATCACACACTTCGACCTGATCTCGAATATAACCAAACTCCAACGCTTTGCTAACACATGAACACACCCTCAAAGAAACGACCGGCGGAATTATTTTTCTTGCACCTTACATCCACAAGAAGCATAAACTTTGGGCCTTCCTGAAACCCACACCTCAATCAGTAAGGCGAAGTATGTCACATATTTATTAAGTTCCTTGCTCGAATTACTCCTGATGTTTTCTTTTCTTAGTCATAATAGTTCACCAATGCACCGATAGACAAAAACCGCAAAAGTAGACAACCACACGATCCAATCATAGGTGGTGAGGCTCCCCCACTTAGCTTTAAGCTACCATCACATAATGTAGGGCCCGAAATGATTCCCCCTTCTCATTTACCATGATCCCGTACTGTTAACCTACCAAATTCTCAAAATCCTTTTGTTAAGCTTTCCATGAACATTCTGAATCATCAACTACAATCACATATTCGACCCTTTGTCGGGTAGCAAATAAAATTCTTCGTAGAAACTTCACCATCATCAGGAGATAACCCACCTGTGAAATTCCATGCCGACATCTTCTAACAACGCCGCACCGGGTACAACTACCATGAGTTAATAATCCCCCTGAGCCCATGCTCGCCCACTGGTTGTATAAGTATGTTCTTTCCCCATTGATATCAACTGAGAGTTCACAATATCATCCAAACTCAAGTCATATTGCATCTGAAACGATAGTCAAATCTTCACACCCCTCTTCATTTCAAGTAAACTCATTTCTGCCATATTAAATCTTTCTCCGTACAGTAACCATCACTCCAAATAAAATCTGTAGGCCAAATCACCTTCCATCACGATTCCCAAATTGTTCTACACTTTCTCAAGGCATACGACTATCCTGCCATGAAATCCATAGGCTACTCTGCCACTCTCTCAATTCGGTTAAACCATCTCTTTCAAGCAACTTCTCGGCCTTTATTTTCATACTGGACCTAGTAGTAATTCAACCATCACGAGACTCTTCCCGCCAAGTACTTCCCTCATACTTCGCTGACCAAATGTTGCATCAAATCAGAAATCTATCTCTGTAGCCTTGAGCCAATAAAATGTTACCGACTCTAAGCCTCTTCGAAGATCATCTTTCTCGAGCCATCAATATTATAAATACCAATTCGATTCTGAACCGCTGCACGCAGCTATCTCTGGCAACCGCCCCTCAAGCACCATTTCATAGCTCCCCGCCCCAAAGGCAAAATACAATAAGACCATAACACCGGTGAACCATAATGTGTACAAACAAGGACGATGACACCGCATCACAATGAAAATTCCATAACGCTCGAAAATACCAAGTCTCGTTACTTCATCAACCAAACATGGATATCTATAGCCCGATTGCCTTTCCTCCGCTGGAATTAAATGTTGAACCCCTTAATCTTGCACTGAGAAATCCTCTCTTCAAGCAATTCACTTCCTTAATTACATAAATGAACGCCCTACCCTTACACCAACATTGTGCGATAACAATGCCTAAACATTGTAGCAATCCGTACACAGTCTCAAAACCATAGAAAGTACAAATACTGAGCTGGAACAAAAGAACATCCTTCCCCAAGACGACGATAATAGCCTGCCCAAACACGTAAGGAAAAATATCCTACACCGCGTCTGTAGTACCACTACAACTCCTCGATGCCCAATTGATAACAAGCGCTTCACGTCGCATAAGATTGAGTAGGAAGGAAAATAAAGGCACAAGCCTCAATGGTATCAAACCGCACGATGAGGAAATCAAGAAGAGAAGTGCTCCTAACTGTCCTGTAGCTGATCGAAGATAAGTACAAATGTCTCTATACCGATCCGCAAGACTCTACTATACTTGATCATGACTCGTGAGACCTAAGTGAACCCAATGCTCTGATACCAAGCTGTCACGACCCAAAATACACTATAGGTCGTGATGGCACCCAACGCCGCCGTCAGGCAAGCCAACGGTGATTTACCAATTCAACTACTCATTTTAATATTTGAAATCATACTTTTCCTTAATTGAACAGTGTAAGATAGAATTTATAGAGTGAATAAAAATGTTTACACGAACCACCATAAAGAGTACCCTTAAGGAAAACCCCCAAAACCCAATGTCATAAGTGTGTGAGCATCAACTAGGAAATATAATAAAATACAATATCTGCATAAAATATAAATTACACAGAAAAAAAATATAAATAACTCTGATGGAGACTCTATAAGCTGTGAAGTGTAACATGGAAAACAACTCACGGTAAAGTCCCCGCAATAGCCGCGCCGTTGCGCCCAAAAGACCATCAGACATATAAGTACCTGCACAAAAAGTGTAGCAAGTGTAGTATGAGTACGTAAATCAACGCGTACCCAGTAAGTATCTAGCCTAATCTCAAAGAAGTAGTGACGAGGGGTTGACATCGACAGTTACTAGTGGTCCAATAAGACAAATACGGTAGAAGTAAATAGATGTGAACCATAGAAAATAAATGAAGTAACAGGTATAATATGCGGTACAATCCTCCTCTCAGCAATAGCTCAAATTCTCAACTAGTGGCCACCTCCTCGGTCGGAGTACATATATATAATGGACCTTACCAGATAGGTCGTCACAATGAAATCAGGAAGAACTCACAGATATGCTGGCTTCCTACCAATTATTACGCACGATTGCATAGGAGTATTTTATAGAACTACTAAGGCATACGGCCCGATCCATCATAACATTACCAAACCATAGATACATTTATTTTATTGCCAAGGCGAATGGCCCGCTCCTATGAGAGTATGGTACATAAATCCATGCCGTGGTGTATGGCCCAATCCCATTAGTGTTAGCACTGCCGAGGGCCGAACGGCACGAACCATAGATGTATCTATCCTGCCGAGGCGAACGGCTCGATCCCATTAGAATAAGAATCTTTAACGGGTCCTCGACCCCACTCACGAATAGTCATGTGAGTTATAGATTTTAAGGGAACTTTCCTATATGAACGCATAATGCGGGAGAAATTCGTAGGGAGTACAATTAAATCCACAACTTATAATGAAGCCCGTCAAATCTCTACAATAGCAAGCCTATCACTTTATGCAAGTCTAGTTTCAAGTCGTAATGTTAAATAAGGGAATTTAATAGGTAAGAGGCAACTAAAATAATACAGTTATAGCATGATGTGAACCTAAGTCTACCCGGACATAGCATGAATCTAGCTACGCATGGACTCTCATCACCTTGTGCATACGTTTCCCCCTCAATAAGTAACACATAACAAATACTTCACCTAGGGGTAGTTTCCCCCTCACATAGTTAGACAAGAGACTTACCTCACTCTAAAGTTCCATAACCGGCTCCAAGGCTTCTCTAACACCTCAAACAAAGGCCCGTCAATCCAAAACTATTCAAATAATGTGAAAACCGGTCAAAATATATTATAATATCCATAATTAATCATTATAAACAATTTCCCAACTCTGCTCGAAAAGTTTATAAAATCAACCCTCGGGCCCACGTGCCCGGATTCTAAAAATGTTTGAACACAAACTTTAACCATAATACCACAAACTAAAATATATAACATATTCCCAATTCCATGTCCAATTTCACGGTAAAATCCAAAAATACCAATTTCTAGGTTTCTTTCAAAATCTGACAATTTCTACAAATTTTCATGCTTGAATCCATATAAAACCCATGTGTTTAACTTAAAATGTGAAAAACTCACTTACCCAATTATAGTTGATGAAGATGGCACTCCAAAATTGCTCCAAAATCGGCTCACATGCACGTAATGAGATAAAAATGGGCCAAACCCCCGTTTTAAAGAACCCTCACTACCCAGCGCAAATCTCGCTTCTACGGTGAGAAGGTCGCTTTTGCGACACCTACTTTAGTGACAACTACTTCAGCGACAGCTGCTTCTGCCACTCCAAGTCTCGCACCTGCGAGAAACCAAGCCAAGATCGCTGGCCGCTTCTGCGGCACTCATGCGCATCTGCGCTGCCAACTCCGCAGGTGCGGTCCCGCTTCTGCGGCTAGATGGCCGCATTTGCGGTCTCAGCAGTGCCCAATGAAATTTGCATCTATGTCCTTTTTGGCCACTTCTGCGGCTCCGCACCTACGGCCAAAACCTCGCAAGTGTGGTTACACTAGAAGACAATTGCTTCATACTTTTGTTCCAAGTCCAAACTCGATCCGTTGACTATCCATAATCCACCCGAGACTATCGGGACCTTAACCAAATATACCTACACATCCCAAAATACAATACAAACTTAGTCGAAGCCTTAAATTACGTCAAATAACATCAAAATCATGAATTCCGCCTCATATCAAACTTATATATTTTCGAATTTCCAAATTCTATATTTTGTGCCGAAACGTATCAAATCAAGTCTGACCGACCTCAAATTTTGCACACAAGTCATAAATGACATAGAGAATCTGTTCCATGGCTTGGAATCCCAAACGGACATCGATAACATAAAGATCCACTTCAAGTCAAACTTAAGAATTTCTTAAACTTTCAAAATATCAACCTTCCATAATAAGCGCCGAAATGCTCCCGGGTGATCCGATACTTAACCCGAGCATACGCTCAAGTCTAAAACCATCATAGAATCCTATTGAAACCTTCAAATCCTGATTCCAAAGTTGTTTAGTCAAAAGTCATTCCTTACTCAATTCTTCCAACTCAAAGCTTCCGAAATTAAAATTTTCTTCTCAAATCAACTCCGAACTTCCCAAAATTCAATTTCGACCACACGTTCCAGTCAATATACCTGAAGTGAAGCTACTTAAGGCCTCAGACCACTGAATGACATGCTAGAGCTCAGAATGACCGGTCGGGTCGTTACAAGGTCAGTCATCTCTAAGTGCCCTCCCAACTCATAGTTCATCTCGTGCTCCATCAGTTCAGGGTTCATCTGTGCCAGGTCCTTCTAATAGTTATTCTAGTTTTTAGGGTTGGATTCAGTACATGCCACCATTATTGGAGAAGAGTTGCTTGGAGTGTGGAGAGTTTGGTCATGTGGAGAGGCATTGTCCCCGTCTTTTGGGTGGTAAGTTCAGTAGATAGGCTAGGCTATGATTTTTGCACTAGTTACTTCACCACCAGATCAGCCAGCTCGGGGTGGGGCTCAGACAGCTAGAGGTCTCCCTAGAGGGAGAGGCCAATAAGGTAGCGGTCAGGCTCGATGCTATGCTTTCCCTACCAGACCAGAGGTTGTTGCTTCAGACGCAGTGATCACAGGTATTGTCTCATTATGCCACAGGGATGCTTCCATATTATTTGACCCTGGTTCTACTTATTCATATGTATCATCATATTTTTCTTGTTATTTAGATATGCCCCGTGTGTTATTAGTTTCGCTTGTTCATGTATCTACGTTGGTGGGCGATTCTATTATTGTGAACTATGTGTATCGGTCGTGTGTGGTGACCATTGGGGGATTTGAGATGAGAGTTGATCTCTTATTGTTTAGTATGGTTGATTTTGACGTGATTTTGGGCATGGATTGGTTGTCCCCATATCATGCAATTCTAGATTGTCACGCTAAGACCGTGACGTTGGTGATGCCGGGGTTACCCAGGATCAAGTAAAGAGGTTCTCTGGACAATGTTCCCAGTAGGGTTATTTCATATCTTAAGGCCCAACGGATGGTTGGGAAGAGGTGTTTGTCATATTTGGCTTTTGTGAGGGATGTTGGTGCTGATACTCTTATCATTGATTCTGTTCTGGTAGTGCAAGACTTTTCGGATGTGTTTTCTGCAGAACTGCCAGGCATGCTACCCGATAGGGACATCGATTTTGGTGTTGACTTGTTGCCGGGCAAACAACCTATTTCTATACCTCCCTATCATATGGCACCAACAGAATTGAAGAAATTGAAAGAGCCGCTTCAGGAACTTCTTGATAAGGGGTTAATTAGGCCTAGTGTGTCGCCTTGGGGTGCACTGGTTCTGTTTGTGAAGAAGAAGGATGGTACTATATGGATGTGCATTGGCTATAGACAGTTGAATAAGGTTACAATTAAGAACAAGTAACATTTGCCACGCATTGATGACCTGTTTGACCAACCTCAAGGAGCTAGAGTGTTCTCTAAGATTGATTTGGGGTCTGGGTATCACCATTTGAAGATTCAAAACTCGAATATTCTGAAGACGATATTTAGGGCCCACTATGGTCACTATGAGTTTCTTGTGATGTCTTTGGGCTGACTAATGCCCCAGCAATATTCATGCATCTGATGAACAATGTATTTCAGCCATATCTTGATTTGTTTGTCATAGTATTCATTGATGATATCCTGGTGTACTCACCTAGCCAGGAGGAGCATGCCATCATTTGAGGATTGTATTACAAATGTTGATGGATGAGAAGCTTTATGCTAAGTTCTCTAAGTGTGAGTTTTGACTCAGTTCAGTGGAATTTTCTAGGCACGTGGTGTCTAGCGAGGGATCATGGTGGATCCGAAGAAGATTGAGGCGATTCAGAGTTAGCCCAGACCGTCTTCAGCTACAGAGATTCAGAGTTTTCTTGGCTTGGCCTGGTATTATCATTGCTTTGTAGAGGGTTTCTCGTCCATTACAGCACATTTGACCAGGTTGACCCATAAGGGTGCTCCATTCAGGTGGTCTGATGAGTGTGAGGAGAGATTTAAGAAGCTTAAGACTACCTTGACCACAGCTCCGGTTCTAGTTTTACCTTCAGCATCGAGTTCTTATACAATGTATTGTGATGCTTCTCAGATTGGTATTGGGTGTGTCTTGATGCACGCAGGTAGTGATTGCTTATGCTTCACGCCAGTTGAAGCGTCATGAAAAGAACTACCCCGTTCATGATTTGGAATTGGTAGCCATGCATTGAAGATTTTGAGGCATTATCTCTATGGCGTGTTTTGTGAGGTTTTTACAGATCATCAGAGTTTTCGACGATTGTTCAAGGAAAAGGATCTAAATTTAAGGAAGCAGAGATGGTTGGAGCTGTTAAAAGACTGATATTACCAGTTTGTATCATCCTGGGAAAGCCAATGTGGTGGCCGATGCCTTGAGTAGAAACGCGGTGAGTATGGGTAGTGTTGCATATATTCCTATTAGTGAGAGACTGCTTGCATCAGATGTTCAATCCTTAGCCAATCAGTTCATGAGGTTAGATATTTTGGAGCCTAGTCGGGTTCTAGCTTGCGTACCTCGGTCTTCTTAATATGATTTCCTCAGAGAGCGTCTGTGTGACGACCCCCATTTGCTTGTCCTTAAGATGCGATTCAGCACGATGATGCTAAGTAGGTTTCTGTTAGAGATGATGGGGTGTTGCAAATGCAGGGTCGGATTTGTGTGCCTAATGTGGATGGGTTACGTGAGTTGATTCTTGAGGAAGCCCAGAGTTCGCGGTATTTCATTCATCTGGGTGCCGCGAAGATGTATCAAGACTTGAGGCAGCACTATTAGTATAGGAGAATGACGAAAGATATAGTGGAGTTTGTAGCTCGGTGCTTGAAATGTCAGCAAGTGAAGTACGAGCATCAGAGGCAAGGCGGTTCGCTTCAGAGGCTTGAGATTCCTAAGTGGAAATGGGAACGTATCACCATGGACTTCGTAGTTGGGCTCCCACGGACTTTGAAGAAATTTGATACTATTTAGGTGATTGTAGACCGATTGACTAAGTCCGCGTACTTCATTCCAGTTAGGACTACCTATTCTTAGGAGTGGTTGACTGAGATCTATATCCGTGAGATTATTCACCTTCACGATGTGCCAGTATCTATTATTTCAGATAGGGGCACGCAGTTCACATCGTAATTTTGGAGAGCAGTGCAGAGAGAGTTAGGCACACGGGTTGAGTTGAGTACAACATTCCAACCTCTGATGGATAGACAGTCCGAGCGCACCATTCAGATATTGGAGGATATGTTACGCGTTTATGTCATGGATTTCGGGGGGAGGGTTTAGGATTAGTTTCTATCGCTTGTAGAGTTTGCCTGCAACAATAACTACCAATCGAGTATTCAGATGGCTCCGTATGAGGCCTTGTATGGGAGGCGGTGTCGGTCTCCGGTTGTTTTGTTTGAGTCGGGTGAGGCTAGGCTATTGGGTACTGATTTGGTTCCGGATTCTTTGGAAAAGTTTATATGATTCAAGATCGGCTTCATACGGCACAGTCTAGACAGAAGAGTTACGCCGATGGGAAGGTTCATGATGTTGCTTACATGGTGGGAGAAAAGGTATTGCTCAGAGCTTCACCCATGAAGGGTGTTATGAAGTTTGGGAAGAAGCTCGGTATATTTTCCATTTTGAGGTTCTTGAGAGGATTGGAGAGATAGCTTACAAGCTTGCATTGCTACCTAGTCTATCGAGTGTTCATCCGGTGTTTTATGTTTCCATGCTCAGGAAGTATTTCGGTGATCGGTCTCATCTTTTGAACTTCAGAATGGTTCATATAGATGGGGATTTGACTTATGATGTGGAGTCAGTTTCCATTTTGGATCGGCAGGTTCAAAAATTGAGATCCAAGAATATAGCTTTAGTGAAAGTGCAGTGGAGAGGACAATTGTAATGACCTGACCGTTCGTTTTGAGTGTTGCAGCCCCGTTCCCTCATTTGTTGCGTAGGAGTGAGTTCGTAGATAAGGTACTTAGACCCTAGAAGCGATAGGACGTAGTTTAAGTGAGTTCCGCAGATGCAGAAATTGGACCGCATAAGCGATGAAATGGCTGCAGGTGTGGAAGGCCTGGACAGAATTATATTCGAAGGGTTTCCGGGATTTTGTCATTTTGGACTTTGCAAGGTCGGATTAAGGCGATGTTTTATATGGGTTTCGAGTGATTTCTTGAGGTAAGACACTTTTGATAATTTTTATTCAATAATCTTGATTACCCATTGAATTTCCCACCTTGTTTATGTGTTTTTACGGTGTATTATTGGGAGTTTTGGGCTAGGGATTTGAGAGTTAAATTTGGGGATTTGAGTGACGATTTGGTGTGGAATTTGGTATGGTTGGACTTGTGGTTGAATGGGTGTTCGAATTTTGTAACTTTTGTTGGATTCTGAGACGTGGACCCAGGGTTAACTTTTGAGTTGACTTTTGGACTTTGATTAAGAACTTAGCATTTTCATATGGAATTGATTCCTATAGCTCGTATTGATTGTATAAAATTGTTTGTGGCTAGATTCGAGACGTTCGAAGGCCGATTCGTGAGGCAAAGGCTTATTGGAGTAGATATTTGCATGGTTTGAGGTATATAACACTTCTAAACTTGGTTCTAAGAGTACGAATCTATGAATTACGGGTTATGTGATTGGTGTTGAGGTGACGCGCATGCTGGGTGATGGGTGTGTTGGCGTGCACCGTAAAAATTAGGATCCGGTTGATTTCGTGGTACTGTGTAGACATCAGACTTTGTAGCCATTCATGTGATCTCTATGTGTTAGTGTAATTGAGTTAGGCTATATGTTATCCTGTTGAGACCCATTGTGGTTGTTTCTGCTATTGAATTATTTGCTTAGATGGCAATTTTGTACTCAGTCACATCTATTATTTGCATATCATTTCTCAGTCTCTATTACTATTATTGTTATGTCATATATCATTGTTTGGGCTAATTGGCATGAGATTTGTGATCCCGAGAGACTAGAGAGATTGATGACTGAGTTAGGGCCTGAGAGTCGTGCTGTGAGTGAGATTTGTCGATCGAGTTGCATGCCGAAACAAGCCTTATGGCTATATGTGTATCAGGTTGCATGCTGCAACAAGCCTTATGTCTATATGTGGATCGTGTTGCACTCCGCAACAAGCCTTATAGATACATGTGGATCTAGTTGTACACCGCAACATGCCTTATGGCTATATGTGTATCGGGTTGCATGCCGCAACGAGTCTTATGTCTATATTTGGATCAGGTTGCATGCCACAACAAGCCTTAAGGCTAAATATAGATCAGGTTGCACATTGCAACAAGCCTTATGGCTATATGTGGATTGGGTTGCACGACGTAACATGCCTTATGGCTATAAGTGGATCAGGTTGCGAGCCATAATAAGCCTTATGGCTAATATGGATCGGGCTCCACCCCGCAGCAGATACCGTACTGTGCTGAGTGATTGAGTGTAACGAGCGAGAATTGAGACAGTCAGATTGAGTGCTCTGAGAGTGTGAGTACTTGAGGTTTTCATTGTGTTGCATCACATACGGCATTCATATTGACATATAAATATAGAGATGTCATATTCCTCATATCAGTCACACTTGGCATATTTTATCTGTGTTGAACTTAATTGTTAAACATGGAAGCATGTCTACATTTTCTATATTGTTAAATTCTGTATTTTTACTGTATTGGTTGAGCTCATCACTGCTTTCAGCCCAAAGGTTAGACTTATTACTTATTGAGTTGGTTGTACTCACGCTACGCCCTGCACTTCGTGTGCAGATCTAGGTGTTTCTGGGCACAGTGGTTGCTGATCTTAGAGTTTTTGCTCGTTCGGAGATCATCGAAGTAGCTGCTTTGGCGGCCGTAGACCTTGACTCTCCTCTTCTATCTCTTAGTTTTACTTATGTTGTTCTACCTTTCTAGATGATGTTTCAGACAATGTTGTTGTATAGATGCTCATGTACTCAGTGACACCCGGGTTTTTGGGAAAATTATATTCGAGTCGTAGTTGTTTATATAAGCTATTTATGAGATTTATTACTGTTAAACTTGCTTTAGCTTAATTTTAATACAAAATGCCTAGTTTTATTATGAATGTTGGCTTCCCTAGCTCGTTGATAGGTGCCTTTACGACATGTCAAGTTTTGGATCGTGACAAGTTGGTATCAGAGCCTAGGTTACATAGGTCTCAAGAGTCATGATCAGGTTTAGTAGAGTCTTGGGATTCGGAACGGAGACTTTTGTACTTATCTTCGAGAGGCTGCCGAAACATTAGGAAAACTTCACTTTCTTGTATTTTTGTCGTGCGAATTTGTTGATTCCGGGCATTAAACTTCTATTATCTTATTCTCTCACAGATAGTGAGGACACGTGCTACTGGATCAGGCGGATGGACATATGTACCACCAGCTAGGGCCACAAGAGGTCGGGGTCGCGGTAGAGGCTGAGGTGCATCTCGTACAACAGCAAGAGCAGCACCTATAGACCCACTAGTTGCTCCAACTCAGGAGCAGACTCCAGATGTGGTTGAGTCGGCGGGACCAGCTCATGCACTACCTATGCCCATTGTGATTCCAGGCCTTCAAAAGGCTCTGGCCCATAGAGAGGGAGAGGATTAGGAGGTTTAGCCACTTCTCAGGCCGGGGGAGGTGCTCAAACTCCCACCGCACGTATTCCAGAGCAGGTGGTGCAGGGACTTCTAACACCGGGGGTATTGCCAGCCCAGTCGGTTGCAGTTGCTCAGGCCTAGGTGCGTCCCGTTATGAGTGATGAGGAGTAGAAGATACTAGGGAGATTTGGGAGGCCCAATCCTCCAACATTCAGTGGGGATGAGTTTAGGACGCTCAGGACTTCTTGGATAGGTGCCAGCGTATTCTTCACATGGCGGGTATTTTGGAGACTAGTGGGGTATCATTTACTACTTTTCAGCTGGGGTGTCAGCCTTTAGAAGTTAGGAGGTCTATGAGCGGAGTAGGCCAGTCAATGTTGCACCACTTTCATGGCATGAGTTCTCTGTCCTCTTCTTGGAGAAGTGCGTGCCACCGACTTGCAGAAAAGAGTTGCGTAGGCAGTTTGAGCATCTACACCAGGAGGGCATGTCTATGACCCAATATGAGATGAGTTTTTTAGACTTGGATCGTCACGCACTCTGGTTGGTTCCCATAGAGAGGGAGAGGATTAGGAGATTCATTGATGGCCTCCGCTAACAGTTGCATTTTGTTATGACTCGGGAGATTGCATCAGGTGCTAGGTTCGATGAGGTGGTTGATATTTCTCGGTGGCTAGAGTTGGTCTGTAGTCAGGAGCATGAGGAGAGGGAGTCCAAGTGGTCTCGTGATTTGGGTGATTTCAGCGGTGTTCCTTCTGGGGTCACTCCTACCATAATAGGGGTCATTCTTATAGGCCCACTTAGATGGCTCATCAGGTACATGGTGGTGCATCAGCTAGCCATGGTTCATACCGTGCTCGCTCGAGGCAGTCATCTCTCAGTGCTCTCCCAGCTCAGAGTTCATCTCATGCTCCTTCAATTCAGGGTTCATCTACACCAGGTTCTTCTAGTGGTTATTCTGGTTCTCGAGGTTCGATTCAGTCACCACCACCATTAATGGATAGGGGTTGCTACGAGTGTGCGGAGCTTGGGCATATCAGGAGGGAGTGTCCCAATCTCTTGGGAGGTCTAGTTCAGCAGAGAAGTCGGGCTACGACTTCTGCACCAGTAACTTCACCACTCGCTCAACCAGCTCGTGGTGGGGCTCAGGTAGCTAGAGGCCACCCTAGAGGGGGAGGTCAATCAAGTGTCAGTCAAGCTCGATTCTATGGTATTCCTGCCAGGCCAGAGGCCGTTGCTTCAGATACAACGATCATAGGTATTGTCTAAGTATGCCACAGGGATGCTTCTATATTATTTGACCCTGGTTCTACCTATTCGCATGTATCATCATATTTTGCTCGTTATTTGGATATGCCCCGTGAGTCCTTATCTCACTTGTTCATATGTCTATGCCGGTGGGCAATACTATTGTTGTGGACCGTGTGTATAGGTCATGTGTAGTGACTATTGGGGGATTGGAGACTAGAGTTGACCTCTTATTACATAGTATGGTTGATTTTGACGTGATTTTGGGCATGGATTGATTGTCTCCATGTCATGCTATTTTGGATTGTCACGCCATGACTGTGACGTTGGCAATGCCTGGGTTGCCAAGGATCGAGAGGAGAGATTCTCTAGATTATGTTACCAACAGGGTGATTTCTTACCTGAAGGCCCAACAGATGGTTATGAGAGACGTTGGTGCTGATACTCCTAATATTGATTTTGTCCCGGTAGTGGGAGACTTTTCGGATGCATTTCCTATAGACCTGTCGGGCATGCTACCCGACAGGGATATTGATTTTGTTATTGACTTGGTGTCGGGCACTCAGCATATTTCTATTCCTCTGTATCGTATGACAGCAGCAGAGTTGAAGGAATTGAAAGAGCAGCTTCAGCAGCTCCTTGATAAGGGGTTTATTCGGCCTAGTATGTCGCCCTGGGGTGTACCGGTTCTGTTTATGAAGAAGAAGGATGGTACTATGTGGATATGCATCGACTATAGGCAATTGAAAAAAGTTACAATCAAGAACAAGTACCCTTTGCCGCGCATTGATGATCTATTTGACCAGCTTCAGGGAGCGAGGGTGTTCTCTAAGATCGATTTGAGGTCTGGGTATCACCAGTTAAAGATTCGGGGCTCGTATATTCTGAAGATGAGATTCAGGATCCGCTACGGTCACTCTGAGTTCCTTGTGATGTCTTTTGGGCTGACCAATGCCCCAACAACATTCATACATTTGATGAACAGTGTATTTCAGCCATATCTTGATTCTATTGTCATAATAATCATTGATGATAGCTTGGTGTACTCACGTACCCAGGAGAAGCATGCCCAACATTTAAGGATTGTACTGCACAGATTGAGAGAGGAGAAGCTTTATGCCAAGTTCACCAAGTGTGAGTTTTTGCTTAGCTCGGTGGAGTTCTTGGGGCACCTGGTGTCCAGTGAGGGGATTAAGGTGGATCCAAAGAAGATAGAGGCGGTTCAGATTTGGCCCAGACCGTCTTCAACTACTGATATTTAGAGTTTTCTCGGCTTGGATGGAAATGATCGTCGCTTTGTGGAGGGTTTCTCGTCCATTCTAGCGCCTTTAGCCAAATTTACCCAGAAGGGTGCTCTATTCAGGTGGTCGGATAAGTGTGAGGAGAGCCTTCAGAGGCTCAATACTGTCATGAACACAACTCTAGTTCTAGTGTTGTCTTCAGCATCAGGCTTTTATACAGTGTATTGTGATACTTCTCGGATTGGTATTGGGTGTGTCTTGATGCAGGAGGGTAGGGAGATTGTTTATGCTTCACGCCATTTGAAGCCTTATGAGAAGAACTACCCTGTTCATTATTTGGAGTTGGCAGCCATCGTTTATGTGTTGAAGATTTGGAGGAATTATCTCTACGGTGTGTCATGTGAGGTATTTACGGGTCATCGGAGTCTCCAGCACTTGTTCAAACAATAGAATTTAAATTTGAGGCAGCGGAGATGGTTGGAACTGCTAAAGGACTATGATATTACCATTATGTATCATCTCGGGAAGGCCAATGTGGTGGCCGATGCCTTGAGTTGAAAGGCGATGAGTATGGGTAGCCTTGCACTCATTCTTGTTGGTGAGATACCACTTGCATCAGATGTTCAGGCCTTGGCCAACCAGTTCGTGAGATTAGATGTTTCAAAGCCCAGTCGGGTTCTAGCTTGTATGGTTTATAGGTCTTCCTTATATGATCGCATCTGAGAGTGTCAGTTTGATGATTCCCATTTGCTTGTCCTTAAGGATACGATTCAGCACGGTGATGCCAAGGAGGTTACTATTGGAGATGATGGGGTGTTGCCGATGTATGGTCGGATTTGTGTGTCTAATGTGGATGGGCTACGTGAGTTGATTCTTGAGGAGGCCCACAGTTTGCGGTATTCCATTCATGCGGGTGCCGCAAAGATGTATTAGGACTTGGGGCAGCACTGTTGGTGGAGGAGGATGAGGAAGGATATAGTGGGGTTTGTAGCCCGGTGCCTAAATTAGAGATCGGGTGGATTGCTTCAGAGGCTTGAGATTCCGGAGTAGAAATAAGAGCATATCACCATGGATTTCTTAGTTGGGCTCCCACGGTTTTCGAGGAAGTTTGATGCTATTTGGGTGATTGTGGATCAGTTGACCAAGTCCGCGTATTTTATTCTAGGTGGGACTACTTATTCTTCGGAGCGGTTGGCTGAGATCTACATCCGGGAGATTGTTCACCTTCACGGTGTACCGGTGTCCATCATTTCAGATCGGGGTATGCAATTTACATCGCAATTTTGGAGAGCAGTGCAGTGAGAGCTAGGCACATAAGTGGAGTTGAGTACAACATTCCACCCTCATACGGACGGACAGTCTGAGCGCACTATTCAGATATTGGAGGATATGCTACCCGCTTGTGTCATAGATTTTGGGGGTTTTTGGGATTAGTTTTTGCCTCTTGCTGAGTTTGTTTACAACAACAGCTATCAATCGAGCATTCAGATGGCTCCGTATGAGGCTTTGTATGGGAGACGGTGTCAGTCTCCAGTGGGTTTTTTTAAGCCGGGTGAGGCTAGGCTATTGGGTACTGACCTAGTTCAGGATGCTTTGGAAAAGGTTAAATTGATTTAGGATCGACTTCACATGGCACAGTCTACACAGCCGATAAAAAGGTTCGCGATGTTGCTTACATGGTAGGGAAGAAGGTACTACTCAAGGTTTCACCCATGAAGAATGTTATGAGGTTCTGGAAGAAGTGCAAGTTGAGCTCTCGGTACATTGGTTCGTTTGAGGAGCTTGAGAGGATTGGAGAGGTGGGTTACAAGCTTGCGTTGCCGCCTAGTCTGTCGAGTGTTCACCTAGTGTTCCATGTTTCTATGCTCCAAAAATATGTTGGCGATCTGTCTCATATTTTGGATTTCAGCACGGCTCAGTTGGATGGTGATGTGACTTACGATGTGGAGTCGGTGGCCATTTTGGACCGGCAGGTTAGAAAGTTGAGGTCAAAGAACATAGCTTTAGTAACGATGTAGTGGACAGGTCAGCCAGTTGAGGAGGCTACTTGGGAGACCGAGCGGGATATGTGGAGCAGATATTCACACATATTTGAGACTCCATGTATGATTCTAGACCCGTTCGAGGACAAACGTTTATTTAAGAGGGGGAGGATGTAATGACCCGGCCAGTTGTTTTGAGTGTTGGAGTCCCATTCCCCCATTTACTACTTATTCTAGGCTCAATTCTTGTTACGTGACTTTCTGGGGTAGTTGGTTTGATTCTGGAGACGTTTTGGAATGAAGTGGAACACTTAGTCCCAAGTTAGGAAGCTTAAGTTGAAAGAGTTGCCCGAAAGTTGACTTATGTGTAAACGGATCCGGAATGGAGTTTTGATTGTTCTGATAGGTCCGTAGGGTGATTTTGGACTTAGGAGAATGTGCGGATATTGATTTGGAGGTCCGTAGTCGTATTTGGCTTGAAATGGCGCAAGTTGGAAAATTAGAAGTTTGACCGAGAGTTGACTTTATGGTTACCGATCTCGAATTTTGGTTCCTGAAGTTGGAATAGATCTATTGTGTCAATTATGACTTGTGTGCTAAATTTGAGGTCAGTCGGAGTTGATTTGATAGGTTTCGGCATCGATTGTAGAAGTTGGAATTTCTCAGTATTCATTAGACTTGAATTGGGGTGCGATTTGTGTTTTTGATGGTGTTTGATATGATTTGAGGCCTCAACTAAATCGTATTGTGTTTTAGGACTTGTTTCTATGTTTGGTTGAGGTCATGGGGGCCTCGGGTGGATTTAGGATGGTTAACGGATCAAATTTTGAACTTAAGGCCTTCTGGACTGGTGTGATCGCACTTGCGAAGATCATGGTCACAGGTGCAAGGCCGCAGAAGTGAAGGAGGGTATCGCAGAAGTGAGTTTGGCAGGGATGCTGATGGGTCGTAGGTGCGAGGGAAATACCGCATCTACGAGCCTGTAGATGCATGTGTGGTTTCGCAGAAGCGGAGGGTGAGCTGGAACTGGAAGTTTGCAAAAGTGAATCTTGTTGCACAGGAGCGAGTCTGCAGATGTGGGACTTTGACCGCAGAAACGGTGGGGTGTTGTTTAAGTGAGTTCCGCAGAAGCGATGAAATGGTCGCAAGTGAGGAAGGCCTGGACAGAATTATATTAGAAGTGTTTCCGTGATTTTGTCATTTTGGACTTTGCAAGCTCGAATTAAGGCGATGTTTGAGAGGGGTTTCGAGTGATTTCTTGAGGTAAGCCACTTTTGTCATTTGTATTCAATAAGCTTGATTAACCATTGAATATTCCACCTAGTTTATGTGTTTTTAAGGTGGAAGTTTGGGAGTTTTGGGCTAGGGATTGGAGAGTTAAATTTGGGGATTTGAGTGACGATTTGGTGTCGGAATTTGGTAAATTTGGTATGATTGGACTCGTGGTTGAATGTGTGTTCAGATTCTGTAACCTTTGTTGGATTCCAAGACGTGGGCCCGGGGTTGACTTTTGAGTTGACTTTTTGACTTTTGTTTAAGAACATAGCATTTTCATATGGAATTGATTCCTATAGCTCGCGTTGATTGTATCAAATTGTTTTTGGCTAGATTTGAGACGTTCGGAGGCCGATTCGCGAGGCAAGGGCTTTTTGGAGTAGTTATTTGCACTGTTTGAGGTAAGTAACACTTCTAAACTTGGTTCTGAGGGTACAAATCCCTGAATTATGTGTTATGTGATTAGTGTTGAGGTGACGCACATGCTGGGTGATGGGCGTGTAGGTGTGAACCGTAGAAATTGTGATCCGAATGATTCTGTGGTATTATGTAGTCATCAGACCTTGTAGCCATTCATATGATCTTTATGTGTGAGAGTAATTAAGCTCCCGATTCATGTTAGAAACCATGTTAGGCTATATGTTTGTCCTGTTGAGACCCACTGTGGCCGTTTTTGCTATTGAATTATTTGCTTAGATGGCAATTTTATACTCAGTCACATCCATTATTTGCATATCATATCTCAGTCTCTACTACTATTATTGTTGTGTCATATATCATTGTTTGGGCTAATTGGCATGAGATTTGTGAGCCTGAGAGACTGGAGAGATTGATGACTGAGTGAGGCTAAGGGCTTGATTGTGAGTAATATTGCATGCTGCAACAAGTCTTATGACTATATGTGAATCGGGTTGCACACCGCAACAAACCTTATGGCTATATGTGGAACGGGTTGCATGTCGCAACAAGCCTTATGGCTATATGTGGATTGGGTTGCACACCGTAACAAGCCTTTTAGCTATATGTGGATCGGGATGCACGCCGCAATAAGCCTTATGTCTATATGTGGATCGGGTTGCATGTCGCAACAGGCCTTATGGCCAATGTGGATCGGGTTGCATGCCGCAGCAGGTACCGTACTATACTGAGTGACTGAGTGTGGCGAGCGAGAATTGAGACACTCAGATTGAGTGCTCTGAGAGTATGAGTACTTGAGGTTTTCATTGTGTTGCATCACATACGGTATTCATATCGGCATATAAATAAAGAGATGTCATATTCCTCATTTCAATCACACTTGGCAGATTTTATCTGTGTTGAACTTAATTGTTCAACCTGGAAGCATGTCTACATTTTCTGCATTATGAAACTCTGTATTTTTACTGTATTGGTTGATCTTGTCACTTCTTTCATCCCAAAGGTTAGATTTGTTACTTATTGAGTTGGTTGTACCCACGCTACACCCGGCACTTCGTGTACAGATCCAAGTATTTTCGGGCATAGTGGTTGTTGATCTTGGAGTTTTTGCTCGTTTGGAGATCATCGAGGTAGCTGTTTTAGCATCCGCAGACCTTGACTCTCATCCTTTACCTCTTAGTGTTACTTATGTTGTTCTATATTTCTAGATGGTGTTTCAGACTATTTTATTGTATAGATGCCCATGTACTCAGTGACACCCGTGTTTTTGGGAAAATTGTATTCAAGTCGCAGTTGTTTATACCAAAATGCCTAGTTTTATTATGAATGTTGACTTTCCTAGCTCGGTGATAGGCTCCTTCACGACATGTGAAGTTTTGGGTCGTGACATCATCCAGTTAAGGAGGCTACTTGGGAGACCGCGCGGGAGATGCGGGGCAACTATCCGTACCTATTTGAGACTCCATGTATGATTCTAGACCCGTTCGAGGTCGAACATTTGCTTAAGAGGGGGAGAATGTAACAATCCGGCCAGTCATTTTGAGTATTGTAGCCCCGTTCCCTCATTTATTACTTATTCTCTGTTTGTTTATTATTATGTTACTTTCCAGGGTGGTTGGTTTTGTTCCGAGGATGTTTTAGAATGAATTGGACACTTAGACCCAAGGTTGGAAGCCTAATGTAAGATCCCGTAAAAATATTTCCTAATGACTTAAGATTTTAAAGTGCACCAACGGTATTTGAGAATAACATATTTAAGTATTAAAGGAGACCTATGGTATAGAGCCACATCATTTTGAAATGATAATGTATGTTTAAGGTATGTTGGAACATACTAAGGAGTTTTGTGAATGGCAAGAACTTGTGTGGAGCAAGTTAGATACATTAACTGGAAAGGATGTTTCAATTGGCATAATACCACACTTCAAATGCATAGAACTCCATCAATATCATGACTTAGGTGGTGATATACCTATCACATTAACTCCCTCTGAGTGTAGTTTCTAACACATCAAGCCGTTTTTCATTTGGATATTTCTACATAAAGTTATGACCATTTTACCGAACATATGCCATATGCGCGGCCGCGCATATTAGAGGGTATTCTGCCTCAGGTGTGCGACCAGATGCGCGACCGCGCACGTAGGAGCCCATTTAATACCCCTAAGGCCGGGTAGAGAGAGGGGTTATGTCATTTTTGAGCTAAAACCCGATATCTTTAGAGAGAAGTGAGAGTGTTCTAGAGAGAGGAAGAAGCTCAAGTGTTTTGTTCATCAAGATCTTGTTCAAGCCTTGAAATCCAACAAGGAAATCTCACAAGATCTTCACTCAAGAGGTAAGATTCAAACCCCTAGTCTTCAATTTCGAGTTTGGGGAAAAAGATGGATGATTGGAGTATGATTCTTGGGTGTAAAGAGTATTATTTATATATGCTTGTACTAATAAGGTTTGTGGGAAGATTGTTGAGCTCAAATAAGTAAAGATTGGGTTGTGAAATGAAGGAAATTTGTAGAAGAACCTTGTAGCCAAATTTGCACACCTAGTGTTTGATAAAATGCTCAAATGAGCTGAAACCACGAATATCTTCCTAATTTGTGTTCAATTTTGTTATGTCTCAAAATAGATTGGGATTGCTAGGATTTTCGAAACGTCGTAGTAATTTAAGGAAAGCTCTAAATGAAGTATGTTGGCTAAACTAGTCTCTTAGAATTGAATTTCATGATGTTCCCATAAGTTTCAACTATGGTTGTCTCAAGTTCCTTATTCTATGTTCTGAGATGTTCCCAATATATTCGATTGTCCCGAATAAGCAAAGTGTCGAGAATTATGTATTCAAAACGTGTTACGATTGTTTCTATCACATTATGTTATCCTTTGGGAATGTGTTCAAGAATGATATGTGTATTAAAATTCTATGTCTTTGAGTCATGTTTCAAATGAAGCCTATGATGCCAAATTATGTGAGAAAATCTCAATATGCTTAAGACTCTTAATTGCTCGTATATGTAGCTAAAGTCTTGATTGAAAATGCCTTATTGTTAATAATCTATAAAGATGGTTGGAAGTGAAATAAGTGAGTTGGAGGTATCAAGTGTGGCCAACGTGCCAAGGATGAAAATTATACTTGTGGCCAATTGTACCAATGAAATGAAATGATGTGAGAAAGGTTATGAAATGAGCCTTGATTCAACTATTCCGAATTGACTTCGAAAATAGATTTGCCTAAAACCTTATGTACTCAAGTCATGCCCAAATGTGACTATTTTATCTAATGATATGCTTTGTAAGTATTTCCAATGTGTTTTGAACTCTTATATATTCATGAGTTGAAATGGTGTATTGCCCTTTTTGGGAGAAGTATTTCAAAAATAAATGATGTGTTACTAGTTTACGATTTTAACTTGTACTTCGATTGCCAATCATTTTACTCCATTTCTTGAAAAAATATTCATTGTGTTTAAAGTCTTCATTACTAGTGAACCTAAAGTTGTGATTTCCGAAATATTATATATGTTGATATTTATGATGACGATCCATGAAAGGATAGAAATAAAGGTGTGGAATATGAAATACGGCCATTGTGCCATGAATGAAGAATCATATGTATGGCCAAGAAAGTCAATGAGATAATGATGTTGTAAGAGGATGAAAATGCCAATGAGGCTATAAATGGTGTGAAATGTTATGAGGTAAATGCATTTGTATTGTTGTTTCCTTTGTAAGCAAATCAAAAATATTTTTGGGAGTATCGATAGTCACCGAGGAAGGGTAGGTTGAATTACCTAACCCCGAAACTACATGTGCCGGTGTAGGAATGGATTGTAATTATTCCCCTTATTTGGGATGAGATTGATATGATAAAATTATTCCCCTTAATTGGGATGAGATGATTGATAGAAAAGGATGATGTCGATCCACACGGTATTGTGGTGAGACGGCCTAGCCGATCGGGTCGTGATTGGACACCATGCCACACACATGGTGGTGATTGCTTTGGAAATTGTAATTGAAATTGTGATTGTGGTTGATGTCTCTAATGAGATGGCCTAGCCGATCGGGTCATGATCGGACTTCGTGGTAAAAGTACGGTGGTATTGGTATTGAGAGTGATTGTGGTTGATGTCTCTAATGAGATGGCATAGCCAATTGGGTCGTGATCGGACTCCATGCTAAAAGTACGGTGGTATTGGAATTGAGAGTGATTGTGGTTGAAGTCTCTAATGAGATGGCCTAGTCGATCGGGTCGTGATCAGACTCCGTGCTAAAAGTACGGTGGTATTAGTATTGTGAATATTGGTACTGTGAACGGTGGTATTGGTACTGTGAATATTGGTATTGAGAACAGTGGTATATCGGTACTAAAGATCTCCCAACCAAAAATAATATTATCTTCGTATTTCGGAAATTAATATGTTTTAACTTGGAAATTGGATATCAGTGATTGTTGATTGTTGTTTCCATGGTTTTCCCTTTTATGTCGGCATTCTATTTTGAAAGAGGACAGTTAGCTTTACATACTAGTACTATTCCATATGTACTAATGTCCCTTTTGCCGGGGGTGTTGTATTTTCAATAGATGCAGGTGGTTCATCAGCAGGCAGCTTTGGTCCTCGTTAGCAGTCACTCTCTATTCAGCAGGTTTTGGTGAGCCCTACTCTAATCCGGGCATGATGTCATTTGAATTATACATTGTGTTTTAAGGTATAACCGGGGCCTTGTTGTCGGCATTTCCATACTACTCTTCTGTTGTACTTAGAGGCTCCGTAGACAGGTTGTGGGTGGTGTTTGATATCGGGAATCGAACTAGAGATGTTGGTATTTGGAAAACATGTTTTTTCATTATAACTATAAACTTGTAATAATTTGAAAATTATGAATAAACATGCTAATGTAAATGAAATGGGAGTTGTTAATGAAATCTTTTCAGTGTTTGATTAATGGAGTGCATCTCCTCTTTATTCATCGATGAGTTTGAGTAGAAGGAAATCTAACAGGCTTGCTCGGTCGGGTTCACTCGGTTGAGCGCCGGTCGCGATCTACGAGTTTGGGGCGTGACAAACTTGGTATCAGAGCCTAAGGTTTTAAAGTGTCTTAGGATGTCTCGGAGTCGTGTCTAGTAGAGTCCTTCTTATAGGTGTGTTGTTGACCACATCTATAATGAGGAGGCTACTTGGACATTTAGGAATTTCACACTTCTTTGATACTCCATATTGTGCGATAGAGCTAAATATAGGAAGATAAATTCCTCGTCATGTCTCATTTTCCATATGAGTAACCTACGGGTTCGAGGCGGCAAGGAGGGAATTAAAGAACCAGTTGCTAAGGGAGGTGTCCTTGTCCCTATTAATGTTATCGCGCCACCGGATCATGTGATGAGAACACCTAAGAAATGAACGAGGATTGTTGGCACCAATAAGCCAGAATGCTTTATATGTAAGAAGCGCCACTCAGGTTCATGTTGGATGAATCTTGAAATACGTTATGGCTGTGGAAAGAGGGGGAACCAGAAAATCAAATGCCCTGGTTTGGATACACCCATCCCGGTCTGCCCGACACGCGGGAAGGAATATTTGGCGTCGTGTTGTGAGTATGCTCAGGAGCGTGTTAGGGGTGGCAGGCTTGGGAAATTCCTTGTTTTATATGTACATCTATATTTAAGAGCCTTCATAAACACGGTCTTAACAAGACGTTGAATCACAAAACATTGCATGTACTTACTTTCTGAACGAGATGAATTATTCATGAAGCCACTCTATCACAAATTCTCTTATTTACAACCTTGTGAGAAATTGAGTTTTATAATGATTTCCTATAATGGGTTATAAACCTAGGTTAATACTTCCCACTGCTTCCCTAAACTCTCAACAAGGGACTATACCTGATGAATTTCTTACAAGAACCTTTTGATTAAAATGGATAGCATCTGCTCACGTGTGCTTATGCATGCACGGTCATTAAGTTTACCTATGTGGCATCAAATCCAATGTAAGGCACCCTAGTGTCGAGATCTTTCTTGAGCTAGTCTCTTTCTCCTGTGCACGTGACTCATATGGTTAGAACTGTCACTTTATTCCTTTATGAATAGTATCATGAATCCTTTTCATTGTCTAGTAACATGAGAGCATATCTCAGCACCTATCATATGTGTACCTGTCAATTGAAAGGGGTCACTTGTCCGCATAAAAGTTTCTAGAAATTTGAGATTTTCACAAATTTGTCACAGGAAGATCTTATGGTTCACCCATGTCAGTATGACTTTCATGTCCACCTAGATCATGCCTGAATAAGTAACTCACATTTTTCCTAGCATTGTAGGTTCCCATGAAGTGGCCTAGTATTGCAGCTTGAGAGTTGTTATGGCAGAAACATGTCTAGCTCATAGCAAAGTGTACATTCTCTCTAACCAATACATGATTTCATCCAAACATTAAGATGTCCTAGCTACATGGTTTCACTCATGTGTGGTTGAAAGTTAAGCAGCCTTACAACAAGTTTTCCTCCCCGCTTCATGTGGATGTGTCAGATTCTGGCACATATGATGAGCACATTGAATTGAAAGACAAATTCGTCGTATCTCTAGTCCTCTCATATAGGATCAACTATTGGCAAAGGTTAAGTTGTGAGAATGATAATAATCTCACAAGTGTTCAACTTCTTTTTCATCCCCATGGGCTTGTGACATAGATTCTCTGTGTCAGTTAATGTTAAGAGCGTAATGCAATTTCATGCATTTTGAAACCCATATCACATTTGGGGTGCCAAAATATTCCCATTTCGAGTTAAACTGATCTTCCCTACATTCCAACAGGTGACTGGTGTCACGTAATTGGCTATTTCTCTTTAAGGACTTCTATTGCCGAACAAGGCACATATGGAATGAAACAATTATTGTTGTCCTTTTCATGACTCATAGTCTTCCAAGAATAACTGACGTTAATGTCTTTATCCTCCCGACCATGCCTCCCATGTGTTACATGTCTAAAGTAACTCATTTCTTTTAAATCTCAGAAGCATGAACATGGTCTCTACATTATAGATGCCTACTAGGCAACTCTATGCCTCATTTGTCGAATTAATGATGTCATCACAATGATTAACCATGTTAGCACTATTGGTAGTAATCTTCATGTCTCTTAGGATATAACCTCTTGAAATTCCATGCTCAGCACGTTGATGGATTCTTGGAAAAAAAAATTCCAGCACAATCTCGGACCTCGTTGTTCCTATTTATAGTAACCTATGGGGATTGAAGGTTCAAACATGTCAAAGAAGAAGAAGCATCCCGTGATCAAATATATTGGATAGGAAGTTTTATTGTAATATTCAATCTAGCACATTTTAGAGTAATTATTGGAGGTCGCCAAAGGTTTAGTTTGGGTGTTCGGCGTAGGGGTTTAGAGTTGAAGAAAGCGAACGAGTTATTCTCGAGATTTTCTCTAGGAATATATTGGGTGAATTTTTAAGGAAGGTAAAGTATGTGTAGTCACATTAGGCCTTATGGAATATTGAAGGAAATAAGCCAAAATATGAGTATGATGTTTTCCCATCGTTGTCCTCCATGCACCCGATGCATCGTGTATCTAGGTTCCAGAAGGTAGTTGGGAATCCTTTGCCTGTCATTCCGGTGGAAACTATTGAAGGTGAAGTTTATCAGTAATTGGCTTATAAGAGATACCTAGTTGTCATCCTTGTTAGATAAGTCCAAAAATTGAGATCTTCCTCCGTCAAAGTAAAGGAAGTATTCTCACTTGCCTGTATAACCAAATGGTTGTGGTTAAAAAGGGTACTTGTTATGTGTTATGATTTAAATAAGTGCAACTCATGTTTAGATACCACTTCTGTTAATGTAATTCCCTTAATGTTGAGATCAGTGTTGTTGATTGTTGATTGTTGTTTCCATGCTTTTCCCTTTTATGTTGGCATTCTATTTTGAAAGAGGACAATTAGCTTTACATACTAGTACTATTCCATATGTACTAACGTCCCTTTTGTCGGGGGTGTTGCATCTTCAATGGATGTAGGTGGTTCATTAGCAGGCAGCTTTGGTCCTCGTTAGCAATCACTCTCTATTTAGCAGGTTTTGGTGAGCCCTACTCTATTCCGGGCATGATGTCATTTGAGTTGTACATTGTGTTTTAAGGTATAGCCGGGGCCTTGTTGCCGGCATTTTCATACTACTTTTCTATTGTACTTAGAGGTTCCGTAGACAGGTTGTGGGTGGTGTTTGATATGGGGAATCGAACTAAACATGTTGGTATTTGGCAAACATGTTTCTTCATTATATCTATAAACTTGTAATAATTTGAAAATTATGAATGAAGATGCTAATGTAAATGAAATGGGAGTTGTTAATGAAATCTTTTCAGTGTTTGATTAATGGAGTGCATCTCCTCTTTATTCATCGATGAGTTTGGGTAGAAGGAAATCTAACAGGCTTGCTCGGTCGGGTTCACTCGGTTGAGCGCCGGTCGCGATCCACGAGTTTGGGGCGTGACAAACTTGGTATCAGAGCCTAAGGTTTTAAAGTGTTTTAGGATGTCTCGGAGTCGTGTCTAGTAGAGTCCTTCTTATCGGTGTGTTGTTGACCACATCTATAATGAGGAGGCTACTTGGACATTTAGGAATTTCACACTTCTTTGATACTCCATATCGTGCGATAGAGCTAAATATAGGAAGATAAATTCCTCGTCATGTCTCATTTTCCATATGAGTAACCTACGGGTTCGAGGCAGCAAAGAGGGAATGAAATAACTAGTTGCTAAGGGAGGTGTCCTTTTCCCTATTAATGTTATCGCGCCACCGGATCATGTGATGAGAACACCTAAGAAATGAACGAGGATTGTTGGCACCAATAAGCCAGAATGTTTTATATGTAAGAAGCGCCACTCAGATTCATGTTGGATGTCTCTTGAAATACGTTATGGCTGTAGGAAAATGGGGCACCAGAAAATCAAATGCCCTGGGCTGGGTACACCCATCCCGGTCTGCCCGACATGCGGGAAGGAACATTTGGCATCGTGTTGTGAGTATGCTCAGGAGCGTGTTAGGGGTGGCAAGCTTGGGAAATTCCTTGTTGTATATGTACATCCATATTGAAGAGCCTTCATAAACATGCTCTTAACAAGACGTTGGATCACAAAACATTGCATGTACTTACTTTATAGACGAGGCGCATTATTCATGAAGCCACTCTATCACAAATTCTATTATTTACAACCTCATTACAAATTGAGTTCTATAATGATTTCCTTGAATTGGGTTATAAACCTAGGTTAATATTTCTCACTGCTTCCCTAAATTCTCAACAAGGGACTATAATTGATGAATTTCTTACAAGAACCTTTTGATTCAAATGGATAGCATCTGCTCACTTGTGCTTATGCATGCACAGTCATTAAGTTTACCTATGTGGTATCAAATCCAATGTAAGGTAGCCTAGTGTCGAGATCTTTATTGAGCTAGTCTCTTTCTCATGTGCACGTGACTCATATGGTTTGAACAGTCACTTTACTGCTTTATGAATAGTATCATGAATCCTTTTCATTGTCTAGTAACATGAGAGCATATCTCAGCACCTATAATATGTGTACCTATCAATTGAAAGGGGTCACTTGTCCGCCTAAATGTTTCTGGGAAATTTGAGATTTTCACAAATTTGTCACAGGAAGATCTTATGGTTCTCCCATCTCAGTATGACTTTCATGTCCACCTAGATCATGCCTGAGTGAGTAACTCACATTGTTCCTAGCATTGTAGGTTCCCATGAAGTGGCCTAGTATTGCAGCTTGAGAGTTGTTATGGCAAAATCATGTCTAGCTCATAGCAAAGTGTACATTCTCTCTAACCAATACATGATTTCATCCAAACATTAAGATGTCCTAGCTACATGGTTTCACTCGTGTGTGGTTGAAAGTTAAGCAGCCTTACAACGAGTTTTCCTCCCTGCTTCAGGTGGATGTTTCAGATTCTGGCACATATGATGAGCATATTGAATTGAAAGACAAATTCATCGTATCTCTAGTCCTCTTATATAGGATCAACTATTGGCAAAGGTTAAGTTGTGAGAATGATAATAATCTCACAAGTGTTCAACTTCTTTTTCATCCCTATAGGCTTCTGACATAGATTCCCTGTGTCAGTTAATGTTAAGAGCGTAATGCAATTTCATGCATTTTGAAACCCATATCATATTCGGGGTGCCAAAATATTCTCATTTCGAGTTAAACTGATCCTCCCTACATTCCAAGAGATGACTGGTGTCACGTAATTGGCTATTTCTCTTTCAGGCCTATTATTGCCGAACAAGGCACATATCGAATGAGACAATTGTTGTTGTATTTTTCATGACTCATAGTCTTCCAAGAATAACTGACGCTAATGTCTTTATCCTCCCGACCATGCCTCCCTTGTGTTACCTGTCTAAAATAAGTCATTTCTTTTAAATCTCAGAAGCATGAACATGGTCCCTACATTATCAATGCCTACTAGGCAACTCTATGCCTCATTTGTCAAATCAATGATATCATCACAATGATTAATAATGTCAACACTATTGGTAGTAACCTTCATGTCTCTTAGGATATAACCTCCTGAAATTCCCTGCTCAGCACGTTGATGGATTCTTGAAAACAAATTCCAGCCCAATCTCGGACCTCGTTGTTCCTATTTATAGTAACCTATTGGGGTTGAAGGTTCAAACATGTCAAAGAAGAAGCATCATCCCGTGATCAAATATATTGGATAGGAAGTTTTATGGTAATATTCAAGCTAGCACATCTTAGAGTAATTGTTGGAGGTTGCCAAAGGTTTAGTCTGGGTGTTCGGCGTAGGGATTTAGAGTTGAAGAAAGTGAACAGGTTATTCTCAAGATTTTCTCTTGGAATATATTGGGTGAATTGTTAAGGAAGGTAAAGTATGTGTAGTCACATTAGGCCTTATGGAATATTGAAGGAAATAAGCCAAACTATGAGTATGATGTTTTCCCATTGTTGTCCTCCATGCACCCGATGCATCATGTATCTAGGTTACAAAAGGTTGTTGGGAATCCTTTGCCTTTCATTCCGGTGGAAACTATTAAAGGTGAAGTTAATGAGTAATTGGCTTATAAGAGATACCTAGTTGTCATCCCTGTTAGATAAGTCCGGAAATTGAGATCTTCCTCCGTTAAAGTAAAGGAAGTATTCTCACTTGCTTGTATAAGCAAATGGTTGTGGTTCAAAAGGGTACTTGTTATGTGTTATAATTTAAATAGGTGCCACTCATGTCTAGATACCACTTTTGTTAATGTAATTCCCTTAATGTTGAGATCAATGTTGTTGATTGTTGATTGTTGTTTCCATGGTTTTCCCTTTTATGTTGGCATTCTATTTTGAAACAGGACAGTTAGCTTTACATACTAGTACTGCTCTATATGTACTAATGTCCCTTTTGTCGGGGGCGCTGCATCTTCAATGGATGTAGGTGGTTCATCAGCGGACAGCTTTGGTCCTCGTTAGCAGTCACTCTCTATTCAGCAGATTTTGGTGAGACCTACTCTATTCCGAGCATGATGTCATTTGAGTTGTAAAATGTTTTTTAAGGTATAGACGGGGCCTTATTGCCAACACTTCCATAATACTCTTCTGTTGTAGTTAGAGGCTCCGTAGACAGGTTGTGGGTGGTATTTGATATGGGGAATTGAACTATAGATATTGGTATTTGGAAAACATGTTTTTTCATTATATCTATAAACTTGTAATAATTTGAAAATTATGAATGAAACTGCTATTCGAAATGAAATGTGAGTTGTTAATGTAATCTTTTCAGTGTTTGATTAATGGAGCGCATCTCCTCTTTATTCATCGATGAGTTTGGATAGAAGGAAATCTAGCAGGCTTGCTCGGCTGGGTTCTCTCGGTTGAGCGCTGGTCGTGCTCCCCGAGTTTGGGGCGTGACACCTAAGTTGAAAGAGTTGACTAGATGTTGACTTACGTGTAAACGACTCCGGAATGGAGTTTTGATAGTTCAAATAGCTCTATATGGTAATTTTTGACTTAGGAGTACGTCTAGTTTTTGATTTGGAGGTCCGTAGGTCGTTTTGGCTTGAATTGGTGAAAGTTGGAACGTTGAAGGTTTAGAAAGTTAGAGAAGTTTGACCGAGAGTTGACTTTGTTGTTACTAGGAACGTATTCTGGTTTTCAGAGTTGGAATAGGTTCGTTGTGTTATTTATGACTTATGTGCAAAATTTGAGGTCAATTGGAGTTGATTTGGTGTGTTTCAGCATTGTTCTTAGAAGTTGAAAGTTCAATAGTTCATTAGGATTGAATTGGGATGTGATTCATGTTTTCGATGATGTTTGAGGTGATTTGAGGCTTCAGCTAAGTTTGTATAATTTTTTAGAATGTGTTGTTATGTTTGGATAGGGACCTGGGGGCCTCGAGTGGGAATCAAATTGATTGCGGATTGCGTTTGGCCTAGTTGAGTTGCTAAAATTTCTGATGTTCGATTTCCTCTTACTCGATCATGTGACAGGGTTCGCGATCATGTAGGTTTATTTCTGGCAGGGGGCTTTTTGTGCTATGCATTCACGAGTCTGTGTATGCAATCACAAAGCTTTGGTTGTTTGTGCATCACGAACGCGGGTGTTGGGGCGCATCCGCAAAGAAGGAGAGGGAGGCCTGGGAAGCCCACGCGATTGCTCTTCGCGATCGCGAGAGGGAGTATGCGATCGCGTAGGTTTGAGATTCTGTGCATCGCATTCGCGACTGGTGTTCCACATTCGTGTAGTTCATTTTTTAGGGCAGCATTTTTTTGTTCTTCGCGATCACGATAGACTTTCTGCGATCGCGAAGAGGAACAATTGGACAGACTATTTAATTTTAAAAAATGAGAGTTATAGTATTATTTCACATTTGGACTTTGGGAGCTCGGATTGAGGCGATTCTTGAACGTATTTTCAAGGATTTGATTGGGGTAAATAATTCTAACTGGGATTTGATTAATATACATGAATCTATCATTATTTTTACCATTTAATTAGTTTTTTGGGTTGGAAAAATTGTTGAAAATTGTACAAACTTCATAAACTATATTTTGAGGATTTGAAAGGTGATTTGAGGTCGCAATTGGATGATTTTGGTATGGTTGGACTCGTCATTGAATGGGTATTCGGATTTTGTAAATTTTGTCGGATTCCGATACGTGGGCCCGGGGTTGACGTTTTGGGTTTTTTTTACTTTGGTTAAAGAACTTAGCTTTATCGTATATGATCAATTCCTATAGCTTGTATTGATTGTATTAAGTTTTTTGTGGTTAGATTCGAGTTATTCGGAGGCCGATTCGCGAGGCAAGGGCTTGTTGGAGTTGTGATTTGCATAGTTTGAGGTAAGTAACACTTCTAAACTTGGTACTGAGGGTATGAATCCCTGAAATACATGTTATGTGGTTGGTGTTGAGGTGACACACATGCTAGGTGACAGGCGTGTGGGCGTGCACCGTAAAAATTGTGACTCGGTTGATTCTGTGGTACCGTGTAGTTATCAAACCTTATTGCTATTCATGTAATCCCTACGAGTTAGAGTTAATGAGCTACAATCCATGTTAGAAATCATGTTTAGGCTATGTGTTTATTCCGTTGGGACCTGTTGAGGTCATTTATGCTATTGAATTATTTGCTTAAACTGTAATTTTATACTCAGCCACATTCATCATTTACATATCATACCTTAGTGTATGTTTTCATTTATTGTTACATCATATTATCATTGTTTGGGCTGCTTGGCATGTGATTTGTGAGCCTAAGAGACTGGAGAGATTGATGACTGAGTTGGGGCCCGAAGTCTGGATTGTGAGTGATATTTATAGGATCGGGTTGTACGCTGCAGCAAGCTTTACTGATTCATGATGGGATCGGCAACAGGCTTTATTAATTCATGATGGAATTGGGTTGCATGCCGCAGCAGGCCATGCTGCCCGATATTAGCACTTGGGAGGATCCGCCCCTCCGGATTCTGACATACCAGCAGTTAGCGCGGGTACCGTACAGTGCTGAGTGATTGAGAGTGATGAGTGAGGAGTGTGAGACAGTTAGATTGAGTACTCTGAGAGTGTGAGTACATGAGTTTATCACTATGATACATTACATGTGATATGCACATTTGACATGTAGACATAGAGATGTAACATTTCTCATATCAGTTATACTTGGCATATTTTATCAATGTTGGGCTTCAACTGTTAAACTTAATAGCATGTCTACATTTTTGCACTGCGTATGAATTGATTATTGAATTTCTTTGAGTTATTGCTGTCAATTCCCTGTTATATATGTACTGTTATTAACTGGATTTGGATTGTACCTTTATGAGCTCGTCACTGCTTTCAGCCTAAGGTTAGTCCTGTTACTTGTTGAGTACATTGGGTCTGTTGTACTCATACTACACTCAGTACTGTGTGCAGATCTAGGTACATCTGGACTCAGTGGTTGCTAGACTCGGAGTAGTATTGGCTGTGAGACATTTGAGATAGATGCTTTGACACCCGCAAACCTCGACTCTCCTTCTTTTCAGTTTTATTCTATACTTTTCTATCTTTCAGACAATTGTATTAGAGATTTAGACTGTGTTGACACTTAGTAGCTCATGTACTCGGTGACACCCGAATTTTGAGGATTTTGTATTTGAGTCGCAGTTATTCTTATCGGTTATTTATGAGATTTGGATCGTGACAATTGGGCCATTAATGCTGGCCCAATTTGTTTGAAAAAATTAGCATGCCTCCTGTTTCACTCTTCTAATTTCCAAATTAAATACTTTCATTTAATCACCCTAATTAAGACTAAATTGTAAAATTGAACTAGCTATTTGTTTTACCTAATACTTTACTACTTAAACAATTAGCTAAAACATTATACCTAAAAATGTAAAAACAAAACAAAAGCAACTAATGCGTTTTTTGTGATTTTAATGTATTTTAATAATGCAATTAAAATGTGACTAACCCTTAGAAGTGCAATTAAAATCTAAAATGCAACGAATGAAAGATAAAAAAAATATTTTTGATGATGTTTTAGGAATTTTAAAACATTTCTTAATATGTATGAATGCAACTAAATGCAAACAAACAAATAAAAGAAAAATCTCTAAAATTTCTAAAAATCAAAAGACAACTAGAAGATTATTTTGGGGAATTTTTAGGATAATCTATGTATAAGGCAAAAATTACATTCTCACAGATGTTATCCTTGTATTGATAAATTATTTTTTTTATTGTCCTTTAACCGCCTTTACTTTTCCATTGTTAGATTATATCAATATCTTGCACAGATGTCTATGTCTAGTAGGTGTCTTGACCTGACCTCGTCACTACTTTACCGAAGTTAGGCTTGATACTTGTTGGGTATCGCTATGGTATACTCATGCTACGCTTGCTGCACATTTTTTTGTAGATCCATGTACCTTGGAGCGTGCCGGTCATTAATTAGCCGATTATTAGTTGCGGCGAAGACTCAAGGTATACCTGTCATTCCCATTTGCAGGCCTTGGAGTCACCTTCTGATGTCTTTCTTTACTACTGTTTATTTCTATTCCAGAACAATTTTGTACTTAGAGATTTTTCTAGTGAACTCAGTAGAGCATATGTCTTCGTACTATCGGTTTTGGGGAATTGTACATCTATTGATGGTTGTTGTCTATGTATAGAAATTACTAGTTCATGTTTAATGGTTAATTGGTTTAAATCTGTTAGTAACTCAGCGTATGTTAGGCTTACTTAGTCTTAGATATTAGGTGTCATCACGACATCCTAAGGAGGGGATTTGAGGTCGTGACACCTGCCAAAAGTCAAGGTAATGAAGTTGTGCCTCACATAATCCCTAATCAAATTTCAATTAAAAATTTAAATAATTAAACTATCATGTTGAGTTCAAGTAATACAAATATTTCATGGTAAAGTCCTAAGTCCATCCGGGCATAAGCATGATTTTAGCTACGTACGAACTCTCGTCACCTCGTGCGTATGTAGCGCCCACAATAAGTAGCATATAACAATTAAAGTACCTACGGGATAACTCCCTCTTACAAGATTAGGCAAGAGACTTACGTTACTTCCAAGCCCTATACTCGGCTCTCAAGCCTCACTAGTCACCTCAAACAACGCTGAGAACTCGAAACTAGTCAAATGACGCATAAATTAATCAATATATGTTCAAAAGTTCATAATTTAATTATTAGAGTAATTTCCCAACCCAACTCAGAAAATCCATAAAGGTCACCCCCGGGCCCACGTGCCCCGATTCCAAAACTTTTGGTAGATAAATATTACCATGACCTTACAAACTCAAATATATAATTTATACACAATTCCATAATCAATTTTACGGTCAAATCCTATTTTTACTTAACCCTAGGTTTTCTAACATAATCCTATAATTCTACTAATTTGTATATTAAAATCTACCCTTATTCATGTATTTAACTTACATTAAATAGAAAGCACTCACCTTATAGTGCTTGATGAAAATACCCCTCCAAGAAGCTACAAATCCGGCCAACACAAATGAGAAATGGGAAAAATGAGCTCAAATCTTGACTTTAAAATGTTTTTGGCCTAGGTATTTCTTCTTCGTGATCGCGGAAGCACCATCGCGATCGCAAAGGCAAAGCTGCCCCTAGCCCCAAAAGTCTTCACCGCGAATGCGACAGGGCCCTCGTGACGCGATGCCTAACATAGCTAACCCTTCGCGTACGCGAGCTCCCTTCGCGAACGCAAAGGCCAAGGCCTACCCCCCCCCCAATTCGGCCTTCCTCTACGCGAACGAGATTACCATATTTTTGTGTGCTATTGCCCACGCCTTCCGAGTGGGCCGGGCCGCCGGATTCGGATCGCCTAAAAAATTTTCGGGCCATCAATTAGGACCTAAGGAACCATAGTCACCGCCTCGCCATGATTGTTCCTCATCTTTTGCATTTTTTGGCCAAAAAACTAGAATTCCGCCCGATTCCCATATTTTTGTGTGCTATCACCCACGCCTTCCGAGTGGGTCGGGCCCCCCGGAGCCGGATCGCTAAAAAAATTTCGGACTATCAAATACGACCTAAGGAACCATAGTTACCGCCCCGCCATGATCGTTCCTAGTCTTTTGCGTTTTTCAACCAAAAAATTAGAATTCCGCACGATTTCCATATTTTCGTGTGCTTAAGCCCACCCCTTCCAAGGGGTCCCGGGAACCCCGAACCCCTATCGCCTAAAATTTTTCCGGACTATCAAATACGACCTAAGGAACCATAGTCACCGCCCAGCCATGATCATTCCTCATTTGTTGCGTTTTTCGGCCAAAAAACTAGAATTCCGCCCGATTACAATATTTTTGTTTGCTATTGCCCACCCTTCCAAGTGGTTCCGGGACCCCCAGACCCCGATCGCCTAAAATTTTTCCGGGCCGTCAAATACGACCTAAGGAACTATAGTAACCGCCCCACCATCATCGTTTCCTATTGCATGAGACTAAGCATTGTCTCCCATCTTGCATGAGGTTAAGCCCTTCCTCCTTAATTGCACAAGGCTAAGCTCTGCCTTTCCTATTGCATGAGACTAAGCATTGTCTCCCATTTTGCATGAGTCTAAGCTCTGCCTCCTTAATTGCACAAGGCTAAGCTCTGCTTTTCCTATTGCATGAGACTAAGTATTGTCTCCCATCTTGCATGAGGCTAAGCCCTGCCTCCTCAATTGCACAAAGCTAAGCTCTGCCTTTCCTATTGCATGAGACTAAGCATTGTCTCTCATCTTGCATGAGGCTAAGCCCTGCCTCCTTAATTGCATAAGGTTAAACTCTGCCTTTCCAATTGTACGAGACTAAGCATTCTCTCCATTTTCATGAGGCTAAGCCCTGCCTCCATCTTGAACAAGGCTAAGCACTGCCTTTCCTTGGACGAGACTAAGCATTGTCTCCCATCATGCATGAGGCTAAGCCCCGCCTCCTCAATTGCATGAGACCAATCATCGTCTCCCACTTCGCATGAGGCTAAGCATTTCCTCCCTAGTCGCATAAGGCTAAGCTTTGACTTTCCTTGCGTAACCCTAAATGCTATGCTACTTAAAATCTAGCACTATTCTCCACCTCGGGCTAAGATCTGCCCCTGATCTTACACAAGACTAAGCTCTGTCTTGTTTCGCTTCGCATAACCAAATTTCATGTCTTTGCATCTCATGGGCTGAAATACCGCCATTTTTGTTCAAAGGCATCATAGTCCGAAGGCATCATCCTCATAGCCGAAAAACACCATGACATGGCCTGAGGATCTCCCAATATCGCACATCATTATTCAAAGGCGTCATAGTTCAGAGGCACCATTTTCATGGCCCGAGAACATCATTTCTTGGCCTGCGAATCCCTTATCACGCAATTCATGGCCCATGACATCATGGTCTAAGGACACCATCCCCATCGTCCAAAGATAGCTTTCATGGTCCAAAGAAAATTTGCATCATGTTTAAATTCTCATAATAATCCATATATACTTGCATGCATTGTGTTTTAAGTTTTATAGGTAATCCAAGAAGTAACCTTTCTCCTAACGTGAGCAATCTTCGCTCCGGTTTCCGTTCAACACTCACATTCTGTAATTATTTCAAACGTAACCAACCACCGTCCATTACCCATTCCCATCTGATAACCGTTTAAATATCCATAACCATTCCAAGGTACATTTATTCACAATTCCGATATCGTCCTATCCAGAAAAGCTTGTCCGTTCCTACCACAACTCCATCGGTTTATGCCATCGTTGGATCCAGAACTACACATGGCCTGATTCCTGTAAAACCAGGGATATGTAGGCAACCCAGAAACCTAGGCTCGGCCTATATTTTTCAAAATCACCCCATTCGGTTAAAATCGGTCATCATTTCTTTACCCGACAATTCTTTCATCATTTTAGGGTAAAGAGGGGCAGATGTTGATACCCAATTAGGGGCAGATGTTGATACCCGATTTTTTTCTCATATTTTCCAAATATATATATACCTTCAAAATAGTGCATATGCATCATAATTTGATTTACAAGCATACACAAGTATTTTCATAATTTTTCATAATTTTTAAAGACTTTAAATCAATTTATTTCTGCATTTTTATTATAAAAATATCCAATAATTAACCTACAAATTATTTTTATTATTATTTAATCATCTAAACTTATCATTTATACCAATATGAGGTTTTAAATATTTTCAGTACATTTATCATAATTACATTTGCATTTTTTAGGGCCAAATTGCATATTTTGCAATAATAGCCCATATGCATATATAATTATATTATTCATGCAGAAAATGACTTTTTATATTTTTATAATGTTAAGTAATTATTTTTAATCCTTTTCATGTACAAATGATACTTTTGTTATTTATTAATTATTTTATAAATTATTTATTTGTTAAATAGTGGATATTTAAAATCTAGCCCTATAATCCCCTATTTTCGGATTTAACCCAACACCCTTACACCAGCCCAATACCCTTGGCCCAAGACTCATTAGCCCAATCACCATACCCATTTAAACACCTGAACCAGGACCCAGGACCCCTTACACCTCCCTTTTAAACCAACCTAAACCCCTAACCCTAATCATTATATACCACCTCGCCGCCCGGGAATTCCCTCGTCTCTCATCTCTCATGAACCCTAGTCGCTGTTCCTATCAAACCCCCCAAATCTGGCCCCAAAACGGAATCCACCATGGATTCCCTTACCTTATTTACCTCTCCTCATCACTGGGCCACTCGTCTATGATCTTACTTAGTTGCTTGCCTAATATGGCAAGCAAATCTTGCCAAAATCGAATCAAATCGGTTCACACCTCTAATTTTTGTGGCTATTCCGTCTATGTTCGTCATTGATTCTTTGTGAGTAATGAATATTCTTCATATTTGTTGATGGTTCTTACCTACCCCAAATTAGGGTTTTCGAACCCTTTCAATCGGACCAAAATAGATCTGATTTTCTGATTTTTAATGTTACTCTTCTTCTATTCATCTTATTTTGTGCGAGTTTTACTTTATTTTCCACTGATTTCACATTTTTCCTAAAACTAGGGTTTGAAACTTTCTCCTTTTCTTACCGATTCTGGCAAATGTTTCCTTTCTGTGTTCGATTACTTTCTTTCCTTATGTTTTCCCTGATTTTTACTTTAATATTTGTTTAAATATTTTGAATAATTTTTGTTTTAGTATTATATTCTGAATAATTCTTTGTTTCGATATTATTTGTGTGTCCTTTAAAGTCTTCCTTAATAAGTCTGAACGATTTGTGTTTTGGTATGTCTGTGTATTTACCTTAAATATTCTGAATAATCTCGGGTGTTTCCCTAATTTGCAGAATCCCTTGATTTCTTCCCTAAATTACCTATAACTTATTCTGAAATATTTTTCTTGCATATGACTGATTTGTTTCTATGTTTATATGCTGATTTCTATCACTATATATACTCTTCCCACATTCCCTTTTAAAAGGACCTTGGACTACATTCTGAACTCACTATAGACTTACTAGACCTGAGGTTATTCTGATTTTGCATTCTATACTCTAACTTTGGCCGGTTGGAAGCCAAGGCCAGTCAGCTCTGAAATCTTGCTATATATTATGGACTTCCATACTTTGTGCATTTTGTTTACTTAACTGGTGAGTCACCTAACTTCTGCACTTCCATTCTTGCATGTCCCTGATTTGTATATGTGATTACTACTGAATTTGTTATTCAATATGCTTTGGAAGGGTGTTTAAATATAGCTCTATCAAATCTGTATATCTTAGTCCATTTAACACTTAATTGCTCCTAATGTTACCTGTGTTGAAGTTATTTGATCTTATTTAAGATCTATCCAGATAGTGTATCAATCCTTGAATGCTTATGAACATGTTTATCCCCTTACCCTGAATCCCTGCAGTGAATACCTCACATCTGTGACTCTTATTACTAGTTATAATTTGCCTCTTCGCTATTGTGTTAAGATGATCACTCGATCCCACACCCCCCTCTAGTGTTTGTTTGTAATTTGGAATAGCTGTCTCATCATGTTCGAATTGCTTCTTTATCCTTTGATACAAACTGGATCATCTTTGGTTAGATCATTATAGCAAAGTTACCTCCTACTTAACATGATTTTACTGAGTCGGTGTGTCTTGACTTATGACTGTAAGCATGATGCCCTCCCCTCTTCTATGATGTTGTTCTGGTTTTCTTGATAATAACACTAGGTTATGTACTTAACATGATTCAGCATGCTTTAACTCATTCTACACCTATGACTTTGCCAAACTTGCAAACATGTTCTTTGCCAACTTTTAGCATGTGACTACTACTGTGCTGAGTTTGAAACTTATTTATCAGTTTCATTAAACTAGTTCTTTTTTAAGTTCTATTTTAGTGTCTGCTTGTTAACTCAATTTGGTCATGTCTGTTTAAATCCTCAATTTTGGTCTTTCTTTATCTGTTACCTAAGCTCTTTTAAATCCTATTCTTAGCCAATGCTGTCCAGGTTCTGTCATTTGGCCTCCCTAGTGTGAGCACTGCTCAGTGTTCATTAGAGATCCTTGTGAACTCTGACACACTAGGATTTGATCCCTCATCCCTCCTCTGAACTATTCTTGTTAACCACCCTAGTGTGAGCACTGCCCTAGGTTCTTGAAGCCCTTGGGAACTCTGACACGCTAGGTCCTTAGTTCTATATGCTCAACTCTATCTTGTGCTCACTAGGTGAATCATTCAATTCTTGGCTGCTGTATATCTATGAGTGTGTAACTTGGAGACTGTTGTGATTTGTGAGAATAAAGGCCAGGCCTGCCCAGGTGAATTTTGGGCCTGCTGTAGGCTCCCTATAGTTATTCTTCTATGTAATGCATGTTATTCATTCTGGGTCTTTAATAATTATTGTAAAAACATTTGGGATATTAGTGAAATTGGGAAAGGGGTTTTTATCTTATATTTTGCAATAAATGGGGTAGAAATCTTGCCTATAGGTTCAATAATGTGTGTTTAGTTATCGTGTGTTAGAAATTATGCCTATAGGTATCCTATTATATTCAGTCATTATATGTTAGCAATCCTGCCTATGGTTTCAATACTTGGTTCAATTGTGTTCTATTTCTGCTTATTAGAAACTATGCCTATAGGGAATTGTATGATTCAATATGCGTTTACATGCTGACCTATTCATAAATTGTAGAGATCATGTCTATAGGATCTAAAATCGGATTAAATTGTAGAAAGCATGCCTATATGTCTGAATCAGTTTAATTATCATCTTGCACATTTATTTAGGAGTTCTCGACACTGTGTCATTATTATCACTAGAAAATATACCTATAGGACTAAATAAGTAATTCTGAATATCCTTACGTAATTACCATTATTTATTATTGAGTAGAACACCTAGACATCATGCTTATAGGTTTAATCCCCTTATGCTTAAAATCAGTAGGCAAAATTATGTAGGTTTCTGAAATCGTATTTAGGAAATGGCTTTTGCGTGTAGCTTTCTGCTCATTAATTTGGTATCACATAGAGATCCTGCCTATAGGATTCTGCAACCTTAACTCATTTAAAATCTGTCAATGTTAATCAGTTTGGCGTGCATTTGTTGTCTAAATGCGGGGGCTAACTTGAGCCCTTATTTGCCTATATGTGAAAGTTCTAAATGTTTTGCTTGTCGCCTAGTATTTTCCCTTTTGAGCAACCTAAGTTAAATTTTAGAACCACCCTGAAATAGAGGTCCAAATACCTCTTGGACAATAGGCATGGGATGGGTAGTGCACGCATAGAGTACGACTTAGAATTGACTAGTGCGCTTTAGGTAAACAACTTAAAGATAGTAATCGGGCAGCAGGAGATGATAGTCTGTGCCCACTGAATAATATGAGTAACACCCCATCTTGAGGTAGTTATGAAGTATTATTTATGTTGCACGGGGTGATCCTTTAGGCTAAAAAACTTAGTAGTACCCCCCCCACCTTTGTTTAAAGTCAATCATTTTATTTGCCCAAATTGCTTCCCTTCTCTTAGACTAATTCATATAATTCGAGTTCGGTCGGGACCCACCATTGTGGACCTCGAGGAGTACCTAACACCTTCTTCTCAAGGTAATTTGAGCCCTTACCCAATCTTTGGTGACACGAACTGGTTAATCTGGAGTTATTTGCAAAATAGGTGCCCTAACGCACCTTAATCCATTAGGTGGCGACTCTCTCTTTTAGTACCCTTCCTTTAAAAGAGTTGTCACGGCGTCGAAGCCCGATTTCGCGAGAAGAAGGGGCGCGACAGTGATGTTGGCCCAAAACAATAGTGAAGGGAAAGAAAACTCCCTTTACTTCTTGAGCAGGATGATGACACCAAATGAGCTGAATTATTCGCCAATCGAAAAGTTATTTTTGGCACTAGTCTTCTCTATCCAAAAGTTGAAGCACTATTTTCAAGCTCATGTCATTTGTCTTGTTTCTATAGAAAATCCCATCAAGTTCGTGATGTCAAAACCTGTCCTTAGTAATCGACTAGCAAGGTGGTACTTCCAGTTTGAACAATTCAAAATTGTGTATATCCCTCAAAAGCCTATAAAAGGACAACTGTTAGCGGACTTCTTGGCAGATCACCATATACCTGATGATTGGGAGCTAACTGACAAACTACCTGATGAGGATGCAATGGTCATTGAAGTTCAACCTCCATGGAAGATGTACTTTGATGGTGTTGCACATCGCGGATGAGCTGGTGCTGGCGTAGTATTTGTCACTTCTCAAGGTGAAGTTCTGCCTTACTCCTTTACACTGACACAACTCTACTCTAACAACGTTGCTGAGTATCAAGAATTAATACTTGGACTTGAAATAGCTGTTGATATGAAGCGGTTGCAGTTGCAAGTCTTTGGTGACTCCCAGTTAGTAGTCAACCAGCTCTTAGGTAGCTACGAGGTCAAAAAAACTGAACTACACCCTTATCATAATTATGCTAAAAATTTGATGGGTTGGTTTGGTGATGTGACTATTCAACATGTACCTAGGAAAGAAAATAGGAAGGCTTATGCTTTAGATGCCCTAGCTTTATTGTTAACCCTGCCTGATCAAGCGCAAGTTACTATCTGCCAAACATGGGTAGTGCCGTCGCCAAATAAGGGTGAAAATGAAGAAAATGAACTCGAGCATCTTGTGGTTGTTTCTGAAGCTGAGAGGGAAGAATGGCGACAACCCATTATCGATTACTTGAGCTACGGGATACTTTCAGAAAATCCGAGGAGAAGGACTGAAATCTGCCGTCGTGTGCCTCGCTTTCTACACTACAAATATACTCTATACAAAAGATCATTTGAGGGAGTATTCTTGCGATGCTTAGGGTAAGATGAAGCACTCCAAGCTTTGCAAGAAGAACATTCTGTGGTATGTGGTCACACCAGTCTAGACAAAAGCTCCACTTCCATATAAAAAGGATGGGATATTATTGGCCAATGATGGTAAAAGACTGCTTGGACTATGCTTGAAGATGCAAGGCTTGCCAGTTCCATGAAAATTTTATTCATCATCCTCCTAAAGTGCTACATCTGACTGTTGCATCATGGACATTTGATGCTTGGGGACTGATGTTGTTGGACGACTGCCAAAATCCTCTGGTGGGAACTTATACATCTTAGTTACAACTGACTACTTCTCAAAATGGGCCGAAGATGTTGCTCTTAAGGAAGTAAAGAAGGAAAATATTACAAGTTTCATCCAAGTAAACATAATCTATCGCTTTGGCATTCCTCATTACATAATAACGGAGAATGGCAAGCCATTCAACAATAGGTTGATGAACAAGATTTGTGATCTATTTGGCTTCAAGCAACGTAACTCTTCTTTGTACAATGTTGCCGCCAATGGTCTAGTTTAGGCATTCAACAAGACTCTATGCAACATGTTAAATAAATTCGTCCCCAAATCCAAACGAGATTGGCATGACAATATGGAAGAAGATCTGTGGATATATAGGACAACTCACTGCACGCCAACACAAGCGACCCCTTATTCACTCATTTATGGAGTAGAAGTCATCTTGCCACTCGAGCGTCAAATACCTTCATTACGGTTAGCTATTCAAGAAGAGATCACTGTTGAAAAGAATGCTGACTTCGATTAGCAGAGTTGGAGACTCTTGATGAGAAGAGGTTAGAAGCTAAACAGAGTCTTGAATGTAATCAATCTTGACTGTCTAGCTCCTTCAAAAAAAGAATTTTCCTAAGATCCTTTCAAGTAGGAGATCAAGTCCTTTCCATACGAAGACCCATTATTACTTCCCATAGGCCTGTAGGGAAGTTCACTTCAAAATGGGATGGGCCATATGTCGTTCAAGAAACTTATTCAAGTGGGGCTTACAAGATGGTTGATGGAAATGGCATGAGAATCGGCCCTATCAATAGAAAGTTTTTGAAGAAGTATTATCCTTGAAGTTGAAATGCTCCTTGATGCACGAGCCTAAACTGCATGTTCCTACACTCCTGGCCCGCATGAGTCTAAACTATGTATGACCCACCAAAACAAAGGGAGTCTGTTAGGTTGAAAACCTCAAAAGAGGCGGACTAGGAAAACGTAAGTATATAAAAAGTCTACTAGGTTGAAAACCTCGAAAAAGGCGGCCTAGGAAAACGTTAGGACATAAAAAAAAAGTCTGCTAGTTGAAAACCTCGAAAAAGGCGGTCTAGGCAAATTTAGGACATAAAACAAAATCACCCATTCTGAACTACGGTATGACTTGATCCTCTTCACCGAGGTACTTAGGCAGCTTAGAGTTTCATTCTAAGTTCAGTCGTATGAGTTCAAAAGACACACAGTGCCCCAATCGCCGTTCGAGTGAAGTATGAGGAATGCAATCTATTCAATCAGCACTTAAAAAATTAAGTTAAAACACCATTCTTCTGTTGAACTTTGGATCCCATTTGGTTTAAAGGGGGCAAGCCCCTATTATAAATTGGTATCTTCAATGGGACGATTATAGTCTTTTAGGAGGCTGCCAAATATTTGCATTGAAGTTCGGAGATTCGCTATGACTTCATGTTCATCAAACCTTCAAGTGTGTTGGTCTCCAAATCCGCTCTCTGCCCTAAAAAGGGGGGACGGAAAGAGAGGCATCAGAAGGGAACACAAGTATAAGACGGTAGATTACCTGGCATGACATTTCAAATTCAGTGAAACTTGAACCCTAAGATATTTGGTAAGAATGAAGCTTCTAAATTTAAATTTCTAGAAATTAAAACGTCTTGCGATCTCGATTTCTCTATACCAATACATGAAAGTTTTGGCGAAGTAGCGCCAATTTGGAACTGTCGGCATATCACAAACTAAAGTCGAATTCGAAATATTATTTGAAACTATCCTTAAGGTATTAAATTTTATATTTTCGATATGTTTTAAATTTGGAAGTTTAGTTTCCAAAAAATCAAACGGTTTGTGATTTCGACGTTCCTACATCGAGATACAAAAGTTGCATTGAAGTCACGCAAATCTAAAATCGTCACCGTGTCAGAATTTAATTTTGATTTCGAAATATTATCTGAAACTATACTTAAGGCATTAAATTCTGCATTTTGGATATGTTTTACATTTGGATGTTTAGTTTCCAAAAAATCAAATGGTTCATGATTTTGTTATTTTTACACCAAAATATGATGTTTTTGGTGAGACTGCGCAAATCTGAAATTTTCAACGTCGTGGAATCTAAAGTTTGATTCAAAATATTATCTGGGGTGATTCTGAAGGTGTTCGACTCTAACTTTTGGATATGTTTTATATTTTGAAGTCTAATTTTAGAGAAATCAAATGGTTCATTATTTGGACTCTCCCATAACAAGATACGAATCTTTTGTTACAAGAGGGTAAAGCTGAATTGTAAATGCGACTAAGATAAAAGTCGGACAATGTAAAGCAAAAGAGAAGCAGTCTTATTTATGATGAAATAAATATCCACTAGGTCAATCTAACATAAATATGAAATGTGAGATAATTCTAATAGTCTAATCTAAACAGAACTTGTAGTTGATCAATTCTTGACAGCTAGTCTCTATGTTCTTCTTCTTCTCCTCCAGATTGGCTGAATCATCAATAGTCAGCAAATTTACGTTGCCATATGAAGAGACCTCAGTCTCGGCAGCTGAAACTTTTGCTTGAATCACTTCCACCTCCTTTTGAGTCACTTCTATAATACCTTCGAGATTCTCCCTCTCTTGTTGTAATGTATGCAACCTCTTCACAATTCTCTTCAGTTTCTTTTTACTAGAGGAAACTTTCTTGACTTTCTCGCTTGCTTCAAGTTTGAACGATTCGAGACGCTCATTAGCTTTGGAAATCAGCTCTAGCTTCCCATCTTCACTCATTTTATCAGCAAAATTGGATTGCTCTTGGTCATATGAAGCGGCAAGCTCAAAAAGAGAATTCAGTAAACTCTCTAATGGAGAAAGATCCAAAACATTCGCCTTCTTCATATCCTTGAAAATCTCAGTGATTTGCTCCCTATAAGATAAGATCAATTATGCACGACTTTTGGAGAGTCTATTACAAATATCCTCTCAAAGTCCCAAGATGAATTACTTTTTGCAATTAAAGACAATGCTATTTCCTTCAAAAATAGATATTGCTGCATTTGTTGTTGGTAGAACACGAGTTATCATATTTGGAGTTTGTCTTTTTAGGGCTTTGTCATAAGGAAGATGTGATGCCTTTGAAGATGACTTCACTTTAGATGTAGGCCCTGCAATAGATTTATCACTAACTTGCATCTTGTCATGTGGGGATGTCATCGGATGCTCAATGGCATTTAGCTGCATAAGGAAACGCAAAGAAAGAAAGTAACTTTTGGTGAAGCTATTCGTTCAAAAATAAAGGGAAAAGGCAAGGTTATTGTATTCTACCTCTTTGTTACAAGTTTTATGCGTTCTTAAAGGACTATCAATACTTGGGACCTCTACAATCTCTATTGGGTTAGGCCTTTTCCTTTTCCAATTTTGATCTTCGTTGGTCCTCTGGCTTGTATCTTGAGGAACTCGCGTGCTAAATGGAAGAACTTGAGGGTGTTTATCTATATCTGCTGAAGTGCACACCACCTCTTTTAAAGCTGCCTTTAAGGATTTAAGTTTCCTTTTCTTATATTGCGTAGCTACTTTTGGGACTGGAGTAGGTGTTTTATTGACTTTTGAGAACGTCTTTCCAACACCTTGATCTTCATCTCCTAAAGGAGTCGTAAATTTTTGCCTAATATTGTCTACCAGAGCTTGTAAATTATCCTCAAGAAACTTCCCATGTACTTTCTCCCACCAAGACATAATTGGTGGAGAAAAGCTTCTCCATAGGATCTCTCGTTGGGGGAAAAGTCGCATGTGACACAGACCGATACAGTGTGCAAATCCTCCAAAATCTGAATCCTTCATCTAGAGAGACACTACGGATATTATTCTCCAAACAAATGGGGACGTTCTGGTAAAACCCAAATTGACGACCAAATCGATGCAGACTAAATGGCTCGATAATGAATGACTTATCATACCTCAAAGGGAGGTAATTAAAACGTAAGTTCATGAAGTAATTTGACTCCAACTCTTGAGGAGCCTCGTTATCCACATAATAATAAGGACGAGAATTAGTTAACATTGTTTGTGTCCAAACTATATTCTCTCCATCGTGGACGCGTTTTCTTGCATCTTTCTTGCCAAAGTACCTTGCGGCGCCCTCTCCTGAGTATGCCACCATCAAGGGGACGGATGGACTCTTAGCAAGTGGGTAATGAGTTTTGAGGTAATGTGCAAGCCAACCGTAAACATAATGGATGGGAAAATAAACTTTGACCTGATCAAGTTAGGAAGAACACAAAATCGTATTCAAACAATGATAAATACCCGCCAAAACTGGGAACGCAAGGCTAATCTTTACCCCGCTTGCCATCATGATTGCCATCTTAAAAGTCTCGGGTTGAATGAGGTTCTATGCCTTATAGAGAAACATAAAAGCACATAGCCAACATGATAAGAAGGCTGTTATGTATGTTTCATTTTTCTTGTCATACCTCACCCTAAGCTTGGAAAATATAGCTTCTTGATCACTCGACCACCTAGTTGTCTCGAGAATAACTCCGTTAGGATTATGTGTCGACTTTAGGCGAGTGGATTTCTTTTCCTTTCGCAGTGGGACAAGTTTATATATTAAAGCTTTCTTATACCAAATATTTGTTCACTTGCTCAAGGAGACTTCTTGGTTAACACCCATATCTTCCTTAAGGTGATGGAAGGCAGCAAATAACTACTCACAAGATCGAGGAATAAATCTCATCTGTTTTTCGTCTAAACATGTGAGTTCTCTTGTCTCAGGTACTACTTCTTCGTACAGAAAATCCGCAATGGGAAAGCCTCTAAGAATTTGTGAGTCCTAAAGAGAGATAAATAGCTCCCTAGTTGATGTAACAAGTGTGTTCATCTTGGAGCACCAAGCCTTACAAAATGCTTGCAAAATGTTCAAGTTTCGATCATAAGTGAAAAGTGAGGCATAGATAGCATCATAAATCTTTGTTGTACTCAGGGTTTGTTGGCTTCCACCAAGTACATCTTCAGCCCATTCCCAATATCCTAAAATATGACGATACTCGCCCTCGATTGTTACTATGTTTCTCCAACGTATTTCTCCTTGAATTATGCGACGCCCTACGTTTGAAAGGGTGCTAGCAATATTTACGTGGTGATGGATTGTCGCTTGGAGAGACCACATATTGGACAATGGATTAGAAATAGACTTGTACTCCAGGGTCTAATTTTCTACATGAAGCGGGTTCCTCGAAGGCCATGAGGCTGCATACCGGCCAGCTTGTGGGATGTGAATCAAAAGTTTTGTTTGTTCTTTGCCATCTTCAGTCTAGATTATGAGATAAATAAGTTTGGAGGAAGGTGATGTATAGTCTTTATAATTTACCATATCTTGATGTTGCAAAGAACAAAATGTCATTAGCGTCCAAATCAAGAATATTTGGAGGGTAGTACAATGGTCTTAATGGAAGAAATGGCCTTATATTTTCGGGCGGGGATGAATATCCATCCCTTCACACCTTGAGAGTAATCTCACCGATATTCGGGCCACCTTGAGTGTAATCTCTCTGATATTTGGACGGAGATGAATATCCATCCCTTCACACCCTGAGAGTAATCTCTCTGATATTTGTGCCACCCTGAGAGTAATCTTTCTGATATTCAGGTCGTGATGAATATCCATCCCTCCGCACCCTGAAAGTAATCTCTCAGATATCCAGGCCACCTTGAGAGTAATCTCTCCGATATTCGGGCCGTGATAAGAGTAATCTCTCCAATATTCGGGTCCCCTTGAGAGTAATCTCTCCGGTTTTTAAGCGGGAATAAGTACTCATCCCCTCACACCCTAATATTGTCTTCTTCATGCATAAAACATCTCGTTAAACAAGAACACATCCTTCTCCCTTGAACTACTAACTAAAAAAAAAAAGACAAAACACAAAAAACAAATGTACCAGTCAATGATTCACTTGGACTTATGAGCTGCGACTGGTGCCGAATGAAGGGAAGGAATGTCCCTATTTATAGAGCTCCAAAAGTTGCTAACTAAAGGACTAATAGCGATGTGGGAGCCGTAATTATCAGAGTCCAACTAGAACTCGTTATCCTACTTCGATTGAAAGGAAAAGATGCGGTGGCTTCTATCTGTTCCATCATGGACTTGGTTGTGGACTGTTCCGTATCAATAGAAGTCAACCTAAGTTATTTGGCTTAAGACGGATTTAAAAATATTCGGCATCAAACTGTGTGGTAAAATAGTATGCGTGGTGTTTACTTATATGACTCTTCAAAGGATTTATGAGAGAGAATTCCAAATGCAAAAAGGTGGTTACGTGCTTTCATTGTTTTAGTAACCCAAAGTGAAAGTCATTGGCAAATTGGAGTTCAAATGCCAAAAGTTTCAAGTTTTGTCTTCATAAGAAGATGAATTTCTATTTTAAGCAAATTTCAAGCAATTGACAAGTTTTTCCATTACAAATAAATTGCCTAGGCTAATAAATTGGGGGTTCAAAATCATTCCATTTGATGTCTTCATAATACTTCAATCCTTGTCTTATTGTCTGTGACGGGCAAGTCTTGAAGTAAGAGGTATTTGTAGGAAAAATTAAAATTTTATTGAATTTAAATCCATAAGAAATTTAAATTTAATCGCAATTAAAAGTATCTTAGTCCAAATAAATATTATGGGCTAATATAACTGAATTAATTATTCAAATTCAATAAATATGGAATTAATAAATAAGTCTAAATCCATTAGGCTAGCCCATTTAGTTGGGCTACAGACGATGAGCCCACTTCATTAGTCCCAAGAAGTCATCTTCCTAGAAGCCCTGTTTGGTGCCATGTGTCAAATGACGTGGCATGCTAAGTCAAATGGAAGAGCCAATAGGATCGTGCCATGTGTTAAAATAACAAAGGCATGCCAAGTCAAATTAAAGGGTCAATGAAACCGCGTCACATATGCAAGTGACATGTTCTGACCAGTCAAATATGGTCTTGTCACTCTTCAATTTGATTAGTCGGAAAGAGTTTGTTCTTATCATAACTCCTACCACAACTATAAATAGGGGTTTTCATAACCGAGAAAAGACATCAGAAGTTATAACAAGAAGCAAGAGAGAGCTCGTGGATCAAACGCCGCAAATTTCTCTACAAGTTTCAAGCTTCAATCAATCAAGTTCAAGTTCAAGCTCAAAAACGAAGAACAAATCAAGATTCAAGGAGTACGAGTTCAAATCAAAGTTCGTGCTAGTTGAATCTAAGGTCATCGTTTGTGGCAACAAATATAGATTCAAGATCAAGTTCAAAGGCCCTTGAATTTATTTACTATTGGAAAGAAGAATCTGAGGATTCATAGAGATTGTACACTCATATTATTTGAAATAAAATACTACGATTGTTGCAATATTTTTCGGTCTTGATTTTATTTTTTCGACGCAAATTTATTGTCTACATTGGGCTCTTAAGAAAAATAGGGTTTTTCCTCTTCTTATTAATTAAATCTTGTGGGTTTTTTTTATAATAGGATTTGTGAAATTATTGCTTGATTCAATATCCAATACAATTTTTTTTTCATGTCGCTCTTTTGGTGTTATTATTATTCTAAGGTCATGAGTTTTCAAATGGGGTTACTCTTATTGATTGAATTAGGTCGTAGTTTGCAACTGATTTATTGTTATCAATTTAATTCGGTTGTGATCTGTAGTTTGTTTGTTTTTCAGCAAACAACTTCACTTTATTAGAGCATCATTCAGTTGTGATCTGCAGTTCAACTTATTATTGTTAATTAAGTTTTTGCAATTGAATTTACTGTTGATTAATTTCTATTTTGTGTTACTAATATATTAGGGTTGTGTGTTTCGAAATGGATTGGCTGTCTATAGCAATCCCAGTTGTAAATCATGGCAGAATTTAATCAATAATAGTAAAGCAGTTGCAAATGAAAATAAAATTTAATCGAGAGGAAGTGCAATGTATAGTCAAAGTTGAGCGTTTTCAGTTTTTGTGTTGTGTTTTTTCGTTTTTCGTTCGTGTCTTTCTTCAACAGCTGCTGCACATATATATAGCAGCCAGCTTTGAAGATGAACGACCCTCCATCCTCCATGGTGGAGCATGCACTAGCTTGTTTGTGGAGCAAGCACTTGGTCATGGTGGGAAGAGCATTCGGCGGCTGCTATTGCAGCTGGTGGTCAATACACGGATTAAAAAATATCCGTTACAAATGTGGATAATCTTACGTTAATATTTACTATTAACAAATAAATTTGGTCCAAAAAATTAATCAATCAATCGATCATTTAACCAAATTCGAATCCGAATCCGAATCCGAAGCCGAAGCCGAAGCCGAAGCCGTAGCCGTAGCCGTAGCCGAGCGAGCGACGACGACGACGGCGGGAGGCTTGCTTTCTTCTTAACTCTTTAAGAGCTACAAAAAGAGCAATTATATATATATACCCACCAAAAATCTTTTCTTCTTCTAATATGGGACAATGTCTCATTGTCAAGAGGGAAAAACTTAAAATTTTACTCAAAAATTTTATTTTCCCTCCATTTCCCATTCACCCTCATTTTAAGACTATTTCATCTTAAATAACAAAAACCTCAACAATCCCCCACATGAATGGGGAATGGCTATATCACGGAAGTATGCATGAAAAAACTGTGTGATTTGCAAGCAAGGATTAATCGCATATGGATAAGTAGGTTTCCCTTTGAACTTTCCGTAGTAAACTTATGTCGGATATACTCGGTCAATCGGTAGATTTGATATCTTTGAACCGTCGATCTTTGGTGTATACCTAGACAACCATAAGTCACACAATCAACCCTTAACCGTCTTTGGTTCTCATTGTTGTGTTTGTTTCAGCCATGAACACCGCCTGGTTTCATAAGTGCGTAGAGAACTGGCCTTACAAAGTTCTCCTTGAAGCGGCTAACACTTCACACTTACATAGGTGATTCCTAAACGTGTCAACCTGTAGATACACTATTTGATATACCCCGTATCAAATTTAGAAATTATTAAAAGGCCTTAATATTTTATCCTTGGTACTGAACATTGTCTCATCACGAGAACGGACTAAAATTTTATTTGACAATGTTGAACCGTCATTAATGACTTTGTTTGATCTCCTTGAACCTAGATCTTGGGATCTCCAGTCTTCTAGGTAGAGTTACCGCCACAATGACTTGTTCTCGGCCATAGCCCCATTCCCCTTGATGATTTCTCAACTACCTCTCTAGTTAGGCCTTTTGTAAGTGGATCCGACATATTATCACTTGACTTTACATAGTCAATCGTGATAATTCCTCTAGAGAGTAATTGCCTAACGGTTTTATGTCTTCGTCGTATATGACGAGATTTACCGTTATACATAATGCTCCCAGCCCTTCCAATTGCCGCTTGACTATCACAATGTATGCATATTGGTGCCAACGTTTTGGGCCAAAATGGAATGTCTTTAAGAAATTCCGGAGCCATTCAGCTTCTTCACCGGCTTTATCTAAGGCTATGAATTCAGCCTCCATTGTAGAGTGGGCAATACATGTTTATTTGGACGACTTCCAAGATACCGCTCCTCCACTAATAGTGAATACATATCCACTTGTGGACTTAGAATCAGTTGAACCGGTGATCCAATTTGCATCACAGTATCCCTCAATCACCGCAGGAAATTTACTGTAGTGCAAGTCAAAGTTCTGGGTATGTTCTAAATATCCCAAAACTCGTTTCATTGCCATCCAATGAGATTGGCCTGGATTGCTCGTATATCGACTCAGTTTACTTATAGCACAAGCTATATCTGGTCGTGTACAATTCATGATATACATTAAGCATCCCAACACACGAGCATAATCCAATTGTGATATGCTTTGGCCTTTATTCTTTGCTAATGCAAGATTCACGTCAATTGGAGTCTTTGCAACTTTAAAGCCCAAGTGCTTGAATTTTTCAAGTACTGTCTTAATATAATGAGATTGTGACAATGCCAGACCTTGAGGAGTCTTATGGATCTTAATTCCCAGAATTAAATCAGCAACTCCCAAGTCTTTCATATCAAACTTGCTATTGAGCATACGCTTAGTAGCATTTATGTTGGCAATGTCATTACTCATTATCAGCATATCGTCCACATATAGGCAAACAATGACTATGTGATTTGGAACATTTTTAATGTACACACATTTATCACATTCATTTATCTTAAAACCATTTGACAACATTGTTTGGTCAAATTTCGCATGCCATTGTTTGGGTGCTTGTTTTAGTCCGTAAAGAGACTTAACAAGTCTACATACTTTCTTTTCTTTACCTGGAACCACAAACCCTTCAGGTTGTTTCATATAAATTTCTTCCTCCAACTCTCCATTTAAGAAGGTCGTCTTAACATCCATTTGATGAATTTCAAGACCATACACTGCAGCTAATGCTACTAACATCCGTATGGACGTAATTCTTGTAACTGGAGAGTATATATCAAAGTAGTCTAGACCTTCTCGTTGTCTATACACTTTGACTATGAGTCTTGCCTTGAATTTATCAATAGTGCCATCATCTTTGATTTTTCTCTTAAAAATCCATTTAAAACCCAAAGGTTTATTTCCAGGAGGAAGATCAACCAATTCCCATGTATGGTTGTTCAATATGGATTCTATTTCACTATTGACTGCCTCTTTCCAAAATAATGATTCGGAAGAAGTCATAGCTTCTTTAAATGTTTGAGGCTCATTCTCCAATAAGAAAGTCACAAAATCTGGTCCAAATGAAGTAGAAGTTCTTTGACGTTTACTACGTCTTGGATCCTCCTGATTACATGTACTTTCTTTTGTTTCTTCCTGAGGTCGTTTAGATCCTTCACCAAATGACTCACATTCCTTTTTATACGGATATATATTTTCAAAGAACTCAGCATTATCTGATTCTATAACCGTATTATTATAAATGTCGGGATTTTCTGATTTATGAATCAGAAATCGATATGCTTTACTATTTGTCGCATATCCTATGAAAACACAATCAACGATTTTCGGTCCTATCTTTACCCTTTTGGGTTTACGAACTTGCACTTTTGCCAAACACCCCCACACTTTAAAATAATTCAAGTTGGGCTTCCTTCCTTTCTATTTTTCATATGGAATGGATTGTGTTTTTCAATGGGGCACTCAATTTAATATTCGATTAGCCGTAATAATGGCTCCCCCCCACAAGTTCTGTGGTAAACCAGAACTTATCAACAACGCGTTCATCATCTCCTTTAATGTGCGATTCTTTCTTTTCGCAATCCCATTAGATTGGGGCGTGTAAGGGGCTGTTGTTTGATGAATAATTCCATATTCTAAACATATTTCTTCAAAAGGAGATTCATATTCACCACCCCTATCACTTCTTATCATTTTTACTTTCTTGTTAAGTTGCATTTCAACTTCATTTTTGTATTGCCTGAATACGTCTATTGCTTCATCTTTACTATTCAGTAAGTAAACATAGCAATATCGAGTACCATCGTCAATAAAAGTTATGAAATACTTCTTTCCACCGCGAGATGGTATTGACTTCATGTCACAAATATTTGTGTGAATTAAGTCTAAAGGATTTGAATTCATTTCAACTGACTTATAAGGATGTTTAACATACTTAGATTCCACACATGTTTGACATTTTGATTTTTCGCATTCAAACTTAGGCAGTACTTCCAAGTTAATCATTTTCCGTAAGGTTTTATAATTGACATGACCCAAACGTACATGCCATAAATCATTTGACTCAAGTAAGTAAGAAGAAGCTGAAATATTATTATTGTTTTCCACAACCATTATATTTAGATTGAAAAGGCCCTCGGTGAGATAACCTTTTCCTACAAATATTTCATTCTTACTTATGACAACCTTGTTGGACACAAAAACGCACTTAAAACCGTGCTTAACAAGAAGTCCAGTAGAGACTAAATTCTTTCTCATTTCGGGAACATGAAGGACATTGTTCAAAGTCATGACCTTGCCAGAAGTTATTTTCAGAAATATCTTCCCATATCCTTCAACTTTTGCTGTTGAAGCATTTCCCATATAAATTGTCTCTCCGGGTCTAGCAGGAGCATAAGTAGCAAAAGCTTCTCTAACTGCACAAACATGGCGAGTGGCTCCTGAATCAAACCACCACAGTTTAGGATTTCCCACCAAGTTACATTCAGAAAGCATGGCACACAAGTTATCAACATCATCATGCTTTACTACCATGTTTGCTTGACCCCTTTTCTTGTCTTTCTTCGGAGCACGACACTCCGTAGATTTGTGTCCGATTTTCCCACAGTTGTAGCAGTTTCCACTGAACCGCTTCTTGCTTGGGTTGTATTTCAGACCAGAAGCCTTCTTTCTCTTTTTGTTATCTTCAACAATATTTGCTCCCATTATTGTTGAATTTCCACGGCCTCTCCTTTCAGCAGCTTTATTGTCCTCTTCGATTCTCAATCGAACAATGAGATCTTCAAGGGACATTTCCTTTCGTTTGTGTTTCAAATAATTTTTGAAGTCCTTCCACAACGGAGGCAACTTCTCAATCATTGCTGCTACTTAGAATGCTTCATTGATGACAAGACCTTCAGCAAGTAGATCATGAATAATTACTTGCAATTCCTGAACTTGGGTAATAGCAGACTTGCTATCTACCATTTTGTAGTCCAAAAATTTTGCGGCAACGAATTTCTTCATCCCGGCATCTTCAGTTTTATATTTCTTTTCAAGCGCATTCCACAATTATTTTGACGTCTCCACGCTACTGTATACATTATACAGATTATCATCCACTCCGCTAAGAATATAATTCTTGCATAAAAAATCAGAATGCTTCCACGCTTCAATCACGATAAAGCGTTCATTCTCTGGAGTTTTATCTGGCAGATCAGGAACATCTTCCTTGATGAACTTCTGTAGACATAACGTAGTTAAGTAGAAGAACATCTTCTGCTGCCAGCGCTTGAAATCAATCCTGAAAAATTTTTCGGGTTTTTCTGCCGGTGCCAATGCCGGTGTTCGGCTTGTCGATGCGTTGGCAGTCACCGTCGGAACAGCTTGGTTTTCGCTTTCAGTCGTCATTTTTTTCTGTAAAAGAATGACACAAACAAACGTTTAATACACGTTTTCAAACTAGAGTAAAAATTACGTAGATTTTAATCTCCAACAAAATGCCACGAAGGCTTTACTCTCCAAAACGGGAGTACAAAAAATCACAAAGGTTTTAGTTTGCAGAATAATAAGAATAACACAAATACAGAAACAAATATTAAATTCCTTAAAATTGTTATTCCCGCCAATATTGCTGTATTTGTAAATAATAATTCTACAAAATATAAGTTATCGTAATGAAACAGTAATTAATTCGAGCCCACTGAATTCACAGTATTTCCTTAAGGAATTTAATCCCCTCCTAGTACCCAAGGTTATGGATTATTTCCTCCCAGGATAGAACGAATCACACACTGGTGTAGCGGTACCTCAAACCCCAGTGTTTCAGCGAACACAAAGTTCGGTAGCAAATCACACTTACAGTTGCTTTGTTTGAAGTTAAAACAATGCAGAACGAAGGAGTAGAAACTCAGAAAATCGTATGGAAATGCTGAGAGGAAGGAGTGCAATGTATAGCCAAAGTTGAGCGTTTTCAGTTTTTGTGTTGTGTTTTTTCGTTTTTCGTTCGTGTCTTTCTTCAACAGCTGCTGCACATATATATAGCAGCCAGCTTTGAAGATGAACGACCCTCCATCCTCCATGGTGGATCATGCACTAGTTTGTTTGTGGAGCAAGCACTTGGCCAAAGCCGAAGCCGAGCCGAGCGAGCGACGACGACGACGGCGCGAGGCTTGCTTTCTTCTTAACTCTTTAAGAGCTACAAGAAGAGCAATTATATATATACCCACCAAAAATCTTTTCTTCTTCCAATATGGAACAATGTCTCATTGTCAAGAGGGGGAAACTTAAAATTTTACTCAAAAATTTTATTTTCCCTCCATTTCCCATTCACCCTCATTTTAAGACTATTTCAACTTAAATAACAAAAACCTCAACATCAACTAGCAAAGGTAGGCCATAATTTTGGGAACAACTATGTGCCAAGCGTTTTTGAAGCTATTCCAATTTTTGTTGAAAATGTTTTTGAAGAAGACAGGCAAGGTATAATAGCTCCACGACCAAGTCAAGGGAATATTTTGCAAGATGCCAACTGTGCTCTCCATCAGCCGCCTTCAACTATGAACTGTTATTGTGATGATAGTTCCACTAGGAATACCATGAACAACATAAATATTAGTAGTAATCTAGTACCTTGTAATAGTATAATACTTTGTAATAGGGTGCTACCTATGCACCACCCCTCTGTACAGACTAGTTAAATTAATATATATATATATATATATATATATATATATATATATATATATATATATATATATATATATATATATATAATGTTTCGCACCAAAAAAAAAAAGAAATGGATTGGCTGTCTTTAAATTTTGTCGTGATGTGCAACTGAGTTTATTATTATCGATTAAATTTTATCTTCATTTGCAACTGCTTTACTATTATTGATTAAATTCTGCCATGATTTACAACTGGGATTGCTATAGATAAAAAAAATAAAATTGTGTTACTATTATTTTAAATTCATGGGGTTTTAACTGGCTTACTATTATTGAATAAATTTCGACATCATATGCAATTGGGTGTACCATTACTGTTTTATCTTTTTAGTGTTACAATTATTTTGGTGTTATTGATATTAACAGGGTTTGCTGTTATCAACAAAAAGGTGTTGAGTTTTGAAAATGAATACGGAAATCAAGAAAATGGAGAAAAGAAAAAAGAAAAAAGAAATAAGAACAACTTAAGAAATAAAACAAGAAGAAAAATACTCATGGCTGCATTTTTAAAACTCCACACGCCTTAGAGAGAGTGAATCTATTTCTGCGCCTTTGGTACTCCACGAGAAGGTGAAAGAAAAAGACCAAAATAAAAGTAGGGGAAACAAATAGAAAATATTGAAGATTAGGGGCTAAAGAAAAAATCCAATAATTTAGGTATGTAGAGTTACAGGCATTGCCAAGTTTAGGGGTTTTTATACAATAACCAAAAAGAAAAGGTTTTAGAGGAGGAATTCGGCGGGAAAATTTGCGAAAGACAGTTATAAGTTTTCTAATTATGCGTAGGCCCCAGTAAATTTTCCATTTCTTTTTCTTACTTTCTGTTTAATCGGTTAGAGCTCCTAGTTCAATAAATATTCTCAAAATCATTTTACGAAATATTGATAGGATGAACATGATACAGTATTCATGATATGTTATTGTATAAACTAAAAATAAAAATTATTAGAATAAGCAAAGTTTTTCCTTTCATTTAGCGAATTCACTTCCAGTATAATTTTTTTTTATCTTACTGGCAAGTAACCCTTGCTTGTTACAAATTATAAAAATTATACAATAAATAGAAATTTAAGGGTGATTCACTTGAAGTTGTATATTTGCAAAGCTTTTGGTTAATTTTTCTTTAACTTTTTCCTTTTCTTTTTCATTTTGATTTTGATAAAAAAAATTAGTGTTTCAAGAGGCTTCCCATTTGTTTTTCTTACTTCATGTTCAACTATAAGACACTATTCCAGTTACAATTCCTATTTCAATAAATATTCTCTAAAGTATTTTACGGACATATGTAGACTCCTACATGTGATCCTCTTTTCTTTTATGTTCTTAATTATAGTAGTACAGCAAGATTGAGTTACTCTAGTGATAAGCACCCTCCACTTCCAACCAAGAGGTTGTGAGTTCGAGTCACCCCAAGAGCAAGGTGGGGGAGTTCTTGGAGGGAGGGAGCCGAGTTTCTATCGGAAACAGTCTATCTACCCCAGGATAGAGGTAAGATCTGCGTACACACTACCATCCTCATACCCCACTAGTGGGATCCCATACCTCAATTATACTGAGTTGTTGTTGTTTTTGTTGTTATTTCCTTTAGTTTAGCAAATTCACTTTCAGTATAATATTTTTTAAATTTAGTGGCAAGTAACGCTTGCCACGACCCGAAATCCCAATCAATCGGGATCGTGATGGTGCCTAACAATATTTACGAGGCAAGCCAACTCATAACAGAGAAGAAACACTATAAAGGACTGGCAATATATTAATAACAAGGCGAAAAGACAATCTCTAATATAAATACAATAAGTCTAAAACCAACATACAATGCGAATAACACAAGATGTGGAGTCACAAGTACATAAGCTTCTAAATCCAACAAAATACAATGTTCTGAAAGAAATACAACATTGTTCAAAATAAAATGGAAACAATACAATGAAAATGGGAAAGTGACTCTAAGGACTGCGAACGAAATACAACTCTACCTTGAATCACCGCCTGGTATCTGCTAAGTACTTCTCGGGACTCTGCTAGTACAAATATCAGGATCTGCACAAGAAGCGCATAAGTGTAGTCTTTAGAAACTACCCACGAATGATAAAGGTTCAAAATTTAAATAAATAAAATGTCAACCCGAGCCCACATAGTCAAAATTAGAGATTCAGACCAAATTTCGATTACCCATTTACCCCCTCCCCCCCCCCCCCCCGAGAGCACGGATACGTGATTTGTTTCGAAATCCAACCTCAATTTGAGGTCTAAATCTCAACTTTAAAAAAATCCTAAATTCTACCTAAAACCCCTAATTTCTACCTTGAAATTCCTAGATTTGATGATAAAATTCATGAAAAGGAAATTGAGATTGATTGAAAATAAGTTAAAGTTGCTAACTAATAAATTTGGGAAGAAATTACTTTTCAAAAATCACCTCTATGGAGTTTAGTGTTAAAAAATGGTCAAAAATAAGCTAAGTCCCGAAATTTCCAACATTTACCCAAATGCATATGTCGTAATTGTGAACTCTTGTTCGCAATTGCGATGTCCGCAAATGCGAATCACTGGTCGCTTTTGCGACCAGTGCCCAGATATCGCAAATGGGACCTAACCTTCACATTTGCGATGAATCCCATCGTCGCAAATGCGGCCAAGCTTCGCATTTGCAAAGCTGCATGCACATGTTCATTCGCCACGGATATTTCGTGGAAAATTAAGGTCAAATTGGAGTTGTTCTTTCTGTTTAAAGGTAAGGAACCTCTTACTCTATATATATTTAAGATTATCCAAGTTGCAGCTAAGTCGTTGAAGCTAGAACTTGTGAAATATATATCGAAAGGCTTGGTAGTAATGTTGTTGGTAGGTGGACTGTTTTGGAGGCTCAATATGATTATTAATGATGTTGTTTGGGCTATTTGGTGATTGTATTTACTTGTGCGAAGTCATATAAATAGGGGAGGTGCTGTCCGTTTCATCGTAAAATAGGTTGTGGTCTATACATAATAGTTACAACGCTTAAACGATAATGATAGTGTCATTTGTCTTATTGTAGACTAAGGAGTCGTGAAATTTGCATAGCTTGAGGTTGGGCAGTATATACAAGGTATGTGAGGCTATCCCCTTCATTCTTTTGCACGACTCCGATTGTACATAATGTATCGAACAAGCTCCCAAAGATACTCTACTCTTAGAAGCTAGCAGTACTTACATTGCTGCCCTTCTTATGAAACAATTGATATTGATGTTACTTCTCTTATTCTTATATTATCAATGTTGTTGGTAGTTCCTGATTCTTATAAGATTCTTGATGAAGAGTTAATCCTAATAATGTGTACGAAGGATACCGACCTTACGTCACTCCGAAAGGTTCAAAATGTAATTCCAATGAGTCCAGCATGCATCATATATATGTATCTATTTTACTCTACCGAGCTGCGCTATAGTCGGCCGGGTATGGCACCTATTGTGCAACCACTGATCAGTTGGGTTTTACCGAGCTCCACGTGGCCGGGTACGATTCTACCGAGCCCTATGATGGCCGGGTACGTTTTACCGAGCCTATTATGGCCGGGTACGATATGATGATGGTGATGCCCACAAAGGCGTATGTTTTAAAAGTTTATGTATATATATATGTATGTATTATGTATTTCATGTCAGTAGCCCTCAGAGATACCCAGATGTCACAGGTTGTATATTCTCTATCCCTGTTTACATTACTGTTCTTACTTATGCTTTCTTGCCTCACATACTCAGTACTTTATTCGTACTGACGTCCTTTTTATTTGTGGATGCTGCATGTCGTGCTGCAGGTCCTGATAGACAGGTAGACGTAGCTCCCCCACCACAGTAGGCTGTCCAGTTCAGCGGTTATTGGCGAGATCCCTTCTCCGGACTTGCCGTAGTTTTGGTATGCATTTTTGTTATAGACATTATGGGTATGTCGGGGCCCTGTTCCGGCAATGTTGTAGCACTTATGTTCCTTTAGAGGCTCATAGACAGGTGTCGACTTATGTATGGTTTAGAATGCCTTTTCGGCTGATTTTTGTTGTATAGTCTTTCATGGCATCATGATAGCTCGTACCTTATATATAGTTTCTTGACAGTCTTGTCGTCCCATGTTATGTATGTTCATGAAATTATCTTTCATTGTTGGATGTTCATGATCCATGTCTACTATTTATATTGATCTTGTCGGCCCTTAAAGATAATAAGGAAGGTTAGATAAAATGTACGTTGGTGCTCGGCAAGTATGGCCCGGGTGCTAGTCATGACCCTCCAGTTGGGTCGTGACAAACTTGGTATCAGAGCAAGTCTGTCCTAGGGGATGTCTATGAGCCGTGTCTAGTAGAGTTTTGATTATGGATGTGTAGCGCGCCACATTTATAATCAGGAGGCTACGTGACATCTAGGGTTGTTACCTTCTTCCTGAATCTAGATCGTGCATAGAGTTGAGTAGTAAGTGTTCATATCTAATATTCACCTTGTTTTCTTTCAGCGATGCCTTCGACTAGGAAGCAAGCGATTAGTAAACGGCTTGATACAGCTGTGGGAGAGGGTAACATTCAGGTGCCTCCAGCCAGAGCAGGCCAAAGTGAGGCTCAGAGTGAGATGCCATCTCATACCTCTCCGTCTCCTCCAGAGGATATTATGAGGCACCCAGTACATCTAGTTCCTCCGTCTAGCACTACAGACCACGATATGCGCAGTGCGGTGCAATTATTGACTAGCTTGGTAGCTGCTCAGGCTCAGAGGCAGAATACTGGTGCTGCTGATAAACCGGTTAGTGCGAGAGTTCGTGATTTTATTAATCTAGACCCTCCAGTGTTTACCGGATCAGACCCCAAGGAGGACCCACAAACATTTATTGATCAGATTCATCATACATTGCGGGTTATGCATGCTAGTGATACGGAGGCAGTAGAGTTGGCTTCTTATCGGTTACAGGATTTAGCGGTTTTCTGGTATGATAGTTGGGAGAGATCTAGGGGTCCGAACGCTCCTCCAGCAGTGTGGAAGGAATTTTCTGAGGCCTTTCTTCGTCACTACTTGCCAGTTGAGATACGACGAGCTAGAGCTGATAAGTTCTTGAACCTTCGACAGGGTAATATGAGTGTACGAGAGTATAGTATACAGTTTGATTCTTTAGCAAGGTATGCTCCCCATATGGTGGCCGAGATGAGTGATAGGGTGCATCTGTTCGTGAACGGGTTGGGACCACATCTGATAAATGAGTGCACAACAGCCTCCTTGGTAGAGGGCATGGATATTTCCCGTATTCAGGCTTATGCCCAGACCCTAGAGGATCGTAAGCACCAGCAAAGGGCAGATAGGGAGCAGGATAGGGGCCAGCATAAGAGGGCGAGATTTGCAGGGTATTCTGATGAGTTCAGAGGCAGTATTAGGCCCCAATCTTCGAGGAGTTCGGCGCCACCTGTAGCTAGTGCTCCTCCAAAGTTTCAGAGGCCTCGGTATGATCGATTTACCTATTCTGGTTCAGGTCAGAGTTTGAGGGCATCAGGCTCACAATTTCATAGAGATACTAGTCAGACGAGACCCCCAACACCTCGTTGTGATCAGTGCGGCAAGGCCCACTTTGGACTGTGCCGTCGAGGTTCCGATGCGTGCTATTCTTGCGGACAGCGTGGCCATATGATGCGGGATTGTCCTAACAGAGGAGGTGGTGGTATGGCTCAACCGACTGGATCTGTGTCTGGTTCTTTCTCATCAGTTCGACCTCCAGCACAAGGTTTTCAACAGTCGACAGGTCGTGGTAGAGGTAGAGGTTCAGTGCCGAGTTCGAGTGGTGCTCAAAATCGAACCTATGCTCTAATAGGTCGACAAGATCTTGAGTCATCTCCGGATGTTGTTACAGGTATATTGTCTGTGTTTTCTTATGATGTATATGCGCTAATTGATCCAGGATCTACCTTATCATATGTTACACCCTTTGTGGCTAATAAGTTTGGCATTGAACCTAAATTGATAAGTAAACCACTTGCGGTATCCACTCCGATAGGAGATTCTGTGATTGCTAGAAGGGTATATAAAGGTTGCACTGTAATGATTTGTAGTCGTCAAACCTCGGCAAATTTATTTGAGTTAGAAATGGTTGATTTCGATGTGATAATGGGAATGGACTGGTTGGCCTCATGCTATGCAAATGTTGACTGTCGTACGAAGATGGTTAGGTTTCAGTTTCCTTGTGAACCCGCCATTGAATGGAAGGGGAACATTGCTACGCCGAAAGGTAGGTTTATTTCCTATCTTAAGGCAAGGAAGATGATCTCAAAAGGTTACATTTATCATCTTGTTCGCGTTAGGGATGCGGAGGCAAAGCCGCCTACTCTACAATTAATCCCCGTGGTCAATGAATTTCCAGATGTTTTCCCAGATGAACTCCCAGGCCTTCCTCCTGAAAGGGAGATTGAGTTTAGCATTGATGCATTGCCTGACACTCAACCGATCTCTATCCCTCCATACAGGATGGCCCCGGCAGAGTTGCGAGAGTTGAAGGCACAGTTGAAGGACTTGCTGGATAAGGGTTTCATTAGGCCTAGCACTTCACCTTGGGGTGCGCCAGTCTTGTTCGTGCGGAAGAAAGATGGGTCGTTAAGGATGTGTATCAATTATCGACAGTTGAATAAGTTTACAATAAAGAACAAGTATCCACTTCCAAGAATTGATGACCTGTTTGACCAACTCCAGGGTGCCAAGTATTTCTCCAAGATTGACTTGCGTTCAGGGTATCATCAGGTGAGGGTTAAGGAGAAAGATATTCCAAAGACGGCCTTCCGAACAAGATATGGGCATTTTGAGTTCTTGGTGATGTCGTTCGGGCTAACAAATGCCCCAGCAGCTTTTATGGATCTTATGAATAGTGTATTCAGGCCCTATCTTGATGTGTTCGTGATCGTATTCATTGATGACATTCTGGTGTATTCTCGTTCGGAGGCGGAACATGCGGGCCACTTGCGGATAGTATTACAGACCCTTCAGGATCATAAGTTATATGCTAAGCTCTCTAAATGTGAATTCTGGCTGAACTCAGTAGCATTCCTTGGCCATGTGATATCTGATGAGGGTATTAGTGTCGACACTCAGAAGATCGATGCAGTGAAGAATTGGCCGAGACCTACAACACCGTCAGAAGTCCGCAGCTTCCTGGGGCTAGCAGGATATTATAGGCGGTTTGTAGAAGGGTTTTCCACTATATCAGCACCATTGACTAAGTTAACACAGAAAGCTACCAAGTTCCAGTGGTCTGATGCTTGTGAACATAGTTTTCAGGAGCTAAAGAATCGATTGACATCTGCGCCAGTGCTCACTCTCCCAGAAGGAACAGAAGGTTATGTGGTATATTGTGATGCCTCAGGTATAGGTTTGGGGTGCGTATTGATGCAACGTGGGAAGGTGATTGCTTATGCATCAAGACAATTGAAGAAGCATGAAAAGAATTACCCGACTCATGATTTGGAATTGGCTGCAGTAATATATGCTTTGAAGATATGGCGGCACTACTTATACGGCGTCCATGTTGACATCTACACAGATCACAAGAGTTTACAATACATCTTCAAGCAGAAGGAGTTGAATTTGAGGCAGCGTAGGTGGCTTGAATTACTGAAAGACTACGATGTCGAGATATTGTACCATCCCGGTAAAGCTAATGTTGTGGCAGACGCTCTCAGCCGTAAGTCAATGGGAAGCTTAATACATATTGAGGCAGGTAGACAAGGGTTGACCAAAGAGCTTCACCAGCTGGCCAATATGAGAATCAGATTATTGGACTCTGATGACGGAGGTGTTACTGTACAGAATACAGCAGAATCATCTTTGGTAGCCGAGGTAAAAGCACGGCAATATGAAGATCCTACCTTAGTAAGATTGAGAGAGGGAATTCAGCAGTGTAAGATTACAGCTTTCAAGATCGGAGGAGATGGGACACTGAGATACCAGGGCCGATTATGTGTACCTAGTGTGGCAGGGTTGCGAGAGAAGATTATGATTGAGATTCACCAGTCCCGATATTCTATCCATCCTGGCTCGACAAAGATGTATCATGACATTAAGGAGCAGTATTGGTGGGATAACATGAAGAAGTCTATTGCAGAATTTGTAGCCCAGTGTCCTAATTGTCAACAAGTAAAGATCGAGCATCAGAAACCTAGTGGATTGATTCAGAATATAGAGATTCCGACCTGGAAATGGGAGGTGATTAATATGGACTTCATTATTGGATTACCTCGCTCTTATCATAAGTTTGACTCTATCTGGGTGATAGTTGATTGACTTACAAAATCTGCCCATTTTCTGCCAGTTAAGACAACTTACACGGCTGAAGATTATGCGAAGTTGTATATCAAGGAGATTGTTAGGCTTCATGGTGTGCCGGTATCTATTATATCAGACCGAGGAGCTCAATTTAAGGCTAACTTTTGGAGGTCTTTTCAGAAGGGTTTAGGCACACAAGTAAATCTCAGCACTGCATTCCATCCGCATACTGACGGACAGGCTGAACGTACCATCCAGACGCTTGAAGATATGCTACGAGCATGTGTTCTAGATTTCAAGGGGAATTGGGATGACCATCTGGCACTTATAGAATTTGCCTACAATAATAGCTACCATTCCAGTATTAAAATGGCCCCGTATGAGGCACTGTATGGGAGGAGATGTAGATCACCAGTTGGATGGTTCGAAGTCGGTGAGACAGAATTATATGGGCCAGATTTGATTCACCAAGCCATTGAGAAGGTGAAAGTGATACAAGAGCGACTGAGGACGGCACAAAGCAGGCAAAAGTCTTATTCCGACGTCCGACGTCGTGATCTGGAATTTGAGGTTGGTGATTGGGTTTTCCTGAAGATCTCGCCGATGAAGGGTGTTATGCGTTTTGGGAAGAAGGGTAAGTTAAGTCCGCGGTATATTGGGCCGTACAAAATTCTTCGACGAATTGGACAGGTTGCTTACGAGTTAGAATTGCCATCTGAATTGGAATTTGTCCACCCGGTATTCCATGTATCTATGTTGAGGAAATGTATTGGCGACCCTTCTCGGGTCGTCCCTATCAAAGATGTACAAGTTACAAAGGATCTATCATATGATGAAGTGCCAGTGGCTATATTAGATCGACAAGTCCGCAAGCTGAGAACAAAGGATGTAGCTTCCGTGAAAGTATTATGGAGGAACAAGAATATAGAAGAAATGACATGGGAAGGGAAGCAGAAGAGAAGATGAAGTCTAAATACCCTTACCTATTCCAGAGTGAAGATAACGAGGATGCCGGGGGAAAGAAGGACGCATTATAAGGTGAAACGGCTCTATGAGGTAAGCAATAGCTTGTGAATACTCTTTTTTTAATACAAAATGGTAATATGCAGATAATGTACAAATCCATAATGCTTTGTATAGTCTTGTAAGGTCATAGGTTAGGTTTAACTGCTTGCAAGTTTGGCTAGTGTCCATTTTATAGGGGAAACTCAGCCAGAAATCTCCGTCGGAATCCACAATGAGTTAGACACCCCATAAACCCTTACATTCGAGGACGAATGTTCCTAAGGGGGAGAGGGTGTTACAACCCAAATTCACATACCATAGATCACGTCGTAAGTTAGTCAACGTAAATCCAAGAAGAGATTATCTTTGAGATGATAAGAAGTTAATCCTATTGGTCTTAAACGATACAAGGGTGTATAAGAGTGGTTAACAAGTATTTGAAGTTAAACGAATCAAGGATGTTGTAACCCGTATTTTCGGGTAACACTAGAGGTGATTAATTGTCCCAAGAGGTCTTGTTTTAATGTATTTGAATCATATAATATCCACATCATAAGTCTTGAAGTCAAGCGAGTTATGAAACAAAAGTCGATAAAAGTTGTCGCAACTTAGGTTTATAATTTTACTTAAACTTTAGGTCAAATGTTACTGCATTTTTCTCCCAATGTGCTTGGAATTATGGGGTGATCTACCTATCAAATTAAAGATCTATGAGTCCAGTTTCCAACACATTAAACCGTTTGTCAATACGATCTCGGAATAGAGAGATATTCGTGTTTTTGCGAGAGTGCGCCAAGCTGCTCTCTATGGGGCCCACAAAGGCGGTTTAAGACATATGGACATATATAAGATACCTCAACCCCATTTTAAGTCATTATTTTTCAGTATATTCAGACCTTATAACCCTAAAAACAGTCTCTCAAGGTTCTCTCATGATCCAAGACCCAAACAAAGGGCAAACAACACAAATCAAATGTCGGGAATCCCGTGGCGCTAGTAAGTTTCTTGTTCTTCTTGTTGTTGCTGATTTTTGTGTTGTTCCAGCTCGTGTGGGAGGTTGTTTTAAGTGTTTTATGTCCTGTAAATACACCTTAAAGTTTTTAATATCAACCCTAGGTGATTTCAAGTCTTCTAAAGTAATTCTAGTGCCGAAAAACCCGAATTAATTGCTAGTTTCGCTTCCTTGTTCTTGTGGCAGAATTGAAGGGATATTTCGTGGAAAATTAAGGTCAAATTGGAGTTTTTCTTTCTGTTTAAAGGTAAGGAACCTCTTACTCTATATATATTTAAGATTATCCAAGTTGCAGCTAAGTCGTTGAAGCTAGAACTTGTGAAATATATATCGAAAGGCTTGGTAGTAATGTTGTTGGTTGGTGGACTATTTTGGAGGCTCAATATGATTATTAATGATGTTGTTTGGGCTGTTTGGTGATTGTATTGACTTGTGGGAAGTCATATAAATAGGGGAGGTGCTGTCCGTTTCATCGTAAAATAGGTTGTGGTCGATACATAATAGTTACGACGCTTAAACGATAATGATAGTGTCATTTGTCTTATTGTAGACTAAGGAGTCGTGACATTTGCATAGCTTGAGGTTGGGCAGTATATACAAGGTATGTGAGGCTATCCCCTTCATTCTTTTGCACGACTCCGATTGTACATAATGTATTGAACAAGCTCCCAAAGATACTCTACTCTTAGAAGCTAGCAGTACTTACATTGCTGCCCTTCTTATGAAACAATTGATATTGATGTTACTTCTCTTATTCTTATATTATCAATGTTGTTGGTAGTTCCTGATTCTTATAAGATTCTTGATGAAGAGTTAATCCTAATAATGTGTACGAAGGATACCGACCTTACATCACTCCGAAAGGTTCAAAATGTAATTCCAATGAGTCCAGCATGCATCATATATATGTATCTATTTTACTCTACCGAGCTGCGCTATAGTCGGCCGGGTATGGCACCTATTGTGCAACCACTGATCAGTTGGGTTTTACCGAGCTCCACGTGGCCGGGTACGATTCTACCGAGCCCTATGATGGCCGGGTACGTTTTACCGAGCCTATTATGGCCGGGTACGATATGATGATGGTGATGCCCACAAAGGCGTATGTTTTAAAAGTTTATGTATATATATATGTATGTATTATGTATTTCATGTCAGTAGCCCTCAGAGATACCCAGATGTCACATGTTGTATATTCCCTATCCATGTTTACATTACTGTTCTTACTTATGCTTTCTTGCCTCACATACTCAGTACTTTATTCGTACTGACGTCCTTTTTATTTGTGGACGCTGCATGTCGTGCTGCAGGTCCTGATAGACAGGTAGATGTAGCTCCCCCACCACAGTAGGCTGTCCAGTTCAGCGGTTATTGGCGAGATCCCTTCTCCGGACTTGCCGTGGTCTTGGTATGCATTTTTGTTATAGACATTATGGGTATGTCGGGGCCCTGTTCCGGCAATGTTGTAGCACTTATGTTCCTTTAGAGGCTCATAGACAGGTGTCGACTTATGTATGGTTTAGAATGCCTTTTCGGCTGATTTTTGTTGTGTAGTCTTTCATGGCATCATGATAGCTCGTACCTTATATATAGTTTCTTGACAGTCTTGTCATCCCATGTTATGTATGTTCATGACATTATCTTTCATTGTTGGATGTTCATGATCCATGTCTACTATTTATATTGATCTTGTCGGCCCTTAAAGATAATAAAGAAGGTTAGATAAAATGTACGTTGGTGCTCGGCAAGTATGGCCCGGGTGCTAGTCATGACCCTCCAGTTGGGTCGTGACAATGTGCGTCACTAAAAATAGTAGAATGATAAAAACTCTGGGGTTTTGTACCCTCAGGACTAGATTTACAATATTTACTTACCTTAAACCGCAAAATTCTTATTCTGCAATGTCCTTTCCTCGTGAATTGGTCTCCAAACGCCTCGAATCTGGTCTTAAATAATTTGTTTCAGTCAATAAAATTCATTGGAATTAATTCCATAAGAAAATATGATTTTTCCATAAAAATCAGAAAATTAGCCCAAACATCGCTCGTCACGTCTCGAAACTCGACAAGAGTTATGAAATCCTGAAACCCATTCAACCACGAGTCTAACCATACCTATTTTACAAAAATCCGACCCCAACTCGACCCTCAAATCTTCAATTTAAACCAAGATGAATTACAAATTTTCCCAACTCATTTCACCAATTAAATGATAAAAACAACCATGGATTCGGGTAATTTAACCAATATTGAGTTAAGAACACTTACCCCGTTGTTTCCTTTGAAAATCACCCAAAATCTCCTCAAATTCGAGCTCCAAATCGTCAAAAACTGAAAAACGAAGTCCCATTTTCAGAACTTAAGCTCACTACCCAGGTTTTTCTTCTTCGCGAACGTGGTCAGTGCCTCGCGTTCGCGAGGCACAAAATAGCTCTGTCTAGATTTCTCTTTCACGAACGCGATATAACCCTCACGTTCGCAAAGCATAAAATAGCCTCTGCCTCAATTCCTTCTACGCGAACGCATTCAATGCTTCGCGAATGCGATGCTTTGTTCCTCCTCACTACGCGAATGCGACACCTCCCTACGCGAACACGTAGACCAATTGCCCGGGGGGGGGGTTGCTTCGGCTGCTTCCTCTCTTCTTTGAAAACGCGTAACACCTCTCGCATTTGCGATACACACCCAGTCCACTCTTCGCAAACTTGTGCTTATCTTCGCGAATGCGAAGAGTAAATATTGCCAACCTCTGAGTTGCTCTTCGCGAACACAAGGATCCACTCGTGAACGCGATGAAGGAAACCAGATGGTGCATCAGAAAAATTCCAGCAGAGTTCTAAGTCCAAAATCCAACCCGTTAACCATTCGAAACTCACCTGAGCCCCTCGGGACCTTAACCAAATATACCAACAAGTCCTAAAACATCATACAGACTTAGTCAAACCCTCTAATCGCCTCAAACAACGCTAAAACCATGAATTACACCCCAATTCAAGCCTAATGAACTTTGAAATTTCTAATTTGTACAAACGACTCCGGAACCTATCAAATCACGTCCGATTGACCTCAAATTTTGCACACAAGTCATAAATGACATAAAAGAGGTATTCCAATTTTCAGAATCAGATTTCGACCCCGATATCAAAAAGTCAACCCCCGGTCAAACATCTCAAAAATTTAACTTTCTGCATTTCTAGCGTAATTCCTCTACGGACCTCCAAATAATATTTCGGACACACTCCTAAGTCCAAAATCACCATACGGAGCTATTAGAATTATCAGAATTCGAATCCGAGGTCGTTTACACATAGGTCCATATCCGATCCACCTTTCTAACTTAAGTTTTTCAATTATGAGACTAAGTGTCTCATTTCACTCCGAGTTCCTTCCGGACCCGAAGCAACTAACTCGATACAACATAAAATAGCTGAATAATACAAAAAGAAGTAGAAATGGGGAAAACGGGGCTATAACTCCCGAAACGACCGGCCGGGTCGTTACATTAGGATTTGGGGTCGTGACATTCTCCATCTACAAATAATTAATGAAATAAGTTTAAATTGAGGCATTTATATATTTATCTAAAATTTTGGATTAAAGGAGGTATTGTCCTATGCTAAGTTATTTTTCCATCCTTGTAGTTATTTTTGAGATTTTATATACATTGTGTTGAGCCGTGGGCTATTTGTGAAATTAATTGAGCTTGTTGTACCTTTGGAACGGTTGTGGCCTATGGGAAATTTGTAAATACGAGTTAATGATGATGTGCTATTGTGATAATATTCTGTGTGAATTGTTGTGTGATTTGGGTTACTGTTATGCGACGTATAAGGGTGACATTTCATTTTTGACATTATGCAGGCATAAGGGTAGCATTTCACTATTGTTATGTGTGTGGGGATATTATCTGGGTGGAGTGGTAAGGGAGTCTATTAAAAAGAGCGATAAGGGAGGCTAATATAAGAGTGATAAGGGTGGCTATAAGAGCGATAAAGGTGGCTATAGGAGCGATAAGGGTGGCTATTGATATTGTCAGGGCGGAGGGATAATAGAGGCTATTATAGTAGTGATAAGGGTGGTTATTGAAGAGATAAGGGTTGCTATTGTCGGGGATAATATGTGTTGATGTGGGGTTCTTGTGTTGCTAATGTTTTTGTGATGATGTGGGGTTATTGCATTAGAAAGTTTTATGTGATGTTGTGATTTTTCCTGATGTTTATTTTTATCTCTTGTGCCACTTGTCTGGTTGTTTGGTAGCTTGACTCATTCATGTTGAAATTGCAGGGCGGATTATGTTATTGGCACGTGAATTGCAGGGCGGATTATGTTATTGGCACGTGAACTGTCCGTACCGATGTGAAATGAAATGTGGGCACGAGGCGTCAAGGAAATATAATGATTATGTTATTGGCACGTGAACTATCCGTTCATAGGTGATATGAAATGTGAGCAAGAGGTGCCGGGAAAATATAATAATTTTTATTATTGGCACGTTAGTTGTCCGTGCGGTGTTGATAGAAATATGGGCACCAGGTGTCGTAGAAATATGAAAGTGGGCGAAGACCCGTATTTTATAATTATGAAACGAGGTATCACAGAGTGATTTTTATTCGAAGGAATTATATTCAAAAGATATTTATTTGAAAGAAGTATATTCGGGAGATATTTATTTGAAAGAATTATATTCGAAAGATATTTATTTGAAAGAGTTTTATATTCAAAAGATATTTATTTGAAAGGAGTATATTTGCAAAATTTTATTTTTGAAAAAGTTCTATATTCAAAGGATATTTATTCGAAAGAAAAATATTTGCAAGGTATTTAGTTGAAAGAATTATATGTGAAAGATTTATATTTAAAGGACTGGTTTAATTGGTTGTACTTGTTTTTCTTATTCGTTTGAATAATAATTATGACGTTCTTGCTGCCTGGCTATTTATATCACTAGTTGATTGTTGTTGCTATCACCGCCATTTATTCTCCATTAGTTTTGTATACTATATTGCACAGGTTAATAGACTAGTGAGTGTCTTGACTGTATCTCGTCACCACCCCACCGAGGTTAGTCTTGATACTTACTGGGTACCGAATGTGGTATACTCATACTATACTTCTGCACATATTTGTACAGAGCAAGCTATTGGAAATATCAGACTCGGGCAGAGTTAGTGTGTTGATTGCAAGGATTCAAGGTAGAGCTGCTTGGTCATCGCAGTCCCTTGGAGTCTTTCTATTTTATTTTACTATCCACTCTTATTCAAACAGTATTGTATATTCCATCCTTGAGATCATTACATGTATCCAGTTAGAGTACGTGACTCAGTATTACTAGTCATGGGAGGTTGTTTGAATATTTCCGTTGTGGGTTTTGATTATCTATTAAAAAAATGGTTTGAATTGTTATTATAATCGGCTTACCTAGTCTTAGAGGCTAAGTGCCATCACGACGCTTGTGGTGGGATTTTGGGTCATGATAAGTTGGTATTTGAGCTCTAGGTTCATGGGTTCTATGAGTCACGAACGAGTCTAGTAGAGTCTTGCGGATCGGCACAGAGACGTCTGTACTTATCTTCGAGAGGCTACAAAACTTCTAGGAAATTTACACTTATTTTATTCCTGTCGTGCAAATTTGTTGATTGTGGAATTTGAGCCTTTGTATCTCTATTCTCTCACAGATGGTATGGACACGTGCTACTAGGTCGGTTGAGCAGGGACTTGCACATACTGCTAGGGCCGCAAGAGGTCGGGGCCGAGGTAGAGGTTGATGAAGGGCACGTGCCACGACTAGAGAACCTGTCAGAGAAGTATTTGAGTAGCCGCCAGTAGCTCCAGTTGAGAGATAGGTACCAGAAGCACCTGTTATTACCCCTGGACTTCAGGAGACTTTAGCACAGTTCTTGAATATGTTTGGTACATTAAATCAGGTGGGATTGATCTCTGTTGTACCAAATATTTCACAGATTGGGGAAGTAACTCAGACTCCTACCGCCCGTACTCCAGAGTAGTGGGTTCACATTGGTCAGGTTCCGGATATAATACCGGTACAACCTGTTATTCCGGTTCAGCTTGAGGTCAGGCGAGAGGCATTAGAATAAGAACAAAATATACTTAAGAGATGTAAGAGGTATAATCCACCTACTTTTAGTGGTACATCTACCGAGGATGCCCAGTGATTTCTAGAAATGTGCCACCATATTCTTCGCACCATGGATATTGTAGAAGTGAGCAGAGTTTCCTTTACTATATTTCAATTGTCACGGGCAGCGTATCGATGGTGGCAAACTTATGAAGAGGGTAGACCGGCCGATGCAACACCACCAACTTGGGCTCAATTTTCGGAATACATGGCGCACAGAGTTTGAATGGTTGCTTCAGTGCACCATGACGGTGTCATAATATGCTATCAGGTTCAGTGATTTAGCCCAACATACACCTATCTTGGTTCCTACAGTTAAAGAGCGAGTTCACGGATTCATTGAAGGACTCGATTATGATTTTAAAATAAACATGGCTCGAGAATTGCAGACTGACATTCCATTTCAGCAGGTAGTAGAGATTGACAGGATGTTAGAACGTGTTCGAAGTGAGGTAAATGAGCCTAAAGAGACCAAAAAGTCTAAGAAATCTGGAGGATTCAATGGATTTTACTCTTTAGCCATGACCCATTATGGCGGAGGCTCGAGCAGTAGGCCAACTCAGTCCGCACATTAGGTTACTCGGGGTGCTCTAGTAAGTTCTTGTAGCACACCATTGACACAAAATTCTTACAGTGGTTATTCTAGTTATCCATCACAAACTCAGTACGAGCAGCCACGACCTCAGAGGGGTTGTTATGAGTGTGGTGATACTAGGTACATCATGAGAGATTGTCCCAGACTTGGGAGGGGTGGATTTCAGTAAAACACTCAGGCTACGAGCCCCAATATAGCTACTACCCCACGTGCATAACTAGTTAGGGGTGGAGGACAGGCGGGTAGAGGGTGCCCTAGAGGGGGAGGACCGACCCGTTGATATGCTTTCTATGGTAGGGTTGAGGCCACTGCACCAGATAGTGTCGTTACAGGTATGGTTTCGATTGTTATAGAGGATCATCATTCTTATTTTGATTCGGATTTGAATATTGAGGCGAGTCCTCCTATTATGCTCCGCTTATGGGTGAGCTTAGTAATTTTGTGACCCACTTATATATTTATCCCTGTTGGGATATTTGATGATGTTAGCCCGTGTCTATCTTATTTTGTACACTATTGAGAGCTATAAGGCCAAAAGTGACTTTCTATTACTCACTACAGTGGGCTTTAATGTAATTTCGGAATAATTGATCTCAATTTTATGAATTATATGCCCTATTAGTATGGGGGTTCATTATGTGTTGTGAAAATTATTTATGGAATTTATAAAAAAAAACATTCAGTTGGCACAATGTGCAAAATACTTGTGATTCGGAGTGGAGGACGAGATCCTCGCATTTTGATATGATGTGAAATATTTAAACTGGGCTACAAGCCGCGATGGAAGTTATATAAGGACGAGGTCCTTGTGATGAAAATTTTATGAGTTTAAATTCTTCCCTTGTGAAATTAAATTTCTACTATAGTACTAATAGAGAGTCATGCCCCTTAGGCTTATTTAATAATTTTTGCATGTATTTTCTGTGCATATTTAACCATATTCGTGCTATAAATGTTGAGTTTTAGCCTACCAGGTGGGTGCCCAGGTGGCGTTAAATGCGACTCGTTGATTCAGATAAATAACTATGAGGTCTTCATGCCCCGCGTGTTGCTGCCAGTCTTTCAAAAATTTGAAATGAGATTTTTGGTTAATATTAGATTAATTGAGGATGCTGGAATTAAGTAAAAACATCTATTATGACCAGAGATGTGGTTATGGGTATACATGTGATTTGTGATTTGACACGAGTTGCTATAGCCGGTTGAAACAATAACGTGTATTGATGTGATAATAAGGCCTTTTGAAAATGTTTTGAGTGTAAGGAATTGGTTTTAAAGTGTATAAATATGGATTAAAAAAATAATCTCAACTGAGATGGTATTGTCGGACCGTGTTAAAGTTTCGGTGATGTAGAATCACCGCGAGTATGTGTGTAACAATACACTCAGTAATTTGATATCCTCAAAAATATTCTTGGCATGTTCAAGGACGAACGTATGTTTTAAGAGGGGGAGAATGTAATGACCTGACTTGTCGTTTTAAGAATTAATGCCCCATTCAGCGACTTAAGGTCCCAAAAAACTTCGTAATATGTATTATAATTTGCGTGTGCCGTCGAGTTTGGTTTTCGAAAGATTCGGAATTTGATAAAATTGGTATGGTTGAACTCGTATTAGAATGGGTATTCGGATTTCGTGAAAATTCTGTTGGGTTCCGAGAGTCGGGTCCCGTATTGACATTGGTTGACTTTTTAATGTGAAATTTTAAATCGAAGCTATATTATACGGAATTGGTTCTGATAAATTTTAATGAAGTTATACAATTAATTTGAATAGATTTGAGCTATCCGGAGGATTAATTTAAGCAAGGCGGCTATTTTGGAATATCAGCATAATTCAAAAAGGTAAGTATCTTGCCTAACCTTGAGTGGGGGAATTACCCCTTAGGCATTAATTGAGTCTTATGTGGAAATTGTGTAATTGAAAATCATGTGCGCGAGGTGACGAGTACGTACTTGGTCTATATGTGCAAATTGTATTGGTTGAAATTCGTAGATGCCCGTATGTATTAAATTGAAAAATTGTTGGAACTTAGTAAATCCTTGATTTGGTATGCCTCGTTCCTTGTTTGTCGAGTTTGTATTTTATATGATAATTTGCCGTGATTTCCATTTGGATTTTTATGTGAATTCCGTGTGTTTGTTGATTTGATATTTATTAGAAATAATTACATTATGGACTTTCCATCTGCAAATAATTAATTAAATAAGTTTAAATTGGGGATTTTATATATTTCTCTAAAATTTTGGATTAAAGAAGGCATTGTACAATGCTGAGTTATTTTTCCATCCTTGTTGTTATTTTTGAGATTTTATATACAGTGTGTTCAGCCGTGGGCTATGTGTTGTGAAATTAATTGATCTTGTTTCACCTTTGAAAGGGTTGTGGCCTACGGGCAATTTGTAAATACGAGTTAACGATGATATATTATTGTGATAATATTTTGTGTGAATTATTGTGTGTTTTGAGTTACTGTTATGTTGCTTATAAGGGTGACATTCCATTGTTGACATTATGCAGTAATAAGGGTGGCATTTTACTGTTGTTATGTGTGTTGGGATATTGTCTGGGTGGAATGATAAGGGAGGCTATTAAACAGAGCGATAATGGAGGCTATTATAGGAGCGCTAAGGGTGGCTATATGAGTGATAAGGGTGGCTTACTGATATTGTCAGGGCGGAGGGATACATAAGGCTATTATAAGACTGATAAGGGTGGCTATAGAAGAGATAATGGTGGCTATTGTCGAGGATGATATGTGTTGATGTGAGATTATTGTGTTGGTAATCTCTTGTGCAACTTGCCTTGTTGTTTGGTAGCTTGATAATAGTCTGATTCATGTTGAAATTTTGAGCATGTGGCTATTGCCGGGCAGATTATGTTATTGGCACGTGAATTGTCCGTGCATATATGATATGAAATGTGGGCATAAGGCGCCGGGGAAATATAATGATTATGTTAATGGCACGTGAACTGTCCGTGCATAGGTGATATGAAATGTGATCACGAGATGTCGAGAAAATATAATGATTTTTATTATTGGCACGTGAGTTGTCCGTGCGGTGTTAACAGAAATATGGGCAAGAGGTGTCGTGGAAATATGAAAGTGGACTGAGACCCGTATTTTATGATTATGAAACGAGGTATCACAAGATGACTTTTATTCGAAGGAATTATATTCAAAAGATATTTATTTGAAAGAAGTATATTCCGGAGATAGTTATTTGAAAGATTTTTATATTCAAAAGATATTTATTTGAAAGGATTATATTTGCAAGATTTTTATTTGAAAGAGTTTTATATTCAAAGGATATTTATTCGAAAGAAATATATTCGGAAGGTATTTATTTGGAAGAATTATATGTGAAAGATTTATATTTGAAGGACTAGTTTAATTCACTGTACTTGTGTTTCTTATTCGTTTGAATAATAATTATGGCGTTCTTGCTGCCTTGCTATTTATATCACTAGTTGATTGTTGTTGCTATCACTGCCATTTATTCTCCATTATTTTTGAATATTATATTGCACATATTAATAGACTAGTGAGTGTCTTGACTATACCTCGTCACTATTCCATCAAGGTTAGTCTTGATACTTACTGGGTACTGACAATGGTGTACTCATACTACACTTTTGCACATTTTTGTGCTGAGCCGGGTATTGGAGATATCTGACTCGGGCAGAGTTAGTGTGTTGATCACAAGGATTCAATGTAGAGTTGCTTGGTCGTCGCAGTCCCTTAGAGTTTTTTAATTTATTGTACTATCAACTCTTATTCGAACAATATTGTATATTCGATCCTTGAGATCATTACATGTATCTGGTTAGAGTTTTTGACTCAATATTACCAGTCTTGGGAGGTTGTTTGAATATTTTCGCTGTGGGTTTCGATTATCTATTAAAAAAAATGATTTGAATTGTTATTATAATTGGCTTACCTAGTCTTAGAGACTAAGTGCCATCACGACGCCTTTGGTCGGATTTTGGGTCGTGAGAAGTTGGCATCAGAGCTCCAGGTTCATAGGTTCTACGAGTCACGAACGAGTCTAGTAGAGTCTTACGGATCGGAACAGAGACGTCTGTACTTATCTTCGAGAGGCTACATAAATGTTAGGAAATTTCTACTTCTTTTATTCATGTTGTGCAGATTTGTTGATTCTGGAATTTGAGCCTTTGTATCTCTATTCTCTCACAGATGGCGAGGACACGTGCTACCGGGTCAACTGAGCAGGTACCCGTACATATTGTTAGGGCTGCAAGAGGTCGGGACCGAGGTAAAGGCCGAGGAAGGGCACGTGTTGCGACTAGCACACCTGCCAGAGCAGCAGTTGAGGAGCCGCAAGTACCTCCAGTTGAGGAGATTTGACGTACTTTGGGTCATTTTGTATAGACTGACCAAGTTTGCACATTTCATTCTAGTCGTGACTTCTCATACTTCAGAGCAATTTGCTAAGATCAACATTCGGGAGGTTGTTCGCTTGCATGATGTACTGTTTCTATTATCTCGGATCGCGGTACTCAGTTTACTTCACATTTGTGGAGGTCTGCTCAGCATGTGTTGGTCACACAGGTTAAGCCGAATACTAAATTTCATCCTCAAATGGACAAGTAGTCTGAGCGGACCATTCATATTTTGGAGGATATGATGAGAGCATGTTTCATAGATTTCCGAGTACAGTGGGATCAATTTCTTCCACTAGCGGAGTTTGCATACAATAACAACTATCAGCAGAGAATCTAGATCGCTCGGCACGAGGCATTATATGGGTGGAGATGTCATTCTTATCACGATCCCAAATTCCCACCTTAGGATGTCGTGATGGCATCTAGTCTCTAAGACTAGGTAAGCCTAACAATCATTGAGAATGTAGTAGAAATGATGATTAAAGTGTTAAATTAAACTAATAAATCTCATAGTAACATCAATATGGAATAACAATCACTTAATAACATCAATAGGATCACTAATACAATACTATGTGGATGTGAAGATAAACAGTAGAAAAGACAATAGTAGAAGGTGACTCTAATGCCTGCGAACGTCAAGCAGGTAAACCTTGAAATCTCCGAAATCTCTGGTTCAATCCACTAATGTCCAACACAAGCAGAAGTATCTGGATATGCACAAAAAAGGTCTAGAAGCATAGCATTAGTACATCACAACAATACCTAGTAAGTATCAAGCCTAACCTCGGTAGAGTAGTGATGAGTCCATGTCATGACAACTACTACACATAGAAATCTGAATAGAATATTAATATAATCTAATAACGGAAGGTAACGAAATAAATGACAACAAACAGAATGATAATATAAGGCTAACAACGGAAATTTAGGGAATAAAGGACAACAAAGAATGGAAATATGATAAGAACAACAAGTGATCAAACACAGTAAAAAAAGTAAAGCAAATGAAGGAAAGACAATAACCGCTCAAATCAACAAGCCTTTTCAACATAGAACGTACAACAAGAATCACAACCGAGGTACCACACCTCATGTTCACTTTTCACAAGTCACAATCACAATCTTCCTTATATCGCCATGTGAGCCTTGAATTTATTATTAAGAATATTTTTCCCGAAATCGCTATAGGCGCTTTAGCCCCCTACATGGCTTAAAGTAATTCCCTTACTAATAACACGCGTATAAATCCCACCTTCTCTCGCCATATGTGCATCAACCCCTACCCTTATATCGTTGCATGCACATCAATATCACAACTCAATAATCAACTAGAACCATACGTGCCCATATGCCACACCATTGGCAAATTCAACAATACTAAATGTTACCACAAGACATAGCCCACAACACAACCATAATGTGTACCAAAATCTCAATAATAACAAAATGAATGATAAATAACTCAACAAGGAAAGGTGTTGAAATAACCCACAATTTCAACCACAATGTGTTAATAGTTTTCACGACTACAACTTCAATAACTCAACAATGAAGGTGTCACTATGAAATGACAACTTCCAATTCAAGTGCATAACATAAGCTTAACAATGAAAGAGACAGAATGAAATAGCAACTAAGACAAAATGCATGAGAATAACTCAACAACGGAAATGATAGCATGTAATAACAACTACTAGTAAATGCATATAAGAGTTACCCCGACAATGGAAACCAAAATATATAAGAACAACTTCAGTTAAAGCATATAAGAGTAAACTTGACAACGATGTATAGAAAAACTAATAACAACTTCAATTAAATGCTTATGGATAACATAAGAGTCTAAACCGGTCAATTTTACACATATAAGCCTGTGTACACATTCGTTATCTCATGTACACGTCTTCCACATTATTTAAATAGCATTATCAAACCTCATCCTCAGGGTTAGTTCCCCCACATAAAGTTAAGCAAGATACTTACCTCAACTAGGCCAAAATCAAAACTCAAAAATATCTTTTCCCTTAAACTTCGCCTCTGCATGGTTCAAATCTAGCAAACAATTACTTAATATTATCAAACAATTCAAGAGAAAACAATTACGATTAATAAAGTTATGATCTTTATACAATTCCCCAAAAGTCAACCCCGGGCCTGCCCAATCAAAACCTTAGTCCAAGGGTAGATATCAATTACCCATAACCCCACAAGTCCATATATGTGTTTTGTTTTTAAATCCGAGTCCAATTTGATTCACAAATCCCAAGTTTTCATTTTTAAAAACATAGACAATTTCCCAAACATTCTTTTAGATTCTCTTGAATTTGATGTTAAATATCATATATAATCATGTCATATAATTGAAAATTGATTAAAATTACTTACCCAATGATTGCATATGAAAATCCCTTCTCCAAATCGCCTCCTACCGAGTCTAGGGTTCCAAAATATGAAAAATGAGACCAAATCCCAACTTCTCGGCTCTTTTCTTCTGTTGCAAAAGTTGCAATTATGACCATGGGTTTCCAATTGAGAACCGTTGCAATTGCCAAAAAAGGCTCACAGTTGTGTCACCTCACAAATTGAAAGAATGTCACAAATGCGACACAGAATTCACATTTGTGAAGTCTTATCTTCTCGCAAATAGGGCCACTTGATCGCATTTGCAAACCTACCCAGTCCCAACCTTGCTTAGTAATTGTGAGTGAGGTATAGCAATTATGATACCTTTCCCCTGCTGTTAACTTTGCAATTGCGGGGATGGTGCTTGCAATAGCGATAACTAGAGCACCAGCACATCAGCAACCCAAAAATGTGTTCAACCAAATTTGAAGCACGTCTGAAACTCTCCCGAGTCCTTGCGACTCCAAATCAAACAACCACACAAGTCTAAAAATATCATACGAACTTTATTGTACGATAAAGACATCAAAATAACATCTAGAACCACAAATCAGACATCAAAACACATGAAATTCAAAGAAAACTCAAGAACCTATAGAATCACAACAAAGCATCTGAATCCTATTAAACCAACTCCGAATTACACCAAATTTTATAGACAAGTTCCAAATAGAAAACCAAACCTATTCCATGTCCCAAAACAAAATTCCAATCCCGATAGCTATAAAGTCAACCTACGGTCAAACTTAAGGAAACTTCTAAACATCAAATTGCCAACTTTAGACAAAACAAGTCAAATCAACCTAGGGACCTCCGAATTCGATTTCGGGCATATGCCCAAGTCAAAAATAATGACACATACCTATCAAAGCCATCAAAACACCATTCCAAGGTCGTGCACAAAAGTCAAACTTAGGTCGCTATTTCCTACATATGATTCCAAACCAAGAACCAAAGAGTCCAATTCAACCCAAACCTTTTCGAAACGAAACTAACCATCCCCACAAGTAATTAAACCACAAATCCATATGTGTGATGCATAAAAAGAGAATGTGGCTCAAATACAAAAAACGATCATTCAAATAGTTATAATCCTTCTGTTGGTTGGTTTGAGGCATGTGAGGCTAGATTGTTGGGAATAATTTCATTCGTGATGCATTAGAGAATGCGAAATTGATTTAGGAGCGACTTCGTACAGTGCAGCCCATTCAAAATAAAAATTTTGATATGAAGGTTCAGGATGTAGCTTTCATGGAGAGTGGGAAGGTTCTTTTTCGAGTTTCACCTATGATTAGCATGATGATATTTGGGAACAAGGACAAGTTGAGCCCTTTGTGTAATGGTCCATTTGATGTTTTGGATAGATTTGGTGAGGTGTCCCATAGACTTGCATTTCCACCCAGATTATCGAGAGTTCATACTGTGTTTCATGTTTCCAAGATTCGAAAGTATTACGAGGATCCGCCACATGTGTTGGATTACAACTCAGTGCAGTTTGACAAGGATTTGACTTATGATGAGAAGCCGGTGGCCATTTTGGATAAACAGGTTTGAAAGCTGAGGTCGAAGAATATTGTACCAGTGAAGGTTCAGTGCCGAGGAGGCAACTTGGGAAATCGGGCATGATATACAAAGTAGATATTCTCATATTTTTTAAATCCCAAGTATGATTCTAAACCCATTCGGGGAAGAACAATTATTTAAGAGGGGGAGAATATAATGACCCGACAGGTCATTTTGTGTATTTAAGCCTCGCTCCCTTACTTGATGCTTCTCGTATACTTGTTTGTTGTTTTGTGATTTGTGGGGATAGTTGGTTTGATATCGGGAAGGTTTTGGAGTGAATTGAAACATTAGTTCTATGGTTGAAAGCTAAAGTTATAAGAGTTGTCCAAGGTTTGACTTTGTTTTAAACGACCTCAGATTCATGTTTCGATGGTTCCAATATGTCGGTGTGGTGATTTTGAACTTAGGCCTAGGTCTGGATTTGGATTTGGAGGTTCATAAGTTGATTTGGCTCTAATTGTCCTAGAGTTGACTTTGTGGTTGTCGGGTTTGGATTGTTGTCCTCGGCATTGGAATAGGTTCAATATGTTATTTGGGACTTATGTGCAATGTTCGAGTTCATTCGGGATTGTCTAGACTTTAATCGAATGTTTGGTTTGAAGTTGAAAATTCATGTACTTACCAGATTGATCTTGATCAATGATTCGTGGTTTGGATGTTACTTTAAAGTTTGGATCCTTTGGATAGTTTTGGAGAAAGTACTAGGACTTGTTGGTGTGATTGGACGGGATCTCTGGCGCCTCGAGTGTGTTTCAGATGATGTTTGAAACATTTTGAAGTTGGATAGCAGTTATGTTTTGGTGGTTATGCATATGCGAGGATTGGTCCCTAGGTGTGAGTCTGCAGATTTAGATTGAGGATCGAAGATTCGAAGGATAGTGGAGGGCAACAATGTCTGTGTATGCGTAGCTTTGGGCTCATGTGCGATTGCGCATGTGCGAAGGAAGCTCACACCTATGATTTTGCAGAAGTGAACTCTTGGCCGCATGTGTGCTTGGTCGGGTACTTTATTCAGGTGCACAACTTCAAGGATGTTTCTACATATGCGGTGCCACAGAAGTGACAGTCGGGCTGCAGAAGAGAGAAACGCTTAGAACACTTTTATTCGAGGATTTGGCTTCATTTATCATATTTTGAGATTGGGAGCTCGGATTGGGGAGGTTTTTTAAGTGATTTTCACCAACTTGGATTGGGTAGTTTTTCTTAACTCGGATTTCATTATTATTCATGATTCTACCCTTGATTTTGGTTTTTAGTTGATGAAACCAATGAGAGAAAATTGGGGTTTTGTGAGGAATTTTGGGAGAATGAATATTTGAGATTTTTAACCCAAATTTGGAGTTGGATTTTGATGAAACTTCTATATTTGGACTCGTGTTAGAATGTGTAGTCAAATTTGTGACTTTGGTCGGGTTTCATAAAGTGGGCTCGGGTTAACGTTTTGGTTGTGTAATGACCCGACTGGTCATTTTGAGTATTACAACCTTGCTTCCCCCTTTACTGCTCAAATTGTACTTTACAGTTGTTGTGTGAATTGCCCGAGTAATTGGTTCGGGTCCAGTGAGGTTTTGGAAGAAATTAGAACAGTTAGTTTCAAGGTTTAAAGCTTAAGTTAAAATAGTGACCGGATGCGGACTTATGTGTAAACGACCTCGAATTCGAATTTTGATGATTCCAATAGTTCCGTATGGTGATTTTGGACTTAAGAGCGTGTCCGAAAAATTATTTGGAGGTCCGTAGTGGAATTTGGCTTGATTTACAATATGTATGTAAATCGGATTATTGATTTACAATTATTTGGAGGTCGGGGTCGGAATCGGATTATTGAAATTTGAATAAGTATGTAATGTGAAATGTGACTTGTGTGCAAAATTTGAGGTCAATCGGATATGATTTGATAGATTTCAGTGTCGTTTGTAAAATTTAGAAATTTGGAAATTTATTAGGCTTAAATCTGTGTGTAGTTCATATTTTTGAGGTTGTTAGGTATGATTTGAGGCCTCGAGTAGGTCCGTGTTATGTTATGGAACTTGTTAGTATGTTCGGACGGGGATCCAAGGGCCTCAGGGGAGTTTCAGATGGTTAACGGATTGATTTTTAAATTTGGAAGACTGCTGGAACTGAAGGCTTCTGGTGTAATCGCACATGCGGAAAAGTAGTCGTAGGTTCGAGCAGGGGTGCGCTGAAACGAGGTGCGCATGTGCGGAAGATGCTTCGCAGGTGCGGAATCGCACCTGCACGAGAAGGAGCGCAGATGCGGGCAGAGGGCTGTGAGGCATTGGTCGCAGGTGCGAGGGAAAATTCATCTTCCTTTTCGGTATAAGATTAATGAATATTCAAGAGAAATAGAAGGAAATTTTTATAATGTCACAAAACAAATTTTTCAACTTTGATTACCGATTTGAAGTCGGATTTGAGTGAAATTGGTATGGTTGAACTTGTAATTGGATGGGTTATCGTATTTTGTGAGTTTCGTCAGATTTCGAGACGTTGGCCCCACGAGTGATTTTTGGGGCGTAATTTTGGATTTTGTGGAAAATATTAGCATTTTGATGTGGAATTAATTCTTATGAATTGTGTGGACTGAATCAAATTAATTGTGGGAGATTCGAGCCGTTCGGGAGTTGATACGCACATAATGCAATTTCTGGAGCATTGTTTAGCTTGCTCGATATTGGATTCGGCTTGTTCGAGGTAAGTAACTCTTCTAATCTTTGAGTTGAGGGTATGAACCCTGAATATATGTATTTGGTGAATTGTTGGGAGGTGAAGCACATGCTAGGTGATGGGCGTGTGGGCGTGCACTATAGAAATTGTGACATAATTGTTTATGCGGAATTTTATAGTTAAATAACCTTGGCATTTTCCATGCGGTTTTATGTGTTAAAGAAATTGAGCTGAAAAGCATATTAAAAATCATGTTGAGGATATGTGCTAGTATTATTAGGACCCACAAAGGTCATATTGCTGTGAATTATTGTGTTAAATTGAAAACTCATACTCAGTCATATTCATTTCATTACATATCATAACCCAGTTTTATGACTCTATTTTGATACATATAAAGGTTTTGGGCCGAATGCCCTGTTTTACTGAAATGCTCAAGTGGCTTGAGAGGATTATGACTGAGTGAGGCCGAGGGCCTGGTTTGTGTGGATATTTATGGGATCGGGCTGCACACCTCAGCATGTTGATATCGGCCGAGGGCCTGATTCTGAGGATGAGTGTGGATCGAGGCTGCCCACCTGCAGCATACTTTATTATTATAGCCCGTGAGTTATCCGTGCAGATTATAGCGCTTGGACTGTAGGAGCCCCTCCGGAGTCTGTACACACCCCCAGTGAGCGCAGGTACCTACTGAGTGCGAGTGCCGAGTGCCGAGTGCCGAGTGCTGAGTGACTGGGAGGCATGAGTGATTGTGAGGTATGCCCGAGTGGTAAGAGTGATGGTGAGTTATGCCCAAGTGGCACGAGTGACTGTGAGGTTTGCCCGAGGGGCTGTATATGAGTGATGTTCTGCCCGAGGGGCTGTTTATGATTTTATCATTGAGTTGCATCGCATTGGCATGCACATATGACATACAGGTATAGATATGTAAGTTTCATCATGCTGTACAACATCACATCATTCATGATTTTTCACACAATTATGACAGATGGGCATAGTGATGCATTTGTTTTTACACGGGTTATCCGGAAGGAAAATGAAACATCTTATTTATTTTTGAGAAGATTTTGGGAGGAATTTAGTGTTTTCAAACTATTCACATTTTTGGAAACTCCGGCAAAAGATTTGAGTTTTCACTGATGGATTTGAAAGGAAGAACTATTATTTTGAAATCATGATTTGGCTGAGCATTTTATCTCGGAGTTACTTCAGGTATTATTTGCTTATTGTTTTTATGGACTGTTGTGGACTATTGGTTTTGGACCCGACCTTGGTGGAAGCTCGTCACTACTTTCAACCTACGGCTAGGTTTGTTACTTACTCAGTACATAGGGTCGGTTGTATTGATACTACACTTCTGCACATTGCGTGCAGATGTTGGTTGTTGTTGTTATTGTGCTCGATGGTTGCAGAACTTGAATATGTACCTGCATTCCTGTTGTAGCTGCCTTTTGTTCAGGGTAGCCTTAGAGATTTATAAAAGCTCTGTTTATGTATAATTCAAACAGTGTATGTATTTATTTCATTTTCGCTTTGTATACTGTATTCTTAAAAGCTCATAATTTGCACTACCAGTTCTTGGGGAATGTACAAGATTTAGACCTTTATTCACTTAAATTTCTTTAATAATTATTATTGAAATTGGATAGTTGGTAGTCGGCTTACCTAACGGGTTGGGTTAGGTGCCATCACGACTAGTTAGATTTTGGGTCGTGACAAGGTGGTATAAGAGCTCTAGGTTCATAGGTTCTACAAGTCATGAGCAAGTGTCTAGTAGAGTCTTGCGTATCGGTATGATGACATCCATACTTATCTTCGAGAGGCTACAAGGCATTTAGGATATATACTTCCCATCTTTCCTTCCTTATCGTGCGGATTTGATTCAGCTTGAAATATAACTTTTTGAATTCCTTCCACGGATTCGTATGCGCACATGAGTGCTCAGTATCAGCTGTGCATCACCGGCTTGTGATTCTATGAACGAGGTTCGAGGTGTGTATTCTGTGTTTTGGTGATGGGCCAGTCTGGAGGACTTGAGGCCATGGTTAGACGACAGCTTGAGCTCGGTAGCTTCAGTTATAACCTGTACATTTAGACTCATATGTCCGGTAATATCCCTATGAGTGGAAGTTGTGGCTCGATGAGCGGTGGAATGGCTTTGTGATGAGTATGGTGTAAATGCGGGATGTGTTAAGACGATTTGAATATGATGAGAAATGTTTTCTTGAAATGTAAAGGAAAGGCCAGTGGGTGCTTGATTTTTGAATTGATGTGGCGTACAGTCTCCAGTATGAATGTTTTGAAGGATCTTTCACATTGTTAAATTTTGGGGTAAAACTAAATTCTCACGTCTGGTTAATGAGTTTGGACTCAGATAGACTAAATGATAGCATAGTAATTGTGAATGCGAAAGGGTATAACAAGATATTAGATTGAGGCTAAGCAGGTGGATTATCCCCTGTGGAGAAATCTACGTAGGATTATTCCTTATGATGTGAGTAGAGAGTTTTTTTTTCTGCCGACAGGGTGTATGGGTTGAGATTTGAATCTGAATTTGGTTGAGAAAGTTGACTTGTGTGTTAAAAGAAATAAACGCATGCTTAATGGATGATTGGGGTATTTTATGGTTGGTGTTGCATGAACTTGAGAAAACTTTTCGTTGAATTCACTGTAGTATCATGGCAGTAATACGGTATAGGTGTTGTGATTTGTGGAATGTTTTAATCTATGGCTTTGAGCCAAGTTGGGGAGTCTGCTATTGATAATTTGATTTCATAGTTAGGTGTTAAAGTTTAATTCTGGTCTGAGGCATACTTGTGGGTTAGCTATGACTTGCAAAAGTTGAGATCGAGGATGACTCGAATAAGGAAATTCCTGGTTAATGATTATATTGAACGTATGAGTAAATGAAATTCGCGGGATGAGTGAGTTGTTATTGGTGAATAATGTAGTGCACACGGAGTATGAATTTTATATGTGGTGTTAAAGTAGAGTTACTTCTTTGAGTGTTGTGGTGCTAATGGGACACGTGACTTTTGGCCCGTTTGGGCGGTGCAATTTAGATTGGAGCAAAGTGGGTGACTTTCGAGAAAATTCTAGTGGGTTTGAGAATTTTATATAGCAATTGAGAATTCCGTATGACTAGGGATTCTATGTTTTTGTATAAGGAAGGTAAGAAGAACAATTTCAAAATCACATAAGGTATTCTCAGAGTGAGTGTTATAGTTGCGGTTTTTTTGAAGGTACTTAAGAAGAATACAATTGCTTATGGGTCTTAGGGCATTGTGGGTATGTGCAAAGGTTTGTAGGGTGAGTTGTGGTTAAAGATCGTGGTATTTTAGCAAGAAGAAGTATCAATCTGAAGACAAATTCGGAAGGGACTCGAAGAAAGAAGAAAATAGGAAAAATGGGTAGTAGGTTGGATCAGTATGGTAATGGATATGATCGGTTCTTTGGGTGCTTATGATGTGGGGGTTTTCTATAGGTGCTTTACGGCAATACACATGGACTTGACGATCTGCGTGGCTTGGTCGAGTTAGAGGACTTTAGTTTTATGGGCTTGATTATGTGCAAATGGATTCCAAAGTATTCTTCATGGTTTCTACCGGTGTGGGGAACGTGTTGTGTATTGTGATTTCCTCCTGGAAAGAAGCAAGAGAAAGGCTTCTAACTAAAATGGTATGTAAATTATTGGTGACTCAAAGTTTATAATAAGATTCTTGTGCTTTTCACATGATGGCAAGATAGATGTTATGTGTTGTACGGAAGCTAGATTTTCATGTACAAGGTGGCAGTACAGTCTTGAAGAGAAGGTAACGAATGTTGGACAACATGGACGATTTCAAATAACTAGACGAACACTATTACTACTTGGTGTTGTATGAGAAAGGGGCAGACTTCAGAAGGCGCATTGTATTTTGCCTTATAGATGTATAAATTAGTATTGCGGTACTCACATGGTTGATAGACTATTGATATTCAAATTTTGTCAAGTGGCACGGAAGATCTTCTAAAGTATTTCTCGTGGGATGATCGTGTATGACAGAAGTGTTAGACATTCGGGCGGTGGAGATGGAATCAAATATGGTGATTCGCGTGTTCTATGGATTTGGAGATTGGGAGTTCCCAGGAGCGGATTGTTTCATGATTGTGGACTGTGAAGTTGTGGCCGGAGCTAGCCAGATGATGAAATGTGTTATGATTCAGTCATTATGGATTTTCAGAGGGAGTTTTTTTTCTATTTGTGGGTAACCCGAGTTGATTTGGGGGTCCATTGATAGGCCCAACTAAGAAGTGTATTCTACACCGAGCTGGAATGGATGGCTCCATACTGCTATTATTGAGGGATGTGTCACTTGGTTGATGTTAAACTTATTCGTGTTCTCAAATGATCTGTGAGTTACTCCTTTATGCTACAAGGAGTTGTGATTCATTGGTTATGTGCACAAATGGTGCGGTTCTATTTGAGCTTTATAGTGGAAGTTGAGCGTGATGAGTATTTGGGTATTGCATGATCGGTTGCGTAATAGTTATGTTCTTTTAGGTTTTTGTGTGGATTTTTTTTGTCATTTGCCTCTCTGTGGTTATTGATTCGGAGCAGGGTGGCTCAGAGTATATAATATGAATCTCGTTTTAGAATTGGGTGATGGTTCTACGTTATATGATTAATTTTCAGCGTTTCGTTGTAGAGGAACTTGTTAATCTGGCGAGGCAGTTCTCTCATTTGAGTCATTTTCCATGACTGGGTACATTTGAATTGTTGCGTATCAGTGCACGGATAGCACGAGTTGTGGCGCCGAGTTATATTAGTGCGGTATGTCTGTGGAACAATTTTGTTTAGTAATATAAGGTCATTGGACCTAGAATGGGTACTATCAGGTTTGATTTTGGTATATTCGGGAGTATAATATTGAAAGTCGGCTCAGAAAGGGATTATGGTTCTGGTTGGGGCGAGAGGGCTTCGTGACTTGTTGATCTGGTAAATGGTCATGAAATTTCGCATGTTTCTTTTATTATCAACAGTGTACGGAAGTTTTGGGATGAGGTTTGATTCGATATGGGTTTAATACTAGTATGCGGTTAGTTTTGGAGTAGTCACTACAATCAGGAATGGTGCTACAAGCATGCGAGTTGTGTGATATGTTAGGTGATTATGTTTGTGGTTATGGTAATAGTTATGGCTTGATACAGCTTGTTCAAACTCATAAAGTGTGTAAATGTAAGATTCGTGTCTTGAAAGAAATTCTAAAGGTTGGAAATTAAATTCAAGGTTTATGGACTAGAGTTAAATTAATGAATTCAGTTGGATTATGTTGTCAATACTATATGGAATAGGGTGACGTGGGTTCACCCCAGGTACGTGTGTGGTAAGATGGAACAGTGTTTTGATGGCTTGGAAACAACTCTTGGCACGTTCGAGGACGAATGTATGTTTAAGTGGGGGAGAATGTAATGACCCGACCGGTCATTTGGAGTATTACAACCTTGCTCCCCCCTTTACTGCTCAAATTGTACTTTACAGTTGTGTTAATTGCCGGGGTAATTGGTTCGGGTCCAGTGAGGTTTTGGAAAGAATTGGAACACTTAGTTCCAAGGTTTAAAGCTTAAGTTAAAATAATGACCGGATGCAGACTTATGTGTAAAAGATCTCGGATTCGAATTTTGATGATTCCAATAGCTCTGAATGGTGATTTTGGACTTCGGAGCGTGTCCGGAAAATTATTTGGAGGTCCGTAGTGGAATTTGGCTTGAATTACCGAAAGTTAAATGTTTGAAAAGTTTGACCGGGGGTTTGACTTTTTGATATCAGGGTCGGAATCCGATTTTGGAAATTTGAATAAGTATGTAATGTGAAATGTGACTTGTGTGCAAAGTTTGAGGTCAATCGGATGTGATTTGATAGGTTTCGGCGTCGTTTGTAGAATTTGGAAATTTGGAAATTTATTAGGCTTAAATCCGTGTGTAGTTCGTATTTTTGAGGTTGTTAGGTATGATTTTTGAGTAATCCGTGTGTAGTTCGTATTGTTAGGAAATTTATGAAACTTGTTGGTATGTTCGGACGGGGACCCGAGGGCCTCGGGGGAGTTTCAGATGGTTAACAAATTGATTTTTGAATTTGGAAGACTGCCGGAACTGAAGCCTTCTGGTGTAATCGCAACTGCGGAAAAGTAGTCGCAGGTGCGAGTTCGCAATTGCGAGCAGGGGTGCGCTGAAGCGAGGTGCGCATGTGCTGAAGATGCTTCGCAGGTGCGGAATTGCACCTGCGTGAGAAGGAGCGCAGATGCGGTCAGAGGGCTATGAGGCATTGGTCGCAGGTGCGAGGGAAAATTCATCACCTGCGTGAGCGCAGATACGGACGAATGCACGCAGAAGCGGATGTGCAAGTGCGCAAATTTTGTCTGCAGATGCGGAAATCGCTGAGGCAGAACCTTTAAATTCAAGGGTTTAACATTTTCACCCATTTTCGGATTTTGGAGCTCGGGTTGGACAATTTTGGAGAGGTAATTTTTCACACAACTTGGGGTAAGTGTTCTCAACTCCCTTGTGATTATATTTCATGAATTCATCTTCATTTTTGGTGTAAGATTACTAAATCCTCAAGAGAAATAGAAGGAAAATTTTATAATGTCACAAAATGAATATTTCAAGTTTGAATACCGATTTGAAGTCGGATTTGAGTGAAATTAGTATGATTAAACTTGTAATTGGATGGGTTATCGTATTTTGTGAGTTTCGTCAGATTTCGAGACGTGGGCCTCACGGGTGATTTTTGGGGCATAATTTCCGATTTTGTGGAAAATATTAGCATTTTGATATGGAATTAATTTCTATGTATTATGTGGACTGAAACAAATTAATTGTGGTAGATTCGAGCCGTTCGGGAGTTGATACGCGCATAATGGAATTTCTGGAGCATTGTTTAGCTTGCTCGACATTGGATTCGGCTTGTTCGAGGTAAGTAACTCTTCTAATATTGGAGTTGAGGGTATGAACCTGAATATATGTATTTTGTGAATTGTTGGGAGGTGACGCACATGCTATGTGACAGGCGTGTGGGCGTGCACTGTAGAAATTATGACATAATTGTTTATATGTAATTTTATAGTTAAATAACCTTGGCATTTTCCATGCGGTTTTATGTGTTAAAGAAATTGAGCTGAAAAGCATGTTAAAAATCATGTTGAGGCTATGTGCCAGTATTATTGGGACCCACAGAGGTCATATTGCTGTGAATTATTGTGTTAAATTGAAAACTCAGATTTAGTCATATTCATTTCATTGCATATCATAACTCAGTTTTATGACTCTATTTTGATGCATATCAATGTTTTGGGCCGAATGCCTTGTTTTACTGAAATGCCCGAGTGGCTTGAGAGGATTATGACTGAGTGAGGCCGAGGGCCTGATTTGTGAGGATATTTATGGGATCGGGCTGCATGCCGCAACATGTTGATATCGGCCGAGGGCCGGATTGTGAGGATGTGTGTGGATCGGGGCTGCCCGCCTCTAGTATACTTTATTATTATAGAACATGAGTTGTCCGTGCAGATTATGGCACTTGGGCTGTAGGAGCCCCTCCGTAGTCTGTACACACCCCCAGTGAGCGCAAGTACCTACTGAGTGCGAGTGCCGAGTGTCAAGTGCTGAGTGACTAGGAGGCATGAGTGATTGTGAGGTATGCCCAAGTGGAAAGAGTGATCGTGAGGTATGCCCGAGTGGCACGAGTGACTGTGAGGTTTGCCCGAGGGGCTGTATATGGGAGGCATGAGTTGCATCGCATTGGCATGCACACATGACATGCAAGCATAGAGATGTATTTTTCCTTATGCTGTACAACATCACATCATTCATGATTTTTCACACATTTTTGACAGATGGGCATACTGATGCATTTGTTTTTACACGGGTTATCCGGAAGGAAAATGAAACATTTTATTTATTTTTGACAAGATTTTGGGAGGAATTTAATGTTTTCAAACTATTCACATTTTTGGCAACTCCGGCAAAAGATTTGAGTTTTCACTGATGGATTTGAAAGGAAGAACTATTATTTTGAAATCATGATTTGTGTTGCGACCAAACACACTCACGCAAGTATATGCGGTCGTCAAGTAATAAAGTGACTAAAAGTCGGATGTCGAACCCACGAGGACTTATGATTAACTATTAACTAAATTAGACTATCCTAATTATCTAAACAAGAATTAAATCTAAAAATATTTTATTCTAAACTAATTAAATAAAAAAATATAAATAATGAACTTTGAACAGAGAAAGAGCAGATTTTTATGATATCAATGTAATGAAAACGATCTAGGGTTATGGGCTATCTAACAATCCTATTGTATTCTTCAATTGAATTGACCGACTAATTTATCTAGCTTATTGGTTGACAGGGTTAATGCTCATAAGAATCTGTCGAGTTCTTACTCGCATATTCAAGCTAACCTAACGCCTATATGTCTATGGAGTTAGAATCAACAAGAACGCATTTATAATTCCTGTAAATCAACCAAGCAAGGCAATTAGGTATATGTCTATCCTAACCACGAATCCGTTCCCCGATGCCCGAGTTCAAGAACTTGCCCTACTCAATCCTATATGCAATATAGAATTCCCACTTTCGAGTTCAATTCTAGATTCGTAGATAATATTCAATTGGTGATCAAGCAATTAAATAATTAAGCGCAAGATTGAATAAATAAACTAATATGATAAATCAAGAAGTCAAAATCAATATCCGAATAACAATAGTCATGAAAGAACCACAACCCTAGAACGTGAAGTTTAGCTCCATATAGACATGGTAGCCAAATAACAAATCATACAAAGAAACATAAAAATTACTAAGTTTGGTGGGAGAAAGATGGAACTTGATGAATTCCGGCCTCCACAGCTTTGTCGTGGCTTTTTCCCCCTTCCCAATATGTTAGATGACCTAAAAGAGGCGTTTTTGGCTTATATATTGCGTACAAAAGTCGTGGGCCAAAGTTCTCCTATTCCTAATCCGACTCAGCTTCAGGGATTGATGCTGGGGTGGATGCGTCGCATCCACCTCGTCCTCCACTTCTCAGCTTCGCATGAGCATCCACCCTTTGTTCCTCCATCTCAGCTCTGTCCAGGTGCGGATGCTAAGGCGGATGCTATGAGCCGACTTCACTGCTAAGGGTGCACGAAATCTGATTTTTTTCTAGATTGGATGCGACGCATCCAACCCCTCTTCCTCTAGCTAGACCACCTTTTCTTCATATTTTTGCACTCCAAACACCCTAAATCATCACACACAACTCAAATTAGTCATAAAACCAATAATTAAACCATGTTGGGCATTTTATAGATCAAATAGCATCAAAAAGCGGTTAAAACATGGGTAAAGTAACATCAACACATATCGAAATATGCCCAACATCAATTTGGCTGAGCATATTATCTCTGAGTTACTTCTGGTATTATTTGCTTATTGTTTTTATGGACTGTTATGGACTATTGGTTTTGGACCTGGCCTTGGTGGAAGGTCGTCACTACTTTAAACCTACGGCAAGGTTTGTTACTTACTCAGTACATGTGGTCGGTTGTACTGATACTACACTCCTTAGATTTATAAAAGCACTATTTATGTATTATTCAAACAGACTATGTATTTATTTCATTTCTGCTTTGTATACTCTATTCTTAGAAGCTCTTGATTTGTACTACCAGTTCTTGGGGATTATACAAGATTTAGACCTTTATTCACTTAAATTGCTTTAATAATTATTATTGAAATTGGATAGTTGGTAGTCGGCTTACCTAACGGGTTGGGTTAGGTGCCATCACGACTAGTTAGATTTTGGGACGTGACAGGCTGACTTTGTGCAATTTGATAAAGATTGGAGCTTTATTGTTTGGAATCGATTTCTATAGCCGTGTTTGATGTTATTGAGTTTTTTTTTTACTGGATTCCAGCCGTTGGAGGTCGATTCTCATGGTAATGGGTTTATGGAGTATTAAGTCATGTACTTCGAGGTAAGTAACTTATCTAAACTTGGTTTGAGGTAATTTCCCATTGCCTGTGGTAATAGATATATATTGGAGGTGATACATGTGCTAAGTGATGAGCGTATATGCATCCACCGGAGATTATTCATGATCCGGGTTGACCTTAGGCTCGTATGTGCCTTATTTTTCTATCATGCCACATTATTTCTATACTTGTATGACTAATTGAGCTATTGTTCATGCTATAAATGATGTCTAGGCTATGTACTTATCTGTTTAAGACATGATAGGGCAATTCTTCCTATATTGAGTTATTTTCCTTAATTGTAGTAATATTCTCAGTCATGATGCTACATCCACACATTATATCTCGGTCTTTGTGCATTCTTTATATGTTATCTCACATGATGTTGATGCCCTTATATGTGTGACACGACTTGAGTTGAGTACTGTGAGATATAAACATTGAGACTTGAATGGATGATGATTGATGTTGGGCCATAGTGCCAATTTTATATGATAATGAGGTGACGCTTCCACCAGGACCCACATTGCGCTGAGTGCTATTGATTACAAGGTAACACGTACATGCCACGATAAAAAATCCCACCTCGGGCCGTGATGGCACTAGCTGTACTTGCTAAAGTAGCGAACTCGCAATCAACAAATTTAAGTGCAACTTCCTTTAATTAACAAAGTTATATCTTATTGAAAGCATGATTTATCTCAAATAGTAAAATATCAGACACAAGTATAACATTGTGTAAATACAACCAAAACAGTAAAACCCTCAATAACTAAGTGACACAAGTACACGGGAAACTATTAAATGAGTACAAGTCTGACTACATAATTGTCTATGAAAAAGAATATAGACATAAGATAAATAAAGACTGGGACTCCATGTGCTACAGATCGAATCAGTACGCCAGCTCGCCACAATGTCTCCAATATCATACTCTAACAAAGCTCAAGGGTACCACAATACCAGTCCCTGCACAACGATATGCAGAAGGGGCAATATGAGTACACCATAGTCCGTACCAGTAAGTATCAAGTCTAACCTCGAAGAAGTAGTAGTGATGATACATCCAAATATTTACAACACCGAAATAATAACAAGCCTAGAACATCAAATATCCTCAAGATCAACATGTCTCAAGATATAAATCAGTCAAAAGACCTAAAGCATGCTTTTTCAAATTCAACAGATAATCATAACGCTGCCCAAGTATGGTAAGTAAAGCTGGCGTGCTCTAATCAACGAAGTCGAGGCTCCCAATTAGCATATACATATGGCATGCAACAGTTAGCACATTAGTGAATGCTTCTAAATGAATCATAATATGAATGCCTGCTCAAACCGGTACACGATCTATGTACCCCGATACAAGATCCATGTATCCCCATACTTTCAACATAACCCGATACAAAATCCATATATCGACCTGGTAGAAAGTCCGTGTACCGACCATGCTCACAGGGCCCAAAGTAACATGGGTTACCATCTAACACCGAATGGGTGGATCCAAATCCAAGCGCATTAGGTCTATAATAGAATCCCTCATAAATAAATGCCGATCATCAAGTCCAATTTGCTATTGTTGTGTCTCAGTCACACGCTAAACCTTCGTGCCAAAATCCTCATTCCGAATCATGTATCCATTACATTAAATCAGTGTATATGCTCAAGAATTATAGATAAAAGGTGCATGATGACTTAATTAATATCATACAGATATGTACTCATCAAATCTCTATGAGACTACGGATAATTATATATTTCATCATATCAAGAATAAGTCTGCATGCATTTACAATTAATTATAAGCCTAGGCATGATTTTTAACATAATAAGAGAGCAAACATAGTGACATAAGCCAAATAAATTATGAATTGAACGAGCACATAATCAAACAAAGCATGAAATATTCAAATTACTACCCATGGTCATGATTTAGACTCGGTAAATGCATATAAGCTTGCCACCATGAATATACACTACCCCAATACCTTAAACACATAGTAAAAAAGTCAACTCATTGGGTTTTACATGCCAACAACATTAGCCAAGAGACTTAGCTCTTCTTGGGCTAGCTTCAACCACAAATCGCGTAAAAACCATTCTTTAGCACTACAATCAAGAAAATCCAAGCCAAACAACATCCAAGGAAGTCAAACAATGATGTAGGAAGCGATCCCAATCCACAAAGCTTTAATCTTTGAAGAATTTCCAAAAAGTTAACCCGGGACCACGTGCCTGATATCCGAAAATACAAAAATCCGATGACCCATAATCTGGCAAATCCAAAATATATAATTAGTTTCCAAATCCGTGTCAAAATTGATGGTAAAAACCCAAAAATACTCTCTCTTAATGTGTTGGCAACCATTTCAAATTTTATTCCTTAGATTCACTAGTAAAATGCAAAAATCGAAGATAGAATTGTGAGTAATATATAAATTCTAGTTAAGAATGGTTACCCAATTCAAGTTGGTGATAGTCACATCAAACATTTCCTCAATTCGAGCTCCTAATATCAAAATATAATAAAATTAGCTCAATGTCCGAAAATGATAACTTATATGACATGCCCAGAAGTACCCTTTGCAAAATCGGCATAAGACTTTCCTTCGAGAAGCACAACGCTGCCTCGGCCCAATAACAATTTACGTGAATGCAAGGCAAACCCCGCGAACTCAAACAACAAGCTCGAGCTCCCAAACTCCCTAAGAGAACACGACACAGTACTGGTAAATGGGAGGACATTCACACACAGGCCCATCAGGAACACGACATCACTCGTGATGCAATATAATCCAGCATCACTTACACATCGCGAAGGCGATCCTTACTTGACACCAGAATAACCAGCAATTCAAACATGAATGAAATGGTCTGAAACCATCCCGAATCACACCTGAGTCCCCTGGGTCCCTGTCCAAAAATTCCAACAAGTTGAAATAAAATAGCCAAACTTATCCAAATGCTCGAAACACCGCAACTAACACCAAAACCACAGATCGATGATTAAAATCAAAGTCTTAAATTCAAGACTTCTAACTCGCAACCAAGTGTCTGATTCAAGCTTAAACAATCCGGAATCCAACCAAAGTTTGCACACAAGTTACAAATGATGAACCAAACCTATTGAAACTTTCAAAAGAACAATCCAACCCCGAGAGCATCAATATCAACTCACAGTCAAAATCATGAACTTTCTAAACCTTTAAATTGCCAACGTTTGCCAAATAGGGCCAAATCAGCCTATCAAATAAATCCTGAACCATATGAACATCAAATCCTACCATATACACAATTCATACAGCATCATATAAATCTAATCAAGGTCTCAAACCGCCGAACAAGACACTAAATCTCAGTTTGTTACATACTCCCCCACTTAAATATATGTTTATCCTCAAACGTGCAAAGAGTTGTTCCCGAGCCATCGATTAACTGCACATGTTCATCATACACACGCTCACGAGTGATCTCATGCCATATCAATCCATATAAGTCCATTATCACAATCCAACCGAAAATTCTTCCTTCAACTTTAGCTTACAATCCTTAAAACTATATTCCAACATTTGGAGCTCCCTCATAGTTAGTTATTGAAATACGCATACACTATTTCAATCTCAACATACCATAGAAAACAATAATTAAGTTCCCAATTTATAACCACACGACATACCACATTGCTCATAGACCAATCACAATATCTTTTGATCACAATAATGCTCATTACTAACCTCGTACCCGTAATATACCTTATAAAAAATGAAACCTAATTCCAAACCCTTGAAATGTTGCAAATGATGGAGGAAACATGCAAAAACCCATAACAACCCATCAAGCCAATAAGTCATCCTCTCGCCCGTCAAGTACTGATGACATCCAAATTGTAAGGCCCCATAAAATTTCGTAAAGCAATTTAAGGTTTCGTGGTGCCGAAGTAGGCTTATGTGTTTGAGGGACGTTTTGGGTTGAACAATGCACTGGGGAGTAAAGAAAAAGTTTTGCCAGAAAAAATGTCATTTTTGCGGCCCACTATGCGGTCGCATAATCACTCCGCGGACCGCATAATGGCCGCAGAGTGAAACAAAGGTGGGGCAACATGGGGCGAAGGTCTGTCGTGCATTACGCGACCGAAGACCAGTTATGCGATGCATTATGCGACCGCAGAATAGGTCCGCGGGCCGCATAACTATCACAGACCTAGGCAGGTGACATCAACTTTGGGCACCAAATTGTGATGCCGATATGCAGACCGCATATCCATTCGGCGGTCGAATATGGGACCGCATATCCCGTTCCGGAGCTTCATTTTTGGGTATTTATAACCCGATCCTACTTCGTTAAATAGATGATTTGTACCAAAGTTGGGGCAAAAACCTGATATTTTGAGGGTTAGAGAGTGCCCTAGAGTGGGAGAGAGTATTTCAATAATTTGTTCTTAAATTCTTGCTCGAATCTTGGAAGATTAACAAGGAAAACTTATTATGTCTTCATGTTAGAGGTAAGATTTTACACCCTAACCCTTCATTTCGAAAGTTAACTAGAGATGGGTAATTAGTAAGATGATTCTTGGGTATGGGAGTTGGTTATTTTGCATGCATGTGTTATCAAGGGATGTAGGAAGATTGTTGAGCTAAAAATGGTAAAGAATGGGTTGTGGGATGATGGAATCCTCCATAAAAAGACCTTGAAACCATAATGCACACCTAATATTTGATAAAATGCTCAAATGAGCTACAACCATGATCATCCTCCTAATTTTGATTCAATTTGTTATATTTCTAAAATAGATTGAAGTTGGTAAGAATTCCAGAATATTTTAGAGTTTAAGGAATCCCCATTGAGGTATGTTGTCTAAACTCCTCTCCTAAAATTAAATCCCATGGTATTCATGTAATTTATGTAAAGTCCTGAATTGTTCATTATGAAAGTGGCTATTCCGAATAAGCTTGTGTTGAAAGATATATGTTCAATATGTATCCCAAAATGCTTTTACCATGTTATGTTATCATTTGAGAATATGTTCAAAGTAAGGGTTGTGCATTAATAATGTTGCTACCTCAAGTCAAGTTAAACGAAGGCTATTATGCCAAATTTTGTGAAAACTCTTATGTGACTAATACTCTTAATTGCTCACGTGTGCACTAAAAACTTCGGTTTATAATGCCTTCTTGTTGATGATAATGATGATGTTTGAAAGTGAAAAGGGTGAGTATGGAATGCTAAACACGGCCTACATGCCAAGAATGATTTTATAATTGTAGAAACTAGTACCAATAAAAAGAAAATATGTGAAAGAAGTATCAAATGAGATGATTGGTATAAAAAGGTTGATGTCTCGAATAAGACGGCCTAGCCGATCTGGTCGTGATCGGACGCCATGCCGCATACATGGTGGTGATTGTGCTAGAAATTATGATTGTGGTTGATGTCTCTAATGAGATGGCCTAGCCGATCGGGTCGTGATTGGATTCCATGATAAAAGTACGGTGGTATTGGTATTGTGAATATTGGTATCGTGAACGGTGGAATATTGGTACTAAAGACCTCCCAACTTAAAATATAGAAATTTATTTGAACATTGTATAGATCCTAATTTGAGGTTTGATGTTGTTTGAGGCTTCCTCTGATATTATGATTGTACTTGCTCGTATTATTTATCATTCAATTGTGAGGGTGTTTTGTCATTCATACTAGTACTATTTCATATGTACTAACGCCCCTTTTGCCGAGGGCACTGCATCTTCAATGGATGCAGGTGGTTCCACAGCAGGAGACACTGATCAGTGATAGTGGTACACCCTCCATCCAACAGACTTAATGAGTCCCACTTCATTTCAGGGTCATGTATCTTTTCTTCCTTGTGTATTGTGTTTGAGGTATAGTCGGGGCCTTGTTGCCGGCATTATTATAGTAATCTTCTGTATCTATAGAGGCCCCATTGACATAGTGTGGCTTGTCAAAGAATGTTATGTTGTATTTGAATTACTTCTTCCACGTTAGACCATGAAAATGTGTGTGAAATTGGAGACTCTAAAATGATGTAATTAATGGTAAGAAATTGGTATTGTAGACATGATCACTTTATTATTTGATTAACGAAAATATGTATTCTCTCTATTCATGGATGAGTTTGGCTAGAAGGAAATCTAATAGGCTTTCTCGGACGGATTCAGTCGGTTGAGCGTCGGTCACGCTCGCCGAGTTCGTGGCGTGACACAAATCCACTCCTCAAAATTAAGCGGACACATTCGCATGCAATATAATATACCCAGCTATGATTCGGGGTCGAATCCCACATGGAACAATATGTAGGCGATTAAGCAAGTAAGAGAATTATCGCTTATTATACTAAGTCAAACAGTAAAAAGGATTTTCAGAAAATATTATAACTATTGCAAAAATGTAAAATAACCTAGAAATCAAGTAAAATATTAAATGGCTACAAGCATGGATACAAGGGGAATTACACTCAAGTAACGATACAGTGTATTTTACAATTTTACAAATATGAGCTTGTTTATGTAAATTAGCCTTGGATAATAATTCTATATTAGCTTCTTCTGAATACTAACAAAACTTCCAAATTGAATTAATCCTAAAAATATTAAGAAGATTAAGTTCACCCAAATATGTCTACAAGTAGTTCAATCATATCCCTAGTTAGAATCTATAAAATGAGAGTTAACATGTCAAGTTCTTGTAAGTTAATCTTTTCCAAAATCGGGTATGCCTTTTCCAAGTCTAAACTGAAGTAAATGGGCAAGTCCTAGGGTTAGCTAATCCCTTATGAAATATTGAAGAACAAGAACAATCAAAGAAAAAATAACTCACTTCAAAATTAATAAAAATAATTCAATACATAAGCATAACAACAAATTTAATCCAAACTTTCATAATAAATATTTCCATAAACATGTTACAAGTTTTGGAATAAATTTTATACACTTAGATATTCAATACAAATCAAGGAATAGAAGAAATGAGTAAAAGGTTAAGAATTTCTCATCCAAAGACTTCAAATCGTCAATCTCCAAGTGTGGTGCAAGAAACCCTAGTTCCCAAGTTTGTATTTTCAGTCCAGGAGGCCAAAGATTTGCCAAAGATTTCCTAGGTCAAGTATTTTTGTGATTTGGGACAAAAAATGTGGAATTTCATAACTGCCTAGTTCAGATGCACGCGGTTCGCATTTGTGAAGAAAAGGTTTACATTTGCAAACCTGAACTCTATTGTTGACCATAGCAATTGTGATGCAGAAATTTGCATTTGCAAATATAGGCTTCTTCACTTGTATTTCCTATTGCGATGAAGGACTCTGCATTTGCGAACATTAACTGTCCGGTTGACTTTGCATTTGTTGTTCATCATTCACATTTGCGACTTCTGCCTTCGTTTGTAGACTTCGCAATTGCGAAGACCAATTCGCATTTCCGACATCTAGCGCTTTTGTCCAATTTTCTTCATTTGAGTTCCTTTTTTGAATTATTTTCAATTGGTTTCTTTCCCGATCACTTCCAAATCACATAATCCTTTAAGATGGGAGTAAACTACAGTAAATGCACTATTTTATCAATTAAATGTAGGAAAAGTCTAAGATTAAAAATGAGATAAGTGGGTAAAGTACCAACTTATTATACCTCCAAACTAAAACTATTGCTTGTCCTCAAGAAATTCCAAACATAAAATTTCTTTCTAGTGACTCAATTCAAGAATGCATCACATCATATCAAGTCAAAATGTCTACTACAATCACACATATACGAATTTGATTCGTACCAACAATTAATTCAAGACATATGACTTAGCAACAACTTCTCACAACTTTCATTTGATTTCAAGTGCTCGAACAACACGTTAACCAAAGTAGCAATCATATCATGACACTAAAGCATCAAAAATTTTTTCTTGATCATATAACAACTTTCTTTTGTTTATTCCTCCCAATTGGAAATGTGATTAAATTCTCAGCTCAAATCATCTCATATGCCCTCACACTTAAGAGAGAATCCCTAAATTATTAAATACAACTCAAAACACAAATGGGAAATCAAATGGAAAGGATTACCCCCCCTCTCTATCTCTCTCTATCTCTCTATCTCTCCCTCTCTCTCTCTCAAAGATGTTCAAATGCTCAAAAGTAGTGCCATATGCTTTCCCTTCATGTATTTCTCTACTAATGTAGACACACTTGGTTCAAAATCAAGTAGGAATAAAAGGGTTATAATGTAGGTTTTTGGTTAAGGTTAGGACACAACTTGTATAAGAGTGACTCAATACCTCCCTAAGCTCTACAATTTGCAACTACAAACAAACATCCTACAAAACCTTTTTCACCCTAATCTTCCCTTTATTCACAACTTTTGATTCCTCCTTCCATTCTCTTATTTCTTTTTTATCTTTTTCAAGCTAGTAAGGAAGGTTTCATCATGTATATTCTTTTTTTTTTCCAACCTACTCACCTTTAAAGTAACTCCCATACATAGTTTCGTTTTTAAAACCATCATCCCCAAACATAGCTTTTATCCTATGTTGCACATTCAAAGCATTTAGGGAGGTACGGTGCCAAAAGATAGATCAATTTTAAGAATAAAATTGTAAATTTTTTAACATGGTTGTCAAAGAAAAGGTTGAAGGCTAAAAGGGGATTGACTAGGGAAAATATGGACGGGTATGAAATTTAAAGAACAAGAACAGTCCAAGGAAGGCCTAACCTAATTTTCCAAACCAAGTTAATATAGGATTTCTCCTTGAAGTACCTTCCAAGCAAGTTGTAGAATACAAATAATACTTAAGATCTCACAACAAATCTCACAAAATCTCACCACACATGGCACATGCAAACTCGGGTGAAATATAATTGAAAAATCCAATTGAAACCAATGAAATCTAATAAAGTCATATATATCCAAAAAGACTATTTAATGAATCAATGAGTCAAAAATAGCACATAAAATTCACAACAAGGATTATCATTTCTACCATTTTTCTTTTTCAAAGATTAGAATTCATATGCCAACGATCAAATTATGCTGATACCAAGTAAGACACAAATTGGCCAAGGGGCACAAATCACAACTCATACCACTTATTCTCCTAAATAAAAAACTACATCTAAGCTACAAGACTAATCCCCCTAAGACCCGGAGTCACAAGTACATGAGCATCAACTTGGAAGTAAAACAAAATACAACATCTGTCCGTAATACAAATTGGACAGAAAAAATATAAATATTCTAAAGAAGATTCTGCTGGCTGCGGATCGTAGTATAGAATGTAGCTCACCTAAGTCCCCGCAATAACCGCACCTCTGCGCCCACAAGACCACTACACATATATGTACATGCACAAAAATATACAGAAAGTATAGTACGAGTACGTAAATCAATGCGTACCCAATAAGTATCCCGTCTAACATCGAATAAGTAGTGATGAGGGGTCGACTCCGACACTTAGTATGGGCCAACAATAAATACCGATAATATACTTAAGCATGGATTTTATGAAATAACTCTAAACTCAATAACAAGAAGTGAGTCGACAATTCTTTTGTTAATTGAATTTTCTTTTCCAAACTTATTCTCGTCATTTAACAATTTACATCTCAGGCCAAATAAGCAATATCAATTATAATTGGTTCCGAAGATTTATCATGCACAAATTATGCCGAGGTCGTACGGCCCGATCCAATATAATATTTAAAATTTGTATTGCCGAGGGTCGAACGACAAGAACCATAGATGCATTTATCTGATACCAAGGCATTCGGCCCGCTCCACAAAAGAGAAAAAATATTAAACAACCAATTGAAGATTTATTTAAAGGGCGAGTATTCAAAGAAATACAAATTCTCATTTAACGGTCAAGTAAATGATGTTTAACCTTTTTACAATTCCTTTATAGAGTTTCTAAATCTTTTAAACAATGAAATTAACAAGTAGGGCGCAAACATCACAAGTTAAACACGATATGGGTCCTAGACTACCCAGACATAAGAGTAAAAGTAGCTACGCACGGACTCTCGTAACCTGGTGCGTACGTAGCCCCCTACAAATAGGAGCACATAATAATTTGATTCACCCATAGGGTTAATTACCTCTTACAGGGTAAGAAAGGAGACTTACCTCGCTCCAAAATAACATAACCGGCTCCAAAGCCTTTCCAACAACTCAAATCAATGCTCATCGCTCCAAAACTAATCGTTAAAGATGCAAATCCATAAATATATATTCTAATACTCATAATAATTCAATTTACAATAATTTCCAACTCCGTTCGAAAAGTCGACAAAAAATTACCCTCAGGCCCACGTGCCCGGATTCTGACAAAAAATCACCCTCATCCCAAATTTCTACAAAATTTCATGCTTGAATCCATATAAAAACCATGTATTTATCTTGCAATGGATGGGAGTAACTTATCTTGGCATAGATGATGAAAACTCACGCAACCAAGAGAGAATGGAAGAAAATGGGCCAAAACCCCATTCTTAAAGAACCCTCACTGCCCAATCACGATTTCCGCTCCTGCTACTTCGCATCTGCAAAAGACCTGACGCAGATGCGGCTCCAGCTCAAACCAACGGCCCTCACTTCTGCGCCCAAGGTAGCGCACCTGTGCCCATGCTTTTGCGGGCCAAACGCGCTTCTGCACACAGACGTGCCGCTTCTGTGGTCCTCAGCAGATTTTACTCTACGCCAAATGGTCCTCACCTACGGACTTCATTCCGGTGACACCCTGGCCGCTTTTGCGTCTCCGCACCTGCAGCCAAAACCTCGCAGGTGCGGTTACACTAGAAAACAGATGCTTCAGCTCTCCTTCCAAGTCCAAACTCGATCTGTTAGTCATTCGGAATTCATACGGGGTCCTCAGAACCTCAACTAAATATACCAACACGTCCCAAAACACATTACAAACTTAGTCGAGGCCTCAAATCATGTCCAACAACATCGAAACTACAAATCACCCTCTAATTTAACTTAATGAACTTTGAAATTTCAAACTTCTACAATTTATGTCGAAACCTATCAAATCATGTCCGTTTGGCATCAAATGTTTCACACAAGTCATAATTGACGTTACGGACCTACTCCTACTTCCGGAATCGAAATCCGACGGCAATATCAAAAAGTCTACTCCATGTCAAACTTCTGAAAAACCTTCAAATTCCAACTTTCACCCAATGACCTCAAAATGACCTACAAACCTCCAAATCTACATCCGGACATGCTCCCAATACCAGAATCACCATACGAAGCTATTCCCAGATTTAGAATCCCAAACGGACATCGATAACATCGAAATGCACTTCAACCCAAATTTAGGAAATCATTCCAAAATGCCGACTTCCACAATAAGCGCTGAAACATTCCCGGGTCATCCAAAACCTTATATGAACATTTGCCCAATTCCAAAATCATCATACGAACCTGTTGGAACCTTCAAATCTCGATTCCAATGTCGTTTACCCAAAAAAATCACACCTTAGTTAATTCCTCCAACTTAAAGGTTTTGAAATTAGAATCTTCTTTCCGAAACAACTTCGAACTTTCCCGAAATCCAATTACGACCACACGCACAAGTCATAATACCTGAAGTGAAGCTACTCATGGCCTCCAACTGCTGAACGACGTGCTAGGGCTCAAAACGACTGGTCGGGTCATTACATTATGTCCCACTTAAGCATACGTTCATCCTCGAACGTGATAAGAACTGCTCTGGAGTTGTTCAAAATCACTAATCAATACCTCGTGCACCTACACATGCTACCACAACCCAGTTGAGCACATTAGCACGAGCCAGTCTAAAGATCTTTCCTTTTATTTTATCAAGTAAGCCTTAATGTCAAATTGCAACATACTGAATTCTCTACCAGGCCTGTTTCCAACATACGGGCACTGTATCAATCACTACACGATGCACCAATACATGACTGCATAGCTTTACTGAATTCACCATGCACCAATCGTTGGGCCAAACGCTCTTTTGCGCACAGACATGCCGCTTCTACGGTCCTCAGCAAACTTGGCCCCTCCGCTTCTGCGCCAAAATGGTTCGCACCTACGGACTTCACTCCTGTGACCCCTGGTCGCTTTTTCGGCTATACACATGCGGCCAAAACTTCACAGGTGCGGTTACACCAGAAAACATATGCTTCAACTCTCCTTCGAGACCTCAACCAAATATACCAACACGTCCCAAAATACATTACCAACTTAGTCAAGGCCTCAAATCATGCCCAACAACATCGAAACTATGAATCAACCTCCAATTCAACTTAATGACCTTTGAAATTCCAAACTTCTACAATCGATGTCGAAACCTATCAAATAACATCCGATTGGCCTCAAATTTTTCACACAAGTCATAATTGACGTCACGGACCTAATCCAACTTCCAGAATCGTAATCCAACCCCTATATCAAAAAGTCCACTCCCGGTCAAACTTCTGAAAAACCTTCAAATTCAAACTTTCACCCAATGACCTCAAAATGACCTACGGACCTCTAAATCCACATCCGGACGCGCTCCCAATACCAGAATCACCATACGGAGTCATTCCCAGACTTGTAATCCTAAACAGACACTGATAACATTAAAATACACTTCAACCCAAATTTATGAAATCATTCCAAAATGTCAACTTCCACAATAGACACTATAACGTTACCAGGTCATCCAAAACACGATCCGAACATACACCCAAGTCCAAAATCATCATACGAACCTGTTGGAACCTTCAAATCCCGATTCTGATGTCGTTTACTAAGAAATACACCTTAGTCAATTGCTCTAACTTAAAGTTTCTGAAATTAGAATCTTCTTTCTAAATGAACTCTGAACTTTCCCAAAATCCAATTCCGAGCACATGCATAATTCATAATACATGACGTGAAGCTACTCATGGCCTCCAACTGCCGAACGGCGTGCTAGGGCTCAAAACGACTGGTCGGGTGGTTATAATGTCTATGGAGCCTCTAATTGATACAAGGAGTGATATGATAGTACCGACGACAAGGCCCCGGCTATACCTCAAAACACTATACACATGAATCAAAAGACACAAGACCCCGATATGAAGTGGAGCTCACCAAGTCAGCTGCGAAGAGGGTGTACCTCTATCACTAATCGATGCCGCTTGCTGTAGAATCACCTGCATCCATTAAAGATGTAGCATCCCTAGAAAAAAGGATTTAGTATACATGGAATAGTACTAGTATGTAAGTATAAACACCCTCTCGATAAATGGAGTAATGGTACAAAGGGAGAGGAACATGAAATCAATGAGATAAACCAAATAATAATACAATACCAAGTCAAGAGTGGGGTAAATCTTCCAGTAAAATCAATGTTTTAGGTTGGGAGATTTTTAGTACCGATACACCACCGTTCTTATAGCACGGAGTCCGATCTCGGCCCGATCGGCTAATCCATCACAACCAAAGTATAAGGCTCCACATCAAACACAAAACTATCATGTGCGCGTGATGGTGTCAGATATCTGCACGATCGGCTAAGCCATCTCACCATAATGTCGTGTGGGTACATCACTTTTCGCTAGCAGTCATCTCATCCTAAATGAGGGGAATAATCTCAACACATCAGCACAGGGATTTAAACCTCAATCACTCATACACCGACACGTGTAGTTTCGGGGTTAGGTTATTTCAACCTACCCTTCCTCGGTGGCTAAACGATACTCACAAAACATTTATTATATAAAGAAGTTACAACTCATTTCATAATATTTCACACTTTCTTTTATTTCATTGGCACTATTGGCCACAAGTGTAATTCTCATTCCTGGCACGATAGCTGCATTTTGATATTTCATACTCACTTCTTTCACTTTCAAGTATCAACATAGGTTATCAACAATACGAGCATTTTGAAATCATGACTTTAAATATGTATATGAGCAATAGGAGTCTTAAACACATTGAGTTTCCCTTCCAAGAATAAGGCATAATAAATTTGCAAATGCAACATGAATTGAAGTCATAGCATTTTGATGCATTAGTCATACTTGAATACATTCTCGAAGGAGAGCATAATGTGAGGCAATTGGAACATATTTTGAGTATATAACTTTTGACACAATGATTATTTTGAATAATTGAATTTAGTAGGAATGGATCGAAACATGAGAAAACAAGATCTTGGGCCAATCACGCTTGAGACTTACGAGAACATCATGGAATTCGATTCGATGATAGAACTTTAGGAATCATACCTCACTTGATCCTTCTTTAAATAACTACAATGTTCCGAAACATCTATCGACTTCTATCTATTGGAGATATGACAAAATTGAACAGTAGTTAGGAAAGGGTTCACGGTTTCAGCTAATTTGGGCATTTTATCAAACAATAGGCGTGCAGATTAGACTACAAGGCCCTAATATGGGAATCTTTCATCTCACAACTAATTTCCAAGTCCATATCCCACAAACATCAGTTCATCTTTAGCACATGCATGCACAATGACTAACTTTCAACCCCAGATTCATGTCTCCCATTACCTATATTCAACCCAATTCCAAAGTTGAGAGCTAGAGAGCAGAGCTTTACCTCTTAGAAAGAGACCTTGAGATATTTTCTTGTTGAATTCCAAGGCTTGATCAAGGGATGATTAGTAGGATAGTGGGAGCTTCTTGATCCGTCTCTAAAATACTCCTCCTCTCTCTACAATAGTTGTTTAAACCAGCCAAAATAACCCCCACAGTTATTTTTAAAAAATGGGTTCGGGTAAAATTTTCTCAAACTTAAGCCTTCAACCTGGGTCAGTGATTTGAAACCAGACCACAAAAGTAGTCCCAAAATCTGGGATGGCCTAGTCAAGTCTGCGGCCATTCTATGGTCTACAGAACAATTATGTGGTCACATAACGCGCAGCGGAATAACCCTCTGGAATTTTCTCATGCTAGTTCTGTGATGGAAGTGCAACATACGAAATAACATTGCGATTGCACAATGGACCAGAAAATGACCTCAAAAATTGGATTTTCTTCTGTTCCACTATACAGTGGATCTACGGTGCGTGGAGTAGTTTTGTGATAGCAGTAATGGACCATAAAAATGCCATGTTCTGGAAAAACCTTTCCATTATCTACACAATACTTTGCGCAATCCAAAAAGTCACTGCGTCGAGTTAATTATCTACAACCTTCATGCACAGTAGTCTACAGGGACTTACAAGAATGTTTCCTAGATATCCATCATCGATAAAGGTCGACACGAAAATTTACCTATAAATTCCCAATTCATTAGAAAATTAGAATCGGCAAAAAAGAACTACGGCACAAAGAAAACCAAGGATATTACCAATAAAATAAAATATCATAAATAAAACATACTACATAAAGAAAATCAAGAAGCTATTATACATACTAATATAAAACATCACAAACATAATGAACAATGAAAAATAAAATATCAATCTATCCATATCGACAGTTATACAAGAAGCCACACCAACTACAAATGTTTGAATGTCCTAGATACAACTAAATAGAATGGATTAAAATGGTGGAAGGTGCTCCCCGAATACTGCATCAAGTACTCTCATCGCTCTCAGACTCATATTCCTCAGCCTCCTCCTCTTCTTAGAACCACTAAACTGGAGCATCATCAGCAGCTTCTGGATCGATCGATGACACTGACTCTTTAGGCTTTAGAACCTTCCATGTCCCTTCACATCCTTCCACACTTGGATGAATAATTTATCTCTCATCTTCTCCCTCTTTTTCAACATGGTGCGTGAATTTGTCAGCTTGGTGTAGGAAGTACTCAAGGCGTCGTGCGCCATGGCCAATTCAGTGTATGCTTTCTCCAGCTTCTTAAGGTTATCCCCCTGCTTTTTCTAGTGATCAAGATATTTTTGAAATTTTTTGACAAGCATGAAGGAGGTCCCTCAGATGTCACATCGGGTCCCTTTGGAAGTCCAACTACTAAGTCTCTAATGCATCACATACCTTCAGTGAGTATAGAAAATGGTCCTCCTATAGAAGCTGATCAATGACCATTATTGTCGGTCTGAGAAGATAATCCAAATTTCCTATTTTTACTATTCATGACACTACCCTCACCTCTTTTCTTTAAATGAAGCTATTGGCTTCTTCGAATTTATCCAATTGTCTTCAGGATCCTTCTCCACCCCCGCAATGTTACACAACTGAGTGTTGAGAGATGAGAACATCAGTGATTGACTCTCTTGTGCCAGATACTTCCTCAACTCACTGATGATAATTTGACCCATATTGATCTGGATATTGTCAAGAATGGAAGCGATCATCTGAGCTCTCATTAGTGGCATATTCCATAAACTCTTAGCATGAGAGATGTGACTGTAAATGATGGCCAGTCATAGCTTTGCCTCGGCAATGAATTCTTTGGACGTTATGCCTTTCATTTCAAATGCCCATGACACATCCTTACCCGGGAATAATTTGGGGATCAACCAATTGCTTGGAGCAAAATCTGTAGCACAGAATGACATCATGTCATGAGCCAGCATGTCATATAATTGATTTATAGCTTCAGCTATGAAATTCACTATCTTGCCCCGTATTTTTATGATTGGATTACCCAGATTGAAGGCTTTAAGATTTGTGTAAAATTTTCTGACCCATTGCTCATTTGACTTATGAGGATGAGGGGAAACGAAAGTCCATCCCATAACCATAAGTCTTTGATTAAACTCTAGAAGAATCTCGGGGACCTTCTTCATTTTCATAACACTTTCTAGAAGCAACTTCTTTAAAACTAAGTCAACATAGTACCATTGCTGGCATTTTGGTGACAAGAAACGGTGTTGGTCATAGGACTCATCAATTTCCAAAGGAGTTTCATGCACATATTTGGAAGAGTTTGAGTTCATTTTATCTTTTGGTACCTTCAAGAATAAGCATCTAAGTGAAAATCTGATATGGGCATGAAATACATTGCAAAATGTGTCACACAAGCTAAAGAAATGATTGGACAATTGAAACCCAACCTTAGAATTTATTTTTATATTTTTACTACAGAAAATATGCTTCTAATGTCACAGTTGCGACATTTGCTTCGCAAATGTGAAGGCGGTAGAATTGCTACTGGACGCAATTGCGATGTGATTTTTTCTAATGTCAAGGTTGTCAGAACCATTGGTGTTGGAAATTGCGATCTCCATTTCGTAATTGCGAAGGTCGCAAATGCAAAAAGGTTACCGCAATTGCAATGCTGTCGTTCCCAGCTACCATCCAACATAGAAACGTTTCGTCCCCACATTTTCAAGCAAAGGCATACTTTTGGAGATCCCCATCAATTTTAATCAAAGAAAATTCAATGATTTGGCAAAGAATTTCATTCGTGTCTTTCATCAAACACTTTAAAAGCACACTAAATCACCCTATGCTAGCAAGGTTCTGATGTAAGGCCCCATAAAAGTTTGCCAAGGTTTGTGGTTTTATGATTCCAAAGTAAGATAATAAGTTTTGGAAGATTCTAGATAATTTTTGGGGAGATATTGCTCACATAGTACGTTTTTTGGATTGTGCATTGCATTGTGAAGTAGGTTGAGGAATTTACAAAAGATGGCAAATTCTGCACTCCATTATTCAACCGTAGATCTGTTACACTGACCGCAAAACCATCACAGAATTAACCAGAAGGAGCTTAATTTTGAGGGCCATTTAGCGGTCCAATGTACAATCGCATGTTTGTTATGCGGCTAATATATATGTCACATATCATCATGAGAAATTTTGGAAGGAGATTCTGCGGTCCAATGTGCGACCGTGGAATCGATCCACAAACCTGGACCCGTCGTAGAATTGTTCTAGCCCAACCCAAATTTTGAGGATCAATTTGCGGACTGCACACTTGTTCTAGGGTCCTATCCACGATGGAAAATCCGGTTCGGAGGTTGAATTTTTGAAATTTTTCACCCGACCCTATTTTAATACAATGGCGTCATGGGTTATTTTAGAAGGCTTCAACTGCTATTTTAGAGAATGAAGAGTAATCTAGAGAGGGAGGAGCTCCAACATTCCTACATTCCAAATTCTTTCTCAATCTTGAAAATTTAAGGAATAAACTAATGGGGTAAGACATTGCCCTAAGGTTTCATGCAAGCTTTGTAATGGTTTTAAATATGGGTTTATAATAATGGGGATTATAGGATGGCAATCGGAAGAGATAAGCCCTCAAACGCAAATGTGGAAGTGAATAAGGGCTAGGAAGTGTGGAGAAGATGGTTGGGCATGCATGTGCCAATAGAGGTTGAGAGGTAAAATGGGAATGCATAGATTGATTTCTTGTTGTTAATATCGTTGTTGGGGTGATGGGATTCCATTATAGAACCTTGTAGTCAATTTTTAATTTAGTGTTATATGAAATGCTAATAGTGGCTAAACTATTAATTAATTGGTTATATTTCTACAGATTAAAGTTGCTACAAGAATTGGAACATTGTAGTAATCCAAAGGAAAGCTCAATCAAGGTATGTAGGCTAAACTCATTCTATAAAATGCATTCCATTAATTCCTTGAGAACTCCAAGTATAGTTTGTACAAGTTATATTCCTATTGTCACTGATTGTTTTCTAATGATTGATTCACCCCATAGGCTTATGATTTGAAATTCATGTTTCAGATTGTAAATCACCATGCTCTTCTTTATACTGATTTCTAATGTATTTTGAGCTCTTACATACTTATGGGTTGAAGCTATGACTCTCCCAATGTTTCAATTGTCTTTAAATGTGTTATGATGGTCCATGGAAAGTAAAGAAATGAAAGTATGAAATATGAAATGCGGCCATCATGCTAAGAATTATGATTTACATGTATGGCCATAAATGTTTTTGGGCGTATCATTAGGTCACCGAGGTAGGGTGGGTTATAAAGGCCTAAGCCCGAAACTACACATGTTAGTGTAGGAGATGATTGAGGGATAAATTTCCATTATGATATGTTAAAATTATTCACCTTGATTTGGATTAATGTATAACTAGCAAGGACCATGTCGACCCACATGACATTGTGGTGAGACGGCTTAGCGGATCGGGCAAAGATCATACACCATAGAGCGCACATGGTTGTATCGTGTTTCTATGTCAATCCCCAGATATGGTGGTGTGTCGGTATTAAGGATCTCTGAATCGGGGTCTGCATCTTTGATGGATGCTGGTGGTCTCTCAACAGGTGACACTAATCATTTTTAGCAACTCACCCTCTTGTCAGCTGATTTGGTACTCCGATCTCGGGCCTTGTGTCATTTTAATTCTTATACATTGTGTTTTGAGGTATATCTGGTGAATGCCAGTAGCACTTCCATATTGTAGTCATGTCAACTAGATGCTCTGGAGACCTACTATGGGTTGTGTTTTGATTGGGGAAAGTAAACTAAAGATGTTGTAGGTGTCAGAAATATTTCCACTTGTAAAACTATAAACTTGAAATGTTTTGGTAATAAGAAAATGAAGCTCCTTAAAGCAGTAGAAATTATGTTAAACATTTTATCCTCTTATTTCTATCTCTTGTTGTTGATTCTCAAATTATTCTTGGGTGTTTGAATAGTAAACAATAGCGACTAAGTAGGCTTGCTTAACTAGGGTAACTCGGTTGAGCGCCGGTTCCGCTCCCCAAGGTCAAGGCATGACAAGTTTGGTATCAGAGCCTAAGGTTTTTATGTGTCCTCGGATGTCTCAGAGCCGCGTCTAGTAGAGTCCTTATTATCGGTGTATTATCGACTACATCTATAATTAGGAGACTACTTGGGTATTTTGGAATGTCACCCTTCTTTAATATTTTAGATCGTGCGATAGAGTTAATTATAAGGTTGTCCCTTCTAACACATGCACTATTCTACAATTTACAATATATGGCACCTAAAAAGAAGGCGAGGTATGGACAAATGGCCAATTCCACCTCAAGAGTGGCTGTTCATTCTATACATGATGTTACGGGTGAGAACCTGAGGGGTGAAGATATTCCCCCAACCACAACACCTCATGATCCTACTACTCCTATTGAGAATGAAGTGATTCCTCCTCCAACTGATATTCCAGTTCCACCTCCATCCTCAACCTCCAGTCCTAGTGTTTCTGATGAGGATCTTAGGGGAGCCGTATAAATGTTGACTCAGATAGTGGCTTCCTAGGACCAGAGATTGAATGCCATGCCTACTTTCTCTAGCTAGCAAGGAGATTCAGCTAGTACTAAGGTGAACATATTTCTCCAGTTGGATCCTCTAGTGTTCATCGGTACTAAGCGAGGAGGACCCAGACTAGTTTATTGACGAGATGCAGAAGAATCTCTGTGTGACGTGTGCCACTAAGGAAGAAGTAATGGAATTAGACTCTAATTGCTTGAATGAAGTGGCGTATTCATAATTTGCATTGTGGGAGGAGTCTTATGAGGAGGGTAGCCCTGTGGCAAAGTGGTACGAGTTTGCAGATGCTTTCATGGATCATTTCTTGATTGTCGAGATAAGGGAAGCCTGTGCCACCGAGCTTGAGAACTTGAATCAAGGTACTATGAGTGTGTGGGACTACTATTTGAAATTTGTGAATCTTTCGAAGTATGATATTTACCTATTGGCCACTATGGAGGATATGGTTCGCCGGTTTGTGCAAGGCCATGGCCCTTCAGTTATCAACGAATACACTACAGTTGCCTTGAATTATGATACGAATTATGGGAATATGGTGTCATTTTCTCAAGCCACAGAGACTCAAAAATTGAAAAATTGAATAATGCTAGATAGTAGCAAGAAAGCCCGGTCTGCGAGCAACTTTGGTGGTACTTCTTGTGGTGGAAGTGGTGGAAGGGTAGTATTAAAGTGAGGGTCATCTGAACTGACATAGTCTTATGCTCGTTCGTTGGCCAATGCACCGCAATCAGGACCTGATCAGCAGTAACAATGGAGTCACTTTAGTCCCAGTCAGGGCAATAGGGGATCTTATCAGCAAAGTCAGTCAGGAGAGAGATTTCAACTACAACAGAGGTCCTCGTGCCCTAGGTGTGGGAATATACACTCAAGAGTATTCTATATGGACTATCTAATATGTACGGTTGCCGTATTTGGGGTCATATTTAGAGAGACTGCCCTTCGCCCCATTTGAGTAATGGTAGGGGTTTAGCGTAGCCGACCAGTTAAGCAACTACTTCTTAGGCAGCACCTTCTCCAGATCGAGGTACTCTTGCACCAGCAGGGCATTGTGCGACTAGATGTGGTGCTTGGGGTACGGGAGGACCTAGTAGATTCTATGCTGTGAGGGGGCACCAGAATTGAGAGGCTTTTCCAGATGCCGTCATAGGTATACTGACTGTCCAATCTCATGGTATGCATTCCCTTATAGATACTGGTTTCATATTATCGTATGTCACTCCTTATGTTGCTATGTAATTCGGGATGATAGCTTCATGAGCCATTATATGTATATACTCTAATTGGTGAGTCTATTGTGGCCACACAGGTTTATAAGGATTGTGTTGTCATAATGCATGGTCGAGACACCACAAACGATCTTATTGAATTGGGGATTCTGGATTTTGATATGATAATGGGGATGAACTAGCTTAATTCATATTTTCCAAAATTGATTGCCAAACAAGAACCTTTAGGTTTGAGGTTCCAAATGATCCAGGCATTGAGTAGAATGGGGATGATGTTGTGATAAAGTGTAGGTTTATTTCTTACCTTAAGCCCTCGGAGATGATCATCAAGGGATGCATCTACCATTTGGTTCGAGTGACAAACACTAATGTTGAGGCACCGGCACTTGAGTCTGTAACCAGTGTGAATGAATTTCCGGAGGTCTTTTCTGATGAGCTTCCTGGGATCTCACCAGACAGGGAGATAGACTACAGGATCGATATGTTGCCCGACATACGGCCTATATCAATTCCACCTTACAGAATGGCCCTGTAAGAATTGAAGGAATTGGAAGAGCAGTTGAAAGACTTGCTAGAGAAGGGTTTCATCCGACTGAGTCTGTCGCCTTGGATTGCACCAATTCTCTTTTTAAGGAAAAAGGATGGTTCATTGATGATGTTTATTGACTATCGGCAGCTCAACAATGTCATAATCAAGAATAATTACCTGCTGCCAAGGAAAGATGACTTGTTCGATTAGTTTCAAGGTGCTAAGTATTTCTCCATGATTGACTTGAGATTGGGTTATCACAAATTGAAAATCATGGAGCAAGATATTTCGAAAACAACTTTCAAGACTCTGTATGGGCACTTTGAGTTTATGGTGATATCTTTTGGGCTAACGAATGCCCTACAAGATTTCATGGATCCTATGAATCGAGTCATCAAGACTTTCCTTGACTCTTTTGTGATAGTGTTCATTGACAATATTCTTATGTATTCACGAAGTTGAAAGGACTACACCGATCATCGTAGGTCAGTTTTGTAGACTTTGTATCGGCACAATTTGTATGCGAAATTTTTGAAATGTGAATTTTGGCTCGAGTCTGTCACTTTCTCGGGTCACGTTGTCTGTAGGGAGGGAATCAAGGTTGATCCTTAGAAGATTACAAATGTGAAGAATCGGCCTAGACCAACAATTTTCACATAGATTCATAGTTTCTTGGGCCTAGCTAGATACTACATGAGGTTCATCGAGGGGTTCTGTTCGCTTGCCTCTCCAGTAACTAAATTTACACAGAAGGCAGCTAAATTTCAGTGGCCAGATGTTTGTGAAAAGTGATTTCAAGAGTTGAAGTCAAGGTTGACCACGTTACGGTGTTGACCTTATCGGAGGGTACAAATGGGTTTGTTGTGTATTATGATTTTTCAAGGGTTGAGGGAGGAAGGGATTACTTGTAGAGATTTGTAGTCGATTTTGCATAATAAGTGTTTGACAAAATTCCTAAGAGAGTTACACCACGAGAATGCTTCTAATTATTATTAGATTTTCACTATCTTCCTATACATTGATATTGCTAGAAGTGTTGGGACATTGTAGTAACTTAAGGAAATCTCAAGCAAGGTATGTTGGCTAAACTTCTCTCTTAGAACTTAATTCTATGATGTCCCCACAAGTTTCAAGTATCGTTGGTCCAGATTCCTAATGCCCGTGTTCCGAGTTGTTCCTAATAAAATTGATTATTCGGAGTTAGCAAAGTGTCGAAAGTTGCATGTACTCGAAACGTGTTCCAATTAATCATAGCTCATCATGAACTCCTTCGGGAATGTGTTCAAGTATGGCTTATATGTTAAAGAGTTATAACTTCAATTCATGTTTCAAATGAAAGCCCATTACTCTTAACTTGGAAACTAAACCCAATGTGCTTAAAACGCATATAGCTCGTATACATATTAAATTTCTATTTCAAAATGCCCTTACTGTTGATAAACTATGATGATGTTTGGAAGTGAAAGAAGTGAGAGCGAGGTATAAAATGTGGCCATGGTTGTTATAGGTATAGCGTATGATTTGAATTTGTGTTCCAATCGTAAGTTATCACAATCTCCTTTGTAAGAGTTTTCAATGTGTTTTGAGTCCTTATTAACCCATGAGTTAAAACTGTGCATTGCCTTTTTAAAGAGGTACTTCAATAGGAAATGGTGTGTAACTCATTTATGATTTTTAACTTGTGTTGCTATTGCAAGTCATTTTTCTCCGTACGTTGGAAAGAAATCCCTTGTGTGCCTTCATTACTAATGAATTTAATTTAAGATTTCCGAAATATTCTACATGTTGATGTTTCCAATGATAATCCTTGAAAGTAAATAAATAAAAGTGTGGAATACGAGTTACGCCCACCGTGCCTTGGATGTTGTGAGTGGTTGAAAATGCTAATGAAGTGATATATGGTGTGAATGTATTTGTATGTTTGTTTACTTTGTGTGCAAAACAAAAATGTTTTGGGTGTATAATTAGCGAACCGAGGAAGGGTAGGTTGTAATGACCCACAACCGAAACTACTGTCATGGGCAGCTTTCCAACCATGCCCCATGACCCCTTGGACGCGCCCCGTGGCGTCCTGGCCAGCCTCCCAACGCCCGTCGCCACGGTCGGCCCCGTGGTCTCGGTAGCTCTAAGTGACAAGCGCGCATGTGCCTCTGTCGCCCCACCGATAGCCATTGCCAGTGCCCAGCCACAGGCAGATGCCAACAGTGCCGCGCGCGTAGACAATGCCGCGCGCGCAGACCCTGATGCTAAAGACAAAGTTGCTGCCAATGGACTTGTTGCTGCTTTATAGAAGACTAAGTCCTTTTCATTGTAAATATAGAGTAGTTTTGCTGCATTTTCTTTAAGTGTGATTTTCCATCTTTCATAGATCTAGTCATGTAATTTTGGTTTATTATTTTTAAGCATTATTAAGGGGGACCAAGCAATCAAAACTTTTAAGCAAGCAAACAATTCTTTGTACTGGTGTCTCTCCCCCCCGACAGCGTCTTGTTTTCTGTAATAACTTTCATTCAATGCAATCAAGCTTTCTTTCATTCTCAATTCTCTTTTCTGCTCTCTTTCAATTGCTCATGACATTGGTTTTCTCGTACGGCACTGACAATCTAGTCTAGCATACGGAGGGGACCTCAGCTGGCGGACATCAACCGTATTGACATCGGTTGCTTAGCCTTACGTCGCCCTTCCAAGGAACTTCAGGAAGGCGCCGCATAACAGTTGGTATCAGAGCCTAGGCTCGACATCGGACGTGGGATTATATTGCAATTACCACCATTTCTGACCATGGTAAATTATGGGGATCGCATCGCGACCCTTGAGGGAACGGTTGACTCATTACGGCCCATCGTGGAAATGGTGCCCGATCTAAAGACCAGCCTAGTGCAAAGGTTGGACGACCTGGACCGCAGACTCATCCAGGCCGAAGTTGACATAGAAAACATCAGTCGCGACTCTGAAGGAGACCGACAAATAACAGCCACAGAGGCAGCTGAAATTTTTGGTAAATTTGAGGTCCTCCAGCAGGAGCGTGCCGAGGATTTAGCCAACAGGGAACAAGAGGCAGACAGGGTGACTGCCATGCAACAAACTATAGACAACTTGACAGGCCAACTCAATGTTGTCAATGCTGCTTTACAAGGCCTACTTCGAGGAGGCGGAAACCAATGTGGGGGTGGTGTGAACCTCACCCCTATGGCACAAAAGCTGAAAATTCCTGAGCCAAAGCCATACAGTGGAGCTCGGAATGCCAAAGAAGTGGAAAATTTTATTTTTGACATCGAGCAATACTTCGATGCCGTGGGAGGCCTAGAAGAAGCTAAGAAGGTAGCAATTGCTGCCATGTATCTTCAGGGTGATGCCAACTCTAGTGGCGGGTGAAGTACGAAGCCATCAAGTCTGGTGAAGATGCCCTCGAGACATGGGCGGAACTGAAGGCAGCCATACGCCTACAGTTCTTCCCCGAAAATGTTGAGTACAATGCCGGGAGAAAGTTGCGGGAGCTCCGCCAGACCAAATCAGTGCGAGATTACGTGCGGGATTCTCCGCGCTCATGATGAACATCCGTGACATGGGCGACAAAGACAAACTCTTCACCTTCCTGGAAGGGTTGAAACCTTATGCCCGGATGGAGTTGCAGAGACAAAGGGTAGACACGTTGCATAAGGCAATCCAAGCAGCAGAGTGCCTTGGGGATTACCAAGTGGAGGCCCGAAAGGATAGGCATCAACAGCCTGTCCGAGGAGGATACAAAGTGGGCCAACCAAACAATGGTGGCCCTAGCAGAAGTGGAGGAGACCGGAGTGCACCCAAATCCAAGGCTCCCTCTTCCGGCAGTACTAGTGCTGCATCTAACAACAATGATCGGGGGAGGAAGCCCTCCTCAGGATGTCATCATTGCGGCGGACCACATTGGAATAATGAATGCCCACATGCACAAATGAACGCCCATCAAGCTTTTGAGGATGGGACGGATGACGACGCCGATGATGCGGACCAGACCGAGCCAGTAGGTGCATTCAATGCAATTGTTGGCTCCATTTCTGAGCCCTTAGCAGGAACCAGTGCCGGTATCCGCAAGAAGAAGGACCCCTGTCCAATTGCCAGGAAAGGAAATAAGAAGGCGAACTTGAGGACTCCTTCTCATCAAGAGAGGACCTTAATGTTCGTTGACATGAAGGTAAATGGCAAGCCCATTCGGGCAATGATAGACACGGGTGCCACCCACAACTACTTAGCCTTGACTCAGGTGGAGCGTCTTGGACTAGTTGTAGGAAAGGGCAAAGGTGGTGTGAAGGCTATCAACTCACCACCTCAACCAGTGGGTGGAATAGCCAAAGAAGTACCAGTGAAGCTTGGTCCTTATGCAGGAAAGTTCAACCTGCGCATAGTGATCATAGATGACTTTGAGTTAATAGTGGGGTTGGAATTCCTGAGACAGACCAATACCATGCCCGCACCGTATGCAGACATGCTACTGATGATGGGAGCAAATGGGGCCAAGCCCTGCATTATTCCATGCATTCCCATGAAGATGGCAGCCGAGAACATCTCGGCCTTGCAGTTGAAGAAAGGGGTAAAAAGACATGAACCCACGTTCCTGGCTACCCTCTGCATGGAAGATATAGAACGCTCCTCGGGTACCATTCCTGCACCCGTGAAGGAGTTGCTTTTGGAATTTGAAGACATCATGCCACAAGACATGCCAAAGCGCCTTCCGCCTAGGCAAACTGTGGACCATGAGATTGAATTGGTGCCGGGTGCGAAGCCACCTGCCCGGGCGCCGTACAGAATGTCACAACCCGAACTCTTCGAGCTTCGGAGACAATTGACGAAAATGCTAGACACATGGATCATCGTGCCCTCCAAGTCCCCATACGGGTTCCCTGTGCTATTCCAAAAGAAACATGATGGTAGTTTACGACTCTGTGTGGATTACCGGGCTCTAAACAAAATCACCGTGAAAAACAAGTATCCTATTCCCCTAATGGCAGACTTGTTTGATAGACTGGGTGGTGCGACAGTATTCACCAAAATAGACCTGAGGATAGGTTATTGGCAAGTTCGGATTGCAGATGGTGATGAGCACAAGACGACCTATGTGACAAGATATGGGTCGTACGACTTCCTGGTTATGTCCTTTGGCTTGACTAACGCGCCAGCCACATTTTGCACCTTGATGAACCAAGTCTTCCGAGAATACATTGATGAATTCGTCGTGGTTTATTTGGATGACATTGTGGTATATAGCCAGACACTGGAAGAACACCTGGAGCATTTGCGGAAGGTCCTAGCCCGATTGCGGGAGCACGAATTATATGCGAAGCTATCCAAGTGCTCCTTTGCTCAGAAACAAATTGACTTCCTCGGACATGTCATCGAGGAAGGGAGGATCAAGATGGACCAACAGAAGATTTAGGCCATTATAGAATGGCCGCCTCCTAAGGATATACATGCCTTGAGGTGGTTCCTTGGTCTATGCAACTTCTATCAGTGTTTTGTGAAAAGTTATTCCCTCATTGCAGTGCCGCTGACAGAACTTCTCAAGAAGGCCACCCCGTGGGATTGGGGCCCCAAGCGGGCAGAGGCCTTCGACGCATTGAAGATGGGTATGTCTAGTAGCCTAGTCTTGGCCCTCCCTGACTTGGCCAAGCCCTTCGAAGTGCAAACGGATGCCTCCGACTATGCACTTGGTGGAGTATTGCTACAAGAAGGGCGTCCCGTAGCGTACGAGAGCCGAAAACTGAAGGATGCAGAGCGGCGCTATGCCGCCCATGAGAAAGAATTATTTGCTGTCATTCATTGCTTACGAATTTGGAGGCATTATCTACTGGGAGCCCCATTCGTGGTCAAGACAGACAACACAGCCGTTAGCCATTTCATGACCCAGCCAAAGCTGAACGGTCGACAGGCTAGGTGGCAGGAACTCCTAGCGGAATTTCACTTCAACTTGGAGTACCGAAGTGGAAAGACCAATCATGTTGCTGATGCACTCAGTCGGAGAGCTGATCTAGCATCGATGTGTGTACTCGCCGCCCTAAAGGGAAGCGAAGTAACCACCACCATAAAAGACCAGATACAGGATCTACTCATCAAGGATCCTGCTGCACGGTATTTGGTTGATTTGGTAGGACAGGGCAAGACTCGCCAGTTCTACACCGAAGATGGTTTCCTGGAGGTGAAAGGGAACCGACTTTATATTCCTAAAGGAGGAGATCTGTGACGGGCTCTTCTTGCAGAATGCCACGATACTTTGTGGGCCGGTCATCCCGGCGAGGAACGCACCATGGTATTACTTCACTGTGCATATTATTGGCCTCAAATGGTCGATAACGTCGCTCAGTATGTGAAGACTTGTCTAGTATGCCAGAAAGATAAGTCAGATCGCTTGATGCAAGCAGGGCTCTTGGAACCACTAGCTGTCCCAAAAAGACCTTGGGAAAGCGTTTCCCTGGACTTCATCACCGGATTGCCCAAGGTCGGAGATCTCACAACTATCTTGGTTGTGGTGGATCGGTTTTCCAAGTATGCTACCTTTATAGCAGCCCCACAATATATATCAGCAGAAGATACAGCTCGACTATTCTTCTCTCATGTCGTCAAATATTGGGGCTTACCTAAAGACATTGTTAGTGATCGCGACTCACGCTTCACTAGCAATTTTTGGACCCAACTCTTTAAGTACCTCGGGTCAAAATTGAGTCATAGCTCAAGTTTTCATCCGCAATCTGATGGCCAGACGGAGCGATTCAATGGCATGCTAGAGGAATATCTCCGGCACTTTGTGACCGGATCGCAAAAGAATTTGGTGAAACTTTTGGATGCTGCTCAACTGTGTTTCAATTCACAAAAGAGCTCAAGTACCAACAAAAGCGCTTTTGAAATTATTACCGTACAGCAACCGCTACTCCCACACACAATGAACGCACCAAACATGTCAAAATCTCCTCAGGCTACTAGATTCTCAAAAGAATGGAAGCAAAATTTGGAGATAGTGCGGAGCTATCTTGTCAAAGCCCAAAAGCGGATGAAGAGGCATGCTGATCAGAATCGCCGCTTTGTTGAATACCAGGTGGGAGACAAAGTGATGGTCAAAATCCCAAAGCGGTACTTGTTTGCAGGGGTCCATGACCCTCGCCTATTGCAAAAATATATTGGACCCTTGTCCATTGAAAGGCGCATTGGGAAAGTTGCATACCGGGTGGATACCCCAGCTTGGTGGAAAATCCATCCTGTTTTCCATGTCAGTCTCCTGAAACCTTTTCGGGAAGATATGGAGGATCCTTCACGAAGCCAACTCACAATACCAAGTATTTGAGGCCCCAATTAAACCGGGAAAAGGCGTGCTGAAGCTATTCTTGATGATCGAGTGATTCATGCCTCAAGAAAAGATCACCAGGAGTTCTTGGTGAAATGGCAGGGATGTGATGCAGAGGAGAATACTTGGGAGAGGGGAACAAACCTCAAAGCCTACAAGAACCTGATTGATGATTACCTTGCAAGGAAGGCGCCGAGGACGTCGCCAACTCAGGTGGGGGAGAATGTCATGGGCGGCTTTCCAACCATTCCCCATGACCCCTTGGATGCGCCCCGTGGCGTCCTGGCCAGCCTCCCAACGCCCGTCGCCACGGTCGGCCCCGTGGTCTCGGCAGCTCCAAGTGACAAGCGCGCATGTGCCTCTGTCGCCCCACCGATAGCCATTGCCAGTGCCCAGCCACAGGCAGATGCCAACAGTGCCGCACGCGTAGATAATGCCGCGCGCGCAGACCCTGATGCTAAAGACAAAATTGCTGCCAACGGACTTGTTGCTGCTTTGTAGAAGACTAAGTCCTTTTCATTGTAAATATAGAGTAGTTTTGCTGCATTTTCTTTAAGTGTGATTTTTCAGCTTTCATAGATCTAGTCATATAACTTTGGTTTATTTTTTTTAAGCATTATTAAGGGGGACCAACCAATCAAAACTTTCAAGCAAGCAAACAATTCTCTGTACTGGTGTCTCTCCCCCTCGACACCGTCTTGTTTTCTGTAATAGCTTTCATTCAATGCAATCAAGCTTTCTTTCATTCTCAATTCTCTTTTTTGCTCTCTTTCAATTGCTCATGACATTGGTTTTCCCGTACGGCACTGACAATCTAGTCTAGCATATGGAGGGGACCTCAGTTGGCGGACAGCAACCGTACTGACATCGGTTGCTTAGCCTTACGTCGCCCTTCCAAGGAACATCAGGAAGGCACCGCGTAACACTACACGTGCCGGTATAGGAGCAGATTGTGCTTATTCCCCTTATTAGGGATGAAATTGATGTGTTGAGAATATTCCCTTTGATTGAGATGAGATTGTTGATTGACCTAGATTTGATGTCGACTCACACGACATACGTAGGAAGACGACCCACCCGGTCGGGTGGTGATCGGATGCCATGTAGCATGCACGATGGTTCCTTCTCTTAGTAACACCTTTCTTTCACATCACATGTCAATCCACATCGTGTGTGGAGAGTTGGCCTAGCCGATCGGGCGTGATTGGACCCCGTGCTAAAAATACGGTGGTATATCGGTGCTAATGATGTCCAACTAAAAAAAAATGTTATTTTTGTATTCTAAAAATTTTATGTTTTAACTTGGTATTTGGATATTGATGATTGTTACTTGCTGCTTCCATGGTTTTCTTCTTCTTATATTGGCATTCTATTTCCAAAGAGGACATTTAGTTTTACATACTAATAGTATTCCACATGTACTAACGTCCCTTTTGCTGGGAGCGCTATATCTTCAATGAATGCAGGTGGTTCGTCAGCGGGCAGCTTTGGTATTCATTTGCAGTTACTCTTTATTCAGCAGATTTTGGGTAAGCCCTACTCTGTTCTAGGTTTGATTTCACTCGATTTTATACTTTGTGTTTTGAGGTATAGCCGAGTCCTTGTCCCCGGCACTTCCATATTACTCTTCTGTTGTATTTAGAGACTCTGTAGACATATTTTGGGTTTTGTTCAATGTTGGAAAATGAACTAGAGGTGTTGGTATTTTGGCAAACATGTTTTCTCGCTATATGAATTTGTGATATTTTGAAAATTGTAAATGAATATTGTTTGAGTAATGGAAAAGAATGTGAAGTACTTGACTCTTTTTACGTCTATCTCTTTTTGTTGGTTATTAAATTGTTCATGGGTAAGGTTGGGTACAAGGCATCAAGTAGGCCTGCTTGACCGGGGTTTCTCGGTTGAGCGCATGTTGAGCTCTCTGAGGTCGGGGCGTGACAGGCGAGCTACAACCTTGCAACACATTATCCTACCTCGACACTATATAACCTTAAATTCCTTGGCAAAACTTTTACGGGGCCTTACAACAGTCCTCCACCAATGGATTAATTTGCCTCCACAAATATCTAATCTCTAAACCTCGACCTCACACTGTTACTCAGCTGACTTTACCATAAGCTCGTGTTGAATTAAGCATAACACATCCCAAACTATCATCCCAAATCTCAACCTCGTGACAGTTGTGCCATCTACCTCAAGCGATCTAGACACACGTCGCAGTGCATACATCCTATTGGGTAGAAGGTAAAACTCTTCATAGAAACCTCATGAGAAATTGTACCACCTCAAATCTTCTCACAGGAGATAGCCCACTTGTGTAGCCTCAAATCATTCTATGTCCTTGCCATGAGCACCACAACTATGAATTCAATAACTCTCCTGAGTCTACACTCATATATAAGCTGCAAGAATCAATTTCATTTTATTAATGTACAACCGAAAGATTAATTGAAACATCCAAAAAATAAGAACCATATAGTACACCAAGATGATAATCAAACATTAACATTCCCTTTGTAGCTCAAGCAACCCTTCTAGTCAAATCCAAACTCTCCAAATGTAAGAAGTCATCACCAAACTAAAATGCATAGACTCAGTCATTTGTCAACAAATACCCAGATCGCAATAACATTCATACAAACCGATGGCTATCCTACCATAAAGTCCATAACAATCCGCTACCACTTCCACCCAGTTACAACCACCTTCAGAAGTAAGTCACTCGATCTATGATGCTCATTCTTGACATGGGAAAATCAACACAACGAGGCATGCCCAATAATGTCCTTCTTCCTCCCCTACCACCCAAAATGCTTCCTCGAAACACGATAAGTCTTTTTGACTTCCTAATGAACAAAATATGAAAAATCATGAAACTCCCCAAGAATCATTGTCGTTGATCCATCAACACTATAATTACAAATTCGACCTTAAAGTTGCAACTCATCAACATACTAAGGTCAACCTCCTTAGAACTACTCCGCAGACTGCGTCCCAATGGACATGCAAATGTGGATCATAAAACTAACAAACTATGATGCGCTCAAACAAATATAACTATACAACCACACAAACAAGAACTCTGCTATGATAAAAAAAAAAAATACTCAATGTCACACAGCTAGATACCAAGATCAGAACATTCATAGCCAGTACCTTTCCTCCGCTAGAAAAAATATCAAAGTCCAAATCGTGAACCAGCCAGTTCCCTTTACGAGGCTTCAACTTCCGAATTACGTAAGCAATCTCCCTACCACTTTGTACTAACACCACACCAAAACAAACACGTGAAGCATTATAATATACTGTGCAATGCCTCCAATATGTGGGCAACACAATCACTAAGGCGATTATAAATGAAACCCCTCCATAAAGAGAAGATAGTAAACAACTCTCTACTCATGGGAAAAAGAACATCCCACACAACAAGTGCAATATCACCACAAATTGCTGAATCAAAACTGAAAACTGAGCATCACGCACGAACAAGTAGGAGTAAATTGAAGATATAGGCTTTAAGCCGAGATAAATTCGCACGATAAGGAAACAATAAAGGGAAATTTTATGACAATACGTAGCATCTCGGAGATTAGTATAGACATCTATGTACTGATCCACAAGACTTTAATAGACCTACTCGTGACTCGTGAGACATATGTGAACTGAGAGCTCTGACACCAACTTGTTACGACCCAAAGTCTCACTTCAGTCGATGGTGGAGCCTAGCTGTACTTTTTAAGAAAGCAAACTCAGAATCAAAAATATAAAGTCCAATTTCCTTTGATTAATATACTTATATCTTAATGAAAGCTATATTTATCTCATATCTTAATGAACATAGGATTTATCTCAAATAGTAAAATAACAGATACATGTTGTAAATACAACCAAAACAGTACAACCCCCAAGAACTAGGTGTCACAAGTACACGAGCAACTACTGAATGAGTACAAGTCTGATTACATAATCACAACTGTATATGAGAAAGAAAATAAACACAAAATAAATAAAGACGGGGACTCTATGTGTCGTGAATTGAATCAGTACAGTAGCTCACCACAAAGTCTTCAATAACATACTTCAACTTAGCTCAAGTATATCGTACTACCCGTCTCAGAACCTACACAAATATTTGCAAAAGCCTGACATGAGTACAACACAGTCGGTGCCTATTAAGTATCAAATCTAACCTCAAAGAAGTAGTGGAGAGGCTAGATACATCTGAATACATAAAATATAGAAATAATAGCATGCATGGAGCTGGAACAACAAATATCTTGAGGAGAAACATGTATAAAGATATAAATCAATCGAAAGACCTAAAGCATGCTTTTCCAAATTCAATAGATAATCATAACAGTGCTCAAGTATGGAAAGTAAGGCTGGCATGCTCCAATGCGGAGTCTAGGCTCCCAATTAGCATATACACAATGCATGCGCCTGTTAGAATATAGGTGAATTCCTCTCAAAGAATCAAGATATGAATGCATGCTCAAACCGGTAAATCCATGTACCCCGATACAAGATCTGTGTATCCCCATACAAAATACATATATCAACATAACCCGATACAATATCCATGTATCAACAGGGTACAAATTCCATATATTGACCCGGTACAAAATCCATGTAACGACCACGCACACAAGGGCCAAAGTAACATGTGCTATCACCTGACTCCGGAGGGAAGAATCCAAATCCAAGCACAAGAGGGGTATAATAGAATCCCTCATAAATCAATGTATGATCATCAAGTTCAATGTGCTATAATTGTATCTCAGCCGCACGCTTAACCTTCGTGCCAAAATCCTCAATTTGAATCATGTATCCATTATGTTAAATGCATTTATATGCTCAAGACTTATGGATAAAAAGTTGCACGAGGACTTAATTAATATCATTCAGTTATGTGCTCATGAAATATCTACGTGCCTATGTATAATTATATATTTCATTATATAAAGAATAAGTTCACGTGCCTACACAATTAATCATAAGCCCGGGAATGATTTTTAACATGAAGAAGAGAGCTACATAAGCCAAATCATGAATCAAAAGAGTACATAATCAAACAAAGCATGGAATATTCAAATTTCTACCCCAAGTCATGATATAAACTTGGAAATGCATATACGCTCGGCACTATGTATTGACAATAGCCTCAATACCTTAAACACATATCAAATAAGTCAAATCCTACAGGTTTCCCTCTTAAAAAGGTTTGCGAGGAGGCTTACCTCTTCTCGGGCTAGCATCAACTACAAATCACATCAAACCATACTCTAGCCCTCCAAACAAGCAAATCAAAGTCAAACATCATCCAAGGAAGTCAGACAATGCCATAGGAAGCGATCTCAATCCATAAAGCTTCGATCTTTCAAGAATTCCAAAAATGTCAACCTGAACCCGCATGCCCTAAATTTGTAAGCAATACCAAAATCCAATGACCCATAACCTGCTGAGTCCACATATATAATTAGTTTCAAAATTTGGGTTCAAATCGATGGTGAAATCCCCAAAACACTATCTCTTAATGTGTAGATAAAACCCCCAATTTGTCTTCCTTATATTCACCTATCAAATGCTAAAATCGAACATAGAATCATGAATAATAATCAAATTCATGTTAAGAATACTTACCCAATCAAAGTGGGTAAAAATCGCCTCAACACTTGCATCAATTCGAGCTCCCAATCTCAAAATATAATAAAAGGAGCTCAAAGTCTGAAAATGACAACTTATATGACCTGCCTAGAAGTAGCCTTTGCTAACGCAACATAAGCCTCGCATTCGCGAAGCATAATGCTACCTCAACCCAAAAACCTTCTACGCAAACACGAGGCAATCCTCACAAACACGATGACCAGCATGCCCAAAATACCTCGAATGCAAAGACACTCTATGAATGCAAACAACAAGCTCTAGCTCCCAAACTCCCTACGCAAATGCAACGCAGTACTTGCAAACACGAGGACATTCATACCCAGACCCATTGCGAACGCGACATCCATTACATGCACATGATGAAAAATTCTATCCAGCCTCGCTTACACTTTGTGAACATGATACCACCATCGTGAGTGTGATTCCTACCAGACACCATCAAAAAATAACATTCCAAATATGAAGGAAATGGTCTGAAACCACCCCGAATCACACCTAAATCCCTCGGGACCTCGTACAATCATGCCAACAAGAACAAATAATATGTCCAAACTTATCTGGAGGCTCGAAATACCACAAATAACTGGAAAACATTGAATCTAAGATTAACATCAAACTATTAAACTCAAAAAGTTCCAACTTGCAACAAAGCATCATATTAAAGCCTAATCAATCCGGAATCCAACCAAACTTTGCAAACAAGTTTCAAATAAAGAAACGAACCTACTCCAACTTCCAAAATAAGAATCCAAACCCAATAGAATCAATGTTAACCCCTAGCCAAACTTTTGAACTTTTTAAACCTTCAAATTGCCAACTTTTGCCAAATAGGGCCAAATCATCTTAGGACATCCAAATCAAATTCTGGACATATACCTAAGTTCAAAATCAACATAAAAACCCATTGGACCTATTAAAACACCAATCCGAGACCAAATACTCAAATGTCAAACCTTGGTTAGCTCTCTGATAAGTTGGTATTTTACCCACTTATCTCTTCTTGATACTTAGGATTTTGTATGATTTTGTTGAGAAACTAAGGCATTTATTGACGTTTATTAGCATATTTTAGGTATCAAGTAATTTAGAAGTGATGGTGAAGAAACCAAGTGAAAACAAGTCAAAAAGGAGCTAAAATGGACAAAGGAAATCTGCCCTGTGAATTACCCATCGCGAACACGAAGGGTTAGATGCGAACGCGACGCATCAGGACAACAAGCCTTCGCGAACGCGAGATGCTGTACGCGGAAGAAGTAGGAAGCCAACCTTCGTGAACACGAAGAAGAAGGAGACAAACCTCCGCGAACGCGAAGGAGATTTCGCGAATGCAAAGAAGCAGAAATCAAACCTTAGCGAATGCAAAGAAGAAACTGTAAAGAAGCAGTTCTAGAATTTTAGGATTTTGACCCAAACCATTTAATACACGACCTAGATCAATTGTAAGATATCTTTGGCAGATCCTTTGGCTTATTTTCAGTCCATATACTACAGAAAACAAGTTTTGGAAGCTAGGGTTCTTGCACACACATTTGGGTCTTGAAAATTTGACGCTTTTGGTTGAGAATTTCTTACTCCTTTATGCTAATTTCCTCATTCCCTTGCTTTATATTGTATATATAATTGTGTAGTATTTATTTCCAACACTTGAATTTTGTTTATGGAAATATTCATATTTAAAGTGTGGATTAAATACCTTGTTGTGCTTATGTATTGAACAATTTTTATTTATTATGAAGCGAGTTGTTGTTTCTTTAATTATTCTTGTTCTTTAATGTTTTCAAAGGGATTAGCTAACCCTAGGACTCACCCATTAACTTTAAATTAATTTTGGAAAAGATAATTTGGGATTGGGAAAGATTTATTACAAGAACTTGAGGCTTTAATCGTCATTTTATAGATTCTACCTAGGGATAGGAATGAACTACTTGTAGCCATATTCGAGTGTTCTTAATCTCTTAATTATTTTAGGGATAATTCAATTAGGAAGTCTTGTTAGTCTTCGAGAGAATCTAATATAGAATTATTATCCGAGGATAATAAATAATAAACTCGTCCATATTTATAAAATTGTGAAATATATTGGATCGTTACTTGAATGTAAATACCGATGCACTCATGCTTGTAGCCATTGATCATTTTACTTGCTTTCTAGGTTAGTTTACATTTTTGTATTTATCTATAATATTTTCTCAACAACCATTCTATGTGTTTGGCATTGCATAATAAGTGATAATTCTCTTACATTCCTATTCGCCTACATATTGTTCTCTGTGAGATTCGACCTCGACTCATAGTTGGGTAAATTATATTGTATGCGACCGTGTCCATTTACTTTTTAGTAGTGAATTTGGACGTCATCAAAAATGGCGTCGTTGCCGGGGAACAATTTGGCGTAATTTAGGTTATTTGAGAAATAAGCGTAAGTGCTTTGGTCCAAACTTATGAATATTTGTGTAATTATCCTTCTTACCTTGGTCTATTTTTCTTGTTTGTTTCTTGTTTATTTTCTTAGTTTTGAAAAGAAAATATATGGCATCATATAATGAAAATTGGTCGGATGGTAGTTGTTCATACTTTGATGACCCTTGTCCTTACTGTGGAGGACCACACTTGTGGAAGGATTGCTTAAATTCTCCCGGGGGTGGATTATGCGCACAACCGCAAACCCAAGAGTGTAGTATTTGTGGTAAGTGTGGTCGTCAAAATGTTCATTGGGATTATTGTGCTTATTTGTTCTTCCCTTCCCCAAGCCCCCGCTATGATGATTCTAATTTTTGTGATAAAAATTATAGGGATATGGAAGTGGAAGAAATTGAGCATGGTCAAAATGGAGAGTTTAAACTCATGTTAGAATGCCTACTTGAAGGAGGAAACAAAGAGAAAAATGCCTTGGAGGAGCTTTTGGAAAATAGTTTCCAAAATGATTTGGTGCTTGAAAGGTTAAACTTAAAAATGGGAGAAATGCTAGAAGCTTTAGAGGTCCAAAAAGCCTCGGAAGTGAATGATAGCCAAGAACCTTCCTTGGATGTGGAAGCCGAAAATCCTTCCTTGGCACTTGTTCAAAACCAAAAAGAACGCACAAATGCTCAAAATGAGAAAATGATGTTCATGTTGGAGGCCATTCTTGAAAATGAAGAGAAGAAAAGCTTGGCACTCGAGGAATTGAAACAAGGCTTGATTCAAAATGATGAGCACATCCGCATCTTGGAAAATCAAATGAAAATATTGGTTGAGGCTGACTATGCCCACCAACTTGAGAGTGTGAAAAGAGATCAAGAAGATTTCACCACGCTCGAAAATACCAAGTCTCGTCACTCCATTAACCCAAACCTAAACATTTATAGTATGATTGCCTTTCCTTTACTGGAAATAAACACTGAACCTCTAAATCAAGAGCTGAGATATCCCCCTTTCAAGTCATTCATTGCCTCGACACAAAAACAAACACCCCACCATTACACTAACACTGTGACAACCACGTGATCCAACCATAGACGGTGGGGCTCCCCCACTTAACTTGAAGCTACAATTTCATAAACCTGGAACCCACCAAGATTCATCCTTCCCAATTACCATGATCTCACACAATCAACCCGCTAAATTTCTCGAAATCTTTCTGTTAAGCATTTCAAGAACATTCTTAATCACTAGACACAATCACATATTCGACCTCCAACTAGATAGCCAGTAAAATTCTTAGTACAAGCTTTATCAACACCACATAACCGCTAACCTGCTCAAAAGAGATAACCCACTTGTGGAAATTCCATGCTGACATCTTCTAATGTCGCAGCACTGGGTACAATTACAATGAAATCAGTAAACCCTCCCGAGCCAGTACTCGTTTACCAGTTGTACAAGTCTGTTCACCCACATTGACATCAACTAAAAGTGTGATAATACATTCCAATACGTAGTCTTGTTGCATTCCCCTTCATATCAAGCAAACTCCTTTTTGTCATGTCCAATTTTCCTTAGTATAGTAGCCAACAATCCAAATTATGTCCGTAGACCTAGTCACTGACCACCATGAATCCCAAATCACTCTAAACTTTTGTCAAGTCATGTGGCTATCCTACCACAAAATCCATACGCTACTCTGTCACTCCCACTTCTCGACCTCTACTTTTCATACTTGACCTGCTAGTAATTCAACCACCGTGAGACACTTCTCACCATGCCCTTGCTCATTCTTCGTTGCCCAAATGTTGGCCACAAATACAAACCATACCTGAATCACCGGAACTAGTGAATCACTAACAACTCCAAACCTCCTAGATGATCATCCTTCTCGAGCCATCACATTAGAAACACCGATTCGATTTCTAACCGCTTCACACCACTATATCTGACGATCGCTTCCCCGGCATCATTTCACAATACCCTGCCCTAAAGGCAAATTGGAGAAGACCATAATACCGTTGAACTTAATACATTCAAACAAGGACAACGAAACCACATCACAAATGAAAATTTCACCATGCTCGAAAATACCAAGTTTCGTCACTCTATCAACCCAAACCTGAACATTTATAGTATAATTGCCTTTCCTTTGCTGGAAATCAACACTGAACCTCTAAATCAACAGCTAAGATATCCCCCTTTCAATTCGTTCATTGCCTCGACACAAAAACAAACACCCCACCATTACACCAACACTATGATGACCATGTGATCCAACCATAGACGGTGGGGCTCCCCCACTTAGCTTAAAGCTACAATTTCATTAACTTGGAACCCACCAAGATTCCTCTTTCCAATTACCATGATCTCGCACAATCAACCCGCTAAATTTCTCGAAATCTTTTTGTTAAGCATTTCATGAACATTCTGAATCACTAGACACAATCACATATTCGACCTCCAATCGGATAGACAGTAAAAATTTTCGTAGAAGCTTCATCAACACCACGCAACCGCTAACCTGCTCTCAGGAGATAACCCACTAGTTGAAATCCCATGCTGACACCTTCTAACGTCACTGCACTGGGTACAATTACAATGAAATCAGTAAACCCTCCCGAGCCCGTGCTCGTCTACCAGTTGTACAAGTCTGTTCACCCCCCCATTGACATCTACTAAAAGTGCGATAATACATTCCAATCTGTAGTCTTGTTGCATTCCCCTTCATATCAAGCAAACTCCTTTTTGTTATGTCCAATATTCCTCAGTATAGTAGCCAACAATCCAAATTAAGTCCGTAGACCTAGTCACTGACCACCATGAATCCCAAATCACTCTAAACTTTTCTCAAGTCATGTGGCTATCCTACCACAAAATCCATACGCTACTTTGTCACTCCCACTTCTCGACCTCTGTTTTTCATACTTGACCTGCTAGTAATTGAACCACCACGATACGCCTCTTGCCATGCCCTTCCTCATTCTTCACTGCCCAAATGCTGGCCTCAAATCAAATCCATACCTGAATCACCGGAACTAGTGAATTGCTACCAACTCTAAACCTGCTAGAAGATCATCCTTCTCGAGCCATCACATTAGAAACACCGATTCGATTTCTAACCGCTTCACACCACTATATCTCACGACCGCTTCCCCGGCATCCTTTCACAATACCCTGCCCCAAAGGCGAATTGGAGAAGACCATAATACCGGTGAACTTAATACATTCAAACAAGGACAACGACACCACATCACAAATGAAAATTTCACCAAGCTCAAAAATACCAAGTCTCGTCACTCCATCAAACCAAACCTGAACATTTATAGTATAATTGCCTTTCCTTTGTTGGAAATAAACACTGAACCTCTAAATCAAGAGCTGAGATATCCCCCTTTCAAGTCGTTCATTGCCTAGACACAAAAACAAACACCCCACCATTACACCAACACTATGATGACCATGTGATCCAACCATAGATGGTGGGGCTCCCCCACTTAGCCTGAAGCTACAATTTCATAAACCTGGAACCCACCAAGATTCCTCCTTCCAAATTACCATGATCTCGCACAATCAACCCGCTAAATTTCTTGAAATCTTTTTGTTAAGCATTTCACGAACATTCTGAATTACTAGATACAATCATATATTCGACCTCCAATAGGATAGACAGTAAAAATTTTCGTAGAAGCTTCATCAACACCACGCAACCGCTAACCTGCTCACAGGAGATAACCCACCTGTGGAAATCCCATGCTGACATCTTCTAACGTCGCAGCACTGGGCACAATTACAACAAAATTAGTAAACCCTCCCGAGACCGTGCTTGTTTCCCAGTTGTACAAGTCTGTTCACCCCCCATTGACATCAACTAAAAGTGCGATAATACAGTCCAATCCGTAGTCTTGTTGCATTCCCCTTCATATCAAGCAAACTCCTTTTTGTCATGTCCAATTTTCCTCAGTATAGTAGCCAACAATCCAAATTAAGTCCGTAGACCTAGTCATTGACCACCATAAATGCCAAATCACTCTATACTTTTCTCAAGTCATGTGGCTATCCTACCACAAAATCCATACGCTACTCTGTCACTCCCACTTCTCGACCTCTGCTTTTCATACTTGACCTGCTAGTAATTCAACCACCGCGAGACACCTCTCGCTATGTCCTTCCTCATTCTTCGCTGCCCAAATGTTGCCTCAAATCAAATCCATACCTGAATCACCAGAACTAGTGAATTTCTAACAACCCTAAACCTCCTAGAAGATCATCCTTCTCGAGCCATCACATTAGAAACACCGATTCAATTTCTAACCGCTTCACACCACTATATCTGACGACCGCTTCCCCGGCATCCTTTCACAATACCCTGCCCCAAAGGCAAATTGGAGAAGACCATAATACCGTTGAACTTAATACATTCAAAAAAGGACAACGATACCACATCACAAATGAAAATTTCACCACGCTCTAAAATACCAAGTCTCGTCACTCCATCAACCCAAACCTGAACATTCATAGTATGATTGCCTTTCCTTTGCTGGAAATAAACACTGAACCTCTAAATCAAGAACTGAGATATCCCCTTTCAAGTCGTTCAATGCCTCGACACATAGAAAAATACCCCACCATTACGCCAACATTGTGACGACCACGTGATCCAACCATAGACATTGGGGCTCCCTCATTTAGCTTGAAGCTACAATTTCATAATCCTGCAACCCACCAAGATTTCTCCTTTACAATTACAATGATCTCGCACAATCAACTCGCCAAATTTCTCGAAATCTTTCTGTTAAACATTTCATGAACATTCTGAATGACTAGATACAATCACATATTCGACCTCCTACCCGATAGACAGTAAAATTCTTCTTAGAAGATTCATCAACACCACTCAACCGCTAACTTGCTCACAGGAGATAACCCACTTCTGGAAATCCCATGCCGACATCTTCCAACGACGCTACACTGGGTACAATTACAACGAAATCAGTAAACCCTCCCGAGCCCATGCTCGTTTACCAGTTATACAAGTCTGTTCGCCCTCCATTGACATCAGCTAAAGTGTGACAATACATTCCAATCCGAAGTTTGTTGCATTCCCCTTCATATTAAGCAAAATCCTTTTTGTCATGTCCAATTTTCCTCAGAAATCATAATTACATGAAATAGAATTTACAGGGTGAAACAATGATAATTACATGAACTACCATACTAAACATTCAGTAGGAACCCCCAAAACTCGGTGTCACAAGTGCATGAGCATCAACAAGAAAATATGATAAAATACAACATCTATCTGGAATACAAATTAGACAGGAGAATGTAAATAACTCTGATGGAGACTCTGTGTGTTGCGGACTCGTAACATGAGATACAGCTCACCTAAGTTTCCGCAATAGCATGAGTACGTAAAACACGTGTACCCAGTAAGTATCTAGTCTAAACTCGAAGAAGTAGTGACGAGGGGTCGACTTCGAGACATACTATGGGCTAACAATAAAATACCAAAATTTTAATTAAGCATGGATTATGTAAATATAGCTGAAACCGATAAGACTAGTAACCGGCTACAATGCTACTCTAACATCCCAAACCGATGCTTGTCGCTCCAAAACTAGTAAATCAATATGCAAATCCATAAATATATACTCGAATATTCCTAATAAATCAATTTTAACAATTTTCCATTTCCGCTCAAAACGTCGATAAAGTCACCCTCCGGCCCACACGCCCGGATTTCGAATATTTTCGAAGATAATAATTACCCATAGCACAACGAACTCAAATATATTATTTATTCCTAATTCCATATCCAATGTCATGGTAAAAATCCAAAAATACCAATTTCTAGGTTTTCTACAAAAAAATCTCAAATTCCTACAAATTTTCATGTTTAAATCCTTATAGAATCCATGTATTTAACTTGTAATAGATGGGAATCACTTACCTCATGTTGCTTGATGTAAATACCTCCTTGAGGCTCTCCAAAATCTCCCCAACCAAGTGAAAAATGAGAGAAGAAGAACCAAATCCCGCTTTTAAAACGATTCTGCCCAGCGATATTTTCGCACTTGCGGTGTCACTTCTGCGACCACGTCACCGCTTCTATGGAAAATAACCCAAACAAGATGCCTCGCACCTGCATAAGCACTCCCCACTTCTGCGACATTACCGGTGCGAGCCCCCTTCCGCTCCTGCACCTTTATCCGCTTCTGCACCCAATGCTTCTCTTCTGCGTTTGCGCAGATGCGGCCAAAGCTCCACAGATGTCATCCTTCCCCTAGCTGACCTACTCCACTTTTGAGACCCCTGGACCGCTTCTGCGGCCCCTCTCCTATGGCTAAAACCTCGCATATGCGGTTACACCAGATTACAGCATCTTTAGCATTTTTATAAGGCCAAATTCAATTCATTAACCATCCGGAATCCACCCGAGGCCCTTGGGACCTTAACCATATAAACCAACATGTCCCAAAATACAATACGAACTTAGTCGAAGCCTTAAACCACGTCAAACAACATCAAAATCATGAATCGTACCTCGAATCAAACTTATAATTTCAAAATTTCCAAATTTTATATCTTGTACCGGAACGCATCAAAATAAGTACGATTGACCTCAAATTTTGCACACAAGTCATAATTGATATTATGGACCTACTCCCACTTCCGAAATCGAAAAGGTCCACTCCCTTTCAAACTACCCAAAAATCATCCAATTTCCAACTTTCGCCAATTGACACCAAAATGACATACCAACCTCCAAATCAACGTACGAACACGCACCTAAGACCAAAATTACCATACAGAACTATTTCCAGGCTCAACATCCCAAACGGACATCGCTAACATCAAAATCCACTTCAAGTCAAACTTATGAAATTCATAAACTTTCAAAATATTAGATTTACATAATAGACGCCGAAATGGTCTCGGGTATTCCGATACTCAACCCGAACATACGCCCAAGTCCAAAATCATAATACAAACCTATTGGAACCTTCAAATCTCGATTTTGAGGGCTTTTACTCAAATTCAAACCTTAGTCAATTCTCCCAACTTAAAGCTTCCAAAATTAGAATGTTCTTTCCAAATCAACTCCAAACTTCCCGAAATTTAATTCCGACCACACGTGCAAGTAATAATGCTTGAAGTGAAGTTTCTCAAGGCTTCAAACCATCGAACGATGCGCTATATCTCAAAACGCTCGGTCGGGTCGTTACAGAATGTTTTGTTCTATGGCTTTTAGCCAAGTGCAGAGCCTACTATCCCTGATTTGATTATGTGGTTATGTGTTGTACTGGTTTTAGTTTGAGGAACACGTGTGAATCGGTTATGACTTACAGAGATTGAGATCGAGGATGACTCGAGTGAGGGAATACCTTGATACGGGTTATATTGCACTTTGTGAGTATATAAAAATCATGGGATGATTAAGTTGTTATTTGAAGGATGTAGTGCACACAGGGTATGAATTTGATTAGTGATGTTAAAGTAGGGTCACTTATTTTTTTGTTGTTATGCTAATAGGGCATGTGTCGTTCGGCGGTTTGGGCAGTACAATTTAGATTCGGGCAGAGTGGATGACTCTCGAGAAGGTTCTAATCGATTCAAACTGTATATGCGGAATTAAAAATATTTCAGATTCGTATATCACTAGAATCGGTTATTTACATTTGATTGTGTCAAGACTTGCGGTAATTCTGTATGATCATGGATTCTACATTTCAGTATATGAAAAGAAAGAGGGATAATTTTAAATTCACATAAGGTCCTTTAGAGTGTATGTGTCGGTTATGGTACTTGTGGTTATTAAGAAGAATACAATGGCTTATGGACCTTAGGACGGTGTGGTTTTATATTAGGATGTCTTGTAGTGAGCTTTGGTTAAGGATCATAGTGGTCTGACAAGGAGAAGTGTCAACTTGAGGGTTATTCAGAAGAAACTCGGAGAAAATAGGACAACCGGGTAGTAGGCTAGACCAACATGGTAATGGTATGCTATATTCCTTTGGGTAATTATGATGTGGTGAGGTTCTACAAATGTTTTAGCAGCAATATTCTTGAGCTTGGCGACTAGCGTGGCTTGGTCGAGTTAGAGGAATTTAGGTTTTGATAGCTTGATTATGTGCAAATGAATTTCAAAGTGTTCTCAAAGGTTTCTCTCATGGTTTAAGATGGATATGTCCTACTAGCGTGAAGAACATATTGTGTATTATGATTACCTCCTGTATGGGAGCAAATGGAAGGTTTTTAACTAAACGATTATTTATTTTTGCTGGTGACTTAGAGTGTTAATGAGGATCTCATATTTTCATATGATGGCCTAATAAAGGCGATGGGTGGAGTAAGATTAGGATTTGCAGGTGCAAGTATACGGTTCAGTTCCCAAAGGGAGATAGTGAGTTTATGGAGAACACACGATTTCAGATATTGGAATTAGTGGTATTACATGAGAATAGTGTACATTCAAAAGGCACATTGTGCTTTGACTTACAGATGTTTCGTTGGTATTATGGTATTCGCCTGGTTGATCAGCTGCTGATATATGGATTTTTGCCATGCGTCATGGAAGAATTATAGAAGTATTCCTCCTAGGAAGATCCTCTATGAAGGGTGTGTTAGACATTCGTGCGGTGGAGTTGGGATCAGATATGGTGATTTGTGTGTTCTACAAATTTGGAGACCAGGAGTTCTCAAAAGCAAATTGTTTCATGGTTGTGGACTGTGAAGAGGTGGCCAAGCTAGGCGGGTGGTAATATGTGTTAGGTTTTCGTCATCGTAGACCTTCGGATGCTTATGTATCTATTTGTGGATGACCAAAGTGGAGTTAGGGTCCATTGGCAGGCCCAATGAAGATGTGTATTCCACACCAGTTTGGATTTGTCAACTTCGTACTGCCATTGTGTAACGACCCGACCGGTCGTTTTGAGTATTTGCCTTTTGCTCGGTAGTTTATGAGCACGAGTAGCTCTGTATGATGTATTTTTACTTGTGTGAATCGTCGGTTTGGTTTTCAGGTTATTCGGGACTGATTTGGAAGAATGATTTTCCACAAGTGAGCTTTAAATTTGAAAGTGTTGACCAAGTTTGACTTTTTAGCATTTGATCTCAGATTGTAATTTTGATGGTTCTATTAGCTCCGAAGGTGATTTTGGATTTAGGAGTGCATCCGGATTGTGATTTGGAGGTTCGTGGTTGAATTTTGCTCGAAATGGCAAAAGTTGAAATTTTGGAAAGGCTAACCGGAAGTGGACTTTATGATATCGGGCTCGGATTTCGAGTCCTGAAGTTGGAGCAGGTCCGTAATGTCGAATGTGACTTGTGTGCATAATTGAAGGTCAATTGGAAGTGATTTGATAGGTTTTGGCATCAGTTGTTGAAGTTTGAAGTTCAAAGTTCCTAGATTTCGATTTGAGTTGTGATTCGTCGTTTTGATGTTGTTTTGTATGTTTTAAGGCCTCGAGTAGGCCCGTATTGTGTTATGAAACTAATTGGTATATTCTACCGGGATCTCGAGAGGCTCGGGTGAGTTTCGGATGAGGTTCGGATCATTTCATTGCATTTTGGATTTTTTCTAAGATTTCTAGTTTCGGTGTTTCCGCATTTGCGGACAAGTGGGAGCAAATGCGGACAATTGGCTGCAGAAGTGTAGCAGGCTTGGCTGGAGATCATCGCAGATGCGAAGGAGGAGTCGAACCTGCGAATGCGCAGAAGTGGAAATTGTTCTGCAGGTGCGGGGTTTGCTGGGCAAGGCTATTTTCGCATAAGCTAAATTTTTACTGCAGAAGCGGTGGTCGCAGATGCGACGAATTGTCCACAAATGCATAATCGCTGGGGCAGAAGCTATATTATCGAGGGCTTTCGTTCTTTCTTCATTTGGGGAGCTATGGAGCTCAGATTGAGGCGATTCATGAGGCAATTTTTACCATATGAATTGGGGTAAGTGCTCTTTACTCGATTTTGGTTATATTTCATGAATCCATCTTCGTTTTTAGCTTTTGATTGATGATTTCAAAGTGAAATTTGGGGGGTTTGTCTAAATTTTCATAAAGTGAAACTAGTATGGTTGGACTCATAATTGAATGGCTTTTCGGATTTGATGAGTTTTGTCGGGTTCCGAGGCACGGGCCTGGGTTTGGATTTTTGGCCGATTTTGGGCTTTTGATTAAAGATTTGACCTTTTTCGTTTTGGATTCGTTCCTTTAGCTTTGTTTGATGTATTTGAGTTATTTTTGGTTAGTTTCAAGTCGTTCGGAGGACGGAACGCGCGGGATGCCCTTTTTGGAGCATCGCTTGACTTGCTCGGTATTGGAATTGGCTTGTTCGAGGTAAGTAACTCTTCTAAACTTAGTGCTGAGGGTATGAAACCCCGAGTTATGTGCTATGTGATTGATGATGAGGTGACGCACATGCTAGGTGACGGGCTTGTGGGCGTGCACTTGGTGAATTGTGACTCCTTTGATTTCATGGCACTGTTTAGTGGCCCTATTTTGTTGATATTTGTGTTTTCACCACGAGATTAAGTAAATGAACTGTGAATCATGCTAGTTATCCAATTTAGGCCTTCTACTGATATTGTTAGGACCCATAGTGGTCACTTCTTACTGTCATCTCACTGATTTCGTTGATATTTTGTACTCAGTCATATTCATGCATTCATATCATATCTCATTCTCAGTTGTTGTGTACTGATACATCATATCATTGTTGTCGGGCTAGTTTCATGAAATTTTGAGCCCGTGAGTGAGACTGGAGAGAGTGATGACTGAGAGAGGTTGAGAGCCTATTTATGAGTGATAATTATGGGATCGGGTTGCATGCCGCAGTAGTTATATTGATGATTATGACAACGTTTCGGCTGTAGCAGCCCCTCCGGAGTCTGTACACACCCTAGTGAGCGCGGATGATATTATTGAGGAATGGATTTCCCTGGACATGGATTTGTCCAATGTACTTGATACCTGGAGATGGATTTCTCCATAGGGTTGGATTGCCCTTTTTCCTCGGTACTGGGTGACTTATAGTCAGTGTTGTATATATTTTGGGATGGATTTCCCTGGGCCGTTTGGGCCATATATAGTACTGAGTGGTTGAGCATGATGAGTGGAAAGTGTGATATAGTGAGATTGAGTACTCTGAGAGCGTAAGTACATGATTCATCTATGAGATACATGGCATTGGCATGTACACATGACATACAGGCATAGAGATGCATTTTTTCCTCATGTTGTACGATATCACGTCATTCATGAATTTTTACACACATTGATATGTGGGCATAGAGAGGTATTTCACACTTGCTATCTGGAAAGAAAACGAAACATCTAATTTATTGTGGAAAGGATTTTTGGAAAAATTTACGATTTTCAAATTATATCATATTTTATGATGATTTCGGTAAAAGGATTTAAGTTTTCACTGATATTCTTGAAAAGTGGAACTATTTTCGGAAACATGTGAAAACGCTGAGCATTTTTATGGCTGAGTTACTTTCTTATTTATATGCTCTACGTTGTTATGAACTGCTATTTGTTATTGGTGTTGGACCCGACCTATGTTCCAGCTCGTCATGGCTTTCAACCTAAGGTTAGGTTTGTTACTTACTCATTACATGGGGTCGGTTGTACTGATACTACACTTATGCACATTGCGTACAGATGTTAGCTGCGGTTGTTGTTATGCTCGATGGTTGCCAGATTTGAAGATGTACCTGCGTTCCTATTATAGCTGCCTCTTGTTCATGGTATCCTTAGATTTATAAAAACTATGTTTATGTACTTTTCAAATAGAAGATGTATTTACTTCATATCATCTTTGTAAATTCTATTTTTAAAAGCTCATGATTTGTACTACCAGTCCTTGGAAATTGTTTCAGATTCATAAAATTCCTTTGTTTGATTGTCTTATCACTATTATTGAAATTGGACATTTATTAGTTGGCTTACCTAGCGGGTTGGGTTAGGTGCCATCGCGACTAGCTGATTTTGGGTAGTGACAAATTGGTATAAGAGCTATAGGTTCATAGGTTCTACAAATCATGAGCAAGTGACTAGTAGAGTCTTGCGGATCGGTATGATGACGTCCATACCTATTTTCGAGAGGCTATAGGACATTTAGGATATACTTCCCATTCTTCTTTCCTTATCACGTGACATTGATTTAGCTTGAAGCGTAATTCTTTGAATTCTTTCCACGCATTTGTATGCGCACATGAGCGCTCGAGATCAGTTGTGCATCGCCGGCTTGTGATTCTATAAACGAGGTTCGAGATATGTATTCTATGTTTTGGTGATGGGCCATTCTGGAGGACTTGAGGCCATGGTTAGACCGTAGCTTGAGCTCGGTAGCTTTTGTGGTAACTTGTACATTTGAACTCATATGTCCGGTCATGTCCCTACTAGAGGAATTTGTGGCTCGATGAGCGGTGTAATGGCTATGTGGTGATCGAAGTAGATTCTCATGTCCTGTTGATGAGTTCGGAATCAAGAAGATTAAGTGATTGTGTAGTAGTCATGACTGTGGAAGGGTATAAAGAGATGTTAGTTTGAGGCAAAGTAGGTCGGTATCTCCTGCGCGGTGTCTTAAGGTTTGAGTGATCCTTATGTTGTTTTTTAGCGAGTTCTCTTTTACCACTGAATTATATATAGAGCAATTTGAGTTTGGATCGCTTGTGGAAGTGGGCTTGTCTATTGCGAGGATGAATGCGAGACTTACAAATGACTTGAGATATTAGATGGTCTGTGCTACATGAACTTATGAAGAATTTAGTTGAAGTTCAGTGCGAGATTTTTGCAGCAATAGAGTATGGGCATTGTGAGTTATTGTGTGCTTTGATATATGGCTTGGAACCAAGTGGGGAAGTCCACTACAGATAAGTTAATTGCACAGTTATGTGTTGTATTGGTTTCGGTTTGAGGTACACTGGTGAATCAGTTATGATTGGCAGAGGTTGACTTCGAGGAGGACTCGAGTAAAGGAATTTCTGGATACAGGTTGTATTATATATGTGGGTATATGGGAAATACTGAATGATTGAGTTGTTATCCGCAAAGAATGTAGTGTTCATGGAGTAGGGAATTCAATCCATAGCTTAGAAGTGTGGATTACTTATTAGGGTGTGTGTGTGAAAATGGGGCACAGGTCGTTCGGTCTTATTGATCAGTTTAATTGGGATTTGAATAGAGTGGATGAATCTCGAGAATGGTTCTAATGGATTCAAGATTTATATGTAACAATTGGGAATCTTCAGGAAGTGTATTTGGCTAGAAACAGAAATTTATATTGGAGGATGTCAAGACTTGTGGCATTTCTATATCATTGTGGATTCTACATTTCAGTATCGGGAAAGGGGAAAAAATGGATTTAGATTAACAGAAGGTCTCTTTAGAGTGGGTATCTTAGTTGTGGTAATTTTGGGGTTCTTAATAGGGAATTCAACAGCTTATGAGCCTTAGAGCGGTGTGCTTCCATGCTAGAGTTTGTAGGGCACGTTTGGTTAAGGATCATAGTGTTCTAGCAAGGAGAAGTATCAATTTGAAAGGCAATATGGGAAGGACTCGGAGAATTAGGACAACTTGTTAGTAGGTTGGATCAGCACAATAATGGATATAATCAGTTCATTGGGTGCTTATGATGTGGTGGGTTTCTACAGGTGCTTTATGATAATGCTCTTGTGTTTTGGCAGCCTGCGTGGCTTGGTTGAAATAGCGAGATGTAGTTCTGATGGCTTGATTATGTGCAAATGAGTTTAGAAGAGTTTTCAATGGTTACTACCATGGTTCGAGGTGTATATATCCTATTGGTGTGTGGAATATGTTGCGAATAAGGATTTTCTCCTTGATGAGATCAAATGGAAGGTTTCTAACTGGTTGAGTATGTATTTTGCTGTGACTCGGAGTGGATTATGAGATTTTTGTACTTTTCATATGATGGCATGGTATATGCGGTGTGTTGTGTGTGATTGAGATTTGCATGAGCAAGGTCACAGTGTATTCTTAGGCAGCATGGACGGTTTCAGATGACTGGGTGAATTATATTACTATTTGGTATGGTTGGATGAAAGTATACACTTTAGAAAGGGCAATGTATTTTGATTTATGGATACTTCATTGGTATTGCGCAACTACTGATTGATCGGCTGCTAATATTCAAATTTTGCGATGTAGCACGGAAGAATTATAGAAGTATTCCTCGTGGGATGATCGTGTATGAGAGATGTGTTAAACATTCGGGCGGTGGAGATGGGATTATTGTTATTCATGTGTTCTATGGATTTGGAGACTCGGAGTTCTGAGGAGCAGATTGTGTTATGGTTGTGGACTTTGAAATCATGGCCGAAGCTAGACAAATGATAGTATGTGTTATGATTCAGTCATCGTGGGCTTTCGGAGGGTTATTTATCCATGTGTGGGTGCCCGGAGTTGATTTGGGAATCCATTGGTAGGCTCAATTAGGGTGTGTATTCTACACCGAGTCAGATTGGTTGAGGGATGTGACATTCGGTTGTTGTTGAGATTATTCATGTTCCGATATGTTCGGTGAGTTACTTTTCTATGCTACAATGGGTTGTAATTAGTTGATTTTTGGCACACATGGTGCATTTGTATTGTGGTCTTATAGCGAAATTTAATCGAGATGAGTAGTTGAGTATTTCATGATTGAGGACGTATTGGTTATGTTCTTTTGGGTTTTGTGTGGCATAGTGTCATATGCTTCTCTATGGTTATGGTAATGTACTTTGGGCACTTGATGTCGAATTTCGCGTGGCTATTGATTTTGAGCATAGTGGCTCGAGGTGTCTCATATGGGCCAGTGTTTGGATGGGGTCGCACATTGCGGCAGAGTTATGTGGAGACATGATCCTTCGTGTTAGATTAGTGTGTTTTGGTTCTACAATGTGTGATAGTTTCTTAGCATTGCATTGGGGTGGTACCCGTCGAGCTTGCGGGACGGTTCTCTTATTTGAGTCATTTTCGTGATTGAGTACATCTGGAATGTTGCTGATTGGTGCACGGATTGCATGGGTTGTGGCTTTATATAGTATTGGTGTGGCATGTTAGTAGAGCAGCTGGTATTTGATAAGATGAAGTCGTCGGATCTAGGACAGGTGCTATCAGATTTGATTATGGTATATTTGGAAAGATAATATCGAAAGTCGGCTTAGAAATTTGCTATGGTTCTTGTTGAATGAGAGGGAGCTCCATGACTGGTGGATATGGTTACGAGTTTCTACGTGTTTCTTTCATCATCGGTAGTGTATGAAGGTCTTAGAATGGAGTCTTGTTTGATATGAGGTTTGTTACCGGCATTGGGTTGTTTTGAGCAGCTACCGTGATTAGAAATCATTGCTTCGAGCATTTGAGCTATGTGTAATTTGAGTTTTGGTTATTTGAGTACAGCTTGTTTAGACTTATACAGTGTGTCTGACAATTATGGGAGAGGCTGAGAGCATATTTATGAGTGACAATTATGGGATTGGGCTGTACGCCGCAGCGGTTATATTAATGATTATGATAGCGCTTGGGCTGTAGGAGCCCCTATGGAGTCTGTACACACCCCCATTGAGCGCGAATGATATTATTGAGGGATGGATTTTCCTGGACATGGATTTGTCCAAAGTACTTGATACCTGGAGATGGATTGCCCTTTTTTCATCGGTATTGGTGACTTATAGTCAGTGTTGTATATGTTCTGTGATGGATTTCCCTGAGCCGTATGTGCCATATACAGTACCGAGTGGTTGAGCATGATGAGTGAAAAGTGTGAGACAGTAAGATTGAGTACTCTGAGAGTGTGAGTACGGGATTCATCTATGAGATACTTGGCATTGGCATGTACACATGACATACATGCATAGAGATGCATTTTTCCTCATGTTGTATTGTATCACGTCATTCATAAATTTTTACACCTATCGATATGTGGGCATAGAGAGGTATTTCACACTTGGTATATGGAAAGAAAACGAAACATCTAATTTATTGTGGAAAGGATTTTTTGAAAAGTTTACGATTTTCAAACTATCTCGTATTTTGCGACGATTCGGTAAAGGATTTAAGTTTTCACTGATATTCTTGAAAAGTGGAACTCTTTTCGAAAAACTGTGAAAAACTGAGCATTTTTATCGCTGAGTTACTTTCTTATTTATATGCTTTATATTGTTATGAACTGCTATTGGTTATTGATATTGGACCTGACCTATGTTCCAGCTCATCACTACATTCAACCTAAGGTTTGGTTTGTTAATTACTCAGTACATGGGGTCAGTTGTACTGATACTACACTTCTGCACATTGCGTGCAGAGTTTGGCTGTTGTTGTTCATGTGCTCGATGGTTGGCGGATTTGAAGATGTACATGCGTTCCTATTGTAGCTGCCTCTTGTTCATGGTAGCCTTAGATTTATAAAAACTATATTTATGTACTTTTCAAACAAAAGATGTATTTACTTCATATCAGATTTGTAAATTCTATTCTTAGAAGCTCATGATTTGTACTACCAGTCCTTGGGAAAAGTTTAAGAATCAAAAAATTCCTTTGTTTGATTGTCTTATCACTATTATTGAAACTGGACAGTTATTAGTTGGCTTACCTAGCGGTTTGGGTTAGGTTCCATCGCGACTAGCTGATTTTGGGTTATGACATATTGGGAGGGATGTGTCATTTGTTTAGTGTTGTGCTTATTCGAGGGGTTGTGACTCGTTGGTTATATGAACACATGGTGCGGTTTTATTGGGACCTTATAGCGAAATTTGAGCGAGATGTGTATTTGGGTGTTGCATGATTGATTGCGCATTGGTTATGTTCTTCTAGGTTTGTGTGGCATTGTGTCATTTGCTTCTCCGTGGTTATGGTCATGCGCGCGGTTGCTGGTTTTGAGCATGGTAGCTGGAGGTATTTCATATGGACCAATGTTTGAATGGGGTCACGCATTGCCGCTGGGATACGTCGGGATATGATCCTTGTTTTAGATTCGTATGTTTTGGTTCTACTATGTATGATGTGCTCATAGAATTGAGATTGTAGTGGTGCTTGTTGAACTTATGAAATGGTTCTCTTCTTCGAGACATTTCCTCTTTTTGGGTGCATAGATTGCGCAATTTGTGGCTTGAGTTATATTGGCGTGGCATGTCTGTGGAATAGTCGTGTTTTATAATAAAAGGTCATTGGACCTATAATGGGTACTATCAGATTTGATTACAGTATATTTGGGAGAATAGTATCAAAAGTCGGCTTAGAAAGTGATTATGGTTCTGGTTGGGGCGAGAGAGATCCATGACTTATTGATCCGATAGGGGGGTCATGAGATTCCGCATGTTTCTTTCATTACCAGTTATCTACGAAGGTTTTAGAATGAGGTTTTGTCGATATAGGGTTTAATATTATTACCAGGTTGGTTTTGAGTAGTTACTATGATCGGGAATGGTGTTGTGAGTATGTGAGTTGTGTGATATATCACGTGATTACATCTTGAGTTATAGCTATGGCTTGATATAGTTTGTTTGGATTTATATAGTGTGTAGGTGTGAAATTCGGGTCTTGAAAAGAAATTCTGAATGTTGGAAATTGAATTCCAAGGGTTATGGGCTAAGGTTGAATTAATGACTCTCAGAGATGATGTGTTGTCAGGCCTATACAGAATAGGGCGATGTGGGATAACCCCCGGGTATGTGCATAGTAGGGTTGAACAATGATTTAAAGGCTTGGGAACAACTCTTGGAAAGTTTGAGGACGAACATATGTTTAAGTGGTGGAGAATGTAACGACTCAGCCGGTCGTTTTGAGTATTACATCCTCATTCCCCTCTCAATTTATGCTTTACAGTAGTTTATATGACTTGCCGGAGAAATTGGTTCGGGTCCGGTGAGGTTTTGGAATTAATTGAAACACTTAGTTCCAAGGGCTAAAGCTTAAGTTGAAATAGTTTATCGGATGTTGATTGTGTGTAAACGACCCCAGAATAGAGTTTTGATCATTCCAATAGCTCTGTATGGTGATTTTGCACTTAGGAGCATGTCCGAAAAATTATTTGGAAGTCCGTACTTAAATTAGGCTTTAATTCGCTTAAATGGAAATGTAAGTTTGACTATGGAGTTGACTTTTTGATATCCGGGTCGAAATCTAATTCTAGAAGTTGGAATGCGTCCGTTATGTCATTTATGACTTGTGTGCACAATTTGAGGTCAATCGAACTTGATTCGATAGGTTTCGGTATCAAATATAAAAGTTGAGATTTCTTAGTTTCTTTAAGCTTGAATAGGGGTAGGATTCGTGATTTTAGCGTTGTTTGATGTGATATGAGGCCTCGACTAAGTTGGTATAATATTTTAGTACTTGTTGGTATATTTTGTTGAGGTCCCGGGTGCCTCATGTAAGTGTCGGATGATTAATGGACCAAATTCGGACATAAGGAAATGCTGGAATTATTCTATTGCTAGTGTATTCGCACCTGCGCATGAGGGACCGCAGGTGCAGCTCGCAGAAGCGACATGTGGAAGGGTGGCTGGGAGGCATCGCAGAAGAGGCCCATCTCGTATAGAAACATGACCGCATATATGGTTTGAATGTCACGGAAGAGACCACTATTGGCCAATGCCGACTCGTGAATGTGAGCATCTTCCGCATAAGCGGAGGCCGCAGATGCGACTATGTGACCGCAAATGCGGAAGACGCTGGGCAGAAGCTTTAGGTTTGGGGTTTCGTTATTTTTAGCCATTTTCGAATTGTGGAACTCGGTTTGGGCGACTTTGGAGAGAAATATTTCCACACAGTTTGGGGTAAGTGTTCTTGAGTCCCTTGTGATTATATTTCATGAATTAATCTTCATTATTAGGTGTATGATTATCAAATCTTCAAGAGAAATCGAAGGAAATTTCTATAATTTCGTAAAATGAATTTTCGAGTTTTGAATATCGATTGGGAGTAGGATTTGAGTGAAATTAGTATGGTTGAACTCGTAATTGGATGGGTTGTCGGATTTTATTAGTTCCGTCGGATTCCGAGTCATGGACCCCACTGTGGATTTTTCAAGCGGAGTTAGGAATTTTTATAAATTGTTAATTTGCAAGCATTGGAGTATATTTTGATTAATTTGCACGTTGTTTGACTAGTTTCGTATCATTTGGCATGGAATTGAAGAGATATGAAGGCGTTCGGAGGTTGATACATGCATAATAGAATTTTTAGAGTATTGTTTATCTTGCTTGCCATTGGATTCATTTTGTTCGAGGTAAGTGACATCTCTAATCTTGGAGCTGAGGGTATGAACCTTGATTATACGTGTTATGTGTTCGGTGTTGAGGTGATGTACATGCTAGGTGACGAGCGTGTGCCGTGTGAACTATGACTCTGTTATTTCTGTGGTGCTGTGTAGTTACCTGAACATATCTGTAATCATAAAATCTCTACGTACTATAGTTATCGAGCTCTGATTCATGTTAGAAACCATGTCTAGACTATATGCTTATCCTGTTGGAACCCACTGGGGTCATTACTGCTGTTGAGTTATTTTCTTACATTGCCATTTCATACTCAGTCATGTCCATTCATTGCATATCATATCTTAGTCTCTGTTGTTATTTATTAATACATCATATCATTATTTCGGGCTACTTTCATGACATTATTAGCCCGAGAGACTGGAGAGAATGATGACTGACTAAGGCCGAGGGCTTGATTTTGAGATATTGATACTATAGCATATTAGTTGTCCGTGCAGTTTATAGCGCTTGGGCTGAAGGAGCCCATCCAGAGTCTGTACACATCCCAGTGAGCGTAAGTACCTACTGAGTGTGAGTGCCGAGTAATGGGCAGGATTGAGTGACTGGGAGGACTGAGTGAAGTGGTACTCTGAGAGTATGCATATGGTTATATTACTAAGTTGTATCGTATTGACATGCACATCTGACATACAGGCATAAAGATGCATTTTTTCTCACGCTGTACGATATTGCGTCATTCATGACTTCCTATATATTGATATGTAGGCATAGAGATGTACTTTCCTCATGTTATTTAAAAATGAAACAATTACATGTTGAAAGTTTTGGGAAAATCACATTTTTCCAAACTTACTCATAAATTGGTGATTTTGGTAAAGGATTTGGGTTTTCACTCATATATTTGAAACAGTGAACGAGCTGAGCATTTTATATTTGTGCTACTTCTTTTATTACTTCTATTATGTTATGAACTATTGTTGGCTATTGGTGTTGGACTCTCACCTTTGTTCCAACTTGTCACTTCTTTCAACCTGAGATTAGGTTTGTTACTCCTTGAGTAAATGGGATCGGTTGTACTCATACTACACTTCTGCACCTTGTATGTAGATATAGGATGTTCATGTTGTTGTGATCTACGGGAGCTGGATTTGAAGATGTACCTGTTTTCCGGTCGTAGCTGCCTCTTGTTCATGGTAGCCTTAGATGTATAAAAATCTGTTTATTTACATTTTGAACAGATAATGTATTTATTTCATACCAACTTTGTAAATTCTAATCTTAGAAGCTCATGATTTTTACTACTAGTCCTTGGGGAGTGTATTAGAGTTAGTTAAATATTAATTTAATCGAATTGTTGTTATTTAGCTTATCTAGCTGGTGAGGTTAGGTTCCATCACGACTAGTGAGATTTTGGGTCATGACACTTAGGTGATATCACTGTGCCGGTGGGATATTTGGGTCGTGATACTAGGCATGTTCACTACTATAAGGAATATTGCACATTTGAGGGTATAGATATTGGATTTCGAGATGTGAGACTATATCTTTGGTTGTTAACAATGGAAGTGTGTTAATAGTGAGATAACTAGTCTTATGTATGTTTGTGGTGCATGACTTGAGAAGATTCGTGCTTGTCAGTACTTGGGGTTTTATGGTATTTGGTTTGTTGTGATCTCCAGGGTATCATAAGGTTATCCATTTTGGAGATTTTGGTTTGAGGAGTGTGGCCGAAGAGGTTGTTAGCATTATTCTTGTGTGTTGAGATGTCGAACTAGTTAAGTAAAGACTTTAGAGGCTCAAGGATATGTATATTCAATGCATTGGTTTTCCCAAGGTTATAGTTGATTACGAGTTGTATAGTTGGTAATTCGATTAGGAATGGGTTACATGTACATACTCGCAGTTGAGGCTAGTGTTTTAGATATTTCTTGTATGTTCATGAGTGAGAGTTGAATGGGTCCTATTGGCTTGTGGAATTCTTATTTATTCTTGAGAAGCATGTCAAATTAGTTTTGTTGTCTACTGGTAGGATTGTTGGTGATGTGTATTCTACGGTGGTTCATATTTGCTTATGTAACGCGAGGTCCTATATATGTATTTCATTCAAAACGAGTTATAGTTATATGTGATAATTTCTACTCTTGGATTTCTTAGAGTGGCAACCCACTATGTGATGGTGGCGGTTATGTCAGCTATTTGAGTATGAGTATTATTGAGTTTGTTTAATTGAGGAATAATATAAGATCGAATAAGTTATAAATCTATACTCGTAGACTGTCATGACCCAAAATCCCACTAAGTCGAGGTGGAACCTAAACCAACCGCTAACAAGAAATCATCAATAAATAATAAATAAGACTGCGATATCAATACAAATATGTAAAAGATTGGTTGTACAAGTCATGAGCGACTAAGAATAAGAATACAACTCTAGTTTGAATAAAGAGACATCACGTGTTACAAATTTACATAAACATAAATTTAATCCCTAAACTAGCTTGAACAAGTGGTAGTTTGTATCAGGAATGGTGGTACGTCTTCAATGCTTGGCTTTTTTCTTACGGCAACTTAGCTCCGAAATTTGCACGCAAGGTTCAAACGTGTAGTATGAGTACAACTGATCACATGTTCATAGTAGGTATCTTGACTAACCTTAGTGAAGTAGTGACAACGTTTTTTAGTCAAAAGATACTCACTCACCTGTGCGGTGCAATAACATATGTAGGACAACAATGTATCCAGGAAACCAGTCATAGCATAGTGGATATCACAAATAAAGGTGCACAATTAAAGAAGAGACAATAAACATGTTTTTCCAATTTAACAAGTCAAAGCAAATATAGCCTACACCAACTCCACACATAAAAGAGATATGTACCAAGTATAATGTACTCTAATATACTACATGAATGTAGAATGTCTATATACAACAATGATACAATTCCATATCAATTTCTAAATGGCATGTTCATGAAACATTTAGATGAATCCAACATATCAATGTATGATGATAACTCGTTTTTTACCTCAACCTGAACACTCTTCAAGTGTGCAATAACTCACTAACAAGTCTAATGCATATGTAAAAGTGCATCAACTATAATATATAGATGACATGCATGTATAAAGAATATAAATGCATGAATGCACAAAGGATTCACTTAAATTCCCAACTTCCACCTTTATGCTCAATAACTTATAACATCGGGTCCAACATCACAATCAACAAGAAGCCCGTCAATTTCTTACAACTTGCATGTACGCCATCAAGAAAAAAACACGAGAGGGAGACCCTAGGGGGATGGATCCAGATCCACAGGCTACATGACCAAAGCCTCATGCACTGCACAACGGAAAACTCGTGCTATAATAATATCAATATCACCATAATATTACGGCAATGACCACAAGCTAAAATAATATAACATTATAGTCACCGAACGGTAAAGACCTAGTTCCAATTAAATAATAATTTCATAATATATGTAAGACAAAAATCTCGTGCCATACCCTCAATCCATATCCGCAAACCATATGCATTGATGTATGTATATGAATAAGATGTAAGCATATATAATGCACATGGAAAGAGAAATAACCGGGCATGGATTTATTGATGTATACAAGGGATGAACCCTAGGTAAGCTTTATACCTCTATGCATGTATGACCACGATCCCAACATGTAATACGTCATACAATTAATCATCGTGCTCAAACAAGCACAAAAATAAATTTCATAGTGTTTAACATGGAATAGGGGTAATGACTCGGCCGATAATTTTTTGTATTTAATCCCTATTACCTTATTTGATTTCCCCTGTATGTGTATTTGATGTTTGGTGATTTTCAAAGATTGTTGGTATTGGTTAGGGGAAGGTTATGGAGTGAATTGAGACACTTAGTCTCATTTAGGAAGTTTAAGTAGTACGTGTTTGACCAATGTTTGATGTTTATTTAAGCACTGTAGATTGTTGATTTGAGGGTTTCAATAGGTTCGAATGGTGATTTTAGACTTGGGTGTATGTTTTGATTTAGATTTGGAGTTTCCTTCGATGTTTTGGTGCTATTTGCAAAAGTCGGCAATTTAGAGGCTTAGAGAGTTTCTATGTTTGACTGAGGGTTAACTTTGAGGTTATCGGATTTGAATTATTGTTTCGGAAGATGGAATAGGTTTTGTTGTTATTTGGGACATGTGTGAAATGTTTGTCATAATCGAGATTGGTTATGCTTGAATCAGACACATGGTTTGAAATTTGAAATTTTATTAAGTTAAGAGAAGCTTAACTTGTGTTTTGAGCATCTATTCATGGTTTTGATGTTAGTCGTAGTGTTTTGTGCATTCGGACAATTTTAGATAAGGGATTGGGACTTGTTGGTATGACTAGATGGGGTCCTAGGTGGCTCGAGTGAGTTTCCGACCACTCGAATCATGGTTAATGTTGTTTAAAATTTACCGGTGCCAGGTTTTCTTCGAGATCGCGTAGGCATGGTGGCGATCACAGAGCATATTTTGCGGCTGAGAAGGTTTCTTTTTCACCATCCCAAATGGAATTCATGTTCGTGGAGTGTGATCTTGAGCTGAGCATTTTTGCTTCTTCACGTTCGCGGCAAATGTTCGCGTTCGTAAAGGCAACTGGGAGCTGGGGGCATTGGCCTACGCGTTTACTTTTCCTGGTCGCATTTGCCTAGCGGCACATTTGTTGTGTATCGCATTCGAGAAGGGGATTCCGTGAACACAAAGGGTTCTTTTGGGTATGACTTTTTATGTTTCGCGAACGAGAGGCATGTGTCGCGTTCTCAAAGGGTACCCCTGGCCAGATCATTTAAGAGTTGTATATCTGGACCTTTACCCACTTTACAATATTTTGATCCCTAGACTTCGAGAATGGGAGATTTTCAGGGGAAATTTCACTACATCTTTTGGGGTAAGCAATTTACAATTGGATTTGACTTTATATCAAGATTTTTCATGTATTTCTACACCTAAAAAGCTTGCATTTTAAAGTGAAAATTGGGGGGGGGGGTGAAATATTTGGAAAGTGAATAATTGATATTTGAATCCCAATATGGATTTAGATTTGGATAAAAAAAAATATATATATTTAGACTCGTGTTGGAATAAGTAATCGGGATTTTTGCCTTTTGTCTTGTTCCGAGATGCAAGCCTGAGTTGACTTGTTGGTTGACTTTGTGTCTTTGTATAAAGATCGAATATTTATTAATTGGGGTTATTTCTTGTGGCTTTATTTGATGTTATTGAATTATTTTTGGCTCGTTTTGAGTCGTTCAGAGGTCCATTCGCTTGGGAAGACATTTTTGGAGTATTGATTTTGCTTGTTTTGAAGTAAGTATCTTGCCTAAATTTGGTTGTAGAAATAGTTGCATGAGTTATTCAAGTTGGCTACATACTAAGGGTGGCGTACATGCGAGGGGCCGAGCTTAAGTGCGTGCACATGGTGTTATTCATGATTGAATAGTTTTTAGGCTATATTCTGCCTTGTTTTGAATACTTGTGATTCTTAATATCGTGCTTTACATGTTGTATGACTACGTGACTTCATGAATCGTGTAGAGATCAGGTATAGGTTTATCTCCCGTTCAAACATGATAATTGTTATTTTGTGGCATATCCGCCTGATCTGAGTCGTAGTATTACGCATCGCGCATATGTACACTTTAGCATATTACATTATAAATCTAGGAGAATGTGATTTGTTATCCATTTACTGTATACATGTTTCCTTGTATCTGTATTTGGTATTGTGGACTGGTTTAATTGCACGTGAGTTGTTCATGCGCAGGTTGAGTTGTTTGTGATACGTGAGTTGTTCGTGCAATTTTTATAGAACGTGAGTTATCCGTGCAGTGTATGGATAAGGATACATCGCCCTAGGGTCTTCCTATCATGTATCTTGTTGATGACGTGCATGCGGTTGTGAAAAACTGATTAGTGTTGGGTCTTTGTATATCTCCTTTGTATGCAAATTCCTTGGGTGTATACATGATTATTTAATGCATATCTCCTCTATATATTGCTTATGTTAATGAAATTGTACACGGTACATATCTTCCATATATGTCTCCTTTTTGTAATTTGACTTGCCTTTTTATGCATATATGTCACGCCCCCTTCTTGGGGAGCGGGACCGGCGCTCAACCGAGATATTTCAGCCAAGCAAGCCTACTTGATGCCTACTACTCAACCATTATCAGTGAGTTATTTGTGAATAAATGACAAGGAATAGATGATTAGATAATTAAATTTACGACATCATATTTCATTACTTAAAGGAGCTTCACTGATAATTAACAAAAGATTACAATTTCATATCTTAAAGTGGAAACATCTGACAATTACAACAACATTAGTTTGTTTCCCAAATCAAAAAGCAACCCACAATACGTCTATGGAGCCTCTAAGTGAACATGAGTACAATACGAAAATGTCGGTGACAAGACTCCAGCTATACCTCGAAACACAATGTATAAAAACTAAAATGACACATGGCCCCCTGATGGAATAAATATCACCAAATCGGTTGAGGAGAGAGTGTGTTTCTAATAATAATCAGCGCCACCTGCTGAGGAATCACCTGCATCCACTAAGGATACAGTATCCTCGAAAAAAGAGACGCTAGTACATATGGAATAGTACTAGTATGTAAAGCTAAATAACTTCTTATGGAATGGAGTACCAACAAAAAAGGAAAGAAATATGGAAGTAGAAAGTAAATCAATAATATTTAAATGCAACGTCAAAACAAATCAAATCTTCAAGTAAGCATTAATATTATAGATTGGGAGATCCTTAGTACCGACACACCAACATGCATATGACATGGAGTCCGATCTCTTCACGAGCGGATAAGCTGTCTCACCTAATTATATGTGTGTCGACAGAGAAGCACAATACCATCGTGTGCGCGACATGGTATCCGATCTCTGACCGATCGCTAATCCGTCTCACCAAAATGTCGTGTGGGTCTACATGGTCCTTGCTAGCTGTACATTCATCCCAATCAAGAGGAATAATCTAAACATATCATAAAGGGAATTCATCCCTCAGTCATCTTCTATACCGACACGTGTAATTTGAGGATTAGGCCCTACCTCGGTGACTTAATGATGCTCCCTAAAACATTTTCATATGAAATAATTATATATATCATAGACTTTCTTAAAAAAAATATTTCATTGGCACTCATGATCATATAGGTAAATCATCATTCTAGGGATGATGGCCATATTTCATATTTCATACACTCATTCCTTTACTTTCCATAGATCATCATAAAATATTTAAATACATTTGAAATATTTGGATGGTCATAGCTTAAGCTCATCAATGTATAAGAGCTCAAAACACATAGAAAATAAGTACAAGGAAGAAAATAGTGATTTGCAACTTGAAACATGAATTTAAAATCATAAGCCTTTGGGTGAATCAACCATTAGAAACAATCTGAAACAACATGAAAAGAACTTGGACAAACCATACTTAGAGTTATCAATAAATTCACGGACATCCGATTTTATTGAAGGAGTTTAGCCAACATATCTCGATTGATCGTTCATTAGAATTACTACAATGTTCCCCTACTCTCAATAACTTCAATCTATATAAACATAAGCAAGTTGAAAATTTATTTGTTAGGTGTTCAGAGACTTGGCTATTATTGGTATTTCATCAAACATTAAGTGCAAAATTGACTACATGTTGTATAATGGAATTCCCTCTCCCTACAACTAATTTCATTAACAATAAATCAATATACATAGTCCTACAATACCTGTCAACCTTTATTGGGATATGCATGTCCAAACATCTACTCTTAACTTAAATAATCACACTTCATAGCCTCCACACCCACCCACATTCAAGTTTTAGGGCTTATGACTTCTGATAACCATCCCATAAGCCCCATCATTATAAACTCATACCTGAACCAATCACAAAGCTTGCATGAAACCTTACGGGAGAAGTCTTACCTGGCTAGTTGATGACCTTGTGAGTAGCTTCCTTGAATTTTCAATATTGAGCAAGAATTTGATGATTAGGAATGTCGGAGCTTCTCCCTCACTCTATAGATCACTCTCCTCTCTCTAAAATAACAGCTGAAGCCTTCTAAAATAACTCACGTCCCCTCTTTATTAAAATAGGGTTTGGTAAAATTTTCCAAATATTAACCATTCGAGTCGGGTCTGCGATCGCGAATAGGTTCGCAAAATAATTATTATGTCCGTGAAACGGTACTACAAATATGGGTTGGCCTATTCAAGTATGCGATCCGGAGATAGATTCCGTAGTCACACATTGGACCACAAAATCTCCTTCCGAAATTCCTCATAATGATTATGCGACGTATACATGGCCCGTGAAATGAATTTGCGGCCGCACATTGTACCATAAAATGACCCTCAATATTAAGTTTCCCCTTATCCCATCCGTGATCTTTCTGCGGTCAGCAGAACTGATCTGCCATCGTAAAATGGACCGCAGAAATGTCATTTTCTTGAAATACTTTTATACCAATTCCAAGATGCAATGAAAAACTTATCTACAACCTTCCAAATACATTAGCCTACATCGGCATCATAAAACCTCAAATTCTTGGCGAACTTATACATGGCCTTACAATATCTTATCTATGTGCTGAATTGTTATCATGTTTAATGTCCATGCATATCTTCTATATGTGCACTATGAGCTTTACCTCAATTATCCATAAATTTTGGTATTGTTACTGTATATTCGTATGTTTTCATTATTTGAATAAATTTTATCATGTGAGTATCATTGGTGATTCTTGCGACTACCACTGTAAGGTTAGTCACGATATGTACAGCATACATGGTATCAGTTGTACTTATAATATACTCTACACTTACTTTTGTAGATCCAGGTGTAGAACCTGGTTGAGAGCTGTACTGGATCATCGTTGACTTGCTGGGAGATGAGGTAGAGTTGCATCCTGTTTGCTGATCTTGGCATTTGTTTCCATTTTTTTTTTCTATTATTGTTGTTTAGACAATAATTTTATATTATCAAAATTGTACTCGTATTGTAGAGCTCATGACGTTGTATTACTAGTTCTAGGGGATTTATTGTATCATCGGGGTCTCTCTTTATGGTATTTGGTTTTTAGACGTATTTTATTTCATAATTTGTTATCTTGATTTGTTATTGTTTTTCTTTGCTTGCCTAGAAAGTGGGTTAAGCACCAATATGACCGGGTGGCTATTTTGGGCCGAGACAAGTTGGTATCAAAACCCTAGGTTCATAGGTTCTACAGGCCATGAGAAAGTTTAGTAGAGTCTTGCGGATTGGTATAGAGATATCTGTACTTATTTTCGAGAGGCTACCGGTCTGTCAAGATAACTTCTCTTTATTTTATTTTATGTCGTGCGCATTTGTTTATTATGTAATTTTTAATCTTTGATCTTCTATTCTCTCACAGATGGCGAGTACACGATCTGGCGGATTAGCTGAGTAGGCGCCAGTGTCTCTTATTATGCCCTTGAGGGGCTGAAGTCAAGGTAGAGGCCTAGTTGGGACAAGTGCCACAGCTAGAGCCCTAGATAGAGTAGTAGCTATGGGGCCATTAGTTGTTGCAGCTAATGATCAGGTTCCAAATTTTTATCAGCCAATGGGACCGTCTCAGTGTAATGATCTGACCGGTCATTTTGTGTATTTAAGCCCCTTCCCTTTTTATGTTTCACATATGTGTTTTTTTGGATTCATGACTTGGAGGGTTGGTTAGCTTCATTTCGGAAAGGTTTTGGTTGTTTTGAACTCATTTTTAGTTCTTGTTTTAGAAGCCTAAGTTGAAAATGTTGATCAAAGTTTGACTTTTTTGAGGATAACCGTGGAACAATTATTTGATGGCTCCGATAGGTTTGTATTGTGATTTTGTACATGGGTGTGTGCCCTACATTAGGTTGATTTAGCTTGTTTTGCCGAAAGTTGGCAATTTGGCGTTTAGAAATTTTTTTTAAGATTGATCGTAGGTTGACTTTGTGGCTATCAGATTCAGAATTTGATTTTGCAACTTGGAATATGTCTGTTTTCTATTTGGAACTTGTCTGCAAAATTTGGTGTCATTTGTAGTTGGTTCAGTTAAATGGTAAGGAATTAAGCTATAAACTTTTAGGTCTATGCCAGTTAGAATTATCAAACAACAATCTCGACCAACAGAATGCAGGAAATAGTGTATGGAGATAGAGATCACAACAGAATCATTAATAGAAAATCTGAAACCTAAGCATGCATGAGAGGTCATTTAAAGCATATTAGGGAGATTTAATCATATTGGCTATTTGAGATAAGAAATGAAATCCATTAAGGTCACATACAGTACAATCAACATTATTTTAAGGATACTTAAGAGCATAACAAATAATCACAAGTGAACAACACCTTATCACGAACTGAAAATAACATTTCTATACTAATGACAAACATTATAAGCTAATACAGTTAATAGAATGCAACAACATGTTCATGGTATTCAAGTAAAAATAATTAAAAGAGAAGAGGGTGAAGGTGTACTGACCTTCTCTATGGCAGCAGACCAAATAAGGATTCGTTTAGCCGTTTAGGATCCAAGAACTAAGAAACTACAACCGATGAGTACCTCAGAGCCAATTCAGAAATCAAGTAAGAACTTAGCCTTAGTCGAAGAAATTCTAAAACACTACTATATTGATTTTCTGCCTTTTTTTAGTTGTTCTTTGTGTGTTTTCTTCGGTGGTTGTTCGTTATAGGTGTTGTTAGGTGTGAACATTAAAAGCCTTATTTATAGTGTCATTAAGGATCTAGGGTTTCAACAGATTAAAAATCATTAGTGGAAAGAGACAAATGGTATATAATAGGAGCACGATTGAGTGAAATCGGAAAGGAACAGGGGGGAAAAACAATGCTGAGTTTACCTGAGCACGAGGAGGTCGACCGTTGAAGCCTTTGGAACAGCGGTTAAACCCTAATATCCAGAGGTCACTGCGTTTGACCTCTGGATAACGAGTACTAATGATGAACCGTAATAAAGACTCCATGCATGCTCCGACTTGATAACTCATGAGATAAATCAGATGATATGAAGGTTTTCCCTTTCGAGCTTAGGGTTTCAGATTAGAGATTTTGAATTGTAACAATGGAATTGGAATGTTCAGGCAGGATTCGTGGTGTAGCAATAATTTTTGCAAGGTTCTAGAGATTGATGGGTTGATGGAGATGAGAAAAAAGAGAGAGGAAAAGGAAAGAGAGGGGGCAAGGGAGGTGGAAAAATGATTAGGGTTTAGGGGTCATCTCTGAGTTAAAAATCAGAGATGGAACGGGCTCTGTTGGATCTCTTGATCAACGGCTCCGATTGTTTTGATAACTAAGAGTTTAGAAATGATTTAATGGGAAAAATTAAAGACCGTTGGATCTCTTTGATCGGACGGTTGAAATTAAATCTATGGGTTCTTACAATTTAAAGAGAAAATAGAATTAAAACGTGGGCCGTTGATTTATGAAATGTACGGCCCAGATGATTTGTGTTTGTTTTGTGAGTGTGGGATATGGGTTACGTGGCACATGGCACGTGGTGATTGGTTCAAATATGATGTCAAGGATTGCCAACAGGGATTGAAGGGGTTGTTTGGGTTGGGTATTTTCGGACTGGGCTTGCACATTTGGGCCAAAATGAATTTAAAAGATGGCCACTTTGTATTTAGTTTAGAATTGCAATTGAACCCTTTTATCTTTTAATCTCTTTTTAAATATATTTAAATAAACTTAACTAATTTCCAATAAAATATAGTAAGATCATAATTATCAAATATACTACTAATTATTGCAATTATTTATAAAATACTTTATAAAATACTTTATCTCCTAAATTAACATAGTGACCTATTTAATTAAAATTGAGAAATGACTCATTAAATTAATTATAAAACTTATACGGTGCATTTGGTTTACCGTTAAATTAATTATCTCCTAAATTAACATAGAAAGAACTCTCTGTTACATGGTTGAGTTAAACATGTTTGGTTTAGCACTCTTATTGTCTTTAATCTCTTTAATGACATTGCTAACTTTGTGAAGTTTACCATATCCTCTGTAGGATTATAACCTCATGTAAAGTATCTGTGATTAGTTGATTAAATGTTGCATGTATTTCTGTTTATTTGCATGAACTCTTGTTCTTATACTCTATATTGAAATTGCACTTGGTCCTCTCTTTCCCTGCTAATGATTGAAATTAGTCTGTAAACCTTAATTTATCACTTAACTATGATTAATTAGTATGATTTGGTGCAGATAAGTTTTTACCATTGATATAATTAGTCCATTGTATTTCAGAAGATCATCAAAGGTTTTTGCCTCAACGGTCAAGGTTTTCGTCACAACTTGTGGCGGAGAAAGTTACTTCCTCCGTCCCAAATTATTTGTCGTATTTCTCGTTTACACTCTCAGTAAGAAACACTAATTAGGAGGAATTTTGCACTATATTACCCTTATTTATATATTAAATAAAATCTTTCTCAATTGAATATTTACTCTATTTATGTGCTATCTCTCTTTGAAATGGGGAGCATAATATTTGAACGAGTCCTACAATAAAAAGGGAAATATCTTAGGGTTGTACTCGAGATTGTACGGCGAGTAATCACGGGATCAATGGGTCTATTTAAACATGAATTAATAGGAACGTAGAAATTATGATAAAATGAATAAATTCACATGTTTTGCAGACTCAAATGCAAATTTCTGACAATTCTTTGGAAGCTTCAGCACATTCCACTTCATGGGTATAATGACTAATGAAAGTTAAAGAAATCTGCATATATATCGTCATCATATACACAAGCACATATAACTTTCGAGTTGCAGTAATTTGACGTGCAGCAACAACCCCTAGCTCCAATAATGAAGAAATATGCCAGGAGTAATGTAGTACAACACATATATAGGGCGCGCTTTCTTCTTTAATGGGCCTTACACAGTGCCAGATAGTCGGAAACTCAAAGTAGCTTCCAGGCACTGAGTGAGAAACAAAAACAAAAGAGAAAACTACCATGTTGGTATATAGTTAGTGATTAAAATATAAGCGAAAGCAAGTTAAGATTAAAAGGTGACCGTTGGTCGAACTTGGAAGCAGGGGAGGACCTACGTTGGGGGAGGGGGTTACCGTTAGCCTCGGCAAAAAGACTGTATATATATATATTTCATATATATAACTATATATACGTGAGGATCCTTTCAATAATTTATGCGGCCCCCAAAAAGCACAAGCACCGGATAGAGGCACTGGTTAATTTGTAGGAGTGCTCAAGCACTTACTGTAACGACCCGACTTGTCATTTTAAGAATTAATACCCCGTTCAGTGACTTAAGATCTCGAACAGCTCCGCAATATGTATTATAACCCACGCGTATGGTCGAATTTGATTTTCGGAAGATTCCGAATTAAATTAAAAGAACAATTCTCATTTTGAAGCTTGAAATAGAAAGAGTTGACCGGAGTTTGACTTTTAAGCAAACAATTTCGGAATGGAATTTAGATGATGTCAATAGCATCGTATGGTAATTTCGGACTTAGGCTTATATACGGGTGTGGATATGGAAGTCCGTAGGATAATTCGACGCATTTTTGGCGAAAGTTGGAAAATAGACATTTTGGAAAGTTCAACTGAAGGTTGAATTTTTGATAACAAGGTCGAAATTCGATTCTGAAAAATTAAAATAGCTTTGTTATATCATTTATGACTTGTGTGCAAAATTTGAAGTCATTCCGGATTGATTTGATAAGTTTCGGCGCTAAATATATAAGTTGGAAGATTTGAAAACTCATACTTCGATTCAATGCGTGATTCGTAATTTCAGCGTTGTTTTGACGTGGTTCGATGCCTCGACTATGTTCGTATTGTATTTTAGAATGTGTTGGTATATTTGGTTAAGGTCCCGAGGGTCTCAGGTGCGTTTTGGATGAGCTACGAGTCATTTTCTCTTGTTTTGGATGGCTGTTCTGATATCTGGTGTTCCCTTCTATGTGATCGCGTAGGTGAAGGCGCGATCGCGAAGGTTGTTTGATGGACTGACCATTTTCCTTCTTTGCATTCGCATAGGCCAGTCCGCGATCACGGAAGTGTGCCTTTTCTTCTCTGCGTTCGCACCTCACTGCCCGCGTTCGCATAGCCCAACTGTAAGAGCTGATGATTTCCTCTTCTCTTCTGCGATCGCATGCTATCTCACGCGATCGCGTAATGTATTGTTGACGTACCATATTTTTCTTCATCACGTTCGCACAGTAAGGTTCGCGATCGTGAACCTTTGAATTTTGCTTCATCGCGTTCGCAATCCCTCCTTCCGCGTTTGCGTAGAGCCCTTTTGTGGGCAGTGTCATTTCTTCTACGCGATCACGTGCATCATTCCACGATCGCATAGTACATTTTGAGGCAGTAGCCATTTTCTTCTTCACGATCGCATTAGTTCTTCCGCGATCGCGATGTACAAACACCTAGGCAGAACATAAAAGTACTTTATTTCGAGGAGTAGCCATTTTATCATTTTTGGAGTTGTAGAGCTCGGTTTTGAGCGATTCTTCATGGGTTTTCCAAGAAAATCATCTAGGTAAGTGTTCTACATCCAAGAATGATTATATTTCATAAATCCATGGCTATATTCATCGTTTAATTTGAGTTTTAATAGAGAAAATTAGGATTTTTGTAAAACTTTTCAAAAACGAAATTCAAGATTTGGAGGGCGATTTGTTATTGGAATTCTATAAAATTGGTATTGTTGAACTCGTATCAGAATGGGTGTTTGTATTTCGTTAAAATTATGTCGGGTTCCGAGAGGCGAGTCCCGCGTTGACTTTGGTTGACTTTTTAGACTAAAATTTTAGGTCGAAGTTTTATTATCTGGAATTATTTCTGATAAATTTTAATGAAGTTATACAATTAATTTGGATAGATTTGAGTTGTCCGGAGGTCAATTCAAGCAAGAAGGCGATTTTGGAATATCGGCATAACTTCAAAAAGGTAAGTATCTTGCCTAACCTTGAGTGGGGAATTACCCCTTAGGCATCGAGTCTTATGTGCCATTTGTGAAATGTAAAAAGTCGTGTACGCGAGGTGACGAGTACGTACTCGGGCTTATATGTGTAAAATTGATTGGGTTAAAGTCTTAGATCTATTGTGTAGTAAATTGGATAAATGTTGGCATTTATTAAATCATCTATTTGCCATGCCTCAATTCGCGTTTATTGAATTTGTTTTTATATGACAATTTGATGTGGTTATTGCTTGTATATTTATGTGAATTCCGTGAGTTTGGTGATTTGATATTTCCGGGAAATAATTATATTATGAATTTTCATGCAAATAATTAATGAAATAAGTTTAAACCGAGGCGTTATATAATTATCAAGAATTTGGATTAATGAAGGCATTGCCCTACACTGAATATTTTTCATATATTTTGTTGTTTTGAGGTTTTATATACATTGTGGGGAGCCTTGGGCTATTTATTGTAAAATTAATTAATTTTGTTATATATTTGAAATTGATTGTGGCTATTGGGCAAATTGTGATATGAATTGATTTTGTTATGTTGCCGTGATAATATTTCGTGTAAATTGTTGTGTTATTTGAGTTATTATTTTGAGGATATAAGGGTATCATTTCATTGTTGATATTATGTGGGTATAAGGGTGGCATTTCACTGTTATTATGTGTGTTGGGATATTGTCTGGGTGGAGCGATAAGGGTGGCTATAGGAGAGATAAGGGTGGCTATATGAGCGATAAGGGTGGCTATTGATATTGTTAGGGCAGAGGGATAAGGGAGGCTATTATAGGAGTGATAAAGGTGGCTATAGGAGAGATAAATATGGCTATTGTCATGGATGATATATGATGATGTGGGGTTATTGCGTTGGTAATTTTCATGTGATGTTGTGATTTTCTTTGTGTTTATTTTTATACCTTGTGCAATTTGTCTTGTTATTGGTAAATTGATAATAGTCTGATCTATGTTGAAATTGGGAGCCTGTGGTTATTGCCAGGCGGATTATGAAATGAAATGCGGGCACGAGGTGCCGTGAGTAAATAATAATGATATTGACACTTGAACTATCCGTGCAATTGTAATATGAAATGTGGGCACGAGGTGCCGTGAGTAAATAATGATGATATTGGCACGTGAATTGTCCGTGCAGTTGTGATATAAAATGTGGGCACGAGGTGTCGTGGTTAAATGATGATGATATTTGGCACGTGAGTTGTCCGTGCGGTTGTGATAGAGAAATTGGCACGACGTTCCGTAAAAATATGAAAGTGGGTTGAGATCCGTATTTTATGATTTTGAAATGCTGTGTCACAGGGTGACTTTTATTTGAAAGAGATTTATATGAAAGAATTTTATTTGAAAGATATTTATTTGAAGGAATTATATTTGAAAGAAATTTATTTGAAAGTATTATATCCTGAAGATTTCTATTTGAAAAATATATAGGCGAAAGATTTATATTGGAAGGACTTGATTAATTGGTTGTACTTGTATTCATTATTTATTATGCAATATTTATGGTGTTCTTGTCGCCCTGCTGTGTATATCACTGATTGATTATTGTTGCCATCATTATTATTTGTTTCCTATTTTTTTGCATACTATATTGCACAGGTTATAAGACTAGTGAGTGTCTCGAATGTACCTTGTCACTACTCAACTGAGGTTAGTCTTGATATTTACTGGGTACCAACCGTGGTGTACTCATACTACACTTCTGCACATTTTGTGCAGAGCCAGGTATTGGAGCTATCGAACTAGGACAGAGTTAAAGTGTGTTCGCAAGGATTCAAGGTAGAGCTGCTTGGTCGTCGCAGTCCCTTGAAGTCTTTCCATTTTATTGTACTTTTAATTATTAATCAAACAGTATTGAGTATTCGATCCTTGAGATCATTTCATGTATTCAGTTAGAGTTCGTGACTCAGTATTACCAATCTTGGAAGTTTGTTTGAATATTTCCGCTGTTGGTTTTGACACTTGTATTAAATTATATGTTTAAAAAAAAATGGTTTGAATTGTTGTTATAGTCGGCTTACCAAGTCTTAGAAACTAAGTGCCATCACGATGCCTGTGGTGAGATTTTGGGTCTGACAAGTTGGTATCAGAACTCTAGGTTCATAGGTTCTACGAGTCGCGAACGGGTCTAGTAGAGTCTTGCGGATCGGTACGGAGATGTCTGTACTTATCTTCGAGCGGCTACAGAACTGTTAGGAAATTTCCACTTCTTTTATTCATGTTGTGCGGATTTATTGATTGTGGAATTTGAGCCTTTGTATCTCTATTCTCTCACAGATGGTGAGGACACATAATATCGGGTCAGCTGAGCAGGCACCCGCGCATACTGCTGGGGCCGCAAGAGGCCAGGGCTGAGATAGAGGCCGAGGAAGGGCACGTACCACGTCTGGATCACATGTCAGAGCAGCAGTTGAGGAGCCGCCAGTAGCTCCAGTTGGGGGACAGGTACTAGAAGCACCTGTTGTTACCCCCGGACTTCAGGAGACTTTAGCACAGTTCTTGAATATGTTTGGTACATTAACTCAGGCGGGATTGATCTCTGTTGCATCAAATATTTCACAGATTGGGGGAGTAACTCAGACTCCTACCGCCCGTACTCCAGAGTAGCGAGTTCCCATTGGTCAGGTTTTCAGTGTAGTACCGGTACAACCTGCTATTCCGGTTTAGCCTGAGGTCAGGCCAGAGGAATCAGAAGAAGAACAAAAGAGACTTGAGAGGTTTAAGAGGTATAGTCCACCTACTTTTAGTGGCACATTCACAGAGGATGCCCAAGGATTTCTAGAAAAGTGTCACCATATTCTCCACACCATGGGTATTATGGAAGTGAGCTGAGTTGCCTTTACTACATTTCAGCTGTCAAGCGTAACGTATCAGTGGTGGCAAATCTATGAAGAAGGTAGACCAGCCAATGAAACACCACCAACTTGGGCTCAATTTTCGGTAATATTTTTGAAAGAGTTTGTTCCCCAGACTCTCCGAGATGCATGATGCACATAGTTTTAACGGTTGCGTCAGGGCACTATGACAGTGTTAGAATATGATATCAGGTTCAGTGAGTTAGCCCGTCATGCACCTATCTTGGTTCCTACAGTCAGAAAGCGAGTCCGTAGATTCATTGAGGGGCTCAAGTATGATCTTAAATATGCATGGCTTGAGAGGTGCAAACCGATACTCCATTTCAGTAAGTAGTGGAGATTGCGAGGAGGATTGAGGGTGTTCTAGGTGAGGAAAGGGAGTCTAAGGAGGCCAAAAAGTCTCGAAGCTCTGGAGGGTTCAGTGGATTTTACTCTTCAACTATGACCCATTATGGCGGAGGCTTGATGAGTCGACCAGCTCAGTCCGTACATCAGAGTACTCAGGGTGCTCCAGTAAGTTCTTATAGTACAACTCCGACACAAAATTCTTACAATAGTTATTCCAGTTATCCGACACAGACTCAGTACGAGCAACCGCGACCTCAGAGGGGTTGTTATGAGTGTGGTAATACTAGGCAGATCATGAGATATTATCCCAAACTTTGGAGGGTGGATTTTTTCAGATCACTTAGGCTATGGGCCCATGTATAACTACTACCCCACGTACACAGCCAGGTAGGGGTGGAGGACAGGCGGGTAGAGGACGCCCTAGAGGGGGAGGCCCAATCCGTTGATATATTTGCTATGGTGTGGCGGAGGTCACTACACCAGATAGTGTCATTGCAGGTATGATTCCGATTTGTTATAAAGGGATATTTCTCCTTAATTTGATTCGGTTCTGAATATTGAGGTGAGTCCTCCTATTATGCTCCGCTTATGGGTGAGTTTCGTAATTTTGTGACTCACTTATGTGTTTATTCCTGTTGGGAGATTTGATGATGTTAGCCCGTGTCTATCATTTTTATTTTGTACACCATTGAGGACTATAAGTCCAAAAGTGACTTTCTAATACTCTCTACAGTGGGTTTTGATGTGATTTCGGAATAATTGATTTCAATTTTATGGATTATATGCCCTATTGGAATGGGGGTTCATTATGTGTTGTAAAAATTATTTACGAAATTTATTGAAATGAAGAAAGAGAGAAAATTGAAAATTTCAGTTGGCACAATGTGCAAAAATACTTGTGATTCGGATTTGAGGACGAGATCCTCGCATTTTTATATGATGTAAAATATTTAAACTGGGCTACAAGCTGCGGTGGAAGTTATATAAGGACGAGGTCCTTGTGGTAAAAAAACTTATGAGTTTAAATTCTCCCTTTGTGAAATTAAAATTGTACTATAGTATTAATAGAGAGTCATGCCTGCTAGGTTGATTTGATAATTCTTTTATATGTTTCTGTGCATATTTAGCCATATTCGTGTTGTAAACATTGAGTGTTAGCCTATAAGGCGAGTGCCCAGGTGGCGTTAAATACGACTCGTTAATTCGGATAAATAATTATGAGGTCTTCATGCCTCGCGTGTTGTTGTCAATGTTACGAAAAGTTGAAATGAGATTTTGGTTAATATAAGATTAATTGAGGATGCTGGAATTAAATTATGAACGACTATTATGATCAGAGATGTGGTTATGGATATATGTATAATGTGTGTGTAGGCACGAGTTGCTATATCCAGGGGAAACTAATACCATGCGTCGATGTGATAATAAGGCCTTTTGAAAATGTTGGAGTGTAAGGGATTGGTTTTAAAGTGCATAAATGTGGATAAAAGAAATAATCTCAACTGAGACGGTGTTGTCGATCCCATGTTAAGTTTGCGGTGACATAGGATCACCCGCAAGCATATGAACAGTAAATGCAATTAGTAAATTAAGTCCTCAGAAAAATTCTCGGCACGTTCGAGGACGAACGTATGTTTAAGAGGGGGAGAATGTAACGACCAGACTTGTCGTTTTCAGAATTAACTCCCCGTTCAGTGACTTAAGGTCTCGATCAGCTTCGTAATATGTATTATGACCCGTGGATATGGTCGAGTTTGATTTTCGAAAGATTCAGAATTAAATTAAAAAACAATTCTCATTTTGAAGCTTGAAATGGAAAGAGTTGACCGGAGTTTTACTTTTAAGCAAATGACTCCGGAATGGAATTTAGATTATGTCAATAGCTCCGTATGGTGATTTCGGACTTAGGCGTATGTTCGGATTTGGATTTGGAAGTCCGTAGGACAATTCGACGCATTTTGGCGAAAGTTGGAAAATAGAAGATTTTAGAAAGTTCGACCGAAGGTTGAAGTTTTGATAACAAGGTCGAAATTCGATTCTGGAAAATTGGAATAGCTTCGTTAAATCATATATGACTTGTGTGTAAAATTTAAAGTCATTCCGGATTGATTTGATACGTTTCGGCATTAAATATATAAGTTGGAAGATTTAAAAACTCATAATTCGATTCAATGTGTGATTCATAATTTTAGCGTTGTTTGACGTGGTTCGAAGCCTCGACTAAGTTCGTATTGTATTTTGGGATGTGTTGGTATATTCTTTTAAGGTCCCGAGGGTCTCGGGTGCGTTTCGGATGGGCTACGGGTCATTTTCTCTTATTTTGGATGGCTGTTCTGATATCTGGTGTTCCCTTCTATGCGATCGCGTAGGTGAAGGCGCGATCGCGAAGGTTGTTTGGGGGACTGACCATTTTCCTTCTTTGCATTCGCATAGGCCAGTCCGTGATCGCGGAAGTGTGCCTTTTTCTTCTCCGTGTTCGCACCTTACTGCCCGCGTTCGCATAGCCCGACTGTAACAGCTGGTGATTTCCTCTTCTCCTCTGCGATCGCATGCTATCTCATGCGATCGCGTAGTGTATTGTTGACATACCATATTTTTCTTCATCGCGTTCACACATTAAGGTTCGCGATCGCTAACCTTTGAATTTTGCTTCATCATTCGCACTCCCTCCTTCCGCGTTTGCGTAGAGCCCTTTTGTGGGAAGTGTAATTTCTTCTACGTGATTGCATGCATCATTCCGCGATCGCGTAGTACATTTTGAGGCAGTAGCCATTTTCTTCTTTGCAATCACATTAGTTCTTCCGCGATCGCGATGTACAAACACCTGGGCAGAACATAAAAGTACAATATTTCGAGAGTTAGCCATTTTTATCATTTTTGGAGTTGTAGAGCTTGGTTTTGAGCGATTCTTCGTGGGTTTTCCATGCAAATCATCTAGGTAAGTGTTCTACATCCAAAAATAATTATATTTCATAAATCCATAGCTATATTCATTGTTTAATTCGAGTTTTAATGGAGGAAATTGGGATTTTTGTAAAAAATTTCAAAAACGAAAATTCAAGATTTGGAGGACGATTTTTTATTTGAATTCGATAAAATTGGTATGGTTGAACTCGTATCGAAATGGGTGTCCGTATTTCGTGAAAATTATGTCAGATTCCAAGAGGCGGGTCCCGTGTTGACTTTGGTTGACGTTTTAGAATAAAATTTTTTAAGTCGAAGTTTTATTATCCGGAATTATTTCCGATAAATTTTAATGAAGTTGTACAATTAATTTGGATAGATTTGAGCTGTCCGGAAGTCAATTCAAGTAAGAAGGCGATTTTGGAATATCGGCATAACTTCAAAAAGGTAAGTATCTTGCCTAATCTTGAGTGAGAAATTACCCCTTAGGCATCGAGTCTTATGTGCCATTTGTGAAATTTGAAAAGCCGTGTATACGAGGCGACGAGTACGTACTCGGACTTATATGTGCAAAATTGATTGGGTTAAAGTCTTAAGCATATTGTGTAACAAATTATATAATTGTTGGTATTTATTAAATCAACTAATTGCCATGCCTCAATTCACGTTTATTAAATTTATTTTTATATGACAATTTGATGTGGTTATTGCTTGTATATTTATGTGAATTCCGTGAGTTTGGTGATTTGATATTTCCTGGAAATAATTATATTATGGATTTGCCATCTGCAAATAATTAATGAAATAAGTTTAAACCGAGGCGTTATATAATTATCAAGAATTTGGATTAATGAAGTTTTTGATACCCAATTTTGCCCTCATATTTTTTCAAAAATATATACACAATCAAATCTATACAATCATTTTTCTATAATTTCTTATAATTTTTAGAGCTTTAAAATTGATTTTTCTGTATTTAAATTACTTAAATATTTATTAATTACCCCTTCAAATTATTTTATGATGACTTAACTACTTAAAGTTATTATATTTTCACCTATAATACATGTTTCAAATATTTTACTTCATTTTATGTAATTACATAAATATTTTTAAACTATTTGCGTAATTTTGCAGTAATAGCCTATATCTGTACAGAAATGCTCTTTATTTATATTATTTGTGTCAAAATAGCATTTTATATTTTTATAATACAAAGTTATTATTTTTAAGCATTTCAATGTATAAATAATATTTTTACTTATTTGTCCTTAGCCCAATAGACCCCAAGCCCAAACCAGGCGACCCTTGTATAATACCCGGTCGACACCTATTTTTATTAACCCTCCCTCCCCCGTTCGTTTTGGAATCCCAGCCGTTGATCACTCAAGATCAACGACCTTCGTTCACTCTCCATCTTTAATTAACCAAACCCGCCCAAACTCTATCATTTTCTCTTAACCCGCGCCCCTAAATCCTCTATACTCTCTCTTCTTCTCTGAGAAACCCTACCCGCTGTATCACTCAACCTCTCCTAAATCCGTCTTTAAAATGGAATCAATCATTGTTCACTTACCTTATTGGTCTTCTCTCACTACTGGTCGTCCGTTTGTGGTGTTACTTAGGTGCTTGCCTAAGTTTGGCAAGCAAGATCTCCTGAGATCGAACTAAAGTGGTTTGAACCTTTGATTCTGATCATTACTTCGTCTATATACACTCAGTACCATACTGTGTGAGTCCGATTCAGTGAGATCTCTGTCGATTTGTGTTCTCCCTCTTGAACTAGGGTTTACCCGATTTCTCTCCTAAATTGATTTTGAACTGATTTTGCATGCCTTCTTTCCTTATTCTATGATTGATTTATTTTGTTTCCTTGTTTGTTCGTTCAATTTTTACTGCTATATAAACCCCTCCCCATTCCCATTTTAGGAGGGACTGGAATCGATATACTTTCACTAAAAATTGGAGCTTTGTTCTCTGATTCCCTCATTCTCTTGTTCTATAATTCATTTTGGCCGACCGAAAGCAAAGGCCACTGAGATTCTATTATTCGAACTTTCTCTTGGTGCGAGCATTGCCCGAAGTTCTTTTGAAGCTCTTGGAAACTTTGACGCATTGAGATTCTAGGTTCTTATTGAATTCTGCTCTTTACTGTTGTTCGTTTAACTGGTAAGTTACTTGACTTTTGCAATTTCATCCCTATGTGTCTCTGATTGGCATGTGTTCTTACTTTTGAAATCCATGGCTTAATGTGTTTCTGGTTACTTTTATGCACCATTCTGTTAACGTTACACGCGTTTTAAGTCTCTTTAGCATTTAACTACTAATGCTTCTAGTTCTGAGATTATCTATGTCTAACTTGGATAATCTGAATCTTCCTAAGCTCATTTAGCTAGTGTATTGACGCCTGAATGTTCATGAATATGCTTACCTGCTTGGCCCTAAATCTCTGTAACGAATGCCTCACATTTGTTATAACCTGTGTTAAGACTTTCGTTGTTAATTATAACTTGTCTCTCTGCTATTGTGTCACTCAGCATGCTCACTCGATCCCATACCCCTTTAGTGATTTCTTGTGATTTAGAACAGTTATCTAAGCATGTTTTCCCTACCATGTTTGAATTGTTGTTTCATGATATTAGGATGAATCCTTGGTATAACTTGGACCTTCTTTAGTTAATTAGTATACTGTGTCAATGCCCGAATGCCTACATTTGCTATTTGACATGAGTTTACTTTCCACTATGTTTTGAATCTCTGTAATGATAGTCTTGCATATGTAATGTGTTTATTTTGTGTTGAGACCTTTCTATTGACTATGATCTTGCCTCTCTGCTAATATGTCCCTCAGTATGTCATTGACTCACGTGATGCCATGTTCCTTCTCTGATTATTTGGCTCATCACAATGCACGTTCCCCATCATGTCTAGATGTTGTCTTGTTTCCTAATAATGACACTAGGATGTATACTCAGCATAATTTGAACCTCTCAGGTTTCAACTTGTTTAGTATTGTGCACCTGTGCATGATAATCTTTGTCAATCCTGCAAACTTGTTCTTTCCTTAACTCTTTCAATATGTGACTGCCTATGTGTTAAGTGTTGAACCTGCTTCTAAATCCCTACTGAACCTGCTTCTAAGTCCTGTGACCTGTTTGATTAATTGCTCTGTATGCTCAACTTTGCTATGTCTATTTTTAGTTATAAGTGTATCCCTCAATTCATGTCCCTCAACCATTGTCCACTCTCCCTCATTTGTTACCGATGCTATCTTGAACCTCTCATTCTTAGCCGGCTGAAAGTCAAGGTTGCCAAGGCTCTTACTACTGACCTCTCTTGTGTGAGCACTGCTCGGGGTTCATTTGAGACCCTTGTAAACTCTGACACACTAGGATTTGGCTCTTTAGTCACTCCCTGAAACTTGAACTACCCCATTCAACCATTTCTTCCTATTATCTGTTGAATATCTAAGCTGGTTGGTTTAAGTAATTCAATACTTGGCAATATGATTTTGTGATTTGGCTTCGAGCTCTTCTATGGATTCTAGGTTGTGTTGATGAATATGGCTCTTTGTTGAAAGTCTGGGTATGCTGCTAAAGGTCTAGACAGTGCTGGGTATTTCATTCGGGCCTGCTGCGGGCCTATTGCCAATATTTATATAGCATTTTGTATCTTACTCATTATTGGGCCTGTAAAAACTTTTGTATAAACGATTGGGGTGTTAGTAAAAATGGGGAAGGGGTAGATTCTTAATGTTTATGTAAAAGGGGTAGACAACATGCCTATAGGACTCATTGATTTACTTGCTATATGTGTCGTTCAATTTATATGTGCTTTGTAGAAACCATGTCATTAGAATAAACACACACACACACACACACACACACACACACACACACACACACACACACACACACACTGTCTGTTGGCAAACGTGAATTCAAATGCTGCAATTATATTTATTGTTATGTATTATTAGAGAACCTGCCTATAGGAATTAGTTTCTCATCAATGTTTCTGTCAATCCTCATCGCCTACTAGAAATCATGCCTATAGAATTGCAAATATTCTACTTGGCGCTGCTCACCTAGAAATCATGCCTATATGATTAAGATATGATGATAAAATAAGCTTTAAAGTGATGTGCGTTAGAGATCCTGCCTATAGGAAATAATTGCTCGTTAGTTAGTTAATACTAGACTTCTCAAACACTGTTTCCTGAGCATCACTGTTAGGAAAACCTGGATAATTTTGGGACTTTTCCCAGCAGATTTTGTTATACTCAACTGCGTAGATCACCTAGGCATAACACATATAGGATTGGTAACTTAAAACATTCAATAATCAGCTTGTAATACCTGAATAATTCTGTCTATAAGCAATGTCCTGCATCTGAAATTGCCCGCATACTTTGACTAAAAAATCGCCTAGAAAGTATGTCTATAGGTTTAAGATTCTGGATTTTGCAGCTTCCTAATTGACATCTGTGTTTGCGTGCTTTCGCTGCTTAAGTCTGGAGGTCAATGTGAGCCCTCAATTGCTTTTATATGAAGTCTTTATATGTTTTGTTTGTCGCCTAGTTATGCATTTTTGAGCAGCCTAGATAAGGTCTAGAACCATCTAAATAGAGGTCTAAAACCTCCTGGACCATAGGTATGGGACGGGTAATGCACGCGTAGGGTACCTCTTAGAATTGAATTAGAGCGCTCTTGGGTAAAAAACTTTAACATAGTAATCGGGTAGCAGGAGATGATAGTATGTGCCTGCTAGATAATATGAGTAACACCCTATCTCAAGGGAGTTACAAAATATTATTATGTTGCACGGGGTGATCCTTTAGGCTAAAAAACTTAGGATCCCCCCCCCTTTCTTTTCTATTAGAATGAAAAAACTAGCTGCACCTTCCTATTCAAGATCTCTTTGTAATAAAATTCTTAGATTTTGTACTCTTTTTGCTTACTTGATCACATAGACTAATCCATATAATTTACATGTGGCCGGGACCCACAGTTGTGGACCTCTAGAGTGCCTAACACCTTCTCTTTGAGGTAACTTGAGCCCTTATCCGATCTTAGGTGGCGTTGACCAGTTAAACCGGAGTCATTTGCAAATAGGTGCCCTAACACACCTTAAAAATCATTAGGTGGAGACTCTCCTCTTTTAATACCTCCTTAAAAGAGTTGTCACATGTCGAAGCCCGATTTCGCGAGAAAAAGGGGCGCGACAGCATGGCGACTCTGCTGGGGAAACTTAGGCTCTTACCATAATGAACTTGGCTTTTGTGGATTAGTTTTCTTTGTTATAAAACGCGCATTCCTTTTCCATCTTTATTTGTTAAATTTTTCTATTACATGCACATCCCTTTCCCATTCACCTTTACTTGTTTAAACCCGTTATAACATGCACATCCCTTCCCTTCTCCACCTTTATTTGCTTAAATTTGTTATAACATGCACTTGCCTTTCCCTATTCGCCCTTAGTTGCTCTAACTGCTCTTCATTAGCTATATCATGCCTCTCCCATCCCTACTCCCTTGTTTGCTTTATTACATTCTCGCATATATTCCACGGACTAACTTCTTCCTTTGTCTTTCTTTTATGTTTTTCATGTTTTACCTTAATACTGTATTTACTGTTTTTTACATATTTTTCATGAAAATACTTGGCAATGTGTTATTATCTCTGCATAAAGCATGCTCCACATCATACTCCACTCGTCCCAATTATCAACATAGCGGCGCTTGATGAGTATCCGCGCTCTTCCAAAATTATCCTTTTAAATCGGAAAGGCTTATTTGCGGTAGACTAGTCGATCATCGGTGCAGTCGACGGTCCCGTGCCTTTCCCTCTCAAGTTGTCTACTTAGGAGTACCAGTCTAGGCCATTCTAGAAACCTCACTACAACATTAAATGTACATGCATCATGTTAAACCTAGTATGGGTTAGAACGCTTGCTAACGTGATAGCCCGCTAAGATAAGCCTTGTCCAAAGTCCGACAGGATTTCCATAATCCCAATGTACACCATCACGTTATGTGCATTACTTGGAGAAAATATGTCGGTATGTTGATCATTAATGTGTAAATAGTCAGATACGGAGGGGGAAAGGGCTAACTCTATTTGTTTGCAGAAAATGAAGCACGAAGTTCCCAGGTTCGTCATGGTTCAAAACATCCCACCTTTGTTGCTTGATTGGTGGAAGAACCTCTCACCTAGTGACAAGAATCATGTGAAAAGGGTCCTTGGTAATTTACCTTCCTTATTGGACATTTGGCCAAATAGCGCATTGGTTGAGGCCGCCACTATGTTTTGGGATGAGAAAAGAGATGTTTTCTGCTTTGGTGACATAGAAATGACTCCTCTCTTAGAGGAAATAGGAGGCTTCGCTAAGCTGCCATGGGATAGTCCGGGTTTATTAGTACCAGAAAATCGTACTTTCCGCGATTTTTTGAAAATGTTGGGTTTCAAAACAAAATGATGAGTTACTCTGTTTGAAGAAGTCATAGAATTACTCTGTTTGAAGAAGTCATACATCCCATTTGAATTTCTTTACGAACGTTATGGGCATAGCAAGTCATATCACCTTCATCACGATGAACTTGCCATCACTTCCTTAGGTTGGATGCACCGCTGAGTTTTTGTGTTCATTGTATGTTTCTTGGGATTGCTGATATTTCCAATGAAAGAGGGAAGGATCCACACTCGCTTAACCATGGTCGCAAGCAGGGGTATGGACACTTCGAGGGCTGTAATCTGTTGCTGCAGGTTTGGTTATTAGAACATTTCCAGAGAGGTGAATATGGCCAAGAGCTTCTGCGACGACCATTGAATGACTACATAGCTTACCATCATCCAAAGAAAATGACATTTATCCCAGATAGGTTTGCGCAACCTGGAAATGCTGTGAGCTGGGTGCATTTCTTCAGCAATCTAACTGACGAAAAGGTACATTGGATGTTTGAATGGTTCCCTAGCAGTGAGTTCATCATCAGATCAAGAGAAACTACTCATCTAGTGATGATCGTGTTAAGAGGGATCTATCCTTATGCTCCTATAAGGGTAATGAGGCAAGCGGGAAGAAAACAGGTTATACCTCGGATTTCCAGCATGGTCCAATACAAAGTAGATTTTAAAGGGAACATCATTCCGTTCAAGTTCGAGGCACATCATATGTAGAATCAAAAGGTCATTGTGGAGAAAGATACTATCGATCCAGACAGGTATCATGCCGACCATATGTACTTCTACCCATCATGGTTGGTAGATGATATAGAGGTGGATGTCAAGCCAGGAATTAATCTGAAAAATAGGGTTATAGATAAAGTTGCTGAAGCACAAGTCAAGTATAGGATGCTGTGCAAGAGGATCTTCGAGTCTGAAGCTAGGAATTTGGAACAACATAAAGTGGATATGGAAGCGATCAATGAATGGAAAGAAATTGCTACTAAATCAATAGAGCGATTGGAATATTTGGAGCAAGGGCTAACGGAACTTGAGGGAAAGATGAGAAAGAAACTCTCGGATTGTCAGAACACGGAAGGCAATGAAGGAGGGCATCTAGCAAGGGCTTACTTACTATTGGATATGCACGACCTGGGGAACCTGATCAACGGATCCAAGAAGGCCAAGAATGGAGAAGGTCCTTCTGGGGCCAAATAGATTAGGAAATAATGTCTTTATTGCTTTCTAGATTCGTTAAAAGTTTTTGATTGTAATAAGGCAAATGCCATTAGTGACTTTCTCATTATTGTCATTTTAGTAAAGATTTGACTCATTTTCGCATTAATGAAATGACGCAATTATTGGCATCAATTGTCTCCAAGCCTATGTGTCTCTGAGGTCTACCTCCGGCACAATGAGGTCCCTCAAATTAGGACGCGAATTTATTAATTCTACAACACATGTTCAATATCGCAAATATTCTTTTAGTACTCCTTAATGACTTGATTACCTTTTTTTTTGTTTATTCCCATTCCCCAAGGTTGGTTCGTGCATACTGGCGTCAGCATATCACACTAGATCCAGAGGTCCTCCACCTCCTCCTCCATCAAGTGATCCCAATAATAAAGGAAAAGCGAAAATGGATGATATGTGTGGTATTAGAAAAGACAATGCTACCCACGCAGAGAACATTGAAACTTCAGACGGCCGGAGTACGCCAACACAGAATGATTTGGTCCTACGTCTGGAACAGAAAATATTGGAGCTACAAGGGGAGCTTGAGCAGGTCCGGAACTTGGCAAACCTTTCCCTTACCCTAAACGTCCCCGACATCAACCAACAAAACACAAACGCCTAAAACTCGGTACCTCCCCAAAACACACAAAACCAAAATCCGCAAAATCCTCTAGCACCTCATCAATATGCCACACCTCCTCAAAACCATAATTCCCCACCAGTACCTACCCCTCCACAACACCATCACTATCCAACTCAATATCCACAAACCACCACTTATCACACTTCTCAGAACGCACCACAGCCTACCCATGATCCCCAAAGCTCAACAAATGACCACCATTATGCCCATATTCCCGGAGTCCATCAAAGCAATCCCATATATATGGAAACTTTACCCCATACCCCACAACAGACCCTATATATACCCGAATCCGCCGAGAAGGACCTGCTCATCAAGAACATGGCGGAAGAACTTAAGAAGCTTACTGGCAGAGTTCAAAGCGTCGAAGGTGGCAAAGGTATTGAGGGTTTGAATTATGAGGATTTGTGTATTCAGCCAGATGTAGAACTGCCAGAGGGTTACAAACCTCTTAAGTTCAAAATGTTCGACGGAACTGGTGATCCGAAGGTGCATTTGAGAACGTATTGTGACAAACTTGTAGAGGTTGGCAAGGATGAACGAATCCGTATGAAGCTGTTCATGAGGAGCCTCGCTGGAGACACCTTGTCTTGGTACATCAGTCAAAACCCAAAAAAGTGGGTTAATTGGGTGAGCATGGCGTCGGATTTCACAAATTGGTTCAGGTTTAACACAGAAAATGCACCAGACATTTTCTACATTCAGAATCTCAAGAAGAAACCAATGAAAAATTTCCCCGAGTATGTTACTCGATAGAGGTCTGAAGCCGCAAAAGTAAGGCCGGCACTTGAAGAAGAACAGATGCATAAGTTTTTCGTCAGATCTCAGGACCCCCAATACTTCAAAAAATTGATGGTTATTGAAAACTATAAATTTTCTAACATCATCAAGTTGGGAGAAAGAATAGAAGAAGGGATCAAAAGCGGAATGGTGACAAACATTGAAGCACTCCAAGCCACAAATAAAGCTTTGTAGTCAGGAGGTATCTCCAAGAAGAAAGAAGTGGGTGCAATAATGGTAGCCCAAGGTCAAAATTCTCTTCTCACATACCAAACACCTCCACCCACATATCAGCCTTCACCTCCCAGATACCAACAACCTATCTCCACTTACCATACCTATAACACCCAACCAGCAGAGTACCACTCATCACCAGCCAACCAAAATTACCAAAAACCAAGACCAAATTTCGACCGTAGACCACCCAGACAATACACTCCAATTGCTGAATCCATAGACCAACTATACGAGAGGCTAAAGGCTGTTGGTTATGTCACTTCCATTCTCGTTGTTGCTATGGAAAAATCTTCCCAGTTGATTAACCCAAATAAGATATGTGCCTATCACTCAGGCATGAAGGGTCATACTATTGATAAGTGTCGTACTTTGAAGGATAATATTCAGACTTTAATTGACACCAAAGTCATACAAGCAAAGGAGGTTGCACCCAGTGTCCGTAATAATCCTCTCTCGGATCACAGGGGTGAAGGGGTAAACGTGATAGAGACCGATGAAGAATGGGACTCAGAAGGGTCAATTGGACTCATTCGAGAAGGGGATAATCCTAAAACATCTCCAGTCACTCTCACACCTATCGTGGTACAAACTCAGGCACCAATTGAAGTTAAGGTAGCCGCACCAACTCCATTTGAGGTTGAAGTAACAACACCCTTCACTGTGATGGTAGCACCTACGCTGTCTTATAAATCTAACGCTATACCATGGGATTATGTTGTGGAAGCAAGAAGGAAAGCAAAAGAAAAAATGGAAGAAGCAAGTGCAGCGCAAGGTATGACCAGAACCGGTAGGGTTTATACACCCGAGCATTTGGGAGGAACGAGCAAAGAAGCTGCATCTAAGCTGCCTATCATTGAGAGTGGCCCGGATGACCTTTGGAGAAAGATGCAAGCAAGAGAATATTCTGTGATTGATCATCTGAATAAAAACCCTACTCAAATATCCATTTTATCACTGTTGCAAAACTCCGAGGCATATAGGAATGCCCAGATGAAGGTGTTGAATGAAGCCTGAATACCCAATAACATCACCAATGGAGAAATGGCCAACATGGTAGGGCAAATGTTGGAAAGCCACAAGATCACTTTTCATGAAGACGAGCTGCCACCGGAAGGACTAAATCACAACAGTGCGCTGCATATCACAGTGTAGTTTGAGGACAAATTCATTGCCAGAGTCCTGATAGATGGGGGTTCGAGTCTCAACATATGTCCACTAACTACTTTGAAAAGATTGGGTAAAGTCCTGCACGAGATACGAGCAGGAAGTATGAATGTGAAAGCATTTGATGGGTCTCAAAGGGCCACAATTGGGGAGACCAACCTCAGCCTATAGATGGCCCCAACCTGGTTTGATGTTGAGTTTCAAGTGTTGGACATATCTGCTACCTACAGCCTATTGTTGGGACGACCTTGGATACATGCCACTGAGGCCGTAACTTCTACTCTACATTAGGCCGTGAAGTTTGAGTGGAACCATCATGAAGTGATTATCCATGGAGATGGAAGTAATCCCATTTATACCAATCAGACTATTCCGATCATCGAGAATAGGAGGAAGTTGGGTGGAGAAACATACCATCGCATCGAGCACGTCAACGCAATTGAGAAAGACAAATGGTAGAGAAGTAAGATAGAAAGCATACTGTCATGGACAGGGTATGAACCCGGCAAGGGTCTCGGAAAGAATCTCCAGGGAATCACCAAACCGATACAACTAAAGCGTCATGGCACAAATTTTGGGCTTGGGTATGAATACACCTGGCAAGAGCGTCAGAATTGGTCGCCACCATGGCGTGGTCCTTATTACCCTCTAGAACAACCAGTACCATATTTGCAGTAGTCATTTCATTAAGCTGACATGATGTGGGGGTCCGAAGAAGATGAAAACATGAGGGAAATACATCTTTATGCTTGTATGTCATAAACAGCCCCTCGGGCAAAACATCACTCATATACAGCCCCTCGGGCAAACCTCACAGTTACTCGTGCCACTCGGGCATACCTCACAATCACTCTTGCCACTCGGGCATACCTCACAATCACTCATGAGTCCTATTCACTCAGCACTTGGCACTCGCACTCAGTAGGTACCTGCGCTCACTAGGGGTGTGTACAGACTCCGGAGGGGCTCCTTCAGCCCAAGTGCTATAATCTGCACGGACAACTCACGTGCCAAAATAATAAAGTATGCTATAATAAGCTGCTGAGGGGACTTTATGGTGAGTAGTTGTCACGACCCAAAATCCAACTAGTTGTGATAGAACCTAACCAACCCGTTATGTAAGACAATTACCAACTATCCAATTCTAATAATAATTATTAAAGCAATTTAAATGAATAAATGTCTTAATCTTATACAATCCCCAAGAACTGGTAATACAAATCATGAGCTTCTAAGAATAGAGTTTACAAAGCGGAAATGAAATAAATACATAGTCTGTTTGAATAGTACATAAACAGAGCTTTTATAAATCTAAGGCTACCATGAACAAGAGGCAGCTACAACAGGAACGCAAGTACATCTGCACATCAACAACAACAGCCAACATCTGCACGCAATGTGCAGAAGTGTAGTATCAATACAACCGACCCTATGTACTGAGTAAGTAACAAACCTAGCCATAGGTTGAAAAGTAGTGATGAGCTTCCACCAAGGTCGGGTCCAAAATATATAGACCACAACATTCCATAACAACATAAAGCAAATAATACCAGAAGTAACTCCTAGATACACTGCTCAACAAAATCATGATTTCAAAAATAATCATTCTTCCTTTCAAGTACATCAGTGAAAACCCAAATCGTTTACCGAAGTTGCCGAAAATATGAATAAGTTTGAAAACAACAATTTTTTCCAAAAATCCTTTCAATAATAAATGAGATGTTTCACTTTCCTTCTAGATAACTCGTGTAAAAACAAACGCATCACTATGCCCATCTGTCAAAAATGTGTGAAAACCATGAATGATGTGATGCAGTACAACATGAGGAAAGTACTCTTTATGCATGTATGTCATGTATGTATGCCAATGCGATGCAACTCAATGATCTCGAGACCTCACAATCCCTCATATACAGCCTCTCCGGCTTACCTCACAATCACTCGTAAACAGCCCCTCGGGCATACCTCACAATCACTCATGCCTCCTAGTCACTCAACACTCGGCACTCGCACTCAGTAGGTACATGCACTCACTGGGGGTGTGTACAGACTCTGGAGGGGCTCCTACATCCCAAGCGCTATAATCTACATGGACAACTCACGTGTTTCACGGACAACTTACGTGCTATAATATCATATCAGAATCTGCACAGACAACTCACATGTCATAATAAGCCAATAAGGCTTGCTGCAGGCGAGTAGCCCCGATCCACATAATAGTAATAATATATAAAGCCAACATGGCCTGCTGCGGCGTGCAGGCCGATCCCAGAAATATCATCACAATCAGGCCCTCGGCCTCCCTCGGTCATCAATCTCTCCAGTCTCTCTTTTATGGGCTCACAATGTCATGAGAATAGCCCAAAAATGATGATATGATATATCAATAAATAACAACTGAGACTGAGATATGATATGTAATAAAATGAATATGATTGAGTATGAATTTTCAATTTAAAACAAATAACGCACAAGAAATATAACCTCTGTGGGTCCCAAAATACTGGCACATAGCCTCAACATAATTTTTAATATGCTTTTCAGCTCAATTTCTTTAACATATTAAATTGCATGTAAAATGCCAAGATTATTTAACTACAAAATTCCACAGATACAATTATGTCACAATTTCTATAGTGCACGCCCGCACGCCCGTCACTTCCCAACAATTCACATAATACATATATTTAGGGTTCATACCCTCACCTCCAATATTAGAAGAGTTACTCACATCGAACAAGCCAAATCCAATGCCGAGAAAGCTAAACAATGTTCCAGAAATCCTATTCTGCACGTATCAACTTCCGAACGGCTCGAATCTATTCACAATTAATTGATTTAGCCCGCATAATTTATAGGAATTAATTCCATATCAAAATACTGATATTTTCCACAAAATCTGAAATTACGCCCCAAAAATACCTGTTGGTCACACGTCTCGGAATTCGATGAAACTCACAAAATACGACAATCCATCCAATTACAAGTTCTAATTTCTCTCAAATCGGAATCCAAATCGGTATTCAAACTTAAAAAAATCGTTTTGTGACATTATATACATTTCCTTCTATTTATCTTGAAGATTCAAAAATCTTACTCCAAAAATGAATATTAATTCATGAAATATAACCACAAGGGAGTTAAGAACACTCACCCCAAGTTGTGTGGAAATATTCCTCTCCAAAATCGCCGAACACGTGCTCTAAAATCCGAAAATGGGTGAAAAATGTTGAACCCTCAAATTTTAAAGGATTCTACCCAACACTTTCGTAGATGCGGACAAGAGGTCGCATCTGCGACCTTCGCTTCTGCGAGAAAAATCTTGCCGCACCTGTGTTGGCTCCCGCTTCTGCGGCCCTTGGACCGCTCCTGTGGTCGCGCATCTGTGCCCAGCTCGTCCGCACTTGCGACTTTTGGGCTGCCAACACTTTGCACTTCTACGACTTGAGTGCCGCTTCTGCGACCATCGCACCTGCCAGTCTATTTCTACAGGTGCGAAAATACCAGAACCAACATACCTCCAACAGTACAACATGACACAAAATAATCCAAACCTCATCTGAAACTCAACCGGGCCACCTGGGACCCCGTCCAAGTATACCAACAAGTTCCATAATATAACACGGACCTACTCCAGGCCTCAAATCACATCAAACAACATCAAAACAATGATCGCACCTCAAATCGAAATCTATGAACTTTGAACATTCAAATTCAACATCTTGTGCCGAAACACATCAAACCACATCCGATTGATATCAAATTGTGCACACAAGTCACATTTCACATTACGGACCTATTCCAATTTCTTTAATCGGATTCCGACCCCGATATCAAAAAATAACCACCGGTCAAACATCCCAAAAATTTGACTTTCGGCAATTCAAGCCTAATTCCACTACAGACCTCCAAATAATTTTCAGGACAAGCTTCTAAGTCCAATATAACCATATGGAGCTATTGGAGTCAAAAAAACTCCATTTCGGGGTCATTTACACATAGGTCGACATTCGATTATTATTTTAACTTAACCTTTAAACCTTGAAACTAATTGTTCCAATTCATTCCAAAACCTCACCGGACCTGAACCATTTACCCCGGAAATTCACACAACAACTGTAAAGTAAAATTTGAGCAGTAAAGGGGGAGGTAGGGTTGTAATACTCAAAATGACCAGCCGGGTCATTACAACTGCATTCCATGCTATGATCCGAAGCACACAAAGTCTCCATCATATTTAGTTTCTTTATCTTGTATATCTTATATTCCAGTTGAATGTTGTGTTATTATTCTACTCCCTAGTAGATTCTCATGTAGTTGTGTAACCAGATTTTGGTGATTTAGATTTTTCTTGAGGTTGTATTCTTTTATGATTATGGGATTATATGTTTTTGACGCATTTGAATATTTAAAATAATGACATCTATACTTTTATGAAAACTAATGAACTTTTACTCCTTATTTCTTTAATCTTATCGAAATGCATTTTGGACTAACTATTAATGTGTTGATATATATGTTGGCTTTCCTAATGATGACGTTGGGCGCCATCACGGCCTATATTTGGATTTGGGTCATGACAGTTTAGTATCAGAGCAGTAGGTTCACTTAGGTCTCACGAGTCTTGAGCAAGTCTAGTAGAGACTTGCTAAGCGGTACAAAGACGTTTGAATTTATCTTCGAGAGATTACATGGCCGTTAGGAGAATATCCCTTCTTGATTCCTTGTCGTGCAGTTTGATTTTATTGAAGCTTATGTCTTTATTTCCTTCCTACTCATTCTTATATGATGTTGATCACCTGTTATCAATTGGGTGTCGAGGAGTTATAGTGGTGCTGCAAATGTGGTGCAGGATATTTTTCCATATGTATTCAGGTGGACTATTATCGTCGTCTTGTGGAGGGATGTTTTGTTGTTTCAAACCAGTGTTAGAGTTGCCTATGGTTTTGAGTCTATTCATAGTGTAGTATAATGTTTATATGTTGTTATCACGTACTGATGGTGTGAAAGGTAGGGTGTTTATTTATGTGTTGCGACAGTCAATGTCCCAAGATGATAACTTCTCGATTCATGGTTTGGAGATTCAGCATTTAATTCCAGTGGAAAAGAGGGAATTGGACTATGGATGTTCATGCTTTGGTTGACGAAGTGGCAAGATTAGATATTTTCGAACTTGGTGGAATTCTTGTTTGTAATATGGTTTTGTCATCTTTGTTTGAACTCATTTAGGATCGTCGGTGTGATGGTCTTCATTGGTTTGCCTTCGGAGCGGGGTATTATGAAATGGTACCTAAGAAGCGAGTATTAAAAATGGCAGTATGTGGCAGCTTCAAGGTCGAATTGGTGTTTGTTGGTGGCTCAATAAAGATGATCTTTATGGAGGCTTAGAGTTGGTGACAATTCATTACTTCAGATGCTACAAAGATGGATTATGATTTGAGGTAGTATTTTAGTAGCGAAGGATAAGGAAGGACATGTAGGGTTATGTCTCACGGTAGATGTGTTGTTAGCAGGTCAAGTACAAGCATCGGAGATAGATTAGTTTGCTTAGGAAGTTTGAATGTGATGGGAAGAGTTTACTTGGAATATAGAGGGATTTGTAAGCTTGATTATTGTTTTGGGATGCAATATGACTTTGAGTTTTGGAACTATTGTTGGACCTTCAATTGATGCTAATAGGATGAACTGACTCTTGCAGCTGGCGGATGAGTGTGGACCTAGGAGAATCAGATGATTTCATAATGGACGTGGCTATGACTATGCCGTTGAAAGATATCTGTATGAGGTTACACAGGTAGGCTATCTCCTGTGAGAAGGTTAGGGGCTGCATGACTCCTGATGAAGATCCTATAAAAGTTTTTCCTTCTACCCAATGTGATGCATGTACTGCGATGTAAGCTTGGATCGATTGAAGAAGATGGTATGACTACAGAAGGTCGAGTGCAAGATTATGGCTAATAATTCAGGATGTGTTATGATTAGTGAAATAAGAACATATGAGAAATTTGGTTGAGCAACGGGGTGAGATCATGGTAATTGAGTAGGATGAATCACTGTGGTTTCTGGATTTAAGTGATAATGGCTTAAAGCTAAGTGGGGGAGCCTACCATCTATGAGTGGGGCACACGGTGACGTGCCTTTGCAATTTCGGGTTATCAATACATTGGTGGATTATTTATTACTAAGGGAAAAAAATATCATGGGTAATTTGAGCAGGGGATTTGATGGATGTGATTTAAAATGAAATGTATTCATCTGGTTGCTTCATTGGAGTGCCTAGTTACTAATGGAGCACTAGTGGTTTGGTTATATAATTGGGATTGGACTAGAGTGGACGACTCTTAATAATGGTTTTAGTTGATTCCAGATTTTGGGTATGGTGCTTAAGGATTTTCAGGTTCGTTATGTGGCTGAGTATTGGGTTTTGTTGTATAGTGTGAAGGGTACTTGGAGCATTTATATGGTATCAACAGGTCTGTGGTGCTATGTCAGAAAAATGGGAGAAATATCTTTGGATTCGTAGAAGATCTGATCAGTGTATGTGTATCAGTTGGAGATACTATAGACTGTATGAGGAGGGTATGAAATGGCCTATGGGTACTGAAATGGCGTGGTCTCGTGGTTTGAGTCATTCAGGATGAGTGTTAATTGGGATCTGTTATGTGATTGAATAGAGGTATTGCTTCTACAGGCAAGTGAAGAACAAATCGGAAGAAGCTGAGTCAGTATAGTAGTGGTTTGGATCGGCGTGGTTAAGGAAGTGAATGGTTCATTTGGTGTGGTAAGGCAATACAGGTCTTTCTTGACTGTACGTGCGGGCTTGACAACCTCTATAATTTGATTAATTTGGAGGTATTTGATTATGATGGTTTTGATTATGTATAAATGGGTCCCGAAAGGGTTATGGAAGTTTAGAACACGACTTGAGTTCTATGTCTCTTGCGGCTATGGCAAGTTGGTTGTGTGTTGCGATTCTTCTTCTAAAATGAGTTAAGTTAAAGTTTTTGGCCGATGAAGTGTTTATTCTACTAGTGGTTCATACGTTATGATGAAATTCTTGTACTCTCACGTAGTAGCATGATAAGTGCAGTGAGCAGTATGGAAATGGAATTTGAGGATCAAGGTTGTGATCCAGTTTTGATAGGAATGTCACGAGCTGGGGAGAGATTTCATGTCACGACCCAAAATCCTAACATGTCGTGATGGCGCCTATCTCAGTACTAGGCAAGCCGACAACATCAATAACCTACGATTTCGTTTTAATTTAAAAACGTAACATTTAACACAATACCAAAATCTAGCAAAATCCGATACAATACACCAAAAACCTGGTGTCACTGAGTACGTGAGCATGTAATATGAATACAAATCTAGAAAAGTACGGTCTGCAATAGTCTAAGACCAAAATACAGTAATACAGAGATAGGGAAGGAGAGACAAGCTGTGCGGAACACGGCAGCTACCTCAAAATCTCCTTAAAATCAACTGCGCGAAATGATCAACACTCGCTATGTCCAGGAACACCTGGATCTGCACACGAAGTGCAGGGTGTAGTATGTGTACAACCAACTCAGCAAGTAACAATAATAAATAAGGAACTGGAGATAGTAACGAGCTACACAATTATGGTTCATTTCCAGCAAAGAATAAACATGCTATCAAATCTGGCAGTTTAATGTCAAATCAATTTTTATACAGTTCATGTTCATGTAATCCGTATATCAACAATCTTTCAGATATTTCACAACAATGACAGATAGTAACTAAGTGCAACAACAAATAGAAATCAAGTACCACCTCTTAGGACAACAATCACTCTCTAGGCTCCCAGCCCTCATCACTCTCTGGGCTCCCAGCCCTCATCAATCACTCTCAATGGGTACCCGCGCTCACTGGGGGTGTACAGACTCATAGGGGTCTCCTACAGCCCAAGCGTTATAAGCACGGACAACTCACGTGCCATAATATAAGTATCTGGATTCGCATGACCAACTCACGTGCTGCACGACCAACTCACGTGCAATAATAATATATGGATCCGCACGGCCAACTCACTTGCAATAATAAGCCAATAAGGCCTGCTGCAGGCGGGCAGCCCCGATCCATAAAATATCCTCACAATTAGGCCCTCGGCCTCCCTTAGTCATAAATTTCTCCAGTTTCTCAGGCTCTCAATAATCATGAATCAGCCCAAACAACAATTATATGATGTATCAATAATAATAACATAGATTGAGATAAAATGTGCAAGTAAAAACTGAGACTGAGTAAATATAGCTTTTAGTAGGCAATTCAACAAGTACACGACCTATGTGGGTCCCAAGAGTACTATCACATAGCCTAAGCATGATTTCTAACGTGATTTACAGTCAAATTTTATCAACACATAGAGGGCAGATTGCTAACAAAAAATTATTCAACTTTACAATTTTTCGGGACGGACTAAGTCGCAATCCCCTCGGCACGCGCCCACACGCTCATCACCTAGCATGTGCGTCACCTCCAAAATAATTTCATGATACCAAAATCCGGGGTTTAATACTCTGAGGACCAGATTTAAAACTGTTACTTACCTCAACCCGTGTAATTATTTATTCCACTATGCCCTTGCCACGAGAATTGGTCTCTGAAAGCCTCGTATCTAGCCACAATTAATTTGATTCAGTCAATACAAATTATTGTAATTAATTCCATAAGGAAATACTAAATTTTCCAATAAAATCTGAAATTAACTCAAAAATCGACCATAGGGCCCACATCTCGGAACCCGACAAAGTTATAGAATATGAACGTCCATCCAACCATGAGTCAAACTATATAAATTTCACCAAAATCCGACACCAACTCGACCCTCAAATCTTCAATTAAAGTCTATGAAGATTTCTACCATTTTCAACCCAATCCTTACCCATTTAAACTTAACAATCTTTCCACAACCTTATTGGTATGTATACATAATACTCTACACCCAAGAATCATACTATTAATCACCCATTATTACTCCAAACCCGAAATTGAAGGATTAGGGAATGAAATTCTTACCTCTTTGAAGCCCTAGCAAGATCCTTGTGAAATCTTCAAACCTTGAACAAGAATTGATGGATAAATGACTAAGTCTTCACTTTCTCTCTCTAAAATACTCTCACCTCTCTCTAAAATATAAGATTTTTGCTCAAAAATGAGCTTCAAGGGCTATAAATCGATGTTGGGTCTGGTCGAAAATTAGAAAGAATGGAAGCTCTGACGCAATTATGCGATCGCATAACAGGTATGCGGTCCGCATACTGGCCGCATAATTTGGCCTCCAAATCTGGGCGTTACTGACCTATTATGCGGTCATTATGCGGTCCGCATACTTGTTTTGCGGTCGCATAATTCACCGCAAAATAGGTCTGTGGTCGCATAGTACACCACAGATTTTTCTCAAATCTTGCCCTCCTCCTGCTCCACTTTGCGACCATTTTACGGTCCGAAGAGTGATTTTGCGACCGCATAGTGGTCGCAGAAATGACCATTTTCCGACAAAAGTTTCCTTTAAACTTCGGTACATTGTTCAACCCAAAAAGTTCGAGCTGTGGCTCGCAAGCTCGCCGCGAGAAATTTCTATAATCTTTGTAATAATTGATCTACCTCGGCACCCCCAAAACTTAATTTCCTTAGCAAAATTTCTCTGAGGTCGTTACACATAAGTTAGCATCCGGTAAAACTTTTCAACTTAAATTCTAAACCTTGGAACTTAGGCTCCAAATCATTTCAAAACCTCACCGAACCCAAATCAATTACCCCGGCAAGCCAAATAACAACTGGAATTGACAATTTGAGCAGTAAATGGGGGAACGAGATTGCAATAGTCAAAACGATCGGCCGGGTCATTACATTTCATATGTTTAGAGTATGTTGGCACTATTTTTGTGTCGTCTGAGAATTGTGTTATGTGAAAGAGTCATTATGTATTGATTTTATGGATTCTTGATTTGCATTACAACAATTCTATAGTTGGTAGCTATGGATGCGAACATTTTTCTACCTGGCACAGAAGGTCGTGGGAGTATCTCCCACTGAATGATTGTATAAGTTCGACGTGTCATCCATTTATGTGGTATTGATTGAAATCAGTTATGGAGATTCTAGTACTATTGATGATGGGAGAGTTTATGTTTGAGAGGCACTTTAACCCTTTGGTTGCGGACTGTGGAAGTTTGTTCTTGATTTGACGGTTATTGTGTGTGTCATGGATAGGGTCATGGTGGGTATTTGGGAGGTTATAGACCCATCTGGGGATGATCAAAATCGAATTTGAGGTATGTGGATAGGTCTACTGTGAATGTATATTCTATACCAGATCATATATGCTTACTCAGTATAGTATTGCTTATGGATGGGTTTTCGGCTGTAGTGGATGATATTCTTGCCTTCGCCTATTTCAGGTGTTACTCCTTATGCTATGTGGGTTGTAAGTCAGCTTGATTATTCACACGTGTGCTGTGATACTGTGTAAACTGTGGTGTTACGTGAGCGAGATGGCTCTCGAGATGCAGGTCATTTATTTAATGTTAGTCGTGCTTGGCATTTATAGCGCATTGCGCTATATGTCTGCCCAGGGTTGTGTTTATGCATTTGGCATGCTTCTGGTCGATATTTAGGCATTTCGTGGGTATGAGCATTTTTGATCGATGAGTATTTCCTTATTGATTGTTATGTGTGGATCGGAGGCACGCCGTCGCGGGTCAGATTTTTAGATCGGGATGCACGCCGCAACACTGAGATGTGAAGTACGATTCCTTATACTTATTTTGTATGTTTTCTTTTTCATCTCTGATATAGGTTCATAGCATTGGTTTGGTTATTTTTGTTTTTCGAGCGAGAAGACATATAGTCTTATATTCGGTTCATTATTCCTTATTGGTCATATTTGAGTTCTGTCTTGTTGGTGCATTGACGGTGTCGTATGAGATTTTAGATAGTGTTTGAGGTAGCTTATTGCCCGAACAACTTGTACTGGGTGAGACAAGATTTTGGAACTGGAATTAGTACAATCAGGTTTATATAATGTACATTAGAAGGAAAATATCACTAATTAGTTCAGAATAAGGCAATGGTTCTCGCCAAGCGGAGACACTCCATGAGTTATTGATTTGGCAGGAGGTTATGAGTTTCTACAGTTTTGTGAGTGTTGGAACATGGCTAATATGTATTATGAGGTATATAACAGGTACCGGGTTCGTTAATTTACAAATATTGTAGTTGGAGGATGTTATTATTGGCATATGAATTATGCGATGCATTGTATGAATTCAGCATGGGTGCGTGATCTTGTTTTTGTATAACATACTGAGATTGATATGGCATGCATATGTTAGAATTAGACCTGGTACATAATTCCGGATGTTGGAATTTGGTTCTGAGTAATGTGAGTTATGGTAGCATGAAAGATCTTCAGTCTGGATTAAGCTAATGTGCTCATATCGGTTGTGGTGGCACGGGTTGGTGCACAGGGTGTTAAACTGTGATTATGTTAAACTCTAGAACGGTTCATGTCACGTTCGAGGACGAACGTATGTTTAAGTGAGGGAGAATGTAATGATCCGACCGATCATTTTGAGCTCTAGCATGTCATTCGGTAGTTTAAGACCTTGAGTAGCTTCATTTCATGTATTATGACTTGCACGTCTAAACGAATTAGATTTTCGAAAAGATCAGAGTTGGTTTGGAAGAATAGTTTTCAATGAGGATTTGTATTTGGAGGTCGGTAGGTTGATTTGATGCTTTTTAGCGTTAGTTTGACCGAGAGTTAAATTTTGTTATATCGGATTCGGATTGTAGTTCGGGGAGTTTGTATAGGTCCGCTATCTCATTTGGGACTTACATGCAAAATTTAAGGTCATTACGGGTTGATTTGGTATGGTTCGATATGAGTTTTAAAAGTTTAAAATATTATTAGTTCATTACTCTTGAATTGATGTGTGATTCATGGTTTTGATGTTGTTTGTGTGATTTGAGGCCTCGAGTAGGTTCGTATTATGTTTTAAATGGGGAAACCGCGGATTTTAGTATTTTGAGCATATCTTGAGTTCTAGAGTTCTGTTTGAGGTGATTTTCGTGGCGTCGTTCTCGTCTTAGCAAGGGGGTAAATATCTTAACTAATTTTGATGTTTTACCATGATTATTTCCATTGGTTATCATTTTTATGCGTGTTTAGACGGTAGAAATTGGAGTTTTGAGCCCCAAAGTAGAGAAATGGTAAATCCTTGATTTGTTGATCAATTCATGGACGTAAGTGGATGCTGTATGGATATACACTATATGAGTTATGGGTAATATTTATTTTCAATAATTTTTGGAAATCCGGGCAAGCGGGTCCGGCATTGAGTTTGTTGACTATTCGTGCGGAATTGGGAATTTATTTCTAATTGTTGAATTACGAGTTTTGAGTATATTTTGATTGGTTTTCACATTCTTTGGCCAGTTTTGGATCGCTTGGAATTGGTTTGAGGTATTAGAGAGGCGTTGGAGCAGGTTATCAAATTTCGGAGTGAGGTAACTCTCCTGTCTAACCTTGTGCGGGGGAATTTACCCCGTAGGTATTATATATGCTAGGTGCTACATGTTGTGGGGGATTCGCACGTATCAGGTGACGAGTGTCCGTGCATATGCTAGAACTCTTGATTAGGTCCGGGTAGACTTAGACTCATGCCATGCTTTAATTGTACTATTTGAGTTATTATTGCCTGTTTAATTGCTTTAATTTACATTTTCCCGAGACTAGACTTGCATAGATTATCGAACTTGCGATTTTAGATATTTGGCGAGCTACTTGATTAGGAGTGGAGATTACACTACCCTTTAAGGATTTCTCTCATGTTGTACCTATTTGTCCGAAATTTTCTTGAATTTCACAACTCACACATATAGTCGTGAGTGGGGCTAGTGACCCGTCAAGTTTCACTATTCCTATAGGATTGGGCTGAACACCTTAGCAGTATCATTATGGGATCGGTCCATTTGCCTTGATAGTATTATGAGATGCATCTATGGTTCGTGCCAGTCGACCCTCGAAAGTGCACACTATTATGGGATCTGGCTGAACGCCTCAACTGGGTTCGGACCATATGCCACGGACGAAATTTGTGCCCTTACTATCGGGCCGCTCGCCTCGGCAGAATCGTGTGAAATATTTCATAAGGAATCAACGTACTTATGATTTTTCCTGACTCGAGATTTAACCGTTGATTTGATGTTGACCTTTACGTATTCTATTTGAGGAAGTTTTCTGTATTTGAGGACCTTGTGTTTACTGTTCAGTTGAGGATCGTATTATGTACCGCTATCTGTTTTCACTTTTTACTTGTCATGCTTCATACATGTCTACTTTTTACTGTACATGATTTATTGAACCACTAGTAATTGTCAATCTCGACCCCTCGTTACTACTTCTTCGAATTTAGGCTAGATACTTACTGGGTATGCGTTGATTTAGATACTCATGCTACACTTTTGCACTAATTGTGTAGGATATGACATGCCATTTAGTGGCCGTCTTGGCGCATAGACGTCCGCAACACACAAAGTCTCCATCATATTTATTTACTTTATCCTGTCTATCTTATATACTAGACGGATATTGTGTTATTGTTGTACTCCCTTGTAGATGTTAATGTACTTGTGACACCGGGTTTTGGGGATTTAGATTTTGCTTGTCATTGTATTCTGTTATGATTTTGGGATTATATTTTTCGGCCACATTAAAATATTTAAGATAATGACATCTATAGTTTGATGAAAATGAACAACCTTTCAATCCTTATTTCTTTAATCATTTCGTAATGCATTTTGGACTAACTATTAATGTGTTGATATATTTGATGGCTTGCCTAACGATGATATTGGGCGCCATCACGGCCTATATTGGGATTTGGGTTTCTCAACATATGAGTTAACAACTTCATTTAGAATCTCCAATGAATATCAACAGAGATACCTATGTAAGCAAGCAGGCTAGTCCTAACTTAAGCTAATGGCATAATTACTTTCCCTTTAAAGGTTAACAATCACATATTCTTACTAGGCTCATTAAGAGTTAAGGCAGTCATACAGGTGCAGTGTAGTACTCAAGAAAGGCAGGTAAACATTAGAAGTCCCCCTTAAATTCCTTTAGTGATAATATTTAACTTATATCTTAAATTCTATGTGATTAATCCATTTAGAATAGACAAGATCCAGCTTTCTATAGTTCTAAGAGATGTGAGAGCACAAGCATAATCATGAAGGACAACAAAGAAGTCTGTTTAAACAAGAATGAGTGCAGAATCCTTAAGAGAATACATTCAGACACCTACAGAAGAAGTTTTAAAGGACTGCAAGTCTAGAGAGCATAGTAAAGGATAGAATCAAATTAACAGGTTCGTTACAGAAGCTTCAAAATATAATGCACATATACAACAAATGCAACTTTTAACCAAGTTCTAAAGGACAACCTAGGGCATATATTAAACTAGGTTGACAGCAGCTGATAGAATACAAGCAAGATTAACTACAGAAACTTATTTAACACTTAGTTCAGCTATATCAAGACATACATACACAATTAAACTCACAAGCATGGATATACATATGTGGAGGCTAAGAGGAGACCTTCACAATGTTATTCCACGAGATACAGAATCACATAACATATTTGAAGTGAGAAATCAACCCAAACAACTAAACAAATGTATTTTAACTACTGTACTTATCCTTAAGTGTCCATAATTACCATAGTCTTAGGTTTACCTAACAAATGACTCAAGTACATAATCTAGATCAACAGGTAACACTAAGACAAAATTAGTAGCCCAGTCATGAAGGCCATAGCAAAATATCATGGAAAGTCTGAAATCAGAACACGTGTAAAGAATCATTAAGGTTATTTAATTAACTACAGAAGTCCAACATTGCTTGAATTGTTCAACTTATTGCAGCATTATTAAGTTTACAAGATAATAAATTAGCATAAATTTAACTTCAAACTATTATAGAGACAGTTGGTTCATCCATATAGTGTCATAATGATCAAGTATAAACTAATAATAATACATCATAAAAATAAAAAATTGGCAGAGGATAACATGCCAATTATGTTTTAACATAAGAAATTAAAGAGAGAGTGAATGTCGATATGTATTGACCTTCATTTGGGAAGCAAAGAAAACACGATTATTGTTTTGCCTTTTGGGAACCCAAAGCTTAAACTCATATCAGTAAATAAACTCGAAACTCGGAAAGAGAGGAAGAGAAATCAGAAATCAAATGGTAGTGGAGAGTGACGACTACCAAATGACGCAACAAGGATGAGTGAAAATTGAAGGGACTGGGGGAAAAACATTGAGGATTTTACCTGAGAGGAGAAAGGTCGACCGTTGAAGGCAAAGACCCATCGAAAAAAGATTCAATGTCCAGAGGTCATTGTATTTGACCTATGGACCTCGAATAATCATGACGAAACTTTGAGAAACATTCATGCTTGATCCGATTTGATAGAGCACAAGAGAAATTAGAAGACTTGAAGTTTCATTATTTAGCTAAGGTTCGGATTTGGGGCTTTTTGAATTTGAATGATGAAATGGGAAAAAAACCAATAGGATTCACGGATTCAGGAGGCAAAGAGGTTGATTTCATGGTTGATTTGTGTCCTTTCACGAATTTCTGCAAGGATTTGGGTTGGTCAGGTTTGATAGATTGAGAGAAAATAGTGGAAAGGGGGAAAGCGGTCGGCTGGTCAATGAGGGAATGAGTTAGGGTGTTAGGGTAACCTGGCTGGTCTCTAATGTTAATGTTGAGGGAAGAAATATAGGTCGTTTAGTCATTTTAAATAAATTAATTTTAAAAGGGAGGGTGAACATTGGTCGTCAACAGTTGCCCCTCCTTGACAGGAGACGATAAAAGAGTTTTCGGACAAAGAAATCAAACCAACACCAATTGTTTCCCGACTTTAGGCTTGTATTGCAGCATGACATATGTTTTTGGGAAAGATTATGACTTGTAGGATTAAAGAAAGAGTTAATGAAGGTTTCAGGGAAACTTTAGGAAAATTGGGGCCAAATTCTGGCTTTGAATCACCAATATACTTGGATTTTAATGAGGATCAGGCCTCATGTAATTCTAGAATGATGATTTGGAAAATGGGATGCTTGCAGGAATTGCCCCTGTATCGTATTATGATGACACTTCAAGACAAGAAGATTGTGATACTAGAATGGCTCTGAATTATAGCTTGGTTATGGGACTTGAAAACTTTGATGATTTAGAGTTCGATTGATCGTATTTGAGTTTGGGTTTTGATCCTTGGCCCTCTTATGAGTTTGTTGTCCCTCATAGCATTGTAACTTGGTTTACTGCTTAGAATAAGTTCCACGTTGCGAGTCTTGATCCCGTAAAAACAAAATACACACACATCCAAATATCGTAATGCAGATATGTTAAGATATGATGTAAATAATGTAGGAATTATGACGTCTGGATGCCGACTAGCCGTTATTTGGGATCGGGACGAGATATTTGAATACGAAGTCTCCGAGCTTTAGAGCATTATTTGGGATGCTGGGGATAGGCCTTTGAATTGACTTGATTGTTAGTCGGGTTGTGTACTGTTTCATAGCGGTCGGAGCATTGAGTTTCCACACGATAGGAGTATCTCTACGCGGTGGGAGTAGTTGACTTGAAATGTGAAATATCTCTGCACGATGGGAGTAGTTAGCTTGAAAATGTAACAATGGATGTATGCTGCATGAATAAATGTCATATTCAAGATAAAAAGACAAATAAATAAACCCAAGAGATACTCTTGCTTGTGAAACTAAATTGTAGTCGTCGGGCAAAACGTATGGCGTAATTGGATGGTCCATCTTTCGATTGGCTAAGTCGGTGGTGAAATTTGCAACTATCTACTTGGAATCTCTGGTATGGAGGAGTGACAGTGCGATATGTGCAAAATTCTCCAATTGGCGAAGTGAAAAATTTGCTATTTAAAGTGTTCCGATTGGCAAAGCCAGCAGTCAATTTTTACTGGGCACTCTAATTGGTTGAGCATACAATTTGCTATATACACGGCTCCTATTGGAAGGGTCGGCGACTCGCTATATACAAGGCGCTCTGCTTGCTTGAGCAGATGGTTTGATATATACTATATGCTTTGACCGTATCGGAGGATTGCTAATTTGGTGCAAAATTTTCCATGGCTTCTTCTTGATGAGGGAATAATTTCTTCAAAACCAACAGCCCCAGTGCGAATTCCCAAGGTTTCACCTTCTTTTTGAATGCACTTTCCATCCTATTTTGATATAGCTCACCATGGCATACTGTGTCCATTCTCGTTTTGTCAATGAGAAGAAGTTGCTCCTGCCAGACCCATGTACATTCCGCTTCATCTAACTTGGCTTATTGAATGACCCTCAAGGATGGTATCTCGACCTTTGAGGGTATCATAACTTTGGTGCCATATACCAACATGTACAGCGTTGCTCCGGTAGATGTTCTCATGGTGGACGGGTAACCCAATAAAGCGTATGATAGCTTTTCGTACCATTGCCTGTGATTATCCACTATCTTTTGTAAGATCCTTTTGATATTTTTGTTGGCTACTTAAACTGCTCCATTCATTTGCGGTCTGTAGGCTGTGGAGTTACGATGAACGATTCTGAACTTCTCGCAAATATGCCTCATGAGATCGCTGTTGAGATGTGATGCAGTGTCAGTGATGACTGACTCTAGTTGTTAAGACCCAAAATGATGGTCCATGTCAGTGATGAGTCTTACCTGTCGAACACCCCTAAGTATACGTCTAAGATATAAATATGAAATAGGGGTAGGTCATGCATAACATCTGTCAATAAACTGCTGAATCATGTGAATAACATACATGAGGAAACATGCCCAAAGGACATATATACATATACATATACATGTGAAATACGGTAGGGTGAGCTGGCAAGGACACATACTACCCAACTATACATGACTGTCTACAGACCTCAAATAGAGGGTATAATGTATAAAGGACGGGACTGGGCCCCATCATACCCATTTATGCATACAGAAATATCATACCAAAAGCCAATAGCAGCACCAGATCAAATGGAGCACACCGACTCTCGCTGAGCAAGGATCCTAAGAAGGGGGACCGTCAGCCTGTCTACCTGCATCTGCGAGCAAGAAACGCAGGCCCCAGGCAATAGGGGCATCAGTACGAATAATGTACTAAGTATGTAAGGTATAAAAACAGTATACAAAAGACATGAAAGAAACATGGAGTATAGGATTCAACCTATAAGTTTGAATAGCTCTATGAATCATGAAGCATTTATAATGTCATGCATATGCGTATAAATGTCATATCATGCATAGGTATATGCGTAAATAACATCATCAAGCCTCTTAGGGCATCGCATCATATCATTTCGGCCTCAATGGGAGAAATGATCAATGTAAACCAATTGATCTAGTGGTGGTGTGTATATAACGTCGTAACCTTTCTCCATACTCGATGTACATAAAATATATGCGTATATAATGCCATCTGGTCATGGGTCAATGTACATATATAAATAAATGCAATACATAAAGAAGTAAGTCAATAAGAGCTCACGGGATGTCATAAGATCAATATACCTTCAGTTAATATCACGAAATAATCTTTATCAACTTACATATTTTCTGAGACCCATGAACAGACGATATAATAATAGGACATATGGGAAATCAACAACATAGGCAACCCTAGTACTTCTAATAATAGAGTCATTTGTGAAAGTTGCGTGTTTGCTCATTTGGTTGTATCATATGGATGATGCCAAAAGGAAATAAGGATAGCCTTAACATACCTCAAGTCGTCAATGCAGCTCAATAACAAGCTTTATGACAACTAGCGCGCCAACCCTATAACAAAGAAATACATGTATGACTTAGATGGTGCTAGTATATTACGTATCTCAAACAATAACCGGATTTTAAAATAAAATGGTCAACATTTCCTTTACTTTCTCTTAAATCCTACAATCAGCAACCAAAACAACAACGGGCACTTCAATTAATTCCTTTATGAACTCAATCCATCAATATACATGAGTATACACCAAAACAATCTGATCCACGCTTGTATACAATATTCACACTCTTCCTTAATTCATATTCACGTAACAGAGCCACAGCTACAGCCACATAACCACAATGTCAAGTAGCTGGATATATACAATGAAACTCCTTCAATAACACATCAATCCACTCCCACAAAAAAGAAAATTTTAATTGTGACTTTCAACCTATACTTCAAAAGTTCTTCATCAATAACCAAACTATGATCTAAATGACCTCAAATACATGGAAAAGTGTAGGATATCACCGTGAACAATAAGAACAACAATACATATACATATTTATAACTATATTTCCAGCCCTTAAATGCAACCAAAACCTCCTCAAATACACTACAAGTACTTTTATTTCTACATCAAGAAGAACTTAAAATGAAATTTCACCAAGTTGAAGATGAATTGATCTAGAAAGATTTCTGAATTCTTACCTTAATTACTTGAAGAAAAGGAATAGGATGAATTGGAGAGAAGCCTTCCCAACACCTTTACAACCAAAACCCTCAAACCAAGACTAAAATTCCAGGATAGTTGGCTTAAAGAGGGTTGTCCGTATGGTGCAATTGTAAAGAGCTTTTCATTGTGATGGTGCTTTTATGAATTGTATAACGTGCAGTAGCTCTTAAATAACCTCCTTTACTTTGAACATTTGATATATATCAATTTGTAATGACTAAGGGGACGGTGGAAGAGGCAACATTTGTCTTTACATGGCAATAGATCTTTTACAAAGCACCTCAACGTTTCACCACTAATTATAGGACCTATATTATGCCAATCATGTTTATTATGCATATTTACATCATAGTATATGTTATTTTAACATCATAACAAATTCTCATTGACTTTCTAAATTACTCGGCTTCTAATCTCATCCAACAAGTACTTAGAACTTGTTAAACATGGCATAAATACTTATAATCTCAAGGATAATCTTGCTCTTTAAGCTTATGTCGAGTACTTATGACACAACTCGACATGCAAAGATACAAAATGTAACATCCTTCCCTCCTTAGAAACATTCGTTGTGATGTCTCTATCTGATCCAACTCTGGAATTGGAAACAAGTGAGGATACCTAGACTTCTTTCTTCTCTAGCTTCCCAAGTCATCCTCCACATTATAGTTTCTCCAAAGTATTTTAACTGAAGTTACCTCCTTAGTTCTCAATCTCCAAACTTGTCTATCTAGTATAGCAATAGGAGCTTCCTCAAATGATAGTTTCTCTCTAAGCTGAACATCATTAACTGGAACGACTCTAGAAGGATCTTCGATACACTTACGGAGCATAGACACATGAAACACTCGATGTACAGACTCGAAAGACTGGATGTACAAACTCCAAGTTAGAAGGAAAGTCTAACTCGTATGCTACATGGCCTACTCTATGTATGATCTTATATTGTCCAATGTGCCAAGGTCTAAGCTTTCCTTTCTTACCAAATCTCATAACTCCGTTCATCAGTGATACTTTAGGAATACCTAGTCGTCTACCTGAAACTCCAAGGCTCGTCATCGATTATCTGCATAAGACTTTTGATGACTTTGAGCTTCTTATAGCCTTTCCTGTATAAGCTTAATCTTCTCAACTGTCTGTTTTACCAACTCTGGTCCTACTAACTTAGTTTACCTAACATCAAACCATCTGATAGATGACCTATACTTCCATCCGCAAAGAGCTTCGTATGGAGCCATCTGAATGTTGGAATGATAGATATTATTATACACAAACTCAATAAGAGGTAGATGATCATCCCAGTTACCCCTGAAGTCTATCACACAGGACCGTAACACATCCTCAAGTGTCTGAATAGTACACTCAACCTAGCCGTCTGTCTAGGGATTAAATGTTGTGCTAAGACTTATTTGAGTTCCCAATCCTTCCTGTAAGGACCTCCAAAATTAGTTGTAAACTAATAAACTCTATCTAAGATAATAGATATAGGGACACCATGAAGTTGTACTATCTCGTTAATGTAAAGCCTTGCATAATCCTCTACTGAATATGTAGTCCTGACAGGAAGAAAAAGAGTTGATTTTGTAAGTCTATCAACAATCGCCCAAATAGAATCGAACTTACACTGGGTACGAGGTAACCCTATGATGAAATTCTATAGCCTGCAACAACCCACCAGGTTTCTGATGCTCAATCTTAACCTGGTGAAAACTACACTGAGCAACAAACTATACTATATCCTTTTTCATTTCATCCCACCAATATATTTCCCTAATATAATGATACATCTCTGTTGCTCCTGGATGAACAAAATAACGAGAATAATGAGTTTCTCCCATAACCTGCATGTGCTGCCCTACAACATTAGGGACATATAATCGTTTTCGATATTTGCGGATCCCATCTCCTGTAATCTCAAATATTTTCTTCTCCTTCCGAGGGTATGCATCTCTATAATGAGCTAACACAAGATCATCATACTGGAGTTCTTTCACTTCAGTTACTAAATAGGATGTTATCGTGTCCTGAATAGTAACTACGATATCACCCGAATCCACTAATCAAACTCCAAGACAAGCTAGTTGATGAATCTCATGGGCTATCTCACTCTTCTCTGGCTGTAAATATGATAGGCTACCCATAGATCTATGGCTAAGGGCGTCGGCTACTACATTCGCCTTCCCTATATGGTTTAGAATATCAACGTCATAGTCTTTCAGTAGATCCGACCATCTCCTCTGACATAAATTCAATTAATTTTTCTTGAAGATATACTGAAGGCTCTTTTGATCCGTAGAAATATCAACATGAATACCATACAAATAGTGCCTCCATAACTTTAGTTCATGAATCATCGCAGTTAACTCTAAATCGTGGGTTGGGTAATTCTTTTTGTTCTTTCTTAGTTGCTTAGAAGCATAAGAGATAACCTTACCATGTTGCATCAATACACAACCCAATCCAATGCCCGAATCGTCACACTATATAGTATATCCATCGGTTAAGGAGTGTCATAACTGGTGCTGAAGTCAATCTGTCCTTCAATTCCTGGAAACTCGGCTCACAAATATCAGTACACTAAAACATAGTTGCCTTGTGAGTCAACTTTGTCAATGGTGCTGAAAGAGAAGAAAAGCCCTCTACAAATCTCCTATAATAACCTGCCAAACGCAGGAACCTACGAGCCTCCGTCGGTGTCATGGGTTTAGGCCAAGTCTTCACTGCCTCGTTCTTTGGTGTATCAACCCGGATACCCTCACCTGAAATAATATGCCAAAGGAAAGATACATAATTCAACCATAATTCACATTTAGAGAATTTTGAGTACAACTTCCTTTTTGTAGATATCTGAGTACAGTACGCAAATGATCTGCATGTTCAACCTTTTAACGGGAATAAGCCAATATATCATCGATAAATACAGTCACAAACAGATTTAGAAAGGTTCTAAACCCATGGTTAATCAAGTCCATGAATACTGCTGGGGCATTTGTCAAACCGAATGACATAATACGAAACTCAAAGTGCCCATATCTGGTCCTAAATATTGTCTTCGGAATATCTTTCTCTTTAACCCTTACTTGATGGTACCTAGATCTCAAGTCCTTCTTTGAGAAACACTTGGCACCCTGCAATTGATCAAAATAAATCATCAATCCTCAGGAGCAGGTACTTATTCTTGATCATCGCCTTATTCAACTGCATGTAATCAATAAACATTCGCAAGGAACCATCTTTCTTCCTCACAAATAACACAGGTGCTCCCTACGGTGATGTACTAGGTCTGATATAGCCTTTTTCAAGCAAATCCCTCAGTTGTTCTTTCAACTCTCTCATCTCTGTAGGTTCCATTCTATAAGGATAAATAAATATCGACTGAGTATCTCGTATTATGTCAATAGAAAACTCAATCTCCCACTCTGGCAGAAGGGCTGAAGCTCATTGGGTAGCTCATTAACCACGGGGTACACTAAAGGGTCGGTGACTCTACTTTCACAGTATGTACCCAATCTAAGTGATACAAATAACCCTTTATGATCATCTTCCTTGGCTCGAGATAGGAAATAAACCTAACTCCCGTCGATGTCGTATTACCTTTCCACTCCAAAACTGGCTCCCCTAGAAATTGGAATCGGACCATCTTTGATCCACAATCAAAGTTAGCATAACAAGAAGCCAACCAATCCATATCCATTATAATATCAAATTTTACCATATCTAACTCAATCAAGTCTGCTATTGTAGAATGACAACGAACTACTATTATACAATCTCTATATAGCCGTCAAGATATCACTGGATCCCCAACAGGTGTAGACACCTCAAAAGGTTTGATCAACTCATATTATATCCCAAACATACTAGCAACCAACAGAGTGACTTAAGATAAGGTGGAACCTCGATCAATCAATGTATATACATCATATGAGGAAACTAATAATATACATGTAACAACATTAGGCGACGACTACTGATCATGTGGACCTGCTACCGCATAAATGTAGTTCTGAGGACCGCTCAAGCTAGATGCTCCACCTCTTCCTCTACCACGACCGATTAGTGCCCGTGAACCTTGCCTAGGGGGGCGTACTAATGATGAAGAACTAGCTACAAATCCCGATGGCTGAACTATATCTACACCAGTTCTCGTTGGACAATCTCTTATAACGTGTCTTGGATAACCACAAATATAACAAACACCCAACCCCACATGGAAACGCACAGCATGCTGGTTACCACACTGAGCACATCCTGGTAAGGGCGGCCTCATCTGACTCGACTTACCCCTATCCTGAGAACTAGAGGCTTTGGAACTCTGATTGGACCCTGAATATGTGGAACGATCAAATATCCTACTGACAAACTGAGGGGGTGCACTAACTGATGGCTGGGCTGGATGTCTCGGGTACTGTTGTCTCTGGCCACCTTGAAAATCACCATATGGGCTTATAAATCTCTCTCTCTCTCTTACTCAGGCCCTTATCCTGCTCACAATCAGTCCTCTGCTTCTACTTATGCTCCTCTACATCCTGAGCATATGCCTAAATACGAGAAATATCCATGCCTAGCTAAAGTGATACCGACATACAGTCCTTAAGCAAGTGCGACTCAGACCCCATCAAGAACAGGTGAAGCCGATCCTTCATCTTAGCTAAAATAGTGGGAGCATATCTAGGCAAAGAAACAAACTAAAGGTTGTACTCCAGAACACCCGTATTACCCTGCCGAAGGGTCAGAAACCTATCAAATATGGCCCTTCTAAGCTCTTGTGGCAAATAATGACGAAGCAAAGCCTCTGTAAACTCCGACCATACTTCTGGATGGGAATCCTCACCTCTGGAAAATGCCAAGACTCGTACCAATTAACTGTAACATCTCAAAGTCTATAGAAAGCTAGCTCAACTGAATCAGTCTCAGTGGCCTTCATTACCCTCAAAGTTCTCTGCATCCTATCGATAAATACCTGAGGGTCCGCGTTTGGATCAACTCCAGTAAATACCGAAGGGTCCAAATTAATGAAATCACGAACCCTCGCACTGATGGACCTATCGGTATAACCGAAACCTACCTCCTGGCATCGTTTATGTGTGTCTACTAATCAAGTCAATAGATGAATAGAATCTCTCATCTCCTGACCCGGTACATCTGGCTGAGGAGCTGGGTATACAGGGGCGGGCACTGGAGCTGGTGCCCCTCGGATCTCCTCTAGAGAAGGTGGGGTATGTAAAGTCTGAGATGGAATCTTACTCAGAGACTCTCCCCGAGCCCTGGTAACTCATGGCGCTCGACTAGTAGTCTTATCACTCACGGACTTGCCCTTCTGGGTGGCTGTATCCATCTTATCATTGCTAACATAACATATCATTAGGAAAATGAATCATTATATCGCATGATCTAAGACAAGAAGGGAGGATAACATCATATATGTCTTATTGCACTTATATTAAAATATGCCATATCTTGTAATCATCAACATTGTATCGATCATTTATTAATGTATAACCCTCCTGCTTTCCTATGATCACATAGGATATTTATAATCCAGTAATCCCATAGAGTAAAATTCGGTCGGGACCCATAGTGCTGGACCTTGAGTACATAACCCCTTACCTTTGAGGTAATTTGATCCCTTACCTGATCTTCGGTGATACAAACTAGTTAGAACAGAGTTATTCATAAATAGGTGACCTAACGCACCTCAAATTGTTAGGTGGAGACTCTTATATTTTAGTATCCTTTAAAAGAGTTATCACATGTCGCAACATTCTTTCGTGAGAAAACGGGGCGCGATAGCATGATGACTCTACTTGTATATCTGAATATCTTTGTGAATCATTTAACATTTGCTCTGAATAGGTTTGTAAAGTCAAGATGTTATGATGGGATGCCCTCAGAGGCTTGATGATGTTATGTACGCATATACCAATGCATGATATGATATTTATACTATTACACCCCATATTTTCGTACGTAAGAGTACGTCATAAACAATTAATGTAAGCTCAAAAATGAGATCAATTTTAAATGTATATAAAGTAAGTTAATCATGTCACATTGGAGGTTAAAAATCTTTAAGATCATGAATAACAAGTACCAAGAGGGTTGGAAAGCTTAGAATCTAAATGAAAAATAATTTTCGTCGAAAGTCGATAAGTTTGGAATGTTATAACATGGACTTTGGGGTGAGACAAGGGTTATTTGCATTATATGGAGGTTATGCTATTAGGTATTTTATTCGTATGATAGTCGTTTAATATATTTTGAAGTCAAGCGAGTTGTGGAACAAAAGATGGCAAAGGTCAACACACGTTACATTCATAAATGTGCTGAAAGTATGGTCAAATGTAACTGTGCTTTTCTCCAAATATACTCGGAATTACGAGGTCATCTACCTAAATATTTTAAGTCTATGTGTGTAGTTTATAACTCATTTAACCGTTCATCGATACGATATCAGAGTAAAGAGATATTTCTGTTTTCGCGGGACTGCACAAGCAGCTCCCATGGGACCCACAAAATTGGTGTAAATATACAGCTTGTATTTAAGGCAAATTTAAGTCGTTTTAACTCTTTTTCTTGTCCAAAACAGTTTTTAAACCCTCCTAAATTCTCTCTAAGGGTTCCTCCATGATTCTAGGGTGAAAATCAAACATAAAAACATGAATCCAATGCTAGAAATCCCATGGTGCTTGCTAGATCGTAGTTCTTCATCTTGTGGTTGTTTTGGAGGGTTCTTCAAAGGTAAGTAACCTCTAATTTCGTATTGTTCTTGTTGATTAAGGTAATAATCCATTCCTTCTTCATTTAATTAGTCCCTCCTTCATATATATTAGATTTTCAAGGCGAACTACAAGTGTTTACACACCAACTTGAATACCAAAAGTTGATTCAAGAAGAGAATACAAAACCTATAGTGTTGTGGTGTCATTGAGGATAATTGTGGGTTGTGATTGGATTAAATTTCATGTTTTTTCTACTGTTTAAGGCGATTATAACATCCTACTACATGTGCTTAAAGTTGTTTATTTGAGCAAAATACTATAAGAGGAGACTTGAAATAGTTTGAGATGTTATTGTTTTAATGGACTATTTTGGAAAGGTTGTTTCCATGAACTATAGATGGTTGGAAATCCTTTAAAAATATTTGTTATTATACTATATATATTACTATTTTCAATAATGAATTATAATGGGGTTTAAGGCTGTTTAAGTGATACAATCCGAGCTTGCCGCTCGTCGTGATATGTTGATAACTTGTTAATGAAATATTTTGTACCATATTATTGATTTTGTTCTTATTGTATTGCTCTGTTAGTTGTTGTTGGTATATGGTATTAGAGGAGGCCCTTGTTACAAGGTAGATGCTGCCCAAATTTATATAAGCGAGCTACTAGTTTAACTTGCGGGCTTAACCTTTACTCGGCACCGATTTTGAATCTCCTTATGCTATGGTAGATTGAGTTGAGTTGTTTGAATAATTTGTTGGAAGATATTAAGGACTCAAAAGAGTTAAGGTATGTTAAGGCTATCCCATCTTCCATTTTGGCATGATCTATATGATACAACGAAATGAGCAAACACGCAACTTTCACAAATAGCTCTATTCTTAGAGGTATTAGGGGTGCCTATGTTATAGATCCCCCATGTGTCCTATTATTATATCGTCTATTCCTGGGTCTCAAAAAATACATAAGTTGATAAGGTTTATTTCATGATATAAACTGAAGGCATATTGATCTTATGACATTCATAGTGATCTTGTTGCCTTACTTCATTATGCATTACATTCATTTATACATGTATATTGATCCATGAACATATGACATTATATACGCATATATTATATGTATATAGGGTATGGGGAAAGGTTATAGCGTAATATACGCACCACCTCCTGATCAGCGAGTATACGTTGATGATTTCGCCCACAAAGGCTGAGATGATATGATGGAATACCCTCAGAGGCTTTATGATGTTATGTCCGCATATACCTGTGCATGATATAACATTTATATGCATATTCATGACATTATAAATGTTTCATGATTCACAAAGCTATTCATACTTACAGGTTGAGCTTTTTACTCCATGTTTCTTTCATATCTTTTATATACTTCTTTTACACCTTACATACTCGGCACTTTATTCGTACTGATGTCCCTTTTGCCTGGGGACATTGCATTTCATGCCTGCAGGTCTCGATAGATAGGTTGCTAGTCCTCCTAGTAGGCTATCAGCTTAGCGGAATGTGTTGGTAGACTCCACTTGCTCCGCAGTTGCCTATTTGGACAGTATGACTTGGACATGTATTGATTGGTATGATGGGGCCCTGTCTCGACCTTTATCACGTTTATGTACTCTCAGAGGCTTGTAGACATATGTCATGTATATGGATACTTGTATGGGCTTGTCGGCCTATGTTTTGAGTGTATAAATGATCATGTTGATTTATAGGCCCGTACGTCACATGTATAAATTTCTATATCATGTTGGGTCGTCCTATGTCTAGTATTCCCTCATGTTTTATTCTAGTTATCTCATGACGGCCCTTGTGGCCCATTTGCCCATGATTGTGTGATAATAAAGATACGTTAAATTGTTACTCGGTTGAGTAAGGCACTGGGTACCTATCGCGGCCCTCCGATTTGGGTCGTGACAAAAGTGGTATCACATCAGTTCTGTCCTAGGGAGTCTACAAGTCATGTCTAGTAGAGTCTTGTTGATGGATATGTTGTGCACCACACTTATAAGCAGGAGGCTATAGAGGATTTAGGACTATCACTTTTTCTTCTTACTCTAGATCGTGTGGTAGAGCTCAGTTTTATGAATTCAAACTCCTAAATTCCACTTTATTTGTAATACAACGATACCTACATCTATGAAGATAGCTGGTAAGAGATTGGATATAGATGTAGAAAAGTTGAATTAAAAAAACTAAATTTTGCATCATGCTTATGATGAGTAAATGTAAGGTCTTCAATAGATTATATGTGTACTAACGTGTGTAAGCTTTTTGATAAGGATCCTTAAGGCATGAATAGCTATCCACCCATATGGTTTAAAAAGAAACAAGAGAATCAGAAGGTAGATACAAGTAAAAGAAGCAAGGTGAAGAAGGATACAAAGTACCTAGTTAGTGAAGATTATTAGTTTTTACAATTCAGGGAGAGAAATATAAGCATTACGAGTTACTTTCAATAGTAACAGATATATATACAATTGGCCACACCCATCTCAGTTATGCCCTATGAGAGCTAACATATATAGTTGAAGAGAAGAATAGGATATCAGGATCCAACTCGAGTTAGAGTAATGTAAAATAGTGGATGGATTGTTATCATTAGCTAACATTTTTGAAGAATAGTGCAAACTTAGTAATAGATCACCTTGTGAGACACCCAGATGGTGCACTCTAGAATAGTAGAGTAAGATATGAATACTCTAATGTTCACAAAAATTATGAGATAGGAAGTGAAATCATAGAAGGGATAAATATTTAGCTTAGTATGTCTCCCGCCCCTAGTAAAAAAAATAGAGAATGCTAGGCGCCCCGAAGAGCCAGTGAGATGAAGCAATGGGAGCTAAAAGTGAAAGAACATTTTGTTAAAGTTTTCATAATAAAGTGATAGACAGAAGTATAAGTCGGAGAATAAGAAGAGAGTAGATGAAGCATTATGGGTGAAACGGTAAATCATAATATCACAGAATAATAGAGTCTATAGTCAAGTGAAGGAAAAGACAAGAGGTAACAGACCTTGATACAATAAAACTGTATAAGCCATAAAGCCATACCCTCATTTCGAGAAATGAGTTGGTGACTTGAACGTGACTACCAGACGGCTAAGTTAGACGCTCAGAGTAATAGAAATCAGTATGAGCTAGTGAACAAGATAAAGTGAAAATGAATTAGGGATCGATTTAATAATAGTCGGTATCGTGAGAATTTCAAAGATAGAAATCCGGAAATAATAGAATGGACAACAAAAGAATAATCTTTTAAGGTCATTCAAGAAGACGCTTCCCTAAAGTAAGCACTATGAGTAGAGTTAAGCTTAAGGGACTAAGTGTGCCAGTTACACTAGGTGTCACCTTCGTACGTAAGAAATTATGTGACCCCTGGTACATAAGGGTTACCGCAAGGCGAGTAAGAGTCCGCGAAGGTGTGAAAAGACGCCAAAGATGAAGAGGTAAAACATTTATAGGTAAATCTTCATAACATTAAATGTTAGTACTCCCCTAAAGAGGGAAGGAGGTGTGATATGGTCTTATGTCGGAATTATGTGGTTCAGGTAACTATGGAATAGTAAAGGAAGAATTTCGTAGAAAGGCGAAAGGAATGACATTGAATTTATTCATATCCTACAGATATGACACAACTCCAGAACATTATGCAAGAACGACGCCGGGGAGATGCAGTAAAGGTTCCAACACTAGATGTTATTTGATAAATAAGTGCAAATGAACACTTGATACATTGGGAGTCAGTGCGAGGGGTAAGTTAAGACAAAAGACAAAACCCAAGAGAGATTACACAGCATATAGATATGATAATGGACCAACGAGTAGTTAGTAGTTGATTCAGGAAAAGTCTAGTTATGGCTAGACAAGTGGATACAAATAAATAAACAGATCATGCAAGAAAAACATAGGGAACCCCAACATTGTGAATTCAGTCTCGTAGATATGACATCGTAATACTTGAGAAATATTCATATAGGGGTTGGGGTAGTTTAAGGTACCATATAAGTTTTATGGAAATAAAAAAGAGTGCCACTGGGAAGACAGTCAAAAATTTCAGTTTATAAGGAACCTTACGAGCACAAGGGCGCAGAGGTAAGTAACTAGGGATACTTATAGGCGAGCAAGAAATTAAAATATTCCGTCAAGTATATGATGTAATAAGCTTGCAGCTTTACAAGGGTCATAGGGTCTCCCCTAATTACTACAATGAAAGACTAGCTGAGGAAATAAGGAATGTGACTTCAACCTAAGCATAGTAACTTGAAGAAAAAGTGGTCTTGTAACAATAATTTCACTACAATATTGTACACACTCTATAAGAAAGTGGCACCTATAAAGGCTAATGAACAGAAAACAAACCAAAGGTGATATTTGAGATCAGATGAGTTATAGGAAATTCCAGTATTTGTGGACAATAAGATAAGCCAAGTATTCATGAAACAAGTGGCAGAACGACCAGAAAAAGTAATTGCTTACATTTAAAGACAGTTGAGAAGGCATGAAAGGAAATTTATGGTGCTAGAAAGTTAAAGGAAGGTTATGAGTAGTATAAATACATATGTGTAGGTCGCAAGATAATGTATCGTAGAGCGATACATTATAGGGTCTTAGTAAACCATGTATTAAAATCAATAGCTTGGATCAAAACAGTTCGCCTGGAAAGACTTCTTGTAGAGCTCTAATGATAATCCTTGAATTGATCAATCATATAGAAATCATGTTTATAGGTATTGCACCGCTAAACATAATCTGAGTCCAAATCTATCAGTCCATAACCGCTTACTTAGCAATTTAAGAATGTTGTTAGCATAAACCTAGTGAGGAGGCCAATTTGAGCCCTTAACTGCTAACGATGTGCAATCCTACTTGTTTTGTTTGTGCATCTAGTTTTATCCTTTTGAGCATCATAAGTAAACTCTAGAACTACCAAAGTAGTAGGTCCAAAGCATCTTGGAGCATAGGCCTAGGACGTGTAAGCACACAAAGGATGTGATTTAGAATTGAACTAGAACGCATAGGTAAACAACTTTAAGATAGTAATCGGGTAGCAGGAGATGATATTCTGTGTCCGCTAAATAATATGAGCAACACTTTCCTTTAAGGGAGTTGCGAAGTATTATTTATGTTGCACGGGGTGATCCTTTAGGTTTAAAAACTTAGAACCTCCGCCACAGTTATTGTTTGCGTACTTTGTTTAACTTAGATTAAAATATGCCATATCTTGTAATCTTCAAGATTGTATCAATCGTTTATTAATGTATAACCCACCTTCTTTCCTATGATCACATATGATAATTATAATCCAGTAATCACATAGAGTAAAATTTGGCTGGGACCCACAGTGTTGAACCTCGAAGAGTGCATAACCCCTTGCCTTTGAGTTAATTTTAGCCCTTGCCTGATTTTCGGTGACACGAACTAGTTAGAACAGAGTTATTCATCAATAGGTTCCCTAACGCACCTTAAATAGATAGGTGGCGACTCGCATGTCGAAGCCTTCGTTCGCAAGAAAACAGGGCACGACAGCATGACGACTCTACTAGGGATATACTTAGGCTCTTCCCATAATGAATTTTTTCTTGTATGGATTATTTGACTACTTTAATGTACATCCCCTCCCTATTTTCCTTATTTGATTAAAATTGCTATATCGTGTATCTCCGTCCCTATCTCCCCTATTTTCTTCATTTAATAACATTCTCGAATGTTTCGTAAACTTTTCTAACTTCTCACCTTTGTCTTTTTCCTTTCCCTTCTTTCTCTTGTTTATCTTTATCGCATTATTTTCTATCCTTACATGCTTCATCATGCAAAATATCTCGCAACATGTTATTATTTTTGCATAAAGCATGCTTTTAACATCATACTCTATTGGTGCCTATTATCAATATAGCAGTGCTTGATGAGTGTACGCGATGTCCTAAAATACCCTTTTAAGCCGGAAAGGCTTATTAGCTGGAGACTAGTCTATCAACGGTGCAGTCAACGGTCTCATGCCTTTCTGTAATGACCTGGGCGGTCGTTTTGAGTATTACAGCCTTGTTCCCCGGTTAATTACTCAATTTATGATTTACAGTTGTTGTATGACTTTTCGGGGTAATGGGTTCGGGTCTGATGAGGCTTTGAAATAAATTGAGACAGTTAGTCTCCAAGATAAAAACTTAAGTTAGAACAATTGACCGGATATTGACTTATGTTTAAACGACCCCAAAATAGAGTTCTGATAATTCCAATAGCTCCGTATTGTAATTTAAACTATTTGGAAGTGTAAGTTTGGAAGTTTTACTGGGGAGTTGACTAAAATAGAAATGTAAGTTTGAAAGTTTGACCGGGGAGTTGACTTTTTGATATCGGGGTCGGAATCCGATTCTGGAAATTTGAATAGGTCTGTTATGTCATTTATTACTTGTGTGAAAATTCTGAGGTCAATCGGACTTGATTTGATAGGTTTCGACATCGAATGTAGAAGTTGAAAATTCTTAGTTTCTTGTAGCTTGAATTGGGGTATGATTCGGTCACGACCCAAAATCCTAACCTATCATGATGGCGCCTATCTCGATACTAGACAAGCCGACAATATCAATAAACCACAATTTCTTAATGTTTGAAAAACATAATAATTTGAGTTTAATAAAAGGCCTCACAATTTTCGATACAAACACTCCCAAAACCTGGTGTCACTTAATACATGAGCATCTAATATTAATACAAGTCTGGAAATACGGTATATAATAGTCTAAGACCAAATACAGTAAACAAGGAGATAGGGAAGAAGAGACAAGGTTTACGAAAGCGCTATAATCCCAGTCTCAGCAATCACACTCAATGGGTACCCGCGCTCACTAAGGGTGTACAGATTCCGGAGGGGCTCCTACAGCCCAAGCACTATAATCCATACGGACAACTCACATGCTATAGCATCAATATCTGGATCCGTACGGACAACTCATGTGATGCACGAATAACTCACGTGCTATAGTATAATATCTGGATCCGCACGTGCCCTTAACTGCTAACGATGTGCAATCCTACTTGTTTTGTTTGTGCGTCTAGTTTTATCCTTTTGAGCATCATAAGTAAACTCTAGAACTACCAAAGTAGTAGGTCCAAAGCATCTTGGACCATAGGCCTAGGACGTGTAAGCACACAAAGGATGTGATTTAGAATTGAACTAGAACGCGTAGGTAAACAACTTTAAGATAGTAATCGGGTAGCAGGAGATGATATTCTGTGTCCGCTAAATAATATGAGCAACACTTTCCTTTAAGGGAGTTGCGAAGTATTATTTATGTTGCACGGGGTGATCCTTTAGGTTTAAAAACTTAGAACCTCCGCCACAGTTATTGTTTGCGTACTTTGTTTAACTTAGATTAAAATATGCCATATCTTGTAATCTTCAAGATTGTATCAATCGTTTATTAATGTATAACCCGCCTTCTTTCCTATGATCACATATGATAATTATAATCCAGTAATCACATAGAGTAAAATTTGGCTGGGACCCACAGTGTTGAACCTCGAAGAGTGCATAACCCCTTGCCATTGAGGTAATTTTAGCCCTTGCCTGATCTTCGGTGACAAGAACTAGTTAGAACAGAGTTATTCGTCAATAGGTTCCCTAACGCACCTTAAATAGATAGGTGACGACTCGCATGTCGAAGCCTTCGTTCGCAAGAAAACGGGGCACGACAGCATGACGACTCTACTAGGGATATACTTAGGCTCTTCCCATAATGAATTTTTTCTTGTATGGATTATTTGACTTCTTTAATGTACATCCCCTCCCTATTTCCCTTATTTGATTAAAATTGCTATATCGTGTATCTCCGTCCCTATCTCCCCTATTTTCTTCATTTAATAACATTCTCGAATGTTTCGTAAACTTCTCTAACTTCTTACCTTTGTCTTTTTCCTTTCCCTTCTTTCTCTTGTTTATCTTTATCGCATTATTTTCTATCCTTACATGCTTTCATCATGCAAAATATCTCGCAACATGTTATTATTTTCGCATAAAGCATGCTTTTAACATCATACTCTATTGGTGCTTATTATCAATATAGCAGTGCTTGATGAGTGTACGCAATGTCCTAAAATACCCTTTTAAGCCGGAAAGGCTTATTAGCTGGAGACTAGTCTATCAACGGTGCAGTCAACGGTCTCGTGCCTTTCTGTAATGACCTGGGCGGTCGTTTTGAGTATTACAGCCTTGTTCCCCGGTTAATTGCTCAATTTATGATTTACAGTTGTTGTATGACTTTTCGGGGTAATGGGTTCGGGTCTGATGAGGTTTTGAAATAAATTGAGACAGTTAGTCTCCAAGATAAAAACTTAAGTTGGAACAATTGACCGGATATTGACTTATGTTTAAACGACCCCAAAATAGAGTTCTGATAATTCCAATAGCTCCGTATTGTAATTTAAACTATATGAAAGTGTAAGTTTGGAAGTTTTACTGGGGAGTTGACTAAAATAGAAATGTAAGTTTGAAAGTTTGACCGGGGAGTTGACTTTTTGATATCGGGGTCGGAATCCGATTCTGGAAATTTGAATAGGTCTGTTATGTCGTTTATTACTTGTGTGAAAATTCTGAGGTCAATCGGACTTGATTTGATAGGTTTCGACATCGAATGTAGAAGTTGAAAATTCTTAGTTTCTTTTAGCTTGAATTGGGGTATGATTCGGTCACGACCCAAAATCCTAACCTATCATGATGGCGCCTATCACGATACTAGACAAGCCGACAATATCAATAAACCACAATTTCTTAATGTTTGAAAAACATAATAATTTGAGTTTAATAAAAGGCCTCACAATTTTCGATACAAACACTCCCAAAACCTGGTGTCACTTAATACATGAGCATCTAATATTAATACAAGTCTGGAAATACGGTCTATAATAGTCTAAGACCAAATACAGTAAACAAGGAGATAGGGAAGAAGAGACAAGGTTTACGAAAGCGCTATAATCCCAGTCTCAGCAATCACACTCAATGGGTACCCGCGCTCACTAAGGGTGTATATATTCCGGAGGGGCTCCTACAGCCCAAGCACTATAATCCATACGGACAACTCACATGCTATAGCATCAATATCTGGATCCGTACGGACAACTCATGTGATGCACGAATAACTCACGTGCTATAGTATAATATCTGGATCTGCACGTGCCCTTAACTGCTAACGATGTGCAATCCTACTTGTTTTGTTTGTGCGTCTAGTTTTATCCTTTTGAGCATCATAAGTAAACTCTAGAACTACCAAAGTAGTAGGTCCAAAGCATCTTGGACCATAGGCCTAGGACGTGTAAGCACACAAAGGATGTGATTTAGAATTGAACTAGAACGCGTAGGTAAACAACTTTAAGATAGTAATCGGGTAGTAGGAGATGATATTCTGTGTCCGCTAAATAATATGAGCAACACTTTCCTTTAAGGGAGTTGCGAAGAATTATTTACGTTGCACGGGGTGATCCTTTAGGTTTAAAAACTTAGAACCTCCGCCACAGTTATTGTTTGCGTACTTTGTTTAACTTAGATTAAAATATGCCATATCTTGTAATCTTCAAGATTGTATCAATCGTTTATTAATTTTTACCCGCCTTCTTTCCTATGATCACATATGATAATTATAATCCAGTAATCACATAGAGTAAAATTTGGATGGGACCCACAGTGTTGAACCTCGAAGAGTGCATAACCCCTTGCCTTCGAGGTAATTTTAGCCCTTGCCTGATCTTCGGTGACACGAACTAGTTAGAACAGAGTTATTCGTCAATAGGTTCCCTAAAGCACCTTAAATAGATAGGTGGCGACTCGCATGTCGAAGCCTTCGTTCGTAAGAAAACGGGGCACGACAGCATGACGACTCTACTAGGGATATACTTAGGCTCTTCCCATAATGAATTTTTTCTTGTATGGATTATTTGACTTCTTTAATGTACATCCCCTCCCTATTTCCCTTATTTGATTAAAATTGCTATATCGTGTATCTCCGTCCCTATCTCCCCTATTTTCTTCATTTAATAACATTCTCGAATGTTTCGTAAACTTCTCTAACTTCTCACCTTTGTCTTTTTCCTTTTCCTTCTTTCTCTTGTTTATCTTTATCGCATTATTTTCTATCCTTACATGCTTTCATCATGCAAAATATCTCGCAACATGTTATTATTTTCGCATAAAGCATGCTTTTAACATCATACTCTATTGGTGCCTATTATCAATATAGCAGTGCTTGATGAGTGTACGCGATGTCCTAAAATACCCTTTTAAGCCGGAAAGGCTTATTAGCGGGAGACTAGTCTATCAACGGTGCAGTCAACGGTCTCGTGCCTTTCTGTAATGACCTGGGCGATCGTTTTGAGTATTACAGCCTTGTTCCCCGGTTAATTGCTAAATTTATGATTTACAGTTGTTGAATGACTTTCCGGGGTAATGGGTTCGGGTCTGATGAGGTTTTGAAATAAATTGAGACAGTTAGTCTCCAAGATAAAAACTTAAGTTGGAACAATTGACCGAATATTGACTTATGTTTAAACGACCCCAAAATAGAGTTCTGATAATTCCAATAGCTCCGTATTGTAATTTAAACTATTTGGAAGTGTAAGTTTGGAAGTTTTACTGGGGAGTTGACTAAAATAGAAATGTATGTTTGAAAGTTTGATCGGGGAGTTGACTTTTTGATATCGGGGTCGGAATCCGATTCTGGAAATTTGAATAGGTCTGTTATGTCGTTTATTACTTGTGTGAAAATTCTGAGGTCAATCGGACTTGATTTGATAGGTTTCGACATCGAATGTAGAAGTTGAAAATTCTTAGTTTCTTTTAGCTTGAATTGGGGTATGATTCGGTCACGACCCAAAATCCTAACCTATCATGATGGCGCCTATCTCGATACTAGACAAGCCGACAATATCAATAAACCACAATTTCTTAATGTTTGAAAAACATAATAATTTGAGTTTAATAAAAGGCCTCACAATTTTCGATACAAACACTCCCAAAACCTGGTGTCACTTAATACATGAGCATCTAATATTAATACAAGTCTAGAAATACGGTCTATAATAGTCTAAGACCAAATACAGTAAACAAGGAGATAGGGAAGAAGAGACAAGGTCTACGAAAGCGCTATAATCCCAGTCTCAGCAATCACACTCAATGGGTACCCGCGCTCACTAAGGGTGTACAGTTTCCGGAGGGGCTCCTACAGCCCAAGCACTATAATCTATACGGACAACTCACATGCTATAGCATCAATATCTGGATCCGTACGGACAACTCATGTGATGCACGAATAACTCACGTGCTATAGTATAATATCTGGATCCGCACGTGCCCTTAACTGCTAACGATGTGCAACCCTACTTGTTTTGTTTGTGCGTCTAGTTTTATCCTTTTAAGCATCAAAAGTAAACTCTAGAACTACCAAAGTAGTAGGTCCAAAGCATCTTGGACCATAGGCCTAGGACGTGTAAGCACACAAAGGATGTGATTTAGAATTGAACTAGAACGCGTAGGTAAACAACTTTAAGATAGTAATCGGGTAGCAGGAGATGATATTCTGTGTCCGCTAAATAATATGAGCAACACTTTCCTTTAAGGGAGTTGCAAAGTATTATTTATGTTGCACGGGGTGATCCTTTAGGTTTAAAAACTTAGAACCTCCGCCACAGTTATTGTTTGCGTACTTTGTTTAACTTAGATTAAAATATGCCATATCTTGTAATCTTCAAGATTGTATCAATCGTTTATTAATGTATAACCCGCCTTCTTTCCTATGATCACATATGATAATTATAATCCAGTAATCACATAGAGTAAAATTTGGCTGGGACCCACAGTGTTGAACCTCGAAGAGTGCATAACCCCTTGCCTTTGAGGTAATTTTAGCCCTTGCCTGATCTTCGGTGACAAGAACTAGTTAGAACAGAGTTATTCGTCAATAGGTTCCCTAACGCACCTTAAATAGATAGGTGACGACTCGCATGTCGAAGCCTTCGTTCGCAAGAAAACGGGGCACGACAGCATGACGACTCTACTAGGGATATACTTAGGCTCTTCCCATAATGAATTTTTTCTTGTATGGATTATTTGACTTCTTTAATGTACATCCCCTCCCTATTTCCCTTATTTGATTAAAATTGCTATATCGTGTATCTCCGTCTATTTTCTTCATTTAATAACATTCTCGAATGTTTCGTAAACTTCTCTAACTTCTCACCTTTGTCTTTTTCCTTTCCCTTCTTTCTCTTGTTTATCTTTATCGCATTATTTTCTATCCTTACATGCTTTCATCATGCAAAATATCTCGCAACATGTTATTATTTTCGCATAAAGCATGCTTTTAACATCGTACTCTATTGGTGCCTATTATCAATATAGCAGTGCTTGATGAGTGTACGCGATGTCCTAAAATACCCTTTTAAGCCGGAAAGGCTTATTAGCGGGAGACTAGTCTATCAACGGTGCAGTCAACGGTCTCGTGCCTTTCTGTAATGACCTGGGCGGTCGTTTTGAGTATTACAGCCTTGTTCCCCGGTTAATTGCTCAATTTATGATTTACAGTTGTTGTATGACTTTCCGGGGTAATGGGTTCGGGTCTGATGAGGTTTTGAAATAAATTGAGACAGTTAGTCTCCAAGATAAAAACTTAAGTTGGAACAATTGACCGGATATTGACTTATGTTTAAACGACCCCAAAATAGAGTTCTGATAATTCCTATAGCTCCGTATTGTAATTTAAACTATTTGGAAGTGTAAGTTTGGAAGTTTTACTGGGGAGTTGACTAAAATAGAAATGTAAGTTTGAAAGTTTGATCGGGGAGTTGACTTTTTGATATCGGGGTCGGAATCCGATTCTGGAAATTTGAATAGGTCTGTTATGTCGTTTATTACTTGTGTGAAAATTTTGAGGTCAATCAGACTTGATTTGATAGGTTTCGACATCGAATGTAGAAGTTGAAAATTCTTAGTTTTCTTTTAGCTTGAATTGGGGTATGATTCGGTCACGACCCAAAATCCTAACCTATCATGATGGCGCCTATCTCGATACTAGACAAGCCGACAATATCAATAAACCACAATTTCTTAATGTTTGAAAAACATAATAATTTGAGTTTAATAAAAGGCCTCACAATTTTCGATACAAACACTCCCAAAACCTGGTGTCACTTAATACATGAGCATCTAATATTAATCAAGTCTGGAAATACGGTCTATAATAGTCTAAGACCAAATACAGTAAACAAGGAGATAAGGAAGAAGAGACAAGGTCTACGAAAGCGCTATAATCCCAGTCTCAGCAATCACACTCAATGGGTACCCGCGCTCACTAAGGGTGTACAGATTCCGGAGGGGCTCCTACAGCCCAAGCACTATAATCCATACGGACAACTAACATGCTATAGCATCAATATCTGGATCCGTACGGACAACTCATGTGATGCACGAATAACTCACGTGCTATAGTATAATATCTGGATCCGCACGGATAACTCACGTGATACACGGACAACTCACGTGCTATAGTATAATATCTCACAATCAGGCCTTCTGCCTCACTCAGTCATAAATCTCTCCAGTCTCTCCGGCTCTCAACAATCATGAAATCAGCCCAAACATCTATGATATGATGCATCAATAATGAACAATAGGGACTGGGATAAAATAATAAATTAAACTGTGACTGAGGACAAAACAATAATTAAGCAGATAGTTATACATGTACATGACCTCTGTGTGTCCTAACAGTACCAACATATAGTCTAAACATGGTTTCTAACATGACTTACAGTCAAATTTGCACAACACATTGAGAGCACATAGCTTACAACAAGTTATTCAACTTTACAGTTTTCACGGGACGGACCAAGTCACAATCCCCTCGGTGCACGCCCATACGCCCATGACCAAGCATGTGTGTCACCTCCAAAATAATCACATGATACAAAGTCTGGGGTTTCATACCCTCAGGACCAGATTTATAACTGTTACTTCCCTCAAACCGTGAAATTCTTATTCCGCTAAGCCTTTGCCTCGTGAATTGGCCTCCAAACGCCTCGAATCTAGTCACAAATAATTCGATTCAGTCAATAAAATTTATTGGAATTAATTCAATAAGAAAATGCAAGTGTTACATAAAAATCCAAAATTTAGCACAAAAATCGCCCGTGAAGCCCATGTCTCAGAATCCGACAAAACTCACAATATCTGACAACCCATCCAATTACAAGTTCAACCATACTAATTTCACTCAATTCCAACTCCAAATCGATGTTCAAATCTCGAAAATTTATTTAATGAAATTATAGAAATTTCCTTCAATTTCCCTTGAAGATTTGATAATCTTACACCGCAAATGAAGATTAATTCATGAAATATAATCCCAAGGGAGTCAAAAAGACTTACCCCAAAGTTGTGTGGAAATCTTCTTCTCCAAAATCTCCCAAGCCGAGCTCCAAAATCCAAAAATGGTAAAAAATAGCGAAACCCCAAACTTAAAGGGTTCTGTCCAGCACTTTCACAGATGCGGTCAAGAGGTCGCACCTGAGACCCTCGCTTATGCGGAAATATCTCGCTTCTGCGAGAATAGCTTGGCCAGCCATGATCGCTTCTGCGATGCCTAGGACCGTACTTGTGGTTGTGCTTCTGCGCGACAGGCACCGCACCTGCGAAGACCCTCGCTTCTGCGTGTGTACTGTGGTTTCTGTGACCATCGCACCTGCGAGCCCTTTTCCGCAGGTGCAATCACACCAGAACCAGCAAATCTTCAAAAATTCTTCAACTTCGAACTTTGGTCCGTTAACCCGCAGAAATCAACCTGAGGCCCCCGGGACCTCGACCAAACATACCAACAATCTTATATCCCAATACGAACTTAGTCAAATCCTCAAACCATCTCAAACAACATCAACAATACGGATTCAAGCCTAATGAACTTTGAAACTTCAACATCCACAACCGATGTCGAAACCTATCAAATCACGTACGACTGACCTCAAATTTTGCACACAAGTCACATTTCACATTACGGACCTATTCTAATTTCCAAAATCGGATTCCGACCCCGATATCAAAAAGTCAACCCCTTAGTCAAATTTCCCAAAATCCAACATTCGCCATTTCAAGCCTAATTTCCCGGACACAATCCTAAGTCCAAAATCACCATACGGAGCTATAGGAATCATCAGAATTAAATTCCGAGGTCCTTTACTCATAAGTCAACATCCGGTTAACTTTTCCAACTTAAGCTTTCCATTATGAGACTAAGTGTCTCAATTCATTCCGAAATCTTTCCGGACCCGAACCAACTAACCCGATAAGTCATAAATCAACTATAAGGCATAAATTGAGCAGTAAATGGGGGAACGGGGCTGTAATGCTAAAATGACCGGCCGGGTCGTTACATTCTCCCCCACTTAAACATATGTTCGTCCTTCAACGTGCCAAGAGTTATTTCAAGCCATCAAATCACTATTCCATCTTACCACTCGCGTACCCGGGGGTGATCGCACGTCATCCTATTCGACATAGGCCTGACAACACAATACAACTGGAAATCCTTAATTTAGCCTTAGACTAAAAACCTTGGAAATTAATTCCCAACCTTCAGAATTTCTTTTCAAGATACGAATCTTACATTTACATATTGTATCAATCTAAACAAGTTGCATCGAGCTATAACTATAATCACGGATATAATGACCCAGCATATTACACAACTCGCCCGCTCGTAGCACCATTCCCGATCACAATAACTACTCCAAACCAACAAAATACTAGTATAAAACCCCGCAGTCAATAGACCCTCATTCCACAACACTCGTACACTACCAATGATGAAAGAAACAATCAAAAACTCATAACCACTCATCTGATCAACTAGTCATGGAGCTCTCTCGCCCCAACCAAAACAATAACCCTCTTGAATATACCATAATCAAGCCTGATAGTACCCATTCTAGGTCTAATGACCTTATATTATTAAACACAACTATCCCACAGACACGCCACATCAATATAACTCCAACCCCCATTGCGCAATCCATGTACCCAAATATGGGAGTTGTATCAAGGAATAGAACCATATTGCAAGTTTAACAAGCACCACCACAACCACAATGTTACAACCAACTCCTCAAATTTCGTGAAGAGGATAACCGTAGGTGCATGTACATAATTCCTCAAATACGTTGCTCATGTAATTTTTATCGTAAAAGAAGGAAAGCATTGAAATCTGATAAATTATCAAAGAAATAAAATTCCCACACATGACACGGACAACTCACGTTCTAATAATATGAATCACCCGGCATGGTCACAGGCCTCCAGCCCCAGCATATCATACAAGAGCAATTAAACAAGTACATTTGTATATGATAATGAAATAAGATTCTCATGCTCCTGTACTAGTATAAATAGCATGCCATAGTGTAAGCATGTGCAAAGTCTACTATCACACTTCAAATCGGCAAGTTAACGCGAAAATAGTAACTACCCCGTTTATTCAGAGAATCATCTTCTTTGTAACCTCAAGTATGTCCCAGATAGTTCTCAACAAAGGTACGAATACGGGAAATGTTATAACTTTACGCTTAACGATCAACTCTAGGCATATTATAGCCTAAACATTCTTCTGAGTATAAATACTTGCTCTAATACCCGCACATGGGCTCAAACCTCACATATATATGCACTCATAACGCATAGCTATCACAAATAATTAACTCAACTAGTGCCTCCACTGAGTTAAAATAAAATACTCACCTCAAACAGGTCGCAACCCGAACCAATATACTTCTGAGAACTCCTAGTCTCCAAATTCCTCAAACACATGAATCGCCGTAACTGATCCCAACTCAAGCACAAGAATGACTAACACACCTTCCATTCACGATCTTACCATAAGGAATACTTTTATAATTCTACCATGCATCCTAGCAACAATTTGAATAACAGCAGACTTTCAACCAAGTGAGTATTGCAATACCAATGAACATCCGTAAGTCAAAACACAATGCGCATTTTGAAATGTGCACCCTTCTCAAGGATTACCGACAAGTTATAACATTCATCTAATTATCTGAAATTGACCATTCTGTCCAAAATTCGTGAGCTTTCTTTCAAGAATAAACTTTCACCTTGTACATATAAATCCTAATCCTGCAAAACATACCATATCTATTACGCCATCATGTGACAAGCACAAGAACACCATTATCAACTCTGAATCACCAGCAAATTACATACCCGGTTAGTTATAAACATTCCTTATGTTTTTTTCTAGGAGGGAATCATAATACACAATACATTTCCCACACCAGTAGAAAATATCCGATTCACACCATGCTAGAAACAATCAAGAACACTTTGAAATCTGTTTGCGCATAACCAATCTATCAAAATTGAATTCCTCTAACTCGACCAAGCCACGTAGGTTACCAAACCCAAGAATATTGCCATCAAAATATCTATAGAGTCTCACCATATCATAATTACCCCAAAAGAGCCGAACATGCCATTACCATACTGGTCTAGCCTACTACCCAGTGGTCTTATTTACTTGATTTTCTTCTGAATTATCCTCAAGTTGATACTTCCCTTATCAGAACTCCACGATCCCTACGCAAAGCTCACTACCAGACGTCCTAACATAAAATCGTTTCGCCTTAATGCCCATAAGTTCCTATATTCTTCTTAAGCACCCCCATAAGTAACACAACCGAAATGTCAGCACTGAAAATAGCTTATGTGAATTTAAAATTGTTCTTCTTACCCTTCTTACACTGAATTGTAGAATCCATAGTTATACAAAATTACTGTACATCCCGATACCATCTAATGTAAGTAATCGATTCTAGTGATATACAAATTTGAAACATTTTCAATAGCCACATATACATTTTGAATCCATTAGAACCCTCTCGAGAGTCATCCACTCTGCTCAAATCTAATTTGCTGCACCCAAATGGGCCGAAAGGCACAAGTCCAATTAGCACAACAACCCCCAAAGAAGTAACCATACCTTAACACCACCAATCAAATTCATACTTCGTGCGCACTACGTTAATCAAATTATCAATTTAATCATTCCATGATTTTTGTATTTCTATTATGTGCCATATAACCCGTATTCAGGAATTTCCTTACTCGAGTCATCCTCGATCTCCATTTCTGCAAGTCATAACTGATCCACAAGTATGACTCCGACAAAAACTAAAATTTAATACATAACCCTGAAATCAAATTGTCAATAGCAGGCTCCCCCACTTAGATTTAAGCTGCAATTATATAAACATAGAACCTGTAAGGATTTCTCCTTCTCAATTACCATGATCTAGCACCGTTAACCCGCCAGGCTTCTCAAAGTCTTTGGTTATGCTTTTGATGAATATTCTGAATCACCAGCCACAGTCACACACTCGACCTCTTACCGGGTAGTAAGTAATATTCCTCCCAGAAGCTTCATTAACATCACGTCACCGCTAACTGCTCACAAGAGATAATCCACTCATGGAATTCCTTATCGGCATCTTCCAACGACACTCCACTGGGTGCAACGGCCACATAATCAATAAATTCTCCTGAGCTCATGCTCGCCCACTCTTCTTCACAAATAAGTAAACTTTCAGTTGATGTCAAAAGAGAAAGTTTAACAATACCTTCCGAACTCAAGTCATATTGCACCTGAAACGATAATCAGATCTTCACATCCCTCTTCATTTCAAACAAACTCATTTTTACCATATTCAATCTTTTTTCGTATAGTAACCATCACTCCAAATACAGTCTGTATGCCAAATCACATTCTATCACGATTCCAAACCGTTCTACACCTTCTCAAGGCGCGTGCCTAACCTACCACAGAATCTGTATGCTAATCTGCCACTCTTACTTCGGTTAAACCATCTCCTTTAAGCAATTTCTCAACCTCTACTTCTCCTACTTGACCTGCTAGTACTTTAACCACCGCGAAACACTTCCCGTCGTGTCTTCCCTCATAATTTGCTACCCCACTTTTGCATCAAATCAAAATACATCTTTGTAGCACATGAAGCAATAGATTGTTACCGACCCTAAGCCTCTTCGAAGATCATCTTTCTCGAGCCATCAGCAAATAGAAATACACATTCAATTATAAACCGCTGCACACCGCTATCACTGGCAACCTCCCCTTGTGCACCATTTCATAACACCCTGACCCGAAGGCAAAATCCAAGAAGACCTTAGCACCGGCAGACCATAATGCATTCAAACAAGGACGGCGACACAGCATCACAATGAAAGTTTGACCATGCTCACAAATACCTAGTCTTGTTATTTTAACAACCAAACTTGGACATCTATAGTCCGACTACCTTTCCTGCGCTGAAATTAATTATTAAACCCCTTAATTATGTACTGAGAAATCCTCTCTTCGAGTCATTTGCCACCTCAACACATAACAAGCACCTTACCATTACACCAGTATTGTGCGATAACAACGCATAGCCATCGTAGCAACATGTGCACAGTCTCAAAATCATACAAAAAAATACAGATACTGAGTTGGAATAAAAGAACATTCAAATCGTCTTAACACATCCCCCGGTTACATCATACTCATCAAAAAGCCATTCCACTGCTCATCGAGCCACAAATTTCACTCGTAGGGACATTACAGGACATATGAGTCCAAATGTACAGGTTACAACGGAAGTTACCGAGACTAAGCTATTGTCTAAACCTGGACTCAAGTCCTCCAGACTGGCCCATCACCAAAACACAGAATACATATCTTGAACCTCGTTCATAAAATCCCAAGCCGACGATGCACAGCTGATACCGAGCGCTCACATGCGCATACGAAATGCGTGGAAGGAATTCAAAGAGTTATGTTTCAAGCTGAATCAATTCTGCATGATAGAATACAAGAAAGTGGAATTTTCACCTTGTACATGTAAATCCTAATCACGTACAACACACCATATCTATTATACCATCATGTGACAAGCACAAGAACCCCATTATCAACTCTAAATCACCAGCAAATTACATACCCGGCTAGTTAGAAACATTCCTCTTGCTTCCTTCTAGGAGGGAATCATAATACAAAACACATTTCCCACACCAGTAGAAAATATCCGGTTCACACCATGGCAGAAACAATCAAGAACATTTTAAAATCTGTTTGCACATAACCAATCTATCAAAACTGAATTCCTCTAACTCGACCAAGCCATGTAGGTTACCAAACCCAAGAATATTGCCACCAAAACATTTGTAGAGTCTCACCACATCATAATTACCCCAAAAGAGCCGAACATGCCATTACCATACTAGTCTAGCCTACTACCCAGTGGTCATGTTTACTTGAGTTTCTTCTGAATTATCCTCAAGTTGATGCTTCTCCTTCTCAGAACTCCACGATCCTTACCCAAAGCTCACTACCAGACGTCCTAACATAAAATCGTTTCGCCTTAATGCCCATAAGTTCCTATATTCTTCTTAAGCATCCCCATAAGTAACACAACCGATACGTCCGCACTGAAAATAGCTTATGTGAATTTAAAATTGTTCTTCTTACCCTTTCGGCACTGAATTGTAGAATCCATAGTTATACAGAATTACCGTACTTCCCGATACCATCCAATGTAAGTAATCAATTCTAGTGATGTACAAATTTGAAACATTTTCAATTGCCACATATACATTTTGAATCCATTAGAACCCTCTCGAGAGTCATCCACTCTGCTCAAATCTAATTTGCTGCGCCCAAACGAGCCGAAAGGCACAAGTTCAATTAGCACAACAACCCCCAAATAAGTAGCCATTCCTTAACACCGCCAATCAAATTCATATTTCGTGCGCACTACGTTCTTCAAAATAATAATTTAATCATTCCATGATTCTTGAATTTCAATAAAGTGCCATATGACCCGTATTTAGGAATTTCCTTACTCGAGTCATCCTCGATCTCCATTTTTGCAAGTCATAACTGATCCACAAGTATGACTCCGACCAAAACTAAAATTTAACACATAACCCTGAAGTCAAATTGTCAATAGCAGGCTCCCCCACTTAGCTTTAAGATGCAATTATATAAACTTAGAACCCGCAAGAATTTCTCCTTCTCAATTACCATGATCTCGCACCGTTAACCCGCCAGACTTCTCGAAGTCTTTTGTTAAGCTTTTCATGAACATTCTAAATCACCAGCCACAGTCACACACTTGACCTCTTGCCGAGTAGCAAGTAATATTCCTCGTAGAAGCTTCATCAACATCACATCACCGCTAACTACTCACAAGAGATAACCTACCCGTGGAATTCCTTACCAACATCTTATAATGACACTGCACTGCGTGCAACGACCACGTAATCAGTAAATTTTCTTGAGCTCATGCTCTCCCACCATTTGTATAATTCTGCATTTTCCCTTTTGACATCAACTGAAAGTTCAATAATACCTTCCGAACTCAAGTCATATTGTGTTCGAAACGATAATCAAATCTTCACAACCCTCTTCATTTCAAACAAACTCTTTTCTTCCATATTTAATCTTTCTTCATACAGTAACCATCACTCCAAATAAAGTTTGTAGGCCAAATCACATTTTATCACGATTCCAAACCATTCTACACTTTCTCAAGGTGCGCGACTACCCTACCACAGAATCTGTAGGCTAATCTATCACTCCTACTTCTGTTAAACCATCTCCATTAAGCAGCTTCTCAACCTCTACTTCTCCTACTTGACTTGCTAGCACTTCAACCACCGCGAAACACTTCCCGTCGTGTCTTCCCTCATAATTTGCTGCCCAACAGTTGCATCAAATAAAAATGCATCTCTGTAGCACATGAACCAATAAATTGTTACCGACCCTAAGCCTCTTCGAAGATCATCTTTCTCGAGCCATCAACAATAGAAATACCCATTCAATTCTGAACCGCTGCACACCGCTATCACTGGCAACCTCCCCTCATGCACCATTTAATAACACCCTGACCCGAAGGAAAAATCCAAGAAGACCTTATCACCGGCGGACCATAATGCATTCAAACAAGGACGACGACACAGCATCACAATGAAAATTTGACCATGCTCGCAAATACCAAGTCTTGTTATTTTAACAACCAAAGTTGGACATCTATAGTCCGACTGCCTTTCCTCCAATGCAATTAATTATTGAACCCCTTAATCATGTACTGAGAAATCATCTCTTTGAGCCATTCGCCACCTCAACACATAACAAGCACCTTACCATTACACTAATATTGTGCGATAACAACACATAGCCATCGTATCAACTCGTGCACAGTCTCGAAATCATAAAAAAAAAGATACTTAGCTGGATTTTCGTCATATTCAAATCGTCTTAACACATCCTGCATTTACATCATACTCATCACAAAGCCATTCCGCCGCTCATCGAGCCACAACTTCTACTCATAGGGATATTACCGGACATATGAGTCCAAATGTACAGGTTACAACTGAAGCTACCGAGCCTAAGCTGCGGTCTAAACCTGGCCTCAAGTCCTCCAGACTGGCCCATCACCAAAACACAGAATACACATCTTGAACCTCGTTCATAGAATCCCAAGCTCGGTGATGCACAACTGATACCGAGCACTCACATGTGCATACGAAATACGTGAAAGAAATTCAAAGAGTTATGTTTCAAGCTGAATCAATTCCGCACGATAGAATACAAAAAATTGGAATTTTCCTAAGTGTTTCACAGCCTCTCAAAGATAAGTACAGACTTCTCTGTACCGATCCTCAAGACTCTACTAATCCTACTCATGACTCGTGAGACCTATGTTACCTAGGGCTCTGATACCAACTTGTCACGACCCAAAATCCTAACCTGTCATGATGGCGCCTATCTCGATACTAGTAAAGCTGACAATCTTGATAAACCACAATGTCTTAAAGTTTGAAAAACATAATAATTTGAGTTTAATAAAAGGACTCAAAATTTCCGATACAAACACTTCGAAAACCTGGTGTCACTGAGTACATGAGCATCTAATATGAATACAATTCTTGAAATACATTCTATAATAGTCTAAGACCAAATACAATAAACACGGAGATAGGGAAGAAGAGACAAGGTCCGTGAAACACGATAGCTACCTCAAAATCTCCAGAAAATCAACTGCGCAAAAGAATCAACACCCGCTATATCCATGAACACCTGGATCTCCACACGAAGTGCAGGGTGTAGTATGAGTACAACCAACTCAATAAGTAACAATAACAAATAAGAAACTGAATATAGTGACGAGCTACACAGTTATAGTTCATTTTCAGTAATTCCAGCAAAGAATAGACATGCTTTCAAATCCAGCATTTTAAGTTAAATCAATTCTATGCATTTCAAGTTCTTGTATTCCGGATATAAAATCTTTCAGAAAATTTCACAACAATGACAGATAGCAAATAAGTGCAACAACAAATAAAAAGCAAGTACAGCCTCTCAGGACAACAATCACTCATTAGGCTCCCAGCCCTCAACACTCACACTTAATGGGTACTCGCGCTCACTAGGGGTGTACGGACTCCAGAGGGGCTCCTACATGCCAAGCGCTATAATTCGCACGGAAAACTCACGTGCTATAGTATCATTATCTGGATCCGCACGGACAACTCACGTGTTGCGGACAACTCACGTGGTATAGTATAATATCTGGATGCGCACGAACAACTCGTGTACTGCATGGATAACACACGTGCTATAGTATAATATCTCACAATCAAGCCCTCGTCCTCGCTCATTCATAAATCTCTCCAGTCTCTTGGGCTCTCAAAAATCATGAAATCCTCCCAAACAACAATGATATGATGCATCAATAATGAACAATAGAGACGTTGATAAGATAATCAAGTAATCTGTGACTGAGTACAAAATAGTAATTAAGCAGATAGTTCAACAAGTACACAACCTTTGTGGGTCCCAACAGTACCAACATATAGCCTAATCATAGTTTCTAACATGACTTATAGTCAAATTTCCACAACACATAAAGAGAACATAGCTAACAACAAGTTATTCAACTTTACAGTTTCCACGGGACGGACCAAGTCACAATCCCCTCGGTGCAGGCCCATACGCCCATCATCAAGCATGTGTGTCACCTCCAAAATAATCACATGATACAAAGTCCGGGGTTTCATACTCTCAGGACCAGATTTATAACTGTTACTTACCTCAAACCGCGAAATTCTTATTCCGCTAAGCCTTTGCCTAGTTAATTGGCCTCCAAATGCCTCGAATCTAGTCACAAATAATTCGATTCAGTCAATAAAATTTATTGGAATTAATTCCATAAGAAAATGCAAATTTTCCATAAAAATCTGAAATTTAGCTCAAAAATCGCCTGTGGGGAAAACATCTCAGAATCTGACGAAACTCACAAAATATGTCAACATATCCAATTACAAGTTCAACCATACTAATTTCACTCAATTCCAACTCCAAATCGATGTTCAAAACTCAAAAATTCGTTTTATGAAATTATAGAAATTTCCTTCAATTTCTCTTGAAGATTCGGTATTCTTACACCAAAAATGAATATTATTTCATGAAATATAATCCTAAGGGAGTCAAGAACACTTACCCCAAAGTTGTGTGGAAACATTCCTCTCTAAAATCGCAAAAGCTGAACTCCAAAATCCAAAAATGGTGAAAAATAGGGAAACCCCAAACGTAAAGGGTTCTGTCCAGCACTTTCCCAGATGCGGTCAAAAGGTCGCACCTGCGAACCTCGCTTCTACGGAAAAATCTTACTTCTGGGAGAACAGCTTCGCCAGCCATGATCGCTTCTGCGATGCCTAGGACCGCACATGCGGTCGCGCTTTTGCGCAACATGCACCGCACCTGCGAAGACCCTCGCTTCTGCATATTTATTGTCGCTTCTGCGACCATCGCACCTACTAGACCTTTTCCGCAGGTGCGATCACACCACAACCAGCAAACTTTTAGAAATTCTTCAACTTCGAACTTTGGTATGTTAATCCCTCGAAATTAACCCGAGGCCCCCGGAACCTCGACCAAACATACAAACAAGTTTTATATCCTACTACGAACTTAGTCGAATCCTCAAACCATCTCAAACAACATCAAAAACATGAATTACACAAGGATTCAAACCTAATGAAATTTGAAACTTCAACTTCCACAACTGATGCCGAAACCTATCAAATCACGTCCGATTGACCTCAAATTTTACACACAAGTCACATTTCACATTACGGATCTATTCCATTTTCCAAAATCGTATTGCAACCCCGATACCAAAAACTCAACCACTCGGTCAAACTTTCCAAAATTCAACTTTCGCCATTTCAAGCCTAATTCCACTACAGACCTCCAAATGATTTTCCGGACACGCTCCTAAGTCCAAAATCACCATACAGAGCTATAGTAATCATCAAAATTAAATTTCGGGGTCATTTACTCATAAGTCAATATCCGGTTAACTTTTCCAACTTAAGCTTTCCAATATGAGACTAAGTGTCTCAATCTATTCCGAAATCTTTCTGGACCCGAACCAACTAACTCGATAAGTCATAAATAAACTATAAGGCAGAAATTAAGCAGTAAATGGGGGAACGACACTATAATAATCAAAACGACCAGTCGGGTCATTACATATTTGTGGTTTTAGCATTGTTTGATGTGATTTGAGGTTTCGACTAAGTTCGTATGATGTTTTAGGACTTGTTGGTGTATTTGGTTGAGGTCCAGGGGGGCTCGGGTGAGTTTCGGATGGTTAACTAATCAAATTCGTACTGAAGGAAATACTATAATGTTTCTGTTGCTGGTGTCTTCGCCCTTGTGGACATGGAATCGCAGGTGCGAGATTGCAGAAGCGACCTTAGTTGCACATAAGTGGACTGGACACTTTTGGGCACGAGCCACAGATGCGGAGGGAATTGCACAGATACGTGACTGTATATGCGGTGATACTTATCGTAGAAGCGGGAGGAGTGCAGATGCGGACCCTTGGCTCACACCTGCGATTGTGCAGAAGCGGAAGAAGTTTTGCATGTGCGAGGGATGGCTATTGAGTGTGAAATCGCAGATACGAGAATTTTGTCGCACTAGGGACGCCGCAAAAGTGGCCTTTGGTTCTCAAAAGCGAAAATCGCTTTGCAGAATGCCTTATATTTGAGGGTTCAACATGTTTATCCATTTTCGAATTTTGGAACTCGGTTTGGGCGACTTTGGAGAGAAATGTTTCCACACAACTTGGGGTAAGTATTCTTGACTCCCTTGTGATTATATTTCATTAATTAATATTCATTTTTTGTGTATGTTTATCGAATCTTCAAGAGAAATCAAAAGAAATTTCCATAATTTCATAAAATGAATTTTCGAGTTTTGAATACTCGTAATTAGATAGGTTGTCGGATTTTATGAGTTTCATCGAATTTCGAGACATGGACCCCACTGGCGATTTTGAGTGTTATTTCAAATTTTTGTGGGAAAATTAGTACTTTGATATGGAATTAATTCCTATTATTTGTGTGGTGATGCTGATCACAAAAGCGGGAGGAGCGCAGATGCGGACCCTTGGCTTGCACCTGCGATTGCATAGAAGCGGAGGAAGTTCCGCAGAAGCGAGGGCGGCCTGTTGACTGCGAAACCACAGATGTGAGAATTTTGTCGCACAAACGACGCCACAAAAGCCGCCTTTGGTTCGCAAAAGCGAAAATTGCTAGGCAGAATGCCTCATATTTGAGGGTTCAACATTTTTATCCATTTTTGGATTTTGGAATTCGGTTTGGGCGACTTTGGAGAGGTATTTTTTCACACATCTTAGGGTAAGTGTTCTTAACCCCCTTGTGATTATATTTCATGAATTAATCTTCATTTTTGGTGTATGATTGTCGAATATTCAAGAGAAATCGAACGAAATTTCTATCATTTCATAAAACGAATTTTCAAGTTTTGAATAACGATTCGAAGTCGGATTTTAGTGAAATTAGTATGGTTGAACTCGTAATTGGATGGGTTGTCGTATTTTGTGTGTTTCGTCGAATTCCGAGACGTGGGCCACACTGGCAATTTTGAGTGTAATTTCGGATTTTTGTGGGAAAATTAGTATTTTGATATGTAATTAATTCCTATAATTTGTGAGGACTGAATCAAATTAATTGTGACTAGATTCGAACCATTCAGAAGTTGATACGAACATAATGGAATTTCTGGAGCATTGTTTAGCTTACTCGACATTGGATTCGTCTTGTTCGAGGTAAGTAACTCTTCTAATCTTGGAGCTGAGTGTATTAACCCTGACAATATGTGTTATGTGTTTGGTATTGAGGTGACGCACATGCTAGGTGATGGGCATGCACCGTGTGAACTGTAACTTCGTTAATTCTATGGTACTGTGTAGTTACCAGAACTTATCTGTAATCATGAAATCTCTACGTACTAGAGTTATCGAGCTGTGATTCATATTAGAAACCATGTCTATGCTACATGTTTATTCTATTAGGACCCACTGAGGTCATTACTTGTCACGACCCAAAATTTTTACCTTCGGACTGTGATATCGCCTAACATTTCACTTGCTAGGCAAGCCAACGTTAATAATATTAACCAATTTTTAAACAATCTTTAAATTATTAATAAACAAAGAAACAAATGTGAAAGCAAGGTTTGAAATATAGTGATATAATCCATAAAAAATGGTGTCTAAATACCATCCCAGAATTGGTGTCACAAGTGCACGAGCTTCTAGAATATATACAAATAATGGTCTGAATAAAATAAAGCTATTTGGAAATAAGCACACATCTGAAGAAAAATAGAAGGGGACTTCAGAAATGCGGACGCCATGCAGTTATACCTCAAGTCTCCTCTGGTAGCTGAAATCCAATCAAGTCTATGATACGCCGCTGGGACCAACTCTAAAATCTGCACAAGAAGTGCAGAGTGTAGTATTAGTACAACCGACCCCATGTACTTGTAAGTGCTGAGCCAAACCTCGACGAAGTAGTGACGAGGCTAAGGCGGGTCACTTACATTACCTTTACGCAATATTAGTAACAACAACAATAATAGAAATAAATCAGGTAACTCATTTATAATAATTGAAGCCAACTCAGCAGTCATAACCAATTATATATTCATCCTCCAATATGGACTTTTAATAAGTATGTTGCGGCGTGCAACCCGATCCTCCAATATAGACTTTTAATAAGTCTGTTGCGGCGTGCAACCTGATCCTCCAATATATTCGTTATAATTAATCTTGTTGCGGCGTGCAACCCGCTCCTCCAACATATTTATTTACCAATTCTTATAGAAGAAATTTTTCCAATAAATGTAACAATTAATATAATATTATAAGACAACAGCATGCAATAATTATGATTTAATCATGAAACAAACAATGACAAATAGCAAATTATTATGGAAATCAGGGAGAAAATAGGCAATTTAATATTTAATATGCTAAGTGTCAAATAACAATTAAAACACATAATTCAAATAGCATGTAACAATTAATGCAAGAATTCAAGTAAGCAGACAAACAATTAATTTGACGGCGTATAGACACTCGTCACCTCGCCTATACGTCGTTCACATGCAATTCACATAACAAATAATTTAAGGATTCTATTCCCTCAAGTCAAGGTTAACCACGACACTTATCTCGCTTTGTAAATTCCAATCAATTACTCAACCATAGCTTTTCCTTTTAAATTTGTCTCCAAATGCTTCAAATCTATTCACAAACAATTTGATATATTTAATACTAATCATAGGAATTAATTCCATATGAATTTACTAATTTTTCGGATAAAAATCCGAAATTCATTAAAATATTCGACAGTGGGACCCACATATAAAATCTAGGAAAAACTTACGAAATCCGAACACCCATTCCGAGACGAGTCCAACCATACAAAATTATCCAATTCCGATATGAAATGACTTTCAAATCTTAAATTTTTGTTTTTTGAAGATTTTAAAAAAAATCTGATTTTTCTTTCATAAATTCGCGGATTCATGATATAAATGAGTATGAAATTATGAAATACAATCAATATAGGATAAGAAACACTCACCCCAATGTTTTCCCGTGAAAATCGCCCAAAATCGCCTCTTGAGATTTGGAAAATGAATCAAAAATCTCGTCCAAAATCATTTTGTTCAGCTGTAGGTGTCGCAAATGCGACCTGAGCTTCGCAAAAGCGAAACTCGCAGATGCGAAGAAACACTCGCAATTGCGATGCCCTTCACAATCCCGCTACCTTCGCAAATGCGAAGATTATGTTGCATTTGCGACAATTGGCCCTTCGTAATTGCGAAGATAAACTCGCAATTGCGAAAACTGCTGGTCTAGGCTTTCTTCTCAATTGCAATAAAAACCTCGCAATTGCCATACCTGCTTGGTTCACATTTGCAATGCCTGATCTCGCAATTGCGAGATCAGAGGCCTGCAACAGGTTCAGTTATACAAGCAAACTTTTCTAAGTTCAAAACATCTTGTGGCCTATCTGAAACTCACCCGAGCCCTCGGGGCTCGAAACCAAACATGCACGCAAGTCTAAAAACATCATACGAACTTGGTCGTGCGATCAAATCACAAAAATAACACCTAAAACTATGGATTTAGCACCAAAACGCATGAATTCTTCAAGAACATGTCAAAACAACTATCTTCCCAACCGGACGTTCGAATCACATCAAGTCAACTCCGATTTCTACCAAATTTCACAGACATGACTTATATATTATATTAAACATGTACCGGGCTCCGGAACCAATATACGGGCCCGAGGTCAATAAATCCAACATCAGTAATTTCTTAACAATCATTAAGCTTTCAAGCTTTTAATGTTTCATCAAAATTCCATATCTCGGGCTAGGGACCTAGGAATTCAATTATGGGCATACGCCCAAGTCCCAAATCACAATACAGACCTACCAAAATTGTCAAAACACCGATCCGGGTCTTTTTCTCAAAATGTTGACCAAAGTCAACTCAGTTGAACTTTAAAGCTCTATTTCATATTTTAATCCATTTTCCACATAAAAACTTTCTGAAATATTGTACGGACTGCGCACGTAAGTCGAGGAATGATAAATGGTGCTTTTCGAGATCTTAGAACACATAATTACTTATTAAATTTAAAGATGATATTTTGGGTCATCACATTTTCCATCTCTAAAACAAACGTTCGTCCTTGAACGGAGTTACAGAAAAATAAAAGTACCTGAGCTGGTGAATAAATGTGGATATTTAATCCGCATGTCCGACTCGGACTCCCAAGTATATGCCTCTACCGGCTGACCTCTCCATAGCACCCGAAATGAAGGATAACTCTTAGACCTCAACTGTCGGACCTGCCGGGCTAGAATAGCCACGGACTCCTCCTTGTAAGTCAAATCTTTGTCCAATTGGACTTAGCTGAAATCTAACACATGGGACGGATCACCATGATATTTCTGGAGCATAGACACATGGAACACTGGATGAACCACTGATAAACTAGGTGGTAATGCAAGCCTGTAGGCTATTTCACCCACCCTTTCAAGAATTTCAAAGGGTCCGATATACCTAGGGCTCAACTTGCCCTTCTTTCCGAACCTCATTACACCTTTCATAGGTGAAACCCAAAGAAATATTCTTTCTCCAACCATGAATGCAATATCACGAACTTTACGGCCGACATAACTCTTTTTCCTAGACTGAGTTGTGTGAAGTTGATCCTGAATAATCTTGACCTTATCCAAGGCATCCTGCACCAAATCGGTACCCAACAATCGAACCTCTCCCGATTCAAACCAACCAACTGGCGATCGGCATCGCCTTCCGTATAATGCCTCATATGGAGCCATCTGAATGCTCGACTGGTAGCTATTATTATAAGCAAACTCCGCAAGTGGAAAGAAATGATCCCAAGAACCTCCAAAGTCTATAACACAAGCGTGAAGCATATCTTCCAATATGCGAATAGTGCACTCTGACTGTCCGTCTGTCTGTGGATGAAAGGTTGTGCTCAACTCCACCTGTGTGCCTAACTCCCGCTATACAGCCCTCCAGAAATGTGAGGTAAACTACGTACCTTGATCTGAAATAATGGACACGGGCACACCGTGAAGGCAAACAATCTCACGAATGTAAATTTCAGCTAACCTCTCTGAAGAATAGGTAACTGCCACTGGAATGAAATGTGCTGACTTGGTCAACCTGTCCACAATGACCCAAACTGCGTCAAATTTTCTCTGAGTCCGTGGGAGCCCAACAACAAAATCCATAGTGATATGCTCCCACTTCTACTCAGTAATTTCTAACTTCTAAAGCAAACCACCAGGTCTCTTATGCTCTTACTTAACTTGCTGACAATTCAGACACCGAGCTACATATGCAACTATATCCTTTTTCATTCTCCTCCACCACTAATGTCGCCACAAATCTTGATACATTTTGGCGGTACCTATATGAATAGAATACCTGGAACTGTGTGTTTCTTCAAGAATTAATTCACGAAGCCTATCCATATTAGGCACACAAATACGACCCTGCATTCGTAGAACCCCGTCTTCCCCCACAACAACATGTTTACCATCACCGTGCCGCACCGTATCCTTAAGGACAAGTAAATGAGGATCATTATACTGCCTCTCTCTAATGCGCTCATATAAAGAAGACTGAGTTATTGTGCAAGCTAGAACCCGACTAAGTTCTGAAACATCTAACCTCACGAACTGATTAGCCAAAGTCTAAACATCTGCAGCTAATGGCCTCTCACTAACTGGAATACATGCAAGACTGCCCATACTCGCAGCCTTTCTACTCAAAGCGTCGGCCACCACATTGGCCTTTCTAGGGTGATACAAAATGGTGATATCATAGTCTTTCAACAACTCCAACCATCTTCTATGCCTCAAATTAAGATCCTTTTATTTGAACAGATACTGAAGGCTACGATGATCAGTAAATACCTCACACGAGACACCGTAGAGATAATGCCTCCAAATCTTTAGCGCATGAACAATGGTTGCCAATTCTAAGTCATGACCAGGATAATTCTTCTCATGAACTTTTAACTATCGCGACGCATATGCAATTACCTTGCCATCTTTGCATTTACACTACACCAAGCCCAATGTGAGATACATCACAATATACCATATATGATCCTGAAGCTGTGGGTAATACCAACACTGGCATCGTAGTCAAAGCGGTCTTGAGCTTCTGAAAGCTCATCTCACACTCGTCTGACCATCTAAATGGGACAACTTTCTGGGTCAATCTGTTCAATAGGCTTGATATAGATGAAAACACTTCCACGAACCGATGATAATAACCTGCTAAACCCAGGAAACTCCGGATATCTGTAACTGAAGTAGGTGTAGGCCAATTCTGAACATCCTCAATCTTCTTAGGATCCACCTTTATGCCTTCTACCGGTACAACATGCCCCAAAAAGGCAACTGAGTCTAACCAAAACTCACATTTTAAAAACTTGGAATATAAATCATTATTCTTTAAAGATACTGCTCATGCTGCTCTCGACTGCTGGAGTAAATCAAGATATCATCAATGAATATAACCACAAAATAATCCAAATAAGGCTTGAATACCTGATTCATCAAATCCATAAATATTGTTGGGGCATTTGTCAACCCAAATGACATCACTAGGAATACGTAATGCCCATACCGAGTTTGAAAAGCTATTTTAGGGACATCAGATGCCCTAATCTTCAATTGATGGTAACCAGACCTCAAATTGATCTTCGAAAATACCTTGGCACCCTGAAGCTGATCAAATAAGTCATAAATTCTTGGCAGTGGATATTTGTTTTTGATAGTGGCTTTGTTCAACTGCCGATAATCTATACACATCCGCATAGAGCCATCTTTCTTCTTTATAAATAATACTGGTGTACCCCAGGGTAAGAAACTGGGTCTAATGAATCCCTGATCAAGCAAGTCTTGTAACTGCTCTATCAATTCTTTCAACTCTGGCGAGGCCATATGGTATGGTGGAATAGAAATGGGCTAAGTGCCCAGAGCCAAATCAATACAGAAGTCAATATCTCTGTCGGGAGGCATCCCTGGCAAATCTGTAGGAAATACTTCCGGAAATTCACGAACAACTGGTACTAAGACCATAGAAAGGACATCCGCACTGGGATCGCGAATATAAGCTAAATAGGCTAGACACCCTTTCTCTACCATACACCGAGCTTTCATATAAGAAATAACCCTGCCGGCAGAATGACAAGGAATTCCTTTCCACTCTAACCGAGGTAACATCGACATAGCTGGGTTCACTGTCTTGGCATGACAATCCAATATAGCATGATAAGGGGACAGCCAATCCATACCTAAGATAACATCAAAATCTACCATATCAAGAAGTAGAAGATCCACACTAGTCTCAAGATTACCAATAGTAACCACACACGAACGATAGACATGATATACTACAACAAAGTCTCCCACCGGTGTAGATACACACACAGAAGCACTCAGAGAATCACAAGGCACAACCAAATATGAAGCAAAATAGGAGGACACATAGGAATAAGTATATCCTAGATCAAATAGAACTGAAGCATCTCCATGGCAAACTGGAATAATACCTGTGATCACAACATCAGATGAATTAGCCTCAAGCCTAGCTGGAAAAGCATAAAATTGAGGCAAGGCCCCAGTACTCTGAACTGCGTCCCTGGGACGGCCTCTGACTGACTGGCCTCTACCTCTAACGGTCTGACCTCTACCTCTAATAACCTGACCTCCACCTCTAGCTGCCTGACCCCTACCTCTAGCTGGCTGAGCAGGCGGTGAAGCAACCGGTGCCGGTATGATGGCACGAGAATCTTTTCGAGATCTATAACTCGCCAATCTAGGGCAATACCTCCTGATGTGGCCAATGTTTCCATACTCATAACACTCATCCTGATGTCGTGGCTGCTGAAGCTGAAGCTGACCCAAATGGGCCGGATAACCACTGTAGTAACTCTTAAGTGGTGGTGCACTGATAGTAGCTAAATGTGCACTAAATGCCGGTTGCCTAGAGTAATGCATAATAGAACCGTGACTCCCTGAAGCACCTGGAGATATATAAAGTTCTTAATGAAATGTTCTAGGAGGATGACCCCTACCAAATTTACCTCTGCCTCCAGACGAGGCACCACAGAAACCACCGAACTAACGAGGCCTCTTATCGGACCTCTACCCTCTCTCATGTGCAAGAACCATCTCGATCTTCCTTGCGACATTAGCAACCACCTGAAATGAAATCTCACATCCGGTCTCCTTAGCCATCTGAAGTTTGATAGGGTGAGTGAGTCCCTCAATAAACCTCCTCACTCTCTCTCCCTCCATAGGTAGTAAAAGGAGAGCATGACGGGCTAAATCCACAAAACGGGACTCATACTGAGTAATTGTCATACTGCCCTGCTGTAGACGCTCAAATTGCTTGCGGAATTCCTCTTTCAGTATGATAGGGAGGAACTTCTCCAGAAATACCTAAGAGAACTACTCCCAGATAAATGCAGGCGATCCGACTGGTCGGGTCAATGTATAATCTCTCCACCACCTCTTGGCGGAACCCATGATGTGAAATACAGCAAAATCAACCCCATTGGTCTCAACTATACCCATGTTCTGCAGCACCTCGTGGCAGCGTTCAAGATAATCTTGTGGGTCCTCAGAAGGTGTACCACTAAAGTGAACTGGAAAGATCTTGGTGAACTTATCCACTCTCAATAAGGCCTCAAAGTACATGGTGGGCCTATCACCGGTCTGTGCCGCAACAACTGGCTGAACTACCCCAACTGGCGGGGCTGTTGGAGCCTGATTCTGGGGAGCCATCTGCTCCGGAGCGAAAGTAGTGGGAGTTTGTGCTCCTCCCCCAGCCTGTGAGATGGCTGGTGCCACTAGAAATGAACCATTCTAGGCCACGCCCTCCATAAGACTTACTAAACGGACTAGAGCGTCCTGAAGTACTAGAGTGGCTATGAATTCTTCCGGTACCTAAATTGGTCCAACTGGTACATTCTGAACTGGAACCTCCTCCTGAAGGTCCACCTAAGGTTCTTCAACAGGTGCAGCTGCTCGAGCTCTGGACTGAGCTCTACCTCGGCCTCTAGCACGACCTCGGCCTCGACCTCTACCCCTGGCCATAGTTTCCACCGGGGGTTCTGGTTCCTAACCGTCATTAGATGTATTACGTGTTCTCAACATCTGCGAGAGAATAAGAGTATAATGGTTCAATCATCGATGATAGAAAATAAAAATCGCACGACAGAATAAGAAAGAAGTGATATTGTTCCTAAACTTCATAGCCTCTGAGATATAAGTACAGACGTCTCCGTACAGATCCTTCAGACTCTACTAAGCTTGCTCATGACTCGTGAGACCTATGTAACCTAGTGTTCTGATACCAACTGTCACGACCCGAAATTCCAACCTTCGGACCATGATGGCACCTAACATTTCACTTGCTAGGCAAGCCAACATAAGAATAATATTAACCAATTTTTAAATAATTTTTAAATTTACTAACAATAAAGAAAAAACAAATACGTAAGCAAGGTTTGAAATATAGTGAAATAATCCATAAAAATAACGGTGTCTAAATACCATCCCAAAATTGGTGTCACAAGTGCATGAGCTTCTAGAATAAATACAAATAATGGTCTGAATAAAATAAAGCTGTCTCGAAATAAGCACACAGCTGAAGAACAATAGAAGGGGACTTCAGAACTACGGACGCCATGCAGTTATACCTCAAGTCTCCTCTAGTAGCTGAAATCCGAGCAATTCTATGGTACGCCGCTGGGACCAACTCCAAAATCTGCACAAGCAGTACAAAGTGTAGTATCAGTACAACCAACCCTATGTACTAGTAAGTGCTGAGCCTAACCTCAACGAAGTAGTGACGAGACTAAAGCGGGTCACTTATATTACCTGAACCGAATATTAGTAACAATAACAATAATAGAAATAAATCAGGTAACTCATTTATAATAATTGAAGCCAACTCAGCAATCATAACCAATTATATATTCACATCAATTCTGTTGCAGCGTGCAACCCGCTCTCACAATATATTCACATTCAATTCTATTGCGGCGTGCAGCCCGCTCCTCCAATATATTCATTTTAATCAAGTCTATTGCGGCGTGCAACCCGATCCCCAAATATATATATATATATATATATATATATATATATATATATATATATGTGTGTGTGTGTGTGTGTGTGTGTGTATGTCGACTTTTAAATAAGTCTATTGCGGCGTGCAACCCGATCCTCCAATATGGACTTTTAATAAGTTTGTTGCGGCGTGCAACCCGATCCCCCAATATATTCATTATAATTAATCCTGTTGAGGCGTGTAACCCGCTCCTCCAACATATTCATTTACCAATTCTTATAGAAGAAATTTTCCCAATAAATGTAATAACTAATATAAAATTATAAGACAACAAGCATACAATAATTATGATTTAATCATGAAACAAACAATGACAAATAGCAAATTATTATGAAAATCAGGGAGCAAATAGGCAGTTTAATATTTAATATGCTAAATGTCAAATAACAATTAAAACACATAATCCAAATAGCATATAACAATTAATGCAGGAATTCAAGTAAACAGAGAAACAATTAATTTGACGGCGTATAGACACTCGTCACCTCGCCTATACGTCTTTCACATGCAATTCACATAAAAAATAATTTAAGGGTTCTATTCCCTCAAGTCAAGGTTAACCACGACACTTACCTCGCTTTGCAATATCCAATCAATTACTCAACCACAACTTTTCCTTTTAAATTTGTCTCCAAAAGCTTCAAATCTATTCATAAACAATTCGATATATTCAATACTAATCATAGGAATTAATTCCATATGAATTTACTAATTTTTCGTATAAAAATCTGAAATTTATTAAAATATTCGACAGTGGGACCCACGTCTCAAATCTTGGAAAAACTTACGAAATCCGAACACCCATTCCAAGACAAGTCCAACCATACAAAAATTATCCAATTCCGATATCAAATGTACCTTCAAATCTTAAATTTTTATTTTTGGAAGATTTTAGAAAAATCTAATTGTTCTTCCATAAATTTGCGGATTCATGATATAAATGAGTATGAAATCATGAAATATAATCAATATAGGATAAGGAACACTTACCCTAATGTTTTTCCGTGAAAATCGCCCAAAATCGCCTCTTGAGGTTTTAGGTTTTGAAGATTTGGGAAATGAATCGAAAATCCCGTCCAAAAGTCATTTTGTTCAGCTGCAGGTGTCGCAAATGCGAAGGAACACTCGCAATTGTGATGCCCTTCACAATCCCACTGCCTTCGCAAATGCGAAGATTATGTCGCATTTGCGACAATTGGCCCTTCGCAATTGCGAAGATAAACTCGCAATTCCGAGAACTGCTGGCCTAGGCTTTCTTCGCAATTGCAATAAAAACCTCGCAATTGTCATACCTACTTGGTTCGCATTTGTGATTCCTGATCTCGCAATTGCAAGATCAGAGGCCTGTAACAGGTTCAGTTATACCAGCAAAATTTTCTAAGTTCAAAACATCTTATGGCCTATCCGAAACTCACCCGAGCTCTCGGGGCTCCAAACCAAACATGCACGCAAGTCTAAAAATATCATACGAACTTGCTTGTGCGATCAAATAACAAAAATAAGACCTAAACTATGGATTTAGCACCAAAACTCATGAATTCCTCAAGAACATTTCAAAACTACTATCTTCCCAACCGGACGTTCGAATCACGTCAAATCAACTCCGATTTCTACCAAATTTCACAGACATGACTTATATATTATATTAAACATGTACCAGGACTCTGGAACCAAAATATGGGCCCGAGGTCAATAAATCCAACATCAGTAATTTCTTAACAATCATTAAGCTTCCAAGCTTTTAATATTTTATCAAAATTCCATATCTCGGGCTAGGGACCTCGAAATTCGATTCCGGACATACTCCCAAGTCCCAAATCATGATACGGACCTATCAAAATTGTCAAAACACCGATCTGGGTCTGTTTTCTCAAAATGTTGACCAAAGTCAACTCAGTTGAGCTTTAAAGCTCTATTTCACATTTCAATCCATTTTTCACATAAAAACTTTTCGGAAAATTGTACGGCTGCGCACATAAGTCGAGGAATTTTAAATGGTACTTTTCAAGGTCTTAGAACACATAATTACTTATTAAATTTAAATATGACATTTCGGGTCATCATATTACTTTTGTTGCATTATTTGCTTACTTTGCAATGTCATACTTAGTCATATTCATTCTTTGCATATCATATCTCAGTCTCTGTTACTATTTATTGATATATCATATCATCATTTTGGGCTAGTTCATGTCATTGTGAGCCCGAGAGACTGGAGAGGTTGATGATTGAGTGAGACCGAGGGTCTGATTTTGAGATATTGATACTAGAGCATGTGAGTTATCCGTACGGATTTTAACGCTTGGGCTAAAGGAGCCCCTCCGGAGTCTGTACATACCCCTAGTGAGCGCAATTGATTTATATTGAGGGATGGATCTTCCCTAGACATGGATGTTGTCCAAAGCATTTATACCTGGGGATGGATTTTCTCCACGGGCTAGATTGGCCCTACTCAGTACTGAGTGACTGATGGTCAGTTAATGTATATACATCGGAATTGATCTTCCTTGGGCGGATTGGTCATATACAGTACTGAGTGATTGATCTTGATGAGGGGAATGTGTGAGACTGTGAGATTGAGTACTCTGAGAGTGTGAGTACATGAGTTCATCTCTGAGATACGTTGTATTGACATGCACACATGACATGCATCGAGATCTATTTACCTCGTGTTGTACGGTATCACATCATTCATGACTTCTCACACATGTTGACATATGGGCATATGGATGCATTTTTACACTAGCTATCAGGAAAGAAAAATGAAATATCTTATTTATTATTGGAAGGAGTTTTGGGAAAAATTACTGTTTTCAAACTTACTCATATTTTTGGCAACTTCGGTAAATGACTTGGGTTTTCACTGATACACATGAAAGGCAGAACTATTTTCAGAAATCATGATTTAAGATGAACATTTTATCTCTGAGTTACTTCTTTTATTACATGTTTTATGTTGTCATTGACTGTTGTTGGCTATTGGTGTTGGACTCAACCTCTGTTCCATCTCGTCACTACTTTCAACCTATGGTTAGGTTTGTTACTTATTGAGTACATAGGGTCGGTTTGTTACTACACTTCCGCACCTTATGTGCTAATGTTGGTTGCTGATGTTGCTGTGATCGACGAGAGCGGGAATTGAAGAAGTATCTACTTTTCAGTTGTAGCTGCCTCTTGTTCAAGGTAGCCTTAAATTTATAAAAATCTGTTTATATACATTTCAAATATATGATGTATTTATTTCATACCAACATTGTAAATTCTAATCTTAGAAGCACATGATTTGTACTACCAGTCCTTGGGGAATATATAAGATTTAGATATTTTCTTTTGCTTAATTATCTTGTTAAATTACATTGGAATTGGATAGTTGATAACTGACTTACCTAGCGGGTTGGGTTAGGTGCCATCACGACTAGTTGGATTTTGGATCGTGACACTTTCCCTCTCAGGTCATCCACTTGAGAGTATCATACTAGACCCTCCTTGAAACTCCACTCTGATTTAAAATGTGCATGCATCATATTAAACCCGGTATGTATTCAAATGTCATTGATGCATTAATTCACTGGGATGAACCTTGTCCAAAGTCCAAAAGGATTTCAACAATCCCAAAAGACAAAATCATGTTATGTGCAGTACTTGGAGACAACGTTGAACATGTTGACCGTAATTGTGTAAATAGTCAAATCTAGAGAGGGAAAGGGCTAACTTGTATTTGTTTGCAGAAAATTAAGCACAAAATTCCCAAGTTTGGCATGGTCCATAATAGCCCACCCCTGTTGATCGATTAGTGGAATGACCTTGCACCATGTGAAAGAAACCTCATAAGAAGAGTGTTGGGTAATTTGTCCTCTTTGCTGAATATTCAACCAATTAGAGAATTAATTAAGGCAGCCACTATGTTCTGGGATGAGAAGAGAGTTGTCTTCCGATTTGTCAATATAGAAATGGCTTCCCTTCTAGAGGAAATAGGGTGTTTCGCCTAACTTCCATGGGATAGTCTGGGTTTTTTGGTGTCAGAACATCGTGCTCCGCGTAGTTTTCTAAAAATGCTAGGGTTCAAAAAGAATGATGTGTTGGGTTGCCTGAAGACATTCTACATTCCTTTTGAGTTTCTCTATGAGCGGTATGGGCACAACAAGTCATACAGCTTGCATCGTGAGGGATTAGCTATTACCTCTTTGTGATGGGTTCACCGTCGAGTCTACGTCTTCATAGTCTGCTTCCTGGGTTTGCTAATTTTTCTAATGCAGGGAGGAATAATTCGCACTCGATTGGCCATGGTCGCCAGGACCGTGATGGAAGGGATCGAGGGGCGAAAATACACTCTCATCCCTATGATATTATCTGATATGTACCGAGCCTTGGATCAGTGCAAACATGGGTTCGAATATTTCGAGGGTTGCAATCTTCTACTACAAGTTTGGCTGCTAGAGCATTTTCAAAGTGGAAATTACCGCCAGGAGCTCTTACTTAGGCCACTGAATGACTACATCGCAAGTCATCATCCTAATAAGATGACATTTGCTCTGAATAAGTTTGTATAGCCTAGAAATACTGAATAAGTACGTTTCTTACATAATTTGACTAAAGAACAAATGCATTGGATGTTCGAGTGGTTTCCTAGGCGAGAGTTAGTCATCAAGTCCAAAGGGACCACTCATTTGGTGTTGCAAATTACTGTAAATTTGAAATATACTCAAATTTATACTTTGCACTATAATAAGTATCATGTGATAATAGAGATGGGTATAGTGATGCAAATTAGATCACTGGTTTAACCGAATCTAGATAGTCGGTGGAGGACCGATGTCTTGGAATTCGTCCAAACAAACATTCATTGAACGCTCTACAGTGGAGGCTAAGTTTATAGCCTTAGACAAGGCCGGTGAAGAAGTTGAATGGCTCCTAAAATTTTCTTGATGATATTCTATTTTGTCCCAAATCGTTAAGGTCTGGTCTCCTGGATGGATGCAGATGGTATGGGTCAAATGAAAAGTTGAGAATCGAGCGCATTTCCAGTTTTGTTTTCCTAAAATGCCAAAAAATGAGGAACGGTCATGGAGAAGCGATGACTATTGTTCCTTAGGTCATTTTTGATAGGCCGGTCCTTCCCCCGACCAGTGCATAGTGAGAGCTTAGTGCAGTGAGCTGCTCTTTTTAAACATGGTCATTGAGGACTCATATTATTTCTTATGAGATTGAACAAGTTGTATGACGCATTTATGAATGTGTATATTTATAAGTACTTTGAGAACTACTTTATGGAACGTAACCAAAGTTTCCGAGTCTTAGTTCTGTTTACTTTAATTCAATTCTCACAGATTTCAAAGTAGTTACTTTGAAAAAATACAAAAGAGTTGTATACTTATAACCGGTTAATATTTTCGATGGATGGTGTGGAGGTCGAGAATTAGGGTTGAAGGTTGATAGGTAGTTGAGAGTTTCTCCGAGTCATACCAGTAGTATTAGTAATATTCTTATATTTTCTTGTTCCTAGAACTTTGTTATTACATGTTCTATCATTTTACCAATAGTATTAGTACTATTCTAGTATCTCTTATTTCTAGTTTTTTTATTACATGTTGTGTCTTTATTTTTTCTTGTTGTTGTTATTGTTTGTTGCTTCTGTTTTATTGCTCCTTGAGCCGAGGGTATATCGATGACAGTTTCTCTACCTTCACAAGGTAGGGGTAAGGTCTGCGTGCACATTATCCTCCCTAGACCCCACTTGTGGGATTACACTGGGTTAGTTATTATTGTTGTTGTTGATCATGTAATTGAACTCTAAATAAGAAACCAATTACATATTTAGGCTCATGAGCATATGGGTAATCGAATTATGTAATTTGTTCTGGACTAGATATGGACACTATGAGTTTCTAGTGATGTCCTTCGGCTTGACCAACGCCCCAATGGCGTTTATGGATTTGATGAACCAGGTGTTCAGGCCATATCTCATATTGAAAGAAGAAGAAGAAGAAGAAGAAGAAGAAGAAGAAGAAGAAGAAGAAATTTATTTTTAATTTTTATGTTATTGTATCATACATTATTATTTTTTTACACGATTTATTAAAGAAAGAAAAGTAGAGAATGAATTCTAAATGGACTCATGTGCATTCATTCATATTTGTTTGAATTGAAAAACTTGAATATTGACAGGAATGAAATGATTTGGGTGGAGAAATTTCGAGTTTCACCATTAAAAGCGCCAATGTCGCACTTCCGAGAAATTCAATTTCATCTTTGATTTAAATTTTGTGTGAGAAATCAACTGGGTAGTATAGATTCTTGTTGAAAATACTAATACAAAGTTGAATCCAAAGTTTGGAGACGGTTGAATTTGATTTGCTAGGGAAAATCAAGCGAAGAAGATGAGCGGGGTCTTTTGATCTGTACTGGGGTTTGATTCAGAGATGTAATTGGCCGTTTTCCAACAACGATAGGAATTAGGAGGGAGGCGGTAAAGAATAGGAAAATATGAGAGGAGAGAGAAAGGAGGCTGGAAAGACGCCTGTTGATTCAATTGTATATAAATTGTAAGAAATATTTGGTTATAACGAGTATATTTGAAACTTTAGAAAAATTGATAAATAAATTTAAAATATGGTATAGGAGCGAAAAAAATCCACTTTTTAATGACAATACAAAGTGTGCTAGCCGAGATCCTAGAGTAACCTTTCGGAAGGCCCGGCACAGTTACTTTTTCTCGGCTTAACATCAATTTGTATGACTTTCTTGTTGGTATTCTTATTGGGCTAGGCTAGATTCATAACGAAAAATGCCTCTTATTACTTAAAGCTTAAACAAAGAGTTCAAACATTAAGCTGAGTTCCAAATAAGACGCAGAGGAGAGTAGGATTCCTCTCTTACATTGCAGTACTAACAGTGTTGAATCTGATCTACTACATTTGAAGCCAAGATGATAGATAGAATTCATATCATTTCATTTAAATTCTGGAATAGTCAGGTAGTACACTTGGTAAGTTTTATTATTTGGAATCATTACATTTTTGGGCCGCCCTAAAAAAATGTGTGTGTGTGTGTGTGTGTGTGTGTGTGTGTGTGTGTATATATATATATATATATATATATATATATATATATATATATATATATATATATATCAATGTATATATTTCATATATTTGGGCTACCGCCTGTAACTATTTCGGCTGACGGGCCAAATATTTTTTTTTAAATTTTGTTTAACCATCTAATGGTTGGATTCATTGACCCCACTACTCCAAATTCGCGTGTATGGCCCAATTAAGGAGAAAGTACTCCTTGCAGGAATTTTTCATTTCCGGAACTCAAGCCAGACACCTATATGGTAACTGCTCCTTTTAACGTGACATGTTATTCTGTAGTCCCAAAATCAGGCAGTGTGTGCGGCTGCGAAACTTGAAAGGGCACAAAAGCGAGAAAGTCAAGGGTGTAGAACTAGAATTTAACCCCCACAGCTTCCTCAGGAGCAAGCAGACATTGCTTTACTCCAAAATATAATCAAGCTCGTCGTGCCAATATGAGCTCACTCATAGTGATGATGATAACATTTTTTCAATGCCAAAAAACCTCCGTCACCCTTTTTGTTTACACTACTAATAAATGACTCCAAATACTAATACTACTTATTACTCCCATCAATAAATTCCTAAGGCCGCGACCAATATATAAACAATTATTTATGGTCTCATGTACATAGTGGAGTCACTTGACTATCTAATGACTCCGTTTTGTTTATCTTTTGCTTCGTATATCTCGTTGATAAGGTTAATGTCATAAAAGTAGTGTAACGACCCCACTTGGCATTTTAAAAATTTATGCCTCGTTCAGTGACTTAAGATCTCGTGCAATTTCGTAATCTGTATTATGACTTGTGTGTGTAGTCGAGTTTCGTTTTCGGACCATTCGGACAATTCTTATTTTAGAAGCTAAAATGAAGAGACTTAACCGGAGAGTTGACTTTTGAGCAAACGACTCTTGGATTGAATTTTGATGATTTCAATAATTTCGTATGGTGATTTCGGACTTAGGCGTATGTCCGGAATTTGATTTGAAAGTCCGTAAGAAAATTCAACACATTTCGGCAAAAAGTTGGAAAAATGATGTTTTTGAAATATTCATAAATTTTGCCGTAAGTCGATTGTTTCATAATGAGGTCGGATTTTGATTCCGGAAATTGGAATAGTTCCATTATGTCATTTATGACTCGTGTGCAAAATTTAAAATCATTTCGGATTGAATTAATACATTTCGACGCAAATTATAGAAGTTGAAAACTTAGAAAACTCATAATTCGATTCGAGGCGCGACATATAATTTCAGCATTGTTTGACGTGGTCTGAGGCCTCGACTAATTTCATATTGTCGTTTAAGTCGTGTTGGTATATTTGGTTAAGGTCTCGGGCAGCTCGGATGAGTTTTGGATCGAATTTGGACTTGTTTAAGCTGCTAGAATTTCTGTCGGAGGAAACTGTTTCTGGGCAGTAACTGGTGCAATGGCACCTGCGAAATTTTGGACGCAGGTGCGATGTCGCAAAAGCGACACCTTGCATCGCAGAAATGAGGATGGCTGGACTGGAGGGGGATCTTCGCAGAAGCGTAACATGGCACGCTTCAGCGGCCTCGCAAAAGCGAAAATTGGCTTCGCAGAAGCGATGGGCTGCTCGCACTTGCTATTGCGCAGAAGCGGACATTCTGCCACATGTGCGATGAATCATCTAGGCAGTGCACTTCGCAGATGCGAGGTTTGTCTTTGGACAGAATATTTAGGACCAAAATGGTCAGTTTCTTCATTTCGTTTTTGGAGTTTGAAGCTCGGTTTTTGAGCGATTTTGGAGGAGTTCTTCACGACCTTGACTTGGGTAAGTGTTCTATAACCTAAAGTGATTATATTTCATAAATTCATGGTTATATTCATCATTTATTTCAGATTTAATTGAAGAAATTGAGAAAAATTGTGAAATATTCCAAAAATGAAAACTGTATATTTGGAGGTCGAGTTTTTGTGGGAATTTGATAAAATTTGTATGGTTGGACTCGTGGTTGAATGAGCGTTCATATTTTATAACTTTTGTCGAGTTCCAAGACGTGGGCCCCATGGGCGATATTTGAGTTAAATTTCGGATTTTTGTTGGCAAATTAGTATTTTCATATGGAATAAATTCAATAATTTATATTGACTGAATCGAATTAATTGTGACAAGATACGAGGCTTACGGAGGCCAATTCGCGAGGCAAAGGCACAACGGAGTAAAGAATTTCACGGTTTGATGTAAGTATCTTGCCTAACCTTGAGTGGGGGAAATACCCAGTAGGCATTGAGTCTTATGTGAAAATTGTATAATTGAAAGCCATGTACGTGAGGTGACGAGTACGTACTTGGTTTATATGTGCAAATTATATCAGTTGAAATTCGTAGACATCCTTATGTAATTGGAAATTGTTGGAACATAGTAAATCCTTGAATTGTTATGCCTCATTCCTTGTTTGTCGAATTTATATTTTATATGATTATTTGGTGTTACTGTCACTTGGATTTTTATGTGAATTCCGTGTATTTGTTGATTTGATATTTCTTGGAATTAATTTCATTATGGATTTTCCGTCTACAAATAATTAAATAAATAAGCTTAATATATATATATATATATATATATATATATATATATATATATATATATATATATATATATATATATATATATATATATATATATATATATATATATATATATATATATATATATATATATATATATATATATATATATATATATATATATATATATATATATATATATATATTTCATCTTTGTTGTTGTTTTGAGGTTTTATATACGTTGTGCGGAGCCTTGGGCTATTTGTTGAGAAATTTATTGATTTTGTTATATCTTTGAGATTGGTTGTGGCATATGGGCAAATTGTGATATAAATTATTGTATTGTGTTATCGTGATCATATTCAGTGTTAAATTGTGAAATATTTTTCTGTTGAGTTGTTCACCCCCGGATATATTTTGTTAAGATTTTGTGCACATTATGGTCGAACCATGGGCTCATTATTGTGAAAAAATAATGTATTGTTGATTTTTATGGCAAGTTGTAATATTTGAGCACTTGATGTGAAATTTGTGATATGTTGTAATATTTGAGCATTTGAGGTGTAATTTATGAGATGTTGTGATATTGGCACGTGATTTTGTGGGGAGGTTTGTTCGGGTGTTTGCACGAAATTTATATCGTGCTATTGTTACTATTGATATATGCACATGCGGCATGACAAGGCGGGCTATATATGTGGGTAGTGCATGTGGTGAGACAAGGCGGGAATATTATTATGCGTGTGCGACAAGACAAAGCGGGCATTTACTTTATTATTGCGCATGTGGCGAGACAATGTGGGGTATTTCGAGGATTGATTTGTGATGACTTGTGATGGCCTGGGGGGGGGGCATTGTTGTTGTTGATATTTATGATTTGGGACTATGAGGGGGTACCTCAGGAGTGACCTTTTGTTGATATTTCTCTACGGCTACACTTGCCTTTGGTTATTTTATTTTTCCGTAATATGTAAATTCATGTGTTCTCCGTGATGTATTATTTGACTTAATATTAAGTGTTTTGTATTTCTTGTAGTATTGTGTTGGCTTTGGTTTTTTTCATACGAGACTCTGAGTATTTGTATTTCTGGGGTTTTACTTGTTCTTGATGATTGAGCTGTTTTAAAAAAAGAAAAGAAATTACTATTATGTTTTAATTTAATAAGTTTTACATCCATACCAGTAGCTTATCTGATGTTTTATTTTAATTGAAATGTCATTTTTCTTCACTCAAACCATTTCTAAAATAAATCTACTTCTTTGTTAAATTCTTACTTGGTTTAAAGGTTGTAACCTTATTTTATTGAAAATAAATTGATCGTGCAGATTTTATGTATTGATATTTTTGGCGCAAGAGTTGTCCATGAGGTTGTGATAGAGATACGGGCACGAGGTGCCGTGAGAATACGAAAGGGGGCTGAGTCCTGTATTTTTATAATTTTGAGATAAGAATAATTATATGTGAAAGATTTATATTTGAGGGACTTGTTTAATTTGTTGTACTTGTGTTTATTATTCGTCTGAGTAATAATTATGGTGTTCTTGCTACCTTGTTGTTTACATCACTAGTTGATTATTGTTGCTATCACTGCTATTTGCTTTCTATTATTTTTGTATACAATATTGCACAGGTTATTAGACTACTGAGTGTCTTGACCGTACCTCGTCACTACTCTACCGAGGTTAGTCTTGATACTTACTGGGTACCGACTGTGGTGTACTCATACTACACTTCTGCCCAATTTTGTGCAGAGCCAGATATTGAAGATATCGGACTCAGACAGAGTTAGTGTGTTGATCGCAAGGATTCCAGGTAGAGCTGCTTGGTCGTCCCAATCCCTTGGAATCTTTTCATTTTACTGTACTGTCAACTCTTATTCGAAAAGTATTGTATATTTGATCCTTATGATCATTACATGTATTCAATTAGAGTTCGTGACTCAGTAATACCAGTCTTAGGAGGTTGTTATTATTATTTCCGTTGTTGGTTTCAACACTTGTATTAAATTATATGTCAAAATAATGGCTCGAAATGTAATTATAATCGACTTACCTAGTCTTAGAGACTAAGTGCCATCACGATGCCTGTGGTGGGATTTTGGGTCGTGACAGACCCGACCAGTCATTTTGAGCAATTGCATTCCGTTTAGCAGTTGGAAGTCTTCAATAGCTTCATATGATGTATTATAACTTGTGTGAATCGTTGGTTTTGGCTTTCAGGTGATTCAGGATCGATTCGGAAGAAGGATTCTCATGTTAGAAGCTTTGAGTTAGAAGAGTTGACCAAGTTTGACTTTTGCATATTTGACCTTGGATCGGAGTTTTAATGGTTCTGTTAGGTCCGGGTGGTGAGATTGGACTTGAGCATATGCCTGGATTTGCATTTGGATGTTTCTTGAAGGTTTTGGCACTAATTGGCAAAAGTTGGAAATTTGGAGTTTTGGAATGTTCATAAGTTTAAACGGAAGTTGACTTTGTTGACACCGAGTTTGGATATTGGTTCCGGAGAGTTGGAATAGGTTCTTTATGTCATGTGGAACTTGTGTGCAAAATTTGATGTCATTAAGAGTTGAATTGATATGGTTCAGCACGAGTTTTGGAAGTTAAATGCTTAAAAGTTCATTTAGTTTGATTTGAGATGTGATCCGTGCTTTTGATATTGTTATGTGTGATTTGAAGCCTCGAGTAGGTCTGTGTTATTTTTTGGGACTTGTCGGTATGCTCGGACAGGGTCCCGAGGGGATCGGGTGAGTTTCAGATGTGGTTCAAATAATTTCGGATGGTTTTTGCATTCTTGGTTGCTGGTGTGTTCGCAAAGCATCATGATCGCGAAGTAGGGAACGCGATCGCGTACAGTAATTCTGGAGCTGGGTATCTTCTATTTAGCGTTCGCGAATATTCAACCGTGCTCTCCTAGGTTGGTGGAGCTTTAGCATCGCGCACGCACAAGTGGTTACACGTCCGCGTAGAGTAGAGCTAGGTTGTGCAGGTCTTCATGACTTCTTCAACGTGTTCACACTGTTGCATCCGCATTCGTGTTAGTCTGTGCAGATGTTCATCGCAATCGCGAACGTAGGGATGCGTTCGTGTAGATATATTCGAGGCTGAGCATTTTGTGCTTCGCGATCGCGAAGCTGGTCCCGCGATCGCGAAGAGTATACCCGGGCAGTGCAGATAAGTACTCTATTTCGTACTTGAGTTATTTTATCACATTTTGAGTTGGAGAGCTCGAATTTGGGCGATTTTGGAGGTAATTTTCACCGTCTGGATAGGGGTAAGTGTTCTCTACTTGGTTTTGATTATATTTCATGAATCTATCTTCGATTTTGGCATTTGGATTATTATTTTTAATGAAAAATTGGGGGGTTTTGTCTAAACATTCCTAAAGTGAAGTTTTGGGTTTTTAATATCGATTCAGATTCGGATTTGAGTGAAATTAATATGGTTGGACTCGTAATTGAATGGGTTATCGGATTTTGTGAGTTTTGTTGGGTTCCGAGGTAAGGGCCCGGGTGTGACCATTTGGTTGACTTCGAATTTTTTCTACTAATTGCCATTATTTGCTACACGCGAGGCTGATGCATATATGAGGTGACAAGTGTATATGCATGTGCCAAGGTTAATCATGATCAGGAGTAAATTATACGATTAATTGTGCTTTGTAGAATTACGTGACCTTCTTGTTCATGTCTTACTTGACTTTTAGATTACTAAGAACCTTGAAATTAAATGCTAGAAACGAAGATTTAGCTTATTATAACTTGATTAAAATTTGACGGATTTTTGTGAAACTATTGAAGTGTTTAATTTGGTCATCCTTATGCTTAATCACTAATACATCGCTACGACTATTATTCATGGGATATTGGATTCTATATTGAGTTGAAGATCATTTTTGAGACTTGTTAAAATACTTTAAATAAGGTTCTTCGGGTTTATTGAATTGTTATTGGCATGAAAGTTGTGATTGATGTTCATTTGGAATATTCGTTCAATTACTCTCCTTGATGTTCTTTATGCTTCCTACCTTACACGTAATTACGTATACGTTATCATGTGAGGAAGACTGTAAAGCATAAAGGGTGTTTCCGTGCCATTTCATTTACATTATCATGTGAGGATGTTAGTAAAAGCACGAAGGGTGATGCCGTGCCATTTTATTTACATTATCATGTGAGGATTTACATTATCATGTGAGGAAGAGTGTAAAGCACAAAAGGTGTTACCGTGCCATTTCATTTACATTATCCTGTGAGGATTTACATTATCATGTGAGGTTGAGATTAAAAGCACGAAGGGTGATGCCGTGCTATTTTATTTACATTATCATGTTTTTATATTATCATGTGTTCATGGCACGAAGGGTGTTTCCATGGAGGCGAGGATGAGGGACATGCATCATGTTGTTATAACTTTTCCTTGTGTATACATTCATGCCTTTACCTTGAGCTATTACTGTTGCACCTATGTTTTCTGTGTGATGTGTCGTTGTTGCTCTGTCTTTGTCCTCTATCTCAATTACTGTTGTGTTGTCCATGCCTTATATCTGTTTAGCTTGCAAATATAATATTTTCCTTCTTGTTATTATATCTACATCCATGCCATTTCTTATTTGTTGCACTTTTATATAAGCCTTCTACCATGTTAGTTATTCATGTCTTCTATTTGTTAGCTCATGAAGATTATGCTTTCCCTCTTGTTTATTATCTACATCTAGGCTTTCTACCATGTTAGTTAGTAAAATTTATGTTCTTCTTTCCTAATTGTTGTCATTACTTCTATGCCTTTTACCTAGTCTGTTACCGTTGTCCATATGTACTGTCTTTTTCGTTATTTCTACCTGTGTATTTTCTCACTTTGTCATTACTATTATTGGCATTCTTTCACCTGGTTGGTATTATTATATGCATATTTGGTGAGGATGAGATAAATGCACGAAGGGTGTTGCCATGCCATTCAATTTGATATCTTGAGTACATTTCTCAAACTATGGAAATTATGGATTTACTATCGTGGTTTGTTAGTTATCTCTCTAAGGAAGGGATTGGTCGTGATATTGAGGAATATTAAAATATGATTTCTTCTAGTAACCATTTACTGCTTCGCATATTTATTTCTTGTACTCTTTTCTATTATGTTGTAGTATTGTTCTATTACTAGTCTATTGCACAGGTTATATCAGTAAGTATCTTTTAACTAAAAAGCCTCATCACTACTTCACCGAGGTTAGTCAAGATACTTATTGAGTACATTGAGTCAGTTGTACTCATACTATACTTCTGCACCTTGCATGTAGAACTTAGAGCGGAGCTGCGGTGGATGACGGAGCTGACTCTGAACATGTTCGTTCCTTCCGGGTGTGTCTACCACTTCTCCCTAGATAGTTTTATAGTTGAATTATGTTTATGTACATTTCAAACATAAGTTGTATCCATTTCATATCGTTTTTGCAATAATCCAGTCTTAGTAGCACATGACTTATACTACGATTCATTGGGATATTGTATGGAATCAAGATATATCATTCTTTGATCACCTTTATTTTATTACAATTGTGTTAACTGTTAATTAGCTGACCTAACGGGTTGGATTAGGTGCCATCATGACTAGTGGATTTTGAGTAGTGACAAGTTGGTATCAAAGCACTAGGTTCGTACATTCTACGAGTCATGAGCAAGTGTGTAGTAGAGTCTTGTGGATTGGTATGATGACGTCCATACCTATCTTCGAGAGGCTACATGGCCTTTATAAAAATTTCTCTTCTTTCTTTCCTTATCGTGCGACCTTGTTTCAACTTAAAACATACGATTTTGATTCATTCTATCCGTTCATATACGATGTTTCACACTTTGCATTATCTATGTGTCGATGGTTTGTGATGATGCAGATAGATTACGAAGGGCTCTGGTTGCTTGATTATCATCGTGATGTGCTGTCTATTTTTGGGAGTAGATATAATGTTAGATGTTTCAGTCGTTCCTTTATGGTACGAAGCAGAATCTTGTATTCGATTGGTAAGCACGGACTTGAGAAGACTAACTGGTTGCCTAGTTATTGTGATTATGGTGGGTTCATGGTAAGGTGTTGATTTGAGTATTGCTGGGGGTTAGGTCCTGCGTGATGAGTTTGGATCTTGTGTTTCATATGGGGTTTCCATTCGATGGAATGCATATATTATTATTTCAGAGCATTTGGGGAAGTTTGCTTGACTATTACAATGATGGATAAGCACTTGGTAGAGTCTTCGGAGTATTCTATGACTAGTGTTTCATGGGTTTTTGAAGTATTCAGCGAAATAGTCGTGCAGGATTGGTGCAACTATAAAGATATGGTACTTTGGATTACTGATGATGTGTTCTATGGCTTCGAGCATAGTGGGGGAGTATGCTATTGACGATCGGATTGCAGAATCATGTGTTGTGTCAGCTTCCGAGCAGAGGGGTTGCTCGATTGTTTCTTTGAATAGTCATGTGCTGGTGAAGCGCGGGTTGCTCAGTGCGTATTAGCTGTGTATCGAATATCCGAGTAAGGTGAGTGGCTATCGAGAAGGTTCTGATGAGTTGCAGATCATATATGACACTTAAGGACTTCTGAATTTGTGAATGAATAGGGCTTGAGAGGTAGTGAATGATAACCGGATCTTCGGTATTTCTATGTCAAGGATGATTCTACACGGCGATATTAGAGAGATGCAAGAAACGACTTTGGATTTGCAGAAGGTTCATTCAGAGCGAGCATATCGAATTAAGTCTACGTGACCCGATTAAATTAGGGGAGATCAGTTCTGATGAGTTGATCATATGTTAATGAGTTACGAAGTATTCGCCATGGTTATGGCCACGACCGGAGTTGATGTTTTCTACATGTATAGAAGTTACATTGCGTGTGGCAATGTTTTACTGGATTGAGTTAAATAAAAGGTTCTTGGTTGATAAGATGTTCAATTTGCTCGTGGTTTAGAGTTGATTATGAGGTTTTCGTATTTTCACGAATGGGCATGTTAGTGGCGGCGCGCCGTGTGGGGTTGAAAGTTGCGAGTTCAAGGTTGCGGTTTAGTTTTGAAGGGAAGGATATCAGTTCTTGATAGCATGGAAGATTTCAGATGTTTAGCAGAATGCTGGCACTATTTGATGTCACCAGAGGAGAGTGCGCATGTTGGCAGGTGCATTGTGTTTGACTTGTGTGTATTTTTCGGTAAGGTGATGGGGTATGAGCGGCGTATCATCCATTTAAGTACTTGTGTTGAGAGTGGATATGGATATTCTAGTATTCATGAGGTTCAGAGACTGGATGTTCTCGTAGGCAGACTATTCCTTGATTGCGAATTTGCGAAGAAAGTTGAGGAATGAAAATTGATGGTATGTGTTATGAAAATTTTGCTATGGACTTTTGGAAGGTTAGTTACCTATTTGAGAATGATCTGAATTCGGTTTTGGGATCATTTGTGAGCCTAATGAGAATGTGTATTCTGTATCGGATCGAATTTGCTTACTCTTGCGCGGCTGTTGCCACAGGTATATCCTCGGGCGGAATGGATGTTATTCGCGCCTGGGTCTATGTTGTGTGTTTGTCTCTTATACTATGACGGGTTGTGAGGGTTACATGATAAATAAGGAGGCTACTGAGCATGTTAAGCAGACAGGGTAATTTTAACATTTTCCTATGAATTATTTTCAACAAAGTGAAAGCAAAATACACAAAATATACATGAGGAGTTACATCTCATCACATTACCGTTGCGGCGTGCAACCCAATCTAATCATATCAATCCACATAGGAGTACCTATCGAGCCATAATGTTGGGCTCACTGATCACATGTGCATCAATATCAAGCACGATAGTGTGAACAAATATAACTGTGAGGAGATGATTAGGCACAAACAATAATGAGAAATGCATGCACAACTATGGTGCAATAAACAAGTTATCATCATGAGGGCCATCTCGCCCATAACTAAGGCCACAACGGAATTACAATTGCGTGCGAATAAACTTTCTTACTATTATCTATCATGTATGAATTATTACTTATTTGGTATACGGACCGTGTTGTGTGGAACTCCATTTGGTTTCTGGTGTGACTTGTCGGATGGGATGCTTGTATTGGCAGATATGAGATTTCTAGACCTAAGTTTCGCACTATCGTATTGGGACAGGGAATACTTGGAAGAATGATACCATATTTTCGCTAAGGATTTGGGCAATGGCCCTGGTCGGGCGAGTGAGCTTCTTTGCTTATTGATCATAGGATTGGTTAAGAGATTTTGCGTGTTTATTTCATCATCAGCTGAGTAAGAAGGTTTTGAACAAGGTTTTATTTGATATGAGGTTTACTACCAGTACTGGATTTGTTTTTGGGCAGCTATGGTGGTCGGCAGTTATTGCTGTGAGTATCTGAGTGATGTGGTATATCACGTGATTACATCTTGGGTTATGGTTATGGCTTGATGCAACTTGTTCAGACTTGAACAGTGTGTAGATATGAGATTCGGGTCTTGTAATGAATTTCGGGTTTTGGAAATTAGGCTCTAAGGTTTAAGGATTAAGGTTGAAGTATGGATCTCCAGTTATGTTGTGTTGGCAGGCTTATATGGAGCGGGGTGACGTGAGATCACCCCCGGGTATGTGCATGGCAAAGTTACTATCACGACCCAAAATTTTTCACCGACGGGACCGTGATGGCGCCTAACATTTCCCTTGCTAGGCAAGCCAATATTAGAGAATCATTTACCAATTTTTTATTTCAATTCAGTAATTAACATTAATTAACTACAACGAAAAATAACAAGTGCGGAATATCATAAATCTATATTAATTACTACCACCCGGATATGGAGTAACAATTCACGAGCATTCTAGAATTTACAACAAGTAATAGTCTGAAAGAAATTCAATTGTCTGAACGAAAGAAAATAGTAAGACATAAAAGATAGATGGGGACTTCAAGATCTATGAACGCCGACAGATCTACCTTGAGTCTCCGAACAGCAGACTAGTAGGAAATCTCGATCAACCAGAGCCGGTATCAAAATCTGCACAGAAAGTGCAGAGTGCACCATTAGTATAACCCACCCCATGTACTGGTAAGTGTCGAACCTAACCTCGGCGAAGTAGTGACGAGGCTAAGACAAGACACTCACATATAACCTGAATAGTATAATCATGCTAGAGGCAATAACAATAAGTAAAATAATAATGCAGAAATAATGGGAGGGGACCATACAGTGGGGGAATACAACATAAAGAGTGAGAATACTGAAAGGACATAATTAAATCGAAAATCCTTAAATGAATTGAGCAATCAAGACAGCAAGGAAAACTGCACGGTATCACCCTTCGTGCTTTTACTCTCTTCCTCACAATATAAATAAATTATGCACGGCATCACCCTTCGTGCTTTACACTCTTCCTCACAATATAATTAAATTATGCACGGCATCACCCTTCGTGCTTTACACTCTTCCTCACAATATAATTAAATTATGCACGGCATCACCCTTCGTGCTTTACACTCTTCCTCACAATATAATTAAATTATGCACGGCATCACCCTTCGTGCTTTACACTCTTCCTCACAATATAATTAAATTATGCACGGTATCACCCTTCGTGCTTTACACTCTTCCTCACAATATAATTAAATTATGCACGGCATCACCCTTCGTGCTTTACACTCTTCCTCACAATATAATTAAATTATGCACGGCATCACCCTTCGTACTTTACACTCTTACTCACAATATAATTAAATCAATAACAACGGATAGAGAGAAATTTCACAAGAAATCAATATTTCATAAATGATTACTTTCACAATTTAACATCTTAACCTCGAATCAACATTCACAATTTTATCGACCTTGGTGGAACCGGATACAAGTCTTCCAACATTTCAACAAAAACAATAAGCAGGGATGGCAAGATTTAAGACTACAAAATTTCAAGAATGGAATTTCACTCACATGATATGACTCGACCACAATGTATAGATGCTCGTCGCCTCAACTATACGTCGTATTCAACAACAAAACACTTAGCAAATACTCACACAATACCTATTCCCTCAAGCAAAAGTTAGACACGACACTTACCTCGCTTCGAAGGTCACTAAATACTCAATCACAGTTTTTCCTTTGGAATTCACCTCCGAACCACTCGTATCTATTCAAAAATGACTCAATAACATCAAATATTGCTAAAGGAATCAATTATATTACTTAAATTAAATTCTTCCAATTTTTGTTCCAAAAAGTCGAAAAATCAACCCCGAGCCCGCTTGGTCAAAATCCGAGGTTCGGACCAAAATCTTTTTACCCATTCACCCCCGAGCCCGAATATGTAATTAGTTTTGGAATCCGACCTCAAATTGAGGCCTAAATCCTCAAATTCCCGAAATCCCTATTTTCTACCCTAAACCCTAATTCTACCATGAAAACTCTAGATTTTTAGTTGACAATTCAAGAAATTAATGGGTAATTGAAAGAAAATGGTTTAGAATCACTTACCAACACTTTGGGGAAGAAAATGGCTCTTGAAAATCGCCTTTACCCGTTTGGTTCTTGAAAAATGTTGAAGAAATGGCTTAAACCCGTGTTTGATTCTGTTTTATGCACTGGGCGACAGTGTGCATCGCTTTCCGAGGCCACTGTCACGTTCGCGAAGGGTACTGGCTGCCAAGCCTTCGCGTTCGCGAGACCCAACTTGCGTTTGCGATGGTTATGCCCCCCTGGCATTCGCGTTCGGGAGACGTTGCTCGCGTTCGCGATGGTTACACCCCCTGAACTTCGCGTTCGCGAGACATTGCTCGCGTTCGCGATGCAGGAATGACCAACCCTCCCCCAGGTCCCCAAGTGCTTCGCGTTAGCGATGAGCAGGTCGCGTTCACGAAGGGTAAATTCCCCCATCACTTCGAGTTCGTGATCAAGCCTTTGCGTTCGCGAAGAAGAATTCTCATCCTCACTGGATTACGCTTCGCGTTCGCGAGAGTGCCTTCGCGAATGCAAAGAAGGACATGCCAGAACACAGATTCTGCACAAAAAACAAGATTTCCAAAGTCTAAAACACATCGTGGCCTATCCGAAACTCACCCGAGCCCTCGGGGCTCCAAACCAAACATGCACACAAGTCTAAAAACATCATATGAACTTGCTCGCGCGATCAAATCGCCAAAATAACACCTAGAACTATGAACTTAGCACCAAATCAAATAAAATTCTCATGAACACTTTAAAATTCATAACTTCTCAACTGGACGTCCGAATCATGTCAAATCAACTCCGTTTCTCACCAAATTTCACAGACAAGTCTTAAATATCATAATGAAACTGTACTGGACTCCGGAACCAAAATATGGACCCGATAATAACCATGCCAAATATAAACCAATTCTTAGAAACAATTAATTTCCAAACTTTTAATTTTCATCAAAAATTCATAACTTGAGCTAGGGACCTCCGAATTCGATTCTGGGGATTCGCTCAGGTCCCATAATTCGATACGGACCTGCTGGGACTGTCAAAGTACGGATCCTAGTCCGTTTACCAAAAATGTTGACCAAAGTCAACTAAAAATTAATTTTTAAGGCAAAAATTCTTATTTTCATAAATTTTTAACATAAAAGCTTTCCGGAAACCTGCCCTGACTGTGCACGCAAATCGAGGAGGGTAAAAATGCGATTTTTAAGGCTTAAGAGTGCATGTTCGAGTTCTAAAACATAATATGACCTTTTGGGTCATCGCATTCTCCACCTGTAAAATAACCGTTCGTCCTCAAACGGTCATAGAAAAAAAATACCCGGGCTGGTGAAAAGGTGGGGATATCTGCTCCGCATATCGGACTCGGTCTCCCAAGTAGATGCCTCAATAGGCTGACCTCTCAACTCCACTCGAACTGAAGGATAACTCTTTGACCTCAACTGACAAACCTGCCGGTCTAGAATGGCCACCAGTTCCTCCTCGTAAGTCAAATCCTTGTCCAACTGGACAGAGCTGAAATCTAACATGTGGGACAGGTCACCATGATATTTCCGGAGCATAGACACATGGAATACTGGATGAACTGAGGATAACCCTAGAGGCAATGCAAGTTTATAAGCTACCTCCCCCACTCTCTCGAGGATCTCAAATGGCCCGATATACCTAGGGCTTAACTTCCCCTTCTTCCCAAATCTCATAACACTCTTCATGGGCGATACCTGAAGAAATATTCTTTCTCCAACCATGAATGTAATATAATGAACTTTACAGTCAGCATAACTCTTTTTCCCAGACTGAGCTATACGAAGTCGATCCTGTAAAATCTTGACCTTGTCCAAGGCCTCCTGAACTAAATTTGTACCCAATAACCGAGCCTCCCCTAGATCGAACCACCCAACTAGCAACCTACATCGTCTACCATATAATTTCTCATAGGGAGCCATCTGAATGCTCGACTGGTAGATGTTACTGTAGGCAAACTCCGCTAACGGCAAAAACTGATCCCAAGAACCTCCAAAGTCAATAACATAGGTGCGGAGCATATCCTCCAAGATCTAAATAGTACGCTCGGACTGCCCGTCCATTTAAGGATGAAATGCTGTGCTCAACTCAACCCGCGTACCCAACTCACGCTGAACTGCCCTCCAAAAGTGTGAGGTAAACTACGTACCTCGATCAGAAATGATAGATATGGGCACACCGTGAAGATGGACGATCTCACGAATATAAATCTCTGCCAACCGCTCTGAGGAATAGGTAACTTCCACATGAATGAAATGCACTAGCTTAGTCAGTCTGTCCACAATGACCCAAACTGCATCGAACTTCCTCTGAGTCCGTGGGAGTCCAACACCAAAGTCCATAGTGATACATTCCCACTTCCACTCAAGAATATCTAACCTCTGAAGTAAACCACCAGGTCTCTGATGCTCACACTTTACCTGCTGGAAATTTAGGCACCGAGCTACATAGGCAACTATGTCTATCTTCATTCGCCTCCACCAATAATGCTGCCTCAAGTCCTGATACATCTTGGCGGCGCCCGGATGAATAGAATACCGGGAACTGTGGGACTCCTCAAGGATCAACTCACGAAGTTCATCCACATTAGGCACACAAATACGACCCTGCATCCTCAAAACTCTGTCATCTCCAACAGTAACCTATTTGGCACCACCGTGCCGCACTGTGTCTCTAAGGACAAGTAAATGAGGATCGTCATCCTACCGATCTCTGATGCACTCAAACAAGGAAGACCGAGTGACTGTACAAGCTAGAACACGGCTGGGCTCTGAAACATCCAACCTTACGAACTGGTTGGCCAAGGCCTGAACATCCAATGTAAGCGGTCTCTCACCAACTGGAATATATGCAAGGCTACCCATACTGACTGACTTTCTACTCAAAGCATCGTCCACCAAATTGGCCTTCTCGAAATGATACAATGTGGTGATATCATATTCTTTCAATAGCTCCAGCTACCTCCTCTGTCTCAAATTGAGTTCCTTCTACTTGATCAAATATTTCAAGCTCCGATGATCAATGAATACCTCACATGGCACGGCGTAAAGATAGTGCCTCCAAATCTTCAGTGCGTGAACAATGGCTACCAGCTCTAGATCACGAACATGGTAATTCTTCTCATGGACCTTTAGCTATCGTGAAGCATATGCAATAACCTTGACACCCTGCATCAACACCGCACCCAGACCAATATGAGATGCGTCACAATATACTGTATAAGATCCTGAACCTGTGGGTAACACCAATACTAGTGTCGTAGTCAAAGCTATCTTGAGCTTCTGAAAGCTCGCTTCACATTCATCTGACCACCTGAACGGGGCACCCTTTTGGGTCAATCTGGTCAACAGGGCTTCTATAGATGAAAACCCCTCCACAAATTGACGGTAATAGCCCGCCAAACCCAGGAAACTACGGATCTCTGTAGCTGATGTGGATCTAGGCCAGTTGTGGACTGCCTCAATCTTCTTAGGATGCTCCTGAATACCCTCCGCTTATACAACGTGACCCAAGAAAGAAACTGAAGTCAACAAAACTCGTATTTTGAGAACTTAGCATATAACTGGTTGTCTTTCAGAGTCTGAAGAATGATCCGAAGATGCTGCTCATGCTCCTCTCGACTGTGGGAGTAGATCAAGATATCATCAAAAAACACAACCACAAAGGAATCCAAGTAGGGTTTGAACACCCGGTTCATCAAATCCATGAATACTGCTGGGGCATTTGTCAGCCTAAATGATAATACTAGAAATTCATAATGCCCATACCGAGTCCGAAAAGCTGTCTTAGGAATATCAGATGCCCTAATCCTCAACTGATGGTAGCCAGATCTCAAATCAATCTTTGAAAACACCTTGGCACCCTGAAGCTGATCAAATAAATCATCAATTCTCGGCAATGGATATTTGTTCTTGGTGGTTACTTTGTTCAACTGCCGATAATTTATACACATCCTCATCGATCCATCTTTCTTCTTCACAAACAAAACAGGTGCACCCCAGTGCGAGACACTAGATCTAATGAAGCCTTTATCAAGCAAATCTTGTAACTGCTCCTTTAATTCTTTCAACTCTGGCGGGTCCATGCGATATTGCGGAATGGAAATAGGCGGAGTGCCCGGAGCCAAATCAATGCAAAAATTAATATCCTTGTCGGGTGGTATCCCCGGCAGGTCTGCAGGAAACACCTCGGGAAATTCACGAACAACCGGCACCGAATCTATGGAAGGAACCTCCGCACTAGAATCTCGGACATAGGCCAAATAAGCTAGACACCCCTTCTCGACCATATGCTGAGCCTTCACATAAGATTTAACCCTGCTGGCAGAATGGCCAAGATTCCCTCTCCACTCTAATCGAGGCAACCCTTGCAAGGCTAAGGTCACCATCTTGGCATGACAATCTAATATAGCATGATAAGGTGACAACCAATCCATACCCAGTATGACATCAAAATCAACCATGTCGAGAAGTAGAAGATCTACACGAGTCACAAGACTCCCAATGGTGACCACAAACGAACGATAAACACGATCTACAACAATAGCATCTCCAACTGGTGTGGACACATACACAGGAGCACTCAAAGAATCACGGGGCACAACCAAATAGGAAGAAAAATAGGATGATACATAGGAGTAAGTAGATCCCGGATCAAATAGAACTGAAGCATCTCTACTGCAAACTAAAATGGTACCTGTGATAACAAGCATCATATGACTCAGCCTCAGGCCTGGCTGGGAAAGCATAACATCGGGGCTGGGCCCCACCACCCTAAACTACGTCCCTGGGATGACCTCTAGCTGGCTGGTCTCCACCTCTAACGGCCTGACCTCCACCTCTAACTGTCTGGTCTCTACCTCTGGCTGCCTGACCCCTGCCTCTGGCTGGCTGAGCAGGTGGTGCAGCAACTGGTGCTGGAACCATGGCACGAGAACTCTGATGTTGTGAGTTGCCCGTTGCCCGAGGGCAAAATCTATAAATATGCCTCGAATCACCACAAGTAGAACATAACTTCGGCTGCTGCGACTGCTGACCCTGAAACTGACCATGTCGTCTTGAATAACCACCCTGATAACTCTGGAGTGGAGGTGTACTAATAGGAGCTAGTGGTGCACTATAGGCTAGCTGGTCGAAATAATGCATCTGAGGGCCACGACCACCTGAGGCACCGTGAGATGCCTGAAACGCTGAATGAAACGGCCTGGGATGATGGCCTCTACCAAAAGTACTCCTGCCTCTAGGTGAGGCACTGCTGTACTCACCGGAATGATGAGATCTCTTGTCAGACCCCTGACCTCCTTGAGTAAGAACCAGTTCGACCCATCTGGCTACATTAGTAGCCGCTTGAAAAGAAATCTCACTCCCAGTCTCCTTAGCCATCTGCAATCTGATAGGCTGAGAAAGTCCATCAATAAACCTCCTCACCCTCTCTCTCTCTCGGTGGGAAGCAGAAGAATAGCATGAAGGGCCAAATCCACAAAACGGGTCTCATACTGAGTAACAGTCATACCGCCCTGCTGGAGACGCTCAAACTGACGGCGACACTCCTACCTCAATGTGGTAGACAGAAACTTCTCTATGAAGAGCTGAAAGAACTGGTCCCAATTAAGAGCAGGCGACCCAGTTAGTCTGGTCAACAAGTAATCTCTCCACCATTTCTTGGCAGAACCATTCATCTGAAATGCAGCAAAATTGACCCCATTGGTCTCCACTATACCCAAGTTCTGTAAATCCTCGTAAAAACTATCAAGATACTCCTGGGTTCCTCTGATGGAGCACCACTGAAGTGAACAAGAAAGAGCTTGATAAACCCGTTCAATCTCCATAAAGCCTCAAAAGACATAAATGGCCCATTTCCGACCTGTGCCGCAATAACCGGCTGAACTAATCTGACTGGCTAAGCTGATGGAGCCTAGTACTGGGGAGCTATCTTCTCCGGAACGGGAGTGATAGGAGTCTGGGCTCCTCCTCCAGCTTGAGAGACTACTGGAGCCATGGGAAATGTGCTAGTCTGGGCCACACTCTTCATAAGGCCCACAAAATGGACCAAAGCACCCTGAAGTACTGGGGTAGCAATGAACCCCTCCAGAACCTGAGCTGGCCCGACAGGAACAGTGTGGGCTGGACCTCGTCAATCTCTATCTGAGGCTCCACTGTTGGGGTTGCTGCTCGGGCCCTAGGCTGAGCATGGCCCCTGCCTCGGCCTCAGGCACGACCTCGGCCTCGACCTCTGCCCCGCGTATGAGCTGTCACTGGAGGCTCTGGATGCTGCTCGGCTAAGGAAGCGGTACGTGTTCTCGCCATCTGCGAGAGAATAAGAGTAGAAAAATTCAATCAGTATTGAGAAAGCAAAATGGCACGACAGAGAAGAATAGAAGTGAAACTTATTCCTAAACTTCATAGCCTCTGGAAGATAAGCACAGACGTCTCCATACCGATCCTCCAGACTCTACTATGCTTGTTTGTGAATCGTGAGACCTAGGCAACCTAGTGCTCTGATACCAACTGTCACGACCCAAAATTTCCCGCCGACGGGACCGTGATGGCGCCTAAAATTTCCCTTGCTAGGCAAGCCAACGTTATAGAATCATTTACCAATTTCTTATTTCCATTCAGTAATTAACATTAATTAACTACAATGAAAAATAACAAGTGCGGAATATCATAAATTTGTATTAACTACTACCACCTAGATCTGGAGTCATAATTCATGATCATTCTAGAATTTACAACAAGTAATAATCTGAAAGAAATTCAACTATCTGAACGAAAGAAAACAATAAGACATAAAGGATAGATGGGGACTTCAAGGTCTATGAACGCCGACAGATCTACCTTGAGTCTCCGGACAACGGACCAATAGCAAATCTCGATCAACTAGAGCCGATATCAAAATCTGCACAGAAAGTGCAGAGTGCAACATCAGTACAACCGACCCCATATACTGGTAAGTGTCGAACCTAACCTCGGCGAAGTAGTGGCGAGGCAAAGACAAGACACCCACATATAACCTGAACAGTATAATCATGCAAGAGGCAATAACAATAAGTAAAACAATAACGTAGAAATAATGGGAGGGGAACATACAGTGGGGGAATACAACATAAAGAGTGAGAATACTGAAAGGACATAATTAAATCGAAAATCCTTAAACGAATTGAGCAATCAAAACTACACGGCATCACCCTTCGTGCTTTTACTCTCTTCCTCACAATATAAAATAAATTATGCACAGCATCACCCTTCGTTCTTTACACTCTTCCTCACAATATAATTAAATTTATGCACGGCATCACCCTTCGTGCTTTACACTCTTCCTCACAATATAATTAAATTATGCACGGCATCACCCTTCGTGCTTCTTACAATATAATTAAATTATGCACGGGATCACCCTTCGTGCTTTACACTCTTCCTCACAATATAATTATATCAATAACAACGGATAGAGGAAAATTTTACAAGAAATCAATATTTCATAAATAATTACTTTTCACAATTTAACATCTCAACCTCGAATCAACATTCACAATTTTATCGACCTTGGTGGAACCGGATACAAGTCTTCCAACATTTCAACAACAACAATAAGCATGGATGGCAAGATTTAAGACTACAAAATTTCAAGAATGGAATTTTACTCGCATGCTATGACTCGACCACAATGTATAGATGCTCGTCACCTCAACTATACGTCGTATTCAACAACAAAACACTTAGCAAATACTCACACAATACCTATTCCCTCAAGCCAAAGTTAGACAAGATACTTACCTCGCTCCGAAGGTCACTAAATCCTCAATCACGGATTTTCCTTTGGAATTCACCTCCAAACCACTCATATCTATTCAAAAATGACTCAATAACATCAAATATTGCTAAAGGAATCAATTATATTGCTTAAATTAAATTCTTCCAATTTTTCTTCCAAAAAGTCAAAAAATCGACCCCGGGCCCGCTTGGTCAAAACCCGAGGTTCGGACAAAAATCTTTTTACCCATTCACCCCCGAGCCCGAATATGTAATTAGTTTTGGAATCCGACCTCAAATTGAGGTCTAAATTCCCAAAATTCCTATTTTCTACCCTAACCCCTAATTCTACCATGAAAACTCTAGATTTTTGGTTGAAAATTCAAGAAATGTAATGGGTAATTGAAAGTAAATGGTTTAGAATCGCTTACCAACACTTTGGGGAAGAAAATGGCTCGTGAAAATTGCCTCTACCCGTTTGGTTCTTGAAAAATGTTGAAGAAATGGCTTAAACCCGTGTTTGATTCTGTTTTATGCACTGGGCGACAGTGTGCATCGCGTTCGCGAGGCCACTGTCGCGTTCGCGAAGGGTACTGGCTGCCAAGCCTTCGCGTTCGCGAGACCCAACTCACGTTCGCGATGGTTATGCCCCCTGGCCTTCGCGCTCGCGAGACGATGCTCGTGCTCGCGATGGTTACGCTCCCCTGGCCTTGGCGTTCGCGAGACGTTGCTCGCGTTCGCGATGAAGGAACGACCAACCCTCCCCCAGGTCCCCAAGTGCTTCGCATTTGCGATGAGCAGGTCGCGTTCGCGAAGGGTAAGTCCCCCCATCACTTCGCGCTCGCGACCAGGCCTTCATGTTCGCGAAGAAGAATTCTCAGCCTCACTGGATTATGCTTCGCGGTCGCGAGAGGGCCTTCACGAACGCGAAGAATGACATGCAAGAACGCAAATTCTGCAGAAAAAACCAGATTTCCAAAGTCTAAAACACCTCGTGGCCTATCCGAAACTCACCCGAGCCCTCGGGGCTCCAAACCAAACATGCATACAAGTCTAAAAACATCATACGAACTTTCTCGTGCGATCAAATCGCTAAATTAACACCTAGAACTACGAATTTAGCACCAAATCAAATGAAATTCTCAAGAACACTTTAAAATCCATAACTTCTCAACTGGACGTCTGAATCACGTCAAATCAATTCCGTTTCTCACCAAATTTCACAGACAAGTCTTTAAAATCATAATGAAACTGTACCGGGCTCCAGAACCAAAATACGGACCCGATACTAACAATTCCAAATATCAACCAATTCTTAGAAACAATTAATTTCCAAACCTTTAATTTTCATCAAAAATTCATATCTTGAACTAGGGACCTCCGAATTCGATTCCGGGCATACGCCCAGGTCCCATAATTCGATACGGACCTACTGGGACCGTCAAAGTACAGATATGGGTCCGTTTACCAAAAATATTGACCGAAGTTAACTAAAAATTATTTTTTAAGGCAAAAATTCTTATTTTCATAAATGTTTAACATAAAAGCTTTCCGGAAACCTACCCGGACTGTGCACGCAAATCGAGGAGGGTAAAATGCAATTTTTAATGCTTAAGAGTGCATGTTCGAGTTCTAAAACATAAGATGACCTTTTGGGTCATCACAGTTACACCGTGATTTGATGGCCTTGGAACGACTCTTGGAATGTTCGAGAATGAATGTATGTTTAAGTGGGGGAGGATGTAACGACCAGACCAGTCTTTCTGAGCAATTTCACTTCGTTTAGCTATTGGAAGTGTCACGGCCCAAAAATCCCACCACGGGTATCATGATGGCACCTAGTCTCTAAAACTAGGTAAGCCGATTTCAATTACATTTTTGAAGCCATTTTCTTTTTTAAATAAGTAACCAAAACTAACAGCGGAATAAATATGAATGAACAACCTCCCAAGACTAGTAGTACTGAGTCACGAACTCTAACTGAATATATGGAATGATCATGAGGACCGAATATATAATACTGTTTGATGAAAAATTAACAGTACAATGAAATGAAAAGACTCCAAGGGACTGCGACGACCAAACAACTCTACCTTGAATCCTTACGATCCCTCTTTAACTCTTCTCAAGTCCGATATCTCCAATACCTGGCTTTGCACAAAAATATGCGAAAGTGTAGTATGAGTACATCACGGTCGGTACCCAGTAAGTATCAAGACTAAACTCAGTGAAGCAGAGACGAGGTACAGTCAAGACACTCATTAGTCTAATAGCATGTGCAATATAATCTCTATATATATATATATATAAAAGAGGGAATAACCAAGCTGATGTGGCATGTCTCATATGCAAGGATTCTCATTTATCTTGATTGTCCTTTTTTTTGGTCTTTTTCACTCATTTTCCCTTAGAAAAACTTTACTTCCTTTCGAGCACTAAACAAAAAATTATGAAACGCTTAAAAAGTCCATTACGAAACGTTATGTACAATGATGCAGTAAATGACCATTAATTGAAACATCACACCCGTTACACTAAACGGCACATTGGTAAGCTTTCAAATATCATTTTGTACACAAGTACGACATCCCTTCACATTCTGTGGATTGCTAAAAACCGTAGCCTGATTGCGTGATCCTATTTGCATCTCGCCGTCGTCGGAATCGGATCCAAAATTGATAGCAAATTTTCCACTGTGACAATGTAAATCACGAATACCAGAGGAATTGGTGATATTGAAACATCACCGTAATTTTCTTTTTGACTTTCATGATACTCTCCTTTTATTCCTTTTTACTTCCTTTAGTTATATTAAACACTGCTCTTAGTGTTATACAGGGACATGTTGTGAGAAAGATCAAACAACCTATATAAATTTTATTTGCACCATTGACAATTGCTACGGTACGATTACACTACTCATCTCTTTCATGTTCTTTATCTCTCAGAACATACTTATTTATTTTTATATAGGAAGACTCTTACGTATTTATAACATAAAACATAGACAAAATGAATATTACCAAAAATTAAACAAAGTTTGGTATTAAGTAGCAAAATAATTGGTATATGAACTTACTGAAACTCCCCAACCATCACAACATCGTTACATTTGTTTGTATATGTGACATTAATACTAATACTAATTCCAAAATTTGCATGTTGAATCTTTGTTCAGAAAATTGCATTAGCTACACCAACAATCCTTGGCCATAAATCAGCACACTCCTTCCCAATTGGACCAATGATAGCAGAACCTTTCATTTTTCCCTTGGGATTCACAATAACACCGGCATTATCTTCCAAGTACATGAAGCTAAGACTCCATCCTTTCGTCGCCAAGGTTTACGTTGTCTAACAATGACAACAGACATCACTTTCTTCCTTAAACCAGGCTTCCCTTTCTTGACAGTAGCCATCACCATATACCTACAGAATCTATTATTCTATTATATATCAGTATAATGTACACTCATTAATTTGATACTATAACCTGCACAATGGCAATTCTAATCTATGCAGGTTGTTACGATGGAATCTCGATTGGTGTATCATCATTGGAGATGAGGATCCATTGCATGTGATTGACAGCCTTGCATTTATGCTAGGTTATGATTCCTTAAATATCTTCATTGATGAGCTTACAAAACTCAATGCTATGTGGTGGTATGTGATGCAGAGAAAGTTGCATTACCCGCTAGGGCAATGGTATTTTGTTACATTTAGCTAAAGCAGTTGAATTGGTTTTTTAATAAGACACCTAACTAGATATAACAGCATGCAGAAAGGTTTTTCCTTTTCTAGAAACGTTGAATATAATAGACCCTTAGAGTGGGAAGAGTAACCTTGAGAATTAAAGAGGGGGCAATAGGAAAGTGAGGTTAGGCCAAGCAACTTATTTATCTTTTTCTCTTTTTTGAGTTTTTTATCATTATAAAATCTTCATAACTCTCACCCCATTATCTTCATAACCCATACTTTTAATAGTCTCATTAACTCTCATGTCTTTTATATCCACGACTCCCAAATATTTAATATGCAAATTTATGACAAATATTTTGGGTCTTTCTTTTTTTCTTTACCAAAGACATTTGTGACTATTTTGATTTTATTTATTTCAAAATCATAGTATATACAAGAACAAGAGTACAACAGAAAAGTTCCAGATTTATTTGTTGCTTATCAAAAGATATCTTTACTTCAGTTATGTACAATGTTATCTCTCAACATACACAACTAACTTTAGTTTATATCTTTTTCTTCGTATAATTGGTAGCTTTAAGATGAAATTTATGTAGCTTTCATTTTAATTAGAGTATTATATAGTTTAGTACTATTTAGATCTTTATCAATTAGATGACACTTAAATAAACTTCATATAATACATAGAAGTATCTGTTCAAAATAAACCAAAGTTATAAAATTAACCCAATAGTAATATGCTATATAAGTGTTTTTGCTCTCATAAAAAGAGGGATAATATCTAAATTAGTCATTAGCATAATGGTCTTTTGATGAATTATGTATGTTTTCTAAAACCGCGCAAAGCGCGGTCAAATTTACTAGTATACAAAATAATAGGAAGCAGATAACAATAAGGGCAACATAAAACAACCAGTAATATGAGAATACCATTAATACCGCTCAATAATTAATAAATACAATTACGCACAACAAATCAAATCCTTCAAATAAATGTCTTTCACATATAATTCTTTTAAATAACTCTCTTTCAAATATAATTTTCTCAAATAATTACCTTTCAAATATAATTCTTTCATATAATACCTTCTACATAAAAATCCTTTCAAATAAATATTTTGAATATAATTTTTTTAACTAAAAAGTCACCATGTGACACCTCGTTTCATAATCATAAAAATACGGGTCTCAGCCCATTTCCATATTTTTCGTAAATACAGGTCTCAACCTATTTTTCATATTTTCACGGCACCTCGTACCCATAATTAAGTCATCATATTTCCCCGGCACCTCGTGCCCTCATATCAAATCACAACTGCACGGACAATTCACGTGTCAATATCCTCATTATTTACTCATGGCACCTCGTGCCTACATTTTATTTCATAATCACCTTGGCAATAGCCACAGACTCTCAATTTCAACATAAATCAGATTGTCATCAATTTACCAACAACAAGAAAAATTGCTTAAGGTATAAAAATAAACACAATAATATCACAACATCACATGAAAATCATCAACCCCACAACTCCACATCATCGCATATCGTCCCTGACAATAGCCACCCTTATCGCTCCTACTGCCACCCTTATCACTCCTATAGCCTCCTTTATCTCTCTGCCCAGACAATATCAATAGCCACCCTTATCGCTCCTATTGCCACCCTTATCGCTGCGCCGAGATAATATTCCAACAAACACAACTACAGTGAAATGACACTCTTATACCCACATAATATCAACGGTGAAATGCCACCCTTATATCTTCAAAATAATAATTAATACAACACAACAATTTACACGAAAAATTATTACGGCAACATAACAAAATCAATTCATATCACAATTTGCCCAATTGCTACAACCAAATTCTAAAGATATAACAAAGTCAATTAATTTCACAACAAATAGCCGAAGGCTCTACACATTGTGTACAATACCCAAAAATAATCAACAGAGATAGAAATTACTCAACATAAAAGCAAAGTTTTCATTAACTCAAAATTTTCAATAATTATATAAATACCTCTTCTTAAGCTCATTTAATTAATTATTTGCAGAGGGAAATATCCAAGATGAAATTAAATTCTAATAATTATCAAACCAGCAAATTCACGGAATTTCATAAATAATCAAATAACAATCACATCAAATTGTTGGATAACAACATATTCAACAACAAGGATTTAGGCACGACAAATAGATGATTAAATATATGCCAACAATTATCCAATTTACTACACAATATGCTCAAGACTTTAACTCAATAAAATTTGCACATATAAACCAAGTACGTACTCGTCACCTCGCGTACATGATTTTCAATTATACAAATTGCACATAAAACTCAATGCCTAAGGGGAAATTCCCCCACTCGAGGTTAAGCAAGACACTTATCCTTTTGAAGTTATACCGATATTCCAAAATCGCCTTCTTGCTTGAATTGACCTCCAGACCGCTCAATTCTATCCACATTAATTATATAACTTCATTAAAATTCATCGAAAACAATTCCGGATAATAATAATACGCCGACTTAAAAACTTTATTCCAAAAATTCAACAAAAGTCAATGCAGGACTCGCCCCTCGGAACCCGACATAAATTTCATGAAATCAGAACACCCAGTCCAATACGAGTTCAACCATACAAATTTTATTGAATTCCAATAACAAAATTGACCTCCAAATCTTAAATTTGTGGTTTATGAAGTTTCTACAAATTTTCCTAAATTTTCATCTCAAAGTACTAATTAAATGATGAAATCAGTGATATATTCATGTATATTAACCAAATTCGAGTTAGAATCACTTAACCCGATGAATTTCTTGAAAAACCCACGAAGAGTCACCACAAACCGAGCTCCCTAGGTCCAAAATGTGAAATAATACCCTAAACCCGATTTATATAGTGCACCCTCTGAACTCCCACTTCACAGTCCGCAAAATTCCAAGCGCGACCGCAAAATTCTGCTGCGGTCCGCGAAATTCTTGGTGACTGCACTTCTAGGCTTTAGTATTGTAGCCATAACGTTCTCTACAAATGTCCAGATGACTTCTTTACCTTTCTGAAAATTAGACACGAAGGGCTACAACTTTTATTTTTTAATCATCTCAACATTCCTTATAGGTCAAAAGATATAGGTTGCCGAAGTCGGACCTGCGAATATGCAGAACTCCCTGGAGCGCAGCCGCAGACAGAATTGTGTGCTCCGTGAAATTCCAAGCGCGGCTGCGAAATTCTGCTGCGGTCCGCAGTCTTATGTGCGGTCCGCGCCCCTCCTTCACCTCAGCACCCAAAAATATGCGGTCCGCATCCCCAAGAGTGCTAGAACAATATTAGAGTGCCAAAATGCCTGGACTCACTCAAAACTCACCTCGAAACTCATCTGGAACCTCCCGGACATAAACCATATATAAATTTCAGTCATAAAATAAGCTACAGGCCTGCTCGCACACTCAAAATACTGAAAAGAGGTCGTCTTGACACGACATTGACCATGGTCAAACTCCCAAATTTCTTAACTTTACTAATCTCTCAACCAATGATCCAAAAATACACCCAAGCCCCTCGGGACCTCAACCAAATATACCAACATGTCCCAAAATACAATACGAATTTAGTGGAGGCTTCAAATATTGTCAAACAACGTCAAAATTACGAGTCGTGCCTCGAATCGAGTTATGAGTTTTCGAATCTCCCAACTTCTATATTTTGCGCCGAAATGTATCAAATCAATTCGGAATGACTTCAAATTTTGCACACAATTCATAAATAACATAATGTAGGTATTCCAATTTTTAGAATAGGATTATTGCCCCAAGATCAAAAAGTCAACTCCCCGGTCAACCCTTTTTTAAGCTTCTTAAATAAGAATTGTTCTTTTAATTAAATTTTGAATCTTCCAAAAATTAAACTCGACCACACCCTATGGGTCATAATACTTATTACAAAGTTGCTCGAGACCTTAAGTCACTGAACAAGCCAATAATTCTTAAAACAACAAGTCGGGTCGTTACATTCTCCACCTCTTAAACAAACGTTCGTCCTCGAACGTTCTAAGAATTATTCTGAGGTTACCAAATTGATGATTTTTCTTTTACACATATACTCACGGTTGATCTCACGTTACCGCATTTGAGATAAGCCCGACAACATTATCTCATTTGAGATTATTTCTTTTATTCATATTTGTAAACTTTAAGATTAATTTCTTACACTCCAAACATTTTCAAAAGGCTTGATTTTTACAACAACGCACGATATTAGTCTCAACTGGCTGTAGCAACTCGTGCCTACTCACACATCAACTTTCTTGATAGTGTTGAAGTACTTCAAATTTTTTCTGGGGTATTTTATTCTTCCCCGATTAGGATCATTCGCTCTCAAACACATAACATAATTTGTCTCTTCTTTTGCACGTCTCAATCCCCCAAATTTTTACTAACTCCCAAATTTTTCAGAATTTTCGGCAGAGTTTCCCATGTAATTGGCCTATCCACCTACCAGAGTAACACTAAAATAACTCCTAACAACACATTCACAACCCGACAAGGCACCATAATGTATACATATCAATACCACTGATTTCAGCATTACAAGCATTTCATTATCATAATGATATCAGGACATGAAGCACATCATATGTATGCTCATTACACATCTCTTGTCTTAAAAGCTATTCATAATTAATTCGAGCATCATCAATTAATCTCATACTAACCACCACCTCATTTTGATTTTTTTTGTCACAACACTGACAACAGAATGTGAGGCATGACGACCTCATGATTACTTACTCAAATTAATGAGTCACATTTAACGCCACCCGGCACTCATTTCATAGGTTAAAACTTAGTAATTACAACACAATTATGGCACAGAAACACATAAAAGAATTATCACTTAAGCCTATCAGGCATGACTCCCTATTAGTATTATAGTATAATTTAAACTTCACACAGGGAGAATTTTAAACTCATAAATATTTCAACACAAGGACCTCGTCCTTATATAACTTCTACCATGGCTTGTAGTCCGATTTAAATATTTTACGTCATATAAAAATGTGAGGATCTCGTCCTCAACTCCGAATCACAAGTATTTTTGCACATTGTGCCAACTGAAATTTCAATTTCTTTTCTTTCTTCTTTTCAATAAATTTTGTAAACATTTTTCATAACGCATAGTGAACTCTCATACCGGTAGGGAATATAATTCATAAAAATTGGAATCAATTATTTCGAAATACATTAAACCCACTGTAATGAATAATAAAAATTACTTTTGGACTTATAGCCCTCAGTGGTGTACAAAAATAAAATAACAGACACGGGCTCACATCTTTAAATCTCCCAACGGGGATAAACATATAAGTGGGTTACAATTTACGAAGCTCACCCATAAGAGGAGCATAATAGGAGGACTCACCTCAATATTCAGATCCGAATCAAATTAAGAGAAAATATCATTTTTATAACAAATCAGGATCATACCTATAACGACACCATCTGGTGTATCGGCCTCAGCCAAATCATAATGATTATATCAACTGGTCGTGCATCCACCTCTTAGGCGCCCTCTACCCGTCTGTCCTCCACCCCTTACTGGTTGTGTACGTGGAGTAGTAGCTGCATTGGGGTCCATATCCTGAGTGTTTTGATAAAATCCACCCCTCCCAAGTCTGGGACAATCTCTCATAATGTGCCTAGTATCGCCATACTCATAATAGACCCTATGAGGTCACAGTTGCTCATACTGAGTCTGTACCGGATAATTAGAATAACCATTATAGGAACCCCGAGTCGGTGGTGCATTGTAAGAACTTACTGGACCACTTTGAGTAATCTGATGTGTGGACTGAGCTGGCCGACTACTCGAGCCTCCGCTATAATGGGTCCTAGATGAAGAGTAAAATCTACTGAACCCTCCAGATCTTCGAGACCTTTTGGACTCCTTAGACTCCCTTTAGTCGCCTAAAATACCGTCAATATTCCTTGCAATCTCCACTACATATTGAAATGGAGTATCAGTTTGCAACTCTCGAGCCATGCATATTTTAATATCATAATCGAGCCCCTCAATGAATCTGCGGACCCGTTCTCTGATTGTATGAACTAAGATAGGTGTATGACGGGCTAACTCACCGAACCCGATAGCATCTTCTGACACTGTCATAGTGCCCTGACGCAACCGTTCAAACTCTGTGCGGCACGTATCTCGGAGAGTCTGGGGAATAAATTCTTTCAACAACATTTTCGAATATTGAGCCAAGTTGGTGGTGTTGCATCGGCTGGTCTACCTTCTTCATATATTTACCACCACCGATAAGCTTTGCCTGACAGTTGAAATGTAGTAAAGGCAATTCCGCTCACCTCCATAATACCCATAGTGCGGAGAATGCAGTGACAATTTTCCAGAAATCATTGGGCATCCTCTGTAGCTGTACCACTGAAAGTAGGTGGATCATATTTCTTAAACATTTCAAGTCTCTTTTGTTCCTCTTCTGATGCCTCTGGCCTGACCTCAGGCCGAACCAGAATAACAGGTTGTACCGGTGCTACACCCGAAACCTGACCAACGTGAACCTACTGCTCTGGAGTTGTGGTAGGAGTCAGAGCTACTCCCCCAATCTGCGGAATATTTGGTGCAACAGTAATCAATCCCGCCTGGGTTAATGTACCAAACATACTCAGGAACTGTGCCAAAGTCTCCTAAAGTCCGGGGGTAACAACACGTGCTTCTGGTACCTATCCCCCAACTGGAGCTACTGGTGGCTCCTCGCTGTTGCTCTGACAGGTGCTCCAGTCGCGACACGTGCCCTTCCTAGACCTCGGCCCCGGCCTCTTGCAGCCCTAGCAGTATGTACGGAGGCCTGCTCAGCTAACCCGGTAGCACGTGTCCTCACCATCTATGAGAGAATAGAGATATAAAGGCTCAAATTCTACAATCAACAAATTTGCATGACAGGAATGAAAAAAGTGAACATTTTCTAACAGTTCTGTAGCCTCTCGAAGATAAGTACAAACGTCTCCGTACCGATCCACAAGACTCTACTAGACTCGTTCGTGACTCGTGGAACCTATGAACCTAGAGCTCTGATACCAACTTGTCACGACCCAAAAATCCCACCACAGGCGTCGTGATGGCACCTAGTCTCTAAGACTAGGTAAGCCGATTTCAATTACATTTTTGGAGCCATTTTTTTTAAATAAGTAAATAAAACTAACAGCGGAACAAATATGAATGTACAACCTCCCAAGACTAGAATTACTGAGTCACGAACTCTAACTGAATTCATGGAATGAACACGAGGACTGAATATACAATACTATTTGATTAAAAATTAATAGTACAATGAAATGAAAAGACTCCAAGAGATTGCGACGACCAAGCAGCTCTACCTTGAATCCTTACGATCCCGCTTTAACACTTCTCAAGTCCGATATCTCCAATACCTGGCTCTGTACAAAAATGTGCAGAAGTGTAGTATGAGTACACCACGGTCGGTACCTAGTAAGTATCAAGACTAGCCTCAGTGGAGTAGAGACGAGGTACAGTCAAGACACTCACTAGTCAAATAGCATGTGCAATATAATATACAAATTAATAGGAAGCAGATAACAATAAGGGCAACATAAAACAACCAGTAATATGCACGGCAGACAACAAGAATACCATTAATATCGCTCAACAATTAATAAATATAATTACACACAATAAATAAAATCCTTCAAATAAATGTCTTTCATATATAATTCTTTCAAATAACTCTCTTTCAGATATAATTTGCTCAAATAATTACCTTTCAAATATAATTTTTTCATATAATACCTTCTACATAAAAATACTTTCAAATAAATATTTTGAATATAATTCTTTAAATTAAAAAGTCACCATGTGATACCTCGTTTCATAATCATAAAAATACGGGTCTCAACCCATTTCCATATTTTTCGTAAATACGGGTCTCAACCCATTTTTCATATTTCCACGGCACCTCGTGCCCATAATTAAATCATTATATTTCCCCGGCTTCTCGGGCCCTCATATCATATCACAACTGCACGGACAATTCACGTGCCAATATCCTCATTATTTACTCATGGCACCCTGTGCCTACATTTCATTTTATAATCCGCATGGCAATAGCCACAGGCTCTCAATTTCAACATAAATCAGATTGTCATTAATTTACCAACAACAAAAGAAATTGCACAAGGTATACAAATAAACACAAGAATATCACAACATCACATGAAAATCATCAACCCCACAACTCCACATCATCACATATCGTCCCTGACAATAGCCACCCTTATCGCTCCTATTGCCACCCTTATCACTCCTATAGCCACCCTTATCGCTCCGCCCAGACAATATCAATAGCCACCCTTATCGCTTCTATTGCCACCTTTATCGCTCCACCCAGATAATATTCCAACAAACACAACCACAGTGAAATGCCACCCTTATACCCACATAATATCAACGATGAAATGCCACCCTTATATCCTCAAAAATAATAATTAACACAACACAACAATTTACACGGAAAATTATCACGGCATCATAACAAAATCAATTCATATCATAATTTGCCCAATGACTACAACCAAAATTCTAAAGATACAACCAAGTGAATTAATTTCACAACAAATAGCCGAAGGCTCTACACAATGTGTACAACACCCAAAAACAATCAATAGAGATAGAAATTACTCAACATAAAGCAAAGTCTTCATTAACTCAAAATTTTTAATAATTATATAAACACCTCTTTTTAAGCTCATTTAATTAATTATTTGCAGAGAAAAAAATCTAAAATTAAATTAAATTCCAATAATTATCAAACCAGCAAATTTAAGGAATTTCATAAATAATCAAATAACAATCACATCAAATTGGCATATAATAACAGATTCAACAGCAAGGATTTAGGCACGACAAATAGGTGATTAAATATATGCCAACAATTATCCAATTTACAACACAATATGCTCAAGAATTTAACTCAATAAAATTTGCACATATAAACCAAGTACGTACTCGTCACCTCGCGTACATGGTTTTCAATTGCACATAAGACTCAATGCATAAAGGGGAAATTCCCCCACTCGAGGTTAAGCAAGACACTTACCCTTTTGAAGTTATTCCGATATTCCAAAATCACTTTTTTTCTTGAATTGACCTCTGGACCGCTAAATTCTATCCAAATTAATTGTATAAATTCATTAAAATTCATTGGAAACAATTCCGGATAATAATACGCCGACTTAGAAATTTTATTTCAAAAGTCAACAAAAGTAAACACGGGACCCGCCCCTCGGAACCCGACCTAATTTTCATGAAATTAGAACACCCATTCTGATACAAGTTCAACATACCAATTTTATCGAATTTCAATTACAAATCGACCTCCAAATCTTAAATTTGTGGTTTATGAAGTTTCTAAGATTTTTTCGAACTTTCTATCTCAAAGTACTAATTGAATGATGAAATCAGTGATATATTCATCTATATTAACCAAAATCAGTTTAGAATCACTTACCCCGATGAAATTATGAAAAACCCATGAAAGATATAGGCTTTAGAATCACTTACCGCGAAATTCTTGTTGACTGCACTGCCAGCCTTAGTTTTTTGGTCATCACTTTCTCAACAGATATCCACATGATGACTTATTTATTTTTTTGAAAACTAGATACGAAGGGCTACAACTTTCATTTTTAAATTATCTCAAAATTCCTTGTAAATCAAAAGATATAAGCTTCCGAAGTCGGACCTGCAAATCTGTAGAACTCCCTGGAGCGCGGCCGCGGACAGAATTGTGCGGTCCCCGAAATTCCAAGCGCGGCCGGGAAATTCTGCTGCGGTCCGCACTCTTATGTGTGGTCCGCGCCCCTCCTTCACCTCAACACCCAAAAATGTGCGGTCCGCACCCCCAAAAGTGCCAGAACAATATTAGAGTGCCAAAATGCCCGGACTCGCACAAAACTCACCCCGAAACTCATCCGGAACCTCCCAGACACAAACCACATATGAATTTCAATCATAAAACATGCTACGAACCTGCTCGCATACTCAAAACACTAAAAAGAGGTCGTCTTGACTCAATATTGACCATGGTCAAACTCCCACATTTCTTAACTTTACTAATCTCTCAATCAATGATCCGAAAATACATCCAAGCCCCTCGGGACCTCAACCAAATATACCAACACGTCCCAAAATACAATACGAACTTAGTGGAGGCTTCAAATCTCGTCAAACAGTGTCAAAATTACGAGTCAGGCCTCAAATCGAGTTATGAGTTTTCGAATCTCCCAACTTCTATGTTTTGCACCGAAACGTATCAAATCAATTCGGAATGACTTCAAATTTTGTACACAATTCATAAATGACATAATGTAGGTATTCCAATTTTCAGAATAGGATTCCGGCCCAATATCAAAAAGCCAACTCCCCGGGTCAACTCTATTCTTTTAAGATTCTTAAATAAGAATTGTTCTTTTAATTAAATTTTGAATCTTCCGAAAATAAAACTCGACCATACCCTACGGGTCATAATACTTATTACAAAGTTGCTCGAGACCTTAAGTCACTGAACGAGGCATTAATTCTTAAAATGACAAGTCGGGTCATTACAGGAAGTCTTGAGTAGCTTCATATGATGTATTATGACTTGTGGGAATCGTTGTTTTTGGCTTTCAGGTGATTTGGAATCGGTTCGGAAGAAGGATTCTCATCTTAGAAGCTTTGAGTTTGAAGAGTTGACCAAGTTTTATTTTTGCATGTTTGACGTCGGATCGAAGTTTTGACTGTTCCTTTAGGCCAGGTAAGTGATTTTGGACTTTGGATAATGCCCGTATTTGCATTTGGATATTTCTTGAAGGTTTTGGCGCTAATTGGCGAAAGTTGACAATTTAGAGTTTTGGAATGTTCATAAGTTTGACCGGAAGTTGACTTTGATGATATCAGGTTCGGATTTTGGTTCTGGGAGTTGGAATAGGTTCGTTATGTCATTTGTAACTTGTGTGCAAAATTTGAGGTCATTCGTGTTGAATTAAATGGTTAGACACGAGTTTTGAAAGTTGAAAGTTCAAAATTTCATTTAGTTCGATTTCAGATGCGATTCGTGATTTTGATGTTGCTATGTGTGATTTGAGGCCTAGAGTAGGTCTGTGCTATGTTTTGGGACTTGTTGGTATGCTCAGACAGGGTCCCGAGGGGCACGGGTGAGTTTCAGACTTGGTTCGGATGGTTTTTGCATTGCTGGTTGCTGGTGTGTCTGCAGAGCATCGCGATCGCGAAGCAGGAAACACGATCACGTAGAGTTATTCTGGAGTTGGGTATCTTCTTATTCTTCGCATTCACGAATATTCGACCGCATTCACGTAGGTTGCTGGAGCTTGAGCATCACGTTTGCGTAGTGTAGAGCTAGGCTGGACAGGTCTTTGTGACTTCTTCATCGCGTTCGCGTTGTTGCGTCCGCGTTCGCATTAGTCTGTGCAGATGTTCATTGCGATCGCGAGCCTGGGGCCGCGTTCGCTTAGAGATTCTTCGAGTATGAGCATTTTGTGCTTCGCAACCTCAAAGCTGGTCCCGCTATCGCGAAAAGTATACCTCGGCAGTGCATATAAGTACTCTATTCCGGACCCTTGAGTTATTTTATCACATTTTGAGTTGCGGAGCTCGAATTTTGGTGATTTTCACCACCAAGATTGGGGTAAGTGTTCTTTACTTGGTTTTGATTATATTTCATGAATCTATCTTCAATGTTTGCATTTGAATTATGATTTTTAAGGAGAAATCGATGGTTTTATCTAAACTTTCCTAAAGTGAATTTTCTGATTTTGAACATCGATTCGGAATCGGATTTGAGTGAAATTAGTATGGTTAGACTCGAACTGAATGGGTTGTCGGATTTTGTGAGTTTTGTCAGGTTCGGAGCCGCGAGCCTAGGTTTGACCTTTTAGTTGACTTTGAGTAAATGTGTAAAGATTCGACCTTTATCGATTGAATTTGCTTCCTATAGAATTATTTGATGATTTTGAGTTGCTTTTGGCTAGTTTCCAGCCATTCGGATGATGATTTGAGTGGGGTGGTGCTTCTAGTGTTTCGATTTTGGCTTGTTTGAGGTAAGTGTCTTGCCTAACTTTGTTGGTGGAATGTTTCCTACTAATTGCCAATGTTTGCTACATGCGGGGGTGCTGCATATATGAGGTGACGAGCATATATGCATGTGCCATGGTTAATCATGCCCAGAGGTAAATTATACGATTAACAGAGCCTCATAGAATTACGTGACCTTGTTTCATGTCTTACCTGACTTCTAGATTACTCAGAATATGAAATTAAATGCTAGAAACCAAGATCTAGCTTATTATAACTTGATTAAAATTTTACGGATTTTTGTGAAACTATTGATGTGTTTAATTCGGTCATCATTATGCTTAATAACTAATACATCGCTACGACCATTATTCTTGAGATATTAGATTCTATACTGAGTTGAAGACCATTTTTGAGACTTGTTGAAATACGTGAACAATAAGGTTCTTGAGGTTTGTTGAATTGTTATTGGCTTGAAAGTTGTGATTGATGTTCATTTGGAATATTTGTTTAATTACTCTCCTTGATGTTATTCATGCTTCTTACCTTGCGTGCTATTGCATATACATTATCATTTGAGGAAAATTGTAAAGCACGAAGGGTGATGCTGTGCCATTTCATTTGCATTATCATGTGAGGATGAGAGTAAAAGCACGATGGGTGATGTCGTGCCATTTCATTTACATTATCATATGAGGATGAGAGTAACAGCACGAAGGGTGATGCCGTGCCATTTCATTTACATTATCATGTGAGGATGAGAGTAAAAGTACGAAGGGTGATGCCGTGCCATTTCATTTATAATATCATGTTTTTATAAGAGTAAAAGCACGAAGGGTGATGGCGTTCTATTTCATTTACATTATCATGTGAGGATGAGAGTAAAAGCACGAAGGGTGATGCCGTGCCATTTCATTTGCATTATCATGTTTTTATATTATCATGTGTTCATGGCACTAAGGATGTAGGGTGATGCCGTGCTATTTCATTTACATTATAATGTTCTTATGAGAGTAAAAGAACGAAGGGTGACGATGTGTCATTTCATTTATATTATCATGTTTTCATTTACATTATCATGTGAGGATGAGAGTAAAAGCACCAAGGGTGATGCCATGCCATTTTATTTAAATTATCATATTTTTATATTATCATGTGTTCATGGAACGAAGGGTGTTTCCATGCAGGTGAGGACGAGGGATATACATTATGTTGTGATATCCTTTCCTTGTGTATACATTCAAGCATTTACCTTGAGCTGTTACTATTGAACCTATGTTTTCCATGTGACTTGTCGTTGTTGTTTTGTCTTTGTCCTCTATCTCAATTGTTGTTGTGTTGTCCATGCCTTCTATCTGTTTAACATGGAAATATCATGTTTTCCTTCTTGTTGTTATATCTACATCCATGCCATTTCTCATTTGTTGCACTTTTGTATAAGCCTTCGACCATGTTAGTTATTCATGCCTTCTATTTGTTAGCTCATGAAGATCATGCTTTCCCTCTTGTTTAATATATCTACATCTAGGCTTTCTACCATGTTAGTTAGTGAAATATATGTTCTTCTTTCCTAACTATTGTCATTACATCTATATCTTTTACCTAGTCTGTTACCATTGTCCATATGTACTGCCTTGTTCGTTATTGCTACATGTGTATTTTCCCACTTTGTCATTACTATTATTGGCATTGTTTCACCTAGTTGGTATTGTTATATACATATTTGGTGAGGATGATATAAATGCATGAAGGGTGTTGTCGTTCCATTCGATTTGATATGTTGAGTACATTTCTCTCACTATGCAAATTATGGATTAACTATCGTGGTTTGTTGGTTATCGCTCTAAAGAAGGGATTGGTTATGATATTGAGGAATTTTAAATCATGATTTCTTCTCGTAATCATTTACTACTTCGTATATTCGTTTCTTGTACTCTTTTCTGTTACGTTGTAGTATTGTTCTATTGCTAGTCTACGTTGTAGTATTGTTCTATTGCTAGTCTACTAACAACTTATATCAGTGAGTATATTTTAACTAAATAGCCTAGTCACTACTTCACTGAGATTTGTCGAGATACTTATTGAGTACATGGGGTCAGTTGTACTTATACTACACTTCTGTACCTTGCATGTAAATCTTGGAACGGAGATGCGGTGGATGACGGGAGCTGACACTAAAGATGTTTGTGCCTTCTTGTCCTTGGGTACTTTTAGAGTGGAATTCTTTTTATGTACATTTCAAACAGAAGTTGTATCCATTTCATATCAGTTTTTACAATAATTCAGTCTTAGTAGCTCATGACTTGTACTACCAGTCTTTGGAATATTGTATAAAATCCAGATATATCATTTGTTGATCAACCTTTATTTTACTATAACTGTGTTAACTGTTAATTGGATGACCTAATGAGTTGGATTAAGTGCCATCACAAATTAGTGGATTTTGGGTCATGGCAAGTAACTTCATCTATTCATGTCTATTTCACCGAGCCTCTCTCCCATACATTGCCGAAATCATTATTCCTCTTGTATGAGTTTGAATATAACCACCTGATCGGTTATTTTAAGATGTAGTGCGTCGTTCGGCAATTTGAGGCCTTGAGTAGCTCCACTTCATGTTTTATGACTTGTACGTGTGGTCGGAACTAAATTTCAGGAAGTTCGGAGTTTATACGGAAGGAAAATATTCCATTCAGAAGTTTTAAGTTGGAAGAGCTAACCAAGGTTTGACTTTTGAGTAAACAACCTCGGAATCGGAATTTGAAGGTTCCAATAGGTTCGTATGATTATTTCGGACTTGGGAGTATGTTCGAGTGGTCCAGGAGCATTTCAGCGCTTATTAGGGAAATATGGCATTTTGAAGGTTTTAGAATTTCCTAAGTTTGGGTTAAAGAGGACTTTGGTGCTATCGATGTTCGTTTGGGATTTTGAGCATTGGAATAGGTTCGTATCGTGATTTCTGACTTGCACGTATAGTTTGGCATCATTCCGGAATGGTTAAGTATGATTCGGATGCGTTCAATAAAGTTTGAAAGTTTGAAAGTTGATACAAGGATCTTGATCGTCGATTCATAGTTTGGATGTTGTTTAGTGTGATTTGAGGCCCCGAGCAAGTTTGAGTCATGTTTTGGGACTGGTTGGTATGATTGGATGGGGTCCCGGGGGCCTTGGGTGAGTTTCGGATGGGCTACGAGCCATTTCGCCATGTTTGGACTGCCGTTTCAGGTGTCTGGTACTTCCTTCTTCACTATCGAGAAGAAAGGGCCGCATTCGCGAAGGTCTTTTGGGCACCAGGCAATTTGTGTTGCGCGTTTGCGAAGAAGATCGCGAAGCTTTGAGCTGCAGTATATCGCGATCGCGAGGGAGATGCCGTGATGGCGTAGAAGGTTAGGCGGGAAGGGCACTAGGCAATTTGTCTGACACGTTCATGTGGGTTTGGTCGCATTCGCGTAGGGACTAGGGAGTTGAGTTTAAATAAATCACGTTGAGTTGTTTGGTGGGATATTTAATAAATGGTAAAAGTCATGTTTTCTTTATGCTCATGTACCTGTGTTGTAAGCACATGACTCGCAATTCGATAAGTATCTTCCTTTCCTGTGGATCGGGCCGAACGCCTCGGTAGTATATGTATTTATATGAGATGTATCCATGGATCGGGCCGTATGACCTCGACAGTGTATGTACATGACTATATGGATCGGGCCGAACGACCTCGGCATAATTCGTGCGTAAAATCGCTAAGAGTCCGAATACCCACGAGATTACCCTCTTAATTAAACTTGGGAATAATGTAATATTTTCTTTATGACCTGAGATCGGATATCTAATTGGGGGTTCCTATTTGTTGAGATAGCATGTGACCCTTGGGGACATTTTAACTGATAATTGTCGTTAACCAATTTTGTTATCTATTGTTCCTTATCCTTTTGATCCTGTTGTATTTCTTGTCTATTTAAGATTCATGTATTTTATTTATAGGACTACTAACAAGTATCGATGTCGAGCCCTCATCACTACTTCTCCGGGGTTAGGCTAGATACTTACTGGGTACGCGTTGATTTACGTACTCATGCTACACTTCTGCACTAAATGGCCATATCTGATAGGTTCATTTGATGGTCATCGTGGTGCGTACCTGCAACTTCTGAGGAGACTTTATGGTGAGTTGCATTTTATTCTACGTGTCTCAGCCCACAGGGTCTCCATCTTATTTATTTACTTTATCATGTCTATGTTATGTTTCGGACAGATGTTGTATTATTATTGTGTCTTTCTTTAGTAGACGCCCATGCACTTGTGATGCCGGGTTTTGGGATACTCTATTGGTGGCTTATGGTTCGGCTTGATATTGTCATCTTTTATTTTATATCTTACTAATATTTTAAGTATTCATGATTTTTAAATGCATTGAACTTTTTATTTAATAAAAGTTATGATATCAAAAATAATAAAATGAATAATTTAATTGATAGTTCACCTTTGGCTTGCCTAACAGCGACATTGGGCTCCATCACGACCTATATTGGGAATTGAGTCGTGATAGCTTGGCATTTGAGCTCTAGGTTCACTTCGAGAGGCTACAGGGCTATTAGGAGCACTTCCCTTCTTGATTCCTCATCATGTGGTTTGGTTCCATTGAAGCTTATGCCTTCATTCCCTTCTTATTCATTTTATATGATGTCGAGCACTCACTATCAATTAGGCATCGAGAAGTTGTAGTGGTAGTGTAGATGTGGTGAAGGATGTTTGTCCATGCGTATTCTAGCGGGTTATTGTCCTCGTCTTGTGGAAGGGTGTTCTGTCGTTTCAGCCCAATGCTAGTGTTGCCTATGGTTTTGAGTCTATTCACAGTCTATTATGATGTTCATGCGTTGTTATCGTGCACTGTTGATGTGAATGGTAAAGTTGTTATTTATGTGTCGTAGCAGTGAATGATTCGAAAGAAATATTACTCGTTCATGGTTTAGATTTTCGGCATTTAAGTCCGGTGACAGAAAGGCAATTGGACTATGTATGTTCAGGACTTGGTTGATGAATAGCGATACTTGATATTTTCAAATGTGGTGGGATTCTCATTGTGGTGTGATATCGCCGTCCTTGTTAGAAAACATTAAGGCTCATCAGTGTTATGGTCTCCTTTGAATTTCCTTTAGTGTAGGGTATTGTGGGATGATACCTAAGCAGAGGTTATTAGATATGGCGATGTATGGCGGCTTCAGAGTCGAAACAATATTTTTAGTGTTTATGGCTCGAGAGAGATGATCTTCGAGAAGGCTTAGAGTTGGTAGTATTTTATTAGTTCGGGTACTACAGAGATGGATTATGATTGGAGGAAGTATTTGGGCAGCAATTGATGGGAAAGGACATGGTGGGAGGTTTCTCACGGATATTGAATTGCTAGAGGTCAAGTAGTTCGTTTCGGAAGATGGTTAACTCAGAGTGGGAATGTTAGCGTATCGTAACATGTTGTGGTATGATGGCCACATGTCTCCAGAAAGCTTGGCGCGATTATAGGCATGGTTAACAAGGGACTAAATATGTGTATTTCATTTGAGATGGTGGCTCTGTGCTTCGGAAGTTTGAATATGACGAAAGGAGTTGCTTGGGATGTAATATGATTTCGAGTTTTGGATGCATCGCTATACCTTCATTTGATATTGGTAGAAATGAATGGGCGCTTTCGACTGGTGGGTGAGCGTGGGCTCATGAGGACTAATTGATTTAATTATAGTTGTAACTAGGGCAACGTCGTTGGAAGATGTCGATATGGGGTTACACGGGTGGTCTATCTCCTGTGAGGTGTTAGGAGTTGCGTGATTCCTAGTAACTGTCCTTTGAAGACTTTATTTTCTGTCCAACATGAAGTATGTACTACGATGTGAACTAGAATCGTTTGAATAAGATGGTGTAGTGGTCAGGAGGTCGAGAGTGTCTTTGGATATGATAAGATTGCGAGGAATTTTGCGAAGCGACGGTGTAAAATCATGGTAACCAAGGAGGAGGAGTCATTGTAAATTATGGAATTATTCAATTATGGCTTAAAGCTAAGTGGGGGAGCCCACTTTCGACGATTGGGTCACAAGGTTGTGTGCCTTGGCAGTATCGGATTATCGGTACATTGGTGGATTAGTTGACTAAGAAAGGAAAAACATCAATGGTAATCCGGGAAAAGGACTTGAAGAAGTGTGTGCTACATTCTGCCTTATCGATTCATGTGCCGATTTTTGGGGATGACTCAGAGTGTATGCTTCTTGTAGATGAGATGTACAAGGAAAATAATTCATCTGGTTGCCTCTTTGGGAGTGTTCATATGCTAACAGAGTACTAGAGTTTGGTTATATATTCGGGACCATGTTAGAGTAGGTGACTCTCAACAATGGTTCTAGTGGGTTCAAGAATTAAAGTGCGGTGTCTAAGGATTTTGGGTTTGTTATGTGGCTGAGGATTAGGTTTTACAGTAGAGTATGGAGAATATTTGGGGAATTTCTATGTTATCATCGGGTCTACGGTGCAATGTTAGAGGAACAACTTTGTATTAGTAGAAGATCTTTCAGGATGAGTGTATCAGTTGAAGCTACTATTGAGTGCACAAGGAGGTATGAGATGGCTTATGGGTATTGAGACGATGTGGTCTCATGATCTGTGTCACTCGAGATAAGTGTTGTTTGAGGCCTGATATGTGTTTAATAGAACTATTATACCCAAGGCAAGTCAATAGCAACTTGGAAGAAGTTGAGTTCGTTAGTAATGGTTTAAATCAGCATGGTTGTGGAAATGATCAGTTTCTTTAGTGTGTTAAGATATATATGTGATTCTTAGTTGTACTTGTGGCCTTGACAACCATCATAATTTGATTGATTTGGAGGTATTTGATTCTGATGGTCTTGTTATGTGTAAAAGGATCCCGGAAGCGTTATGGCGGTTTAGACTCCGACTGGAGGTTTGTATTTTATCCGGTTATGGGAGTTCGGTTGTGTGTTGCGATTGTTCTTCTGAAATGAGTTAAGTGAAAGGGGTTCTAGCCGACCAAGTGTTTATTCTACCGGTGGTTCAGGGGTTATGATGATATTCTTGTACTCTCGCATAGCGACATGATAGGTACAGTGAGCAGTATGGAAATTGGAAGTTTAGGATAAAGGTTACGGTTTAGTTTTGATAAGAATGTCTCGAGCTCGTAAGAGCAGGGGAAAGGATTTAGAAGTTCAGAGTAAGCTAGCATTGTCTTAATGTCGCCTAAGGACAGTGTTCTGTGGAAGAGGCATTGTGCATTGGTTTGTGGATTCTTAATTGCCATTACAGAAATAGCATTGTCAATGACCATTGATGTTCAGATTTTACTACCTGGTGCAGAAGGTTGTGGGAGTATATCCCACGAGGAAATCATATAAGTGTGATGTGTTAGTCATTTGATTGTTATAGATCGACATCAGGTATGGGAATTTTGGTATTGTCTCCAAAGGGAGAGGTTATGACTGAGAGGCGCTCTATTCCTTTGCTTGTGGACTGTTGAAGTTGTTCCCTATTTGACGATTGATCTTATGTGTCATGGAGAGGGCCATTGTGGATCTTTGGATGATTATTGACCTATTTTGGGATGACTGGAATCGGCTTTGAGGTCAGTGGGTAGGCCTTATGTGGATGTATATTTTATATCAGATCAGATATGTTTATTCAGCATAGCATTGCTTACAGATGAATCTTCGTGCGTGGTGGATGATATTACTGTCTTAGTCCATTTTAGTGCTACTCTTTTATGCCATATAGGTTGTAAAATGACTTGACTACCCACATGTGTGTTGTGGTGCGGTGTAGCTTGTGGTGTTATATGAGCGAGATAGTTCTCAAGATGCAGGTCATTTATAGCACCTTAGTCATGCTAGAGTTTTGTAGCACATGGCTCTATCCTTCTCCCCAGGGTTGTATTTATACACTTGGTGTCTTGTGGTCGATATTCAGCATTTCGTGGATTTGAGGATTATGGATTGATGGGTATTCTCTGTATTGATTTTTATCCATAGATCGGATGGCACACTGCCACGGGTATAATGTTTGGATCGGGTTGCACACTGTAACGGTATTATGTGTGGACTGGGTTGTGCGCCGCAACAGTGAGATGCTGAGTATGGTTCCCTATACTTATTTTGTGTGTCTTGTTTCTCATCTTTGAGATAGGTTCATAGCATCTGTGCGACCGGCGAGCTGGGTAGTTCCTTGCCATAGTTCGTTTTTCCTAATGGGTCACATTCGAGTTGTAGCTGGTTGGCGCATTGATGGCGTCATATGAGATTTTAGATGGTGTTTGTGGTGTCTTATTGCCCGAGAAGCTTGTATTAGGTGAGACAAGGTTATTGGACTTGAGAACAGTGAGATCAGGTTTATATAGGTGTACATTAAAGAGAAAATGTCACTATTACTTTCAGAATGAGGTAATGGTTCTTGTTAAGCGGAGAGACTCCATGATTTATTGATTTGTCAAATGGTTATGAGCTTCTATGGGTCGCTTTCATCATTACAGGCGCTCTATTCCTTAGGTTGTGGACAGTGTAAGTTTTTCCCTATTTGACAATTGATCTTATATGTCATGGAGAGGGTCATTGTGGATCATTTGATGGTTATTGACCTATTTTGGGATGACTGGAATCGACTTTGAGGTCCGTGGGTAGGCCTTATGTGGATGTATATTTTATATCAGATCATATATGTTTATTCAGCATAACATTGCTTACAGATGAGTCTTCGGGCGTGGTGGAAGGTATTCCTGTCTTAGTGCATTTTAGTGCTACTCTTTTATGCCATGTGAGTTGTAAAACGACTTGACTACACACATGTATGTTGTGGTGAGATGTAGATTGTGGTATTATATGAGCAAGATGGTTCTCAAGATGCGGAACGTTTATAGCACCTTAGTCGTGCACGGGTTTTGTAGCGCATGGCTCTATCCGTCTCCCCAGGGTTATATTTATACACTTGGTGTCTTGTGGTCGATATTTGGGCATTTCGTAGGTTTGAACATTACGGATTGATGGGTATTCTCCGTATTGATTTTTATCCAAGGATCGGATGGCACACTGCCATAGGTACGATGTTTGGATTGGGTTGCACACCGCAACGGTATCATGTGTGGACTGGGTTGCGCGCTGCAACAGTGAGATGTTGTGTACGGTTCCCTATACTTATTTTTTGTGTCTTGTTTCTCATTTTTGAGATAGGTTCATAGCATCTCTGCGGATGTTTTATTCGTTACACGGGATGGGTAGTTCCTTGCCAGAGTTCGTTCTTCCTAATGGGTCACATTCGAGTTATAGCTGGTTGGCGCATTAATGGCATTATATGAGATTTTAGACGGTGTTTGTGGTGGCTTATTGCCCGAGAAGCTTGTACTAGGTGAGACGAGGTTATTGGACCTAAGAATAATGGGGTCAGGTATATATAGGTGTTTATGAAAGATAAAATGTCACTATTCCTTTCAGAATGAGGTAATGGTTCTTGTCAAGCAGAGAGACTCCATATTTATTGATTTGCCAAATGGTTATGAGCTTCTATGGGTCTCTTTCATCGTTACAGTATCGCGAGGGTTGTATCAGGGCTTATGCGCCTTTTGAGGTATACTATGGGCATCAAGTTAGTGGATTTGCAGCTTCTACGGCTAGACGGTGTTACTATAGGCATACAAACTAAGCAGTGCATTGTGTGGTTTCTGCATGTGTGCATGATCATATTTGGTACAGTGGGTTGATATTGATACGGTGTTCTTATGTTAGAATCAGGTGTCGTGGAGATTTTCGGATGTTGAAATTTGGTTCTAAGGATCTTCAGTTTGGCTCAATCTAATGTGCTCATGTGTGTTGTGGTGGCATGAGTATGTGAACGAAGTGCTAAAGAGTGATTTTGGGCAAATCTAGAACGGTCCTTGGCACGTTGGAGGACGAAGATATGTTTATGTGGGGGAGAATGTAACGACCCGACCGGTCGTTTTGAGCTCTACCATGTCCTTCGGTGGTTTGAGGCTTTGAGTAGCTTCACTTCATGTTTTATGAATTATACGTGTGGTCGGAATTAAATTTTGGGGAGTTCAGAGTTGATTCGGAATGAAAATTCTCGATTCGAAATCATTAAGTTGGAATAGTTTATTAAGGTTTGCCTTTTGAGTAAACAACCTCGGAATCAGGATTTGAAGGTTCCAATAGGTTCGTATGATGATTTTGGACTTGGGAGTATGTTCGGGTTAAGTATCGGGTGGTCCGGGAGCATTTCAATGCTTATTGTAGAAAGTAGGCATTTTGAAGCTTTTAGAATTTTCTAAGTTTGGTTTGAAGTGGACTTTGGTATTATCGATGTCCCTTTGGTATTTCGAGCCTTGGAATAGGTTTATATCGTGATTTGTGACTTGCACGTAAAACTTGGCATCATTCCGAAATATTTAAGTATGATTCGGACACGTTCGGTGAAGTTTAAAAGTTTGAAAGTTGAAATAAGGATCTTGATCGTTGATTCGTAGTTTGGAAGTTGTTCAGTGTAATTTGAGGCCTGGAGCAAGTTTGTGTCATGTTTTGGGACTGGTTGGTATGATTGGATGGGGTCCTGGGGGCTGCGGGTGAGTTTCGGATAGGATACAGGCCATTTTGCCATGTTTGGACTACTATTTCTGGTGTCTGGTGATTCTTTCTTTGCGATCACGAAGAAAGGTCCACGTTCGCGAAGGTCTTTTGGGCATCAGACAGCTTGAGCTTCGCGTTCGCAAAGCTTTGGGTGGCAGTATATCGCGATCGCAAGGGAGATGCCGCGATTGTGTAGAAGGTTAGGCGGGAAGGGCACCCGATGATTTGTCATATGCGTTCGCGGGGTTTTGGTCGCGTTCGCGTAGGGATTGGGAAGTTGACCATCACGTTCACAACCGGTGTGTCGCATTCGCGAAGAGCATTTTGTCAGCTGGCCGAAGTTGGCCTGCGCGATCGCGAAGTAGGGAGTAGCTGTACAGACTTGTTTTATTGCGGGTTTTGGTTCACTTCTTCCACTTCTCACATGGTTTGGGCGCTTTTTGAAGCTCTCCGAGAAGGGATTTTCATTATCAATTTCAAGGTAAGTAATTCCCACATATTGTAAGTTAATTTCATGGATTCTATAAGGATTTATCATTGAAATTTTTGGAAAATTGTGGGATTTTTTTTAAAAAAACCTAGAAATTATATTTTTGGATTTTGACCACAAAAATGGACACGACATTTGGAAAAATCATATATTTGAGTTCGTGGAGTTATAGGTAAAGTTTATCTTCGAAAATTTTGAAAATCGGGCACGTGCCCGGGGGTTGATTTGTTGCTTTTTGGACGGAGTTGGGAATTGTAATAAATTAATTAATTATGACTGTTTGAGTATATTTTTATAGATTTTCATGTTGTTTGACTTGTTATGGATCGTTTCCCTTTGAATTGAGGAGTTAGAGAGGCATTGGAGCCAGTTATTGGGACTTCAGAGTGAGGTAAGTCTCCTATCTAACTTTGTGGGTGCTACGTATGCACAAAGTGATGAGAGTACGTACGTAGCTAAAAGCATGTTCATGTCAGGGTAGACTTTCGACTTTATCATATAATATTTGAATTATTTGAACTCATTTTGCTAGCTTGAGTAAGTGAATTTATAATTGAAATCGATTTGGGAATATATTAGGCTGTGCTTTATCGCCTTGAGTTGTTTGGAGGGATATTTAATAAATAGTAAAAGTGATGTTTAGTTTATGCTCCTGTACCTGTGTTGTAAGCACGTGGCTCGCAAATCGATAAATTTCTTCATTTTCTGTGGATCGAGCTGAACGCCTCGGCAGTATAGGTATTTATATGAGATGCATCCATGGATCGGGCTGTACGACCTCGGCATTGTATGTACACGACTATATGGATCGGGCCAAACGACCTTGGCATAATTCGTGCATAAAATCGCTAAGAGTCTGAATATCCACGAGATTACCCTCTTAATTATACTTGGGAATTACGTAATATTTTCTTTATGACCTTAGATCGGATATATAATTTGAGGGTTCCTATTTGTTGATATAGCATGTGGCCCTTGGGGACATTTTAACTGATAATTATTAATAGATTTTATTATCTACTATTCCTTATTCTATTGATCCTGTTGTATTTCTTGCCTATTTATGATTCATGCATTTTATTTATTGGACTACTACAAGTAAGTATCTATGTCGACCCGTCGTCACTACTTCTCCGAGGTGAGGTTAGACACTTACTGGGTATGCATTGATTTGCGTACTAATTCTACAATTCAGCACTAAATGTGCAGGATCTGACGGGTTCATTTGATGATCGTCTTGGCGTGTAGGCGCAACTACTCAGGAGACTTTATGGTGCGCTGCATTTCATGCTACATGTTGCAGCCCACAGAGTCTCCATCTAATTTATTTACTTTATCCTGTCTATTCTATGTTCCAGACATATTTTGTATTATTATTATGGCTTTCTTTAGTAGACGCTCATGCACTTGTGCCGCCGGATTTTGGGATACTCTGGTGGTTATTTATTGTTTGGCTTGATATTGCCATCTTCTAATTTACATCTTACTAATATTTTAAGTATTCATGATTTTTAAATACATTGAAGTCTTTACTTAATAAAACTTATGATTTCAAAAGTAATAAAATGAATAATTGAATTGATAATTCACCGTTGGCTTGCCATTACGATCTATAGTGGGAATTGGGTCGTGAAATTGAAACTTACACGATAAGATATTTTTTTATTTTAGGACAGCTATAATTACGATTTTAGGCGTTCATTGGGGCTTCGATCGTTGGCTTCACTGTCATCGAGTCATCAACTTTCTTGACTTTCCGGAAATGGGTAGGCATTAGTCCCCATACATGGTCTTATAACTTTCGAAACTCTATGTTTTGATAAATAATCTTCAGACACTTATACATTATACGAAAATCAACATAGCAATGTCGATGTTGTGATTAATTACGTAATAGGTTTCATATTTATAGTAATCTTCTCTCAGTACATGGAACTACGATTTTTGTTGTTCCTTTGAAGGAATATTAATTCCTTCCTTTTTTTTACGGGGTTTGCCTGGGTGAGGTGGGGTTTGTGAAAAATTTGTAAATAGCCACTTTATTATTAAAGTTTAGTCAGTATTTAAAAAGCTATTAGCATTTAGACACTCATTTTACATGGAACAATATTTGAACAAAAATACCCGGAACTCTAAAACGTGGACATAACTCCAATAAATTGTGCTGGACTTCGAAATTTTGACAGGTGGAACTCAATATACTACATTGGAGTTCAAAATTGGTGAAACCTGAACACAATATGCCGAAGTTCGAAACTCCAGCACTGTGTTCTAGAATTTGACACTTTTAAAGGTGAAACTCCTAACACATATTGCTGGAGTTACGTTAGCCGTTCTTAAATTTTATTGTCTTTCTGTAACACCCCGGGAAGTTTTGAAGTACTTAAGCGCTATTAAAAAAGTTGATGTGAGCTAATTATATTATTTTGTGTGCAGACGAGGACTATTAGTATGATGGATATCAATTGGATATGATAATAAGTGCACGAGGCATATTATAATATGTGTGGAGTCTAAGGAGAGCCCTATGTCTAAGTCAAGTTGAAAATTGTATGATAGATTAAAAGTTCCAAATTGTTGAAAATTGGACGGGCATATCTACATATATATAAGGGGTTATGTGATGTATGACCTATCAAATGAAATATATTCGAGTTTAGTTTCTAACGCTTCAAACCATTCATCATTTGGACACTCCTACAAGAAGTTATGACAAAATTACCAAAGACTAGAAGAATGTGATTCTGCGGTGCGACCGCATAATCATTATGCGGACCGCAAAATAGTCGCAGACCTGACCAGTGCAGCCTAGTTTTGGGCATCATTTTTTGCGGTCCATTGTGCGACCCACATACACATTGTGCGGTCCATTTTTTCACCGCATACCTGAGTTCGGAGGGTTAAGTTTTCTATTTTCATAACCCGGCCCCGTTTTCATAAATAGGCTTCGGGGCTTATTTTGGGAAAATATATGATAATTTTAGAGAGAAGTGAGAGTGTTCTAGACATAGGAAGTAGATGAAGTGTTTTGTTCACCAAGATCTTGTTCAATCCTTGAAATCCAACAAGGAAATCTCACAAGATCTTCACTCAAGAGGTAAGATTCAAACCTCTAGTCTTCAATTTTGAGTTTGTGGTAAACGATGGGTAATTAGGAGTATGATTCTTGGGTGCAAGAGTATTATACATATGTTCTTGTACCACTAAGGTTTGTGAGAAGATTGTTGAGCTCAAATAAGTAAGGATTGGGTTATGGAGTGAAAGAAATCTTGTAGAAGAACCTTGTAACCAAATTTACAGACCTAGTATTTGATAAAATGCTCAAATAAGCTGAAGCCATGAATATCTTCCTAATTATGGTTCACTTTTGTTATGTTTCTAAATAGATTGAAGTTTCTAGGATTTTCGGAACCTCGTAGTAATGTAAGGAAAACGCAAGAAAGATTTGAGTCGTTCGGTGGTCAATTCACATGAGAAAGCTATTTTGGAATATCTGCCTAATTTCAAAAAGGTAAGTATCTTGCCTAACCTTGTGTGGGAGAATTACCCCTTAGGCATTAAGTCTTATATGTAAATTGTCTAATTTAAAACCATGTTCGCGAGGTGACGAGTACGTGCTTGGTTTATATGTGCAAATTATATCGGTTGAAATTTGGTGTAATTGCCACTTGGATTTTTATGTGAATTTCGTGGGTTTGTTGATTTGATATTTTCTTGGAATTAAATTAATTATGGATTTATTATCTATAAGTAATCATTAAATAAGTCTAAAAGGAGGCGTTAACATAATTATCGAAAATTTGGATTAAAGAAGGCGTTGTCCTATGCTGAGTTACTTTTCCATCTATGTTGTTGTGTCGAAGTTTATATTCGTTGTGTGGAGCCTTGGGCTATTTTGTTGAGAAATTTATTGATTTTGTTATATATTTGGAATTAGTTGTGGCCAATGGGCAAATCGTGATATGAATTATTGTATTGTGTTGTCGTGATAATATTCTGTGTAAATTGTTGTGTGATTTGAGTTATTATTGTGAGGACAAAAGTGTGGCATTCCACTATTGAAATTACATGGGTATAAGAGTGATATTTAACTGTGGTTATGTGTGTTGGGATATTGTCTGGGCGGAGTGATGATGGTGGCTTATAATAGGAGCGATAATGGTGGATATAAGAGCGATAAGGGTGGCTATTGATGTTGTCAGGACGGAGGGATAAGGGTGGCTATTGATGTTGTCAGGACGGAGGGATAAGGGTGGCTATTGGAGTGATACGGATGGCTATAGGAGAGATAAGGGTGGATATTTTTAGGGATGATACATGATGAGGTGGGATTATTTTGATGGTGATTTTTATATGATGTTGTGATTTTTCGTGGTGTTTATTTTTATCTCTTGTGCAACCTGTCTTGTTGTTGGTAACTTGATAATAGTCTGACTCATGTTGAAATTGTGAGCATGTGGCTATTGTCGGCACGTGAACTGTCCATGCAGACATGATATTAAATTGTGAGAACAAGGTGCCATGAAAATATAATGATTATGTTATTGGCACGTGAACTGTCCGTGCAAATGTGATATGAAATGTGGGCACGAGGCACCAGAAAAATATAATGATTATGTTATTGGCACGTGAACCGTCCGTGCAGATGTGATATGAAATGTGGGCATGAGGTGCCGGGGAAATATAATATTTTTTATTATTGACACGTGAGTTATCCGTGTGGCGTTGACAAAAATATGGGCACGAGGTGCAGTGAAAATATAAAAGTGGGCCGAGACCCGTATTTATGATTATGAAACGAGGTGTCACAGAGTGACTTTTATTCGAAGGAATTATATTCAAAAGATATTTATTTGAAAGATATCTATTTGAAAGATATCTATTTGAAAGATATTTATTTGAAAGAGATATATATTTGAAAGGAGTATATTTGCAAGATTGTTATTTGAAAGAGTTTTATATTCAAAGGATATTTATTCGAAAGAAATATATTCAGAAAGTATTTATTCGAAAGAATTATATGTGAAAGATTTATATTTGAAGGACTTGATTAATTAGTTGTACTTGTGTTTCTTATTCGTTTGACAAATAATTATGATGTTCTTGTTGTCTTGTTGTTTACATAACTAGTTGATTGTTGTTACTATCAATGCCATTTATTCTCTATTATTTTAATATACTATATTGCACAGGTTAATACACTAGTGAGTGTCTTGACTGTACCTCGACACTACTCCACAGAGGTTAGTCTTGATACTTACTAGGTACCGACTGTCGTGTACTCATACTACAATTCTGCACAATTTGTGCAGAGCCAGGTATTGGAGATCCCGGACTCAGGCAGAGTTAGTGTGTTGATCGCAAGGATTCAAGGTAGAGCTTCTTGATAGTCGCAGTCCCTTGGAGTCTTCCTATTTTATTGTACTGTTAACTCTTATTCGAATAATATTGTATATTTGATCATTGAGATCATTATATGTATCCAGTTAGAGTTCGTGACTCAATATTACCAGTCTTGGGAGGTTGTTATATTTGTTTCCGCTTTTGGTTTTGACATTTGTATTAAATTACACATTTCAAAAAAATGGCTTGAATTGTTGTTATAGTCGGTTTACCTAGTCTTAGAGACTAAATGCCATCACGACACCTGTGGTGGGATTTTGGGTCGTGAAACTTTCACTTTTTCTTTCAGGTTTATAAAACAATTGTTTCTTAGCACTCCATTGCTTCTATTCTTTGTCAGCGATCAATCAATACGCCTTTCATGTTCCTATCTATCCTCTCTAAAACCTTTTTTTTTGTCTTAGAGCTAAACCTGTCTCACTACCGGGTAACTTCAACGGTCCAATCCGATAAGGTCTTGTCAATCTTGAACTGGTTAACCGGACTGGCTCGGACCTGTTCAATGGCTAGTTCAAATTTAGTTTTTTAATACTCTTGACAGTTGGCAACGACCGGCTGCCATTTTGATCGTTGCCCAACTGCTAATTTTCAAGAATAGCCCTTTTTGGGAATTTTGTTTCAAAAATAATACTTTTATTATTTACTAATTTAAGCTTTTGAAAAACTATAAATAGACCCCTCCCCCCTCTTCTTCTTTTTTTCACCTATCTCTCAATTCTCAAACCCAAATTCTCAATTGTCATTCTCTCATTCTTCAACTAAATTGCTATCAACTATTTGGCTCTCATTTGTTTTGAAATTTTATTTATGGTATTATTTGAAGTTTGAACTTTGAACAGTTGAAGTTTATTCGTGGTTACATCGGAGTTGCGAAATTCAATTTCTTGGCTTCAAAAATCATCAAGTGTTCGATTTGTTGCGGAATTCGGTACACTCGTTCCAACTCTTTCTCCTATTTAATATTTAATTTGCATATTTATTTTTATTAGTAGTTATATTTTCACAATATGTTTAATGCTTCAAAAAGAGTTTGTAATAAGGTTGCTAATCGGGGTAATCGGGAATATGAAAAAAAGGTGCTACTTCAAATTTTGGGAGTAATTTAAATGACTTTACACATGTTTCTGAAACATCACCTGATGATAATATAGATTACGAACAATTACAGAAAGATTACGGTATAGAAGATAATGAATTAGAAATTGAAGATGAGACACCACCTACACTTAGTAGTGTTAGATTTGGCAGCATAGGTGGTGGTCGTGGCACTAATAGTAGACCACCAGTGGACCAGACTACTAGTCATCGGAGAAGGAGAAGTAAGATTTGGAAATATTTTGAGGAAATAGAGAATTCTGATAGAGTGCAAAATTTGTAAAGATGATTTTAAACATAAGACTAGATGAAGTTTAGGGGGGACTGTGACACTTAGTAGACATATGAGAATTACCCATCCTATAAAATGGGGTTCTGATTTAGATGAAAAACAAGGAACTCTAAGCCCTAGTACCGGAGGACTTTTGAAATATGATAAAATGAAGGATCGTGAGGAGTTAGCAAAAATGATTGTTTTGGGTTATCTACCTTTTTCTTTTTTGCTTATTCATTATATCTTATTATGTATATTCAGAGGATTTATAATCCTCTATTTAAAGGTATCCTTAGAAGTACTTGCAGATCTGATATCATCAGGCTTCATGGACAATATCAGACATACATACGTTATTTGTTTGACCACCTTCCTTGTAGATCTTCTCTAACTTCTGATATTGGCCATGTTGTTAATGGAAATGATTATTTGACAATTACATGTCATTGGATAGATGATAATTATTGTATGCAAAAACGAATTATCACTTTTAAATATGATGAAGATCAGAGTCATACTGCTATTTTTATAAGTCATACAGCATCAAACTTCTGCAAGGTCCGGGGAAACCCGACTACAAAGTCCATAGTAATGCGTTCCCATTTCCACTCAGGTATAGTCATCTGCTGGAGTAGGCCACCTGCTCATACTTAACCTACTAGCAATTTAGGCATCTAGCTGCATATTCAACTATGTCTTTCTTCATCCGCCGCCACCAATAATGCTGCCTCAGGTCGCGATACATCCTCGTAGCACCTGGATGAATGGAAAACCAACAACTGTGTGCCTCCTCTAGAATCCTCTCCCTCAAGCCGTCGATAATGGGTACACAAAGACGACCCTGGAGCACCAGAAAACCATACTCGTTGATAGAAACCTCCTTGGCACCACCCTGTAGTACCGTCTCTCTGAGAACCATCAAGTGCAGATCATCAAACTGTCGAGCCTTAATCTTCTCCAATAGTGAAGACTGGGAAACGATGCATGCAAGAACTCGACTGGGTTTTGACATATCCAACCTCACAAGTCTGTTAGCGAAGAACTAAATATCCAAAGCCAATGGCCTCTCCTATACTTAAATGAATGCCAAGCTACCCATACTCTCTGCCTTTCTTCTTAAGGCAGCCGCGACTACATTCGCCTTGCCTGGATGATAAAGAATAGTGATATCATAATCCTTCAGTAACTCAAGCCATCTGTGCTGCCTCAAATTGAGATCCCTTTGCTTGAAAAAATGCTGCAAGCTGCGATGATCAGTGTAAACCTCACAGGACACCCCATAAAGATAGTGCCGCCAGATCTTCAAAGCATGAACAATCGCGGCTTACTCTAAATCGTGCACAGGGTAATTCTTCTCATGGATCTTCAGCTGGCGTGAAGCATATGTAATAACTCGCCCTTCCTGCATCAGTACACAACCCAAGCCAACGCGTGATGCGTCGTAATACACAGTATACATCCCCGAACCGGAAGGCAACACAAGAACTGGTGTTGTTGTCAAAGCTGGCTTGAGCTTCTGAAAGCTCGCCTCGTAATTATCCGACCAATGGAACAGAGCACCCTTATGGGTCAATCTAGTCAAAGGTGCTGAAATTGATGAGAAGCCCTCCACAAATCGGTGATAATAACCTGCTAACCCCAAGAAGCTCCTAATCTTAGTCGCCGAAGTGAGAGGAGGCCAACTCTGAACTGCCTCAGTCTTCTTGGGATCCACCTTAATACCCTCGCGTGATACAACATGCCCCAAGAATGCTACAGAATCTAGCCAGAACTCACACTTGGAGAACTTAGCATATAACTTATGTTCCCGCAAGGTCCGAAACACCTCTCTCAAATGTTGCTCGTGCTCCTCCATGCTACACTAGTAGATCAAAATGTCATCAAGGAAGACAATGACAAATGAATCAATATATGGCCTAAACACCTAGTTCATCAAATCCATAAACGCCGCTGGGGCGTTAATCAAGCCGAAGGACTCCACTAGAAACTCATAATGGCCATATCTAGTACGAAAAGCAGTCTTCCGAGCATCTGAATCCTGAATCTTCAACTGATGGTACTCTGATCTCAAGTCGATCTTAGAGAAAACCCTAGCACCCAACAACAGGTCCGACAAATCATCAATACGTAGAAACGGGTACTTGTTCTTGATGGTGACCTTGTTCAACTAGCGGTAATCAAAGCACATCCGCATAGTCCCATCTTTTTTCTTCACAAATAAAACTAGTGCACCCCAAGGAGATACACTTGGTCTGACGAACCCCTTTTCTAGAAACTCCTCAAGTTATTCCTTCAACTCTTTTGGATCCATACGGTACGGTGGGATAGATATAGGTTGGGTACCTGAAGCCAAGTCAATACAGAAATTGATATGACGATCTGGTGGCATGACTGGAAGATCAAAAGGAAACACATAGGAGAACTCCTAGACTACTGGTACCGAATCAATCACCGAAGTCTTTGTGGTAGTATCCCGAACATAAGCTAGATAAGCTAAACAACCTTTCTTGGCCATATGTCGAGCCTTCATAATAGAGATAATCTGATTAGATGCACTGACAGATGAACCGTTCCACTCCAATCTAGGCAACTCTGGCATCGCCAAGGTAATACTCTTGGCATGGCAATCAAGGATGGCGTGATATGGGGATAGCCATTCCATGCCTAGGATGGCCTCAAAGTCGGTCATATCAAGCAACAGAAGATCTGCTCTAGTCTTATATCCACAGAATGTGACCACACAGAACCGATAGATCAGATCCACAACAACAGAATCGACCAAAAGAGTGGACACATAAACAGGAGTGCCCAAGGACTCCTGAGGAATATATAGGAAGTGAGAAAATAGAGATGGCACATAATAATATGTAGACCCTGGATCAAATAATATCGAAGCATCCCTACCGCAGACCAAAATAATACCTGTGATCATAGCATCTGAGGCTACTGCATCTGGTCTGGCCGGAAAAGCATAGAACCTAGTTAGGGCGCCGACTAGCTGTCCTCCACCTGTTTGGGCTGCAACTAGCTGTCCTCCACCTGCCTGGCCTCCACCTCTAAGACGATTGATCCCGCCCAAATCACACCTCAATTTGGGGTTGTGAAACGGCTGATTGCAATAATAATACCCAATTAGGAGTCAGGATCGAACCCACAGGGAGCGTATATGGGATTAGGTATATATTTGGACCAAGCACATAAATTGTCTAAGATGCACTTCCACAAGCTATGTTTTGATTCTACTTCTAAATTATGATACAGTTTGCAAATGTAAAGCTAAAGAATAATATGTTTGGTGTTGGTTTTCAAGTATGTAAAAGATCTAGGGCTGTGACATTCACCTAGGTGATTGCCTAACGGGGTGTGGGCTTTAGAGCAGGTTTTGTTGGTCGGGGTGTATTATAGCAATCAACACACAATTACCCACTCAATACCTCTCGGTAATAAAGTGATTTTGCCCAATTTGACTTTCTCAATTCCAAATGGGTAATGCATAAAACAGTTGATATATGCTCAAGTCGGGTTTTACTATTTATAGATTCAACCCTTTAATTGGGACTATCAATTTTTTGAGTTCATCCCAATTTCTTATTGGCCAAGTTTTCCTAGACTAAGTCTCTCTTTCTCAAGTAGAGACTAAGTCTAATAGGCTTGAATCAATATTTGCAACCATTAATTCTACAATTACAATAAGAACTAGGCTAAATATTACACACCCACCCATAAACAAGCCCTAAATCAAACAACATTAGGTACCCACACTAGGGTTGGGTCACAACCCTAACTGAAAATTTAGCTACTCATAGTGGGTGATGGAGAAAATAAATAAGAAAAGATTATTAAACTCATATTTAATGATAACTAGATGAAAATCCAATGTAAAGTTCACAAGCTATGATAAAGTTTCCTAAAGCAGTAAAGAAAAACGGCAACCAACTTTCAGATGTTCAAAGCTTAACCTAATTTCGTGAAAGTAGTCTATTTATACAAAGCTAAAATTTTAGGACAAAATTGCCCTTTAGGAGGTTTTGCGGCCGCACAATTTTGTGTGCAGTCCGCACTTTGCTTCAGCTCTTGACAGGAGTGGTTTCTGCGGCCGCACAATTCTCACATACGACCGCACTTCTAGAGTTTCACGAACCGCAAAATTTTGGGTGCGGCCGCACATCTTGAGTACTGTGGACCGCATAATTTTGGGTGTGGCCGCATATTAGTTTCTGGGGCCGCACAATTATAGTGGGGTCCGCAGATCTTGATTGTCTTGAATTCCCAACTCTCTGAACCTTGACTTCTGTGGCCGCACAATTATTGTGCAGTCCGCAACACGCATTGCAGCACTGTCAAATTTTCTTCTTGTTCTGCGGATGTCGAGCCGCAGACAAAATTCTGCGGTCCGCACTTTAGCCTTTTTTCTTGATTTATTTTCCTTGTTCCGAATCACTCCTTCTTGAGTTGAATTTCATCACTTTGGCTCATTTCCAATACTCCTGCAAGTAAGCATATTTCATCAGTTTTTGGGAATACCTTTAAGTATTTTTGAACTAAAATGAAAGTCAAAAGGCGCAAATAAGTAGTCAAAATCCCCACTTATCAATGGCCCGTACCCGCCTGTTCTCAGCCTATGGGCGGCCGGACAGTTGGTGCTGTAATCATGGGCTGCTAGCCCTGCTACACTGCCTTGCCCTGAAGCTTGGGGCAGAATCTCCGCACATGACTGAAATCCCGGCACTCAAAATAACCTCTCGGTACGATGATCTGTTGCCGTGAAGTCTGACCCTATTGTCCTGAGTACCCACTAGAAAAACCCTGAATAAATGGTAGGTGGTAAGAACTCTACGTCATGGCACTGAAATAGGGTCTCTTCGGAGCACCCCGAGGAGGTGGTGATGCTGTATATGTGGGCCTACTAGGTTGACCCCACCCAAATTGGCATCGGCCCCCTGCCGGGGCACCTCTAAACTCCCCAGAATAACAGACCCTCTTGTCCCTCTACATCTACTCTCTACCTCTCTGACTGTAACCCTCAATCCTCTGAGCAATCTCTACTACTAGCTGATAAGAAGTCCCCATCTCAACCTCCCGGGCCATAGTAGCTTGAATACCTCAGTGCAACCCTGTAACAAACCTCCGCACTCGCTCCACCTCAGTCAGAAGTATCTATCACGACCCGAAATTCGCACCTTCATGATCGTGATGGCGCCAACATTTTACTTGCTAGGTAAGCCAACGTTAAAATAATATTAACTATTTTTAAGCAAGTTTAATTAAATAGAAGTCAATTACTGAAATAAAGTGTGGAAGACCATAAATACCGAATTATCAAAATACTTCCCCGAATCTGGTGCCACAAGTGCACGAGCTAGTAGAATAATACATATAAAGGTCTGAATAAAATTCAAGCTATTTGAAAGATAATACACAGCTGAGATAAGATAGAAGGGGACTTCAGAACAGTGAATGCTATGCAGTTATACCTCAAGTCTCCTCTAAGTAGCTGAATCCGAGCACATCTATGGTACGCTACTGGGACCTCCAAAATCTGCACAAGAAGTGCATAGTGTAGTATGAGTACAACTGACCCCATGTACTCCATAAATGCCGAGCCTAACCTCGACGAAGTAGTGACGAGGCTATGACAAGACACGTACGTAAACAACCTGTACAACTATATACAAATAAAAAGCAACAATAATACAATAAATAACACTTTATAAATTTGGGAGGGAACATGTGAATGGGGTTGATATAATAATTTTAGCAGGAGAATTATCACTTTGCAACCAAATAATTCCTCAACAATAAAATGAGTAACTGATGATATGAAAATGGCACGGCACCACCCTTCGTGCTTTTACTCTCATTCATCTCATAAAATGATAAATAAATATTAATAATTGGCACGACATCACCTGTAATGACATGATCGGTTGTTTTGAGATCTAGTGTGTCGTTCAGCAGTTTGAGTCCATGAGCAATTTCACTTCAGGTATTATGACTTGTACGCGTGGTCTGAATTAAAATTTCGAAATTTCAGAGTTGATTTGAAAAGAAAATCCTCATTTCAGAAGCTTTAAGCTGGAAGAATTGACTGAGGTTGGATTTTTGAGTAAACGATCTCGGAATCGGAATTTGAAGCTTCCAACAGGTTCGTAGGATGAATTCGGACTTGGGCGTATGTCTGGATTGGGTTTTGGATGACCCGGGAGCGTTTTAGCGCCTATTGTGGAAGTTGGCATTTTTGGAAGAATTTCATAAATTTGGGTTGAAGTGAATTTCAATGTTATCAATGTCTGTTTGGGATTCCGAGTATGGGAATAGCTCCATATGGTGATTCTAGTATTGGGAGCGCGTTAGGAAGTGGATTCGGAGGTTCGTTGGTTATTTTGGAGTCATTTGGCTAAAGCTAGAAATTTGAAGGTTTTTGAGAAGTTTGACCGGAAGTGGACTTTTTCATATTGGGGTCGGAATCTGATTCTGGGAGTTGGAGTAGGTCTGCAATGTCAATTATGACTTGTGTGGAAAATTTGAGGCCAACCGGATGTGGTTTGATAGGTTTTGGCATCGATTGTAGAAGTTGAAGTTTCAACGTTAATTAAGTTTGAATTGGGGTGTGATTCATGATTTCGATGTTGTTTTATGTGATTTGAAGGCTAGACTAAGTTCGTAATGTATTTTGGGACGTGTTGGTATAATTGGTTGAGGTCCCGAGGGCTTCGGTGTGTCTCGGATCGGTTCGGACGGATATTGGACTTTGAGGAATTACTGGTTTCTGGGCATCTGGTTTCCTATTCCGCGATCGCGAAGCAAGGGCCGCGATCGCGAAGGGTTAAGTGGACTGGTGGGATTTTTACTCTATGCAATCACGTATAGTAGTTAGTGTTCGTGGAGGGTCGAGCTGGAGGTTCTTCGCGTTCGCATCGGGGCCATCACGAATGCGCTGTGTTATAAGGGCTGGCCCGTTTGGTGAAGGTTTTTCTATGCGATCGCATTGCAGGGTTCGCGATCACGGAAGGGGAAGGGGTTGAGCAGTGCGATTGCGTTCGCGAAAGAGAAGCTTTTAGGCAGCTGTTGATTGGCCTTCGCGATCGCGAGTGGATTTTCGGGTTCGCGAAGGGGAAAGACCTGGGCAGTGTTCTTTTAAAATTGAGGTTTGGCTCATTTGCACTTCATTTCCTCCATGGAAGCAGGTCTTGGAGCACATTTGGAGCTCCATCTTCATCATCTATGTCAAGGTAAGTGATTCTCACCTATTGCAAGTTAAATACATGGTTTATATAAGGATTTAGACGTGAAACTTTGTAGAAATTTGGAATTTTGAAGAAAAACCTAGAAATTGGTATTTTTTTGAATTTGACCACGAATTTGGGTAAGGAATTGAGAACAAATTATATATTTGAGTTCATAATGCTATGGGTAATGTTTATATTCAAAAATTTTCGGAATCCGGGCACATGAGCCCGAGGGTGATTTTATCAATTTTTCGACCGGAGTTGGAAATTGTAGTAAATTGAATTGTTATGAGTATTAGAGTATATTTTCATTGGTATGCACATTGTTTGGCTAGTTTTGGAGCTTTGGGCAATGGTTTGAGGTGTTAGAGTGGCGTTAAAGACGGTTATCGAATTTAGGAGCGAGGTAAGTCTCTTTTCTAACCTTATAAGAGGGAATTAACCCATAGGCAAACTAAATTATTGTGTGCTTCTATTTTTGGGGGCTACGTACGCACGAGGTGACGAGAGTCTGTGTGTAGCTACTAGCTATGCCTGTTTTCGGGTAGTTTTAGGACCACATCATGCCTTGTTGATATTGTTATTGATTTATGTTTATTGTCTGCCTCGAGAGGGAGCGAGATTGAGTTCGCATACTAAATGTTTTGAAAGGAATTGAAATTTAAGAACTTAAGATTAAAAGGTTTCATTTGAACTTCGTAATTTAGAAAAGGATTGAGTAATGCTATAATAGCTTAAGAAATCTATGTGTAATCGTGTCGCATGTATGTTTCGCGAGCGGTGTAATTTCCTTAAAAGGCTACAAGCTGAATTTCCCATATTTTGAAAAGAATCAAGAAAGAGTTATCATTTTAATGTTAAATTTATATTTGACCGCGTCACAATTCTAATCCGCGAGCGGGGAGATTCCTTAAATTTATATTTGACCGCGTCGCAAGTATGATCCATGAGCGTGGAGATTCCTTAAATTTATATTTGACCGCGTCACACGTATGATTCGTGAGCGGGGTATTTCCTTCTACTACTCTTATGGGATCGGGTCGTGCGCCTCGACAGGATTTATGTACCACACTCTCATGGGAGCGGGCCGTTCGCCTCGGCAGGTTAATAGATGCATCTATGGTTCACGTCGTTCGACCCTCGGCAATGCACAATTTACTTTTATGTTGGATCGGGTCGTACGCCTCGACATTTCCTCTATATATATATATATATATATATATATATATATATATATATATATATATATATATATATATAAAATCCTCATGAAATCATGCGTAACGTTTGGCAAGAAGCCAGTGTATCTGAGGGTTTTTTCCTGATTCGGACTATGACAACCTCTTTGATGAAATCCACTATATCTATACATATGCTCCATTTACGGAAGGGACTTGCTAGTTGAGAGCTTGAGTAAATTGTAAAGAGGAAAATTGTACTACGTATTTTATACTTGTTTGTTTCATATATTTAATCAGTCACATATTCATTCACTTTCTTACTGTACCTGATAATATTGGACCACTAGTAAGTGTCGAAGTCGACCCCTCGTCACAACTTCTTCGGGGTTAGGCGGGATACTTATTGGGTACGCGTTAATTTACGTACTCATGTTACACTTGCTGAACATTTTTGTGCAGGTACACATATGTTTAGTGGCCTTGTGGGCACAGAGGCGCGATTATGGCGGGGATTTAGGTGAGATGCATTCTATACGACCCACCGCAGCCAGCAGAGTCTCCTTCAGAGTATTGTATTTTCTTTCCTGTCCAAGTTGTATTTCGGACAGTTATTGTATTTTATTTTAAATTTCTAGAAAAGGCTCATGCACTTGTGACATCGGGTTCTGCAATAATTATGGGATGTTCACTATTGGAATTGAAAAACATTGTTATTTATTCTGTAAATTTATTTTATACAAAATAAATTGAAGTAAATATACGATTTCAAAAATATTAAAATGAGGATTTAATTAAGTATTTATTGTTGTCTTGCCTGACAGTGGAGTTCGGCACCATCACGACCTTTATGGATTTTGGGTCATGACATCACCCTTTGTGCTTTAACTCTCTTTTGGCACGGCATCGCCATTCGTCCTTTTACACTCTCTGAAAATGACACGGCATCAGCCTTCGTGCTTTTACACTTACAAATGGCACGGCAACACCCTTCATGCTTTTACACTCTTCCTTACCATGACAATCATATTATAAATAATAAAAACGGTACGACATCACCCTTCGTGCTTTTACACTCTTCCTTACCATGAAAATAATAATATAAATTCGGAAGAGTATTTAAATGCGGGTGATTTACACTTATCAATCAATTCAATACCATAATACCGACTTCACCATTCCAAAATATTCAACAATAATTAAATGAATAATAATTTCACGAATAATGATCAAATAATTAATAATAAACTTAAGCAGGAATATCTTAATTAAATAGGCAATTATTCACAATAAACAAATTCCACCCGCATGCTTTGACTCAACAACAATGCATAAATACTTGTCACCTCACATATACGGTGTACCCGCACATTAAATCACGTAGGTAATAGAAAAATAAGTCCTACTCTCTCAAGTCAAGGCTAACCACGACACTTACCTCGCTTTGCAACCAAATTAAAGAATCCAATAAACCTTTACCTCGCGAATTCGTGTCTGAAATCCTCAAATCTAGTTATAAACAATTCAATATACTCAATACAAATCGTAGGAATTAAGTCCATATGAATTTACTAATTTTCTAGATTAAAATTCGAAATTCATCTAAAAAAATAATAGTGGGGCCCACGTCTCAAATCTCAGAAAAACTTACAAAATCCGAACACCCGTTCCGAGATGAGTCCAACCATACAAAAATTATCAAATTGCGGTGTAAAAAATGGACCTTCAAATCTTAATTTTTCGTTTTGGAAAGTTTACAAAAATTCCAATTTCTTCCATCTAAATCCGAAATAAATGATGAATATAGACATGGATTTATGAAATATAATCACTTTTGGTTATAGAATACTTATCCAATTCAAAGTCATAAAAAATCTCTTTGAAATCGCCTAAATCCGAGACTCAAAACTCAAAAATGAGTAAAAATGGCTAACTCCCGATTTTAAAGCATTTTGTCCAGCATTTTCGCACCTGCGGACTTATTTTCACATCTGCAAGCTCGCATTTGCAAGAAAAATCTCGCATCTGCAAAATGGCTTACCCAGCGTGTGTCCGCATCTGCGGAACTTGAACCGCATTTGCGGCTGCACAGAAGTGCATGAAGGAGCCGCAGAAGTGGTGCCACACCTGTGCTCCAAAAGTCGTAGGTGTGAAACACGAGAACCTGAACTGGTAGTTTTTGCAAATATTATCTGAAACATGTCCGAAACTCACCCGAGCCACTCGGGACCTCGTCCAATTATCCCAACAAGTCCCGTCACATAATACGGACATACTTGGGGTCTCAAATCACATCAAACAACATCTAAATTACAATTCACACCTCGATTCGAACTTAAGAGTTTCAAACTTTTTCATTTACCAAAACTTATGCCGAAACATGTTAAATGAATCCGTAATGACTTCAAATTTGGCACACAAGTCATAAATGACATAACAGAGCTATTCAAATTTTTGGAATCAGATTCCGACTCCGATATCAAAAATTCAAATCCGTGGTCAAACTTTAGAAATCTTTAGCCTTTAAATTTCTAATTTCTCTTAAATAGCCATAACTTGAGCTAGGGATCTCCAAATTAAATTCCGAGCTTACGCCCAACTCCTAAATTACGATACGGACCTACCAGAACTGTCAAAACACTGATCCGGATTTGTTTTCTCAAAATGTTGACCAAAGTCAACTCAATAGAGTTTTTACGGCTCTATTTCACATTTTAATCCATTTTTCACATAAAAACTTTCCGAAAACTCATACGGATTGCACATGCAAGTCAAGGAATAATAAATAGTGCTTTCCAAGGTGTTAGAACATAGAATTAATTATTAAATTTAAAGATGACCTTTTGGGTCATTATAGTATCATACATGCATGGTGAGACAACTTAGAGAATCTTGCCTCATAATCGGTCACTGACATCTGACCCTGCTGGAGCTGCTCAAACTAAAACTGCAACTCTTCCCTCAGAGAGGGTGGAATATACCTATCTTATAATAGGCGTGCAAACTGGTCCCAAGTCATGGGAGGAGAACCTGCCGGTCTACCAAGAAGATAAGACTGCCACCACCTACGGGCCCTGCCCTCCAGTTGGAAAGTAGTAAAATCCAACCCGTGGGACTTTAATATCCTCATGTTGTGCAGTTTGTCCCTGAACCGATCAATAAAGTCCTGGGAATCCTCATGTCACTCACCTCCAATGACAGGAGGGTGTAGCCTAGTCCATCTATCCAATAGCTTTCGGGGCTCGCCGGCCGCAGCTGGTCTAGGCTCAGGTGACCCTGCTGCAACTGGATGGGCACCACACACGGGTAGTGCACCCGAAGTCTGATATACGGAAGTCGCATATCCTAGAGCTTGAGCAGTAAGGGTATGTGGTTGGGTCTACTAAAAATAAACCAACCTGGGTCATAGAATCCATGAATCGTAGCATATGGCCCACGACCTCCTGAAATTCTGGTGCTGACATGAAATCTACCGAGGTTGGCTCTGCTGCGGGAACCTCGCCCTGCTCCTCAATAATGGGATCCTGCACTAGATCCGCTGGTGGTGCAACTGGGCAACTCTGGGACGTCCTCGTCCCCTACCTCGGGTAGGTGCCCTCCCCCGACTTCTGCCTCAACCTCTAGAAATAGGGGTAGCAGCCCTTCCCGGGTTTGGAACATTTGCCATGCGCGTTCTCACCATCTGTGAGAGAATAAGAGAGGAAACTTAGTACACCATCAACTGCACGATATGAGATGAATAAAGAATAGTTTCCTAACACCATATAGCCTCTCGAAGATAAGTACGGACGTCTCCGTACCGATTCGCAAGACTTTATTAGGCTTGCCCATAACTTGTGAGACCTACGTGAACCTAGTGCTCTGATACCATGTTGTCACGACCCAATTCTATAATAGGCTGTGATGGCGCCTAACGCCACCGCTAGGCAAGCCAACTGTGAACTAGTCACGCGGTTTCCTCTTTTTAACAAATTTTTTAAGTAATAAAAGTTTCCATAAATTAAAAAGATTTGAGAAATAATAGATCTAAAACAAATAATACGAAAGCAACTTAGTGCAATCATAATCATAGAATAAAGCCAAAACTACAAGTCTACTAGTGTGTGCCAAGACCTGGTGTCACAAGTGTATGAACATCTAGTAGAATATACAAAAGAATACTAGTCTACTATCCGAAGCGAAATAGATAGAAAAATACAATCAAAAGAAAGGCTCTGGCTGCTGCAGAACGGGCTCAGATGGCAGCTCACCGCGAAGCCTCGAAGTGTTAATGAATTGTGTGCGCCAGACTGATATCCAGATGCACCTGCCTCAGATCCTGCACATTTAAGTGCATAAGTGTAGCGTGAGTACATAAACAATATGTACCCAGTAAGTATCCAGTCTAACCAAGAAGAAATAGTGACAATGGGTCGACTTTTACACTTACTATGGGCTAACAATAATATGTCAAATTATTTTTAATTAAGCATGGATTACAAGAAGAATACTGAAAACTCAATAACAGGAAGCAATAAATAATCCCTTCACAAATATTAAGTCCCAATTTGTTTTTCATCATTTAACAATTTATATCTCAAGCCAAAGAAGCAATATCGATTATCATTGGTTCCAAAGATTTATCATGCGCAAATTACGTCGAGGTCGTACGGCCCGATCCAACATAATATTTAAAATGTGCATTATCGAGGGTCAAACGGCACGAACCATAGATGCATCTATCTGCTACCGAGGCGTTCGGCCCGCTCCACAAATAGAAAATATTTTAAGAAAAACACAAATTCTCAATAACAATCAAGTGTTCTATTCACAACTTCAAGTATGTGAAATTTAATTCTTTTATCCGGTTTCAAAAGACTTAAGCAATTAAGTTAACAAGTAGGGTATAAGCTTTGTAAGTATAGCATGATATGAGTCCTAGACTACCCGAACAATAGCATAATTAGTAGCTACGTACGGACTCTCGTCACCTCTGCTTACGTAGCCTCCACAAATAGAAGCACATATTAATTCAATTCACCTATGGGGTTAATTTCCTCTTACAAGGTTAGAAAAGAGACTTACCTCACCTCAAAGCCTACTTTCCGGTCCAAGATTATGCTCAAACCCTCAATTTGGTGTCGAACAATCCAAAACTAATCAAACAGTATATATACTAAACAATATATGTTCAAACGTTCATATTCCAACTATTAAAGTGATTACACCCAACTCTAAATGAAAGATTCCTAAAATTCACCCCTGGCCCACGTGCTCGGATTCCAGAAATATTTGAAGAAAGTTGTTACCCATAACCTCACGAACTCAAATATATGATTTTTACTACACTCCATAACCAATTTCGTGGTCAAATCTAATTTTTATCCAAAACCAAGGTTTTCATCTAAACCCTTGATTTCACCAATTTTTACATGTTAATCTACTCATTATCTATGTATTTAACTCATGTTATGTAGAAATTACTTACCTCAAAGTGCTAGGTGAAAACCCCCTTCCAAGAGCTCCAAATATCGCCCAAGAGATGAAAGAACATGAACTAAATGGCCTAGTCCCGCATTTAATAGAGTTGTGCACAGGTCTCAGATGTAGAATTTGCGACACCTAGTTCACAAATGCGAAGGTCGCAAATGCGACAAATCCATCACAAATGCGAACGTGGTCTTCTACTGCCAAGGCCGCAAATGCGACCAAGGAGTCGTAAATGCGAACACTGTTGAGATCACAAATGCGACCAAAGTGTTGCAAATGCGAATACTGCCCAGGTCATGCGTCTTCACAATTGTGAAACCTTTCTCGCAAATTCTAGGTTCGCAAATGTGAACAAATTCTCGCATTTACGAGACCTGCAATAGCTGCCAAGAAACACCAGAAAAAACAGAAGTTTTCTCATCCTCCTGAACGTCCGAAACTCACTCGAGCCCTCGGGGCTCCATACCAAACACACACACAAGGCTAACAACATCATACAAACTTGCTCGAGCGATCGAAACACTGAAATAACATCAGAAACCATGAATCGGATGCCAAAACGCATGGATTAACTCATGAACTCAAAAACTTCTAAAAATACTCCCGCACGTCCGATTCTTATCAAATCAACTTGGAATGACTCCAAATTTTGCGTGCAAGTCTTAAATGACATTACAGACCTACTCAAACTTTCAGAACTGGAATCCGAACTCGATATCAAAAAGTCCACCCTCGATCAAACTTTCCAAAAACTTCAAATTTCCATTTTTGCCAAATGACCCCGAAACGACCTACGGACCTCCAAATTCACTTCCGGATGCGCCCCTAAGTCCAGAATTACCATACGGAGCTATTCCCAGGCTTGAAATCCCAAACATATGTCTATAATGAAAAAATTCACTTCAACCCAAACTTATGAAATTCACCCAAAATGTCAACTTTCACTATTAGGCGCTGAAACGCTCCCGGTCATCCAAAACTTGATCTGAACAGACGCCCAAGTCTGAAATCATCATACGAACCTATTGGAACCATCAAATCCCGATTCCAAGGTCGTTTACTCAAAATGTCGACCGAAGTCAAACTTAGCCTTTTAAGCCAACCTTAAGGGACTAAGTATTCCGATTTTAATCCGAACCCTTCTAAATCCCGAACTAACCATCCCCGAAAGTCATAAAATAGTACAAGCACGTACGGGAAGTCTTATTTAGGGGAACATGGTTCTAGAAAGAAAAAACGACTGGTCGGGTCGTTACATAAGATGTCTAATTGTCACCAATTAATCAACTGAAACCCCACATATATATATTGTTGTAGGAACAAGCTAAATGATTATTTAGATCAATTGTATAATTATTATGCAAATATAATTGATGATGATGCTAATAATATAGGCAATGTTAATCTCACTTTTCATTGTACTACTTCTACTTCAACATCGGCTACTATGGATGAAGATGAAGGCCTTGATGATTTTAATATTTGGTTTACATTTTTCTTCACTCAAACTAGTAGCAGGTACATTGATGAATTTCAATTCTACTTGCAAAAGCAAACGGAGCCTCGCACAAAGGAATTTTCATCGTTGGCATGGTGGCGTGAAAATGATAAGCAATTTCATGTTCTTTCCGCAATGGCTCGGGACGTGCTAAATGTGCAAATTTCAGTCGTTGCGTTAGAGAGCGCATTTGGTCAGGAAAGACAACAACTAGGAGACACTTGTCATTCATTGGAAAACAAAGCTTTAGAAGTTTTAGTATGTTCAGAGAGATGAAATCAAGGATGTGAAGATGTTGATAAACCAGAAGTGTCACGACCCGAAATTTCCCACCGACGGGACCGTGATGGCGCCTAACATTTCACTTACTAGGCAAGCCAACGTTAGAAAATCGTTAAACTAATTCCTTATTTCCATTCAGTAAATAACAATAACTAACTAAGATGAAATATAAGAGGTGTGAAATTTTATAAAACTGTATTAATTACTACCACCCGGATATGGAGTCACAATTCACGAGCATTCTAGAATTTACAACAAGTAATAGTCTGAAAGAAATACAACTGTATGAACGAAAGAAAACAGTAAGACATAAAGGATAGATGGGGACTTCAAGGTCTGTGAACGCCGACAAATCTACCTTGAGTCTCCGGACAACGGACCAGTAGCAAATCTCGATCAACCTGAGTCGGCATCAAAATCTGCACAGAAAGTGCACAGTGCAGCATCAGTACAACTGACCCCATGTACTGGTAAGTGTCGAGCCTAACCTCGGCGAAGTAGTGACGAGGCTAAGATGAGACACTCACATATAACCTGAACAGTATAATCGTGCTAGGGGCAACAAAAATAAGTAAAACAATAATGCAAAAATAATGGGAGGGGAACATACAGTGGGGGAATACAACATAAAGAGTGAGAATAATGAAAGGACATAATTAAATCGGAAATCCTTAAACGAATTGAGCAATCAAGACAGCAAGGAAAACTGCATGGCATCACCCTTCGTGCTTTTACTCTCAATCTCACCAAATAACAAATAAGAATGCACGGCATCGCCCTTCGTGTTTTTACTCTCTTCCTCACAATATAAAGAAATCATGCACGGCAGCACCCTTCGTGCTTTTACTCTCAACCTCACCAAGTAATAAATAAGATTGCACGGTATCACCCTTCGTGCTTTACACTCTTCCTCACAATATAAATAAATCATGCACGGCATCACCCTTCGTACTTTACACTCTTCCTCACAATTCATAGAATCAATAACAACGGATAAAGAGAAGTTTCACAAGAAATCAATATTTCATCAATGATTAATTTCAATATTTTATCAACCTTGGTGGAACCGGGTACAAGTCTCTCAACATTTCAACAACAACAGTAAGCATGGCTAACAAGATTTAAGATTTACAAACTCGCAAGAAAATGGAATTTCACTCGCATGTTGTAACTCGACCACAACATATAGATACTCATCACCTCAACTATACATCGTATTAAACAACAAAACACATACGGACACGACACTTACCTCGCTCCGGAGATCACTAAATTCTCAATCACGGCTTTTCCTTTGGAATTCACCTCCAAACCACTCGTATCTATTCAAAAATGAACCAATAATATCAAATATTGTTAAAGGAATCAATTATATTTCCTAAGTTAAATTCTTCCAATATTTCCTCCAAAAGTCGAAAAATCGACCCTAGGCCCGCTTGGTCAAAACCCGAGGTTCAGACCAAAATCTTTTACTCATTCACTCCCGAGTTTTGGAATCCGATCTCAAATTGGATTCTAAATCCTCAAATTTCAAAATTCCTAAGTTCTACCCAAAAATCCTAATTTCACCATAAATATTTTAGATTCTAGGTTGAAATCTTGTTATAAGATGTAAAAAAATTGAAAGAAAAGAGTTAGGAATCACCTGTAACACTCCTCAAATCTATAAAAATTTTAACACACGCTAAATATAGAATTTAATATTTTTTTTTAATCTTGCCTTAAGTGCATAAAAAAAATTATACTTCTATTATGGATTTAAACCCTTGTGATTGACTTTTGAGTTACTTCCCTATTTATAAATAATTAGATATACAAATAGGGAATATTAATAAAGTTGATATTATTAGTTATTAGAAGTGAGTATCATTAAATACTAGTTAAGTCAAAAAAATAAAGAGAAGGCAATAAAACCAAAAAAAAAGGAGTCACGTGACTAACCCATAAAGTAGGTATTGAAAGGAAAACAAAGGGCTTAATGCCTTTAAGAAAACAAAAAGCATTCTGTTTCTCACACACACAAAAGACTTAAAGCCTTAATTGAACAAACCTCTGTTCATTCACAGGCGGAAGGGTAAAAAGCCTAATTCAAAATAGAGAAACAGAACATTGTTTTGTTCACGCAGCAAGCACAAAGGCTACGGAACTTAAACACGCAGGCAACAAAAATTCTAGGGTTCTTTACAAATCACTAATTCTTGAACTCAGGTATATAAAATTTCCTATTATCAATTATCCTAAAGTAATGGTAGGTAAGAATTGAATAGTTAATTTCCTTCTTTCTCTGTATCAAAATTAAATTTTATGTTTAGGTATGAAACTTTAAAATTAATTCAAATATACTGGTTGTTGTAGAATCAATTGTTTGATGGGTATAAATCGGACCTGGGCCTACGTATTGGCTCAAGGAGTTTTGAGGTGAGTTGATATAACCCTTTACTAAGGTGGTTTAACTCACAAAAGAACGCATAAAAGGTGTTTGATGAATTGCTTAAAAGAGTTAATATGTACTTAATTGGAGCTATTGAGTAACTATTAACTTAGAATTGTTCTAGCTAAAGTTTAGATGATTTATTATGATATATGTGCATAAATTTTCATATTTTTGTGTTATTCTTTTATGCCATTTTCATGTTGAAAATTAATGAAAAAGCAAGAATCTTTAGAAATACTTTTAAATGTTTATTTCATTCTTATGCCATGCTTTACAATTAAGGATACCGGTATGAGTATGCATAGGATGTTTTAGAAAAGGTTTAGACTTGAAAAATCACAAGAAGAAGTTTTAGAAAGAAAAGATTTTTGGGAGTATCCTCTATTCTGAGAAGGAGTCATCGTCCAGGCCGAGGGTCCTGACCAAGGCGTTGACTTCCTGAAACTACTTGTGCCAAAGTAGGGAGCACACAAGCCGAGGGTCTCGTTGCTGAGAATTTGCCTAGCCAAGTTAAGGTATAGCACATACTGAGAACCATGAAGCGAGTGGCACCTTGTGGATTGGGCCTATTCGATCAGGTTGGGATCGAACCCGTGCTGATCACACGATGACTGAAACAGAATTAAGTCTGGATAGTTGGAACTCCCAAAGTATAAAGTGATGTATTTTTATTTTTTTTAAAAGAAAAAAAGAAAGAATTTCTTTTAGAATATTCATAAACTGCTATTATGCAATTATTTTAGAATTGTTCTTATAAGCTTTATGTTTTACATGCATTTAGAATCTTTGCTTGTAATGTATATGTTATTAAAGTTTCGTCCCTGTCGTTGAGACTCACTGAGTACAATGGATGGTGCTGACGTTCTCTTTTGGGAACCTACGTTGGTCTGCGGTACAACGTAGGAACCGGTTTTGCAGGCGAGCAGGCTACGGGTTAGGACTTCCCTCACTTCCAGTGCTATTGGTGAGCTCCGCTGTTGTTCATGGAGTACTTCTTAGTGTCATCTTTATTTAGCTATTTCTTTGTTCACTTAGTGAACTGGCCAGGAAATCTCATGTCCTGAGCAGTGCGTCAGTTTATCAGTAGAGGCTTCATAGACACAGTCAGTGGGTTAAGATTAAGATCTTTTTGATAATAATTTAGTAGTATTTCAGTAGTTACTACGAATAAAGTTTTGGAGTTGATTTATTTTAAATATTTAAATTAATCAAAAGTATTTGGTTAAAGTATTGCCTTGTTGCATATAAAGTTTGAAGTTATAATAGATTTGGTAAGCACAGATGGTTCGCTCGGTCATGTTTAGTGATCGGGTGCCGGTCACGACTTGTTCAGAAAATGGGTCGTGACATCACCTACCTATGAGTTGGGGAAGATTTGGACTTTGGAAAATCGCCTCTTAATGTTTAGGGTTCGAAATATTGAAGAATGAAATGAAAACTCCCGTCTAAGTCCAAAGTTATCAGTTGCGGACATCACATTTGCGACCTGAGCTTCGCAATTGTGAAGCTCGCAAATGCGAAGGGGTCATCGCAAATGCGAGATCTTTCACATTTCTGCTGCCTACGCAATTGCGAAGAATATATCGCGATTGCGACAAATGGCCCATCGCATTTGCGAACATACCCTTCCCCAGACCCCCATCGCAATTGCGAATATAATCTTGCAAATGCGAGAACATGCTGGCCCAGGCCTTCTTTGCAATTGCGATAGATACCTAACAATTGCTAGGCCCGGTTATTTCGCATTTGCGAAGCTTGATCTCGCAATCAGAGGCCTGCAACAGGTTCAGTTATACCAGCAAAATTTTCTAGGTTCAAACCATCCCGTGGCCTATCCGAAACTCACCCGAGCCCTTGGGGATCAAAACCAAACATGCACACAAGTCTAAAAACATAATACGAACTTGCTCGCGCGATTAAATCTCCAAAACAACACCTACAACTCTGAATTTAGCACCAAATCAAATGAAATTCTCAAGAACACTTTAAAATTCATATCTTCTCAACTGGACGTCTGAATCACGTCAAATCAACTCTGTTTATCACCAAATTTCACAGACATACCTTAAATATCATAACCTGTACCGAGCTCCAGAACCAAAATACGGACCCGATGCTAACAATGCCAAATATCAATCAATTCTTAAAAACAAATAATTTTCAAACTTTTAATTTTCATCCAAAATTCATAACTCAAGCTAGGGACCTCCAAATTTGATTCTGGGCATACGCCCAGGCCCTATAATTCGATACGGACCTACCGGGTCCGTTTAACAAAAATGTTGACCGAAGTCAACTAAAATCAACTTTTAAGGTAAAAATTCTTATTTTCATCAGTTTTCTACATAAAAGCTTTCCGGAAACCTGCCTAGACTACGCAGCCAAATCGAGGAGGGTAAAATGTGATTTTTAAGGCTTAATAGCGCAGATTCGAGTTATAAAACATAAGATGACCTTTTGGGTCATCATATTCTCCACATCTAAAACAACCGTTCGTCCTCGAACGAATATTGAAAAATACCTGGGCTGGTGAAAAGGTGGGAATATGTACTCCGCATTTAGGACTCGGACTCCCAAGTAGCTGCCTCAATAGGCTGACCTCTCCACTGCACTCGAACTGAAGGGTAACTCTTTGACCTCAACTGACGAACCTACCGATCTAGAATGGCCACCGGCTCCTTCTCGTAAGTCAAATCCTTGTCAAACTGGACAGAGCTGAAATCTAACACGTGGGACGGGTCACGATGATATTTCCGGAGCATGGACACATGGAATACCAAAAGAACTGAGGATAACCCCGACGGAAACGCAAGTCGATAAGCTATCTCTCACACTCTCTCGAGGATCTCAAATGGCCCGATATACCTAGGGCTCAACTTGCCCTTCTTCCCAAATCTCATAAAACCCTTCATGGGAGACACCCAAAGCAATATTCTTTCTCCAACCATGAATGCGATATCACGAACTTTACGGTTAGCATAACTCTTTTGCCTGGACTGAGCTATACGAAGTCGATCCTGTATAATCTTGACCTTGTCCAAGGCCTCCTGAACTAAATCTGTACCTAGTAACTGAGCCTCCCCCGGCTCGAACCACCCAACTGGTGACCTACATCGTCTACCATATAATGCCTTATAGGGAGCCCTACGAATGCTCGACTGGTAGCTATTATTGTAGGCAAACTCCGCTAATGGAAAAAACTGATCCCAAGAACCTCCAAAGTCAATAAAACAGGCGTGGAGCATATCCTCCAAGATCTGAATAGTACGCTCGGACTGCCCGTCCATCTGAGAATGAAATGTTGTGCTCAACTCAACCCGCGTACCCAACTCACGTTGAACTGCCCTCCAAAAGTGCGAGGTAAACTGCATACCTCGATCATAAATGATAGACACGGGCACACCATGAAGATGGACGATCTCACGAATATAAATCTCTGCCAACCACTCCGAGGAATAGGTAACTGCCACAGGAATGAAATGCGCTGACTTAGTCAGCCTGTCCACAATGACCCAAACTGCATCGAACTTCCTTTGAGTCCGTGGGAGTCCAACAACAAAGTCCATAGTGATACGTTCCCACTTCCACTCAGGAATATCTAACCTCTGAAGTAAACCACCAGGCCTCTGATGCTCACACTTTACCTGCTGGCAATTTAGGCACCAAGCTACATAACAACTATGTCCTTCTTCATTCGCCTCCACCAATTCTGCTGCCTCAAGTCTTGATACATCTTGGCGGCGCCCAGATGAATATAATATTGGAAACTGTGGGACTCCTCAAGGATCAACTCACGAAGTCCATCCACATTAGGCATATAAATACAACCCTACATCCTCAAAACTCCGTCATCTCCAATAGTAACCTGCTTGGCACCCCCATGCCGCACTGTGTCTTTAAGCACAAGTAAATGTGGATCGTCATCCTGCCAATCTTTGATGCGCTCAAACAAGGAAGACCGAGCGACTGTACAAACTAGAACACGGTTGGGCTCAGAAACATCTAACCTCACGAACTGGTTGGCCAAGGTCTGAACATCCAATGCAAGCGGTCCCTCACCAACTGGAACATATGCAAGGCTACCCATACTGACTGACTTCTTACTCAAAGCATTGACCACCACGTTGGCCTTCCCGGGATGATATAATATGGTGATATCATAGTCTTTCAATAGCTCCAGGCACCTCCTCTGCCTCAAATTGAGTTCCTTTTGCTTGAACAAATACTGCAAGCTTCGATGATCAGTGAATACCTCACATAGAACACCATAAAGATAGTGCCTCCAAATCTTCAGCGCGTGAACAATGGCTGCCAGCTCTAGATCATAAATAGGGTAATTCTTCTTGTGAACCTTCAGCTGTCGTGAAGCCTATGCAATAACCTTGCCACCCTGCATCAATATCGCATCCAGACCAATACGAGATGCGTCACAATATATTGTATAAGATCCTGAACCTGTGGGTAACACCAATACCGGTGCCGTAGTCAAAGCTGTCTTGAGCTTCTGAAAGCTTGCTTCACACTTGTCTGACTACCTGAACAGGGCACCCTTCTGGGTCAATCTGGTCAATAGGGTTGCTCTGGATGAAAACCTCTCCACAAATCGACGATAATAGCCTGCCAAACCCAGGAAAATACAGATCTCTGTAGCTGATATGGGTATAGGACAATTCTGAACTAACTCAATCTTCTTAGGATCCATATGAATACCCTCTGCTGATACAACGTGACCCAAGAAAGCAACTAAACCCAACCAAAACTCGCATTTTGAGAACTTAGCATATAACTAATTGTCTTTCAGAGTCTGAAGAACGATCCGAAGGTGCTGCTCATGCTCCTCTCGACTGTGGGAGTAGATCAAGATATCATCAATAAACACAACCACAAAGGAATCCAAATTGGGTTTGAACACCCGGTTCATCAAATCTATGAATGTTGCTGGGGCATTTGTCAGCCCAAATGACATCACTAGAAATTCATAATGCCCATACCGAGTCCGAAAAGCTATATTAGGAACATCGGATGCCCTAATCCTCAACTGATGGTAGCCAGATCTCAAATCAATCTTTGAAAACACCTTGGCACCCAGAAGCTGATCAAATAAATCATCAATCCTCGGTAATGGATATTTGTTCTTGGTGGTGACTTTGTTCAACTGCCGATAATCTATACACATCCTCATCGTTCCATCTTTCTTCTTCACAAACAACACAGGTGCACCCCAGGGCGAGACACTAGGTCTAATGAAGCCCTTATCAAGCAAATCTTGCAACTTCTCCTTCAATTCTTTCAACTCTGGCAGGGCCATGCGATATGGCAAAATAGAAATAGGCTGAGTGCCCGGAGCCAAATCAATGCAGAAATCAATATCTCTGTCGGGTGGCATCCCTGGCAGGTCTATAGAAAACACCTTTGGAAACTCATGAACAACCGGCACTGAATCTATGGAACGAACCTCCGCATTAGAATCGCGGACATAAGCCAAATAAGCTAGACACCCCTTCTCGGCCATATGCCGAGCATTCACATAAGAGATAACCCTACTGGCAGAATGACCAATATTCCCCCTCCAATCTAATTAAGGCAACCATTGTAAGGCTAAGGTGACAGCCAATCCATACCCAGTATGACATCAAAATCAACCATGTCGAGAATAGGGGATCTACACGAGTCTCAAGACTCCCAAGGGTGACCACACATGAATGATAAACACGATCTACAACAATAGCATCTCCCATTAGTGTGGACATATACACATGAGCACTTAAAGAATCACGGGGAACAATCAAATAGGAAGCAAAATAGGATGACACATAGGAGTAAGTAGATCCCGGATCAAATAGAACTGAAGCAACTCTACTGCAAACTAAAATAGTACCTGTGATAATAGCGTCAGATGAGTCAGCCTCAAGCCTGGCTGGGAAAGCATAACACCGGGGATAGGCCCCACAAACCTGAACTACGTCCCTGGGACGGCATCTAGCTAGCTGGTCTCCACCTCTAACGGCCTGACCTCCACCTCTAACTGTCTAGCTTCTACCTCTGGCTGCCCGACCCCTGCCTCTGGCTATCTGAGCAGGTGGTGCAGCAACTGGTGCCAGAACAATGGCACGAGAACTCTGATGCTGTGAGCTACCCGTTGCCCGGGGGCAAAATCTAGCAATGTGCCTCGAATCACCACAAGTATAGCATAACTTCGGCTGCTGTGACTGCTGATCCTGAAACTGACCCTATCATCCTGAATAACCACCATGATAACTCTGGAGGGGAGGTGCACTAACAGGAGCTGGTGGTGCGCTGTAGGCTAGCTGTTCGGAATAATGCATCAGAGGGCCACGACCACCTGAGGCACCATGGGATGCATGGAGCACTGAATGAAATGGCCTGGGAGGATGACCTCTAACAAAAGTACTTAGACCTCTAGATAAGGCACCGCTGAACTCACCGCAATGACGAGGCCTCTTGTCAGACCCCTGACCTCCCTGAGTAAGAACCATCTCGACTCATCTGGCGACATTAGCAGCCGCCTGAAAAGAAATCTCACTCCCAGTCTCCACAGCCATCTGCAATCTGATAGATTGAGCAAGTCCATCAATAAAGCTCCTCACCCTCTCTCTCTCTCTCGGTGGGAAGCAGGAGAATGGCATGACGGGCCAAATCCACAACAGTCATACTGCCCTGCTGGAGATGCTTAAATTGACGGCGACGCTCCTCTCTCGACGTGATAGGTAGAAATTTCTCTATGAAGAGCTGAGAGAACTGGTTCCAAGTAAGAGCAGGTGACCCAGCTGGTCTGGTCAACAAGTAATCTCTCCACCATTTCTTGGCAGAACCAGTCATCTAAAATGCAGCAAAATCGACCCCATTGGCCTCTACTATACCCATGTTCCGCAAAACCTCGTGACAACTGTCAAGATACTCCTGGGGATCCTCTGAAGGAGCACCGCTATGGTGAACAGGAAAGAGCTTGATAAACCTATCCAATCTCCATAAAGCCTTAGAGGACATAGCTGGCCCATCTATGACCTGTGCCGCAATAACCGGCTGAACTAATCTGACTGGCTGAGCTGCTGGAGCCTGATACTGGGGAGCTATATGCTCCAGAGCGGGAGTGGTAGGAGTCTGGGCTCCTCATCCAGCCTGAGAGACTGCTGGTGCCATGGGAAATACGCCAGTCTAGGCCACACTCTCCATAAGGCCTACCAAATGGACCAAAGCGTCCTGAAGTACTGGGGTAGCAATGAACCCCTTCGGAACCTGAGCTGGCCCGACAGGAACAGTCTGGGCTGGAACCTCCTTGTCAATCTCTATCTGAGGCTCCACTGCTAGGGCTGCTGCTCGGACCCTAGGCTGAGCCCTGCCCCTGCATCGGCCTCTGGCATGGCCTCGGCCTCGGCCTCTGGCATGGCCTCGGCCTCGACCTCTGCCCCGCGTAGGATCTATCACTGCAAGCTCTGGCTGCTGCTCAGCTGAGGAAGAGGTACGTGTTCTCGCCATCTGCGAGAGAATAAGAGTAGAAGAGTTCAATCAGTATTGAGGAATCAAAATCGCACGACAGAGAAGAATAGAAGTGAAACTTGTTCCTAAACTTCATAGCCTCTGGAAGATAAGCACAGACGTCTCCGTACCGATCCTCTAGGCTCTACTAAGCTTGCTCGTGAATTGTGAGACCTATGTAACCTAAGGCTCTGATACCAACTGTCACAACCCGAAATTTCCCACCGACGGGACCGTGATGGCCCCTAGCATTTCACTTGCTAGGCAAGCCAACATTAGAAAATCGTTAAACTAATTCCTTATTTCCATTCAGTAAATAACAATAATTAACTAAGATAAAATATAAGAGGTGAAGAATTTTATAAAACTGTATTAATTACTACCACCCGGATTTGGAGTCACAATTCACGAGCATTCTACAATTTACAACAAGTAATAGTCTGAAAGAAATACAACTGTCTAAATGAAAGAAAACAGTAAGACATAAAGGATAGATGGGGACTTCAAGGTCTGTGAACGCCGACAGATCTACCTTGTCCTCGGACAGCGGACTAGTAGCAAATCTCGATCAACCTGAGCCTTTATCAAAATCTGCACAGAAAGTGCAGAGTGCAGCATCAGTACAACCGAACCCATGTACTGGTAAGTGTCAAGCCTAACCTCGGCGAAGTAGTGACGAGGCTAAGACGAGACACTCACATATAACCTGAACAGTATAATCATGCTAGGGGCAACAATAACAAGTAAAACAATAATGCAGAAATAATGGAGGGAAACATACAGTGAGGGAAATACAACATAAAGAGTGAGAATACTGAAAGGACATAATTAAATCGGAAATCCTTAAATGAATTGAGCAATCAAGACAGTACGGAAAACTATACGGCATCACCCTTCGTGCTTTTACTCTCTTCCTCACAATATAAATAAATCATGTACGGCATCACCCTCTGTGCTTTTACTATCGACCTCACCAAGTAATAAATAAGATTGCACCGCATCACCCTTCGTGCTTTATACTCTTCCTCACAATATAATTAAATCATGCACGAAATCACCCTTCGTGCTTTTCACTCTTCCTCATAATTCATAGAATCAATAACAATGGATAAAGAGAAGTTTTACAAGAAATCAATATTTCATCAATGATTACTTACAATATTTTATCAACCTTGGTGGAACCGGGTACAAGTCTCCCATCATTTCAATAACAACAGTAAGCATGGCTAACACGATTTAAGATTTACAAATTTGCAAGAAAATGGAATTTCACTCGCATGCTATGACTCGACCACAACGTATAAATGCTCGTCACCTCAACTATACATCGTATTAAACAACAAAACACGTAGAAGTTATTCACACAATACCTATTCCCTCAAGCCAAAGTTAGACACGACACTTAGCTCGCTCCGGAGGTCACTAAATTCTCAATCACAAATTTTCCTTTGGAATTTACCTCCAAACCACTCGTATCTATTCAAAAATGACTCAATAATATCAAATATTGCTAAAGGAATCAATTATATTGCCTAAGTTAAATTCTTCCAATTTTTCCTCCAAAAGTGGAAAAATCGACCCCGGGCTCGCTTGGTCAAAATTCGAGGTTCGGACCAAAATCCTTTTACCCATTCACTCCCGAACCCGAATATGTAATTAGTTTTGGAATCCGACCGCAAATTGGGGTCTAAATCCTCAAATTTCGAAATTCCTAAGTTCTACCCAAAAATCCTAATTTCACCATAAATATTTTAGATTCTAGGTTGAAATCTTGTTATAAGATGTAAAAGATTGAAAGAAAAGAGTTAGGAATCACTTACCTATGATTTGGGGAAGATTTGGTCTTTGGAAAATCGCCTCTTAAGGTTTAGGGTTCAAAAAATTGAAGAATGAAATGAAAAATCCCGTCTAAGTCCAAAGTTATCAGCTGCGGACGTCGCATTTGTGACCTGAGCTTCGCAAATGCGAGATCCTTCACATTTCCACTACCTTCGCAATTGCGAAAAATATATCGCAATTGTGATAATTGGCCCATCGCATTTGCGGGCAGAAATTCGCATTTGCGAACATACCCTTCCCTAGACCCCAATCGAATTGCGAGAACATGGTGGCCCAGGACTTCTTCGCAATTGCGATAGATACCTCGCAATTGCCTGGCCTGCTTATTTTGCATTTGCGAAGCCTGATCTCGCAATTGCGAGATCTGAGGCCTGCAACAGGTTCAGTTATACCAGAATAATTTTCTAGGTTCAAACCATCCTGTGGCCTATCCGAAACTCACCCAAGCCCTCGGGGATCCAAACCAAATATGCACACAAGTCTAAAAATATCATACGAACTTGCTCACGCGATTAAATCGCCAAAACAACACCTACAACTCCGAATTTAGCACCAAATCAAATAAAATTCTCAAGAATACTTTAAAATTCATATCTTCTCAACTGGACGTCCGAATCACGTCAAATCAACTCTGTTTCTCACCAAATTTCACAGACATGCCTTAAATATCATAATGAACCTGTACCGGGTTCCGGAATCAAAATAAGGACCCGGTACTAACAATGCCAAATATAAATCAACTCTTAAAAATAAATAATTTTCAAACTTTTAATTTTCATCAAATATTCATAACTCAAGCTAGGGACCTCCAAATTCGATTCCGGGCATACGCCCAGGTCCCATAATTCGATACGGATCTACCGGGATCGTCAAAGCATGGATCCGGGCCCGTTTACCAAAAATATTGACCGAAGTCAGTTTTCAACATAAAAGCTTTTCGAAAACTTGTCCGGACAGTGCACGCAAATCGATGAGGGTAAAAATATGATTTTTAAGGCTTAAGAGTGCAGATTCGAGTTATAAAATATAAGATGACCTTTTGGGTCATCACAAGAAGACAAGGAACGTGGAAATATATTAACAAATGGTAACCCATCTGAATTCAACACTCCAGAAGATGACCAAGAAGTTCATATTAATTATGAATAACTTACTAGGGTAATGCAAAACCTTTGAAGTTTGAAGATTATATTCTTTAATTTAGTTGTTGTAAAATATAAACTTTAATTTGCAAGTTTAAATTAAAAAAAAGAACATGCAAATTATAAGTTAATTATTTTTCATGATCATTGTATTATCTTAAATTCTTAATAAAATATTCAAATATAAGGTCTTTAAATCCTTTGATGTTTTTATTCAAAATTTAAAATATAAGGCTTTTAAAGCCTTTGAAATTTTTTCAAGCGTTCTTTTTATAAGTTAGTTTTTAGTGTTTTACATTTTTACTTTATCTTAATATAAATTATGATTATTTTATAAAATACGAAAAAAAATTAATTAAGACCGGCCCGGCCCATTAGGCCCGGAACTGTTCTTGTCGAATTTCCCACCGGCTAAGCCCGAAATCGGTAATACCGGTAAATTATAATCGGTAACCGCACCGGTACCGAGACCGGCCGGTCTCCTTTTTACCAAGCCCGGACCAACCCGGTCGGGCCACTTAACACCTTTACTTAGAGCTAACCCTTTTTTTTGTGATGTCTTATAGCTATAGATTAAGTGTGTTAGGTGGATTGGTTCGGGACCAATGGGTTGGGCTAGGGAGGGATCAGGGTGGTCCTAGTTTAGGGAAGGGGCGACCATTTTTAGGGTGGGCCCGGTAAGCCGGATTGTCGGGGCGAATTAGTTATACCGCCCGGCCCACATTTCGGTACCAATGGGCTGAGTGTTGGCCTGGACGGGTCGGGACAGATGCTGGCCGGACAGGTCGGGTTGGGTTTTTTTATTTATTGTTATTATTATTATTATTAAATTTGAAAAAAAAGAAGAAGTTAAATACTTGAACAAGAGCATAAAAAATAATTTCAAGGCTAAAAGCCTTTTAATTTTATTGAGTAGAAATATAAACTTATAATTTTTTAGTATAATTTTTAATTTGCAACTTATATTTTTAATTTAATAGTTTCACATAGTATATATGTTAAATTACATGTTATGACATTAAATAGGGTAAAATCGGTTCACATTAAATACTCGAATGACAACGTGACATGTCGAACCGGGGACAGACGGAAGACGAAGCAAGTGAAAATCAAGACCGAGGACAACACAACTTCGGTTAGCATCGGGTAGACCCCGAAGGGGACATTATCAACAAGAGAAAACAAATATTTGCCATAAGATGACAATCAATGAAAAATATTACTCAGTATTAAATACACATCCATTATTGAGAATTTTGGCATTCATAGCCTGCCGCTATATATTCATCAATGGCCCCAATTATTGTCATTTATGAGGATCTTGATCCTAGCATCTTGTTCCCTAGGTATAGCTATAAATAGTGACTACAGCATCCATTGTAGGACACGAAAATTCTGGCAAACTCACGCTACACAATATTGCAAGTTAAATAATACTTTTTTTTCTACCTAACGATATTCTTATCGGTGCCTTCGGAAGCCTTGCTCCCCGAAATCAAGATGTCTTCTATTTTATCTCGATTTCAAAGTTAAGTCTTGCATTTTACTTCATTTATTTATCATTTTGGGATCAAATCGATTCATTTTTCTATAAACCATGCTATAAATTCAACTATAACGTTTTTGGGTAAACCGTTTGGCACCTATCGTGGGGCTTAGACAGTTGCGTAATTGAGTTGATCCTTGCATCTATTACTAATCTATTTGATTCTTTGTTTCTTAGTAAAAATTGTAAAAATGGCAGCTAACGATCCCAACATCGCACACAATGTTGGGGCATAAGAAAATCTACCTCAACACGAGGACTCAATCTGCGACACCCGCAATGAAGAGGGTTTAGCCATGCTGGTTCATGGCAGGTGATATCCACGACACGTACGTGAGGCGACTCCTGATGATGCCGAAGATGAGCACGTTGCTGAAACAGTGAGGATATTGAGAGAACAACAAAATGCTATCATGGGCCATCTCTCACTGTAAGACCAGACCATAATATAATTAAGGCAAGAGTTGTCGCGTGCTTCCAACAACATGAATGGAAGAGGTCCAGTTCTTCTCGGTGCTCCCGCAAATCAAACAGCGCAAAGGGTTGATAACAGCACCCCGATGGGTGATCAGCTTCGACGAGGCCCGAGGGATCGACAACGCATCTCGTAACAACAATAGTAATGACCCCTTCAAAGTCGAGCTCATGTGGTTTATGAGGGAAATAAATGCTCGAACGGACCAAATTTCGGGCGCACCACCAGTGCTAAATGGCTCAGACTCAAAGAAATATACCAGTTGCCATTCAAACAAAGCGCACAACCAGAGTTAATTCTGAAGCAGATGATAATTCCAGATGTACCAAAATATGATGGGACTTAGGACCCTCAAGAGCACATCACCACCTATACAACGACGGTGAAAGGAAACAACTTGGCTCCACATGAGATTGAGTCTGTCCTACTAAAAACGTTCGGAGAAACCTTCATAAGGGGGCCCTGACATGGTACTCACTCTTACCCGAACACTCGATAAATTCCTTTCATCAAGGCCTATACCGGGGCCAGGAAGGTACAGTCCAGAAAGGCGGACATATTCAGAATTGTGCAAGGAGAGTCCGAATTGTTGTGTGAGTTCGTGACCAGGTTTCAGAAAAAAAAAAAAAAAAAAAAGGATGCGGCTACTGTCCGTGCCAGAAAATGGGCAGCTGAGGCGTTTACTAAAGGGTTGAACCCGAGGAGCTCTAACGCCTCCCAAAAACTGAAATAAAGCCTGCTCAAATTACAGGCAACTACATGGGCAAATGTCTGTCGCGCCCCATTTTCTCACGAAAGTGGGCTTCGACATGTGACAACTCTTTTAAATGGGTATTAAAAGAGAAGAGTCGCCACCTAACGATTTAGGGTGTGTTAGATCACCTATTTGCAAATAACTCTGTTTTAACTAGTCAACGCCATCAAAGATCGGGTAAGGCCTCAAATTACCTCGGAGAAAAGGTGTTATGCACTCTTCGAGGTCGACAACTGTGGGCCCTGGCCTAATTGTACACTATGTGGATTAGATAATTAAGCTAGGTGATCATATAAGTAAAGAAAGATGTAGAAGTTGAAAAAAAGAAAGATGTAGAAGTTGAAAAAAAGAAAGATGTAGAAGTTGAAAACTCTATTATAATATAATAATTAATTATATGACTAATTGATACAAGTCTTAAAAAATCACAAGGAGTACAATGGCGTTGATCTTTGACTAGTGTGAACAACAAGTATATAAAAGGATAGGGGGATCCTAAGCTTTTTATCCTAAAGGATCACCCCGTACAACATAAATAATACTTCGCAACTCCCTTAAGGTAGGGGTTGCTCATATTATTCAGCGGGCATAGACTATCATCTCCTACTACCCAATTACTATGTTGAAGTTGTTAACTTAAAGGCGCTCTAATTCGATTCTAAGTCGTGTCCTATGCGTGCATAACCTGTCCCATGCCTATGGTCCAGGCGGCTTTGGACCTACTATTTGGGTGGTTTTAGACTTTACTCAAGGTGCTCAAAATGATAAAACTAGGCGACATTCAAAACAGGTAGGATTGCACATAATAGCAATGAAAGGTTCAAGATAGCCTCCACACATAAGCACAAAAGCACGCGATCAGTCACAGATTTTCATATTATGTAGTGAGGGGTCGTAGGCAGTTTTAGAATTGAGATACATTAAAGTCCTTCAAAACCTACAAGCATGGCTTCTACGTGACTGCATGGTTTACTAAAATCTTGTGGGCAATACTGCCATTCAGATTATTGAAGCCGCATATCATAATTGTTATTAAAAGCTTATAGACATGATCTCTAGGTGATTCGCGCTTGGTTAGTGAAACCGTTGAAAACTCAAAATTATATGTCTTTGGTCCTATAGGCATGTTATCTAACAATCATACAACAATAGCACAAGTTGAGCAAATAATCAATAATGTTTGAATCCTATACACATGCTATCTAATATCGTGTAGAAGTGAAGCATGTAAACGAGTGAAACACTTAAGTTCTTATAGGCATGCTTTCTAACAGTGTACGGGAATAGGACATGTAAAGCAAGTGAAGTGCCTAGGTTCCTATAGGAATGTTTTCTATCATTGTATAGAAACAGAGCATATCAAATAAAGTAGCAAACAAAACATGTAGACATTATAGGTATATTTTCTACCCATTCATGCTAGAATTAAAGTACCCAACCCCCTTTTCATTATTACATTAGTATCATTACAAGACCATTACAAAGCCGATTAAAAGAACTAATAACAAGATGGACTTCAAGACTTCGAACAGACCCTTCTTGGAATTTTTCCACGCCCAGGCAACTCCCAAACCCAGCCCAAATAGGCCGCTTCAGGCCTCTGCCAACCGAACTATACAAGCACATATGCAAGAACACACAATTTTATGGTAACTATTGCCATATTAGTTCCTGAGCGCATGGTCTCTAATTTTTTTTTTTTAAGTAATTAAAGCCATTCCTAACAAAGAAAGGATACCCAACATGGATTCATACATCAAAGATTATAAATGTTAATGGAAGATGGTTACGAAAACTGATTCAGATCCTATGGTCATAGTGCCTAGGTGATGTACACATTCAAATACTACCAACACAAAGCAAACAAATGTTTAGGAGGCTTTGCCAAAAAAAATAATAATATTTTTGGTCATCAACAAGTCTATGGCATGGTATTTGAGACGTCCGATTCACTTTCAGTCATATAAACCAAGCAAGGGACGAGCACTATCAAGTACGATTTTACGTAAGGACATGCTTATTTACCTTAAATGCCTGATATCTAGGCTTAGCTATACAACCGAGCATGTTCATGTAGTAGAGATCTATGATAGACAGGAAGATGACAAGGTTATGAGTTGTCCTATTAAACATGAAGTTAATCACTTCATAATCATAAATGTGGCACATGGCGGTTAACATCCTATGACATGATAAGTACGTGAACAAATTCTAGTAATAAGATTAAACCACAGAGAACTACCATACATCCCTTAGGCAGATTTTTGTTTAAGAAGCATCAAGTTAGCCCTTTTAATCCTAAGGATGTGGTGTTTAAGTGAAAGACAGAAACTTAAGTATCAATTAAAAATCTGCACATACACAAAGTTATTACTTATTTGGTTAAGCCTAAGTCATAGTATCTATTCGACAGCATATCATAAACAAGTCCAAACAGATAATAATCCTACATACAGGTTACCTAGCGCATAAAAATCATGATACAAAATAGAGTTAAGCACATATTGAGGTTCAAAGGACGTACCCGGGCATTGAAACTGGGCATGTTTTCAAAGAAACGTCGCACGATATTTGTCATAACCAAGTACGAACAACACACAAGAGCAAGTAGAAGGGAACGAAAATCATAGAAGAAGACTAATATGTTCTAGCAAATTATTAGCACATAAAAGAATCGTAATGCGTCGTTCACGAACTAACCAATTGAAGAGCAGATCAGCAATAGAATAAGAAATACCGGGATTCCAAAACTAGACAACAGTAAACGAACCAAATATTCTCCACAGTATGCAGTAATATGCGCAAGGAAGCTCATGGCTTCCGTTACTCTATTCATCTGGGCGCCGCGAAGATGTATCAGGACCTGAGGCAACATTACTGGTGGAGGAGGATGAAGAAGGACATAGTAGAGTATGTGGCCCGATGTCTAAATTGTCAGCAGGTGAAGTATGAGTATCAGCGTCCAGGTGGGTTGCTTCAGAAGTTAGATATTCCAGAGTGGAAATGGGAGCGAATCACTATGGATTTCGTTGTTGGACTCCCACAGACTCAGCGGATGTTTGATGCAGTTTGGGTGATTGTGGACAGGCTGACCAAGTCAGCTTATTTCATTTCTTTGATGACTACCTATTCTTCCGAGTAGCTAGCTCGAATTTACATCCGCGAGATCGTCAGACTTCATAGCGTACCGGTATCTATCATCTCTGACCGAGGTATGCAGTTTACATCACAGTTCTGGAGAGCTGTACAGCATGAGTTGGGTACTCGGGTTGAGTTGAGCACAACATTTCACCCTCAGACAGATGGACATTCCGAGCGCACTATTCAAATACTGGAGGATATGCTTCGTGCTTGTGTGATAGATTTTGGGGGTGCTTGGGATCAGTTCTTGCCACTTGCGGAGTTTGCCTACAACAACAGTTATCAGTCCAGCATTCAGATGGCACCGTATGAGGCTCTGTATGGTAGGCGGTGTCGGTCTCTAGTGAGATGGTTTGAGCTAGGCGAGGCCAGATTATTGGGTATAGACTTGGTTCAGGATGCCTTAGAGAAGACTAAGGTGATTCAGGATAGACTTCGCACAGCCCAGTCCAGACAGAAGAGTTATGCGGATCGGAAGGTTCGCGATGTTTCATTCATGGTTGCAGAGCGGGTCTTGCTTCGGGTTTCACCTATGAAGGGCGTTATGAGGTTCGGAAAGAGGGGCAAGCTGAGCCCTAGGTTTATTGGTCCCTTTGAAGTGTTGCGGCTTATTGGGGAGGTTTCTTATGAGCTTGCCTTACCTCCCAGCCTAGCAGGAGTTCATCTGGTATTTCATGTTTCGATGCTCCGGAAGTATCACGGCGATCCGTCCCATGTGTTGGATTTCACCTCAGTCCAATTAAACAAGGACCTATCTTATGTTGAGGAGCTAGTGGTTATTTTAGACAGGCAGGTCAGAAAGCTAAGGTCAAAGAACATTGCTTCCATAAAGGTTCAGTGGAGGGAACAACCGGTCGAGGAGGCGACTTGGGAGACCGAGCATGAGATGCGCAGCCATTACCCTTATCGTTTCACCACTTCTGGTATGTCTCTATACTCATTCGAGGACGAACGATATTTTTGAGAGTAATTGCCCCGATCCCCTATTAACTTCTTCTTCCATACCATTTTCTGCTATTGTGACTTGCCGGGAGGTTTTGTTTTTGGTTTCAGAGTATTTTGGGACACTTAGTCCCTAAAAATGGAAGCTTAAGTCTTAAGATTTTGACCATAGTCAGAATTGTGTGAAGCCGACTCCGAAATGGAGTTTCGTCGATTCCGTTAGCTCCGTTGGTTGATTTTGGACTTAGGAGCATGTCTGAATTGTGATTTGGAGGTCCGTAGCTTATTTAGACTTGAAATGGCGAAAGTCGAATTTTTGGAGATTTGGACCGATAGTGGAAATTTTGATATCGGGGTTGAATATGACTTGTGTGCACAATTTGGGATCAATCATACGTTGTTTGGTTGGTTTCGGCATCAGTTGTCGAATTTGGAAGTTTCAAGTTCTTTAAGTTTGAATCGGAGGATGATTTGTGATTTTAGCGTTGTTTGATATGGTTTGAGGGCTCGACTAAGTTCGTATGGTGTTTCAGTATTGGTTGGTATGTTTGGTTGAGGTCCCGGGGGCGTCGGGTGAGTTTCGGGTGCTTAACGGGTAAAATCTTGGACTTAGAGGAATTTCTGACATGCTGGTTTCTAGTGTATTTGCACCTGCAGTGGGGAGTCCGCAGGTGCAGCCCCGCAGAAGCGAGGCTGGGATCGCAGGTGCGCCTTTAGGCCTAGGAGTCAGTGGTCGCAGATGCGACGAGTGAGCCTCATGAGCGGAGCCGCATCTACAGAAGGGTAGTCGCAGATGCGGAGAAAAGAAGGACCCAAGGTTCTGCAGAAGTGGACGGGCATCCGCATATGCGGACTTTGGCGCGCATGTGCTGACTCTGGAGTTTTAGTCCTAGCCACAGAAGCGGCACCGCAGGTGCGATGATGAGGTCGCAGGAGCGGGCTCGCTGGGCAGAAAAGAGAGAATATTGAGGGTTTGATTCATATCTCCATTTTTGGACTTGGGAGCTCAGAAATTGACGATTCTTTGAGGGATTTGTAGAGAGAGCTTTGGGGTAACGATTCCTTACTCATTTTTGGTTGTATTTCATTAATTTATAGTTGTTTTCTCCATTTAATTTTGCATTTGGATTGAAAAGTTGGGAAAATGGGGGAAAAGTTCCCTAACCGAATTTCTGAGTTTTGATTGGGATTTAGACATCGGATTTGGATAATTTTGGTAGGAGTGAACTCGTGAGTGAATGGGTGTTCATATTTTATGGCTTTTACCCGCTTCCGAGATGTGGTCCTGGGTCAACCTTTTAGGGCGAATTTCGGAATTTTTATTAAAATCGTGATTTCATTAATTAGATTAGTCTAGTATAGTTGTATTTATGATATGTAATTGCTTTTGGCTAGATTTGGGCCACTCGGAGTGGGATATTCGTGGAAAAGGCATTGTTACCGATTGATTGAGCTTGGTTCGAGGTAAGTGGCTTGCCTAACTTTATGTGGGGGAACTCCCCATAGGATTTGTACTATATTTGATAAATGAGCATCGTGTACGTGAGGTGATGAGTGCGTACACGTGTTAATTGTGTAAAAACCCGATTTTTCTACTAAGTAATAACTTGATTTCCTTCTTATTTGAGTTCCATCAGCACGTGTGGTATCCGGCTAGACTAGAATAGCATGCCTACTTACCTTAACTGTTTACTTGAACTACGTGTAACATGTTTAGTGAATTTACCAGTATTTCCTTAACTAGTACTTAGGTTGAACTGTAGAATTTCGTGTCATAATTATTGAATTCTATTATTTGGCTGCATAGTTACTTTGGGACTACGGAACTGTATTTCGGGAGATCCCCATGTACTGCATATTTACTTTGGGACTACGGAACGGTATTCCGGGAGATCCCCCTGTACTGTATATTTACTTTGGGACTACAGAACGGTATTCCAGGAGATCCCCCTGTACAGCATATTTACTTTGGGACTACGGAACGGTATTCCGGGAGATCCCCCTGTACTGCATATTTACTTCTGGACTACGGAATGGTATTCCAGGAGATCCCCCTATTCTGCACATTTACGTTTGGGACTACGTCTTTGTATTGAGTTGTTGTCTTCTATGATTTCGTTCTTGTTAATTTCAGTCTTTATTTTACTATGGTATTTCATTCTATCTTGTGTTATTATATGTATACCAGTAGGGACCTGACCTGACCTCGTCACTACTCGACCGAGGTTAGGCTTGGCACTTACTGGGTACCGATTGTGGTGTACTCATACTACTCTTCTGCACATGTTTTTCGTGTGCAGATCCAGGTACTCCTTTTCAACCGCACTATCAGTGAGACGGGACAACTTTGGAGACTTCAAGGTATATCTGTCGCATCTACAGACCTCAGAGTCCCCTTCTACTCTTCCCTGTGTCCATTATCTTCTGTATTTGCATTTGATAGACTCTAATGTATAGAGACACTAGATTTTCCTTCTGTAGTTTGTGATTCATGATGTTCCGGGTTTTGGGAATGATGTGTAGTATATTGAGGAGTTGGATATTGTACATGCCAAGTGGCATGGTACTCATTTATAGTGTTATTGCTATAGTTAGTTGGTAAATTTATGTTTTTATTTCATTTATTCCGCAAATGTTAGGCTTACCTAGTCATAGAGACTAGGTGTTGTCATGACATCATACGGAGGGGAAATTGGGCCTTGACAGCCCCGTAAATGTTCGCCAAGAAATTTAAGGTTTCGTGGTGCCAAGGTAGGCTAATGTACTGTATTTTTGGATTTATTGGGTTGAACAATGCGTTGGGGAGTTGAATCATTTTGAGCTCGCGAAGCCAGGTCTGTAGCACGCTAGACCGTGCTATATCCCTCACGGAGCCTGGTATTTAGCTTGCTATAGAGATCGCGAAGCCTGGTATTTAGCTCGCTACAGAGCGTGCCTAACTTGGTTTGTAGCTAACTGCAGAGTGTGCCTATCCTGGTATTTAGCTGGCTACAGAGCTCGCGAAGCCTGATATGTAGCTCGCTACAGAGCGTGCCTAGCCTTGTTTGTATCCCGGTCCAAAAATTTGGAGAGTTTTTATAACCCGACCCCCATTTCATTTAACTCATTTTAGGGTTCAGATTTTGGGTATTTTCTAGTGTTTTAGAGAGAGGGGAGAGTGATTCTAGAGAGAGGAAAGGAAGGACTAAGGTTTCACTACTCTACCTTGAATCTGTCACGACCCAAAATCTGACCATGGTCGTGAGGGTGCCAATCGTGTTACAAGGCAAGCCTACTTTCTAAAATATTTCTACTAACCTGATTATAAGAATTTAATAAAACATCTCAACATTTGAATTTCTCATAAACTAAATCAACTCTAAATATAATTTTAGAAATACGGAAACGAGCCACAAACATTGGGGTGTCACTAAATCATGAGCATCTAAATCTATGAACTAAGAAATAATACTGTCTAACTGTCAATACAATCCAAAAGAAAAAATGATAATAGGAATAACAATGTCCTGCAGACGCTAGCAACTACCTTGCAATCTCCACAGATAGTCGGCCTGAACTCAATGATTGTCGTGCTCTAACTCACCTGAATATGCACATAAAGTGTAGGGTGTAGCATGAGTACAACCACCTCAGCAAGTAATAGAAATAACTAAGGAACTGAGCAATAGTGACGAGCTAAGTAAAATAATCCAATCATTTATTTTCACAATTTAAAAATAAAAAGAAATAAACAGGTAAATTCAATAACTTAGTAAATGCCATAAAGAAGTTTAACAGATAAATGCAGCAACAACACAAATAAATACAACCTCATAGTAGTGTCACTCCATCACTCATCACTCGCACTCAACACTCAATACTCAAAATACTTAACACTCTGCGCTCACTGGGGGTGTGTACAGACTCTAAAGGGGCTCCCAAAGCCTAAGTGCTAAGCACGGACAACTCACGTGCCATCATATCAATACTTGGATCTGCACGGTCAACTCACGTGCTATGCGGACAATTCACATGCTATGGTATCAATACCTGGACCCGCACGGTCAACTCACGTGTTACGCGGACAACTCACGCGCTATGGTATTAATATCCTCACAACCAGGCCCTCGGCCTTACTCAATCATGTACCTCACTAGCCTCACCATCATCAACAATAAGGGAATACAACCCACATCAAGTATCAATGCGTATTAGCAATTAATAGAGACTGAGGTAAACATGTACTATGATTTCTATGACTGAGTAAAAATAATGCGAGCATGAATAAAGCCTAAGCATGATCTCAAACATGAAGGCAAACAAGTTCAACAACAAATAAACACGTAACCACATATAATAGCCATTAGGCCTCACAGCCTCACGGGACGAACGAAGTCTCAATCCCTCGCGGTGCACACCCACACGCTTGTCGCCTAGCATGGGTATCACTTCAAAACCATCACGTGATGTCAAATCTCCGGTTTTATACCCTCAAAGCCAGAGTTAAAACTGTTACTTACCTTAACAGCGTAAAAATCCTACTCCGGGATGCCCTCGTCTCTGGACTTGGTCTCCAAATACTCCGAATCTATTCACAATCAGTACAATATCAACAATACACGCTAATGGGATGAAATCCACAAGAAAAGCTACAAACTTAGACCAAAACCCGAAATTGGCTCAAAACCCGGCCCCCGGGCCCATGTCTCGAAATACGACAAAATTTACAAAACTAGAAAGCTCATTCACTCACAAGTCTATCCATACAAATTTCACCAAATTCTGACATCAACTTGACCCTCAAATCTTCAATTAAATTCTTCAACAAGCCTAATTCACTCATACATATCCCTTTTATCCTTAATAGATTTCACCCTTGGCCTTTAAGCCCCAATCTAGGTTATATGAATCAATAGTTAATCAATATTAAGCTATTGAAGCACTAGAATCACCAACTATCCTAACAAGATTCAAAAACTCACTATTCATCTTATTCTCCATTCAAGAACCCTAACTCACAATACCCATTTCAAGGACTAGCATAATTCTTCAACCAATTGGTACTTTCTACTTCACCATACATTCCAAATACTTAATCCATAGTTGTATATTAAGTGTAGGGTGGAGAATTTACCTCTTGTAGCTCAAACCCTAACTTGAACCCTTTTGAATGATTCTTGAAGATTAGAGAAATTCCTATGAATTTCAATCCATGTAGATGATAATACTATCATTAACTAGTGTTAATCCATTATACAAATATCATAAAACTTACCTTTGATGTGTATTTGGGTTGAGGATGCTCCACCTTCTCTCTAAAACCCAAAACTTAGCCAAAATCGTTATGTTATTCTCTCTCTACCCGGTCTTGGGGGTATTTAATGGGGTTTTTACGTGCGCGGACGCGGATTTTGCCGTGCATTGGAGGCAGAAACTCTTAAATATGCGCGGCCGCGGATTTGGCTGCGCATCTGGCCGCGCATATGACACAGGTCCAGTACAATGGCCATAACCTTCTGTATACATATCCAAATGACAAACGGTTTGATGCGTTGGAAACTAGATTCAAAGGGCTTTAAGTCGATAGGTTATACCTCATATAACACTTCATATCTTGAGATTTATGATCATTTGAAGTTAGATCTTGTGCAAACTCACTTAAAACTTTATCCGATCATAAAACTTTCAACATGACTTAGCCTTAGGGCTCTTCTTTGACCCTAAACCATTTATAATGCACCTCATACATATATTATCATGATCAATTGATATCATTCAAATTGTCAGTCTTGTACATACCTGAATTGATATAATTAGCACCCGCCAATCTTCTTAATGGTCTTAAAACACTTAGAATTTCCGGGGTGTTACAAAATCAAACCTTGAAATCGCATCAAAGGGTTGCTAGAGCTTCAAAGAGGTAAGAATTTCTTTCCGCAATCCTTCAATTTCGAAATCCAACTAGAAATAGTTAATTTTTAAGATGATTCTTGAATGTGAGAGTATTAGTTATACATGCTTGTACCAGTAAAGTTTGTGGGAAGATTGTTGATTTCAAATGGGTAAAGATTTGATTGAAAATGGTAGAAATCCTCAAAGACTTTAATTGAGGAGTTGAAAGGCAATCTGATGTCGGAATTTGATAATTTTTGTATGGTTGAACTCGTATCGGAACGGGTCAGATTTTGTGATTTTTTTCCGGTATTCGAGACATGGGTCCCACTGTTGATTTTTAAAATAAATTTCGGATTTTAATCCGGAAAATTTATAATTTCATATGGAATTAATTCCTACAATTCGTATTGAGTATGTTGAATTGTTGATTAAATTTGAAGCTTTCGGACACGAATTCGTGAGGCAAAGGTGTATTAGAATCTTGAATTTGGTTGCGAAGTGAGGTAAGTATCTTGCCTAACCTTGAGTGGAGGAATTACCCCTTAGGCATTGAGTCTTATGTGAAAATTGTCTAATTGAAAACCATGTACGCGAGGTGACGAGTACGTACTTGGTTTATGTGTGCATATTATATCGATTGAAATTCATAGACGCCCTTAAGTATTAAATTGGAAAATTATTGTAACTTATTAAATCCCTTATTTATCATGCCTCATTCTTTGTTTGCCGAGGTTATTTTTATATGATAATTTAGTGTGATTACCACTTGACTTTTATGTGAACTCTGTATTTGTTTGAGTTGCCATTTTTATGGAAAATACTTTCATTATTGATTTTACCTACAGCTAATTTAAATGGAAAATTTAGTTAATAAGATCAATAATTTTTTTATTTCTTGAAGTTTTGGTTTAAAAGAGGTGTTTTTCATTGATGAATTACTTTTCAGTTCACGTTGTTAAAATTTTGGTATTGAATTATAAAGGCCGTGAATCATATTGAAGCAAAGTGCCAAATTGTGAAATATTATTTTGTTGAGTTGTTCACTCCCGAACATTTTGTTAAGATGTTGTACACATTATGATCGAGTCGTGGGCTCCTTATTGTGAAAAAATAATGTATTGTTGATTTCTGTGGAAAGTTATAATATTTGAACACTTGATGTGCAATTTGTGATATGTTGTAATATTTGAGCACTTGATGTGTAATTTGTGATATGTTATAATATTTGAGCACTTGATGTGCAATTTGTGATATGTTGTAATATTTGAGCACTTGATGTGCAATTTATGATATGTTGTAATATTTGAGCACTTGATGTGTAAAATTTTATATGTTGTGATACGTGAGCACTTGAGGTGCAAGTTGTATTATGCTGTGATATTTGGGTACTTGAGTTGCAATTTGTGAAATATTGTGATATTGATACGCATGCGGTGATATAAGGTCAGTGTGTTGAAACGCATGCGGTGAGATAAGGGTGGCTTGAAGCGCGTGGCTAGTAGGGGAATTACTAGAAGTCATGCGGTGTGATAAGGGCAGCTAAAACGCGGGATGCTATTTCGGAAAAATGATTTCTTCAAAAATTAAATGTGAAGGCTCCCGCGGTGACATAAGGAAATGAGATATTATGAATTTATTTATGATTTGGGACTACAAGGCGGAACCTCGGGAGTGCCTGTTGATATTTCTTTATTTATGTTCTTGTCTTGGGTGATTTTATTTCATTTAATATGTAAATTCTTGTCTTCTTCCGTGATGTACTAGTTGACTTTATTATTATGTGTTTTGTGCTCCTAGTTGTATTGTGTTGGCTTTGGCTTTTTAGCACGAGACTCTGTAGAAGTATATTTCTGGTTTCTCTTGCGGATTTTTGATGATTGACTTGAGTTAAATAAAATAAATTATTATTATGTTTTAAATTAAATAGTTTTACATCCAAAGCAGTAGTTTATCTGATGCTTTAATTTAAGTTCAATGTTATTTTCTTCGCCCAAAATGATTCCTAAAATAAATTCATTTCTTTGTTGATTCCTTACTTGATTTAAAAACTGTAAACTCACTTTAGTGGAAAAACATTGATCATGTGGATCTTATATACATTGATATTATTGGCACGTGAGTTGTCATTGCAGTTGTGATAGAAATATGGGCACGAGGTGCTGTGAAAATATGGAAGTGGGCTAAGACCCGTATGTTTATGATTTTGAAATGAGGTGTCACAAGGTGACTTTTATTTGAATGAATTATATTCAAAATATTATTTCAAGGAATTGTATTCGAAAGATATTTATTTGAAAGAAATATATTTGAAAAATATTTCTTTGAAGGAAGTATATTCGAAATATATTTATTGGTAAGGATTATATTCTAAAGATTATTTTTTGAAAAACGTTTAGGTGAAAGATTTATAATTGAAGGACTTGATTAAATGGTTGTACTTGTATTCATTATTTGTTGAGCAATATTTATGGTATTCTTGTTGTCCTGTTGTTTATATCACTGGTTGATTATTGTTTCTATCATTGCTATTTTGTTCCTATTATTTTTTTGTATGCTATATTGCACAGGTTGTTAGACTAGTGAGTGTCTTGACTGTACCTCGTCACTACTCCACCGAGGTTAGTCTTTAAACATATTGGGTACCGACTGTGGTGTACTCATACTACACTTATGCACATTTTTGTGTAGAGCCAAGTATTGAAAATATCATACTTGGACAGAGTTAGAGTGTGATCGCAATGACTTAAGGTAGATCTGCTTGGTCGTCGCAGTCACTTGGAGCCTTTTCATTTTATTGTACTGTCAACTCTATTTTGAATAGTATTGTATATTCGATCCTTGAAATCATTGCATGTATTCAGTTAGAGTTCGTGAATCAGTATTACCAGTCTTGGGAGGTGTTCATAATTGTTTTCGCTGTTGGTTTTTAGCACCTATATTGAATTTAAATAAATGGCTTGAAATGTAATTGTAATTGGCTTACCTAGTCTTAGAGACTAAGTGCCATCACGACGCCTGTGGTGAAATTTTGGGTCATGACAGTTAGTCAATAATATTGGATTATCATTGAGTATTTCAACTGGATTACGTGTTTTTGAAGTGATATTAGAGGATTTGGGCTTATGGATTTCAAAATAAGATTTTAAGATTTGGAGGTCGAGTTGATATGGAAATTTGGTAAAATTGGTATGGTTGTACTCGTTTGTTGAAAGGGCGTTCATATTTTGTAACTTTTGTAGGGTTTCGAGATGTGGGCCCCACGAGCACTTTTGGGTGCAATTTCGAATTTTGTTGAAAAATTAATATTTTCATATGGAATCAATTCCTATAATTTGTATTGATTGAATCGAATTATTTGTGACTAGATTCGAGGCGTTTGGAGACCGATTCGCGAGGCAAAGGCATAGCAAAATAAAGAATTTCGTCGTTTGAGGTAAGTAATAGTTCTAAATTTGGTCCAGAGGGTATGAAACCCCGGATTATGTGTTATATGATCGGGTTTGAGGTGACGCACATGCTAGGTGACGGGCGTGTGGGCGTGAACCATAGGAATTGTTACTTGGTCAAATTCCATGGAACTGTGTATTAATAAGTTGTTTTTATTTGTACATTCTCCATGCGGTAGAGAAATTGATCCACAAATCATGTTTAGATTATGTGTTGGCAATGTAGGGACCCACATATGTCATGTACATGTTGAATTGTGTGCTAAATTATTGTTTTGTACTCAGTCACAGTTTACTTGTTTATTTTATCTCACTCTCTTTTATTCATTATTGATGCATCATATCATCATTGTTTGGGCTAATTTTCATTATTATTGAGAGCCCAAGAGACGGGAGAGATTTATGACTCAGTGAGGCCGAGGGCCTGATTGTGAGATATTATACTGTAGCACGTGAGTTGTCCGTGCAACAAGTGAGTTGTCCATGCGGATCCAGATATTATACTATAGCACGTGAGTTGTCCGTGTAGATCCAGATATTGATACTATAGCATGTGAGTTGTCCGTAAAGATTCAGATATTGATACTATAGCACGTGAGTTGTCCGTGCAGCACGTAAGTTGTCCGTGCGGATTATAGCGCTTGGGCTAAAGGAGCCCCTCCGGAGTTTGTACACACCCCTAGTGAGCGCAGGTACCTACTGAGTGCGAGTGTTAAGTGCTGAGCGAGTGGGGGGTCTGAGTGAGTGTTGCTTTTAGAGGTTGTATTGATTTCATTATTGTTGTACTACAGTTGTCATATATCCCTGTTTTTGGAAAATTTCTGAAAGCTATTATATCATGTTTCAGTCAAACCAGATATGAAATTACTGTTTGGGCCTTAATTGATGAACTTGCAAGCATGCCTACTTTCTTATGTTCGAAATTATTGTAATTGGACTTAGATAAGAAGCTCGTCACTACTTCCAGTTCTTTATTTAGTATTGTTACTTGCGGAGTTGGTTATACTCATACTACACCCTGCACCTCATGTGCAGATCCAGGTACTTCCGGACACGGCGGTTGCTAGTTCTCGGAGTTTTATCTGTTGTAGATTATCGAGGTAGCTGCTTGACGTCCGCAGACCTTGACTCTCTTTGTCACGATCCAAAATCTACTGTAGATCGTGATGGCACCTAACGCTGCCGCCGGGAAAGCCAATGGTAATTTACTAATTCAATTACCCATCTTTATTACATTTGAAATCAAAATTTCCATTAACTAATTAGTATAAAATAGGATTTACAGAGTGAAACAGTGATGGTTATGTGAACTACCATACCAAACATCCAGTAGGAACCCCCAAAACCCGGTGTCACAAGTGCATGAGTATCAACTAGGAAAATAATGATAAATGCAACATCTGTCTGGAATACAAATGAAACAAGAATATATAAATAACTTTGATGGTTGACTCTATAGTTATAGATTCGTAGCATGGAATGCAGCTCACCGTAAGTCCCCGCGATAGTTGCGCCTCTGCGCTCAAAAGTTCCCTAGACATATATCTACCTGCAAAACAATGTGCATCAAGTGTAGTATGAGTACGTAAACAACGTGTACCCAGTAAGTATCAAGTCTAATCTCGAAGAAGTAGTGACGAGAGGTCGACTTTGACACTCACTATGGGTCAATAATATTAAAATAGAAATATTTAACTAGACATGGGTTATGTGAATAACAATTTTTTTTCTTAACAAGCGGGAATAAATAATTCTTTCAAATTCAACAATTTCCAATTAATCAATTATCTTCACAAGCTGCAATAGGATGCCAAGGTATCGTGTAGTTATTATTATTAATCACGATTTCTGCCGAGTTCGTACGGCCCGATCCAGAGTGCCATGTATACTACCGAGGGACGTGTGGAACGATCCATAGATGCATCTATACTGCCGAGGCGTTTGGCCCGCTCTACAAGAAAGGAGGACATTTTCTTATGAACTTCCGGAATGAGAATTTATTAAAAGGCTGACACATAAGGATGTACAATTTCTATAACAATCAAGTAATTTGCACAAAAATTCAAGTATGCGAAATTTCGGTCTTTTACTCTTTCCTCTAACAATTTCCAATATAATTCCATTACTTTAATTAAATAAAGGATGAAATTATTATAATTAATTCATGCTTTGAGTCCTAAACTACCCGGACGCACCATAATTAGTAGCTACGCAAGAACTCTCGTCACCTCGTGCGTACGTGCCCCCCACAATTAGCAATAATTATTAATTTAAATCACCTATGGGGTAAATTCCCTCTTACAAGTTTAGACAAGAGACTTACCTCACTCTAAATCTCCATAGCCGGCTCCAACGCCACTCTAACGCCTTGAACTGATGTTGGTCGATCCAAAACTATGCAAACAATGTGCAAATCAATCAAAATGTGTTATAATACCCATAATTAATCAATTTAAACAATTTCTAACTCCACTTGAAAACTCGATAATATCTACCCTCGGGCCCACGTGCACGGATTCCGAAAATGTTCGAAGATAAACTTTACCCATAACATCACGAACTCAAATTTATAATTTATATCTAATACCATGTTCGATTCGTGGTCAAAATCCAAAAATACCAATTTCTAGGTTTTCTTCAAAATCCCAAATTTCTATAAATTTTCATGCTTGAATCCATATAAAATCTTTGTATTTAACTGATAATAGGTGGGGGTAACTTACCTTGCCATTGATGATGAAAACCTCCACTTGAAGCTCTCCAAAAATCGCCCCAAACCAAGAGAGAATGAAAGAAATGGGCCAAATCCCGTCTTAAAAACAACTCACTGCCCAGCCTCGGCCTTCGCACTTGCGGTCCTTTTGCCGATTCTGCGCCTCCGCTTCTACGGAGGATTACTCGCAGGTGTGGCTCTCTCCTAAGGCCAGCTCCTTCGCTTCTGCAATCCTTCGCCGCAGGTGCGCATCCGCTTCTGCGAAAAATCTTCCGCACCTACGTACTCCCAGTCCCTCACTCCCTTCCTCTTCTGCGACTTGCCTAGCCTCTCTTGCGGCATCGCACCTGCGGCCCTTTTTCCGCAGGTGCGATTGCACCAGCAACCAGAAAATTCCAACATTCCCTTAGTTCAAAATCGATTTGTTAAGCATCTGAAACTCACCCGAGGCCCTCGGGACCCCAACCAAACATACCAACAAGTCCTAAAATAACATACGGATTTAGTCGAGCCTTTAAATCACATCCAACAATGCTAAAACACGAATCACCCTCCAATTCAAACTTAATGAACTTTGAAACTTCAAACTTCTACAATCGATGCTGAAACCTATCAAATCATGTCTGATTGACCTGATATTTTGCACACAAGTCATAACTGATATTACAGACCTACTCCAACATCCGAAATCGGAATCTGACCCCGATATCAAAAAGTCCACTCGCGGTCAAACTTCTCAAAAGCATCCAAATTTTCAACTTTCGCCAATTGTCGCCGAAATGACCTACGGGCCTCCAAATCAACGTCCGGGCATGCTCATAAGTTCAGAATCACTATATGAAACTATTCCCAGGCACGGAATCCCAAACGGAGATCAATAACATCAAAATCCATTCCAACCCAAACTTAGGAAATCCGTACACCTTCAAAATGCCAACCTTCCGTAATAAGCACTTGTGGGTTAAATTCCCTCTTACAAGGTTACACAAGACACTTGCGTCGCTCCGAAGCTCCATAGTTGGCTCCAACGCCACTCTAACACCTCGAATTGATGCTTATCGATCCAAAACTATGCAAACAATGTTCAAATCAATCAAAATGTGTTATAATACCCATAATTAATCAATTTAAACAATTTCCAACTCCGCTCGAAAAGTCGATAATATCAACCCTAGGGCCCACGTGCCAAGATAACGAAAATGTTCGAAGATAAACTTTACCCATAACATCACGAACTCAAATATATGATTTATTCATAATTCCACATCTGATTCGTGGTCAAAATCCAAAAATACGAATTTCTAGATTTTTCTTTATATTCCCAAATTTCTACAAATTTTCATGGTTGAATCCATATAAAATCCTTGTATTTAACTCACAATAGGTGGGGGTAACTTACCTTGCCATTGATGATGAAAACCTCCACTTGCAGCTCTCCAAGAATTGCCCCAAACCAAGAGAGAATGAAAGAAATGGGCCAAATTCCGTCTTAAAAACAACTCACTACCCAGTCCCAGCCTTCGCACCTGCGGTCCCTTTACCGCTTTTGTGCCTACGATTCTACGGAGGATTCCCCTAAGGCCAGCTCCTTCGCTTCTACGCTCTTTCACCGCAGGTGCGCATCCGCTTCTACGAACAATCTTCCGCACCTGTGGACTCCAAGTCCCTCACTCCCTTCCTCTTCTGTGACTTGCCTTGCCGCTTTTGCGGCGTCGCACCTACGGCCATTTTTCCGCAAGTGCGATTGCACCAGCAACCAGAAAATTCCAACATTCCCTTAGTTCAAAATTTGATCTGCTAAGCATCCAAAACTCAGCCGAGGCCCCCGGGACCCCAACCAAACATACAGCCAAGTCCTAAAACATCATACAAACTTAATCGAGCCTTTAAATCACATCAAACAATGCTAAAACATGAATCACCATCCAATTCAAACTTAATGAACTTTGAAACTTCAAACTTCTATAGTCGATGTCGAAACCTATCAAATCACGTCCGATTGACCTTAAATTTTGCACACAAGTCATAATTGACATTGCGGACCTAATCCAACTTCCGAAATCGGAATCCGATCCCGATATTAAAAACTCTACTCCAGGTCAAACTTCTAAAAATCATCCAAATTTCCAACTTTCGCTAATTGACGCCAAAATGACCTACATACCTCCAAATCAACGTCCGGACACGCTCATAAGACCTAAATCAACATACAAAACTATTCCCAGAATCAGAATCCTAAACAAACATCGATAACATCAAAATCCATTCCAACCCAAACTTAGGAAATTCTTAAACCTTCAAAATGCCAACCTTCCGTAATAAGCACCGAAATACTCCCTAGCCACCTGATGCTCGATCCGAACAAATGCCCATGTCCAAAATCATCATACGAACCTATTGGAATCTTCAAATCCCGATTCCGATATCGTTTACTAAAAATCCAAACCTTAGTCAATTCTTTCGACTTAAAGCTTCCGTATTTAGAATTTTCTTCCCGAATAAACTCCAAATATCCCGAAATTTGATTCCGACCACACGTACAAGTCATGATACCTTAAGTGAAGCTACTCAAGGTCTCAAACCGCCGAACGACGCGCTAGAGCTCAAAACGACCGGTCGGGCTGTTACACTCTTCCCTTTTAGTTTTTGTATTTTCTATTTTTTTATAGTATTTTTAGCAGTCAGACTTTGTTATCATTTAGATTCTCATGTACTCAGTGACACCGAATTTTGGGAGTGTATTTATATCCAATATCTGTGGGATTTTATCTTAAACTTAATTATTATACTTTCAGTATTTAAAAGAAATTGTGGCTTATTGATGTTGTCGGCATGCCTAGTATTGAGATAGCGCCATGACTGGTGTGATTTTGGGGTCGTGACACTAATCATCCAAATTTATTATTTACACCCGCATATATGTTTTATAATATTTTTACTTCAATTCTTATGGTTACATTTGTATTTATTTATCTATTTACACAATTTTTACAATAATAGCCTCGTTCTATACATAATTATATTTATTATATTATTTATGTTCGAACAATATTTTTATATTTTTATAATGTTAAGCTATTATTTTTCAGCATTTTACTGCATAATATTTTTATTATTTATCAATCAGTTTTTATAAATAATTTTAAATAATTTTTGCATATTTAATTTCACAGTCCAATTCTAAGCTAATTTCGGACCAAATTACAGGCTCAAACCCCACACCTTAGACCAATAACTCCCAGCCCAAACCAAATGACCCTCTTTAAGAATCCTTGTATGTGCTTTTACTTTTTATGACTTGCAAAGATGGTTAGTTTGTGTTCGGAAGGGTTCGGGTTGAAATCGAAAAACTTGGTTCCTTAATAGTGGCTTAAAATGGGGAAGTTTAACTTGAGCCAATATTTTGAATAAATGACCTTAGAACCAGGATTTGACGGTCCCAATAAGTTTGTATGATGATTTTGGACTTGGGCATGTGTTCTGATCGGGTTTCGGATAACCCGAAAGCGTTTCAGCGCTTAATGTTGAAAGTTGGAGCATTGAAGGTTTTCAAGTTCTTTAAAAAATATTTTGAGAAGGTTTTGGTATTATCAAGGTCTGTTTAGGATTTTCAAGCCTGAGAATAATTCAGTATGGTGATTTAATAATTGCACACAAAATTTAGTGTCATTCTGGGTAGTCTATGTATGATTCGGCGCGTTCGGAGCAAGTTGAAAACTTGAAGTTCATAATTTGATCCAATTTGGTTTAGGGGTGCGATTCTTAGTTTTGATGTTATTTTTTGTGTGTTGAGAGTTCGAGCAGGTTCGTATTATGGTTATAAACTTGTTTATTTGCTCGGACACGATTCCGGGAGCCTCGAGTGAAATTCGGATCGAAACGGATTGGAACTGGGAATTGGGGAGTTGTTGTTGCTGCTGAAGTTCGATGTCATGGCACCTGCGGAGGGTATGGCCGAAGGTGCAATCACACAGATGCGGTGGGGTCATTTTAGGTGCGAGGTTTATGGAGATAGCCTAGGAGTGCAGGTGCGAGGAATATTCCGCACCTGCGAGGTCACAGATGTAGAGTATGGGCCCCATTTGCGGAAATGGCCAAGGTGGCCTGGAGGCGCAGAAGAGGACTTGGTCCACAGGCGCGTTCATGTAGGAACGGAGAAAAATCCGCAGAATCGTCCGCAGAAGCGAGAGGGGCTGGCCTGGGGAAGGTCCGCACCTACAACGATTTATCCGTAAAAGCAGAGCCGTAGGTGCCACTATTTTGTCGCAAGTGCGAGAATCGCTAGAGACAGTGAGGTTCATTTAATGTCGGGACTTGGGCGTTTTGGTTCATTTCTTTCACTTGTTGGGCGATTTTAGAGCTCTTTGAAGAGGGGCTTTCACCTAGCACTTTGAGGTAAGTAATTTCTAAACAATATGAGTTTAATATATGCATTTTGGGTAGATTCTTAACATATAAGTTTTAGACATTTTGGGTTTAGTTGAAAAACCTAGGTTTTAATAAAAATGGGATTTAACCATGAAAATGATTATGGAATTAGGTGAAAATTATAAATTTTCGGAATCCGGGCATGTGGGCCCGGGGGTGAATTTCAGGAATCTTTCAATTTGCGTTGGGTAATTTCTCTAATGGATAAATTATGAACTTGTGAGTGTGTATTGATTAATTTATATAATATTTGGCTAGTCAGATTGTTTGGCACCAAGTTGAGGCTTTAGAGTGGATTTTTGGACCATAAGTGAGCTTGAGAACGAGGTAAGTCTCTTGCCTAACTTTGTAAGAGGAAACTCATGCCCTTAGGTGTATCTTATTGTGTATTACTTGTGTGGGGAGCTACGTACGCACTTGGTGACGAGAGTCAGTGCATAGCTATATTCCATGAGGTGTCCGGATAGACTTAGATCTACATCATGCCTTTAGTTGAACTATTGTGTTTATTATGCTTATTAATCGTCTTGAATAGAGCTGAGAGTAGGGATTTTAAAGTTGCAATTTTCGACTTTGATTTCTTTTTTTGGAAGAATTGAGGAATACTTAATAACTTTGGGAAATCCATGTCCTCTCGCGTTGCAAGTACTTCTGCGAGCGAGGTAAACTTCTCTACTCTTATGGGATTGAGCCCTTGGTAGTAAGATAACACTACTCTTATGGGAGCGGGCCATTCGCCTTGACAGTATAATAGATGCATCTATGGTTCGTGTCGTTCGACCCTCGGCAGTGTACATATTATTCTGGATCGGGTCATATGACCTCGGCATAAAGCGTGCGTGATAAGGCTTGGAGTCCGAATACACTTGATATTATTTTTATAACTTGAGAGGTTATGATTTATTTAATGGCCTGAAATTGTTAAAGTTAGCATGTATCAATTGGAGATTTTAAATTGACTATCAGTTAAAGAACCATTTATTCACTATTGGTTATTGTGTTATTATTATTATTCATGTGTTCTATGCCTATTTAGAATTACTATATTTTTATTATTGGCCCGTAGTAAGTGTCGTTGTCGCCCCCTCGTCACTACTTCTTCGAGGTTAGACTGGATATTTACTGGGTACATGTTGTTTATGTACTCACGCTACACTTCTGCACTAATCGTATAGGATCTAAGGCAGGTGCATTTGGCATTAATTCAGGCGTGCACCCCCGATACCTTGAGGCATAGTGGTGAGCTTCTCTCTGAGTCCGTTCTACAGCACCTGCAGTCACTCTTTTGTATTTTCTTTCTGTCTATCTTATTTCAGACACTAGCATAGGTGTTTTGTATATTCTACTAGTTGCTCATATACTTGTAGTGCTGGATCTTGGGAATATGCTAATAGACACTTGATGGTTTTGGGTATTTATTTCCCGTATCTTTCTTTTTCATTGGTTCACGCTTTACTTTGCTATAATTTTTCCACTTCTCATTTACTTAATAAATAAAAATCAACTATTTTGAAATTATTAAAAAGAATTAATACATGATCAGTTCACCGTTGGCTTGCCTAGCGGCATTGGGAGCCATCGCGGCCTATAAGGAAAATTGGGTCGTGACATCAATCTTGGAGATTTGGACTATATTTCGTTCATATACATGAAGAAATGCCTGATTTTTCACACCAGTTAGCCGATTTTAAACGTTGAACCCTAACTAGGGTTTGAAGTTCGATTTATTTCCTTTCCGGTTAATTTACTGATTGCATGTGTATTTTCTTCTTTCCTTGTTTATGTTTGCTTGATTTCCTGTCCTTGTTTACTCGTTTGATTTAACTACTATATAAACCCCCCTCCCCCGCTTCCCCTCTATCACGCCCCGAAATCGAGAAGCGTGATCGGCGCTCAACAGAGTAAACCTAGTCGAGCAAGCCTAATTTACATTAAACTCTCTTCATTACTCATGCATGATTTACCATAACATAATTAGATCTTGACTTTCATATTGAATACATTTTTCTCAATGGCCCATATTTTCTTTCTCGTGATGGTTACACAGCTTTATAAATAGCTGTAAATACTGTAAACATAAATACATGACAAAACTCAAATCTTTGATTATATGACCCACAGTGTACATGGAGCTTCTATGACAATGGATACCTATATACATAAAATGAACTAGACCCAAACACCCACTAGAATTGTAGCGGGCTCACCATAAGCTGGGTAGCGAAGATGATCCCTACCAAAGATCCATATCATCCTGTAGAAGTATACATACATCCATTAAATGATGCAGTGCCCCCGGTAAAAGGGACGTGAGTACATGTGGAATAGTACTCGTATGTAAGGTAGTCAAAACATCATGAAAATATGGTAACTCAAATAAAAGGCAGATACATCAAGAAACTACGAAACATCCCATAGGATCACATTTCAAGTCTTATTATACTTGCATCATTCTAAACTTCTTTTAGGATCAACTAAGCCATATGAACTATACATGGAATACATAATATAATGTAATTGTAACAACATGGACAAACAAGGCCAATGAAAGTGGCACCTTCCTCCCTTATTTTACACATATACATTTCATAGACCGTCTTTAGTGTTCACATATCATAATACAAATACACATATTCAAGGGCTTGGACGTATGACATGAATATGATGAATCATAACAACAATAAATGGGCTTAGATAGCCATTAATGTCAAGCAAATTTATTTAGAGCATCCATTAACATTTATAGATATTCAGTCGGGGATCCTCTATAACCACCTTTTCACAAAGAGGCCCTGCCGCCTCACCCCAACATATCTTTCCTTTCATGGATCATCATCATAAATATAAATATATACAATATTTCGGAAATCACAAACTTTAGGTTCATTAGTAATGAAGACTTTAAACACAATGGATTTCTTTCCAAGAAAAAGAGTAAAATGATTGGCAATCGAAGCACAAGTTAAAATCATAAACAAGTAACACATCATTTATTCTTGAAATACTTTTTCCCCAAAAAGGAAACTACATAATTTCCACTCACGAATATATAAGAATGCAAAACACATTGAAAATACTCACTTAACATAGTATTAGCTAAAAAAAGGACACTACATAATTTCCACTCACGAATATTAGCTTTTAGGAAATTCTATTTTCAAAGTCAATTGTAAAATAGTTGAATCAAAGCTCATTTAATAATCTTTCTCACATCATCTCATTTCATTGAAATCGACTTATTGAACTCAATTCTTTCACTTATCTCACTTCCAACAATCTTTATAGGTTATCAACAATAAGACATTTTCAATCAAAACTTTAGGTACACATATGAGCAATTAAGAGTCTTAAGCATATTTAGTTTTCTCACAAAATTTGACATCATAACCTTCATTTGAAACACCACTCAAAGACATAGCATTTTAATACGCATATCATTCTTGAACACATTCGCAAAAGACAACATAATGTGATAGGAATATTCGGAATATGCTTTGAATACATAATTCTCGACACTTTGCTTATTCGGGATAATCGAATTTATTGGGTACAACCCGGAACATAGAATAAGGAAATTGAGACATCCATACTTGAAACTTATGGAAACATCATTGAATTCAATTCTAAGAAGGAAGTTTAGCCAATATAACTCTCTTTGAGCTTTTCTTAAATTACTACAACGTTCCGGAAATTCTATCAATCCCAATCTATTTTGAGACATAACAAAATTTAACCATAATTAGGAAGATATTAATGGTCTCAGCTCATTTGAGCATTTTATCAAACACTAGGTATGCAAATTTAACTACAAGGTTCTTCTACAAAATTTCCTTCACTCCACAACCCAATCTTTACTTATTTGAGCTCAACAATCTTCTCACAAATCTTATTAGTACAAGCATGTATAAATAATACTCTTACACCCAAAAATCATACTCCCAACCACCCATCCTTTAACCCAAACTCGAAATTGAAGACTAGAGTTTTGAATATTACCTCTTAGATGAAGAACTTGGGAGATTTCCTTGTTGGATTTCAAAGCTTGGATCATGATGAACAAAACACTTCATCTAATTCCTCTCTCTAGAACACTCTCACTTCTCTCTAAAAAACCTCAGATAATTGCCCCAAAATAAGCCCCAAAGCCTATTTATCAAAATGGGGTCGGGTTATAAAAATAGAAAAATTAACCCTCTGACATTAGGTCTGCGGTCGCATAATGGACTGCAGAATGGATATGCGAGCCGCACAATGCACCTCAAAATCAATGCCCAGAACGGGGCTACGCTGGCCACGTCTGCGACCAGTTTTGCGATAGCATAACCACTTTTACGATCACATAATGGTTTGAAGATCTAGAAACTAGACTCAAAGATAAAGTGTTAGAAACTAGACTCAAATATCTTTCATTTTATAGGTTGATCATCACATAAATTCTTATATATATATGTAGATATGATCGTCTAAAGTTTAGTCTTATGCGTACCCATTTGAAACTTTAGTCTATCATGAAATTTCCAACTTGACTTGGACTTAGGGCTCTCCTTAGACCCCCCACATCACTTATAATATGCCTAGTACACTTATTATCATATCCAATTAATATCCATCATTTTAATAGTCCTCGCCTGCACACAAAATAATATAATTAGCGCACATCAACTTTCTTAATAGTGCTTAAGTACTTCAAAAAATTTTGGGGTGTTACACCCTCGAAGTCTTAACAACTACTGCTACAACTACTACTAATGTTCTCCCACTCTCATTCATTTCATATTATTTTGAGATTTTGATTTTGGTCGGCTGAAAGTCAAGGCCACTGGATTCTGTTCATTAACCTCTTCCAGTGCAAGCACTTCTCGGAGCCCACTTCGAGGCTCTTGTGAACTCTGAAGCACTGGGGATTTGGGGTTTCATCATTCTCAAGTAATCGCGGTTATTCCTGAGATTTTGAGTTCTTCATTCTTTGTTTACTTTGTTCGCAACTGGTTAGTATTTTATACTCTCATAATTTTACTTCCCTCTAATTGTGTTTATGTTATGTGCGTTCCTTTGTCTGTTTAATTTTATGCCACTTCAAGCCTTCTTGTCCTAATGCCATCCTATAGTTTCAACTATGTTATAATTCTAATTTTTGCATAGTTAGCTAAGTTGATTCATGACATTTGTTTGGTTTGCAATTAAACCTGGTTGATGTTTATAGAACTTTGTTTGGATCTCTGGGAAATTATGTCATTGCTCAGAATTGTTTTCTTCCCATTGAATCCATTATGCATCACTTGTTATTTTGCTGCAAATTATGTGATGACACTGTCTAAGTTCTTAGCCTAATATGCTCTTCCTTGATATTACTAGCCTTAATGCATGCCCATTCTAGATGTCCAACTCGATTGATTTCTTATCTTCACGTTTAAGCATAATTGATAACTTAAAGACTATTTCTTAACATGAATCCATGACTTAGAATCTCATAGGGGACTCATGCATCCCCAGAACTTATTGGAATGTGTCTTTGCTAAGTCTTTCATGTACACCTACTATTTCTCTTGAATCAACTTGTGATTATATGAATTCCATATGCAAATACTGTCACAATGCCAAGGTAGACTTGTTCTTTGCTTTGATGTTGTGTGCTCACTGATCATTTGAGACTCATAGGGTGAATTCCAATACATGTCTAGATTTTTTCTCCTTATGTCGACAAAGACAAGTCCATATCCTCTTCATGTGATGCATGCTTGCCTTATTTACCTGAAAGTCAGCTTCTTCTCATCTTCCATGAATGCTTACCTATTGGATTTAAAACCTTTGTGTGGTGATTTGTATTTGCTTGAATATTTCTCATGTTAAGCTCTGCAAGTTAGTTGTTCTCATTAAGCTCTCGTTTTAAAGTTTCCATGCTAAGGATGTATCTCACTTGTTCTTGTCTATGGCACTGCTAGGTTTTCTATTCAAACCCATGCCTAAAGCTCTTTAAGATAGTCCTAGGCTAAGTTTTGTTTTGAGTACCTTAGACATATCACCAACTTCTGAAATTCCCAACTCCAGAGGGAATCAAAAAAAATAAGAGGGGATCAACCAGCGGCAAGGGAAATGAACAAAACCTCAGTTTCTAACAGTAAAGGGAAGGAACACACGGCATAGCAATTACAGGAACTGGCGCCTGATCTCGAATCAAAAGAAGACAGCAAAGGGGAGGAGGAGTCGGAATCCCACTAGGTACCAAGGTATTTTCAGGTACCGGAAGAAACGGGTGCGACCAAATCCACGATAGAAGAACTCGAACAAGTGGCATTGTTCGAAAATTTTCTAGAGATAAAGTTCTACTTGGGGACAGGACTAAACCCCGAGCTCAGGTCAGGATTTATAGAATTTCTTAAAACTAACGTTGACCGTTGATATCCGATTTTTACCTTCCTTTTTAAATTAATTTACTTATACTTAATAAGTTGAAATAAATGTTTTGAAAGTATTTTTCTATCAATAAATACCTAGTTTTACAAATGAATTAAGTATTGGTTTTAAAATTAATCACCCGGCATTAGTATTATGTAATTACAAAAGTATTATTATTTTAAAATATTTTTTATATGCCATAAAGGTTTTCTAATTAATTATTTCTTAAGATTTGTATTAATTATATTACTATAATTAAAAATTAGTGTTGTAATTTAGAAAACAAAGTATTTTATAAATAAATAATTAAAATAGTTAGTATTGTATTTGATAAGTATAAGTTTACTACATTTTATTGGAAATCAATTGAATTTAATTAAATTAATTTTAAGGATTAAAAATTAAAAGTCTACAATTGCAATTCCTTAATTAAATACAAAGTGGTTATTCGTTAAATTAATTTCAGCCCAAATACCCAAGCCCAAGCCAAATCTGACCTAGATCCAATTCCCTTCTTTCCACCATGGCAATCCTTGTCTCTTATTCTTGTCCTATGAAATCACACCACGTCACTCGTCTCTATCACTCACAAAAGAAACATAATCCATATGGGTCGTCCATCCTAAAGATCAATGACCCTCGTTTTGTCTTCAATTTTTTTTTAATTTTAAATGCCCCATTTAATCTCAGCCGTTGAAACCATGATATCCAACGGCCCTCGCATTTTCTCTTAAAATCTTTTAATCCCTGAATTACCAGGGCCGTTGATTATTATCCTATCTCTCATCTTTAACCTCAGAGATCAACCCTAATACCAAAACCCTAAAAATCACTCCCCTCCCTGCCCAATCGCCCTTCTTTCCTCTTTCTCTCTAACTTCTCTCAACCTTACAGTCCAAATCAATCAAAAGACCTTGCACAAATTCATGCAAGGTCATGAATTTGTCCAGAGATTCATCCTCCCTATCTCCCATATCTGTGATTCTTGCCGAATCTTTCCTCTTTCATCGATCAAGTTCGAAATCCCCCAAATCCAAATCCTAGCCCCAAAGATGAAACCTCAAATCGCCTTTGATCTTTCAAATCCATGGCATGAATGGTTATCCGTTTTGCTCCTATACTTCAGATCCCATTGCTCTTTCCGTCTTCACCATTTGATTTCAAAAGTTATAATATAAGAGTCACAGACTAAAACGTAAAACTTCAACTCGTCTGACTTCTTCCTTCGTTCTTTCAAAATGAAGCAAGCACGAAAATGCTAGTTGGCTTCATCATTGATATTCGATACCAAGAAGTCAAATGCAATAACCTCTGGATATTAGGGTTCTGACCAATTGTCTCTCATGTTTCAACGGTCGGTCTCTCACTTTCCTTTTCTTAGGTACAATCGCTACTGATTTCCCTCTGTTTGTTTAAGATTTTCACTTGATTGTGCTTGCATCACCATCCCTTCATTACTCTCCACTATCGATTTGAATCTGGAACCTTAATGCTTCACAGCCACTATAAATAGGGGCTTTTGATGTTCTCACCTAATATACCTAACACATAGCAAAGATACAAAAAAGACACCACGAAATCACATAACAAATATCAATTTATAGTCTTGGGTAGTAAAAATCAAGTTAGGGTTCTAACTAGCTTCTAATTTCTTCTGATTCTGAGTCTTACACTGGTCGGGGTGAGTTTTTGATTCTATACGGCTAGTAAAGAGTCTTTTGTTTTGTTTGTTGTTCAAGAGGAGATCAGTACACCTCCATCCTTTCTCTTTTTTTTGCTTCATTCAAAAATCATGAGTGTGCTACTGCTTTCTTGTAAATTGCTTTGTTTATAATATTTGTTATCAGTCTGTAAGTGTTTATTTTGGTTCACCTTGACTTATTGATAATCTGTGATGAGCTGTTTTATTTATTTAATATTGATTGAGTGGTTGTGTGACCTTAATGACTTCAATATCTGTATTGAATAGCCTATGTGATTAAGCTGCTTAACTTGCCTTAATGATTTCTCATATCTACCTAGACTTCAGACTTTCCTCTAATGTTCTGTTATAATCTTCAAGCTTATCATGTTGTATTCTTTGAGTTCTCTTATTCTATACTTAGGGTTTCTGTTATAGTCTTCATGTTTATCATGCCATATTCTTTTGAGTTCTGTTATTCTATACTTGGGGTTGCTATTAGATGATTCTAGCTAGAACATACATGAAAGTACATAGTGTTACCCTGCATCACTTGATTGAGGCTTGAGAAGTCTGAGTATTCAAAATGATTTCCTTTCTTTACATAAATGCTTGTTAATCCTTAAGTATTCTTTGAGTCCTCACTACGAGTGCTTTACATCCATGTCTAACTGTTAGTTTTAAATAGTCCTAGTAGGATGAACTTTCTGTGAACATTAGTGATATTTTGTTATGATCAGCCTACCTCTTATGAGTTAGATTGTAGTTGTGTTTGTTGTGGTTGAATGCTAACTGTTTAGGTAACTTGAATATAACTTCACCATGCCTAGCTACTAACCTTAGCTTGAACAGATGAGTTAAGCCTATCTAATATGATGTTTTCCCTGTTCTTAACCTTCAATGATATTGATAATCTGATTTTGTAATATTTGAGACTCATCCTATCTTGTAAGTTCATAACTTTGATTGAAGTCTCTGTATGTGTGGAAGTTTGGCATGAATAATTCTTTATCCCTCATGACTTCATACTTTTGAACATTGTTTTGAAATTGTACTATGTCTTCTCTTTCCCCTGTGAATCTAGATTGAATCTGGTATTGGAGAAACCTTTTGTTGTTACTGATTGAGTACAATAACTTGCCTATGCCATTGTCTAAATCTTTACTGAGGATTTCAAAGGATTCAAGTAGTGTTATTAACTTATATGTATGCTCATGATAATATCTGGTGCTGAACTTGTCACGGCCCAAAACTCAATATGTAGTGATGGCGCCTATCATAGAACTAGGCAAGCCTACATCTACAAATAAACACAGCGAAATAATCTTAGTAGTGAAAATCTCATAATATCTGATAAGAAAATACCACAACTCAATACAAAAATCCCCCAAAATTTGGCTATCACTGAGTACATGATCTATATGACAACATAGTGTGACCGCTAAAACACTATCTAGAAAGATGGAACAATACTAATAAAGGGAAAAGAAGGATAGTCAAGGTCTGCATACGTCCAGGCAGTTACCTCAATAGTCTCCAACAGATAAAGCTCCAAAGATAGCAGTCGTCGTACCCGAAAGTACCTGAATCTGCACATGAAGTGCACAGTATAGTATGAGTACAACCGACCCAATGTACTCAATAAGTAACAAGACTAACCTTGTGCTGAAAGTAGTGACGAGCTCAACTAATACAATCCAAATACAATTTTTTAAACAATACAGATATGACAGGAAATATGACAATAATATCTCATAGAAACTCATAATTTGTTGGTACATAGTATATGAATGTAGAAACGCTTCCAGGTTCAACAGTTAAGTTCAATACGGATGAAATATGCCAAGTATGAATGATATGAGAAATGTTACATCTCTATGTCTACATGTCAATGTGCATGTCACGTGTGATGCATCACAATGAAAACCTCATGTACTCATACTCTCAGAGTACTCAATCTGACTGTCTCAATTCTCGCTCACCACACTCAGTCACTCAGCACTGTACGGTACATGCGCTCACTGCTGGTATGTCAGAATCCAGAGGGGCGGATCCTGCCCAATGGCTAAACTAAAGCAAATATTGTATACAACGGCGTGCAGCCTGATCCCGTAACAATATATAAAGACCATATGGCCTGTTGCGGCATGCTGCCCAATCCATAATACTAATAATACATAAAGCCAAGAAGGCCTGATGTGGCATGCAGCCCGATCAACAAATCTCACTAACAACACGACTCTCAGGCCCCAACTCAATCATCAATATCTCTAGTCTCTCGGGCTCACAAATCTCATGCCAATAAGCCCAAACAATGATATATGATACAACAATAAACAGTAAGGAGGCTGAGATATGATATGCATATGATGGATGTGACTGAGTACAAAATGTCCATTTAAGCAAATAATTCAACAGCATATATGACCCCAGTGGGTCTCAACGGATAAGCATATGGCCTAAACATGATTTCTAACATGGATTGCAGCTCAATTGCTTAATACATAGGCATCACATGAATAGAAACAAGGTTTGATGACTACACATTACCACGGAATCGACCGGGTCACAGTTACCACGGTGCACGCCCATACGCCCGTCACCTAGAATGCGTGTCATCTCAAAACCAACCACATAACACGTATTTCAGGGATTCATACCCTCAGAACCAAGTTTAGAAGTGTTACTTACCTCAAATCGTGCAAATCTCTACTCTAGCAAGCCTTTGCCTCGCGAATCGGCCTCCGAACGATTCGAATCTAGCCACAAACAGCTCAATACAATCAATACGAGCTATAGGAATCAATTCCTTGGTCCCATATCTCGGACTTTGACACAATTAACATAATCCGAACACCCATTCAACCACGAGTCCAACCATACCATAATTACTCAATTTTGATCACAACTCGATCTTCAAATCCTCAAATTAAAGCCTATGAAGTTTCTTCAATTTTCCCCAATGTTTCCAACCCAAAATATTAATTAAATAATAAAAATAATGATAGATTCATGTATATCAACAAAATCCTTGTTAGAATCACTTACCCCAATCAACACCTTGAAAATCCCTTCAAGAATCGCCCAAATCCAAGGTCTCTAGCTCAACCCTCAATTTTGAAATTTAAAGATTATTGACGAGATGTACTTCTTCGCGAACGCGGAAAGTGCCTCGCGTTCGCGAAGCAAAAAAATACTCAGCTGCCAAAATTCCTCTTACGCGAATGCGATAGCCCCCACGAGAACGCGATGAACACATAACCAAGACCTATGCGAACGCAACCCCTCATCCGTGAAAGCGAAGGCTTACAAGCCTGGTGCCCCACTTGCCTCATCCTTCTACACGAACGCGATCACCCCCTCGTGATCGCGATGAACAAACTCTGTATACCTTCGTGAACGCGTGGACATCTTTGCAAACGCGAAGAAAAAACTTCACCTGCCTCCCAGATACCCTCCGCGAACGCGAGACCTCTCTCGCGAACGCGAATAAGGAAACCAGACATCGGAATTTCTGCAGTTCAACAAGGCCAAATCCAATCCGTAATCAATCTGAATCTCACCCGAGGCCCCTGAGACCCCATCCAAACATACCAACACATCCTAAAATATCATATGAACTTAGTCGAGGCCTCAAACCACATCAAACAATATCAAAACATGAATCGCGGCACAATTTAAGCGTAATGAAACTAATGGACTTCCAACTTCTACAATCGATGCCGAAATCTATCAAACCAACTCCGATTGACCTCAATTTTGCACACAAGTCATAAATGAAACAACAGACCTATTCCAACTTTCGGAACCAAAATTCGTTCTCGGTAACCACAAAGTCAACTCTCGGTTAAACTTCTCAACTCTCCAAACTTCAACTTTTCCAACTTTCGCCAATTCAAGCCAAAATCATCTACGGGCCTTCAAATCAATATTCGGACACGCTCCTGAGTCCAAAACAACCATACGGAGCTATTGGAATCATCAAAATGCAATTCCGGAGCCATTTACACATAAGTCAACAATCGGTCAACTCCTTCAACGTAGGCTTCCAACCTTGGGACTAAGTGTCCCAACTCATTCTGAAACATCCCCGGAACCAAACCAACTAACCAGGCAAGTTACATATCTGGAACCAAACCAACTAACCAGGCAAGTTACATATCAACGAAAAAACACAGAATAGGCGATAAATGTGAGAACGGGGGTACAACACTCAAAACGACCAGCCGGGTCATTACATCTCTCCCTCTTAAGCTAACGTTCATCCTCGAATGGGTCTAGAATCATACCTAGAGTCTCAAATAAGCATAGATATCTGCTCCGCATCTCCCGCTCAGTCTCCCAAGTATCATTCTCGACTTTCTGAACTCTCCACTACACTTTCACTGAAGCTATGTTCTTTGACCTCAACTTTCGAACCTACCGATCTAAAATGGCCACCGGCTTCGCATCAAAAGTAAAATCACCATCCAACTGAGCCGTGTTGAAGTCCAAAACATGAGACTGATCGCCGAAATACTTTCGGAGCATGGAAACATGAAACACTGGATGAACACTCGATAGACTAGGTGGCAACACAAGCTTGTAAGCCACATCTCCAATCCTCTCAAACACCTCAAAAGGCCCAATATACCGAGGGCTCGACTTGCCCTTCTTCTCGAACCTCATAACACCCTTCATGGGTGAAATTCTTAGCAATATCTTCTCCCCCACCATGTAAGCAACATCACAAACCTTCCGATCGGCATAACTCTTATGTCTAGACAACACCGTGCGAATCCGATCTTGAATAAACTTAACCTTGTCCAAAGCATCCCGAACCACGTCAGTACCCAATAGCCTAGCCTCACTCGGCTCAAACCAACCAACCAAAGACCGACATCGTCTTCCATACAAATCCTCTTACAGAGCCATTTGAATACTCGATTGGTAGTTGTTGCTTTAGGAAAACTCTGCAAGCAGGAAAAACTGATCCCAAGAACCCTCGAAATCCATGATACAAGCACGTAGCATATCCTCCAATATCTGAATAGTATGCTCGGACTGCTCGTATGTCTAAGGGTGGAATGGTGTATTTAACTCAACACATGTTCCAAACTCTCATTGTACTGCTCTCTAAAACTGAGATGTGAACTACGTGTACCGATCTAAAATAATGGACACCGATACACTGTGAAGGCGAATAATCTCGCAGATAGGGCCTGCTGCGGCGTGCAGCCCGATCCATAATAATAATAATATATATAAAGCCAAGAATGCATGTTGTGGAGTACAGCCCAATCCACAAATCTCACTCACAACACGGCTCTCAGGCCCCAACTCAGTCATCAAACTATCCAATCTCTCGGGCTCACAAATCTCATGCCAATAAGCCCAAATAATGATATATGATACAAAAATAAATAGTAACAGAGAATGAGATGTGATACGCATATGATGGAAGTGACTAAGTACAAAATTGTCATTGAAGGAAATAATTCAACAGTAGAAATGACCCCAGTGGGTCTCAACGGATAAGCATATAGCCTAAAAATGATTTCTAACATGGATTGAGCTCAATTTCTCTAACACATATGGATCACATGAATAGCAATAAAGTTTGATGACTACACAATACCACGGAATCGACTGGGTCACAGTTACCACGGTGCAGGCCCACACGCCCGTCACCTAGCATGTGCGTCACCTCAACACCAACCACATAACATGTATTTCAGGGATTCATACCCTCATAACCAAGTTTAGAAGTGTAGCTTACCTCAAATCGTGCGAATCTCTTCTCTAGCAAGCCCTTGCCTCGCAAATCGGCCTCCAAACGACTCGAATCTAGCCACAAACAGCTCAATACAATCAACACGAGCTATAGGAATCAATTCCATATGAATAAGCTAAGTTCTTTAACAAAGTTCAAAAAGACAACACAAAAAGTCAACCACGGGTCACACGTCTCGGAATCTGACAAAATTAACAAAATTTGAACACCCAATCAATTTCGATCACAACTCGACCTTCAAATCCTCAAATTAAAGCCTATGAAGTTTCTAAACTTCTCCCCAATTATTCCAACCCAAAACACTAATTAATTGACAAAAATAATGATAGATTCATGTATATCAACCAAATCTGAGTTAGAATCATTTACCCTAATCAACTTCTTGAAAATCCCTTCAAGAATCACCCAAATTCGAGGTCTCTAGCTCAAAATATGAAAAATGGGTTCAAATCCTCGATTTTGAAATTAAATTATTGTTGTCCTTCTTCGCGAAGCACAAAATACTCAGCTGCCAAAATTCCTCTTACGTGAATGCAAGAGCCCCCACGCGAACGCGATGAACACTGAACCAAGGCCTACGCGAACGTGACCCCTTATACGTGAACGCAAAGGCTTACAAGCCTGGTGCCCCACCTGCCTCATCCTTCTACACGAATGCGATCACCCACTCACGATCGCGATGAACAAACTCCCTATACCTTTGCGAACGCGTGGCCATCTTCGCGATCGCGAAGAACAAACTTCACCTGCCTCCCAGATACCCTTTGCGAATGCGAGACCTCTCTCGTGAGCGCGAACAAGGATACTAGACATCGGAATTTCTACAGTTCAAGAAGGCCAAATTCAATCCGTAATCAATCTGAATCTCACCTGAGGCCCCCGGGACCCCATCCAAACATACCAACACATACTAAAACATCATATGAACTTAGTTGAGGCCTCAAATCACATCATACAACATCAAAACATGAATCGCAACCCAATTCAAGCGTAATGAAACTAATGGATTTCCAACTTCTACAATCGATACCGAATTCTAACAAACCAACTCCGATTGACCTCAAATTTTGCACACAAGTTATAAATTACACAATGTGCCTATTCCAACTTTCAGAAACCAAAATTCGAGCCCGCTATCCATAAAGTCAACACTCTAAACTTCAAGTTTTCCAACTTTTACCAATTCAAGCCACAATCATCTACGGACCTCCAAATCAATATCTGGACACACTCCTAAGTCCAAAATCACCATTCGGAGCTGTCGGAACCGTCAAAACTCCATTCCGGAGCTAGTTCTACATAAGTCAACATTCGGTCAACTCCTTCAACTTAGGCTTCCATCCTTGGGACTAAGTGTTCGAACTCATTTCGAAATATTCCCGGAACCAAACCAACCACCCCGACAAGTTACATAACATCTAACAAACACAGAATAGGTAATAAAAGGGGGAATGAAGCTACAACACTCAAAACGACCGACCAGGTCAGTATATCTTCCCCTTCTTAAGCAAACGTTCGTCCTCGAACCGGTCTAGAATCATACCTGGAGTCTCAAATAGGCGTGGGTATCTGCTTAACATCTCCCGCTTGGTCTCCCAAGTAGTTTCCTCAACTGGATGACTTCTCCACTACAATTTCACTGAAGCAATGTTCTTTGAGATCAACTTTCGAACCTGCCGATCTAAAATGGCCACCAGCTCCACATCATAAGTCAAATCACCATCCAACTGATTCGTGCTGAAGTCCAAAACATGAGACGAATCACCGAAATACTTCCAGACCATGGAACCACGAAACACTGATGAACACTCGATAGACTAGATGGCAGTGCAAGCTTGTAAGCCACCTCTCCAATCATATCAAGCACCTCAAAAGGCCCAATATATTGAGGGATCAACTTGCCCTTCTTCCCGAACCTCATAACACCCTTCATGGGTGAAACTCTGAGCAATATCTTCTCCCTCACAATGTATGCAACATTACAAACCTTGAAATTGACGTAGCTCTTCTATCTAGACCACGCTGTGCGAATCTGATCCTGAATCAACTTAACCTTGTCCAAAGCATCTTGAACCATGTTAGTACCCAATAGCCTAGCCTCACCCGGCTCAAACCAACCAACTGTAGACCGACATCGTCTCCCATACAAAGCCTCATACGGAGCCATCTGAATACTCGATTGTTAGTTGTTGTTGTAGGAAAACTCTGCAAGAGGCAAAAAATGATCCCAAGAACCCCAAAAATACATGACATAAGCCCATACCATATCCTCCAATATATAAATAGTGTGCTTGGACTGCTCGTCCATCTAAGGGTGGAATGTCGCACTCATATTAACATGTGTGCTTAACTCTCGTTGCACTGCTCTCCAAAATTGCGATGTGAACTGCGTTCCCCGATTTGAAATGATGGACACTGATACACCGTGAAGGCGAACAATCACGCAGATGTAGATCTCGACCAATCGCTCGGAAGAATAAGTAGTCCCAACTGGAATGAAATGCGCGGACTTAGTAAACCGGTCCATAATCACCCAAATAGCATCAAAACTTCCTCGAATTTCGTGGAAGCCCAACTACAAAGTCCATGGTGATACGCTCCCATTTCCACTCCGAAATCTCAATCCTTTGAAGCAATCTGCCCGACCTTTGATGCTCGTACTTCACCTGCTGACAATTTATGCACCGAGCTAAAAACCCCACTATATCTTTCTTCGTCATCCTCCATGAATAATGTTGCCTCAAGTCCTGATACATCTTTGTGGCATACGGACGAATGGAATACATCGAACTGTGGGCCTTCTCATGAATCAACTCACGCAGCTCATCCACATTGGGGGCACAAACCTGACCCTACATCTGTAACACCCCATCACCCCCGACAGAAACCTCCTTGGTATCATCGTGCTAAGCCATGTCCTCGAGGACAAGCAAATAGGGGTCATCATATTGATTCTCTCTGATGCGATAATATAAGGAAGACCGAGAAACCACACAAGCTAGAACCCGATTAGGCTCCGAAACATCTAACCTCATGAACTAATTGGCCAAGGCTTGAACATATGATGCAAGCGGTCTCTCACCAACAGGAATAAATGCAAGGCTACCCATACTCATCACCTTTTTACTCAAGGCATCGGCCATCACATTGGCCTTACTATGATGATACAAAATGGTGATATCATAGCCTTTTATCAGCTCCAACCATCTTTGTTGCCTCAAATTTAGATCCTTTTTTCTTGAACAAGTGGTGGAGACTCCAATGATCCGTAAATACCTCACAAGACACACCGTAGAGATAATGCCTCCAAATCTCCAATGAATGAACGATGGCAGCTAACTCTAAATCATGAACAGGGTAGTTCCTCTCATGAGGCTTCAACTGGCGTGAAGCATAAGCAACCACTCTACCCTCCTACATCGAGACAAACACAAAACCAATCTAAGAAGCATCATAATACATTGTATAAGAACACGATGCCGAAGGCAAAATTAGAATTGGAGATGTGGTCAGGGATGTATTTAGCTTTTGAAATCTCTCATCACACTCATCCGACCACTTGAATGGCACAACCTTCTAGGTCAACCAAGTCAAAGGCACTGCAATGGACGAGAAACCTTCCACGAAGCAATGATAATATCCGGCCAAGCCGAGAAAACTCTGAATATCAATAGCTGAAGACGGTCTGGGCCAACTCTGAACCACCTCTATCTTCTTTGGATCCATCTTAATCCCCTCAATGGATACCACATGCCCCAAGAACGCCACCGAAGTAAGCCAAAACTCACACTTTGAGAACATGGCATAAAGCTTCTCATCTCTCAACCTCTGTAGTACAATCTTCAAATATTGTGCATGATCCTCCTGGCTACGTGAGTACACTAGGATATCATCAATAAATACTATGACAAATAAATCAAGATATGGTTGGAATACACTGTTCATCATATGCATGTTGGGGCGTTGGTCAGCCCAAAAGACATCACAAAGAACTCATCGTGACCATAGCGGGTCCTGAATGCCATCTTCAAAATATCTGAGTCCTAAATCTTCAACTGGTGATTCCCAGGCCTCAAATCAAACTTGGAGAACATCTTAGCTCCCTGAAGCTGGTCAAATAAATCATCAATGTGTGGTAAAGGATACTTGTTCTTAATTGTAACTTTGTTCAACTGCCTATTGTCGATGCACATCCGCATAGTACCATCCTTCTTATTCACAAATAGAATAGGTTCACCCCAAGGCGATACACTAGGCCTAATGAACCCCTTATTAAGAAGCTCCTGAAGCTGCTCTTTCAATTCCTTCAACTCTACTAGTGTCATGCGGTACGAAGGAATAGAAATAGGTTGAGTGCTCGGCACAAAGTCAATACAAAAATCAATATTCCTATCAGGTGGCAAGCACGGCAGGTCTGTAGTAAACCCATCCGGAAAGTCTCGCACTACCCGAACAGAATCAATAGTAAGAGTATCAGCACCAAAATCTCTCACAAAAGCCAAATACAACAAAAGACCCTTCCCAACCATCTGTTGGGCCTTCAAATATGAAATCACCCTACTGGGAACATAGTCCAGAGGATGTCTCCACTCGATCCTAGGTAACCTCAATATCACCAACGTCACGGTCATAACGTGACAATTCAGAATAGCATGGCATGGGGATAGTCAATCCATACCCAGAATCACGTCAAAATCAACCATACTAAGCAATAAGAAATCAACATTAGTCTCAAACCCTCCAATGATCACCACACACGACCGATACACACGGTCCACAACAATAGTATCGCCCACCGACATAGATACATGAACAGGCGAAACTAAGGACTCACAGGACATATTCAAATAACGAGAAAAATAGGATGATACATATGAATAAGTGGAACCGGGGTCAAATAATGTGGAAGCATTCCTGTGGCATACTGAAATAATACATGTGATCACTGTGTCTGAAGCAACAGCCTCTGGCCAAGCAGGTATAGCATAGAATCGAGCATGACTGCCACCTAATCGGCCTCCCCTTCTAGGGAGACCTCTAGCTACCTAAGCCCTACCCCAAGTTGGCTGAGCGGGTGGTGAAGTAACTGGTGCGGAAGCCGTAACCTGACCCCTTTGTTGAACTAGACCTCACAAGAGACAGGGACAATACCTCCTCACATGCCCAAACTCCCCACACAAAAACTCCAATTCGTCAATTGTGATGGAGATTGAATCGGACCCCAAGAACCAGAATAGCCACTGGAAGAACTTGGTGCAGATGAACCCTAAACTAATGGTGTATGAGATGAACTCTGAGCTGGGAGGGCACTGAGTGATGACTGACCCGGGCGGGCGTTATATGAACCATGGCTAGCTAATGCACCACGATTAACCAGACGAGCCATCTAAGCCATCTGAGCGGGCCTATAAAGACAACCACTGCTGTGGTGGGACTAACACCCAAAAGAAACACCACTGAAACCAACCGAAGCACGATGAATCTTGGCCCCCCTCTCCTTACGCTCCGGACTAAGGACCTGCTCTAGCCGCCGAGCAATATCAACCACCTCATCGAACATAGCACCTGATACAATCTCTCGAATCATAACAAAGCACAGCCAATAGTTGAGTCCATCAATGAACCTTTTAATCCTCTCCCTCTCTTAGGGAACCAACCAGATCGCACGATGAGCCAACTCTGAAAATCTCATCTCGTACTGGGTCACGAACATACCCTCCTAGCATAGCTACTCGAACTGCCTACACAACTCCGCCCTACGGGTCGGTGGTACGAACTTCTCCAAGAAGAGAACGGAGAACTCGTGCCATGTAAATGGTGCAGCACCGGCTGGCCTGCTCCGCTCGTAGGACTCCCACCATCTGAATGTTGTTTTCAATAGATAAAAGTAATAAATAAGACCCCACTAGTCTCCATAATACCCGCCATGCGAAGAATTTGCTAGCACTTATCCAAGAAGTCCTGATCATCCTCTTAATCGGCCCTACTAAATGATGGAGGCTTGAGCCTCCCAAACCTCTCTAGTCTCTTATGCTCCTCGTCACTTATAGTGAGACCCACCTGGGCCTGAGCAGCTATAACCGGTTGGGCCGGTAGTAACCCCGGTGTTTGAAGTCCCTGCACCCCATGCTCTGGAGTATGGGTGTTAGGAGTCTAAGCACCTCTCCCGGCCTGAGAAGTGGCTGGTGCGGTCGGAACTAAAACGGCCTGAGCCATGCTAGTGCAAACAGTCAATATCTGGGTCAGAGCCTCCTGAAGGCTTGGAATCATAATGGGCACAGCTGGTGCCTGAGCTGGTCCCACCGGTTCAACTACATCTGGAATCTGCTCCTGAGCTAGAGAAACTGGTGGATCTACGGTGCTGAACTAGCTGCGGTACGAGCTGCACCTCATCCTCTATCATGACTTCGGCCTCTCGTGACCCTAGCTAGTGGTTCTTGTGGCCGTTTGCCCGATCCGGTAGCACGTGTCCTCACCATCTATGAAAGAATAGAATAACAAAAGTTTAGTTTATGGAATCAACAAATTCTTAAGATAAGAACGCAAGAAAGTGAAGTTTTCCAAATGGTTCGGCAACCTCTCGAAGATAAGTACAAACTTCTCTGTACTAATCCGCAAAACTCTACTAAACCTGCTCATGACTCGTGAGACCTATATAACCTAGGCTCTAATACAAACTTGCCACGGCCCAAAACCCAACCTGTCATGATGGCGCCTATCATAGAACTAGGCAAGCCGACATCTACAAATAACCACGAATCTTTAAATTTATAACACATTGAAAGAAGCTTAATTGTGAAAACTCTCATAATATCTAATTAGAAAATACCGCAACTCAATACAAAATCCCCCAAAATTTGGAAATCACTGAGTACATGAGCATATAAATGACAACATAGTCTGACCGCTAAAACATTGTTTAGAAAGACAGAACATTACTAATAAATGAAAAATAAGGAGAGCCAAGGTTTGTGGACGCACAGGCAGCTACGTCAATAGTATCCAATAGATAAAGCTGCAAAACTAGCAACCGCCGTACCCAAAAGTACCTGGATCTGCACGCGAAGTGCAGAGTGTAGTATGAGTACAACCAACCCAATGTACTCAATAAGTAGTAAGACTAACCTTGAGCTTAAAGGAGTGACGAGCTCAGCCGCCATAGTGCAAATATAGATTTTTAAACAATATAGATATGTAAATAAATATGACAATAATATCTCAGAGAAACTCATAAATTGTTGGTACACAGTACAGGAATGTAGACCTGCTTTCAGGTTCAACAGTTAAGCTCAATACAGAAAAAATATGCCAAGTATGGCTGATATGAAGAATGTTACATCTCTATGTCTACATGTCAATGTGCATGTCACATGTGATGCAACATAATAAAAACCTCACGTACTCACACTCTCAGAGTACTCAATCTGACTGTCTCAATTCTCGCTTACCACACTCAGTCACTCAACATTGTACGATACATGCACTCACTGTTGGTATGTCAGACTCCGGAGGGGCGGATCCTGCCCAAGCACTAATCTAAAGCCAATACGACTAACAGCAGCGTGCATCCTGATCCTATAACAATATATAAAGCCCATAGGGCCTGCTGTGGTATGTATCATGATCCATAATAATAATATATATAAAGCCAAGAAGGCATGTTGTAGCATACAGCCCAATCCATAAACCTCACTCACAACACGGCTCTCATGTCCCAACTCAATTATCAATCTTTCCAGTCTCTCGGGCTCACAAATCTCATGCAATCAGCGCAAACAATAATGTATGATATAACAATAAATAGTAAAAGAGAATGAGATATGATAAGCATATGATGGATGTGACTGAGTGCAAAATTTCCATTTAAGCAGATAATTCAATAGCAAAAATGACCCCAGTGGGTCTCAACGGATAAGCATATAGCAATAAGGTTTGATGACTACACAGTATCACAGAATCGACCAGGTCACAGTTACCATAGTGTATGCCCACACGCTCATCACCTATCATATGCGTCACCTCAACATCGACCACATAACACGTATTTCAGGGATTCATACCCTCATAACCAAGTTTAGAAGTGTTACTTACCTTAAACTGTGAAAATCTCTATTCCAATAAGCCCTTGCCTCACGAATAAGACTCTGAACGACTCGAATCTAGCCACAAACAACTCAATACAATCAACACGAGATATGGGAATCAATTCCATATGAATAATCTATGTTCTTTAACAAAAGTTAAAAAGTCAACTCAAAAGGTCAACCTCTGGCTCGCGTCTCGAAATTTGACAAAATTAATAGAATCCTAACACCCATTCAACCACGAGTCCAACCATACCAAATTACTCAATTCCAATCATAACTCGACCTTCAAATCCTCAAATTAAAGCCTATGAAGTTTCTATAATTTTTCCCATTTTTTCAACCCAAAACACTATTTAAATAATACAAACAATGATAGATTAATGTATATCAACCAAATCCGAGTTAGAATCATTTACCCCAATCAACTCCTTGAAAATCCCTTCAAGAATCGTCCAAATCTGAGGTCTCTAGCTCAAAATATGAAAAATAGGTTCAAACCCTCGATTTTGAAATTTAATGACTGCTGCCAAGATGTCCTTCTTCGCGAATGCGGAAAGTGCCTCTTATGCGAATGTGAGAGCCCCCACGCGAATGCGATGATCATTGAACCAAGGCTTATGCAAACGCAAATGCGAAGGCTAGCTTACAAGCCTGGTGCCCCACCTGCCCCATCCTTCTACGTGAACGCGATCACCCCCTCGCGATTGCGATGAACAACTCCTTGTACCTTCGTGAACACGTGGCCATATTCGCTAACGCGAAGAAAAAACTTCACCTACCTCTCAGATACCCTTCGTGAATGCGAGACCTCTCTCGTGAACGCGAACAAGGAAATAAGACATCGAAATTTCTACAATTCAACAAGGCCAAATGTAATTTGTAATCCATCTGAATCTCACCCGAGGTTACCAGGACCTCATACAAACATACCAACACATCCTAAAACATCATATGAACTTAGTCGAGGCCTCAAATCACATTAAACAACATCAAAACATGAATCGCACCCCAATCAAGACTAATAAAACAAATGGATTTTCAAATTCTACAATCGATGTCGAAACCTATCAAACCAACTCCAATTGAGCTCAAATTTTGCACACGAGTCATAAATGACACAATGGACATATTCCAATTTTTAGAACCAAAATCCAAGCCCGGTAACCACAAAGGCAATTCTCGTTCAACATCAACTTTTCCAACTTTGGCCAATTCAAGCCAAAATCATTTACGGACCTCCAAATCAATATAAGGAAACACTACTAAGTCCAAAATCACCATATGGAGATATTGAAATCATCAAAACTCCATTACGAAGCCATTTAAATATAAATCAACATTCGATCAACTCCTTCAACTTAGGCTTCCATCCTTGGGACTAAGTGTCCAACTCATTCCGAAACATTCACGGAACCAAACCAACCACCCCGGCAAGTTACATAACAACAAACAAATACATAATAGTCAATAAATGGGGGAACTAGGATACAACACTCAAAATGACTGGTCGGGTCATTATAGAACTTGTATATGATCAAATCCCGTAGAACAATATCACTTGTTGTTGTAGCTCTAAATTATGTGCTTTAGCTGTCTGTGAGTTATATGACTCCAGTTGTTTGGTTCTTTAGCAACAATATTATAAGTATTCATGTCCCCATAAGTGCTTAGAAACTTGACTTTTAAACCTGTTCAATATGTGTTTCACTTAATACTAGAAGTATAGTCATGAAGAACAAACTGTTTCAATGTGTTTCCTATGTTATTCTGTTTAGAAAAAGTATGCTTCTGTGGTAGGGAATGTTATAGTAGTTGGTTTGTATTGAAAAAGCCTCATTGTCATTCAAACATATAGGGAAGAATGAGTTGATAGTGGTTAGGGGTATTTGGGAGTAGAGTTTAACTCTAGGTTGGGCTGCTCTCCCCAGCACAAGTATTGCCCAAGGCCTTGAGACCTGTGGGAACGTTGAAATGTCGGGGGATTCAAAGGGGGAATCGACCTTTAGTAGAATTCTCTCATTAACCCTTGGTTCATTGACACTTGTTATTCTCTTTGGGTTTGGTGTTTAATGACAATGAAAGGTGTTCAATATGGATTATTTACTATACACAACCTCCACATTAGTTTGATTTTCTTAGTATTTAAATGTTTTTAGTGATCTTATCCTTTATTCGTTGTTTGCAAATTTCATATATGGGCATTTATATAGTACTATTTTTCTAATGACCTTCTCTCTTCTTTTTTGAACATGTACAATGACTTGGGTCTGCTGAGTTCTTGAAGAACCAAGGACCAAGTCCAACTCTGCTATGTCTTAGAAGGTAGAGTCAGCTGTCGCTTGTCCCTATTATTGTTGAGCCTGCCTCTTTGAGGCCTAAACACCAGAGTCATTTCTTTCCCTTCGCTCCTTTATTTAATGCTTTTGGTATTTTACAATTGAACTATGTCGTTATTCTTCATTGTGTTTTTTTGTTGTTTTTCCTCACATATATATGACAAGCATACATTGGATTGAGTGCTTTAATTTATCTTTTAATTTATATAAAAGTGACTTAGGCAAAACTTAAGAACCTAGGACTAAAAGTGGCATTAGTTAGTAATTAATTCTATATCCGCTAGTCGTGGACTGTTAATAATTCATTATGCTTTGCTAACTCTTTTCTCAAAGGTTTTGAAACCCAAAGGCATAACAAAAACGGCAGTCCCTCTTTCAAAAGGAAAAACCAGAACTGAATTACGAGTTTAACTTTTCTAAAAGGGAATCGACTCCTCTCTCAAATCAAAGTGTTGCTTTCCCAAAAAAGCAAAAACTTTTGAATAGTTTTCTTCAATCCTATTATTTAAAACCAAGGTATATCTTAGGTTTATTTTCATAACATTTTCACCCTATTAGAGTAATATGAACTTTCATGTTTTAGGAAACAAAGTGCTTTAACTTAGCTTCTCTTTTACACATTTTTCATACAAACATCTTATCTTTCAAAGCTCTTTTCAAGCTTATATATACTAGCACCATTTTCCTAAGGCTTTTATTTAAATCCATCCTCTTTAAACTACACTCCTTCTTTATAGGTATTATTCCCTAATAAATGTTAAGCTACACTCTTTCAAACACTAGTTAAGCATAGTACAAATAGATAGTCCTAAATCAAGTAAAAGTCCTATGGAGCTACCTCAGATAGATTTTAAGGGGTGTCTAACACTTTCCCCTTAAAAGAACAAGAACCCTTACCCATAATCTCACCGGTTAGAAGAGTAATAAAGAATATGACCTTTAGTAATTAAATAGGTACCCTAGTATGCCTTTAAATATTAGGTGGCGACTCGCTTTCATCAACAATAGAGAAACCACAAGTTGAATCTTTTTTTTGACTAGTGTAAAATAGGGTGCAACAACATGGAGACTGTGTTGGGGATTCACACTTAGGTTCTGACCTTAACATATTTAGACTGAATTTGGCACTTAGATTTGTTTGTACATTGCTTTAACTGTAGTTAAATTTGCAATTACAGGCTTACCTGCTTTTTTTGCTCTTTATGCTTGTTATCATGGTTATTATTGCTACACCCTTATATTTTACCGTTTTACATATATTATCTTCACACTTCTTCCTATCGAGTCTTGGTCGTACATTATCACACACAATGGCACGTGGGGGTTGTCTTTTACACCCCTCCAAACCTTTATTTCAAAACTCTCTAGTTTCAGAGAATGGCTTTGTCAGATCAACTGAAATAACTTCTCGCCATCTTCAGTCCAACTTAAAAGCACGAAACACTCTACTCTAGAAAATATATGTCATATTTTATAAACCTTAGGTGAGTCGGTCCTTGGCATCGACACACAATTAGGAAAATCACCCTAATGTCAATGGGTCAAGGACCCAACGACATGACTTCTGTGGAAAGACGAACAAGCCTAACGAAACATCTAAAGATCTAAAGCAAACACTTACCAAAACCTTTCTTTACCCACTTCAGAAATAGAAATCAACCAAAACATCCCCGAGATCAACATGGTGATGGGATAGCCACAAAAGTTGAAGCATTGGTGGAAGAACATCCGTTAGGAACATGGAGATGATATTTGGACACACCTGGGGGCACTGACTCCCTTTCTAAACATCCGAGCAGAAAAGGTGCTCACTCACCTACTGATAGAGTTTTGGGATCCGGCTAAGGTCGTGTTCAAGTTTGCCAATTGTGAGTTAGTACCAACATTAAAAGAAGCTGCTAGTTTCATGGAGCTGCCATTCATAGGGAGGAAACCAATACTACCAGTCACTATGCCCGGTTACAGGTTCTTGGATGCTTTGGGTCTGGCTAACCGTCGAGGTCTAAGAAATATCGAGGACGGATGGGTGAGCCTAGATCAGCTGTTCGACAAATTTGGACATCGTGAAAGATATGAGTGGTATTTGGGAGAATTTTAGTGTGATCAAGCAACATGGAGAGTATCAGGCCTATCACTTTCTCATTACCACTGTTGGGATTGTTGGTCTTCCCATAGAGAAGGGGTCGGATCAACATCAACTTATTACCCATGGTTCAGGCGACCTTCCAAGGTAACCATCAAGCTACTCTGGTATTGATGGTGCTAGTTGAGATTCTGTGGGTTTGGTATGCATGTGCACGGGGGTATGATTTCTTTAAAACATTCCTTCCAGCGAGATGCCACAAAACATTTCTTCTAGCAAGAACAACATGATCCACATCCACAACGAGAGGATGAGACATTAGGTCTCCCCATATGGACAAGAAGAGTGGAGGGACATGCTGACAAATATAAGTGGAGAATGGGTCAATTAAAAGCTATCATGGTTAGGTGGGAGGGAAATCTCAAGGACTCCTCAGAAATACTTCATTGAGGTGCACGGACTTGAGGGCATCCAACCATACTCACCTTTGCGGGTTATCAGATAGTTCGAGATGATCTAGGATGTGCCTATATGAGGATGAGTACAATGGACAGATTACAATCTCTAGGATAAGAAGGCTCCAAGAATAATGAAACGATTTGGTCAAAATGTCGAAGGGTCAAAACTCGTGGGGGCACTCCGGAGTATTATGTCTGGATCAACGAGGAAGCTAGCCAGACCAAGTAGAGAAGGTATAGCCTGGCTAGAGGATGGAGTGGCTGCTTTGCAAATCTACCATGAGATCCTGCCACATTATCTCGTGACTACCTCGATGCACCTTCAAGTGGTCCCAGGATCCATCGATCGCATGTTGCCATTTGCTGAAGATGATGTCCTGGTAGTGGAGTGCATCCAGATAGAATCTGAGACAGAGCCAGAGGGAGATCTATGAGAGAAGTCTGAGTTCAACGATGATGAAGAGGAGTTTGAAGAAGATCCGCATATTAGACAGAAGAAGAAGAAGAAGAAGAAGAAGAAGAAGAAGAAGAAGAAGAAGAAGAAGAAGAAGAAGAAGAAGAAGAAGAAGAAGAAGAAGAAGAAGAGATGGGGAATGATTTCGGGGATGGTAACTAGAATTTGGTTGATTTTCCCTTCTTTCCCACTTTGTACCCTTATCCCCGGCTTTCTTATTTTCCTAAAGGACGAGTTGTTTAAGCCCATGTAGTTCTCTGAATATCAGAAACAGTGATGTAACCTTTGTTCCCACTTATCTCAGTCCAAATATTATCATTGAAAACAAAACTTGCTTCGGATCTAAATGTGCCAAGTCTAATTGTTTGTCAAACATTCGCGATTTAGGCCTACCTCCAATAATGAGAGGTCCCACGAATTCTAGGAAAATGCACTTGCCTGAATACGTAAATTGATTACTTTGTGTAATCTTCTGCTTGTATAAATGAAGAAACTGACTTCTGCTCTTTTTCTTTCCTTTTTGTTTCTTACTTTATTATTACTCCCCAAAAGAAAATTTGGTTTGTGTCGACCAGAAACTGGCGGAACTACCGGACAATCTAATCTCAAAGGGAAAGATGTCTGCTATAGAAAACCAAACTAAACATTCTTTGGTCATAGACGATAGCCCAGGGTGATCGGGAGAGAAGGACGATACTAAGAATGATGAACACCTGGCCAGGATGGCCCAGGATATGGAGTCTTTAAGGGAGGAAGTACAACATATCAGGGATCTAGCATATTTATCCGTGATAATGCTCCCTCAACCACCTTGCTTTCCTTCTTTGGATTCAATCCCCGACCATTTTCCTTCCACATCACGCCAAACCAACAACACCCTAACTTTAGTCCCCACCACTCAAGACATACCTCTAGCAACCCCCGCAAACCCACAAAATCCCCTTATCAACACTCCATAGGTACAACAGTACGTTCAAACACCACAAAACCCGTGTATTACCACTAACGTAACTCACACCCTGCTCGTGACGGAATCACTTTTACCACTCACCCAAATCAGCACATACCCATGGCATATACCGCCACCCATGAGCAATATGCTCCTCCTGTATATGTCATTTCTGAACCTACCTTTACAGCACCAGTCACGGCCAGGGTGCCTTATGAGATTGACCAATATGCTGACATAGAGAAGGAATCTAGGCATAAGGAAGAGGAGTCAATGTTTGAGCAGCTACAAATCTCGAGAAAACAAATGAAGAACCTCCAAGTCGCTCAGGGAAGTGAAAGTTTGGACTAAGAGGATCTGTGTATCCATCCGAATGTGAATATGCCAGTAGGGTATAAGCCTCCAAAGTTTGATATCTTCGACGGGACGGGTGATCCCTACATATATTTGAGGGCATATTGTGACAAGTTAGTTAGAGTGGGAAGGAACGAGAAGCTAAGAATGAAGTTTTTCATAAGTAGCCTGACGGGAGAAGCACTTACCTGGTATACTCGACAAGATCTGTGAAACTGGAGAACCTGGCAAGAAATGGTGGAAAATTTTATGAATCGCTTTCTATTCAACACAGATATCACTCCTGATATGTTTGCACTGGTAAACCTGTAGAAAAAGCCATCTGAGTTATTCCAAGAATACACACATCGGTGGAGGTCAGAAGTCGCCAGGGCACCACCTCCATTGGAGGAAAGTGAATTAACCAAGTATTTCATCAGGGCCAGGAAGGGAAATACTTTGAAAAAATGATGGGAAAGATGCAACAGAAATTCCCCGAACTGGTCGAGATGGGAGATTTCTTAGAAGAAGGAATAAAATATGGCAAAGTACAATCCATGGCTACACTGCAAGCGGCCAGCAAGGCCATCCTATCGGTTCAATCAGTAGCAGAAAGAAGAAAAAAGAAGAAGTCTCAGTAGTCGTCCCTTACTATCAACCCAACCTACACCATGGAAACACTTTCTATTCCCTAAACAACCATTCACCACCACCCGCTTACGCACCCGTCTATAACATCCGACCATACTACCACCCCTAACCTTAATACAACCCTTATCGAGCCCACAATAACTCGAATCCACAACGACCATATGCTCATGTCCAAACCACTACCCACCAAAACTGACCCACTTATACACCACGTCCTCTTCCCAATTTTGAGGAGAGTGGTCCTAGAAATTATACCCTGATTGCTGAGCCTCTAGCCTAATTGTTTGAAATATTGAGAAGAGTAGTATTAATACCCAGTGGAATGAAGGGTTCCTAAGTATCCCTCGAAGTATTATTATGTAACTAAAAGGTACGTGTACCATTCACACGTGCATGGGCATGATACTAAAGATTGTTTTAAGATAGAAAATGAGATTGAAATATTGATCAAGAGCGGAGTCATTCAGTGTACTCCGGCTTCGCTCAATGTGAATCGCAATCCGCTGCCGAATCACCAAAACCATGGGGTCAATATGATCACATTGGACGAAGAATGTGATTTGAAAGGAACTATTGTCATCATAGGAAATGTAGAGGCCGCAAGGATTCCACCTCAAAGGACTCCGATGATCACGGTGCAATTGAGACCTACGGTAACGATTCAAACTTATCAGCGGCAACCTACCATTGCTACAGGGGACGAAAAGAGTCGAGAATACAAAATTGTCCCATGGACGTACTAGCAAAAAGGGAAGGCCAAGATGATAGACTTTGCAGCAGCCCACGGTATGACTGGGTCAGGGAGATGCTACGCTCCTGAAGATGCGAATCAAGGGAAGAGAGCAGATTCAAAGGAGGAACATAACTGACCCAAAAGCCGCAAAATTCTGAAAGAGCATGTCGACCAAAGAGTACTCTATGGAGGAGCAGCTGAAGAAAACTCTAGAGAAAATATCAATCATAGACTTGATGATGAGCTCCGACGGTCATAACGATGCCTTGATGAAAGTACTAAGTGGGGTAAGTGTGCCAAGCAACACCACCAGTGAGGCGCTGGGCGCAACAATAGGGAAAATGGTCGAAGCAAATGTGATAACTTTTAGATGAGACGAACTTCCTGTTGAAGGTGTAAGTCACAACAAAGCTCTTCATATCACTGTCAAATGCGGGGACAAGGTGTTGTCTCGGGTGTTGGTTGATGGAGGGTCACGAGTCAACATTTGTCCGCTCTCTACTCTGCGAGAATTGGGAATCCATTTGAGGGAAGTCAAGGAAAGCCATGTGAGGGTAAGGGCTTTTGATGGTTCGCAGAAGGATGTAATAGGAGAAATTTATTTGGCTTTGCAAATCAGGCCGGTTGAATTTTCCATATTGTTTTAAGTAATGGATATTTCTTCTTCATATAACTTGTTGCTAGGAAGGTTCTGGATACACATGGAAGGGGCCATCCCGTCCACCCTACACCAATACATGAAATATGAGTGGGGATGTCAGGAGATCTTGGTCCATGGAAAATGGGGAAAATCAGCTTATTTGGAGCAACTTGTCTTGTTCATTGAAGGGCTAGACTGGGTTATTTTCCATGCAGTGGAAATCATGCCGACTACAGAAATAGAAGAGACTGAACAAAACTTGGGAATGCAATCGCCGTATAGATCCAAGATGGATATGAGGGAGATGATGAAATATGGATACAGACCAGGAACTGGGTTAGGAGCCAGATCAAATGGGATCAAAGAGCCAATTAAACCTAATGGGCAGAAAGGAACGACCGGCATAGGATATCAGCCTCCGGTTGGGAAAGCTCATACTGGTAGCTCCAAAAAAAAGATTTTTGTGCCAGAGCATGTTTCGGGTACGGTTCAGAGTTCAGTACCAGAAGATGATATCATTGATGGAATGGGAAGGTTGTTCGTGAATATGATTGAAGAATGTTGTGAAGGGACTAACATCAGGACACCGACCATCAAGGATGGCGAACTAGGAGAAGAGTTGTGGAATTGTACCGCTAGGCCATCTTTGGTTCGCCGGGAGTGTTTGTAGTATGGAACTGTAAAAGTTTTATTCTAAAAAGCGCACAGTCAATTGATGCATGCACCGTATCTGTACCTTTTTGTCATTTTCCTCTTTTAAACGCTTAGATGTTCCTCTTTTGATGAAATAAAAAGAATAGTTTTCATAAAATATTGCAACTTTATTTACTACTTCATTTATACTTAGTTTTTCCTTTCAGTAATCAAAATGATAAAAAGCCACGTTCCACAATTGTGACATGTAACGAAACCGTTGAGCGGAACGACCCAAATTACGAGGAGTATGATGAGAGTATGATGTCACACAATTTCCATCAAGAGATCGAACAACTGGAGAGTCAGAAAAAGCCCAACCTCGAAGAAATAGAAGTGGTCAATCTCGAAAGTGAAGAAGACGTGAAAGAAACCAGAATCAGCATTCATTTAGAAGCCGAGTAGAAGAAAAAATTGGTTAAGCTCCTCCAATAATACATCGATGTATTCGCATGGTCATATGATGACATGCTGGGATTAAATACTGACATTGTCTAGCCTCGACTGCCTACCGATCCTGCCAGACCGCGGGTGAAGCAAAACCCCAAAAAATGCAAGCCTGATTTGAGTCTGAGGATAAAGGAGGAAGTGACCAAGCAGATAAAGGCGAATGTGGTAAGGGTCACCAATTATCCCAGCTGGTTGGCAAATATCGTCGTAGTACCCAAGAAATACGGGAAGATCATGATTTGCGTGGATTACTGAGATCTCAACAAAGCTAGTCCAAAGGACGACTTCCCTTTACCAAATATCCACATCCTCATCGACAACTGCATGAAGCATGAACTGCAGTCGTTCGTGGATTGTTTCGCTGGGTACCACCATATCGTGATGCACGAGAAGATTCAAAAAAGACAACCTTCACCACACCTTGGGGAGTTTACTGCTATATATTCATGTTGTTCGGTCTCAAGAACATCGGTGCCACCTACATGGGGGCCATGAAGACCATTTTTCACAACATGATTCATAAGGAAATCGAAGTATATATGGATGACGTCATAATCAAGTCTCGAAATAGTTCAGAGAACTTGGACAATATAAGGAAATTTTTCGAGTGCCTGCAGAGGTACAGCTTAAAATTAAACCCGGCAAAATGTGCATTTGGGGTCCCTGCTGGAAAACTGTTGGGCTTCATCGTAAGTAGAAAAGGGATACAAGTGGAACCATCAAAAATCAAGGCCATTCAGGAATTGCCACCACCCAAGAGTAAGAAAGATGTGATGAGTTTCTTGGGTAGACTTAATTATATCAGTCGTTTCATAGCCCAGTCCACGGTAATCTGTGAACTCATTTTCAAGTTTCTGAAAAGGGATGTTGCCATAAAATGGACAGGAGAGTGCCAAAAAGCGTTCGACCGAATTAAGGAGTATTTGTCAAATCCACCTATGTTGGTACCCCCTGAGTCGAGGAAGCCATTGTTACTATATATGTCAGTCTTGGATAACGCCTTCGCTTAAGTGTTGGGACAGAATGGCGAAACTGGGAGAAAGGAGCAGGTCATCTACTACTAAAGTAAGAAGTTCACGCCATGCGAGGCCAAATACACTTTGATAGAATGCATTTGTTGTGCTCTGACTTGGATCGCCCAGAAATTAAGGTATTACATGTAAGCATACACTACGCATCTGATATCTCGGCTCGACCCACTCAACTACATCTTCCAGAAGTCGATGCCTACCGGAAAGCTAGCTAAATGAAAAATTGTCCTCAGCGAATTTGACATTGTGTACATAACTCAGAAGGATATCAAGGGGAAAGCTTTAGTCGATCACCTCGCAAAGAATCCAGTGGACAGGGATAACAAGCCATTCACTACGTATTTTCCCGACGAAGAGGTATTATTTACTGGAGAAGATATTGCAGAGTCATACCCTGGATGGAGAATGTTTTTCGATGGAGCAGCAAACTTTAAAGGAGCCGGGATTGGGGCATTCCTAATTTCTAAATCCAGAAAGCACTATCTAGCATCGACGAAGATAAGATTCCCTTGTACCAATAATATGGCGAAATACGAAGAGTGCATCCTTGGGATCAGAATGGCAGTCGACATAAACGTCAAAGAACTTTTGGTCATAGGAGATTCGGATCTATTGATGCACCAAGTCCAAGGGAAATGGTCCACCAAATATGTCAAGATCCTTCCATACCTGCACTACGTAAAAGAGTTATGCAATAAGTTTACGAAGATTGAGTTCAAGCACGTCCCGAGGATTCAGAACGAATTTGTCGATGCCCTTGCAACTCTATCATCCATGATTTAGCATCCAGACAAGAGCTACATTGACCCTATCGAGGTAGAGATCAGGATCAACATGCACATTGCTTCCATGTAGATGAAGAGCCAGATGGTAAACCATGGTATCACGACATCAGGAAATTCCTTGCAACCAGAGAGTACCCGGAGAATGCTACTAACAGTCAAACGTGAGCCCTCAGGATGTTGGCGAATCATTGTATCCTTAACGGAGAAGTCCTGTACATGAGGACCCCAGACTTGGGCTTGTTAAGATGTGTAGATGCCATCGAGGCAACTAGGTTATTGGAAGAAATACATGCAGGAGCGTGCGAACCCCATATGAATGGGTTCACATTAGCCAAGAAGATCTTGAGAGCTGGATACTTTTGGATGACTATGGAAAGCGACAGTATCCACTACGTATAGAAGTGTTACTAGTGCCAAATTCACTGGGATTTCATCCGGGTTCCGCCAAATGAGCTAAATGTGATAGGTTCACCCTGGTCGTTCACCGCTTGGGGCATGGACGTTATTGAACCTATAGAACCCACTGCGTCAAATGGAAACCCCTTTATCTTGGTAACCATCGAATACTTCACTAAATGGGTCGAAGCATCTACCTACAAGGACGTCACAAAGAAAGTAGTGGCGGGTTTTCTCTGAAACAACATCGCCTACAGATTTGGAATACCAGATTCGATCATCACTAACAATGCCGCTAACCTCAATAGCGACCTCATGAGATAAATCTGCGAGAAATTTAGAATCATCCACCACAACTCCACAGATTACAGACCACAAATGCATGGGGTTGTCGAGGCAAGCAACAAAAATATCAAGAGGATTATGCGAAAGATAGTGGAAAATCATAGGCAATGGCACGAGAAACTATCCTTCGCCTTACTGGGTTATCGTACTACAATGAGAACATCCACTGGGAAACACCGTACATGTTAGTATATGGCACTGAAGCTATGATACCAGCAGAGGTTGAGATACCATCTTTAAGGGACATTCAAGAGGCCAAGTTGGACGATGTAAAGTGGATACGAGTCAAACATGAGCAACTCATACTCATCGACGAGAAGAGAATGGATACAGTATGACATGGTCAGCTATATCAGAACAGGATGGCCAGTGCATTTAACAAAAAAGTGAAGCATCGCCAGTTCACACCGGGGCAGTTGGTACTGAAGAAAATCTTTCTCCACCAAGAGAAAGCCAAGGGAAATTTCGCACCAAATTGGAAAGGTCCTTACGTGGTTCACCGAGTGTTGTCAGGCGGATCCCTAAGCTTGGCAAAAATTGATGGAATAATCAACACGAAGCCCATCAACTCAGATGTAATCAAGAGATACTATGTTTGAACACAAATAGAGTTAGGTTTTTATTGTAACAGAACTACGTTCAACCTGATTTCCCACGGGGGGATACATAGGCAACCCATGTAAGGTTCGGTTTCTCTCCCTCCTTTCTTTTGTAATATAAAATCCAAACATCATTTTTGTATGTTGCTCTGGAACTACGCCGACTTGATTTCCTCAGGAAGGAATATGTAGGCAATCCTCATTGGTTTCAGTCGTCTTTTGTAACTGAAATACATCTAGCCTGATTCCATTTGGATACGTAGGCAGTCTGAGTCAAAATCGGCCATTTCATTCTTAATCTCATCATTTTGCATCTAATGTAATTGAACTACGTCTTGACCTTATTTCATTTGGATACGTCGACCGCCTGAGTCAGGCTCGGTCATCTTCATCATATTTTTATCATCACCCACGAACTACGTTCAGACCTGATTCCGCTTTGGATACCTAGGCTACCTGAAAGGGTTCGGTCATAACCTTAGGAAAAACCTTTGTACTACATTAGTTAAAATTAGGGTTCAGTCGCAACGGCAAGCAGCCACGCTGTCAGAGCATTACGAAGGATAGACATCAACGGTATAGAGTTTTCAAGAAGCGACGCTTGTGTTTGGAAAACCTTTCATAGCATGTCATAATCCGAAACAACGGTATTTGTCTTAGAACAAAGCTTTTCAAAATTGTTTTCCTAAAACAAGTACGGTAATTTGTTCCACCTACCAAATTTGCTGGCATATAGCCATATCAAAGGTCGAGACAAACCAATATTGTGGTCGACACAAACTAACCTCCCCGCTCCCAATAAGAATTTTTCTTTGAGTGCAGGGTCAATAGGAAGCAAGGAAATATCAGGACCACATTGGGACAAATGACGGATCCGTCACTTTCCGAGGATTATCACCCTTTCTCCTTTACTTAAATTCTTTTGGTACAACTAAATCTAATCCTTGAATCTTTTACAGGTACCTGAGTTCGACCGCTGATAGCAAACCGCCTGCTCAAACAATTGGAGCATCATGTACAAAACGAACCACTGGTTTCACCAATTGAAGCCATGTATATAGAAAACCATATGCTCAATCAATCGGAGCACCTTGTAAAAAATGAGTCGTCGGCTTCACCAATTGAAGTCCTGTATATAGCAAATCGTCAGATCAAACGATCGGATCGCCGTGTACAAATCAAATGTCAATTTCACCAATCGGAGCCTTGTATATATCAAATTGTCCATTATGCCAATGGAACAATCCACACCGCCGCTCAGTCGCAACGGAGGCCAGAATAGACAGTCGTAAACCTCGTCACTGGCGTTCTACCAATCGATGGCCGCAACTTAGCTTCGCAGTCAAGAGTATCTCTTGGGTATGCTTTTCTTTTCCTTTCCTATCATCTTGAATGTTTTGCTGTTTTGCTCAGGCAGCTTTAGGCATGATTACGATTTAAGTCAATCGCCCCCAAGCGAAGATTACTTTACATTTTGGTCCAAAGCTCTCCCAACAAGCGGAGACGCACTCTTCAAATCGAGCTCTCCCAACAAGCGGACACATTTCTTAGTGCAAAGCTCTCCCAACAAGCAGAGGTTCACTATACAAGTCATGCTCTCCCAACAAGCGGAGACTCTTTTCAATGCTCTAATAACTGCGAAACGATACACAGCCCGGCTAACAAATCGAGTCAAGTTCAAGTATCCCATCATCCCGATCCCAAAAAACGACTCGCTGGCAGCCATGCATCATCATTCCTGCATCATTTACATCACATCATAATATATTCTGCATTGAAATATATGGGTATATGTGTATTTCAATTTTTTGAAGGAACAACTATCGCAACGTGGAACTCTTTCTAAGAAACAAACCAAACTACAACACTATGAGGGACAACAAACTCATTAGCAGGCCAAGGATCCAAGTTCAGGCACAAAAGGACAAGTGGAACTCCTAATCTTCAAATCCTTCAAGTCAAGCCACAAAATTCAAGCTATCGCGAGTACTCAATCCTCCGTCTCATCGTATCGTCATAATACGATATTGGGGCAGTTCCTGCGAGATCGCTCTATCAAAATCCTCACTCCACAACTACATAAGGCCTGATCTTCGTTAAGCCCGAGGTATGTAAGCAATTCAAAGCTAGAATTCAGCCCCAACTTCCCAAAATTCTTTCTGAAATCTTCCTTAACTCTCACTCAATCCTGCAGCTCATAATCTTCGTGTCATTCCTGCAATGTATGCCTAATGTCGGGACAAAATTGGCGTTGGTTCAATTTCTTTGCCCAAAAACTCTTTTATCGTCTCAGGTCAAGGAGGGGCAGTTGTTGACGACCAATTTTGACCCTCTTTTAAATTAATTTACTTATACTTAATAATTTGGAATAAATATTTTGAAAGTAATTTTCAATCAATAAATACCTATTTTTACAAATTAATTAAGTATTGGTTTTGAAATTAATCACCCAGCATTAGTGTTATATAATTATAAAAGTATTTATTATTTTAAAATAAATTTTATATGCCATAAAGATTTTATAATTAATTTTTAATTAAAATTTGGATTAATTAGATTACTATAATTCAAAATTAGTGTTGTAATTTAGAAAACAAAGTGTTTTATAAATAAATAATTGCAATAGTAAGTAGTGTATTTGGTAATTATAATTTTACTACATTATATTGGAAATCATTTAAGTTTAAATAAATTAATTTTAAAAGGGTTAAAAACTAAAAGGCTACAATTGTAAGGCTTTAATTAAATACAAAGTGGTTATTCATTAAATCAATTTCAGCCCAAATACCCAAGCCCAAGCCAAATCTAACCCAGATCCAATTCCTTTCTTTCCACCATGGCAATTCCCGTCTCTTCTTCTTGTCCATTGAAATTGTGCCACGTTACCCGTCACTATCACTCATAAAAGAAGCACAATCCATCAGGGTCGTCCATCCTACAGATCAACGGCCCTCATTTTGTCTCCGCTTTTCCTTTAATTTTAAATGCCCCATCAGATTTAATCTCAGTCGTTGAAACTAGGAGATCCAACATCCTTCGCATTTTCACTTAAAAATCTTTTAATCTATGAATTACCAGGGTCGTTGATCTAAATAATCAACGGACCATATCCTGTATCCCAACTTTAACCTCAGAGACCAACCCCAATACCCAAACCCTAAAAATCATTTCCACCCTGCCCAGACGCCCTTCTTTCCTCTTTCTCTCTCGCAACCTCACAACCCAAAACAATCAAAAGACCTTGCACAAATTCGTGCAAGGTCGTGAATTTGTCCAAAGATTCATCCTCCCTGTCTCCCATATTTGTGATTCTAGCTGAATCTTTCCTCTTTCATCGATCAAAGTTTGAAATCACCCAAATCAGTACCCTAGCCCAAAAGATGAAACCTCAAATCGCCATTGATCTTTCAAATCCATGGCATGCATGGTTATCCGTTTTGCTCTTGTACTTCAGATCTCATTGCTCTTTATGTTTTCACCATTTGATTTCAAAAGCCCTAATCGAAGAGTCATAGACCAAAATGTGAAACTTCAACTAGTCTGACTTTTTCCTTCGTTATTTCAAATCAAAGCAAGCATAAAGTCACTAGCTAGCTTCATCATTGATATTCGATATCCAGAGGTCAAATGCAAAGACCTCTAGGTATTAGGGTTCTGACTGATAGTTTCTCATTCTTCAACGGTTAGTCTCTCACTTTCCCCTTCTTAGGTAAAATCGCTACTGATTTCCTTCTGTTTCTCTAAGATTTTCACATGATTATGCTTGCATCACCATTTCTTCATCACTCTCCACTATCGATTTGAATCTGGAACCCTAATGCTTCACAAACACTATAAATAGGGGCTTTTAATGTTCTCACCTAACATACCTAACACACATAAATTAAACAACAAAGACACCACAAAATCACTTAACAAATATCAATTTTTAGTCTTGGATAGTAAAATCAAGCTAGTGTTCTAACTAGCTTCTTATTTCTTCTGATTTTGAGTCTTACACAGGTCGGGGTGAGTTCTTGATTATATACGGCTAGGAAAGAGTCTTTTGTTTGGTTTGCTGCTCAAGAGGAGGCCAGTACACCTCCGTCCTTTCTCTTTTAATTGCTTCATTTGAAAATCATGAATGTGCTACTGCTTTCCTGTTAATTGCTTCGTTTAAAAAATATTTGTTATCAGTCTATAATTGTTTATTTTGGTTCACCATGACTTGTTGATGATCTGTGATGAGTTGTTGTATTTATTTAATATTGATTGAGTAGTTGTGTGACCTTAATGACTTCAATCTCTGTATTGAATAGCCTATGTGATTAAACTGCTTAACATACCTTAATGATTTCTCATATCTACCTAGCTTCATACTTTCCTCTAATGTTTTGTTATAAACTTCATGCTTATCATGTTGTATTCTTTTGAGTTTTGTTATTCTATACTTAGGGTTTCTGTTATAGTCTTCATGCTTATCATGCCATATTCTCTTGAGTTATGTTATTCTATACTTGGGATGTTATTAGTTGATTCTAGCTAGAACATACATGAAAGTACATAGTGTAACCCTGTTGAGGCTTGTGAAGTCTGAGTATTCAAAATGCTTTCATTTCTTTACATAAATGCTTGTTAATCTGTATGTATTCTTTGAGTCCTCACTATGAGTGCTTTACATCCATGTCCAACTGTTAGTTGTAAACAGTCCTACTATGATCAATTTTATGTGAACATCAGTGATATTTTGTTATGATCAGATTATATTGTAGTTATGTCTACTGTAGTTGAATACTGACTATTTCTGTAACTCGAATATAAATCCACCATGCCTAGCTATTAACCTTAGTCTGAACAGATGAGTTAAGCATGTCTAGTATGGTGCTTCCCCATGTTCTTAAACCTTAATGATACTGATAATCTGATTATGTAATGTTTTAGACTCATCCTAGCTTGTGAGGTCATAACTTTGATTGAAGTCTCTATATGTGTGTAAGTTTGGCATGAATCTTTGTTTATCCTTCATGACTTTATACTTTTGAACATTGTTTTGAAACTGTACTCAGTCCTCTCTTTCCACTGTTAATCTGAATTGAATCTGGTATTGGAGAAACCTTTTGTTGTTAGTGATTGAGTACAATAACTTGCCTATACCAGTGTCTGAATCTTTACTGAGGATTTCAAAGGATTCAAGTAGTGTTATTAACTTATGCGTATGCTCATGATAATATATGGTGTTGAACTAATCTATGATCAATCCCTTAGGATAATAGCATTTGTTGTTGCTGCTCTAAACTATGCTTTTTCTGTCTGTGAGTTATATGACTCCAGTTGTTTGGTTCCTTAGCAACAATATTACAAGTATTCATGTCCCCATAAGTGCTTAGAAACTTGACTTTTAAACATTTTCAATATGTGTTTCACTTAATACTAGAAGTATAGTCATGAAGAACAAACTGTTTCTATGTGTTTCCAATGTTATTCTATTTAGAAAAAGTATGTTAATGTGGTAGGGAATATCATAGTAGTTGTATTGAATTGAAAGAGCCTCATTGGCATTCAAGCCTATAGGGAAGAATGAGTTATTAGAGGTTAGGTGTATTTGGGAGTAGATTTTAACTCTAGGTTGGGTTGCTCTCCCAGGCACAAGCATTGGCCTGGGCCTTGAGACCCTTGGGAACTTTGAAGTGTCGGGGGATTCAAAGGAAGCATCGACCTTTAGTAGAATTCTCTCCTTAGCCCTTGGTTCACACAGTTGTTATTCTCTTTGAGTTTGGTATTTTATGACAATGAAAGGTGTTCAATGTGGATCATTTACTATACACAACCTTCACAATAGTATGACTTTCTTAGTATTTAAATTTTGTGAGTGATCTTCTCCTTTATTCTTTGTTTGCAAATTTTATATTTGGGCATGTATATAGTACTGTTTTTCTAATGACCTTCTCTATTTTTTTTTTGAACGTGTACAATGATTTGGTCCTGCTGAGTTCTTTAAGAATTTAGGCCCAAGTCCGACCATGCTATGTCTCAGAAGGTTCAGAGTCAGTTGTCGCCCGTCCCTATTATTGTTGGGCCTGGCACTTTGAGGCCCAAACACCAGAGTCATTTTTTTTCCTTCGCTCCTTTATTTACTACTTTTGTTATTTTACAATTGAACTATGTCATTATTCTTCACTGTATTTTTTTTTGTTTTATCTCACATGTATATGACAAGCATATATTGGATTGAATGCTTTACTTTATCTTTTATTTCGTATAAAAGTTACTTAGGCAAGCCTTAAAGAACCTAGGATTAAAAGAGGCATTAGTTAGTAATTAATTCTACTTCCGCTAGTCATGAACTGTTATTAATTTATTATGTTTTGCTAACTTTTTTCTCAAATATTTTGATTCCCAAAGGCATAACAAAGATGGCAGTACCTCTTTCAAAAGGAAAAATCAGAACTAAATCACGAGTTTAACTTTTCTAAAAGGGAATCGACTCCTCTCTAAAATCAAAGTGATGATGCCCCAAAAAATAAAGACTTTCGAACAGTTTTCTTCAATCCTATTATTTAAAACCAAGGTATATCTTAGGAATATTTTCATAACATTTTCACCGCATTAGAGTAATATGAAATTCCATATTTTACGAAAGAAAGTGCTTTAACTTATCTTTTCTTTTACACATTTTTCATACAAACATCCTATCTTTCAAAGCTCTTTTCAAGCTTATATACACTAACACTATTTTCCTAAGGCTTTTCTTTAAATCCATCCTCTTTAAACTACACTCCTTCTTTATAGGTATTATTCCCTAATATATGGTAAGCTACACTCTTTTAAACACTAGTTAAGCATAGTACAAACAGTTAGTCCTAAATCTAGTGTAAGTCTGTGGAGCTACCTCAGGTAGATTTTAAGGGGTGCCTAACACCTTTCTCTTAGAAGAACAAGAACCCTAACCCATAATCTCACCCATTAGCAGACTAATAAAGTATGATATTTAGTAATTAAATAGGTACCCTACCTTTAAATATTAGGCAGTGACTCTCTTTCATCAACAACAGAGAAACTAAAAGCTGAATCTTGTTTTGACTAGTGCAAAATAGGATGTAACATTGATTGCTTTGCATGGTCGCATGCGGATATGACAGGTATCCCGCCAGAGGTAGTCGTGCACAAGCTAAGTCTGGACCCAAGCATCCCGCCGGTAAGGCAAAAGAAGCATCGGATTTTCGAGGTCAGAAACAGGTTTGTCAAAGAAGAAGTAACTCGATTACTCAATATTTGTTCAATCCGGGAGGTAAAGCATCTCGACTGGGTAGCTAACGTAGCAGTGGTTCCAAAAAAGAATAATAGATTTCGTATATGTGTAGATTATAAGGATCTGAATAAGGCGTGCCAAAAAGACTCGTTCTCATTGCCAAACATTGATCAAATGATTGATGCAATGGCGCTGGACACGATTTGATGCGTTTTCTCGATACCTATTCCAGGTACAATCATATTAAGATGAACCCGGAGGATCAAGAAAAAACTTCGTTCGTAAAGAACTTTGTAACATATTGCTATAATGTGATGCCTTTCAGGCTTAAGAACACCTGAGCCATATATCAAAGGCTCGTAAATAAAATGTTTGAAATGAAAATAGGGAAAATAATGGAAGTTTACATAGATGATATGATGGTTAATCTTTGAACGTAGGTGACCATCTGAAATACCTCCAGGAAACCTTTGACATCCTGTAGAAGCACAACATGAAGCTTAACCCCGAAAAGTATGCGTTCAGAGTCAGCTCCAGTAAACTTTTGTGTTTCCTGGTCTCACAAAGGGGGGTCGAAGTCAATCCCGACAAGATTAAATCCATCGAGGACATTTCAGACCAACTCATAAACGTGAAAGAAATCCATAGACTAACCGGAAGATTGGCCGCTCTAAGCAAGTTCATTTCTTGGTCTTCGGAAAAATGCCATCACTTCTTCTCACTTCTAAAGAAGAAGAACATCTTCGAGTGGACTCCAGAATGCCAACAGGCTCTAAAAGACCTGAAATGATATCTTTCAAGCCCTCCGTTACTTTCAAAATTAGAGGAAGGCGAACACTTGCTAATATACTTAGCGGTCTCGGAGGTAGCGGTAAGTGTCGTTCTAGTCCGAAAGATGAAGGTATGCAATATCCTATTTATTACGTTAACAAAAATATTCAGGAGAGGAAACTCGTTATCCGCAACTCAAAAAATTGGCTTGAGCTCTCGTAGTCGTCGCTCGAAAGCTTAGGCCTAATTTTCAATGCCACCCGATAGTCGCGGTGACAACCTTTCCCCTGCGAAATGTCCTTCACAAACCTGGGTTGTTAGGTCGAATGGCCAAATAGGTAGTCAAATTAGTGAATTCGATATCGAATATAAACCTAGGACTGCGATCAAATCACAAGTTTTGGCGGACTTCGTGGCTAATTTCAGTCTCGGGTTGCTGCCTTTGACCACAAAGGAAAGGGTGATGGTGTCGGAAGCGACATCAAAAGTTTGGACCTTGTTCACGGACGGAGCTTCTAACGTGAAAGGGTCTGGGCTCGGAGTGGTCTTAGTGACGCCTTCGGGAGAAGTCCTGAGGCATGCCAGAAAAATTGTTCCCTTGGCTACCAATGAAGCCGAGTATAATGCTTTGATTGCAGGACTTGAACTGGCCCGGGGACTAGATTCCGAGGTCATTGAAATCAAATGTGATTCCCAACTAGTGATAAATCAAGTATATGGAATCTTCAACACCAAGGAAGAATGCATGCACCAATATATGGTGAAAGTTCAAACTCTACTCCCACGATTCAGGGAATGATCAATTACTCACATCCCAAGAGAACAAAATGCAAAAGCAAATACATTGGCCAATCTAGGCTCGTCCATAGAAATGAAGGGATTAGATTCCGGTACAGTCGTATAGCTTATGCACTCAGCACTAGATGTGTATGGTTATTATGAAGTAAATGCAACCAACCTGATCTGGGACTGGAGGAACGAGATCATAGACTACCTTGAGCACGGCAAGCTGCCCGAAGACCCGAAGGCATCCCGGGCACTTCGCACCAAAGCATCTCGCTACAGCTTCTAGGGAGGACAGTTGTATAGAAGGTCATTCCAAGTCCCATTAGCCCAATGCATAGGAGCCTCCGAGGATAATTATGTCATGAGAGAGGTTCACGAAGGAATTTGTGGAAATCATTCAGGTGCAGATTCGTTGGTGTTAAATTTAGTTAGGGCAGGATATTACTAGCCCCGTATGGAACAAGACGCTAAAGTGTTCATTCATAAATGCGACAAGTGTCAATGCCATACACCGTTACTGCACTAACCAGCAGAACTGCTACATTCGGTATTATCCCCATGGTCATTCATGAAGTGTGGGATGGATATAGTCGGGTCGCTACCACTAGTTCCCGGGAAGGTAAGATTTATTTTAATTTTAACTTATTATTTTACAAAGTGCGAAGTGATTGATTTCCTATGGGAGAACATAATTTGTTGGTTCGGAATACCGAAGGAAATTGCCAGCGACAACGGGCCATAATTCGTAGGCTCAAAGGTCACAAAATTCCTTGAATACTTGAAAATCAAAAGAATCACAACTTCACCATACCATCTGAGCGCAAATGGGCAAGTGGAATCAACAAACAAGGTGATTATTTAGAACTTCAAAAACGAGATTGGAGGCAGCCAAAGGCAAGTGGCCCAAAGAGTTACCGGGAGTGTTGTGGGCATACTGGTCGAAAAACAATTCAAGCATGGGAGAGACACATTTTTATCTCGTATATTGAGCAGAAGTTTTGATCCGGGTGTAAGTAGGGGAATCGACCTTGCGATATTTCCAGGCGAACAAAGAAACAAACAACGAAGCATTGTTATTCAAATTGGAGCTGCTTGACGAACATAGGGACTTGGAGCACATAAGGATGGTAGCCCAGAAACAAAGAATGGAAAGGTATTATAATCGAAGGGCCAATCTATGCGATTTCAAAGTGGGAGACTTGGTTTTAGGAAAAGTGACTCAAAACACTAGGGAACTCAACACATGAAAGCTAGGTTCGACATAGGAAGGCCCTTACCGGAGCAACTGGAACGTGACTCACCTCAAAAGGTATTATTGATGATGAGCACCGGTTATACTGAAAGTATGTGTTGCACTCTTTTTATCTTCGTTCTGTTTTTGTCCTAATTGAGTTTTTCTGGTAAGGTTTTAAACGAGACAGCAACGGAAAGCATACTATGAAGGAAACGCCATCAGCGAAAATAACACCTTTAAACGACAAGTCATCCAAATGACAAACCATTGCGAGATGCTTAAATAGTCTCTGGCTCGGTGGAAAATTACTAATGGGAAGCAAAACTTACCACTGGACCAAAGGTTATTCAACCATTTACAAGTATTTTCCCTACAAGCCACTGTGGGGTGGTTAGATAATCTTTGGCTTGATAGCAAAGTTCCTAACGGGAAACGAAGTTTGCTATCAAACCAAAGATTATCCAACCATTCACTAGTGGAATCCTCAAAGGACCAAGATTTCCAGTGTTCCGATTCGCATCCTTCGCATTCGAAAACTAGGGGGAATGATATGATACATCTCATATGGCAACCTGATTGCCACAGAAACCGAGACTATGAAATCCAGGAACAGAAATGTCTCATCAGGACCAAGGACTGCACAGCCAGCCCTTTAGAAACAAGTTATACAAATTAGCCACATGTTATGGTCATTGTCTCTTCTTTCAGCAAAACTAATGCTTATGTACTTTTGAAGATATAACGAATAAAATAAAGTTCTTTTATTTTAATCTTGTTTCATGTCCAAACGATGAATTGATTTTATCATTTGAAAGTTAATCAAGTAATTCAAATGCTAGTGTTGGAATGAACATGAGACGTCCTCTTCAAGAACACCATAAACATAAGAGGACCCTGTCTTATGAAACTCTCACAGTAAAGGGTTGGTTACGAAAGAGATTATGCCCGGAAACCAAATGCTACTGGGGAAAAATGCACCCGAAGTCTTGCATAATTCGATGCAAACAAGTAAACTTTGCGCAATGCTAAAACAAAAATCACTTTCATTTATCAAACGTGCCAAACAACACAAGTACAAAAATACAAAAAGAAAACAACAAAGGAAGAGAAAACTAAGAGCTAAACTACATCGCCCTAGAACTCGGGAGAAGTAGGCGGATCCGTCGCCAGCTCGGGATCTTGGCCTTCATCATTATTCTCTTCATGTTCCTCCTCGGTTCTCGTATAACTATCTTCCATCTGGGCATGCTTCTCCTTGGTAGTTGCAGCCTCTTCGGCTTTGGAGCTCAAGGTTACCTCCAAGTTATTCACCCCATCAGTGGAGGCAGACTCGCGCTCGGCAGCAGCAAACACAGTGTTTTGGACCTTAGACCATTTAGCCTTGGCTTCTTGAAATTGTACATTTAGCTGAGAGGCTTCTTGGCTGAGGGCCACCACTTCCTGCTCACTATGTTGCAACCGAGCCTCTAACTCACCCGCCTCTGTAGATTTTTCTTCCAGTACCAGGAGGCGAGCAGCGATCTGGTTCCTCTTGGCCAACAACTGATCTCGCTCGTACTTGAGCCATTCTTTATCAAGGATAAATATTTGAAGGCCCTCGAAAGTAAGGAAGTTAGTTTGCGAAACAAAAAACCAAGTTAGAAATTCCATCATAGCAAGTTAAGAACCAACAAGTAGTAAAGAGAAAATATATTATCGTTGTTGCATTGTGCATGGCATTATTTAACAAACACTCTCCCAAGAGAGAGTGTATATTCTTCTTATCCTTTTATGAAGCCAGCAGATTCCGATAACTAGCGAGTTTCACCGGTCGAGACAGCAGATGGCACTCGGTAGATACCGAGAGGGAGACACCCCTTCTCCTATGGGGACCTGCAGAAGGGGTGAATAGTTGTGCCCCAAATTCCTATGGTCTGGGGACTGGGGAGGAGGGACATCCTCCTCTCAGGCGTCTGCAGTCGGTAAGGGTGATGTAGCATTTGTTGATGATGAAAGGATGGCCAGCGTGGAAGGTGATTCTGATGGTGTTGGGGGTTGAGGAGCAATTACGACAAAGGCAGTGTTGTTTGTTGGTTGCTCACCAATCGAAGATAGAAGAGGCCCAGTACTCAGCCTCATAGTACCGGGAGCAACAACTGGCACTGGAAATGGAGAATTGGCATTCACCACCAAGTCAAGCCCTCCCAAGAGTGCTTGGGCGTCGTCCCCAGTTGGAGTAATAAGCTCTTCAGATTAAGCATTATGTAGAGATGATGAAGGTCATTATCTCCTTTGTAGGGAAGCCCCTTCATCACTGGCTTCCCCATCATCGTCGATAACCACAGTGGTTGCATGTAGCTCGGGTGCGACTTTCTTCACTTTCTTATTTTTGCCCTCGGTCGAAGAAGAACACCGCCTTTTTGGTTGCTTGTTCTCCGACTGAGGACTCCGAGAGGAAGCGACTGCACCGGAAGTAGATCCGATGGCGCAGGTTCACGTGAGATCCTCCTTCAACAGCCTCGCAGCCTCTACGGAATCAACCAAAACGTCCTCCTCAGGGATGGTAACAGAGCCATGCGGGAGACCTGAATCCAACAAAAAGGTAAGGTTAGCCTGTTTTCTTATGAACAAAGATGAAACGAAGGCAGAATCGATTTTATGAGTTAATTTACCATGATTCTTGGCCCTCCAGTCGTATTTGGGGACCAACTCTTTCCACCGGCGAATCTCAGGCATGGTGATGTCCAGAATCTTCTGAACCCACCGGTCCAAACCTTAAACCCTTGGTGGTGCACACCGAGTTGCTGAAATAATGAAAAGAGAAGGATCAGCAACGACACGAAACAACTTTTTTTTTAGAAAAAAAAAGAGATAGATTTCAAACTTACGTGTACGAGTATAGGACTCGGGAAAGGGTGAAGTTGTGATCGGGATAATATATCTGGTGGCAATAATGTCAAACCGCTCCATCCACCTGCAGTTGTTGTCGTGCTGGTAAGCAAAGCATGGTGGCCACGCTTGATGAAATTTATTACCCCTCCTCCCCCCCCCCCCCCCGAAAAATCTTGGGGGAGTAGAGATTCATCATATGAGCCAAGGTAAGAGGCTCCGTTTCCTGGCATAGTCTCCGCAGACAGGCCACCGTTTGCCACACAGAAGGGCCCACCTGTGCCAAACAAACTTGGTAATGGTGGCACAACTACAAAATTACGAGGTCAATCCCCCCACTCAAAAACAACGCACCCAAAGTAAATGGGTACATATAAACATACATGAAACCCTTCTTAGAGAAGATTACTCGCTCTACCAGTTCGGGAGCAATAGTGTTTAGGTCGTGGCAATCACAGTTCTCCTTCACAGCAAGAGTGCTGGAAGGGCGGATAGAAGAAGAGAATTTGCCAACAGCCTAACTACGGGAATTTGAAGAAGGAAACTTCTCTTCGAAGTCCTTGGCTGTGTTGAGTTGTCTAGGGATGATGGTGCTCACCGTGGGGGGTGGGGTCAGCATCAACGTCAATTTATTTGTCTTTGCTCTACTTCGGGCCCCCACCGAAGAGAAGACCAGAGTTCTTGAAAGAATTAGCAAAGGAAGCCATGATCAGCGGAAGGTAGTAAGAGTTCTTTGAAGAAGGTTAAAGAAAGATGAAAGCAGCAAAGAATTGAATGCAAAGAAGTTGAGAGAGTTTGTAAAACTGTTAAGTGCAAAAGAAGAAGAATGAGGCATCTAAGTAAAGGAATAGGCGGCTAAAATCGTGGCCATGATTACCTCGAGAACTTGCGAAAATATCGCTAAACCGTGAAGTAACACGTGTTTGGGGTATTAAATACAAAGAGACGTGTGTCTTATCAAGCGTTAGAAACTTTTCAGAAGGGTTCAGAAAATTTTTCGCCAAGAAAGGAATCTTCACCAACTTTCCGACGATATAAAGATGTGCCACCGGAAAGCAAGGGACTATCTGTATATGGTAAAATCGTTCACATTAAATATTCGAATGATAAAGTGACACGTGGAACCGGGGACAGATGGAAGACGAAGCAAGTGAAAACCAAGACCGAGGACAACAGTTTTGGTTGGCATCGGGTAGACCCCGAAGGGTACATTATCAACAAGGCAAACAAATATTTGCGAGATGACAATCAATGAAGAATATTCCTCAGTATTAAATACACATCCATTACTGAGAATTTTGTCATTCATAGCTTGCATTTACATATTCATCAATGGCCCCCATTATTGTCATTTAAGAGGGGCTTGATCCTAGGACTTTGTTCTCTAGGTATAGCTATATATAGTGACTTCAACAACTATTGTAGGAGACGAAAATTCTGACAAACTTACGCTACACATTATTCCAAGCTAAATAATACTTTGTTTTCTATCTAACGATATTCTTATTGCTGCCTTCGGAAGCATTGCTCCCGAAATCAAGTTGTCTGCTATTTTATCTCAATTTCAACGCTAAGTCTTGCATTTTACTTAATTTATTTATTATTTTGGGATCAAATCGATTCGCTTATCTATAAATCACGCTATAAATTTAATTGTACCGTTTTACGGGTAAACAGTCTACTTCATTAATATCTAGGTGCTTTTATCCTAAGTTTGGTTGAATTTTTGAATCCAGAATTAGCAATCTCGGGATTAATTAATCCACAACTGAGTATTATTCTATCACACATTGAGGGTGAGATCAATTAATTTTGGGATCAAAACTAAAATGACAAAGATGCCCTTCGCCAAGGCTCTTCCCCCAAAGTCTTTTACACAATAAGTTAAAATTAAAAATAAAAATTTATCCAACTTATCTAGTATACACCAAACACATGTTTAAATTATACCTCGTGTATCCCTTTTTAGTCCAATGAACCAAACATTTTCCAATGAAAATATATTCACTAAATAGTCTCATTATTATGTAATCCACATATTATAATCTCGTCGTTATAATCCCGGATAACTTGTTCCCCTACCAAACAATCCCTTAGTGGACAACTTCCTGAATACGACAAGTTTCATCATTCAACTTTGTTCGAGATTCTTCACAATTTAAGGTCCTAAAGTGGATTACCAAAATTTTAAAGTTTATACAAATTTTTCAAGCCCAAGACCCTTTTTTTAAGACGAATTAACCCAAATATCCGTCCACATAACCGCTTAAAATAAAAATAGTTGTTAAAAGTATAATATATGCATAACTTATATATTATATATGTATAATTGTGTATAATAAATATATAAACTATATATATGGCTAAAAAAAAATAATCAATATGACCGGCTATTTGTATAAAGATCCCTTTTTTATATTTTGACATAGCTGATAGATGTTTGTCTGCAGCATGTTTGTATCGTCTACAAGAGGCTACGCCTATACAAAGAATCTGAAGTTGCTGAACTACAGAGTGATTAGGAATTCTCTTTTTACCTAGTCTGATTTAAATTATAAAATAAGTGTGGCTTCGTTGGGAATGAAAAAGAAAAAAAAATCTTTTTTCCTGTAATTTGCAGATTGCAGCAGTAAGCTTAGGAAATACAATTGACTGGCAAGCAAAAATAACCACCTGAAAAGCCTGCCTAGCAGTCGTTTATACGAGTCAATACGGTTCTATCTGCTTTCCTTGTAGCTAAACCCCTTAGAAAAACACCGTACTGTACTTTTAGGTTTTAACTAGTCGTTTCTCCTTTTTTGGCTTTACCTCTTTCATTTCCTAATTTACATTCACCATTTGAAGCATTTCATACAATTCATGAAGTTATTTGTCTTTTTTTCATTGGAAATGACTCGATCACTAGTCTTTCAACTTAAGCAAAAACTCCATTATCAAACCTATTTCCACCATACTTCGAAATATGATGGATCACGGGGAGCTAGATTATAAGACATCTTGGGTTAAGTTGAAGCTAGAAGCACACAATGGACAGTCATTTCAGAAAGTGTCCGCAACTCCTAGAGTCCCCCTTTCCTTTTTATTAGATGTGTATTTTTCCCTCAGACATCTTTGTGTTTTATTCAGACCTTTATTTGTACTATTCTAGTAGCTCGTGCACTTGTGACACCGGGTCCAGGGTTGTATTAGATATTTCAGTTGTGATGGCTTGCACATTTTTACTTTAGATTATTATAGTTATTTCAGTTCTCTCTTATCATATCATTTGAATTGTGAAAATGGATAAATTGTTCTAACATTGGCTTGCCTAGCAAGTGAAATATTAGGCGCCATCACGGTCCCGACGGTGGGAATTCCGGGTCATGACAAGTTGGTATCAGAGCACTAGGTTACTTAGGTCTCACGAGTCACGAGCAAGCTTATTAGAGTATGCAGGGTCTGTACGGAGACGTCTGTACTTATATTATAGAGGCTATGGAGTCTAGTAACAATTTCACTTCTATTCTTCTCTGTCGTGTGATTTTATTCTATCATTGATAATTAAACTCTTCTATTCTTGTTCTCTTATAGATGGCAAGAGTACGTATTGCATCCTCAGCTAGACAGTAGCCGGAGCCTCGAGTGGCAGCTCCTACGAGAGGTAGAGGTCGAGGTTGCGCCAGAGGCCGAGGCAGAGGAATAACTCAGCCTAGAACTCGAGCAACAACACCATCAGTGGAGCCTCACGTAGATTTTGATGAGGAGGTTCCAGCTCAGACTATACCTGTGGGACCAGTTCAGGTCCCGGAGGGGTTCATCGCCACCATAGTGCTTCAAGACGCTCTAGTCCGTTTGGTGGGCCTTATGGAGAGTGTGGCCCAGGCCGGTACATTTCATATGGAACCAGCCGTCTCTCAGGTATCATATTTTGAGACTGGGGGCTCGGATTGAGATGATTCTTGAAGCAATTTTAACCATGTGACTTGGGGTAAGCAATCTTGACTCACTTGTGATTATATTGCATGATTTTATTTTCGCTTTTGGTAATTGGATTATGGATTTTTAAGAGGAAATTGGGGGGGTATTTTGCCTAAAACTTCATAAAGTGAATTTTTGAGTTTTGAATATTGATTCGGAGTCGGATTTGAGTGAAACTAGTATGGTTGGACTCGAAATTGAATGGGTTGTCAGATTTTGTAAGTTTCATCGAGTTCCGAGGTTCGGGCCCGGGTTGGACTTTTGAGTTGATTTTGGAAATTTTATTAAAGATTCGACCTTTATCGATTGGGTTTGTTTCCTTTGGCATTATTTGATATATTTGAGTTGTTTTGGCTAGTTTCGAGCCGTTCGGAGGTCAGTACGCACGGGATGAAATTTTTGAAGCATCGCTTGGCTTGCCCAGCATTAGATTTGGCTTATTCAAGGTAAGTAACACTTCTAAACTTGGAGCTGAGGGTATGAACCCTGATTATTCGTGTTATGTGTTTGGTGTTGAGATGACGCACATGCTAGGTGACAGGCGTTTGGGCGTGCACCATGTGAAATGTGACTCTGATATTTTTGTGGTACTGTGTAGTTACCTAATCTTATCTAGAACCATGAAATCTCTACGTACTAGAGCTTTTGAGCTTTGATTCATGCTAGAAACCATGTCTAGACCACATGCTTATTCTGCTAGGACCCACCTAGGTCATTGCTACTGTTGAATTATTTGCTTACATTGAAATTATAAACTCAGAATCCTACTAGTGGGGTCTGGGGAGGGTAGAATGTACGCAGAGAATCTTTATATATTGATATGCCCTGAGTTAACTGCATAAAGTCTCTCAGCGATAGCTATTGCCGTAGGCAGTAGGAGAATGTTCTTGATTTCATGAATTTTGGGACCAAGAAAACTGAAAGGTAATATTCAAAACAGAACTTCAGGTAAACCAGCCTGCATCATCACACACTTTGGCGTAACAAAAGAGTCAGATAATCCATTCAAACTTTGTTCAACTCCACGTAAAAACTATGCAAAACTTCTAATGACACACCAAAACCAATCTAATTAACATTACAGTATCCAGTGCTAAACAAGTATGATTGGACAAGTGTACCGCACCCCAAACTATAACAAACAAATATTACACTGGAAAGTATGGTTCAACATGTGGACACGAATTGTGACCACAGATGCTGGAACAACAAATATCCATGAGGGCTGTGCCAAGACCACTTTAATATATATTGAATCACATTGGAAGAATAACAACTTGAGGGGGATGGGGGTGGGGGGTGGCCCTAAAAATAACACAAATCCTCCAGAACAAAACCTTGTAGATGACATACCAAATTTACAGTAGCATTCTGGATGAAGGTGCAAAGACTCACGGAACATACCCAATATCCTTGAAGTACTCATGCTCAAGGGCATTCCTGGCAGTGATTCTCTTGCTGGGATCCAAGCGGAGCATTTTCTGAAAGAATAATAAGTGAAGACATGATTAACACAGGACAAGGGATTCTGATAATAAACTGAAGTCTCTGGATAAAATATTATATAATTTTAAACACCTACTAATTGTCCATGCCTAAGATTAGCACAAAAACAACTCATCGAATTTGCTATACGAAAATGGTTGATAAACACATAAAACAACTGAAACCCGACTGTCTCATTCTCCAATACATGTTATCCAAATAAAAATGGAAGAAAAGGAAAACGGAAAAGAGTAAAGGAGACGTACGATTAGAGGGTAGTGAAGGTCATAGACTAAAGACACCGAAGCATGTATATAAACATCATGTTCAAACTTCAGAAGGAAAAAGAAAAAAAGGGAAACATGAGTGCAGTAGTTTGAACTTCCCCTACCTTTTAGAAATATTATTGGGCAAAATTCTTACTGCTATGAATTGTTCAACGTGCTTCAAATGCGAACTGGATGTTGCAACTTCAAGGCTAGATGTTCAAACAACCAGCTAGTTCTGGCCACTTAATGAACATTTCAACTAGAATAGTTCTCATGAAGAATCAGGCACACATGCTGGAGATACATTCAAAATTCACGTAATATTCGTACTCATAAGATGTATCTTTCATTTGTGAGTTAGTAAAACTTACATCAAGAAGATCAAGGCCTGCTCCATCAAGATTTGGGACAATAGTTGCCAGGTCCTGCAAATATGAGGTGATCCAATTAAGTACTTCACAGAATGAGATTCTTGAAATCTGGTCAGAAATCAAGTAAAGACAAAGAGAAACAAATCACCTTAGAAGGCCATTTTGGGAAGGCAGATTTAAAATCAGGCAGAGTTGTCACTCCAGGCCATGTATCCTCATTTGGAGTACCCATCACTCTTCATATAGAGAAAATTAGAGAACATACAGACGGAAAAATCTAATAACGTAGAGCACAAGGAACAAAAAATTGAAATTCCTTATAAGCGAAAGCTCACTGAAATTATTGATAAATTTCAGTAAAAATCATAGCCACCAACCTATAGACAAAAGAAAGACAAACTATAGCACAAACCCAATTTTGAAACCCTCCCACACCCCATAGAGCAGTAAGAAAAGATAGATCAATTAACAAATAAAACTGCACGTCAGCCAGAACAAATGAAGATCACACTGAAGGATCAGACAGCTAAAACTAAAGTTACAGAGAACTTGAAACCATACTTTGTTTAGTAAATCCCGTTCCAATAACCTTTTTTTTTTATAACCAACTTTACCTTATTTAGTCAGAGATTTTGGACTATGATGCATGATAGATTTGGAAAAGTCATGACGGTGAAGCAAAATTTTACATTATGAAAACATTTTCACCATCAAAGTATCACCATTTACATTCTTTTTGTCAGTAATAAAGCATCCACAAAAGGACGGATGTGTAAATTAACACCTGAAAATCTTGAAAAGTTCATCAATCTCGGAAGTCACCAGGAAACAGAGGGCGCTGAGTCACCATCTCAGCAAATATGCAACCAACTGACCACACATCAACAGGAGTAGAGTAATGGCGCGATCCCAGCAGTATTTCTGGTGCCCTGTACCACAATGTCACCACCTGAAGGAAGGAAGTCAAGCATCAAAATTCAATCAAAACAACATATGGATAAAACCCTCAAATGGGTTCTGGATCTTGGAGAAGGAAATATGAAAGATACAGACTCCACTTTTTAGACGATTGATGGACAGAGTTTGGAATACAATCTCTTCGAATTTATCAACTAAACTAATAGAATAACTTAAAGCTAGAAATGGTTAAACAATACACCATAGAGAAAGAACTTGTTCAGTTAGACAAATTGGAAAAAATCTTGAAAAAGATATCAGACATGACACCAGTTTCGGCTCATAGTCAACCACTTTCTTGTCAGGCTTGAAATGGAATATGAGACAGCAGACAAGGTAATACAATAAGAGTAGGTCCAATGAATCTTTTAGACAGTGAAAAACATGTCTGTACCTCATGAGTGAAAGTTCTGACAGGAATACCAAATGCTCTAGCCAATCCAAAGTCTGCAAGCTTTAAAGCATTTGTACGTCGATCTATCAGCAAGTTTTGAGGCTTCAAATCTCGATGAAGAACTCTATGAGAATGACAATAGGCAATACCACGGAGTATTTGATACAAAAACATCTGCAGAATCAGAAATATTACTTCATTGCTGATCATAAAGAAGAAGCATGTGAAACTGATAAACCTTAACCAATTGAGTCACAATTTATCAAATAACAAATCAGATAAGATTTATTTTTCAGTATATCTGCTTAGGGCATCGCCCTCCCTCTTGAAGTAAGACTGTAAACAGAGATACAAGTTATGACCAGCTTCCTGGTGAAGCAACAAAACTATCAAATGGTGACAAAGCAAACCTCCAAAGTATCATAGACATTTTACTCACTTTAACCAGACGTGGATCCTCAGAGAATTCAGGAGATGAATCCATGTGCTTCTTCAAGTCCAAGTCAAGATATTCAAAGACTAGATATAATCGCTTCTCACTGTGCACTACATCCTGCAACCTGACCAATAAGAAAAAGGAACTTTCTTGAACTTGTAGGAGATACTGGTACAAACTAGAGAAACAGTTTTTCTCACGTTACAAAAGATGCTTTAACATTGCCACTGAAGGTACAGATATGTATGCCGTGAATCTCCTCTAATCTCTAATTTCTTCTAATTCAATCTGCCAAACCAAACAAGAGACCAATCCCTTTTGCACTTACAGTTGTTAAAATAATAATGAAATGGCTGTCCAAGCATCATTCTAGTTTTTCTTTTCCTCATCTCTCATCATCATGCAGACAACTACTGAACCTTTCAACCAGTTTCTAAACCTTTCATATGTATAATGACCAAATCATCTTCTGTTGTCAAATGTCCAAACCCACAAAACAGATAAAGTAATTAACAAATAAATAAAAAGTTAAAAAACAAAGCTTAGCTAACATACAATTTGATAGAAACTTAAGGTTATATGAAATATTACGAAACTAAAGCTTAAATATTCCTAAAAGTTCCCTATCTGCTAATGCAGGAATGACTGCTGAGTGATGGACTTCTTTGCTTTTTAAACATTCTACCTTCAAAATATGTTACTGGTTATTGCACAATTGAAAATGTGTACATATGGTTTTAACCCATACATGCGCAACTTCTACAGCATTTCACTTCTAAATAAGTTGTTGAAATTTCCAACTGAAGAATCCAAGTAATGCCATATAGCTTTACCTTCCGTACTACAAGTTGCCTACAAACAATTGGAGTATAACCAGTAAGAAGTAGAAGTTACCAAACCCAATCAAACTTGAACAAAAGCTGGATATAGTAGTAAAACTAGCAGAAAAAATATATATTCCATGAGGATTCCCCCAGGATATATTGAAGCAATAAGTTTCTACTGCTAGATCCTGTCCCAACGACCCAATGTAAGATGCATCGGATTCTCTTCATCAGAGGACTCCTTGTTGCAGCATTCACATAAGATTGGTATTTAAAAGAAGTTTTCATAAAGTGAAAGAAGCCGGTAAAAGGAACAGCATCAAGCACAGAGTCACAGAAAGCAAATCCAAATTCACTCTATAAAGAAAATTAGAATAGTGAAGACCTAGCAATGATTTTAATAGAGGAGCATACCAAAGCTCAAATGTAACCAACATCACATCGATAGCATAATCACAAGAAACCTAAGTACAGCCCAAATACACTCTCATCGAAATCGCAATATGAAATCACATAGTAATATCACTAGATTATACCTCACAATATTAGCATGCTGCATCTCTTTCAAGAGAGAGATTTCTCTAATAGCTGTGCTTGGTACTCCCTCATCTTCCTGCTCCAGCCTTATTTTCTTCAGCGCAATTGTTTCATTAGTTACACGATCACGAGCCTTGTACACTACACCGTATGTTCCTTCCCCAATCTTCTCAACTTTTTCATACTGAAATTAGCCTCAAAATCACTAAAAAATAAGAGTGATCCTAAACCCAAAAGCGACTAAAGATACAAACCACAACTCCTTTACCTGGTCCATCTAGGTCAAACTCAATGAACTCCCTGAAAAGGAACGAAAAACAAAAAAACGCAGCGATTTTCAGACAGCAAAGTAGTAAGCAAATCAAGCCATACAATCGAAAAGCTAATCCAAAATATGGTATATATTCGACTATCAAGTATGAAGTGACATATTAAGCACATTTTCACTTCAATGCAGACCCGAGCAAGTTATTTAATTGCAATTTTCGCACTTAAGAGTCTGACTACGACGAGAAAATATCATAAAAGTGTGTTTGGCATGACAGAAAAGGCTTTACTCTGAAATTTTAGTGTTCGGTTACTGAAATAGTCAAAATGTTTTCTCCGTACTACATTGCAACTTCAAACTTAGAAAATATTAGTAATTAATAATAAAAATAAAATTAATTAGGGAAAATCAATTTCAGTTGGTTTAAATGCTCGTCCGATAAGAATGGCTAGTCCGCAATTTCAATTGAAGCAACTAATATACTAATCTCGCTTATATTACAAACACCACACTGTTAAACATCACTACATCAGAGATCTCCAATTCAATCAACACATTAACCAACTCAAAGCATATAATAAACCGCAAACAGATAATTGAGAAAAACGGCAAATGTATTAGATATAAAAATGCTACATTATTCAAATTTCGCGGTAATCAGTAGATAAAATCTAATAAAGCTTCAAATCTGTTGATTTACAATTTACATACAAAAATGACGAAACAAAAATGGCAGTAAGTCATATGTATAGTATGGTGAAGTTGTGTGTCGCCATCGTAAGTAGAAATGAGAAAGGGATTGGGGAATGTGGAGTCACCTTTGGTCGGATAAAGAGGACGAAATCGCCGTCTTGAAGCGGAGGAGGAGGCGACGGGCAAGTGTCGGCGTACTTGTACCAAAATGTTTGGACTACAGTCAATACTCTTCTTTTGCTTCTATTTGCATAGAGGGCCAAAATGCATTTCACTATTTCATTGCTTTTTTATTTTCCCTTCTTTCCTTTTTAATAATGTAATTTCTTTGTTTTGTTTTTGAGATTCTAAAGAAACTGATATGAATATTACTAGTTATAACAATGATCAATATAATAGTAATATGATAATTGAGAAAATAGTATTACAAATTGAGATAATTGTTCGAGGTCTAAAAGATTATAATAGTAATAAAAGATCCTTGTAGAGCTCTAAACAGTTAATCTTAAAATATTTTATTCTCGTGGTTGCCTAGTGGTGTTTAGATTCATGCCTAAAATGAATTTTAACTTTTTCTTTTATAATAGTGGATCCTCAAATCTAGCTACCATTAAGGAGCATGGTGAAATAGTTTAATCATTTTACCTTTAAACGGCGGTCTCGAGTTATAATTTGAAAAAAGAAAAAGAAAAACTATCCATTTATCTTGGTCGGAAGTTATTTATCCCCTTTAGTAGACCTATCGAACACGAATCCGGATTAATAGAGTCATTAAATTTGAAATACTGAATACCTAAAGGAAAAATTAATTAAAATATAAAAAACACTTCCTGATAACAATTTTTTTTTTTGCCCATTTGAGGGGGGAAAATAGCTACTTCTACCATTGTACGCCTTATAAAGCAAGCGTGCTCCTGGAAAAACGAGTAAATTGTGTGAACATCTAAACTTACTGCATTTAAAATGAATGCCACGTTAATTAAGAGGATTATAAGTTTTTCTTGTACAAAGTCATTATGGTTGGGGAAAATTGTTTCGACATTGTTAATTAGGTTTAAAAGATATATTCAACCCTCTCTATAACAGTCTCGTTTGTTCCGATATTTTTTGACTTTTATAGTGAATGATTGTTATACACCTATAATAACATTTGATGTTTTATATTTTTTAATTGTTATAACCAAAAATTATCCAAAAGTTAATTTTTTTTTATGTTGCATATAAAAAATAAAAGAATTCTATCTTAAATTTGAATTCAACCGTTGCCTTCTGTGAAACTAACTAAAGTGTTTTTCTATGAGTAACTAACTCTTAGTTAATTGCATGTTTAAATTTAAATAAAGCACCCATTGGCAAAGGTCATAAACCTTGTCTATATAAAGGGTATTCTATAGAAGTCTTAAACAACTTCTAAGCAATCTTATATACAACATCTCTCTGTCTATTATTAGATCTATTTATATACATCAAATCTTCGTTAATTACTTTTTTCCAAATCCTTCATTCTTTTGGGTTGAGTTCTTGTGGTTGGGAAATCGAAGAGTGCGATTTTGATTTCTAGAGTAGGCATTGTATCCTAGGGATAGATTTTCCTTTAACCATTTGCGCTGTGTGGGGTAAATTACTATCCTAAAGATAGTTTCCTGAAAACGCCTTGTCTACTCGTTTCAGATTTCTTATTAGATTGTCTTGCTTGAGTTTACTCCATTGGTTTATTTTCAATATATTTATATAACAATTTTAGGATAGTAATATTCTGATTCAATGGACTCTTCTTTGTCGGGCAAACAATTTCAAGATGTGGCGAGGCTTGAAAAGTTCAACGGGATGAACTACAAGCGTTGGAGTATGAAGATGATGTATCAATTGACGATTGCGAAAGTCTACTATGTCTTGACTTGTTCATATCCTCAAGACGGAAAAGTAGATGGGCAGCTTTCGGACTCACAGCAAAAATGGCTTGAAGATGATTTTGTGTGCCGCTCAATGATCCCGAATGCAATGAGTAATGCCCTCTTCAATGTGTTTCACAAATGCTACCCTGCATATGAGTTGTGGGTTGCCATCTCGCGAAGGTATGTAATAGAAGATGCTGGAAATAGATCCTTCTTAATTAACAAGTATATTAATTTTAAGATGGATGATTCCAAACCTGTTATTGATCAAGTAAATGAATTAAATAAAATTGTCTCTCAATGTGCTGATGTGGGTGAGCCAATTACTGAGACTTTTCAAGTTTCTAATATTATTGGTAAATTTCCTCCTTCTTGAAAAGATTACCATATGAAATTAAAGCACAAGACGGCGTCTCTAAACTTGGATCAATTACTTCAGCATATTCAAATTGAGTATGAGGCTAGAAATAGAGATTTGCTTGTTTACAATGGAAAGGATAAAGTGCATAATATTGAAAATTTCACATCCTCCAAATCTGCTAAAACCAAGGTCAACAAGTTTCACAATGGAAACAAGACTTCTGATTATAAAAAAAGATTTGATTCCAAGAATGGTATTAGTAAGAAGAACAGAGGACATTGCTTTGTATGTGGTAAAATGGGACATTTGGCTAGAGTTTGTAAATTTCGCAAAGGTAAGAAAGGTAAGAAAGAAGAAGCCAATGTCATGGAGCAAGAAGAAGAAATGGTTGATGTTCTTACTGAAATTCTTATGATGCATAGCAATGAAGAATGGTGGTTAGATTCTGGAGCAACTTGCCATATCACTCCATTCAAAAGTGGTTTCAAAACATATGAAGATGTAAAGGATGAGAAAACGGTTTACATGGGCAACTCCGCCACTTGTGCTGTTATGGGAATTGGCACTATGCAGCTTCCGCACCCTCAAGAATGTTCATCACATTCCTGGAATTAGGAAGAGTCTTGTTTCTATTAAAAAACTTGATGATCATGGTTTTAGAGTAGCATTTGATTCCCAAAAAGTTATTATTTCCAAGAACGGATCATTTGTTGGGAAAGGATATGCTAAAGACAATATGTATGTTTTAAGCATGAATAAAGTTTCAAGTGCTTCTGCTTATATTGTTGATGATGTGAATGTTTTTTGGCATTATAGATTAGGTCAAATAGGTAGTAATGCAATAAATCGCATGATTTCATATGATTATTGTGATGATCCAAAAAGTCATTTTATATTTTAGAACTCGAATCTGCGCTCTTAAGACTTAAAAATCTTATTTTTACCCTCCTCAATTTGCGTACGCAATCCGAACATGTTTCCGGAAAACTTTTATGTTGAAATTTGATGAAAATAAGAATTTATGCCTTAAAAGTTAATTTTAGTTGATTTCGGTCAATATTTTTGGTAAACGGGCCCGAATATGTGCTTTGACGATCCCGGTAGGTTCGTATCGAATTATGGGACCTGGGCGTATGTCCGGAATCGAATTCGGAGGTCCCTAACTTGAGTTATGAATTTTTGATGAAAATTAAAAGTTTGAAAATTATTTGTTTTTAAGAATTGATTGAAATTTGGCATTTTTAGTATCGGGTCCGTATTTTAGTTTCGGAGCTCGGCACAGGTTTATTATGATATTTAAGACCTGTCTGTGAAATTTGGTGAGAAACGGAGTTGATTTGACATGATTCGGACGTCCAGTTGAGAAAATAGAATTTTTAAAGTGTTCTTGAGAATTTCATTTGATTTGGTGCTAAATTCGTAGTTCTAGGTGTTATTTTGGCGATTTGGTCACGCGAGCAAGTTCGTACGATATTTTTAGACTTATATGCATATTTGGTTTGGAGCCCCGAGGGCTCGGGTGAGTTTCGGATAGGCCACAGGATGTTTTGGACTTGGGAAAAATCTGGTTTTCTGCAAATTCTGATGTCTGGCATATCCTCCTTCGCGTTCGCGAAAGTCCTCTTGCGAACGCGAAGAGTAAACTGATGAGGTAGGGATTTCTTATTCGCGAACACGAAGGCTTGGTCGCGAACGCGAAGCGATGGGGGTGTTACCCTTCGCGAACGCGACAAGCCCATCGCGAACGCGTAGTGTTAGGCATTGGGGAGGGGGAGTCAGCCGTTCCTTCGCGAACGCGAGAAATGCCTCGCGAACGCGAAGGCCAGGGGAGAGTAACCATCGCGAACGCGAGCTGGGTCTCGCAAACGCGAAGGCTTGGCAGCCAGTACCCTTCGCGAACGCGACAGTGCTCTCGCGAACGCGATGAACACTGTCACCCAACACTTAACAGAATCCTAAAAAACGGGAATTTTGCCAAAAAATTCATTTTCTCAAAATCCAAACGGTGAGAGGTGATTTTTCAAGAGTCATTTCTTCCCCAAATTATTGGTAAGTAATTCTAAACCATTTTATTTCAATTACCCATTACATTTATTAAATTATCAACCTAAAATCTAGAGTTTTCATGGTAGAATTAAGGGTTAGGGTAGAAACTAGAAATTTCGGAAATTTGGGGATTTAGACCTCAATTTGAGGTCGGATTCCAAAACCAATTATATATTCGGGCTCGGGGGTGAATGGGTAAATGAATTTGGGTTCGAACCTCGAATTTTGACCAAGCGGGCCCGAGGTCGATTTTTTGACTTTTTGGAGAAAAAATTGAGAAATTTAATTTATGCAATATAATTGATTCCTTTAGCAGTATTTGATATTATTGAGTCATTTTTGAATAGATACGAGTGATTTGGAGGTGAATCCCAAAGGAAAAGCTGTGATTGAGAATTAAGTGGCCTTCGGAGCGAGGTAAGTGTTGTGTCTAACCCTAACTTGAGGGAATTCGGAACCTTAGATTACTTGCTAAGTGAAATTCATGTGAGCGGCGTATATGTGAGGTGACGAGTACCTGTTTTTTATGTTTCTCTATTTTTCTTGTATTGTCTCATTCCTATGCCTAATTGCTACGTGTTATACTAGTGTTGTTCAATTTATCGTTCTTATTATGTTTACGAACTTTCTGGTGATAATTGAGTTTTTTTTATTTCAAGTTGAGATTGATATTATGGAACCAAATGTTAAACTAAAGTTTGTACTTGTTAGTCTATCTCCATGTTGTTATTTATGCATTGCATTATTGTAAGGGAGAGTGTTAATGCACGAAGGGTGATGCCGTGCCATATTGTGAGTGCTAATGCATGAAGGGTGATGCCGTGCCATATTGTGAGTGTTAATGCACGAAGGGTGATGTCGTGCTATATTGTGAGTGTTAATGCACGAAGGGTGATGTCGTACCATATTGTGAGTGTTAATGCACGAAGGGTGATGCTGTGCCACATTATGAGTGTTAATGCACGAAGGATGATGTTGTGCCATGATATGAGAGTTAATTCACAAAGGGTGATGCCGTGCCGTTTCTATTAATTTTATGGTGAGATTGAGAGTAAAAGCACGAAGGATGATGCCGTGTATTTTTCCTTATTATATTCACTATTCCTGTTGATTCATGGTATATTGACTGCTCCGGCGATCATTCTGTTGTAGTTCTTTATTTTGTATTCCCCTCAGTATGTTCCCCTCCCGAAAATTCTTGTTTAGTTTTTCATTCCTGTTATTTGTATATACACTGTTAAATTGTACAGGTTGATTTGTAGGTGCCTTGCCTTAGCCTCGTCACTATTTCGTCGAGGTTAGGATCGACACTTACCAGTACATGGGGTCGGTTGTACTGATACTGCACTCTGCACTTTCTGTGCAGATTTTGATACCGGCTCGGGTTGATCGAGATTTTGCTATTGGTCCGCTGTCCAGAGACTCAAGGTAGATCTGTCGGCGTTCACAGACCTTGAAGTGCCAGTCTATCTTTTATGTTCTACTGTTTTTTTCATTCAAACAGTTGTCGGTGTTTACAGACTATTACTTGTAGCAAATTCTAGAATGCTCGTGAATTGTGACTCAAGATCCGGGTGGTAGTAATTAATACAGTTTTATGATATTCCGCACTTATTATATTTTATCTTAGTTAATTATTATTAATTACTGAATGGGAATAAGGAATTGGTTTAATGATTCTCTAACGTTGACTTGCCTAACAAGTGAAATGTTAGGCGCCATCACGGTCCCGTCGGTGAGAAATTTCGGATCGTGACAATTATTTTCCTAAATCTTCACATATTTATACTACCAATAACTGCGAATGTTGTACACAAGCAAAAATCACTAAGTCACCTTTTAAATCGGTTTTTAAAACGACATCTCTTTTAGAATTTGTGCACACTGATTTATGCGACAATAAAGATCATTTGACTAGAGGGGTAAAAGATATTTTATGACTTTTATTGACGATTTTCAAAATATACATATATTTATTTGCTTAAAACGAAAGATGAGACTTTTGAAAAATTTAAAATCTTTAAAGAAGAAATAGAAAATAAGACTAATAAGAAAATTAAAAGGATAAGATCAGATACAGGTGGATAATTTCTTTCTACCCAATTTATTTTATTTTGTGAACAACATGGAATAGTAAGAGAATTTTCTGCTCCCAACTCTCCTCCACAAAAATGGAGTTGCCGAAAGGAAAAATAGGACACTTTTAGAGATGGTTAGTGCAATGCTTCTACATTCTAAGTTGCCTTACAGTTTTTGGGGTGAAGCTCTATATACTGCATGTCATATAACTAATAGAATTTTGCAAAAAGGACAAGATAAATCACCTTATGAGTTGCTTATAAATAGAAAATCAAATATAAGTTATTTTAAAGTTTGGGGATGCATTGCATATGCATTAGATGCAACACTAAAAAGACCCAAGTTAGGTAGCAAGGCAATTAAATCTATTTTCTTGGGCTATTCCATTCATAGTAAGGCATCTAGATTTCTTAATTTGCATACTAACAATGTGTTTGAATCTGTTCATGCTATTTATTTTGAGCATTTAACTATTAAAGTTGCTAATTCATTAGAACTAGAGAAAGATTTGTCAAATGAATTAGAAACATATGTTCAAACAAGAGATGATGTAGCTTCTACTTCTTTACCCGTACCTGTAAGGTACTCTTCTCCTAGCACACATGCAAATACAATTAGTTCTGAATCTATTGAGGTAAGGAGCAGTAAGAGACGTAGGATAGAAAAAGATCTAGGTCCTAGAATGTTTACATATTCAATAGAAGAGGATCCTAGAACCTATCAAGAAGCTATGTCACTACCCGATGCTAATCTTTGGAAAAAGGCTATGGATGATGAAATTAAATCTATTCATGATAATAATACATGGACTTTGGCAGAACTTCCTCCTAATACTATGATTATTGGTTACAAATGGGTTCTGAAGAAGAAACTTAAAGCTGATGGAAGTATAGATAGATATAAAGGAAGATTAGTAGCAAAAGGTTATAGCCAGAAAGAAGGTTTTGACTACTTTGAAACATTTTCTCCGGTTACTAACATTACTACTATTAGAGTCATGTTTGCTACTGCTTCCATGTATAATTTGGAAGTACATCATATGGATGTCAAAACAACATTTTTCAATGGTGAGTTACATGACGAAATTTACATTCAACAACCTGAAGGTTATGTCGTGAGTGAAGAAAAACACAAGGTATGTAAACTCAACAAATTTTTATATGGTCTTAAACAAGCACCTAGACAATGGTATGGAAAATTTAAAAAGGAGATAAGATCTATTGGCTTTAAATGTAGTAAAGCAGAAAATTGTGTTTTTTTTATAAATGCAATGACGATCATAAAGTTCTTATTACTTTATATGTTGACGATTTACTTATATTTGGTTCTAACATAGCATATGTTAATGAAACCAAAAAATTTCTTATGCAAATCTTTGATATCAAAGATTTAAGTTCTGTAGATGTGATATTAGGTATTAGAGTAATTAGAAAAGAAAAAGAATTTATTCTTACACAGTCACATTATATTGAAAAATTGCTTAAAAAATTTAATTTTGTAGATTGTAAACCTAGTAAAACTCCTATTGATCCTCATATCAATTTAACGCCTAACGCCGATGAACCTATTAATCAAGGAGAGTATGCTAAAATAATTGATAGTTTAATGTATGTGATGAATAGTACTAGACCAGACAATGCATGTGTTGTTGGTATGTTGAGTAGATTTACTAGCAATCCTAGTCATGAGAATTGGAAAGCTATTAGCAAATTAATGAGATATTTGAAGCATACATTAAACTATGGTTTACATTATAAGTGTACTTCTTCTGTTCTGGAATGTTGCAGTGATGTCAACTGGGCTTCCGATAGAAGCAACTCTACGTCTACTAGTGGCTGGTTACTCACTGTAGGAGGAGATATAATGGCTTGGTCCTCTAAGAAACAATCTATCGTCTATGGAATCTGAATTTATATCTATGTCTCTTGCTAGCAGACATATTCTATGGATTAGGAGATTCATGAAGTGCATACCATTTATTAATATTGTTAAAGGACCTATTACTTTATATTGTGATAATCAAGCTGCAATTCACAATACAAAGAATGAGAGGATGTCTGGCAATAGCAAGCATATTGCAATGAGATACAATCATGTGAGAAGTCTTGTGAAGAAAGGTAAAATTTCTGTTGAATATCTTCCAACTAATTAGATGTTGGCAGATCCTCTCACAAAACCTTACGAGCTTTATGATGAAAATTTGCAACCACTTTCGCGCTATAGCGGTCTTCCCATACATACTTGATCTATATTTCAAAAGTTAAATATTAGATGGAAACATCATAAATATAAATTATTAAACTGTTTAAAAGAATATTTATACCTTAAATTGATTGAAAATTTGCTTCTTCAGCGAGAATGGGCAATCAGTCCAAGTCGCATAAGGGCCATCATAAAGCTTTCTGATGGCATTGGTGATTATCTTCGTAGTCTTATTACCCGGCCCGAACCTGCAATTTAACAATAAAAATACATTAATATCTTAGTAAAAATGTTACAAATCAATAGATGCAAAAATAATGAATAACACTTACCCATCACCCTCAGGGATTATGATGATCCTGCCATATAGATCATAATGCACTACCTCATCATCACCATCCGAAGCATGTGTATCAGAGGCATGTGAATACGGTGTAGGCAAGTCAGAGCTACTGCCTAGCAGATGAAGGCCTGCAATAGATGGAGTCGATGATGAAGATGGTTGCGATCCCTGTGACTGCGACATAGCTGGATGCGACCCAAGTGGATGTGATACTGATGGCTGTGAGCCGAGTGGTTGTGACCCGAGTGGCTGTGACATGGATGGATGTGATCCATGTGACTGTGATATGTAGGGATGTGATCCATATGGATGTGATGTAGATGGTTGCGATGCAGATGACTGTGAGGCAGATGGACTGTATGTCGGACGTATAGTCCTATGGCCCTGTGATAGAAGGCCTGGTGTCTGAATGAAGGTGTACGACTCGTGATGTTGTGACAGCTAAGTATAGCCGTGTGGTGGAGGATAAGACATAGGCATCTCTGAAAAGGGTGGACAAGAGGGACTATTATTTTCTACCCTCCTTTTTCCCTTCCTACCCTTTTCTCGACCTCGAAAACTAATAGGGTCATTGTTACCTTGACCCTTGCCTGCCATCTGCATAATATAATACACATTTAGATTGAAACATATAAGAAACTAGCTATAAAACGAGAGTGCTTTAAAGAAACTAGCCATAAAACGAGAGTGCTTTAAAGAACCAACTTTTTAATCCTCATCGACATATTGTTCCTCGTTCGAGAATTCTTCATCCTCACTTGTTTAAGCTTCATCAGTTGATTCTTCGTCCTCATTTTCTATAATTGTTACTTCATTTATATCAACTTCTTCCAATATGCGTTCAGGATGTTCCAAATCATTTTCTAACTGATCGTCCACTATTTGGTGAACACTAGAGATATCGTTTTGATATGCAACATCTAACACATTCTCGACTTCCACCCTACCTACGGGCTTAGTTTTTATTACAACCCACCAATCGGACTTATTCTGCCGCAATGGATAAGGAGCATAATACACTTGCCTAACGTTATGTGCAATTATGAAAGGATCATAGCGATCATACTCCCTCGTATGATTAACCTCAATTATGTTGTATTGGTGGTGTACTCTTGTACCTCTTGTTGGATTTGGGTCAAACCACTTGCATCTAAAGAGTATCAATTTCTTATATGGCCAACTTGTATATTCTAGTTGTAATATTTCTTTGACCACACCATAATAGTCAATATCTCCAACTTGGTTGACATCACCACCTTGAACCCACATCATGTTGTTGTTGCTATTTTTATTTTTAGAGCAATCCTCTATATGAAACTTATAACCATTCACTACGTACTTAGACATTGTTGTGACCTGAAGCCCAGGTCCCCAAGATATATCTTTCAAAAATTGATTTACACCATTATTTGGATTATTTACCTACATAGTGTTAAAAAAATTCATAAGTTAGCACAACTTATGAATCAATTTTTATACATTCACTACGTGTGTGTGTGTGTATATATATATATATATATATATATATATATATATATATATATATATATATATATATATATATATATATATATACTTACAAACTGTTTGAACCACGTATCAAATCTCGTATATACAACATCATGGCCAAATTGACCCACGAAGTGACTGTGACATATCAAATATTTTTAGTAGTTGCATCAATATGTAGTCACAGTAAATTTTACATTTTGATAACTAATAAATCAATACTTACTTGAGAAATGGTACAACTTCGGGACAATTTAGCAACACATGAAGTGTAGCTGACTTGTACTCCATATCACTCAAACTTCTCTTTCTAACATCCTTAGAACATCGGCCTGGTTGATTGAATATGGACATTGGTGGATATAATGGATCATTCACACATTCGACCGTGTGCCTATTGGGCCTATTCCTAGAACATGGCACGTTACTCTCAAAATAATAAGAACAAAAATGTGTAGTTTCCTTTGCAAGATAGGCTTCGCATATAGATCCTTCAATCCTATTCCTCTGCTTAACAAATTGTTTGCATTTGCCAATTTTCCTACATAATGTCATGTTAACCAAGAACATTCAAATAAAATAGAATATTACATCAAACTTATAATATTACCTCTCAAAGGGATACATCCATCTGCATTGAACAAGCCCTCCAAGTCGTGCCTCGTGTACAAGGTGTATTGGAAGGTGTTCCATCACATCAAAGAAACCACATGGAAATACTTTTTCCATCTTACTAGAAATTACACGAATGTTCTGATCCATCCGAAGTAGGTTTTTTTCCCTTAATGTGGTAGAACACAAGTCTTTGAAAAATAAACTAATCTCTGTGATGAGTTTCTAGATTTTTTCAGGCAAACCACAAAATGCAATAGGCACTAAGGTCTCCATGAAAACATAGCAGTCATGACTTTTCAAATGGCTCAACTTCCCTACCTCCATATATACTTTTTTTCCAAGATTCGATGCATAACCCTCAGGCATCTTCAATTTTGTAACCCAATCACAAATTTGTCGTCTTTTCTCCAAAGTGAATGTGTAACTTGCTTTGGGCTTGAACACCTTACCATTATTTGCTGTCTACAAGTATAATTCAGGCCGCCTGCAATATTCTTGTAAGTCCATTCTAGCCTTCGGGTTATCTTTTGTCTTACCTTTAACATCTATCACTGTGTTGAACAAATTGTCAAAATAATTCTTCTCAATATGCATGACATCAAGATTGTGTTGGAGAAAATTATCCTTCCAATAAGGCAACTCCCAAAATATACTCTGTTTTGTCCAATTATGATTAACACCATATATGGGGAATCTATAAGGTGGAGCCTCAGTAACTTAACTGAAGTTCTAGACCCTCTCCCAAATTTCCTCACCAGAAAGTATCGGAGGTGGAGAATCATATTCCACTTTATTCTTTTTGGGTGCATTTTTCATCCTTCTAAACTCATGATCATCAGGCAAGAATTGACGGTGACAATCAAACCATGATTGTTTTCGGCCATGTTTCAAAGTGAACGCTTTACTATTTTCTATATAGTAAGGACAAGCTAGCTTCCCAGCAGTCATCCACCCAGACAACATTCCATACGCAGGAAAATCGTTAATAGTCCATATTAAATTAGTATGCAAATTGAAATTCTGCTTGGTTGATATGTCATATATTTCAACACCATCATACCACAATTGTTTTAGCTCATCAATCAAAGGTTGCAAATATACATCAATCAAACTTTTCGGATTACGTGTACCGGTGATAATATAATTTTAGAATATATATGGACTAGTCATACACAACTCAGGTGGTAGATTATAAGGTGTAAGAAAGCCAGGCCAACATGAATATGGTGTCGCAGATATAGAAAAAGGCATGAAGCCATCCGCACACAGACCTAACCAAATGTTCCTTGGTTCACTAGCAAAATCTGGATATGTCCTATCAAAGTTCTTCCAAGCTTCTCCATCTGAAGGATGACACGTAACACTAGGTGGTCTTCTATTTTCAAAGTGCCATCTCATATGAGGAGCATAACTCATCGACGCATATAACCTCTTTAACCTAGGTATAAGAGTTAAATAATGTATCGCCTTGACAACGACCATATTCCCGCTGAAAAGCCTCTTGAAACGAGGCTTTTCGCAAAATTTACAACTGTCTAAAGTTGCATCATCTTTATAATATAACATGCAACCATCTTCACAACAATCAATTCTCATTGACGAAAGTCCTAACTTAGAAACCAATCTCTTTGCCTTATAGAAATCACCAGGTAAGTTGATATTAGGGTCAACTAGTTCACTCATAAGGTCAATGAAAGAGTCCATGGCTGCTTGAGAAATATTACAATCAGATTTGATACTTAGTAATCTAACTGCAACAGACAACTCAGAGTGCGGACTTCTTTCACGTAGTGGACGACTAGCTTCCTCTAACTATTCATAAAAATGTTTGCGTCATCATTAGGAGTTTGTTCAACATTTTCATTGGGCTCACCCCCGAAGTGCATCCCAAAAGCATCCACAACCATATCCTGAATTCTAGAATCAAGATTTGTATTCTCCACCGACCTACTACTTTCACCAACAACCATATTATGATATATCCCACGGCTACCATCGATCTCTCCATGATTAGTCCACACAAAATAATTCTCTATAAACCCCTTTCTATAAAGATGAAGCTTATCTTCCTCCGATTTTTTAAACTTCATACAATCGCACCTGACACAAGGGCACCTAATTACTCCTTCACTTTGGTATAGTGGAAGTGACATTGCATGTCTAATAAAGTCATCAACCCCTTCTACAAAATCCTCCCGCAATTCCCGCCGATTAGGATAATTCCTATTGTACATCCAAGTATGATGTTCCATCTATACAAATAAAACAAGAACAAATTAATTTATTCTATAATTATAAATTAATTATATCTTTTTTAGTTAATTCAAGATAATTATTTTTTCCTAATTAAGCCAATTTATATCCTAAAAATTCAATTCATATCCTAAAAGTTCAATTCATATCCTAAAAGTTCAATTCACAAGAACAAATCCTAAAAACTAAAATTTCAATTCATATCCTGCGAGTTTAAACATAAACTAACTAAACTAAAGAAATTCAACTCATACCCTAAAAGTTCGATTCACAAGAACAAATTAATTTATTTTACAACTATAAATTAATTATACCTTTTTTAGTTAATTCAAGATAATTATTTTTTCCTAATTATACCAATTTATATCCTAAAAGTTCAATTCATATCCAAAAGGTCCAATTCATATCCTAAAAGTTCAATTCATATCCTACGAGTTTAAACATAAACTAACTAAACTAAAGAAATTCAACCCATACCCTAAAAGTTCGATTCACAAGAACAAATTAATTTATTCTACAATTATAAATTAATTATATCTTTTTTAGTTAATTCAAGATAATTATTTTTTTCTAATTACACCAATTTATATCCTAAAAGTTCAATTCATATCCAAAAGGTCCAATTCATATCCTAAAAGTTCAATTCATATCCTAAAAATTCAATTCACAAGAACAAATCCTAAAAACTAAAAGTTCAATTCATATCCTACGAGTTTAAACATAAACTAACTAAACTAAAGAAATTCAACCCATACCCTAAAAGTTCGATTCACAAGAACAAATTAATTTATTCTATAATTATAAATTAATTATATCTTTTTTTAGTTAATTCAAGATAATTATTTTTTCCTAATTACACCAATTTATATCTTAAAAGTTCAATTCATATCCAAAAGGTCCAATTCATATCCTAAAAGTTCAATTTATATCCTAAAAGTTTAGTTCATATCCTAAAAATTCAATTCATAAGAACAAATCCTAAAAACTAAAAGTTCAATTCATATCCTACGAGTTTAAACATAAACTAAACTAAAGAAATTCAACCCATACCCTAAAAGTTCGATTCACAAGAACAAATTAATTTATTCTACAATTATAAATTAATTATATCTTTTTTAGTTAATTCAAGATAATTATTTTTTCCTAATTACACCAATTTATATCCTAAAAGTTCAATTCATATCCAAAAGGTCCAATTCATATCTTAAAAGTTCAATTCATATCCTAAAAGTTCAATTCACAAGAACAAATCCTAAAAACTAAAATTTCAATTCATATCCTACGAGTTTAAACATAAACTAACTAAACTAAAGAAATTCAACCCATACCCTAAAAGTTCGATTCACAAGAACAAATCCTAAACCCTAGATTCTAACTAAACTATTCAAGACAATACAAAGTTAATAATTTAATTCTAACTAAACTATTCAAGACAATACAAATTCAAAATTGAAACACTCATCAATTAAAACTAATTCATAACTAATTGACTAATTAACAAAACTAATTAGTAAATAAAACTTATTAAAATAAGACCTAAACCCTAATCCTCAATAAAATGCAATGTTCAAATAATTGAAACACTAATCAATTAAAACTAATTCATAACTAATTAACAAAACCTAGAAATAATAAATAAATGGGCTGTAATTCAAACCTGGAATTTTTAGGAGGTGAAGAAGGAGAGGGGCGGCAGTGGCAGTGGCAGCAGCGACGGCGACGGTGCGGCAACGGCGGGGGCTGGGCGCTGGCGATGCGGGATGGGGAATGGGATTTGTGTGAGGGTGTCACGACCCGAAATTTCCCACCGACGGGACCGTGATGGAGCCTAACATTTCACTTGCTAGGCAAGCCAATGTTAGAAAATTATCAAACCAATTCCTTATTCCCATTCAGTAATTAACAATAACTAACTAAGATGAAATATAATAAGTGCAGAATGTCATAAAACTGTATTAATTACTACCACCCGGATCTGGAGTCATAATTCACGAACGTTCTAGAATTTACTACAAGTAATAGTCTGAAAGAAATACAACTGTCTGAATAAAAGAAAATAGTAGGACACATAAAAGATAGACGGGGACTTCAAGGTCTGTGAACGCCGACAGATCTACCTTGAGTCTCCGGATAGCGGACCAATAGCAAATCTCGATCAACCTGAGCCGGTATCAAAATCTGCATGAAAAGTGCAGAGTGCAGCATCAGTACAACCGACCCCATGTACTGGTAAGTATCGAGCCTAACCTCGGCGAAATAGTGACGAGGCTAGGACAAGACACCCACATATAACCTGGACAATATAATCATGCTAGTGGCAACAACAGTAAGTAAAGCAATAACGCAGAAATAATGGGAAGGGGACATACAGTGGGGAAATACAACATAAAGAGTGAGAATAATGAAAAGACAGAATTAAACAGAAAATCCTTAAACGAATTGAGTAATTAAAGCAACAAAGGAAAACTGTACGACATCACCCTTCGTGCTTTTACTCTTAACCTCACCAAATAAATAAATAGAACGGCACGGCATCACCCTTCATGCTTTTACTCTCAACCTCACCCAAATAAATAAATAAATAGAACGGCACGACATCACCCTTCGTGCTTTTACTCTGAACCTCACCAAATAAATAAATAGAACGACACGGCATCACCCTTTATGCATTAAACCTCTCATAATATACACGACATCACCCTTTGTGATTTACACTCTTCCTCACAATATAAATAATGCATACACAGCATCACCCTTTGCTTTACACTCCTCCTCACAAATCACAGGATCAATATCAACGGAGAGATAGGAGTACCACAAAGAAACCAGTATTTTACCCATAATCAATAGCACAATGCAATCTCAACCTTGAATCAATATTCGAAAGTTACCAAATCTCAGTGAAACCAGATATAAGTCACCCAACATTTCAAATAACCTGCTAAGCATGGATAGTAGAATTTAAGGATACAAAATAGACAAGAATAGAATTTCACTCGCATGCTATGACTCGACAACGACTCATAGATGCTCGTCACCTCACCTATACATCGTATTTAACAACCAAACACGTAGCAAATGAACACATAATACCTATTCCCTCAAGCCAAAGTTAGACACGATACTTACCTTGCTCCGAAGACCACTTAATTCTCAATCACAACTTTTCCTTCAGAATTCACCTCCAAACCACTCATATCTATTCAAAAATGACTCAATAATATCAAATATTGCTAAAGGAATCAATTATTTTTTCATAAATTAAATTTCCCAAATTTTCCTTCAAAAAGTCAAAAAATCAACCCTGGGTTCGCTTGGTCAAAACCCGAGGTTCGGATCAAAACCCTTTTACCCATTAACGCCCGAGCCCGAATATGTAATTAGTTTTGGAATCCGACCTCAAATTGAGGTCTAAATCCCAAAATTCCCGAAATCCCTAGTTTCTACCCTAACCCCTAATTCTACCATGAAAAGTCTAGATTTTTGGTTAAAAATTCAAGAAATGTAATGGGTAATTGAAAGAAAATGGTTTAGAATCACTTACCAACAATTTGGGGAAGAAATGGCTCTTGAAAAATCGCCTCTCACTGTTTAATTTTTGAGAAAATGAATTTCTGGGCGACAGTGTTCATCGCGTTCGCGAGAGCACTGTCGCATTCGCGAAGGGTACTGGCTGCCAAGCCTATGCATCCGCAAGACCCAGCTCGCGTTTGCGATGGTTACTCCCCCCTGGCCATTGCATTCGCGAGGCATTGCTCGCGTTCACGATGAAGGAACGACGGACTCCCCCTCCCTAATGCCTAACACTACGCGTTCGCGAAGGATAATGCCCCCATCTCTTCACGTTCGCGACCAAGCCTTCGCGTTTGCGAAGAAGAAATCTTCAGCTGCCCAGTTTACTCTTCGCGTTCATGAGAGTACCTTCGCGAACGCAAAGAAGGACATGCCAGAACACCCGCTGCAGCAAAATACCAGATTTTCAAAATCCAAAACATCCCGTGGCCTATCCGAAACTCACCTGAGCCCTCGGGGCTCCAAACCAAACATGTATACAAGTCTAAAAATATCGTACAAACTTGCTCGCGTGACCAAATCGCCAAAATAACACCTAGAACTACGAATTTAGCACCAAATCAATTGAAATTCTCAAGAACACTTTAAAATTTTTATTTTCTCAACTGGACGTCCGAATCACGTCAAATCAACTCCGTTTCTCACCAAATTTCACAGACAAGGCTTAAGTATCATAATGAACCTGTACCGGGCACCGGAACCAGAATACGGGCTCGGAACTAACAATGCCAAACATCAATCAATTCTTAAAAACAATTAATTTTCAAACTTTTAATTTTCATAAAAAATTCATAGCTTGAGCTAGGGACCTCCGAATTCGATTCCGGGCATACGTCCAGGTTCCATAATTCGATACGGACCCACCGAGATCGTCAAAACATGGATCGGGGCCCATTTACCAAAAATATTGACCGAAGTCGACTAAAATCAACTTTTAAGGCACAAATTCTTATTTTCATCAATTTTCAACATAAAAGCTTTTCAGAAACCTGCCCGGATTGTGCACCCAAATTGAGGAGGGTAAAAATGAGATTTTTAAGGCTTAAGAGCGCATATTCGAGTTCTAAAACATAAGATGACCTTTTGGGTCACCACAGAGAGAAATAGAGAAGGAGAGGGGAAGGTAAGAGAAATGGGGGTTCCCCCGTTATTTCAATTCTGATTTCAGAATTACCGACCAAAGTTGGTCGGTAATTTTGGTCGTTACATTAAGTGTTGACCGTTTGACCAAAAACCGACACCTTTGGTCTGTTTTTTAAAAAAAAATTAAATTTTTTTTTTGTGTTTTTTTCCTTAAAATAATATAAACTATAAAAAAAATATTATAAACTATAAGCATTTATTTTATTTAACTATACAATTATTATAAATAATTATAAACTATCAGCATAATCTTTATAAATAATTATATTAACTATTTACTTTTAATAAATTATAATAACATCTATCTAAGTAAATTTTCTAAGTTATAATTAAGTATGTGAGTAATTTCTCTCTCTCTCTCACACACACACACACACACACACACTATATTGTAATTGATGCTAATAACTTCTTTTTTCATTCGTTCATCACTAATAATGCATGACATAGATTAATCGATATATAGGTTGAGACGTTTTGATGAATCATCGATGCATCTAAGTAAGTTATAAGTCGATGAATCAATTTATAAATAGATATATTTGATGATAAAGTATATATACTAATTAGGATCTTCACAAGTCTATCCCTAAAAGAACCCGACTCTGTGGTCCTAGCGCTTCGTGTTCTTATATATATATGGCTATACCTATATATATATACACACACACACACACACACACACACACACAAAAACACACTTCACTGTAATACTTTAACTATATATATAGCTTGTTATAGTGTATGTTAATGTGTATATATATAGCTTGTTAAAGTTTGACCATGTTTGACCTATTAATTTAACTCGTTTACTTAATACTAATAACTTCTTTTGTTTATTTAATTTGTGATCCATATATATATATATATACACACACATGTCAAAGATGTTTAGTATTAATTCTTCTATTTTTCATTCATTCATCACTAATAATGCATGATATAGATTAATCAATATAGGCCGAGACGTTTTGTTTTTACTATTAGTCGATATAGGTCAAACGTTTTGTTTTTAATATTCATCGATGCATCTAATTAAGTTATAAGTCGATAAATCAATTTATAAATAGATATATTTGATGATAAATTATATATACTAATTAGGATCTTCACAAGTCTTCACAAGTATATATATCCACAAGTCTATATATACTATTTGATGATAAATTATATATACTAATTGATGATAAATCAATTATATATACATACACACTTCATTGTAATATTTTAACTTTAATATTCATCGATGCATCTAAGTAAGTTATAAGTCGATGAATCAATTTACAAATAGTATGTTATATATATAGTATATGTTAGTGTATTCATTATTTGTATTACAAAAGTGTTAACGGATTACATTTATATTATTTAGATAGTAAATATAAAAGTAATTCAAAAGTTTGACCAATGTTGACGTAATAACCGACCAACTTTGGTCGGTTATTTTGCAGAAAATAACAATTACCGACCAAAGTTGGTCGGTAAATGCTTCCCCTGCATTAACCGACCAACGTTGGTCGGTAATTTTAAATATAAATTCTTAAATATTATAAAATATTTTAAATAATAAAATAATTATTAAAATTTAAAAAATTGGGTCCAGATTACCGACCAACGTTGGTCGGTAATCCAAAATTTTCTTTGACTAAGCAAGTCTGACCAACTGGGTCAATTCGTTGACCAATTTACCGACCAACGTTGGTCGGTATTTAGTTTAAAAAAAATGTAAATTTTTTTCCAGTTTCCGTCCAAGCTGGATGGTCTTTTGTCGCTTTTATTGACCGACCAACGTTGGTCGGAAATATTTGGTCGGTTTTTAGCGAATTTCTAGTAGTGCCATCAAATCTCCCCCTCTAGTCCCATGCACCTGAAGGAGGTAACACCGGAGTTTCTAGTTTGAGTGTATGCCGACAAGTTCTTTGCATAGCTCGAACTTGTCTCTTGGTACCACCTTGGTCAGCATATCCGAAGTATTCTCACTTGTATGGATATTCTTGACCTGTATAGATCCATCCTCTATTCTTTCTCGAATCCAGTGATATCTCACGTTTGCGTGATATATGGTGTTTTTGCTCAGGTTTATTGCACTTTGACTGTCACAATAGACGACATACTCGTTTTGATGCAATCGAAGCTCTCAAAGGAACCGTTTTAGCAAACCATCTCCTTGCCAGTTTCAGCAGTGGCAATATACTCTGCTTCAGTTGTACAGAGTGCAACACACTTCTGCAACTTCGACTGCCATGATATAGCCCCTCTAAAAATGTGAACATGTATCATGTAGTAGATTTACGATTATCAAGATCACCTGCCATATCAGCATCCGTGTAGCCCTTCAAGATTGGATCAGATCCACCAAAACACAAGCAATCTCCTACAGTACCTCTTAGGTACCTGAGTATCCACTTGATTGCTTCCCAATGTTCCTTTTCAGGATTTTCAAAGAATCTACAAACAACACCAATTGCATGAGCAATATTAGGTATGGTGCATACCATTGCATATATCAAGCTTCCAACTGCTGAAGAATAAGGAACTCTAGCCATGTTCCCTTTCTCCCCTACTATTGTAGGACACATCTTTTTGCTCAACTTCAGATGACCTGCAAGAGGTGTGCTGACTGTCTTAGCACTTTTCATGTTGAAGAATTGCAGTACACATTCAATGTACTTCTCTTGAGTGTCACGACCCAAAACCTAACCCGTCGTGATGGCGCCTATCGTGGTACTAGGCAAGCCGACCTCTCCAAAATACTTTCAAAATTTAACAAAAGTGAATTAAGACATTTAACATAACCAGAGTTTCTTATAAATACGGGGTAAAATCCAAATAAAACATAAGTGCGGAAAAATAGCCCAACATCGGGGTGTCACTAAGTCATGAGCAACTAGACTCTCAATCTAAAAGATAGTGTCTACAATAGTCTGCGTCTAGATATCGATACAGAAAAAGAAAGATAATAAGGGAGGAGCACAAGGTCTGCGAACGCCGGTAACTACCTCGTAAATCTCCGGAAGATCAACTGCGCACGAACTCAATGACCTCCACGTCCAGTCACACCTGAATCTGCGTAACATGAGTACTTCCAATTCAGTAAGTAACAAAATTAAATAAGGAACTGAGAAGCAGTGACGAGCTACACAATGCAGTTCATTTCAGTAATTTAGCAAGAAAATATGCATGCTTTCAATCCGGTGTTTTAAATCAAAACATTTCGAGCTCAGGTACAACAATATAAGCCCTCCAGAAAATTTCGCGACAACAACAATTAGCAATAAAGTGCAACAACAATTAAGAGCAAGTACAGCCTCACAGGGCTACTGTTACTCATCTATCTCAACAGCTTAATCACCCGGCTCTCAGCCTCACTGCTCACAATCAAAGGAACCTAACCTCACTGGGGGTGTACAAACTCCGGAGGGGCTCCTACAACCCAAGTGCTATATATTATTGCGGCATGCAGCTCGACCCAATACTGCTACGGCGTGTAGCCCGATCTATATATTGCTGCGATGTGCAGCCCGATCCGATATATGGCCCGAGGGCTTGTTGCAACGTGCAACCCGATCCAATATATGGCCCGAAGTCTTGTTGCGGCGTGTAACACGATACAATATTGCTCACATAGCTCTCAACCCGGTACTCAGGCCCTATCTCAGTTACTACCCTCTCCAACCCCTCGGGCTCATAGAATATCATAATAACCAGCCCAAATAGAGGATATAACAAGTATCAACAAGAAATGAGAGGAAACAGATATATAACACACAATAAGACTGTGACTAAGTACAAGACAACAATTACCAGTCAATTCAATAAGTATACGACCGCTGCGGGTTCCAATAGTGATTTCATATTGCCTAAGCATGGTTTCTAACATAAAAGGCAGTCAATTGCTCAAAGACAAGGAAAAATAAGTAATAACAATGGCTATTCGACTTTATAGTCTCACGGGACGGACCAAGTCATAATCCCTCATGGTGCACGCTCACACGCCCATCACCTAGCATGTACGTCACCTCAAAATATCACATTATACAAATTCTCGGGGTTTCATACCCTCAAAACCAGATTTAAGACTTTTACTTACCTCAATCCGAGAAAAGTCCTACCCTGCGATGCTTTTGCCTCTCAGATCGGCCTCCAAATGTCCCGAATCTAGCCACAAGTAATACAACACAATCAATAAAGGCTAAAGGGATCAATTCCGCAAGAAAACTACTAAATTAGAGCCGAAATCTGGAATCAACTCAAACCCGGCCCCCGGGCCCACGTCTCGAAATCCGACAAAAGTCACAAAACCCAAAAGTCCATTTACTCACGAGTCTAACCATACTAACTTCATCAAAATCCGACATCATTTGGTCTCTCAAATCCCCCCAATCCACTCTCCAAAATCCCAAGCCCTAACCCTCAATTTTCACTTCAAAACCCTACTAATTAGGTGAGAAATCAACGGGAAAACACTATAGCTAAGGATAATTAGGCTCAAGGAATGTACCTCAGTGATAAACCTCGAACTTCCTTCCAAAAATCACTCCAAAAGCTCCAAAGTCTGTGTTCCAAATTGTGAAAATGAAGAAAAATCTTGAAGTCCTCTATTTATACTTTCTGCCCAGCAAAACCGCACATGCGGTCCAATATCCGCACCTGTGGAGCCGCTTCTGCGGTTGGGAACTCCGCTTCTGCGAAAACTCACTTAATGCACTGGCCCCGCACCTGCGTCCCAAGTCTCGCACCTGCGGCACGCACCAGCGCATTTCCCTCTGCTTCTGCGGAAATAGCCAAACTGCTCTCTTCTGCATCTGCGTCTCAGCCTCGTATCTGCGGGCTCGCAGATGTGTCCCCCTTCTCGCACCTATGATTTCAATCTAACCCAGCATTGCCCACATCTGCGACTTCCTAAGCGCTTCTGCGGGGCCGCACCTGCGGGCCTCCCACCGCAGGTGAAAAAATACCAGAACACCAGACAAATGTGCCAAGCCTAAGTCCAAAACTTCCTTCCGTTGAGCATTCGAAACACCTCCCGAGGCTCTCAGGACCTCAACCAAATGTACCAACTAGTCATATAGCCGGATACGAACTTAGTCAAACCTTCGACTCACTCAAAACAACATCAAAACACCAAATTACCCCCGGATTCAAGCCTAAGAACTTCTAAACTTCCGAATTCTACAAACGATGCCGAAACCCATCAAACCACGTTCGAATGACCTCAAAATTTACACATAAGTCACAAATGACACCATGAACCTACTCCAACTTCCCGAAATTCATTCCGACCACGATATCAAATTTTCCACTACCGACCAAAATCACCAAATTTTCAATTTTTGCCAATTCAAGCCAAATTCCACTACAGACCTCCAAATTACATTCCGAACGCGCTCCTAAGTCCAAAATCACCTGACGGATCAAAATTCAAATCCGAGATCGTTTACACATAATTCAACATCCAGTTGACTTTTCCAACTTAAGCTTCTAATAAAGAGATTAAGTATCTCAATTCACTCCAAAACTACTCCGGACCCGAACCAACTAACCCGATATATCATAATATAACTAAAGAACACAAAAGAAGCAGAAATGGGGGAAACAGGGCTATAACTCTCAAAACAACCGGCCGAGTCGTTACATTTCCCCCCTCTTAAACAAACGTTCGTCCTCGAACGAGTCTAGAAACATACCTGGAGCCTCAAATAGGTGTGGATATCTACTCCGCATCTCCCGCTCGATCTCCCAGGTGGTCTCCTCCATAGGCTGACCTCTCCACTACACCTTCACTGAAACTATATCCTTTGACCTTAACTTCCGTAGCCTGCCGATCCAAAATGGCCACCGGCTCCACATCATAAGTCATATCACCATCCAACTGAACCGTGCTGAAATCCAAAATATGGGATGTATCTCCGATATATTTCCGGAGCATAGAAACGAGAAACACTGGATGCACAGTCGACAAGCTGGGTGGCAAGGCAAGCTTGTAAGCCACCTCCCCTACCCTCTGAAGCACCTCAAAAGGCCCAATGAACCGGGGGCTCAACTTGCCCCTCTTCCCAAACCTCATAACACCCTTCATGGGTGATACCTTCAGCAACACCTTCTCCCTAACCATGAAAAACATATCACGGACCTTCCCGTCTGCATGGCTCTTCTGCCTAGATTGCACCGTGCGAAGCCGCTCCTGAATCGATTTCACCTTATCTAATGCATCCTGGACCAAGTCTGTACCCAAGAGCCTAGCCTCACCCGACTAAAACCATCCCACTGGAGATCTACACCTCCTACCATATAAAGTCTCGTACGGAGCCATTTGAATGCTCGACTGATAACTGTTGTTATATGCGAACTCCGCGAGCGGCAGAAACTGGTCCCATGAACCCCCAAAGTCAATGACACAAGCGCGTAACATGTCCTCTAATATCTGGATAGTACGCTTGGACTGTATGTCCATCTAAGCGTGAAAGGTTGTGCTCAACTCAACCTGAGTACCCAACTCTCGCTGCACGACCCTCTAAAACTACGATGTAAACTGAGTGCCCCTATCTGAAATGATGGAAAGTGGGACACCATGCAGGAGAACAATCTCTCGGATGTAAATCTCAGCCAACCACTCTGAAGAGTAAGTAGTACCAACTAGAATGAAGTGTGCGGACTTGGTCAGCCGATCCACAATAACCCAAATAGCATCGAACTTCCTCGAAGTCCGTGGGAGCCCAACTACGAAGTCCATAGCGATCCGCTCCCACTTCCACTCTGGGATCTCTAACCTCTAAAGCAAGCCACCCGATCTCTGATGTTCATACTTAACCTTCTGAAAGTTGAGACACCGAGCCACAAACCCAACTATATCCTTCTTCATCCGCCTCTACCAATAGTGCTGTCTCAAATCCTGGTATATCTTCGCGGCACCCGGATGGATGGAATACCCCGAGCTGTGGGCCTCCTCAAGAATCAACTCCCGGAGCCCATCTACATTAGGCACACATATCCGACCCTGCATCTTCAACACGCCGTCATCACCAATAGTCATATCCCTAGCATCACCTCGCTGAACCCTGTCTTGAAGAGCGAGCAGGTAGGGTTCATCATACTGACGCTCCCTGATACGGTCATAAGGAGAAGACCTGGAGACCACACAAGCCAATACCCGACTCGGTTCCAAAATATCCAATCTAACAAGCTGGCCAGGTAAGGCCTGGACATCCAAAGGCAAAGGTCTCTCTACTATTGGAAGATATACTAAACTCCCCAAACTCTCCGCCCGGCGACTCAAAGCATCAGCCACCATATTGGCCTTCCCCGGATGGTACAAAATAGTGATATCATAGTCCTTGAGAAAGCTCCAACCACCTCCGCTGGCATATATTAAGATCCTTCTGCTTGAACAGGTGCTGCAAACTTTGGTGATCAGTATAGATCTCACAATGAACCCCGTACAAATAGTGCCGCCAAATCTTTAAGGCATGCATAATAGCTGCTAACTCAAGGTCAAGGACATGATAGTTCTTCTCATGAGTCTTCAACTAGCATGAGGCATAGGAAATCACCCTACTCTCCTGCATCAGAACACATCCAGTACCTACCCCCGAAGCATTACAATACACGGTGTAAGAATATGAAGCTGACGACAGAACTAACACTGGAGCTGTGGTCAAGGAAGTCTTGAGCTTCTGAAAGCTCTCCTCACACTCATCCGACCATCTGAATAGAGCACCTTTTTGGGTCAATTTGGGCAAAGGCGATGCAATAGATGAAAATCCCTCCGCAAAGCGACGATAATAGCCCGCCAAACCAAGAAAGCTCCTAATCTCCGTGGTTGAGGATGGTCTAAGCAAATTTTGCATCACCTCTATCTTCTTTGGATCCACCTGAATACCCTCACTGGACACCACGTGCCCCAAGAATGCTACTGAACCGAGCAAAAACTCACACTTGGAGAACTTTGCATAGAGCTTCTCCTCCCTCAATCTCTATAACACAATCCTCAGATGCTGAGCATGCTCCTTCTGGCTACGAGAGTACACAGGATGTCATCAATGAATACAATAACGAATGAGTCTAAATAGGATTGGAATACACTGTTCATCAAATGCATGAACTTTGTTGGGGCATTGGTCAGCCCAAAAGACATCACTAAGAAATCATAATGGCCATATCGGGTCCTGAAAGTTGTCTTAAGAATATCCGAATCCCGAATCTTCAGCTGGTGATACCCTGACCTCAAATCAATCTTGGAGAACACCCTCGCCCCTGAAGCTGGTCAAATAGATCATCAATACGTGGAAAAGGATACTTGTTCTTGACTGTGACCTTGTTTAACTGCCTGTAATCAATGCACATCCTCATGGAACCATCCTTCTTCTTCACAAATAGGACCGGTGCACCCCAAGGTGACACACTAGGTCGAATAAACCCCTTATCAAGGAGTTCCTGAAGCTGTCCCTTCAACTCCTTCAACTCAGCCGGTGCCATACGATACGGTGGAATAGAAATGGGTTGAGTACCCGGAACCAAATCAATACCAAAGTCAATATCCCTGTCAAGCGACATGCCCTGCAGGTCTGCAAGAAGCACATCCGAGAAGTCATGTACCACCGAAACAGAATCAATGGCAGGAGTCTCTGCACTAACATCCCTCATAAAAGCCAAATAGGATGGGCAACCATTCTCAACCATCCGCTGAGCCTTCAAGTATGAAATCACTCTACTGGGAACATAGTCTATAGAACTGCTCCACTCAACCCTCGACAAATCTAGCATCGCCAAAGTCACAGTTTTAGCATGACAATCTAGAACAACATGACATGGAGACAACCAATCTATACCTAATATCACATCAAAATCGACCATACTGAGCAGCAAAAGATCCACTTTGGTCTCCAGACCCTTAATAGTCACCACACATGATCGATATACGCGGTCCACAATAATAGTATCACCCACCAGAGTAGACACATGAACAAATAAAACTAAAGACTCACGTGGAATATCCAAAAAATGAGCGAAATACGAGGAAAGATATGAATAAGTGGAACCAGGGTTGAATAATACAAAGGCATCTCTGTGACAAATTGAGACAATACCTGTAATCACAACATCTAAAGCAATAACATCTGGTATGGTAGGAAGAGCATAGAAATGGTCCTGGTCACCCCCCGATCTGCCTCCCCCTCTCGGGCGACCCCTAGCTGACTGGGCTCCACCCTTAGCTAACTGGGCTAGTGGTGGAGGAACTGATGCTGATGACATAGACTGGCTCCTCTGCGGAGCGGGACCTCCCACTAGATGGGGATACTCTCTCCTCATGTGACCAAACTCCCCACACTTATAGTAACACCCCTGTGTTGGTGCTGGGGACTGAAGGGAACCCTGAACACCGGGATAACTAACAGAAGGACCCGGTATAGATGAACCCTGACCCGATAGAGCACGAGAAGAACTCTGCACTGGAAGGGCACCAAGAGATGAATGGCCCTGCTGATAACCGTGAGAACCATGGCTAGATGATGCACCATGGTGAACTGGGCGAGCCGTCTGAGCATGTCTGAATGGACGGCCTCTACCGTGCTGGAACTGACCCCCAGAAGGAGTACCACTAAATCCACCCTGTCCACGAGGCCTCTTGGCCTCCCTTTCAACCCTCTCCTGATCGCGAACCATCTCAATCTGCCGAGCAATGTTGACAACCTCATCAAAAGTAGCACCAGATACTCTCTCTCTGGTCATAAGCAATAGCAACTAATAAGTGAGGCCATCTATAAAACTCCTGATCCTCTCCCTGTCTGTGGGAACCAACCAGATAGCATGGCGGGCCAACTCTGAGAATCACATCTCATATTGCGTCACAGACATATCACCCTGACGAAGCTGCTCAAACTGTCTGTGAAGCTCCTCTCTGCGGGACTGAGTCACGGACTTCTCCAGAAAGATAACGGAGAACTGCTGCCAAGTAAGGGGTGTTGCGCCGACCGACCTACGCCTCTCGTAAGCCTCCCACCAAATGAATGCAGCCCCAGAGAACTGAAAGGTAGTGAACGTGACCCCACTGGTCTCCAGAATACCTGCTGTACGGAGTATCATCTGACACCTGTCTAAGAAACCCTGTGCATCCTCTTCCTCTGCACCACTAGAAGATGGAGGCTGGAGTCTCCCAAACCTCTCCAATCAATGCTGCTCATCCTCAAGCATAGCAGGAACCACATAGTCCTGAGCAGCTACAACCGGCTGGGCGGGTGGTGCCCCCGATGTCTGAAATCCCTGTACCACCTGCACTGGTGTGCGAGCAGCGGGAGTCTGAGCACCTCCCCCAGCCTAAGAAGTGGCTGCTGCGGCCGGAACAGAGACCGCTTGAGCAAGGCTGATGCACACGGTCAGAATTTGAGCTAAGGCCTCCTGAAGTCCTGGAATCACAATAGGCACAAGTGGTGGCTGAGCTGGTGCATCAACAACTGGAATATGGACCTGACCTGGGGCAACTGGTGGATTTGAAGGTACTTCCCCAGCTGCTGTGCGGGCTGCACCTCTGCCCCTACCACGGCCTCGACCTCTCGTGGCCCTGGCTGGTGGTACTAGTGGCTGGCCCTCCTGACCGGTAGTATGAGTCCTCACCATATGTGAGAGAATGAAACAACAAATGTTTAATTACTAGAATCAACAGATTCGCACGACAAGAATTCAAGAATGTGGAGTTTCCTAAGGGTTCTGCAGCCTCTCGAAGATAAGTACAGACGTCTCCATACCGATCCGCAAGACTCTACTAAACCCGCTCATGACTCGTGAGACCTATGTAACCTAGGCTCTGATACCAACTTGTCATGACCCAAAACCTAACCCATCGTGATGGCGCCTATCGTGGTACTAGGCAAGCCGACCTCTGTAAAACACTTTCAAAATTTAACAGAAGTGAATTAAGACATTTAAAATAACTAGAGTTTCTCATAAATACGGGGTAAAATCCAAATAAAACATAAGTACGAAAAAATAGCCCGACATCGGGGTGTCACTATGTCATGAGCCACTAGACTCTCAATCTAAAAGACAGTGTCTACAATAGTCTACGTCTAGATATCAATACAAAGAAAGAAAGACAATAAGGAAGGAGGACAAGGTCTCCGAACACCAGCAGCTACCTCGTAAATCTCTGGAAGATCAACTGCGCACGAACTCAATGACCTCCACGTCCAGTCACACCTGAATCTGCACACAAGGTGCAGGGAGTAACGTGAGTACTTCCAACTCAGTAAGTAAGAAAATTAAATAAGGAACTGAGAAGCAGTGATGAGCTACACAATGCAGTTCATTTCAGTAATTTCAGCAAGAAAATAGGCATGCTTTCACTCCGGTGTTTTAAATCAAAACATTTCGAGCTCAGGTACAACAATATAAGCCCTTCAGAAAATTTTGCAACAACAACAATTAGAAACGAAGTGCAACAACAATTAAGAGCAAGTACAACCTCACAGGGCTACTATCACTCATCTATCTTAACAGCTCAATCAGACGGCTCTCATCCTCAATACTCACAATCAAAGGTACCTGGGCTTGCTGGGGGTGTGCAGACTCCGGAGGGGCTCCTACAGCCCAAGCGCTATATATTGCTGCGACGTGCAGCCCAACCCAATACTGCTGCGGCATGCAGCCTGATCCATATATTGCTGCGGCTTGCAGCCCGATCCGATATATGGACTTAAGGCTTGTTGTGGCATGCAACCCGATCAAATATATGGCCTGAAGGCTTGTTGCGGCGTGCAACCCGATCCAATATTGCTCACATAGTTCTCAACCCGGCACTCAGGCCCTATCTCAGTCGCTAACCTCTCCAGCCCCTCGGGCTCACAAAATATCATAATAACCACCCCAAACAAAGGATACAACAAGTATAAATAAGAAATGAGAGGAAACAAAGATATAAAACACCATTAGACTGTGACTGAGTACAAGACAGCAATTAGCAGTCAATTCAACAAGTATACGATCGCTGCGGGTCCCAATAGTGATTTCATATGGCCTAAGCATGGTTTCTAACATGAAAGGCAATCAATTGTTCAAAGACAAGGAAAAATAAGTAATAACAATGGCTATTCGACTTTACAGTCTCACGGGACGGACCAAGTCACAATCCCTCACGGTGCACGCTCACACGCCCATCACCTGGCATGTGCGTCACGTCAAAATATCACATTATACATATTCTCGGGGTTTTATACCCTCAAAACCAGATTTAAGACTGTTACTTACCTCAATCCGAGCAAAGTCCTACTCCGCGAAGCTTTTGCCTCTCAGATCGACCTCCAAACGTCCCGAATCTAGCCACAAGTAATACAACACAATCAATAAAGGCTAAAGGGATCAATTCCACAAGAAAACTACTAAATTAGAGCCGAAATCCGAAATCAACTCAAACCCGGCCCCCAAGCCCGCGTCTCGAAATCCGACAAAAGTCACAAAACTCGAAAGCCCATTCACTCTAGAGTCTAACCATACTAACTTCATCAAAATCCGACATCATTTGGTCTCTCAAATCCCCCAAATCTACTCTCCAAAATCCCAAGCCCTAACCCCTAATTTTCACTCCAAAACTCTACTAATTAGGTGAGAAATCAACGGGAAAACACCATAGCTAAGGATAATTAGGCTCAAGAAACTTACCTCTGTGATAACCCTCGATTTTCCTTCCAAACATCACTCCAAAAGCTCCAAATTCCGTGTTCCAAATTGTGAAAATGAGGAAAAATCTCGAAGTCTTCTATTTATACTTTCTGCCCAGCAAAACCACACCTGCGTTCCAATATCTGCACCTGCGGAGCCGCTTCTGCGGTTGGGAACTCCGCTTCTGTGAAAACTCACTTAACGCACTGGCTCGCACCTGCATCCCAGGTCTCGCACTTGCGGACACGCACCAGCGCATTTCCCTCCGCTTCTGCGGAAACAGCCAAACTCCTCTCTTTCGCATCTGCGTCTCAGCCTCGCATCTGCGGGCTCGCAGATGCGTCCCCCTTCTCGCACTTGCGATTCCAATCCAACCGAGCATTGCCTGCATCTACGACTTCCTAAGTGCTTCTGCGGGGCCGCTCCTGCGGGCCTCCCACCGCATGTGCGAAAATACCAGAACACTAGAAAAATCTACCAAGCCTAAGTCCAGAACTTCCTTCCGTTGAGCATCCGAAACACCTCCCAAGGCTCTCGGGACCTCAACCAAATGGACCAACTAGTCATATCACCCCATACGAACTTAGTCGAACCTTCGACTCACTCAAAACAACATTAAAACACCAAATTACCCCTGGATTCAAGCCTAAGAACTTCTAAACTTCCGAATTCCACAAACGGTGCCGAAATCCAGCAAACCACGTCCGAATGACCTCAAACTTTACACATACGTTAGAAATGACACCACGAACCTACTCCAACTTCTGGAAATTCATTCCGACCCCGATATCAAATTTTTCACTGCTGACTAAAATCACCAAATTTGCAAGTTTTGCCAATTCAAGCCAAATTCCACTACGGACCTCCAAATCACATTCCGAATGCGCTCCTAAGTCCAAAATCACCTAACGGAGCTAACTGAACCATCAAAATTCAAATCCGAGATCATTTACACATAAGTCAATATCCGGTTGACTTTTTCAACTTAAGTTTCTAATAAAGAGACTAAGTGTCTCAATTCACTCTGAAACCACTACGGAACCGAACCAACTAGCCCGATATATCATAATATAACCGAAGAACACAGAAGAAGCAGAAATGGGGGAAACAGGGCTATAACTCTTGAAACAACCGGCCGGGTCGTTACACTAAGATAGCCACAACTTTCTACTTGTCTGCTCTCGAACTATCTTCATCCCCAAAATTTGTTGTGCTAGGCCCAAGTCCTTCATATAAAATGATTTGGACAAATTTCTCTTCAACTTTGCAATCAACTCCTTGTCATGTCCTATAATCAACGTGTCATCCATATACAATAATAACATAATAAAGTTATTATTAGAAAATCTTTTGAAGTATACACATAGATAAGAATAGGTCTTTATGTATGTTTGACTTTTCATGAATGAGTCAAACTTCATGTACCACTGCCTTGGTGCATGCTTCAATCCATAAAGACTCTTATTCAATTTGCATGCCATGTGTTTCTTTCCAGCTACTTCAAATCCTTCTAGCTGCTCCATATAAATCTCCATGAAGAAATGCAGTTTTTACATCCAACAACTCCACTTCAAGATCTAGGCTAGCTGCTAAGCTCAAAATTGTTCGAATAAAAGTCATTTTGACAACAAGTGAGAAAATTTCGTCAAAATAAATACCTTTCTTCTGTTTGAAGTCTTTAACCACCAATCGAGCTTTGTATCTGACCAGCTTACCATTTCCATCTTTCTTGAGTTTAAACACCCACTTACATTTGAGTGGTCCTTTCCTCCTTAGGAAGTTCAACCAGCTTGTACGTGCCATTTTTCTATAGAAATTCCATCTCTTCTTGCATGGCTTTCATCCACTGGTTCTTTTCTGGATGGGACAATACCTCTTTTAGACTTTCTGGCTCCCCTTCATCACTGATGAGGACATATTCTGTGGAAGGGTACGTGCATGACTCTACCCTTGGCCTTCTGATCTCCTCAGAGATTGAGGTTGTTATTCTTCTTGAGTAGGGTACTCCACTTGCTCGACATCTGTAATGCCCCAAAAATATTTCTAACAAGATTAAGCCGAACTCGAGCTTAAGAGAATATATTGCGAGACCTCAAAGTGCTTGCGAACCCACACGAGGTTATCGAGATCATTAAAATACTTGGACATGAATATTGTGAGGGTTGAAGGTCACTAAATTGCATGAATAAAGCCATAGCTTGGAATGGTGGAGAAAACAGGGAAGAAGGAAACCCAGCAAGCCTACGTAGCCTACGCAGGTTGCGTAAACAAAATCAGCATGGAAGTGAAGGTGAGGGCTTAAGCTGTGCAGGCTACACAAGCCTACGTAGCCAATTTGCATAGGCTACGCATCCTGCATAGCTAATCTGCATAGGCTACGCAGCCAGCCTACGCAACTCATTTTCTATAAAACAGGGGAGGTTGGGGGAGACAGAAAAAGATAACAATTTTGGCTAAGTTTTGGGTTCTAGAGAGAAGGTGGAGCATCCTCAACCCAAATGTACATCAAAGGTGAGTTTTATGATATTTTTATAATGGATTAACACTAGTTAATGGTAGTATTAACATCTACATGGATTAAAATTCATAGGGATTTCTCTAATCTTCAAGAATCATTCAAAAGGGTTCAAGTTAGGGTTTGAGCTACAAGAGGTAAATTCTCTGCGCTACACTTAAATACAACTATGGATTAAGTATTTGGAATATATTCTGAAGTAGAAAGTACCAATTAGTTGAAGAATTATGCTAGTCCTTGAAATGGGTATTGCGAGTTAGGGTTCTTAAATGGAGAAGAAGATGAATAGTGAATTTTGTTAGGATGGTTAGTGATTCTAGTGCTTCAATAGCTTAATAATGATTAAGTATTGAATCATATAACCTAGATTGGGTCTTAAAGGCCAAGGATGAAATCTATTAAGGATAAAATGGATATGTTTGGGTGAATTGGGCTTGTTGAAGACTTACAGTAAACTTGTTAACCTTAAATGGGTATCAGCATATTTTTGGAATTCTTTTGATGTCTTGGGATGTCTAATGTAGATATTGGCTTGTTGGCGACGTTTGAGAGTTCTAAATGAATTGGAGGGTCATACTATTATTTGAAGTTTGGACTTGAGATAAGTTGATTAAAACTTACTCTTCTTGAGGGATTTTCTCTAAAATCATATTTGAGTTATTACATGAGTGTTTTTTTGTAAATGTGCATCCATACTTGTGGGGACAAGCAGGAAAGGATGTCACCATGTATTTTGAGTTTTGTTGCATAAAGAATGTCTTGTTATTTTATAATTGAGAAATTCTATTTTTAAAGATTTGAAGGTAAATGACGTTTGAGGAAAATGTTATAATTTTTATTTAAACTTATGTATTGGAAAGAATATAAAACATTTGAGTGATAAAGATGTATTTTATGAAAAGTATTTCTTTTGAAACTTGATTAATGGATAACACTCGTCGTATCTTTGAATGATGGATGTTAAGTTGCTAAAGGCTTTAACATGAAAAAGATCATATAGTTGATTGTTTTATTCAAATGGTTTAGTTTGGAAAATGAGCTATGATTTGATAAAAATAGATCCTATGAGGCTACTATGCTATGAATCTATTTTAGAGATATCAAATGTTTTGGTAGTTACTAGTGGAGACCACCGAGATTGATTCGAATGTTGAGTTCGTTGCCATGGAACTACACATGCCAGTGTAGGGACACATTCCAAGGCTAAGCAGAGGTTTGTAGGATAAAGTCCCCCATTGAGAGGGCAAATGATCATTACTTAAAGTAATGAGGTTAAGTCGACTCGTATGGCACTACGGGAAGTCGCCCAGACAAGTAGGGTCAAATACTTGTTGCTAGGTCAATCACCTAGTAGTTGTTTATTATTTCGGTCGGTATAGTACTCTCGGTAAAAAGTTAATAGATAATTTTGTTATGTTTAGGCCTATGGAGCCGAAAGTGATTTCAATTACTTATTGAAGTTGAAATAGTTTTGTATGATTTTTATTAGAATCATGGATTTATATAAATGTTTTAAAAGTTTGTATCATGATTTATTTTTTTCTAGTCTTTTCATTTAAAATGATAAAAAGCATGAATTGATATAACTGTCATCATTTTATATCGAATGTTAGTTACATTATTTTTTAAGCCTTGTCCCAGGCACTTGAGTTAAAGAGTGTCTATGACACTTATTGAGTACCGTCGTGGTGTGCTAAGCCCTCAAGGTCCCCTCTCAAGGGTCCCACTTACTTTATATATTTTAGGAGGAGGTATGGTACGTGATGAGCGGATGAGCCTAGGATGACTCTCTTTTCGAGGTGCATAGTGAGGCACCACTTCTATTTCGTGGTAGCTGTCATGTTGATTCTTTACTCTTTGTTGGTCGGGATTGTCCCAAATATTTATTTTATTTTTATGTCATAGAGATCCCATAGACTATTAATATTCTTTTGGGGTTGTAATTAATGGTCATTCATATAACATGAAATGAAAGAGACATTTTTATCTTTATGTATTTTCAATTATTGAAAATGATGTATTTAAAGATTATACTTCATGTATGGTTTTAAACATTTAAAATGATTATATTTTCAAAAAGGCTTCCGCATGCATCTGTTAGTCATATAGATGGATGTTCTAGTATGGGTTGGTTTGTCCGGGTTAGGTAGTGTGTCGGGTGCCGGTCACGTGGTCATGGGTCGTGACAAACCTGGTATTAGAGCACTAGGTTCTAATTCGAGTCCTAGGAAGTCTATGGAATCGTGTCTAGTAGAGTTCGCCTTATTGGTGTGTTGTGCACCACACCCATATCGGGAAGGCTACGTGGACATTGTAAGATTGTCTCATTCCCTTATTTTCTCTCTAGATCGTGCGTTAAAGCTTGAAGCAAGGAAAGAATTATCGATTGGTATCAAAATTCCGACGTGATTTGCGAAGGAGAGTGGTGAGTAACTAATGACACTAGCTACTAAAGGAGTAGCCAAGAAAGTGTTTGGTGATTCTTGATATGAATAGAATGGGAAAGATTGGGTATGAAATAAAATGGGTTCAAATTGAATTGTTGCTATAATGGTTTGCAGTTGTTAGCCATGAACTAATGACTATTTGAAGGAAAATAAGATGAGAATTTCTTTGATCGTTGTCGTGATGCATCAAAAAATCATACGATGTTTGTGCTACCGCAAAGAATAACTGCACCTTGGGAGGGCATGACCCTAGTATATGATTGAAACTGCTTTAAGAAAGGACAATTATGTAATATCATGTCCACCATTGTGAAAGACAAGAAGAATACAAAGAAGTAAAGTCCAGTAAAGTAAATATGATAGTTGCGAGTCGACTAAAGAAGTTTGTATGCAAAGATTTTTCATCTGGATATTGAAAGTTGATGTGGACCAGATGGACACTTGAAATGACAGGTTGTAGTCATTATCACGTCACATGAGCTTGCAAACAACATATATATAGTATCAAAGCGCAGTTCGAGTGATCAAAGAAACATGGATGACATTGATTGTTACAAATGAATGTAGACATACATGGCAATAATGTAAAGATGCTTGAATGAATAAGTGGAAGACATGTTAAGGCATGAAGTGTACAAAAGGCATAACCTCGAAGGTCAAAAGAGTGATATGAATTATCTAAATTGTCAAAAAAGGCAAGTCGTCATGAATGGGCAACATTAAAATTGTTTAAACGAGATATATCCTATTTTAGTGTTAATGTAGTCATGAGAGATAAAGTTTCTGAGAATATGCCCTAGAATCCTCTTAAGTGGGCCAGCAGAGCAGATGAATGTAGATTGATGGAAAAAAAATTGCATATGCGGACGTGGTTTGAAAATCTACGTGGCATATAATGATAGATCGTTTATTGTGAGAACAAGAATTACTATGAAAACTTGCACGAAGATGACATACAGATTTCTTGAGAAGTCGTACTTGTTAAAAGTAGTCGGGCATGGACTCAGAGTCCTAATAGAGTCATACTTATGGAACATATATATTTGAGCACGGACAACATAGAACGATGTTATAAGGAAACAAGAATAATACATATACAGAATGAGTAATGTGTTAATCATGTTATTATGGTACGGGCATAGGAGGGTGACACTTACCAACATCACTTGCGTTTAAGAAGTAGGGTGGTGAAACAGTGAAAGAACCAAGAGAGCTGATGAGCATAGCAATTCCATTCTATCATCGGAATTAGAAGGTAACACAAGTGTGTGATGAGGATATAAGTCAAGTTTTATCGAATATGGAAAATGTGAGATGAGATTCTTAGTTGGGAAGTAAATGACCATTAACATCGGGGTGGAGACGTAGGTGTACAAGACAAGTTTACTTGTGGTATAAAGACTTTGTGAAGTCTACAGACGATGGGTAGAGGCTTGAGAAGCGACTTACTCCTAAGTGGGCGAGAGTCAAGCATTTAATTTCATCGTAAAGTGATGGGATATAAGAGAAATTTTACATACCAGAAATGGGAAAGAGAAGTTCAATTTATCAATATCATCGAGAAGAATACAAAGTATAAGAGAAATAAAAAAGGTTGTACTGGGGCTATAAGCTTGTTGTAAATGAAAGAGATACAGTATATTTGTTATGAAAGTTAAAAAGATTGATTGTCATTGTTCCGACAAGCTGTCAATGAACGAACAAATGGCTTGAATGAGTTCTAAAAGTTTCGATTGGGTATGACTTGACTTGAGTACTTGAATTCCAGTTCTAAGAGATAAAACGGGGTTATATGCGCACACTTCGCGCGAGATAAAATGTGAGAAGAATTGTAATGACCTGGCCGGTCGTTTTGAGTGTTGTAGCCCCGTTCCCCCATTTACTACTCATTTTATGCTTATTAGTTTCTATGTGATTTGATAGGGTAGTTGGTTCGGTTACAGGGATCTTTCGGAATATGTTTAGACACTTAGTCTCAAGGTTGGAAGCTTAAGTTGAAAAGGTTGACCGGATGTTGACTTGTGTGTAAATGACTCTGAAATGGGGTTTTGATGGTTTGTTATCTACGTTGGGTGATTTTGGACTTAGGATTGTGTACAGATAGTGATTTGGAGGTCCGTAGTTGAATTAGGCTTGAAATGGCAAAAGTTGGAAAATTAGAAGTTTTGGAAATTTAGAAGTTTGACCAAGAGTTGACTTTGTGGTTACCAGGATCAGATTAGGGTTCCGGGAGCTGGATTAAGTCCATTGTATCATTTGTGACTTGTGTGCAAAATTTGAGGTCAATCAGACTTGATTTGATAGGTTTCGGCGTCGAATGTAGAAGTTGGGAGTTCATAAGTCCATTAGGCTTGAATCGATACGCGATTCGTGGTTTTAGCATTGTTTGATGTGATTTGATGCTTCGAGCGAGTTCGTATGATGATTTAGGACTTGTTGGTATGTTTAGTTAAGGTCCCGGGGGCCTGGGGTTGATTTTGGATGGTTAACAAAGTGAAATTTGGACTCGGGAGACTGCTGAAGCTTGCTGGTGTGGAGTGTCTAGTTTCCTTCTATGCGATCGTGAGGTTAGGTACACGATCACGAAGGGGTGTTGGCCACTGTTGGAATTCTTGCTCTATGAGTTCTCTATCAGGTATACGCGATTGCGTAGCTGGGGCAGTCAATGCATCGCGAACGCGTGGGAGGAGCCACGTTCGCGAAGAGGAAAGGAAGAGGAGCTGGTCACACGCATTGCTCTATGCGAACACATGGGTTTTTGTGCGATCGCATGGGTCTGGAGAGGTAATGCATCATATTCGCGTTGACTTATCCGCGTTCACATAGGGTCTGAGTTTGGCAGCTTAGGATTTGTGCTTCGCGATCGCGAAGAAGGTACATCTGGGCAGACTTAAATATTTCAAAAATGAGGGTTTGAGCCTATTTCACAAATTTGATTTTGGGAGCTCGGTTGAAGTCGATTCTTGGAGAGATTTTTAAGGGAGTGATTGGGGTAAGTGATCCCTACTTAGTTTTTGTTAAATTCCATGTTTATATCTTTGATTTCACTATTCAATTAGTTATTTGGGTTGAAATATTTGGGGAAAATGGAGGAAAGTTCTTAGGCCGAATTTTGGGGATTTGATCGAGATTTTGGTATCGGATTTGAGTAATTTTGGCATGGGTGGACTCGTGGTTGAATGGGTGTTTGGATTTTGTAACTTTTATCGGATTTCTAGATGTGGGCCTAGGGTTTGACTTTTTGTCTTTTGATTCGAGGCATTCAGAGGCCGTTTCGCGTGGCAAGGGCTTGTTGGAGTAGAATTTTGCAAAGTTTGAGGTAAGTAACACTTCGAAACTTAGTTATGAGGGTATGAAACCCTGAATTACGTGTTATGTGATTGGTGTTGAGATGATGTACATGCTAGGTGACGAGCGGGTGGCGTGCACCGTAAGAATTGTGACTTGGTTGATTCCATGGAACTATATAGTTGAAAAATCTTATTGTTACCCGTATTTTACCATGTGTTAGAGCATTAGAGTTGCCAGTCATGTTAGAAATCCTGCTTAGGCTACGTGTTGGTACTGTTGGGACCCACAGAGGTCGTGTTACATGTTGAACTATTTGCTTAACTTGCCATTTTATACTCTGTCACAACTATTATTTGCATATTATATCTCAGTCTCTGTTGTCCTTTATTGATACATCAAATCATCATTGTTTGGTCTGATTATCATGATTCTTGTGAGCCCGAGAGACTGAAGAGATTAATGACTAAGTGAGGCTGAGGGTCTATTGTGAGTGATATTCATGGGATTGGGCTGCACGCCGCAGTAGGCTTTATTGATTCATGCAAGGATTTGGCTTATTATAGCACTTGGGCTGGATCGGCCCCTGTGGAGTCTGCACATCCACAGTGGGCGTTGTTGCTATACCACTGTCATATTTTTCTGTAACTTTTCGTACTGTTAATGTTGTGTGTGGGTTGTAACACTCAGACTCATCACTACTTTCAATCCAAAGGTTAGATTTGTTACTTATTGAGTTGGTTGTACTCACGCTACACCCTGCACCTCGTGTGCAGATCCAGGTATTTTCGGTCACGGCGGGTGCTGATTCATAGAGTTCATACATTTGGAGATCATCGAGGTAGCTGCTGTGGCGTCCGCAGGCCTTGATTCTCCTTCCCTATTTTTTACTTTATTTATTCAGTTCTATTTCCAGACAGTGTAACGAACTATTGAGTTATGATATTCTATTCCGTTTTATGAGATTTTTATTTTTTAAAATTGTTTTAGTATATTTCAAAGTTGAAAGTGTTGGAAATGTCTGAGTAGTCAGCTTTCTTAGTACCATGATAGGCGCCATCACGACAAGTTGGGTTTTGGGTTGTGACAAGTTGGTATTAGAGCCTAGGTTACATAGGTCTCACGAGCAGGTTTAGTAGAGTCTTGCGGATCGGTACAGAGACACCTGTACTTATCTTTGAGAGGATGTCGAACCCTTAGGAAACTTCACATTCTTGTATTCTTTTCGTGTGGATTTGTTGATTCCGGGAACTAAACTTTTGTTATTCTATTCTCTCACAGATGGTGAGGACACGTGCTACCAGATGGGAGGACAACCACTAGTACCACCAGCTAGGTCCACGAGAGGCCGGGGTTGCTGTAGGGGCAGAGTTGTAGCTCGTACAACAGCTAGAGTAGCGCCTGCAGATCTACCAGTTGCTCCAGATCAGGGGCAGGTTCTAGATGTGGTTGAGCCAGTAGGGCCAACTCAGGCACCAGCTGTGCCCATTGTGATTCCAGGCCTTCAAGAGGCTTTGGCTTAGATTTTGACCGTGTGCACTAGCCTTGCTCAGGCGATTTCTATTTTCAGATAGCGCCAACGTCTTCTCAGGCCGGGGGAGGTACTCAGACTCTCCAGAGAAGGTAATACAAGGACTTCAGACACTAGGGGTACTACCAGCCCAACTGGTTGCAGTTGCTCAGGCCTAGGTGGGTCCCGTTATGACTGATGATGAGTAGAGGAGACTAGAGAGATTTGGGCGGCTCCAACCTCTATCATTCAGTGGGGTTGAGTCAGAGGATGCCCAGGACTTCTTGGATTGGTGCCAGCAGATTCTTTGCACGGCGGGTATTTTGGAGACCATTGGGGTCTTGTTCACTACGTTTTAGTTTACTGGGGCTGCCTTCAGATGGTGGGAGGCCTATGAGAGGTGTAGGCCAGTCGGTGCAACACCACTTATATGGAATGAGTTCTCTGTTCTCTTCTTGGAGAAGTTTGTGCCACAGACCCGCAGGGAGGAGCTGCGCAGATAGTTCGAGCAGCTACATCAGGATGGAATATCTGTGACCCAGTATGAGATGAGGTTTTCAGAGTTGGCTCATTAGTTCCAAGAAGGGATGTTTCGAGTGTGGAGAGTTGGGTCATGTGCAGAAGTTTTGTCCCCGCTTTACGGGAGGTCCAGCTCAGCAGAGGAGTCAGGACATGACTTCAGCACTAGTTACTTCACCACTCACCCAGCCAGCTCGGGGTGGGGATCAGGTAGCTAGAGGTTTCTCAAGAGGGGTAGGCCGATCAAGTGGCGGTCAGGCTCGATTCTATACTATTCCTGCCAGGCCAGATGCCGTTGCTTCAGACACAGTGATCACAGGTATTGTCTTAGTATGCCACAGGGATGGTTCTATATTATTTGACCCTTGTTACACTTACTCGTATGTATCATCAAATTTTGTTCGTTACCTAGATATGCCCCATGCATCCTTAGCTTCATCTGCTTATGTATCTATGCCAGGGGGTGATACTATTGTTGTGGACCGTGTATATCGGTCATGTGTAGTGACTATTAGGGGTGTTGGAGACTAGATTTGATCTCTTATTGCTTAGTATGGTTGATTTCGATATGATATTGGGTATGGATTGGTTGTCTCCATGTCATGCTATTCTAGATTGTCATGCTAAGACCGTGGCATTTGCGATGCCGGGATTGCCAAGGATTGAGTGGAAATGTTCTCTAGATTATGTTCCCAGCAGGGTGATTTCATATTTGAAGGCCCAACATATTATGTCTAAATTCACGCTCAATTTAGACATGGTAGTAGCAATTTAGACATGATACACAGTTTACCCATCCCTCAAATAGCAAATAGGAAGTTACCCACACAAATTTAAGCTCACATGATGATGAATTTGATATTAGGCCTAAAAATAACTAAACTAATTATGAACAAAATTAAGAAAATTGAAAAATTTAAAGATGAATCGAACATGCATGTAATGTAGTGATGCTAAGGAAGACTCAAAAATGATGAAATGAGTGATAAATGCGTGAATCAGTTGAGTGCACTGTGTTTGCCTTTGTGTTAATTGTCAAGAGTTCGTAAAGTCTCAACAATAGTAAGAAGGAACTATTTATAGTTGATCGGTTAGGGCAAGAGTTCAAGAGATGAGTGCAGCTGCACAATTTTGTGTGCGGTCCGCACTCCTTTACCTGTTACAATTTACCCTTTTGATGATCTGCGGTCCACACATTTTTGAGTGCGGCCGTAGATTTTTGTGTGGACCGCACATTTCCTTGTGCGGTAACACTTTGGCCATTTTTCTGACATGCACAACTTCAGAGAGTTTGCAATTTCTGATCTCCAGTTGTGCGGCCGCAACAAGAATTGTACGGCCGCATATCCCTTTCTGCTGTGGCCTTCAAAATTGTGCGGTCCGCACTTTTTTCACACTTAGCCACGTTTCCTGCAAAGCATACTCATTCCTGCAACACACTTCAAAACTAGTTAACACAAAACAAGACCTATCTAAAGAAGAAGAAAAAGGAAAAAAAAAACACGGGTTGCCTCCCAAGAAGCGCCTGATTTAACGTCACGGCACGACACAGATTACCATCAATCACTTGAAATGAATCACTGCCACTACGTGGCCATCACCAACATTTCCTAGATAGTGCTTCACCCGATGGCTATTGACTCTAAACATTTCATCATTTTTATTCTTCAAGTCCAATGAACCAAAGGGTGTTACACTCACAACTTCAAACGGGCCACTCCATTTAGAATTCAACTTTCTCGGAAACATCCGTAACCCAGAATTGAACAATAGCACAAGATCACCTTCTTTAAACTCTTTGTTCTGAATGTACTTATCATGGAGGTACTTCATCTTCTCCTTGTATAATGATGAACTCGTATATGCATGGTACCTAAATTCATCTAGTTCATTCAATTGTGCCACCCTTAAGTTGGAGGCGACATCCCACTCAAGATTTAACTTCTTCAAAGCCCACATGGCCTTGTGCTCAAGTTCCACTGGAACGTGACAAGATTTCCCAAATACTAACCGGTATGGAGACATCCCAATCGGTGTTTTGTAAGCCGTCCTATATGCCCATAAAGCATCATCAAGTTTCTTTGACCAATCCGTCCGGTTGGCATTTACTGTTTTTGACAAAATACTCTTTATCTCTCGGTTGGAGACTTCCACTTGTCTGCTTGCTTAAGGGTGATAGGAGTCGTGACTTTGTGAGTGACACCACACTTGCTAAGCAAGGTATCAAAATCTTTGTTGCAAAAATGCGACCCCCATCGCTTATAATGGCCCATGGAGTACCAAACCTTGTGAAGATGTTCTTTTTTAAAAATGCCACTACACTTCTAGCTTCGTTGTTGGGTTGAGCAACGGCCTCAACCCATTTTGACACATAATCCACAACTACCAAAATGTAGGTGTTCCCACAAGAGCTTACAAATGGTCCCATGAAATCAATACCGCACACATAAAAAATATCGATTTCCAAGATGGTGGTGAGGGGCATCTCATTTTTCTTTAAAATTCCACCGGCCCTTTAACATTCATCACAACGCCTGACTAGATCACTTGCGTCCTTGTAGAGAGTAGGCCAATAGAATCCACAACTCAACACTTTGGCCGCCGTTCTTGCTCCCCCATGGTGACCACCATAGGGTGAAGAATGACAAGCCCCAAGAATTTCAACTTGTTCCTCCTCCGGCACACATCTTCTAATCACGCCATCGGTATAAATCTGGAAGAGGTATAGTTCATCCCAATAATAGTCTAGGCAATCCCTTTTGAACTTCCTCTTTTGGTTTGAAGAGAACTCATCCGGTACAATACCACTCATAAGATAATTTGCTAAATCAGCGAACCATGACATCTCGGTCATTGAAATGGCTAGAAGTTTCTTGTCGGGGAAGGAGTCATTGATTTCAAGGCTGTCATGTGGCCTCCCCTACTCCTCCAAGCGAGACAAGTGGTTCGCCACTTGGTTTTTACTGCCTTTGCGGTCTTGGATGTCTAGATCGAACTTTTGCAATAAAAGCACCAATCTCATTAACCGAGCCTTTGAATCTTTGTTGCTCATAAGGTACCGAAGTGCCGCATGATCCGTGTGGACAATCACCTTTGTAGCCATCAAGTACGGGCAGAACTTCTCCTTAGAAAAAACAATAGCAAAGAGCTCTTTTTCGGTTACATTGTAATTGACTTGGGCATCATTCATGGTCTCACTAGCATAGTAGACTGGATGAAAAATCTTGTTGACACGTTGCCCCAAAACTGCTCCGACCGCCACATCACTAGCGTCACACATGAGCTCAAAAGGCGAGCTCCAATTCGGGGCGGTGATAATAGGAGTAGTTGTCAATTTGAACTTGAGCAATTCAAATGCCTTCATACAATCCTCATTGAAATGGGATTTGGCATTTGTTTTCCAAAAGCTTACACAAGGGGTTCACCACTTTGGAAAATTCCTTTATGAAACGCCGGTAGAACCCCGCATGACCCAAGAAACTCCTCCCTCCCTTCATGGATGTTGGAGGTGAAAGTTTAGAAATCACCTCTATTTTCGCCTTGTCGACCTCAATGCCATTCTTTGAAATTTTGTGGCCAAGGACAATGCCTTCCTCAACCATGAAATGACATTTCTCCCAATTCAACACCAAGTTCGTCTCTTCACATATTGCCAAGACCTTATCCAAAATTTTCAAGCAATCATCAAAAGATTTCCCGACCACAGAAAAGTCATCCATGAAGACTTCAAGGAAATCCTCCATCATGTCTGTGAAGATATCCATCATACACCTTTGAAAAGTCGCCGGTGCATTGCATAACCCAAATGGCATCCGCGAGAATGCGAAAGTATCATAAGGACATGTGAAAGTAGACTTCTCTTGATCCTCCAGAGCAATAAGAATTTGATTGTAGCCGGAATATCCATCAAGGAAACAATAGAAAGCACGACCGTCCAACCTATCAAGCTTTTGATCTAGGAAGGGAAGTGGGAAGCGATCCTTCCTTGTGACTTTGTTGAGCTTGTGATAGTCCATACACACTCTCCACCCGCTCACCGTTCTTGTAGGAATCAACTCGTTCTTGTCATTGGTAACCACCGTCATGCCCCCTTTCTTTGGGACACATTGTACCGGAGAGGTCCACGAACTATCGGAAATGGGGTAAACAACCCCTGCATCTAACCACTTGATGATCTCCTTCTTGACCACCTTTTGCATTGCTTCATTTAGCCTCCTTTGATGTTCAATGAAGGGTTTGGAATCTTCCTCCAAATTAATCTTGTGCATGCAAAATGTGGGGCTTATTCTCCAAATATCCGCCAATGTCCATCTAATAGATTTCTTCCTCTTTTGTAGCACCGTCAATGTGGAGTCTACCTGCACGTTAGTCAAACAAGAGGAAAGAATAACCGGTAAAGTAGAACAAGGGCCAAGGAATTCATACTTGAGATGCGGAGGCAATGGCTTTAACTTCAAAGTGGGAGGCTCCTCTATTGAGGGATTTGTTGGAGAAGTCTTCCGATTTTCAAGATCCAAGGACAATTTGCGGGGTTTATAAGTGTACGACCCCATTCCTTACAATGAGTTCATGCATTCCACATAGCCATACATCCCGTTATCATCAAGGTTAAGCAAACCAGCCTCCAAAGTATCATCAACATTCATCGTGGCACTAGTATCATCAATAATCACATTGGTCACCAAGTCCACAAACGAACACACTTCATTGCTATTCGGTTGCCTCATAGATTTGCAGACATGGAAAACCACCTTTTCATCACCCACCCGAAAAGTATATATATATATATATATATATATATATATATATATATATATATATATATATATATATATATATATATATATATATATATATATATATATATATATATATATATATATATATATATATATATATATATATATATATATATATATATATATATACATCTATTTTACTCACTATATTGAAAGAGTTGAGTCAGTATCAGCAGGGGAGCATATCTTCAGATTTTTTAGGACTCCCAGTTGCTTTCAGCTATTATATTATTAGTTCAGTTTCAGCATTCAGTATGTTGCCTTACATACTCGGTACATTATTTTGTACTGACGTCCCTTTCTAGGGGCGCTGCATTTCATACGTGCAGGTTCAGACAGACAGACGGGTAGACCTTCTCAGTTGGTGTTGCCCGAGTTCAGCTTTATCGGTAAGCTCCCCGTCCTTCAGAGTTACCAGGTCTAGAAGTTTTATGTACATCTTGTATATGTATATAGATAGGTTATGGGTAGGTTGGGCCCCTGTTCTGATCACAGTACATCTATCAGTAGAGGCTTGTAGACATATCCTGTCAGTTAGTGCAGTATGTTGGGCTTGTAGGCCCTGTACGTATATTTTGTTGTCTTGTCAGCTATAGTGGTTATGATGGCCTTGCCGGCCAAGCTTTATGTTGACATTTAGTCAGCGTTAGTCTCTATTCAGTTTTATATTTTGCTTCACAAATTGTCTTGCAATGTGGCCACTGGCCAAAGTATGACATTACATGTCCAGAATTTCTGAGTTGCAAGTTGGTACGCAAGGATAGATGAGGCACCGGGTGCCGGTCTCGCCCCCAGGCTCGAGGCATGACAATCATCATCATCAACTGTGACTGGTGCGGCAGGGGCATGAGTAGATGAGGGTTCTGAACCCTGACTGTCATCATCTGAACCCTCAGAAGTGATTGCTGAGGTGGAAGGCTCATTTCAGAGCTGGTATCTCCCTGGAAATTGTTGTGGATGAGATTGGGCATCAGGTCGTTCTTCCAAAGAGTGTCCTTTTGATGCTTCCCTAGACGGGATGTATAAACTTGACTTAGAGGGCTCTGCAGCCCTACCTCACCCTACAGTTGCCTTTTTAGATAACACCTTTTGCACGGATTGTGGTAGGGTACCCCTGCCTTGGCCTCGGGAGGGTTCACCCCTCCCCTTGGATGCATCACCTCGTCCCCGTGATCTAACCATTGTCTGCAATACATAGCAACAAGAATCAGTTATAGTTCAAATCCAATGCATCAGATAATTATAGATAAACAATATGCAGGTTGGGGGAAGTGCGGTCCGCACATTTTTGGGTGCAGCCGCATATGGGCTTATGCGGTCCTCACAATTTTGGAAGTGCGGCCGCACTAATGGTTCTGCGGTCCGCACAATTTTAAGTGCGACCCCAGAATTGAAGTGCGGTCTGCACAATCTAGAGTGCGGCCGCACAATTGAAACTTCGAAAATGACAACTCTTTGAAGACAAAGAGTTGCTTGATTTGCGGCCGCACACACTTTTCTGCGGCCGCGGTTGAATTTCTGCGGACCGCACAATCATTCTACACCAAATGCCCTAGCCTACTGTTCTGCGGACCGCACAATTGTAACATTTATTGTGCAAATTCTTAGGGGTTCTAATTCACGCTCAATTTAGACATGGTAGTAGCAATTTAGACATGATACACAGTTTACTCATCCCGCAAATAGCAAATAGGAAGTTACCCACACAAATTTAAGTTCACATGATGATGAATTTGACATTAGGCCTAAAAATAACTAAACTACTTATGAACAAAATTAAGAAAATTGAAAAATTTAAAGATGAATTTAACATACCAGTAATGTAGTGATGCTAAGGAAGAATCAAAGATGATGAAATGAGTGTTAGATGTGTGAATCAGTTGAGTGCACTGTATTTGCCTTTGTGTTAATTGTTCAGAGTTCGTAAAGTCTCAATAGTAGTGAGAAAGAACTATTTATAGTTGACCGGTTAGGGAAAGAGTTCAAGAGTTGAGTGCGGCCGCACAATTTTGTGTGCGATATGCACAATTTTGTGTGCGATCTGCACAATTTTATGTGCGATCCGCACTACTTTACCTGTTATAATTTACCCTTTTGATGATTTGCAGTCCGCACATTTTTGAGTGCGGCCGCAGATTTTTGTGCAAACCGTACATTTCCTTGTGCGGCGGCACTTTGGCCATTTTTCTGACATGTACAACTTTAGAGAGTTTGCAATTTCTGGTCTCCAGTTGTGCAACCGCAACAATAATTGTGCGGCCGCAGATCCCTTTCTGCTGTGGCCTTCAAAATTGTGCGGTGCGCACAATAAATGTGCGTTCCGCACTTTTTTCACACTTAACCACTTTTCCTGAGCATAGTTCCCGCAAAGCATACTCATTCATGCAACATAGTTCAAAACCAGTTAGCACAAAACAAGACCTATCTAAAGAATAAGAAAAAGGAAAAGAAAAAGAAAAAGAAAAATGGGTTTCCTCCCAAAAAGCGCCTGATTTAACGTCACAGCACGACACAGATTACCATCAATCACTTGAAATGAATCACTGTTACTACGTGTCCATCACCAACTTTTCCCAGATAGTGCTTCACCCTGTGACCATTGACTCTAACCACTTCATCATTTTTATTCTTCAAGTTCAATGCACCAAAGGGTGTCACACTCACAACTTCAAACGGGCCACTCCATTTAGACTTCAACTTTCCTGGAAACATCCGTAACCGAGAATTGAACAATGACACAAGATCACCTTCTTTAAACTCCTTGTTCCGAATGTACTTATAATGGAGGTACTTCATCTTCTCCTTGTATAAGGATGAACTTATATATGCATGGTACCGAAATTCATCTAGTTCATTCAATTGTGCCACCCTTAAGTTGGAGGCGACATCCCACTCAAGATTTAGCTCCTTCAAAGCCCACATGGCCTTGTGCTCAAGTTCCAACAGAACATGACAAGCTTTCCCAAACACTAATCGGTATGGATACATCCCAATCAGTGTTTTGTAAGCCATCCTTTAAGCCCATAAAGCATCATCAAGTTTCTTTGACTAATCCGTCCGGTTGGCATTCACTGTTTGTGACCAAATACTCTTGATCTCCTGGTTGGAGACTTCCACTTGTCCACTTGCTTGAGGATGATAGGGGGTCGAGACTTTGTGAGTGACACCATACTTGGTGAGTAAGGTATCAAAAACTTTGTTGCAAAAGTGCGATCCCCCATCACTTATAATGGCCCTTGGAATACCAAACCTTGTGAAGATGTTCTTTTTCAAAAATGCCACCACACTTTTAGCTTCGTTGTTGGGTAGAGCAACGACCTCAACCCATTTTGACACATAATCCACAACTACCAAAATGTAGGTGTTCCCACAAGAGCTTACGAACAGTCCCATGAAATCAATACCCCACACATCAAAAATATCAATTTCCAAGATAGTGGTGAGGGGCATCTCATTTTTCTTTGAAATCCCACCGGCCCTTTGACATTCATCACAATGCTTGACTAGATCACTTGCGTCCTTGTAGAGAGTAGGCCAATAGAATCCACAACTCAACACTTTGGCCGCCGTTCTTGCTCCCCCATGGTGACCACCGTAGGGTGAAGAATGACAAGCCCCAATAATTTCAACTTGTTCCTCCTTCCGGCACACAACTTCTAATCATGCCATCGGTACAAATTCGGAAGAGTTAAGGTTCATCCCAATAATAGTCTAGGTAATCATGTTTGAGCTTCTTCCTTTGGTTTGAAGAGAACTCATCCGGTACAATACCACTCACAAGATAATTTGCTAAATTAGCGAATCATGGCATCTCGGTCATTGAAATGGCTAGAAGTTGCTCGTCGGGGAAGGATTCATTGATTTCAAGGCCGTCATGTGGCCTCCCCTCCTCCTCTAAGCGAGACAAGTAGTCCGCCACTTGGTTTTCACTGCCTTTGTGGTCTTGGATGTCTAGATCTAACTCTTGCAATAAAAGCACCCATCTTATTAACCAAGCCTTTGAATACTTCTTGATCATAAGGTATCGAAGTATCACATGATCTGTGTGGACAATCACCTTTGTACCCATCAAGTACGAGCGGAATTTCTCCATAGCAAAAATAATAGCAAGGAGCTCTTTTTCGATCACATTGTAATTGACTTGGGCATCATTCATGGTCTTACTAGCATAGTAGACCAGATGAAAGATCTTGTTGACACGTTGCCCCAAAACTGCTCCGACCGCCACATCACTAGCATCACACATGAGCTCAAAAGGCAAGCTTCAATTCGGGGTAGTGATAATAGGAGTAGTTGTCAATTTGAAATTGAGCAATTCAAATATCTTTATGCAATCCTCATTAAAATGGAATTCGGCATCTTTCTCCAAAAGCTTACACAAGGGGTTCACCACTTTGGAAAAATCCTTGATGAAATACCGGTTGAACCCCGCATGACCCAAGAAACTCCTCACTCCCTTCACGGATGTTGGAGGTGGAAGTTTAGAAATCACCTCTATTTTCACCTTGTCGACCTCAATTCCATTCTTTGAAATTTTGTGGCCAAGGACATTTCCTTCCTCAACCATGAAACGACATTTCTCCCAATTCAACACCAAGTTCGTCTCTTCACATCTTGCCAAGAACTTATCCAAAATTTTCAAGCAATCATCAAAAGATTTCCCGACCACCGAAATGTCATCCATGAAGACTTCAAGGAAATCCTCCACCATGTCCGTGAAGATAGACATCATACACCTTTGAAAAGTCGCCGGTGCATTGCATAACCCAAATGGCATCCGCTAGAATGCAAAAGTACCATAAGGACATGTGAAAGTAGTCTTCTCTTGATCCTCCAGAGCAATAAGAATTTGATTGTAGCTGGAATACCCATCAAGGAAACAATAGAAAGCACGACCGGCCAACCTATCAAGCATTTGATATAGGAAGAGAAGTGGGAAGTGATCCTTCCTTGTGACTTTGTTGAGCTTGCGATAGTCCATACACACTCTCCACCCAGTCACCGTTCTTGTAGGAATCAACTCGTTCTTGTCATTGGTAACCACCGTCATGCCCCCTTTCTTTGGGACACATTGCACCGGAGAGGTCCACGAACTATCAGAAATGGGTTAACCAACCCTTGCATCTAACCACATGATTATCTCCTTCCTGACCACCTCTTGCATTGCTTTATTTAGCCTCCTTTGATGTTCAATGGAGGATTTAGAATCTTTCTCCAAATTAATCTTGTGCATGCAAAATGTGGGGCTTATTCCCCGAATACCCGCCAATGTCCATCCAATAGCTTTCTTCCTCTTTTATAGCATCGCCAATGTGGAGTCTACCTTCACGTTAGTCAAACAAGAGGAAAGAATAACCGGTAAAGTAGAAAAAGGGCCAAGAAATTCATACCTGAGATGTGGAGGCAATGGCTTTAACTCCAAAGTGGGAGGCTCCTCGATTGAGGGCTTTGTTGGAGGAGTCTTCCGATTTTCAAGATCCAAGGACAATTTGCGGGGTTCATAAGTGTACGACCCCATTCCTTGCAATGAGGTCACACATTCAACATAGTCATCCGTCTCGTCATCATAAAGGTTAAGCAAAACGGCCTCCAAAGTATCATCAACATTCATCATGGCACTAGTGTCATCAATAATTACATCGGTCACCAAGACCACAAACGAACACACTTCATTGCTATTCGGTTTCCTCATAGATTTGCACACATGGTAAACCACCTTTTCATCACCCACCCAGAAAGTGAGTTCACCGGCTTCCACATCAACAAGAGCCTTCCCCGTAGCAAGGAAAGATCTACCCAGAATAATCAACACCTCATAGTCCATTTCACAATCAAAAATAACAAAATCCACTGGGAGAATGAATTTATCAACACGAACCAACACATCATCAATTATACCCAATGGTGTCTTCATGGTACGATCCGCCATTTGTAATCTCATAGATGTGGGTCTTGGTTGCCCAATTCCCAACATCTTGAAAATCGAATAGGGCATCAAATTGATACTTGACCTAAGATCACAAAGAGCTTTAGCAAAGTCGGCACTTCCATTGGTACAAAGGATTGCAAAAGCGATGGGATCTTCCAATTTAGGAGCAACTGAATGCACAATTGCACTCACTTGATGAGTCATCTTTATAGTTTCACAATTCATCGACCGTTTCTTTGTCACCAAGTCCTTCATGAACTTTGCATAATCGGGCATTTGCTCCGAAGCCTCAACCAATGGCACATTAATAGATAGAATCTTCATCATGTCAATGAACCTTTTGATTTTATTCTCGCCATTTTGGTTGGCAAGCCTTTGAGGATATGGAGGAAGAGGCCTTGGCATTGGTGCCTTAGCCTTTGGCACTACCGGTTCTGGTAGGTCAATAATGTGCTCCCTAGACGGGTTCACTTCCTCCTGAGTCTCCTCCATATTTTCATCAATATCAATTCTTACTTTATCATTTGCTTGCACCACATTGTCGGGATCTTATCTTCTTGTACCACTTGCTCAATATCCACAATTTTCCTTTGACTTGAGGAGGGTGCATCCCCACCTTTTCCACTCCTCATAGTAACAGCCCTGGCATGTCCCGTGTTGTTCCCACCCTTTGGGTTCACCATCGTGTCACTCGGTAGTGACCCCTTAGGACGAGTATTTAAAGCTTGCGAGATTTGCACCAATTGAACTTCCAAATTGCAAATTGAAGTGGTGTGAGAGGCTAGTTGGGCATCGGAGTCGGCATTCTTCTCCATCATTTGTTTGAACATGTTCTCAATTCTTCCCATCTCATTGTTGGAAGAGCTTGGACCATGGGAAGGATAAGGAGGTGGGTTGCGTTGATACATCGGGGTCTTTTGAAAGCCCGACCCCCGATTTCCTTGATTATTGTTCCATCCCCCTAGGTTATTACCTCCCCAATATCCTTGACTATTGCCACTCCAATTGCTTGGTTATTTTGACCGTTCCAATTTCCTTGATTGTTTTGATTGTTCTAATTCCCTTGGTTGTTTTGATTGTTCCAATTCCCTTGATTACCATGAGGTCTCCATTGTTGTTGATTCGGGCCTTGAGAGTTGTTTCTTTGCCCTTGGAAGTTGTTCACATATTGTACTTCCTCCTCCTAGTCATTGTAAGATTCATCTTAATCAAACCCACTATCTTCTTGCACATAATGTTCCGCACGGTTTTGCACTTGAGGACCCTTTTGCCTTCTCCTATTTACCATCATATTAAATCCCTTCATTGCATTGACTTGCTTAGGACCTTGAACTTGTTGAAGTTGATCCTTGGCTAATTGATTCATTATGGTGGTCAACTCGGCAATTGCTTGCCCATGATTATGAAATTCTTTATGTAGGTGAATCATGTTTGGATCACCTTGAGGAACATTTGCTATACTTTGCCACGCCGATGAAGTATCCACCATTTCATCTAATATCTCACAAGCTTCCGCATATGGCATTGTCAAGAAATTTCCACCGGCAAGTTGGTTGACCACGCATTGATTGGTAGTATTGATCCCCCTGTAGAAAGTTTGTTGAATCATAGCCTCCGACATGTCATTGTTTGGGAACTCTTTCACCATAGTTCGGTACCTCTTCCATATTTCATGCAATGGCTCATAGGGTTCTTGTTTGAATGCTAGAATCTCATCCCTAAAAGTAGCCATATGCCCGGGAGAAAAGAACTAGGAAATAAATTTCTCGGCCAATTCATCCCATGTATGGATGAAATGGTTTGGCAGCCTTTCTAACCAATCCAAGGCTTTCCCCCGTAGAGAGAAAGGAAATAGCCTCAACCTTAAAGAATCCTCAGAGACGTTTGTCTGTTTACTCCCCCAGCAAGTGTCCACAAACCCTTTCAAGTGTTTGTACGCATTTTGATTCGGAGCCCCAGTGAAGAATCCCTGTTGCTCTAGCAATGTGAGCATAACATTTGTGATTTGGAAGTTTCCCACCCTAATGCGGGGCAGGACTATGGCACTTGCATACCCTTCATTCAGCAATACCCGGTGAGGAGCCACTCTTGGTGGATTTGGGGGTGGAACGGGAACGTTGTCTTGAGGCGGTCGGCCTCATCTATTTGCTTGAGGTTCAAGAGGAACCTCTTCAACTTGGTCATCTTCCACATCCACATCCCCCAAAGGCATGTTTCCAAGAGGATCATTATTGTTGGGAGCCATTGTTTCACCTACAATTGTTTCACTAAAAAGATTAGTATCACGGAAGGAAAAGAAGACAATTCACACACAAAATCAAATATATGGCTAAATCCATTTTTATGCTCCCTGGCAACGGCGCCAAAAATTGATCTCGTCCAAGTCACACCTCTATTCGAAGTTGTGAATCGGTCGATTGCAATAATAATACCCAACAAGGAGTCGGGATCGAATCCACAGTGAGCTGAGATGGGATTAGTGGTATATATTTGGATAAAGCACGTGAAGTATGTTTGTTGCTCTTCCACAAATATGGTTTTGTTTTTACTTCTAAAATTACGTTAAGGATTACAATTCTAAAGATATAAAACTAGATAATATTGTCTTTGGATGGTTTTCAATTATATAAAAATTCCTAGGGGTATGACCATCACCTAGGTGTTTGCCTAATGAGTTGTAAATTTTAAAGCTTGTTTTGTTGGTCGAGGTGTATTATAGCAATCAACACTCAATTACCCACTCAATACCTCTCGGTAAGAGAGTGATTTTGCCCAATTTGGCTTTCTTAAGTCCAAATGGGTATTGAACAAAACAGTTGATAAAATGCTCAAGTCGGGTTTTACTATCTCTAGGTTCAACCCTTTAATTGGGACTATCAGTCTCTTGATTTTATCCCAAATTCTTGTTAGCCAAGTTTTCCTATACTAAGTCTCTCTTTCTCAAGTAGAGACCAAATCAAATAGGCATAAACTAATGTTTGCAACCATTATTTCTACAATTAAAGGCAAGAACAAGGCTAAATAATAAACACCCAACCATAAACAAGCCATAAATCAAGCACCCATTAGGTTCACACACTAGGGTAGGGTCACAACCCTAGCTAAAATAGAGAAGAAAAGATGATAAAACTCATATTGCAAGATTAAAAGATAAAATTCCAATGTTAAATCACCAAAGTAAGCTAAAGTTGCCTAAAGGGGTAAGTAAAAATGGCTACATGACTTTCAATATTAAAAACTTGACCTAATTTCGTGAAAGTAGTCTATTTATACAAAGCTGGAATTTTCGGACGAAATTGCCCTATCGAAGGTTCTGCAGTCGCACAATTATATGTGTGGTCCATAATTCTCTTCAGATCTTGATATGAGTTGACTCTGTGGCCGCACAATTCTGGATTGCGGCCGCATCTCTCATGTTCTACGGTATGCACAATTTTGGGTGAGGCCATACTGGGCTCTTCTGCGGACCGCACATTTCTTGAGTGCGATCGCATATCTGTTTCTACGGCCGCACAATTATTGTGCGGTCCGCATTTCTTCTTGAGCTTGAAATGAAACTCTCTGAACTTTGGCTCTTACGTAGCTTCTGCGGCCGCACAATAATTGTGCGGTCCGCATTTTGCACTGGGGCTCTATTGATTTTCCTTCACATTCTGCGGCCGTAGAGAGAAATTTGCGGTCAGCAATTAAGCTTCTGTGCCTGATTTTTGTCCTTGTTCAGATCACTCCTCCTTGAGTTGGATTTCATCGTAGTGGCTCATTTTCCAACACTCCTGCAGATAAGCATATTTCATCAGTTTTCGGGAATACAATTAGACACTTTTGGATTAAAACGAAAGCTAAAAGGCGCTAATAAGTAGTCAAAAGTCCCACTTATCAATACCTCTACTATTGATTTGGTTATGATGGTGCGAGACTTTCTGAATTTGTTTCCTATAGACATGCCGGGCATGCCAACCGACATGGATATTGACTTCGGTATTGACTTGGTACCGGTCACTCATCCCATTTCTATTGCTCCGTATAGTATGGCACCAGCTGAGTTGAAGGAATTGAAAGGGTAGCTTCAGGAACTTCTTGATAAAGGGGTTTATTAGGCCTAGTGTGTCACCTTGGGGAGCACCGGTTCTGTTTGTGAAGAAGAAGGATGGTACTATGCCGATGTGCATCGACTATAGGCAGTTGAACAAAGTTACAATCAAAAACAAATATCCTTTGCCGCGTATTGATGGTCTATTTGACCAGCTTCAGGGAGCGAGGGTGTTCTCTAAGATTGATTTGAGGTCTGGATATCACCCGCTGATGATTCAGGACTCGGATATTCTTAAGACGGCATTCAGGACCCCTTATGGTCACTATGTGTTCCTTGTGATGTCTTTTGGGCTGACCAACGCCCCAACAACATTCATGCATTTGATGAACAGTGTATTTCAGCCATATCTCAACTAGTTTGTCATAGTATTCATTGATGATATCTTGGTGTACTCATGTAGCCAGGAGAATCATGCTCAGCATTTGAGGATTGTACTACAACGACTGAGGGAGGAGAAACTTTATGCCAAGTTCTCCAAGTGTGAGTTTTGACTTAGTTCGATAGCGTTCTTGGGGCACGTGATTTCTAGTGAGGGGATTGAGGTGGATCCAAAGAATATAGAGGCCGTTCCGAGTTGGCCCAGACTGTCCTTAACCACGGAGATTTGAAGTTTTCTTGGCTTGGCCAGTTATTATCGTCGCTTCTTGGAGGGTTTCTCGTCTATTACATTGCCTTTAACCAAATTGACCCAGAAGGGTGCTCCTTTCAGGTGGTCGGATGAGTGTGAGGAGAGATTTCAGAAGCTCAAGACTGCCTTGACCATAACTCTAGTTCTAGTTTTGCCTTCAGTGTCAGGCTCTTATACATTGTATTATGAAGCTTCTCGGATTGGTATTAGGTGTGTCTTGATGCATGGGGGTAGAGTGATTGCTTATGCTATGCGTCAATTGAAGTCTCATGAGAAGAACTACCATGTTCATGATTTGGAATTGGCTGCCACCGTGCATGCATTGAAGATTTGGAGGCATTATCTCTACTGTGTGTCTTGTGAGGTATTTACAGATCATCAGAGTCTCTAGCACTTGTTCAAACAAAAGGATCTAAACTTGAGGCAGCGGAGGTGGTTGGAGCTGCTAAAGGACTATGATATTACTATTCTGTATCATCATGGGAAGGCCAATGAGGTGGCCAATGCCTTGAGTAGAAATGCGGTGAGTATCGGTTTCCTTGCTTTCATTCTTGTTGGTGAGAGACCGTTTGCAATTGATGTTCAGGTCTTGGCCAACTAGTTCGTGAGATTAGATGTTTCGGAGCCCAGTTGGGTTCTAGCTTGTGTGGTTTCTCGGTCTTCCTTATATGATCGCATCAGAGAGCGCCAATATGATGATCCCCATTTGCTTATCCTTAAGGACATGGTTCAGCATGGTGATGCCAAGGATGTTACTATTGGGGATGATGGGGGTGTTGAGGATGCATAGTCGGATTTGTGTGCCTAATGTAGATGGACTACGTGAGTTGATTCTTGAGGAGGCCCATAATTCGCGGTATTCCATTCATTCGGGTGTCATGAATATGTACTAGGACTTGAGGCAGCACTGCTAGTGGAGGAGAATGAACAAGGATATAGTGGGGTTTGTATCTTGGTGCCTAAACTGTCAGCAGGTAAAGTATGAGCATCAAAGACCGGGCAGATTGCTTCAGAGACTTGAGATTTCGGAGTGGAAATGGGAGCGTATCACCATGGATTTTGTAGTTGGACTCCCTCTGACTTCAAGGAAGTTTGATGCTATTTGGGTGATAATGGATCGGTTTACCAAGTACGCGCACATCATTCCAGTTGGGACTACTTATTCTTCGGAGCGATTGGTGGAGATTTACATCCGCGAGATTGTTCGACTTCATAGTGTGCTTGTATCCATCATTTCAAATCGGGGCACGCAGTTTACATCGCAATTTTGGAGAGCCGTGCAATAAGACTTGGGCAGACAGGTTGAGTTAAGTACAACATTTCACCCTCAGATAGGCAAGTAGTCCGAGCGCACTATTCAAATATTGAAGGATATGCTACGCGCTTGTGTCATAGATTTTGGGGGTTCTTGGGATTAATTTCTGTCGATCGTAGAGTTTTCCTACAAAAATAGCTACCAATCGAGCATTCAGATGGCTCCGTATGAGGGTTTTTATGGGAGACATTGTTGGTCTCCGGTGGGATGGTTTGAGTCGGGTGAGGCTAGGCTATTGGGTACTGACTTGGTTCAGGATGCGTTGGACAAGCTTAAATTGATTTAGGATCGGATTCACACAGCGCAATCTAGACAAAAGAGTTACGCCGATCGGAAGATTCGCGATGTTGCTTACATTGTTTGGGAGAAGGTACTACTCAAGGTTTCACCCATGAAGGGTGTTATGAGGTTGGAAAAGAAGGGCAAGTTGAGCCCTCGGTATATTAGGCCATTTGAGGTGCTTAAGCAGATTGGAGAGGTGGCTTACAAGCTTGGCTTGCCGCCTAGTTTGTCGAGTGTTCATCCAATATTTCATGTTTCTATGCTCTGGAAGTATGTCGGCGATCCGTCTCATGTTTTGGATTTCAGCACGATTCAGTTGGATGGTGATTTGACTTATGATGCAGAGCCGGTGGCCATTTTGGATCGGCAGGTTTGAAAGTTGAGGTCAAAAGACATAGCTTCAGTGAAGGTGCAGTGGAGAGGTCAGCCAGTTGAGGATGCCACTTGGGAGACCGAGCGGTAGATACGGAGCAGATGTCCACGCCTATTTGAGACTTTAGGTATGTTACTAGACCCGTTAGAGGACGAACATTTGTTTAAGCGGGGGAGGATGTAACGACCCGACCTGGAAGTTAGTTCAGTTCTGGGGATGTTTGAAATAAGTTGAGACACTTAGTCTCAAGGTTGGAAGCTTAAGTTGAGAAGGTTGACCGGATGTTGACTTGTGTGTAAATGACTCCGGAATGGAGTTTTGATGGTTATGTTAGCTCCGTTGGGTGATTTTGGACTTAGGAGTGTGTCTGAATAGTGATTTGGAGGTCCATAGTTGAATTAGGCTTGAAATGGCGAAAGTTGGAAAATTAGAAGTTTAGGAAATTTAAAAGTTTGACCGAGAGTTGACTTTGTTGTTACCGAGCTTAGATTGGGGTTCCGGGAGTTGGAGTAGGCCCGTTGTATCATTTGTGACTTGTGTGCAAAATCTAATGTCAATCGAACTTGATTTGATAGGTTTCAGCATCGAATGTAGAAGTTGGAAGTTCATAAGTTTATTAAGCTTAAATCGATGCGCGATTCGTGGTTTAGCATTGTTTGATGTGATTTGACGCTTCAAGCGAGTTCGTATGATGATTTAGGACTTGTTGGTATGCTTGGTTGAGGTCCCAGGGGCCTCAGGTGGATTTCAGATGGTTAACGTAGTGAAATTTAGACTTGGGAGACTGCTGAAGCTTGCTGGTGTGGAGTGTCTGGTTTCCTTATATGCGATCGCGGGGGTTAGGTACGCGATCGCGAAGGGGTGTTGGCCACCGTTGGAATTTTTGCTCTATGCGTTCGCGAGCAGGGGTACACGATCGGATAGCTAGAGCAGTCAATGCATCGGGAACACATGGGAGGAGCCGCGTTCGCGAAGAGGAAAGGAAGAGGAGTTGGTCATGCACGTTTCTCTATGCGAACACATGGGTGTTTGTGCGATCGCGTGATGCGTGGGTCTGGAGAGGTAATTCATCGCGTTCGCGTTGACTTGTCCGCGTTCACGTATGGTCTGAGTTTGACAACTTAGGATTTGTTCTTCGCGATCGCGAAGCATTTCCGGATCGCGAAGATGGTACATCTGGGCAGACTTAAATATTTCAAAAATGAGGGTTTGAGCCTATTTCACAAATTTGATTTTGGGAGCTCGGTTGGACGGGATTCTTGGAGAGATTTTCAAGGGAGTGATTGGAGTAAGTGATCCTTACTTAGTTTTGGTTAAATTCCATGTTTATATCTTTGATTTCATCATTTAATTAGTGATTTGGGTTGAAAATTTGGGGAAAATTTAAGGAAAGTCCTTAGCGCAATTTTTGGGGATTTTATTGAGATTTTGGTATCGGATTTGAGTAATTTTGGTATGGGTGGACTCGTGGTTGAATAGGTGTTCGAATTTTATGACTTTTATAGTATTCCGATTTGTGGACCCGGGGGTTGACTTTTGAGTTGACTTTTTGACTTTTGATTAATAACTTAAGCATTTTCATATGGAATTGATTCCTAGGCTTTATTGATTCATGCCAGGATTTGGCTTATTATAGCGCTTGGGCTAGATTGGCCCCTGCGGAGTCTGCACATCCACAGTGGGCGCAGTTGCTAGCAATTTATTTATATTTGGGCTGGATCTGCCCTGGTTTTATTTGCATTTGGGCTAGATCTGCCCTTGGCTAGACCTGCCCTGTTATGTGTTGAGTTTTATTGGAAAATCTGAAAGCATGTCTAAATTCTTGTACCGTTACTTGTAGATTATGAATTTCTAATATACCACTGTCATATTTTTGTATAACTTTCCGTATTGTTAATGCTCTGTGTGTGTGTGTGGGGGGGGGGGGGGTAACACCCGGACCCATTACTACTTTCAGTCCAAAGGTTAGATTTGTTACTTAATGAGTTGGTTGTACTCACGCTACTCCCTGCACCTCCTGTGCAGATCTATGTGTTTCCGGTCACGGTGGGTGCTGATTCACAGAGTTCAGACATTCGGAGATAATCGAGGTAGCTGCTTTAGCGTCCACAGGCCTTGGCTCTCCTTCTCCATCTTTCAGTTATTTATTCAGTTCTACTTTCCAGACAATGTACCAGACTATGTCATTATGTAGATGCTTATGTACTCAGTGACACCCCGATTTCTGGGAAAACTTATGTATTGAGTTATGATATTCTATTCAGTTTTATGAAATTTTTATTTATTTAAACTATTTTAGTATATTTCAAAGTTGAAAGTATTGGAAATGTCTGAGTAGTCAGCTTTCCTAGTACCATGATAGATTCCATCACGACAAGTTGGATTTTGGGTCATAACAATAATTGTTTTCTAGTGTATCACTAAATAATATGTGGATGATGTAAGCTAGAATATGGTCCTTAAGTGAATGACATGATTCCTAAAGGGAGTACTTATCCTTAAAGAATATGAGTGCCATCAAGGTTGCATTAATAACGATGTGTTGAAGGTCTACGAGTTGTGGTAATTTTATAATGATAAGAATTTCTGAATAAAAAAAGAAAACAAAATGAAAACAAACGGACTAGATGTTCATATATCGATGGTCAGGGCATGTCACAAACTTGGTAATAGTGGGAATTGAATATCTTTCCACGAAGTGGATTCATTAGTTGTGTGAGTAGTAAGTTGAAATTTGAAGGCTCTTCCGTTGTGGTCGCCATAAATACACGGAGATAAACCATATGTCATGGGTACCAATAGGATAAGATAATATCATGATAAAATCATAGAGGAATGAAGAAAGGTACTAGACCAATACAGATGACTTTAAGTTGAAAGAATCTTGATGGAGGGATGGTGTTTGTGAATAACATATGTAAGATGAGGGTTGATATTGAAATTTTGCTTATGAGAATGATTAGAAAATGGAATCTTCACCCATAAACAAAATTCTTTAGTATGAATTTGGTCAAAAAGTTTGAAAATGGAGAACAAGTATGTAACGTCATTTCAAATGTTATGGTGAAACCTTAATTCTAGAGGAATTACATGGAATGTAGGGATGGAAATAAGTGTATAAGATATCAAGAATACAATTGTTATTTGAATGAACAATGCCAAGAACATGGGTTAAGAAACATGATGTGGTGTCCTTATAAAAGAATCACCAACGAAAGGTGTAATGAGGCTCAGATGGTAAAGCATACTTCGTGGAGGTTGTATGAGATTTCTAGAAAGAGTGGGGACCACACATGATTTTACATTATAACTGAAACTACCTTTAGTGGATTTGATCATATAATTGCCTAACTACGAGAGTATATAAACGACGAGGCACGTGCGATTCATGCGGTGAAAGAGGTAATAACCTTAGAGGCAGTGCTTTCTTTTGATCTCTACAAATAGGTTCACGTATTGAGAATGATAGTCTCATTTACGAGGGAGAATCGGTTGAGACTCATGTGATGTAAGTTTGTGGGTTGAAAAATATAGTCATAAATCCAGTAAAAGTATTATCGAATTATGATGTTGAGAAGGCCACTTGGAGTGTCGATGAGAGATGTGAAAATCCGATGCCCTCACTTGTTCATGACCGCAAGTATGAATGTGTCTTACCATTTTCTTTTAATTTGATGTGTATCATGCTTATTCCGCGAAGCGAGTGGGTAAATTGTTTATCTTGCTTATGAGTTGAGATTCAGTACATAACTGATGTAATTGATTCACGTATTGCCTATGGTGGCTAGGCATGTCTCAGGATATATATACCTTATTATTGTAATGTTGGGAGTGTTTAAGAGATCCCTCACATGTCATTTTGCCACGAATCATTGAGATAAATGAGTTACTAATTTAAGAGGATATTTTTATTTCTATACTTGATGAACAACTCTGGAAGTTGAGGAGAAAAAAGAGATACCATCGGTTAAGGTGTTATGTCAGAGTCAAGATATTGAAGAAGCAACATGAGAAGCGTAGGATGACATGAAAAAAATATATCCTTATCTATTTCAATAAGATGGAGGCTAGGCTTGAATAGTATACATATGTGTCTTATATTTCCTTTCGAGACTTGAATTGTAATCAGTTGTATTTGGTAGAGTGTATTAAACTTTTGTTGTTATATAAAGGTGCATTGTGTTAAATGCGAGCCGTATGGGGTCGCCGTGCTTTATGTATATAATATACGTATGGTTGGCTGACAGGTGGATACTTTTGAATGGTCCTATTTATAAAGAAGACTTTGTCGATTGTTTATGAGAATTTGGAGAGTTGGCCAAAAAGGATGAATAATAAGAGATCATTTGGCACAAAGGTCTAGAAGGGTTATGGTTGTATATTTGAACTTGATTACAGCTTCGTCTTGACATTCGAGGACGAATGTTTCTAAGTGGGGGAGATTGTAAAACCTAGAAATTTTTCTAACAAGATTAAGCCGAACTCGAGCTGTCACGACCCAAAATCCAATTAGTTGTGATGACACCTAATCCAACCCGCTAGGTAATCCAATTAACAACTATCCAATCTAATAAGATTTATTGAGACATATGAATGATAAAAATAACTGAGCCTGTATACATTTCCCAAGGACTGGTAGTACAAATCATGAGCTTCTAAGATTTAGAGTTTACAAAGCTAGTATGAAATAAATATATCATCTGTCTGAATGTACATAAACAGATTTTCATAAGTCTAGAGCTACCATGAACAAGAGGAAGTTGTAACTGGAATGCAGGTACATCTTCAATGCTAGCTTCTGTCATACACAACAACATTAGCATCCAAAATCTGCACGCAAGGTGCAGAAGTGTAGTATGAGTACAACCGACCCCATGTACTCAATAAGTAACAAACCTAACCTTAGGTTGAAAGTAGTGACGAGTTGGGACAAAGGTCATAGCCCAACACAAATAGCCAAACACAACTCATAACAATATAATAAAAGTGGAACAGGAAATAACTCAGAGATATAATATTCAGCTCGTTCACAGTTCCGGAAAATAGGCATGCTTTTCAAGTACAACAGTGAAAGCCCAAATCTTTTACCGAAACCACCAAAATATGAGTAAGTTTGTAAAATCGTGATTTTCTTTCAACAACTTTTCAACAGGTAAATGTTTCGTTATCAAATGGCATGAGGAAAGTACATCTATATGCCTATATGTCAATGTGTATGAGATGTCATGAATTACGTGATACCGTACAACTTGAGAAAAATGCATCTCTATTCCTACATGTCAAGTGCGTATGTCAAATACGATACAACATAGTGAACAACCATATGCATGCTCTCGGAGTATCAATCCACTCATTCCTCCAAGTCACTCAGTCCTCATAGTCACTCAATCCTCCCAATCGCTCGACACTTGCACTTGTACTCAGTAGGTACCTACGCTCACTATGGGTGTGCAGACTCCAGAGGGGCTCCTTCAGCCCAAGCACTATAATAAGCCAATCCTGGCATAAATCATAATAAAATGCTGCGGCGTGCAGCCCGCTCCCATAAATATCACTCACAAACAGGCCCTCAGCCTCACTCAGTCATCGATCTCTCCAGTCTCTTGGGCTCACAATGTCATGAAAATCAGCACAAAAATGATAATATGATGTATCAATAAATAGCAACAGAGACTGAGATATGATATGCAAATGAATGAGTATGACTGAGTATGTAACTGCAATTTAAGCAAATAACTCCACAACAGATATGACCTTGGTGGGTCCTAACAGAATCAACATATAGACTAAATATGGTTTCTAACATGAATCACAGCTCAATTACTCTAACACGTAGAAATCTCATGGATAAAAATAGATTAGCTAATTACGCAGTACCATAGAAATAACTGAGTCATAATTCATAAGGTGCATGCCCACACGCCCATCACCTAGCATGTGCGTCAATTCAACACCTAAACATATATCTTGTATATTCAGGGGTTCATACCCTCAGCACCAAGTTTAGAAGTGTTACTTATCTCAAACAAGCCAAATCTAATACCGAGCAAGCCAAACGATGCTCCAAAATGACATCTCGCGCGTACCGACCTCCGAACGTCTCGAAACTAGCCAAAAGCAACTCGAATACATCAAATAAAGCCTAAGGAAACAATTACAATTGAAAAAGGTCAAATCTTTACTCAAAAGCCCAAAATCAACCAAAACGTCAGTCTTGGACCCGCACCTCAGAATCCGACAAAACTCACAAAATACGACAATCCATTCAATTACGATTCCAACCATACTAGTTTCATTCAAATCCAACTCCAAATCGGTGTTCAAAACTCAAGAATTCGCTTTATAAAGCTTTAGTCAAAAACCCCTAATTTTTCTTTTGAAACCCTCGATCAAACACCAAAAACAAAGGTAGATTCATGATATAAAATCAAAAATGAGTAGAGGACACTTACCTCAATTCACATGGTGAAAACTGCTTCAAATATTCCCTCAATACGGGCTCCATAACTCCAAATATGTAAAAATGGTCGAAACCCCTGTAATAGAGTACTTTATAATACTGCTCCAGCAACACCCTTCGCAAACGTGGGAAGACCATTCTGTTCGCGATGAACAAAATCACACCGCCAAAAAAATGACTCTACGCTTTCACGGCATAGTCCACGCAAACACGATGCACAATAGAACCAACCCTTCGCAAACGCGAAGATATTTCCTCCAGCCCCTCAACTACAACTCTTTGCGAACGCGACACCTCATCGCGAACGCGGATCACAATCAGCTTATCTTTCGCGAACGCGTTCCATTTATCACGTCCGCGAAGAACAAATATGCAGTAGACCAAATTACACTTCGCGATCGTGGCTGGACCTTCGCAATCGCGAAGAACACCAGAAGCAACAGGTAACATCAGAAACCGGCAATAACAACATATCCCAAAATGGTCCGAAATCCGTTCGAAACTCACCCATGCCCCTCGGGACCCTGTCCGAACATACCAACAAGTCTCATAACATAACACGGACTTACTCAAGGCCTCAAATCACACATAACAATGTCAAAACCACGAATCGAACTAAATAAACTTTCAACTTCCAAATCTCGTACCGGACCATATCAAATCAACTCAGAATGACCTCAAATTTTGCATATAAGTCCCAAATGACATAACAAAGCTATTCCAACTTCCGTAACCAAAATCTAAATCCGATATCATCAAAGTCAACTTACGGTCAAACTCATGAACTTTCCAATCCTTCAAATTTTTAATTTTCGCCAATTAGTGCTGAATCCTTCTAGAAATATCCAAATGCAAATCTGGGTATATACCCAAGTCCAAAATCACTATCCGGATCTAATAGAACCCTCAAAACTCCGTTACGGGGTCAAATTCATAAAAGTCAAACTTGGTCAACTCTTCCAACTTAAAGCCTCAACGATGAAATTCATATCTTCCAAATCGATTCCAAATATCTTGAAAACTAATCCGACGATTCATACAAGTTATAATATATCATACTGAGCTACTCATATCCTCAAAATACCGAGCAAAGTTCAAAAGCTCAAAACGACCTGTCGGGTTATTATACGAGCTTAAGAGAATATTTTGCGATACCTCGAAGTGCTTACGAACCCACACGAGGGTATCAGGATCATTAAAATACTTGGACATGAATATTATGAGGGTTGAAGGTCACTAAGTTGCATGAATAAAGGCATATCTTGAAATAATGGAGAAAAGAGGGAAGAAGGAAACCCAGCAAGCTTGCGTAGCCTACGCAGGCTGCATAGGCAAAATCAGCATGGAAGTGAAGGGGAGGGCTTAAGCTGCGTAGGCTACACAAGCCTATATAGCCAATATGCGTAGGCTACGCAGCCTGCATAGCCAATCTGCATATGCTACACAGCTCATTTTCTATAAAATAAGGGAGGTTCGGGGAGAGAGAAAAAGATAACATGTTTTGCTAAGTTTTGGGCTCTAGAGAGAATGTGGAGCATCCTCAACCCAAATACACATCAAAGGTGAGTTTTATGATATTTTTATAATGGATTAACACTAGTTAATGGTAGTATTAACATCTACATAGATTGAAAGGGTTCAAGTTAGGGTTTGAGCTACAAGAGGTAAATTCTCTACCGTAGACTTAAATACAACTATATATTAAGTATTTGGAATATATTGTGAAGTAGAACGTACCAATTGGTTGAAGAATTATGCTAGTCCTTGAAATGGGTATTGTGAGTTAGGGTTCTTGAATGGAGCAGAAGATTTATTATGAATTTTTGAATCTTGTTAGGATGGTTGTTAATTCTAGTGCTTCAATAGCTTAATAATGATTAAGTATTGAATCATATAACCTAGATTGGGGCTTAATGGCTAAGGATGAAATCTATTAAGGATAAAATAGATATGTTTGGGTGAATTGGGCTTGTTGAAGACTTACAGTCAACTTGTTAACCTTAAATGGGTATCGACATATATATTTGGAAAGGTTTTGATGTCTTGGGATGTCTAATGTAGATATTGGCTTGTTGGCGACGTTTGAGAGTTCTAAATGAATTGGAGCGTCATACTATTATTTGAAGCTCGGACTTGAAGTAAGTTGATTAAAACTTACTGTTCTTGAGGGATTTCCACTAAAATCATATTTGAGTTATTACATGAGTTTGTTTGTAAATGTGCATCCGTACTTGTGGGGACAAGCGGGAAAGGATGTCACCATGTATTTTGAGTTTTGTTGCATAAAGAATGTCTTGTTATTTTTAATTGAGAAATTCTATTTTTAAAGATTTGAAGGTAAATGACGCTTGAGGAAAATGTTATAATTTTTATTTAAACTTATGTATTGGAAAGAATTTAAAACATTTGAGTGATAAAGATGCATTTTATGAAAAGTATTTCTTTTGAAACTTGATTAATGAATAACACTCATCGTATCTTTGAATGATGGATGTTAAATTGCTAAAGACTTTAATATGAAAAAGATTATATAGTTGATTGTTTTATTCAAATGGTTTAGTTTGGAAAATGAGATATGATTTGATAAAAATAGATCATTTTTAGGCTACTATGCTATGAATCTATTTTTAGAGATATCAAATGTTCTGGGAGTTACTAGTGGAGACCACCGATATTGGTTCGAATGTTGAGTTCATTTCCATGGAACTACATGTGCCGGTGTAGGGACACATTACAAGGCTTAGCCAAGGTTTGTAGGATAAAGTTCCCCATTGAGAGGGCAAATGATTATTAATTAAAGTAGTGAGGTTAAGTCGACTTGTACGGCACTACGGGAAGCCGCCCAGACAAGTAGGGTCAAATACTTATTGCTAGGTCGATCACCTAGTAGTTGTTTATTATGTCGGTGTCGGTATAGTACCCCCGGTAAAAAGTTAAGAGATAATTTTGTTATGTTTAGGCATAAGGAGCCGAAAGTGATTTCAATGACTTAATGATTTTTGAAATGGTTTTGTATGATTTGTATTAGAATCATGGATTTATATAAATGTTTTAAAAGTTTGTATTATGATTTATATTTTTCTAGTATTTTCATTTAAAATGATAAAGAGCATGAATTGATATAATTTTCATCATTTTATATCGAATGTTAGTTGCATTATTTTGTTTAAGCCTTATCCTAGGAACTTGAGTTAGAGAGAGTCTATGACACTTATTGAGTACCGTCGTGGTGTACTCAACCCTCAAAGGCCCAACTCAAGGGTCCCACTTACTTTATATGTTTCAGGAGGGGGTATGGTACATGATGAGCGGATGATCCTAGGATGACTCTCTTTCCGAGTTGCATGGTGAGGCACCACTTCTATTTCGTGGTAGCTGTCATGTTGATTCTTTACTCTCTGTTGGTCGGGATTGTCCCAAATGTTTATTTTATTTTTATGTCATAGAGATTCCATGGACTATTAATATTCTTTTGGGGTTGTAATTGATGGTCATTCATATAACATGAAATGAAAGAAATATTTTTATCCTTATGTATTTTCAATTATTAAAAATGATGTATTTAAAGGTTATACTTCATGTATGGTTTTAATCATTTAAAATGATTATGTTTTCAAAAAGGCTTTCGCATGCATCTTTTAGTCATATAGATGGATATTCTAGTATGGGTTGGTTCGTCCGGGTTGGGTAGTATGTCGGGTGCTGGTCACGTGGTTTTGGGTCGTGACAACATCATCATCAAGTTGCTCCCCCTGCTCAATAAGATCATCAGGTGTTGCTTGATAAGTGTGAATTTTGACTACTTATTAGCGCCCTTTTGATTTTGTTTTAGTCCAAAAGCGCTTAATTGTATTCCCGAAAACTGATGAAATGTGCTTAATTGCAGGAATATTGGAAGATGAGCTCCCGAGATAAAATCCAACTCAAGAAGGAGTAATCTGAACTCAAGGACAAAAACAGGAACAAAAACCCAGAAGTGCAAACCGCAGAATATTATCTGTGGCCGCAGGTTGTGAAGAATCTTCCATCAGAGAATGTTGCAAAGTGCGGTCCGCACATGAAGTGTGCAAACGCAGAAGCTGGGTCAAAGCAAAAGTTCAGAGAATCTGCATCTCAAGTCCACCAAAAGTGTGGACCGCACAATTATTGTGCAACCGCCGAAGAAGAGCTATGCGGCCGCAATCACATTTGTGCAGACCACAGAGGAACAAGGTGCGTCCGCACTTACAATTGTGTGGACCGTAGAAAGAGTGCAGTGTGACCGCAGATCAGAATTTTGCGTCCGTAGATTTCCAATCTTGTCAAGCTGAAGCAAAGTGCGGACCACACATGGAATTGTGCGCCGCAGAACCTCCGAAAGGGCATTTTTGTCCGAAAATTCCAGCCCTGTATAAATAGAAGAGTTTCACTTTTTTAGGTTAAAACTTTTGACATCAACTGCTACAGTAGACGATTCCTTTTACTCTTTTTAGTAGTTTTTGCTATTTTGAGTTTTTTGAACATAAAGTTTATCAATTTAATTAGCAATATGGGTTTAATTATCATCTCTTTTTCTTTTTTCTTCCAATTTAACCATGCGTAGCTAGATTTTTACTAGGGTTGTAACCCAACCCTAGTGTGTAAACTTAATGGGTGTTTGATTTATTGCTTGTTTATGGTTGGGTGTTTAATATTTAGCCTTGTTCTTGCTTTTATTTGAAGAATTAATGGTTGCAAACATTAGTTCATGCCTATTTGACTTGGTCTTTACTTGAGAAAGAGAGACTTAGTATAGGAAAACTTGGCTAACAAGAAATTGTGTCAATCGAGAGATTGATAAGCCCTATTAAAGGGTTGAACCTAGCGATAGTAAAACCCAACTTGAGCTTTTATTCAACCGTTTTGTTCAATACCCATTTGGACTTGAGAAAGCGAAATTGGAAAAAATCACTCTCTGACCGAGAGGTATTGAGTGGGTAACCGAGTGTTGATAGCTATAATACACCCCGACTAATAAAACAAGCTTTAAAGTTTACAACCCATTAGGAAAGAACCTAGCTAAAGATCATAGCCTTAGGCTTTTTATATCATTTGAAAAATAACAGAAATAATTTCCTAGTTTCAGTCTTTAAATTGCAATCGTAGTGTAATTTAGGTTTTTAAACAACCAAACTTTGTGGAAGTGCAAATTTAGATATACAAACTCACATGCTAAGATATATATTACTAACTCCCATTCATATAACTCCCTGCGAAATTCTACCCCGACTCTTGTTGGGTGTTACTATTGCCTCGACCGTTTTCATAACCTTGAATAAAGGAGTGAAATTGTACGAGATCAATTTTTTGCGCCGTTGTAGGGGAGCTAAAAACGGTGTTAGCTATATATTTAGGTGTGTTTTTGGGATATCTTCTTGTCCTTCCTTATTACTAATGTGTGAGTATTGTAGGTGGAATCTTGGCAAACAACGATCTGAGAAACATAGCCGTGGGGGATGTGGATGTTGAGGATGATCAAATGGATGAGGTCCCTCTTGAACCTCAGGCCAATAGATGAGGCCGACCACCTCAAGACAATGTACCCGCTCCACCTCCACCTCCCCCACGAGCGGCTCCACACCAGGTGTTGTCGAATGAAGGGTATGCAAGTGCTATAGTCCCTCCCCGAATTAGGGCGGGCAACTTCCAAATAACTATCGTAATGCTCACTTTGCTCGAGCAACGAGTGTTCTTCACCGGTGCACCGGGTCAAAATGCATAAAAACATTTGAAGGGGTTCATAGATACATGCCGGGGGAGAAAATAAACAAATGTCTTCAAGGATGCTTTGAGGCTAAAGATTTTTCCATTATCTCTACAGGGGAAAGCTTTAGATTGGTTGGAACGTTTGCCAAATCATTCCATTCATACTTGGGATGAACTAGAGGAGAAATTTATCTCTAAGTACTTCTCTACTAGGCACATGGCTATTCTTCGGGATAAAATTCTAGCATTCAAGCAAGAGCCCAATGAACCACTACACGAGATATGGGAAAGATATAGAACAATGGTGAAAGAGTGCCCCAACAATTATATAACGGAGAACATGATTCAACAAACTTTATATCTGGGGATCAATACAACCAACCAATGTGTAGTGAATCAACTTGCCGGTGGGAACTTCATCACTACGCCTTATGCGAAGGCGTGTGATATCATGGATGATAAGGCGGATACTTCTTCGGCATGGCAATCTCGAGCTAATGTTTCACAAGGTGACTCTAATGTGATTCACCTTCACAAAGAGTTGCATGATCATGGACAAGCCATAGCCGAGTTGATTACCACCATGAACCAATTGAAAAAGGCTCAACTTCAACAAGTGCAAAACCCAAGGCAAGTTAATGCAATGGAGGGGGAAAATATGATGGCGAACAAGCGAAGAACAAGAAGTCCACAAGTGCAATAAATAGTGGATAATTTTGTGCAAGATGATAGTGGATTTGCTCAAGATGAATCTTACAATGACCAAGAAGAGGAGGTCCAATATGTGAACAATTTTCAAGGGTAAAGAAACAACTTCCAAGGCCCTAGTCAACAACAATGGAGACCTTCAAACAATCAAGGCAATTGGAATTCTCAAAATCAAGGTAATTAGAGTGGTGGAAACAATCAAGGCAATTGGAGTGGAAGCAATAACTAAGGGAATTAGTATAACAATAATAACCAGGGCAATTGGGGAGGCAACAACCAGGGCGGGTGGAACAACAATCAAGGAAATCGGGGGTCGGGTTTTCAAAAGCCCCCGCTGTCTCAACAACCGAATAACCCACCCCCTTATCTTTCACATAGTCCTAGTTCTTCCAACAATAAAATGGGCCGTATTGAGAACATGTTCAAACAAATGATGGAGAAGAATGCCAATTCCGATGCCCAACTTGCTTCACAGAACACATCGATCCGCAATCTAGAGGTGCAAATGGGTCAAATCTCTCAAACTCTAAATTTTTGTCCTAAGGAGGCACTACCAAGTGACACAGTGGTGAACCCGAAGGGTGGGAACAATATAGGGCATACCATGGACGTTACTACAAGAAGAGGAAGAGATAGGAATGTACCCACCTCAAGTCAAAGGCAACTTGTGGATGATGAGAAAGTGGTAGAAGAAGAGGAGATCCCAACCAATGTAGTTCAAGCTAATGATAAAGTGCGGATTGATATTGATGACACGATGGACGAGACTCAAGAGGAAGTGAACCCGTCTATGGAGCATGTAATTCACATACCGGAACCGGTAGTGCAAAAGGCTAAGGCACCATTGCCTAAGCCACCTCCTCCATATCCTCAAAGGCTCGCCAAGAAAAATGGCGAGAATCAATTTAAAACATTCATTGATATGATGAAGAGTCTCTCGATAAATGTGCCATTAGTTGAAGACTTGGAGCAAATGCCCGGATATGCAAAGTTTATGAAGGACTTGGTAACAAAGAAGCGATCGATGAATTTTGAAACTATCAAAGTCACTCACCAAGTGAGTGCAACTATGCATTCGATGGCTCCTAAGTTGGAAGATCCCGACGCTTTCACAATCCCTTGCACATTGGAAGTGCTGAGTTTGCCAAAGCTCTTTGTGATCTTGGGGCAAGTATCAATTTGATGCCCCATTCTGTTTTCAAGACATTGAGAATTGGGCAACCAAGACCCATATCTATGAGATTACAAATGGCCGATCGTACAATAAAGAGATCGTTGGGGGTGATTGAGGATGTATTGGTTCTAGTTGACATATCATTCTCCTGGCAGATTTTGTTATTCTTAATTGTGAAGTGGACTATAATGTCCTGATTATTCTTGGTAGACCTTTCCTTGCTACGGGGAAGGCTCTTATTTATATGGAAGCCGGAGAACTTACTTTCCGGGTGGGTGATGAAAAGGTAGTGTTCCAGGTGTGCAAATCTATGAGGCAACCGAATAGCAATGAAGTGTGTTCGTTCGTGGACTTGGTGACCAATGTAATTATTGATGATACAACTGCCACGATTAATGTGGTGGACTTGTTGGAGGCCGTACAACTATGCACCTCGAAAGCTTTCCTTGGATCTTGAGAACAGGAAAACTCCTCCTACAAAGCCTTCAACTGAAGAGCCCCCTCTCTTGGAGTTGAAGCCATTGCCTCCACATCTCAAGTACGAATTCCTTGCCCCTTGTTCTACTTTACTGGTTATTCTTTCCTCTTGTTTGACTAATGTGCAGGTTGACTCCACATTAGCGGTGCTCCACAAGAGAAAGAAAGCTATTGGGTGGACTTTGGCGGATATTCAGGGAATAAGCCCTGCATTTTGCATGCACAAGATTAACTTGGAGAAAGATTCCAAACCCTCTATAGAACATAAAAGGAAACTCAATGAAGCTATGCAAGACGTGGTCAAAAAGGAGATCATCAAGTGGTTAGATGCCGGGGTGGTCTACCCCATTTCCGACAGTTCGTGGACTTCTCCGGTGCAATGTGTCCCTAAGAAGGGGGCATAACTGTGGTCACCAATGAAAAGAACGAGTTAATTCCAACAAGAACGATGACTGGGTGGAGAGTGTGTATGGATTATCAGAAGCTAAACAAAGTGACAAGGAAAGACCATTTCCCACTCCCCTTTCTTGACCAAATGCTCGATAGGTTGACCGACTGTGCTTTATATTGCTTTCTAGAAGGATGTTCGAGCTACAACCAAATCCTTATTGCCTTGGAAGATCAAGAGAAAACAACTTTCACTTGTCCCTATGGCACTTTAGCTTTCAAGCGGATGCCATTTGGCTTATGCAATGCACCGCCAATATTTCAACGGTGTATGATGGCGATCTTTATGGATAATGTCGAGGACTACCTTGAAGTCTTCATGGATGAATTTTTGGTAGTCGGGGATTTCTTTGATGATTGCTTGGCAAATTTGGATAAAGTATTGGCAACGTGTGAAGAAATGAACTTGGTGTTGAATTGGGAGAAATGCCATTTCATGATCTAGGAGGGCATTGTCCTTGGCCATAAAATTTCAAAGAAGGGCTTTGAAGTCGACAAGGCGAATATAGAGATGATTTCTAAACCTCCACCTCCAAAATCAGCGAAAGGCGTGGGAAGTTTCTTAGGTCACTCGGGGTTCTACCGACGCTTCATAAAGGATTTTTCCAAAGTGGTGAACCCCTTGTGCAAGCTTTTAGAGAAAGATGCTAAGTTTCACTTCAATGATAATTGCATGAGAGCCTTTGAATTGCTAAAGTTCAAGTTGGCAACAACTCCCATTATCACCGCTCCTAATTGGAGTATTCCTTTTGAGCTCATGTGCGATGCTAGTGATGTACCGGTTGGAGCAGTTTTGGGGCAATGTATCAACAAGATTTTTCATCCGGTCTACTATGCTAGTAAGACCATGAATGATGCCCAAGTAAATTACACCGTTACTAAAAAGAGCTCCTTGCCATTGTGTTTGCAATTGAGAAGTTTCACCCATACTTGATGGGTGCAAAGGTTATTATTTATACGGATCATGCGGCACTTCGCTATCTTATGACCAAGAAATATTCAAAAGCTAGGTGGATGAGATGGGTGCTATTGTTGTAATAGTTTGATATTGACATTCAAGATCGAAAAGGGAGTGAAAATCAAGTGGCATACCACTTGTCTCGTTTGGAGGAGGAGGGGAGGCCGCGTGATGGCCTTGAAATCAATGACTCCTTCCCCGATGAGAAACGCTTGGCCATTTCAATGAAGGAGGTGCCATGGTTCGCCGATCTAGCAAACTTCCTAGTATGTGAATCATCCCGGATGAGTTCTCTTCAAATTAAAGGAAGAAGCTCAAACGGGATTGTCAAGATTATTATTGGGACAACCTCTTCCGGATTTGCACAGATGGGGTAATTAAAAGATGTGTACCAGATGAAGAGCAAAATGTTATTCTTGAGGCTTGCCATTCTTCGCCTTATAGTGGTCACCATGGCGGAGCAAGAACGACGACTAAAGTGCTAAATTGTGGTTTCTATTGGCCCACTCTCTACAAAGATGCAAGTGATATGGTGAAAAGATGTGATGAATGCCAACGGGCCGGTGGAATCTCGAAGTAGGATAAAATGCCTCTCACTACCATTTTCGAGATTGATATCTTTGACATGTGGGGTATTGACTTCATGGGTCCTTTTGTGAGTTCTTGTGGAAAGACCCACATCTTGGGTTGATTATGTGTCTAAATGGGTTGAGGTTGTTGCTCTACCCAACAATGAAGCAAGGAGTGTGGTGGCATTCTTGAAGAAGAATATTTTCATAAGATTTGGTACTCCGCGGGCTATCATAAGCGATGGGGGGTCACATTTTTGCAACAAGGCGTTTGACACGTTTCTTAGTAAGTATGGTGTCACTTATAAAGTTACGACTCCCTATCATCCTCAAGCTAGTGGTCAAGTGAAAGTCTCCAACCGGGAGATAAAGAGTATCTTGTCACAACAGTGAATGCTAACCGGACAGATTGGTAAAAGAAGCTTGATGATGCACTATGGGCCTATCAGATTGATTTCAAAACTCCTATTGGGATGTCTCCATACCGGTTGGTGTTTGGCAAATCTTGTCATCTTCCGGTGGAACTTGAGCACAAAGCCATGTGGGCTTTAAAGAAGTTGAATCTTGATTGGGATGCAACTGCTAACTTGCAGGTTGCACATTTGAATGAATTGGATGAATTCTGGTATCATGCATATGCAAGTTCATACTTGTACAAAGAGAGAATGGAGTACCTTCATGACAAATACATCCGAAACAAGGAGTTCAAGCTGGGCTATCTTGTTTTGTTGTTCAACTCACGATTGAAGATGTTTCCCGAAAAGCTGAAATCCAAATGGAGTGGTCCCTTTGAAATTGTGGGTGTGACACCTTTTGGTGCATTGGACTTGAAGAACAAACATAATGAGGTATTCCGAGTCAATGGTCACCGGGTGAAGCATTATTTGGGACAAGCTAATGATGGCCACGTGGTGGCAGTTATTCATTTGAAGTGATGGTAATATGCGTCGTCTCGCGACGTTAAATCAGGCGCTTCTTGGGAGGCAACCCATGTTTTCTTTTTCTTTTTTCTTTTTTCTTTTGTAGATAGGTGTTAATTTGTGCTAGCTGGATATGAAGTGTGTTGCAGGAATGAGTGTGCTTTACAGGAACTGTGCTAAAAAATTGGCTAAGTGTGGAAAACATGCGGACCGCACAATTTTGAATGCTACAACGGAAGGCAACTGCGGCCGCATAATTCTTGTGCGGATCGCACAAATTGAGATGGGAAATTGCAAACTCTTTGAAGTTTGGTCTAATCAGAGAAATGGCCAATCTGCGGCCGCACATCGAATTATGCGATCTGTAGTCAAAATCTGCGGTCGCACCTCAAATTGTGCGGACTGCAGGTCAACAAAGGCTATTGAGCCTCCAGGTAACAGAGTGCGGACCGCAGAAGGAATACTATGGCCGCACTCCTCCTTTGTTTCCCAAGTCTGCCTGTAAGTATAAATAGTAGCCTAAGGCTACTGTACTTAGTTTTTTCCCACTCTGAGCACTCTAAATTCTAAAACTTGAAAATCATCTGTTCATTCATCTTCCACACTCCCTACTTATCTGTGATCACTTAGTTGCACTCCTTCATATCTGGTATGCCTAACTTCTCATAGAATTTTTCAAATTTTAGTTAAATTTATAATTTGTTACATAGTTTAAGGCCATTTGTCAATAGATTTCAATTTTACTACCATGTGGGGTTTAATCTATGTTGGGTCAGCTACTAATTGCTTTATAGGTACTGGGTAAATTAATTTGCATGCTTAATTGTTAATATCATGTCAATTGTTGAAAATTTTTGTAAACCCTAGGAGTCTGATCGACTTTGGTTTGAAACCTACGACCGCACTTGAAATTGTGCGGACAGCAAAAATTCCACCGCGGCCACACAAAACATTGTGCGGTCCGCAGAAGTAGAGAATAGGGTTCTTTGATCAAGCATGATTCTGCGGCCGCACTTGAAATGGTGCGGACCGCAGAAATTCCACCGCGGCCACAGAAAAGTGTGTGCGGCCGCAGATCAGACCAATATCTGTCGTCAGAGAGTTGGTACTTTTTTGGAATTCTAATGTGCAGCCGCAATGAGAAATGTGCCAACCGCACTTCTATTCTGCGGTCGCACATAAAATTGTGCAGACCGCAGTTCCATTTCTGCGGCCGCAAGTTCAAGTTGTGCGATCCGCACATCCCAGTCTGCGGCCGCACTTCCCCACCATGCACTCATGTTCTACACTGTGATATACTGTCTGTGTGCAATTGAATTACAATTAACTTATGATGTTACTTGTTACCAAAAATGGTTAGATCTCGTGGCTGCGGTGACACTTCAAATGGGAGGGGTGAACCTTCCAGAGGCCGAGCCAAAAGCACTTTACCTCTTGCCCTCCAGAAGATAATCACCAAAGAAACTAAAGAAAGCTGAGGAAGACAGCCCGAGCCCTCCGAATCTAGTTTATATGCCCCATCTCAGAAGCATCGGAGGGCGACTCAGTGCAAGAGCAGCCTGCAGTCCAATCACTGCCACAACAACCACAGGGAAGGTATCAACTTTGGGACGAGCCTTCCTTCTCACATAGCACTTCCGAGGGTTCGGAGAGTGCAAGTCAGGCTTCAGAGCCCTCTTCTACACCTGTCCCTGAAGCACCAGTAGCTACTGTTGACGATATTCTGGATGATGGCCGAGGGGGTGATACTACATTGTCTAGCCTTGAGTGGTCGAAGAAGAAAGAGGTCTGGGAGGACCATTTTGTGAGTCTAGCTGCCTTCACCAGCTTCCATGGGTGGTGGCCAGTGAGATCGCTCACTCTTGAGCGACAGTTCCAGCTTAAAGATCTTGACAAGTATAATCCAGAAGTGTTGAGACAGTTCTGGGAAAGAAAGGGGTGGATGTGGTTCACCCAGTCAGTTGCGGACGCCAAGGAGTCTTTGGCTGGGAGTTCTATGCCAATGTGGAACACACAAAGAAAGGGACCAAAGTTACAAAAGTGAGAAATCTGAAGGTGTGATTCGACCAACACATACTGAACTCCTACTTTGGGTTTGAGGACGTTGAGCCGGCACAGTATTTGGAGAAGCCCCGGGGCCACCACTACCATGGATCACTGTAGGGGTTCCTATTCAGCGGAACACCCTAAATTTCGAGGCGAAGGGATGGAAGACCTTCGTATACAACAGACTAGACCCATGCCAGAACGAGACAAACTTACATATTCCACGGGCATTTCTAGTCGAATCTATTATGGTCGGGTACCCGATCAATGTGGGTGCCGTGATGTCGGCCAACATGTCAGTGGTTTCCAAGCAGGCTAATACTTCCTTCCCATATCCCAACACCATCACTAAGTACCTTACGGATGCACGGGTAGAGCCCAGAGATTATGACACGAAGGTTCGGGCGAAGAAGCCCTTCTCTTGGTATTCTATGGTGGATGCAAACAACCCAAAGAGAGAGGGTCAGCCGACTACCATCGTAGGCCAGTCTGATGAGCCATCAGTGGTGGGTATAGAGATAGCTGATATGCCATCCACTTCAGTAGACCCTTCTACCAGTACAGCTGCCATGCCTCCACCTTCAGCCTCAGTACCTCCCACCTCGGCTTTAAAGATGGTACCTATGACATCTACTCCACTCTCTGCGCTGTGACTCTCTGAGACACTGGCGAGCCTTAACAACTGGATGCAAACAACTACTGTAAAGCTGACTGACATATCCAGTCATGTTACAACACAGTCATCCTCTCTGGTACCTTATATTCCCCCCACAGTTGATGAAACTTTGAAGAAGCTCCTGGAAAATCAAAACACGATCATGGCCACTTTAGTGCAGCATGGGGCATTGATTGGAGAGTTAGGCAAAGAGGTAAAGAAAATGAGAAAGCGGCAGGCATCTAAGAAGTCAGTGGATGAGCTTCGGAGCCATGTTACAAAGCTTGTAGCGCCGAAGATGTTCCATTTGACATGTTGATAGACCCGCACCACCCAGGCCCAGCTCCTACAGCACCTACAATACCAGCTGGCCAGTCTGAGGAGCCAAACACTATTGCTGACACTGATGAGGCAGTTCGTCAGGTGTTCACCAACCCAGCCACTCCCTAACTTGAGGATGATGAGATCCAGTTGGATGACGCTCAGGTCGGTGCCACTACTGAGGATACAGAGATGGCCACAGAGCCATAAGGAGTTTTCTTCACTCTCACCCTTCTCTTACTCTTATGTTGTTAATCATTGGGGACAATGCTTATATTTATTCGGGAGGGGGGGGGAGGGGGGTAGAATTTCTTTGACATATTCTAATGATTCTATATTTTAATAACTATGAGGCATTTGGCCTGTAATTAACTTATTACTATTCTCTTCCTATTTATCATTATGTATATATTCCCTCCTATCTCTCATTATGTATATTCGATTAGATTTCAATAGTTCTTTTGTTTTAAAGATTCTTTATCTTTATGTTTGTCTTCTTTTTGAATTAGTAGCTTCTTTTTTATTTAATATCTTTTTTTATGTCTTAGTGGATAATAAGCTTTTGGTTTTCTTAATGCCACGGTTCTTTCCAAAGGTGGTTTTTGTGTGAACAGGGTGGCTCTTCCCAATGATGGATGGCGTGACAACTTTCTTAAGGGATTGAGTCCATTTTTGGTGTTTAGGTAATAATAGTAGTAATAATGAATAAAAAGACCTAATTGAGTCATGCTCGAAGAGTCAAACATGCTTCACTTGGTACCAACACACTTAACTACGTGCTTATGGTTAAAAACAAGGTTTTTAGAATGAAATAGCTCTAGTTAGTGACATTTTGACTCTTGTGTCGACTTAGGCAATCATCGAGTGGTTTAGTTGAACTATAGTAATTTTCAATCTTGAATATGGTCGTTGTGGGCCCTTGATTCTATCCTCTTTAACAATTCAGCTGCGTGAGAGGTGAGATGTTGTTGTTGCAAGACCAAGTACCCGGGCGAATGGTCTAGAACTTACCCCGAATGTGTTTCTAGGCAAAACTTTAAGTTTTGCTTGGCTTGAGAAGATATTGTAGGCTCTCCTTGACCCGCTTGAAATTTTTCATTGCCCATCAATGTTGTTATCCCTAGTCAACTCATTCGAGCCTAAGACCTTTCTCATTCTGATAACCATGCAACAAGCCTTTACCCATTTTGTCGTGACTCTCTCTTGGCACCCGAACTTTCCTTAACACTCTTGTGAAACAATAGGCTAAAAATGTAAGTTTGAGGGAGAGACTAGGAGTTTGAAAAAGGTATCAAGGCATAAAAGATAAAAGAAATGAAGAGAAGAAAAGGCAGGAAAAAGAAAGAACAAAAAGAAAAATGCAAAAAGAAAGTGAATAAGTTGAAGAGTTGAAGGGATTCAAAGAAAAGTAATGATGCAAAGTATGGAGAAATCAAAGAAGGAGAAAATGAATATCATGACTAAGAAAGAGTGATGTTAAGTCTCTCTAGTTCCCCTAATAAAAAGAAAATACCTCCAAGAGTTGGAAAAGCATGAGCCTAGAAAAGAAAATGGAGTGCTTAAGGAAAGACGAACCCGTTCTATCATAGCATTTCCAACCTTAGTCCAAAAGCCTTCGTTGCATTCCGAAAAGCCCTACATGATTTCAAGACGAATGAGCTTACGTTAGTAGTGATTTACATGAGGGGCAAGCCTATGGTACTTAAAGTCATACTTGCGACATTCTTTTGAGAGAGATGAGCGAACCTTTCACAAATCTTTGAATTGAGTGCTATATTTTTAAGTGAAATAGGCAAATAGAGAGTAGAGGAGGAGGAATTTGGGATCCACAATGACCTACATGAAAGAGCGAGCTTTCTTGATGAAGAAAGTCAACTCTTGATGCTCAAGTGTCACACTAGAACTATTTGTGCTTAAAAGTTTAACGTGTCGCTTCGTTGATAATTCATAAGTGGTGTGGATAATTGTTGGTCCCAATTGATGTGTGATTGATTCGCTGTTGACTAGCTGAAATGGCTCCTAGCTTGTCGAGATGGGAAATACTTTATTTGCTTGAGGACAAGCAAAAGCTTAAGTTTGGGGGAATTGATAAGTGGGGATTTTGACTACTTATTAACGCCCTTAAGCTTTTGTTTTAGTACAAAAGTGCTTAATTGTGTTCCCAAAAACTGATAAAATGTGCTTAATTGCAGGAATATTGGAAGATGAGCTCACGAGATGAAATCCAACTCAAGAATGAGTAATATGAACTCAAGGACAAAAACAAGCACAAAAGCTCAGAAGTGTGGACCGCAGAATATCATCTGTGGCCGCAGGTTGTGAAGAATCTTCCATCAGAGAATGTTGCAAAGTGCAGTCCGCACATGAAGTGTGCGGCCGCAGAGGTTGGGTCAGAGCAAAAGTTTAGAGAACCTGCATCTCAAGTCCACCAAAAGTGCTGACCGCACAATTATTGTACGGCTGCCGAAGAAGAGATGTGCGGCCGCAGTCACATTTGTGGGGATCGCAGAAGAACAAAGTGCGGCCGCACTTACAATTGCGCGGACTGTAGAAAGAGTGCAGTGTAGCCGCAGATCAGAATTATACGGCCGAAAATTTCCAATCTTGTCAAGCTGAAGAAAAGTGCGGACCGCATATGGAATTGTACGGCCGCAGAACCTCCGAAAGGGCATTTTTTTCCGAATATTCCAACCCTGTATAAATAGAAGAGTTTCACTTTTTAGGTTAAAACTTTTGACATCAGCTACTACAGTAGATGATTCCTTTTACTCATTTTAATAGTTTTTGCTATTTAGAGCTTTTTGAACACAGAGTTAATCAATTTAATTAGCAATATGGGTTTAATTATCATTTCTTCTTCTTTTTCTTCAAATTTAAGCATGAGTAGCTAGATATTTACTAGGGTTGTCACCCAACCCTAGTGTGTAAACTTAATGGGTGTTTGATTTATTTCTTGTTTATGATTGGGTGTTTAATATTTAGCCTTGTTCTTGCTTTTATTTGAAGAATTAATTCTTGCAAACATTAGTTCATGCCTATTTGACTTGGTCTCTACTTGAGAAATAGAGACTTAGTCTAGAAAAACTTGGCTAACAAGAAATTGGGTCAATAGAGAGATTGATAAGCCCGATTAAAGGGCTGGACCTAGAGATAGTAAAACCCGACTTGAGCTTTTATTCAACCGTTTTATTCAATACCCATTTGGACTTGAGAAAGCCAAATTGGGTAAAATCACTCTCTGACCGAGAGGTATTGAGTGGGTAACCGAGTGTTGATAACTATAATACACCCCGACCAATAGAACAAGCTTTAAAGTTTACAACCCATTAGGCAAACACCTAAGTAAAGGTCATAGCCCAAGGCCTTTTATATCATTTGAAAAACAACAAAAACAATTTCCTAGTTTCAGTCTTTAAATTGCAATCGTAGTGTAATTTAGGTTTTTAAACAACCAAACTTTGCAGAAGTGCAAATTTAGATATAGAAACTCACACGCTAAGATATATACTACTAACCCCCATTCATATAGCTTCCTGCGAAATTCGACCCCGACTCTTGTTGGATATTACTATTGCATCGACCATTTTCATAACCGTGAATACAGGAGTGAAATTGGACGAGATCACTCCTCCTACTCGGCAACCTCGTCGGTCCTACTTTCTGCATTTGTGGGATTGTTAGAAGTAGAAGGAATAGTAACAAGGTTAGGAATTAAACCATTCTTGGCCTTCTCTAGCATATCATCTGTAGTTACAACTTCACTTTCTCGGAAGACAACATCTCTGCTTCTGATGACCTTTTTCTTTACAGGATCCCACAATCTATATCCAAACTCTTCATCTCCATATCCGATGAATATGCAGGGAACAAATTTATCATCCAGCTTTGTTCTCTGCTCCTTTGGTACATGTGCAAAAGCTCTGCAACCGAACACCTTCATATGCGAGTAGGACACCTCCATGTTGGTCCAAACTCTCTCTGGGATGTCAAACGCCAACGGAACAGATGGACTCCTATTGATCAGGTAACAGGTTGTCTAAACTTCTTCACCCCAGAATGACTAAGGTAGTTTAGCCATTCTGAGCATGCTTCTCACCTTCTCCACAATGGTGCAGTTCATCTTTTCGGCTACGCGAATGTGTTGTGGGGTTCCAGGAACTGTCTTTTCATGTCTGATCCCATGGATCAAACAATACTCTTCAAATTCCCTTGAAATGTGCTCACCTCCATTGTCACTTCGGAGACGCTTTAGATTTTGGCGTGTCTCTCTTTCCACCGGAGCATGAAACTTCTGGAAAACGTGAAACATCTGATCTTTGATTTTTAAAATATAAACCCTTAATTTTCATGAAGCATCATCAATAAAAGTAACAAAATATTTGTTACCGCCCATCGATTCAATTTCCATTGGAATATACAAAATAAAGTATATTCAATTTTCTTTCAGACGATGTCTGAAATGAGACTATATGCTGCTTACCAAATAAACAGTAGTCACAAGGTTTTACCATTGTACCTGTGGCATGAGAAATGAGTGATTTCATGGCAAGAATCTGCAATCCCTTCTTGCTCATATGACCCATTCTTTTGTGCCACAAATCTACAGAAATCTCATCTTGTGCCACATTCAATTCACCTTGGCACATTTCTACATTCGTTCTGTACAACGTGCCGTGAGCAACTACCTTTGCAATCACCAGTGATCCCTTAATCAGTCTCTACTTTTGATTTGTAAAATAGTTCTCGTATCTATCTCGGTCTAAAGCAATTCCCGGGATTAAGTTCATCCGCAAATCAGGTACATGTCGCACGTCCTTTATAACAAATATGCATCCGACATTTGTCTTGATACAAATGTCACCGATCCCCACAATCTTTGAGTATCTCGTGTTACCCATTCTCACAGTTCCAAAATCACCTACTATATATCTGCAAAACATTTCTCTTACCAGTGTGGCATGGTAAGATGCTGTTGTATCAACCACCCATTCTGAGTGTGGATCTGACAAGTGCATAAATTCCTCTTCCTCATTTATAAAGAGGACAACATTATCATTATTTTGCACCATGACAGTTGTGTTGTCGTCATTCTTCTGGCCACTTCTTTCACCTTTGCCCTTCCTTGGATTAGGGCAATCTCTTTTGAAGTGACCTGGTTGATCACAATTGTAGCAATTTCTGGCTCTTGATTTGGATTGGTTCTTAGACTTCCCACGAGCTCCGGATCTACCATAGTTGCTCGAACTCCTTTGATAACTCCTGCCTCTACCTTCTGTGATGAGAGGTTGTCCTTGATTTTCAGGATTCTTTCTCATCCTCTCATTGAGTAGAAGAGCCGATATGACGTCTTTCAACTCAATGGTAGTCTTACCGTGCAGGATGGTTGTTGCCAAATTATCGTACGAAAATGGCAACGAGATCAATAGCAAGATAACTTTATCCTCTTCCTCGATTTTCACTCTGAGGTTGGCGAGTTGTGTGATTAGTCCGTTAAAAATATTTAAATGTGACAAAAAATTTGTACATTCACCCATGTGTAGGGCGTATAACTGCTTCTTCGGTTATAATTTATTTGTTGGGTTTTGGACATGTATAGGCTTTCTAACATTGTCCAAATTCCACATGCGGTATCTTCATTAATGATGTTATTTACCACTTCATCTAATAAGTGCAACTTGATTGCACTAGCAGCCTTTTTATCCAAGTCAGCCCAATCCTCAGCTTTCATGGTATCAGGATTTTTAGCATCTTTATCTAGTACCTTGTGTAATCCTTGTTAGATGAGCAGAACCCTCATCCTTCTTTGCCATGTTGAGAAACCGCTATCTGCGTTGAATTTTGTTACCTCGTACTTTACTCCAGATATTTATTTTCACCGAGTATAGTACTATCGACTATAAATAGTACTTCTATGAACGAGCTGAACCTGTGCTCTGATATCAGTTGTTAGGAATAAATCCCCACAGAAATAATATTTACAGTAATAAAAGTAAATAATAACGTAGCAACGAGATACAGTAATTAACAAGAATAAAATAGTGACAACGACCCTAAAATTTTTACGTGAAAACCCTTTTTGAATAAGGGAAAAACCACGGCCCTGAGAGGAGCAACTGATATCACTATAGAACGGAATTTTGCAATTTGTAAGTCCGAGTAAAATACTCCAAAGACCACTACAACACTGAAAAGAAATAACCTTCTTTTGATATTCCCAACTCACTACAATATCGCTCACTCTCTATTTTTCTCACAGACTATTTTCTTATACCCTGTCTGTGATGCCTCACTCTTTCTTTCTCTCTTTGTTGGTGTGTGTTACAAATGAAGGAATACTTCCTTATTTATAGAGGTGAAGAGCCTCTCAAAGATGTCATGGGTGAAATAAAAAAATAGTAAACCAAACTTGTCTTCCTTCCCTTTTTGACTTTCCTTGCCACACAAATATTTGTATGACAAACTTAGATTTGGACGGTGCAAACTTTGCCAAAGGAAGTTGTCTTCCTTTCACATGGGATGGACCAATCAACTAAATCCATATACACAAGCAGTACTACTATCAAGTGAATATATTTCTATTTTTGTTCTAGTGCTAATTGTAATAAAAAAACAAGCATTATTTGTCTACATGGACTAACGCATTATCTGCCTAGAAACTGTAGGTAAAAATTAAATTTGATGAGACTATAGATGTGTTTGGTATGAAGGAAAATATTTTTCTGTAAAATATATATTCCTGTAAAATGAGTGATTTTATCACTTATTTTCTCATGTTTGATTGGTGAATGAAAAACTTTTTTCGGAAAATATTTCCTAGAGTTTGGTGCTACTCTCCTCACCCCCCCCCCCCAAATCCTCATGTTTCATGTGCTACTCCTCCCCCCCCCCCCAAAACCAAATCCAAAATCCAACGTTCTCACGATTCTAATTTCTTCAAAAATTCAATTATTCTTTTAAAGATTTACATAATAATAACGCTGAAATTTGAGCTATATAGCTGAAATAGAAAATACTCTTTCTCTTGTTGAAACAAAATAAAATTACTCTTTCTACAACATGAAAAAAAGTACTCATTTTGTTGAAATAAAAGAAAATATTTTTTTTACATCATGAAAAGAAAATACTTATTTTATTGAAATAAAAGAAAATACTTTTTCACATCATGAAAAGAAAATACTAAACAACAACAATAACAAACCTAGTGTAGCCCCACAAGTGGGGTCTGGGGAGGGTAGAGTATATGCAGAACTTATCCCTGCCTTTAAAATGGCAGAGATATCATGTAAAGAAAATACTCATTTTATTGAAATGAAAAAAGAAAGTAATTTATCTACAGCGGTGAAAAAGTACTCTAAATAATATTTCTATTTGGGTATGAGGGTTTAGGGGTGGGTTTGTGAGAGTTAGGTGGTGGGTGGGTAGGGTGGATGGGGGTTGTGGTGTGGGCAGGGGGTTGGGGTGGGAGTAGGTGTGGTTTGGGGTTGGGGTGTTAGGGTTGGGGTGGTGGGATTGGTGGGGTCCGTGGGAAGGGAAAATAGGGTGAGGAAGATTGAAAAAGAGTTTTGAAAAATATTCAAGAAGAGCTCTTGCAATTTCTAAGAGATGTTTATGCTTCCTCTCTACCACTCCATTCTGTTGAGGAGTGTGAGGACAGGTGGTTTGATGCACTATCCCTTTGGAAGAAAAAAATTGATGGCAAGAACAACTAGAATCCAATTCCAAAGCAGTATCACTCCTAACTTTTTAAACTTTAGAATTAAAGTGTGTTTCAACCATAGCAATAAAGTCTTTTATCATGTTAAAGGCGTTATTTTTGGATCCCAGCAAATGTGTCCAGGTTGCCCTAGAGTAGTCATCAACTATTGTCATAAAGTACTTGGAGCCAGTATAGGTTGGTGTATGGTAGGGTCCCCAAGTATCAATAAGTATAAGTTGGAAAAGGTGAGTAGACTGAATGGAGCTTTCAGGGAAAGGCAATCTAGCCTGTCTTGTTAGAGGACATACTGGGTAGGTGAAGGATTGTTTAGGAGAAAATTTGCAAGTAATAGTAGAAATAAGTCTCAATTTTGAAAAGGGAATGTATCCAAGTCTATAATGCCACACAATTTCATCTTTATTCACTTTAGAAGAAACATCAATGGTGTTTACCATTGTACTATCGGCATTAACATCAGCAAAGACTGCAGGATCAGAAGAAGAAATGGAAAAACAAGAATTAAAGGAAACAGAACTAGTATAAGGTGGAGAATTGACTTGTTGAAACAACTTGTAGAGGCCATTGTCCAACCTACCAAGAACCAATGGCTTCTTCACTGAAGGGCCCTGTAGAGTACAAGCATTCTTGGTAAATGGAACAACATCATCACAATGAGATAACAACTTGTACACTGAGATGATATTGTGTTGAAAACTAGGAATATAATGAACATTATAGAGAATTAGATCAGAAAATAGGGATAAAGAATCAACATTAGTAACTTTGACCTTATATCCATTTGGTAAGGAAACAAGATAAGGGACAGGTAATGTTTGAATATCAAAGAGCAGACTTTTAACAGAGGTCATATGGTCTGTAGCTCAAGAAGCCATTATCCAGATAATGCCATTTACTTTAGACAACACATAAGCCCCATAGGAAACCTCTTTATAAGGTAAGAGCTTACCAGCCAAATTGGCAGAACCCATGAGTTCCAGAGATGTAGCAGAGTTGGAAGCAAAGATTTGTGAGTGTTGAAGCAGCATTATCAGCTAAGAATATTGTTCTTTGGTGAGTCCTGAGATGGCAGAGGTCTGATCACCAAACATAGCACAAACACCAGTACCACCAAACCCATCAGTAGTACCAGAATCACCATGAGCAGGTGGATTATTAGGTTTAGTAGTCTCAACATGACCAGTAGTTCTGCGAGGAGGAGGAGATCTTTTGTTGAACTTGAAGTTGGGAGAAAAACCATGTAGTTTATAGCACTTTCTAAGGTGTGCCCAGGCTTCTTGCAATACTTTCAAGTGACAATAGATCTAGGAGTTTCAAAGGAAACCTTGGAAGGGAAAGGTGGTTTAGATATTGCAGCATTGAATGAAGCAGAAGTAGTTGAAATATGAGATGTAGAGGAAACTTGTCTCTGCTTTTCAACAGATAAAAGGATTCTATAGGTGTTCCCAATAGAAGGGAGAGGCTTCTTCATCAAGATATTTCTCCTAATTTGCATATAAGTGTCATTGAGGCCCATGAGGAATTGATATACTTTTTGTTCCTCATCTTCATTAGCCTTACCCCCACAAGTACAAACCCTCACTCGATAAGATGCTATCTCATCCCACAATTGCTTAATTTTGTTAAAGTAAGATGCTATGTCTAAGGAACCCTGAGAAATGCGAGCTAATTTCTTTTTAAGTTTAAATACCCTAGCACCATCTGCCTTTCCATATCTCTCTTCTAATTCTGACCATATATCCTTAGCATATTCATAATACTTTACACTTCGAGATATTTTCTTAGACAAAGAATTTTTCAATCAGGAGACAACCAAATCATTGCATCGCTGCCATTGTCTGACAAGAGGAGAACCATCTGGAGGTCTCACAAAATTCCCATTGATAAAATCAAGTTTGTTCCTAATCGACAAGACAACTAGGACATTCCTTCTCCAACTACCATAACCACTTCCATCAAACTGAGTAGAAACAAGAGAAGTTCCTAACACATCTGATGGATGAACACACAGAGGATGGAAAGGGTGAGTATAGTCATCCTTGTGAAATATTGTGCGAGAAACAGGAGGCTCACGAGGGACATTAGAAGGTACGTGAGTAGGTACATGTGTAGAAGATACAGAACTCTTGTTTGGCATTTTTAAAGCAAGTGAATGAAAATCAACAGAAAAAAAGGCATGCAAGAAGATTTGTGAGAATGAACGAGATTACCCTCTGTTTTGCAACCGAAAAGAGAACCTTCAAAATTGACCACAGATTTACCAATCGAAACTCCGAGGAAAACCTAGCTGGACGGAAAATCCCTAATTTGAGAAGAATCCACGAAATCCTCCAAAATTAGTGTTTTGCTTCTCAGAACCAAACCACAAAAAGCCTTAGTATATAGAAATCGGAAGAAACATGCCGAATTTAGCAGAAACCCTAAATAAAAATCGCAGATATAGGAAACACTATCGCGATTGGAAAATGTTGACTACACTCATCAAGGGTAGGATCGATCGAAAGTGGGGAGAGAGATTCACTGGAATCTATGCTCTGATACTATGTAAATATGTAGAAATCATGTAAAATCAGAAGAATGAAATTTAGGTTTCATGTTTAGTTTGAGAGGAAACTTCGAGATCCTTTCTATACCAGAAGAGAAAAATAAAATGTTCTGTACAATTGAAGACTGGGCCCAATGTATTTATATGACCCGGAACTTAATACTCTATAATACTCTAAATTGGGCTATCCAGATAGGTTACATGTAGCGACCCGGTCAGTCGTTTTGAGTATTATAGCCCATTCCCCTATTTACTGCTCAACTTATGCTTTACGATTATTTTATGACTTACCGGATTAGTTGGATAGGGTACGGAAGGATTCCGGAGTGAAATGAGACACTTAGTCTCGAAATTAAAAACTTAAGTTGTAAAAGTTAATCGGATGTTGATTTATGTGTAAATGACCTCGGATTTGAATTCTGATAATTCCAGTAGCTCCGTATGGTGATTTGGACTAAAGAGCGCATCCGAAAAATTATTTGGAGGTCCGTAGTGGAATTAGGCTTGAAATGGCGAAAGTTGAATTTTGGAAAATTTGACCGAGGGGTTGACTTTTTGATATTGGGGTCGAAATCTGATTCTGGAAATTGGAATAGGTCCGTAATGTGAAATGTGACTTGTGTGCAAAATTTGAAGTCATTCCGGATTGATTTGATGTGTTTCGACACAAGATATAGAATTTGAAAGTTCATAAATTTTGATTTGAGGTGCGATTCATCATTTTGATATTGTTTGATGTGATTTGAGGCCTCGAGTAGGTCCGTGGTATGTTTTAGGACTTGTTAGTGTATTTGGTTGAGGTCCCGGGGGCCTCTGGTGAGTTTCGGACAAGGTTCGGATCAATTTCGTATCATATTGCATTGTTGAAGGCTGCTGGCTCTTGTGTTTCCGCATCTGTGGAAGAATGAACATAGATGTGAGTCCGCAAATGGATAATTGGTCGCAGAAGCGAAGGAAGGCTGAGCTGGAATTGATCGCAGAAGCGAGAACTTGGGGCGCATCTACGGCCCCGCACAAGCAAAGGTCTTGGGCGCAGAAGCAAGTTTTTGCGCAGGTGCGGCATTGTTCCCGCAAAAGCAGTTGCGTAGGAGCGAGCCCAGGCTCCACAGGTGCGAAAAGCATGGACAAAACCCTTTAAGTTCGGGGTTTCGCTATTTTTCACAATTTTCGGATTTTGGAGCTCGGTTTGGGCAATTTTGGAGAGGAAGTTTTCCACACAACTTTGGGTAAGTGTTCTTGACTCCATTGTGATTGTATTCCATGAATTAATCTTCGTTTTCGGCGTTAGAATATTGATGTTTCGAGAGAAATCAGAGGAATTTTCTACAATTTCATAAAATAAATTTTCGAGATTTGAATACCGATTCGGAGTCTGATTTGAGTGAAATTAATATGGTTGAACTTGTAATTGGATAAGTTGTCGGATTGTTTTGTGAGTTTCGTCGGATTCCGAGACGTGGGCCCCACGAATAATTTTTAGAGTGTAATTTCGGATTTTGTGGGAAAATATTGGTATTTTGATATGGAATTAATTCCTATAAATTGTGTGGACTGAATCAAATTTATTGTGGCTAGATTCGAGTCGTTAAGAAGTTGATACGCGCAGAATGAAATTTTTGGAGCATTGTTTAGCTTGCTCGATATTGGATTCGGCTTGTTCGAGGTAAGTAACTCTTCTAATCTTGGAGCTGAGGGTATGAACCCTGAATATATGTATTATGTAAATTGTTGGGAGGTGACGCACATGCTAGGTGACAGGCGTGTGGGTGTGCACCATAGAAATTGTGACGTAATTGGTTCCATGGAATTTTGTATTCACAATCTTGGCATTTTCTATGTAGTTTTATGTGTTAAAGAAATTAAGCTGAGAATCATATTAAAATCATGTTGAGGCTATGTGCCAGTATTATTGAGACCCACAGAGGTCATATTGCTGTGAACTATTTGTTTAAATTAAAATTTCATACTTAGTCATATACATTTCAATGCATATCATATCTCAGTCTCTGTTGTTATTTATTGATACATCATATCATCATTTTTGGTCTAGTTTCATGACATTGTGAGCCCGTGAGAGAGAGACTAGAGAGATGGATGACTGAGTGAGGCCGAGTGCCTGATTGATTCTGATATTGTTACTATGGCATGTGAGTTGTCCGTGCGGATTATAGCGCTTGGGCTGAAGGAGCCCCTCGGAGTCTGCACACACCCCCAGTGAGCGCAGTTGATATTATTGAGGGATTGATCTTCCCTGGACATGGATCTTGTCCGAAGTATTATATACCTAGATATGGATCTTCACCACGGGCTGATTTGGCCCTACTTGGTACTTAGTGACTGATGATCAATTGATGTGTATATTCCGGGATGGATCTTCCCTGGTCCGGATTGGCTATATACAGTGCCGAGTGATTGGGCATGATGAGTGAAATGTGTGAGAAAGTGAGATTGAGTACTCTGAGAGTGTGAGTACATGAGTTCATCTCTGAGATACATTGCATTGACATGCACACATGACATACATGCATAGAGATGTATTTTTCTCATGCCGTACAGTATCACATCATTCATGATTTCTCACATATGTTGACAGATGGGCATAGTAATGCATTTGTTTTACACGGGTTATGGAAAGAAAATGAAACATCTCATTTATTATTGAAAGGACTATGGGAAAATTATTGTTTTCAAACTTATTCATATTTTTGGAAACTTCGGTAAACGATTTATGTTTTCACTAATGTACTTGAAAGGAAAAACTATTTTTAGAAATCATGATTTAGCTGAGCATTTTATCTCTGAGTTACTTCTTGTATTATTTGTTCTACGTTGTTATGGACTGTTGTGGACTAGTGGTTTTGGACTCGACCTTGGTAAAAGCTCGTCACTACTTTCAACCTAAGGTTAGGTTTGTTACTTATTGAGTACATGGGGTCGGTTGTACTCATACTACACTTCTGCACCTTGCGTATAGATGTTGGCTACTGATGTTGCTGTGTTCATTGGGAGCTGGATCTGAAGATATACCTGCGTTCTGGTGGTAGCTGCCTCTTCTTCATGGTAGCCTCAGATTTATAAAAATCTGTTCATGTACATTTCAAACAGATGATGTATTATTTCATACCAGTTTTGTAAATTCTATTCTTAGAAGCTCATGATTTGTACTACCAGTTCTTGGGGAATGTATAAGATTAAGATTTTTCTTTACTTAAATTGATTTAATAATTGTTATTGGAGATGGATAGTTGATAATTGGCTTATCTAGCGGGTTGAGTTAGGTGCCATCACAACTAGTTGGATTTTGGGTCGTGACAAGGTAGTATCACCTATAATTGTTACAACTCTGGATATCACCTTTGTTCTTATACAATGGAACCACCGTACTCCACCTCCACTCATCCAGCATCCTTTTCCCCTTAAAAATAATATTAAACAACCTAGTCAACCACTCCAAACCTGCTCTCCCCACACACTTCCAAAATTCCACCGGAATCTCATCTGGCCCGGTCGCTCTGCCCCTACTCATCTTACGCATAGCTCCCACGACCTCCTCAGCCTCGATACGCCTGCAGTACCAAAAGTCACGGTGACTCTCGGAATGCTCCAATTCGTCTAGCACAATATCCTGATCCCCTTCTTCATTCAGAAGTTTATGAAAGTAAGTCTGCCATATCCTCTTAATCCGGGCATCTTCCATCAATACTCTACCATCTTTGTCCTTGATGCATCTCACTTGGTCAAAATCCCGAGCCTTCCTCTCTCTCAACTTGGCCAGCCGGAATAACTTCTTCTCCCCACCTGTTTCCCTCAATTACTCGTACATACGACCATAAGCCGCAGTCTTAGCCTCTGTGACCGCCAGCTTAGCCTCCTTCCTAGCTTCCTTATACCTCTCCATGCACACTCGCCTCTCCTCCTCACCTATTCTCCCCACTAACTTCAGGTATGCCACCTTCTTTGCTTCCACTTTACCTTGGACCACTTCATTCCACCACCAGTCTCCTTTGTGCCCACCAGAGACGCCCATTGAGACCCCTAACACCTCTCTCGCAGCCTCCCTATTACAGTCTGCTGTTGCTGACCACATAGTGCTCGCGTCACCACTGCTCCTCCAAGATCCCATAGCCGATAACCACCCCTCTAACGCTTGGGCTTTATCCTTAGTTAAGGCTCCCCAAATGAAATTTCAATTTCCTTTCTTTCCTCTTTTCAATATATTTCATAAACAGTTTTCACAACACATAATGAACACTCATACCGGCAGGGCATATAATTCATAAAAATTGAAATCAATTATTCCAAAACACATTAAACCCACTATAATGAATAATAAAAAATACTTTTGGACTTATAGCCCTCAATGGTGTACAAAAATAAAATGACAGACACGGGCTCACATCTTCAAATCTCCCAACTGGGATAAACATATAAGTGGGTCACAAAATTTACGAAGCTCACCCATAAGCAGAGCATAATAGGAGGACTCACCTCAATATTCAGAACCGAATCAAATTAAAGGAAAATATCCTTTTATAACAGAATCAGGATTGCACCTGTAATGACACCATCTGGTGTATTGGCTTCTGCCAAATCATAGTGATTATATTAACGGGTCGGGACTCCACCTCTTAGGCGCCCACTACCCGCCTGTCCTCCACCTCTAGCTGACTGTGTACGTGGAGTATGAACTGGAATAAAGCTTGTAGCTTGAGTGCTCTGATGAAATCCACCCCTCCCAAGTCTGGGACAATCTCTCATGATGTGCCTAGTATCACAACATTCATAACAACCCATCTGAGGTTGCAGTTTCTCATACTGAGTCTGTGCTGGATAATTGGAATAACCATTATAGGAATCTCGTGCCGGTGGTGCATTGTAAGAATTTACTGGAGCATTCCGAGTTATCTGATGTGCAGACTGAGCTGGCCGACTGCTCGAGTCTCTGCTATAATGGGTCCTAGCTAAAGAATAAAATCCACTGAACCCTCCAAGTCTTCGAGACCTTTTGGCCTTCTTAGACTCCCTTTCCTCGCCTAAAACACCCTCAATCTTCCTTGCAATCTCCACTACTTGTTGAAATGGAATATCAGTTTGAAACTCTCAAGCCATGCATATTTTAATATCATAATCGAGCCCCTCAATGAATCTGCGGACCCGTTCTCTAACTGTAGGAACCAAGATAGGTGTATGACGGGCTAACTCACTGAACTTGATAGCATATTCTGACATTGTCATAGTGCCCTGACGCAACCGTTCAAACTCGGTGCGCCATGCATCTCGGAGAGTCTGGGGAACAAACTCCTTCAAGAACATTTTCGAAAATTGAGCCCAAGTTGGTGGTGTTGCATCGGCTGCTCTACCTTCTTCATAGATTTGCCACCGCTGATACGCTGTGCCTGATAGATGAAATGTAGTAAAGGCAACTCCGCTCACTTCCACAATATCTATGGTGCGGAGAATACGATGACAATTTTCTAAAAGTCCTTGGGAATCCTTTGTAGTTGTGCCACTGAAAGTAGGTGGACTACACCTCTTAAACCTTTCAAGTCTCTTTTGTTCTTCTTCTGATACCTCTGGCCTGACCTCAGGCCGAACCGGAATAACAGGTTGTACCGGTACTACACACGGAACCTGACCAACGTGAACCTGCTGCTCTGGAGTTGTGGTAGGAGTCGGAGCTACTCCCCCAATCTGCGGAATATTTGGTGCAACAACGATCAATCTCGCCTGGGTTAATGTACCAAACATATTCAGGAACTGTGCTAAAGTCTCCTGAAGTCCGGGGGTAACAACAGGTGCTTCTGGTACCTGTCCCCCAACTGGAGCTATTGGCTGCTCCTCAAATGTTGTTCTGACAGGTGCTCTAGTCGCGGCACGTGCCCTTCCTAGGCCTCTACCTCGGCCCCAGCCTCTTGAAGCCCTAGCAGTATGTGCGAATGCCTGTTCAGCTAACCCGGTAGCACGTGTCCTCACCATCAGTTAGAGAATAGAGATACAAAAGCTCAAATTCCACAATCAAAAAATCCGCACGACAGGAATAAAAGAAGTGAAAATTTTCTAACAGATCTGTAGCCTCTCGAAGATAAGTACAGATGTCTCCGTACCGATCCGCAAGACTCTACTAGACTCGTTCGTGACTCATAGAACGTATGAACCTAGAGCTCTGATACCAACTTGTCACGACCCAAAATCCCACCACAGGCGTCGTGATGGCACCTAGTCTCTAAGACTAGGTAAGCCGATTTCAATTACATTTTGAAGCTATTTTTTTTAAATTAAATAAGTAATCAAAACTAACAGCGTACAAATGTGAATATACAACCTCCCAAGACTGGTAGTACTGAGTTACGAACTCTAACTGAATACATGGAATGACCACGATGACTGAATATACAATATTGTTTGATTAAAAATTAACAGTACAATGAAATGAAAAGACTCTAAGGGACTGCGACGACCAAGCAACTCTACCTTGAATCCTTATGATCCCGCTTTAACTCTGCTCAAGTCCGATATCTTCAATACCTGGCTCTGCACAAAAATGTGCAGAAGTGCAGTATGAGTACACCATGGTCGGTACCCAGTAAGTATCAAGACTAACCTCAGTGGAGTAGAGACGAGGTATAGTCAAGACACTCACTAGTCTAATAGCATGTGCAACATAATATACAAAATAATAGAAAACAAATAACAATAAGGGCAACATAAAACCACCAGTGATATGCACATCAGATAATAAGAACACCATTAATATCGCTCAATAATTAATAATTACAATTATACCCAATTAAATCAAATCCTTCAAATAAATATCTTTCACATATAATTCTTCCAAATAACTCTCTTTCAAATATAAATTCTTCAAATAAACATTTTTCAAATATACTTCCTTTAAATAAATTTCTCTCAAATATAATTTCTTTAAATAAATATCTTTCAAATGTAATCCTTTTCAATAAATCTTTTTGCATAGAAATCCTTCCAATTAAATATTTTGAATATAATTCTTTCAATTAAAAAGTCACCATGTGACACTTTATTTCATAATCATTCAACCACGGGTCTCGGCACATTTTCATATTTTTCATAAACATGGTTATCAGCCCATTTTTCATATTTACACGGCACTTCATGCCCATAATTAAATCATTATATTTCTCTAGCACCTCGTGCCCTCATTTCATATCACAATTGCACGGACAATTCACGTGCCAAATATCATTATCATTTGATCACAGCACCTCATGCCCACATTTCATATCACAACTGCACGGATAATTCACGTGCTAATATCCTCATTATTTACTCACGGCACCTCGTGCCCACATTTCATTTTATAATCCGTCTGGCAATAGCCACAGGCTCCCAATTTCAACATAAATAAGATTATTATCAATTTACTAACAACAAGACAAATTGCACAAGTTATAAAAATAAATACAAGAAAAATCACAACATCACTTAAAAATCACCAATGCAACCACTCCTCATCATCATATACGATCCTTGACAATAGCTACCCCTATCTCTCCTATATCCACCCTTATCTCTCCTATAGCCACCCTTATCTCTCCGCCCTGACAATATCAATAGCCACCCTTATCGCTCCTATTGCCACCCTTATCGCTCCTATAGCCGCCCTTATCGCTCCGCCCAGACAATTTTCCAACAAACACAACAACAGTGAAATGCCACCCTTATACTCACATAATATCAACGGTGAAATGCCACCCGTATCTCCTCAAAATAATAACTCACACAACACAACAATTTACATGGAAAATTATCACGGCAACATAACAAAATCAATTCATATCACAATTTGCCCAATGGCCACAACTAAAATTTCAAAAATACAACCAAGTAAATTAATTTCATAACAAATAGCTGAAGGCTCCACACAATGTGTATAACACCACAAAAATAAATCAACAGAGATAGAAATTATTCAGCATAAAGCAAAGCCTTCATTAATTCAAATTTAAATAATTATATAAGCACATCTTCTTAAGTTTGCTTAATTAATTATTTTCATAGGAAAAAATCATAATGAAATTAAATTCCAACAGTATCAAACCATCAAACTCACGGAATTCACATAAATATACAAGTAACATTCACATCAAATCGTCATATAAAAATAAGTTCAATAAATGCGAATTGAGGCATGGCAATAGATGATTAAATAACTACCAACAAATATCCAATTTAATACACAATATGCCTAAGACTTGAACTCAATATATTTTGCACATATAAGCCCGAGTACGTACTTGTCACCTCGCGTACACGGCTTTTCACATTTCACAAATGGCACATAAGACTAGATGCCTAAGGGGTAATTCCCTCACTCGGGGTTAGGCAAGACACTTACCTTTTTGAAGTTATGCGGATTTTCCAAAATCGCTTTCTTGCTTGAATTGACCTCCAGACAGCTCAAATCTATCCAAATTAATTGTATAACTTTATTAAAATTCATCGAAAATAATTCTGGATAATAATACGTCGACTTAAAAATTTATTCCAATAAGTCAACCATACCCATTCCGATATGAGTTCCGAATACCCATTCCGATATGAGTTCAACCATACCAATTTTATTGAATTCTAATAACAACTCGACCTCCGAATCTTAAATTTTTATTTTTGGAAGATTTTACAAAAATCTTGATTTTCATCCATTAAAATCCGAATTAAATGATGGATTCAAAGGTATAATCATGGAAATTAATCAAAACTGGATAAGAATCACTTACTCCAAACACCCACGCAAGAATCTCTCCAAAAATCGCCTTCTACCGAGCTCCCAATTTGATTTTTGTATTATGAACTCAAACCCCCATTTTTTGGGACTTTTAATTCTGCCCAGATAGGACTTCTTTGCATTCGCGACCAATGCTTCGCGTTCACGAAGCACAAACTTGACTTCCCAGATTTAACCCTTCGCGAACGCGACACAAGCCTCGCGAATGCGAAGGTTTGTTGTCCCCTCTCTTCGCGAACGCGACACACACCATGCGAAGGCCAAACGCCTATGGTCCCCAGCTGCTTCCTTTCTTCTTCGCGAACGCGTAACACTTCTCACGTTCGCAATGCACACCCTGTCCACCCTTCGCAAACGTGTCCTCATCTTTGCGAACGCGAAGAGTAAATTTTTACTAGCTTCCCAGTTCCTCTTCGCGAACGCGATCACTCGTACGTGAACGCGATGAAGAAAATGTTACTGACATCCAAATGCACTACATGTTCGCGACACTTGCCATGCGAACGCGATGAATGATTGAGGCACCAGATATCAGCAGAATACAACAATGAAAAAAGAAGGGAAAATGGTCCGAAATCAATCCGAAACACGCCCGAACCCCTCGGGACCTCAACCAAACCTACCAACAAGTCTTAATACATCATACGAACTTAGTCGAATTCTCAAATCATATCAAACCACATCAAAACGACGAATCGCACCTCAAATCGAAATCTATGAACTTTGAACTTTCAAATTCTATATCTTGTGCCGAAACACATCAAATCAATCCGGAATGACTTCAAATTTTCCACACAAGTCATAAATGACATAACGGAGGTATTCAAATTTTCAGAATCGGATTCCGACCTCGATATCAAAAAGTCAACCCCCGATTAAACTTCCCAAAATTTACCTTTCGCCATTTCAGGCCAAATTCCTTTACGGACCTTCAAATAATTTTCCAGACACGCCCTTAAGTTCAAAATCACTATACAGAGCTATTGACATCATCAAAATTTCATTCCGGGGTCGTTTGCTCAAAAGTCAACTCTCCGATCAACTCTTTCCATTTAAACTTCTAAATAAGGATTGTTCTTTTAATTAAATTCATAATCTTCAGTAAATCAAACTCGACCACACCCGCTTGTCATAATACATATTGCGAAGTTACTCGAGACCTTAAGTCACTGAACTGGGCGTTAATTTTTAAAATGACAAGTCGGATCGTTACAATATTCACCTCGGTTAATATGGCTTCACTATTCTATACCTCTGCTTCTTCTCTTCTTCCTTTTCAGGTTTTCTTTCTTGGATTTCTCTTTCTTAGCATCTTTTTTCCCTTTTAGGCTCCTTTTAGTTCCTCCCTCTTTTGGTGCTTCTTCTTTCTTGTGCTCCTCCTCCTAATTATCTTCTTCTTTCTTTAGTTCCTCCTTAATTCTCTTATTATTCATTTGGGTGGTCCAACTCATAAGATTATGTGTGGTGGCCAAAAATCTGTTAGTTTGCTCACTACACTTACTGGATCAATTGCCCGGATAATGATTAAATTCTTATTATTAATACCCATTGAGATCTCATCAATTCCTGCAAAATCATCAAGCAGTTAGTCTCTCTTTTATAGATTTCAAATATCTCAGTAAATTAGCTCAATTGTTAGTGAAGTTGCAGAAGTACCGCCTTCAACTTCATATGGTTGCCGAAGTACCGCCGTCAAATGAGATATATATTCTATCTTCTTGTACTTTTAAGAGTAATTCAAAACTGAATAAAGATTTATAAGGAAATACACAGCGAAAAATTGACAAACCTTAGTTATCCATGATCAGATTGTGTCACAATTATTCAGCTATTAATTAAATGCGCAGACATTGGATGGAAGCCACAAAGAACTCTATCACATGGAGTAATAATAGGAACTGATACAACACCGAGTAAACTCTTTACTTATCAAAGAGAAAAGTTTCAAAACTATCCAAAAAGCCAATTTGAAAGTATAGTCGAACGAATCTCAAATGCAAACTTCTCATTTAACATATGTGTTCACTCTAGCTAGTGAAATGAATTTATCCGCGGTAAAGGGTGTCTGAACACAATCTACCGTTTTGACGTTGGCATTAAATCTCAGACCCCTAGTCAGACTAAATTAACTTTCAACCAATTAATTTTGTCAAAACTAAACAATTACTATTATTACTGTTGAAAAAATAAAACCAAACCTTCTCGTATGCAAATGTTCGAGAAATAATGATAATGAAAGCAGTTAAACTATTTCTAGACTATAAGACAATTTCCTTTTTCGGCATCTGTCTGCTGTAAAACTTTATCACACCAACGCCCAAAACACAAAGAAAATCAAAGAGAAAAAAAGCCTAGCATAAAAGAAAGAAGAAAGAAGAAATCCAAGCCAAAAAAATAATCAAAAAGGTGCAAATAAACAATTAATAGTATGATTTACTTAAGCCGCCTAAATTCTCGTGTTATAAGAAAGAGTAGATACCTTGCATGTTTTGGCTTTTCCAGGAGTAACTAATAAACTCATGTTGACGCTTTTCAACTTCTATCTTGATCTATTATTCAAAAAGACAGTTGGAACTGAGAAATACAGAAAAATAAAGATGATTTAATCGCAAACAAAATAAAGATAATGAAAGAGTGAAACTTGATACCTGAGGAACAATACAGGGATGCATTTTCACATGACAAGCCATCGGGAATGATACTTTAAACTCTTGAAACTTCTCAAATAAAATGGGAACTGTTATATTTCTTTCCGATTTCAATGAATATATTCACGCAACCATTGGAACTGTCATCAAAAGGTCATTAATAATTATGCATGAGTAATGTATATATGTTTCTAAACATCCCGAATCTACTAATAGATCATGACTCATATACGTATATGCTTGTGAACTGAAATACATGTATTGAGAGAGAAAGCAGAGAAGAAGAGGCCAGTTGAGAAAAGGCTTTGGAGTTTCTTTTTTCATTTTATGTTGATTTGTTGTATCATATGACACAAAGTAATGGAAACAGAAATCACATTAAATCCTCAATTGAAGATTAGACTATATGAAGCATAAATACAATAAAAACAAAAGAATTAAAAGGTAAAACACATCCTTTTAGCAAAATTATTGTCGCCACCTACTACTCCATATTAATTCTTTCCTTACTTACACCAAACATGCATCAAATTCATTGTAAAGCTAAAAATTTTCAACAATGAAAAGTCAAAACATTCTATTATGCAAAACAAAAAGAGAACTTCAGTAAATATTAAAGTGCTCTTAAGATATAATTATACTACAAATGAAATTCAAAAATCCGACCGAAGTTGGTCGGTTTTTTTGACCAAAGTCGGTCGGTATTTTAATTATGTAATTTAAAAATACACCATCTGAGAATCGAATCGGGGTTTATACTGTGGCAGGATACTATTCTACCACTAGACCATTAATGTATTTTATTTTAACACTGTCTTTTATTTTAATTATATTCTTTAATTGTATTTTCGCGCGAAAATAACCGACCGATGTCGGTCGGTTTTATTATAAAATAAAATTACCGACCGAATTCAGTCGGTTTTAAAAATGACTGGCCGGATTAACCAAGCGATTTCGGTCGGTTTTTTTAATTTTAATTTTAATTTATTTTAAATGAAAAACCGACCAACTTCGCGGGACTCAAAAATAGTTCCCGTATTTTTGCGCCAAAGAAAACCGACCAAAGTTAGTCAGTTTCGTAAAAAAAACAATTTAAAAATAAAATATTTTGAAAAACCGACCGACTTTGGTCGTTCTTTTTGCCGGTTTTTTAACCGACCAAAATCAGTAGGTCGACCGCGGTCGATTTTTACCGAATTTCTAGTAGTGACACGAGATGCACATATCAGGACAAATCCTATACATGCTTTCAGATTCCACAATAAAACTTAGCACAATAAAGGGCAGATCCAGCCCAAATGCAAACAAAAAGGGGCAGATCCAACCCAAATTTCATAACTGCTAGCATTGCACCCACTGTGGGTATGCAGACTCTGGAGGGGCGATCTAGCCCAAGCGCTATAATAAGCCACATCCTGGTATGAATCAATAAAGCCTGCTACGACGTGCAGCCCAACCCCATAAATATTACTCACAACAGGCCCTCGGCCTCACTCAGTCATCAATCTCTCCGGTCTCTTGAGCTCACAACATTCATGCCAAGCAGCCCTAATCAATGATACAAAAAGTGATAATATACGATAACAGAGACTGAGATATGATATGAATTGATGAATGCGACTGAGTACATAACTGCAATTAAGCAAATAACTCAACAACAACGGACGACCACCGAGGGTCCCAATAGTACCAACATGTAGCCTAAACATGAATCCTTGCATGAATTACAAGTCAAGTGCTCCAACACATAGAGTACAGTAAAAATGTTCAGATTAGGTAGTTAAGCAGTTCCATGGAATCGACTAAATCACAATTCAGACGGTGCACGCCTGCATGCCCATCACCTAGCACATGTGTTACCTCACACCATTTACATAATCACGAAATTCGGGGCTTCATACCCTCAAAACCAAGTTTAGAAGTGTTACTTACCTTAAACCGTATAAATTACTACTCCAACACGCCCGTGCCTCGCGAATCGGCCTCTAAATGCCTCGAATCTATCTACAAACCGTTCGACACAATCAACACGAGCTAAGGGAATGAATCCCATAAGAAAATACTAAGTTATTAATCAAAAGTCAAAAAGTCAACTCAAAAGTTGGCCCCCGGGCCGACGTTTCGGAATCCGATAAAAGTCACAAAATCCGAACACTCATTCAACCACGAGTCCACCCATACTAAAATTACTCAAATCCGATATTAAAATCTCAATCAAATCCTCAAAATTCGGCCTAAGGACTTTCCTCCATTTTTTTCCCAATTTTCCACTCCAAATCACTAATTAAATGATGAAATCAAAGACATAAATATGAAATTTAACCAAAACTAAGTAAGAATCACTTACCCCAATCACCCACTCGAAACTCTATCCAAGAATCGCCTCCCACCGAGCTCCCAAAATCAAATTGTGAAAATGAACTCAAACCCTCGTTTTGAAACATTTAAGTTTCTGCTCAGGCGACCCTTCTTCGCGAACGTGACCCTCTTCTCGCGTTCGCGTAGCACAAACCATTCTGCCGCCCAAAAACCTTCTACATGAACGCGAGGTCCCACTTGCGAATTTGATGACTAATTGACCCCAAGCTTCGTAAATGCGATCCTCCCTACCGCGAACGTGTAGACCAACGCGTGAGGTCCCCGTCTGCTCCTCTCTTCTTCGCGAACGCGGTTCCCTACTCGCGAATGCGATGAACAAATCTTCACCTGCCTCCAGATACTCTTCACGAACGCGGGACTCCCATCGCGAACGCGATGAAGGAAATCAGATACCAGAAATCTGCAGCTTCAGCCATCTTCCAAGTCCAAATTCCCATCTGTTAACCATCTGAAATCCATCATACAATGGAAAGGTTTATGTTCAAAACTTAGTCGAGCCTTTCCATTGTATGACGGAAAGGCCTCCGGGACCTCAACCAAACCTACCAACAAGTCCTAAAACATCATACAAACTTAGTCGAGCCTTCAAATCACATTAAACAATGCTAAAACCACGAATCGCGCATCGATTCAAGCCTAATGGACTAAGAAAATTCCAACTTCAACAAATGATGCCGAAACCTATCAAATCACGTCCGATTGACCTTATATTTTGTACACAAGTCACAAATGACACCACGAAACTACTCCAACCCCCGAAACTCCATTCCGAGCCTAAAAACCACAAAGTTCATTCTCAGTCAAACTTATAAATTTTCAACTTTTGCCATTTCAAGCCTACTTCAACTACGGACCTCCAAATCATAATCCGGACACGCTCCTAAGTCCAAAATTACCCAATGGAGATAACGGAACTATCGAAACTCCATTCCGGAGTCGTTTACATATAAGTCGACATCCGTTCAACCTTTTCAACTTAAGTTTTCAACCTTGAGACTAAGTGTCTCAACTCCTTCCGAAACCTCTCCGGACCCGAACCAACTACCCCGATAAGTCACGTAGCAACTATAAAGCACAAAATGAGCAGTAAATGGGGAAACATGGCTACAACTCTCAAAGCGACCAGTCAGGTCATTACATGAAATCATTGTAAAATAGAGACCAACACCAGAGTAATGTCGTTAGTTTTTTTTTTCCTTGTTAAGAAAAGAAGCCCAGAATTATATTAATATATTCATTTGCACTTTATATTGATTAAGACTTAGTTAAAAATTGTAATCAGATTTCCAACACCTATCAGTTTTTCTCTATCGTGCTCAGATTTCCAACACCTATCAGTTAACCCTATGTCCGAATCTAGAGCAATCAGTATGGAAATAATACTTCTCACTGTCATGGTGAGTTTTTCTGTTCTTCATTATCCTAACAACAACAGCATCAACTTCATATGCAGGCAGAAAAATTCGATAAGGTGGATAAGGTCAACAGCAAAAGACAAAGAGTGAAAGTTTATCCTTCTCTTTAACTATTTTTGGTCTTAGATAATATGAATGTTGAATATACCAACAGTAAAATAGTGCAGGAAATGACAACACATTGTTCAACCAGTTAACATATCAGTTAAAAAATTAATTTGTGACAGGACATGTTAAAGACAACACAAAGTTTGTCAGTAAAAAATAACATATACAGTAAACGTGGTATTATCTGTCCAGAAAATACACATTAGTCGCGTTCACATCTGAGTGTTTCCTTCATCTGGATAACATTTACCTGTATACATATATATTGGTTTGATATATATATATTTAACAGGAAAGGCAATTCAAATATACCAAAGTACCAGTCACATCTTTCATTCATCTATTTGGCAACGCCACGCCTTTTCTTCTCTTAACAGGAATAGCAATTCTGCTATACCAAGATACCAATCACATCTTTCTTTTATCTATTTTTCAACATCACACGTTTTCTTCTTTTATCGAGGAATTGACACTCTTTAACACTTAGAGGTTGTTTGGTAGCTGATTAGGAGAAAGGTTATTCATATATTGAAGTAACATAACTTATACAGTATTTTGTAGCCATTAGTTATTTTATACAAAATTCAGCATAACTAATGTTTGGTTGTGATTTTACAATTCTACATAAATAATACATGTATAAGTTAAGATATGGAGAAGTAAATTGATAATTGAACACAAAGATAATCAGTAGTATATGCTAGCAATTTATAGAAGACGTTGTACAAGCACTTTAAGTAATCTAACTCAATGTTTTACAAATCAGAAATAAACTAAAAAGCATTTTAAGAACATGAAGGAGAACCAAAAGAGCGAGAAACATTGAATCGGATGCCATATTTAGTTGGGGGCAGTGGCGAAGGTAATAATTTTTCTAAGGGTATTCAAATTTAATTTGAAAGAAGTAAAAAAAAATTACGACAAATGTTGTTCAATATATGTTATATACTTCTAAAACGAAATATTTTACCTATATACACAATATAATTTTTTTGACGAATTGTGACCATGTAGCTTCGCCACTAATTGGGGGTTAACCGTAGTTGGTAGAAAGAAGAGAAAGAATGGAAGGCCAATTAAGGAAATTAAAGTATAAAGACGTGTCTATTCTGTTTTTATTCTTTACGTCTAAAGACGTGACTTTTAAGGGGGTTTTTAGGGCGCCTAAATTGGAAAAAATTGAATGAAAATGCTGAAAAAACTAAGAAAAAAGATAACTCAAATCCTGGTTTGTGAATAGCGCCACATCACCCCCTTTATCCCTCAATTATATATATATATATATATATATATAGAGAGAGAGAGAGAGAGAGGGAGAGAGAGAGAGAGAGAGATTGCTAGAGCTTGCGTTGTGCATATTGATACTTCCCTTTTGTTTCTTTTCATTACAATGAAGTCAGTCAAGTGATCACTATGAATTTAATAAAGAACTAATGCTATATTAATAACAACAGAAAAGGTAATTCAATTAAACGTATTCCTTTTTCAGTAAATCCAATTTTGCATTTAGAAGCTGCACTCTGCTTTCCTTGTAAAATATGGCCCACGTGTGGTTTATAAATATTTTGTTTAATAAATATATTTTGTTAAATTAATATTTGGATAAAATTAGGGGAAGTTAATTATGGTTATAATCTAAGTTGCTCCGATATGGCAGTTTAGGTGCCGCACCCGTGTCGACACGGCACTAGTATGGGTGTGGGTATGGGATCTGTACCGGATATGATCGAACAATTTTGGGTACTTTGACCACGAGGGAAGTAAAAATTTGAGACGAGATAATATTTGATTCTAGAAATCAGAACCAAAACTGTCACGATCCCAAATTCCCTACGTAGGAGGTCGTGATGGCGCCTAGTCTCTAAGACTAGGTAAGACTATTAATGCGGAATAATAATAGATATCTGAAATAAATAAATTACAATTCAAACAATTTCAACTCCCAAAACCCGGTAGAAATAAGTCACAAGCTTCTAAGAATTTATTCTCTATGTCTCTATATATTAGAGTCTAAAGGAAATACGGAAGACAGCATAGTAAGATAGAAGGGGACTCCGGAGTCTGCGGACGCTGGCAGATATACCTCGAAGTCTCCTCGTATAACTAGTTTACTGATGCCTGGTCTGATAAGATGTACCTGGATATGCACAAAAAGATGTGCAGAAGCGTAGTATGAGTACACCACAACAGTACCCAGTAAGTGTCAAGCCTAACCTCGGTAGAGTAGTGACGAGGTCAGGTCAGGCCCTACTGGAAAATAAATAATGACATGGTAAAATGTTTAACAATATAATAAGATAAAATGACAATGGAAATGAATCAAGTAGTATGTCACCATTTAATTACACCAAATAATGGCAATTAATACCTTGTTGAAGTAAAACAGAATTCTTTTCAACTTTAATAAAATCACAACAATAATCAAAGGCAACTACGGCCATAAATTAATATCCACAAGGGCACTTCTGAGGTACCGCCTCGTAGTCCCAAATCATAAATAAATTCACAATATCTCATTTTCTTATATCACTGCAGGAGCATTCACAATTTATTTAAAGAAAATATTTTCCCCGAAATAGCATCCAGCGTTTTAGCCATCCTTATCACACTGCATGATTTCTAGTAGTCTCCCCTACTAGCCACGCGTATCAAGCCACCCTTATCTCACTGCATGCGTTTCAATACCCAGACCTTATACCATCGCATGCGTATCAATATCACAATATATCACAATTTGCAACTCAAGTACCCAATATTTCAATTTGCCAAAATAAATCAACAACAATATTTTTTTCATAATAAAGAGCTCACGGCTCATGCCAAAATATTCCAACAATAATATTTTTTCACAATAAAGAGCTCACGGCTCCATCACAATGAGCACGAAAATCTCACAAAATATTCGGGAATAAATAACTCAACAAAATGATATTTCAAAATTTTAATACGTTGTTTCAATACCAATTTTAAAAATGTCAAATAATTCATATTAATAATATTTAATTTAAAGCAAATCACCCTTCAAATAATGCTCAGAATAAAAGAAATCAAGTTTCAACTAAACAGGTAAAACAATAAGCAGGAAAAGATTAAACAAATTTAAAGTATAAACATTTAAATCAATGATGAAGAATATAACAAGGTAAAATTATTTAATTAATATGCAACATCGATCTACACAATTTAAAGAGATAATCTTTCACATTTAGCCCGTGTACACACTCGTTACCTCGTGTATATGACTTTCAACACATTTTAATTTATCACTTCAATACTAATCCTGAGAAAAAGTTTTCCCACACAAGGTTAGACAAGTCACTTACCTCGACTTGCTCCAATCTAACCAAGCAGTATGCCTTTTTCTCGACTTTCCGACTCCGATCGACTCGAATCTAGTCATAATTAATTCGATACAGTCAACAAAAATTATAGAATCAATTCCATAAGAAAATACCCATTTTTGAGTCCTAAATTAACTCAAAAATTACCCGTGGGGCCCACGTCTCGGAATCCAGGGAAAGTTATGAAATATGAATGCCCATTCAACCACGAGTCTAACCATACCAAAATGACCAAATCCCGATAACAATTCGACCCTCAAATCCTCAAATCTATCCAAGAGAGTTTTCAAATTTTTTCAACTTAAATCACTAATTAATTGTTAAAAATAGTGATGGATTCGGGTAATCTAACCAAGATTGAGTAAAGAACATTTACCCCGATATTTTCTCTGAAAATCTCCCAAAAATCGCCTCAATCCGAGCTCCAAATCGTTAAAAAAGGAAAATGGGACGTCAGAACTTAAACTCTCTGCCCAGGCGTTTAATCTTCGCGATCGTGAACATCCACACGCGATTGCGAAGCACAAATTTCCAAAGTCCAAATTAACTCTATGCGATCACAGATATCCCCACGCGATCGCAAAGCACAGAGTTCCCAGATCTACGTGATCACAACCTTCTTCACGTGATCGCATTTAGCAAACGCGTGACCTCCACTTCTGCTATGTTACTCTACGCGAACGCGACTTTCTTCACGCGTTCACGAGTCACAAAATATCAAAGCTACACGATCGCATCCCGCTTCACGCGATCGCGAAGTACAAAACTCAGCAGCCCTCAATTAACCTTACGCAATCGCAAACAATGCCACACGATCGCGATGCACAGACTGGCCCAACCTGTGCGATCGCGTCCCAATCTTCGCGATCGCGAAGAAGGTTTAAAATACCAGAAATCAGCAGCTACCAGCAGTGCCAAAATGAAGGAAAATACTCCGAATATCATCCGAAACATGCCCGAGCCCCTCAGGACCTCAACCAAATATACCAACAAGTCCTAAAATATCATACGAACTTAGTCGAGTCTTCAAATCACATCCAACAACACTAAAAATACGAATTACATATAGATTCAAGCCTAATGAACTTTGAAACTTTTTATTTCTACAAACAACGCCGGAACCTATTAGCTCCTCCCGATCGTATCTCTCAAAAGAACCAAATTCTTGTTATCAAATCAAGTTCGATTGACCTCAAATTTTGCATGCAAGTCATAAATGACATAACGGAGCTATGAAATTTTTCGAAACTGAATTCCAACTCTGGTATCAAAAGGTCAACTCCCCGGTCAAACTTCTAAACTTAAATTCTTATTTTAGCCATTGCAAGCCTAATTTAACTACAGACTTCCAAATAAAATTTTGAACACTCTCCTAAGCCCAAAATTACCATACGGAGCTATTGGAACTGCCAAATCCCGATTCCGGGGTCATTTTCTCAAAATGTTGACCGAAGTCAAACTTAGCATTTTAAGGCCAACTTAAGAAACCAAGTGTTCCTATTTCAACCCGAACACTCTCAAATCCCAAACCAACCATTCCCGCAAGTCATAAATTAATGAAAGCACATACGGGGAGTTTTATTTAGGGGAATGGGATTCTAAAAGTCAAAATGACCGGTTTGGTCATTACATTCTCCACCTCTTAAATAAATGTTTGTGCTCGAACGAGTTTAGCATTATACCTGAAGTGGTGAAAAGATAAGAATAACAGATGCACATCTCATGCCCGGTCTCCCAAGTCACCTCCTCGACCGGATGACCCCTCCACTGAACCTTTACGGAAGCAATGTTCTTTGACCTCAGCTTCGAATCTGCATGTCCAAAATAGTCACTGGTTCCTCAACATAAGATAGATCCTTGTCCAACTGAACTGAACTGAAGTCTAACACATGAGACGGATCGCCTGATACTTCCGGAGCATAGAAACATGAAATACCAGATGAACTGCAGAGAGACTAGGTGGTAGTGCAAGTCTGTAAGCCACCTCTTTCAAGAATCTCAAAAGGCCCAATATACCTAGGGCTCAGCTTGCCCTTCTTCCCGAACCTCATCACACCCTTCATAGGCGAAACCCGGAGCAGGACCCGCTCACCAACCATGAATGCAATATCACAAACCTTCCGATCTGCATAACTCTTCTGTCTAGATTAGGCTGTACGAAGTCTATCCTGAATCAATTTAACCTTTTCCAAGACATCCTGAATCAAGTCTGTACCCAATAGCCTATCTTCGCCCAGTTCGAACCACCCCACTGGAGACCGGCACTGCCTACCATACAAGGCCTCATACAGAGCCATCTGAATGCTCGACTGATAACTGTTGTTGTAAGCAAACTCCGCAAGTGGTAAGAACTGATCCCAAGCACCCCCAAAATCTATCACACACGTACGAAGCATATCCTCCAGTATCTGAATAATGCGTTCGGACTGCCCGTCCGTCTGAGGGTAAAATATTGTACTCAAATCTACCCGAGTACCCAGAAGAGTAGGTAGTCATCACAGGAACGAAATGAGATGACTTGGTCAACCTATCTACAATCACCCAAACTGCATCAAACTTCCACTGAGTCCTTGGAAGTCCAACAACGACATCCATAGTGATCCGCTCCCATTTCCATTCTGGAATCTCTAACTTCTGAAGCAATCCACCCAGTCGTTGATGCTCATATTTCACTTGTTGACAATTTAGACACCGAGCTACATACTCCACTATGTCTTTCTTCATCCGCCTCCACCAATAGTGCTGTCTCAAGTTTTGATACATCTTTGCAGCACTCGGATGAATGGAGTACCGCGAACTATGAGCCTCCTGGAGAATCAACTCACGCAAACCATCTACATTAGGCACACATAGCCTGCCCTGCATCCATAATACATCGGCATCTCCAATAGTGACTTCCTTGGCATCACCGTGCTGAACTGTGTCCTTAAGGACAAGTAGATAGGGGTTATCGTACTGACGCTCCCTGCTACGATCATACAGAGAATACTAGGATACCATACAAGCCAAAACTCGGCTCGGCTTAGAAACGTCCAATCTTACAAATTGATTGGCCAAGGCCTGGACATCTAAGGCTAAAGGCCTCTATGCTACCGACAAATATGCTAAGCTGCCCAAACTCTCCGCCTTACGACTCAAGGCATCGACCACTACATTGGCCTTCCTGGAATGATAGAGAATGGTGATATCATAATCCTTAAGCAACTCCAACTATCTCTGCTGCTGCAAATTAAGATCCTTCTATTTAAACAGATATTGTAGACTCCGGTGATCGGTGTAGACCTCACAATGGACACCGTACAAATAATGCCGCCAAATCTTTAAGGCATGAACAAATGCTGCTAACTCAAGGTCGTGGACCAGATAATTCTTCTCATGTACCTTTAACTGTCTGGACGCGTAGACAATCACCTTACCGTCTTGCATCAACACTGTGCCGAGACCAATACGCGACGCATCACAATACACAGTATAAGACCCTGAACCTATAGGTAATACCAACACTGGGGCTGTAGTCAAAGCTGTCTTGAGCTTTTGGAAGCTCTCCTCACATTCCTCGGTCCACCTGAATGGAGCACCCTTCTGGGTCAATTTGGTCATAGATGCAGCAATAGAAGAGAAACCCTCTACAAATCGGCGATAATATCCTGCCAAACCAAGGAAACTCTGGATCTCCATAGCTGAGGACGGTCTGGACCAACTCTGCACTGCCTCAATCTTCTTCGGATCTACCTTGATCCCCTCGCATGAAACTATATGACCCAAAAATCCCACTAAATCGAGCCAAAATTTACACTTTGAAAATTTTGCATATAACTTCTTTTCTCTCAAAGTCTGAAGCACAGTTCTCAAGTGCTGCTCATGATCCTCCCGACTCCGGGAATACACCAGAATATCGTCAATAAATACAATGACGAAGGAGTCAAGATAGGGCTGAAATACACTATTCATCAGATGCATAAATGCTACTGGGGCATTGATCAGCCCAAAAAAATCACAAGGAACTCGTAATGACCATACCGAGTCCTGAAAGCAGTCTTCGGGATATCGGATTCCCGAATCTTCAACTGATGATAGCCTGAACGCAAGTCAATTTTATAGAATACCCTGGCACCCTGAAGCTGATCAAATAGGTCATCAATACGTGGCAATGGATACATGTTCTTCACTGTAACCTTGTTTAGCTGGCAGTAATCAATTCACATCCACATAGAACCATCCTTCTTCTACACAAATAAGATAAAAGCACCCCAAGGCGATACACTAGGCTGAATGAAGACCTTATCAATCAATTCCTGTAGCTGTTCTTTTAATTCTTTCAACTCTGCTGGGGCCATACAATATGGTAGAATAGAAATAGGCCGAGTGCACGATAACAAATCAATGCCAAAGTCAATATCCCTGTCGGGTAGCATACCCGGAAGACCCGCTGGAAATACATCAGAAAGATCCCTTACTACAGGAACTGACTCACGGTAGGAGTATCAATACTAACATATCTCACATGGGCCAGATACGCATCACACCCCTTCTCCACCATTCGTTGAGCTTTAAGAAATTAAACAACCCTGCTAGGAACATGATCCGAGGTACCTCTCCACTCTAGCCGCGGTAGACCTGGCACAGCCAACGTCACCATCTTGGCATAACAATTAAGAATAGCGTGATAGGGCGACAACCAGTCCATGCCCAAAAAGCGCCTCAATCTGAGCTCCATATTGTGAAAAATGAAAAATGGGTTCAGAACTTAAACTCTCTGCTGAGGCTTTTACTCTTCGCGATTGCGAGCATCCACACGCGATCGCGAAGCACAAATTTCCAATGTCTAAATTAACTCTATGCGATCGCGGATATCCCCACGCGATCACAAAGCACAGAGTTCACAGCTCTACGCGATCTCGATGCACAAACTGGCCCAACCTTCGCAATCGCATCCCAATCTTCGCGATCGCGAAGAAGGTTTAAAATACTAGAAATCAACAGCTACCAGTAGTGCCAAAATAAAGGAAAATACTTTGAATACCATCCGAAACACGCCCGAGCCCCTCGGGACCTCAACCAAATATACCAACAAGTCCTAAAACATCATACGAATTTAGTCGAGTCTTCAAATCACATCCAACAACACACATAGATTCAAGTCTAATGAACTTTGAAACTTTCTATTTCTACAAACGATGTCGGAACCTATCAAATCAAGTCCGGTTGACCTTAACTTTTGCGCAAGTCATAAATGACATAACTGAGCTATGAAAATTTTCGGAACTGGATTCCGACTCCGGTATCAAAAGGTCAACTCTCCGATCAAACTTTCAAACTTAAATTTCTATTTTAGCCATTTCAAGCCTAATTTAACTACGGGCTTCCAAATAAAATTTCGAACACGCTCTTACGTCCAAAATCGCCATACGGAGCTATTGAAATCGTCAAATCTCGATTTCGGGGTCGTTTTCTCAAAATGTTGACCGAAGTCAAACTTAGCATTTTAAGGCCAACTTAAGGAACCAAGTGTTCCGATTTTAACCCAAACACTTCCAAATCCCGAACCAACCATCTCCGCAAGTCATAAATTAATAAAAGAACATACGGGGAGTTTTATTTCGGGGAACGGGGTTCTAAATGTCAAAATGACCGGTTGGGTCATTACAAAAACTAGGGTAAATTTGAAACAAATAGCATACCTTTTCTAGGAAATCAATCTTTTATTTATCTACAACTTGAGAACAAAAAAGAAATCCACATTTTACAAGCTATATGTAAGTATTCCACAAAATTTCTCATAATTTAGAGATATTTTTATACTTTTATTTTTTTGAATTATTTTTAACCGAATCTCCGCACCCGTATCCATACTAGGATTTGTATCCCGAATCTTAGAATTTATATCTCGAAGGATCCGGCCTCTAGATCCACACCCGTGTCCAAGCAACTTAGGTTATAACTCCCCACTAACTCACTTTGATGAAAAGTGAGAATTAACCGATAGTCCCTCTCTCTACCTATTAAAGTAAGAATAGAGTAATTCCATCATACTCTATTCTGAAAATAACACAAAAAGGGAAAAAAGAGAGAAGTACTTATTTTTCAAGAACAATACTGAAGAAGGCTTCCGCTCAATATCATTAAGAAAACATATCATGGATTCAGGTAAGTTTTCTTGATTGAAAATATTGTATATGTATTTTATGTGAAAATCATATAATTCCACGGTTCTGAATAATTGATAGGATTTTATATAGATTGTTTATAAACCACAATCTAGAACATGAAAAATCCTTACATGTGGTATCAAGAACGCAATGTTTAGGAACTTATGATTTTCTATTAAAATTGATGCTTTCTTTACGACTGAGTATGCGACTTGATTGTTTCTGATACTGATTGAATTAAAAAGTATTTCAAAGGTTCATAAGATTCTGCAAAGGACAATTAATTTATGTGTCCATTATGTTTTCCATCTTTGATGATTAATGTTGAATGATTCCCCATTTTCATCCACATAATTGGGAACATAATCTTTGTGGATCCTTTAAGGTTGAGGGTTTTAACTTGTGATGTTAAAGTAAAAGCTTTTGGCCTTAGACCTTGAATAGACCTGTTATTCCTTAAATAGAGTTATATTGGGATTATACTTTGTATCTTTATCTACATGCCTATTCTGGATTCTTCTTATGACTATGGACTCATAATATATTAAATTAAAAAAATACTTGGTTATAGTTGAATCAAATTTGAATCATCAGTAAATGGATAAATTTGCTTGATGTTGTGTTTCATCAGTCTACTGCTATGTTTCGAAATGTTTGTTCCTATATTGTACAGTAACTGAAACTTAAAAGAAAATTATTATTTTCTTTATCTTCTTGGGAATTATTACGTTAGATTTATTAATCACCAAAGTGATCGAATTTTTATGAATACTTAATTCCAAATAACGATTGAATCTATACTCAATTACCCATAAAATTTGATGCTTATAAATGATATAATAAATTATGGGTAACCTAAAGTTCTTGGTTATAAGACATATACGGATCACCCAAAGGTTAATCGTTTGTTCTTTTATCATCGAACATTAAGTCAATAATTTGGATGTGCTATTAGTTTTATTTAAATATATCCAAAGATAGTAAGTATTACTAATTGATGCATTAAAAATTATCGAATTAAGTTAAAATATTTAAGCATCATAATGTCTAAAGTTGTATTTTGATGTATCGCCCAAAGGAGGACATCAATTTACATTTAATAATACATAAATCATTCTGAATCTAATAGCATCCTTAATTTTTAACTTCAAAGCATTAACAAATGAGCATATTTTATTTGCAGCACTTGCTCTTCATTCACACTCTGCTTTTGGTAAGACCTTTAATGGACTCAACTTCTCAGATTGGTGCGAACAAATCAAATTTCATCTTGGAGTTTTAGATCTTGATGTTGCACTTTATACTGAGAGATTAACTGCTATTACTAAAACTAGCAGTGCTGAAAAAAGGTCTTATTTTAAGCACTGGGACAGGTCTAACAGACTAAGCCTAATGTTTATGCGAATGAATATTCCGGGCAACATTAAGAGTTCTCTTCCCAAAACTGAAAGCACGAAAGAACTTCTGAAACTTGTAGAAGAACGATCCCAAACTACTGACAAGTCTCTTGCCGGGACACTAATGGGTATTTTAACCACCATGAAATTTGATGGTTCGCGTACCATGCATGAGCATGTCATTGAAATGACAAATATAGCAGCAAGACTTAAGACTTTGGGAATAGAAGTGGATGAGAATTTCCTTGTTTAATTCATTATTAACTCATTAACCTATGAGTATGGCCCTTTCCAAATGAACTACAATACCATGAAAGATAAATGGAACGTGCATGAACTACACGGAATGCTGGTTCAAGAGGAAACAAGGCTGAAGAATCAAGGAACCCACTCCATAAACCTTGTAGGCCATCAAGGAGCTGAAAAGAAAGGAAAGAAAAATGGAAAGGTTAAACAAAGCCAACATAATGTTAATGAGTCTCCATCTCAAGTACGTAAGAAAGAACACAAGAATGATAAGTGTCCTTTCTATGGAAAACCTGGAAACTTTCAGAAAGATTGCCTGAAACGTAAGGCTTGGTTCAAGATGAAAGGTAAGCCTTGTGCTTTTACGTGTCTCGAATCAAATTTAACTGAAGTTCCTTATAATAATACTTGGTGGATTGACTCTGATTCTACTGTTCATGTTTCTTATACGATGCAGGGATTCCTTACAACCCAGACCATAAATCGGAATGAAATATTTGTGTATATGGGGAATAGAGTGAAGGATCCAGTTGAAGGTATCACGACTTATCGTTTAATCCTAGATATTGGGCATCACTTAGACTTGTTTGAAACTTTTTATGTACCTTTTCTTTCAAGAAATTTAATTTCCTTGTCTAAGTTGGATAATGCTGGATATTTTTTAAATTTTGGCAATGGATATTTCAGTTTTTTTAAGCATAATCATCTTATTTGTTATTGTATTATTTGTGATAATTTATACAAATTGAACCTTAATATTCTGTTTGCCGAAACCCTCTTAACTCTGCATCATAATGTTGGAGCCAAACGTAGTTTGGTGAATGAACATTCAGCTTACTTGTGGCATAAACATTTAGGTCACATATCCAAAGAAAGACTAGAAAGGTTAGTTAAGAATGAAATCATTCCATATTTGGATTTTACGGACCTTAATATTTGTGTGGATTGTATTAAAGGAAAATCAACAAAACATACAAAGAAAGGAGCCATGAGAAGCACTCAGCATCTTGAAATTATACACACTGATATGTGTGGTCCTTTTGATATCACTTCTTTTAGAAAGAAAAGATATTTTATCACCTTTATTGATGACTTTTCATTTTATGGATATGTCTATTTGTTGCATGAAAAATCTCAAGCAGTGAATGCCTTAGAGGTATTTATTAATGAGGTTGAAAGACAACTACACATAAAGGTAAAAATAATTAGATCAGACAGAGGTGGTGAGTATTATGGAGGATATGACGAAACTGGACAACACCCTGGTCCGTTTGCTAAATTTCTTGAAAAACGTGGCATATGTGCTCAATATATAATGTTTGGCACACTACAACAAAATGGTGTGACAGAAAGACGTAATCGTATATTAATGGACATGGTTATGAGTATGTTAAGTAATTCATCTTGTAACGACCCGGTTGGTCATTTTGAGTATTACTGCCATATTCCCCCATTTACTGCTCAATTTGTGCTTTACATTTGTTATATGACTTACCGGGGTAATTGGTTCGGGTCCGATGAGGTCTTGGAATGAATGGGAACACTTAGTTCCAAAGTTTAAAACTTAAGCTGAAAAGGTTGGATGGATATCGACCTATGTGTAAATGACCTCAGAATAAAGTTTTGATGAATTCAATAGCTCCATATGGTGATTTTGGACTTAGGAGCGTGTTCGAAAAAGTATTTGAAAGTACGTAGCTAAATTAGGCTTGAAATGGCTAAAATACAAATTTAAGTTTAAAAGTTTGACCGGGGAGTTGACTTTTTGATATTGAAGTCGGAATCCAGTTCTAAAAACTTTCATAGCTCCGTTATGTCATTTATGACTTATGTGCAAAATTTGAGGTCAATCGGAATTGAATTGATAGGTTTTGGTATCGAATGTAGAAGTTGAAATTCGTTAGTTTTCGTTAAGCTTGAATTGGGGTGTGATTTCTTATTTTAACGTTGTTTAATATGATTTGAGGTTTCGACTAAGTTCGTATAAATTTTAGGACTTGTTGGTGTATTTGGTTGAGGTCCTAGGGGCCTTGGGTGAGTTTCGGATGATTAACGGATCGAAATTTGGACTTAAACAACTACTGGAATTTTCTGATGCCTGTATCTGGTTTCCTTCATCACGTTCGCGAGGGGAGTCTTGCGTTCGCAAAGAGGAAATTCGGACTGGCCCATTTTGTGCTTCGCGTTCGTGACAGGGGGAACGCGTTCGCGAAAGGTCGAGGGGCAAAGCTACGCATTCGCGATCCAGGCCTCGCATTTTCGAAAGGGAAAGCTAACCTGGGGGAAATTGGTCTTCGCGTTCACGAGACCGGGCTCGCATTCTCGAATGAGAAAATACGGGCAGCACAAAAATGTTCTTCGCGAACATGAGGGAGCTGTCGCGTCCGCGAAGAAGAAACGCCTGGACAAAAACTTTAAGTTCTGAAAATGGGACTTTGTCCCATTTTCCATTTTTGACAAACTAGAGCTCGGGAAGAGGTGATTTTCGGGAGATTTTCAAGAAAAATAACGGAATAAGTATTCTTAACTCAATATTGGTTAAATTACCCGAATCCATGGTTGTTTTAAACATTTAATTGGTGAATTAAGTTGGAAAATTTAGAAAACTCTCTTTGTTTAATTTGAAGATTTGAGGGTCGAGTTAATGTCGGAATTTGGTAAAATTTATATGGTTGCACTCGTGGTTGAATGAGCGTTCATATTTTGTAACTTTTGTTGGGTTCCGAGACGTGATCCCCACATGCGATATTTGGGTGCGATTTCGGATTTTGTTGGAAAATTTAATATTTTTATATGTAATTAATTCCTATAATTTGCATTGACTGAATCAAATTAATTATGACTACATTCGAGGCGTTTGGAGACTGATTCGTGAGGCACAAGCATAGCAGAGTAAAGAATTACACGGATTGAGGTATGTAACACTTCTAAACTTGGTTCTCAGGATATGAATCCCCAAATTTGGTCTTATATAAATTGTTTGGAGGTGACGCACATGATGGGTGACGAGCGTGCGGACGTGCACCATAGAATTTGTGACTTGAATAAATCCTGTGAAGTTGTAAAAAATTAAAGAATCATGTTATTATTCGCATATCCTTCACGTGTCAGGAAATTGAGCTGAAACTCGTATTAAAGATCATGATTTGGATACGCACCGGTATTTTGGGACCCACATGGTCGTATTGCTGTTGAATTTAATTGCTTTAAAAATGTATATTTCATAATCAGTCAAGTTCATAAATGTGAGGATATCCATGGGATCGGGGCTGCCCGTCTGCAGCAGGCCATATCGGCTTTATATATATTACTATTATATGGAATGGGGCTGCCCGCCTACAGCATGCCATATCGGCTTTATATCACGCTTGGGCTGAAGGAGCCCCTCCGAAGTCTGCACCCCCCCACAGTGAGCGTAGATAATTTATTTTCGGGATGGACTTTCCAGGGTATGGACTTGCCTTATTTATATATGTTCGGGATGGACTTTCCAGGACATGGATTTGCCTTATTGATTTATAATTGTGATGAATTTTCTCTGGACATGGATATTGTCCTAGTCATATATATTTGGGGATAAATTTATCCCTGGGCTGGATTGGACTTATACGGTACTAAGTCACTGACTGGTAGTTGATGTGTATATATATGGGATGGATCTTCCCTGGGCTGGATTGGCCATATAAAGTACCGAGTTTAACTGTTGAATTTGAAAGCATGCCTACATTTCTGTACTGTTATTTTTATACTGGACTAGACCTGCTGAGCTCATCACTATTTTCATCCCAAAGGTTAGTCTTGTTACTTATTGAGTTGGTTGTACTCATACTACACTCTGCACCTCGTATGTAGATCCAGGTGCTTCCGGACAAGACGACTATTAGATCTCAGAGTTTTATCGGTTGGAGACTATCAAGGTAGCTGCCTGGCATCCGCTGACCTTGACTCTTTTCCTTTCAGTTATTGTACTGTTCTATATTTTCAGATAATATTTTTATCAGTCAGACTTTGTTATCATTTAGATTCTCATTTACTCGGTGACACCATGTTTTAGGAGTGTATTTATATATATGTATTTTTGGGATTTATTTTTTCACTGGATTTAAATATTATGTTTTCAAACTTGAAAGAAATTGTGATTTATTGAGGTTGTCAACTTGCCTAATAATAAGATAGGCGCCATCATGACAGGTTAGGATTTTGAGTCATGACAAGTTGGTATCAGAGCCTAGGTTACATAGGTCTAACGAGTCATGAGTAGGTTTAGTAGAGTCTTATGGATCGGTACAGAGACATCTCTATTTATCTTCGAGAGGCTGCCGAACCCTTAAGAAATTTTCAGTTTCTTGTATTCTGTCGTGCAAAATTGTTGATCCCAAAAACTAATTTTCTGTTATTCTATTCTCGCACAGATTGTGAGGACATGTACTATAAGATCGGACGGTCAACCACCAGTGCCACCAGTTAGGGCTGCGAGAGGTCGGGGCCATGGTAGAGGCCGGGGCCGAGGTAGAGGTCAAGGTGTAGCTCGTCCAATAGTTGGAGCAACACCTGTAGCACCACGAGTTGCTCCAGCTCAGGAGCAGATTCCTGATATAGATGAGCCGACAGGACCAGCTCAGGCACCAGCTGTGCCTATTGTGATTCCAGGCCTTCAAGAGGCTTTAGCTCAGATTTTGACTGTTTGCACTAGCCTTGCTTAGGTGGTTTCGGCTCAGGACGCACCTGCCACTTCTCAGGTCGGGGGAGGTACTCATACCCCTGTTACCCATACTCTAGAGCAGGTAGTGCAGGGACTTCATATACCGGGGGCACCACCAGTCCAGCCGGTTGCAGCTGCTCAGGCCCAGGTGATCCTCGTTATGACCGATGATGAGCAGATGAGACTTGAGAGATTTGGGAGGCTATGACCTCCATCATTTAGTGGTGCTGAGTCTGAGGATGCTAACGTGTGATATATAGAAAATAATAATTTGACGTGAACATTGATATTGAAATCTCTTGAAGAGTCCTTCAGAGTTCATTACTATTTATATATAGTAGACAAGACTATTTTTCACTTCAAAATAGATTTGAACAATTCGAAGCATATGCAAATATTTTTTGTTTTCTATTTAGCGTAAAAACCTGAGATCACTAAATAATGGAAATTTGGAAAAAATACTGTCTTAATCTTGAGTGTTTCTTAAAGCATAATAATCAATCCGATATTGATGGTTTATATTTATTTTCTAAATTAAAAGTGTTAAGGAAAATAGTACAATTAGAAGATAATAGTTTTGAAGGGAAGCCTTGGCGTGACTGGTAAAGTTGTTGCCATGTGACCAAGAGGTCACGGGTTCGAGCAGTGGAAATAACCTCTTGGAAAAATGCAGGGTAAGGCTGCGTACAATAGATCCTTGTGGTCGGACCCTTCCCCGGACCCCGCGCATAGCTGGAGCTTAGTGCACCGGGCTACCCTTTTAGAAGATAATAGTTTAATTGATATACTCAATCAAATAAAAATATTTGATTCTTTTCCAAATGCCTATATTGCTTATAAAATAATGTTAATAACTCATGTTACCGTTACTTCAGCAGAAAGAAGTTTTTCGAAATTAAAATTGATAAAATCTTAACTAAGCTCAATAATGTCTGAATAGAGGTTAAATAAATTAACTATATTACTAATTGAGAAATAATTATTAGAAAAAAAAGATTATAAAAAAATTATTAATATCTTTGCATCTAAAAAAATAAAAAAAAATGGACTTCAAATTTAAAAAAGAATTAAGGCCCCTCATAAATTTGGCGTTAGGCCACAAAATTCGTCGGGCCACCCCTGCATATGTCCTACATATATTTAAAAATTCTGTGGATCCAATGAATTTGCCATCTCTATTTGTCATATATTGATCTCCATTGCCAAATTCATAATATTACTACGTACATTTTTTTTACCCCTTCCCATGAGCTCCCAGGTGACTCGAGGGGACATAATAGAGGATAGTCTACACGGATTCATAGATAGATCTCTTCCTATATCGATAGGCATATATCTCCAAGAGGATAGTCTGGGCATAGATTCTTTAGCAATCCAAGAGACGGCAAGGTATGTCATAAACTCATAATTTAATTAGAGTAAACTTTAACTTTCACCACTAACAAATCAATTGTCGTTATAGGACTTATCCAAGTAAGTGGTGATACAAAAGTCATCATTAATTCTTTCACCATTTCCAGAAGCTAACTAGCTAGAGCTAGCTATATATAATATATAGAGTCACGGACTAAAATAATATATTTTTTTGACTCAAGACACAAAAATAGGTGGAAAAAAGAGTTAGTGACCAAAATACATATAGATACTTGAATTTGATAAGACGGAAAAGTATAACGCTGTTTATTAAGGCGCTATACATATTTTGTGGGCCCACCAATAATTATTTTGCGCTTAACTGACATAACAATAATTCAAATTGGTATAGCGCCCTTATTTAAGGCGCTATACCTCAAAAAATTCGACCCCCCGGATTGGGCATTACCTTATTTAAAGACATTAAGGATTTTGTAAAATTTCATGCAGAAAAATTCTCAAGTCTTGTTAAATTTTTCTTCGTTAAGTTGTTTTGCATTTTGTCATAATGTCTGAAGAGCGAAGAATTGGGGTTTCATTATATTGGGGGGGATGAGATTGTGGTGGCGAATAACTCAGTAAGCTATAGTTTTTCTCCATAGTGTCATGTTAAGTTGCCACTTACAATGGAGTATAATAGATTAGTATCGTTGTTATGTAACAAAATGAGTGTGAGCAAACGTTTGGTGAACTTTAAAATAACCGGAAGATATCCGTATTCTGTCATTCCGCAAGGGGTTGCTTGTTATGCTGAGTTTAACATCTAGGATGATGAAACTATGAGTGATTTTTTTAGAACTTCGGATCAATACCGAGAATTTCTTTTGATAAAAATGTTGGAAATGTACGTCAAGGCTGAAGACGTTCGCAATAATGAGGTTGCACAAAAGAGGGATATCCCTCGGTCATCGAGTTGTTATTTTGGAGCAATTTTAGCCGAACAGGTTCCGGCTGAAAGAGTTTGGCCTGATCTAAACTTATCTCCATGGGCGAATGAGGAGCAAGGAAATAATTTCTCTCCTACTTTACATGATCCACAAGACGAGGGGTAAACTTTAATTTTCCTGTGTGTTACGATGTTTATTTTTGCTGTATTGAATTTGTATTAATACACATATATTTCACAGGGGATACCGGCCAGATATGAATTTTACAAGTTATGAACCAACGCCCAGTTGGAATATACTTAGTTCTGATGTGCTGGATCATGGGGGTCCACCCGGGAGTCATCACCAACAGGATGATGTCCATCAGGGAATGTCAACACATTACGATTTGTAAGTGAAGTGATATAGATATATGTAAAGTATTTATCAATTTGAGAAACTCATTATTTTGTTGGTTGTGCAGTGAAAACGAGCAACTTGAACGTCATGTCCTGACTCAATTGCTCGAAGATGACATATTTAATCAGGATCTGGCATATGCACAGAGTGAGGAAGAGAACAGTGATTATGACAACAATGCCGATGAGTCTGTAGATGACACACCCTTCCCTGATGAGGGTGATGATGAGGAGGAAGAGAATGTTGGACCTGATTTGACGAGGGAGCATGCTCCACCCCCCGTTAGACCAAGAGTGTACGAGTCCCACATGCCATTTCACTCAAGAGAGATTCCTACCTTGATCATTTGCCAAGTATATTGGATGTGGATGCCCTCACAAGAGATACTAACGAAATTCGGACTGTAATGTGGGATGAGTCTAGACAACGGTGCTATCAAAGGGCATGCTTTTTCGTGATAAAGCGCGCCTAACCAGGGCGGTGAAAATGTACAGCATAAAAGAGTGTCGTGAGATGACGGTATGGGAGTCAACTCCGGATGTATACACGGTTGTTTGCTATAGATGGTTTACAGATTGTAATTAGATGCTGCGTGCGAAGAAGAAGAAAATAAATATGTGGGTTATGGATAAATACATTGGCACCCACAATTGTGAAATGGATACATTCAGTAGGAATCACTTTAATTTGGATGTTGACTTATTTTCTCTTGTCTTGATTCCACACATTGAAGCGTCCATAAGGTACAAGATCAAAGACTGTATTACATCCATCCACCAGGAATATCGGTGCATCATTACCAATAGAAAGGCATTTTTCGAGCGCAAACGTGCGTTTGAAATTATTTATAGTAACTGAGATAAGTCATTTGCATCTCTACCCAGGTACATGGCCACATTGCAACACTTTAACTCCGGGATTGTTGTTGAATGGAAGCTTGAACAGAGTCCGAGAATACCATAATATATATTCAGATACGTGTTCTGGGCATTTAAACCAGTAATTGATGGTTTTGTGCATTTTCGTCCAGTAATATCCATAGACGACACTCATGTCTATGGAAAGTATGATATTAAGTTGTTGATCGTCATTGCAGTAGATGCTAGTGGAAGTATATTTCCCTTAGCTTTTGCTATTTGTGCCCATCAAAGCTAAGAGATGTGGACATTATTTTTGAACCACTTGAAAGAGCACGTTATCAAACAATTTTCAAGTATTTTTCTAATATATGATCGGCATGGTGGTATTTTAAGTTTTGTATAGAATTTGCATGCATGGCAGGAACCGTATGCCTATCACCGTTACGGTGTGAGGCACCTGAAAGCCAATTTCCAGAAGGCATATCCCGACAAGGATTTGCATGATTTAATGTGGATGGCTGCAACAGATTACCAAGAGTGTAAATTCAGGAGGCGCGTGGAATCTATAAGGAAGGAAGACGAGGGAGCCTATCATTGGTTGATGCAACATGAACTTGAAAAGTGGACTTTGCATGTGGATGGTGACAGAAAATGGGGAATTATGACTACAAATGTGTCAGAGTCTTTCAACGGGTTATTGAAGTCTGCACGAGGATTGCCTGTCACTGTCATGGTGCAGATGTCATTCAAGCTCATGGCGGAGAGGTTTGTTGAAAGGGCTATAGGTGCATCGTCATTTATGAAATGGGGTGTTGAATTTATCCCAATACCAATGAAAATATTTGAGAAATACAGGAAGTGAGCACATTGGCATTCATTTTTGCAGTATTACAACGAGCGAAATATTTTTGAAGTTCGCACCGCTATCCATCACAACCGAGGGAATATTACACACACCGTAAATGAATCTAGAAGGTTATGCTCTTGTGGGAAAAGGTCCATCTACCATATGTTGTGCTCACATGCCATCAAGTGCTTTCAACATACTGGTTTAGAGCCAACCAACTACGTTGATAAAGAATATAGTGTTGCTGCATACTTAAACACCAATAGTGGGCAGTTGCAGCCAATGGGCGCTGAGCATTATTGGCCACCGGAATCATTTAAAATGGTGTGTAACAAGGATTTTTTGCATCAACGACAAGTGCAAAAAGGAACGCGTATACGAAACCAAATGGATGTTTGTGATACCGTTTATGCGCGCAAATGTGCCGTATGCTCGCAAACAGGACACGACCATCGTAAATGTCCTTCAGCTGGTTTGGGTGGCGGTGGTAATCCAGCTCCTGGTGGAAGTTCATCTAATGTGCCCAACTATCAAGGATACACATAGTGTTTTGTTTCCGTAATGTGGTTGTAATAAGTGTATGTACTTATTTATCTTGCAGAATGTATGAAATAAAATTATGTTTCCATTGTTGTTAAATCTTATTGATATTTAACATTAATACTTCAGTATAATAATCTAACATAAACCCATTTAAAAAAAAACAATTGTCTTGTCGACCTGAAAAAGATGCTCGCCTGCAAAAGCTATCTTTTGGAAAAGCTGTATTTTACCCGAAAGAATCTTTAACACGCGAAGCATAACGCGGTTAAATACTACGTTATGTGTGCTGTCTTGTCATCCTGAAAAGCTGCTCACCTGCGAAAGCTATCTTCTGAAAAAGTTATATTGTACCCAAAAGAATCTTTAACACGCGAAGTGTAGAGCGGTAAAATACTACGTTATGTGGGTTGTCTCGCCTATAAATAACTAGCACATTTTAATTATTATATGCGCTTAACCATAACAAATAGCAAAACTTTCCATACATTATTCATTTTTCTTGCATTAACAAATGTCTGGACGCAATGACCAACCAAGGTGCTATTGTGGCAAACGGCGATTATGAATGCATGTTGGTCCGATGGTAATGGTGGGCGCAGATACTGGATGTGTCTATACAGGTTTGAACGCAATGACGGAAATCATTGTATGTTTGAGGAATGGTATGATGAACCCATTAACGAGGAATACTATAAATCATGTTTGCAGTATGTTTGGAATATGAACAGTGAATACCAATGCCAGATCTCTGAAATGCAACGAGAAATTGCGGAATTGCAGGAGAAACTAAAAGAGGCGGAAGAAGAAAAAAATAAAATGGAAGAGAAATTTAAGTGGTTGGAGCAGAGAATAATAGGCGGTAGTGACTAAACAAACACATGTATGTCTTGAGTGTAGTATTTTATCTTTATGTTTTTCATGTCATGTATTTTCATTAGTTGTACTGAATTTAAATTATGTTAAGTTGCTATGTTTGTGTTTGTGTTGTAGTATTATAATAACGAAGAACCGGAGAAATAAAAATATAATGCACATATAATGTAAACAATAAAAATTGTTGTAATTATTTACTGAATGTCATATGTACATAAAATACAAAAACAATCAATGTGTCCCACATCATGTATTCTTTAATGCAGTCGTTGGCCTGAGGCGTATCCCATCCCACCCGGCTACGCTATCAGGATCATCCTCATCACGTCGCCTCTTTATCGGAGGATGCGATGCAGCACGATCATCAGTAGGGCTAGCAGGCTCGGTAGAAGGGGTCGTCGGTCCAGCAATAACTTACAGAATAATAAGATATTTTAGTATATGAAATATATATTAGTAATGTACGCGTTAAGTCACAAAAATTTAAATGTCTTACCATGGTCTCGTCGGGCTCCTGAATATAATCATCTGTCGCAGCCAGGTCAGTATCGCACAAAGTGGCCTCTGTGATGGGCAAAGATGAACCTTAATAAAAAAAATATATATAAAGATATTTATGGCTAATCAATGAAATAAAAACAAATTTAAATTTAATAGTAATACAAGCATACATGTGCCTGTGAAAGATCCCCAACATCTATCGATGATGAGCCATAACTCAGTCGGCGCCCACTATCCACATCCCGTGTCGGCCGATCATCAACAACGGTCGATGGGCCTGGAAGATTAGGAAAATGCAGATCCCAATCCTCTCGCGTAATGGTCGTGCCTGCGATCAACAATGGAGCGGACGGGGTCACCTGCAAGTCCTTGGAGTGAGATGAAGCTGAAGGTTGAATGACGGCATGCTCCTGTGAGAGTGGTCTGGCTCATGGAGGTCACCCGGCTGATCAACTCTGATATCCTCAACCGGTGCCTCAATGCCCCCTTGCTGGGGACCACCTCCTTGCCGACCCCCATAACCTCGTGGGACACCCCTACCTCGTGGGGCATGCCTGCCACGTTGACCATGTTCCGGCCCCACTTGTGTCCCACGATGGTACTACTCTGGCGCCACATACATAGCCTCGTATCCTAATCGCTCATCATCTCGGGATCGCCTCAATGTCCTGGAAGCCAGATCGGTAACCTACCGGCCATACTCGTGCAAAGCGGATGCTCCCTTGCCAGTATGCTGCTGTATCTACAGTCCCAACTGCTGGAACAGATGTAGGCTAATAGCCTGCTCAATATGTAAAATATAAATTACGGAACGCTAGGTTAACGTTATAAGTAAGTATATCAAATAACATACCAGTGCCACGTGCCTCCCGGCGTATGGAACGTATCGACCGCCAGCGCGATAAAAAGGATTCCCGAAGAAAGGTCGGGTAACATTGCGGTACCAGCCCATATAATCATGCTCAATCTCCGTCCGGTCAGGTGGAGAGGGCGCAGAATTAGGTCATGTCACTAGTCCCAAGTATCGATCTGCACCTCTAGCCATGCCATATGTCTGGTTCACCCTACAATGATCATCCCGCTGGTAATGTGTGATATGCCAGGAAGGCGGTGGCGGTACAAGCTATGGGCGGCTATACTGGCGAAGTACTCGCCCGATGACATGATGCTCTACAATATCAAGGCACATCAACGGGACGGAAAAACTTCACATAATTCGGCCAGCCGAGCAATAATCGGGCAAACTAGCTATTAGCTCGTCGCTGTATGGCCTCCAAATGAACTATTAAGTAACAACAAAAAACGTGAGTATACGCAACATATATGAAGCCAGGCCAAGTAAACTTAGGTATACATTTACCTGTGCGCCCTCCAGCAAATCCAACAAATCCCTGCACAAGGGGAGATTATGTCGAGCCTCGTACTCTCGTCCATATCCCCGCCTATCAACCCACCTCCTAGCTAGAGGGAGAGACGGAGGTGGTGCAACCGGAGCTAATGGTGGTAGAGGTGGCTGCAACTACAGGAACCGCTCCCAGGCCCAAACCTAACATACAAAGTGGACGTAAAATTTAAGGTATATTTTTACTGGGTATGTTATAATGAATAGAGTATTCGAATATGTTTTCACATGTATCATCAGCAAAAATCTAGCAACGTCACATTGGGTGCCCATGCTCGCCCGGCAACTGCCTGTATAAGTAGCCGAGAATAGAAGCACCCCAGCTGTACTGGGGTAAATCATCTAGCCGCTCAAGATGAAGAAATCTCAAGCTGACTAGGTTCCCCGAAGTGTTCGGGAACAAAATCCCTCCAAACATAAGGAGTAGCAGCAACCTCGTGTGCCAGTGAATATGAAGCTCTAGTGTATCGTCTGTGATGTCAGGGTGCAATGCCTCTAAATGCTGTCAGACAGTCGTCAACTACAGAAGACTGGCCCCAACTAGTGCAGTCTCCTCCGGTAGCAGTAAACCGGTGAGCCGCTGCAGCATGTCCAGGTAGTGCAAACCTGTCTGCTCTCTCGTGGCATGCGGCAGAGCATCAGGGTGTCCATCAACAGGCAGTCCATACATGACCTCCATGTCCTGCAGTGCGATGGTGGCCTCGCTAATGGGCAAATGGAATATGTGCGTCTCCGGTAGCCACCGCTCTATCAAGGCCATGATCAACGACCAATCGAGTTGCAGCCGGTTGATCTCCACAATCCTATAAAAACACATATCCTGGAGGCGTCTGATTATACGAGGATGGAGAGGGTGGTCCCTAAGAAAGCCCCACATGTCATCTACTCTCCTAGCGCGGAACTTCTGGGCCAGTAACTGTCCCTCTGATATGTGGGACGACCTATGATCGCCCTGTAACAACAGTAGCTCCAGGCTGGCAGGTTCGGAATGCAAAGGCGGAACCTCCATGTCATCTACTATAAATTAAACAACATTAATTACATTATTTTATTTTAATATGTTAGTTTTATTATTTTACTTGTTAGTTTTATTATTTTATATGCTTGTTTGTAAATTAAATAATTAATTTTCATAATTATACAAGATTTAATTATTAAATATTCACATATAGGTTCTGGCTCGATATTTGAGGCCCAATAGCTCCAAGATATCCTGAAGTCTTGTATTCACGAAGTCAGTTGGTCGGCTCTATCGACCATACGATTACCGACCACCATGAATCGATTGGTTTTCGGTCGCCCTATTTTTAGTAGTTATAAAAGAATACATTTAAATATGTCGAGGAAGATCACTTAATGTAAGGTTCAAGAAGTGAAATGTAATAACTTGGGACACGAAAAATATGTGTCACCAAGTTAAGAAAATTAGCCCTGGTAATAACTTCATATTGGAAACCCCCCCCCCCCCGTACAAAGGAAGAAATATTATTCTTGGCGTGCCTTAGAGTAAAATTAGCGTGCTCTTTACCATTACTTGCTTCACTCTTTCTCTCTTCCTATCCCAATCTCAATCACCATATATAACAAGGATACACACATAAATAAGGTTCGAGAAATTTTGGTTTGAAATACAAGGTGATATGTTAGCTTAGATACTGGCACACTCACTGCTTCAGACTTAAAGTATGTGTGCGTGTGTGTTTATATACAATTGGCTTAAAATCTTACATGGTATCTGGTTAGAGATTCTAGTATTCAGCTAGAAAACTGTTAGTGGAGTTTCATGTTTATAATTACTATAATAGGAAATGGAGTAGCTAATGCAAGGGAAAGGAGCTTGCCAACCTTGCTACGGACTATCCTTTGGAGCCTCTCTGTCTCTTTGTTCACTGTATTTGGTCTCAGACTATTATAGACTATATTTTTCAGACTTGTATTCATATTAGATGCTCATGTACTCAGTGACACCAGATTTTGGGGAGTGTTTGTATTGTATTTAAATGCTATAATTTCAATCTTGAGAGAAATTGTGGTTTATTGAGATTTTTGGCTTGCCTAGTATTGAGATAGGCGCCATCACGACAGGTGCGATTTTGGGTCGTGACAAGTTGGTATCATAGCCTAGGTTACATAGGTCTTATGAGTCATGAGCAGGTTTAGTATAGTCTTGCGAATCGGTACGGAGACGTTTGTACTTATCTTCGAGAGGCTGTAGAAACCGTAGGAAAACTTCACTTTCTTGTATTCCATCGTGCGAATTTGTTGATTCCGGAAACTAAATTTCTGTTAATCTATTCTCTCACAGATGGTAAGGACACGTACTACTGGATCGGATGGTCAACCACCAGTGCCGCCAGTTAGAGCTGCGAGAGGCCAGGGCCGAGATAGAGGTCGAGGTGTAGCTCGTACCACAGTTAGAACAACACCTGTAGTACCACCAGTAATTCCAGCTCAGGAGAAAATTCCAAATATAGTTGAGCCGACAGGATCAGCTCAGTCACCAGCTGTGCCCATTGAGATTGCAAGCATTCAGGAGACTTTGGCTCAGATATTGGCAGCCTGCACTGGTCTTGCTCAGGTGGTTTTGGCTCAGGCCGCACCTGCTACTTCTCAGGATGGGGGAGGTACTCACACCCCTGTTGCCCATACTCCAGACCAGGTAGTACATGGACTTCAGATACCGGGAGCACTACCAGCCTAGCCGGCTGTAGCTGCTCAGGCCCCGGTAGTTCCTGTTATGGCAGATGATGAGCAGAGGAGGCTTGAGAGATTTAAGAGGCTTCGACCTCCACCATTTAGCGGTACTGAGTCAGAGGATGTTCAGGATTTTCTGGATAGGTGTCAACGGATGCTTCAGAAAACGGGTATTCTGGAGACCAGTGGGGCCTCATTCACTACTTTTTAGTTTTATGGGTCTGCACTCAGATGGTGGGAGACTTACGAGAGACGTAGGCCTATTGGCGCAATACCCCTTACTTGGCATCAGTTCTCCGTGGTCTTTTTGGAGAAGTTCGTACCTCAGTCCCGTAGAGAAGAGCTGCGCAAACAGTTTGAGCAGCTTCGCCAGGGTGATATGTTTGTGATGCGATACGAGATGAGATTTTCTGAGTTGGCTTGTCATGCAGTCTGGTTGGTTCCCACTGATAGGAAGAGGATTAAGAGGTGCATTGATGGCCTCATATCATCTGTGATTACTTATGACTAGGGAGAGAGTATCTGGTGCTACTTTTGATGAGGTAGTGGGCATTGCTCAGCAGATATAGATGGTTCGTAGCCAGGAACATGGAGAGAGAGAGAGGCTAAGAGGCCTCGTGGTCCAGGTGATTACAGCGGTGTTCCTTCATTTATAAGTGGAGCATAATAGGAGGACTCGCCTCGATACTCAGAACATAATCAAACTAAGGAAAAATATTCCTTTTTAACAAAAAATGATTGTACCTATAATGACACCATCTGATGTAGAAGCCTCAGCCATACCATATCAATTATATCAACGGGTCGGGCCTCCCCCTCTAGGGCTCCCTCTACCCGCATGTCCTCTACCTTTAACTGACTGTGCATGTGGAGTAGTAACTGGAATAGAGCTTGTAGCCTGAGTATTCTGATGAAATCTAGCTCTACCAAGTCTGGGACAATACCTCATGATGTGCCTAGTATCACCACACTGATAACAAACCCTCTGCAGGTTCGGCTGCTCATATTGAGTCTGTGCCGGATAACTAAAATAACCACTTTAAGAATCTTGTGTTGGTGGTGCACTAAAAGTATTAACTGGAGCACTATGAGTACTCTGAATTGCGGACTAGGCTGACCGACTGCCCGAGCCTCCGCCATGATGAGTCATAACTGTAGAGTAGAATCTACTAAATCCTACAGAGTTCCGAGACCTTTTGGCCTCCTTAGACTCCTTCTCCTTAATTCGAGCATGTTCTAACATCCTGGCAGTCTCTACTACTTGCTGAAATGGAATGTTAGTCTGCAACTCTTGAGCCATGCATATTTCAAGATAATAATCGAGCCCCTCAATGAATCTGAGAACTCTCTCTCTAACTATAGAAACTAAGATAGGTGCATGACGGGCTAACTTACTGAACCTGATAGAATATTCTGACACTGTCATAGTGCCTTGACGCAACCGTTCAAACTCTATGCGCCGCGCATCTCGGAGAGTCTGCGGAACAAACTCTTTCAAGAACATTTCCAAAAATTGAGCCCAAATTGGTGGTGTTGCATCGGCTGGTCTACCTTTTTCATAGATTTGCCACCACTGATACGCTGCGCCTGACAGTTGAAATGTAGTAAAGGATACTCCGCTCACTTCCACAATACCCATGGTGCGGCGAATATGGTGACACCTTTCTAGAAATCCCTGGGCATCCTCTGAAGCTGTGCTACTGAAAGTAGGTGGACTATACCTTATAAACCTCTCAAGTCTCTTTTGTTCCTCTTCTGATGCCTCTGGCCTGACCTCAGGCTAAACTAGAATAACAGGTTGTACCGGTACTACACCCGGGACCTGACCAATATGAACCTGCTCCTCTGGAGTCGTGGTAGGAGTCTGAGCTACTCCCCCAATATGCGAAATATTTGGTGCAACATAGATCAATCCCGCCTGAGTTAATGTGCCAAACATACTCAAGAACTGTGCTAAATTCTCCTGGAGTCCGACGGTGACAACATGTGTTTCTGGTACCTATCCCCAAACTGGAGCTATTGGCGGCTTCTCAACTGCTGTTCTGACAGGTGCTCTAGTCGCGACAAGTGCCCTACCTCGGCCCCGGCCTCTTGCAGACCTAGCCATATGTGCGGGTGCCTGGTCAGTTGACCCGGTAGCACGTGTCCTCACCATATGTGAGAGAATAGAGATACAAATGCTCAAATTCCACAATCAACAAATCTGTACGACAGGAATGAAAGAAGTGAAAATTTTCTAGCAGTTCTGTAGCCTCTCGAGGATAAGTACAGACGTCTTCGTACCGATCCGCATGACTCTACTAGACTTGTTCGTCATTCGTAGAACCTATGAACCTAGGGTTCTGATATAACTTGTCACGACCCAAAATCCCACCACATGCGTCATGATGGCACTTAGTCTCTAAGACTAAGTAAGCCGATTTTAATGCAATTCAAGCTAATTTTTTTTATATATAGAAACTAACAGCGGAAATAATTACAAATATAACAACCTCCCAAGATTGGTAATACTGAGTCACTAAATCTAACTGAATACATGGAATGATCTCAAGGATCGAATACTCAATACTGTTTGATTAATAATTAACAATACAATAAAATGGAAAGACTCCAAGGGACTGCGACGACCAAGCAGCTCTACCTTGAATCCTTGCGATCACACTTTAACTCTGTCCGAGTCCGATATCTCCAACACCTGGCTCTGCACAAAAATGTGCAGAAGTGTAGTATGAGTACACCATGGTCGGTACCCAGTAAGTATCAAGACTAACCTCAGTGGAGTAGTGACGAGGTACAGTCGAGATACTCACTAGTCTAATAACTTGTACAATATAATATGCAAAAATAATAGGAAACAAATAACAATGATGACAACAATAATCAACTAGTGATATACACAGTAGGGCGACAAGAACACCATAAATATTGCACAACAAATAATGAATACAAGTACAACCAATTAATCAATACTTACAATATAAATCTTTCGCCTACATGTTTTTCAAATAAAAATCTTCAGGATATAATACTTTCAAATAAATCTCTTTCTTTCAAATAAATATCTTTCAAATAAAATTCTTTCAAATAAATCTCTTCCAAATTCTTTCAAGTAAATCTCTTTCGAATAAGTCACCCTGCGACACAACATTTCAAAATCATAAAATATGGGTCTCAACCCACTTTCATATTTTCACGGCACCTCGTGCCAATTTCTCTATCACAACTGCACAGACAACTCACGTGCCAAATATCATCATTATTTAACCACGACACCTCGTGCCCACATTGCATATCACAACTGCACGAACAATTCACGTGCCAATATATCAATGTATATAAGATTCTCATGATCAATTTATTTTCAATAAAGTAAGTTTATAATTTTTAAACCAAGTAAGAAATCATCAAAGAAATGAGTTTATTTTTTAACTCGTTTGGGTGAAGAAAATGATATTTCAATTAAAATGAAGCATCCGATGACTACTAATTTGGATGTAAAATTAATTAAATTAAAACATAATAGAAATTTCTTTTATTCGAAACCACTATTTTAAAAGGCATTTCTGGGGCGAGCCCCGGGGCAATGGTATGGGGCGAAAGTCTCAAGAGGCGTATGCCCCGCAATTTGGGGCGTACGCCCAGAGACTTTTTCAAATTAAAATAAAATTTGTTGAATTAGTCCTTCATATAATACCCAAATTCTCAAAAGTCAGTTTGGTAATTACTCAAAAGGTTTAAAAAGGAACTAAAAAGTATTAAATTTAAAAGTAAAGACCCTTTTTATTGATTTAAGCCCTAATTCATGGTTTTCCCAATTTTTCATCTTTTCCGCTAGTCTCCTAATATCTCCCAAATGCAACGAATATTTTTTTTACAAATGCAAAGAAAACTACATTATTCTTCATAGCAGCAAATCCAAAGTTTAAATTACAGGTTAATCATCATTTTTGTTCCTCCATATAGAAAACTTTATTCTTTTAAACTCAAATTACTTGTGCTTGTAAGTAACGTATAATAGATTGTTTTGATTAGTTTTTTGTGGGGATGGAGCACACATATATATAGTTTTCTTTAATTTTTATGCAATTTTACCTGTTTATAAATATTTACTTTCATTATATTATTTTATAAGATATTAAAAATTAAATACCTATGGGGCTTACGCCCCGCTGAGGCATATGTAAAACGCCTCGCCTTATGCCCACACTTTTTAAAACACTGTTAGAAACAACTCAAATCTCGAAAATTAGTAAACACCATAAACACAAATTCGCAGAGTCTTGTACAAAGAGCCAAAGCCAATACAATACAATAAGGAATACAAAACACATAATAAAATCAAATAATACAATACGGAAGAACACAAGAATTTGCATATCACAGAAAAATAAAATAACTAAAGGCAAATGCAACCATAAAGAAATATCAACAAAGGGCACTCCCGAAGTACCGCCTCGTAGTCCCAAATCATAAATATCAACAACAACAATGCCCCCAGGCCATCACAAGTCATCACAAATCAATCTCCGACATAGCCCACCTTGTCTCGCCACGTGCACAATAAATAAGTAAATTGCCCGCCTTGTCTCGCCGCACGCGCATAACAATATTCCCACCTTGTCTCGCCACATGCGCAAACCAACACACACACACACACACACACACACACACACACACACACACACACACACATATATATATATATATATAGCCCGCCTTGTCACGCCGCATGTGCATAAATCAATAATAATAATACCACGGCAGAAACCTCGTGCAAACACCCGAACAAAACTTCCCAACAATATCACATCTTATAAATTGCACCTCCCATACTCAAATATTACAACATATAATAGATTTGCTCATCAAGTGCTCAAAAATTACAATTTATCATAGATTTACACATTAAGGGCTCAAATATTATAATTTATCTCAGATTGCACATCAAGTGCTCAAATATTACAACTCGCCACCAAATTCAACAATATATTATTTTCAACAATAAGGAGCCCATGGCTCGATCATAATGTGCACAAAATCTTAACAAATATATCCAGGAGTGAACAACTCAACAAAATAATATTTCACATAAAAATCAAGGTGGCAATCACACCAAATCATCATATAAAAATAAATCCAACAAATCAAGGATTTAGGTAAGACAATTAAAGGATTTAATAAGTGCCAATAATTACCAATTTAATAAATAAGGGCGTCTAAGGATTTTAACCAATGTAATTTGCACATATAAACCAAGTACGTACTCGTCACCTCGCGTACATGATTTTCAATTACACAAATTGCACATAAGACTCAATGCCTAAGGGGAATATCCCCTACTCAAGGTTAGGCAAGATAGTTACCTTTGGAAGTTATGTCGATATTTCAAAATCGTCTTCTTGATTGAATTGACCTCCGGACCGATCAAATCTAATCAAATTAATTGTATAACTTCATTAAAATTCATCAGAAATAATTCCGGATAATAAAACACCGACTTAAAAATTTATTCTGTAAAGTCAACAAAAGTGTCACGACCCAAAATCTCAACCTGTCGTGATGACGCCTATCTCAATACTAGGCAAGCCGATAATCTCCATAAACCACAATTTCTCTTTAAGTTTGAAAATACAATAATTAAATAGAATACAAAATCCCACAAATACTGATACGAACACTCCCCAAAACCTGGTGTCACTGAGTACATGAGCATCTAATATGAATATAAGTCTGAAAAATACAATCTATGATAATCTGAGGCCAAATACAATAACAAGGAGATAGGGAAAGAGAGACAAGGTCTTCAAAATACGACAGTTACCTCTGAATCTCCGAAAAATCAACTGTGCGAGAGAATCAACACCCGCTATATCCGGAAACACTTGAATCTGCACACGAAGTGCAGGGTGTAGTATGAGTATAACCAATTCAGCAAGTAATAATAATAAATAAGGAACTGAAGATAATGACGAGCTACACAGTTACAATTCATTTTCAGTAATTTCAGCAGAGAGTAGACATGCTTTCAATTCCAAAAGTGTAAGTCAAATTAGTTTTATACATTTCAAGTTCATGTAATCCGAATATAAAATCTTTCAGAGAATTTCACTTCAATGACAGATAGCAACTAGTGCAACAACAAATGAAAAGCAAGTACAGCCTCTCAGGCAACAGATACTCAACTCGTCACAACAACTCAACCACTCGGCTCTCAACCCTCAACACTCACACTCAATGGGTACCCGCGCTCACTAGGGGGTGTACAGACTCCGGAGGGGCTTTTACAGCCCAAGCTCTATAATGTGCACGGCCAAATTACGTGCTGCACAGATAACTCACGTGCCATAGTATCAATATCTGGATCCTCACCGCCAACTCACGTGCTATAGTATCAATATCTGGATCCGCACGGCCAACTCACGTGCTATAGTATCAATATCTGGATCCGCACGGCCAACTAACGTGCTATAATATAATATTTCACAATCAGGCCCTCGGCCTCACTCAGTCACCAATCTCTCCAGTCTCTCGGGCTCTTAATAATCATGAAATCAGCCCAAAAAATAATGATATGATGCATCAATAATGATCAATAGAGACTGAGATAAAATAAACAAGTAAACTGTGACTGAGTACAAAACAACAATTAAGTAGATAGTTCAACATGTACACGACTTATGTAGGTCCCAACAGTACCAACATGTAGCCTAAACGTGGTTTATAACATAATTTGCAGTCAAATCTCTATAACACAGAGAGAGCATATAGCTAGCATCAAGTTATACAACTTTACAGTTTCACGGGACGGACCAAGTCACAATCCCCTCGGTGCACGCCCACACGCCCGTCACCTAGCATGTGCGTCACCTCCAAAATAATCACATGACACAAAATTTCGGGGTTCATACCCTTAGGACCAGATTTAAAACTGTTGCTTACCTCAAACCGTGAAATTCTTTATTCTGCAATGTCTTTTCCTCATGAATTAGCCTCCAAACGCCTCGAATCTAGCCACAAATAATTTGATTCAGTCAATAAAATTTATTGGAATTAATTCCATAAGAAAATGCTAATTTTTAATAAAAATAGGAAATTTAGCTAAAAAATCGCCCGTGGGGTCCACATCTCGGAACACGACAAGAGTTACAAAATCCGGAAGCCCATTCAACCATGAGTCTAACCATACTAATTTTACTAAATTCCGATAACAATTCGGCCCTCAAATCCTCAAATTTATCCAAGAGAGTTTTCAAACTTTTCCAACTTAATTCACCAATTAAATGATAAACACAACCATGGATTCGGGTAATTTAATCAATATTGAGTTAAGAATACTTACCCCGTTATTTTTCTTGAAAAACTCCCGAAAATAGCCTCTTCCTGAGCTCCAATCCATCAAAAACTGAAAATGGGATGAAGTCCCATTTTCAGAACTTAAACTCTCTGCCCAAACATTTGCTCTACGCGATCGCGAACATTCCCACGCGACCGCGAAAAATAATTTTTCATCGCCCAGATTTAACTCTACGCGATCGCAGTCTTTCCCACGCGATCGCGATGCACAACATCACAGACCTACGTGATTTCCATTTCTACCCTATTTCCTCTACGCGAACGCGACCTTCTTCGTGCGTTCGCGAACAACAAACTCGCATAGCTACGCGATCGCAAAGCACAAAATTTCACTGCCTCAAATTAACCCTACGCGATCGCAGATATCCCCACGCGATCGCGTAGAACAAAAACCTCCACTGACCAGCTAAGCCTACGTGATCACAGACACATTCACGCGATCGCGTAGAAGGAAAACAACATTAGATATCAGAAAATTCCAGCAGTTGTTCAAGTCAAAATATTTTTGATCTGTTAACCCTCCAAAACTCACCTGAGCCCCTCGGGACCTCAACTAAATATACCAATAAGTCCTAAAACATCATACGAACTTGGTCGAGTCTTCAAATCACATCCAACAACACTAAAAGCACGAATCATACCCCCAATTCAAGCCTAATTACCTTTGAAATTTCAAGTTTCCACAAACAACGCCGAAACATATCAAATCATGTCTGATTGACCTCAAATTTTGCACACAAGTCATAAATGACATAACAGACCTACTAAAATTTTTAGAATTGGATTTCGACCCCGATATCAAAAAGTCATTCCCCCGGTCAAACTTCCCAAATATTTGATTTTCGTCATTTCAAGCCTAATTCCACTACGGACCTCCAAATAATTTTTCGGACATGCTCCTAAGTCCAAAATCACCATACGGAGCTCTTGGAATCATCAGAATTCGAATTCGAGGTCGTTTACACATACTCGACATCCGATCGACTTTTCTAACTTAAGCTTTTAATTATGAGACTAAGTGTCTTATTTCACTCCAAAATCCTTCCGGACCCGAACCAACTAACCCGATAAGTCATAAATCAATTGTAAGGCATAAATTGAGCAGTAAATGGGGGAACAGGGATGTGATACTAAAAACGACCGGCTGAGTCGTTACATTCTGCCCCACTTTAACATACGTTCGTCCTCGAACGTCCCAAGAGTTGTTCTTAACCTTCAAATCTCTATTCCACCTTACCACGCACATACCCGGGGGTGATCTCCCGTCATCCTGTTCCATAAATCTGGCAACACAACACAATTGAAGATCATTAATTTAATCTTTGCCCAAAAATCTTGGAGCCAAATTTCTAACATCCAGAATTCTTTTCAAGACCCGAATCACACATCTACACATTGTATTAGCTGAACAAGCAGTATCCAGCCATGACCATAATCCCAGATATAATCGCATAACATACTGCATAACTCGTATACTCATAACGCCATTTTTTATCGCAATAACTACTCAAAACCAACCAAGTACTAGTATAAAACCCCGCATTCAACAGAACATCATTCCAAAACCTTCGTACACTGCCAAAGATGAAAGAAACAATCAAAAACTCATAACCACCCATCAGATCAACTAGCTATGGAGCTATCTCGCCCCAACTAGAACCACACTCCTCTCCTAAGCCGACTTTCAATATTATCCTCTCGAATATACCATAATCAAGCCTGATAGTACCCATTCTACGTCCATTGACCTTATATTATTAAACACAATTGTCCCCCAGACACGCCACATCAATATAACTCAAGCCACAACTGCGCAATCTGCGTACCCAAAATATCGGAGATGTATCAAGGAAGAGAACCATATTGCAAGTTCAACAAGCACCACCACAGACACAATGTTACAACCAATTCCTCAAATTTTAGTTAGAGGATAACCGTAGGAGCATGTGCACAATTGTAGAGGACGGGAATTAACGAATTAGATAAATTGTTATAGAAATAGAATTCCCACACACAGCACGGACGACTCACACGCCGATAATATGAATCGCTCGGCATGGTCACAGGCCTCCAGTCCTCGCATATCATACAGGAGCAATTAAACAAGTACACTTGTATATGATAATGAAATAAGATTTTCATGCTCCTGGACTGGTATAAATAACACGCCATAGTGTAAGCATGTGCAAAGCCTGCTATCACACTTCAAATCGACAATTTAACGCAGAAATAGTAAGTACCCCATTTATTCAGGGGAATTAGCCTCTTTGTAACCTCAAATGTAGCCCATATAGTTTTCCAACAAAGGTATGAACATGAGAAACGTTATAACTTTACGCTTAACAGTCAACTCTAGGAATATCATAGTCTAAGCATTCTTTCAAGTATGAATACTTGCCCTGATGCCCCTACATTGGCTCAAACCTCATATATATGCACACTTATAACACGTAGCTATCACAACTAATTAACGCGACTAGTGCCTCCACTGAGTTAAAATAAAATACTCACCTCAAACAGGCCGCAACCCGAAACAATATACTTCTGAGAACTCCCAGTCTCCAAATTTATCAAACACATGAATCACCGTAACTGATCCCAACTCTAGCACTAGAATGACTAACACATCTTCCATTCACGATCTTCCCATAAGGAATACTTTCAAAATTCTTCTGTGCCACATAACAATAATTTGAATATCAATAGTCTATCAACCAGGTGAGTACTGCAATACCAATGAACATCCGTAAGTCAAAACACAATGCGATTTTTAAAATGCGCACCCTTCTCAGGGATTACCGAGCAGTTATAACATTCATCTAATTATCTAAAATTGACCATTCTATCCAAAATTCGTGATCTTCCTTGCAAGAATGAACTGCCACCTTGTACATGTAAATCTAAATCCCGCGCCACACACCACATATATCATTTCGTCATGTGACAAGCAAGAGAATCTCATTATCATCTTTGGGTAACCAGCAAATTACATACCCGATCATTCAGTAACCTTCATCTTGCTTCCTTCCAGGAGGAATTCATAATACACAATAGGTTCCCTACACCGGTAGAATATATCCGGTTCAACCCATGGTAGAAACCATTAAGAACACTTTGAAATCCATTTGCACATAACCAAGCTATCAGAACTGAATTTCTCTAACTCCACCAAGCCACACAAGTTGCCAAATTCGAGAGTATTGCCACAAAACACCCGTAAAGCCCCACATCATCATAAGAACCAAAAGAACCGAGCGTACCATTACCATACTGATCCAGCATGTTACCCATTTGTCCTATTTTCTCCGAGTTTCTTCTGAATCACCCTCAGGTTGACATTTCTCCTTGTCAAAACACTATTGTCCTTACCCAAGCTTACTATAAGACATCCTAACATAAAACCACATCGCCCTAAGGCCCATAAGCCACTGTATTCTTCTTAAGCACCTTCATAAATACCCCAACTGTAACACTCACTCTGAAAATACCTTATGCGAATTTAAAATTGTCCCTATTTTTTTTCTTATACTGAAAATATAAAATCCATAGTCAAACAGAATTATCATACGTCCCGATACCATCCAATGTAAGTAACTGATTCTAGTGATATACAAATTCAAAAAAATTTCAATTTCGACATATACATTTTGAATCCATTAGAACCCTCTCGAGAGTCATCCAGTCTGCTTAAATCTAATTTACTCCGCCCCAAACGGGCTGAAAGACATGTGCTTCTTTAGCACAATCAACACTCAAATGAGTAACTCTGCCTTAACATGATCAATCAAATTCATACTTCGTGTGCACTACATCGTTCAAAATAACAACTTAATCATTCCATAATTTTCATATTTTCATAAGTGCATTATATCCCGTATTCAGAAAATTTTTTTACTCGAGTCATTCTCGAACTCCACCTCTACAAGTCATCAATGATCACCAAGTATACTTCAGACCAAAACAAAAAATATTGACACATAACTATGAATTGAATTGTTAATAGGAGGCTCCCTCACTTGGCTCAAAGCCATAGATTAAAATACTTGATAACTCACAATACCCATACTTTATTACGGCCTTAATACCGCAGTCAGTTCAACAAAAATTGTTCTCAAGATCAAGACACACCAACCATAAAATACCTCAATCATCCGCTAATCTCGCATTCATTCTCTTAACACTCAAGTCAACTTTTTCAACCAGCTTCAAATTCAAGTCTCAACACATACACCCCGCTGGCAGAAAAGAAACTCTCTATTCACATCATAAGGAACACACCTACATAAATTACTCCGCATGAGATAACCCAACTGCTTAGCCTCAAATTGGCATCTTGTTATACCCTTTCGTAGCCACAAATACTATGAAATCACTTAATCTTTCTGAGTCCAAACTTATTAACCAGACACAAGAATTTAATTTGCCCCAAAATTTAACAACGTGAAAGATCTTTGAAAACATTCCCACTCGAGATTGTACGTCACATCAAAACGAAAATGAAGCACCCAATGGCCTTCCTTTACATTTCAATGAAATACTTCTCGTCACATTCAAAACGTCTTAACACATCCCGCAGTTACATCATACTCATCACAAAGCCATTCTACCGCTCATAGAGCCACAAATTCCACTCGCAAGGACATTACCGGATATATGAGTCCAAATGTACAGTTACAATTGAAGCTACCGAGCCTAAGCTGGGGTCTAAACTTGGCCTCAAGTCCTCCAGACTGGCCCATCACCAAAACACAATACACATCTTGATCCTCGTTCATATAATCACAAGCCGGCGATGCACAGCTGATACCGAGCGCTCAACTAAATATACCAATAAGTCCTAAAATATCATACGAACTTAGTCGAGTCTTCAAATCACATCCAACAACACTAAAAACACAAATCATACCCCAAATCAAGCCTAATTACCTTTGAAATTTCAAGTTTTCACAAACAACGCCGAAACCTATCAAATCACGTCCGATTAAAATTTTCAGAATTAGATTTCGACCCCAATATCAAAAAGTCAATCCCCCGGTCAAACTTTCCAAAAATTTAATTTTTGCCATTTCAAGCCTAATTCCACTACGGACCTCCAAATAATTTTTCGGACACGCTCCTAAGTCCAAAATCACCATACAGAGCTATTGGAATCATCAGAATTCGAATCCGATGTCGTTTACACATACTCGACATCCGATCGACTTTTTCAACTTAAGCTTTTAATTATGAGACTAAGTGTCGCATTTCATTCCGAAATTCTTCCGGACCCGAACCAACTAACCCGATAAGTTATAAATCAACTATAAGGCATAAATTGAGCAGTAAATGGGGAAACGGGGATGTGATACTCAAAACGACCGGTCGGGTCGTTATAAAAAATCAAAGCGGGGCCCACCTCTCGGAACCCGACATAATTTCACGAAATCCGAACACCCATTCCGATACAAGTTCAACCACACCAATTGTATCCAATTCCAACAACAAATCGTCCTCCAAATCTGGAATTTTTGTTTTTGGAAGATTTTTCAAAAATCTTGATTTCTTCAATTTAAATCCGAATTAAATGATGAATATAACCATAGATTCATGAAATATAATCTCTTTAGGATATAGAACACTTACCCCAGTCGAAGTCCTGAAGAAATCCTCAAAATCTCCCAAAAACCGAGCTCCAATAATTCCAATCGAAAATGAAGAAATAACAGATTTTCAATCCTTAAGTTTCTGCCCAGGTTCGCATTTGCGGACAAAAACGTTGCATTTGCGAAAGAACAGTGTTTTCACAATTGCGATAAATGGTTCGCAATTGTGAATGACCAGTGTTTTCGCAATTGCCATAAATGGTTCGCAATTGCGAATGAACAGTGTTTTCGCAATTGCCATAACTGGTTCGCAATTGCGAATGAATAGTACCTTACCAAAAACCAGCAAACTCAAACTTCTCCGAAATGATCCGAAACCACCCTGAAACTCATCCGGAACCTCCTACACACAAACCATATATGAATTTCAATCACAAAATATGTTACGGACCTGCTCGCGTGCTCAAAACACTGAAAGGAGGTCGTCTTGACCCGATATTGACAATGGTCAAACTCCCAAATTTCTTAATTTTACTAGTCTCTCAACCAATGATCCAAAAATACACCCAAGCCCCTCGGGACCCGTCAAATCATATCAACAAGCCCTAAAATATCATACGAACTTAGTCGAAACTTCAAATTATATCAAACAATGCTAGAACCACGAATCATACCCTAATTCAAGTTTAATGAAACTAAAAAATTCCAACTTCTACATTCAATGATGAAACCTATCAAATCACGTCTGATTGACCTCAAAATTTTCACACAAGTCATAAATGACATAACATACCTATACAAATTTTCAGAACTGGATTCTGACCCCGATATCAAAAAGTTAACTTCCCGGTCAAACTTTTCAAAAATTCAATTTTCGCCATTTCAAGCCAAATTCTACTACGGACTTTCAAAAAACATTTCCGGACATGCTCATAAGTCCAAAATTACCATACGGAGCTATTGGAATTATCAGAATTAGAATCCGAGGTCGTTTATACATAAATCAAATCTCCGGTCAATTGTTTTCATTTAAACTTCAAAAATGAGAATTATTCTTTTAATTAAATTTTGAATCTTCTGAAAATCAAACTCGACCATACCCGCGGGTCATAATACATATTACGAAGCTGCTCGAGATCTTAAGTCACTGAACTGGGCGTTAATTCTTAAAATGACAAGTCGGTTCCTTACAAAGATTTCTTATAAGTTGTATTTTTTTAGATTAAACATATGTACTAGCTCATGTCTAATGCATCATAATTTGTAGAGGCTTTAAATGATTGATTGATCCTTAAACTTTTATGTCTCTTCTTCGGGTTATTTCTTTTCCATTTCCATGCCTAATATATTTTCTTGCATTAATTGCTGATGTTAGTACATGTTATGTAAGAAACTGCCTTAACTTTGTTAACCAACATTGACTTTTTCATATGTGCAAATGCTGGCTAGTTTGGTTTCACAATATCTCATCTTATTGTTAGTTCGTCCTCCATTGTATTGTGTCATAAATTGTTATCTCAATTACTATCAGGACATGATGAAAGAGAAGTTGAGTAATGGCGAGACATCTCATGAACAACCTCATGGCAGTGTTGCTTGGGAAGGATATGTGTATTCTTAAGTGTTGGAAAATGAAAAAAATGGTTATGTACGTGGTTTAGGACTTGGTCCAATTCCTTCTCTATTATGGGGCGGTAAATCTTCGTTACAAAATATTACTGTTGATGGTTTATCTAATGAGGCGGCACATAAGTTAGAACAAGAGATAAAGGAGTTAAAGGACTTGAACAAAAAACAGGATGAAGAAATAGCTTTGATGAAAAAAAATCAAGATATGCTAGTTTCAGAATTAACATGGATGAGGCAAGTCATGTGGAAATATGTTCCCACCGAATTATGTGGCCCTCAAAACAATGGAAGCACTACTAGACATGTTATTCAATTTCAAAGTTTTAAACTTTTCTTCTTAAAATTAAGCTTTATAAGAAAATTATGTGATCTAATATGTCTTGATATATACTAGGTTCCTGATGCCAATAGTGGCAATGAGCAAGCAACCCTTCACCACGGATGCTGCAAGTGATAACAAGTTCTTGTTTCTCGAGTATGTCTATTTTATCATTCATGAATGTATGTATGAAAGTGACAACATGTTCTTTTCTTTTTACAGATTATTCTTTTTAATAACTTGGTGAATCATCTTCAAGTTGCCACATTCTGATGTTGTTATGTCATAAATTTGCTCCTATATCTCTGGAGATGTCAGTATAAGTCACACTGTATCGTTGTAAAATCCAATACCTTAAGGTCAGTCTCGTGGACAATACTTTCCAGCTGAGTGATAGCATTTGCTAGTATAGGATTATATTACTAGTCATTAACTCTTTCATTAACTCTTTCACTTTTTTATTCTCAACAAGTAGAGCAGATCGACACTCATTTGATATGCATTTTACCTGCAAGAAATTCTTACTGTTTGATAGTGAAATGCAGGAACTTAAACAAGAATATTTGGCTCAAGGTCACGCAAAGATAGTTATCAAGAATATCACATTGTCAATAAGGGGAGCAGAAGATCAAGTATATCACATTGTTAATGAGGGACTTGGTCTACAAACCGATGTTTACTTGTCTTGCACATTAGGATACTTCATCTTTTACAAGTTGCTATATGAGTTGGTGTATTTAATTTGACAGTTGTTATAAATGAATGACATGTTTGAATTTGATAATTCTTGTAGTGTGATGACCCAAAATGTCATCTTTAAATTTAATAAGTAATTCTATGTTCTAAGACCTCGAAAAGCACTAATTATCATTTCTCGACTTGCGTGCGCAGTCCGTAAAATTTTTCGAAAAGTTTTTTGTGAAAAATAGATTAAAATGTGCAATAGAGCCTTAAAACTCAATTGAGTTGACTTTGGTCAACATTTTGAGCAAACAGACTCGGATCAGTATTTTGACAGTTCCGGTAGCTCCGTATCGTGATTTGGGATATGGATGTATGCCCCAAAATTTAATTTGGAGGTCCCTAACTCAAATTATGACCATTTAACGGAAACTAGTAATTCAAAGGCTAAAGATTTTCAAGTTTGACCACGGGGTTGACTTTTTGATATTGGAGAAGGAATCCGATTCTGAAAATTTGAATAGCTCAATTATGTCATTTAGGACTTGTGTGCCAAATTTGAAGTCATTCCGGATTCATTTAATATGTTTTGGCACGAGATTTACAAATTGAAAAGTTTAAAACTCTTAAGTTCGAATCAGGGTGTGAATTGTAATTTCAGCGTTGTTTGACGTGATATTAGACCCAGAGTAAGTCTGTATTATGTAACGGGACTTATTGGTACATTCAGACGGGGTCCCGAGTACCCCTAGTGTGATTCGGATCGAAATCAGATCGAATTGTGAACTTAAGCCAATTCTGGAAATTTCTGCCTCTGATGTAATCGCACCTGCGAGGGTCTTAGCCGCAGGTGCGATGCCGCAGGTGCGGCGGAATTGCATAGATGCGGGACTGGGCTGGTCTGGGGTCTTCGCTGGTGCGACAGGAATGTCCGCAGATGCGGAACTTCACCTGACAGCCTGGCGTCGCAAATGCGAGTCCGTAAATGCGGAACTTTTATCCGCAGATGCGAAAATGACTGGGCAGAGCCCATAAATTCGGAAGACGCTATTTTTACTCATTTTTGTGTTTTGAGTCTCGAATTTTGGTGTTTCCAAAGAGATGTTTCATAACTTTGAATTGGGTAAGTGTTCAATAACTAAAAGTGATTATATTTCATAAATCCATGTCTATATTCATCATTTATTTCGGATTTAGATGGAAGAAATTAAATTTTTTATAAAATCTTTCAAAAACGAAAAATTTAGATTTGAAGGTCCATTTGACATCGGAATTGGATAATATTTATATGGTTGAACTTGTAGCGGAACCGGTGTTCGTATTTTGTAAATTTTTTCGGGATTTGAGACGTGAGTCCCACTGTCGAATATTTTAATAAATTTTGGATTTTTATCCGAAAAATTAGTAAATTCATATGGAATTAATTCTTATGATTCGTATTGAATATATCGAATTGTTTGTGAATAGATTTGAAGCTTTTGGAGACAAATTTAAAAGGAAAATCTCTGGTTGAGTAATTGATTGGAATTTGCAAAGCGAGGTAAGTGTTGTGGTTAACTTTGACTTGAGAGAATAGAACTCTTAAACTATTTGTTATGTGAAATACATGTGAAAGACATATAGGCGAGGTGACGAGTGTCTATACGTCGTCAAATTAATTGTTTACATAATTACTTGAAAAGTCATAAATCGTTTTAAATCATGAATTAATTATTATAATAATTATTTCTCTCATATTCTTTGTCAAATATTAATTCTCTAATTCCTGCATTAATAGTCACATGCTATTTGAATGATGTGTCTTAATTATTATTTGATATTTAGCATATTAAATATTAAACTGTCTATTTTCTCCCTGATTTTCATAATAATTTGCTATTTGTCATTGTTTGTTTCATAATTAAATCATAATTATTGTATGCTTGTTGTCTTATAATGTTATATTAATTGTTGCATTTATTGGGAAAATTTCTTCTATAAGAATTGGTAAATGGATATATTGGAGGATCGGGTTGCACGCCACAACAAACTTATTAAAAGTCAATATTTGGGGGATCAGATTTCACGCCGCAAATAGACTTATTAAAAGTCAATATTTGGGGGATCGGATTGCACGCCGCAATAGACTTATTTAAAAGTCAATATATATATTTGATTAAAAATAATTATATGAGAGGATTGAAAATGAATATATTGTGATAGCGGGTTGCATGCTGCAACAGATTTTAGAGTTGGTCCCAACGGCGTGCCATAGACTTGCTTGTATTTCAGCTACTCGGAGGAGACTTGAGGTATAACTGCACAGCGTCCGCAGTTCTGAAGTCCCCGTCTATTTTACTTTAGCTGTGTGTTTGTTTCCAGATAGCTTTAATTTATTTAGACCTTTATTTGTATTTATTCTAGAAGCTCGTGCACTTGTGACACCAATTCTGGGATGATATTTAGACACCATTATTTTTTATGGATTACTCACTATATTTCAGACTTTACTTTCGCAATCGTTCTTTATTATTAATAAATTTAAAAATATTTTAAAAATTGATAATGTTATTCTAACGTTGGCTTGCCTAGTAAGTGAAATGTTAAGCGCCATCACAGTCCGAAGGTGAAAATTTTGGGTCGTGATAGTTGGTATCAGAGCATTAGGTTACATCGGTCTCACGAGTCATGAGCAAGATTAGTAGAGTCTGAAGGATCAGTACGAAGACGTCTGTACTTATCTCTCAGAGGCTATGAAGTTTAGGAACAATTTCACTTCTATTCTACTATGTCATGCGATTTTATTCTATCATTGACGATTGAACTCTTCTATTCTTGTCCTCTCGCAAATGGCGAGAACACGCACCGCGTCTACAACCGGACAGGATCCAGAGCCCCCAGTAGAGGTTGAGGCCGAGGTCGTGCTAGAGGCCGAGGCAGAGGCAGAGGCAGAGGTAGAACTCAGTCCAGAGCTCGAGCAGCTGCACCTGTTATAGAACCTCAAGTGGATCTTCAGGAGGAAGTTCCAGTTCAGAATGTACCAGTTGGACTAGTTCAGGTCCTGGAAGGATTCATAGCCACTCCAGTACTTCAGGACACTCTAGTCCGTTTGGTAAGTCTTATGGAGGGCGTGGCCCAGAATGGTACATTTCTAGTGGCACCAACCATCTCACAAGTTGGGGGAGGAGCACAAACTCCCACTACTCCCTCTCCGGAGCAGATGGCTCCCTAGAATCAGGCTCCAGTAGCCCTGCCAAATGGGGTAGTTCAGCCAGTTGTTGCAGCACAGACCGGTGATAGGCCCGCCATGTCTTTTGAGGCCTTATTGAGACTAGATAAGTTTACTAAGCTCTTTCCAGTTTACTTCAGTGGTACACCTTCTGAGGACCCACATGATTATCTTGAACATTGCCACGAGGTGCTGCGAAACATGGGTATAGTTGAGACCAATGGGGTTGATTTTCTATATTTCAGATGAGGGGTTCCGCCAAGAGGTGGTGGAGAGATTATACATTGACCCAACCAGTCGGATCGCCTGCACTTACATGGGAGCAATTCTCTCACCTATTTCTGGAAAAGTTCCTCCCTATCTCACTGAGAGAGGAATTTGAGTACACCACAACGGTACCCAGTAAGTGCCAAGCCTAACCTCATTAGAGTAGTGACGAGGTCAGGTGAGGCCCTACTGGAATATAATAATGGAATGATAAAATGTTTAACAGTATAGTAAAATAAAATGACGTTGGAAATGAATCAAGTAGTGTGTCACCATTTAATTTAACAAAATAATGGCAAATAATATCTCGTGGAAACAAAATCGAATTTCCTTTCAACTTTAAGAAAATCACAACAAATAATCAAGGCAACTGCAGCCATAAATCATTATCAACAAGGGCACTCTCGAGGTACCGCCTCGTAGTCCCAAATCATAAACAAATTCACAATACCTCATTTCCTTATCTCACCGCGGGAGCCTTCACAATTTATTTTAAAGAAAATATTTTTTCCGAAATAGCATCCCCCGTTTTAGCCATCCTTATCACACCGCATGACTTCTAGTAGTTCCTCTCTACTACCCACGCGTATCAAGTCACCCTTATCTCACCACATGCGTTTCAATACTCAGACCTTATACCACCGCATGCATATCAATATCACAATTTGCAGCTCAGGTGCTCAAATAATTTAACTTGCCAAAATAATTCAACAACAGTATTTTTCCACAATAAAGATCTCACGGCTCATGTCAAAATAATTCAACAATAATATTTTAAATCCTTAATACGTTGCCTCAATATCAAGGTTAAAAATGTCCAATACTTCATATTAATAATAATTAATTTAAAGAAAATCAACCTTCAAAAAATGCACAGAATAAAAGAAATCAAGTTCCAACTAAACAGATAAAACAATTAACAGAAAAAGGTCAAGCAAATTTAAAATATAAATATTAAATCAATAATGAATAATATAATAAAATAAAATAATTTAATTAATGCGCAACAGTGATCTACACAATTTAAAACATAATCTTTCACATTTAGCTCGTGTACACACTCGTCACCTCGTATACACGCTTTTCCACATATTACAATTATTAATCCTAGGAGAAATTTTTCCCACACAAGGTTAGACAAGTCACTTACCTCGACTTGCTCCAATTTAACAAAGTAGTATGCTTTTTTCTCGATTTTTCGATTTGTTCGACTCGCATCTAGTCATAATTAATTCGATACAGTCAACAAAAATTATAAAATTAATTTTGTAAGAAAATACTATATTTTTCAATAAAAATCCGAAATTAACTCAAAAATGGCCCGTGGGGCCCACGTCTCGGAATCCGAAGAAAGTTACGAAATATGAATGCCCATTTAACCACAAGTCTAACCATACCAAAATGACTAAATTTCAATAACAGTTCGACCCTCAAATCCTCGAATCTATCCAAGAGGGTTTTTAAATTTTTTCAACTTAAATCACTAATTAAATATTAAAAACACTGATAGATTCGGGTAATCTAACAAAGATTGAAATAAGAACACTTACCCCAACGTTTTCTCTGAAAATCTCTCAAAAATCGCCTCAATCCAAGCTCCAATTCGTTAAAAATGAAAAATGGGATTTTCAGAACTTAAACATTCTGCCCAGGCTTTTACTCATCGCGATCGCGAACATTCACACGCGATCACGAAGCACAATTTACCACTGCCCAAATAAACTCTACGCGATCGCGTATATCCTCACGCGATCGCAGAGCACAGAATTCCCAGCTCTACGCGATCGCAGTCCTCTTCACGCGCTCGTGAGTCACAAGGTCTCAAAGCTACGCAATCGCATCTCGCTTAATGCGGTCGCGAAGCACAAAACTTAGCAGCCCTTAATTAACCTTACGCGATCGCAAACAATGCCACTCGATCGCGATACACAACTTGCCAAACCTACGTGATCGCGGTTGACCTTACGCGATCACGAAGAACAAAGTTAACACTGCCTCAACTAAGCCTACGCGATCGCGTCCCAATCTTCGCGATCGCGAAGAAGGTTTAAAATACCAGAAATTAGCAGCTACCAACAGTGCCAAAATGAAAGAAAATACTGTGAATACTATCCGAAACATGCCCGAGCCCCTCGGGATCTCAATCAAATATATCAATAAGTCCTAAAATATCATACGGACTTAGTCGAGTCTTCAAATCACATCCAACAACATTAAAAACACGAATCACGCATAGATTCAAGCCTAATGAACTTTGAAACTTTTAATTTTTACAAACAACACCGGAACCTATCAAATCAAGTCTGATTAGCCTCAAATTTTGTACGCAAGTCATAAATGACATAATGGAGTTATAAAAATTTTCAGAAATTGATTCTGACCCCGATATCAAAAAGTCAACTCCCCGGTCAAACTTCGAGACTTAAATTCCTATTTTAGCCATTTCAAGCCTAATTTCACAACGGACTTCCAAATAAAATTTTGATCACGCTCCTAAGTCCAAATCACCATACAGAGCTGTTGGAATCATCAAAATTCTATTCCAGGGTCATTTGCACATAATTCGACATCTGGTCACTATTTGAATTTAAACTTTTAATTTTTTCTTCAAAATTCCATATCTCGGGCTAGGGACCTCGAAATTTGATTCCGGGCATACGCCCAAGTCCCAAATCACGATACGGACCTACCAAAACTGTCAAAACACTAATCCGAGTCCGTTTGCTAAAAATATTGACCAAGGTCAACTCAGTTGAGTTTTAAAGCTCTAATTCATATTTTAATTCATTTTTCGCATAAAAACTTTTCGGAAAATTTTACGGACTACACACGCAAGCTGAGTAATGATAAATAGTGCTTTTCGAGGTCTTACAATACAAAATTAATTATTAAATTTAAAGATGACATTTTGGGTGCTACGAATTTCTAGTAGTGTTTCTTACTTTGAAATGAGGAAAAATGTTATGATACCGTTTTGTAGTTTAAATCCGTGATATTTCAAAGATAGAAGGAACTTGTTGTTCGGTTAGTTCTAAAAGCTGATCAAATTGACCTTCGATAAGTAAAGGTATAAACAATTTGGAAGGAAGAAAGGACAACAAACATGAGTTTTTGAAAGATGTTACAATAATTATTAACTTCTCTAGAAGAGAAACAAGGCACTAAATTTGAAATACTTTAACTTATTACTAACTATATTGTACAATTTCTTATATGATCAAATCATTTAAAAGATAATTATACATAATAAGTAAAATTAATTATATATAAAAGAATGCAATTAACCTTTTATAACATGTTAAAATGCAATAATAGTGAAAATTTTATTATACTACCGACAATATGAGGTTCAATTTGAAACAGATGGAGCAAATTTTAAAATTTGGAGAGGTATTTCTACAATTGATTTTTTTTTAAATGACGCAGGTTTAGTAGAATTCAATGAGCACAGCTTATGAGCTTAAGGGAACACATAAACTTTTGTACAAATTTTGTATATATATATATATTGATAAATTTATTAAATATTGGACTATAAACACATTTATAATTGTATATTATAACTTGAAATTATTATATAAATTTACTTATAAATTTTAAATTTTGGGTAAGAGTAATAACGTCATTCTCGGCTTTCTTGCAAACGATATCTATAATAGAGTGTAGGTCCTGTACTAGGATCTAAAGATAGTAAACTTCCAATTTAGCAACCTTCTGTTTGGGGTCCATAGTGGTACCTTAGGTTGGATTTTTATGATAATTTACCAATTTTTCAACAGAAAGAAGCCAAAAGTGTCCAATCGTGGTGACAACATAGTTGAGCAGTAGCATGTTCCATAAAGTAGGGAAAGAGGGAAAGTCCTGAGTTTAAACCAAAGTACACAGCTGTAACCTTACCATACTTGGGACCGGAACCAAAATAATGTATTTTTTAATTCAAGACTCAAAAATAGATGAAAATAAAAGTTAGTGATCAAAATACATATAGGTTATAACGCTCTTTTAAAGGGCGCTATACTTTAACTGTCGTTTGCCTGTTAAGGTATAGCACCCTTTAAGAGGGCATTATACTTGAATATGAAAAGACGGGTAAGTATACCTACATATTAAACTCGTTCCCTTCCCTTCACCCACCAAACAGCACCCCCCCCCCCCACATTAAAACTTAAAAATACAGGCAGTCCCCCATTAACGACCAAAAAACCTCGAGTGGACCTCACCCATCTCACAAAAAGTAAAGATTCTCGGTCCCACATCCTAGCTAAGGCGTTCTCTCGTTGTGGGTTGCTCGTTTCGGCTCTAAATCGCCAAATCTTCAACTTTCCAAAAACCTTAAATCGAGATATTCCGACTTAGTTTTTGTTAAAACTCGTATAAAAAATGCATATTAGTTATTTTTAATGTGTTCTATGTTGTTTTGTGATTTAACTATTTTGTTATTTTTATCCGGACTATGATATTAGTGTGCTAAAAAATTAGTAAAAATAGAGAAATTATTATTAGTTGTTAAAAAAATATTAATAAGTTACTTTTTACTGTGGTATATGTATTTTTGTGAATGTTTTGTGATTAAATTTATTTGTTATTTTTATCTGGTTTAGATTATTTATTCGCTTAAGACTAGTAAAATAGATAAATTGTTACTTTAGTTCCCTCTAGTGGTATCTTGTGGCCTAATGCAGTGCTTGCATATGTAATGTAGTGCCCTTTTAACGTAGTAAAATATAGTGCCCTTTAGTGTAGTATCCTTGTAGTTATTGAAACTAATCATTTAAGTATCTATTATACCCAAAAATACGTCAAAATAGTTGATAGTTCAAACACAAACTCTGTCCAATTCTAGTCAACAATCGTAAGAAAATAACATGAGAAAACAAATATATTTCCCGGATACATCGGTGCTACTAGGCCTCAAATATCGAGCTTGGAACCCATATGTGAATATTTAATAATTAAATCTTGTATATAATAATAAAACTAACATATAAATTAATAAAACTAACATATACAATATTAAAATAGCCGATAATTCAAACACAAACTCTATCCAATTCTAGTCAACGATCGTAAGAAAATAACATGAGAAAACAACAAAAATTCAGGATATCTTGGTGATATTGGGCCTCAAATATCGAGCCCAGAACCCATATGTGAATATTTAATAATTAAATTTTGTATAATTATAAAAATTAATTATTTAATTTTATTATAGTAAAAAATAAGTGAGTCATAAACAAAAATATATAATAATAAAACTAACATATAAATTAATAAAACTAACATATACAATATTAAACTAACATATAAATAATAAACTAACATTTAAAATAACAGACATATTGAGTGATAAATCGAGAAACTTTTCTCATCATGAACACAAGAATTCAGGATATCTTGGTGCTGCTGGGCCTCAAATATCAAGCCCGGAACCCATATGTAAATATTTAATAATTAAATTTTGTATAATTATGAAAATTAATTATTTAATTTATTATAGTAAAAAATAAGTGAGTCATAAACAAAAATATATAATAATAAAACTAACATATAAATTAATAAAACTAAGATATAAATAGTAAACTAACATTTAAAATAACAGACATGTTGAGCGATAAATCGAGAAAATTTTCTCATCATGAACACAAGAATTCAGGATATCTTGGTGTTGCTGGGCCTCAAATATCGAGCCCGAAACCCATATGTGAATATTTAATAATTAAATCTTGTATAATTATGAAAATTAATTATTTAATTTTATTATAGTAAAAAAAAAGTGAGTCATAAACAAAAATATATAATAATAAAACTAACATATAAATTAATAAAACTAACATATACAATATTAAACTAACATATAAATAATAAACTAACGTTTAAAATAACAGACATATTGAGTGATAAATCGAAAAACTTTTCTCATCATGAACACAAGAATTCAGGATATCTTGGAGCTACTGGGCCTCAAATATCGACCCCGGAACCCATATATGAATATTTAATAATTAAATCTTGTATAATTATGAAAATTAATTATTTAATTTACAAACAAGCATATAAAATAATAAAACTAACATGTAAAATAATAAAACTAACATATTAAAGTAAAATAATGTAATTAATCTTGTTTAATTTACAGTAGACGACATGGAGGTTCCGCCATTGCATCCCGGACCTGCCAGCCTGGAGCTACTGTTGTTACAGGGCGATCATAGGTCGTCCCACATATGGGAGGGACAGTTACTAGCCTAGATGTTCCGCGCCAGGAGAGTATACGACATGTGAGGATTTCTCAGGGACCACCCTCTCCATCCCCGTATAGTCAGACAGACGCCTCCAAGATACATGTTTTTATAGGATTGTGGAGATCGACCAGCTGCAACTCGATTGGTCGTTGATCACGGCCCTGATAGAGCGGTGGCGACCGGAGACGCATACATTCCATTTGCCCATTGGCGAGGCCACCATCGTGCTGCAGGACGTGGAGGTCATGTATGGGCTGCCCGTTGATGGACACCCTGTTGCTCTGCCACATGCCATGAGAGAGCAGACAGGTTTGCAGTACCTGGACATGCTGCAACGGCTCACCGGTTTACAGCCACCAGAGGAGACTGCACTGGTTGGGGCCAGTCCTCTGCAGTTGATGACTGTCCGATAGCCTTTTGAGGCATTGCACCCTGACATCACAGATGATACACCGGAGCTTCATATTCACCGGTACACAAGGTTGCTGCTACTCCTTATGTTTGGAGGGGTTTTGTTCCCGAACACTTCGGGGAACCTAGTCAGCTTGAGATTTCTTCATCATCTTGAGCGACTAGATGATTTACCCAGTACAGCTAGGGTGCTGCTGTTCTCGGCTACTTGTACAGGCAGATGTGCCGGGCGAGCATGGGCACCCAACGTGACGTTGCTAGATTTTTGCCGCTGATACATGTGAAAACATATTCGAATACTCTATTCATTATAACATACCCAGTAAAAATATACCTTAAATTTTACGTCCACTTTGTATGTTAGGTTTGGGCCTGGGAGCGGTTCTTGCAGTTGTAGCCACCTCTACCACCATTAGCTCTGGGTGCACCACCTCTGTTTCTCCTTCTAGCTAGGAGGTGGGTTTATAGTCGGGGATATGGACGAGAGTACGAGGCTCGACATAATCTCCCCTTGTGCAGGGATTTGTTGGATTTGCTGGAGGGCGCACAGGTAAATGTATACCTAAGTTTACTTGGCATGGCTTCATATGTGTTGCGTATACTCACATTTTCTGTGGTTACTTAATAGTTCGTTTGGAGGCCATAAAGCGATGAGCTAATAGCTAGTTTGCCCGATTATTGTTCAGCTGGCCGAATTATCTGGAGCTCTTCCGTCCCGTTGATTTGCCTTGATATTGTGGAGCATCATGCCATCGGGCGAGTACTTCGCCAGTTCGGCCGCCCGCAGCTTGTACCGCCACCACCCGCTGGCATATCACACATTACCAGTGAAATGATCATTGCAGGGTGAACCAGACATATATGGCATGGCTAGAGGCGCAAATCGATACTTGGGACCAGCGACATGACCTGATTCCTCGCCCCCCTCCACCTGACCGGACGGAGACTGAGCATGATTATATGGGCTGGTACCGCAACGTTACCAGACTTTTCATCGGGAATCCCATTTATCGCACTGGCAGTCGATACGTTCCATACGCCGGGAGGCAAGAGGCACTGGTATGTTATTTGATATACTTACTTATAACGTTAACCTAGTGTTCCATAATTTATATTTTACATGTTGTGCAGGCTATCGGCCTACATCTGTTCCACCAGTTGGGACTACAGATGCAGCAGCATACTGACGAGGGAGCAATCGCTTTGCACGAGTATGGCCGGTAGGTTACCGATCTGGCTTCCCGGGTATTGAGGAGAGCTCGAGGTGATGAGCGATTAGGATACGAGGCTGAGTATATGGCGCCAGAGCAGTACCATCGTGGGCCACCAGTGGGGCTGGAACATGGTCGACATGGCAGGCGTTCCCCACGATGTAGGGGTGTCCTACGAGGCTGTGGAGGTCAGCGAGGAGGTGGTCCCCAGCAAGGGGGTGTTGAGGCACCAGTTGAGGATGTTGGAGTTGATCAGCCGGGTGACCTCCATGAGTCAGACCACTCTCACAGCAGCATGCCGTCATTCAGCCTTCAGCTTCATCTCACTCCAGGGACTTTGCATGTGACCCCGTCCGCTCCATTGTTGATCGCGGGCACAGCCATTATGCGAGAGGATTGGGATCAATATTTTCCTGATCTTCCAGGCCCATCGACCGTTGTTGATAATCGGCCGACACGGGATATGGATAGTGGGTGCCGGCTGAGTTATGGCTCATCATCGAGGGATGTTGGGCATCTTTCACAGGCATAGGTATGTTTGTATTACTATTAAATTTAAATTTGGTTTTTATCTCATTGATTAGCCATAAATATCTTTATATATATTTTTTATTAAGGCTTCAGCCTCGACCTTCACGGAGGCCACTTTGTGCTATACTGACCTGGCTGCGACAGATGATTATATTCAAGAGCCCGACGAGACCATGGTAAGAAAATTTAATTTTTTGTGACTTAACACGTACATTACTAATATATATTTTGTATACTAAAATATCTTATTATTCTGTAGGTTAATGCTGAACCGACGACACCTTCTACCGAGCCTGCCAGCCCTACTGACGATCATGCTGCAGCGCATCCTCCGATAAAGAGGCGACGTGATGAGGATGATCCTGATAGCATAGCCGGGCGGGATGGGATGTACCTCAGGCCAACGGTTGCATTAAAGCATACATGATGTGGGACGCATTGATTGTTTTTGTATTTTATGTACATATGACATTCAGTAAATAATTGCAACAATATTTATTGTTTACATTATATGCGCATTATATTTTTGTTTCTCCGGTTCTTCATTATATTAATACTACAACACAAACACAAACATAGCAACTTAATATAATTAAAATTCAGTACAACTAATGAAAATACATGACATGGAAAATATAAAGATAAAATACTATACTCAACAAAGAATGTTAGAGATCAAACCCCTCAAAAAGCATGGAGTGGAAGAAATTCAAGTGTCAAGCACTTGAGAATCTTTGGGAGCATAGTCTATGCTCATGTGCCACATCAATAGAGAGCGAAGCTTGACGGTCGAAGTGTCAAGCATGTGTTTGTTGGCTATGATATGAGTTCAAAAGACTACAAGCTATACAACCCAAGTAGCGACAAGATGGTGGTAAGTCGCGATGTTGAATTTGATGAAGAATTGGCATGGAACTGGGAAGCTCAGGAAGAAACTTCATAGGATTTTCTTCCATACTTTGGTGATGAAGAAGAACCAGAGACCGTGGAACCTGTGCATGATACAACTCCACCTCCTTCTCCAACAAATATTGCATCTTCCTCTTCTCAAGAAAGTTTAAATGAACAACCGCAAAGGACAAGGAGAATTCAAAAGCTCTGTGAGGACACATAAGAAGTTACTAATTTTGATTTTTTATATTGTCTCTTTGCTGATAGTGAACCAATGAACTTTGATGAAGCTGTTGAAGACAAAAGGTGGAGACAAGCCATGCATGAGGAGATCGATTCAATAGAGAAGAACAACACGTGGGAGTTAATAACACTTCCCAAGGGTCATCGAGCAATTGGAGTTAAATGGGTATACAAGGCAAAGAAGAATGCTGATGGAGATGCGGAGAGATACAAGGCACGACTTGTGGTTAAAGGCTACAAGCAAAGGCAAGGAATTGACTATGAAGAATTCTATGCACCTTTTGCCTGCATGGAGACGATTCGTTTGCTTATCTCTTTGGCGGCGCAAATGAAGTGGAAGATCCATCAACTAGAAGTCAAGTCAGCATTTTTGAATGGCTATCTTAAAGAAGAAGTCTATGTTGAACAATCATTGGGCTTTGTGGTTAAAACCCATGAAGATAAAGTGTTGCGGTTGAAGAAAGCTTTATATGGATTAAAGCAATCCCCAAGAGCATGGAATAGTTGCATCAACAAGTATTTTCAAGACAATGGGTTTACTCGTTATCTCCATGAATATGCTCTTTATCTTAAAGTTCATACTAATGGAGATATCTTACTTGTTTGTCTTTATGTTGATGATCTTATTTTCACGGGTAATAACCCAAGTTTGTTTGAATCTTTTAAGAAAGTTATGTCTCGTGAGTTCGAGATGACAGATGTAGGGCTCATGTTATACTACTTGGGCCTAGAAGTGAAGCATATGGAGGATGGAATTTTCATCTCTCAAGAAAGCTATACGAAAGAGATCTTGAAGAAGTTCAACATGCTCGATTGCAACCCCGTGAACACTCTGATGGAGAGTGGGATAAAATTATCCGAGCTTGATGAAGGAGAAAATGTGGATCCCAAATTTTTCAAAAGTCTTGCGGGAAGTTTGAGGTACTTGACTTGTACCAGGCCAGATATACTCTTTGCAGTAGGAGTAGTAAGCCACTTCATGAAAGCTCCTACCTCCACCCATTTGAAAGTCACTAGAAGAATTATTCGTTACCTAAAAAGTACGATTGACTTTGGGTTATTTTATTCTTCTTCTAATGATTTTAACCTTATGGAATTTTGTGATAGTGATTATGCGGGAGATATTGATGATAGAAAAAGCACAACTGGCTTTGTGTTTTTATTGGGTGATTCTGTTATTTCTTGGAGTTCAAAGAAACAGTCTATAGTTACTCTCTCGACTTGTGAAGCCGAATATATAGCAACAACATCATGTACATGTTATGCTATTTAGCTAAGAAGATTATTGAAGGAGCTTAATTTGCCACAAATTGAAGCTACAAATATTTGTATTGATAACAAATCTGCGCACTCGCCAAGAATCTGGTGTATCATGATCGAAGCAAGCATATAGATACAAGATATCACTTCATCAGAGAGTGCATTGCCAAGAAGGAAGTCAAGCTCAAATATGTGAAGTCTCATGATCAGGCTGCAGATATCTTTACAAAGCCTCTTAAGTTTGAGGATTTTCAGAGATTGAGATCAAGTCTTGGAATAAAAAAAAAAAATTTAAATTAAGGGAGAGATTTGTGGGGCTCATATTAAAGAGAAACAAAGAAGAAAATTGGAGGTGCCTAACTTTGTTGAAGAAAATGGGAGGTGCCTAACTTTGTTGAAGAAAATGAGAGGTGTCTAACTTTGTTGAAAAATTATAGGACTAAATCAACAACAAGCTTTCTTCTTTATAGTAGTTGAATGGTATCTCTTACTATAAATAGAGGCCTCCATTCTCCATTTCAATTACACCAAAATAAGAGAGAAGCAATAGAAGTTAGAGAGAGTAATCCACAGATTGTAGTCTGTGAAATAAATAGTGAGTGTGAGTAATATTATAGTGAGCTGTTTTAAATAAAGAGTGTTATTTCTTTCAAAATTATAGTAGTCTCTTGACACTACTAAGTTATAATATTATAGTGGTTATATTGCTCCGCTCGGGTATTGTATTTTACCCATTAAAAGAGTTGGCGTCATTGTTACTCTCTTGTGTTATTATTATTTGTCGTGGATATTATTCCTGAACGGGATTATTATTTTTCCCAACACAAGCTTCGTAGTTGGACAATAAAACCTAAAATATGAATTAGTCAATAAAATGTAAGTGCAACTTTCCTGAAAATGCACTACACCATCTTGTGACATGAGAATCATTGACTTACCATTAATCCCATAGTATTTACCATTTGTTATAAGACGAGCGTACACAACATCATGGGTAGAGACTTTACCCAATCCACCAGGCCACCACTATTCCAAATTGTAAAAAGCCAGAGATTAGAGAAATCCACTAATTATTAATGAAATAAGCATATTGTATAACACTACACCAAAAGAGGCTTTTAATGGCAATACATTTTACTTGTAGCGGCAATATTTATTGCCACAAAAACATTTACAACAAAAACATTTACCAGCAATTGATTAAATGCCATTGCATCCAAAGTCGCTAAAGCCTGGCATTTGTGTCAAATACTAGTAAAGACCCATATTATTGCCGCTAAAACTAATAACTTATTAGTGGCATTTATTTAGAGGCAATAATAAAAGCCACTAAACATTCCTTAAAAATGTACTATCCAACTTATATTTTGCGTCTTTTGTTATTGACAGTAAAAGTATAATAATTGCCAGTAAAGGATATGTTTAGTGGTAATTATTATGACAACTAAAATTGACCATAAATTTACCTTAATCCACATATTTTACCAAGTACTATTTTAAAATATCAAAAACAAACATTACAAGAACAATGTCTTACTATATGTCACGACCCGAAATTCTCACCTTCGGACCGTGATGGCGCCTAACATTTTACTTGCTAGGCAAGCCAACGTTAGAATAATATTATCAATTTTTAAAATAATTTTTAAATTTATTAATAATAAAGAACGATTGCGGAAGTAAAGTCTGAAATATAGTGAGTAATCCATAAACAACAACGGTGTCTAAATACCATCCCAGAATTGGTGTCACAAGTGCACGAGCTTCTAGAATAAATAAAAATAAAGGTCTGAATAAATTAAAGCTGTCTGGAAACAAACACACAACTAAAGTAAAATAGACGTGGACTTCAGAACTGCGGACATTGTGCAGTTATACCTCAAGTCTCCTCCGAGTAGCTGAAATCTAAGCAAGTCTATGGCACGCCGCTGGGACCAACTCCGAAATCTGCACAAGAAGTGCAGAATGTAGTATTAGTACAACTGACCCTATGTACTGGTAAGTGCTGAGCCTAACCTTGACGAAGTAGTGACGAGGCTAAGGTGGGTCACTTACATTAACCTGTACGCAATATTAGTAATAACAACAGATAATAAAATTAAATCAGGTAACTTATTTATAATAATTGAACCCAACTCAGCAGTCATAACCAATTATCATTTTCATCAATTTCCGTTACAACGTGCAACCCGCTCTCACAATATATTCATTTTCAATCCTCTCATATAATTATTTTTAATCAAGTATATATATTGACTTTTAAATAAGTCTATTGCGGCGTGCAATCTGATCCCCCAAATATTGACTTTTAATAAGTCTATTGCGGCGTGCAATCCGATCCCCAAAATATTGACTTTTAATAAGTCTGTTGCGGCGTGCAACCCGATCCTCCAATATATCCATTTACCAATTCTTATAGAAGAAATTTCCCCAATAAATTTAATAATTAATATAAAATTATAAGATAACAAGCATACAATAATTATGATTTAATTATGAAACAAACAATGACAAATAGCAAATTATTATGGAAATCAAGGAGAAAATAGGCAGTTTAATATTTAAAATGCTAAATGTCAAATAACAATTAAGACACATAATTCAAATAGCATGTGACAATTAATGCAGGAATTCAAGAATTAATATTTGACAAAGAATAGGAGAGAAAGAATTATTATAATAATTAATACGTGATTTAAAATGATTTATGATTTTTCAAGTAATTATGCAAACAATTAATTTGACGACGTATAGACACTCGTCACCTCGCCTATACGTCGTTCACATGCATTTCACATAACAAATAGTTTAAGGGTTCTATTCTCTCAAGTCAAGGTTAACCACGACACTTACCTCGTTTTGCAAATTTCAATCAATTACTCAACCAGAGCTTTTCCTTTTAAATTTGTCTCCAAAAGTTTCAAATCTATTCACAAATAATTCGATATATTTAATACGAATCATAGGAATTAATTCCATATGAATTTACTAATTTTCCGGATAATAATCTGAAATTCATTAAAATATTCGACAGTGGGACCAATGTCTCAAATCCCGAAAAAACTCGCGAAATCCTAACACCCGTTCAGCTACAAGTTCAACCATACAAAAATTATCCAATTCCGATGTCAAATGGACCTTCAAATCTAAATTTTTCATTTTTGAAAGATTTTATAAAAATTCCAATTTCTTCCATCTAAATCCGAAATAAATGATGAATATAGATATAGATTTATGAAATATAATCCCTTTTGGTTATAGAACACTTACCCAATTCAAAGTCGTGAAAAATCGCTTTGGAATCGCCAAAATCCTAAACTCAAAACTCAAAAATGAGTAAAAATGGCGACTTCCGAATTTATGGGCTCTGCCCAGTCATTTTCGTATCTACGGATAAAAGTTCCGCATTTGCGAGACAAGGCTCGCATTTGCGATGCCAGGCTGTCAGGTAAAGTTTCGCATCTGCGGACATTCCTGTCGCACCTGCGACATCCGCTTCTGCGCAAGATGGCCGCACCTGCAAAGACCCCAGGCCAGCCCAGTCCCGCATCTGCGCAATTCCGCCGCACCTGCGGCCAAGACCCTCGCAAGTGCGATTATATCAGAGGCAGAAATTTCTAGAATTGGCTTAAGTTCACAATTCGATCTGATTTCGATCTGAATCACACTTGCGGTATTCGGGACCCCGTCCGAATATACAAATAAGTCCTGTAACATAATACAGACTTACTCAGGGTCTAATATCACGTCAAACAACGCTGAAATTACAATTCACACCCCGATTCGAACTTAATAGTTTTAAACTTTTTAATTTTCAAATCTCGTGCCAAAACATATTAAATGAATTCGGAATGACTTCAAATTTGGCAAGCAAGTACTAAATGACATAACGGATCTATTCAAATTTTCAGAATCGGATTCCGGCTCTGATATCAAAAAGTCAACCTCGTGGTCAAACTTGAAAATCTTTAGCCTTTGAATTACTAGTTTCCGTTAAACGGACATAACTTGAGCTAGTGATCTCCAAATTAAATTTCGGGCATACGCCCAAATCCCAAATCACGATACAGAGCTACCGGAACTGTCAAAATACTGATCCGAGTCCGTGTGCTCAAAAGGTTGACCAAAGTCAACTCAATTGAGTTTTAAGGCTCTATTTCACATTTTAATCCATTTTTCACATAAAAACTTTCCGAAAACTTTTACGGGCTCCCAGGTAGATGCCTCTACCGGTTGACCTCTCCATTGCACTCGAACTGAAGGATAACTCTTAGACCTCAACTGTCAGGGCTAGAATAGCCACCGGCTCCTCCTCGTAAGTCAAATCTTTGTCCAATTGGACTGAGCTGAAATCTAACACATGGGACGGATCACTATGATGTTTTTGGAGCATAGACACATGGAACACCGGATGAACCGCTGATAAACTAGGTGGTAATGCAAGCCTGTAGGCTACTTCACCCACCATTTCAAGAATTTCAAAGGCTCAACTTGCCCTTCTTTCCGAATCTCATTAAATCTTTCATAGGTGAAACTCGGAGCAATATTCTTTCTCCAACCATGAATGCAATATCACGAACTTTACGGTCGGCATAACTCTTTTGCCTAGACTAAGCTGTGCGAAGTCGATCCTGAATAATATTAACCTTATCCAAGGCATCTTGTACCAAATCGGTACCCAATAACTGAGCCTCTCCCGATTCAAACCAGCCAACTGCCGAACGACATTGCCTTCCGTATAATACCTCATATGGAGCCATCTGAATGCTCGACTGGTAGCTATTATTATAAGCAAACTCCGCAAGTGGCAAGAAATGATCCCAAGAACCTCTAAAGTCTATAACACAAGCGCAAAGCATATCTTCCAATATCTGAATGGTGCGCTCTGAATGTCCGTCTGTCTATGGATGAAATGTTGTGCTCAACTCAACCCGCGTGCTTAACTCATGTTGTACAGCCCTCCAAAAGTGTGAGGTAAACTACATACCTCGATCTGAAATAATAGACACATGCACACCGTGAAGGAGGACAATCTCACGAATGTAAATTTCAACTAATCTCTCTGAAAAAAAGGTAACTGCCACTGGAATGAAATGTGCTGACTTGGTCAACCTATCCACAATGACCCAAACTGCGTCAAATTTTCTCTGAGTCCATGGAAGCCCAAAAACAAAATCCATAGTGATACGCTCCCACTTCCACTCTGAAGCAAACCACCAGGTCTCTGATGCTCGTACTTAACTTGCTGACAATTCAGACATCAAGCTACATATGCAACTATATCCTTTTTCATTCTCCTTCACCAATAATGTTGCCGCAAATCTTGATACATTTTGGCGGTACATGGATGAATAGAATTAGAACAGTTACAGGAATTCTTGATAAGGGTTTCATTCGGCCTAGTGTATCGCCTTGCGGTGCTCCTGTCTTATTTCTGAAGAAGAATGATGGTTCTATGCAGATGTGTATTGATTACCGCCAGCTAAACAAAGTTTTTGTGAAGAACATGTATCAATTTCCACGTATTGATAACCTATTTGATTAGCTTCAGGGTGCCAGAGTATTCTCTAAGATCGACTTATGTTCAGGCTATCATCAATTGAAGATTCAGGAGCCAGATATCCCGAAGACTGCTTTCAGGACTCGGCATGGTCATTACGAGTTCCTTGTGATGTGTTTTGGGCTGACTAATGCCCCAACAACATTTATGCACTTAATGAATAGTGTATTTCAGCCCTATCTTGATACTTTCATCATTGTGTTTATTGATGACATTTTGGTGTATTCCCGGAGTTGGGAAGATCATGAACAACACCTGAGGACTGTGCTTCAGATTTTGAGAGAAAAGAAGTTATATGCTAAATTCTCAAAGTGTGAATTCTGGCTTGATTCGGTGGGATTTTTGGGTCATATAGTTTCATGCGAGGGGATCAAGGTAGATCCGAAGAAGATTGAAGCAGTGCAGAATTGGTCCAGACCATCCTCAGTTACGAAAATCCGGAGTTTTCCTGGTTTGGCAGGGTATTATCGCCGATTTGTAAAGGGTTTTCTTCTATTGCTGGATCTATGACCAAATTAACCCAGAAGGGTGCTCCGTTCAGGTGGATCGAGGAATGTGAGGAGAGCTTTCAAAAGCTCAAGACAGCTTTGACTACAACCCCAGTATTAGTATTACCTATAGGTACATGGTCTTATATTGTGTATTGTGACGTGTCGCGTATTGGTCTCGGCTCAGTGTTGATGCAAGATGGTAGGGTGATTGCCTAAGTGTCCAGACAGTTAAAGGTGCATGAGAAGAATTATCATGTACATGACCTGGAGTTAGCAGCTATTGTTCATGCCTTAAAACTTTGGCGGCATTATTTGTACGGTGTCCATTGTGAGGTCTACACCGATCACCGGAGTCTACAACATCTGTTTAAACAGAAGGATCTTAATATGCGGCAGCGGATATGGTTGGAGTTGCTTAAGGATTATGATATCACCATTCTATATCATCCTAGGAAGGCCAATGTAGTGGCCGATGCCTTGAGTCATAAGGAGGAGAGTTTGGGCAGCTTAGAATATTTAGCGGTAGCAGAGAGGCCTTTAGCCTTGGATGTTCAGGCCTTAGCCAACCAGTTTGTCAGGTTGGATGTTTCCGAGCCGAGCCGAGTTTTGGCTTGTGTGGTTTATCAGTCTTCTCTTTATGATAGTATCAGGGAGCATCAGTATGATGACCCTCATTTGCTTGTCCTTAAGGATACAGTTCAACACGGTGATGCTAACGAAGTCACTATTGGAGATGATGGTGTACTACAGATGCAGGGCAGGCTATGTGTACCAAATGTAGGTGACTTGCGTGACTTGATTCTCCAGGAGGCTCATAGTTCGCGGTACTCCATTCATCCGGGTGCTGCAAAGATGTATCAGGACTTGAGACAACACTATTGGTGGAGGCGGATGGAGAAAGACATAGTGGAGTATGTATCTCGGTGTCTAAATTGTCAACATGTGAAATATGAGCATCATCGACTAGGTGGATTACTTCATAAGTTAGAGATTCCAGAATGGAAATGGGAGCGGATCACTATGGATTTCGTTGTTGGGCTCCCACGGACTGAGCGAAAGTTTGATGCAGTTTGGGTGATTGTGGATAGGCTAACCAAATCAGCTCATTTTGTTCTTGTGATTATTACTTACTCTTCAGAGCAGCTGGCTCAGGTATATATTTGCGAGCTTGTCAGACTTCACGGTGTACCAGTATCTATCATCTCTGACCGGGGTACACAGTTTACCTCACGGTTCTGGAGGGCAGTACAGCGTGAGCTGGGTACTCGGGTAGAGTTGAGTACAACATTTCACCCTCAGAAGGACGGGCAGTCCGAACGCACTATTCAGATACTAGAGGATATGCTTCGTGCGTGTGTGATAGATTTTGGGGGGTTCTTGGGATCAATTCTTACCACTTGCGGAGACACCAACAGTTACCAGTCAAGAATTCAGATGGCTCCGAATGAGGCCTTGTATGGTAGGCGGTGTCGGTCTCCAGTGGGTTGGTTCGAATCGGGCGAGGCTTGACTATTGGGTACAGATTTGGTTCGGGATGCCTTGGAAAAAGGTTAAGTTAATTGAGGATCGACTTCGTACAGCCTAATCTAGACAGAAGAGCTATGTGGATCAGAAGGTTCGTGATGTTGCATTCATGGTTGGTGAGCGGGTATTGCTCCGGGTTTCGCCTATGAAGGGTGTGATGAGGTTCAGGAATAAGGGCAAGTTGAGCCCAAGGTATATTGGGCCTTTTGAGATTCTTGAGAGAGCTGGAGAGGTGGCTTACAAACTTGCACTACCACCTACTCTCTCTGCGGTTCATCCGGTATTTCATGTTTCCATGCTTCAGAAATATCATGGCGATCCATCTTATGTGTTAGACTTCAGGTCGGTTCAGTTGGACAAGGATCTATCTTATGTTGAGGAAGCAGTGGCTATTTTGAATAGGCAGGTTCGAAAGCTAAGGTCAAAGAACATTGCTTCCGTGAAGGTTCAGTGGAAGGGTTATCCGGTCGAAGAGGCGACTTGGGAGACCGAGCATGATATGTGCAGCTATTATCCACACTTATTCACCAAGCTCAGGTATTTCCTCAAACTCCGTTCGAGGACGAACGTTTGTTTTAGAGGTGGAGAATGTGAAGACCCAAAATGTCATCTTTAAATTTAATAATTAATTCTATGTTCTAAGACCTCGAAAAACACTATTTATCATTACTCGACTTGCGTGCGCAGTCCGTAAAATTTTTCGAAAAGTTTTTATGCGAAAAATAAATTAAAATGTGAATTAGAGCTTTAAAACTCAATTGAGTTGACCTTGGTCAACATATTTAGCAAACAGACTCGGATTAGTGTTTTGAACGTTTCGGTAGGTTCGTATCGTGATTTGGGACTTGGGCGTATGTCTGGAATCAAATTCCGAGGTCCCTAGCCAGAGATATGGAATTTTGAAGAAAAATTAAAAGTTTAAATTCAAATAGTGATCGGATATCGAATTATGTGCAAATGACCCCCATAATAGAATTTTGATAATTCCAACAGCTCCGTATGGTGATTTTAGACTTAGGAGCATGATCGAAATTTTATTTGGAAGTCCGTAGTGAAATTAGGCTTGAAATGGCTAAAATAGGAATTTAAGTTTGGAAGTTTGACCGGGGAGTTGACTTTTTGATATCGGGGGCGGAATCAATTTCTGAAAATTTTCATAGCTCCGTTATGTCATTTATGACTTACGTACAAAATTTGAGGTCAACCGGACTTGATTTAATATTTTCCGATGTTGTTTGTAGAAATTAAAAGTTTCAAAGTTCATTAGGCTTGAATCTATGTGTGATTCGTGTTTTAATGTTATTGGATGTGATTTGAAGACTTGACTAAGTCCGTATGATGTTTTAGGACTTGTTGGTATATTTGGTTGATGTCCCGAGGGGCTCGGGCGTGTTTCGGATGGTATTCAGAGTATTTTCCTTCATTTTGGCACTGCTGGTAGCTGCTGATTTCTGGTATTTTAAACCCTCTTCGTGATCGCGAAGATTGGGACGCGATCGCGTAGGCTTAGTTGAGGCAGTGCTAACTTTGTTCTTCGCAATCGCGTAAGGTCAACCGCGATCGCGTAGGTTTGGCAAGATGTGTATCGCGATCGCGTGGTTTGCGATCGCGTAAGGTTAATTAAGGGCTACTAAGTTTTGTGCTTCGCGATCGCGTGATGCGGGATGCGATCGCGTAGCTTTGAGACCTTGTGACTCACGAGCGCGTGAAGAGGACTGAGATCACATAGAGTTGAGAATTCTGTGCTCTGCGATCGCGTGAGGATATACGCGATCGCATAGAGTTAATTTGGGCAGTGGTAAATTGTGCTTCGCGATCGCGTGTGGATGATCACGATGAGTAAAACCCTGGGCAGAATGTTTATGTTCTGAAAATGGGACTTTTTAACGAATTGGAGCTCGGATTGAGGCGATTTTTGAGAATTTTCAGAGAAAACGTTGGGGTAAGTGTTCTTAATTCAATCTTTCTTAGATTACCCGAATCTATAACCGTTTTTAACATTTAATTGGTAATTTAAGTTGAAAAAATTTGAAAATCCTCTTGGATAGATTCGAGGATTTGAGGGTCGAACTGTTATTGGAATTTAGACATTTTGGTATGATTAGACTCGTGGTTGAATGGGCGTTCATATTTCGTAACTTTCGCCGGATTCCGAGACGTGGCCCCCACTGGCCATTTTTTAGTTAATTTCGGATTTTATTGATAAATATAGTATTTTATTACAGAATTAATTCTATAATTTTTGTTGTCTGTATCGAATTAATTCTGACTAGATACGAGACCGAAATCGAAAAAATCGAGGAAAAAGCATACTACTTGGTTAAATTGGAGCAAGTCGAGGTAAGTGACTTGTCTAACCTTGTGTGAGGGAAATTACCCCTAGGATTGATAATTGTAATGTGTGGAAAGTCGTGTACACGAGGTGACGAGTGTGTTCACGGGCTAAATATGAAATATTATCTTTTAAATTGTGTAGATCACGGTTGCGCATTAATTAAATTATTTTATTTTGTTATATTATTCATTATTGATTTAATATTTATATTTTAAATTTGCTTGACCTTTTCCTGCTAATTGTTTTATCTGTTTAGTTGGAACTTGGTTTCTTTTATTCTGTTCATTATTTGAAGGTTGATTTTTTTTAAATTAAATATTATTAATATGAAGTATTTGACATTTTTAATCTTGGTATTGAAGCAACGTATTAAAGATTTTGAAATATTATTGTTGAATTATTTTGACATGAGCTGTGAGCTCTTTTTATTGTGGAAAAATATTGTTGTTGAATTATTTTGACAAGTTAAATTATTTGAGCACCTGAGGTGCAAGTTGTGATATATTGTGATATTGATACGCATGCGGTGGTATAAGGTCTGGGTATTGAAACGCATGCGGTGAGATAAGGGTAGCTTGATACGCGTGGCTAGTAGGGGGAACTACTAGAAGTCATGCAGTGTGATAAGGATGGCTAAAACGCGGAATGCTATTTCGGAAAAAATATTTTCTTTAAAATAAACTGTGAAGGCTCCGGCGGTGCATTATGGAAATGAGGTATTTTGAATTTGTTTATGATTTAGGACTACGAGGCGGTACCTCGAGAGTGCCCTTGTTGATAATGATTTATGGCCGCAGTTGCCTTGATTATTTGTTGTGATTTTCTTAAAGTTGAAAGGAAATTCGGTTGTATTTCCAGGAGATATTATTTGACATTATTTTGTTAAATTAAATGGTGACAAAATACTTAATTCATCTCCAATGTCATTTTATTTTACTATATTGTTAAACATTTTACCATGTCATTATTATATTCCAGTAGGAGCTCACCTGACCTCGTCACTACTCTACCAAGGTTAGGCTTGGCACTTACTAGGTATTGCTGTGCTGCACTCATACTACGCTTCTGCACATCTTTTTGTGCAGATTCAGGTACATCTTACCAGCCTAGACGTCAGTGAGTTACCTACGCACGTAGACTTTGAGGTATATCTGTCAGCGTCCGCAGACTCCGGTGTCCCCTTCTATCATTTTTATGTTTCTTCCTTATTTTTCTTTAGACCTTGATATATAGTGACATTGAGAATACATTCTTAGAAGCTTGTGACTTATTTCTACCGGGTTTTGGGAGTTGAAATTGTTTGAATTGTAGTTTATTTATTTCATATATTTATTATTATTCCGCATTGATAGGCTTACCTAGTCTTAAAAACTAGGTGCCATCACGGCATCCTACGAAGGAAATTTGGGGTCGTGACATAAAGAGTATAAAAAAAAGTCTTACACAAAAATGCACCAATGGTCTAGTGATATAATAGTATCCTGCCACAATACAGAATGCCAGCGGATGCTTCGGACAACGGGTATTCTGGAGATCAATGGGGTCTCGTTCACTACTTTTCAGTTTTCTGGGGTTGCCTTCAGATGGTGGGAGACTTATGAGAGGATCAGACCAATTGGTGCAGCACTATTTTCATGGCATGAGTTCTCTGTATAATTTATGGAGAAGTTTGTGCCACAGACCCGTAGAGAGGAACTGCGCAAGTAGTTCGAGTACTTACGTCAGGAGGACTTATGCATAACTCAGTATAAGATGCGGTTTTTGGAATTTGCTGGTCATGAAGTTTGGTTGGTTCCGACTGAGAGAAAAGATCAGGAGGTTCATTAATGGCCTCAACCAGCAACTCCATTTTGTTATGACTTTGGGGAATGTAGCAGGTGCTAGATTCAACGAGGTGGTTGACAGTGCTCGACGACTAGAGATGGTCCGTACTCAGGAGTGTGAGGAGAGGGAGGCCAAGAGGTCTCTTGGTCCGGGTAATTCCAGCGGCGTTCCTTCTGGGGGACAACCCTACCATAGCAGGGGTCATCCTTATAGGCCCACTCAGATGGCTCATTTAGCTCATCGTGGTGCATCAACTAGACATGGTCCATACAGTGCTCGACGGAGTGGGTCTTCTCTTGATGCATTTCCAGCTCTGAGTTCATCTCGTGCACCATCAGTTCAGGGTTCATTTGTACCATGTTCTCCTGGTAGTTATTCTAGTTCTCGAGGTTCGCCTCAGAACTCACCACCATTTTTTGAGAGGGATTGCTATGGGTGTGGAGAGCTGGGTCATGTGAGGAAATATTGTCCCCGCCTTACGCGAGGTCCAGTTCAGCAGAGGAGTCAGGCTACGACTCCTGCACCAATTAATCCACACTCGCCCAGCTAGCTCGGGATGGGGCTCAGTCAGCTAGGGGTCGCCCAAGAGAAAGAGGCCGATCAGGTGGCAGTCAGGCCCGATTCTATGCTTTTCCTGCCAGGCCAGATGCCGTTGCTTTTGATGCAGTGATCACATGTATTGTCTCAGTGTGCCATATGGAAGCTTCTATATTATTTGACCCTGGTTCCACATATTCGTATGTTTCATCATATTTTGTAAGTTATCTGGATATACCCCGTGAGTCCTTAGTTTCACCTATTCATGTATCTACGTCGGTGGGCGATACTATTATTGTGGATCGTGTGTATCAGTCGTGTGTGGTAACTATTGGGGGACTGGAGACTAGAGTTGATCTTTTATATCTTAGTATGGTCAATTTCGATGTCATCTTGGGTATGGATTGGTTGTCTCCATGTCATGCTATTCTGGACTGTCACGCAAATATTGTGACGTTGGCAATATAGGGATTGCCTAAGGTCGAGTAGAGGGATTATCCAAATTATGTTCCCAGCAGGGTAATTTCTTACTTGAAGGCTCAGCGCATGGTTAGGAAGGGGTGTTTGTCATATTTGGCCTTTATGAGAGATGTTGAGGCACATACTCCTACTATTGATTAAGTACCGGTAGTGCGGAATTTTCTGGAGGTATTTCCTACAGACCTGCTGGGTATGCCACCTGATTGGGATATTGATTTTGATATTGACTTGGTGTCGGGCATTCAACCATTTTTATTCCTCCGTTATCATATGGCACCAGCTAAATTGAAAGAATTTAAAGAGCAACTTCAGAAACTCCTTGATAAGGGGTTTATTAGGCCTAGTGTGTCACTTTGGGGTGCACCTGTTCTGTTTGTGAAAAAGAAATATGATACTATGCGGATGTGCATCGACTACAGGCAGTTGAACAAAGTTACAATCAAGAATAAGTAACCTTTGCCTGTATTGATGATTTATTTGACCAACTTCGGGAAGCGAGAGTATTCTCTAAAATTGATTTGAGGTCTGGGTATCACTAGATAAAAATTTGGGATTCGAATATTCTAAAGACGACATTCAGGACTCGTTTTGGTCACTATTAATTTCTCGTGATGTCTTTTGGGCTGACCAATGCCCCATCAACATTTATGCACCTGATGAATAGTGAATTCCAACCATATCTTGACTCATTTGTCGTAGTATTTATTGATGATATCCTGGTGTACTCACGTAGCCAGGAGGAGCATGTACGATACTTGAGTATTGCACTACAGAGGTTGATAGAGGAGAAACTTTATGCCAAATTCTCTAAGTGTGAGTTTTGGCTTAGCTCGGTGGCATTCTTGGGACACATAGTGTCTAGTAAAGGAATTAAGGTTGATCCGAAGAAAATAGAGGCAGTTCAAAGTTGGCACAGGCCATCTTCAGTGACTGAGATTCGGAGTTTTCTTGGATTGGATGGTTATTATCGTCGCTTTGTGGAGGGCTTCTCATCTATTGCATCACGCATGGATAAATTGATCCAGAAGGGTATTCCATTTAGGTGGTCGGATAAGTGTGAAGAGAGCTTTCAGAAGCTCAAGACTGACTTGACCACAACTCCAGTTCTAGTTATACCTTCAGCTTCAGGTTCTTATACTGTGTATTGTGATGCTTCTCGAATTGGTATTGGGTGTGTCTTAATGCAGAAGAGTAGAGTGATTGCATATGCTTCACATCAGTTGAAGCCACATGAAAAGAACTACCCTGTTCATGATTTAGAATTGGCAGCTATTGTGCATGCATTAAAGATTTTAAGGCACTATCTCTATGGTGTGTCTTTTGAGGTATTTACAAATCATCGGAGTATTCAACATGTATTTAAACAGAAGAATCTAAATTTGAGACAGCAGAGATGGTTAGAGCTGTTGAAGGATTATGATATTATTATTCTGTATCATCCCGGGAAGGCCAACGTGGTGGCCGATTCCTTGAGTAGGAAGACGGTGAGTATGGGTAGCCTTGTATTCATTCTTGTTGGTGAAAGGCCTCTGGCAGTTTATGTTCAGGCCTTAGCCAATCAGTTTATGAGATTAGATATTTCGGAGCTCAGTCGGGTTCTAGCTTGTGTGGTTTCTCGGTCTTCCATATATGACCGCATCAGAGAGCGCCGGTATGATGATCCCCATTTGCTTGTCCTTAAGGACACAGTTCAGCACGGTGATGCCAGAGATGTTACTATTGGGGATGATGGGATGTTGATGATGAAAGGTCGGATTTGTGTGTCAAATGTAGATGGGCTGCGTGAATTGATTCTTGAAGAAGCCTACAGTTCGCGGCATTCCATTCATCCAGGTACCGTAAAGAAGTACCAGGACTTGAGATAACACTATTGGTGGAGAAAAATGAAGAAAGATATATTTGGGTTTGTAGCTCGGTGTTTAAATTGTCAATAAATGAAATACGAGCATTAGAGACCGGGCGGATTGCTTCAGAAACTTGAAATTCTGGAATGGAAGTGGGAGCGTATTACCATGGACTTCGTAGTTGGACTCCCATATACTTTGAGGAAGTTAAATGTTGTTTGGGTGATTTTAGATCGGTTGACCAAGTCCGCACATTTTATTCCAGTTGGTACTACTTATTCTTCGGAGTGGTTGGCCGATATTTATATCCGCAAAATTGTTCGCCTTCACGGTGTGCCAGTGTCCATCATTTCGGATCAGAGCACGCAGTTTACGTCACAGTTTTGTAGAGCAGTGCAGCGAAAGTTAGGTACGGAGGTTCAATTGAGTACAACATTTCACCCCCAAACGGACGGACAGTCCGAGCGCACTATTCAGATATTGGATGATATGCTACCCACTTGTGTCATTTATTTTGGGGGTTCTTAGGATCAGTTTCTGCCACTTACAAAGTTTACCCACAATTACAGCTACCGATCGAGCATTCAGATGGCTCCGTATGAGGCCTTATATGGGAGACGGTGTCGGTCTCCGATGGGTTAGTTTGAACCGAGTGAGGCTAGGCTATTAGGTACTGATTTAGTTGAGGATGCTTTGGAAAAGGTTAAATTGATTCAGGAATGACTTCGCACGGCGCAGTCTGGACAGAACAGTTATGCCGTCCGGAAGGTTCGCGATGTTGCTTACATGGTAGCAGAGAGGTACTACTCCGAGTTTCGCCTATGAAGGGTGTTGTGAGATTTGGGAAGAAGGGCAAGTTAAGTCCTAGGTATATTGGACCTTTTGAAATAGTTGAGAAGATTGGAGAGGTGGCTTATGAACTTGCATTGCCGCCTAATCTCTCGGGTGTTCATCCAGTGTTTAATGTATCTATGCTCTAGAAGTATGTCGGAGATCCGTCTCATGTTTTGGATGGTAATTTGACTTATGATGTGGAGCCGGTGGCCATTTTAGACCGGCAAGCTTGAAAGTTGAGATCAAAGAACATAGCTTCAGTGAAAGTACAGTGGAGAGGCCAGCCAGCCAGTCGGAGAAGCTACTTGGGAGACTGAGCGGGAAATGCTGAGCAAATATCCACACCTATTTGAGGCTCCAGGTATGATTCTAAACCCGTTTGAGGACGAACGTTTGTTTAAGAGGGGGAGAATGTAAGGACCCGACCGGTCATTTTGAGTATTATAGCCCTGTTTCCATATTTATTGCTCAATTTGTGCTTTACAGTTGTTATATGACTTGTCGGGGTAATTGGTTCAAGTCCGATGAGGTCTTGGAATGAATAGGAACACTTAGTTCTAAAGTTTAAAAGTTAATTTGAAAAAAGTTAGCTGGATGTCGACCTATGTGTAAATGACCCCGGAATAAAGTTTTGTTGATTCCAATAGCTCCGTATGGTGATTTTGGACTTAGGAGCGTGTCCGGAAAATCATTTCGAAGCCCGTAGCTAATTTAGGCTTGAAATGGCTAAAATAGAAATTTAAGTTTGGAAGTTTCACCAGGGAGTTGACTTTTTGATATCGGAGTTGGAATCCAGTTCTGAAAATTTTCATAGTTCTGTTATGTCATTTATGACTTGTGTGCAAAATTTGAGGTCAATCGGAATTGAATTGATAGGTTTCGACATCGAATGTAGAAGTTGGAATTCATTTGTTTTCTTTAAGCTTGAATTGGGGTGTGATTTGTGATTTTAGCATTGTTTGATATGATTTGAGGTTTCGACTAAGTTCGTTTGATGTTTTAGGACTTGTTGGTGTATTTGGTTGAGGTCCCAGGGGCATCGGGTGAGTTTCAGATGCTTAACGGATCGAAATTTTGACTTAAACAACTGTTGGAATTTTCTGATGCATGTATCTGGTTTCCTTCATCGCGTTCACGAGGGGAGTCTCGCATTCGTGAAGAGGAAATTTAGACTGGCCCATTTTGTGCTTCGCGTTCATGATAGGGGGAACGCATTCGCGAAGGGCCGAGGGGCAAAGCTACGCCTTCGCGATCGAGGCCTCGCGTTCGCGAAAGGGAAAGCCGGCCTAAGGGAAATTGGTCTTCGCGTTCGCGAGACCGGGCTCGCATTCGCGAAGGAGGAAATTCGTGCAGCACAAAAATGTGCTTCGCAAATGCAAGGGAGCTGTCACGTTAGCGAAGAAGAAACGTCTGGATAGAAACTTTATGTTCTGAAAATGGGACTTCGTCCCATTTTCTATTTTTGACAAATTGGAGCTCGGGAAGAGGCGATTTTTGGGAGTTTTTTTGGGAAAACAATGGAGTAAGTGTTCTTAACTCAATATTAGTTAAATTAACCGAATCTATGGTTGTTTTTAACATTTAATTGGTGAATTAAATTGAAAATTTATAAAACCCTTTTGGTTTAATTAGAATATTTGAGGGTCGATTTGATCTCGGAATTTGGTACATTGTGTATGGTTGGAATCGTGGTTGAATGGGCGTTCATATTTTGTAACTTTTGTCGGGTTCCGAGATGTGAGATTTTTGGGTGCAATTTTGGATTTTTTTGAAAAATTAGTATTTTCATATTGAATTAATTCCTATAATTTGAATTGATTTAATAAAATTAATTATGACTAGGTTCGAGGCGTTTGGAGACTGATTCGGGAAGCAAAGTCATAGCGGAGTAAAGAATTACACGGCTTGAGGTAAGTAACACTTTTATACTTGGTTCCGAGGGTATGAATCCCAAAATTTGGTGTTATATAAATTATTTGGAAGTGACGCACATGATAGGTGACGAGCGTGTCGACGTGCACCATAGAATTTGTGACTTGAATAAATCCTATTAAGTTGTAAAAAAATTAAGGAATCATATTATTATTCGCATATCCTTCAAGTGTTAGGAAATTGAGTTGAAACTCGTATTACATATCATGATTTGGCTATGTGTCGGTATTTTGGGACCCACAGGGTCGTGTTACTGTTGAATTTAATTGCTTTAAAAATTTATATTTCATAATCAGTCATGTTCATAAATGTGAGGATATTTATGGGATCGGGGCTGCCCACCTGCAGCAGGCCATATCGGCTTTATAAATATTACTATTATATGGAACGGGGCTACCCGGCTGCAGCAGGCCTTATAGCCTTTATCATTATATGGATTGGGGCTATCCGCCTGTAGCAGGCCATATCGGGAGCCCCTCCGGAGTTTGCACCCCCCACAGTGAGCGTTGATGATTTATATTTGGGATAGACTTCCCAGGGCATGGACTTGCCTTATTTATATATGTTCGGGATGGACTTCCCAGGGCATGGATTTGCCTTATTGATTTATGATTGTGATGAATTTTCCCTAGACATGGATATTGTCCTAGTCATATATATTTGGGGATAAATTTACCCCTGGGATGGATTGGCCTTATACGGTACTAAGTCACTGAATGGCAGTTGTTGTTATATATATGGGATGGATCTTCCCTAGGCTAGATTAGCCATATAAAGTACCGAGTTTAACTGCTGAATTTGAAAGCATGCCTACATTTTTGTACTGTTATTTCTATACTGGACTAGACCTACTGAGCTCGTCACTACTTTCAGCCCAAAGGTTAGTCTTTTTACTTATTGAGTTGGTTGTACTCATACTACATTCTGTACCTCGTGTGCAGATTCAGGGGCTTCTAGATACGGTGACTATTAGATCTCAGAGTGTTATCGGTTAGAGACTATCAAGGTAATTGCCTGGCATCTGCTGACCTTGACTCTCTTCCTTTCAGTTATTGTACTGTTCTATATTTTCGGACAGTGGCTTTATCAGTCAGACTTTGCTATCATTTAGATTCTCATGTACTCAGTGACACCGGGTTTTGGGAGTGTATTTATATATATGTATTTGTGAGATTTTGTTTTTTCATTATATTTAAATATTATGTTTTCAAACTTGAAAGAAATTGTGGTTTATTGAGGTTGTCGGCTTGCCTAATAATGAGATAGGTGCCATCATGACAGGTTAGGATTTTGGGTTGTGGCACATCTTTACCCATCTCATTGTGGATGTATACATTAAGGACTGTCGTACACTTGCTAAATAGGGTTTCTAGTAAAGCAGTTCTAAAGACTCCTTTTGACCTTTGGACTGGTAGGAAACCTAGTTTGAGGCACTTGAATGTTTGGGGTTGCCCAACAGAAATAAGAATTTATAATCCACATGAAAAGAAACTGAATTCAAGAACAATCAGTAGTTTCTTCATTGGTTATCCAGAAATATCAAAAAGGTATAGATTCAATTGTCCTAATCACGGTACAAGAATAATTAAAACTGGAAATGCTAGGTTCATTGAGAATGGTGAAGTTAGTGGGAGTGAAGAACCATGTAATATGAAAATTAAAGAAGTTAGGGTGCAAGTTCCTCTGTCCTGCACTTCTTCTAAACTTGTTGCTCTTGAAGTTGTTGTACAACATAACAATCAGCAAGAACAACAAATAAATGATCCTACTACTAACAATGAAGTTGCAGTTAATGAACCTACATTAGATGAACCACAAGAAGTAGAATTAATAAGGTCTCAAAGACAAAAGAGATCTGCTATTTCAGATGATTATTTAGTTTATCTACATGAGTCAGAAACTGACTTTGGAATTGATAATGATCCAATTTCATTTTCACAAGCCATTGAAAGTAATAATTCTGATAAATGGTTAGATGCTATGAAAGATGAGTTGAAGTCTATGGAACAAAATAAGGTTCGGGACCTTGTTTAATTACCAGAAGGTTGCAAAAGAGTTGGGTGTAAATGGGTCTTTAAGACCAAACGCGACTCAAACAGCAACACCGAATGTCACAAGGCCAGACTTGTTGCCAAAGATTTTACTCAGAAAGATGGCATTGACTATAAAGAGACATTCTTACCGGTCTCTAAAAAGGATTCACTCAGAATTATAATGGCTTTAGTAGCTCATTATAATTTAAAGTTACATCAAATGGATGTAAAACCACCTTTTTGAATGGAAATTTAGAGGAAGAAGTTTATATGGATCAACCAGAGGGGTTTGCCATTAAAGGAAAGGAACACATGGTGTGTAAACTTAAGAAATCAATATACGGACTTAAACAAGCTTCTCGACAGTGGTATCTTAAGTTTAACGAAACTATTGTCACCTTTAGATTCAAGGAAAACAGTGTTGATCAGTGTATCTATCTGAAGGTCAGTGGGAGTAAGTTTATTATGTTAGTCTTGTATGTTGATGACATCTTGCTTGCTACTAATGATCTTGGTATGATGCATGACACCAAGAAATTGCTTTCTAACAACATTGAGATGAAAGATATGGGAGAGGCATCCTATGTGATCGGGATAGAAATATTCTGAAATAAATCACTAGGATTATTGGGATTGTCTTAGAAAGCCTATATTAATAAAGTGTTAGAGAGATTTAGAATGAAAAAATGCTCATCAAGTCCTGTTCCAATTCAGAAAGGGGATAAATTTAGTCTCAGTCAATATCCAAATAATGAATTGGAATGTATGCAAATAAAAGATATTCCTTAATCATCTATAGTTGAGAGCTTAATGTATTCCCCGACATGTACGAGATTAGATATTAGTTTTGTTGTTGGAATGCTGGGCAGATATCAAAGTAATCCAGGGATGGACCACTGGAAGGCTTCAAAGAAAGTGTTACGATACTTACAAGGAACGAAAGATTATATACTCATGGAAGAGTGCAAAACAGTTTGTTATAGATGCATCCACTATGGAAGCTGAATTTGTGGCATGCTTTGAGGCTACATATAACACCCAAAAAATTCTGAAGTATTTAACTGTAAAGCCCCGTAAAATTTCGCAAATGAATTCTAGGTTTCATGGTGCCAGAGTAGGTATATGTGTTTGAGGATTTTAGAGGCTCAAACCTTTTAGGTTGAACAATGCACCCAAAAGTAAAGGAAAATTTATGGCAGAAAAATACGTTTTTGCGGTCCATTATGCGACCACAAAACCACTCTGCAGGCCGCATAATGGCCGCAGAAGTGAGACAGGAGAGGGTCAGTCTGGAAGCAATTATGTGGTCGACTATGCGACCGCATAACTATTCTGCGGTGCATTATGCGACCGTATAACAGTTATGCGAACCGCAAACACAGACATATTTTTGGTCGTTTTGGTTAGAAATTATGCGACCGATATGCGGTCCGCATATTGATTATATGATCGCAGAACCTATTTCAGAGTTTCATTTTTGGGTTTTTACATCCAGACCCAACTTCGTTAAATACACGCAAATGGTCTTTTTTGAGCAAAACTTCTGTTGTTTTAGAGACAAGGAAGAGTACTTTAGAGAGAGAGGAAACCCTAGGCTAATTATTCATCAAGTGTTTCTCAAATCTTGAAAGATTAACAAGGAAATCTCACAAGTTATTCATCTAAGTGGTAAGGTTCCATACCCTAGCTTTCAATTCCGAATTTTGGGAAGAAGATAGTTGATTAGGGGTGTGATTTAAGGAAAGCTCAATTGAGTTATGTTGGCTAAACGTTCTCTCTTAGAATCGAATTCCATAATGTTCCCGTGAGTTTCAAAGTATGGGTTGCGATTAAAATGTTGTGGCTTTGAATCCTATTTCAAATGAAAGCTAGTATGCCAAATTGTGTGAGAAAATCCCAATGTTCTTATGACTCTTAATTGCTCATATGTGTATCAAAAGTCTTGATTGGAAATTTCTTATTGTTGATAACCTATAAAGATGGTTGGAAATAAAATAATTGAATTGGGGATATAGTGTGTGGCTAACGTGCCAAGAACCTAAGTTATGACTGTGGCTAGTAGTGCAAATGATTTGAGAGGATGCGATAAAGAATATGAAATGACCCTCGACTCCACTGTTTTAAAAGTGAATTGGAAAATAGAATTTGCCTAAGAGCTTTTGTACTCAATTCATGCCCATTAGTGGCTTCTTTAACTAATGCTTTGCTTTATAAATATATCCAGTGTGGTTCGAGTTCTATATACTCATGTGTTGAAATTGTACATTGTCATTTCTTAGGAAGAGTATTGCAAGAGTAAATGGTGTATTGATTGTTTATGATTTTTTTCATATGTGTTTTTATTGTTGGTTGGTATGCCTCATTCTTTGAGAAGAAACCATTTATATTTGAAGTTCCCATTTCAAATGGATTTGAAGTATATAATTTCTGAAATATTCTATATGTTGATAATTGATGGTGATCTTTGAAATAGAAAGAGGTGAAAGTGTGGAATTTGAAATATGGCCATCGTGCCAGGAATAGAGAATCTTGTGAATGGCCAAATGAGCCAAGAAAATATTATTGTGGTGAGTGACTGGAAATACTAATGAGAATTTATACAATGTGAAAAATGTTGAGGTGAGTATAACTGTATTTATGTTACCTCTATGTGTAAATCAAATCAAAAATATTTTTGGGAGCATCATTATTAAAACCGAGGAAGGGTGGGTCATAAGGCCCATACCTGAAACTACACGTGCTGGTGTAGGGGTGAATTGTGATAATTTCCCTTATTTGGGATGAAATTGGAACCTTTGGGAAATTATGATATTATTCCCCTTAATTGGGATGAAACTGGAATCTTTGTGGATTGGAAAAAGTCAACCCACACAGCATATATGGGAAGGCGTCCTAGTTGATCGGGTGGAGATCAGATGCCATATTGCGCATATGGTGGTACTACTCTTGGTAACAACTTTCTTTCGCATCACTTGTCAAACCACATTGTTCGTGGGGAGATGGACTAGCCGATCGGGCGTGATCGGACTCTGTGCTAACAAAGACGGTGGTATATCGGTGCTAATGATCTCTCAATAAAAAATTATATATGAAGTTCGTATTTTAAAAATTATTATGTTTTTAACTGGATTTGGATATTGTGGATTGTGACTTGCTGTTTCTATGTGTTGCCTTTTCTTATATGGGTATTCTATTTTGAAAGAGGATTTTTAGCTATACATACTAATGTTATTTGACAGTACTAACGTCCCTTTTGCCGGAGGCACTGCATCTTAAATGGATGCAGGTGGTTCTACAGCAGGCGGCATTAATCAGTGATAGCAATATACTCTTTTCAACTGATTTGGTGAGCCTCACTTCATTTCGGGGTCATGTATCTTTTGTTTCTCATGTTCTATGTTTTGAGGTATAGCCAGCAAGTTGCCGGCATTTCCATATTACTCTTCTATTGTACTTAGAGGCTCCGTAGACAGGTTGTGGGTTGTGGTTGATGTTGGGAATTGAACTAGAAATGTTGGTATTTGGAAATTATTTTTTTCATTAATTCTATAAGCTCGTAATATTTTGAAAATTATAAATGAAGTTGCTAATGATAATGAAAAGGAAGTTGTTAATAAAATATTTTCAGTGTTTGATTAATGAAGTACATCTCCTCTTTATTCATGGATGAGTTTGGGTAGAAGGAAATCTAACGAGCTTACTCGGTTGGGTTCTCTCGGTTGAGCGCCGGTCTCGCTCCCCGAGTTTGGGGTGTGATACTACAGTTCAGGCTAATTGAATGCTGAACTTTATTTCAGGACTTGGACTAGTCGACAATATTATCAGGACGCTGAAAATTTATTATGATAATTCCGCAGCAGTCTTCTTCTCTAAGAACAACAAGTATTCGAATGGAGCTAAGCATATGGAAGTAAAATACTTTGCCTTCAAAGAAGAAATTCAGAAACATAAAATGTCAATTGGACATATTAACACTAAACATATGATTGCCGATCCTTTGACGAAAGGATTACCGCCCAAAATATTTAATGAACATGCTGAAAAAATTGGCATTCTTAATAGCAATGTATGACTTTATTTAAAGACTTTATTATGTTTATGCAATTGACACTTTGAGCTCATTTAAGCATAGGCTTTTGGTCTTTTATGCCTGTTTTTCTCTTGTATACATAATGTTAAGAATAAAGATGACAGGTTCGAACTTATATAAAGATATTCTAAGCATTAACATTGGACCAATCAAGTATTTACGGGTTGTGTTGGGTAATAGACTGATATTGTAGTACATGGAAGGGACTATTGTCACGACCCAATTTTTTCTCCGTTGGGTATATTGATGGAACCAAGTCTTAGGGACTAGGTAAGCCTAACATTTTCTGAATAATAACAATAATTAAATAACATCTAACAATTATTTTGAAATGAAAATCTCTATAAAATTTACAACTCCCAGAACCGGTAGTACAAGTCATAAGCTCTACAGAGTTTGCTACAATTTTCTAAATATAACTGTTTGAAATAAATTAAACATTGTGAATACAAAATTAGAAGGTGACTCTGAAGCCTGCGAACGTAGCAGCAAGTTTACCTTGAGTCTCCACAACAACAATCTGCACAGCTAGCTAATGATCAGCTGACTTTGAAATACCTGATCTGCACAAAAATATGCAGAAGTGCAGTATGAGTACACCACGGCGGTACCCAGCAAGTATCAAGACTAACCTCAGTGGAGTAATGATGAGGTATAGTCAAGACACCTATTGGACTAAATAACCTGAACACGTATAAGTATAGGAACAACAGAGTATTATATCTACATAAAGACTACGCGAAATGGCAAATAATATAGTAATTTCAGTAAGAAAGGAAAACAACAACTATCAGCGGAATACCATAATAATGACACAGTAGATGTATGGAAACACGGTCTAAATCTGGTGATCACAAATAAATGAAAGGCAAATAACAACTCAACAAAATAACCACTTTCACACCGGGTTTTAGCCAATAACCTCCACGAGGTACCGAACCTCAAAATATTCACAACTCACGGGTCCCAATTCTGAAACCCTAACACTTAGCATCCTGTGCTCTCATTATAATTTATAACCGCACTGACGACTCACATGCCAAATAGAGCCATTCTCACATAGAAGGCAATTAAACAAGGATGTACATCTATACTCAACAATATAAAGAATCCTCTTTAACTAATAAGAGTGCTTAACTACGTGTATGCTTGTGCAAGTGTTCTAACATAGTTTATGCCAGCTAGTAAGTATAGAAAAAAGGAATGGAAAGAACGTAGAATGTTTTCTCACAATTTTTCACAAGATAGAACTCACATAGGTAAGTGCACCACTACACAAATATCAACAACAAAAATGGCCCCAGGCTATCACAAGTCGTCACAAATCAATCCCTGACACGTCCCACCTTGTCTCGCCACGTGTGTAATGGTAAAGTGAATGACCGCCTTGTCTCGCCACACGTACATAATATCCCACCTTGTCTCACCACATACGCAACCCATAAATGTATAGCCTACCTTGTCACGCCGCATGTACAAATATAAATATTAACAATAGCATGTCAGAAACCTCGTGCAACCCAATAACTCTCGCACGACAGAAACCTCGTGCATCACAATAACAACAACCGCACGGCAGAAACCTCGTGCATCACAAAAATAAATACAACAACAACAATGATAATAATACAAGGGTACGATGAATAAGTCAACTCAGAGATTCCAGAACTCAAAGAAATGGAGGAACTAATTCACAAGGAGTAGCCACAATCGGGAATGCTAGTCATAATAAGAACAACTCAAGAAGAAAGGAAATACTATGTAACAACGGTCCGCAATATACATTTCGACAACGAGGGAGCTAACACAAGTCGAATAATTCTAAATAAGTACAAGTCAACTAAAATATAGGATATCTAAGTTCTTTTAAGGTTGGGAAATTAAGAAAGAGATACAACAAATTGAGCTAAGAAGAAGCAGCGGAAAGATAACAATAACCTCAATTAAGGCTAAACAATTATAGAAGAGATAGTAATAATTTCAAATAAAGATAAGCAGTTAGGGAAAGGATAACATGGCAATAGAAAGGTAACAATTTCAGTTAAAGAAAATATGAATCAAATAAACAATAAGAGTGAAACATGAAGCAATTAATTCTAATTAAGCAGGTAGAGGTGAAACTAGTAATTAAGAAGCATAATCATAACAAGAACAACTGCATATTCAGTGAATACAATGGCCTAAGAACCCTAAAAGGCCAATTTTCCCCAAATAAGTCCGAGCACGTACTCGTCACCTTGCGTACACGAACTACAATTAGCATAGAAGACTCAAATCCTAAGGGGTAGTTCCCCCACACGAAGTTAGGCAAGATACTTACCTCAAAGTAGACAGACCAATACCAAAATATGAAGTCCTCGAGTGAAATGGCCTCCAGATGGCTCAAATCTAACCAAAATAACTTCAAAGCACAAATAAAACTCATAAAAAACTATTTCGGATCATAAAGCCTCAATCTTTATCAAAATAAAAAAAATCGACCCAAAATTCGACCCCCGGGCCCCCACCTCGGAACCCGAAAAATTTCACAAAACCCGAACACTCATTCCGATACGAGTTCAACCATACTAAAATTATCAAATTCCGGAACCAATTCGTCCCTCAAATCATAATTTAACATTTTGAAAGCTTTCATCAAAAATCCCCATTTTCCTCAACTCAAAACACAAATTAAATGATAAAATAAACATAAGATCATGGAATATAATAAATTCTAGGTAAAGAACACTTACCCAATCGATTTGCTTGAAAAACCCATAAAGAATCGCTCAAAATCGAGCTCCACAAGTCAAGATATGATAAAAATGGCCAAACCCTCGATTTGGAAAATATATTCTCCTGCCCAGGTGTTTGTACATCGCGATCGTGGAAGAGGAGCTGCGATCGTGAAGAGGAAATGGCTACTGCCCAGAATTGGTGATGTGGGATCGCGAACAAGAAAAAAATAATAGTCCAGGAACTGGGCTACGCGAACGCGTGAAGCGGCATGGGAACGCGAAGGAGAGGAAATCACACTTATGCGTTCGCGGATAATAAAGTGCGAACGCATAGAGGAAATGGTCACCAGCTCCCTGCTCATAGTTTCTACTACGCGAACGCGATGGAGCGGATGCGAACGCGAAGAAGGAAAAGGCAGGCTTCCGTGATCACGGAATGAGTTATGTGAATGCGGAGAACAAATAATTCATCCTCCAAAATTACACTACGCGAACGCGGAGGAAGTGACGCGGACGCGATTAAGGAAACCAGATGACAGAAAACTGCAGTCCAAAAATAGGAGGAAATGGCCTGTAGCCGGTCCGAAATTTACCCGAGGCCACCGGGACCCTGTCTAAACATACCACCAAGTTCCATAACCTAACACGGACTCGCTCGAGGTCTAAAATCACATCAAACAATGTCTAACTATGAATCGCATCAAGAATCGAACTTATGAAGTTTCAAATCTTCCAACTTCTAAAATTCATGTCGAAACCTATCAAATCAACCCGGAATGACGTCAAATTTTGCAGGCAAGTCTCAAATGACATAACGGAGCTGTTCCAACTCTCGGAATCGCATTCAGACCCATATATCACTAAAGTCAACTATTGGTCAAACTTCTCAACCTTTAAAACTTTAACTTTTTCATCTTTTTCCGAAATGCTCCAAATTAACCTACGGACCTCCAAATCCAAATCTAGACGCACGCCTAAGTCCAAAATCTCCATTCTAAGCTGTTGGAATCATCCAAAACCCATTCCGAAGCTACTTACACAAAGGTCAAATTCCGGTTAACTCTTACCGCTTAAGCTTCCAAAACTTGAATCCTCCTTCCGATTTGACTCCGAATCGTCTGCTAACTGAACTTGACCATGCACGCAAGTCAATACACATAATACGAAGATGCTCAAGACCTTATGCAACCGAATGGGACTTAAATTCTCAAAACGACCGGCCGTATCGAGTAAGTGATGTACAACTGCTAACACTCATATTAGTTTACTTATTAAATAACAACGTGTGATGTTTCCAACGAAAGAGAATTTAACATTTTATTGTGTACATAATGAATGAAATTGTCATGACCCGGAATTCCCACTGTCGGGACCGTGATGGCGCCTAACATTTCGAGCCTAACCTCGACGAAGTAGTGGTGAGGCTAAGGCAAGGCACCTACAAATCAACCTGTGCAGTTTAACAATATATATACAAATAACAATAATGAAGAATTAGACAGGCGATATCGGGAGGGTGAAACATGCTGGGTGAAATACGATATAAAGAACTACAACAGAATGATAACTGGAAAACCCAATATATTATAAATCAACAGGACACGAATACAGTAAAGGAAAAATGCACAGCATCACCCTTCGTCCTTTTACACTCAATCTCACCATAAAATCAATAGAAATGACACGACATCACCCTTCGTGCATTAACTCTCATATCATGGAACGACATCACCCTTCGTGCATTAACACTCACAATATGGCACGACATCACCCTTCATTATTTTACACTCATAATATGGCACGGCATCACCCTTCGTACATTAACACTCTCCCTTACCATAATGCAATGAACAATTAACAACATGAAGATAGAATAACATGTACAAGCCTTACTTTAACATTAGGTTCCACAATATCAATCTCAACTTTGAAATAATTACTCAATTATCACCAGAAGATCCATAAACATGATAAGAACGATCAATTTGACAACACTAGTCTAAACACGTAGCAATTAGGCATAGGAAAGAGACAATATAAGAAAAACGGGAGGAAAAATGGGAAAACAGGTAAGTTGGCGGCACATAAGTACTCGTCACCTCACATATATACCGCTCACATGAATTTCACATAACAAATAGTCTGGGGTTCCTAATTGCTTCAACTCAAAATTAGACACAATACCTACCTTGCTCCGAGGGCTACTTAATTCTCAATCACAGCTTTTCCTCTATAATTCACCTCCAAACCACTCGTATCTATTCAAAAATGACTCAATAATATCAAATATTGCTAAAGGAATCAATTATATTGCATAAATTAAATTTCCCCAAATTTTCCTCCAAAAAGTCGAAAAATCGACATCGGGCCCGCTTGGTCAAAACCCGAATTTCGGACCAAAATCCGTTTACCCATTCACCCCCGAGCCCGAATATGTAATTGATTTTGGAATCCGACCTCAAATTGAGGTCTAAATCCCCAAATTTCCGAAATCCCTAGTTTCTACCCTAACCCCTAATTCTACCATGAAAACTCTAGATTTTAGGTTGATAATTCATAAAAATATAATGGGTAATTGAAAGAAAATGGTTTAGAATCACTTACCAACACTTTGGGGAAGAAAATAAATCTTGACAATTGCCTCTAGCCCGTTTGTTTTGTGAAATGTGAGAAAAAATGGCTTAATCCCGTGTTGGATTTTGTTTTAAGTGCTGGGAGAGAGTGTGCATCGCGTTCGCGAGGCCACTGTCGCGTTCGCGAGGCCACTGTCGCGTTCGCGAAGAGTATAGGCTACTAAACCTTCTCGTTCGCAAGACAGTGTTCGCGTTCGCGTAAGCTACCCCCCGGCCTTCGCATTCGCGAGACATTGCTCGTGTTTGCGATGAAGGAACGACCAACCCTCCCCCAGGTCCCCAAGTGCTTCGCGTTCGTGAAGGGTAAATCCCCCATCACTTTTCGTTCATGACCAGACCTTCGTGTTCGCGAAGAAGAGATTTTCAGTTGCCTAGTTTATTCTTCGTGTTCGCGAGAGTAACTTTGCGAACGCGAAGAAGGACATGCCAGAACACCTACTGCAGCAAAATACCAGATTTTCTAAGTCCAAAACATCCCGTGGCCTATCCGAAACTTACTCGAGCCCTCGGGACTCCAAATCAAACATGCACACAAGTCTAAAAAGATCATACAAACTTGCTCGCGTGATCAAATCTCCAAAATAACACCTAGAACTACGAATTTAGCACCAAGTCGAATGAAATTCTCAAGAACACTTTAAAATTCCTATTTTCTCAACTGGACGTCCGAATCACATCAAATCAACTTCATTTCTCACCAAATTTCACAGAAAAGTCTTAAATATTATAATGAACATGTACCGGGCTCCGGAACTAAAATACGGACCCGATACTCACAATGCCAACATCAATAAATTATTAGAAACAAATAAATTTTCAGACTTTTAATTTTCCTCAAAAATTCATAACTCGAGCTAGGGACCTCCGAATTCGATTCCAAGCATACGCCCAGGTCCCATAATTCGATACGGACCCACCGGGACAGTCAAAACATGGACCCTGGCCCGTTTACCAAAAATATTGACCAAAATCAACTAAAATCAACTTTTAAGGCATACATTCTTATTTTCATCAGTTTTCAACATAAAAGCTTTTCGAAAACACGCCGGACTGTGCACGTAAATTGAGGAGGGTAAAAATGAGATTTTAAGGCTTAAGAGCTCAGATTCAAGTTCTAAAACATAAGATGACCTTTTGGGTCATCACATTCTCCACCTCTAAAATAACCGTTCATCCTCGAACGTATATAGAAAAGTATCTGAGCTGGTGAAAAGGTGGGGATATCTACTTCGCATATCGGACTCGGACTCCCAAGTAGCTTCTTCAATAGGCTGACCTCTCCATTGCACTCGAACTAAAGGGTGACTATTTGATCTCAACTGGCGAACCTGCCGGGCTAGAATAGTCACTGGCTCTCCTCGTAAGTCAAATCCTTGTCCAACTGGACAGAGCTGAAATCTAACACATGGGATGGATCGCCATGATACTTTCGAAGCATGGACACATGGAACATCGGATGAACTGATGATAACCCCAGTGGCAATGCAAGCATGTAAGCCACCTCTCCCACTCTCTCTAGAATCTCAAAAGGTCCGATATACCTAGGGCTCAACTTGCCCTTCTTTACGAACCTCATTACACCCTTCATGGGTGATACCCGAAGCAATACTCTCTCTCCAACTATGAATACAACATCACAAACTCTAGGGTCGGCATAACTCTTCTGCCTGGACTGAGCTATGCGAAGTCGATCTTGAATAATCTTGACCTTATCCAAGGCATCCTGTACTAAGTCTGTGCCCAACAACCGAGTCTCTCCCGGCTCGAACTACCTAACTAGCAACCGACACTGCCTATCATATAATGCCTTATAGGTAGCCATCTGAATGCTCGACTGGTAGTTGTTGTTGTAGGCGAACACTTGAAGGGGCAAGAACTGATCCCACGATTCTTCGAAGTCTATAACATAAGTGCAGAGCATATCCTCCAAGATCTAAATAGTGTGCTCGGACTGTCCATCCATCTGAGGATGCAACGTTGTGCTCAACTCAACCCGCGTACCCAACTCATGCTGTACTACCCTCCAAAAGTGCAAGGTGAACTGCATACCTCGATTAGAAATGATAGGCACGGGCACACTGTGAAGACAGATGATCTCACGAATGTAAATCTCTGCCATCGCTCCGAAGAATAGGTAACTACCACAGGAATAAAGTGCACTGACTTGGTCAGCCTGTGCAAAATGACTCAAACTGCATCGAACTTCCTCTGAGTTCGTGGGAGTCTAACAACAAAATCCATAGTGATGCGCTCTCACTTCCACTCAGGAATCTCTATCTTCTGAAGCAAACTACCAGGTCTCTAATGCTCGTACTTTACTTGCTGACAATTTAGACACCGAGCTACATATGTAACTATGTCTTTATTCGTCCTCCTCCACCAATAATGCTGCCGCAAGTCCTGATACATCTTGGCGGCGCCTGAATGAGTAGAATACCGGGAACTATGGGCCTCCTCAAGAATCAACTCACGAAGTCCATCCACACTAGGCACACAAATACGACCCTGCATTCTCAAAACTCTGTAATCTCCAACAGTAACCTGCTTGGCACCACCGTGCCGTACTGTGTCTCTAAGGATAAGCAAATGAGGATCGTCATACTGTCGATCTATGATATGCACAAACAAAGAAGACCGAGCAGCTGTACAAGCTAGAACACGGCTGGGCTCAAAAACATCCAAACTCAGGAACTGATTGGCAAGGGCCTGAACATCCAATGCGAGCGGTCTTTCACCAACTGGAATATAAGCAAGGCTACCCATACTAGCTGACTTTCTACTCAAGGCATCGGCTACCACATTGGCCTTCACGGGATGAAAGAATATGGTGATATTATAGTCTTTCAATAGCTCTAACCACCTTCTCTACCTCAAATTGAGTTTTTTCTGGCTGAACAAATACTACAAGCTCCGATGATCCGTGAATACCTCACATGGCATGCCGTGAAGATAGCGCCTCCAAATCGTCAGCGCGTGAACAATGGCTGCCAACTCTAGATCATGAACATGGTAATTTTTCTCGTGAACGTTCAGCTTCCGCAAAGCATATGCAATAACCTTGCCACCCTGCATCAATACCGCATCCAGACCAATACGAGATGCGTCACAATATACTATATAAGATCTTGAACCTATGGGTAATACCAATACCGGTGTCGTAGTCAAAGCTGTCTTGAGCTTCTGGAAGCTCGCCTCACACTCGTCTGACCACCTGAACAGGGCACCCTTCTGGGTCAATCTGGTCAACGAGGCTGCTATAGATAAAAACCCCTCTATGAACCGACGGTAGTAGCCTGCTAAACCCAAGAAACTACGGATCTCTGTAACTGATGTGGGTCTAAGCCTGTTATAGACTGCCTCAATCTTCTTAGGATCTACCTGAATACCCTCTGCTGATACAACGTGACCCAAGAAAGTAACTGAACTCAACCAAAACTCGCATTTTGAGAACTTAGCATATAACTGGCTGTCTCTCAGAGTCTGAAGAACGATCCGAAGGTGCTGCTCGTGCTCCTCTCGGCTGTGGGAGTAGACCAATATATCATCAATAAATACAATCACAAAGGAATCCAAGTAGGGCTTGAACAACCGGTTCATCAAATCCATGAATGTTGCTGGGGCATTTGTCAGCCCAAATGACATCATTAGAAACTCATAATGCCCATACCGAGTCCGAAAAGTTGTCTTAGGGACGTCGGATGCCATAATCCTCAACTGATGGTAGCCAGATCGCAAATCAATCTTCAAAAACACCTTGGCACCCTGAAGCTGATCAAATAAATCATCAATCCTCGGCAATGGATATTTGTTCTTGATGGTGACCTTGTTCAACTGTCGATAATCTATACACATGCTCATCAATCCATCTTTCTTCTTCACAAACAACACAGGTGCACCCCAGGGAGAGGCACTAGGTCTAATGAAACCCTTATCAAGAAAATCTTGTAATTGTTCCTTTAATTCTTTCAACCCTGGCGAGGCCATGCGGTATGGCGGAATGGAAATGGGCTGAGTTCCCGGAGCCAAATCAATGCAGAAATCAATGTCCCTGTCGGGTGGCATCCCCGGCAGGTCTGCGAGAAACACCTCTAGAAACTCACGAACAACTGACACTGAATCCATGGAAAGAACCTCCGCACTAGAATCACGAACATAAGCCAAATAATCTAGACACCCCTTCTCGACCATATATCGAGCCTTCACAGAAGAGATAACCCTACTGGCAGAATGGCCATGAATCCCTCACCACTCTAATCGTGGCAACCCCTGCAAGGCTAAGGTCACGATCTTGGCGTGACAATCTAATATGGCATGATAAGGTGACAGTCAATCCATACCCAGTATGACATCAAAATCAACCATATCGAGAAGTAGAAGATCTACATGAGTCTCAAGACTCCTAATGGTGACCACACAGGAGCGATAAACACGATCTACAATAATAGTATCTCCCACTGGTATAGACACATATACAGGAGCACTCAAAGAATCACGGGGCATAACCATATATGAAGCAAAATAGGATGACACGTAGGAGTAAGCAGACCCCGGATCAAATAGAACTGAAGCATCTCTACTGCAAACTAAAACAATACCTGTGATAACAGCGTCAAATGACTCAGCCTCAGGTCTGGCTGGGAAAGCATAACACCTGGGCTGGGCCCCATAACCCTGAACTATGTCCCTAGGACGACCTCTAGCTGGCTGGTCTCCACCTCTAACGGCCTGACCTCCACCTCTAACTGTCTGGCCTCTACCTCTAGCTGCCTGAACCCTGCCTCTGGCTGGCTGAGTAGGTGGTGCAGCAACTGGGCCGGAACCATGGCACGAGAACCCTGATACTGTGAGCTGCCCATTTCCCGAGGACAAAATCTAGCAATGTGCTTCAGATTACCACAAGTATAACATAACCTCGGTTGCTTTGACTACTGACCCTAAAACTGACCATGTCGACCTGAATAACCACCCTGATAACTCTGGAGTGGAGGTGCACTAATAGGAGCTGGTGGCGCACTATAGGCTAGCTGGTCGGAATAATGCATCTGAGGGCCACGACCACCTGAGGCACTGTGGGATGCCTGGAGTGCTGAATGAAACGGCCTGGGAGGATGGCCTCTACCAAAGGTACCCCTGCCTCTAGATAAGGCACCACTGAACTCACCGGAATAACGAGGTCTTTTGTCAGACCCCTGACCTCCCTGAGTAAGAAGCATCTCGACTCCTCTGGCGACATTAGCAGCCACTTGAAAAGAAATTTCACTACCAGTCTCCTTAGCCATCTGTAATTTGATAGGCTGAGCAAGTCCATTAATAAACCTCCTCACCATCTCTCTCTCGGTGGGAAGCAGAAGAATAGCATGACGGGCTAAATCCACAAAACGGGTCTCAAACTGAGTAACAGTCATACTGCCCTGCTGGAGACGCTCAAACTGATGGTGACGCTGCTCACTCAATGTGACAGGCAGAAACTTCTATATTAATAGCTGAGAGAACTGGTCCCCAGTAAGAGCAGGCGACCCAGCTGGTCTGGTCAATAAATAATCTCTCCACCATTTCTTGGCAGAACCAGTCATCTAAAATGGAGCAAAATCAACCCCATTGGTCTCCACTATACCCATGTTTCGTAGAACCTTGTGATAGCTGTCAAGATACTCCAGGGGATCCTCTGAAGGAGCACCACTGAAGTGAATTGGGAAGAGCTTGGTAAACCTGTCTAACCTCCACAAAGCCTCAGAAGACATAGCTGGCCCATCTTCGGCCTGTGCCACAACAACTGGCTGAACTACTCCAACTGGCTGAGCTGCTAGAGCATGATACTGGGGAGCTATCTACTCCAGAGCGGGAGTGGTGGGAGGCTGGGCTCCTCCTCCAGCCTGAGAGACTGCTGGTGCTATGGGAAATGCGCCAATCTGGGGCACACTCTTAATAAGGCCCACCAAATGGACCAAAGCGTCCTGAAGTACTGGGGTGGCAATGAACCCCTCCGAACCTGAGTTGGTCCAGCAAGAACACTCTGGGTTGGAACCTCCTTGTCGAGCTCTATCTGAGGCTCCACTATTGGGGCTGCTGCTCGGGCTTTGGGCTAAGCCCTGCCCCTACCTCGGCCTCTAGCACGACCTCGGCCTCGACCTCTAGCACGACCTCGGCCTCGACCTCTGCCCCTCGTAGGAGCTGCCACTGGAGGCTCTGGCTGCTGCTCAGAGGAGGAAGCGGTATGTGTTCTCGCCATCTGCGAGAGAATAAGAGTAGAAGAGTTCAATCAGTATTGAGAAAATAACATCGCACGACAGAGGAGAATAGAAGTGAAATTTGTTTCTAAACTTCATAGCCTCTGGAAGATAAGCACAGACGTCTCCGTACCGATCCTCCAGACTCTACTAAGCTTGCTCATGAATCGTGAGACCTAGTCAACCTAGTGCTCTAATACCAACTTGTCACGACCCGGAATTCCCACCGCCGGAACTGTGATGGCGCCTAACATTTCACTTGCTAGGCAAGCCAACGTTAGAGAATCATTAAACCAAATCCTTATTTCCATTCAGTAAATAACAATAATTAGCTAAGATGAAATATGATAAGTGCGGAATAATATAAAAACTGCCTTAATTACTACCACTCGGATTTGGAGTCACAATTCACGAGCATTCTAGAATTACTATAAGCAATAGTCTGAGAAAAATACAACTGTTTGAATGAAAGAAACAGTAAAACAGAAAAGATAGACATGGACTTCAAGGTCTGTGAACGCCGACAGATCTACTTTGAGTCTTCGGATAGTGGGTCCAATAGCTAAAATCTCGATCAACCCGAGCTGGTACCAAAATCTGCACGTGCAGAGTACAGTATCAGTACAACCGACCCCATGCCCTGGTAAGTGTCGAGCCTAACCTCGACGAAGTAGTGACGAGGCTAAGGCAAGGCACCTACAAATCAACCTGTGCAGTTTAACAATGTATATACAAATAACATTAATGAAGAATTAGACAGGCGATATCGGGAGGGGGAAACATGCTGGGGGAAATACGAGATAAAGAACTACAACAGAATAATAACTGGAATAACCAATACATTATAAATCAACAAGAACATGAATACAGTAAAGGAAATATGCACGACATCACCCTTCATGCTTTTACTCTCAATCTCACCATAAAATCAATAGAAATGGCACGACATCACCCTTCGTGCATTAGCTCGCATATCATGGCACGAAATCACCCTTCGTGCATTAACACTCATAATATTGCACAACATCACTCACAATATGGCATGACATCACCCTTCATGCATTAACACTCACAATATGATACAGTATCACCCTTCGTGCATTGACACTCTCCCTTACATAATGCAATGAACAATTAACAGCAGAGAGATAGAATAACATGTACAAGCCTTACTTTAACATTTGGTTCAACAATATCAATCTCAATTTTGAAATAATTTCTCAATTATCACCAGTAGATCCATAAACATGATAAGAATGATCAATTTGACAACACAAGTCCAAACACGTAGCAATTAGGCATAGGAAAGAAACAATATAAGAAAAACGGGAAGAAAATAGGGAAAACAGGTAAGTTGGCGGCGCATAAGTACTCGTCACCTCACATATACGCCGCTCACATGAATTTCACATAACAAATAGTCTAGGGTTCCTAATTCCCTCAACTCAAAGTTAGACACAACAATTACCTTGCTCTGAAGCGCACTTAATTCTCAATCACAACTTTTCCACTAGAATTCATCTCCAAACCACTCGTATCTATTAAAAAATGACTCAATAATATCAAATATTGCTAAAGGAATCAATTATATTGCATAAATTAAATTTTTCGAATTTTCCTCCAAAAAGTCGAAAAATCGATCCCGGGCCCACTTGGTCAAAACCCGAGGTTCGGACCAAAATCCATTTACCCATTCACTCCCGAGCTCGAATATGTAATTGGCTTTGGAATCCACCTCAAATTGAGGTTTAAATTCCCAAATTTCTGAAATCCCTGGTTTCTATCCTAACACCTAATTCTACCATGAAAACTCTAGATTTTAGGTTGATAATTCATAAAAATGTAATGGGTAATTGAAAAAAAATGGTATAGAATCACTTACCAACACTTTGGGAAAGAAAATAAATCTTGAAAATTCCCTCTAGCCCGCTTGTTTTGTGAAATGTGGGAAAAATGGATTAATCCCGTGTTGGATTCTGTTTTAAGTGCCGGGGGACAGTGTGCATCGCGTTCGCAAGGCCACTGTCGCGTTCGCGAGATAGTGTTCGCATTCGCGTAGGCTACCCCCCGGCCTTCGCATTCGCGAGACATTGCTCGCGTTCGCGATGAAGGAACGACCAACCCTCCCCCAAGGTCCCCAAGTGCTTCGCGTTCGCGATGAGCCGGTCGCGTTCGCAAAGGGTAAATCCCCCATCACTTCGCGTTCGCGACCAAGCCTTCGCGTTCGTGAAGAAGAGATTTTTAGCTGCCCAGTTTACTCTTCGCATTCGTGAGAGTACCTTCGCGAACGCGAAGAAGGACATGCCAGAACCCCTGCTGCAGCAAAATACCAGATTTTCTAAGTCCAAAACATCCTGTGGCCTATCCGTAACTCACCCGATCCCTCAGGGCTCTAAACCAAACATGCAAACAAGTCTAAAAATATCATACAAACTTGCTCGCGCGATAAAATCGCCAAAATAACACCTAGAACTATGAATTTTGCAACAAAACGAATGAAATTCTCAAGAACACTTTAAAATTCCTATCTTCTCAACTAAACGTCCGAATCACGTCAAATCAACTCCGTTTCTCACCAAATTTCACAGACAAGTCTTAAATATTATAATGAACCTATACCGGGCTCCGAAACAAAAATATAAACCCGGTACTCACAATGCCAACATCAATAAATTCTTAGAAATAAATAAATTTTCAGACTTTTAATTTTCCTCAAAAATTCATAACTCGAGCTAGGGACCTCCGAATTCGATTCTGGGCATACGCACAGAACCCATAATTTGATACGGACTCACCGAAACCGTCAAAATATAGATCCGGGCCCGTTTACCAAAAATGTTGACCTAAGTCAACTAAAATCAACTTTTAAGGCATAAATTCTTATTTTCAATAGTTTAAAACATAAAATTTTTTCGGAAACACGCCAGGACTACGCACGTAAATCGAGGAGGATAAAAATGAGATTTTTAAGGTTTAAGAGAGCAGATTCGAGTTTTAAAATATAAGATGATCATTCGGGTCATCACATAAATATTTATTAAACCATTAAGTGATTAATATCAAGTGCGCCAAGTGGGAGAATGTAAAATATGGCCCACGTGTGGTTTATAAATATTTTGGTTTAATAAATATATTTTGTTAAATTAATATTTGGATAAAATTAGGAGAAGTTAATTGTGGCTATAACTCCCCACTAACTCACTTTGATGGAAAGTGAGAATTAACCGATGGTCCCTCTCTCTACCTATTAAAATAAGAATAGCGTAATTTCATCATACTCTATTCTGAAAAGAACACATAAACGGGAGAGAATTACTTATTTTTCAAGAACAACAACATTAAAGAAGGCTTTCAGTCAATATCATTAAGAAAACATATCATGGATTCAGATAAGTTTTCTTGATTGAAATTATTGTATATATATTTTATGTGAAAATCATATAGTTTTTCTGTTCTAAATAATCAATAGGATTTTATATAGATTGTTTATTAATCACAATTGAGAACATGAAAAATCCTTACATTCCTAACAAACAACACAAGAAACTAATCAGTGTGAAAAGACTACTAGGCCAGAATCATTGGCTAGTTTGTCTCCTTTTGACCAAGTTCAGCTACCAACTGTTTTCATAAACCGAATTTATTACAACAAAATTGACATTTAAAAAAAAAAAGAAAAGAAGAAGACATCTAGTCTTTTTAAATTCTTATCTTACTGTTCTAATTATTGAAGTGTTAATTAAGTGAGACGTTTAAAAAAGGAATGGTTAGATAAATGATCTTATAATTAAGGTTATTAAATATAAGTATCTTTCTTTAGGCATGTGCAAGAACGTAATATAGAACAAAAGGAGTACATTCTTTACCAAAAGAATAAGAAGGTAACATGAAAGGCGAATCTCCTAATTTTCGATCCCACTCAATTATTCCCTCCTTCCATAATTATTGTCTAATTTGGAAAATTCATAGTTTTAAACATAGAAGATTTGATGCAGCCAATAATTGGTTTCCACTTATGTTCTTCTATTAATAACCTGACAATTGAAACACTGCTTCTTCTTTCGTTGAGTATATTTACAGTACCTCCCTTCTGTTATTTTCAAGTCAGTGTTATTTTCTTTTTTACTTTGACAAGTGAATGTTGGTAGTATTTTCCTATTATAGCCAGCTAATTTTCGTCCATGTTGACTGCTTTGTGTTGCACGATTCACGGTTTATTTGCAGCTAATGGTCCATTGAAGAAGACACTGTGCAATCAAAACACTTGAAAAGGAGCTTGTAGAGAATGACCCCGTCAACCGAGTCAGGAATTTATATTAGGGGTTAAAAAAAAAAGAGACAGGACTGTCACACTTAAATGTTTGAACCTATGACCTAAAGCAACGGTTGGATCTCCTTTGTGACTACACTAGAACCTTCCATATGCCAAAGAGGATTCAAAAGTTTATATATATAAACAAAAAAAATCATTTTTGCTGAACTTGACTCTACCCTGGGGTGGTATTATAGTCGTAATATACTCCAGAAAATGGACAATCAAACAAAAGGAGCCATGAAAATTAGCCACGTTGTCAAATCTACATTTTCAATTCTCAGGAAAAAGTTTACATATTCGAGGGTGTGTTTGGTACGAAAAGAAATATTTTCTATGGAAAATCCATGGAAGATGTTTCCATGTAAAATGAGTGGTTTTATCACTTATTTTCTCTTGTTTGGTTGGTGAGTGAAAAAACTTTTCCGGAAAGTATTTTTTACATGAGCATTTATACAATATTCCCTAAAGATCCGGATGTCACTGAGTACATGAGTATTTATAAAATAATATGGTCCGAAATACTGAAACACCATATAGGAAAGTAGAACAATATATGTAAATAAAACTAACAGATAAAGAAGGAGAGTCAAGGTCTGTGGACGTCAGAGCAGCTACCTCGAAAATCTTTGAACTGATAAAGCTCCGAAAACCAGCAAACCACTGTATCCGGAAGTACCTGAATCTGCGCCCGAAGTGCAGGGTGTGTACAACCAACCCAGTAAGTAACAAGTCTAACCTTTGAGCTGAAAGCAGTGACGAGCCCAACAGGTACAGTGCAAATATAGAAATAAAAGTACAAAAATATATACATGCTTTCAAGTTCAACAGTTAAAGCTCAAACAGGTAAAATATGCCAAGTGTAACTGAAATGAGGAATGATACGTCTCGATATTTACATTTCAATTATGTATGCCAACTGTAATGCAAAACACTGATGAAATCATACGGATACTCTCAGAGTATCAAATCACTCAGTCCTTACATTCACTCAATCCTCACAGTCAGTCATTCCTCACAATCACTTAGTCCTCATAGCCACTCAATCCTACCAATAGCTCGGCACTCGCACTCAACACTCGCACTCGCACTCACACTTAGTAGGTCATGCACTCACTGTTGATAAGTCAGACTCCGGAGGGGCGGATACAGCCCAAGCACTATAATAAGTCAATCATGGCATGAACTAATAAAGCATATTGTGGCATGCAGCCCGATCCCATAAATATCCTCACAATCAGTCCCTCGGCCTCACTTAGTCATCAGTCTCTACAGTCTCTCGAGCTCACAAGTCTTATGATATTCAGCCCAAACAATGATGATTTGATGCATCAATAAATGGCAACAGAGACTGAGATATGATATGCAAATAATAGCTGTGACTGAGTACATGATTGCAAATTAAGCAAGTAATTTAACAGCAACACGACCTCTACGGGTCCCAACAATACCAACATATGGCCTAAGCATAATTTCTAACAAGAATCACATCTCAATTTCTTTAACACATGGGAAATACGTGGAAAGTGACAAGTTATATGACTACACAGTTCCACGGAGTCAACCGAGTCACAATTCTTACGGTGTACGCCTACATGCCTGTCACCTAGCATGTGCGTCACCTCAATACCAATCACATAACACCTAATTCGGGGATTTATACCCTCAAAACCATGTTTAGAAGTGTTACTTACCTCAAGCCGTGCAAATCTCTACTCCAATAATCTCTTGCCTTATGAATCGGCCTCGGAATGACTCGAATCTGGCTACAAAAAACACGATACAATCAACACAAGCCATAGGAATCATTTCAATATGAAAAAACTAAGTTGTTAAGCAAAAGTCAAAAAGTCAACTCAAAAAAATAACTGCGGACCCACATCTCGAAAGCTTATAAAAGTTTCAAAATCCGAACACCCATTCAACCACGAGTCCAACCATACCAAATTTATCAAATTCCGATACAAAATCGTCACTCAAATGCCCAAATTTTATTTTTTAATCTCTAGCCTAAAACTCCCAAAATTTCACCTCGCAAATACATAAACTAGGTGAAAAATTCAATAGGTAATTAATATTATTGCATACAAATGATCAAGAGTGACTTACCTCGAGAAACCCCTCGAAATCCCTCTCAAAAGCGCCTTAATTCGAGTTTGCAAAGTCCAAAAATGATAAAACCTCGGAACCCTATGTTTATATTCTGCCCAGTGCTTTTCGCACCTGGGACCAACTTGACCATATTTGCGGTTCTCCTGGCAACCTCCTGTGCTCACACCTGCAGACAAGGTTCCGCATCTGCGGAGCCGCACCGACAACCAACATTTTCACGACTCTATTTTTCTTGAAGAATTTAATTATTCTTCTAAAAATTCACACAAACCCAAAGAAACTAATGTGCTGCTTTATATTTTTACGCAAAAGTAATGTTTAAATTTGTGCTCCATAACTAAAAAGAAAATACTCTATTTTTAGTTGAAAAAGAAAGTACTCTTTCTACAACATGAAAATAAAGTACTCATTTTATTAAAAGAAAAGAAAATACTTTTTCTACACCATGAAAAGAAAATATTCATTTTGTTGAATTGAAAAAAAAAACTTTTTCTACATCATGAAAATAATATTTTTTTGTTGAAATGAAAGAAAAACTTTTTCTATGAAAAAAGAAAGTATATGTTTTTGTTGAAATGAAAAAAATACTTTTTTATATCATGTAAAAAAAATAGTCATTTGTTGAAATACAAAAAAGAAATATATCTATAACATTAAAAAAAGTACTATTAATAATATTTTTATTTGGGGCGGGGGTGGGGGTGAGAGGATGGGTGGGTAGGCGGAGGTGGGGCGGGGGTTAGGTTGGGGTTGTGTGGGTTGATGGGGATAGGGAATAGGGTGAAGAAAGTTAAAAAGGAGTTTTAGAAAATATTTTTCCTTCTCTTGATAGGGAAAATATTTTTCTCCAATTGGATGAAAATGAGTTCATGAGAAAAATATTTTTCAAAATATTTAAGCCAACCAAACATTCCGGAAAATATTTTCCGGAAAATATTTTTTCCTTCGTAGCAAACACACCCTTAGTCTTTCCATACTTGTTCTTCTACATTTGGAGGCCGGTTTACAAAGTAACATATAAGAAAATGAGAAGAGCATTCTGTTAGAGCTGAAGCAACTATGGGGAAATCAGTTAGGATTCGAGTCGTTGAATTCCTATACCTCATATTGCAATTGATTTGTGTAGAATGCAGAAAAGGTTCTGACAAGCATCCATCTCGGAGAGAAACAACTTACTGGAATAATTCCACCAATTATATATGGACTCAAAAAGCCTAGAAGCTATGTTGCTCGAACTCTCCAAAAGTGCTGCCCCACCCGTGTCGGATCCTTCAAAAATGCACTAAATTTGAAGGATCCGACACGCACCCAATAATATTTTTGAAGAGTCCGAGTAACATAGCCTAGAAGTGATAACAAATTTTCTGGGGACCGGGTTTACCCACTATAGCTGGAATTTTAAGATTAAGAACATTAGGTCTTTGGTTGAATTATTAGGTGAGTACATGGAAAATCAAAGCTTAGACAAGTGGCTTCATCACAAGAGATCAATAAGTGAAAAAGCTATTACTGCTTCAGCACATTCTGTCTTGGAATGGAATACTAGACTGCAAAATTGCAGTTGGAGCTCTATGATACATGCATCACGAGTGCTCCCCACCAATCATTCATCGCGACATTAAGTGTAGCAATATCCTTTTAGACCATGAATTGAATGCCAAAATTGCAGATTTTGGACTGGCTAAGGTTTTGGCTAAGTGGGGAGAGACGGAGACTGCTTCTGCTATCGCTGGCACGTTTTGTAACCTTGCACCAGGTATATCTCATTATTAGAATACGAGTTATGTTTCTTATTCTTGAAATTTAAGAGTTTGCATCTACGTCAAAACTGAATGTCAAGAGTGATGTCTACAGCTTTGGTGTGGTATTAGTGAAGGAAGTTTTGCAAATTCTATAACTGGGCATTTGGACATAAAAATTGTAAAATTCCAAAAAAAGAGAAAAAGAATTTCAAGGGAAAATGGTATTTGAAAATTAGAGTTGTGTTCGGACATGAATATAATTTTGGGTTGTTTTTAAATTTTTGTGAGTGATCTGATTGAACATTTTGAAAAACAGCTTTTTGGAGTTTTTTAAATTCTTGAAAAATTCTAAAATTCATTTTCAAGAGAAAATTGAAAATTTTATGGCCAAACACTAATTTCGAAAAAAGTAAAACTTTTTCAAAAAAAAGTGAAAAATTTACAAGAATAATTTACTAACTAATTTACAAGAATTCAACTATTTTTTTCTAACATTCAAATAATGAAAATATACCAAAAATATATAACTAACCTTGTTATCGGAGAACACTGCTGCTGGAAGGGAGAGGAAGAGAAGACCCTAAGCTCTCTCGCTCAACCCGAAGCTTCGCCGCCGGAAGAAAAAAGAAGTTAAGATTCCGCCGTCGTCGTTGGAGAGGATGAGAGGGAAAAATACCGTGAAGAGGGGAGGTGGTGAAAGTGTTCCGCCATGGAGACAGGAAGGAGGTGGGAGTGTTTCGCCGTGGAGAGGGGAAGAGGTGGGAAAAGAGCAATATAAGAAAGAGAGGAAGAGAAAATCGAAGGATGGGGGGGGGGGGGGAGGGAGGTTAAAACAAGCTTTCGACTGTTTCGGTCAATAACTTAAAAAAATAAAATTAGATTTTAAAAAAATTGACCGTTTCAACAAATCACAGAACAAAAGGTACTTGAGATTATATTTATTTAGATCTTTGGGGTCTTTCACATACCCCATCAAAAGATAGTGTCAGGTATATATTAATTTTCATAGATGATTATTCAAGGAAGGTTTGGGTTTATTTTCTGAAAAATAAAAGTGATTTTTTCTTAACTTTCAAAGAATGAAAAGTTTTGATTGAGAAGCAAACAGAAAAACAGGTTAAGCGGCTTAAAACAAATAATGACTTGGAATTTTGTAATGATGAATTTAAAGAATTTTGCAAGAATGAAGGAATTGCTCGACATCGTACTGTGAGAATGACACCTCAACAAAATGATGTGGCAGAAAGGATGAATATAACTCTTTAGGAAAGGGCTCGCTGCATGATTTCATATGCTGGGTTGACAAACACCTTTTGGGCAGAAGCTATCTCTATAGCTTGTTATATTGTCAATCGTGCTCCTTCTACACCCTTGAACTTTAAGACTCCAGAGGAAATGTGGTCAGGTACTCCTGCTAATTATTCTGATTTAAAGATATTTGGTTTCCCTGCATACATGCAGGTAAATGATAGAAAATTAGAGCCAGGGGCTAAAAAGTGCATTTTCCTTGGGAATGCATCTGGATTGAAAGGACACCGACTATGGTATCCTGATCCCATGACACCAAAAATTATAATTTGCAGAGATGTAACCTATGATAAATCCTCTATGTTATATTCTAGAAAGAGTTTTCTAGTTCTTGTAATACAGATAAAGGAAAGAGTACACAGAAGTAGGTGGAGGTTAAGATTGGCATTCCTTCTGAGCCAAGCTCATCAACTTTGGAGAAAAATATAGTTGAAACTCCTGAAGTTGAGCTAGAAGCTGAAATTCCTAAAGTTGAGTCTCCTGAAGTTGAACCGGAAGAAGAGGAGTATTCTATAGCCAATCATAAACCAAGAAGAAAAAGTAAACAACTATAAAGGTTTGGAGATTATATTGCATTTGCCTTTTCAGTTGCACAGGAAACTGAAGAAATTGAAGAACCATCAAAATATTCAGAAGCAGTTTCTGATGCTGACTCAGCCAAGTGGCCGATTGCAATGAATGAAACAATTGAGTCTCTCCACAAGAATGGTACTTGGTATCTTGTGAAGCCACCATTGGGAAAGATTTATTGGTTGCAAATGGGTATTCAAAAAAAAGGATGGCATTCCAGGGGTTGAAGATGCGAGGTATAAGGTACGATTAATTGCAAAGGGCTATAGTTAGGTACAAGGAGTTAATTTTAATGATATTTTCTCACCTGTTGTTAAACATAGCTCGATTCGTGTCTTGCTTGCCTTAGTTGTCATATATGATTTGGAAGTAGAACAGCTTGATGTTAAGGCAACTTTCTTACATGGCGAACTTGAGGAACAAATATACATGCATCAACCCAAAGGATTTGAAATTAAAGGAAAAGAAGATCACGTTTGCTTGTTGAAGAAATCCTTGTACGGACTAAAGCAGTCTCCAAGATAATGGTATAAAAGATTTGATTCATTTATGTTGGGTCATGGTTATTCTAGTAGCACGTATGATAGTTGTGTTTACTTCCGAAAGTTAAATGCTGGTTCATTTGTGTACCTATTATTATATGTTGATGCCATGCTCATTGCTCCTAAGGATTTGACAGAAATTCACAATTTAAAAAGTCAGCTAAAAAGTGAATTTGAGATGAAAGATTTGAGAGCAGATAAGAAAATCGTTGGCATGTAGATCAAAAGAGATCGAGGAGTTAACAAGCTATTCCTGACCCAGAAGAAGTACTTGGAGAAAGTCTTGGAGAGGTTTGGAAATCAACACCCACCATGTCCGGAAATACCTGAATATGCACAGGAAGTGCAAGGTGTAGCGTGAGTATAATCAACTCAGTAAGTAACAATACTAAATAAAGAACTAAAAGTAGTGACGAGCTTCACAGCTAAAGTTCAATTTCAAAAAAATCAACATAGTAAGGTAGGCATGCTTTCAAGTTCGGCAATTAAAGCCAAAACAGTAATTCATGTCAAGTTCAACTGAAACAGAAGATAATATCTCTCAGAAATTTCAAGACAGTGATATATGACAGCTGAAGTGTAACAATAATGAAGTCAATACATCCTCTCAGAGCAACAACTACTCAGTCCTCCCATTCACTCCATCCTCACAATCACTCTTTCCTCACAGTCACTCATTCCTCTCAATAACGTACCACTTACACTCATTAAGTACCTGCACTCACTGGGGGTGTGTACAGACTCCGGAAGGGCTCCTTCAGCCTAAGTGCTATAAAAAGCCAATCATGGCATATATTAGTGAAACATGATGCAACGTGCAACCCGATCCCATAAATATCCTCATAATAAGGCTCTCGGCCTCACTCAGTCATCAACCTCTCCAGTCTCTCGGGCTCTCAGAAATCGGATAGCTTTATTTCTCAAGTATGCATGGATTCTATAAAATGACCCGACCGATCATTTTGCTTTCTAGATCTCTGTTCCCCTATTTGAGACTTTTTGTATGTGCTTTTACTTTATTTGACTTGTGGGGATGGTTGGTTTAGTTTTGGAATGGTTCAGGTTGAATTTAAAATACTTAGGACTCGCTTGGTATGAGGGATAAGGAATAATTAATCTCGGGACTAAATTTAAAAAGAGTTTATCCTATATTTGATTGGTAGAAAATTACGGTATAATTAATCTCGGGATTAGTTATCCCGACCGGGATTGTAATATTTTTTTTATCCTCATGAAAATATGAAATAACTAATTCCGGCTTAACTAATCTCGGGATAATTAATCTTGGGATAACTTCTTTCTAACCAAACGACCCCTTAGTTCCTTAATAATGGCCAAAGGTGGCCAAGTTTAACTTGAGTCAACATTTTGACTAAAAGATCTCGAAATCGGAATTTGATGGTTACAATATGTTCGTTTGATGATTTTGGACTTGGGCGTATGTTCGCATCGAATTTCGAGGTGATCTGGGAGTGTTTCGGCACTTAATATTGGAAGTTGGCGCCTTGAAAGTTTTAACGCTTCTTAAATTTTATTTGAAGTAGACTTTGATGTTATCAATGTTTGTTTGGTATTCCGACCCTGGGAATAAGTTCGTATGGTGATTTGTGACTTGTGCGTAAGTTTTGGCATCATTCCGAGTTGTCTAAGTTCGTCGCGTTCGGAGCTAGTTGAAGAAGTTTGAAGTTCATACGTTGATTAATTTTGTTTTAGGGTGCGATTTTCAGTTCCGATGTCGTTTTATGTGTTTTGAGGCTTTGAGCAGGTCCATATTTTATTTATGAACTTGTTGGTACAGTTGGACGAGGTACCGTGTGGCTCGGGTGAGTTTCGGACCACCCGGAGCTAAGTTCAAAATTTCCTAAATTTGTTGTTCTGGTTTTCTTCTTCGCGAACGCGGAGAAGACTTCACGTTCACGATGAAGGAATTGGGACGGAGGGTTTTTGTTATACACGGTCACAATAATAGGGTCGTAATCACAAAGTTGTGGGTCACTAGCCTCCGTATTCGAGTTGAAAGGCCTGGGTTTGGGGGCTCAGAAAGTGGATGCCCTACGCATTCGCAAAAGGCGGGTTGCTTTGGCGATGATTGGAGGGGACTAGTATTCATGAGAAGCTTCTCGCGATCGCGAAGAGGCTTTTCAGGGGCTTTGGCAGTTTTCCCTCCGCAATCGCGTGAGCATTTTTGCAATCACGAAGAAGGATCGTTGGGTAGTGACTTAAGTTAAAAACAATACTTAGGCTTAATTTCTCTATTTCTCTCAACTCTTGGCCTATTTTAGAGTTTCTTGGAGGGGATTTTTCACCTAGCATCTTGAGGTAAGTAATTTTTACATAATGTGAGTTTAATACACAGATTATGGGTAGATTTTAACATGTAAATTGTGAAAATTTTAGGATTATGTTGAAAAATCTAGGATTTGGTAAAAATGGGATTAGACCACGAAAATAATTATGGAATTGAGTAGAAATTATATATTTGAATTCGTAAGGTCATGAATAATATTTATTAACAAACATTTTCGGAATTCAGGTACGTGGGCCCGGGGTGACTTTTAGGAATTTTTCAAATTGAGTTAGGTAATTACTCTAATAATTGAATTGTGAACTTTTTAGCATATATTGATTAGTTTGTACGATCTTTAGCTAGTTTCGGATTGCTCGACACCGATTTGAGGCTATTAGTGTGATTTGTGGACCGAAAAGAGGACTTGGAAACGAGGTAAGTCTCTTGCCTAAACTTATAAGAGGAAATTATACCCGTAAGTGTTTTAAATTGTTATTTGCTAATAATTGTGCGTGCTACGTATGCACGTAGTGACGAGAGTCCGTACATAGCTAAAATTATGCTTATGTCCGGATAGTCTTAGGACTTTACCATGCAATACTTGTATTATTTGAACCCAACTTGTTAGTTTAATTACTTAAATTTATAATAAAAATTGGATATGGGCTTTTATGATACTAAGCTTCATTATCTTGAGTTTTGGCAGAACATTTGATTGTTGGTGGAAATTTTACCTTCTTTGAGTATTATTTCTGTGTTGTAGTCGTTGACCGTAGTTTGTAGAGTTTCTCTATTCCTATGGATCGGACTGAACGCTTTGGCAGTATATTTAGATGCATCTATGGTTCGCACTGGTCGGCCCTTGGCAGTCTACAAGATTATTATGGATGGGGCTGTATGACCTCGACATAATTCGTGTGTGATATTGCTATGATTCCGACTGTACTTGGTATTTCCTTTATGACCTGAGATTTGATAATTACATTATGACTCTTATTTGTTAAAAAATGGCATGTGATAATTGAAGATTTTAAATTGACATTCTGTTAAGGGGTCATTATTTATTGTTTATAATTTTTGCACTTTATTTATTGACCTCTAGTAGTGTCGATGTCGATCCCTCGTCACTACATCCTCGAGGTTAGAGTAGATACTTACTTGGTACACGTTATTTACGTGCTCATGTTACGTTTCTACACAAATTGTGTACGTACTAAGGCAGGTACATATGGTATCCGATCAGACGCGCATCCACAATACCTAGAGACTTAGCAGTGAGATGCTCCTCCATGCTCTGATCGCAGCACCCGAATTCTCCTTCCCATTGCCCTTTATTTTATATTTCTATCTATTTTATATCAAATAGTAGTTGTAGTGGTTTGTATATTATATTAGATTGCCCATGCACTTGTGACACCGAATTTTGGGAATTTCTAGTAGATACTTATGATTTTGTTTTGTCTATTAATATCACTATTTCACTCTCACGTTTTATTTTATGCTTTATATCACCTGACTATTTATCCTTGATATCTTCATTATATAAAATTCATTACTTTAAAAATAATAAAATAAATAATTAAATGGATAATTCACCGTTGGCTTGCATAACGGTGGCGTTGGGCGCCATCAAGGCCTGTAGTGGAAATTGGGACGTGACATTCTATTATTTGGCTTATGAATGAATTTAACTCGAGTAAAATTGACCTATCCAAAGATTTCTATACAACAAAGAAATTAGTTTCAAAGTTGGATATTTCATCGATGAGAGGGGATTGATTGTTGCGGGAATGATTGCATGTTATTCTATAAGGATGATGTAGCTTTAGAGAATTAAAAATTTTGTAACCAGTCACATTACAAGAAAGTTAAAAAAATTTGTATCGAGAGGCTAGAAACTTGAATTACAATCATTCTCTAGTCATCCAACCGCATTATTCACTGATGGTACTTCTACTTCACAAAACGAAATTAAAGCTATGCGAAAACAAATTAATGATTTGATGCAATAATAGAGTACATGCCAGGCTTTGATGTGGAGATTTATGAAAAAGCAAGGCAATAATGTTACAGTAGAGGAATTTGACAATGACTAAGAAACTAAACCTAACGACAAGGAATAGTATTTTGGTTGTGTTTAGACGTGGTTGAAATATATAGACATGCCTTTGAAGTTATGATGTGTTTACACTTAATTGAAGGTTATGAATACAGTTTGATTGAACTGTTTTAGGCTTTATACGATTTAGTTGAGACTTATAAACGTAAATGTGATAAATTATGAAGTGTTTACACTTCTTTGAAAGGGTTTTAATGCTTAGGCTAGTAAGATATTTGGTGTTTTGGGTTCAATTGGTTGAGCGATTGTGAATTAGGTCTTTTGGTTGATTGTTTGGCTGGCTGTTTTATTTGGCAGGTGATGTAGCTGAAAATATAGCAGAATTCTATTGAAATAAAAAAATTCCCAAAAACTTCGACCTCATATGTTAGAAATTTATATAAAAGAATTATTTAACTTAAATTACCCACTGATTCCGTAAGAAAATATAATTTACAAAAAATATATTTTAAAATGTGCGACCGAATCGGTCAGAATATTAATTTTTTTTAGTTGTCCGACCGAATCAGTTGAAGTATTTAGTTATTTAATTATATCATATTTTAAATTAACGACAATTTCGGTTGGAAAACTTATGACCATTTCAGTCGGAAACTCGAAAAACATGGTCATTCCTTTTTTTCCCTCTAATTTTTGACTGTTTTGGTTGGAACTTCCGACCAATTCGTTTGCAATTTATAATGACCCGATCAGTCATTTTATGTATTTAAGCCCTTTTCTCCTTTAAAAACTTTTTGTGTATGTATTTGTGGTTATGTGACTTGAGGGAATGGTTGGTTTGGTTCCGGAAGGTTTGGATTGATTTGGAACGCTTGGCTCTTAGTTTGGAAGCTTAAGTTAGAAATGTTGTCCGAGGTTTAACTTTTGTAGAAATGAACCTGTAATGGTGTCTTGATGGTTCTTGTAGGTTTGTATGCTGATTTCAGACATAGGCGTATGCTCAAAATTTGATTCGGAGGTTCCCTGGTTGATTTGACTTATTTTGTCAAAAGTTGGCAATTTGAAGGTTTTAATTTTTTTAAAGTTTGACCATAGTTTGACTTTATGGCTATCTGGTTCTGATTTTAGTTCGGGACTTGGAATAGATCCGTTTTGTCATTTATGACTTGAGTGTAAAGTTTTCTGTCATTCTAGGTTGCTTTGATAGAAATCAAACGTTTGACTGTGTTTTTAGAAGTTCTTGAGTTTCACGTGTTTTAAAACTTGATTCATGGTCTTATATGTTATTTAGATAATCTGAGTACGCGAGCGAGTTCGTATGATATTTATGTACTTGTGTTGATATTTGGCGTGTATCCCATGGGGCTTGGATGAGTTTCAGAGGCGTTTCAAAATGTTTGAGTGAGTTTCAATTTTGCTGATTATTAGGTTGATGCTTCAGATCTCGCAAATGAGAGTTCTTGTTCGCATTTGCGAAAAGGGATCCGCATTTGTGAGGTGGGGTGGAACTGGTATGTTTGCAATTGCAAACTTCCAGATCACTTTTTCAATGGGGAGCTGGGGCTGGGACTACCGCATTTGCGTGCGATCTATTTCTCACATTTGCGGTGCCATTCGGGTTTGCTTTGCGGACATCTTGTCGCATTTGCGACTTCTAGGGGTGTTGGCAGGGTTCTCTTTTGCTAACAATGGGTCGTATTTGTAGTGGTCGCATTTGCACACCCAAGGTCATAAATGCGACTTCTGCAGCTGGGCATATAATGAAAATTTCGGGACTTAATTTCATTTATCACATTTTTGAGCCATAGACTCAGTGAGAGATGATTTTAGGAGGATATTTTCAAACACAACTATATGATAAGTGATTTTGATCCATATTTCATACCACAATTGCATTTTCTACATTTGTTGCATCTGTGACAGACGCAAGATTTGCCAACACGTCTGCTTCAGCATTTTCCTCCCTAGGTATTTGCACGGCTTTCCATGTCTGAAATTGTCTAAGAAATTCTCGTACCTTTTCGATGTATTGTTGCATTCGCGTCTCTCTTGCCACGTAAGTCCCCTGCATTTGATTGACCACCAGCTGCGAATTACTTTTTGATCAGAATTTGTTCGATACCAAGTTCTCGTGCCAGTTGCAAGCCTACAATCACACCTTCATAGTCTGCCTCATTGTTAGTGATTGGATAACATTTTATTGCTTTTCTTATGACTTCACCTTATTGTGAAATTAAAACAATACCTAAACTTGCTCCTTTAACATTTGAGGAACCGTCAGTAAATAAGGTGCAAATCCCCGGATTAGCTCCGGTAAACATTTGTAGTTCTTGTTCTCCTTTAGAAACTACGTTCGTGCAAAAATCTGCTACAAAATCTGCTAATACCTGCAATTAAATTATAATTCTATATTGATATATGATATCATACTCACTGAGTTCTATTACCCATTTAGCTAATCTACCTGATAATTCCTGTTTATGCAGTATTTTTCTTAGTGGGAAAGCAGTTATAACTGAAATAGGATGACACTGAAAGTAAGGTCGTAACTTTCTTGATGCCATAATAAAAGCTAAAGCAAGCTTTTCTAGGTGTGGATATTGTGTCTAGCATATAGTAAAGACTTACTAACATAATATATTGGGGATTGTTTACTTTTATCTTCACGTACCAATACCGCATTTACCGTAACTCCTGACACAGCAAGGTAAATAAACAATCTTTTACCATTTTTTTGTTTGGCTAACAGAGACAAATTTGATAGATACGACTTTAGGTCCTTGAGAGCTTGTTGGCACTTGTCAGTCCATTCAAACTAATTTTTCTTTTTCAGCACTGAAAAGAATTTAAATTTGTTTTCTGATGACTTTGGTATAAATCTTCCCAGAGCTTCCATCTTGCATGTTAATCTCTACACTTCTTTCTTGCTCATGAGTATATCTGGTATTTCTTCAATAGCTTTATTTGTGCGGGATTTACTTCAATACCTCTGTTAGAAATAAGAAAATCTAAAAACTTGCCTGAAGCCACACCAAAAGAGAAGTTTTCCGGGTTTAACTTCATATTATACTTGCAAGAATCTCAAAGGTCTCAGAAAAATTATTTTCAACCTCCTCGTGGCTTCTGAACTTTTCTCGTTCAAGTTGCTCGCGAATGCCATAGCCACCCAGTTATCAGGTACTTGAGGCAATATCATCCTCTCTCGCTGGAATCTATCTACGAATTTCCTGAGCAATTATGCACTCCCTTGATTAACCTTGATGGTGTCTTCCATCCTTTTTTCAACTTTTTGAGCCCCCGAATGTGCATTTATAAATGAATATGCAAGCCAGTAAAAGTATCACTGGAATTTTCAGGTAAAAGAGAATACCATGTTAACACTCCTTTTGTAAGTGTTTCACCAAATATTTGAACCAAAAATTATTCGATCTCCTGCTTGGTTAAATCATTGCCTTTCACACCGGTAGTGGATGCAGTTGCGTGATCCCGAGGGTTAGTTGTTCCTTCAATTTTGGGAATATCAGGAATTTTACACTTTTTGGGAATTAGTAAAGGTGCTGCACTTGGCTTCTAGGGTTGTTCTGAATACTTATCAATATCCACACCTTTGATCGCGGGAGGCACTCCAGGTGTTTGTTCTATACAATCGTTTTGCTCCTTCAACTATTTCTACAAACTTAGCACTAAACTTTGTAAACTAGAATTATTTGGTGTACCCGACCTTCCATCGTAATATTCATTAGGAATTTCTCCACTTTCAGAGTTATCAAGCCCCGAACGCGGGTCCTCCAAAGTTGTCATATTAACCGGTGGGGGAGTTTGCACTGCATTGGGTAATCCTCTTACAAAAGCTTGTAGTGCATTGTTCACGTGTTCTGCAATCAATTGATTTAGAGCATCCTGCTCCGCGGTTTGGTCGTCTCCCTACTGATCATCATCACATGAAGCAGACCTTTCAGGTAAACTTTCACGGGATTGCTGAGGGGATCTTGTACGTGTGTGGTGTTGTGGAGTTCCACCTTTTTGGTTCAACTAGTTGTTCTCGTTAACAGTTGACATACTTGGCTGTTAAAAATAAAGTTTTAAAAGTGAATAGATTATCAGTTTTCCGGTAACGGAACCAATTTGTTTAACCCAAAAATAAATTTCTCTGTCAAAGTCAATATCAAGAAGAAATCGGGTTACTGATAACCAAGATTTACTTTACTTTTCCAATAATTTGAACAATAAATCAAGGAATGGAAATAATTGACAAAGAAAATATGAAACCGATTGATAATCACTCCCAAAATTGCAGTTTAAAAACTTGAGAATAAAGTAAAAAGTGCTTGGATAAATTTTAATAATTATCCGATAATATTACAAAAGAGGTTTCAGTCCTTATATAGGAACATACAATTATAATTGTTTCCTTACTTAATTCGGGCTCACTAATGGCATTAATTGCCTTGATTACCCATTACCATATACAATTGTAACAGAAGTATATATGGATAAAGATTTCCTGTAATAGTATAGATTTCCCTTCCTTATTTATGACAGGTTCGTGCATCTTCCCCTTTTAACAGCCTTTATTCGTTTCGCTCATTTTTCTCCTTTTACAACTATCATGTCTGGCTCTTTTCTCAGTGTAACCTCGAGGGTATTCCTCCCATACCTTTTTCGCATTCTTTAACTCGTCTAATTAAGAATGCCACTTGTCTCTATATTGATGGTCCACATACCATGCCATGTCACATCGATGATGCTCATCTGTCGTGCCTTTTTTCACTAATACAGATAGTCCCCCCACTTTCTGAATATTCTCAACTCAATATTTGAGAAGTGGTAAGTATTTATGGCGGGAATTCTTTACCGTCGTTTCTCGAGTATCGTTATGCTCTTTTTAGAATCGATGCGACGTATGTCACATCTATTTAATGCCCATGCCACGTGGCTTCACTAGATTGGTTATGCAGTTTCTCAGCTCTTGTTTAGGGTTTTCCTGTGGCTGCATCAGTCATGAAGTGATGGTTCTATTGTGATGCTTCATAATGATCAACCTTGATGACGGTTGCCTCTCCTTATAAATACTTCATCTCACTTGATTTTTTGAAATCCTTCTCCTTCTTCTCTATATTTATCTCCTTAACCTTCCTTCGTATTCTTCTATATTTCCTCTATATTTTCTTTGTTAAACTTGTCCTCTCATCACCAGACCCTTGCAAAGTTGTGATCGTCGACGAACTTGCTCCTTCTACCGCCCCTACTAGAAGTAGGAGGGGTGGCAGACTTCATAGTCTTGGTTCGTTATCTACTCGCAGTTCTACTTCCCAAAGTAAATCCGTCAAACATCTTCTTCTGAACCTAGAGCCCCTTTAACCCTTAGATCTTCTTCTAGGGGCAAGGATCAGAATGGACCCACATGTGAGCCTACAATTTCTGAGATTGGTCCTCAAGTGTTTTCCTTTGTATTAGACTGTGAAAACATGAAAAATCAAGTTTCTTCTATAGATTCTCTTAACCCTGTTGAACACTACCCAAGTATGATCACTCCTGATTTTCTTTCTTTAGTTCGACATGAATGTCAATGGGAACCAGATTTCCCAGTTTTAGTTCCTGGTGCCAACCAAAGAATCACTTCTTACAATGCTGGCTTCTCTTTAGTTTATACTTACCCTTTCCCTTTAGGGTTTAAACCTCCCATTGACCTAGTGATCATTGAGTTCTATCTCTATTTTAATGTTTTCCTTGGACAAATCGGTCCCATTGTGTGGAGAGTAGTAGCATGCCTTCGTTATTTGTCAGATTTGGTTTACGCTCCTTCTACCTTCCGTCATTTACTTCATATTTACTCTCCCAAGCTATTTCGTGAAGGTGTTTTTTCTCTCGTGGCTAGGAGTAAAAGGGTTTTAGTCTGCCTTGAGGATGATCGTGACCATGGATGGTATGTCTGATTTGTTACTACCCCCACCAGTAGATTAGTGGGTGAAGAAAACATGCATTTTCTAGAAAAATGGAACTTTGCACGTAAGTGTATTTTTTTCTTCTTTGATATCTTGAATTCCCCTTCATAATCGTATTTTTATTTATTCAGCAACCATGAAAGTTTTTGAAGAAATTTCTGACTTCCGTGCTTGGGTAAAAAAGATATTAACTACTACTCCCATGGACAAAAGATCTTGGATATTTCTTTCACAGAAATTTGGTTGGAAAGTGAAGACTTGCGGTTCCTTTTTATTCTAGTGATTTCCCTTCCTATTTAATTGTTCTTAAATAACTTTTTTTCTCCCCCTTTTTATTAGGGTTTGCCATTCGCAGAATTATCCCCGCATCTGTTCCCACAACCAGACTTTTTCTAAGCTCCGCTCAAGAGATCTAGTGTTTCTTCTTCCAAAGAAAAACTACCGAAGCCCATGGGTCTAATGATGACGAGGATACCGAGAAAGGTTTCTTGGTGAGAAAACCACGTGTCAGAAGACGCGTGGCTTCAGATGATGAAACCCTTGTCTCCCAAGATCCCCCATCAGGTTCAATTCCCTTCATACTCGTTGATGAATCGGAGAGTGTTCCTTTAGAAATTTCGGATGAAGACGCTGGTAATTTAGTCAATCCCCCATCTAGTCCTATTAAGGGGTTATTTGCCCATGTCTTTGAAGGTGAGGAAGGCCTCGGGCCTATTTCTGAAGAGTTGCCATTTGCTTCACTTCCAGTTTTACCCACTGTTAACCCCCCTGTGTCTTTACCTAGTGTTGCCGCAATGGTTGCTCCTGTTGTTGCTCCTCGTGTAGAAGCTGAACCTTCTAGCAGTATGCGGGATATGAAAATAGTTGTAACTAAATCCCTGAGCGTTGGAATTTGTTAAGATAATATGGACAAGCTGATGTGTGACTGAAAGCGTTGTTAGGACCCGTGGAAAAGAAGAAGTTGGAGGGTCACAGTTCTTTGACTTTAATGAATGACATCGTCCATTCTTCTCTCAAGGTATAACTTTACTTATATTTCTTTTTTTCTTTTTCTCATTCCTAACTCCTCTTTTTTTTCCCTTTTGTAGATTAATTTGATAGGCACTGAGCTTATGAAAAGGATCTCTTGGACTGACCAACAATTAATTGAGTTGTGCACCGAGGCTGATAACTGGAGAGAACAATTTGAAGGTCTTCAGTTGGAAAAAGACGTTCTTGTAGAGGAAAAATTAGCTTTTAAACAACAACTGAGGATGGTCTCTGCTAAGTTAGCGGTTTTAAAATATTCTTCCAGTCAAGCTGAGAAAGGATAGATTGGAATCCTCCTTTGTTGAACAATATTCCAAGGATACTAAAGAGATAAGGAGTTTGAAAGAGCTCCTTAATAAAAAAGAGGTTAATGCGGCTGATCTAGTTCAAATGCTTACCCAAGCTCAAGAAGACCTCCGTGCCTCTACAAATAAAGTTAAGTTCCTTGAAAGTTCTCTAGGTCCTTTGAAGACAGCTTATGAAGCCTCGGAGTCTAAAAAAGAAGAATTGAAAGCTGAGGTCAAGCAGTGGGAGAAGGATTACGAATCCCTTGAAGATAAGTCATCACTGGATGTTAGCTAGGCTTTTTTTAACACTCGCCTCGAGACTTTAACTAAAGCCAGCCAGGAAGGTTTTGACCTTAGCGCTGAGATTGCTAAGGCCATAGAAACAATTGAACAAACTCAGCATCATCAAAGCTTTTCCACACCTGAAGACCATGATGGAGATGGACTTGCTCCTAGTGAAGCCGATGTTCAACCCTCTTCTCCCTAAGTTGATCCTTTTTCTCTCGTTGATGATGCTCTTTAGCTCTTCCCTTTTCAAGACTTTTTGTTGAAAGTGTTTGTTTGTTGGTTTTTGGTTGGAATTTCCTTGTGTTTTTTTGGACAACTTTTGGAAGGCTTTATCGTCCCTGTATTTTTTTGGGGTTATGATATAAATAACGCCCCTGTTCTTTGGGGTTATGATATAAATATCTTTATTTCTTTTTAATTTTCGAGCTTTATTCTTGTACTTAAAATGCTTTAATAGACTGTGACTTCAATATGAACGGGTTTTCATAAAAGAGAGCCCTTTTATGTTAATGACACTGATGAAGATGACATCTCATCTTCATATTGGTGCAGAGATATGAAACATGAATAAATATGTAATAAAACAAATTGAGGAAGTTTTATTTTTTGAACTCTCAAATAAGTAAGTTTGTACATTGTCTTCATAACTGTTCGTACAATATTTTCATAATTCTTCGTACATCATTTTCATAATTAATTTCATTATAGCAAGTTTACAAATTTAAGTGTGCCTTTTTGACTAATCTTATGGCCTTAACCTAAAAGCTCAATGGATTATCTTGCATCCTTTTTGCGAGCTTGAACGCTTTTGAATTTATTTTTTTTGAGAAAGTCTTCAAGGATTTCTTCATGGTTTTGATTCATGCTGAACTATGCCCTTGGTATACATCTTCTTTCCTTGTGTAACCTTCTATATGCATAGCCCCCTCCCCCTCCCCCCAGTGTTGGAGCATTGATGTATGAAATCTCGAACACCGGATCAACTCCTTTCTTTTAGTCGTTTTCCTGAAAGGAAAATACAAACGAGACTCGAAGGTAATTCTTTAGATGATGACTGCATAACACTTTTTCCCATCAGAAATGTTGTAACCTAGATGGGGAATAATTTAGTATTTCACGTGTCTTTCGTGTCTAATATCATCATTTGGTACGTACCAGCTTTTTGCCTATCATCTGAAATAGTTAGTAAAATTCAAAAGAATAAAATAAAATCGAACTTGCGTGATACCTGACCGTGGGTATTATCCTCATTCAGAAGTAGTACTTCTTCAAATGGAACACATTCCAATTCGATGGAAATACCTTGCTGTCCATGGTTTCCAACTCATACGCTTATTTTCCATCAATGCCTCTAACCTTATACTGCCTTCCCAATTTGGATTCAACTTTCTTACGTTCTCCAATTTTGTTTCCCGGAATACCTTTTTGAGGACGAAGTGCCCAATCTTGAAGGACCTCAAATTGACATTCCTGTTATAATATCGTTCAATCATTTGCTTTTGAGACGCAATTTGAATTAATGATGCTTCTCTCCTTTCTTCTGTCAAATCCAAATTTACCCGTAACTCTTCCTCATTTGCTTCCTTAGTGGTATGTGTGTACCTCGTGCTTGGTTCACCTATTTCCATTGGAATCAAAGCTTATGTTCCGTACACAAGTGAAAATAATGTCTCGCCAGTACTAGTTTTTGTCGTTGTTCGGTAAGCCCATAACACGCCTAGGAGTACTTCTGGCCATTTGCCTTTTGATTCTTCCAACCACTTTTTAAAATTATTGTTGCGAGTCACTTTTGATCATAATTTGTTTGATACCAAGTTCTCGTGCCAGTTCCAAGCCTGAAATCACAGCTTCATACCGTCTCATTGTTAGTGATTGGATAACATTTTATTGCCTGTATTATGACTTCACATGAGGGTGAAATTAAAACAATACCTAAACCTGCTCCTTTAATATTTGAGGAACCGTTAGTAAATAGGATCCAAATCCTCGGATTAGCTCTTGTAAACACTTGTAGTTCTTTTTCTTCTTCAGGAACTAAGTTCGTGCTAAAATCCGCTACAAAATCTTCTAACACCTGCAATTGTATTGCAGTTCTAGGCTGATATATGATATCATACTCACTGAGTTTTGGTGCCCATTTAGCTAATCTACCTGATAATTCCTGTTTATGCAGTATGTTTCTTAGTGGGAAAACAGTTATAACTGAAATAGGATAACACTAAAAGAAAGGTGGTAACTTTCTTGATGCCATAATCAAAGCTAAAGCAAGCTTTTCTAGGCGTGGATATCCTGTCTCATCATCTAGTAAAGACTTACTAACATAATAAATTGGGGATTGTTTACCTTTATCTTCACGTACCAATACCGCACTTACCGCAACTTCTGACACAGAAGGTAATTGATCAATCTTTTACCGGCTTTTGGTTTGGCTAACATAGGCGAATTTGATAGATATGACTTTAGGTCCTTGAGAGCTTGTTGGCACTCGTTAGTCCATTCAAACTGATTTTGCTTTTTCAACACTGAAATGAATTTAAACTTTTTTCTGATGACTTTGATATAAATCTTCCCAGAACTGCTATCCTGCCTATTAATCTCTGCACTTCTTTCTTGCTCGTGAGTATATTTGGTATTTCGTCAATAGCTTTGATCTGCGCAGGATTTACTTTAATACCTCTGTTAGAAACAAGAAAGCCTAAAAACTTACCTGAAGCCACGACAAAAGCGCACTTTTCATGGTTTAACTTCATATTATACTTGCGGAGAATCTTAAAGGTCTCGGACAAGTGTCGAAAATGATCCCCCGCCAGTGTTGACTTGACCAACATATCGTCTATGTAGACTTCCATGGTTTTTCTCAGGTGTTCTTGAAATATTTTAGTCACCAATCTTAGATCTGTGGCTCCAGCATTTTTCAAGCCAAATGGCATGACTTTGTAACATTAAGTCCCCTCTGTCTATGATAAACGAAGATTTTTCTTCAGCTAAGGAGTCCATTTTTATCTGGTTATATCCTGAATATGCATCTAAAAAAACTTAAAATCTCATAATCTGCGGTAGAATCAATTAACTGATCTATATGAGGTAAAAGATATGAATGTTTAGGACAAGCCTTATTTAAATTAGTATAATCTACGCAAACGAGCCATTTTCCATTCTTTTTTGGAACCACAACGATATTAGCTAACCAGTCAGGATACTTTACCTCTCGTATTGAACCAATTTTCAAAAGCTTTCGTACCTCATCCTAGATAACTTAATTTTTGAAGGACCCTTACTTCCTTTTCTTTTGCTTGACAGGTGGGTGTAATGGATCCTCATTCATCTTATGAGTCATCACCTCCGGTGGTATACCTGTCATATCTGATTGCGACCAAGCAAAGCAATTTGCGTTAGTACGTAAAAATTCAATTAACTTACCTTTCATTTCATGGCTCAAATTTGCTCTGATGTAAACTTTTTTGCCTGGCTAGTTGTCAAAGAGTATTACAGCTTCGAGCTCTTTGGTGGTTGATTTAATGTTATCATTTTCCTCTAGCTCTTGAATCACATCGGGTCTCAAGTCGGCATCAGTTTTCCCTTGCGTGTTTTCAGTTGAGGTTTGAAAAATGGTGTCCTCAACTATATTATGTAATTGTTATTTTGCATCTGCAGCATTGGCTAATGTGCTTGCAATTACCACCGAGTTGATACTTCATGAAGCTTGTTGATCTCCGCGGATTCGACGGATTCTCCACTGTGACTGAAATTTGATAACTTGATGTAATGTGGATGGGACAGCATCCATATCATGAATTCATAGTCTTCCCAAAATTATGTTATAGGCCATGTCCGTGTCTTTCACCTGGAACTTTGTATCCTTGATGACCCCTTCTGCAAATGTGGTAAGTACAACTTACCCGTTCGTAACAACACTTGAATTGTCAAACCCAAACAAGGACCGTGCTTTTGGTATGACCTTATCACTAGCTTGCATTTCATTTACCACCCTTAGTAAAATGATGTTCACTGAGCTACCTGGATCAATCAAAACTCATTTTACATTAGTATCATGTACAAGTAAAGATATTACCAGTGCATCGTTGTGAGGAATCATCAAGCCATCCACGTCTTCATCGTCGAATGTTATACTGTCACCTTCTAAGACTTGGCGAACTTACTTTCTGCGAGTGACAGTGACTTTTGATGTCTTTTTCACGACTGTATATGTTACTCCATTGACCTCATCTCCTCTAGTTATGACGTTAACTATTCTCTTTGGTGATGGGGGTTTTAGGGGTTCTTGTATGTTTTTCATGTATGATTGTCTCCCTTTCTCACTGAACAGATCAGTAAGATAGCCTTGCTTCAATAAATGTTCGACCTCTCCTTGCAAAAGCCTAAATTTTACTGTTGTATGTCCATGATCATTATGAAACTCGCACCAGCAATCTAGGTTTCTTTTGTTCGGACCTGATCTCATTTCTTTTGGCCATCGCACCTTATCTCCCATACCTCTTAAAACAACCACTAATTCAGAGCTACTAATATTAAAGCTATAATACCATATTCTTGCTTGTGTACTAGGATAATTACTTTGGCCATCCCGCTCCTTTTTGAACATGGATAAAGAACACGCATCTTTTTGCCTTGATCTTGAATCAAATAAAGCATTCTCTTATTTAGATCAAGAGTTTCGTCTTGCGGGTCCCATGTACGGCTCGTACCTAGTTATACCGGACCTCCTTTCTGATTCTGAGCATCTTGAACCTGGTCTTTCTTCGGCCCTTGGCTGTGCGACTATATATTCTTCTATCTGTAACTTCATACTGTATCTATTGTACACATCGTTATGAGTTGTAGTAGGAAATTCATGCAAACTTTGGATTATGAACTATTCTCGTTCAAGTTGCTCGTGAATGCCATAGTCGCCCAGTTATCAGGTACTCGAGGCAATATCATCCTCTCTCGCTAGAATCTATCTACGAATTCCCTGAGCAATTATGTACTCCCTTGTTTAACCTTGAAGATGTCTTCCATTCTTTTTTCAATTTTTGAGCTCCCAAATGTGCTTTTATTAATGAATATACAAGCTCAACAAAAGAACCAATGGAATTTTCATGTAACGGAGAATACCGTGTTAACGCTCCTTCTATAAGTGTTTCGACAAGCTTTTTAAAAAAAACTGATTCGATCTCTTTCTTGGTTAAATCATTGCCTTTCACGCCGGTAGTGAATGCAGTTCTGTGATCCCGAGGGTTAGTTATTCCTTCATAATTGGTAATATCACGCATTTTACACTTTTTGGGAATTAGTAAAGGTGCCTCACTTGGCTTCTAGGGTTATTCTGAATACTTGTCAATATCCACACCTTTGATTGCGGGAGGCACTCTGAGTGTTTGTTCTATACAATCGCTTTGCTCCTTCAACTATTTCTACAAAGTTAGCATTAAACTTTATAAACTAGAATTATTTGGTGTACCCGACCCTCCATCGCAAGATTCATTAGGAATTTCTCCATTTCCAGAGTTATCAAGCCCCGAACACGGGCTCCCCAAAGTTCTTATATTAACTGGTGGAGGAGTTTGCACTGCATTGGGTAATCCACTAACAAAAGCCTGTAGTGCACTGTTCACGTGTTCTGCTATCAATTGCTTTAGAGCATCCTGCTCCGCTGTTTGATCGTCTCCTGGTTGATCATCAGCGCGTGAAGCAGACCTTTCAGGTGAACTTTCACGGGATTGCTGAGGGGTTCTAGTAGGTGTGTGATGTGGTGGAGTTCCACCTTTTTGGTTCAGCTGGTTGTTCTCGTTAATGGTTAACATACTTGGTCATTAAAAATAAAGTTTGGAAAGTGAACATATTATCAGTTTCCCGATAACTGAACCAATTTGTTTAACCCAAAAAAAGATTTCTCGGTCAAAGTCAATATCAAGATGAAATCGGGTTACTAATAACTAAGATTTACTTCACTTCCACAATAAATTGAACAATAAATCAAGGAATGGAAATAAATGACAAAGAAAATATGAAACTGACTGATAATCACTCCTAAAATTGTGGTTTAGAACCTTGATAATAAAGTAAAGAATGATTGCATAAATTTTAATAATTATCCGATGATAGAACAAATGAGGTTTCAGTTCTTATATAGGAGCATACAATTGTAACGGTTTCCTTACTTAATTTGGGCTCATTAATGACATTAATTTCCTTGATTACACGTTACCATATACAATAACGGAAGTATTTATAGCTAAAGATTTTCTGTAACTATATCGATTTCCCTTCCTTATTTATGAAAGGTTCGTGCATCTTCCTTCTTAACAGCCTTTATTCATTCTTCTCTTGTTTCTCCTTTTACAACTGTCAGGTCTGGCTTTTTTCTCAGTGTAACCTCGAGGGTGTTCCTCCCGTGCCTTTTTTCATTTTTTAACTCGTCCAATTAAGAAAGCCACTTGTCGCTATATTGATGGTCCACGTACCATGCCCTATCACCTCGATGATGTCCACGTGTCATGTGTTTTTTCCATTAATATAGGCATTTTGAAGGTTTTAGAATTTTTTAAGTTTGATTTGAAGTGGACTTTGGTGTTATAAATGTCTATTTGGGATTCCGAGCCTAGGAATACATTTGTATTGTGATTTGTGACTTGTACGTAAAATGTAGCGTTATTCCGGAATGTCTAAGTGGGATTCGGACGCATTCGGTGAAACGTGAAGGTTTAAAAGTTAAGAGAGTTTAAGAAATTGAGGTTGTTATTTAATTCTTGGTTTTGATGTTGTAATTCGTGTTCCGGGCCTTTGAAGAAGTTTACATAGGGTATATAAACTTGTTAGAATGATTGGATGGGGTTCCTCGGACCTCGGGGGAGTTTTTGGTTGGTTTTGGACCACTTTTAGGCCCTTTTGAACTGCTAATATGTGATGACAGGTTTGCTATTCGCAATCGAAGAGGTTTGGCCGTGATCGCGAAGAGCAAATTGTTGTTCCGTGCCTTGTGAATCATGATCACGAAAGAAAGGTCATGATCGCGTAGAAGGAATTTTCGTTGTTAGCGGTATGATTTCGGCAGCTTATGTCTTACAATTTATAAAGAATTTGTTGATGATCCAAATATGAATATTGTAGCCCTTTGGATCTAGTTTTCAACAAATTAAACAATTGGCCATTTAGACTTTTGTACCAAAAGTTATGATCATTATACCAAAGGGTGTCTGTGAAGAAGAAAACAAAATGTGTACATCGTGATCGCGAGATTTTGACCGCGATCGCGATGAAGAAAATGATGCTGGAACATTTGTTAACTGCGATCGCATGGCTAGTGATTGCGATCGCGAAGAAGGAGGCCTGGCAGGTGTATTTAACATCTAATTTCGGGATTTTGAGCTCATTTCTTCACTTTTAAGTTCTTGGAGCACATGTGGGGCGATTTGGGGTGATTCTTGAAGACCATGTTCGCCATATATCATAAGGTAAGTTATTCCTACTTGTTTCGAGTTAAATACATGCATTATATATAGATTTTAACATGGAATTTGATAGAAATTGTGAAATTTTGGAAGAAAACCTAGAAATAGTATTTTTGGATTTTTGACCACAAAATTGGACATGGAATTAGGAATAAATTATATATTCATGATGCAATGGGTAATGTTTATCTTTGAAAATTTTTGGAATTCGGGCACTTGGGCCCGAGGGTTGACTTTGTTGACTTTTTTAGCGGGGTTGAGAATTATTATAAATTAATTATTTGTGAGTATTGGAGTATATGTTTATTGGTTTGCATGTTGTTTGACTAGTGTTTAATTGATGGGAAATGGTTTGAGGTGTTAGAGAGGCGTTGGAGCCGGTTACGGAACTTTGGAGTGAGGTAAGTCTCCTGTCTAACCTTGTAAGGGGAAAACTATCCCCTAGGTGGTGTAATTAGTATGTGCTACTAGTTGTGGGTGCTACGGACCCACGAGGTGACGAGAGTCCGTACGTAGCTAAAGCATATTTATGTCCGGGTAGACTTAAGATCTTATCAGGTAATATTTGAATTATTTGAACTCTATTTGCTAGCGTGATTAATTGAATTTATAGTTGAAATTAATTTGAGAATATATTAGGCCGAGCTTTATCACCCTGAGTTGTTTGGCGAGAAAAATTGATAAACAGTAAAAAGTTATGTTTACTTTATGCTCCTGTACTTGTGTTGTAAGGACGTAACTCGTAACTCGATAAGATTAGGCGAATGCCTCGGCAGTATATTGAGATGTATCTCTAGTTCGCGCCGGTCGACCCTCGGTAATGTACACACCATTCTGGATTGGGCCATACGACCTCGGCATAATCATACGTTATACCGCTAGCAGTCCGAATATTCCTAATATTTCCCTTCTATTGAGGCCTAGCATTTTATATAGTATTCCTTATCCATTTGAGATTGCACTTGATATTTCTGATCTGTGGAGATAGCATATAAGATTTGAGAGATTTATATCGTTAAAAGAAATATTGGAGTATTATGTTAGTTACAGTTTTTATCTCACTACTACTGTTGTGCTTCACAAATATTTATGAATTATCATATTGATTTATTGGACCACTAGTAAGTGTCGATGTCAACCCCTTGTCACTAGTTCTCTGAGGTTAGGCTAGATACTTACTAGGTACGCGTTGATTTACGTACTCATGCTACACTTATGCACTAAATGTTCAGGATCTGACAAGTTCATTTGGTGGCAATCTTGGCGCGTAGGCGTAACTGCTAAGGGGACTTTATGGTGAGCTGCTTTCTATGCCACGCACCGCATCCCAAAGAGTCTCTATCTTATTTATTTACTATATCCTATCTATTTTATATTCTATACAGATGTTATATTACTATTGTGCTCTTTAGTAGACACTCATGCACTTGTAATACTGGGTTTTGGATACTCTAGTTGGAGTTTATGGATTTGCATAGTATTTGCCACGACCCAAAATCCTAACCTATCGTGATGGCGCCTATCTCAATACTAGGAAAGCTGACAATCTAAATAAACCACAACTTTTAAGTTTGAAAACATAATATTTGAATTCAATAGAAAATCTCACAATCAGGCCCTCGGCTTCACTCAGTCATAAATCTCTCAAGTTTCTCGGGCTCTCAATAATCATGAAATCAGCCCAAACAACAATGATATGATGCATCAATAATGAACAATATAGACTGAGATAAAATAAACAAGTAAACTGTGACTGAATACAAAACAACAATTAAGGAGATAGTTCAACATGTACATGACATATGTGGGTCCCTACAATGCCAACACATAATCTAAACATGATTTGTGGTTCAATTTCTCTACTACATGGAGAATGTACAGATAAAAACAGATTATTCAACTACACAATTCCATGGAATTTGATCAAGTCATAATTGTTACGGTGCATGCCCACACACCTGTCACCTAGCATGTGCGTCACCTCAAAACCAACCACATAAAATATAATTCGGGGTTTCATACCCTCACGACCAAATTTAGAACTGTTAATTATCTCAATCCGAGAAATTCATTATTCCAATAAGCCTTTTCCTAGCGAATCGGCCTCTGAACGCCTCGAATCTAGTCACAATTAATTCGATTCAATCAATTCAAATTATAGGAATTAATTCCATATGAAAATATTAATTTTCCAACAAAATCCGAAATTGCACTCAAAAATTGCCCGTAGGTCCCGCACCTCGGAACACGACAAAAATTACAAACTATGAATGTCAATCCAACCACGAGTCCAACCATACAAATTTCACCAAATTCCGATATCAACTCGACCCTCAAACCTTGAATTAATGTCTTTGAAGATTTCTACCTTTTTCAACCCAATCTTTACCCATTTGAACTCAAAAATCTTTCCACGAACCTTATCGGTATGTGTATGTATAAATAATAATCTTACACTCAAGAATCATACTCACAATCAACAATATTTATCCAAACTCGAAATTGAAGACTAGGGTTAGAAATTCTCACCTCTTTGAAGCCCTAGCAAGATCCTTGTGAAATCTTCAAACCTTGAACAAGAATTGATGGATAAATGACTAGGTCTAGAATTGATGGACAAATGACTAGGTCTTGACTTTCTCTCTCTAAGATGCTCTCACCTCTCTCTAAAATATCAGATGAAACCCTTCAAAATGACCCATAATAGTGTTTTATAAGAATGAGGTTGGGTTTATAAAACCAAAAAAATAAAATTTCGAAAGACACTCTGCGGTTGCATATGCGGCCACATAATGCTTTTGCGGCTCACATTATGGGTTGCAAAAAAGGCCCTCCGGAACTGGGCAACACTGCTTCAGTCTGTGGTCATTATGCAGCCCGCATACCTATTTTGGGGTGGCATAATACACTGCAGAACTGGTCTGCAGTCGCATAATGCGCCGCAAACCTGATCTCCAAACTTGGCCCAACCTGCTTCACTCTGCGGCCATTATGCGGTCCGCAGAGTGATTCTGCGGTCGAATAGTGAGCCGCAGAAATGTATTTATTTATTTTTTATCCAAAATTTTCCTTTACTCACCAGTGCAATGTTCAACCCAAAAATTTCGAGCCGCGGCGAGCAAGCGCGTCGTGAAGAATTTCTAAAATTCTCAAACACGTAAGCCTATTTTGCCACCACGAAACCTTAATTTCCTTAGCAAATATTTTTCGGGGTCGTCAAATATAAGTCAACATCCAGTCAACCTTTTCAACTTAAGTTCTAAACCTTGGAACTAAGTGTTCCAAATCATTCCAAAACCTCACCGGGCCCGAACCAATTACCCCGACAAGTCAAATAACAACCATAAATCATAAATTTAAGTAGTAATTGGGGAGACGGGGTTGTAATACTCGAAACGACCGGCCGAGTCGTTACAGTATTTTCATCTTTTATTCCTACATCTTATTAACTATATATGCACTTATGATTTAAATGTCTAAATTTCTTTACTTAATAAAATTTATAATTTTTGAATATAATAAAATAAATAATTAATGTGATAGTTCATCGTTGGCTTGTCTATCGATATATTGGGTGCCATCACGGCCTATAGTGGGTTTTGGATCGTGACAAAATATGATGGACTCCTTGTGAAACTATTGATGTGCTAGATTCAATCATAACTATACCTAACTCATGATCACATGTTTATGTTTGTTATTCTTGCGATACTTGGGTTCCACACTTACGTTATATATCATGTTTGGATTTTGTTGAGATACTTAAACAATAGGGTTCTTGGAGTTTATTGAATTATTTATTGGTACAAGAGTTGTGATTGATGTTCACGGGGCGTCTTTGCTTAACCAATCTTTCTGATGTTAGTCATGCTTCCTACCTTGCTTTTTGTTGATATATATGTGCTTGGTAAGGAAGAGTGTAAAGTACAAAGGGTTATGTCATTCCATTACAAATACATTATCATGTGAGGAAGAGTGTAAAATATGAAGGGTGATGCCGTGCCATTTCATATACATTATTATGCACGAAGGATAATGTCGTGCCATTATTTTTACATTATCACATGAGGAAGAAAGTAAAAATATGAAGCGTGATATCGTGCAATTATATTTTTATTATAATGTGAGTATGAGAGTTCTTGGCGCGAGGGGTATTTTCATGCAGGCGAGGACGGGAGACCTGCATTATATTGTGTTATCTTTCCCTTGCGTGTATATTTATGCCTTTACCCTGAGTTGTTATTGTTGTGCCTATGTTTCTATGTTGCTTGATGTTATCACGTCTTTGTCTTCTACCTTATTTTTTGTTGTTCTATCCATGCCTTCTATCTGTTTATTTTGTCGCATTCATGCTTTCTTTCTTGTTGGCTATATTTACATCTATGTATCCACTCAATTGCCGATTTTTTTAATCTAAACCTTCTACCTTGTTTCTTATGACAATCTATCTTCTCCTACCTTATTTTCCATCGTTACTTCTGTGCCTCCTACCTTGTCTGTTTCTATTATTCATATACTTCTGCCTTATTTGCTATTGTCGCCTATGTACCTTCTACTTCGTTGTTAAAGTTGTTGGTATTTCTTCTACCTGGTTGGCATTGTTATACATATGCTTGGTTAGTATGAGATAGATGTACGAAGGGTGCGGCCGTGCTAACTTATTTGACATACATGCATACATTTAGTGAGGAAGAGGTAAATGCAAGAAGGGTGTTATCGTGCCATTTGATTTGATTTCTTGAACACATTCCTCATAGGACGAAGATTCGTGGGATTTCTATATTGTTTTGTTGGTTATTGCTTTAACCTCTTTACTAGAGCTGTTAGAAAAGGATTGGTTGTGATTTTGAGAAAACTAACTGTGATTTCTTTTGTTTAATCATTTACTACTTCTCGTAATTGTTCTTGTAATCTACTTTGTTATTTCTAGTGTTGTTTCTACTGCAAATTTAACTTCACAAGTTATATATGTGAGTATCATTTGACTTAAAACCTTGTTACTACTTCACTTAGATTAGTCAAGATACTTACTGAGTACATGTGATCGGTTGTACTCATACTATACTTATGCACCTTGCGTGCAGATATTCAACGAAGAGCGATATCACGACCCCAATTTTCCTCTGTAGGATGTGGCGACGGAACCTAGTCTCTAGGATTAGGTAAGCCTAACAACATGCAGAATATAACTAAAATAACAATTAAAGCCTCAAAATCCAACAGCTAGTATAAAGAAGATCTCCACAACTCAGTATGTACAAAATTGCCCAAAACCTGGCGAAATACAAGTCACAAACTCTATGAAGTAATACCGATCATCTCTATACATTAGTGTCTAATAAAGGATATGGAAATAAATAATCTAGGAAGAGGGGGACTCTGAGGCCTGTGGACGCTGGCAAGTATACCTTGAAGTCTCCACGCACAGATTCAAATCACTGAAGCCTGGACTGGTAGGAGGTACCTGGATCAACACAAAAAGACATGCAGAAGCGTAGTATGAGTACCCCACAATGGTACCCATTAAGTGCCAAGCCTAACCTCGGTAGATTAGTGACGAGGTCAGGTCAAGGCCCTACTAGAATAAATAAAAATACTGAACAAGTGTAAGGCAGTGTAATAATGACAACAATGAAATTGAAAAACAAATAGCAAATCAAGAGTAGCTACACGGAACTAAACAATTAGTGCAACACGGAGAAATAAATAATAATATGCTAAGGAAACAACAACCAAAGAAAAGTACAACAACGGAAAGATGCCAATAAGAGTCATTACCGAGGTACTGCCTTGTAGTCTCAAATCACAAGAATAAGTTACAATCTTTCCTTACATCACTGCGGGAGCCTTTACATTTAGTTTTGAAAATTATTTTTCCGAAATAGCATCTCGCGTTTTAGCCCACCTTATCACACCGCATGACTTCTAGTAGTTTCCCTACTAGCCACGCATATCAAGACCACCTTATCTCACCGTATATGATTCAACCCCAAAACCTTATACTACCGCATGCATATCAATATCACAATGTACCACAAATCACACCTCAAGTGCCCAATGTCACAACTTGCCAGAGAAACCAAACAATAACAGTATTTTCACAGTAATGAGCCCATGGCTCAACCATAACATACACAAGAGCATCAACAATAACAACCGAAATGAACAACTCAACAGAAAGGTGTTTTACAACTTAACACTTTGCCTCAATGTGAATCCCGATCTTTATATCTCAATAACAATTTCAACAATAAGATATTCCACGATTTAACAACTTCAAGTAAGGAGTTCAACGATCAAATAATGAATACGGGATAAAGGAAACAAGAACTTAAATTAAACATGTGGGGCAATTAGCATGTAAGAGAATAATACAAGTAGACATGTGGAAATGGACTACAAATGATGACTATAACATGTTAAGGTAACTCATTTACGGCATAATGGAATCTACATATCTAAAATAGGAAATTTCCACATTTAGCCCTTGTACACACTCGTCACCTTGCGTACACGGCTTTCACATGTCACAATTATCACAACAATACCAAAATCCTACAGGGTAATTTCTCCCACACAAGGTTAGGCAAGTCACTTACCTCAAATCACGCTAAATCAATCTACTAGTAGGCCTTTCGCTCGATTATCCAACTCCGAACGGCTCAAATCTAGCCAAAACAACTTTATACTATAAATATAAACAATAGGAAATTAATTCAAATAATAAAGTTATGATCTTTGCAAAGAAATAAAAAGTCATCTCAAAACGTCAACATGGGCTCGCATCTCAGAACCTGACCAAATTTACAAAATTCGAACACCCATTCGATAACGAGTCCAACCATACAAGAATTACTCAAATTTGACCTCAAATCGCCTTTCAAAACTCAAAAGTTTAGTCTAGGAAATTTCTATCATATTTCCCAAAATTCCCAATCTCAAATCCCTAATTAGATGATAAAAACAACAATAGATTCGTGTAATTTAACCAAAACCGAGTTAGAAATTCTTACCCCAATAATCTCTTTGAAAATAAAATCCGCCTCACACCGAGCTCTCTAAGTCCAAATTATGAAGTATGACATAGAACCCTCATTTTGAAATTTAAGTTCTGCTGCCAGTGATTTACACATCGCTATCGCGGAAATACCTTCGCGATCGCATAACACAAATTCTGCCCAGCTCCAAATTATACTTCGTGATCGCGTGAAACCAATTGCGAATGCGATCTACCAGCTGCCTCTCCTTCGCGACCGCATCCCAGGCCATGCGATCACATAGCACAAACTGCCTTAACCCCCAGCCTCGCATTCCTTCTATGCAAACACGAACTCCTTCGCGCGTTCGCGATTCACTGAAAGCCAACCTTCCGCGATCGTAGACCTTTTCTCCCGACCGCGTAGAGCAAATTTCCTCCAGTGTCGCGATAGCATTAATCCACTCACGATCGCGTATAAGGAAATCGGAAGCATCAGATTCAGCAATCTTCAAGGTTCTGAAATGCGCCGAACATGATTCGAATTACACTTGAGGCCCCCCGGTACCTCAACCAAACATACCAAAACGTCCTCAAACATCATAAGAACACGCTTGAAACGTAAAATCACATCAAATGATACTAAATCACGAATCGCGCATCGATTCAAGCCTAAGGAACTTATGAACTTTTGAATTCCAAAACTAATGTCGATTCATACCAAAACAACTCTGATCGACTTCAAATTTAACACATAAGTCATAATTGACATTACGAACCTATTCCAACTTCCATAATCGGGATCCGACCCCAGTATCAATTAAGTCAACTCTCAGTCAATCTGTCTAAACTTCCAAACCTTCAACTTTTCAATTTTCGCCAAATCACGCCAAAACGACCTACGGACCTTCAAATCAATATCTGGACATTCTCCTAAGTCTAAAATCACCATACATAGCTATTGGTACCGTCAAAACTTCATTCTGGCATCGTCTACACAAAAGTCAAACTTCGGTCAACTCTTTCAACTTAAAGCTTCAACTTAGGGACTATGCGTCCCATTTCACTCTGATACTCACCTAAAACCAAAGCCAAACACCCCGACAAGTCATATAATCACAATATAGCATAGAGGACGTAATAAATAGGGGATCGGGGCTAAAACACCCAAAACAACTACCGGGTCGTTACATCATTCCTCTCTTAAAACAAGTATTCATCCTCGAACGAGTATAGAGACATACCTGATTGTGAAAAGATGAGGATAGTGGCTACACATATCATGCTCGATCTCCCAAGTCGCCTCCTCGGTGGTAGACCCCTCCACTGAACTTTCACTAAAGCAATGTTTTTCGACCTCAACTTTTGAACCTGCTTGTCCTAAATGTCCACCGCTCCTCAACATAAGATAAATCCTTCTCCAACTGGACTAAGCTGAAATCCAACACATGAGACGGATCATCGTGATACTTCTGGAGCATAGAAACATGGAATACTGGGTGAACTGTAGCTAGACTAGGTGGTAGTGCGAGCTTGTAGGCCACCTCTCTAATTCTCTCAAGAATCTCAAAAGGTCCGATATACTAAGGGATCAACTTGCCCTTCTTCTCGAACCTCATAACACCATTCATGGGCGAAACCTGGAGCAAGACCCGCTCCCCATCCATGAATGCAACGTCGCGAACCTTCTGATGCACATAACTCTTCTGTCTAGATTGGGTTGTGCGAAGCCGATCTTAAATCAATTTAATCTTTTTCAAAGCATCCTGAACCAAGTCTGTACCCAATAGCCTAGCCTCACATGAAGTTTTACAATCTCGCGAATATAGACTTTAGCCAGCTGCTCTAAAGAATAAGAAGTCACCACTAAAATGAAATAAGCCGACTTGGTCAACCTATCCACAATCACCTATACTGCATCGAACTTCTTCTGAGTCCATAGGAGCCCAACAAAAAAATCCATAGTAACCCGCTCCCATTTCCACTATGGGATCTCTAGCCTCTGAAGCAATCCACCTAGTCGTTGATGCTCATACTTCACCTACTGACAATTTAGGCATCGAGCTACATAATCCACTATGTTTTTCTTCATCCTCCTCCACCAATAGTGCTGTCTCAAGTCCTGATACATCTTAGCGGCACCCGGATGAATGGACTACCGTGAACTATGAGCCTCCTGGAGAATTAACTCATGCAAACCATCTACACTGGGCACACATAGCTTGCCTTGCATCTGTAACACATCGTCATCCCCAATAGTGACCTCCTTGGCACCGTTGTGCTGAACTGTGTCCTTGAGGACAAGTAGATGGGGGTCGTCATACTGACACTCTCTGATATGATTATAAAGAGAAGACTGGGAAACCACACAAGCCAAATGTCTACTCAACTCTTAAACATCCAATCTAACAAACTGGTTAGCCAAGGCCTGAAAATCCAATGCTAATGGCCTTTGCGCTGCCGGTAGATATGCTAAACTTCCCAAGCTCTCCGCCTTTTGACTCAAGGAATCAACCACCACATTGGCCTTCCCGGGATGATATAGAATGGTTATATCATAGTCCTTAAGCAAATCTAACCATCTCCGCTGACGCAAGTTAAGGTCTTTTTGTTTGAGCAGATGCTGCAGACTCCGGTGGTCGGTATAGACCTCACAAGGGACATCGTACAAGTAGTGTCGCCAAATCTTCAAGGCATGAACAATAGTTGCTAACTCAAAGTCGTGGACAGCATAATTCTTCTCATGCACCTTTAACCGTCTAGATGCATCGGCAATCACCCTACCGTCCTGCATTAATTCCGCACCAAGGCTAATATACGACGCATCACAGTATACAGTATAAGACCCCGAACTCATAGGCAACACCAATACTGGGGTTGTAGTCAAAGTTGTCTTGGGCTTTTGAAAGCTCTCCTCACACTCCTCGGTCCACCTGAACGTAGCACCCTTCTAGGTCAATCTGGTCATAGGTAAAGCAATAGATGAGAAACCCTCTACGAATCGACGGTAATACCCTGCCAAACCAAGAAAACTCCGGATCTCTGTAGCTGAAGACGGTCTGGGTCAACTTTGCACTAATTCAATCTTCTTTGGGTCTGCCTTAATCCCCTCACTTGACACTACATGACCCAGATATTCCACTGAATCAAGCCAGAATTCACACTTTGAAAATTTTGCATATAAATTTTTTTCTCTCAAGGTCTGAAGCACAGTCCTCAAGTGCTGCTCATGATCTTCCCAGTTTCGGGAGTACACCAGAATGTCGTCAATAAACACAATAATGAATGAGTCAAGATAGGGATGGAATACACTATTCATCAAGTGCATGAATGTTGTTGGGGTGTTGGTTAGCCTAAATGACATCACAAGGAACTCGTAATGACCATACCGAGTCTTGAAGGCAGTCTTCGGGATATCTGGCTCCTGAATATTCAGCTAATGATAGCCTAAACGCAAGTCAATCTTTGAGAACACTCTGGCACCGTATAGTTGATCAAATAGGTCATCAATGCATTGCAATGGATACATGTTCTTCACTGTAACCTTGTTAAACTGGCGATAATCAATACACATACGCATGGAACCATCATTTTTCTTTACAAACAAGACAGGAGCATCCCAAGGTGATACATTGGGCAGAATAAAACCCTTATCAAGACACTCTTACAAATGTTCCTTTAACTCCTTCAAATCTGTCGGGGCCATCCGATATGGTGGAATAAAAATGGGTTGAGTGCCCGGGAACAAATAAATACCATAATTGATATCCATGTCGGGTGGCATGCCGGGAAGATCCGCAAGAAATACATCTGGAAAGTCCCTCACTACCGGAACTGACTCAACTGTAGGAGTATCAACATTGACATCTCTCACAGATGCTAGATACGCATCACATCCCTTTCCAACCATCCGATGTGCCTTAAGGAAAGACACCACCCTTCTAGGAACATAATCTAAAGTACCTCTCCACTCTAACCGCGACAAACCTGGCATAGCCAACGTCACCGTCTTGGAGTGACAATCAAGAATAGCATGATAGGGCAACAACCAGTATATACCCAAAATAACATCAAAACCTACCATACTGAGCAACAATAGGTCAGCTTAAGTCTCAAAACAACCAAGAACAACTAAACACGACTAATAAACACGGTCAACAACAATGGAATCTCCCACAGGCATGGACACATAGATAAGGGAACTCAAAGAATCACGTGATATACCCAAATATGGAACAAAGTAAGATGATACATAGGAATAAGTGAAGCCTGTATCAAATAGGACTGATGCATCTCTATGACAAACCAATACAATACATATGATAACCGAGTTGAATGCAACTGCCTCCGTCCTAGCAGGAACAACATAATATCTTGTACGGCCTCCCCCTCTAGGGCGACCTCTACTTTCCCGACCTCCACCTCTCGCTGGTTGTGCAGGTGGAGTGGCGACTGGTGCGGAAACCATGGCCTTAGAAGCTTGAGGGCCCTCTGGAATATGTGGGGCCTGAGTAGTATGTGGAGGTGCACCCCTCCTGAGTCTAGGGTAATCCCTCACCATATGACGAGTTTTATCACACTCAAAACAAGCTCTCAAAGGATGTGGCTACTGGGACTGGTTGAGGCCTTATAGGCTGGACTAACTGCTGAAAGTACCCCGAGCAGAAGGTGCACTAGACAAGGGAACTTGAGGCCTGGGAATGGCTGGAATACCGCTGGAAGCTGGAAGTGCTGAATGAACAAGGTGGCTCACATAACCCCTACCATAACATGCTACAATTAGGGTATGGGCACCACTATATGTGCCACAATCTCGAGGCCTCTTGGCCTTTTTCTCCTCTCTCTCTCCCGGGCCCACATAACCTCCAACTCTCGGGCCATGCTGAATTTGATACCGGGGTTGAGCCCCTTGATAAATCAACGAACTCGCTCTCTAAAAGTAGCAACCAAGGCTGGTGCATGCCTGGACAAATCTCTGAACTGGACTGCATACTCTGATACAGTTATAGCACCTTGGCGCAACTACTCAAACTCTGTGTGTCATGCATCCCTAAGACTCTAGGAAACAAACTCCCTCATAAATATCTCTGAGAACTGATCCCAGGTGAGTGAAGCTGCCTCGGCCGGTCTACCCAACTCATACGCTTGCCACCACTGATAAGACGCTCCCTTAAGCTGGAACATAGTGAAATCAACCCTACTTGGCTCCACAATACCCATAGTACGAAGGATACAATGGCACTCCTCGATAAAACCCTGGCCATCCTCTGAAGCCAACCCATTGAAAGTAGGATGGTGGTACTTCTGTACCTCTCGAGCATAAGCTACTCCCCTCAGAAGTTGCTTCCCTAACCTCAGGTTGAACTGGGATAACCGTCTACACTGGTATGACCTCTGGAACCTAGTCAAACTAGACCCGATGCTCTGGGGTGCGAGCGGTGGAAGTCTTTGCTCCTCCCCTGATCTTAGATGTGGCAGGAGCAAGTGGAATCAACCCCGCCTGAGTTAGAGTGCCAAACATGCTCAAAAACTGGGCGAGGGTCTCATGAAATACATGGCTAGTAACAGGCATCTCAGGTGCTTCCTCTCCAACTGGAGCTACTGGTGGCTCCTATGTAGCATCTCGGGTCGGTGCTCTGGCGGCAGCACGTGCCCGTCCTCAGCCTCTGCCCCGGCCCCGGCTTCTCACGTCTCTAGCATGGGGCGCGTGTGTCTGATCATCGGCTCCAGTTGTGCATGTCCTTACCATCTGTGAGAGTATAGAAAGTATGAGATTTAAAATTTTGAAGTCAAAAAATTGGCACGATAAGAAATCAAAGAATTGAAACTTTTCCTAACAGTTATATAGCCTCCCAAAGATAAGTATAAATGTCTCTGTACCGATCCGCAAGACTCTGCTAAACTTGCTTGTGACCCATAACACCTATGAACCTAGAGCTCTGATACCAACTTGTCCAACCCCAATTTTCCTCTGAATGATGTCATGACGACACCTAGTCTCTAAAACTAGATAAGCCTAACAATATGCAGAATATAACTGAAATAACAATTAAAGACTCAAATCCAACAGCTAGTATAAAGAAGATCTCCACAATTCAGTATATGCATAATTACCCAAAACCTGACGAAATACAAGTCACAAGTTCTATGAATTAATACCGATCATCTCGATACATTATTGTCTAATAAAGGATAAGGAAATAAATAATCTAGGAAGAGGGGGACTCCGAGGCCTGCGGACGCTGGCAGGTATACCTTTGAAGTCTCCACGCACGGACTTAAATCACTAATGCCTGGACTAGTAGGAGGTACCTGGATTTGCACAAGAAGATGTGCAAAAGCGTAGCATTAATACACCACAACGGTACCAATAAGTGCCAAGCCTAACCTCGGTAGAGTAGTGACGAGGTCAGGTCAAGGCCGTACTAGAATAAATAAAAAGACTGAACAAGTGTAAGGCCGTGTAATAATGACAGCAATGAAATTGAACAACAGATAGCATATCAAGATTAGCTACACGGAACTAAATAATTAGTGCAGCACGGAGAAACAAATAAAAATATGCTAAGGAATTAACAACCAAAGACAAGTCCAACAACGGAGAGATGCCATTAAGAGTCGCTACCTTGGTACCGCCTCGTAGTCTCAAATCACAAGAATAAGTCACAATCTTTCCTTATATCACCGTGGGAGCCTTTACATTTATTTTTGAAAATTATTTTCCCGAAATAGCATCCCGAGTTTTAGCCCACCTTATCACACTGCATGGCTTCTAATAGTTTCCCTACTAGCTACGCGTATCAAGCCCACCTTATCTCACTGCATGCATTCCAACTTCAAACCCTTATACCACCGCATGCGTATCAATATCACAATGTACCACAAATTAAACCTCAAGTGCCCAATATCACAACTTGCTAGAGAAACCAAACAATAACAGTATTTTCACAGTAAAGAGCCCATCGCTCAAACACAATGTACACAAGAGTCTCAACAATAACAACCGGAATGAACAACTCAACAGAATGGTATTTCACAACTTAACACTTTGCCTCAATGTGAATCACGACCTTTATATCTCAATATCAATTTCAACAACAAGATATTCCACAATTTAACCTCTTCAAGTAAGGAGTTCAATGATCAAATAATGAATGCGGGATAAATGAAATAAGAACTTCAATTAAACATGTAGGGAAATTAGCATGTATGAGAATAAGACAAGTAGACATGTGAAAATAGACTAGAAATGATAACTATAACATGTTAAGGGAACTCATTTACGGCATGAAAAGAATCTACATAGCTAAAACCAGAAATTTTCACATTTAGCTCATGTACTCACTCGTCATCTTGCGTACATGGCTTTCACATGCCACAATTATCATAATTAACATACATCCTAAGTGGGTAATTTCCCTCACACAAGGTTAGGCAAGTCACTTACCTCAAATCATGCTAACTCAATCCACTAGTAGGCCTTTCCCTCGATTATCCAACTCAGAATGGCTCGAATCTAGCCAAAACAACTTCATACTATCAATATAAACTATAGGAAACTAATTGCAATAATAAAGTTACGATCTTTGCAAAGAAATAAAAAGTCAACTCAAAAAGTCAACTCCTGCTCGCGTCTCGTAACCCAACAAAATTTATAAAATCCGAACATCCATTCGATAACGAGTACAACTATACAAGAATTATGCAAATTCGACCGCGGATCGTCTTTCAAAACTCAAAACTTTAGTATCGCCGGTTTCTACTATTTTTCCCCAAATTTCCAACTCAAATCCCTAAGTAGATGATAAAATAGATTCGTGTAATTTAACCAAAACCGAGTTAGGAATTCTTACCCCAATAATCTCTCTGAAAATCTCCTAAAAATTTGCCTCACACCGAGCTCTCTAAGTCCAAATTATGAAATATGAGATAGAACCCTTGTTTTGAAATTTAAGTTCTGCTGCCAGAGATTTACACATCGCGATTGCGGAAATACATTCATGGTCGCGTAACACAAATTCTGCCCAGCTCTAAATTACTTTTCACGATCGCGCCAAACCAATCACGAGTACGATGAACCAGTTGCCTCTCCTTCGCGACCCCATCCCAGGCCACGCGATCGCATAACACAAATTTCCCCCAGTGCCAACCTACTCTTTGTGATCGCGTTAATCCACTCGCGATTGCGCATATGGAAATCGGAAGCACCAGATTCAGCAATGTTCAAGATTCTAAAATGCGCCGAACATGATACGAATTACACCCGAGCCCCCGAGCCCCTTACCCTCCCCCCCTCACCCACCTCAACCAAATATACCAACAAGTCCTAAAATATCATACGAACATGCTCGAAGCGTCAAATCACATCAAATGACAATAAAATCATGAATCGCGCATCGATTCAAGCCTAAGGAACTTATGAACTTCCGAATTCCAAAACCAATGTCGATTCATACCAAAACAACTCCGATCGACTTCAAATTTTGCGCATAAGTCATAATTGACATTACAGACATATTCCAACTTCTAGAATCGCGATCCAATCCCGATATCAATAAAGTCAAATCTCGGTTAAACTTTCCAAACTTCTGAATCTTCAACTTTCCAACTTTTGCCAAATCACGCTGAAACGACCTACGGACCTCCAAATCAACATATGGACCAGCTCCTAAGTCCAAAATCACCATACGGAGCTATTGGAACCGTCAAAACTCTATTTTGGAGCCTTCTACACAAAAGTCAAACTATGGTCAACTCTTTCAACTTAAAGCTTCAATTTAGGGACTATGTGTCCCATTTCATTCCGAAACTCACCTGAAACCAAAACCAAACACCCCGGCAAGTCACATAATCATAATATAGCATAGAGGAGGCAATAAATAGGGGATCGAGGCTAAATTACTCAAAACAGCTAGCCGGGTTGTTACAAGCGGTTGTGGAGTTAAAGAGCTTAGCATTGAAGACGTACCAGTTCTCTAGATACAAGCTACTAATTGTTAGTAGTAGTTTAGGATTTTAATTTTGTTTGTGTAAAACTTGACGCATATAATGTATTTATTATTCATATCAGTTTGTACTCTTATTTATAGTCGCTCGTGACTTGTGCTACCAGTCCTTGGGATAGTTGTATTAACTCTTTTGACTATTTTATTTATTATCTCTATTGATTTCTTATCATTGTAGCGACTTATATTGTTGGGCTTACCTAGCGAGTTGAGCTAGATGCCATCACGACTTAAAGAGATGGGCCGTGACACAATTCTTTTCCAATCATATATTTTTTGACCAATCAGTTTCTGTCGAAAATATTTAATTTTCTATCGATTTGGTGGTTAATTGTTTTTTTCTTGTAGTGGTACTTCATTAGCTAGCGCATAAGACAAAGTCCGAAGGGAAGCTTTATGGATATGGTTGGAGACTAAAAGTGTGTTTGTAGCTTACACTAGGGTTATTAGGGACATATGTAATAGAGCTAAGACCCGGTTAGGACAGTAGGAGAAGATTCGAAATACTTTTCAATTGTGATAGGGTTGCACTAGGGATCAATTCTTTACCCGTTTTTATTTTCCTTGTCGATGGACGCACTGACACGGCACATTCAAGGGGGTGTGCCATGATGTATGTCATTGCAGATGACATAGTTCTGATTAACGAGACGTATATGGTGTTAATGAGAGGCTAGATGTTTAGAGACAGACCTTCGAGTTTAAAGGTTTCAAGTTGAGCAGGACAAGATAAAATACTTAGAGTGAAATTTAGAGACGTTGCCCAGGAAGCAGACATGGACATGTGGTTTGATACACAAGTCATCCCCAAGAGAAGAAGTTTCAAGTACCTTAGATCAAAAACCCATAAAGAGGAGATTGATAAGGATGTCATATATTGTATCAAAGTACGGTAGATGAAATGGAGGCTCGCGTATGGTGTCTTGTGTGATAAGAATATTTCACTAAAACTTAAGGATAAGTTTAGATCGATTATATTGTATGGGATAGAATATTGACCAATTAGGAACTCCCATGTCATGACCCAAATTTGTAGGGCCGCGACGGGCACCCGGTGCCTAACTCAACTGAGTACCAACGTAACGTATCCTTCTTATCATACTATTATAGGTAAATGAATCGGAAAGGATGTCTTGAGATAAATATAATTAAACATAAGATAATACTCGACATGGGATGACCCAACATGATATAGAAGCTTATGCATGCGACATACGGGCTAATAAGGCCGACATGATCATTTGTATACTCAAAACATAGGTCGAGAAGGCCATACAAGTATCCATATACATGACATCTATCTACAAGCCTCTAAGAGTACATAAATGTCATAAAGTTCGAGATATAGCCCTGCCATACCAATCAGTACATGTCCAAATCATACTTACCAATTAGGCAACTCCGGATCAAGTGGAGTGCACCAACACCTTCCGCTAAGCTGATGGCCTACTAGGAGGACTCTTAACCTGTCTATCGGGACTTGCGGGCATAAAACGCAGCGTCCCCGGGAAAAAGGGATGTCAGTACAAATAAAGTACCGAGTATGTAAGGCATGGTAGTAGTATATAAAAGACATAAAAGAAACATGGAGTATAGAACTCAACCTGTAATTCTGAATAGCTCTGTGAATCATGAAAAATTTATAATGTCATGCATGTGCGTATAAATGTCATACCATGCATAGGTATATGTGTACATAACATCATCAAGCCTCTAAGGGTATCCCATCATATCATCTCAGCCACTGTGGGCGAAATCATCAACGTATACCAGCTTATCAGGTAGTGGTGCGTATATAACTCCATAACCTTTCCTCATACCCTATATAAATATAATATACACATATATAACGCCATCTGGTCATGGGTTAATGTACGTGTATAAATGAATGCAATGGATAATGAAGTAAGTCAGTAAGATCTCTCGGAATGTCATAAAATCAATATGCGTTTGGTTAATATCATGAAATAAACTTTATCAACTTACGTATTTTCTGAGACCCATGAATAGACGATAGAATAATAGGACACATGGGAAATCAAGAACATAAGCACCCCTAGTACTTCTAAGAATAGAATCATTTGTGAAATGCGTGCTTGCTCGTTTTGTTGCATCAAATGGATCATGCCAAAAGGAAAGAAGGGATAGCCTTAACACACCTTTGCAATCTTCTCTCCAATCGTCAACCAAGCTCAATATGATCTTCTTATGTCTACAATGAGTAACCCGACTTCGTCGTCATCATATAAGCATTGTAACTCTTATATTTCAAAACCAATATTCTACAAGAAAACGGACAGCACCTCTCATATTTTTACTACATCCCATAAGTTAATAAAAGTCACCAAACAGCCCAAATAACAACAATATGATGCACAATAAGCGGCAGGCTCGATTTACAATTAACAATAAGCGGCAGGCTCGATTACTTCAACAACCATTTTGAGCGGCATGCTCGATTTACAATTAACAAAATATAATTTAATCCAATTCCTTTTTCATGAATCTGCCTACAGCTTATATAACATCATACTTATGATAACCATATCATTTTCATCCCAAAACATCATAAGAGTAATCTTCAAAAATAGTCCACACACCTAGCACCTTAACCTTTATTGTCAACCTCTTGTTTTTCAAGTTATCTTCTTCAATCCACTAAATTAGCACATAGATAAGATTAACAACAACAGCCACAACATAATCAAACTATTTATAATGATTTTCAGCCACAACAAACCATATATATAGCCTCAAAAATGCCCACAAAAAAAAAGATAACGATTCCTTATGCCATGTCAATTACTATCTTGAAGAGTTTAACTCAAACAACTCAAAAAACATATGATTAACCTTAAGCACAACCAAGAACATAATTTACATATCTTAGGAAGTAGATACAACTTGAAATCCCTAGCTGGTGTAGCTCACAACAACCCTCAATCATACCACAACACTATAAAGACTCTCTTTTTCACTTAGGCTAACTTTGATGTTTGATTATGGTATATTTCTTTGGAATTTGTTTGGAGCCTTTGGGGAACTGTTTGAGAGGGTTTGGAGAGTGTGCGGCTAGAAGGAGGACGAAAAATGTGCAAATATCATCCCAAAAACGAGATAAGAATAAGTGAAGGTCGGGCCCCGGCCAAGTGGGTCCTATAGGGGCTGCTTACGCAGTCTCGCGAAAACGCAAATATCTCTCTACACCGAAGTCGTATTGACAAACAGTTTGCGGAGTTAGAAACTAGATACATGGGTCTTGAATCCCATATAAATTTCTCCATATGACTCTCAATATATTTGTAGAAAACGGCCTCTCAACCTGGCCTATAAACCTGCCAGTTACTCCGAAGTGCGACGACATGACTTGGCGACCCTACTTTAAAAATCCATATTTCTGTACCCCGATATCATATGAATAATTGGTTTGGACCATTGGAAACAAGGTTCAAATACTTTAATGTTTGTATGATATATGTCCCAAAATGATATCATAAATCTTACAAATTAATTTCTCAAAACTACTCATTACAAGGTAAATCTTAGCTCACTTTTTTCCGCAACTTAATTTCGATTTTTCCCAAACATTATATTTCATATAAAAACATTATATATAGTCATATCATGACTTTAAACCCATTTAAATCATGATTAACAAGTCTCATATTTATCTTAACTTACTTAAGACTTCGGTAAACCTTTCTTATCCTTGTAGAAGGATTTCGTCCTTTTTGAGCTTACATTAGATAATCTGATAATGACAATGACGTCTGAAGTACAGGGTGTAACAACATGTCCCCTTAGAAACATTTGTCCCCGAAGGATAACTGTTAAAGGCTTGCAAAAATGAGACGTAACATCATTAAATCACTTTATGTACTTTCAAAGAGGATTTCATTTTCAAGCTTACATCAATTGACTTACGACGTACTTTCACATACAAAAACATGGGGTATAACATCATTACCCCCTTTGGAACATTTGTCCTCAAATGTTGACTGATGCGCTTATCATTCTCATAAGTTATGGCTCTTATGAATACTTTAATATTGTCTTTTGCCATCTAGGCAACTGTTCTATGAATAAATCCAAAGGCCGGGGCATTCCCACCTTTAGGCCTCTTTCTCATGCCACAACTTGTGGTCAGAATTCTTCCAATCTCGTTACTATTGATGCCTTCTATCATGCAGTCTGTATGACTTTATCCTTGTATGTGCTCCTATGCGACTCTTCTCTCATTTTCCTCCATCTTTTAGCTAATCTCTAGGCCTCAATTTGTGAACATATATAGGACTACGACAAGTTGTCTCTCTGGGAATCGGTAGGTATACTGAAATTCTTCGCTTGGTACTTTGTTGAATGTACCACTATTTCTATATTTTGTTTCCTAGCCTTGGTTATATGTCCTTATGGCATTAGTGCATCTAGGTAGGTCATAGTGTACTATAACACTTACTTCAGTTTATTATTACCGAGGTCTGCTACTCAACTCCAGGTTACTCTCTCACTGCTTATCCCATATGTATAAATCTAAATCCTTTAATTCTTCCTTATTACTGTTCATATAAATAATGACATCATAACCTCCTCTTATACTTTGGAATTTTTATCCATCTATTGTTGATTCACCGTAATATTGATCTATATCTACCACTGATAACTTGAGACCTCTTACGTAATACATTGTCACTGGGGCTCACGTCTCATCGGGGAACATCTAAAGTGATTTTCCTGATCCACCTAGGGGTTATACTATACTTCAATAATCGTATTTCATAGCATCTCGGCATGATTCATCATATATGTGTATTCTAATCCCATGCAATTCATGAAATCCCTTTTCTTAAAATCTTTACTCATTCAAAAGCCTAAACGTCATCCTCTTATCTATCACCATTACACTCTTATTCTACTACCAGGGCAACATTTCATCTCTTCTAATTGCTCATATTCTTAGACTTCTCTGAGTTCCTTTAGACTCTACCGAGCTTCTTATAACTTATGGAAACCACCAGCTCTCTTGTTTTGATAGGCTTAATCTCGAGGCCTTACTTGTTCTTGTCTACCTAAAACCTTATTGCTCTATCATACTTTAGCTTGTGTCCTACACATATCTATTTATACTACTCGCAATCTTTCTTTAAATTGCTAGCACCATAGATTTCCTTTCGTGCCTTCTCAGTTGTCTTTAAATGTAAGCAATTACATTTTCTGGTCTTTCTGCCACTTGTTGCATGAATACTTGGCTTATCTTGTTGCCCACGAATACTAGAATTTTCTGTAACTCATATGATCTCAAATATTACCTTTGATTTTTACTTCCCATTCATTAGCAATGATGGTGCCACTTTCTTATGGAGTTTATACAATGTTGTAGTGATATTGTTGTTACAAGACCATTTCTTCTTTATGTCACTATGCTTAAGTTGAAGCCTTCTTCCTTATTTCCTCAGCTAGTCTTTCTTTGCAGTACTTAAGGGAGACCCTTTGACTCCTATAAAGCTGCAAGCTTATTACATCGTATACCCGAAAGAATTTTTGATGTTCTTACTTGCCTATAATTATCCTTAGTTATTTACCTCCCCGCCCTTGTGCTTGTAGGGTTGCTTCTGAACTGAAATTTTTGTCTGTCTTCTCAGTGGCACCGTCTATTATTTTGGTAACACTTATACGGTACCTTTAACAACCCCAACTCATATATGAATATTTCTCAAGGATCACGATGTCATCATATTTTCGAGATTGAATTCCCTATGTTGGGTTTCACTATGTTTATCTTGCACAAGCTACCGATTTATCTGTATCTTCTTGTGTAACCATAACTAGACTCTTCGTGAATCAACTAAAACTACTTGTTGGTCTATTCTCATATCTATATTTTGCATAACCCCTCTTGGGTTATGTCCTTTGTCTTAACTTACCTCTCGTACTGGCTCCTTATGTATCGAGTGTTCATTCCCACCTATTTATCAGGTATCATCTGGTGCAGAACCCTTAATGCCTCTCCCCGGCGTCATGCTTGCATAATATTCTAGAGTCGTATCATATCGGTAGGATCTGAATAAATGCAATCTCATTCCTTTCACCTTTTTACCGCATTTTTTCTTTACTATTCCATAGTTACCTCTTCATCTTTGGCGTCTTTTCACATCTTTACTGACATCCTACCCGCTTTGCGGTAACCCTTTTGTACCACGGATAACTAAAGTTCTTACGCACAAGGGTGACACCTAGTGTAACTGGCACACTTAGTCCCTTAAGCCTAACTTTGCTCACAGTGCTTGCTTTAGAAAAGCGTCTTCCTAAATGACCTTTAAAGGTTATTCTTCTGTTGTCCATTCTATTATCTCCGAAACGTGATCTCTAACATTCTCATGATGCCAGCTAGTGTCAAATCGTTCGGTCCCTAATACATATTCATCTTATCTTGTTCACCAGCTCATACTAATTTCTATTACTCTGGGATCTAATATTTCCTTCTGGTAATCACGTTGGAGTCACCAACTTATTTATCGAAAGAAGGATATGACTTTATCGCTTATACTCTTCTATTGTTTCAAGGCATGTCTCATCTTGTCTTTTCCTTCACTTGATTATATACTCTGTCATTATGTCATAATTTGATTTACTGTTATCACCCATATATCACATCTAACTCATGATGCTTCATTTACTCTCTTCTTATTCTCCGGATAATATTTTTGTCTATCACTTTATTCTGAAAACTTCAACAAAACGTTCTTTCACTTTTAGCTCCCCTTGCTTCATCTCACTGGCTCTTAAGAATTCCTAGCATTCTCCTTTTTCTTTCCTTTTTCTTATTTATCCCTTCTAGGATTCCAATGCCTATCTTCTAAAAATTTTGAACATTCTAGTATCCATATCTGACTGTACCATTCTAGAGTTCACCATTTGGGTGTCTCACAAACATATCTATTACCACATTTACAATATCTTCGGAAATATTAGCTAATGATAACAATCCATTCACCATTTTTGTATTACTCTAACCCCAGCTGAATCGTGATATCATATCCTTCTCTTACACTATATCTGCTAGCTCCCATAGGGCATAACTAAGATGAGTGTGGCCAATTGTATATAACTCTATTACTGTTAAAAGTGTCACGACCCAAAATCTCACCACAAGCGTCCTGATGGTACCTAGTCTCTAAGACTAGGTAAGCCGATTTCAATTACCGTTTGAAGCCATTTATTTTAATTGAATAAGTAATCAAACTAACAGTGGAACAAATATGATATACAACCTCCCAAGACTGGTAGTATTGAGTCACGAAGTCTAACTGAATACATGGTATGATCACGAGGACCGAATATGTAATATTGTTTGATTACAAATTAACAATACAATGAAATGAAAAGACCCCAAAGGACTGCGACGATCAAGCAGCTTTACCTTGAATCCTTACGATCCCAATGTAACTCTGCTCAAGTCCGATATCTCCAATACCTGGCTCTGCAAAAAAATATGCAGAAGTATAGTATGAGTACACCACGGTCGGTACCCAGTAAGTATCAAGACTAACCTCAATAGAGTAGAGACGAGATACAGTCAAGACACTCACTAGTCTAATACCCTATGCAATATAGCAGTATACAATAGTACTGGACAATAACCTGCAATGATAACAACAACTCAACCAGTGATATAACAATAAGGCAACAAGAACATCATAATTATTGCTCAGGTGAATAAGGAACACAAGTACAATCAATAAGTCAAGTCCTTCAAATATAAATCCTTCACATATTATTCTTTATGTTAAATATCTTTCGAATATGCTTCTTTTGAATAATTATCTTTCGAATATACTTCTTTCAAATAAATATATTTTCAAGTAAAAGTCACCATGTGACACCTCATTTCAAATCATAAAAATTACGGGTCTCAGCCCACTTTCATATTTTTCACGACACCTCGTACCCATATTTCTATCACCATCACACGGACAACTCACGTGTCAATAATAAAATAATCATATTTTTCCCCGGCACCTCATGCCCATATTAATTTCATAACTGTACGGACAAATCACGTACCAAAATATCAATGTATATAAGATCGGCAAGATCAATTTATTTTCAATAAAGTAAGGTTAAAATATTTAAATCAAGTAAGAAATCAACAAAAGGATAAGTTTATTTTAGAAATCGTTTAAGAGAGGAAAAATGACATTTCCTTTAAAATAAAGCATCAGATAAACTATTGATTTGGATATAAAATTTATTAAATTAAACATACTGGAAATTTTCTTTTTTTTAAAGCAACTCAATCATCAAAGACAAGTACAATCCAAAAATACAAATCCTCAAAGTCTCGTACGAAAAAGTCAAGGTCAACACAATACATCAAGAAATACAAAACACTTAATATTAAGTCAAATAATACATCACGGAAAACACGAGAATTTACAAATTACGGAAAAACAAAATAACCAAGGGCAAGTGCAAACATAGTCCCGAAGTAAGTGCTCAACAGGGGATCTCCCGAGGTACTGCCTCGTAGTCCCAAAATAAATATGCAACAACAATAATGCCCCCAGGCCATCACAAATCAATCCCTGACCTGCCCACCTTGTCTCGCCACGTGTGCAATAGTAAAGTAAATGCCTGCCTTGTCTATATATATATATATATATATATATATATATATATATATATATATATATATATATATATATATATATATATATATATATATATATATATATATATATATATATATATATATATATATATATATATATATATATATATATATATATATATATATATATATATATATATATATATATATATATATATATGCCGCATGTGTATAAATCAATAGTAATAATAGCACGGCAGAAACCTCGTGCAAACACCCGAACATAACTCCCACAATATAATGTGTCAATATCACATCTCATAAACTGCACCTCAAGTGCTCAAATATTACAACATAGCATAGATTGCACATCAAATGCTCAATTATTACAACTTATCACAGATTGCACATCAAGTGCTCAAATATCATAACTTGCCACAAAAATCAACAATACCTTGTTTTTCACAATAAGGAGCACATGGCTCGACCATAATGTGCACAAAAAAATCTTAACAAAATATCCGAAAGTGAACAACTCAACAAAATAATATTTCACATTAAAATCAAAGTGGCAATCACACCAAATCATCATGTAAAACCAATTTCAACAAACAAGGATCTAGGCATGACAAATACAGGATTTAATGAGTGCCAATAATTTCCAATTTAATACATAAGGGCGTCTAAGGATTTTTAATCAATGAAATTTGCACATATACACCAAGTACGTACTCGTCACCTCGCGTACATAGTTTTCAATTACACAAATTGCACATAAGACTCAATGCCTAAGGGGTAATTCCCCCACTCGAGGTTAAGCAAGACACTTACTTTTTAGAAGTTATGCCGATATTCCAAAATTGCCTTCTTGCTTGAATTGGCTTTCGGACAGCTCAAATCTATTCAAATCAGTTGAATACCTTTATTAAAATTCATCGGAAACAATTCTGGATAATAAAACGTCGACTTAGAAATTTATTCCAAAAAGTCAACAAAAGTCAACGCAGGGCCCACCCCTCAGAACCCGACATAATTTTCATGAAATCCGAACACCCATTCCAATACGAGTTCAACCATACCAATTTAATCGAATTCCAATAACAAATCGTCCTTCAAACCTTAAATTTGTGGTTTATGAAGTTTCTACAATTTTTCCCAAATTTTCATCTCAAAATACTAATTAAATGGTGAAAAACCAAATCCGAGTTAGAATCACTTATTCCAATGCATTTCTTGAAAAACCCTCAAAAACTAGCCACAAATCGAGCTCCCTAGGTCCAAAATGTGAAATAATACCCTAAACTCCGTGTATATAGTGCACCCTCTGAACTCTCCCACGAGGTACACTAAATTCCAAGCGTGGCCGCGCCCCAGGTCCCGCCGAGAAATTCTTGGGGCTGCACTGCACTGCACTGCACTACGGACCTGCTCTTGCACTAATAACACTGAAAAGAGGTCGTCTTGACCTGATATTGACCATGGCCAAACTCCCAAATTTCTTAACTTTACTAATCTCTCAACCTTTATGTTTTGCGCTGAAACGTATCAAATCAATCCGGAATGACTTCAAATTTTGCACACAAGTCATAAATGACATAATGAAGGTATTTCCATTTCCGGAATTGAAATCTGACCTCGTTATCAAAAATTCACCCTTCGGTCAGACTTTTTCTAAAATCTTATATTTTCCAACTTTTGCCAAAATGTGTCAAATTGTCCTACAGACTTCCAAATCCAAATCTGAACATACGCCTAAGTCCGAAAGCAACATATGAAGCTATTTCCATCCTCGAAGCTCTATTCGGGGGTTGTTTACTCAAAAGTCAACTTCTCCGGTCAACTCTTTCCATTTAAACTTCTAAATAAGAATTTCTCTTTTAATTAAATTTCGAATCTTTAGTAAATCAAACTCGACCACACACGCGGGTCATAATACATATTGCGAAGCTGTTCGAGACCTTAAGCCACTGAACGGGGCGTTAATTCTTAAAACGAAAAGTCGGGTCGTTACATTCTCCACCTCTTAAACAAACGTTCATCCTCGAATGTTCTAAGAATTATTCTGAGATTACCAAATTGATGATTTTACTTTTACACATATACTCACGGTTGATCCCACGTTATCGCATTTTAGATAAGCCTGATAACACTATCTCATTTGAGATTATTTCTTTTATTCATATTTGTAAAGTTTAAGACCAATTTCTTACACTCCAAATATTTTCAAAAGGCCTGATTTTTCACAACAACGCACGGTATTAGTCTCAACTGGCTATAGCAACTCGTGCCTACACACACATCAACTTTCTTGATAGTGTTGAAGTAGTTCGAAATTATTCCGGGGTGTTACATTCTCCCCCGCTTAGGATCATTCGCCCCCAAACACATAACATAACTTATCTCTTCTTTTGCAAATCTCAATCCCCCAAATTTTACTAACTCCCAAATTTTTTTCAGAAATTTTGGAAGAGTCTCCCCTGTATTTGGGCCTATTCACCTGCTAATGTAACACCAAAACAACTCCTAATAACACATCCACAACCCAACAAAATACCATAAGGTATATATCAATAACACCAATCTCGACATCACAAGCACTGCATTATCATAATGATATCAGGACATGAAACACATCATACGTATGCTCATCACTACATCTCTAGTATTAAAAGTTGTTCATAATTAATTCTAACATCATCAATTAATATCATATTATCCACCACCTCATTTTGAATTTTCACAACACTGGCAACAGAATGTGAGGCATGAAGACCTCATGATTATTTACTCGAATTAATGAGTCTTGTTTAACGCTACCTGGGCACTCATCTCATAGGTTAAAACTTAATAATTACAACACAATTATGGCACAGAAATACATAAAAGAATTATCATTTAAGCCTATCAGGCATGACTCTCTATTAGTACTATAGTACAATTTAAACTTCACACACGGAGAATTTAAGACTCATAAATATTTCACCACAAGGATCTCGTCCTCATATAACTTCCACCACGACTTGTAGCCCGATTTAAATATTTCACATCATATATAAAATGCGAGGATCTCGTCCTCAACTCCAAATCACAAGTATTTTGCACATTGTACCAACTGAAATTTCAATTTCTTTTCTTCCTTCTTTTCAATATATTTCATAAACAGCTTTCACAACACATAATGAACCCTCATACTGGTAGGGCGTATAATTCATAAAAATTGGAATCAATTATTCCTAAACACATTAAACCCACTGTAAGGAATAATAAAAATTACTTTTGGACTTATAGCCCTCAATGGTGTACAAAAATAAATGACAGACACAGGCTCACACCTTCAAATCTCCCAACAGGGATAAACATATAAGTGGGTCACAAATTTATGAAGCTCACCCACAAGTGGAGCATAATAAGAGGACTCACCTCAATATTCAGAACCGAATTAAATTAAGGAAAATATCCTTTTATAATAAAAATCAGGATCGTACATGTAACGACACCATTTGGTATATTGACCTCAGCCAAATCATAGTGATTAAATCAACGGTCGGGCCTCTACCTCTTACGCGCCCACTACCCGCCTGTCCTCCACCTCTAGCTGACAGTGCACGCGGAGTATCAACTAGAATAAAGCTTGTAGCTGGAGTGTTCTGATGAAATCCACCCCTCCCACGTCTGGGACAATCTCTCATGATATGCCTAGTATCACCACACTCATAAAAACCCCTCTGAGGTCGCGGCTGCTCGTACTGAGTCTGTGCCGGATACCTGGAATAACCATTATAAGAATCTCGTGTCGGTGGTGCACTATAAACTTGAGTACTCCGAGTAATCTGATATGCGGGCTGAGCTGACCGACAGCTCGAGCCTCCGCAATAATGGGTTCGAGCTGAAGAGTAAAATCCACTAAACCCTCCAGATCTTCGAGACCTTTTGGCCTCCTTAGACTCCCTTTCCTCGCCTAAAACACCCTCAATCTTTCTTGCAATCTCCACTACTTGTTGGAATGGATTATCAGTTTGCAATTCTCGAGCCATGCATATTTTAATATCATATTCGAGCCCCTCAATGAATCTGTGGACCCGCTCTCTGATTGTAGGAACCAAGATAGGTGCATGACGGGCTAACTCACTGAACCTGATAGCATATTTTGACATCGTCATAGTGCCCTGACGCAACCGTTTAAACTCTGTGCGCCATGCATCTCGGAGTGTCTGGGAAACAAACTCTTTCAAGAACATTTCCAAAAATTAAGCCCAAGTTGGTGGTATTGCATCTGCTGGTCTACCTACTCCATAAATTTTCCACCACTGACATGCTGCGCCTGATAGTTTAAATATAGTAAAGGCAACTCCGCTCACTTCCACAATACCCATGGTGTGGAGAATACGGTGACAATTTTCTAGAAATCCTTGGGCATCCTCTGTAGCTGTGCCACTGAATGTAGGTGGACTATAACTCTTAAATTTCTCAAGTCTCTTTTGTTCTTCTTCTGATGCCTCTGGCCTGACCTCAGGATGAATCGGAATAACAGGTTGTACTGGTACTACACCCGAAACCTGACCAACGTGAACCTGTTGCTCGGAAGTTGTGGTAGGAGTCTGAGTTACCCCTCCAATCTACAAAATATTTGGTGCAACAGAGATCAATCCTGCACGGTTTAATGCACCAAACATACTCAGGAAATGTGCCAAAGTCTCCTGAAGTTCGGGGGTAACAACAGGTGCTTTTGGTACCTATCCCCCAACTAGAGTTACTGGCGGCTCCTCTACCTCGGCCCAGGCCTCTTCCAGCCCTAGTAGTATGTGCGAATTCCTGCTCAGCTGACACGGTAGCACGTGTCCTCACCATTAGTGAGAGAATAGAGATACAAAAGCTCAAATTACAAATTCAACAAATTCCGAACGACGGGAATGAAAGAAGTGGAAATTTCCTAATAGTTTTGTAGCATCTCGAAGATAAGTACAGACGTCTCCATACTGATCTGCAAGACTCTACTAGACTCGTTCGTGACTCGTAAAACCTATGAACCTAGAGCTCTGATACCAACTTGTCACGACCCAAAATTCCACCACAGGTGTCGTGATGGCACCTAGTCTCTAAGACTAGCTTAGCCGATTTCAATTACCTTTTGAAGCCATTTTTTTAATTGAATAAGTAATCAAAACTAACAGCGGAACAATATGATATACAACCTCCCAAGACTAGTAGTACTGAGTCACGAACTCTAACTGAATACATGGAATGATCATGAGGACCGAATATGCAATACTATTTGATTATAAATTAACAGTACAATGAAATGAAAAGACCCCAAGGGACTGCGACGACCAAGCAGCTCTACCCTGAAAACTTACGATCCCGATGTAACTCTGCTCAAGTCAAATATCTCCAATACCTGGCTCTGCACAAAAATGTGCAGAAGTGTAGTATGAGTATACCACAGTCGGTACCCAGTAAGTATCAAGATTAACCTTGGTGGAGTAGTGACGAGGTACAGTCAAGATACTCACTAGTCTAATACCCTGTGCAATATAACAGTATACAATAGTACTGGAAAATAACTAGCAATGATAACAACAACTCAACCAGTGATATAACAACAACGCAACAAGAACATCATAATTATTGATCAGGCGAATAAGGAACACAGGTACAATAAATAAGTCAAGTCCTTCAAACATAAATCCTTCACATATTATTCTTTAAGATAAATATCTTTCGAATATACTTCTTTTGAATAATTATCTTTCGAATATACTTCTTTCAAATAAATATATTTTCAAGTAAAAGTCATCATGTGACACCTCATTTCAAATCATAAAAATTACGAGTCTCAGCCCACATTCATATTTTTCATGACATCCCGTGCCCATATTTCTATCACTATCACATGGACAACTCACGTGTCAATAATAAAATTATCATATTTTTCCCCGGCACCTCATGCCCATATTATTTTCATAACTGTAAGGACAACTCACGTACCAAAATATCAATGTATATAAGATCGGCAAGATCAATTTATTTTCAATAAAGTAAGGTTAAAATATTTAAATCAAGTAAGAAATCAACAAAAGGATAAGTTTATTTTAGAAATCGTTTGAGAGAGGAAAAATGACATTTCCTTTAAAATAAAGCATCAGATAAACTACTGATTTGGATATAAAATTTATTAAATTAAACATACTGGAAATTTTCTTTTTTTTAAAACAACTCAATCATCAAAGACAAGTACAATCCAAAAATACAAATCCTCAAAGTCTCGTACGAAAAAGTCAAGGTCAACACAATACATCAAGAAATACAAAACACTTAATATTAAGTCAAAAAATACATCACGGAAAACACAAGAATTTACAAATTACGGAAAAACAAAATAACCAAGGGCAAGTGCAAACATAGTCCCGAAGTAAGTGCTCAACAGGGGATCTCCCGAAATAAATATGCAACAACAATAATGCCCCCAGACCATCACAAATCAATCCCCGACATAGCCCCCCAGTCTCGCCACGTGTGCAATAGTAAAGTAAACTCCCGCCTTGTCACGCCACCCGTGCATAATAATGTTCCCACCTTGTCTCGCCACCTTGTGTGTATATATATATATATATATATATATATATATATAGCCCGACTTGTCACGCCGCATGTGCATAAATCAATAGTAATAATAGCACGGCAAAAACCTCGTACAAACACCCGAACATAACTCCCACAATATAATGTGCCAATATCACATCTCATAAACTGCACCTCAAGTGCTCAAATATTACAACATAGCATAGATTGCACATCAAATGCTCAATTATTACAACTTATCAGAGATTGCACATCAAGTGATCAAATATCACAACTTGCCACAAAAATCAACAACACCTTATTTTCCACAATAAGGAGCCGATGGCTCGACCATAATGTGCACAAAAAAATCTTAACAAAATATCCGGAAGTGAACAACTCAACAAAATAATATTTCTCATAAAAATCAAGGTGGCAATCACACCAAATCATCATGTAAAACTAATTTCAACAAACAAGGATCTAGGCATGATAAATAGAGGATTTAATGAGTGCCAATAATTTCCAATTTAATACATAAGGACGTCTAAGGATTTTTAATCAATGAAATTTTCACATATAAACCAAGTACGTACTCGTCACCTCGCGTACATACTTTTCAATTACACAAATTGCACATAAGACTCAATGCCTAAGGGGTAATTCTCCTACTCGAGGTTTAAGCAAGACACTTACTTTTTAGAAGTTATGCCGATATTCCAAAATCGCCTTCTTGCTTGAATTGGCTTACGGACAGCTCAAATCTATTCAAATCAATTGTATAACTTCATTAAAATTCATCGAAAATAATTCCGGATAATAAAACGTCGACTTAGAAATTTATTCCAAAAAGTCAACAAAAGTCTACGCGGGGCTCGCCCCTCAGAACCCGACATGATTTTCATAAAATCCGAATACCCATTCCGATACAAGTTCAACTATACCAATTTTATCGAATTCCAATAATGAATCGACTTCCAAACCTTATATTAGTGGTTTATGAAGTTTCTACAATTTTTCCCAAATTTCCATCTCAAAGTACTAATTAAATGGTGAAATCAGTGATATATTCATGTATATTAACCAAATCCGAGTTAGAATCACTTACCCCGATGCATTTCTTGAAAAACCCTCAAACAATCGCCACAAACCGAGATCCCTAGGTCCAAAATGTGAAATAATGCCCTAAACTCCGTTTATATAGTGCACCCTCTAAACTCCCCTACGAGTATGCGAAATTCCAAGCGCGGCCACGCCCCAGGTCCAACCGAGAAATTCTTGGGGCTGCACTGCTAGATTTTGGTACTTTCACCATAACTTTCTCTAAGTATGTCCAAATGATGACTTCTTTACCTTTATGGAAACTAGACACGAAGGGCTACAAATTTTCTTTTTGAAGCATCTCAAAATTCCTTGTAGATCAAACGATATAGGCTTCCAAAGTCGAACCAGCGGATCTGCAGAACCTCCTGGAGCGCGGCCGCGGATTGAATTGCACGGTCCACGAAATCTTGAGCGCGGCCGCGAAATTCTGCTGCTGTCTGCGCTCTTATGTGCGGTCTGCGCCCCTCCTTCGCCTCAGCGCCAAAAAATGCGTGGTCCGTGCCCCCAAAAGTGCCAGAACAATATCAGAGTGCTGAAATGTCCCGACTCGCTCAAAACTCACCCCGAAACTCATCCGGAACCTTCCGGACACAAACCATATATGAATTTCAATCATAAAACACGCTACGGACCTGCTAGTGCACTAAAAACACTGAAAAGAGGTCGTCTTGACCTGATATTGACCATGGACAAATTCCCAAATTTCTTAACTTTACTAATCTCTCAACTTCTATGTTTTGCGCCGAAACGTATCAAATCAATCCAGAATGACTTCAAATTTTGCACACAAGTCATAAATGACATAATGTAGGTATTCCCATTTCTAAAATCGAAATCCGACCTAGTTATCAAAAATTCACCCTTCGGTCGGACTTTTTCCAAAGTCTTATATTTTCCAACTTTTGCCAAAATATGTCGAATTGTCCTACAGACATCCAAATCCAAATTCGAGCATACGCCTAAGTCCGAAATCAACATATGAAGCTATTGTCGTCCTCAAAATTCTATTCCGGGGTCGTTTGTTCAAAAGTCAACTTCTCCGGTCAACTCTTTCTATTTAAGCTTCTAAATAAGAATTGCTCTTTTAATTAAATTTTGAATCTTCAGTAAATAAAACTCGACCACACCCGCGGGTCATAATGCATATTGCGAAGCTGTTCGAGACCTTAAGCCACTGAACGGGGTGTTAATTCTTAAAATGACAAGTCGGGTCGTTACAGAAAGTACCTCATAATTCTTGTATTTCTTTGTCTGAATTGCAAATACTGATTATCTCCATTAACTAGGTACCTCGTGCCCTTCTTCATCTTGCTTCTCTTACTTGCCAAAACTTGTATCGACCTTCTGATTCTCTTATTTCTTTTTACTATATGGGTGGATAGATATTCTTGCCTTAGGGATCCTTATCAAGAATTTTACATATCTTAGTACACACATGATCTGCTGAAGACCTCACAACATGATCTACTGAAGACCTCACATTTACTCATCATAAGCATGATGTAAAATCAAGTTCCTCTGACTCAACTCTTCCACAACCACATCCAATCTCTTACCAACTGTCTTTCTGGATGTAGGTATTGTTGTATTACAAATAAAATAAAACTTAGGAGTTTGAATTTTTACAACTGAGCTCTACCACACGATATAGAGTAAGAAGAAAGAGTGACAGTCCTAAATGCCTTGTAGCCTCCTTCTTATAAGTGTGGTGCACAACACACCCATAAACAAGACTCTACTAGACACGGCTTGTAGAGTCCCTAGGATAAAACTGCTCTGATACCACTTTTGTCACGACCCAAACTGTAGGGCCGCGACGGGCACCCGGTGCCTAACTCAACTGAGTACCAACGTAACGTATCCTTCTTATCATACTATCATGGGTAAATAAATCGGAAAGGCTGTCATGAGATAACTAGAATTAAACATAAGAGAATACTCGACATGGGATGACCTAACATGATATATAAGCTTATGCATGAGACATATGGGCCTATAAGGCCGACATGATGATTTGTATACTCAAAACATAGGCCGAGAAGGCCATACAAGTATCCATATACATGAAATATGCCTACAAGCCTCTATAAGTACATAAATGTCATAAAGTTTGAGATATGGCCCCGCCATACCAATCAATACATGTCCAAATCATACTGATCAGATATATAACTGCGGATCAAATGGAGTATACCAACACCTTCCGTTGAGCTGATAGCCTACTGGGAGGACTCTCAACCTATCTATCGGGACCTGCGGGCATGAAACGCAGCGTCCCCGGGCAAAAGGGACGTCAGTAAAAATAAAGTACCGAGTATGTAAGGCATGATAGTAGTATATAAAAGACATGAAAGAAACATGGAGTAAAGAACTCAACCTGTAATTCTGAATAGATCTATGAATTATGAAAAATTTATAATATCATGCATGTGCGTATAAATGCCATACCATGCAGAGGTATATGCGTACATAACATCATCAAGCCTCTGAGGGTATCCCGCCATATCATCTCAACCACTGTGGGCGAAATCATCAACATATATCAGCTGATCAGGTGGTGGTGCGTATATAATGCCATAACCTTTTCCCATATCCCATATACATATAATATACGCGTATATAACGCCATCTGGCCATGGGTCAATGTACATGTATAAATGAATGCAATACATAATGAAGTAAGTCAGTAAGATCTCTCGGAATGTCATAAGATCAATATGGCTTCGGTTAATATCATGAAATAAACTTTATCAACCTACGTATTTTCTGAGACCCATGAACAGACCATAGAATAATAGGACATATGGGGAATCAAGAACATAGGCACCCCTAGTACTTCTAATAATAGAATCACTTGTGAAAGTTGAGTACTTGCTCGTTTTATTGCATCATATGGATCATGCCAAAAGGAAAGAAGGGATAGCCTTAACATACCTTTGCAATCTTCTCTCCAATCGTCAACCAAGCTCAATATGATCTTTTTACGTCTATAATGAGTAACCCGACTTTCTCGTCATCATATAAGCATTGTAACTCTCATATTTCAAAACCAATATTCTACAAGAAAATGGACAGCACCTCCCCTGTTTTTACTACATCCCATAAGTTACTAAAAGTCATCAAACATACCAAACAACAACGATATAATTCACAATAAGCTCTCTGATTACTTCAACAACCATTTTGAGCGGCAGGCTCGATTTACAATTAACAAAATATAATTTAATCCAATTCCTTTTCCATGAATCTTTCCATGAATCTACCTACAACTTATATAACATCATACTTATGCTTACCATATCATTTTCATCCCAAAAAATCATAAGAATAATCTTCAAAAATAGTCCACATGCCTAGCACCTTAACCTTTATCGTCAACCTCTTATTTTTCAGGTTATCTTCTTTAATCCACTGAATTAGCACATATATAAGTTTAACAACAACAGACACAACACAATCAAACTATTTGTAACAATTTTCAGCCACAACAAACCATATATATAGCCTTAATACAGCCCACAAAAAAGTATAATGATTCCTTATGCCATGTCAATTACTATCTTGAAGATTTTAACTCAAACAATTCAAACAGCACATGATTAACCTTAAGCACAACCAAGAAAATAATTTACATACCTTAGGCAGTAGATACAACTTCAAATACCTAGCATGTGTAGCTCACAACAACCCTCAATCACACCACAACACTATAGAGACTCTCTTCTTCACTTAGGCTAACTGTGATGTTTGATTATGGTGTATTCTTTGGTATTTGTTTGGAGCCTTTGGGGAACTGTTTTGGAGGGTTTGGAGAATGTGTGAGTCTAGAAGGATGATGAAAAATGATCAAATTTCATCCCAAAAACGAGATAAGAATAAGTGAACGTCGGGCCCCGACCAAGTAGATCCCATAGGGGCTTCCTATGCAGTCTCGTGGAAACGCAAATATCTCTCTACACCGTTGTCGTATTGATGAACGGTTTGTGGATTTAGAAACTAGATACATGGAGATTTAATTCCATATAAAGGTATCCTTGTAAATCTCAATATATTGGGAGAAAATAGACTCGCAACCTGGCCTATAAACCTGGCAGTTTCTTCGAAGTACGGCAACGTGACTTGGCGACCCTACTTTAAAAATCCATATTTCTCTACCCTGATATCGTATGAATAATTGGTTTGGACCACTGGAAACTAGGTTCAAATACCTTCATTTTTGTATGAAATATGTCCCAAAATGATATCATAAAGCTTATGAATTAATTTCTCAAAACGGCTCATTAAAAGGTAAATCTTAGCTCGATTTTTTCCGCAACTTAAATCCGATTTTTCCCAAACTTTATATTTTATATCCAAACATCATATATAGTCAAATCATGATTTTAAACTCATTTAAATGATTATTAACGTGTCTCATATTCATCTTAACTTACTTAAGACTTCGATAAACCTTTCTTATCCTTGTAGAAGGATTTCGTCCTTTTTGCGCTTACATTATATAATCCTATAATGACAGTGACGTCTGAAGTACGGGGTGTAATAAGCTGTCCCCTTAGAAATATTTTGTAATGACCCAGGCGGTCGTTTTGAGAATTTAAGTCCCGTACGGCGGCATAAGGACCTGAGCAACTTTGTATTATGTTTATTGATTGCGTGCGTGGTTGAATTCAGTTACCGGATTCGGAGTTAATTGGGACACTTAGTTCCTAAAATGGAATCTTAAGTCTTAGGATTTTGACCGTAGTAAGAACTATGTGAAGATGACTCCAGAATGGAGTTCTGTCGGTTCTGTTGGGTGATTTTGGATTTAGGAGCGCGTACGGACTGTGAATCTTAGGTCTGTAGCTGATTTAGGCTTGAAATAGCGAAATTCAAATTTTTGGAGATATGGACCGAAAGTGGACTTTTTGATATCTGGGTCAGAATGTGATTCCGAGAGTTGGAACAGCTCTGTTATGTTATTTGGGACTTGCCTGCAAAATTTGACGTCATTCCGGGTTGATTTGATAGGTTTCGGCACGGGTTTTAGAAGTTGAAAGATTTGAAAATTTATAAGTTCGATTCATGGTGCGATTCGTAGTTTTGACATTGTTTGATGTGATTTGAGACCTTGAGCGAGTCCGTATTAGGGTATGGAACTTGTTGGTATGCTTGGACGAGGTCCCGAGGACCTCGGGTGAGTTTCGGGTGCTTAACAGATCAAAAGATGGATTTGAGTTGTTGCTGAAGTCTTTAGGCATCTGTCATTTTTTCACCTGCGGTGGAGAGACCGCAGGTGCATGATCGCACCTGCGGAGAAGCAAGCGTAGAAGCAGAAAAATGGAGGAGTGCCAGGGGTCGCAGGTGCGAGGTGAATTCTGCATCTACGATGCCCGCAAATGCGTTAGGGTCATCCCAGGTGGGAAAGGTCTGCAGAAGCGGAAGGGATTTCCGCAGGCGCGCACGCGCAGGTGCGGCCCTTTCATCGCAGGTGCGAAGGCAGAGGTGGTAAGTGATTTGTGCAGATGCGCACTTTTTTCCACATAAGCGCACCCACAGGTGCGAGCCCAGGCTCTGCAGGTGCGGAAATACCTGGGCAGTGGTTAAAATCGAAGGGCTTCGCAATTTTTGTCATTTTTGGACTTTGCAACTCGGTTTAGGGCGATTTGTGAGAGCATTTTCGAGAGATTTCTTGAGATAAGTCCCTTGTACTTATTTTTGATCAATAATCATGCTTCCCCATGTATTTTCCCACCTAGTTAGTGTGTATTTAAGGAGGAAATTGGAAGTTGGAGGCTAGGGATTTGGGAGTTTCAATTGTAGATATGGAGGACCATTTGGTGTCGGATTTTAGTAAATTTGATATGGTTAGACTCGTGAGTGAATAGGATTTTGTGTTTTGTTACTTTTACCCGATTCCGAGACGTGGGCCTGGGTCGACATTTTAGGATGGATTTCGAAATTTTTACTAAAATCTTGATTTTATTAATTTGATTAGCCTAATATAGTTGTATTTATGATATGTAATTGTTTTGGCTAGATTTGGGCCATTTGGAGTCAGATATTTGTGGGAAAGGCATTGTAACCGATTGTTTGAGCTTGGTTCGAGGTAAGTATCTTGCCTAACCTTGTGTGGGGGATTTTCCCCTTAGGATTTGAGTCTTCTATGTTGATTATAGTCCATGTACGTGAGGTGACGAGTGCGTGCTCGGACTTATTTGTGAAAAGTTGGCCCTTTAGGATTCTTAGGTCCTTATATTCATCGAGTATGAAGTTGTTCTTTATATGATTAAGTTCTTATTTACTAGTTTCACCTCTACATGCTTTAATTAAAATTAATTGCTTTAGGATTCACTCTTATTTGACTTAACTGAATATTTTACCTCATTTATTGTCATGCTATCTTTTGATAACTGCTTATCTTCGTTTGGAATTATTATTATCTCATTCTATAATTTGTTCAGTCTTAATTGAGGTTATGATTATCTTTCCGCTGCTTATCCTTAATTGAATTGTTGAATATCCTTCGAAATTTTCTCAACCTTAAAAGAAGTTTTAGATATCCTACATCTTAGTCGACTTCTTTTATTTGGATTTATTTGACTCGTGTTAGCTTCCCTGTTGCTAAAAAGTATATTGTGGGATCGTTGCTACATATTAGTTTTTCCTTGTTGAGCTGATCTCTTTACGCCTAGCATTATTTACTGTAGTTATATCTTTTGAATTGGTTCTACCATTTCTTGTGATTTAAAGTTCTTGAATTGATTACTTGTCGTACTTTGTATTATTGCCATTGTTTCTGTTGTACTTGTTCTGTTGATGCACGAGGTTTCTACCGTGCGGTCGTTGTTATGGGGTTGCACGAGGTTTCTGCCGCGCTATTGTTGCTATTGATAATTGCACATGCGTCTTATATATATATATATATATATATATATTTATATATATATATATATATATATATATATATATATATATATATATATATATATATATATATATATGTGTGTGTGTGTGTGTGTGTGTGTGTGGGTTGCGCATGTGGCGAGATAAGGTGGGAACCTTGTTATGCACGTATGGCGAGACAAGGCGGGCATTTATGTTACTATTGCACACGTGGCGAGGCAAGGTGGGCTATGTCAGGGATTGATTTGCTATGACTTGTGGCCTGGGGGCACTCTTGTTGTTGATATTTGTGTAGTGGTATACGTACCTGTGTAAGCTTTATCTTGTGAAAGTTGTGAGACAATATTCTACGTGTTGTCCGTTCTTTTATTTTTCCTTATGCTTATTTGCTAATATGGATTATCGTAGGACATTTGCACAAGCATACACGTAGTTAAGCACTCTTATCGAATAAGAGGTGTTCTTGATTTTGTTGAGCATAGATGCGCACCCTTGTTTACTTGCCTTCTATGTGAGAATGGCTCTATTGGCACGTTAGTCGTCAGTGATTTTTTGTGAGTTGTGATTTTTCCGAGGTTCAGTACCTCGTGGAGTTGTTGGCTAAAACTCGATGTAAAAGTGGTTGTAGTTGCTGGGTTATTACTTGTCCTTGTTGTATTTGTGATTTCGGATTTAGGTTGTCTTCCATTCACTTTGTCTGTGTCAGTTTCATGATATTCCGATGATACTTGTTGTTTCCTTCCTTAATGCCATTACTGTATTGTGAGCCATATTGCATAGTCCTTATGTAGACATCATACTCCTGTTGTTCATATTCTTGTACTCATTTAGTTTATTAGACCAGTGGGTGTCTTGACTGTTCCTCGTCACTACTCCACCAAGGTTAGTCTTGATACTTACTGGGCACCGTTGTGGTGTGCTCATGCTACTCTTCTGCACATTTTTTGTGAAGATCCAGGTATTTGTTCGTTAGCTAGCTGTGTGGACTGTTGCTGCGGAGACTCAAGGTAAACCTGCCGCTGCGTTCGCAGGCTTCGGAGTCACCTTCAAGTTTTTGTTTTGCACTGTTTATTCTTATTTCTGGACATTTGTATTTAGAAGTTTTCTAGCAAACACTCTGTAGAGCTTATGACTTGCACTACCGGTTTTGGGAATTGTAAGAGATTTCAATTTTATTTGTTAGATGTTATTTAAATAATGTTGTTTCAATTAATGTTAGGCTTACCTAGTCCTTAAGACGAGGTGCCATCACGATACCAAGCGGAGGGAAAAATTGGGTCGTGATAAGTTGGTGTCAGAGCTCTAGGTTCATAGGTGCTACGAGTCATAAGCGAGTTTAGTAGAGTCTTGCAAAACTGCACGGAGACGTCTGTACTTATCTTCGAGAAGCTACAGAACTATTAGCACAATCTCACTTCTTTCATTCCTATCGTGCGAGCTTATTAATCTCGGAGTTTGAACTTTTATCATTCTATTCTGTCACAGATGGCGAGGACACGAGCTACAGTTATAGACGACGCTGCTCCCGAAGCAAGTATTGCTAGAGGCAGAGGCCGACGAGGAATAAGTGTGGTAGCCAGAGCACCTACCAGAGAAGCAGTTGAGGAGCCGCCAGTAGTTCCAGTTGGGGAGCAGGTACAGGAGGCGCCTGTTGTTACCCCCGGACTTCAGGAGACCTTAGCACAATTCCTTAACATGTTTGGTACATTGTCGCAGGCGGGGTTGATTCCGGTTGCACCAGCTATTTCACAGACCGGGGGAGGAACTCAGACTCCCGCCGCCCACACCCCAAAGCAGCGAGTTCATATTGGTTAGGTTCCAGGTGTCATAGCGACACAGCCTGTGGTTCCAGTTCAGCCCGTGGTTAGGGCAGCAGCATCTGAGGAAGAGCAGCTTAGACTTGCAAAGTTCAAGAAATATGACCCTCCTACATTCAGTGGTTTGGCTTCGGAGAGTTCACAGGGTTTTCTGGAGGAGTGTCACCGCATTCTCCGTACTATGAGTATTGTGGAGACGAGCGGGGTTGCTTTTACTACGTTCTAGCCCAGGGGAGCGACTTATCAGTGGTGGCGGGCATATGAGTTGGGTATCCCAGCCGAGTTAGCTTTACTTATATGGGTTCAGTTTTCAGAGATGTTCCTGAGAGAGTTTGTACCTCAATCCCTTCGAGATGCATGGCGCGCGGAGTTTGAGCAGTCGCACCAGGGCACTTATGTCAGTGACAGAGTATGCCGTGAGATTCAGTGATTTGGCCAGGCATGCACCTACTTTGGTCGCCACAGTTAGAGAGCGTGTCCAAAGATTTATTGAGGGAATCAGGCATGATATTTGGTTCAACATGGCCGGGAGTTAGAGTCAGATGTTTCATTTCAGCAGGTGGTAGGTATCGCTCGCCGTGTAGAGGGCATATGGGATCAGGAGAGAGAGGGCATGCGGGGCCATGAGAGAGAGTACAGGCGAGATTAGGAGAGAGAGGACAGGGAGGTGAGGAGGCCTCGTAGACCGGAGAGATCTACTGGTCCTTATTTTGGAGGCAAGGTACGACATGGTAGAGGTTTTGTGGGTCAACCAGTTCAGTTTGCACTTCAGGCTTCGAACAATGTTTCAGGTGCTCATGGGTCTCATAGTACCCGTACCGAACAGTTACCATAGCCATGTCAGGAGAGAGGTTTCTTCGAGTGTGTAGATACCAACCACAGGGTGAGAGATTATCCTAGACTCCGGACATGTGTGTCACAGTGGAGTATTCAGGAGAGTAGAGGGCGCCCAAGAGGGGAAGGCCCGGCCTGTTGATGTGTTTCATATAGTAGGCTTGAGGCCGTTGCGCCAGATGATGCCATACAGGTATGTTTTTGATTTGTTACAGAGGGGCACCATTCATATTTTTGTTTCAGTTCTGCTTATTAAGGTGAGTCCCCTATTTGTTGTTCCACCTATGGGTGAGTTCATGACTTAGTATTATGTTTAGGTGTTTCCTCCTGTTGGGAGATTCTACGAGTGATAGCCATGTCTATAGTTGTTTTAATTCATTATTGAAAGCTACGAGACTAAAAGTGAATTCATATTGTCTATTATGGCAGGTTTGATGTGATTCCTGAGTAATTTGGTTACGAATTGTAATTTGATACTTTACCGGGGTGAAAGACCAGTAAGTGTTGTGATTTTATTGTCAGAAATGAGTTAGTGGAAGATTTCCATTGGTATGATGTGTATTCGACTTGTGATTCAGAGTTGAGGGTGAGACCCTCGCGACTCCATGTGATTTGATATGTTTGAGCCGGGCTGCTTGCCGCGGTGGAAGGTTATACCAGGATGAGATCCTTATGATTTGTTCATGTACTTTGATTTTTCCTTTTGAATTGATTCGTAGTGTGATACTGTTAGAGAGTTGTGCCTGTCGGGCTCGTTTGATATTTCCCTTATGTGTTTCTCTTTACATATTCAGTCATTTTCATTCTGTGCTTCTCGAGTTTTTGCTTGCGGGGTGTGTGCCCGATGGTGTTAGTTGTGACTTGTTGATTCGGGTGTATAGTTAAGAGTTCTTCGTGTTTCTTGCATCGTTGTCAGTGTTGTGGAGGTTTGAATAGGGTTCTAATGGATATGAGGCTAATTGCCGGTGATGGTTTTGATTACGGGCAGCTATTGTGATCAGAAATGTTATTATGGGCCTATGTGTGGTATGTCTTGTTGTGCGGCCGTACTTTATGGGTGTAGGCATGAGCTATTACAGCTGGTTGAGACTAATACCGGTTATGGATTTAGAATCGGGTCTTTTGAAGATAAATGGAAGGTGAGAATTTTTACTCTAAGGCTTATCGGTGTTGATAGAAAGGATAAATTACAGTTGGGATGGTGTCGTTAGGCTTATATGGATTGGGTTGACGTGGGGGGCCCCGCGGGTGTATGTTGGATATGTACTTTCAGTGATTTGAAGACTTTGAGGCGATTCTTAGCAAGTTCGAGGACGAACGTTTGTTTAAGAGGGGAATGATGTAATGACCCGGCCGGTCATTTTGAGAATTTAAGTCTCGTACGGCGGCATAAGGACCTGAGCAGCTTCGTATTATGTGTATTGACTGCGTGCGTGGTTGAATTCAGTTACCGGATGATTCGGAGTGATTTGGGACACTTAGTCCCAAAAACGGAAGCTTAAGTCTTAGGATTTTGACTGTAGTCAGAACTATGTGAAGACGACTCCGGAATGGAGTTATGTCGGTTCCGTTAGCTCCGTTGAGTGATTTTGGACTTAGGAGCATGTCCGAACTGTGAATCTGAGGTTTGTAGCTGATTTAGGCTTGAAATGGCGAAAGTCGAATTTTTGGAGATATGGACCGGAAGTGGACTTTTTGATATCGGGGTCGGAATGCGATTCCGAGAGTTGGAACAGCTCTGTTATGTTATTTGGGACCTACCTGCAAAATTTGACGTCATTCCGGGTTGATTGATAGGTTTCGGCACGGGATTTAGAAGTTGGAAGATTTGAAAATTTATAAGTTCGATTCATTGTGAAATTCGTAGTTTCGACATTGTTTGATGTGATTTGAGACCTCGAGCGAGTCCGTATTAGGGTATGGAACTTGTTGGTATACTTGGACGAGGTCCCGAGGGCCTTGGGTGAGTTTCGGGTGCTTAACAGATCAAATATTGGATTTGAGTTGCTGCTGAAGTCTTCAGGCATCACTCATTTTTGCACATGTGGTGGAGAGACCACAGGTGCGTGATCGCACGTGCGAAGAGGCAAGCGCAGAAGCAAAAAAATGGAGGAGTGCCAGGGGTCGCAAGTGCGAGGTGAATTCCGCATCTGTGATGCCCGCAGATGCGTTAGGGTCATCGCAAGTGCGCAAGGTCCGCAGAAGCGGAAGGGATCTCCGCAGGTGCGGCCCTTTCATCGTTGGTGCGAAGGCAGAGGGGGTAAGTGATTTGCGCAGATGCGCACTTTTGCCGCACAAGAGCACCCGCAGGTGCGAGCCTAGGCTCCGCAGGTGCGGAAATACCTGGGCAGTGGTTAAAATCGAAGGGCTTCGCGATTTTTGTCATTTTTGGACTTTGCAACTCGGTTTAGGGCAATGTTTTAGAGCATTTTCGAGAGATTTCTTGAGGTAAGTCCCTTGTTCTTATTTTTGATCGATAATCATGTTTCCCAATGTATTTTCCCACCTAGTCAATGTGTATTTAAGGTGGAAAGTTGGAGGCTAGGGATTTGGGAGTTTGAATTGTGGATTTGGTGGACCATTTGCTGTCGGATTTTAGTAAATTTGATATGGTTAGACTCATGAGTGAATAGGTTTTCGTATTTTGTGACTTTTACCTGATTCTGAGACGTGGACCCGGGTCAACTTTTTAGGATGGATTTCGGAATTTTTATTAAAATCTTGATTTCATTAATTTGATTAGCCTAATATAGTTGTATTTATGATATGTAATTCTTTTGGCTAGATTTGGGCCATTTGGCGTCGGATATTCGTGGGAAAGGCATTGTGACCGATTGTTTGAGCTTGGTTCGAGGTAAGTATCTTGCCTAACCTTATGTGGGGGATTTTTCCCTTAGGATTTAAGTCTTCTATGTTGATTGTAGTCCATGTACGCGAGGTGACGAGTGCGTGCTCGGACTTATTTGTGAAAAGTTGTCCCTTTAGGATTCTTAGGTCCTTATATTCACCGAGTATGAAGTTGTTCTTGATATGATTAAGTTCCTATTTACTAGTTTCACCTCTACATGCTTTAATTAGTATTAATTGCTTCAGGATTCACTCTTAGTTGACTTAACTGAAGATTTTACCTCCTCTATTGTCATGCTATCTTTTCATAACTGCTTATCTTTATTTGAAATTATTATTACCTCATCCTATAATTTGTTCAGTCTTAATTTGGGTTATGATTATCTTTCCGTTGCTTATCCTTAATTGAATTGTTAAATATCCTTCAAACTTTTCTCAACCTTAAAAGGAGTTTAAGATATCCTACATCTTAGTCGACTTATTTTATTTGGATTTATTTGACTCGTGTTAGCTTCCCTATTGTTTAAATGTATATTGTGGGATCGTTGCTACATATTAGTTTTCCCTTGTCGAGCTAATCTCTTTACGCCTAGCATTCTTTACCGTGGTTATTTCATGCGAATTGGTTCTACCGTTTCTTGTGATTTAAAGTTCTTGAATTGATTTACTTGTCGTACTTTTTATTATTGCCATTGTTAGTGTTGTACTTGTTGTGGTGATGCACGAGGTTTCTACCGTGCGATTGTTATTATTGTGATGCACGAGGTTTCTGCCGTGCAGTCGTTGTTATGGGGTTGCACGAGATTTCTGTCGTGCTATTGTTGCTATTAATAATTACACATGCGGCGTGACAAGGCGATATATATATATATATAGGTGGGGGGGTTGCGCATGTGGCAAGACAAGGTGGGAACATTGTTATGCACGTGTGGCAAGACAAGGCGGGCATTTATGTTACTATTGCACATGTGGCGAGACAAGGTGGGCTATATCAGAGATTGATTTGTGATGACTTATGGCATGGGGGCACTCTTGTTGTTGATATTTGTGTAGTGGTATACGTACATGTGTGAGCTTTATCTTTTGAAAGCTGTGAGACAATATTCTATGTGTTGTCCGTTCATTTATTTTTCCTAATGCTTATTTGCTGATATGGACTATAGTAGGACACTTGCACAAGCATACACGTAGTTAAGCACTCTTATCGGATAAGAAGTGTTCTTGATTTTGTTGAGCATAGATTCTCACCCTTGTTTACTTGCCTTCTATGTGAGAATGGCTCTATTGGCACGTGAGTTGTCAGTGCAGTTTTGAGGTGTTATGAGGGCACAGGATGCCAAGTGTTAGGTCTCAGGTATTGAGACCAGTGAGTTGTGATTTGTCCGAGGTTCGGTACCTCGTAGAGTTGTTGGCTAAAACCTGATGTAAAAGCGGTTGTAGTTGTTGGGTTATTACTTGTCCTTGCTGTATTTGTAATTTCGAATTTAGGTTATATTCCATTCACTTTGTCTGTGTCATTTTCATGATATTCCACTGATACTTGTTGTTTCCTTCCTTAATGCCATTACTGTATTGTGAGCCATATTGCATAGTCCTTATGTAGATATCATACTCATGTTGTTCATATACTTGTACCCCGTTTAGTTTATTAGACCAGTGGGTGTCTTGATTGTTCCTCATCACTACTCCACCGAGGTTAGTCTTGATACTTTCTGGGTACCGTTGTGGTGTACTCATGCTACTCTTCTGCACTTCTTTTGTGCAGATCCAGGTATTTGTTCGTTAGCTAGTTGTGTGGACTGTTGCTGCGGAGACTCAAGGTAAACCTGCCGCTGCGTTCGCAGGCTTCGGAGTCACCTTCAAGTTTTCGTTTTGCACTGTTTATTCTTATTTCTGGACAGTTGTATTTAAATGTTTTCTAGCCAACACTCTGTAGAGCTTATGACTTGTACTACCGGTTTTGGAAATTGTAAGAGATTTCAATTTAATTTGTTAGATGTTTTTTAAATAATGTTGTTTCAATTAATGTTAGGCTTACCTAGTCCCTAAGACGAGGTACCATCACGATACCAAATGGAGGAAAAAATTGGGTCGTGACACATTTGTCCCCGAATGATAACTCTTAAAAGCTTGCGAAAATGGGGCGTAACATCATTAAATCACTTTATATACTTTCAAAGAGGATTTCATTTTCAAGTTTACATCAATTGACTTACGACGTACTTTCACGTACTAAAACATGGGGTGTAACATCCCAGGTCCAGAAGATGAAAGTAGATCAAATGAGGTTGTTGGGATGGATGTGCAAGCATACCAGGTTAGATAAGACTAGCAATGAACATATTCGAGAAAGGGTAGGAATGGATAAATGCAAAAATGAATCATTTCAGGAATTTAAATCTTTTCCAAACTTGCTACAAATGCATCAAAACTCATATGAGTCCCTCGGGTACCTTCCAAACCATCCTACCAATTTAAAATATCCTATATGAACTTGTCGAAAGGATCAAAATACAAATAAAAGTGTTGCAATACACAATCAACTCTCAAGTCATATTTATAAACCTTAACTTCCAATTTCCATGCAATAGTATCGAATCACACCCGAACCCCTCGGCTCCTAATCTGAACATATGTAAAAGTTTAAAATTTATCATACTAACATATAGGAACTTTCAAATCATGATTCCGAATCTGTTTACTCAAAATATTGATTTTGATCAACTCTCTTAACTTAAGGCCTCTAGTTAGGAACTAAGTATTTCAATATTTTTGAACCTCTGAGGACCCCAACCAACCATAATCGCAAGTCACAAATCACCATATGAACCTAGAGGAAGTCTCAAATCAAAGAACATGATGTTAGAACTCAAAATGAACTGATTGTGTCCTTACACATGAGAAGAATTAGCCTTAGCAAAAAGAACTGGATTATCCCCAAACAGAAGATATGATAAAGTTGTACCAGTCCTACTAATAGTAATAGGTTGCCAAAGTCCTTATGCCATCCGGGTCAGGTGCTTGTAACGTCGTAAGTCAATTGATGTAAAATACCCCCGCCTTTTAAAACATTGCTTGTAAGTAGCATATAATAGATTGTTTGACTAGTTTTAAATGGGGATGGGGCATATATATCCCCATTTAAAACTAGTCAAGCAATCTATTATATGCTACTTACAAGCAATGTTTTAAAAGGCGGAGGCGTTTTACTTGATATGGGGAGAGGCGTAAGCCTGGAGGAGGGGAGGACGTAAGCCCCAAGGATCTTTAAAAACTTTAATTTATAAATTAATAAAATAACATAATAACACAAAAAAATATAAAATAGAAATTAAAAAGAAATTAAAGGAACTCATAGAAAAAATAATATCTAGCATGATTCTTACGTATAACTAATGCATACAAATCACGTATAACGTCTTTAACTTTCAAATAATTAAAAACTTATAATTTCTTTAAAAAATGATCAAACTCCAAGCACAAATCTAATTCGATAATTGAAGCATAAATAAGATACCGTAATTTATATATCTAAATTAATAGTAATAAATTGCACGTATTTTTTTTTATAAGAAATGATGAAATAGTAGAAAATAAAGTATATTATAAGTAAGTCGTCATTTTTAATGTTTTCCTTTTTTTCCATTCAGTCCTACTAAAGATAGCTTCACTATATTGTTTTTATATTAAACTATTTATCGTAGATATTAACTTAACCGTAATTATTTTTTAGACTTTGTAATTTCGAGTTCACAACTATTGAAGTCACCTATACATCATAAACCAAACCTATAAACATATTAGGACGAGTAAAAATTGCTATCTTAACTATGTTTACAAATAACAAGACTACATTCGAAAATAATATAATTATAGCAATAATAACTTTAATGTACTTTAAAGAAATTATCGAACTTTTACATGTTAAAGCACAAATCCAATGAGATAAGTAAAGCATAAATAAGCTACTGAAATTTTTATATAGAAATTATACTAATAAATCGTATGTATTTTTGTAAGAAATTTAAGGATGAAATAATAGGAAAAATATGTATTGTAAATAAATTGTCATTTTTTTTCCTTGTATTTTGTAACGACCCGATCGGTCGTTTTGAGAGTATTAGCCCCGTAGCCCTAATTATCGCTCTCTTTACTTCATCATGTGGTTATGTAGCTTACCGAGAGGATTTGTCTTTGGTTTCAAAGTGAAATAGGACACATAGTCCCTAAAATGGAAGTTTAAGTTCTAGGAATCGACCGTAGTTTGAATATTTTGAAGATGACTCCAGAATGGAGTTTCGGCGGTTCTCACAGCTCCGTAGGGTAATTTTTGTCTTGGGAGCGTGTTCAGATATCGAATTGGAGATCCGTAGGTCATTTTAGCGTCAATTGGCGAAAGTTAGAAAATTGAATGACTTTTGGAAAGTTTGACCGCTAGTGAACTTTTTTAAGATATCAAATTAATAAAAGTGTATAACAAGGAGGGACAAATGAACTATGACAAGACCAATAACAAGTGAAGATATAAATTCGCAATACTATATCTCATTATTAGAGTTATGCTCAATCTTCATATTTCTATCGATGAATAGAACTTTTATCATTAATTTGTTAAAGAATTTTGAAGGTCAACGATATTAATTAGGAAATTCGACACGTGATTTGCGTTAGAACTGTTAGGCGAGCCCCGAACGTTGGGCGTTAGGCGTGTTTAGGGTGCACGGTCGGGCGCTTGGGGCGTAAGCCTCACAGAACTAAGCCCTATACATGAGTCCCAGGGCGTTTTGCAAGTGCCCCGCCCAGGAGCGAGCCCCAGGCGAGTCACAAAAATGCCTTTTAAAACACTGCTTGTAACGACTTAAAGATTTATTAGCCTTTTTAATTTCGGCATCAGTTAAACGATGATTAATAATATGATCAACTTCCGTTGTGAGAATATTTAAGGAGTTAGTATTAGGATTAAATTTGATGTTACAACCTATAAGATCAGTTGTGTATATTTTATGGAAGTTTGTCCACAATAATATCTCTAATAGTTGAGATGTCAGAAGTTTAATTACCCATAATGTCACAAAGATTCAAAATTCTATTTTTTGTGAAATTTTTGTTATATACACTTTATTATAAATTATTTTACTTAGTTTAACTGAAGTTTTCTAATTAGCAAAAAATTTTAGGTTTATATATAAAATTTTGGTATAAATATCTTAATTAGTGACTTCAATTAAGAAATTCAGTTGCACTATTTTTCTTTTTTCCCTTTTCTTTCTCTATTCTTGTGCCGCCTCCCTTCTATTCCCCTAACCCCGGTCATCTTCTTCGCAGAAATCGACGTCAAAGTTTTTAACCAAGCCCTAGGAAAACATATTCAATCGCCTCCAAATATTAAGGGATCCTTACTTATCACTAATTTGTTTATAATTTATTATTTATATATAAAAATATAATTAAGTGATAACCTTGCTTGTGGGGTAATAAGTTTATAACCTAGTATAGCTAGGTAAAACTCTTTTCTTTTATTACATTGTATAATAGAATATAATTATTTATTTTTATATTTGCATCTCCAGCATTAATCTATTAAACATGCGACTTAAACATCCAGAAGCCCTTTTTATTTTTTGAAAAATTGTATAAGTAGCAATACAGAATCTTCGAAATTATAGTGATAAGAGGTCTTACGGTTGGGATCTGTACCTGAGATCCCTTTAATTCTAGCAAGGATCTCTTTCTTTTTATGGAAAATATAATGTGAGATTTAATTTACACAAATAGGCTAATTTCGCACCATTATTTAATTTTTGACCTCGTTTAAAAAGTTGTGTGAAAATAGCGCACTAGAAGTTGAGAGTTTAATTTTTGGCGGATCGCCAGAAATTTATGGATCACCAAAATTTAGTATGAAAATCTTGTAAAAATTTCACGGGGCACCCTATTTGGTCGTCCCCATTTAACCTATACCCATATTTTTAAAATTTTTTAACTTGTACCCTAATTTTGACAACTTCAAACGCCTCATCTTCTTCCTCCTGACCTATGCGCTCCTTTCTTCCTCTTCTTTTCCTCTTCTTCTTTTCTCTCTCAAACACATTAGACTTTGTATAAGTATTATTGATTGGATCTGTAAAGTTTTTATTAAATCTTATCAACTACCATATTCTATGTTGAAGGACGAGTAAATAAAACTCCACAAGCTGGTTAAAGTAGGTGTGATTTGTGTCTTTCCCTGATCCATCCTTCTTAAACATACAACAGCAACTGACTACTACATGTCCTCTCTTCCAAGTTACCTACCACAGGAATGGCATATGCATGTGAAAGTTATTATACATAATAGTTGCTCTCGCAATCTCTTGGAATTAGCTTACCCCTTGCTTTATGATATCATCTGCATGAAAAACGATAGAAAAGGGCTGCAGAACTGAAAAATAAAAGATAGAAAAAATAACTTCAGAACATTATTAAAAAAATCAGTGAAAACTTCAGCACAATTTGGCTTAAGTTATATTTTAAAGCCATCTAACTTCAAAGAAAGGTAGAATACAACTTCAGCTCTAAGACTATTGAAGTTTAGCAAATATAAAATAAAAATTTCAGCTCCTAGAATGCTGAAGTTCAGCAATTATAAAACAAAACTTCAGCTCCTAGAATGCTGAAGTTCAGCAATTACAAAACAAAATTTCTACTCCTAGAATACTGAAGTTCAGCAATTACAAAACAAAAACTTAAGCCAAAACATGCTGTAGTTTTATTGAACTGAAGCTTGCCATTGCACAATGAACTGAAGTTTGCATGATTGCCTTTGCAAGTCAAGCCAAACGTTAGGCAAAAATATATGAAGTTTTGCTTTGATAAGGCTATACTTCAGGCAAAACATTCTGAAGTTTAAATTTCAGACATAAATTCTTGCTACTTCAGGCATGTATATCTGAAGTTACCCGAAAAGTGGGTACACTTGTAAATTATTTTGCAAAGCGGGTATAAGTTAAAATGTGACCAAAAAATTGGGTATAGATGCAAATCCCCTGAAAATCTTTGCTGATCACTAAGAGTTCTAATGGATGGGCTTGCATAAGTCTTTGCTAATGCAAGCCCAAAACCAGTTCTGGGCCAAAATATCACTATTACATTTTTAAAAAATTATCCCAAACTTTTATATTTTATAAAAGAGCACACCATTTATTATTTTGTAATAATGTTGCTTCGTCTTCTCGGTCACCTGATAGTGTATCATGTAGTTCATTATAAAAATGATAATTTTGTATCAAATTTATTTATGTTCAGGATTATGGTTTGCGATAATATAATGAATGTTATTAATAATGGTACTGTTGGGTATTTGTGATAGCTTTTAGAACTTGTGGGTATAAGTCATGTTTCATGTTTTTCTAAAATAAATTTGGGAAATATGTTTTGAAAACTGATGTCCAGACATATTTTCATCTTCAAACCAAACTTCACCAAAATCAGATTTTTCAAAATAAATTTGGGAATCTATGGCCAAACGCTAGCTAAGAGTTCTAACGGATAAGCTTGCATAAGTCTTGGCCATGATTTTAGTAAAATTGTATCGTAAATTTGAAATAAATTATTCATAAATTTTGAAAAAATTGGATTTGAAGTTGATTAGCAATGCTTGAAATGGATTTCAATTGAAAGTTGTAGAATAAATATGTCACGACCCGAAATTCCCACCTTCGGATCGTGATGGCGCATAACATTTCACTTGATAGGCAAGCCAGCGTTAGAATAATATTAACCAATTTTTAAATAATTTTTAAATTATTAATAATCAAAGAAACAAATACGAAATCAAAGTTTAAAATATAATGAATAATCCATAAAAACAACGGTGTCTAAATACCATCCCAGAATTTGGTGTCACAAGTGCACGAGCTTCTAGAATAATATAAATAAAGGTCTGAATAAAATGAAGCTGTCTGAAAATAAACACACAACTAAAAAAAAATAGATGGGGACTTCAGAACTGCGGACGCCAGGCAGTTATACCTCAAGTCTCCTCCGAGTAGATGAAATCCGAGTAAGTCTATGGCACGCCTCTGGGACCAACTATGAAATCTACACAAGAAGTGCAGAATGTAGTATCAGTACAACCGACCCCATATACTGGTAAGTGTTGAGCCTAACCTCGACGAAGTAGTGACGAGGCTAAGGCGGTTCACTTACATTAACATGTACGCAATATTAGTAACAACAACAATAATAGAAATAAATCAGGTAACTCATTTATAATGATTGAAACCAACTCATCAGTTATAACCAATTATCATTTTCATCAATTCTGTTGCAGCGTTGTCACGACCCAAAATCCCACCACAGGTGTCGTGATGGCACCTAGTCTCTGAGGCTAGGTAAGCGGATTTCCATTACATTTCGAAGCCATTTTTTTTTAAATAAGTAATCAAAACTAACAGCGGAACAAATATGAATATACCATCTCCCAAGACTGGTAGTACTGAGTCACGAACTCTAACTGAATACATGGAATAATCACGAGGACCGAATATACAATACTGTTTGATTACAAATTAACAGTACAATAAAATGAAAAGACTCCAAGGGACTGCGACGACCAAGCAACTCTACCTTGAATACTTACGATCTCGCTTTAACTCTGCTCAAGTCCGATATCTCCAAAACCTGACGCTGCACAAAAATATGCAGAAGTGTAGTATGAGTACACCACGGTCGGTACCCAGTAAGTATCAAGACTAACCTCAATGGAGAAGAGACGAGGTACAGTCAAGACACTCACTAATCTAATAACATGTACAATATAGCATGCAAAAAATAATAGAAAATAAATAGCAGTAATAGCAACATCAATCAACTAGTGATTTAAACAGCAAGGTAACAGGAACACCATAAATATTGCTCAAACGAGTAATAAACACAGATACAAATAATTAATCAGGTCCTTCAGAATATACATCTTTTATCTAAGTTATTCAATAAAAATCTCTGAAATATAATCCTTTTCAATAAATATATTTCCGAATATAATTCTTTCAAGTAAATATCTTTCAAATATAATTCTTTCAAGTAAATACCTTTCGAATATAATTCTTTCAAGTAAATATCTTTCAAATATACTTCTTTCAAGTAAATATCTTTATAATATAATTATTTCAAATAAATATCTTTCTAATATAATTCTTTCGAATAAATATCTTTCAAATATACTTCTCTCAAGTAAATATTTTTATAATATAATTCTTTTAAATAAATATCTTTCTAATATAATTCTTTCGAATAAAAGTCACCATGTGACGCCTCATTTAACTTTCCTGGGGTGAGGAATACACTCAACATATCACATCAAATGGCACGGCAATACCTTCGTGTACTTAGCTCATTCTCACCCAATATATATATTTGATTCAAATCAATTGGCACGGCAACACCCTTCGTGCATTTATATCTTCTCACTGTGCATACATATAATACTACCAACTAGGTGGGAGAAATGCTAATAACAATAAAAGAAATAAAGTGGAGGCACACATAAAGCAACGACTACAAGTCATACAGAAAATATAGGTGCACAATAACATCTCAAGATAAAGGCATGAATGTATACACAACAAACGATATCACAATATAATGTATGTCTCTCGTCCTCGCCTGCACGAAAACACCCTTCGTGCCATGAATATATGATAACATAAAAATAATTGCACGGCATCACCCTTCTTGCATTTACTCTCATCCTCACCTGATAATATAAATGAAATAGCACGGCATCACCCTTTGTGCTTTACACTCTCAATGGCACGGCATCATCCTTCGTACTTTACACTCTCAAATGGCACGACATCATCCTTCGTGCTTTACACTCTCAAATGGTACGACATCACCCTTCGTGCTTTACACTCTCAAATGGCACGACATCACCCTTCGTGCTTTACACTCTTCCTTACCAAGTACATGTATATCATTAACAAGTAAGGTAGGAAGCATAAATAACATCAAGGAGAGTGTTGAAGCCATAAAACAATACAATAATTCATATCGCAATTTTCACTGACCACAATCAAATTCCAAATATGTAGCAGAATCAATAAATTTGTCAATAATTAGCCCAAGGCTCCACACAACGTATAATAAACCTCAAAACAATCAACAGAGGTGAAAAATACTCAGTATAGGGCAACACCTTCATTAATCCAAATTCTTGATAATTATAATAACTCCTCAATTTAAACTTATTAATAAATATTTGCAGATAAGGATTCCATCATGGATTTAATTCCAAGAAAATATCAAATCAATAAACACACGGAATTCACGTAAAATCCAAGTGACAATAACACTAAATTTATTATGTAAAATACAAATTTGACAAATAAGGAACGAGGCGTGATAATTCAAGGATTTACTAATGCCAACAATGATCTAATTTAATATATAAGAATGCCTAAAACTTTAAACCAAGAAAATTTGAACATATAAGCCCGAGTACGTACTCGTCACCTTGCGTACACGGCTTTTCATATTTTACAAATGACATATAAGACTCGATGCCTAAGGGGTAATTCCCCCGCTCGAGGTTAAGCAAGACACTTACCTTTTTGAAGTTATGCCGATATTCCAAAATCGCATTCTTTCTTGAATTGACCTCCAGACTGCCCAAATCTATCCAAATTAACTGTATAACTTCATTAAAATTCATCGAAAATAATTTCGGATAATAATACGTCGACTTAAAAATTTATTCCAAAAAGTCAACAAAAGTCAACGCGGGACCCATCCCTCGGAACCCGACATAATTTTTATGAAATCCGAACACCCATTCCGATACGAGTTCAACCATACCAATTTTATTGAATTCCAATAACAACTCGACCTCCAAATTTTAAATTTTCGTTTTTGGAAGATTTTACAAAAATTGTTATTTCTTCCATTAAAATTAGAATTAAATGATGAATATAATCATAGATTCATGAAATATAAACACTTTAGGATATATAACACTTTTCCTAATCATATGGTGAAAAATTGCCTCAAAAATCGCTTCAATCCGAGCTCCATAGCTCCAAGTATGTAAAAAATGGCTGAAACCTCGAAATATAGCTACTGTCCAGGTATTTACTCTTCGCGATTGCGGAAATTGCTTCGCAATCGCGAAGCACAAAATTTTTCAGCCCCAAAATTGCTCTTCGCGATCGCGGAAAACCAATCGCGATCACGAAGAACAAACTCCCCAACTCTTCCGGACAGCCTCTAGTATAATGGTCATAACGTCTTGTACAAAACTCAAAATGATGAATGGTTTAACTTTCTAAAAACTAGATTCCAAGGACTATAACTTGCATTTGTTGCTCATCTCCCCATTCCGTATATATTTTGAGATATAAGCTTCCAAAGTCAGCCCTATGCAATAGAGATTTAAAAATGCTTCGCAGACAGCCTGTAGTATATCTACAATAATTTTTTTACAAAACTCCAAATGACAAATAGTTTACCGTTCTGAAAACTAGACACAAAGAGCTACAACTTTTGTTTTTGGATCATCTCCAAATTCGTTATAGATTGCAAGATATAAGCTTCCAAAGTCGGGTCAGTGCGGCAGAAAACTTCCTCTACGCGATCGCGAAAGGCCTTCCGCGATCGCGATACACTGGCCATTTTCCCCCATTTTGTGCTTCGTGATCGCAGCCAATTCCACGCGATCGCATAGCACACTGCTGTAGCCAAAAACCAGCAGCTATAAATGGCCTTGAAATGGTCCGAAACAACCCCGAAACTCACCCGAGCCCCTCGGGACCCCGTCCAATCACACCATCCAGTCCCATAACATAACATGGACCTGCTTGAGGCCTCAAATCACATCGAACAACATCAAAACGACGAATCACACCTCAAATCAAAATCTATGAACTTTGAACTTTCAAATTCTACATCTTGTGCCGAAACACATCAAATCAATCCGGAATGACTTTAAATTTTGCACACAAGTCATAATTGACATAACGAAGCTATTCAAATTTTCAGAATCAGATTTTGACCCCAATATCAAAAAGTCAACCCCCGGTCAAACTTTTTAAAAATTCGACTTTCGCCATTTCAAGCTTAATTCCACTACGGACCTCCAAATAATTTTTCGGACACGCTCCTAAGTCCAAAATCACCCAACAGAGCTAACGGAACCGGCAGAACTCCATTCTGGAGTCGTCTTCACACATTTCCGACTATGGTCAAAATCCTAAGACTTAAGCTTCCGTTTTAGGGACCGAGTGTCCCAAATTACCCTGAATCATCCAGTAACTGAATTCAATCACGCACACAAGTCAATACACATAATACGAAACTGCTCAAGACCTTAAGTCGTTGAACTGGGCGCTAATTCTTAAAACGACAAGTTGGGTCGTTACAAGCGTGCAACCCGCTCTCACAATATATTCACATTCAATTCTGTTGCAGCGTGCAACCCGCTCTCACGATATATTCACATTCGATTCTGTTGCAGCGTGCAACCCGCTCTCACAATATATTCATTTTAATCAAGTCTGTCATATATTTATTTCAATCAAGTATATATAGACTTTTAAATAAGTCTGTTGCGGCGTGCAGTCCGATCCCCCAATATTGACTTTTAATAAGTCTGTTGCGGCATGCAACCCGATCCTCCAATATGGACTTTTTAATAAGTCTGTTGCGGCGTGCAATCCAATCCCCCAATATTGACTTTTAATAAGTCTGTTGCGGCGTGCAACCCGATCCTCCAATATGGACTTTTTAATAAGTCTGTTGTGGCGTGCAACCCGATCCTCCAATATATCCATTTCAATCAATTTTGTTGTGGCGTGCAACCCGATCCTCCAATATATCCATTTACCAATTCTTATAGAAGAAATTTTCCCAATAAATACAACAATTAATATAAAATTATAAGACAAAAAGCATACAATAATTATGATATAATTATGAAACAAACAATGACAAATAGCAAATTATTATGAAAATCAAGGAGAAAATAGGCGGTTTAATATTTAATATGCTAAATGTCAAATAACAATTAAAACACATAATTCAAATAGCATGTAACAATTAATGCAGGAATTCAAGAATTAATATTTGACAAAGAATAGGAGAGAAATAATTATTATAATAATTAATTTATGATTTAAAATAATTTATAATTTTTCAAATAAGCAGGAAAATAATTAATTTGACGACGTATAGACACTCGTCACCTCGCCTATACGTCGTTCACCTGCATTTCACATAACAAATAAATTAAAGGTTCTATTCCCTCAAGTCAAGGTTAACCACGACACTTACCTCGCTTTGCAAATTCTAATCAATTACTCAACCACAACTTTTCCTTTTAAATTTGCCTCCGAAATCTTCAAATCTATTCACAAACAATTCAATATACTCAATACGAATCATAGGAATTAATTTCATATGAAATTACTAATTTTTCGGATAAAAATCCGAAATTCATTAAAATATTCGGCAGTGGGACCCACGTCTCAAATCCCAAAAAAGCTTACGAAATCCGAACACCCATTCTGAGACGAGTCCAACCATACAAAAATTATCCAATTTCGATGTCAAATGGACCTTCAAATCTTAAATTTTTGTTTTTGGAAGATTTTATAAAAATCTAATTTTTCTTCCATAAATTCACGGATTCATGATATAAATGAGTATGAAATTATGAAATATAATCAATATAGGATAAGGAACACTTACCCCAATATTTTTCCGTGAAAATCGCCCAAAAATCGCCTTACCCGAGCTCAAAAATAAAAAAGGGTTGAAAATAGGACGAATCCCATTTTCCAGAACTTAAGTTCTGTTTCTGGGACTTTTACACTTCGCGAACGACGTCAGTGCCTCGCGTTCACGAAGCAAAAATTTGTGTTGTCCCATTTTACACTTCGCAAATGCGAAGCTTGCCTAGCTTGGCCTTCACGTTCGCGAAGGTACTCTCGCGAACGTGAAGGCAATAATCCTGGCCAGCCCCTTTCCCTTCGTGAACGCGAGCCTTCGGTCGCGAACGCGAAGCTTTGAACCTCAAGCCTTCGCGAACGCGGTCACTCTGTCGCGAACGCGAAGCACAAAACATTCCAGCCCCAATTTGCTCTTCGCGTTCGCGAGAGTACCTTCGTGAACGCGAAGAAGAACACACCAAAAGCCTGAAGTCTGCAGAAAAGCAGATTTCCTAAGTCCGAAAATGATCCGTTAACCACCCGAAACCAACTCGAGCCCTCGGGGCTCCAAACCAAACATGCACCCAAGTCCTAAAATATCATACGAACTTGCTCGCGCGATAAAATCGCCAAAATAACTCCAAGAACTACGAATCGGACACCAAATCAAAGGAAATTTCCAAGAAAACTTTAAAACTTATATTTTTACAACCGGACGTCCGAATCGCGTCAAATCAACTCCGATTCTCACCAAATTCGGCATACAAGTCATAACTATTATAGTGGACCTACACCGGGCTCCGGAACCAAAATATGGACTCGAGATCAATATATCCAACATCATTAATTTCTTAAAAATCATTAAGCTTTCAAACTTTTAATTTTTCATCAAAATTCCATATCTCGGGCTAGGGACCTCGGAATTCGATTCCGGGTATACGCCCAAGTCCCAAATCACGATACGGTCCTACCGAAATTGTCGAAAAACTGATCCGGGTCATTTTCTCAAAATGTTGACCAAAGTCAACTCAGTTGAGTTTTAAAGCTCTATTTCACCTTTTAATCCATTTTTCACATAAAAACATTCCGAAAATTATACGGACAGCGCACGTAAGTCGAGGAATGATAAATGGTGCTTTTCGAGGTCTTAGAATACATAATTACTTATTAAATTTAAAGATGACATTTTGGGTCATCACATACTCCACCTCTAAAACAAATGTTCGTCCTCGAACGGAGTTAGAAAAAAATACCTGAGCTGGTGAATAAGTGTGGATATTTACTCCGCATGTACGACTCGGACTCCCAGGTAGATGCCTCTACCGGCTGACCTCTCCATTGCACCCGAACTGAAGGATAATTCTTAGACCTCAACTGTCGGACCTGCCGGGCTAGAATAGCCACCGGCTCCTCCACGTAAGTCAAATCTTTGTCCAATTGGACTGAGCTGAAATCTAACACATGGGACGGATCACCATGATATTTTCGGAGCATAGACACATGGAACACCGGATGAACCGCTGATAAACTAGGTGGTAATGCAAGCATGTAGGCTACTTCACCCACCCTTTCAAGAATTTCAAAGGGTCCGATATACCTAGGGCTCAACTTGCCCTTCTTTCTGAACCTCATTACACCTTTCATAGGTGAAACCCGGAGCAATATTCTTTCTCCAACCATAAATGCAATATCGTGAACTTTACGGTCGGCATAACTCTTTTGCCTAGACTGAGCTCTGCGAAGTCGATCCTGAATAATTTTGACCTTATCCAAGGCATCCTGTACCAAATCGGTACCAAACAACCGAGCCTCTCCCGGTTCAAACCCGCCAACTGGCGAACAGCATCGCCTTCCGTATAATGCCTCATATGGAGCCATCTGAATGCTCGACTGGTAGCTATTATTATAAGCAAACTCCGCAAGTGGCAAGAAATGATCCCAAGAACCTCCAAAGTCTATAACACAAGCGCGGAGCATATCTTCCAATATATGATTAGTGCGCTCTGACTGTCCGTCTGTCTATGGATGAAATGTTATACTCAACTCCATCCGCGTGCCTAACTCACACTGTACAGCCCTTCAAAAATATGAGGTAAACTGCGTACCTCGATCTGAAATAATAGGCACGGGCACCCCGTGAAGGTGGACAATCTTACGAATGTAAATTTCAGCCAACCTCTATGAAGAATAGGTAACTGCCACTGGAATGAAATGTGCTGACTTGGTCAACCTGTCCACAATGACCCAAACTGCATCAAATATTCTCTGAGTCTGTGGGGTCCCAACAACAAAATCCATAGTGATACGCTCCCACTTCCACTCAGGAATTTCTAACTTCTGAAGCAAACCACCACGTCTCTGATGCTCGTACTTACCTTGCTGACAATTCAGACACCGAGCTATATATGCAACTATATCCTTTTTCATTCCTCTCCACCAATAATGTTGCCGCAAATCTTGATACATTTTGGCGGTACATGGATGAATATAATACCTGGAACTGTGTGCTTCTTCAAGAATTAATTTACGAAGCACATCCACATTAGGCACACAAATACGACCCTGCATTCGCAGACCCCATCTTCCCCCACAGCAACCCGTTTGGCATCACCGTGCCTCATCGTGTCCTTAAGGACAAGTTAATGAGGATCACCATACTGCCTCTCTCTGATGCGCTCATATAAAGAAGACCGAGCGACTGTGTAAGCTAGAAGCCGACTGGGTTCTGAAACATCTAACCTCACGAACTGATTAGCCAAAGTCTGAACATCTGCAGCTAACAGCCTCTCACCAACCGAAATATACGCAAGACTGCCCATACTCATAGCCTTTCTACTCAAAGCATCGACCACCACATTGGCCTTTCCGGGGTGATACAAAATGATGATATCATAGTCTTTCAACAACTCCAACCATATTTTCTGCCTCAAATTAAGATCTTTTTGTTTGAACAGGTACTGAAGGCTACGATGATCAGTAAATACCTCACACGAGACACCGTAGAGGTAATGCCTCCAAATCTTCAGCGCATGAACAATGGCTGCCAGTTCTTAGTCATGAACAGGATAATTCTTCTCGTGATCTTTCAACTACTGCGACGCATATTCAATCATCCTGCCATCTTGAATTAATACTGCACCAAGCCCAATGTGAGAGGCGTCACAATATACCATATACGGTCCTGAACCTGTGGGTAATACCAACACTAGCGTTGTAGTCAAAGCGGTCTTGAGCTTCTGAAAGCTCAACTCACACTCGTCTGACCATCTAAATGGGGCACCCTTCTGGGTTAATCTGGTCGTAATAGTTGTTCATAATCAATTACAGAATCGTCAATTAACTTCATATTAACAAAAATCTCGTTTCAAACCTTCATAATAATAATAACAAGATGCGAGGCATGAAGACCTCATAATTATTTACCCGAATTAACGAGTCACATTTAACGCCACCTGGGCGAGCACCTACCTCGTAGGTTATAACTCAATATTACAACACGAATTTGGCAAGTATGCACAAAGAATTTCATACAAATATTTTTAAATAAGCATAGCAGGCATGACACCCTATTAGTACTATAGTACAAATTTAATTTCACAAGGGAGAATTTAAACACAAGAATTTTTATCATAAGGATCTCGTCCTTATATAACTTATACCGCAGCTCATAGCCCGGTTTAAACATATCAATTTATTTTAAAATACGAGGACCTCGGCCTCAGTTCTGAATCACCAGTAATATGCACATCTTGTCAATCGAAACTTTCCATTTTCTCCTTTTAAATAATTTTTGTTAAACAAAATCACAACATATAATGAACCTCATACCGGTAGGGCATATAATTCACAATTTTAATTAATTATCCGGAAATACATCAAAACATACCGAAATAAGTACTAGAAAGGCACCTTTAGTCTCATAGATCTTATTAGAGTCCATCATGGAATGATAGGTGTAGTTATCTCCATAAAACCTCCCAACAGAAGTAAACACATAAGTAGATTATAGAATTACAAAGCTCACTCATAAGTGGAGCACAATAGGAGGACTCATCTTGATACTCAGAACCGAATCAAGTTAAGGAAATTATTCCTTTATTTTAAATCGAGGCCGTACCTATAACGACACCATCTGATGTAACGACCTTCATCATACCATAAAAAAATATAACAATGGCTGGGTCTCCACATCTAGGACGCCTTCTACCCGCCTGTCCTCCACCCTTAACTGGTTGTGTGGGTGGTGTAGTAACTACAATGGGGCACGTAGCCTGAGTGCTTTGATGAAATATGCCTTTCCCAAGTTTGGGACAATTTTCTCATGATGTGCCTAGTATCACCTCATTCATAACAACCCATTTGTGGGTTTGGCTGCTCATACTGAGCCTGTGCCAGATAACTAGAATAACCATTGTAGGACACTTATGTCAGTGGTGCATTAAAAGAACTTACTGGAGCACCTCGATTAATCCGATGTGCGAACTAGGCTGGCCGACTTCCCGAGCCCCCGCCATAATAATTTATACTCGCAAAGTAGAATCCACTAAATCCCCAAGAACCTCGAGACGTCTTGGTCTCCTTAGTTTCATTTTTTATCACCCCGAACACGTTCTAATATCTTGGCAATTTCTACCACTAGTGTAAATGAGGTATCAACCTGTAGCTCCCGAGTCATACAAAATTTTGCGATCATAATTGAGTCCTTTAATGAGTCTGTGGACTCGCTCTCTGGCTGTAGGAAGCAAAGTAGGAATATGACGGGCTAACTTATTGAACCTAATGGTATATTATGACACCGTCATGGTGACCTGACGCAATCGTTCAAACCCTATGCGCCATGCATTACGGAGAGTTCGGGAAACAAGCTCTTTCAAAAGAATTTCTGAGAACCGAGCCAAGTAGGCGGTGTTGTATTGGATGGTCTGCCCTCTTCATAGGCTTGCCACAAACACTTGTGGAGAATTATCTCTCCCAAGGCCAATTTCTTCTTTTGTTATGCTGACTCAACACTGTTAAGCTGACCCATTTCTTAACATACTCTTCGATTCTTCTTTGGGGTAAACTTTACCCCTATTTATATACAATGATCACAAAAGTAGAGCTTCATACAGACAATTCTTAGTCCAGAATCTCGTCAACCACTGTACTTCCTCCGAAGCACCCCAAAATCCGTAACCATGACGTCCACGCTGAGTAGACCTTCTGTAAATTTAATGTTGTTTCTAACTCCTTTGGTACTGAAGTATAAGATTATTACGGAGGCGGACATACCGCAAGTCCCAACCTTATTCTCTACAAGATCCCACGCCTTAAACACATGTAAATTTTGGGAGAACCTTTCAGTACCACATATATACAATTCAGGCCAAAACTGATATAACACATGACTCGCAATCCATTCATTGATAGTGTACTCCCCCACTCGGCGCGAAGTCATAGTTCACCACGTCCGATGATCCACAATATTAACCTTCACAACTCATATAAATCAACCAGATGCCAAGGTACGTTGCACCCCCCACATTATTCACTGGGTGATCTCTTTATACGTCCGCATCTTCAATCGGAATCACACGTTGAGGAAATATTTGAGCATCTCTAGCTCCCTCGTAGTTCATCTGCGGCATCACGAACCGTCAATGCACAACTGATACCGAGTGCGCAATGTCATACACGATTAGATACAAAGGAATGTGAAATAGAGGTTTCAAACAAAATCAATGCCACACGATAAGGAATGAAAGAGGTGATGTTGTTCCTTAACTTCATAGCCTCTGAGAGATAAGTACAGACGTCTCTGTACCGATCCTTCAGACTCTACTAAGCTTGCTCGTGACTCGTGAGACCTATGTAACCTAGTGCTCTGATACCAACTGTCACGACCCGGAATTCCCTCCTTCGGACCGTGATGGCGCCTAATATTTCACTTTCTAGGCAAGCCAATGTTAGAATAATATTAACCAATTTTTAAATAATTTTTAAATTATTAATAATCAAATAAATAAATACAGAAGCAAAGTTTGAAATATAGTGAATAATCCATAAAAACAACGGTGTCTAAATACCATCCCAGAATTTGGTGTCACAAGTCCACGAGCTTCTAGAATAATACAAATAAAAGTCTGAATAAAATGAAGCTGTCTGGAAATAAATACACAACTAAAGTAAAATAGACGGGGACTTCAGAACTGCGGACGCCATGCAGCTATACCTCAAGTCTCCTCTGGGTAGCTGAAATCCGAGCAAGTCTATGGCACGCCGCTAGGACCAACTCTGAAATCTGCACAAGAAGTGCAGAGTGTAGTATCAGTACAACCGACCCCATGTACTGGTAAATGCTGAGCCTAACCTCGACGAAGTAGTGACGAGGCTAAGGCGGTTCACTTACATTAATATGTACGTAATATTAGTAATAACAACAATAATAGAAATAAATCAGGTAACTCATTTATAATGATTGAAGCCAACTCAACAGTTATAACCAATTATTATTTTCATCAATTCTGTTGCAGCGTGCAACCCGCTCTCAAAATATATTCACATTCAATTCTGTTGTAGCGTACAACCCGCTCTCACGATATATTCACATTCGATTCTGTTGCAGCGTACAACCCTCTCCCACAATATATTCACATCCAGTTCTGTTGCAGCGTGCAACCCGCTCCCACAATATATTTATTTTAATCAAGTCTATGAATATATTTATTCCAATCAAGTATATATAGACTTTTAAATAAGTCTGTTTCAGCGTGCAGTCCGATCCCCCAATATTAACTTTTAATAAGTCTGTTGCGGCGTGCAACTCGATCCTTTAATATGAACTTTTTAATAAGTCTGTTGTGGCGTGCAATCCGATCCCCCAATATTGACTTTTAATAAGTCTGTTGCGGCGTGCAACCCGATCCTCCAATATGAACTTTTTAATAAGTCTGTTGCGGCGTGCAACCCGATCCTCCAATATGGACTTTTTAATAAGTCTGTTGCGGCGTGCAACCCGATCCTCCAATATATCCATTTCAATCAATTTTGTTGTGGCGTGCAACCCGATCCTCCAATATATCCATTTACCAATTCTTATAGAAGAAATTTCTCCAATAAATACAACAATTAATATAAAATTATAAGACAACAAGCATACAATAATTATGATTTAATTATAAAACAAACAATGACAAATAGCAAATTATTATGGAAATCATGGAAAAAATAGGCAGTTTAATATTTAATATGCTAAATGTCATATAACAATTAAAACACATAATTCAAATAGCATATAACAGTTAATGCAGGAATTCAAGAATTAATATTTGACAAAGAATAAGAGAGAAATAATTATTATAATAAATAATTTATGATTTTTCATGTAAGCAGGCAAACAATTAATTTGACGACGTATAGACACTCGTCACCTCGCCTATACGTCGTTCACCTGCATTTCACATAACAAATAAATTAAGGGTTCTATTCTCTCAAGTCAAGGTTAATCACGACACTTATCTCGCTTTGCAAATTCCAATCAATTACTCAACCATATTTTTTCCTTTTAAATTTACCTCTGAAAGCTTCAAATCTATTCACAAACAATTCAATATACTCAATACGAATTATAGGAATTAATTCCATATGAAATTACTAATTTTCCGGATAAGAATCTAAAATTCATTAAAATATTCGGCAGTGGGACCCATGTCTCAAAGCACAGAAAAACTTACGAAATCCGAACACCCATTCCGAGACAAGTTCAACCACATAAAAATTAACCAATTCCGATGTCAAATGGACCTTCAAATCTTAAATTTTTGTTTTTGGAAGATTTTATAAAAATCTGATTTTTCTTCCATAAATTCACGGATTCATGATATAAATGAGTGTGAAATCACGAAATATAATCAATATAGGATAAGGAACACTTACCCCAATATTTTTCCGTGAAAATCGCCTAAAAATCGCCATATCCGAGCTCAAAAATGGAAAAGGGTTGAAAATGGGACGAATCCCATTTTCCAGAACTTAAGTTAAGTTTCTGGGACTTTTACCTTTCGCGAACGCGGTCAGTGCCTCGCGTTCGCGAAGCACAAAATTGTGTTGTCCCATTTTATACTTCGCGAACGTGAGGGCTACTTCGCGAATGCGAAGCTTGCCTAGCTTGGCCTTCGCGAACACGAGATGCCCTTCGCGAACGCGAAGGCAATAATCCTGGCCAGCCTCTTTCCCTTCACAAACGCGAGCCTTCGGTCGCGAACGCGAATCCTTAAACCTCAAGCCTTCGCGAACGCGATCACTCTGTCGCGAACGCGAAGCACAAAACGTGTCAGCCCCAATTTGCTCTTCGCGTTCGCGAGAGTACCTTCGCGAATGCGAAGAAGAACACACCAGAAGTCTGAAGTCTGCAGAAAACCAGATTTTCTAAGTCCGAAAATGATCCCTTAACCACCCTAAACCAACCCGAGCCCTCGGGGCTCCAAACCAAACATGCACCCAAGTCCTAAAATATCATACGAATTTGCTCGCGCAATCAAATCGCCAAAATAACTCCAAGAACTACGAATCGGACACCAAATCAAAGAAAATTTCCAAGAAAACTTTAAAACTTATATTTTTACAACCGGACGTCCGAATCATGTCAAATCAACTCCGATTCTCACCAAATTCGGCAGACAAGTCATAAATGTTATAGTGGACCTACACCAGTGTCACGACCCAACTGGAGGGTCATGACTAGCACCCGGGCCATACTTGCCGAGCACCAACGTACATTTTATCTAACCTTCCTTATTATCTTTAAGGGCCGACAAGATCAATATAAATAGTAGACATGGATCATGAACATCCAACAATGAAAGATAATGTCATGAACATACATAACATGGGACGACAAGACTGTCAAGAAACTATATATAAGGTACGAGCTATCATGATGCCATGAAAGACTATACAACAAAAATCAGCCGAAAAGGCATTCTAAACCATACATAAGTCGACACCTGTCTATGAGCCTCTAAAGGAACATAAGTGCTACAACATTGCCGGAACAGGGCCCCGACATACCCATAATGTCTATAACAAAAATGCATACCAAGACCACGGCAAGTCCGGAGAAGGGATCTCGCAAATAACTGCTGAACTGGACAGCCTACTGTGGTGGGGGAGCTACGTCTACCTGTCTATCAGGACCTGCAGCACGACATGCAGCGTCCAAAAATAAAAAGGACGTCAGTACGAAAAGAAAATACTGAGTATGTGAGGCAAGAAAGCATAAGTAAGAATAGTAATGTAAACAGGGATAGATAATATACAACCTGTGACATCTGGGTACTTCTGAGGGCTACAGAAATGAAATACATGATACATACATATATATACATAAACTTTTAAAACATACGCCTTTGTGGGCATCACCATCATCATATCATACCCGGCCATAATAGGCTCGGTAAAACGTACCCGGCCATCATAGGGCTCGGTAGAATCGTACCCGGCCACGTGGAGCTCGGTAAAACCCAACTGATCAGTGGTTGCACAATAGGTGCCGTACCCGGCCGACTATAGCGCGGCTCGGTAGAGTAAAATAGATACATATATATGATGCATGCTGGACTCATTGGAATCACATTTTGAACCTTTCGGAGTGACATAAGGTTGGTATCCTTCGTACACGTTATTAGGATTAACTTTTCATCAAGAATCTTATAAGAATCAGGAACTACCAACAACATTGATAATATAAGAATAAGAGAAGTAACATCAATATCAATTGTTTCATAAGAAGGGCAGCAATGTAAGTACTGCTAGCTTCTAAGAGTAGAGTATCTTTGGGAGCTCGTTCATTACATTATGTACAATCGGAGTCGTGCAAAAGAATGAAGGGGATAGCCTCACATACCTTGTATATACTTCCCAACCTCAAGCTATGCAAATGTCATGACTCCTTAGTCTACAATAAGACAAATGACACTATCATTATCGTTTAAGCGTCGTAACTATTATGTATCGACCACAACCTATTTTACGATGAAACGGACAGCACCTCCCCTATTTATATGACTTCCCACAAGTAAATACAATCACCAAACAGCCCAAACAACATCATTAATAATCATATTGAGCCTCCAAAGCAGTCCACCAACCAACAACATTACTACCAAGCCTTTCGATATATATTTCACAAGTTCTAGCTTCAACGACTTAGCTGCAACTTGGATAATCTTAAATATATATAGAGTAAGAGGTTCCTTACCTTTAAACAGAAAGAAAAACTCCAATTTGACCTTAATTTTCCACGAAATATCCCTTCAATTCTGCCACAAGAACAAGGAAGCGAAACTAGCAATTAATTCGGGTTTTTCGGCACTAGAATTACTTTAGAAGACTTAAAATCACCTAGGGTTGATATTAAAAACTTTAAGGTGTATTTACAGGACATAAAACACTTAAAACAACCTCCCACACGAGCTGGAACAACACAAAAATCAGCAACAACAAGAAGAACAAGAAACTTACTAGCGCCACGGGATTCCCGACATTTGATTTGTGTTGTTTGCCCTTTGTTTGGGTCTTGGATCATGAGAGAACCTTGAGAGACTGTTTTTAGGGTTATAAGGTCTGAATATACTGAAAAATAATGACTTAAAACGGGGTTGAGGTATCTTATATATGTCCATATGTCTTAAACCGCCTTTGTGGGCCCCATAGAGAGCAGCTTGGCGCACTCTCGCAAAAATGCGAATATCTCTCTATTCCGAGATCGTATCGATGAACGGTTTAATGAGTTGGAAACTAGACTCATAGATCTTCAATTTGATAGGTAGATCACCCCATAATTCCAAGTACATTGGGAGAAAAATGCAGTAACATTTGACCTAAAGTTTAAGTAAAATTATAAACCTAAGTTGCGATAGCTTTTATTGACTTTTGTTTCATAACTCGCTTGACTTCAAGACTCATGATGCGGATATTATATGATTCAAATACATTAAAACAAGACCTCTTGGGACAATTAATCACCTCTAATGTTACCCGAAAATACGGGTTACAACATCCTTGATTCGTTTAACTTCAAATACTTGTTAACCACTTTTATACACCCTTGTATCATTTAAGACCAATAGGATTAACTTCTTATCATCTCAAAGATAATCTCTTCTTGGATTTACGTCGACTAACTTACGACGTGATCTATGGTATGCGAATTTGGGTTGTAACACCCTCTCCCCCTTAGGAACATTCGTCCTTGAATGTAAGGGTTTATGGGGTGTCTAACTCATTGTGGATTCCGACGGAGATTTCCGGCTGAGTTTCCCCTATAAAATGGACACTAGCCAAACTTGCAAGCAGTTAAACCTAACATATGGCCTTACAAGACTATACAAAGCATTATGGATATGTACATTATCTGCATATTACCATTTTGTATTTAAAAAAAGAGTATTCACAAGCTATTGCTTACCTCATAGAGCCGTTTCACCTTATAATGCGTCCTTCTTTCCCCCGGCATCCTCGTTATCTTCACTCTGGAATAGGTAAGGGTATTTAGACTTCATCTCCTCTTCTACTTCCCATGTCATTTCTTCTATATTCTTGTTCCTCCATAATACTTTCACGGAAGCTACATCCTTTGTTCTCAGCTTGCGGACTTGTCGATCTAATATAGCCACTGGCACTTCATCATATGATAGATCCTTTGTAACTTGTACATCTTTGATAGGGACGACCCGAGAAGGGTCTCCAATACATTTCCTCAACATAGATACATGGAATACTGGGTGGACAAATTCCAATTCAGATGGCAATTCTAACTCGTAAGAAACCTGTCCAATTCGTCGAAGAATTTTGTACGGCCCAATATACCGTGAACTCAACTTACCCTTCTTCCCAAAACGCATAACACCCTTCATCGGCGAGATCTTCAGGAAAACCCAATCACCAACCTCAAATTCCAGATCACGACGTCGGATGTCGGAATAAGACTTTTGCCTGCTTTGTGCCGTCCTCAGTCGCTCTTGTATCACTTTCACCTTCTCAATGGCTTGGTGAATCAAATCTGGCCCATATAATTCTGTCTCACCGACTTCGAACCATCCAACTGGTGATCTACATCTCCTCCCATACAGTGCCTCATACGGGGCCATTTTAATACTGGAATGGTAGCTATTATTGTAGGCAAATTCTATAAGTGCCAGATGGTCATCCCAATTCCCCTTGAAATCTAGAACACATGCTCGTAGCATATCTTCAAGCGTCTGGATGGTACGTTCAGCCTGTCCGTCAGTCTACGGATGGAATGCAGTGCTGAGATTTACTTGTGTGCCTAAACCCTTCTGAAAAGACCTCCAAAAGTTAGCCGTAAATTGAGCTCCTCGGTCTGATATAATAGATACCGGCACACCATGAAGCCTAACAATCTCCTTGATATACAACTTCATATAATCTTCAGCCGTGTAAGTTGTCTTAACTGGCAGAAAATGGGCAGATTTTGTAAGTCGATCAACTATCACCCAGATGGAGTCAAACTTATGATAAGAGCGAGGTAATCCAATAATGAATCCATATTAATCACCTCCCATTTCCAGGTCAGAATCTCTATATTCTGAATCAATCCACTAGGTTTCTGATGCTCGATCTTTACTTGTTGACAATTAGGACACTGGGCTACAAATTCTGCAATAGACTTCTTCATGTTATCCCACCAATACTGCTCCTTAACATCATGATACATCTTTGTCGAGCCAGGATGGATAGAATATCGGGACTGGTGAATCTCAATCATAATCTTCTCTCGCAACCCTGCCACACTAGGTACACATAATCGGCCCTGGTATCTCAGTGTCCCATCTCCTCCGATCTTGAAAGCTGTAATCTTACACTGCTGAATTCCCTCTCTCAATCTTACTAAGGTAGGATCTTCATATTCCCGTGCTTTTACCTCGGCTACCAAAGATGATTCTGCTGTATTCTGTACAGTAACACCTCCGTCATCAGAGTCCAACAATCTGATTCTCATATTGGCCAGCTGGTGAAACTCTTTAGTCAACCCTTGTCTACCTGCCTCAATATGTATTAAGCTTCCCATTGACTTACGGCTGAGAGCGTCTGCCACAACATTAGCTTTACCGGGATGGTACAATATCTCGACATCGTAGTCTTTCAGTAATTCAAGCCACCTACACTGCCTCAAATTCAACTCCTTCTGCTTGAAGATGTATTGTAAACTCTTGTGATCTGTGTAGATGTCAACATGGACGCCGTATAAGTAGTGCCGCCATATCTTCAAAGCATATATTACTGCAGCCAATTCCAAATCATGAGTCGGGTAATTCTTTTCATGCTTCTTCAATTGTCTTGATGCATAAGCAATCACCTTCCCACGTTGCATCAATACGCACCCCAAACCTATATCTGAGGCATCACAATATACCACATAACCTTCTGTTCCTTCTGGGAGAGTGAGCACTGGCGCGGATGTCAATCGATTCTTTAGCTCCTGAAAACTATGTTCACAAGCATCAGACCACTGGAACTTGGTAGCTTTCTGTGTTAACTTAGTCAATGGTGCTGATATAGAGGAAAACCCTTCTACAAACCGCCTATAATATCCTGCTAGCCCCAGGAAGCTGCGGACTTCTGACGGTGTTGTAGGTCTCGGCCAATTCTTCACTGCATCGATCTTCTGAGTGTCGACACTAATACCCTCATCAGATATCACATGGCCAAGAAATGCTACTGAGTTCAGCCATAATTCACATTTAGAGAGCTTAGCATATAACTTATGATCCTGAAGGGTCTGTAATACTATCCGCAAGTGGCCCGCATGTTCCGCCTCCGAACGAGAATACACCAGAATGTCATCAATGAATACGATCACGAACACATCAAGATAGGGCCTAAATACACTATTCATGAGATCCATAAAAGCTGCTGGGGCATTTGTTAGCCCGAACGACATCACCAAGAACTCAAAATGCCCATATCTTGTCCGGAAGGCCGTCTTTCGAATATCCTTCTCCTTAACCCTCACCTGATGATACCCTAAACGCAAGTCAATCTTAGAGAAATACTTGGCACCCTGGAGTTGGTCAAACAGGTCATCAATTCTTGGAAGTGGATACTTGTTCTTTATTGTAAACTTATTCAACTGTTGATAATCGATACACATCCTTAACGACCCATCTTTCTTCCGCACGAACAAGACTGGCGCACCCCAAGGTGAAGTGCTAGTCCTAATGAAACCCTTATCCAGCAAGTCCTTCAACTGTGCCTTTAACTCTCGCAACTCTGCCGGGGCCATCCTGTATGGAGGGATAGAGATCGGTTGAGTGTCAGGCAATGCATCAATGCTAAACTCAATCTCCCTTTCAGGAGGAAGGCCTGGGAGTTCATCTGGGAAAACATCTGGAAATTCATTGACCACGGGGATTAATTGTAGAGTAGGCGGCTTCGCCTCCGCATCCCTTACGCGAACAAGATGATAAATGTAACCTTTTGAGATCATCTTCCTTGCCTTAAGATAGGAAATAAACCTACCTTTCGGCGTAGCAATGTTCCCCTTCCATTCAATGGCGGGTTCACAAGGAAACTGAAACCTAACCATCTTCGTACGACAGTCAACATTTGCATAGCATGAGGCCAACCAGTCCATTCCCATTATCACATCGAAATCAACCATTTCTAACTCAAATAAATTTGCCGAGGTTTGACGACTACAAATCATCACAGTGCAACCTTTATATACCCTTCTAGCAATCACAGAATCTCCTATCGGAGTGGATACCGCAAGTGGTTTACTTATCAATTCAGGTTCAATGCCAAACTTATTAGCCACAAAGGGTGTAACATATGATAAGGTAGATCCTGGATCAATTAGCGCATATACATCATAAGAAAACACAGACAATATACCTGTAACAACATCTGGAGATGACTCGAGATCTTGTCGACCTATTAGAGCATAAGTTCGATTTTGAGCACCACTCGAACTCGGCACTGAACCTCTACCTCTACCACGACCTGTCGACTGTTGAAAACCTTGTGCTGGAGGTCGAACTGATGAGGAAGAACCAGACACAGATCCAGTAGGTTGAGCCATACCACCACCTCCTCTGTTAGGACAATCCCGCATCATATGGCCACACTGTCCGCAAGAATAGCACGCATCGAAACCTCGACGGCACAGTCCAAAGTGGGCCTTGCCGCACTGATCACAACGAGGTGTTGGGGGTCTCGTCTGACTAGTATCTCTATGAAATTGTGAGCCTGATGCCCTCAAACTCTGACCTGAACCAGAATAGGTAAATCGATCATACCGAGGCCTCTGAAACTTTGGAGGAGCACTAGCTACAGGTGGCACCGAACTCCTCAAAGATTGGGGCCTGATACTGCCTCTGAACTCATCAGAATACCCTGCAAATCTCGCCCTCTTATGCTGGCCCCTATCCTACTCCCTATCTGCCCTTTGCTGGCGCTTACGATCCTCTAGGGTCTGGGCATAAGCCTGAATACGGGAAATATCCATGCCCTCTACCAAGGAGGCTGTTGTGCACTCATTTATCAGATGTGGTCCCAACCCGTTCACGAACAGATGCACCCTATCACTCATCTCGGCCACCATATGGGGAGCATACCTTGCTAAAGAATCAAACTGTATACTATACTCTCGTACACTCATATTACCCTGTCGAAGGTTCAAGAACTTATCAGCTCTAGCTCGTCGTATCTCAACTGGCAAGTAGTGACGAAGAAAGGCCTCAGAAAATTCCTTCCACACGGCTGGAGGAGCGTTCGGACCCCTAGATCTCTCCCAACTATCATACCAGAAAACCGCTAAATCCTGTAACCGATAAGAAGCCAACTCTACTGCCTCCGTATCACTAGCATGCATAACCCGCAATGTACGATAAATCTGATCAATAAATGTTTGTGGGTCCTCCTTGGGGTCTGATCCGGTAAACACTGGAGGGTCTAGATTAATAAAATCACGAACTCTCGCACTAACCGGTTTATCAGCAGCACCGGTATTCTGCCTCTGAGCCTGAGCAGCTACCAAGCTAGTCAACAATTGCACCGCACTGCGCATATCGTGGTTCTGTAGTGCTAGACGGAGGAACTGGATGTACTGGGTGCCTCCTAATATCCTCTGGAGGAGACAGAGAGGTATGAGACGGCATCTCACTCTGAGCCTCACTTTGGCCTGCTCTGGCTGGAGGCACCTGAATGTTACCCTCTCCCACAGCTGTATCAAGCCGTTTACTAATTGCTTGCTTCCTAGTCGAAGGCATCGCTGAAAGAAAACAAGGTGAATATTAGATATGAACACTTACTACTCAACTCTACGCACGATCTAGATTCAGGAAGAAGGTAACAACCCTAGATGTCACGTAGCCTCCTGATTATAAATGTGGCGCGCTACACATCCATAATCAAAACTCTACTAGACACGGCTCATAGACATCCCCTAGGACAGACTTGCTCTGATACCAAGTTTGTCACGACCCAACTTGAGGGTCATGACTAGCACCCGGGCCATACTTGCCGAGCACCAACGTACATTTTATCTAACCTTCCTTATTATCTTTAAGGGCCGACAAGATCAATATAAATAGTAGACATGGATCATGAACATCCAACAATGAAAGATAATGTCATGAACATACATAACATGGGACGACAAGACTGTCAAGAAACTATATATAAGGTACGAGCTATCATGATGCCATGAAAGACTATACAACAAAAATCAGCCGAAAAGGCATTCTAAACCATACATAAGTCGACACCTATCTATGAGCCTCTAAAGGAACATAAGTGCTACAACATTGCCGGAACAGGGCCCCGACATACCCATAATGTCTATAACAAAAATACATACCAAGACCACGGCAAGTCCGGAGAAGGGATCTCGCCAATAACCGCTGAACTGGACAGCCTACTGTGGTGGGGGAGCTACGTCTACCTATCTATCAGGACCTGCAGCACGACATGCAGCGTCCACAAATAAAAAGGACGTCAGTACGAATAAAGTACTGAGTATGTGAGGCAAGAAAGCATAAGTAAGAACAGTAATGTAAACAGGGATAAAGAATATACAACCTGTGACATCTGGGTACCTCTGAGGGCTACTGACATGAAATACATGATACATACATATATATACATAAACTTTTAAAACATACGCCTTTGTGGGCATCACCATCATCATATCGTACCCGGCCATAATAGGCTCGGTAAAACGTACCCGGCCATCATAGGGCTCGGTAGAATCGTACCCGACCACGTGGAGCTCGATAAAACCCAACTGATCAGTGGTTGCACAATAGGTGTCGTACCCGGCCGACTATAGCGCGGCTCGGTAGAGTAAAATAGATACATATATATGATGCATGCTGGACTCATTGGAATCACATTTTGAACCTTTCGGAGTGACATAAGGTTGGTATCCTTCGTACATGTTATTAGGATTAACTTTTCATCAAGAATCTTATAAGAATCAGGAACTACCAACAACATTGATAATATAAGAATAAGAGAAGTAACATCAATATCAATCATTTCATAAGAAGGGCAGCAATGTAAGTACTGCTAGCTTCTAAGAGTAGAGTATCTTTGGGAGCTCGTTCATTACATTATGTACAATCGGAGTCGTGCAAAAGAATGAAGAGGATAGCCTCACATACCTTGTATATACTGCCCAACCTCAAGCTATGCAAATGTCACGACTCCTTAGTCTACAATAAGACAAATGACACTATCATTATCGTTTAAGCGTCGTAACTATTATGTATCGACCACAACCTATTTTACGATGAAACGGACAGCACCTCCCCTATTTATATGACTTCCCACAAGTCAATACAATCACCAAACAGCCCAAACAACATCATTAATAATCATATTGAGCCTCCAAAATAGTCCACCAACCAACAACATTACTACCAAGCCCTTCGATATATATTTCACAAGTTCTAGCTTCAACGACTTAGCTGCAACTTGGATAATCTTAAATATATATAGAGTAAGACGTTCCTTACCTTTAAACAGAAAGAACAACTCCAATTTGACCTTAATTTTCCACGAAATATCCCTTCAATTCTGCCACAAGAACAAGGAAGCAAAACTAGCAATTAATTCGGGTTTTTCGGCACTAGAATTACTTTAGAAGACTTGAAATCACCTAGGGTTGATATTAAAAACTTGAAGGTGTATTTACAGGACATAAAACACTTAAAACAACCTCCCACATGAGCTGGAACAACACAAAAATCAGCAACAACAAGAAGAACAAAAAACTTACTAGCGCCACGGGATTCCCGACATTTGATTTGTGTTGTTTGCCCTTTGTTTGGGTCTTGGATCATGAGACAACCTTGAGAGACTGTTTTTAGGGTTATAAGGTCTGAATATACTGAAAAATAATGACTTAAAATGGGGTTGAGGTATCTTATATATGTCCATATGTCTTAAACCGCCTTTGTGGGCCCCATAGAGAGCAGCTTGGCGCACTCTCGCGAAAATGCGAATATCTCTCTATTCCGAGATCGTATCGATGAACGGTTTAATGCGTTGGAAACTAGACTCATAGATCTTCAATTTGATAGGTAGATCACCCCATAATTCCAAGCACATTGGGAGAAAAATGCAGTAACATTTGACCTAAAGTTTAAGTAAAATTATAAACCTAAGTTGCGACAACTTTTATCGACTTTTGTTTCATAACTCGCTTGACTTCAAGACTTATGATGCGTATATTATATGATTCAAATACATTAAAACAAGACCTCTTGGGACAATTAATCACCTCTAGTGTTACCCGAAAATACGGGTTACAACATCCTTGATTCGTTTAACTTCAAATACTTGTTAACCACTCTTATACACCCTTGTATCGTTTAAGACCAATAGGATTAACTTTTTATCATCTCAAAGATAATCTCTTCTTGGATTTATGTCGACTAACTTACGGCGTGATCTATGGTATGCGAATTTGGGTTGTAACAACCAGGCTCCGAAACCAAAATATGGACCCGAGGTCAATAAATCCAACATCAGTAATTTCTTAAAAATCATTAAGCTTTCAAACTTTTAATTTTTCATCAAAATTTCATATCTCGGGCTAGGGACCTTAGAATTCGAGTTTGTCACTGAAGAAGCTTTGAAGCTCGGATTTGGGAATTGAAAGTCTAATATAGTCGTTTGGACTTTGAGGTAGGTATTATTATACATTGTTGCAAATACTTGTAAGGATTTGAGTATGAACCTTTGATTTTATTTAGAGTTGATTTGAAATGGGTTTGTTGTATGGTCAATAAATCTACTCTAGGCGCCATTGAAGTTGCAATGTAATTTTAACGGGTATACTATGTAAATGAGTAGGGTCTGGTAACTTATCGAAGAATTAATCCAAATATCGTCCACTTAATCACCTTTCTCTATTTAGAAAAGGCCCACAATTCACCTTTCTATTGTGTTTTTTTGTATTATTTCAAGAATTTCAAGAAGAATTAACTTAAATAGCCGTCCACCCAACCGCTTAAACTAAAAATAACCGGTGGACGTATAATATAAGTATAGTTTATATATTATATGTGTATAATTATATATAATTAATGTATAAACTATGTATCTAATTAGAAAAAATAAACAATAAATATGGACGGTTATTTGTATAAAGATCTCTTATTTCAATGATTGAGGATCCACTATATCAACATCCGAATGTGAAACCCGTGAGGGTGAGGGATGGGAAAACCTACCTACTTAAATCTTGTCTAAAGACTAAAGATGCTCAATTAATTACAATCAAGAACGTTTAGAATTTGTGATTATTATGCTTTCTACGGTAGGTGAGAGATGGCATCTTCTTTGTCTAACATTTATGCGTCACATAATTATGTACTAACATGTGGGTGGTTTTTCGAAATGCAAGATGGTAAAACTCCTCCCTGTTACATGTTTGAAAATACTATATAAACAATAATCAATTATTATACTAAATATTGTATACGTGATGTTCATCTGTCAAAATACTATGACAATGCTAGGTTTCAATCCTGAATGAGGGAATTGCCAATTACAAAGCTTGAGACGTGCCTTGGCTTAAGGGATTTAACTAATAACATTTATATTGTAAAGTTTTTTTTTTTAATTAAATTAATCTAGCTACCTTATGTTTCGGATTACTATATAATTCCATTTATTTTCGAGATTATATGAATGTATCTATCCACTTGAAAAGCAGCAGTCGACTCAATAATGCAAAGCCTGATCAGTGGCAAAGCAAAGACCCCATGCTCATTGTTCCTTCAGTACCTATAAACAACAATCATTATAGTACTTCACAAAATTATAAGAGCACGTTTGGAAAGTCACGTAGGATGAATTTGGGTGTAATTAGGTGTAATTGTATAGTTTGGTATGTTTGTCTGCCAAGTAATTAGTTGGTCAGCATGAAATTGGATGTAATTAGAGATGTGTAATTACTCTCTCCAATTCTCAAGGGAGGTGAGAATTAGTAATAATTACACTTTGTAATTACAAGGTTACGTTTTAATTTCTTTCTTTATTTTATTTTAATTTAAATTCTTTATAACTTTTTATTTTCATTATTTTAATTTCTTTTTATTTTAATTATTTTACTTTATTTTTATTTTTTAATTATAAAATATATTTTTCTTTATACATTATTTATCCTTTATTTCTCTACCTTTACTTTTAGTGATTCTATGTAATTGCTCGTATATTTTATTATTTATTTATTTTATTTTCTTCAGTTAGCGTAACTGCGTTATTATTCTAATTTTTGAAACTACACCTCCTAATATTAGAAATAATGGTTCATTAACAATCTTGGCATATAATGGGTGAGGTCATTAAAGTAGAATTTCGTTGTTGAATGAGGTTATAAACTTATTATGTTTCCTAATCCTAAGTTGTACTGGAACTTATTTTATTATGTTGGAATTTGACATATGTTAAACTATTTTTTTTTTTTTTTTTGGAATTTGGAATGGTGTTATATTGATGGTTCTAATTTACTTGTTTTAGTAATATTGGCTTGTTATTTTACATTGCATGTTGTTCATTTTTTAGTTAGAATTGATAGATTAGTTTTGTCAAATATTTGAATAATGTTATGACATTATATTTATAAATATTAATTTATTTTATTAAATATGCATTCCATAATGTTCTTACAACATGCATGCTTTTAGTTTTTATAATTAATTAAACTAAATATTATTAATTTGGAATATATGTATAAATTATTTTTACAATATTAGTTATAAATATATGATTACTAATCACTGTTTTAAAAGGCGTAGGCGTAAGGCGAGGCGTTTTACATATGCTTCAGCGAGGCATAAGCCCCGAGGCACGGGGCGTAAGCCCCATAGGTTTTTAATTTTTAATATTTTATAAAATAAGTAAATATTTATAAACAGGTAAAATTATATAAAAATTGAATAAAATTATAAATATGTGAGGCGGGGCGTTTTACGTGATATGGGGCGAGGTGTAAGCCTGGAGGAGGGGAGGACGTAAGCCCCATGGATCATTAAAAATTTTAATTTATAAATTAATACAATAATATAATAACACAAAAAAATATAAAATAGAAATTAAAAGTTAAAAATTAAAAGAAAATTAAAGGAACTCATAGAAAAAAAATATCTAGCATGATTCTTAAGTATAACTAATGCATACAAATCACGTATAACGTCTTTAACTTTCAAATAATTAAAAACTTACAATTTCTTTTAAAAACAATGATCAAACTCCACATTTTACCTTCCTAAAAGTAAATAATTAATAAAATCTTATTAGTAGGATGCTTAAAATATTACTCCTTCATGAATAAATACAAATTAGTTTAAGATATCAACTTAATAAAAGTGTATAACAAGGAGGGACAAATGAATTAAGACACGACCAATAACAAGTGAAGATATAAATTCGCAATACTATGTTTCATTATTAGAGTTATGCTCAATCTTCATATTTCTATCGATGAATAGAACTTTTATCATTAATTTGTCAAAGAATTTTGAAGGTCAACGATATTAATTAGGAAATTCGACACGTGATTTGCGTTAGAACTGTTAGGCGAGCCCCGAACGTTGGGCGTTAGGCGTGTTTAGGGCACACGGTCGGGCGCTTGGGGCGTAAGCCTCACAGAACTAAGCCCCAGGATATTTTGCAAGTGCCCCGCCTAGGGGCGAGTCCCAGGAATGCCTTTTAAAATACTGTTACTAATTAATGTATATTCAAGAAAAAATATCCATCTAAAATACCAAATCTAATATCATTACTTATAAAAAATCATTTATAAGCATATATTTATTATATTAACTTTTAAGTTTTGATAATTACTTCAGCTAAAATTTAATCTAATTGTGTAATTACATTTGTGCAACCAAACAATACGCTTGTAGCTACACTGTAATTACGTTATGATAAACAAACAGGTCGTCGTAATTATTATGTTGTGTAATTACTACCCTAGTAATTATACCAATTCCAATTAATGGGTGGCTTTTCAAACAGACTCTTATAGCTTGTTTGGATGGTTGCTACATGTCGTTTCATATTGTATTGTATTATATTGTAGTTTATTGTATTGTATTGTTTGATTAATACGATATTTGGATAGACTGTATCGTTTGTCATCGTTTCATGATGTCACGCACCAAAAATATGAAGAATAAACTTGCAACATTACTAAGAAAAAGATAAGATGCGAAGTAGAATTATTATATAAAAAAATAAGGTAAAGGATAAAATATAATTATTTAATAATAAAGAAGGGCAAAATGAGAGAAAAAAGTAAGATAACGACGCCACCACACCAAATCCATCGTTACATAAATGTGATGACCCAAAATGTCATCTTTAAATTTAATAATTAATTCTGTGTTTTAAGACCTCGAAAAGTACTATTTATCATTACTCGACTTGCGTACGCAGTCCGTAAAAATTTTTGAAAAGTTTTTATGCAAAAAAAAATGAATTAAAATGTGAATTAGAGCTTTAAAACTCAACATTTTTAGCAAACGGACTCGGATCAGTGTTTTGACAGTTTCGGTAGGTCCGTATTGTGATTTGGAACTTGGACGTATGCCCGGAACCAACAGCTCCGTATGGTGATTTTGGACTTAGGAGCATGATCAAAATTTTATTTGAAAGTCCGTATTGAAATTAGGCTTGAAATGGCTAAAATAGGAATTTAAGTTTGGAAGTTTGACCGGGGAGTTAACTTTTTGATATCGGGGTCAGAATCCAGTTCTGAAAATTTTAGCAGCTCCGTTATGTCATTTATGACTTGTGTACAAAATTTGATGTCAATCGGACTTGATTTAATAGGTTTCGACATCGAATGTAGAAGTTGGAAATTCTTAAGATTTATTAGGCTTGAATTTATGTGTGATTCGTGTTTTTAGTGTTGTTGGATGTGATTTGAAGACTAGACTAAGTTTGTATGATGATTTAGGACTTGTTGGTATTTTCAGACGGGGTCCCGAGTATCCCGAGTGCGATCCGGATCGAAATCAGATCAATTTTTCGACTTAGGCAAATTCTGAAATTTGCAGCTTCTGGTGTCATCGCACCTGCGGAGGGACTGACCGCAGGTGTGGACTCGCACAAGCGAGCTGTGGCTCACAGAAGTGGACGAAGGGTTGCCCAGTTGGAGCCACAGATGCGGCTCATGTTACGCAGAAGCGAGAGGAAGGGCGCAGGTGCGGGCAGGTCCGCAGGTGCGATGGAATTTTTCGTACCTGCGAAGGAGCAGATGCGGTCCAAAGCTCGTAGAAGCGAAGGCAGTTGGGCTGAGCAATTTCCACAGATGCGGTATTTCACCTCAGATGCGGGACCGCAGGTGCAAGAATTTTATCCGCAGGTGCGAAAGCACTGACCAGATTACAAAAACAGAGGGGTTCCGATATTTTTGTCATTTGGACATTTTCAACACGGTCTTGGGCGATTTTTCAGAGAGAATTCACAGGAAAACTTGAGGTAAGTCACATGTGATCATTGTTAGTCAATTATATTGGATTATTATTGAATATTTCGAATAGATTACATGTTTTTGAGGTGAAATTAGAGGATTTGGGCCTAGCGATTTTAAAATGAGAATTTGAGATTTGAAGGTCAAGTTGATGTCGGATTTTTGTAAAAATGGCATGGTTGGACTCGTACTTAAATGTGCGTTCATATTTCGTAATTTTCGCCGGATTCCGAGATGTGGACCCCACGGGCCATTTTTGAGTTAATTTAGGATTTTATTGAAAAATATAGTATTTTCTTATGGAATTGATTCTATAATTTTTGTTGACTGTATCGAATTAATTATGACTAGATACGAGTCGACCGGAATCGAAAAATCGAGGAAAAAGCATACTACTTGGTTAAATTAGAGCAAGTCGAGGTAAGTGACTTGTCTAACCTTGTGTGGGGAAAATTTTCCCTAGAATTGATATTAATGTGATTATTGAAATGTGTTGAAAGTCGTGTACACGAGGTGACAAGTGTGTACACGGACTAAATGTGAAAGATTATATTTTTAAATTGTGTAGATCATTGTTGCGTATTTATTAAATTATTTTATCTTGTTATATTCTTCATCATTGATCTGAGATATATACCTTAAATTTGTTTGACCTTTTCCTGCTAATTGTTATACCTATTTAGTTGAAACTTGGTTTCTTTTATTCTGTGCAATACTTGAAGGGTGATTTTCTTTAAATTAAATATTATTAATATGAAGTATTTGACATTTTAAATTTGATATTGAAGCAACGTATTAAAGATTTTAAAATATTATTTTTCTGAATTATTTATTCTTGAATATTTTGTAAGATTTTTGTACTCATGGTGATAGAGTCGTGAGCTCTTTATTTTGGAAAAATATTATTGACAATTATTTTTGGCATGAGCCGTGAGCTCTTTATTGTGGAAAAATATTGTTGTTGAATTATTTTGGCAAGTTACATTATTTGAGCACTTGAGGTGTAAATTGTGATATATTATGATATTGATACGCATGCGGTGGTATAAGGTCTGGGTATTGAAACGCATGCGGTGAGATAAGGGTGGCTTGATACGTGTGGCTAGTAGGGGGAACTACTAGAAGTCATGCGGTGTGATAAGGATGGCTAAAACGTGGGATACTATTTCGGAAAAAATATTTTCTTTCAAATAAATTATGAAGGCTCCCGCGGTGAGATAAGAAAATGAGATATTGTGAATTTGTTTATGATTTGGGACTATGAGGCGGTACCTCGATAGTGCCCTTATTGATATTGATTTATGGCCGCAGTTGCCTTGATTATTTGTACCTCGATAGTGCCCTTGTTGATATTGATTTATGGCCGTAGTTGCCTTGATTATTTGTTGTGATTTTCTTAAAGTTGAAAGAAAATTCAGTTTTGTTTTCATGAGATATTATTTGAAATTCTGTTTTGTTTCCACGAGATATTATTTGCCATTATTTTGCTTAATTAAATGGTGACACACTACTTGATTCATTTCCAATATTATTTTATTTTACTATATTGTTAAACATTTTACCATGCCATTATTATATTCCAGTAGGGCCTCACCTGACCTCGTCACTACTCTACCGAGGTTAGGCTTGGCACTTACTGGGTACCGCTGTGATGTACTCATACTATGCTTCTGCACATCTTTTTGTGCAGATCCAGGTACATCTTACCAGCCTAGACGTCAGTCAGTTACCTGCGCACGGAGACTTCGAGGTATATCTGTCAGCATCCGCAGACTCCGGAGTCCCCTTCTATCATTTTTATGTTGATTCCTTATTTTTCTTTAGACCTTGATATATAGAGACATTGAGAATAAATTCTTAGAAGCTTGTGACTTATTTCTACCGGATTTTGGGAGTTGAAATTGTTTGAATTGTATTTTATTTATTTCATATATTTATTATTATTCCGCATTGATAGGCTTACCTAGTCTTAGAAATTAGGCGCCATCACGACATCCTACGGAGGGAATTTGGGGTCGTGACAATAAAGTGACACCTTTCGTCGTTACGTAATGACATATTTAACGATACGATACAATAAAATTTAAGTAACAACCAAAACAAATATTGTATTTAAAGTAACAATACAATACAATACAATAGGTAACAACCATCCAAACAAGTTGTACGGTATTTTGCACCTAATATTCTCGTCTCAATTTACGTGACAGTTTTTAATCGACATGAAGTTAAAGATAAAAAAATAATTTTTTAAAACTTATAATATAAATAATAAAATTTGTGTTACTTTTAATAATCTCGTTTAATTTAATTTGTAGTACTACAAATTTAAAGTTAATTATTTTTTAATGTACACATTAAAAAGAAAATATGTAACACATAAATTAAGATAAAAAGAAATACTTCATTCGTTTTAATTTATTTGAACTTATTTGATCGAGCACGGAATTTAAGGAAAAAGAGAAGACTTTTAAATTTGTCGTGTAAAATGAGGCACAAATACTTTGTGTGATTTTAAATCATTACATAAAAGTAATTTTTTTTCAAATAAAGAAAGTGATCGTTTTTTTTTTGGAATCGATTAAAAAGGAAATAGAGTAACATATTACAGCAACTTAAGGAGTTAGCTAATTAATAGCCATATAGCTATATAAACCCTAGCTAGCAGCATATCACGTGAGCACAAAACTATAGCACAGTGCACACCCACGTTTTCACAATCGCCACAAAACTTTAATCATTATAGGAGTAGCAAAGAGCAGTACAATAGTCAAAGAAAGTCAAGACATGCCATTTCTGCAGTGCAACTGTGTAGTGTGATGTCAATTATGTAAGTGTGGTGTAATTGCAAAGAGCAGTGCAATTAGTTTGACGATTCATGCAACATTAATATTTGACGTAGGAGTGGTAAAAGGGCAGCTCGGATTGGAGATGAGCGGAGTAGAAAATGAGTAATATAAAAATAGATAAATTATTCGATCTGATTCGTATTAATTACAGATAAAAAATAGGTTAATCGGTGGGTAATATGGATATTCATATTATCCATGACTTCATGAATATGATCGTTTTTGCGAGAATTCCTAGTCTTTCAGACCTATGAAACTCCCAATTTGAGGTTTTACAAATGTAAAAATTAAACTCATTATTTATTCATTGGTTATCCATTTTCTAAGTGGATAATATGGTTCTTATCTATATTTGATCCGTTTTTAAATCATTATCCAACCCATTTTTAATGGATAATATGGGTGGATAATTATTTTCTTTTAACCATTTTTCCATAACTAATTTGATGTCACACTTTCACCAAAGTTATGTTCACCTATTCAATTTAATTTATATGATATAGTTTGACTAATACCGAATTTAAAAACTAAAGAAAGATTTTTTAAACTCGATGTAACGATCCGATCGGTCGTTTTAAGCATTTGCATTTCGTTCAACCATTTGAAGTGTTGAGTAGCTTCGTACGATATGTTATGACTTGTGTGAATCGTCGATTTTGGTTTTCAGGTGTTTCAGAATTTGTTTGGAAGAATGCATTTCATGATTGAAGCTTTAAGTTGGAAGATTTGACCAAGATTGACTTTATAGTATTTGACCTTGGATCAGAGCTTTGATGGTTCCGTTAGGTATGGATAGTGATTTTGGATTTGGACGTATGCTCGGATTTGCATCTCGATATCTCTACAAGGTTTCGACACTAATTGGCGAAAGTTAAAAATTTTAAGGTTTGGAATATTCATAGGTTTGACCGAGAGTTAACTTTGATGATATCGGGTCGGATTGTGGTTCCGTGAATTGGAATAATTTTGTTATGTTATTTGGGATATATGTGCAAAATCTGGGTTCATTCCGAGTTGATTTGATATGATTCGGCATGAGTTTTGAAAGTTAAAAGTTCAAAAGTTTATTAAGTTTGAATTGATGTGTGATTCATAGTTTCGATGTTGTTATGCGTGATTTGAGGCCTCGTGTAGGTTCGTGTTATATTTTGGGACTTGTTGGTACATTCGGGTGGGGTCCCGAGGGGCTCAGGTAAGATGCAGACGTGTTTCAGATCATTTTCCATTCATGCGTGATGGCTGTTTTTTGATGGATCTGATGTGGATGCACCAGCAGGGTAATGGGCGCAGGTAAGATGGTAACAGATGCGGTCATATGGGCGCAGAAACGAAGAAAGGCTAGATGAGAGAAGACCGCAGAAGCGGAATGCTGGGCGGATCTGCGCGTCCGCAAGTGCGGGAATTCGATCGCATAATTGGATGGCAACTTGTTTTGGAGATTGTGCAGAAGCGGATTTAGCCTCGCACCTGTGATTGCGCAGAAGCGAAATAGTGTCCGCAAGTGCGAGAGGTCAACTGGTTAGTGGAGTCTGCAGAAAGCGGCTATTATTATCGCAGATGCAAAGGTGCCTGGGTAGAAGCTATATTATCGAGGGCTTGGCTATTTTTATTCATATTTTGAGCTATGGAGCTCGAATTGAGGTGACTTTTGAAGCGATTTTCACCATATGGATTGGGGTAAGTGTTCTCTACTTGGTTTTGATTATATTTCATGAATCTATATTCATTTTTGGTAATTGGATTATAAATTTTAAAGAGAAATTGAGGGGGGAGAGGGTTGTCTAAAATTTAATAAAGTAAAATTTTCAGTTTTGAACATCGATTCGGAATCGAATTTGAGTGAAACTAGTATGGTTGGACTTGTAATTGAATGAGTTTTCGAATTTTGTGAGTTTTGTCCGGTTCCGAAGTGCGGGCTCGAGTTTGACTTTTTAGTTGACTTTGGGACTTTTGAATCAAGATTCAACCTTTATTGATTGGGATTGTTTCCTTTGCCATTATTTGATGTTCTTAAGTTTCTTTTGGATAGTTTTGAGCCGTTTGGAGGTCGGTACACGCGGGATGACATTTTTAGAGTATTGTTTGGCTTGCTCGATATTGAATTTGACTTGTTCGAGGTAAGTAACACTTTTAAACTTGGTGTTGATAGCATGAATCCCTGAATATGCGTGCTATGTATTTAGTGTTGAGGTGACACACATGTTAGGTGACAGGCGTGTGGGCTTCCACCGTGTGAGTTATGACTCGGTTGATTCTATGGTACTGTGTTGTTACCTTACCTTGTTTCTATCCATGAAATTTCTATGTGCTAGAGTAATTGAGATGTGATTCATGTTAGAAACCATATTTAGGTTACATGCTTATCCTGTTGGGACCCATAGAGGTCATTTCTACTATTAAGTTATTTAATTAAATTATAAATTATGTACTCAGTCACATGCATCATTTGCATATCATATCTCAGTCTTTGTTATCATTTGTTGCCACATTATGTTATCAGTGTTTGGGATGTTTGGCATGAGATTTGTGAGTCTGAGAGACTGGAGAAATTGATGATTGTGTGAGGCCGAGGGCCTGTTTGTGTGATATTGATAGGATCGGGCTGCGCGCCGCAGCGGGTACTATTGACTCACGATGGGATCGGGCTGCGCGCCAGATCGGGTACTATTGACTCATGACGGGATCTGGCTGCGTGCCGTAACGGGTACTATTGACTCATGATAGGATCGGACTATACGCTGCAGCGGGTACTATTAACTCATGATGGGATCAGACTGCATGCCGCAACAGGTACTATTGATTCATGATGGGATCAGATTACACGCCGCAACAGGTTTTATTAGTGCTTGGGTAGGATCCGCTTCTCCGGAGTTTGACATACCAATAGTGAGCGCAGTATTTATTGATTCATGATCAGATCGGGCTGCGCGCCACAGCAGGTACCGTACCATACAATGTTGAGTGACTGAGTGAGCTAAGGGATTGAGCATTATAAGTGGGAGTGTGAGACAGTGAGATTGAGTACTCTGAGTGTATGAGTACATGAGTTTCTCACCGTGATGCATTGCATTGACATGTATATTTGACATACAGGTATAGAGATGCATTTTCTCATGCTATACGGTATTGCGACATTCATGACTTCACATGCACATTGACATGTAGGTATAGAGATGTACTTTCCTCATGCTATCTGAGATTGAAATATTTTATCTGTTGTTGAAAGTTTTGGGAAAAAATCACAGTTTTATGATATACTCACATTTTGGTAATTTCGATGAAAGATTTGGGTTTTACTGTTATACTTGAAAAGCATGCCTATTTTTTCGTAAGTGTGAACGAGTTGAGCATCATATCCTTGAGTTGTTTCTTGTACTACTTTTATTAAATTGTTATGAGTTATTGTTGGCTATTGGCATTGGACTCTGACCGCTGTCCAAGCTCATCACTGCTTTCAACCTAAGGTTATGTTTGTTACTTATTGAGTACATGGGGTCGGTTGTACTCATACTGCACTTTTGCACCTTGCGTGCAAATTTTGGATGTTGATGTTGTTGTCCATGGCGGGAGCTGGCCTTGAAGATATATCTGCGTTCCGGTCATAGCTGCCTCTTGTTCTTGATAGCTTTAGAATTATTAATATGTCCATGTATATTTAAAACATATGATTTATTTTTTTCATATGAGCTTTGTAAACTCTAAATCTTAGAAGCTTATGATTTATACTTTCACTGCTTGGAAATTCTTTGTATAAAAGTTCAGTTGTGTTATCGTTACTTCTCTTAATGAATCTCATTGATATTAGATTGCTGGTAATTGACTTACCTAGCGGGTTGGGGTTAGGTGCCATCACGACAAGTTGGATTTTAGATCGTGATACTTATAGGCTTAAATACGTTATGACGGTTACGTGAATATAAGACTTTTGAAACTTGTGATTTTAAATATGACATAATATCTGTGGTTATAAGAACTTATCATTAAAGGTAAAATAGAAACTTCAAGTCAAATTATTTCTTAACTTAAAAATGTATCACTCTCTGGACTAATAATAAAATCATGTCATTTTTTTAAAACGGATGGAATATTATATATTGCACGATTTATCGGTAGGCATCAGATATTTATGTCGTTGAGCGCAACGTACTATTGAACCAATTACCTCTCTGCGTCAGTCACTTCAAAATACTCTCAATCTTCCCCTTTAGAGTTGATCATAAACTATGAACCTATATTAATAGTACGATATCAAGTTAATTGACGGAGTTAGAAAGTTACTTATTCTTTAGTTCAAGTCGTATATTTATATTTATAAATTTATTAAATATATACAAAAATTAAATTCAATTACTAACATCTAATGTTATCACCTAACATTCAGAATTCAAAAATTTCAAATTTTGATTTCAAACGTAACATAAAAATTATACACATCTTCCCTCTCTCCTAGCGGTGAAAAGCAATTTTGACAAAGCTCACATGGGGGAAAAATTGGACTAATAACTACAGGGGCACGTTTTTCATTTCCATGAAAGACATTTAATTTCCTTTAACGTCCCCAACCCGACAGAGGAAAAAATTAAGATTTCACCAAACAAAAGTTAAGAAGGGAAAGCAACTTTCAATTGTTATAAATTGGAGGAACCAAATGAAGTGAGATGCGCAAAAACTTCATCTCTTTGAGACCATTATGACTAATCCCAATAATTTCAGATAGAGACACCTCTTTAGCTCTAAGAATGGGATTTGAAAGGGTACGTAATATTTATGTTCAATTTTTTTCTATAGTATTTTCTTTTAGACTCAAGTTCAAAGACGAGCCAACCCAGTAGTATATTATTTTATAATAAAATTAACCTAATACTCATTTCATTTCAAATCATAAAAGATATTTTTAATTGAAATTTCTTCTTTTGTGTTTATGAGATAGGAGTTTGACATAATGATTGTCCCAACAAAAGGTGAAATCAACACGCCACCGCCACCACGGAAGAATTTGAGTCTCAGTGTGGTGGAACCTGACGGTAAAGATATTAAAACGTCTTCGTAAGAACTGGACAGAATTTTGACTCAATATATAGAGACATTGTCCATCGAACAGAATATCATATAGGTAAGTATATGTTCAGTGGCCTTTTCTATATATATATATATATATATATAGAGAGAGAGAGAGAGAGTTATAGTTATCACTTTAAAAAAATATTATAAGATTAGTAAGCTAAGGTCTATAGATTGGAAGGCTAAATATCTTTGGATAGACGCGAGATCAACAACTATAGCTGCATGAAGCCATGAAGTATGATAATGTTCTTTGCTATCCCTCCCGAAAGGGATAACATATACTATATCCACAGAAAAAAGACTATGGATATCCTAATTTGGCCTTAATTTCAGTAAGTGCTTACCTAAACGTAGAGTAATGCAATCACTTTAATTACTCTCTCAGTTCATTTTTACTTGGCACAATTTGACTTTTCACGTAACTTAAAAAATAATAAATGAAGTGTATAATTTACCATGATACTCATATTAATTGATGCATATTTTATTAGATTTGAAAAAATGATTTGAAATGAGAAAAATATACTGTTGGTATAACATGAAAAAAAAATATATCTTCTCTTGATATGCGTAAAGTGATAAATAAAAATAAAAATCTATTTTTAGTATATATGTCAAGTAAAAGTGAACAGAGCGAGTACATTTGCTCATCAAAAAATTTCTTGTTCGATTTTTCGTTGTTAGAATGCAATATAACTAAATCAGTGAATTGAGTTCCAAACTAAATATTTTTGTACTTTTAATAAATTTTTTAGTACAAATATTAAAATTATATGAAAATTAATTACTAAATTCACGTAAACCCATAATTTTTGCATAGATGTCTAGAGCTCTCTCCTCATCAAGCCGTGGACACATAGGAAGTTAAAGTTTTTCATGTTTATTCAACTGTTCCTTGAGTTCCTTGAAGGATATTTTTGGAATAAAAAAACTTAGCTTTTTAAATGAAACAAGGCCATGTGATATCTCATGAAAAGAGAAAGTGTGACAAACTTTTTCAGGTGATATCTACCTCATATTTTGTCACCCTAACTACCTTCTCCTACATGCCACAATAGTGATGTGCCTAATTCTCAACGCGTTTCTTATAGTTTGTGTTCCACAATTTGTATATACATGTATTACTAAGGGATCGTTTGGTAGGAGGTATTAGAAAAAATAATGCAAGCATTAGCTCTATGTATTACTAATATCTTATTTGGTTATATTTTTTTAACATGTATATAATTAATATCATACTTGGTATTACCCTATGTATAAGTAATGCATAGAAAACCATGACATCCGTAATACCAAGGCTACTAATGCATGTATTAGATTGGTTAAAGATAAAATTATCCTTAAAGTCCCTTAAAGCTTAGAATATGAAGGGCATTTTTGTAAATAATTATTTTTCTTAAAAATTATGCAATACATTATAATTTTAATACACCACACCAAACAGTAGATAAGGAATAATATCTGCATAACTAATGCTTGCATTACTAACTCATTCATTACTAATACACCTTATTCCGCACTATTCTTATGCACCCTACCAAATGACCCCTTATAGTATTGTGTACTTCCGACAACTAACAGTACCAATGACAGCTAATGGGTACCAATGCATGCAATATATTTTTGAAGTTTATTATTAATTATTAAAAAATATGTAGATTATTAGTTAATTTCGTACATGTGCCAAAATTAATTTTACAACGAGAACTAGAGAAATTATTTCAAGAATAATGTAAACAAAACTTTTTAGTCATACTTCTTCTCGAAATATTTAAACTTAGCCTCTTTTACTTGGTTTCTTTACAGGTTATCCAGTTAATATATGTTACGAGCACCATGCTGCTTTAGCTCCACTTTTGCAATTCCACTTGAACAACTGCGGAGATCCCTTCACTCAGAACACTGTCGATTTCCATTCAAAAGATTTTGAAGTTGCTGTTTTAGATTGGTTTGCGCAACTATGGGAAATTGAGAAGGATGAATATTGGGGATACATTACCAATGGTGGCACAGAGGGAAATCTCCATGGTCTTTTGATTGGGTAGGTATCACTTTCCCATCTCCATTGATAGACAAAGTTTCTTCTACTTCCAATTTAAGAGTCCATCACTTGAGGAGTTGATGAGGTCTAGTACTTATATATATCTATATATATATATATATATATATATATATATATATATATATATATATATATATATATATATATATATATATATATATATAAAACTTTGGCCTGAAATGAGTTTAAATGGAGTAAGATCATAATGAAGATTTATATAGTCAATTCTAACTTATTTGGGACAGAGACGTAATTGTTGTTATAGAATAGTTTGACAGACCTATTTTGCACTTGGAGACATTCTACGATATTTATACTTGATCTAAAAAAGAGTTATGTACACATTTAGACACCTCATAATAAAATGATGTATTTCACTTTTACCATTTCAATAATATTTGTGCAGAAGAGAGTTACACCCCACTGGAATAATATATGCATCAAAGGATTCACATTACTCGATTTCTAAAGCAACAAGAATGTACAGAATGGAGATAGAGACCATCAATACTTTAGTCAATGGGGAGATTGATTATGCAGATTTGAGATCAAAATTACTTCTCAACAAGAACAAACCGGCCATCATCAATATCAATATTGGTAAATATTATTATAAGATCCTTTATCTTCCAAACTTCAATATATGGTCAACTAATCTTCCCATTCTCATACGTGGAGTACTACTACTTTTAACAATAATTTAGGAACTACCTTCAAAGGAGCTATTGATGATCTTGATCTGGTCCTACAAATACTTCAAAAATGTGGTTATTCCAATGATAGATATTACATCCATTGTGACGCTGCACTATATGGGCTAATTGTCCCATTTACCCAACATGTAAGATTACTTTATAATCCGTTATATATTTTCTTTAAGAAAATTCCCATCAAGGGAGAACAAATAGAAAGTGACCTAGTTCTCTATTATATTTGATAACAGGTGAAAACAATTACCTTCAAGAAGCCAATAGGCAGTGTTTCAATTTCAGGCCACAAATTCTTGGGATGTCCAATGCCTTGTGGCATTCAGATAACAAGGAAAGGTTACATTACTAGTCTCTCAACAAAAATCGAGTACATTGCTTCCGTTGATGCTACAATTTCTGGTAGTCGAAATGGCTTGGCACCAATATTCTTATGGTATAGTTTATGCATGAAAGGCCGTGCCGGATTGCAACAAGATGCCAAAATGTGCAACGAAAATGCCCGATATTTGAAAGGCCGACTTCATAAAGCAGGAATTAGCACTATGCTCAATGAGTCTAGCATTATCGTTGTCTTTGAACGACCTAATGACCCTAAGTTCATTCGTCATTGGCAACTGTCTTGCACAAGAGATATGGCACATGTTGTAGTCATGCCGGGCATCACAAGGGAAACAATAGACAATTTTTTCAAGGATTTAATGCAGGAGAGGAAAAAATGGTACCAGGTTGGAATAATTGTGCCTCCTTGCCTAGCAGATGATATTGGTTCTCAAAACTGTCTTTGCTCCAAACAGAAGATGCGTCATTGAATTCCTTAGAAAACGAGACCCTGGATATGGAGTATGCTTTTATGCAGAGGTGACTCAATAAAATTGGTGGTCTAAACGCCAAATTTTTAATAAATAGAAGACCTTAAATTTATTTGTGTTTATTCTTCTTGAAAAAAAAAAGTTGTTCTTCTTCTTGAGTTTCAGTATCATTTTATTCAACTAAAATGGGACTTGTTCATATGTAGAACACTCTCCCATATTGTTTGATTCTTCTTTTGTTGTTTATATATATATATATATATATATATATATATATATATATATATATATATATATATATATATATATATATATATATATATATATATATATATATATATATATATATATATATATATATATATATATATATATATATATATATATATATATATATATATATATATATATATATATATATATATATATATATATATATATATATATATATATATATATCAAAGTTGATAGCTTAATAATTGAAAATTAAACACCATTGATAGCTTAATAATTGAATATTAAAAACCATCAATACCTGAGGGAATTTACTACTTCGATATGCTTACTTATTGCTCGAAACCTGAGGAAGAATAAAAAAAAAATGCAATTCAAATTATTCGATGCTCTTATTATTTGATAAAATATGTAGATGCACATGAAGAAAACAAAAGAGTATAAGCGCAAACAGAAACAAGGAAGGCGTGATTTAGAAATGTGGCTTACAAACAAATGATACATCTCATTACACGTTAGGGCTCATTATGCTTGTAAATTTCCTAACTAATTCGGGCAAAGAACAAACCTTATAGTGGTAAAATAATTAGCCTCGAAATACATGCAACCTACACGGGGTAAGATGATCATGAGGGTACTTGTATAAGAGGGATATATACAAGTTGGAAGTATCCAGGCTAATTAGCAACTAAGTATGAAATTTGAGAATTTGGTTAAGTTAAAGCAAAAGAGAAGTTAATGAAACTCTAGGATCAACCGTAGCCACGGTTGATTCATAACAAATTACGGATTTGTTATTCGCAAATCACTGGACTAGCCAATAGCGTACTTTTCTCGGAATATGACAAATGGTCAAGAACCATACCATACCAACTGACGAACACTCTTATTTAACACAAATTCAATAGATTTTTTTCAGATCCACCACTCCGTTTCAAGTTCTCTTATAGTAGTAAACTAGACGGGTTTAGCCCGTGCAAAGCACGAGTCTAACATTTCATAATTTTAGGTAGCAAACTTCTTTCACTTTTCAATCCTCTAGTTGGTTTAAGCGATGACAACAATTCAGAATATTGATGATTTATATTCTGATATAATTGGTCATTACTTTCAACCAACATACTCTTGTAGCAAGGAAGTCAAGTAAACGTAACAACAAGTAATAACTAAGTATGATAACTTGGACAGTGAAATAAACCTCAAACGTAAAACATTCTTTATTTACAATTAGGTAATGTAAATTCAGAAGTCAAACATGAAGACTCAAAAACTGAAAAGTAAAATACCTTCCATGTAAATCAAACCTCCCAAACATTTAAGTTGCAAAAGCAAAAGAAGTCCAATGCTTAGGGAAATAAACAACAAAAAGTTTTACTTTGCAATCACAGAAATCAAGCATTCACTGAAAGTTTTACTTTATACCCTTCTTGCTCTCTTCTTGCTGCCACCACACTAAAAGCAATAAGAACTTTTAAGAACAAACCGGAAAAAAAGTAATGGACTTTAGTATCTTGAAAGAAGAAATATAAAAATGAAAGTTTCAATTGAAAATATCTTAGCAACTTTGGGTGGTTAAGGACCAGAAGCAAAGGGAATACAATTTTGGGTTTGACATATCTATGATAATTGAGATTATCTCTTGGAACCATTAATAGCTTGTGAAACTAATCCATTATTCGTCAACCTAATACAGGAAATAATAATCCCTAAATTAGTAGATCTTAATAATAATAATAAATAAAATCTAAAGTTGTTAATAGCAAGACACTTAAACATTCTAAAGGATGACGTTAGTAATGGAAGGTCAATATCATGGTAATATCTGAAACATCGTATGTGGTTTCTTTAAGAGCTGCAGAAAAGACGTAAGAATCTGCTATGCACAAGTTTGCATATTTAAAACTACTTTCAAGTAGACATATAACCGAAACATTAGTTTATAGAGAACTATTTGATCTTTATATATCCATTACTGAGCACATTAGTGATGGTCATGTTGTCTCATTTCCTTCTTTATAGCATATTATTGAACACATAAGGATCATATCGAAGAGAACCAAACAACTAACAAAAGCTTAATTTTCACTTAAAACATCGATTTATTATAGAATATCAACTTCGTGTAGGACGACGGAGTATAACAATTAGCATAACAAAAAAAAAAAAAAAAAAGAAACCATCACGTTGCAAATCGGCAAAATCATAACCTCTTCCAAGAGTAGCAAGTTAAACCAACATCGGCGGCTAATAAGCATGAGTTGAAATGAAAAAAAATGTCTAGAGTTGGTGGTCTCATTACAGATTTCTTTGCAGCTTCTCAATAAAGAGAGTTTCCATCTTTTTGACAGGCCATGCATCTATTTTAGCTCTTTGGAAAAAGCTATAGGAGAAAGATGGAAAAAATAAATATATTTCTTGCACTACTACATCTCTTCAACTTAAATGAACATAGGAAAATAACCTCTGTCAATTATCATACACTATGTAATAATCTAATACCCTATATCATAATTGTACCCTGTGGCTATAAACAATTTTGCTAATCAATCCTTGATAACTCCTAGAATTCTCGAGAACCTTATTCTGTTTATCCTGTGTGCTCGTCAAGTTTAGCGCTTGTAAATTTCGAGCTCAAAATAAGTACCTGTTAGTTTTGTCTGATACCAAAAGTTCAATCTGTAATCTCATCATTCTAATCTTATCTTTGGCCTTTGAGATTAATGATATCGAGCATATATGCGATGATACGTAAGAATTCTTTTTATGATCCAATAAATTCATTTTCAAAGAAGACTTCATGAAACTTTGGTGCAGTACATCTTAGCTTCTTCAACCATTTGTCATAATCCGTGCGGTCAGCTAGTTATTGACATATATAAGGATTAGAAGTTCACAACCATTCTATTGTCTTGCTTTTTAGGGAACAAGCACAATATGAAAAATAAATCTCATAAAATACAAAAGTGACATTGCTACGTTATTTTCATAATTTAGTTGACCATTTAAGTAATTAATTCCTCCCTCCACAATAAAAAATCAATTCAAAGAGTATAACTTTATTTTTCCATTAAAATAAGAGAGGATTGATTCAACTTTGACATATTTAAATTGAGCAAAAATAATTGTCTATTTTAAATTCATATTATTATGTAGTGCGTTATATTTATTGAATTAAACCCGTAATCTTTTAAACCGCATATAAATTTAATTGTTACTCATATTAGGGGTAAACAGTTTGGCGCCCACTGTGGGGATAAGGATACTAGTGGTGATTTGATACGAATCTCCATAACACACCCTATTTTACACTTGTTCTTTGAAATTTTAATTCCAGGTTAGCCTAAGGATGTCAAATTCTCAGTCTGCCCATTTGAATGTTGACGCAGAGTCAGGCCATCATGGCGAGAATAATAATGTGGTGCCTAGTAATGATGAGCCTCCAGCCGATCCTAATGATGTTCCAGTTGCCAAGCCGGTCGATGCTAACTCGCAGCTGGCCATCAACATCAATTTTCCATCTGATCCTGAAAACAGTGTTCAAAGGGGATCCCGGCCAGCGGCTCGAGAAGCGCCCGAAGGTGAAGGTAATGGGGTAAGCCTACGACTGATTTTCGAAATGTTGCAGGCTCAACAAGCGGCAATTGCATAGCTGCAGAACCAAAGCCACGACCCTCACATAGTCGAGCCCAAACAATTCTAGGAAAATACTCGAAGAGATGAACAAGTTGCCATGGAACCAGGTGAAGTCATACCCAAAGAAACTTCTAAGGTGATGAAGATGCTCGAAGCATTAACAAAACAAGTAGAGTCAGGCAAGAAAAAGATCGAGGCCAACGACAAGAAGGTAGAAACATACAACTCCAGGGTCGATCAGATCCCGGGAGCACCGCCGATATTGAAGGGGCGGACTCCAAAACATTTATTCAGAAGCCCATCCCCCAGAGCGCGGCACCGAAGCCTATCTTGAAGAGGTTTTGAATGCCCGACATTCCCGAGTACAATGGGACCACGGATCCAAATGAGCATGTAACCTCCTATGCATGCGCGATCAAAGGGAACGACTTGGAAGATGACGAAATCGAGTCAGTGTAGTTTGGGGAAACTTTGTCCAACAAGGAAATGATATGATATCACAACTTACATTCTATTGACTCGTTTGCTATGATCGCAGATGCTTTCGTGAAGGCCCATGCCGGAGCCATCAAGGTCGAGACTAGAAAGTCAGATCTTTTCAAGGTCAAATAGAGGGATAACGAGATGCTTAGGGAGTTTGTGTCGAGATTCCAGATGGAATGAATAGATCTGCCACCAGTTGCGGATGATTGGTTCGTTTAGGCATTCACTCAAGGGCTCAAACCCCGAAGTTCTGCGACATCTCAACAGCTAAAATAAAATTTGGTGGAGTACCCAAGGTGACCTGGGCTGATGTCCACAACAGATACCAGTCGAAGATCAGGGCCGAAGACGACCAACTTGGGGCCCCTTATGGATCTGTTTACCCCATCAGAACCGATGACAAGTCTAAGAGAGCCATTGATCAGGAGCCAAGGCCGGTCCTAGATCGGTATCAACCATACAACGTGGATCAAAGGGGGAACAGATTCGGGTGTCACCCGACAAGGAAAGAGAAGCGAAGTGATCGAGGACCGAGCGGCTAGGGCCTGATGAGCAAGAGCGGGTTTGATAGGTCGCTCAGGAGCAGGGAAGCGCCAAGATTATCGGAGTACAATTTCAGCGTGGACACTGCAAGCATAGTGTCCGCCATAGGGCGCATCAAAGAGACCAAATGGCGCCGACCGTTGCAATACGACCTTGCCTAGAGAGATCTTAATCTGATGTGTAAGTACCACGGTACTCACGGTCATCGGACCGAAGACTGCCGACAGTTAAGAGAAAAAGTTGCTCGATTGTTCAACAATGGGCACCTTTGAGAATTCCTAAGCGAGCGAGCCAAGAACCACTTTAGAAACAGGGATGCCAAAAAACATGTCGAACAAGAGGAGACTCAACACGTAATCAACATGATCATTAGGGGAGTCGATGTCCCTCCAAGGGCCGATGATAAAATGCACTAAAGTATCAATTAAGAGGGAAAAACGCACTCGTGATTATGTCCCGGAAGGAACTATCTCGTTCAGTGATGAAGACACCGAGGGCATCGTACAGCTTCGCAATGATGTATTGGTAATATCCGTACTTATCAATAAATCTCTAATTAAGCGTGTGTTTATTGATATAGGCAGCTCGGCCAGCATCATCAGATCGAGGGTCGTAGAGCAATTGGGGTTACAGGATCAAATCGTATCGGCGGTCCGAGTATTAAATGGATTCAACATGGCGTGATCGAAGGGGACATGATGTACAATGCTTTGTTCGGAAGGCCATGGGTCCACAACATGAGGGCGGTGCCTTTGACCTTACACCAGGCATTGAAATTTCCCACACCAGGAGGAGTCAAAATAGTCTATGGAGAATAGCCGACCACAAGGTAAATGTTCGATGTCGATGAAGTGATCCTGGCCCGTGATTTTAAAGGGCACATAATTGACCAAAAAAAAGATAACTAAATATCAATCAAAGACACCAGCCTCAGCCAAGCCGAAAGAACAGAAGGAGCATGGAGCAGATAGTGAGAACGATTACAGTGTCCCAAGATCATTCATAGCACTCGATGACACCGACGCCACCAAATCAACGATCGAGGAGTTGGTGCAAGTTAAATTGATCGAACACCTACCTAGTCGAACGGTCTACCTGGGCACGGGGTTAACCCTCGAGCTCAGGAAAAAAAACTTATTAATTTTCTTAAAGCTAATGCAGATCATTTTGCCTGGTCCTATCTAGACATGACAGGGATCCTGCTGGAGGTAACCACTCACAAGTTGAGTTTGGATCCGATGTTCTATCCGGTTAAGCAGAAGAGAAGGCCACAGTCCGAGAAAAAACATGCGTTCTTCAAGGACGAGGTATCCAACCTTCTAAAAATAGGTTTCGTCTGGGAAGTTAAATACTCGGATTGGTTACCTAAAGGAGTGGTAGTACCTAAAAAGGAAATAAACTGAGGATGTGTGTAGATTATAAGGATCTAAACAAGGCATGTCCGAAGGATTCTCTCCCTTTGCCTAACAACGATCGAATGATCGACGCGATGGCCAGACACGAGATACTCAGTTTTCTCGATGACTACTCCGGGTACAGCTAAATTTTGATGGACCCGGATGATCAAGAAAAGACTTCTTTCATAACTAAGTTCGACACCTACTGCTATAACATAATGTCTTTCAGATTAAAGAATGCCGGTGCCATATACAAATGCCTAGTAAACTGGATGTTCGTAGAAAAAATAGAAAAATCAATGGAAGTTTATTTTGATGATATGTTGGTCAAGTCCCTGCGAGTAGAGGACCATTTGAAACATTTGCATTAAACCATTGGCGTATTAAGAAAGTACAACATGAAGCTAAACCTAGAGAAGTGTGCATTTAGGGTCGGCTCAGGCCAGTGTCTCGGATTCATGGTATCTAATTGGGGGATAGAGATCAACCCTGAAAAAATAAAGGCCATAGAAGACATTAGCGTAGTCGACAACGTCAAGGAATTTCAAAGGCTGACCTGGCGGATAAACATATTGGGCTGGTTCATCTCGAGATCGTAGGATAAGAGTCATCGATTCTTCTCACTTTGAAAAATAAGAACAATTTTTCTTAGACTCTGGAATGCCAGCAAGGTTTAGAAGAACTCAAGCGATACCTATCAAGCCCCTCTTTGTTGCACACTCTGAAGGCAGGCGAACAAATGTACCTCTACTTGGCGGTTTTCGAGGTGGCGGTAAGTAGAGTCCTAGTCCAGCAAGAAGAAGGTATATAATTTCCTATATATTACATTAGTAGAACCTTAGGCTATGCCGAAACAAGGTATCCTTACCTAGAAAAATTAGCGCTCGCCTTGCTAAGTGCCTATAGGAAATTAAAACCGTACTTTCAATGCCACCCCATTTGTGTCATAACCTCTTACCCACTGAGGAATGTCATGCATAAGCTCAAGCTCTCTGGTCGGTTGGCCAAATGGGTTGTAGAGATTAGCTGGTACAATATCGAGTATAGACCTCGGACTGCCATAAAATCTCAGATTTTGGCAGGCTTTGTTGCCGACTTTACGCCGGCCTTAATACCCGAGGTCGAAAGGGAATTGCTGCTCACATCGGGAGCTAGCTAGAGGATCTGGACCCTATTCACGGACGTTGCCTCCAAAGAAAAAGGGTCCGGGTTAGGTATCGTATTAAAACCACCTGGGGGTAACATAATTAGATAGGTAAAATTGATTAACAATCAAGCCGAGTGTGAAGCTATGACTGCGTGTCTAGAACTGGCAAAGAGCATCGGGATGAAGTGATCGAAGCCAAATGTGACTCTCTCATCGTCATAAATCAAGTCAACTAAACGGTCGAAGTAAAAGAGGAATGGATGCGGAGGTACTTGGACAAATTGTAGGTGACCTAACACCAATTCAAGGAATGGGCTCTGCAGCACGTATCTAGGGATCAAAATAGTGAGGCCGATGCACTGGCCAACTTGGGGTCGTCTGTCAACTCCAATGAATTCAACTCGGGGGACAGTGGTACAGCTGATGAACTCGGTGGTAGAAGAAGTTCACGCCGAAGTAAACTCGACAAGTTTGACTTGGGATTGGAGAAAATACATAGACTACCTGAAGATAGGAAATATTGCCGTCGGATCCCAAGGAATCGAAAGCCCTCCGCACCAAAACTGCCAGTTTAGCTTAGTCGAAGGGAAATTATTCAGAAAATCCTTCTTCGGTCTACTGGCTAGGTGCTCAGGTCTGGGAGATACCAAATACGCCATGAGAGTGGTCCACGAGGGCACTTGTGGGAACCACTCAGGGGCAGAATCCCTGGTTCGAAAGCTAATCGGAGCCGGTTACTACTGGAATAAAATGGAGAAATATGCAGACTTCATACGAAAATGCAACGAGTGTCAAAGATACACCCCGATGATTCATCAACCGGGAGAGATGCTTCACCCGGTCCTATTTCCATAGCCGTTTATGAAATAGGGGATGGATATCGTCGGTCCCCTACCATGGGCGCCCGGTAAGGCCCAATATATACTACTCATGACCGATTATTTTTCCAAATGGGTCGAGGCTCAGGTGTTCGAGAACATCCGGGAGAAAGAAGTCATCGACTTCATCGGGGATCACATAATATGTCAATTTGGGATACCAGCCGAGATCATTTGCGACAACAGAAAACAATTCGTCGGCAGAAAGGTAAGTAAGTTTTTCGAAGACCACAAAATCAAGAAGATATTATCAACGCCTTACCATCCAAGTGGAACGGGCAAGCGGAATCGACGAACAAAACTATACTCCAATTCATGAACTTGGTACTACAACTGAAGAGCCAACCTTCGACATTTTCAATTCGGGAACTTGGTGTTGAGAAAGATAACGCTACACGCCAGGAACCCAAACGATAGAAAACTGGGCCCGAATTGGGAAGGACAGTATAGAGTTGCTGGAATAACCGGAAAAGGCTAGTATAAAATTGAGTCGGGAAACGGTGTACAACTACCGAACAACTAGAACGTGGAACACTTAAAGCGGTACTACTGCAAAGTTACGAGCTCAATTCCCTTTTTAGTTTCATTATATTATGGACTAACTTATGCAGGTACTCGGCCAAAGGCAAATATGACTATTAGGTCTGAAAGAACGTGTTGTACTCTTTTCCCTTGAACCAGTTTTCCTGAAGTGGTTTTTTTGGAAAGATTTCTAACGAGGCAATAGTAAAATGTGCTACTATAGTTTCGAAGGCCAGCCTTAAATCGGAGTTGTTGATTATTTGCACCGAACAACAGTAATCGAGCCTTCACAAGTTTGGCCTCAAATACTGGGGGCCATTATCTCTAGGTTAAGATCTTTAAAAGGTGCAATCACTTGATATTAAAAGCCAAGGCTTGGTAGATAGGATCCATTGTAAGGGTCAAAGTACCCATGTATCCCACTCTAGCCATCACACAAGGCTTATGCGCCTCCGATTATGTACTATACATACAAAACAGTGAAATAAATCTTTACTTTATTTATACTTTATTACCACGCATTTCTCCTCATTGATGCTTCACAATGGATCCTAAATCCGAAATCCCACGGGCTATCCCAGCTCGGGGACTGTCGTCCGATGAAATATTGGATGGCCCGGGCTATTAAATCTTGGGGGTACCGAGCCTATTAGGCAAGGCCCGAACATGAATGGCTATGGCCGCCCTAAAATGGCTCGGAGACGTCCGAAGTTCGTACTTAGAAAGTGAGGCCTTATGTATAATTAAAACCTATTAAAGGGTTACGCTCGGCAAAAAATCTTCGCATATGACTGAAACACTTAAGTGTCTTAAAGGCCTTCGATTTTACCAAAAATTCGAAGCCGCGAGCAATCCAGAGTTACCGTTGCATCCGGGCCCCATTCGGGCTTTCATAGAATGGATGCTCCAGATTACATTTGATTCTATGCTAAGGCAGGCCGAGTAAGCTTACATTAGTGGTGATCTATATGAGGGGCAAGCATATGGTACTTAGAGCCGGGCTTGTGACATTTTTTTGAGAGTGATGAGTGAACCTTTCTCGAATCATTGCATTGAGTGCTTCATTCTTGAGTGAGATGAGCTTACGGAGAGTATAGGAGAAGGAGTTTAGGATCCACAGTGACCTACATGAAAGTGCAAACTTCCTTGATGAATAAAGTCAACTCTTGATGCTCAAGCGTCAGATTAGAGCTATTTGTGCTTAACATTCAAGACATAGGCTTGTTGATGATTCATGAGTGTGTGGATAATCGTTGGTCCCAGTTGATGTGTGTTTGATTCAACTTAGGCCAGCTGAAATAGCTCTTTCCTTGTGGAGGTGGGAATTACCTTAATTGCTTGAGGACAAGGAAAAACTTAAGTTTGGGGGAGTTGATAAGTAGGGATTTTGACCACTTATTTGCACTCTTTTACTTTCGTTTTAGCTCAAAAATACTTAAACGTATTCCCGAAAACTAATGAAATGTGCTTTCTTGCAGGAATATTGGGAAATGAGCCAAAGAGATGAATATCAACTCAAGAAGGAGTAAAATTGGACAAGGACCAAAACAAAGCAGAAAAGAGCAAAGTGTGGACCGCACAATACTGTGTGCGGTTGCAGACTATGAAGAATCACTGACGAGGTTCAGAGAGATGGTGTTTTGGGACCCTAAAGAAGTGCGGACCGCACTATTATTGTGTGGCCGCAGAATGCAAAAGTGCGGCCGCACTCATAAATGTGCGGTCCGTAGAAATCTCCCATGTCCAGTTCAAGTCCAAGAGTGCGGCCGCACTCAGAAATGTGCGGTCCGCAAAATCAGAAGAAGTGCGGCCGCACCCCAGAATTGTGCGGCAGCAGAAATCCATCCTGTCAAGCCAGCATCAAAGTGCGGACCGCACACAGAATTGTGCGGCCGCACAACCTCTGCAGGGGCAATTTTGTTCGATAATTTCAGCTTGGTATAAATAGATCTTTTTGTCAAATTTAGGTCAAGTTTGAACAACTGAAAGTAGATAGCCGTTTTTTCCTTACTGTTTTGGGTAACTTTGTAATAGTTTATCATTTTAACATTAGATTTTCTTCCTTAATCATCTATTGTGATTTTAATCTTAGTTTCTTCTTTAGTTTCTTCAATTTTGCCTATGAGTAGCTAAATTCTTAGCTAGGGTTGTGACCCAACCCTAGTGTGGGTACCTAATGGGTAATTAATTTGGGGCTTGTTTGTAATTGGGTGTATGATATTTAGCCTAGTTCTTGCTTGAATTTAAGAATTAATGGTTGAAAACATTGATTCGGGCCTAATTAACCTAGTCTCTACTCAAAAAAAAGAGACTAAGTCTAGGAAAACTTGGCTAACAAGGAATTGAGTTGAACTCAAGAAATTGATAGCCCTAATTAAAGGGTCAAATCTAGAGATAGTAAGACCCGACTTGAGCATCTATTATTAGTTTTGTGAATTACCCATTTGGACTTGAGAAAGCCAAATTGGGCTAAACCACTCAAACTATCGAGAGGTATAGAGTGGGTAATTGCGTGTGATTGCTATATTACACCCCGATCGATCAAACCTGCCCTAAATCCCACAATCCGTTAGGTAACCACCTAGGTAGAAGTCACGACCCTAGATCTTTTATCAACTTGAAAAACAATAATACCAAAAATATCGTTCATTAGCTTTTCATTTACAAACAATAGTATACTTTTTAGAAGTAGGAAGAAACAACCAATTATGTGGAAGTGCAATTTGGGCATGTCATACACCTAGTCTAGATATATACCTAATCCAATATAAGGTCTCTATGGAATCGACCCCGACTCACGTTGGGTAATTATAATTGCATCGATCGCTTCACTATCCCAATCAGTGGTGTGAATTTGGGCGACATCAATTTTTGGTGCCGTTGCCGGGGAGCTAAAAACAGATTTAGCTATATATTTGGTTTTGTGTGTGACTTGTCTTCTTTTCCTTACTAGTTACTAACCTTTTTGTGAATCGATTGTATATACAGAAATGGCTCTCAACAATGATCCTCTCAAAAACTTTCCTTTGGGGGAGGAAGTGGACAATGACCAAGGTAAAGAGGTTCCTGTTGAACCTCAAGCAAATAGGCGAGGCCGACCACCTCATGACAATATTCCCGTCCCTCCCCCACCTCCACCAAGAGCAGATCCACACCAGGTATTGCCGAATGAAAGATATGTAAGTGCAATAGTCCCGCCCTGCATTAGGGTGGGCAACTTCCAAATTACCAATGTGATGCTTACATTGCTAGAGCAACAGGGATTCTTCACCGGGGCTCCGAGTCAAAATGCATACAAGCACCTAAAAGGGTTTGTGGATACTTGTTGGGGGAGTAAACAGACCAACGTCTCAGAGGATGTTCTAAGGTTGAGGCTATTTCCCTTCTCTCTATGGGGAAAGGCCTTGGATTGGTTAGAAATATTGCCAAACCATTCCATCCATACATGGGATGAATTTGCAGAAATATTCATTGGCAAGTTCTTTTCTCCCGGGCATATGGCTACTCTTCGGGATGAGATTCTAGCATTCAAGCAAGAACCCAATGAGCCTTTGCAGGAGATTTGGGAGAGGTACCGTACCATGGTAAAAGAGTGACCGAATAATGATATGACTGAGTCTATGATTCAACAAACCTTCTATCGAGGGATCAACACTACCAATCAATGCGTGGTCAATCACCTTTCCGGTGGGAATTTCATGATAACGCCATATGCCGAAGCTTGTGAAATCTTTGATGAAATGGCAGATACTTCATCGGCATGGCAAAGTAGAGCTAATATTTCTCAAGGTGATCCAAATGTGATTCACCTACATAAGGAATTGCATGATCATGGACAAGCAATTGCCGAGTCGACGACCATAATGAATCAATTAGCCAAAGCTCAAATTCAATAAGTTCAAGGTCCTAAGCAAGTGAATGCAATAGAAGGTTTGAGTATGATGGTTAACAAAAGAAGGCAAAAGGGTCAACAAATACAAAATCGTGCGGAACACTTTGTGCAAGATGATAGTGTGTTTGACCAAGACGAACCATACAATGTGCAAGAGGAAGAAGTGCAATATGTGAACAACTATCAAGGGCAAAGAAACAATTCTCAAGGCCCGAGTCAACAACAATGGCATTCTCAAGGAAACCAAGGTAATTGGAACAATCAAAACCACCAAGGCAATTGGAGTGGTAGTAACAACAATCAAGGTAATTGGAAGAATAACAATAATCAAGGCAATTGGAATAATCAAGGCAACCAAGGCAATTGGGGTGGCAACAATCAAGGATACTTTGGAGGCAACAACCAAGGGGGTTGGAATAATAACCAAGGGAATCGGGGTCGGGCTTTCAAAGGCCCCCGATGTATAAACAACCAAGCAATCCGCCTCCTTATCCATCCCATAGTTCAAGCTCTTCCAATAATGAGATGGGACAGATTGAAAATATGTTCAAACAGATGATGGAGAAAAATGCCGACTCCGATGCTCAACTAGCCTTTCACAAAACTTCAATCCAAAATTTGGAGGTTCAATTAGGGCAAATCTCGCAAGCTTTAAACACTCGTCCTAAGGGGGCACTACCTAGTGACACGGTGGTGAACCCGAAGGGTGGAAACAACAAGGGACATGCCATGGCAGTAACCACTCAGAGTGGAAAAGGTGGGGAGGCAACAACCTCAAACCAAAGAAGAGTTGTGGATGATGATGTAGTGATTCAAGAAGATGAAATTCCAAGAAATGTGGTTCAAGCTAATGAAGAAGTGAGAATTGAGATTGATGAAAATGTGGAGGAGACCCAAGAAGAAGTAAACTCGTCTAGGGAACACGTGATTGACATACCAGAACTGGTAGTGCAAAAGGCCAAGGCACCAATGCCAAGGCCTCCTCCTCCATACCCTCAAAGGCTCGTCAAGCAAAATAGCAAGAACCAATTCAAGAAGTTTATTGACATGATGAAGAGCTTATCCATTAATGTGCCATTGGTTGAGGCGTTGGAACAAATGCTCGGCAATTACAAAGTTCATGAAGGATTTGGTGACAAAGAAAAGATCAATGAATTGTGAGACTATCAAGATGACGCATCAAATGGGTGCTATTGTGCACTCAATGGCTCCGAAATTGGAAGATCCCGGCGCTTTCATAATCCCTTGCACTATTGGGAGTGCCGAATTTGCCAAAGCTTTATGTGATCTGGGGGTGAGTATCAACTTGATGCCCTACTCGGTTTTTAAAACTTTGGGAATTGGGCAACCAAGACCCACATCTATAAGGCTAAAAATGGCGGATCGTACTATGAAGAGACCATTGGGTATTATTGATGATGTGTTGGTTCGTGTTGATAAGTTCATCCTTCTGGCGGACTTTGTGATTCTTGATTGGGAAGTGGACTATGAGGTGCCTATTATATTGGGTAGACCTTTCCTTGCTACAGGGAAGACTCTTGTTGATGTGGAAGCCGGTGACCTTACCTTCCGGGTGGGCGATGAAAAGGTGATTTTCCATGTGTGCAAATCTATGAGGCAACCGAATAGCAATGAAGTTTGTTCGTTTGTGGACTTAGTGACCGAAGTGATTGTTGATGATGCTAGTGTCGTGATGAATGTTGATGATACTTTGGAAGCCGTATTGCTTAATCATGATGATGATGAGAAGGAAGGCTATGTGGAATGTGTAAATGCATTGCAAGGAATGGGATCGTACATTTATGAACCCCGAAAATTGTCCTTAGATCTTGAGAGCCGGAAGACTCCTCCAACAAAGCCCTCAATCGAGGAGCCTTCCACTTTGGAGTTAAAGCCATTGCCTCCATATCTCAGGTATGAGTTTCTTGGCCCATGTTCTACTTTACAGTTTATTCTTTCCTCTTGCTTGACTAACGTGTAGGTAGATTCTACTTTGGCAGTGCTCCAAAAGAGGAAGAAATCTATAGGATGGACATTGGAGAATATTCGGGGTATAAGCCCCGCCTTTTGCATGCACAAGATTATTTTGGAAGAGGATGTCAAACTCTCCGTTGAACATCAAAGAAGAATAAATGAAGCAATGCATGAGGTGGTGAAGAAGGAGATCATAAAATGGTTGGATGCCAGGGTTGTTTACCCCATCTCCAATAGCTCGTGGATCTCTCTGGTGCAATGTGTCCCAAATAAAGGAGGTATGATTGTGGTAACAAATGATAAGAACGTATTGATCCCTACAAGAACGGTCACCGGGTGGAGAGTGTGTATGGACTATCGGAAACTCAACAAAGTCACTCGAAAAGATTATTTCCCGCTTCTATTCCTTGATCAAATGCTTTATAGGTTGGTCGGTCGAGCTTTCTATTATTTCCTTAATGGATATTCCGGCTACAATCAAATTCTTATTGCTCCGAAGGACCAAGAGAAGACTACTTTCACTTGTCCCTATGGTACTTTTACATTCTCGCGGATGCCATTTGGGTTATGCAATGCACCGGCAACTTTTCAACGGTGTATGATGTCCATCTTCACTGACATGGTGGAGGACTTTCTTGAGGTCTTCATGGACAACTTTTCCGTGGTCGAGAACTCTTTTGATGATTGCTTGAATAACTTGGATAAGGTCTTGGCAAGATATGAGGAAACAAACTTGGTTTTGAATTGGGAGAAGTGTCACTTCATGGTCGATGAAGGCATTATCCTCGCCCATAAAATTTCAAAGCATGGTATTGAGGTCGACAAGGCCAAAATAGAGGTGATATCTAAACTCCCACCCCCTACATCCGTGAAGGGAGTGAGGAGTTTCTTGGGTCATGCGGGGTTCTATCGCCGATTCATCAAGGACTTTTGTAAGGTGGTAAATCCCTTGTGTAAACTTTTGGAAAAGGATGCCAAGTTCTATTTCAATGAGGATAGTATGAAGGCATTCGAATTTCTCAAGTTCAATTTGACTACTACTCCTATTATCACCGCACTGGATTGGAACTTGCCTTTTGAGCTCATGTGTGATGCAAGTGATGTGGCGGTTGGAGCAGTATTGTGGCAACGTATCAACAAAATATTCCATCCGGTCTACTATGCTAGTAAGACCATGAATGATGCCCAACTCAACTACACAGTGACCGAAAAAGAGCTCCTTGCTATTGTCTTTGCTATGGAGAAGTTCCGCCCGTACTTGATGGGTACAAAGGTGATTGTCCACACCGATCATGCGGCGCTTCGATATTTGATGAGAAAGAAAGATTTAAAAGCAAGGTTAATATGGTGGGTGCTTCTATTGCAAGAGTTTGATCTAGAGATTCAAGACCGCAAGGGTAGTGAAAACCAAGTGGCAGACCACTTGTCTCGTTTGGAGGAAGAGGGGAGGCCACATGACGGCCTTGAGATAAATGATTCCTTCCCTGACGAGCAGCTTCTAGCCATTTCAATGACCGGGATGCCATGGTTTACAGACTTACCCAATTATCTTTTGAGTGGTATTGTACCGAATGAGTTCTCTTCAAACCAAAGGAAGAAGCTCAAACGGGATTGCCTTGACTATTATTGGGATGAGCCGTATCTCTTCCGGATTTGTACCGATAGTGTGATTCGACGATGTTTACTGGAGGAGGAACAAGTGAAAATTCTTGAGGCTTGCCACTCTTCACATATGGTGGTCACCATGGGGGAGCTAGAATGATAACAAAAGTGTTGAGTTGTGGATTCTATTGGCCTACTCTTTACAAGGACGCTAGCGATCTCGTCCAGCGTTGTGATGAATGTCAAAGGGCCGGTGGGATTTCAAAAAAAAATGAGATGCCCCTCACCACCATCTTGGAGATTGACATTTTTGATGTGTGGGGCATTGATTTCATGGGTCCGCTCATGAGCTCTTGTGGGAACACTTACATTTTGGTAGTGGTGGATTATGTGTCAAAATGGGTTGAAGCCGTAGCTTTACCCAATAATGTGCGGTGGCATTTTAGAAAAAGAACATCTTCACAAGATTCGGTACTCCAAGGGCCATTATTAGTGATGGGGGATCGCACTTTTGCAACAAAGCTTTTGATACCTTACTGACAAAGTATGGTGTCACTTACAAAGTGTCGACCCCCTATTATCCTCAAGCAAGCGGGCAAGTGGAAGTCTCCAACCGGGAGATCAAGAGTATTTTGTCAAAGACAGTGAATGCCAACCGGACGGATTGGTCAAAGAAACTTGATGATGCTTTTTGGTCTTATAGGATGGCTTACAAAACACTGATTGATATGTATCCGTACTGGTTAGTGTTTGGGAAAGCTTGTCACCTTCCGGTGGAACTTGAGCACAAAGCTATGTGGGCATTGAAGAAGCTTAATCTTGAATGGGATGTCGCCGCCAACTTGAGGGTGGCACAATTAAATGAGCTTGATGAATTCCGGTACCATGCATATTCATGTTCGTCCTTATACAAGGACAAGATGAAGTACCTCCATGACAAGTACATCCGGAATAAAGAGTTCAAAGAAGGTGATCTTGTGTTATTGTTCAATTCTCGGTTACGAATGTTTCCAGGAAAGTTGAAGTCTAAGTGGAGTGGTCCATTAGAGGTTGTGCATGTGACACCCTTCGGTGCATTGGACTTGAAAAATAAAAATGATGAAGTGTTTAGATTCAATGGTCACCGGGTCAAGCATTATCCTGGAAAAGTTGATGATCGCCACATCGTGGCGTTAATTCATTTCAAGTGATTGATGGTAATCTGTGTCGTGTCGCGATGTTAAATCAGGTGCTTCTTCGGAGGCAACCCATGTTTCCTTTCATTTTTTATTTTCTTCTTTGTTTGATAGGTTTTGTTTTGAGCTAACTGGTTTTGAAGTGAATTGCAGGAATGTGTGTGCATTGCAGGGACTGTGTACGAAATATTTGGCCAAGTGTTGAATAAAGTGCGGACCGCAGAATAATGAATGCAACCACGGAAAGGAGTCTGCGGCTGCACAATTCTTTATGCGGCCGCTCAACTGGAGACCCAAAAATTTGAACTCTCTCAAGTTTTGAGTTGCAGAAAATAGGCCATTATGCGGCCGCACACAAAAATTCGGATCGAACAAATTTCGGCGACCGCACTCACTTTTGTGCGGATAGCAAAATCTCAGCAAAGGTCGAGGTAAAGAGTGCGGACCGCACTCAAAATTGTGCGGCCACACTCAACTCAACTTTTGACCGACTTGGTCAACCTATAAATAGGTCCTCTAAGCACTATTCACAAGTTTACATACTCTAAGTTCTTGAGACCTAAGCAAACACAGTGCATCACAAAATAGCTCACACTCCATACTCATTTCATCAAGTTTAGATTCTCACCTGCATCCTTCATCACTAGTATGTTCAATCCATGTTAGATTTTTCCATTTTTCTTAACTTTTGTTCTTGATTAGTATAGTTATTTGTAGGCCTAAAATGTCCAATGTTATTCATATGTGCTTAAAATCATGTGGGTTATATCATGTGTGTTCTTTGGGAACTGGGTAGATCATTAATCATGTTTATTTGCAAATACCATATCTAAATTGTACAAAAATTGCAAAACCTAAAGTCAGTGCCGCATAATTTCAAATTGTGCGGCTGTACACAAAATTGTGCGGTCCACAGATCTTAAATTAGGGCAAATGTGTTTCATGAAATGTGTGGACCGCACTCAAAATTGTGCGGTCCGCAGAAAAATTGTGCGGCCGCAGAAAAATGTGTGCGACCGCACTTTGGAACTTCAGAGAACTAGTGTTCTGAACTTGGGAATGTGCGGCTGCACTCAAAATTGTGCGATCCGCACTTCAGGGTGTGCGACCGCACTTTGAAAATGTGCGGTCCGCACATGGCAGTCTGTGGCCGCACTCAAAATTGTGCGGTCCGCACTGTCTCTTCTATAGACTGTTTTCCTGCAACTGTTTACACTGTTTTAAACTCTAACTTACTTATGCGCCTTGTATTGCACACAATGGTTCAGTCACGAGGCAGATGTGATATATCTAAAGGGAGAGGTGAAACCTCCCGAGGCCAAGGAAGGGCACTCACCCACTGGGAGTGCAATCAAAAGCCATCACCAAAAAGCCGACTACTGGGAGAGGTAGTGCCACAGAGCCCTCAGAATCTAGTTCATATGCCCTGTCTAGGGAAGCCTCCGAGGGTCATTCAGTGGAGGTACAGCCTGAAGCCCAGTCTCAACCACCACAAACCACTAGGAGATATCAATTGCGCAACGAACCCTCCACTACAGCAAGTTCTTCTAAGGGTTCTGATGCCGATAGCCAGGGTTTAGAGCCCTCCTCTACACCAACTCCTCCTGCACCAGTTGCAGTAGATGATGATGACGATGTCCCGGATGATGGTAGAGGAGGTGACACTCGAGTGGGTGACATAGAGAGGTCGAAGAAGAAGGAAGTGTGGGAGGATAGATTTGTGAGTTTGACGGCTTTCACAAGGTTCAGAGAGTGGTGTCCCCAGAGATCGCTCACACTTGAGCAATAGTTCTTAATTAAGGATTTGGATAAATACAATCCAAATGTCCTTAGATAGTTCCGGGAGCGAAATGGGTAGAAGTGGTTCACCAAAAGTGTCATAGATGCAAATGAGCACTTGATACGGGAGTTCTATGCCAATGTGACTCACAACAAGAAGGGTACCAAAATAACCAAAGTGAGAAATTTGAAAGTCAAATTCAATCCCAGCACTCTGAACACTTACCTGGACTTTGAGGAGGTAGAGGCAATTCGGTACCTGGAAACGCTTGCTATGGGTGATGTAGCTCACCCCTGGTTAGCAGAGATTTTGGCTGCTCCAGGACCACCACCACTGTGGATCACAGCAGGGATTGCTATCACACCGTCCACCCTAAATGTTGAAGCAAAAGGGTGCCAAACCGTTGTATGCAGCCGTATTGACCCAAGCTTGAATGAAAATAATCTTCCAATTCCCTGAGCAGTTCTGGTGGCATCTATTATGGCCGGGTACCCAATCAATATGGGTGCCATCATGTTGGCTAACATGACAGTGGTTGTCCAAAAAGGTGAAAGCTCCTACCCATATCCTAACACCCTCACAGAATATTTCAACGATGCAAAGGTGGAGCCAAGGACTTTTGATACAAAGTGAGGGCCAAAAAGCCTTTCTCATGGTAGTCCCTGCAAGGTGTGGACAACCCAAAGTTCAAGGGTAAGGGCACTACCACCGTTCGTCAGTCTGATGAGCCATCGGTGGTGGTTACAGAGTCTACTGCTGAGCCATCTACCACTCCCATGCCTTCTACAGCAGCCGGGCCTTCCACTAGGACAGCTGATATGCCACCACCTTCATCTTCTAGACCATCAGCATCAGTACCAGTGCCAGCCTCATCCACTTATCCACTCACTGTACTGCGAGTCTCCCAGACATTGGCGAGTCTCAACAACTGGATGCAGGCTGCCACTTCTAAGCTGTCTGACATATCCAGTGTTGTTGCAGCACAGTCTTCTACCCTAGCAGTACCATAGGTCCCTCCGTCAGTGGAGAAAACATTGAAGAATATTCTGGAGGACCAAAAGACCATTATGGATACACTGGTGGCTCATGGGGGAGCTATTGAGGAGTTGGGAAATCAGGTAAAGAAGATGAGGAAATCCCAGGCTTCAAAGAAATCAGTGGAGAGATTGAGAAAGAAGGTGACAAAGATTGCAGCAGCGAGTGATTTGCCATTTGACCTACTGATGGAGACAGATCCATCAGTACTAGCAGACCCAACAACACCATCAACAGAGGCACCAGCTGGCCAGTCTGACGAACCAGACCTTGTTGCCTACACTGTCGAGGAGATGCTTCAGATGTTCACCAACCCCGTTGTTCCCCAGCCAGATGATGATGAGATACAGTTGGAGGAGCCCGAGGATTGTGATCCTGCCAGTCACCCTGATAACACATAGGGAGTTTTCTTTACTCTCTACCCTCCCTTATTCTGATTTTGCTAAGCATTGAGGACAATGCTTGTTTTTATTCAGGGGGTGGTCTATTTTGATTTGATTTGATGACATTTGATGACATTAGCCTGTAATAACTTTAATACTCTTTTTCTTTTATCTTTATCTACTCTTTCATTATGTATATATTCCTCCCTCTCTTTTGATGTATATATTCTATTCCCATCGGTTTGTATATTTATTTGCCTTACTTTTAGTAGTTTATTTCATAGCTTCTTCATTTTGTTTTCTTAATAATATAGCTTCTTATTTACTTTAATAGATTCTTTTTGATTTGTTAGCTTTTTTTTATGTTTAAGTGAACAATAAACCTTTGGTTTTCTTAATGCCACAGTTCTTTTCAAAGGTGGGTTTTGTGTGAACCGGGTGACTCTTCCCAACGATGGATGGCGTGACAACCTTCTTAAGGGATCGAGTCCGTTTTTGATGATTAGGTAAAAACAATAGTATTAATGAATAAATAAGGGTCAAGCATGCTTCACTTGGTACCAACACACTTAACTACACGCTTATGATTAAAAATAAGTTTTTGGAAAGAAATGGCTCTAGTTAGTGACCTTCTGACTCTTGTGTTGACTTAGGCAATCATCGGGTGGTTTAGTTGAACCATTAGCGATTTTCAATCTTGAATGCGGTTCTTGTGGGCCCTCGACTCTATTCTCTTTAACAAACCGGTCATATAAGAGGTGAGGTATTTTGTTACAAGTCCAAGTACCCGTGCGAATGGTCTAGAACTTGCCCCGAATGTGTTTCTAGGCTAAATTCTAAGTTAGCTTGGCTTGAGAAGTGATTGTAGGCTCTCCTTGACCCGTTTTGAAACCTTCCATGGCCCAACAATGATATTACTCCTAGTCAATCCTTTTGAGCCTAAAGCCCTTTTCATTTGATAATCATGTTACAAGCCTTTACCCCTTTTTATAGTGACCCTCTCTTGGCACCCAAGTTTTCTTTAGCACTCATGAGAAACAAATGGCAAAAATATAAGTTTGGGGGAGAGTCGAGGAGTTTGAAGATGGTATCAAGGCACAAAAAGAGAAAAGAAATGAAGAAGAGGAAAGGAAAAGAAAAAGAAAGAAAGAACAAAATAAAAACACAACAAGAAAGTGAATAATGTGAAAGGGTTGAAAAGATTCAAAAGAAAGCAAAAGTGCAAAGCATGGAGAAAACAAGAAGGAGAATATGAATACCATGACCAAAAAAGAGTGATATCAAGTCTCTCTAGTTTCCCTAAGGAAAAATAAAATGACTAAAAGAGTCCGCTAAGTATGAGCCAAAAAGAGAAAATGGAGTGCTAAAGGAAAGATGAACCAGTTACATTCCAATATTTTCCTCCTTAGTCCAAAAGCCTTCATTACATGCCGAAAAAGCCCTACGTGATTTCAGGCCGAGTAAGCTTACATTAGTGGTGATCTACATGAGGGGCAAGCATATGGTACTTAGAGCCGGGCTTGTGACATTCTTTTGAGAGTGATGAGCGAACCTTTCTCGAATCATTACATTGAGTACTTCATTCTTGAGTGAGATGAGCTTACGGAGAGTATAGGAGAAGGAGTTTGGGATCCATAGTGACCTACATGAAAGTGCGAACTTCCTTGATGAATAAAGTCAACTCTTGATGCTCAAGCGTCAAATTAGAGATATTTGTGCTTTAACATCCAAAACATAGGCTTGTTGATGATTCATGAGTGTGTGGGTAATCGTTGGTCCTAGTTGATGTGTGTTTGATTCAACTTAGGCCAGCTGAAATAGCTCTTTCCTTGTGGAGGTGGGAATTACCTTAAATGCTTGAGGACAAGCAAAAGCTTAAGTTTGGGGGAGTTGATAAGTAGGGATTTTTACCACTTATTTGCACTCTTTTACTTTCGTTTTAGCTCAAAATGCTTAAAGGTATTCCCGAGAACTAATGAAATGTGATTTCTTGCAAGAATATTGGGAAATGAGCCAAAGAGATGAAAATCAACTCAATAAGGAGTAAAATTGGACAAGGACCAAAACAAAACAGAAAAGAGCAAAGTGCGAACCGCATAATACTGTGTGCGGCCGCAGACTATGAAGAATCACTAACAAATTCCCTTTGTAAAGTGCGGACCGCACAATTATTGTGTGGCCACAGAAGACGAGGTTCAGAGAGATGGTGTTTTGGGACCCTGAAGAAGTGCAGACCGCACTATTATTGTGCGGCCGCACTCATAAATGTGCGGTCCGCAGAAATCTCCCATGTCCAGCTCAAGTCCAAGAGTGCGGCCGCAGAAATCCATCCGTTCAAGCCAGCATCAAAGTGCGGACCGCACATAGAATTGTGATGCCATACAACCTCCGCATGGGTAATTTTGTCCGATAGTTTTAGCTGGGTATAAATAGATCTTTTTGTCAAATTTAGGTCAAGTTTGAACAACTGAAAGTAGATAGCCATTTTTTTCTTACTGTTTTGGGTAACTTTGTAATAGTTTATCATTTTAACATTAGATTTTCTTCCCTTAATCATCTATTATGAGTTTAATCTTAGTTTCTTCTTTAGTTTCTTCAATTTTTCCTATGAGTAGCTAAATTCTTAGCTAGAGCTGTGACCCAAACCTAGTGTGGGTACCTAATGGGTGATTAATTCGGGGCTTATTTGTGATTGGGTGTATGATATTTAGCCTAGTTCTTGCTTGAATTTAAAAATTAATGGTTGCAAACATTGATTCGGGTCTAATTGACCTAGTCTCTACTTGAGAAAGAGAGACTAAGTCTAGAAAAACTTGGCTAACAAGGAATTGGGCTGAACTCAATTAGTTTTGTGAATTACCCATTTGGACTTGAGAAAGCCAAATTGGGCAAAACCACTCAAACTACCGAGAGGTATAGAATGGGTAATTGCGTGTGATTGCTATATTACATCCCGATCAATAAAACCTGCCCTAAAGCCCACAATCCGTTAGATAACCACCTAGGTGGAAGTCACGACCCTAGATTTTTTATCAACTTGAAAAACAACAATACCAAAAATATCGTTCCTTAGCTTTCTATTTACAAACAATAGTATAATTTTTAGAAGTAGGAAGAAACAACCAATTATGTGGAAGTGCAATTTGGGCACGTCATACACCTAGCCTAGATATATACCTAATCCAATATAAGCTCTCTATGGAATCGACCCCGACTCACGTTGGGTAATTATAATTGCATCGGACGCTTCACAATCCCAACCAGTGGTGTGAATTTGGGCAACATCAGTCGGCCTTGTCATTTTCCATCCGGAGCTGGTCCTTGACCGATGCTAACTCCTCTTTTATAGCCACCTTTTCTGAAGCCAACAGGTCCATCCTGCCCCTCAGCGCCTCGGCCGTAGTTTTGACCTCATCCATCTCTGCCCGAAGCTAGTCAATCAAGCCTATCTTCTCTTGGACCTGCGAGGTTGCGTCGTTAGTCATCATGTGTAGCCTCTCATTTTTAACCTCAAAGATCCTTAACTTATCGACTAGATCGACATGCTCCCATTTCACGGACAAGGCCTCCTTTTGTGCTTTTTCTAGCTCGGCTTAGATAATTGGGAGATTCTTGAGGGCCTCATCTTTTTGTTCACTAAGAAACCTATACATGTCCTTCTGCCGGACCTGCGCTTTGAGCTCGAACTCGAACTCGAGCTAACTAACTTCCATTTGAGACCAAAGGAAGCTTTCATGGTAGAGCACCAAAGCTTGAAAAACAGAACGATAAGATCGTTAGAACATGCTAAAGCTAAGCAAGATCCGCAAAGGGTGCAAGGAATAGGAAACTTACCCAGTTCGGTGCTTGTTGTGCCTCATTGAAGAGGCTTGATGCGCCTACTTCGTTCATCTTCTCATGATCCTCTTCGGTCACCAGGCAGCGAAGGTAGCTAGCCACACCCACCAAAGCGGACAGTACCAGAGTGTCTGCCGGGATAGTAATCACGACCGTTCTATTACGGTCGAGATCCACACTCAGAGCAAGGAACAGCCTCACCAGCTCCGGCCTCGAGCTCGGCTCGACTGCTCTTGATGGCACGTCCTTTTTTGGGATCTGCAGGTGACCAAGACCGGAATAATCCTCCAACGCGCCCATGTCCATGCCGTCGAAAAACATGTTGAGGGCCTCATCTGTGCCCTGTGTCGTCTCATTTGATTTCTCTTTTTCGGTTTGAGCCTCCCCAAACATGGACTTTGTGTGGGGCGGCTTCTCGGGAGGTCGCGACCTCTGATTTTCCTTCTGGCTTCCGAGCTAGAGAGGGATCGGCCTCTCGGCCACCTTCTCCGGTTACCACATATTCTCTTTCGTCGATGGTGGACCTATGAGTGATAAATTCCAGATCGTCATCCTCAGGGTAATCCCTGAGCCGGAAGAGGGAATCGGGGTCCGGCACCCTGGATTTGGTACTCTTTTTGTTGCTCTACCGGACCCGGACAGTTACCCTTTTCTTCTTGACCTCGGCGTCCGGGGAATCAAAGTATTTTCTCTTTTTCTTCTTCTCCTCCTATGCAACAGCTCGGCGTCGCCCCGAAGCGGAGGGTTCAGCAAGCGAAGACGGGGTCTCGTCCTCATCCTATGGTCGAAGCTTAGTGGTCTTGGACAAACCTATAAAAGGAAAAGAGACTTAGCAGAAATAAAAGCTAAGTATGAAAGTAGAACTGTTCGGGAGGAGGACTCACCATGGGAACAGGCCTCCCACTTGCCCTTTGAAAGTTTGTGGCATTCACGCTCAAAATAAGACATTTGTTTGTAGATCCCCTCGATCCATTCCTAGAAACGAGGGATTGCATTGGGAACTTGGGCGACTGCTGCACAACGGTGAGCACATGCAATTAGAAAAAAGAACAAAGGAAGTACCAAGTACTCAGAAAGAAGAGAAAACTTACGGGATGAGTTCCACTTTTCAGCGAACGGTAAGAATTCGTAGGGAATGAGGTCTTCGATTTTTACCTGAACGAACCTCTCCTGCCAACCTCGATCTCTATCTTCAATGATGCTCGAGAATGGAGCTTTGCTTGCTCGATGAACGAGCTTGATCAACCCCCCTCGGAAGACTCGGCAACTGTAGAGACGAAGCATGTGGTTGAGGATAAACCGAGATGCTTTGGTATTGTTGACGAAGTGGCGGAGGAGGATTACGATCCTCTAAAAGGACGGGTGAATCTACCGAAGGCAGACCTCGTACCTTTTGCAGAAGCCAAGAATTATAGGGCCCACCAGGATGAGCGTGAAGGGGCAAGTATAAACACTTAGATACCTCACCACGTGAGTGCTAATGTCTTCGTTAGGCCCGGGGACGACCACTTCCCTGCCCTCCCAGTTACAGTCTACCCAAACTGTGGGGAGTGTGTCCTCCGTAATGGAACATATGCACCTCCATGCTCCCTCGCCTCGGTCCTATTGACTAGAGGCCTTCTCGACTTTGTAGTCATTCTCAATGGAACAGCCCCCGGGACGAAGCTCTTCAAAGAAGGCTCCGGGGCCACCTAGGGAACGACCACCTCGGCATCCGTGGCCGGGTCGGAAAATGAAGGGACAGTTTTTTGAGGCACGGATTTGGAAGTTTTTGCCTTTAGATTCTGGAAAATATGAAGATTTGAAGTTTATGATGAAGATTTGAAGATAAGGATGGAGGTATGAAGGTCTGATTTGAAGATTTGAATAAGGAGTATGAACTTTTGAAAATAAAAATATGAAGATCTAGAAAACAATGGATGAAGGTTTGAAGGGGTTAGAAATAAGTGAAGAATTCGAGGGTATGTCAGGAGCTCTGGAATCAACAAGTAAAAAAGTGAAAAAGGGGTCGAAGCTTTTATAGAGAAAGGGCAATCAATGCGTGACGCTTCGCATTCGAGGACAATCAATCGGCTGCTGCCACATGTCCGAAGTCAGAACGACGCAATTGATGGGATATTTTGCTGATTCATCAACTCGGTTGTAGAGTAAAGAAGAAGGAATCTGGGTTAATTTATCGTTTCCCGTAGCTTCGATGAATCTACTCTTCGGGAAATGAGGGTCTATTTGTGTACGAGAGAAATCGGGGGGAAAATTTTTCCCGATTCCCCGATAAAGTAACAAAGGAGAAGCATAGATCGAAGTGATTATAATCGAGGCCCAGGAGCTCCCCGTATTGAAACCCATGAGGAATGAACGATGTATTTGAGATCGAACACGGTGAAATGGTAGACCTTGGCCAAGTATAGCTTCTGGACTTTGGTGGACGCGAAGAAAGGCTACACATGACGAGCAGGGGGTCCTAATATTCTCCCTCAACCGGATATTACAGCGTGAATCCTGTTCTATATCAACTATATATCAATATTTACCTGAAAAAGAAAGTTTTTACCTTTTTTAGATTTGTACTAGGACTGAAATTCCCCTACTATATAAAGGGGATGTTTTCTCTATTCTGACACATTGTGACACGCAAATCAAAGTAATAAAAATTTACTTTTGTCTTTTAGCTATTGTTAAAAGCATTACTCATTTGTTCTTTTCTTCACTCGCAACCGAGCTTGTACCGAGGGTCCAATTGAGGAGGAATTCAACTATTCAATCTAAGATTAGACTTGATCATTACATTACGATTGGTTTGATCATTTATTTTGTCTTTAACTCATTTAACTGCTGTTCATAATTATTCGTATTGAATTAAACCATGTATCCTTTAAACCCGGTATAAATTTAATTATTACTCATTTTTTGAGGTAAACAAAAGTAATTAGCCTCGAAATACATGTAGCCTACACGAGGTAAGATGATCATGGGGGTACTTGTATAGGAGGGATATATACAAGTTGGAAGTATCCAGGCCAATTAGCGACTAAGTATGAAATTTGAGAATTTGGTTAAGTTAAAGCTGAAGAGAAGTTAATGAAACTGTAGGATCAACCATAGCCACGGTTGATTCATAACAGATTACGGATTTGTTGTTCGCAAATTGCTGGATCAGTCAATAGCGTACTTTTCTCATAATATGACCATTTGTCTAGAACCACATCATACCAACCGACGAACACCCTTATTTAACACCAATTAAATGGATTTTTTTTCCAGATCCATCACTCCGTTTGAGTTATCTTATAGTAGTAAATTTACCAAAATTTTAGAATCTGTGAAGTCTGATAAATTCCAGATTTCCAATTTCTGGAGGTGTTATTAAGCAAATCTTGCAACTATGAAATATGACACTTAAGTTATTTTCCCGAAGTAATCGGTTAGCCTAGATAATTTAATGAATATTCATTGGTCCATTAAGTTGGTTACATGAAATATCAACAACTTTCAGTTTATAGCAATGGTATAAACATGTTGTATATTCTCCCGGTCAGTTAATGCCTACCAGTTCAATCTGTGGGAGGCTGTTCATATATACCACAAATGATTGATAGTACATTTCGAGGTAGTATACTTAATTCCTTCCAAAACCAGCCTTCTTTCCTTTGAAGTGAAAACTAAACAAGAACATTAACCTGTAAGTCTAAAATTTTGCTGTGCTGTGATCGTCCATTGTCTACATTTTGGTTAACAGCAAAAGATGAGATAGATTTGATTAACAATCGGAAAAAAAAAAAAAAAGATGAGATAAACTTGACGTGAATTATTTCCCTTCCACTGTAAAATCCCCTTTCCTTTCTCTTATTTTCTATTGGTTCAAGCAACACAGTTTATTACTCCGATAAATAGTCTAGTAGTTTGCTTGGTATTCATAGATATCCCGTATTGAAGAAACTACTGATGTCAGAGTGCTTATTTTATGATACTTAGTCATTTTCATTTCTTGTCACAAGTTCAAGATAAAACATGAAACATTCAAATCGTGAACCTCATTACCTATTCCTTCAGAGAAAGTGATGCTTGATGCTGTACCAAGAGGGTGTCTCTTGCAAATAGTTGTAGTCATTGCACTAGCCTTGAAGTTTTCCTGTTTGCAGCTGTAGATTCTTTTTTTCTTTCTCTTTTTCAGCAATGTTATTCTGTTGCAAACAATTAGAAAGAGAGATATGACATCTCCAGTTGAATTCTTTTACCATTTGTTTGTCTCATCAATTGTACAAATTTCCTTTGTCCCTGCTCTTGAAACTTTTGAAGGGTCGTTTGTTTGCAAATGGCAAAGGGGGATAATAATAATATATAATAAAGAAAATGAAGAACTGAAAGAAGACATTATTTCACGTTATACCTCAATTTGTCCATTAAGGTGTTGCATGCGCTATATTTGAATTTGACTAACCCACAATAATTGGTGGGTATAGCGCATGCATTTATTGCGCTACATACGTAGCGCTTAGAATGAATGTGTTATACCCTCAATTATTTTACCCCCACATTGGTTTTGTTCTTATTAATGAGTTTCATTGTTTCGTTAAAAATCCATTCACGATAGGTCAGTCTTCTGCATCCTTTTTATTTTCTTTTATTCATTCCGAAATATTTGTTTACTTATCTTTTTCTGCATTTCGTCATAATGTCCGAAAAGCGAAAAATTAGGGTAACATTATATTGGGGGGAGGGGTGCGGTTGTCGTGGAAAATAACTCAGTACGCTATATTTGGAACGGTCCTAGATTTGGAGTATGCTTTTATGCAGAAGTGGCTCAATAAATTTGGTGATCAAATGCCAAACTTTTAATAAATAGAAGACCTTAAATTTATTTATTTTAGTTCTTTTTGAGAAAAAAGTTGGTCTTCTTCTTGAGTTTCATTATAATCTTATTCAACTAAAATGGGACTTGTTCATATGTAGAACACTCTCCCATATTGTTTGTTTATTTTTTGTTGTTGTTTATAAATAGAAGACATTAAATTTATTTATTTTAGTTCTTTTTGAGAAAAAAATGGTTTTCTTCTTGAGTTTCATTGTCGTCTTATTCAACTAAAATGGAACTTGTTCATATGTAGAACACTCCCATATTGTTTGTTATTTTTTTTGTTGTTTGTTATAAAATTATTAAGAGCACCATTTTGAGACAGTGTTAAAAGGGGGTGTTAGAACAACCAAAGTTGATAGCTTAATAATTGAAAATAAAAAGCCATAAATATATACCTGAGGGAATTTACTACTTCGATATGCTTACTTATTGCTTGAAACCTGAGGAAGAATGAAAAAAAGAATATGCTAACTCAAATTATTCGATGCTCATATTATTTGACAGAATATGTAGATGCATATGAAGAAGGAAACAAAAGAGTATAAGCGCAAATAGAAACTAGGAAGATACGTGACTTAGAAATGTGGCTTACAAACAAATAATACATCTCATTCCACGTTAGGGCTCATTATGCTTGTAAATATCCTAACTAATTCTGGTTAAGAACAAAGCTTATAGTGGTAAAATTGTGTACGGGTAAAATCGGAGGCAAAGTTACCCCGATTCCCCGATAAAGTAACAAAGGAGAAGCGCGGCTTGAAGTGAGTATAATCGAGGCCGAGGAGGCCCTCGTATCGAAACGCTATAGGAATAAACGATATATCTGAGATCGGACATGGTGAAATGGTAGACCTGGGCCAAATATAGCTTCTGGACCTCGGGGGACGCAATGAACGGTTACACATGACGAGCAGGGGGCCATAATATTCGCCATCAACTGGATATTACGGTGTGAATCTCGTTCAGTATCAACATTTATCCATAAAAGAAGATTTTTACCTCTTTTAGACTTGTACTGGGACTGAAATTCCCCTACTATATAAAGGGGAAGGTTATCTTTATTCTGACATATTATGACACGCAAATCAAAGTAATAAAAGTTTACTTTTGTCTTCTAGATATTGTTAAAAGCATTACTCATTTGTTCTTTTCTGCACTCGCGACCGAGCTTGTACCGAAGGTCCAATCGAGGATGAATTTCACTATTCAGTCTAAGATCATGCTTAGCCACTACATTGCGATTGGTTTGATCATTTATTTTTTTCTTTAACTCATTTATATGTTGTTTTTAATTATTCGTATTGAATTAAACCACATATAAATTTAATTGTTACTCATTTTAGGGGTAAACAGTTTGGCACCCACCATGAGGCTAAGGATAATGGTAGTGGTTTGATACGAATCTCCGTAACACACCCTATTTTATGCTTGTTCTTTGAAGTTTTAATTCCAGGTTAGCCTAAGGATGTCAAACTCTCAGTTCACCCACTTGAATGTTGATACAGAGTCAGGCCATCACAGCGAGATGAATAATGTGGTACCTAGTAATGATGTGCCTCCTGCCGATCCCAATAGTGTCGGAGTCGCCGACCCGGTCGATGCTAACTCGTAGCTGGCCATCAACATCAATTTTTCAACTTATCCCGAAAACAGTATTCGTGGGGGACCCCGGCCAGCGGATCGAGAAGCGCCCGAAGGTGAAGGTAATGGGGTAAACCTACGAATTATTTTCGAAATGTTGTAGTCTCAACAAACGCCAATAGCATAGTTGCAGAACCAGGTGAAGTCAGACCCGGAGAAACTTCTGAGGTGATGAAGATACTCGAAGCATTAACAAAACAGGTGGAGTCAAGCGAGAAAATGATCGAGGCGAACGACAAGCAGGTAGAAACATACAACTCTAGGATCGATAAGATCACGGGAGCACCTCCAATATTGAAGGAGCCGAACTCCAAAAGGTTTATTCAGAAGCCATTCCCCCCGAGTGCGGCACCGAAGTCGATCATGAAGTTGTTTCGAATGCCCGACCTACCCAAGTACAATAAAACCACGGATCCAAATGAGCATATAACCTCCTATACATGTGCGATCAAAGGGAACGACTTGGAAGATGACGAAATTGAGTCGGTGTAGTTTGGGGAACTTTGTCCAACACGACAATGATATGGTATCACAACTTGCATTCTATTGACTCGTTTGCTGTGATCGCAGATGCTTTCATGAAGGCCCATGCCGGAGCCACCAAGGTCGAGACAAGAAAGTCGAATCTTTTCAAGGTCAAACAGAGGGATAACGAAATGCTCAAGGAGTTTGTGTCGAGATTCCAGATGGAACGAATGAATCTGCCACCAGTTGCAGATGATTGGGCCATTTAGGCATTCACTCAAGGGCTCAAACCCCGAAGTTCCGCGACCTCTCAACAGCTAAAACAAAATTTGGTGGAGTACCTAACGGTGATCTGGGCCGACATCTATAACAGATACTAGTCAACAATCAGGGTCGAAGACGACCAACTCGGGGGCTCTTCTGGATCTGTTTACCCTATCAGAACCAATGATAGGTCTATGAGAGCCATTGATCAGGAGCCAAGGCCAATCCGAGATCGGTATTAGCCATACAATGTGGATCAAATAGGGAATAGATCTAGGTGTCACATGACAAGGAAAGAGAAGAAAAGTGATCGAGGACCGAGCATCCAGGGCCTGATGATAAGCACGAGCGGGTTTGACAGGTCGCTCAAGAGCAGGGAAGCGCCAAGATTATCGGAGTACAATTTCAACGTGGACACTGCAAGCATAGAGTCTGCCATATGGCGTATCAAAGAGACCAAATGGCCCTGACTATTGCAATCTGGCCCTGCCCAGAGAGATCTTAATATGATGTGTAAGTACCACGGTACTCACGGTCATCGGACCGAAGACTGCCAACAGTTAAGCGAAAAAGTTGCTCGATTGTTCAACAATGGGCACCTTTGAGAATTCCTAAGCGAGCGAGCCAAGAACCACTTCAGAAACAGGGATGCCAGCAAACAGGTCAAACAAGAGGAGCCTCAACACGTAATCAACATGATCATTGGGGATTCAATGTCCCCCCAAGGGCCGATGATAAAACGCACTAAAGTGTCAATTACAAGGAAAAAACACACCCAGGATTACGTCCCGGAATGAACTATCCTGTTCAGCGACGAAGACACCGAGGGCATCGTATAGCCCAATAACGTTGCAATAGTAATATCTGTACTTATTAATAAATCTAGGATTAAGCGTGTGTTGAATGATATAAGCAGCTCGGCCAACATCATCAGATCGAGGGTCGTAGAGCAACTAGGGTTACAAGATCAAATCGTATCGGCGGTTCGGGTATTAAATGGATTCAACATGGCATGATCGAAGGGGACATGAGGTACAATACTTTGTTCGGAAGGTCGTGGGTCCACAACATGAGAGCGGTGCCTTCGACCTTACAATAGGCGCTGAAATTTCCCACACCAAGAGGAGTCAAAACAGTCTACGGAGAACAGCCGGCCGCAAGGAAAATATTCATTATCGTTGAAGTGATCCCGGTGTCCGTGATGTTAAAGGACACAGAATCGACCAAAAAAAGGTAAGTAAATATCAATCAAAGACACTAGCCTCAGCTAAGCCGGAAGAGCAGAAGGAGCATGGAGCGGATGATGAGGACGATTACAGTGTCCTGAGATCATTCATAGCACTCGATGACACTGACGCCACCCAATCAATGATCGGGGAGTCGGTGCAAGTTAAATTGAATCTCATTGATATTAGATTGCTTCTAATTGGCTTACATAGCGGGTTGGGGTTAGGTGCCATCACGACAAGTTGGATTTTAGGTATTGATACTTGTAGGCTTATATATGTTATTATGACGGTTACGTGAATATAAGACTTTTGAAACTTGTAATTTTAAATATGACATAATATTTCTATGGTTATATAACTTATCATTAAAGATAAAATAGAAACTTCAAGTCAAATTATTTCTTATCTGAAAAATATATCACTTTCTCTTGAATGGAATAAAATCATGTCATTTTTTTAAATGGATGGAATATTATATATTGGACGATTTATCGGTAGGCAAAAAGATGAGTTTAAAGATTTTCTCCAAGATATTTATGTCATTGAGCGCAACGTACTATTGAACCAATTACCTCTTTGCGACAGTGACTTCAAAATACTCTCAATGTGCCCCTTTAGAATTGATCATAAACTACGAACATATATTAATACTATGATATCAAGTTAATTACAAGGGACGGAGTAAGAAGGTTACTTATACTTAAGTTCAAATCGTATATTTGTAATTATAAATTTATTATATATATACAAAAATTAAATTCAGAATTCAATTGCTAACCTCTAATGTTGTCACCTAAAAATTCTGATTTCAAACGTAACATAAAAATTATACACATCTTCCCTCTCTCCTAGCGGTGAAAAATATTTTTTACAAAGCTCACGTGGAGGAAAAATTGGACCAATAACTATAGGGGCACGTTTTTTCATTTCCATGAAAGACATCTTAATTTCCTTTAACGTCCCCAACCCGACAGAGGAAAAAAATTAAGATTTCACCAAACAAAAGTTAAGAAGGGAAAGCAACTTTCAATTGTTATAAATTGGAGGAACCAAATGAAGTGAGATGCGCAAAAACTTCATCTCTTTGAGACCATTCTGACTAATCCCAATAATTTCAGATAGAGACCCCTCTTTAGCTCTAAGAATGGGATTTGAAAGGGTACGTAATATTCATGTTCAATTTTTTTCTACAGTATTTTCTTTTATACTCAAGTTCAAAGACGAGCCAACTCACTAGTATATTATTTTATAATAAAATTAACCTAATGCTCATTTCATTTCAAATCATAAAAGATATTTTTAATTGGAATTTCTTCTTTTGTGTTTATGAGATAGGAGTTTGACATAATGAATTGTCCCAACAAAACAAAAGGTGAAATCAACTCGCCACCGTCACCACCACCATGGAACAATTGTTAGTGGTAGTTTAGGATTTTATTTCTGTTTGTGTAAACCTTCAAACATATAATGTATTTATTCTTCATATTAGTTTGTACTCTTATTTATAGTCGCTCGTGACTTGTACTTTATCATGCTATAGCATATCAATATGTCACAACCCAAAATCCAACTAGTTGTGATGGCACCTAACCTCACCTGCTAGGTAAGACAAATAACAACAATCCGATTCAATTAATATTTAACTGACTCTAATACATCCCCAAGGACTAGTAGCACAAATCATGAGCATATAAGATTAGAATTTACAAAACTAGTATGTAATAAAAATACGTCATCTGTTTGAAATATACATGAACAGATTTAAAAATTCTAAAGCTACCTAGAACAAGAGACAGTTGTGACTGAAATGCAGGTACATCTTCAGATTCAGCTCCCGCCATACGCAGCAACATCAGCAACAGAAATTTGCACGCAAGGTGCAGAAGTACAGTATGAGTACAACCGACCCCATATACTCAATAAGTAACAAAACTAACCTTAGGTTGAAAGTAGTGACGAGCTGGGACAAGGGTCAGAGTTCAACTCCAATAACTAATAACATTTCATACAAATACAATTAAAAGAAGCACAAGTAATAACTCAATAATAAAATACTCAACTTGTATAAAATTTTGGAAAATAAATATTTTCTTTTCAATATAACAGTAAAACTCAAATCTTTTCCCGAAAGTCACCGAAAATATGAGTAAGTCTGAAATCTGTGATTTTTCTCAAAAACTTTAACGACAAATAAGAAATCTCATTATCAGATGGCATGAGGAAAAATACTTCTCTATACCTACATATCAAGTATGCATGTCTAATGAAATGCAACACAATGATGAACTCATGCACTCACACTCTCAGCGTACTCAATCTCGCAGTAACTTACATGGAAAATAAAAGTTAATTGACTACACAGCTCTACGGAATCGACTGAGTCACAATTTCTACGGTGCACGCCCACACGCCTGTCACCTAGCATGTGCGTCACCTCCAAAAAAATCACATTACACGTATAATCAGGGTTCATACCCTCAACTCCAAGTTTAGAAGTGTTATTTACCTCTAACAAGCCGAATCTGATGCCGAGCAAGCTAAACAATACTCCAAAAATTTCATTCCGCTCATATCAACCTCTTAAGGCCTTCCTATCTCCTCAATTCCAAGCCAAACGATCCGAAACTAGTCACACAACGTGCAAATTAATCAAAATATACTCCAATACTTATAATTTATAAAATTTATAAAAATTTCCTACTCGGCTCAAAAAGTCAACCAAAAATTAACGATGGGGCCCACGTCTCGGAATTCAACAAAAATTATAAAATTCGAACCTCCATTCAACTACGAGTCTAACCATACCAAAATTACTCAAATTCGACCACAACTCGGCCTTCAAATCCTCAATTAAAGTCTATGAAATGTTCTATTATTTTCAACCCAAAACACTAATTTGTTGATAAAAACAACAATAGATCCGTGTAATTTAACCAAAACCGAGTTAGAATCACATACCCCAATCCATATGGTGAATATCGCCTCAAAAATCGCTTCAATCCGAGCTCCATAGCTCCAAATGTGTTACGACCCCAATTTACCCTCCGTAGGATGTCGTGATAGCACCTAGTCTCTAAGACTAGGTAAGCCTAACCAATTTGCGGAATAACATAATATAAAACTGAAGCCCAATTCTCAATACATGAAATAAATATAAAACTGCAAATCAATAATTAAAACTCCCAAAACTCGGTGGAAATAAGTCACTAGTTTCTAAGAGAAAGTAGTAAGTGTCTCTATACATCAAAGTCTAAAGAGAATAAGGGAAACAACATAATAAGAATAGAGGGGGACTCTGAGGTCTGCAGACGCTGGTAGATATACCTTGAAGTCTCCACGTGCAGTCCAGCTCACTAGTATTTGGTCTGGTAGGAAGAACCTGAATCTGCACAAAAAGATATGCAGAGTGTAGTATGAGTACACCACAACGGTACTCAGTAAGTGTCAAGCCTAACCTCGGTAGAGTGGTGACGAGGTCAGGTCAGGTCCCTATTGGTTTAAAAGAAAATTAAGGCAGAAGATGTAATAATATTTGAAGTGACTGAGAATTTAAACAACGAGAAACTCCAGAGAATGACAGCACAACAAATAGAGGTAAACAACAGGGGTGCTCCCGAGGTACCGCCTCGTAGTCCCAAATATAAATATGCACAATAAGGGTAGGGGGGAATCTCCCGAGGTACCGTCTCATAGTCTCCAAGTAAATATGCAAGACAGGGGAATTTCTCGAGGTACTGCCTCGTAGTCCCAAAGTAAATATGCAAGACAGGGGGATCTCCCGAGGTACCGCCTCGTAGTCCCAAAGTAAATATGCAAGATAGGGGGATCTCCCGAGTAAACGCATCGTATTCCCAAAGTAAATATGCAGCAGATAACCGAACCGAAGGAACAACGAATTTAATGCAAGAAATCTTACAGTTAAGGATTTAATTCAAATCAAGGGAAGCAGGTAATTTAACTAAGCATGTTGCACAAGTTGCAAGTAAGAGTTAAGGCATATAGACATGCGATACTAGGCTAATCATGATCACTACATATGCTAACGCAACTCAGTTAAGGAATTTAAAAGAAATCTACTCAGCAAGAATCGAATTTTTTTACAATTAGCCCGTGTATGCACTCGTCACCTCGCGTACACGGCACTCACATATCACAATTTTTACAACAGTAACAAATCCTAAGGGAAATTTTCCCACACAAGGTTAGACAAGTCACTTACCTCAAATCTCGCTCAATCAATCGATAAGGATGCCTTTCCCTCGATTTTATGATTCAGAATGGCCCAAATCTCGCCAAAAAAATTACATACCATGAATACAACTACAAGAAACTAATTTAATTAATAAATTTATGACTTTAGCAAGAAATCAAAAAATCGCCCCAAAAAGTCTACCCGGGCCCACGTCTCAGAATCGAGTAAGAGTCACAAAATACGAACACCCATTCGATATCGAGTTCACCCATACCAAAATTACCAAAATCTGACACCAAGTCGCCACCCAAATCCCTAAATTTAACTCTCAAAATCCCTAACCTCCAACTACCAAATTTCACCTTAAACACACACAATCTAGGTGGGAAAATCAATGGGGAAACAAGGTTATTGATCAAAAATGAGTACAAGAGACCTCAAGACATCCCTCAAAAATGCTCTTAAAAATTGCCAAGACCCTAGCTCAAAATGATTAAAATGAGCATAAATCGCGAACCCTTGCATTTAAGTGTTATGTCCAGTATTTCTGCTTCTAGGGACACTTAGCCGCATATGTGGCATCGCAAAAGCGACAACATACCCACATCTACGGTTCACTCGTTCCTGCAGTCAACTCTTCCGCATCTACGGAACTTCAGCTTCTGCGGTCCTAAATCCGCTTCTTCGAGACGAAGACCACTTCTACGAAGCCCCCATGCTGGGTCCATTCCGTTTCTGCGCTGCATCCTTTGCATCTGCTATCTCGCAGATGCGGAACTTCCCTCACATCTGCGACCTCTTTCCACACTGCTCCAGCCCGCTTCTGCGGGCTCGCACTTGCGGTCAATCTTGCGCAGGTGTGATTACACCAGAGCTGGTGCCTTCAGCCATTCTCACAAGTCCAAATTTGATCCGTTAACCATATGGAATCCACCCGAGGCCCCCAGGACCTCAACCAAACTTACCAATATGTCCGAAAACATCATACGGATTTAGTCGAGTTTTTAGATCACATCAAACAACGCTAAAAATGCGAATTGTACATCGATTCAAGCCTAATGAACCTTAAAACTTTAAACTTCTACATCTGAGACTGAAACCTATCAAATCAAGTCCGATTGACCTCAAATTTTGCACACAAGTCATAATTGACATTACGGACCTACTCAAACTTCTGGAATTAGAATCTGACCCCGATATCAAAAAGTCCACCTATGGTCAAACTTCCCAAAAATCATCTAATTTTCAAACTTTCGCCAATAGACGCTAAAATGATCTACAGACCTCCAATTCAACATCCGAGAATGCTCTTAAGACCAAAATCACCCTACGGAGCTATAGGAATCGTCAAAACTCTATTCCGGAGTCGTCTTCACACAATTCAAACTATGGTCAATTCCTACGACTTAAACTTCCATTTTAGAGACTCTGTGTCCCATTTCACTCCGAAACCAAAAAAAAATCTTCTCGGCAAGTTAAGTAACCACAAAATAAAATAGAGGGAGCAATAAATAGGGGTTCGAGACTAGTACTCTCAAAACGACCACCGGGTTGTTACAAAATGTGTTAAAATGGCCGAAACCCTCGTTTTTAGAATCTGTCCAAGCAAGTCGCATTTGACACCTGCGGCTTGCCTCTGCCCCAGAAAAACAATAATCTTTCTTGATACGAAAATGGGCATAACTCTCTCATACGATGTCCAAATTTGACGATTCTTTTTGCTACGGCTCCGTAATTTCAATATGGATCTAATGCGTCAATCAAAACTGAATTTGGACCTCATTTGCTTAATGTGGTACTACTTATACTTGAATAAACGAGGTCGAAACATTCTAGAATATCCAAATTAAATTTCGGGCATATGCCCAAGTCCAAAATAACCATCCGGACCTAACAGAATCATCAAAACTTTAATCTAAAGTCGGATATTAAAAAGTCAAATTTGGTCAACTCTTTCAATCTAAGACTTCCAACATGGAATTCATTCTTCCGAACATGTTTCGAAATACCTGAAAACAAAACCGACGATTCATACACGTCATAATACATCATATGAAGTTATTCAAGACTTTAAATAGTTGAAAGGGACATAAATTCTCAAAACGACCGGTCGGGTCGTTACATTCTCCCCCACTTAAATATACGTTCGTCCTCGAACGTGCCAGGAGTTGTTCCTAAGCCTTAAAATTACTATGCCATCTTGCCACGTACACACCTGGGGGTGATCCCATGCCACCCTATTCCATATAGGCCTGACAACACAACATAATTGAAGATCATTACCTTAACCTTAGTCCATAAAACTTAGAACCCAATTTCCAACACCCAGAATTTTCTACAAGACCCGAGTCTTACATATACACATTGTATTAGTCTGAACAAGTTGTATCAAGCCATAATCATTACCCAAGACGTAATCGCATAACATACCACACAACTCGCATACTCGCAGCACCATTCCCGATCACATTAACTACTCAAAACCAACCAAGTACTAGTATAAAACCCCATATTCAACAGAACTTCATTCCAAAACTTTCGTACACTGTCGATAATGAAAGAAACATACAGGAACTCACAACCACTCACCAGATCAACAGGTCATGGAGCTTCCTTCGTTCAACAAGTACCATAGCCAATTATTTAAGCCAAATTCTAAATTATTCTTCCAAACACGCTATAATCAAACCTGATAGTACCCATTCTAGGCCTAATGACCTTATATTATCAAACATAACTATTCCACAGACATGCCACACCAATATAACTCAAGTCACAAACTACGCAATCCGTGCACCCATAAATAGGAAATACCTCAAAGAAGAGAGTCGTTTCGCAAGTTCAACAAGCACCACTACAACCGCAATGCTATGAGCTCATCATATATAGTAGAACCAAGACACACGAATCTAATAACGGTAACCAGCTCTCCTAGAGCTCACATTAACATCAACTGCACGGACAACTCACGTGCTATAGTATCAATATCTGAACCCGTATGGACAACTCACGTGCCAATAACATAAAGGTAACCATCTCTCCTAGAGCTCACATTAACATCAACTGCACGACATGGTCACAGGCCTCCGGTCCAAGCATATCATACAGGAGCAATCAAACAAGTACACATGTATATGATAATTGAAATAAGACTCTTATGCTCCTGGACTGGTATAAATAACACGCCATAGAGTAGGCATGTGCAAATTGTGCTATCACAATTCAAATCGGCAAGTTAACACAGAAATAGTAACTACCAAGTTTATTGAGGGAATTAGCCTCTTCGTACTCGCAACTATAGTCCATATAGTTCTCAACAAAGGTACAAATACTAGAACGTTATAACTTTACTCTTAACCATCAACTCTAGGCATATCATAGCCTAAGCATTTTCCCGAGCATGAATAATTGCCCTGATGCTCGCACATGGGCTCAAACCTCACATATATAAGCACTCGTAGAACGTAGCTATCACAAATAATTAACACAACTAGTGCCTCCACTGAATTTAAATAAAATACTCACCTCAAATAGGCCGCAACCCTAAAATAATATACTTATGAGAACACCCAGTCTCCAAATTCATAAAACACATGAATCACCATGACTGGTCCCAACTCCAGTACTCGAATGACTAACACATCTTTCATGCACGATCATCCCATGAGGAATACTTCTATAATTCTTCCGTGCCACATAGCAAAATTCAAATATCAGCAATCGATCAACCAGGCGAATACCGCAATACCAATGAAACATCCGTAAGTCAAAACATAGTATGCCCTTCTGAATGTACACTCTTCTCAGTTAATACCACTAGTGCCAATATCTAAAATTGTATGTGCTCCATAAACTCATGACCTTCCTTTTGAAACTGAATCATATACTTGCACATGCAAATCCCAATCTCACTCCATGCACCGTCTCTATTAGGCCATCCTATGAAAATACGAGAACCTCATTAACACTCTGAGTCACAAGCAAAATACATACTCGATTAGTTATAAACCTTCCATTTTCTCCCATACAGGAGGAAATCACAATACACAACATGTTCCTCATGTCAGAAGGACATATCTATCTCAAACCGTGATAGAAACCATCGAGAACTCTTCGAAACCCATTTGCACATAACCAAGCTATCAGAACTGAATTCCTCTAACTCGACTAAGCCACACAGGTTGCCCAATCCGAGGTTATTGCCACAAAACACCCATAAAGCCTCACCGCATCATAAGTACCTAAAAGAACCGAGCATACCATTACTATATTGATCTAGCCTACTACTCAGTTATCCTATTTTCTCCAAGTTTCTTCTGAATTACCATCAAGTTGACACTTCTCCTTGTCAGAACACTATGATCCTTACCTAAAGCTTACTACAAGACATCCTATCATAAAACCACACCGTCTTAAGGCCCATAAGCCACTGTATTTTCTTAAGCACCCCCATAAGTACCACAACTGAAATGCCCACTCTGAAAATATCTTATATAAATTTAAAATTGTTCTTTTACCTTTCTTATACTGTAATGTAGAATCCATAGTCATACAGAATTACCCCAAGTCCCGGCACCATTAAATGTAAATCTCAGATTTAATCCATACACAAAATCGATAAAAATTCTCGATTGCTATATATAAATCTCGAACCCATTAGAACATTCTAGAGAGTCATCCACTCTTCTCAAATCTAAATTGCACCGCCCAAACGTGCCAAAAGACACGTGCTCCCTTAGCTTAACAACACTCAAAGGGATAACCCTGCCTTAACACTACCAATCAAATTCATACTCCGTGCGTACTACATTTTTCACAATAATAACTCGATCATCCCATGCTTTTTATATACTTATTAAGTGTAAAATAACACGTATCCAGGAATTTCCTTACTCGAGTCATCCTCGATCTCAACCTCCGCAAGTCATAACGGTTCCATAATTATGGCTCAAACCCAACACCAGTATATAACACATCACAATGAAATCAAATCATCAATAGAAGACTCCCCCACTTGGCTCAAAGCCGTAGAATAAACCATCTGATAACTCACAATACCCATACCGTATTACTGCCATGATACTGCAGTCAGTTCAACAAAAAATCTTCTCAAGCTCAATCAACACCAACCATAAAATACCACAATCATCCACTAAGCTCACATTTATTCTCTTGACAGTCAAGTTAACTTTCTCACCCAGATTCAAATTCAAATCTCAACACATACACTCCGCTGGTAAAAAAGAAACTCTCCACTCAACATTATAAGGATCACACATCCGTAAATTACCCCGTAGGTGATAACTCGCCTGCTTGATCTCAAACTGGCATCTTTCTATACTCTTTTACAGTCACAACCACTACGTAATAACTTAACCTTCCTGAGTCCCAACTCATTGATAAGACATGAGAATTTAATTTGTCCCACAAATTTACAACGTGAAAAAGATCCTTCAATACACTCACAACTCGAGACTATACGTCAAATCAAGACAGAAATCAAGTACCCAATAGCAAACTCTTGATATACAAGTAAACTTTATTTGTCATATTCAACCCATCTGAACACATCCCGCAGTCACATCATACTTATCATATAGACATTCAACCGATCATCGAGCCATAAATTCCACTCATAGGAACACTACCGGACATATGAGTCCAAATATACAAGTTCACACAATTGAAGCTACCGAGCCTAAGTTGTGGTCTAAACCTGGCCTCAAGTCCTCCAGACTGGCCTATCACCAAAACACAAAATACATATCTCGAACCTCATTCATAGAATCACAAGTCGTCGAAGCACAGCTGATACCGAGCGTTTACATACACATACTACTTAGTGGAAGAAATTCATGGATATACGCTTCAAGCTAAATCAATCTCGCACGATAAGGAAAGAAAGATGGGAAGTTTATCCTAAATACCCTGTAGCCTCTCGAAGATAAGTATGGACGTCATCATACCGGTCTGCAAGACTCTACTAGACACTTGCTCATGACTTGTAGAACCTATGAACTTAGAGCTCTGATACCAACTTGTCACGACCCAAAATATCTAGCTGTGATGGCACCTAACCTCACCCGCTAGGTAACCCAAATAACAACAATCCGATTTAATTAATATTTAACTGACTCTAATACATCTCCAAGGACTGGTAGTACAAATCATGAGCTTCTAAGATTAGAATTTACAAAACTAATGTGTAATAAAAATACGTCATCTGTTTGAAATATACATGAACAGATTTTAAAATTCTAAAGCTACCTAGAACAAGAGGCAGCTGTGACTGGAACGCAGGTACATCTTCATATCTAGCTCCCGTCATACGCAGGAACATCAGCATTAGAAATCTGCATGCAAGGTGCAAAAGTGTAGTATGAGTAAAACCGACCCCATGTACTAAATAAGTAACAAACCTAACCTTAGGTTAAAAGTAGTGACGAGTTGGGACAAGGGTCAGAGTCCAACTACAATAACTAATAACATTTCATAACAATACAATTTAAAGCAACACAAGTATAAAATTCCGAAAAATAAATATTTTCTTTTCAATATAACAGTAAAACTCAAATCTTTTTCCGAAAGTCACCGATAATATTAGTAAGTCTGGAATCTGTGATTTTTCTCAAAAACTTTAACGACAGATAAGAAATCTCATTATCAGATGGCATCGGAAAAATACTTCTCTATGCCTACATATCAAGTATGCATGTCTAATGCAATGCAACACAATGATGAACTCATGTATTCACACTCTTAGAGTACTCAATCTCACAGTACTGTACATGGCCAATCCAGCCCAGGAAAGATCCATCCCAATATATATATAATAATTGACATTCAGTCACTCAGCACTGTACAGACCAATCCAGCCCAGGGAACTCCATCCCAAATATAAATGTATAAGGCTCCATCCCAAATATAAATGTATAAGGCAACTCCATGCCTAAGGAACTCCATCCCAAATATAATGTATAGGGAAACTCCATCCCAAATATAATATATAGGGCAACTCCATGCCCAGGGAACTCCATCCCAAATATAAATGTATAAGGCAACTCCATGCCCAGGGAACTCCATCCCAAATATAATATCCATTGCGCTCACTGTGGGGGTGGGGGTGGGGGTGCAGACTCTAGAGGAGATCCTTCAGCTTAAGCGCTATAATAAGCCAGGTCCAGGCATAAATAAATGAAAACATGTTACGGCATATAGCCCGATCCCATAATATCCTCACAATCAGGCCCTCGGCCTTACTCAGTCATCATTCTCTCTAGTCTGTCGGGCTCACAATGTCATGAAACTAGCCCAAAATGATGATATGATGTATCAATAAATAACAATAGAGACTGAGATATGATATGCAATGAATGAATATGACTGAGTATGAAATTATAGTTTAAACATATAATTCGACAGCAGAAATGACCTCAGTGGATCCCAATAATACCAGCATTTGCCTAAGCATGATTTCTAACGTGTGTCACAACTAAGTTTCTCTAACACATAAAAAATATATGGAAAATACAAGTTAATTGACTACACAGCTCTATCGAATCGACTGAGTCACAATTTCTACGTTGCACGCCCACACGCCCGTCACCTAGCATGTGCGTTACCTCCAAACAAATCACATCACATGTATAATCAGGGTTCATACCCACAACTCTAAGTTTAAAAGTGTTATTTACCTCGAACAAGTCGAATTCGATGCCGAGCAAGCTAAACAATACTCCGAAAATTCCATTCCGCTCGTATCAACCTCTGAAGGCCTTCCTATCTCCTCAATTCCAAGCCAAACGATCTGAAACTAGTCAAACAACATGCAAATTAATCAAAATATACTCCAATACTTACAATTTATAAAATTTATAAAAATTTCCAACTCCACTCGAAAAGTCAACCAAAAGTCAACGATGGGGCCCATGTCTCGGAATCCGACAAAAATTACAAAATCAGAACCCCCATTCATCCACGAGTCCATCTATACCAAAATTACTCAAATACGACCACAACTCGGCCTTCAAATCCTCAACTAAATTCTATGAAATTTTCTATTATTTTCAACCCAAAACACTAATTTGTTGAACATAGTTTCGTGTAATTTAACCAAAACCGAGTTAGAATCACTTACCCCAATCCATATGGTGAAAATCGCCTCAAAATCGCTTCAATCCGAGCTCCATAGCTCCAAATGTGTTAAAATGGCCGAAACCCCCATTTTTAGAATATGTCCAGGCAAGTCGCATTTCACACCTGCGACTTGCCTCTGCCCCAGAAAAACAGCAATCTTTTCCGACACGAAAATTGGCATAACTCTCTCATACGATATCCGAATTCGAGGATTCTTTTTTCTATGGCTCTGTAATTTCAATACGGATCTAATGCTTCAAGAAACGACGTCGAAACATTCTAGAAATATCCAAATTAAATTTCGGGTATACGCCTAAGTTCAAAATCACCACCCGGACCTAACAGAATCATCAAAATTTCGATCCGAGATCGAATACTAAAAAGTCAAATTTGGTCAACTATTTCAACTTTAGGCTTCCAACATGGAATTCATTCTTCCGAACATGTTCCGAAACACCTGAAAACAAAATCGATGATTCATACACGTCATAATACATCGTATGAAGCTATTCAAGACTTCAAATAGTTAAAATGGGCGTAAATTCTCAAAATGACTGGTCGGGTTGTTACAATTAACTCTTATGGCTATTTTATTTATTATCTCTGTTGATTTCTTATCATTGTAGCTACTTTTATTGTTGGGCTTACCTAGAGGGTTGGGTTAGATGCCATCACGACCTAAAGAAATTTTGGGTCGTGACACAATTCTTTTCCTATCATATATTTTCTGATCAATCAGTTTCCGTCGAAAATATCTAATTTTTGATCGATTTGGTGGTTAATTATTTTTTTCTTGTAGTGGAACTTCACTGGCTAGCGCATAAAACAAAGTCCCAAGGGAAGCTTTATGGATATGTTTGGAGACTAAAAAGGGACATATATAATAGAGCTAAGACCCGGTTAAGGACAGTAGGAGGATATTCGAAATACTTTTCAATTATGATAGGGTTGCACTGGGGATCAATTCTTAACCTATTTTTATTTTTCTTGGCAATGGACACACTGACGTGCCACATTCAAGGGGGTGTGCCGTGATGTTTGTCATTGCAGATGACATAGTTCTGATTAACGAGACGTATATGGTGTTAATAAAAGGCTGGAGGTTTGGAGATAGACCTTCGAGTTTAAAGGTTTCAAGTTGAACAGGACAAGATAAAATACTTAGAGTGTAAATTTAGAGACGTGGCCCAGGAAGCAGACATGGACGTGTGGTTTGATACACAAGTCATCCCCAATAGAAGATATTTCATGTACCTTGGATCAAAAACCCAAAAGAGGAGATTGATAAGGATCTCATACATTGTATCGAAGCACAGTATATGAATGGAGGCTCACGTCTGGTGTCTTGTGTGATAAGAATATTTCACTAAAACTTAAAGATGAGTTTAGATCGATTATATTGTATGGGACAGAATATTGACCAGTTAAAAACTTTCAGGTCCAGAAGATGAAAGTAGTTAAACTGAGGATGTTGAGATGGATGTGCAAACATACCAAGTTATATAAGATTAGCAATGAACATATTCGAGAAAGGGTGGGAGTGGATAAATGCAAAAATGCCTCATTTCAGCAATTTAAATCTTTTCCAAACTTGCTACAAATGCATCAAAGCTCATATGAATCCCTCTGGGTACCTTCTAAACCATCCTATCAATTTAAAATATCCTATATGAACTTGTCGAAAGGCTCAAAAATACAAATAAAAGTGTTGCAATACACAGTGTCAAATTTATGAACCTTAAGTTCCAATTTTCATGCAATAGTATTGAATCACACCCGAACCTCTCGGTTCCTAATCCAAACATATGTAAAAGTTTAAAATTTATCATACAATCCTATAAGAATTTTCAAATCATGACTCCAAAATTTGTTTACTCAAAATATTGACTTTGGTCAACTCTCTTAACTTAAGGTCTCTAGTTAGGAACTAAGTATTACAATATTTTTGAACCTCTTGGGACTCCAACCAATCATAATCGCAAGTCACAAATCACAAAATGAACCTAGAGGGAGTCTCAAATCAAAGAACATGATGCTAGAACTTAAAATGAACTGATTGTGTCCTTACACATGAGAAGAATTAGCCTTGGCAAAAAGAACTGGATCATCCTCAAACAGAAGATGTGTTAAAGTTGTACCAGTCCTACTAATAGTAATAGGTTGCCAAAGTCCAATATCTGTGGCATGGTCTATACATCTGGCAAGCGATTGCATACGTATAATGAGCAAGTAAGGTAATAGGAGGTCACCTTGTCTTATTTCTCTAGAAGGTTCAAAGAATTCTATAGGCTTTTCATTTATAGTAATAGGGGTAGATATAGAGAACGTTCATAATTAGAATAATTAGATCAGTGAGGAAAATTTAAAATTTAAAGGGAATGTCTAACAAAAGATCATTTTAACCTATTAAAAGTTTTTTCCATATCGATTTTAAGCATCATTTTTCCTGTTTTTCCTTTAGAATTTTAAAAAGCGTGAATGACTTTCTGAATAATGATGGCGTTAATCGTTGTACGTCTACCCTAAGTGAAGCTACTTTGGGTTGGACTGATGATTTTATCTAAAAAAAATGGTGAATTCTATTCACATCGATTGTTGTTATAGTTTTATAGATAATATTACGTAAGCTAATATGTCTATATTGGGTAATAAACTCTGAATAACATACTTTAGGAATGATTGTAATATATAGGTGTTGTTGATTTGAGCAGGAATTGTGAGATTGGAAAAGGTGTTCATACAGGTTGTATACATCACATAATTTATCCCATCCTAGTACTTTTGAATGAAAATAGGATGTATATCATCCGGGTCAGGTGCTTATAACGACTTAAAGATTTATTAGCCTTTTTAATTTCGGCATCTATATTGGGTAATAAACTCTGAATAACATACTTTAGGAATGATTGTAATATATAGGTGCTGTTGATTTGAGCAGGAATTGTGAGATTGGAAAAGGTGTTCATACAGGTTATATACATCACATAATTTATCCCATCCTAGTACTTTTGAATGAAAATAGGATGTATACCATCCGGGTCAGGTGCTTATAACGACTTAAAGATTTATTAGCCTTTTTAATTTCGGCATCAGTTAGACGATGATTAATAATATGATCAACTTCCGTTGTGAGAATATTTAAGGAGTTAGTATTAGGATTAAAATTGATGTTACAAGTTACAACCTATAAGATCAGTTGTGTATATTTTATGGAAGTTTGTCTACAATAATATCTCTAATAGTTGAGATGTCAGAAGTTTAATTACCCATAATGTCACAAAGATTCAAAATTCTATTTTTTGTGAAATTTTTGTTATATACACTTTATTATAAATTATGTTACATAGTTTAACTGAAGTTTCTAATTACCAAAAAATTTTGGTTTATATATAAATAAATAAGAGATTCAGTTGCACTATTTTTCTTTTTTCTCTAATAGTTGAGATGTCAGAAGTTGCACTATTTTTCTTTTTTCCCTTTTCTCTTCTTTTCACTCTCTCTATTCTTGTGCGCCTCCCTTCTATTCCCCCAACCCCGGTCATCTTCTTGGCAGAATTCGACATCAAAGTTTCTAACAAAGCCCTAGCAAAACATATTCAATCGCCACCAAATATTAAGGGATCCTTATTTATCACTAATTTGTCTATAATTTATTATTTATATATGAAAATGTAATTAAGTGATAACCTTGCTTGTGGGGTAATAAGTTTATAACCTAGTATAGCTAGGTAAAAGTCTCTTCTTTTATTACATTGTATAGTAGAATATAATTATTTTTTTTAATATATATTTGCATCTCCATCATTAATCTATTAGACATGCGACTTAAACATCCAGAAGCCCTCTTTATTTTTTGAAAAAGTTTATAAGTAGCAATACAGAATCTTCTAAATTATAGTGATAAGACGTCTCACGGCTAGGATCTGTACCTGAGATCCCTTTAATTCTAGCAAGGATCTCTTTCTTTTTATGGAAAATATAATGTGAGATTTAATTTACACAAATAGGCTAATTTCGCACCATTATTTAATTTTTGACCTCGTTTAAAAAGTTGTGTGAAAATAGCGCACTAGAAGTTGAGAGTTTAATTTTTGGCGGATCGCCAGAAATTTATAAATCACCAAAATTTAGTATGAAAATCTTTGTTGATCACTAAAAGTTCCAACGGATGGGCTTGCATAAGTCTTGGTTAACACCAGGATTTTAGTACAAATTGTATAGTAAATTTGAAATAAACTATTCATAAATTCTGACAAATCATGACCGGAAGTTTCTCTGACAAATCGTAATTGTTGAACAAATTTTCACAAATTCTGGCAGATCACCAGAAGTTTTTGAAATTTTTTATCAATACGTTTTTGCTTCAAAATTGATCCAAATGAATCTAAATTTGACATACAACATTCTAATAGCAATCCCAATAACTCTTAATGGTTAAATCCTATCCAAACCTTCAAATATTAATAGACTCACTTTATCTTTTTCGATAATTAAGCTCACAAACCTCAATAGCTATGTTCTCGTCAACCAAACTAATCCAAATCAACTACAATAAGCAATAGGTCTTCAATATTTTACGGCACATATGATGAAGATGGATGATGAATGAGAGGAGGAGGAGGAAAAGGAGCACAAATTTTGGGGAAATCTATATTTCCACTAATTCTCTTAACGGAAATAAAAGTTAATACTAGTCCTTAAAGAGGACACCCGGTGAATATTTACCAACTACGACTTTCTTATAACCCAAGAGTACTATAATAGACGCAATATTTCTGATCTAAACTAATATAAACATTTCCGTGTCTCATCTTATATTTTGCACTTTACTATTTATTATAGTTTGCACTTGTTTAGACCTGAAATACTAACAGTTTCTATATAGTTGTTGATCACACTATATAACCTACTCAGTTTAAGTTGAATAAATATGTTTTAAGTCGACAAAGAAATTTAAAGGGAAATTTGTTTACCTATTTTGAATTTTTTTCAGTTTATATGTATTTGCGCCAAAATTACCACGGATCTACCCATTCTTGTCTCCTATACCTTATAGGGCAAGTGCACAGATAGTCATTCTCATGAATACTATTTAGAGATTAGCCATTATTTATTTTGTCCAGAAATTTTAAAGTAAAAATGTTAAGTTGAGGAGAATTCAGAATATTTTTGTCCTGAAAATTTGAACTGAAAAAAATAAAATTTAGGATGCAGTGGCTAATTTTTAAATAGCAGCTCTTGAAAGTGACTATCTTGTGTCATTTCTACTATAAATTTGTGGCGCCAAAATTGGATTTGAAGTTGATTTGCAGTGCTTGAAATAGATTTCAGTTGAAAGTTGAAGAATAAATAAAATTAACTGAATACTGAACAATATATTGTAACGGTATACAATAAAATGTAAAAGAATACCACTATATATATATAGAGAGAGTGTTTTTATTACAGTATACTTCAATAGTATACAACTCAGCAATAGTAATCTGCAAGAGCATACAACTCCGCAATAGTATGCTGCAACAATATACTTCAACTGGATACTATATTTTCGGAGAAGCTATATTCATCAATGGTGGAATAGTTGAAATTTCAGTTGATATTCATCACTCTACAATAATACATGAGTTCTTCGGGTATCACCAAACTTTTGAAATTGAAAATTTTGAAAATTATTAATTTTTTGTTATTGAATCATTTGGATGTTGTTGTGCAAAGCTAAACTGGTGATTATAGTGCGAATTTTCTGACTAATAATTGAAGAAAAATAAAATTTAGTTTGTCTGTCACTGAAGACGCTTTGAAGCTCGGATTTGGGAATTGAAAGTCTAATATAGTCGTTTGGACTTTGGATTCAGGAAAGTATTATTATACATTGTTGCAAATACTTGTAAGGATTTGAGTATGAATCTTTGATTTTATTTAGAGTTGATTTGAAATGGGTTTGGTTGAATGGTCAAGTTTAAATCTACTCTAGGCGCCATTGAAGTTGCAATGTAATTTTAACGGGTATACTATGTAAATGAGTAGGGTCTGGTAACTTATCGAAGAATTAATCCAAATATCGTCCACTTAATATATATATATATATATATATATATATATATATATATAATCTATGTATACCGACTAAAAAAAATAAATACTAAATTTGACTTGCTATTTGGGTAAAACTTTTAGTCCAGTAGGTAAAAATGATGACACCTTTCTCTATTTAGAAAAGGCCCACAATTGACCTCTCTCTTGTATTTTTTGTATTATTTCAATGATTGAGGGTCCACTATATCAACATCCGAATGCGAAACCCGTGAGGGTGAGGTATGGGAAAACCTACCTACTTAAATCTTGTGTTAAGACTAAAGATGCTCAATTAATTACAATCAAGAACGTTTAGAATTTGTGATTATTATGCTTTCTACGGTAGGTGAGAGATGGCATCTTTTTTGTACATTTATGCTTCACACAATTATGTACTAACATGTGGGTGGGTTTTCGAAATGCAAGATGGTAAAACTCCTCCATGTTACATGTTTGAAAATACTGTATAAACAATAATCAATTATTATACTAAATATTGTTTTAGTAATATTGGCATGTTATATTATATTGCATGTTATTCATTTTTTAGTTAGAATTGATAGATTAGTTTTGTCAAATATTTGAATAATTTTATGATATTATATTTATAAATATTAATTTATTTTATTAAACATGCATTCCATGATGTTCTTACATCATGCATATTTTTAGTTTTTATAATTAATTAAACTAAATATTATTAATTTGAAATATATATATAAATTATTTTTACAATATTAGTTATAAATATATGATTACTAATTAATGTATATTCAAGAAAAAATATGCATCTTAAATACCAAATCTAATATAATTACTTATAAAAAAATATTTATAAGCATATATTTATTATATTAACTTTTAAGTTTTGATAATTACTTCAGCTAAAATTTAATCTAATTGTGTAATTACACTTGTGCAACCAAACAATACGCTTGTAATTACACTATAATTACGTTATGACAAACAAACAGGTCGTCGTAATTACTATGTTCTGTAATTACTAGGTTGTATAATTACTAGTAATTACTACCCTAGTAATTACATTGATTCCAATTAATGGGTGGCTTTCCAAACAGACCCTTAGGGTATTTTGCACCTATTATTTTCATCTCAATTTACGTGACAGTTTTTAATTGACATGAAGATAAAGAAATAAAAATATTTTTTAAAAACTTATTAGTTTTTAATATAAATCATAAATTTTGTGTTACTTTTAATAATCTCATTTAATTTAATTTGTAGCACTACAAATTTAAAGTTAATTATTTTTTAATTAAACATATACTCCTTAATATTTTGGGGACATATTAAAAGAAAATATGTAACACATAAATTAAAATAAAAAGAAATACTCCCTCGGTTGTAATTTATTTAAACCTATTTGACTGAGTATGAGGTTTAAGAAAAAAGAGAAAACTTTTGAACTTGTGGTGTAAAACGAGGTACAAATACTTTGTGTGACTATAAATTATTACATAAAGATAAATATTTTCCAAATAAAAAAATGGTCATTATTTTTTACACTATTTTTTGCACTGACTAAAAAAAAATAAATTCACATAAATTAAAACGTCCAAATTAATAGCCATATAGCTATATGAACCCTAGCTAGCATCATATCATGTGAGCATAGTACTATAGCACACTGCACACCCACGTTTTCAAATTCGCCACAAAACTTTAATCATTGTAGCAAAGAGCAGTACAATTGTCAAAGAAAGTCAAGACATGCCATTTCTTCAGTGCAATATGCAAGTGTGGTGTCAATTATGGAAGTGTGGTGTAATTGCAAAGAGCGGGGCATTTAGTTTGACGATGCATGCACCATTAATATTTGATGTAGGATGGGTAAACCGGGGGCTCGGATCAGAGATGAGCGGGTAGAAAATGATTAATATAAAAATGAATATATTATTCTATCAGATTAATATTTATTACGGATAAAAAATAAGTTAACCGGCGAGTAATATGAGTATCCATATTATCCATGACTTCTTGAATATGACCATTTTTGAGAGAATTCGTAGTCTTTCAGACTTATAAAACTCTCAATTTGAGGCTTTACAAATATAAAAGTTAAACTCATTATTTATTAATCGAAAAAGGGCATACAATACCTCTAACATATTGAAAATGACTCAAAAATACCCTCTGTTAACCTTTTGGTCCGCAAATGCCCCTAACGTTTGTTTTTGGGCTCAAATTTACCCCTATATCTAACCGAACTAACCTGGTCAATTTTTTAACTTTAACTTCAGTGTTTTTTTCAACCCGCCATGTGTATTATTTGTATTAAATAAAACTCACCTGTATCTTTTAAAATACCCAACAAACCTGACCCGCTCCTATTTATTTGGACGATTGGCTAAAAATAATTATATTTGCTAGTTAAATATAAAATAAAGTTAAATATATAAAAAAAATATACATTGATTATATATAAATATATGTATATTATACATTAATATTTTAATATATATTTTACATGATATTATTTTTAGGAGAAATTATACGGTGTAGTTTTTTCTATTAATTATGATCTATCACTCGAATTTATTAAGTAAATCTGATAATGGATATTAAAACACTATTAGTTCCCATTGAAAAGATCAAGTGAAATCCATTAATATGCTAAGCAGTTGGATATGTATATAATTAAAGGTTTTAAAAAAATTTCTTTCCATCTGTTTCTTTACTTCTCCTTTAGAAGTCATATAAATAGAACATTATCATTTTTATGTTTGCAAATTAAAATTTATATTGTTAAACTTGTTAAGATATATAAAATTTGAAGGAAAAACTACACCGTATAATTTTTTCTAAAAATAATATCATGTAATATTAAAATATTAATGTATAATATACATATTTTTATATATAATCAATGTATATTTTTTTTTTATATTTAACTAGCGAATATAATTATTTTTAGTCGACCGTCCAAATATATAGGAGTGTGTTAGTGTCGTTGGGTATTTAAAAGATACAGGTGGGTTTTATTTAATACAAATAATATACGTGGCAGGTTAAGAAAATATCACATGGCGAAGTTAAAGTCAAAAAATTGACCGGGTTAGTTCTTTTAGATATAGGGGTAAGTTTGAGCCCAAAAACAAACGTTAGGGGCATTTGCGGACCAAAAGGTTAAAAAATAATATTTTTGAGCCGTTTTCAATACGTTAGAGGTATTGTTGGCCCTTTTCCGTTTATTCATTGGTTATCAATTTTCTAAGTGGATAATATGGTTCTTATCTATATTTGATCCGTTTTAAAAAAGTTAATTATCCAACCCATTTTTGATGGATAATATGGGTGGATAATTATTTTCTTTTAACTATTTTGCCACCAATAATTTGATGTCACACTTTCACCAAAGTTATGTTCACCTATTCAATTTAATTTATATAATATAGTTTGACTAATACCGAATTTAAAAACTAAAAAAAGATTTTTTAAACTTGTTGTAACGACCCGATCGGTCGTTTTGAGCATTTGCATTTCGTTCAGCGATTTAAAGTGTTGAGTAGCTTCGTACGATATATTATGACTTGTGTGAATCGTCGGTTTTGGTTTTCAGGTGTTTCGAAATTTGTTTGGAAGAATCAATTTCATGATTGAAACTTTAAGTTGGAAGAGTTGACTAAGTTTGATTTTTTAGTATTTGACCTCGGATCGGAGTTTTGATGGTTCTCTTAAGTCCGGATAGTGATTTTGGACTTGGACTTATACCCGAATTTGCATCTGAATATCTCTAGAAGGTTTCAGCATTAATTGGCGAAAGTTGAAAATTTGAAGGTTTGAAATATTCACAGGTTTGACCGAGAGTTGACTTTGATGATGTCAAGTTTAGATTATGGTTCCGTGAATTGGAATAGTTTCGTTATGTCATTTGGGACTTGTGTGCAAAATTTGGGTTCATTCCGGGTTGATTTGATATGTTTCGACACGAGTTTTCGAAGTTGAAAGTTTAGAAGTTCATTAAGTTTGAATTGAGATGTGATTCGTAGTTTCAATGCTGTTATGCGTGATTTGAGGTCTCGTATAGGTTCGTGTTATATTTTGGGACTTGTTGGTACATTCGGATAAGGTCCCGATGGGCTCGGATGAGATGCAGACGTGTTTCAGAGCATTTTTCATTCATGTGTGATGGATGGTTTTTGCTGGATCTGATGTGGACGCACCAACGGGGTATGGGGCGCAAGTGTGATGGTCGCAGATGCAGTCACATAGACGCAGAAGCAAAGAAAGGCTGGATGAGGGAAGACCGCAGAAGCAGTGTGATGACCCAAAAGGTCATCTTTAAATTTAATAATTATTTCTGTGTTCTAAGACCTCAAAAAGTACTATTCATTATTCCTCGACTTGCGTGCGTAGTCCGTATAATTTATCGGAAAGCTTTTATGTGAAAAAAGGATTAAAATATGAAATAGAGCCTTAAAACTCAACTGGGTTGACTTTGGTCAAAATTTTGATCAAACGGACCCGGATCGGTAATTTGAAAGTTTCGGTAAGTCTGTATCGTAATTTTGGACTTGGGCGTATACCCGGAATTTAATTTGGAGGTCCCTAGCTCAAGTTATGGCAATTTAACGGAAACTAGAAATTTAAAGGCTAAAGATTTTCAAAAGTTTGACCACAGATTTGACTTTTTGATATCGGGGTCGGAATCCAATTCCGAAGATTGGAATTTCTCTTTTATGTCATTTATGACTTGTCTGTCGAATTTGGTGAGAAACAGAGTTAATTTGATGTGATTCGGGCGTTCGGTTGTGAAAATAGAAGTTTTAAAGTTTTCTTAAAAATTTCATTTGATTTGGTGTCCGATTCGTAATTTTAGGTGTTAAATTGGTGTTTTGATCGCACGAGCGAGTTTGTATGAGGTTTTTGGACTTGTGTGCATGTTTGGTTTGGAGCCCCGAGGGCTTGGGTGAGTTTCGGATAGCCTACAGACCATTTGAACTTTAAGAAAAATCTGGTTTTTAGCTTCTGCTGTCATCTGGTGCATTGTGCTTCGCGATCGCGAAGCCATTCCTGCGATCACGAAGAGGATATTGTTTGTCGTGAGTTTTACTCTTCGCGTTCGCGAAGATAGGTACGCGATCGTGAAGATAGGTACGCGATCGCGGAAGGTTAGCTTTCAGTGCACTGCAAACGCGAGGGCCAAGTCGCGTTCGCGTAGAAGGAATAAAGGCAGAAGCTAGGCATGCCATTTATGCTACGCAATCGCACAAGTCAGTATGCGATCGCGTAAGGCTGAGAAAATATTCTCCGCGATCGCATGACCATTTACGCGATCGCGTAGAGTTAAAAATCTGGGCAGCCAAAATATGCTTCGCGATCGCAAAGAGTTATCCGTGATCGCGAAGAATAAAATGGATATAGGCAGAAGTTGTTCTACGCGATCGCGAACGAATTCCCGCGATCGCGATGAGTAAAAATCTAGGCAAATAGAAATTTAGTTCTGGAAATGAAATTTCGACCCATTTTCAACCATTTTTGATTTTGAGCTCGGGTAAGATGATTTTTGGGTGATTTTCACGAAAAAATATTGGGGTAAGTGTTCTTTATCCTATATTGATTATATTTCATGATTCTATACTCATTTATATCATTAATCCGTGAAATTATTGAAGAAAAATCAGATTTTTATAAAATCTTCCAAAAATATAAAATGAAGATTTGAAAGCCAATCCGATGTCGGAATTCGATAATTTTTATATGGTTGAACTCGTATCGGAATGAGAGTTCGGATTTCGTGAGTATTTACGGGATTCGAGACATGGGTTCCACTGATAAAATTTGAGATAAATTTCGGATTTTAATCCTGAAAATTAGTAAATTCATATGGAATTAATTTCTACGATTTGTATTGAGTATATTGAATTTTTTATGACTAGATTTGAGGATTTCGGACACGAAATCGCGAGGCAAAGGTTTATGGGATTCTTGAATTTGGTTGCAAGCAAGGTAAGTGTCGTGGTTAACCTTGACTTGAGGGTGTAAGACTTATTTGTTTATTTGCTACATGATTTAATGTGCGGGTACAACGTATATACAAGGTGACGAGTACTTATGCGCTGTGGTTGAGTCAAAGCATGCAGGTGATATTTGTTTATTGTGAATAATTGTCTATTTAATTAAAGATATTTCTGTTTAAGTTTATTATTGATTATTTGATCATTATTGGTAAAATTATTATTCATTTAATTATTGTGGATTATTCTGGAAGGTGAAGTCGGTATTTTGGTATTGAATTGATTGATAAGCGTATATCCCTGCATTTAAATACTTTTTCGAATTTATCTTATTATTTTCATGGTAAGGAAGAGTGTAACAGCATGAAGGGTGTTGTCGTGCCATTTATGAGTGTAAAAGCACGAAGGGTGTTGTCGTGCCATTTGTGAGTGTAAAAGCACGAAGGGTGTTGTCGTGCCATTTGTAACTGTAAAAGCACGAAGGGTGTTGCCTTTTCATTTGTGAGGGTAAAAGCACGAAGGGTGATGCTGTATTAAATGAGTAAAAGCATGAAGGGCGGTGACGTGCCATTTTCATATTATCATTTGTTCATTTTATTATTGATGAATTAATTGACTACTAAGTGATATATCTCCTGCTGAAATTATTATATCTTTCCCCTTCGCATGTTCCCTCCCAATTTATAAATTGTTATTTATTGTATTATTGTTACTTCGCATTTGTATATACTTGTACAGGTTGTTTATGTACGTGTCTTGTCATAGCCTCGTCACTACTTCGTCGGTGTTAGGCTCGGCACTTACGAGTATATGGGGTCGGTTGTACTGATACTGCACTCTGCACTTCTTGTACAGATTTCAGAGTTGGTCCTAGTGGCGTACAATAGATTTGTCCGGATACAGCTACCAGTGGAAACTTGAGGTATAACTGGACAGCATTCGCAGTTCTGAAGTCCCCTTCTATCTTATCTCAGTTGTTTATTATATTTCAAACAGCTTGAATTTCATTCAAACCTTTAATTGTATTATTCTAGAAGCTCGTGCACTTGTGACTCCAGTTCTGGGATGGTATTTAGACATCGGTATTATAATGGATTCTAATTAAATCATGTAGAAGTGAAACTAGTAAATAGGAACTTAATCATATCAAGAACAACTTTACACTCGGTGAATATAAAGACCTAAGAATCCTAAAAGTCTAACTTTCCATAAATAAGTCTGAGCACGCACTCGTCACCTCGCGTACATGGACTACAATCAATATAGAAGATTCAAATCCTAAGGGAATAATCCCCCACACAAGATTAGGCAAGATACTTACCTCGAACCAAGCTCAATCAGTCTGTAAGAATGCCCTTTTCTCAATTATCCGATTCTGAATGGCCCAAATCTAGCCAAACACAATTTCATATCATGAATACAACCATAATAGACTCATCTAATTAATAAAATCAATACTTTAATAAAAGTCCCGAAAGCCGCCCTAAAAAGTTGACTCGGGCCCACGTCTCGAAATCGGGTAAAAGTCACAAAATACGAACACACATTCACTCACGAGTTCAACCATACTAAAATCATCAAATTCTGATACCATTTCATCCCTCAAATCGTGATTTTTCATTTTTCATTTTCTTCAAAAACTACCATTTTCCTCAACTCAGAACACAAATTAAATGATAAAAATAAAGATAAAATCAGGGAAATAAATAAATTCTAGGTGAAGAACACTTACCCAATCGGTTTGCTTGAAAAGCCCACAAGGAATAGTTCAAAACCGACCTCTACAAGTCAAAATGTGATAAAAATGGCCTAACCCTCATTTTGGAAAACTTATATTCTGCCCAGGCCTGAAAGCATCGCGATCGCGGAAGAGGAGCTGCGATCGCGAAGAGGAAATGGCTATTGCCCGGAATTGATGTTGTGCGATCGCGAACAAGAATGTGCGATTGCGAAAAAGGAAATTATTGGCCCAGGAACTGGGCTACGCGAACGCGTGAAACGGCACGCGAATGCGAAGAGGGAGAAAGAAGACCTTCGCGATCGCGAATGTAATCACGCGAACGCGAAGAACAATAATTCATTCTCCACAAATTGCACTACGCAAACGCGAGGGAACAGATGCGAACATGAAGAAGGAGAAGTCAGACCTTCGCGATCGTGAATGGAATCACGCGAACGCAAAGAACAGTGAATTCCTCCTACAAAATTACTCTTTGCAACGCGAAGGAAGGGATGCGAACGCGATTAAGGAAACTAGATGACAGAAAAAAAAACATTTCAAAAATAGAAGAAAATGGCACGTAGCCCATCCGAAACACACCCGAGGCCCCTGGGACCCATCTAATCACACAAACAAGTTCCATAACCTAAGACGGACTCGCTCGAGGTCTCAAATCACATCGAACAATGCCGAAAATATGAATCGCACCATAAATCGAACTTAAGAACTTTCAAATCTTCCAACTTAGAAAACTTGTGTCGAAACCTATCAAACCAACCCGGAATGATGTCAAGTTTTGCAGGAAAGTCCCAAATAACATAATGGAGTTGTTCCCACTTCCGGAATCGGAATCTGACCCCGATATCAAAAAGTCCACTTCCGGTCAAAATCTCAAAAAATTTGACTTTCGCCATTTCAAGCCTAAATCAGCTACAGACCTCAAATTCATAGTCCAGACACGCTTCTAAGTCTAAAATCACCCAACGGAGCTAACGGAACCGACAGAACTCCATTCTGGAGTCGCTTTCACACAGTTCCGACTACGGTCAAAATCTTAAGACTTAAACTTCGATTTTAGGGACTAAGTGTCCCAAAACACTCTGAATCATCCGGTGACTGAATTCAAATATGCACGCAAGTCAATACACATAATATGAAGCTGCTCATGGCCTTATGCCACCGAACCAGAGTTAAATTCTCAAAATGACCGACCGGGTCATTACACCTCGGAGTCCCCCTCTACCCTTATTATGTTGTCTTCCTGATTTCTCTTTAGACTCTGATGTATTGAGACATTCAGAATAAATTCTTAGAAGCTTGTGACTTATTTCTACCGGATTTTGGGAGTCAAAATTATTGGACTACAGTTTTATATTTATTACATATGTTGAGAATTTGGCTTCAGTTTTATTTTATATATTTATGCAAAAATTGTTAGGCTTACCTAGTCTTAGAGACTATGTGTCACCACGACATCCTACAGAGGGTGAATTTAGGGTCGTGACAAGTTGGTATCGGAGCTCTAGGTTGATAGGTGTTATGAGTCACAAACATATTTAGTAGTCTCGCAGATCGGTACGGAGACGTCTATACTTATCTTCGGGAGGCTATGGAAATATTAGGAAATGTTCACTTCTTTGATTCCTTATCATGCACATTTGTTGACTTTGAAATTCTAAACCCTTGTCTTTCTATTCTCTTACAGATGGTGAGGACACAACTGTATCCGATGATCAGACACCCACGCCTGATGTTGGAGCCACAAGAGGCCCGGGCCGGGGCAGAGGTTGAAGAAGACCACGTGGTGCAGCCAGAGCACCTGCACGAGTTGTTGCACAGGAACCACCAATAGCTCCAATTAGAGAGCAGGCACCTGAGACGCTTGTTACTACCTTTGTCCTTCAGGAGAGTCTTGCCTAGTTTTTGAGCATGTTTGGCACTCTAGCTCAGGCAGAGTTGATTTCACTTGCTCCTGCCACATCTCAGGCCGGGGGAGGAGCACAAACTCCCGCCACCCGTACCCCAGAGCCACGGGCCCAAGCTGACCATGCACCGGAGTTTATACCCATGCAGCTAGTTGTCCCAATTCGGCCCGAGGTTAGGGCAGCAGTTTCGGAGGGGGAACAACTTCAGACTCGAGAGGTACAAGAAGTACCACCCTCCCACTTTCAGCGGTTTGGCTTCAGAGGATGCTTAAGGTTTTCTTGAGTAATGTCACTGTATCCTCCGTACTATAGGTATTGTGGATTTTAGTAGGGTTTCTTTCACGACATTCTAGCTTAGAGGAGCAGCCTACTAGTGGTGGCGATCATACGAGTTGGATAGTCCGGCTGAAGTAGCTTCACTCACTTGGACTCAATTTTCAGATATGTATGGCAGAAATGCATGGCACGCGGAGTTTGAGCAGTTGCACCAGGGTTCTATGACCGTGTCAGAGTATGCAGTCCAATTCAGTGATTTGGCTAGGCATGCACCAGCCTTGGTTGCTACTGTTCGAGAGCGGGTTCGTCAATTTATTGAGGGGCTCCACCCTAGTATCAGATTCAGCATGGCCCGAGAACTGGAGATGGACATCGCATACCAGCAGGTGGTATCAATTGCTAGGAGATTAGTAGGTATGCAGATTCGAAAGAGAGAAGAGAGGGAATCTAAGAGACCTTGAGATTCTGGCACGTATAACAGTTCTCGTGCCCCAGCTACAGCTCGTCAGGGTAGGGGTTATGGGATTCGCCCTGTTCATTCAACACTTCTAGATGTCAGTGGTACTCCGACCACTCCTAGGCCCCAGGATCCCTATTATGCACCGCCAGTGTTTAGTGTACCTCATGTACGGGGTGCTTCCAGCGGTCATTCCAGTCGATCAGGCCTAAGCCAGTCACAGAAGCCACGTCCTCCGAGAGCTTGTTTTGAGTGTGGTGACACTCGTCATATGGTGTAGGATTTCCCTACACTTAGGAGGGGTGCACCTTCACAGATCTCTCAGTCCCCACCTATACCACAAGGCCCTCAGGCTTCTCAAGCCATGATTACTGCACCTGCTGCCACTCCACCTGCACGGCCAGCTAGAGGCAGAGGTTGGACAGGTAGAGGTCGCCCTAGAGGGGGAGGCCAGGCAAGATATTATGCCTTTCCTGCTAGGACGGAGGCAGCTGCATCTGATTCTGTTATCACAGGTATTGTTACGGTCTATCAAAGAGATGCATCAATCTTATTTGATCCAAGTTATACTTATTCTTATGTGTTATCTTATTTTTCCCCGTATTTGGGCATATCTTGTGATTCTTTGAGTTCTTCTGTTTATGTATCTATGCCCGTAGGTGATTCTATTATTGTTGACTGTGTGCATCGGTCGTATTTGATTTTTATCAGTAGTTTTGAGACTAGAGCTGATTTATTATTGCTCAGTATATTGGATTTCGATATTATTTTGGGCATGGACTGGTTGTTTCCCTATCACGCAATCCTTGATTGTTACGCCAAGATAGTGACGTTAGCTATGCAAGCTCTACCGCGACTAGAGTATAGAGGTACATTGGATCATATTCCTAGCAGGGTTGTTTCATTTGTTAAGGCTCAACGAATGGTTGAGAAGGGGTGTGATGCATATCTGGCCTATGTGAGAGATGTTAGTATTGATACTCCTATCGTGGAGTCAGTTCCGGTAGTAAGGGACTTTCCCGATGTATATCAAGCGGATCTTTCTGGTATGCCACCAGACAGGGATATTAACTTTGGCATTGAATTGTTACCGGTCACTCAACCCATTTCTATTCCACCATATCATATGGCCCCGGTAGAATTAAAAGAATTAAAAGAGCAGTTACAAGAGCTGCTTGATAAAGGCTTCATTTGGCCTAGTGTATCGCCTTGGGTGCTCCTGTCTTATTTGTGAAGAAGGATGGTTCTATGCGGATGTGTATTGATTACCACCATTTGAACAAGGTTACAGTGAAGAACATGTATCTATTTCAACGTATTGATGACCTATTTGATTAGCTTCAGGGTGCTAGGGTATTCTCAAATATTGACTTGCGTTCAGGCTATCACCAGCTGAAAATTCGGGAGTCAGATATCCCGAAGACTACTTTCAGGACTTGGTATGGTCATTACAAGTTCTTTGTGATGTCTTTTGGGGTGACCAACTCCCCAGCAACATTTATGCATTTGATGAATAGTTTCAGCCTAATCTTGACTCATTCGTCATTGTGTTTATTGTCGATATTCTGGTATACTCCCGGAGCTGGGAGGATCATGAGCAACACCTGAGGACTGTGCTTCAGACTTTGAGAGGAAAGAAGTTATATGCAAAATTTTCAAAGTGTGAATTCTGGCTTGATTCAGTGGGATTTTTGGGTCATATAGCTTTGTGCGAGGGGATCCAAGTAGATCCGAAGAAAATTGAAGTAGTGCAGAGTGGGCCCAGACCATCATCAGCTACTGAGATCCTGAGTTTTCTTGGCTTGACGGGGTATTATCGCCGATTTGTAGAGGGTTTCTCTTCTATTGTTGCACCTATGACCAAATTGACCCAGAAGGGTGCTCCGTTCAGGTGGACCGGGGAATGTGAGGAGATCTTTCAAAAGCTCAAGACAACTTTGACTACAACCCCAGTATTGGTACTACCTAGAGGTTCAAGGTCTTATACTGTGTATTGTGATGCGTCGCGTATTGGTCCCGACATAGTGTTGATGCAAGATGGTAGGGCGATTGCCTATGCGTCCAGACTGTTAAAGATACATGAGAAAAATTATCCGGTTCATGACCTCAAATTAGTAGTTATTGTTCATGCCTTGAAGATTTGGCGGCATTATTTGTACTGTGTCCATTGTAAAGTTTATGCCGATCACCGGAGTCTACAACATCTGTTTAAATAGAAGGATATTAACTTTTGGCAGTGGAGGTGGTTGGAGTTGCTTAAGGGTTATTATATCACCATTCTCTATCACCCCGGGAAGGTCAATGCAGTAATTGATGCCTTGAGTCATAAGGTGAAGAGTTTGGGCAGCTTAGCATATTTACCGGTAGCAGAGAGGCCTTTAGCCATAGATGTTCAAGCCTTGGCCAATCAGTTTGTCAGATTGGATATTTCCGAGCCGAGCCGAGTTTTGGCTTGTGTGGTTTCTCAGTCTTCTCTTTATGATTGTATCAGAGAACGTCTGTATGATGACCCCCATATGCTTGTTCTTAAGGACACGGTATAGCACGGTGATGCCAAATAAGTCACTATTGGGGATGACGGTGTATTACAGATGCAGAGCAGGCTATGTGTGCCTGATGTAGATGGTTTGCATGAGTTGATTCTCCAGGAGGCTCACAGTTCGCGGTGCTCCATTTATCTAGGTGCTGCGAAGATGTATCAGCATTTGAGGCAGCACTATTGGTGGAGGCAAAGGAAGAAAGATATAGATGGGTTTGTAGCTCGGTGTTTAAATTGTTAACAGGTAAAGTACGAGTATTAGAGACCGGGCATATTGCTTCAAAGACTTGAAATTTTGGAGTGGAAGTGGGAGCGTATCACTATGGACTTCGTAGTTGGACTCCCACGGACTTTGAGGAAGTTCGATGCTGTTTGGGTCATTGTAGATTGGCTGACAAAGTCCGCACATTTTATTCCAGTCGGTACTACTTATTCTTCTGAGCGGTTGGCTAAGATTTATATCCGCGAGATTGTTCGCCTTTACGGTGTACCAGTGTCCTTCATTTCAGATCGGGGAACGCAGTTTACACCATAGTTTTGGAGAGTAGTGCAGTGAGAATTAGGTACACAGGTTTAGTTGAGTACAACATTTCACCCTCAGACGGACGGACCATACGAGCGCACTATTCAGATATTGAAGGATATGCTAAGTGCTTGTGTCATTGATTTTGGGGGTTCTTGGGATCAGTTTCTGCCACTTGTAGAATTTGCTTACAATAATAGCTACCAATCGAGCATTCAAATGGCTCCGTATGAGAATTTATATAGGATACGGTGTCGATCTCCGGTGGGTTGGTTTGACCCGGGTGAGTCTAGGCTATTGGGTACTGATTTGGTGTAGGATGCTTTAGAAAAGGTTAAATTGATTCATGATCGACTTCGCATGGTGCAGTCTAGACAGAAGAGTTTTACCGATTGGAAGGTCTGTGATGTTGCTTACATGGTTGGGGAGAAGGTTATGCTCAAGGTTTTACCCATGAAAGGTGTGTTGAGATTTGGGAAGAAGAGCAAGTTGAGTCCTAGGTATATTGGGCCTTTTTAAATACTTAAGAAGCTTAGAGAGATGGCTTATGAACTTGTGTTGCCGCCTAGTCTATCGGGTGTTCCTCTAGTGTTTCATGTATCGATGCTCCGGAAGTATGTCTGGGGTCCGTCTCATATTTTGGATTTCAGTACAGTACAGTACAATTGGATGGTAATTTGACGTATGATGTGGAGCCCGTGACCATTTTAGACCGGTAGGTTCAAAAGTTAAGATCAAAGAACATAGCTTCAGTGAAAGTGTAGTGGATAGGCCAGCCAGTCGAAGAAGATACCTAGTAGATTGAGCGAGATAGATGGAGCAAATATCCACACCTATTTGAGTCTCCATGTATGATTCTAAACCCGTTCAAGGACGAACGTTTGTTTAAGAGGGGGAGAATGTAAGGACCCGAACAATAGTTTTGAGTATTACAGCCCTGTTCCCCCATTTACTGCTCAATTTGTGCTTTACAATTGTTATGAGACGTGCCAGGGTAATTGGTTCATGTCCGGTGAGGTTTTGAAATAAATTGAGACACTTAGTCTCCAAAATGAAAACTTAAGTTGAAAAGGTTGACCAGATGGTGGCTTATGTGTAGACGACCCTGGAATGGAATTTTGATGGTTCTAATAGCTCTGTTTGATGATTTTGGACTTACGAGCGTGTCCGGAAAATTTTTTGGAAGTCCGTAGTTAAATTAGGCTTGAAATGGCTAAAATAGAAATTTAAGTTTAGAAGTTTGACCGGGGAGTTGACTTTTTGATATCGGGACCGGAATCCGATTCTGAAAAATGGAATACCTCCGTTATGTCATTTATGACTTGCGTGCAAAATTTGAGGTCAATCGGACTTGATTTGATAGGTTTCGGCGTCAAATGTAGATGTTGGAATTTCTAGTTCCATGAGGCTTCAACTAAGTTTGTATGATATTTTGGGACTTTTTGGTGTATTTGGTTGAGGTCCCGGGGGCCTCGGGTGAGTTTCCGATGGTTAACGTATTGAAATTTGGACTTAGAACAAAGCTGGAAACTTTCTATCATCTGATGCAGTCACACCTACAGAATTTGGCTCGCAGAAGAGAGCGTGGGAGTGCAGAAGCAGAAGAAGGGAGAGTGGAGCAGTGGCCGTAGGTGCGGAGGAGAATTCCACATCTGCACGGCCGCAAATGCGGACGAAGGATCGCAGGTGCGCTTGGGATCACAGAAGTGGACGCTTCATTGCAGAAGTGAGTCCATAGAAGCGAACTCCTTGTCCGAAAAGGCGAAGGCTGTCGCAGAAGCGGGAGATTCACCGCAAAAGTGGAACCGCATATGCGGTTAATAATTCCACAGAAGCGGAATCTCTGGGCTGTGTACAAAAATAGAGGGTTCCGAGTTTTTGTCATTTTTGGACATTTCCAACACAGTTTTGGGGCGATTTTCAGAGAGAATTTACGGGAAAACTTGAGGTAAGTTACTTGTGATCATTGTTAGTCAATAATATTGGATTATCGTTGAGTATTTCGACTAGATTATATATTTTTGAGGTGAAATTAGAGGATTTGGGCCTAGGGATTTCAAAATAAGAATGTGAGATTTGGAGGTCGAGTTGATGTCAGAATTTGGTAAATTTTTTATGGTTGGACTCGTGGTTGAATGAGCGTTCATATTTTGTAACTTTTATCAGGTTCCAAGACATGGGCCCTACGGGCGATATTTGAGTTAAAGTTCGGATTTTTGTTGGAAAATTTGTATTTTCATATTGAATTTATTCCTATAATTGGTATTGACTGAATCAAATTAATTATGACTAGATTCGAGCCAATCGGAGTTGGAAAATCGAGAAAAAGGCATATTGCTTGACTGATTGAGCGTGATTCGAGGTAAGTGGCTTGTTTAACCTTGTGTGGGGGAAATTTCCTTTGGATTTGATACTATTGTAACATTTTGTGCTATGTGAGCGTTGTGTACGCGAGGTGACAAGTGCATACACAGGCTAAATTTGGAAATATTGGTTCTTGCTGAGTAGTTTTCTTTTAAATTCTTTAACCGAGTTGCTTTAGTATATGTGGTGATCATGTTTAGCTTAGTATCACATGTCTACGTGCCTTAACTCTTACTTACAATATGTGTAACTTGCGTAGCTGAATTACCTGCTTTTCTTGATTTGATTTAAATCTTTAACTGTGAGATTCTTGCTGTAAATTCGTTGTTTTCTTCGGATATATGTTGCATATTTACTTTGGGACTACGAGGCGGTTTCTCAGGAGATTCCCCTGTACTGCATATTTACTTTTGGGCCTACGAGGTGGTTCCTCGGGAGATTCCCCTGTACTGCATATTTACTTTTGGGACTACGAGGTGGTTCCTCGGGAGATTCCCCTATGCTGCATATTTACTTTTGGGACTACGAGGCGATTCCTCGGGAGATCCCCCTGTACTACAAATTTACTTTTGGGACTACGAGGCGGTACCTTGGGAGCGCCCCTGTTGTGTACCTCTAATTGTTGTGTTGTTATCTTTCTGTAAATTTCGTTTATTTCTCAGTCACTTCATTACCCTTTTATAAATTTCTGCCTTATTTATTATTATTTTCAGTAGGGCCTGACCTGACATCGTCACTACTCTACCGAGGTTAGGCTTGGCACTTAGTTGGTATCGCTGTGGTTTACTCATATGCTTCTCCACACCTTTTTGTGCATATCCAGGTACTTCCTATCAGACCAGATATCAATAAACTAACTGTACACGGAAACTTCAAGGTACATCTGTCAGCGTCCGCATACCTCGGAGTCCCCCTCTATCCTTATTATGTTGTCTTCCTGATTTCTCTTTAGACTCTAATGTTTTGAGACACTCAGAATACATTCTTAGAAGCTGGGTTTTGGGAGTCAAAGTTATTAGACTGCAGTATTAAATTTATTTCATATGTTGAGAATTTGGCTTCAGTTTTATTTTATGTATTTCTTCAAAAATTGTTAGGCTTACCTAGTCTTCGAGACTAGGTGTCATCACGACATCCTACGGAGGGTGAATTTGGGGTCGTGACAATTATTATGAGTTATTGTTGGCTATTGGTATTGGACTCTGACCGTTGTCCAAGCTCGTCACAGCTTTCAACCTAAGGTTATGTTTGTTACTTATTGAGTACATGAGGTCGGTTGTACTCATACTACATTTCTGCACCTTGCGTGCAGATTTTGGATGCTGATGTTGCTATGCATGGCGGGAGCTGGCCCTGAAGATGTACCTGCGTTCCGGTCATAAATGCCTCTTGTTCTTGGTAGTTTTAGAATTATTAATCTGTTCATGTATATTTTAAACAGATGATATATTTTTTTCATACCAGCTTTGTAAACTCTAAATCTTAGAAGCTCATGATTTGTACTACCAGTCCTTGGAAATTCTTTGTATAAAAGTTCAGTTGTGTTATCGTTACTTCTCTTAATGAATCTCATTGATATTAGATTGCTTCTAATTGACTTACCTAGCGAGTTGAGGTTAGGTGCCATCACAACAAGTTATATTTTGGGTCGTGATACTTGTAGGCTTAAATACATTATGACGGTTACGTGAATATAAGACTTTTGAAACTTGTAATTTTAAATATGGCATAATATTTCTATGGTTATAAGAACTTATCATTAAAGGTAAAATAGAAACTTCAAGTCAAATTATTTCTTAATTTTAAAATGTATCACTCTCTCTTGAATGGACTAATAATAAAATCATGTCATTCTTTAAACGGATGGAATATTATATATTGGACGATTTATGGTAGGCTGAAAGACGAGTTTAAAGATTTTCTCCAAGATATTTATGTCATTGAGCGCAATGTACTATTGAACCAATTACCTCTTTGCGACAGTGACTTAAAATACTCTCAATTTGCCGCTTTAGAATTTATCATAAACTATGAACCTATACTAATAGTATGATATCAAGTTAATTAGCAGCATAAGGGACGGAGTAGGAAGTTTACAAATACTTTAGTTCAAGTCGTATATTTGTATTTATAAATTTATTAAATATATACAAAAATTAAATTCAAAAATCAATTGCTAATATCTAATGTTAGTCAACTAAAATTCAGAACTCAAAAATTTTAAATTCTGATTTCAAATGCAACATAAAATTTTTACACATCTTCCCTCTCTCTCCTAGCGGTTAAAAACATTTTTTACAAAGCTCGCGTGGAGGAAAAATTGGACCAATAACTATAGAGGCACGTTTTTAATTTCCATGGAACATATTTTAATTTCCTTTAACGTCCCCCACCCGACAGAGGACAAATTTAAGATTTCATCAAACAAAAGTTAAGAAGGGAAAGCAACTTTCATTGGTTATAAATTGGAGGAACCAAATGAAGTGAGATGCGCAAAAACTTCATCTCTTTGAGACCATTCTGACTAATCCCAATAATTTCAGAAAGAGACATCTCTTTAGCTCTAAGAATGGGATTTGAAAGGGTACGTAATATTCATGTTCAATTTTTTTCTATAGTATTTTCTTTCATACTCAAGTTCAAAGACGAGCCAACTCACTAGTATATTATTTTATAATAAAATTAACCTAATACTCATTTCATTTCAAATCATAAAAGATATTTTAATTAAAATTTCTTCTTTTGTGTTTATGAGATAGGAGTTTGACATAATGATTGTCCCAACAAAAGGTGAAATCAACGCGCCACCGCCACCACGGAAGAATTTGAGTCTCAGTGTGGTAGAATCTGATGATAAAGATATTAAGACGTCTTCGCAAGAACTGGACAGAATTTTGACTCAATATATAGAGACATTGTCCCATCGGACAGAATATCATATAGGTAAGTATATGTTCAGTGGCTTTTTCTATAAATATATAGCTATCACTTTAACTTTTATACACAATTTAACAAAATAAAATTAAAAGACTAGTAAGCTAAGGTCCGTAGATTGGAAGGCTAAATATCTTTGGATAGACGCGAGATCAACAACTATAACAACTATAGCTGCATGAAGCCATGAAGTATGATAATGTTCTTTGCTATCCCTCCCGAAAGGGATAACATATATATCCACAGAAAAGAGACTATGGATATCCTAATTTGGCCTTAATTTCGGCAAGTGCTTACCTAAACGTAGAGTAATGCAATCACTTTAATTAACACATTTGCATTTCTTGTTTGATTTTTCTTTGTTAGAATGCAATATAACTGGACCAGTGAATTGAGTTCCAAACTAAATATTTTTGTACTTTTAATAAATTTTTTAGTATAAATATAAAATTTATATAAAATTACTAAATTCACATAAACCCATAACTTTTGCACTGATCCAAGTTCTCTCTTCGTCAGGGTGGACACATAGGAAATTAAAGTTTTTCATGTTTATTCAACTGTTCCTTGAGTTACTAGAACACTCTCTTACCATCATACCTATTTGCCTATAATTGAAGGATATTTTTGGAATAAAAAAACATAGCTTTTTAAATGAAACAAGGTGTGATATCTACCTCATATTTTGTCACCCTAACTACCTTCTCCCACATGCCACAATAATGATGTGCCTAATTCTCCACACGTTTCTAATAGTTTGTGTTCCACAATTTGTATATATACATGTACTACTTTTAGTTATGTGTCCTTCCGACAACTAACAGTACCAATGACAAATAATGGGTACTCATTCATGCAATATATTTTTGAATTCCATTAAGTATTAATTATTAAAAAATAGGGATAATATATAAGATTCTCCGATTTTGTCTTTCCTGCTCAAACTTTTATAGTACCTCTATGTTGTTGTCCAAAGTAAATTTAATACCACCCTTAAAGTTAATTTGGCAAAGAATGTATTATCACATTTCTATATGCACGTGAAAGGCAAGAAAAAATATTAAAAAATAATTAAACTATGCACGTGTTATCTTTTAATTGGTTGTTATCAATTAATTGCACTTAAATATTTATTATTAAATATTTTTTGCATTGTTTATTTTCTTATTCTTTGTTCTTTTATTTCTTTTTCTTCTTTTTCTTTTTCTGTTCTCTTTTATGTTCTTCCTTTTTCCTCTTCTCCTCTCTTCTTAATCCCCACATATTTTCTTTCTTTATTTTCTTTGTTTTCTACTTATTCTCAAATTCCAAATCAAAAGCTCACACCTTAACTCTTTAGTTTGTCGAAACTTCACCTAACTCCTTTTCTTCTCCTTAGTTATTGCTAGTCTACTACTACTCCTTTTATTCTTTCACCGTATTCCTTAATTAATATTAGGTATATATTTAATTCTACAAATGTCATTATTAAAGGCAACCCAATTTCTACTTTCTCTTTTTTCTCTTCCAATTTCTACACCCATTAGTTTATATTTTTTAGACCCAACAGTAATGCGTTTTTAATTTTAGCTCTGAATATGCTGCCTTTTTCCCCCACAAAAAAAAATTCGAATTTGGTAATGAAAAGAAGTAAAAAATAATAAAATATGAAAGTAAATGGATTGTATTGTTGATTTTTGAAGCTAGTTGGACGGTCTTCAATGGTAAAAATGGTTGAAAGAAATTGGACGGTGATTTATTACAATTTATAGTTGTTTAAAATCTGAAAATCTTTTTAATTAAAAATGGTCCGATGGTTGCTCTCTGTAGGGGTGGGCGTTCGGTCGGTTTGGTTCGGTTTTAAGAAATTCGGTTCGGTTATTTGATTTTCGGTTTTGTAAAAGTAGTAACCGAAATCGAACTGAAATATGTTCGGTTCAGTTCGGTTTAAGAAATTCGGTTCGGTTTTCGGTTAGAACATTATCATATTGGGCTCTCTCTATGTAATAATTGGACTGACGAATTTGTTGGTTTTCTTTCAAAATTTCGGTAAATTAGACTGAAACCAACCGAAAATTTATTGGTTTGCTAATAATTCGATTTTTCGGTTAACCGAAACAAATAAACTAATAACCGAAAACCGAACCGAAAAACTGAAATTTTAAAATTTTAAACCGAAACCGACCGAAAAAACCGAATAACCGAAACCGAAATAAAAATATTTTTGGTTCGGTCGGTTTTTTCGGTTCGGACCGAAATATGCCCACCCCAAGCTCTCTGTAGGGAGTTATGAATTGGACAAAAATGGTGAAGGGTGTGAAACTGTTGAGTTTTAGGGATGATGGTTGTTTGGAGTATTTTTGGGAAGGGGGTGGTTATTGTTGAATTAGTCTAGGAAAAAAAAAGTAAAAATCATGCAAATGACACGTGTCAGCACGTGTTTACACAGCTAAGATAAAATCTGGTTTTCGGCTTTGAAGGAGTTATTAAATTTTCTTTGGCCAACGATAGGGAGGTACTAGAACACTCGTAAAGATTGAGTAGGAAACTTATTTATCTGGACAAGTTCATGGAGTATTTTACGTATTATCCCTAAAAAATATGTAGATTATTAGTTAATTTCGTACATGTGCCAAAATTAATTTTACAACGAGAAGTATAGAAACTATTTCAAGAATAATGTAAACAAAACCTTTTAGTCATACTTGTTCTCGAAATATTTAAACTTAGCCTCTTTAAATGGGTTCTTTACAGGTTATCCAGTTAATATATGTTACGAGCATCATGCTGCTTTAGCTCCACTTTTGCAATTCCACTTGAACAACTGCGGAGATCCCTTCACTCAGAACACTGTTGATTTCCATTCAAAAGATTTTGAAGTGGCTGTTTTAGATTGGTTTGCGCAACTATGGGAAATTGAGAAGGATGAATATTGGGGATACATTACCAATGGTGGCACAGAGGGAAATCTCCATGGTCTTTTGATTGGGTAGGCATCACTTTCCCATCTCCATTGATAGACAGTTTCTTCTACTTCCAATTTAAGAGTCCACCACTTGAGGAGTTGATGAGGTCTAGTATTATATATATATATATAACTTTGCCTAAAGATTTATATAGCCAATCCTAACTTATTTGGGACAGAGACATAATTGTTATTATAGAATAGTCTAACAGACCTATTTTGCACTTGGAGACATTCTACAATATTTATACTTGATCTAAAAAAAGAGTTATGTACACATTTAGAGACCTCATATTCAATGATGTATTTCTCTTTTACCATTTCAATATTATTTGTGCAGAAGAGAGTTACATCCCACTGGGATAATATATGCATCAAAGGATTCACATTACTCGATTTTTAAAGCAGCAAGAATGTACAGAATGGAGATAGAGACCATCAATACTTTAGTCAATGGGGAGATTGATTATGCAGATTTGAGATCAAAATTACTTCTCAACAAGAACAAACCGGCCATCATCAATATCAATATTGGTAAATATTATTATAAGATTCTTTATCTTCCAAACTTCAATATATGGTCAAGTAATCTTCCCATTCTCATACGTGGAGTACTACTACTTTTAACAATAATTTAGGAACTACCTTCAAAGGAGCTATTGATGATCTTGATTTGGTCCTACAAATACTTCAAAAATGTGGTTATTCCAATGATAGATATTACATCCATTGTGACGCTGCACTATATGGGCTAATTGTCCCATTTATCCAACATGTAAGATTACTTTATAATCCGTTATATATTTTCTTTAAAAAAATTCCCATCAATGGAACAAATAGAAAGTGACATAGTTCTCTATTATATTTGACAACAGGTGAAAACAATTACCTTCAAGAAGCCAATAGGCAGTGTTTCAATTTCAGGCCACAAATTCTTGGGATGTCCAATGCCTTGTGGCATTCAGATAACAAGGAAAGGTTACATTACTAGTCTCTCAACAAAAATCGAGTACATTGCTTCCGTTGATGCTACAATTTCTGGTAGTCGAAATGGCTTGGCACCAATATTCTTATGGTACAGTTTATGCATGAAAGGCCGTGCCGGATTGCAACAAGATGCCAAAATGTGCAACGAAAATGCCCGATATTTGAAAGGTCGACTTCATAAAGCAGGAATTAGCGCTATGCTCAATGAGTCTAGCATTATCGTTGTCTTTGAACGACCTAATGACCCTAAGTTCATTCGTCATTGGCAACTGTCTTGCACAAGAGATATGGCACATGTTGTAGTCATGCCGGGCATCACAAGAGAAACAATAGACAGTTTTTTCAAGGATTTAATGCAGGAGAGGGAAAAATGGTACCAGGTTGGAACAACTGTGCCTCCTTGCCTAGCAGATGATATTGGCTCTCAAAATTGTCTTTGCTCCAAACAGAAGATGCGTCATTGAATTCCTTACAAGACGAGACTTGGAACGGTCGTAGATTTGGAGTATGCTTTTATGCAGAGGTGGCTCAATAAAATTGGTGATATAACGCCAAACTTTTAATAAATAAAAGACCTTAAACTTATTTGTGTTTAATCTTTTTGAGAAAAAAAGTTGGTTTTCTGCTTGAGTTGCATTATCATCTTATTCAACTAAAATGGGACTTGTTCATATGTAGAACACTTTCCCATATTGTTTGATTCTTCTTTTGTTGTTTGTTATTAATTTATTAAGAGCACCTCTTGAGACTATTAAATTTCAATTTTTTTCTTTTTGAGTAATATATATATATATATATATATATGGTTCATATTTTTTACCCTTCGTATAAATATTCTGTGTTGGATAAAATTGTAAAATAGATATTTAGTGTTTGTTTTCTTATTAAAAAAAATTAAAATTTTCGTAAGATTTAAAAGGAAATGGAGGAAGAGAATGAGTAGGTTTCAAACTCATTAAGGTCGATTCATATCACTTTAGGAGGGGTTTTTCCTTTAAGTACGTAGGTTAAAAAGGGAATAAAGAATCACAATTAATATTTTTATTTTTTTACTTAACTAATATTTAAGATTTTGAGATCTACTATGAATTTTCCACTATGACATTTTGTTACTCCTATATCTTTTCAATGCAATTAGATATTACAATCTCCCACGTAAGGAAGGCACTAAAACAAACTCCTAATAGAGTTCTATTTTCAGAAAAGATTCATATTCATATGAAGCTATATGAATGGCCAATAAAATAATTTTGGAACAAGTTTTCCATTGAAAATAACCAAGATGAACTACTTCACATAACACTATATGCGGTTGTATTCAGATGAAAATAACCAAGTTTTCCCGAGGCCAGTGATTTTGATACTTTTCCTGATGTGCCAAAAAAAATCAAAAAATAATATCAAATCTCTATCATCACCATCATTGTATGTGATTGTATTTAAGTAGTGTTAATTTTGAATTAATCATCTGGGTATGTTTGTATTTTTAGTCCTGATCTTTCTTCTTTTATGTATCTATTCTTCTATTGTTTATCTTCCTCTAAATTATCTATATTATGAGTTTTCATTCACAAGAGTTTTTCGAATAAATTTGAGTTGGAAATTTTTATTGCATTGTACTGCCAATATATATGATGAGTATGGATTAAATTAACTCTTATTTATTTTATTTTATTATTTTTTGTTGATTAAGGAGCACAGTTGATTAAATTTGAGTTGAAAATTTTTATTCTTTAAATTTTCAAGGGTAATGACAGGACCAATCACCTTGATTAATATGTTAGTATATTTTTGTCAATTGTCAGTCAATTCTTATAGTATGAGAGTATTTGAGTTATAAAAGCTCAACGGTGTCTATAGGTGAAATGAAATTTAGGAAGCTCCAACTGTTTTTTTTAAATTCCAATTTTAGTTTAAATGAGGATCAATTTGTTCTGGCACAACATTTAATATTTAGCTCATAATTTGTGATGATCCAAAATGTCATCTTTAAATTTAATAATTAATCATGTATTTTAAGACCTATAAAAGAACTATTTATCACTCCTCGACTTGCGTGTGCAGTCCGTATAATTTTCCAAAAAGTTTTTGTGTGAAAAATGGATTAAAATGTGAAATAGAGCTTTCAAACTCAACTGAGTTGACTTTGGTCAACCTTTTGAGCAAACGGACTCGGATCAGTGTTGACAGTTCCGATAGGTCCGTATCGTGATTTGGGACTTAGGCGTATGCCCGAAATCGAATTCCGAGGTCCCTAGCCTGAGATATGGAATTTTGATGAAAAATTAAAAGTTTAAAAGCTTAATGATTTTTAAGAAATTACTGGTGTTGGATTTATTGACACCGGGTCCGTATTTTAGTTCTGGGGCCCGTTATAGGTCCATTATAATATTTATGACTTGTCTGCCGAATTTGGTGAGAAACAGAGTTAATTTGACGTGATTCGGACTTCTAGTTGTAAAAATATACGTTTTTAAATTTTTCTTGAAAATTTCATTCTATTTGGGGTTCAATTCGTAGTTCAAGAAGTTATTTTGAAGATTTGATCATGTAAGGAAGTTCGTATGATGTTTTAAGATTTGTGTGCATGTGTTGGTTTGGAGCCCCGAGGGCTCAGGTGAGTTTCAGATGCTCAACGGGATATTTTGGACTTAAGAAAGATGGCAGATTTTGGGTGTTTTGTTGCAGAATATTTATTCATCGCGATCGCGTAAGGCAAGCAGAGAGGCCAGCCAAAGTTATTCTTCGCGTTCGCGAATTTGAGTGTGAAGTGGTGCTTCGCGAACGCGTGGCCAAGGTCGTGTTCACGTAGAGTTAAAGAGGCTAAAGCTGAGCCACACACTTTACTCATCGCGATCGCGCGAGGTCGTTCGCGATCGCGCAAGTCTGTGAGTCAAAGCATCGCGTTCGCGTAAAGTAAATTTCTGGGGCAACAAAGTAGAGCTTCGCGACCGCGATTAAGAAAAACTGGGCAGCCAAAAATGTGCTTCGCGATCGTGAAGTATTGTACGCGATCGCATAAGGTAAAATTTGGGCAAACAGAACTTAAATTCTAGAAAATGGGATTCGTCCTATCATTTTCAACCAATTCTAATTTTTGAGCTCGGGTAAGGTGATTCTTGGGCGATTTTCACGGAAAAATATTGGGGTAAGTGTTCCTTATCCTATATTGATTATATTTCATGATTCCATACTCATTTATATCATGTATAAGAGGGATATTTACAAGTTGGAAGTATCCAGGCTAATTAGCGACTAAGTATGAAATTTGACAATTTGGTTAAGTTAAAGCTGTAGAGAAGTTAATGAAACTCTAGGATCAACCGTAGCCACGGTTGATTCGTAACAGATTACGGATTTGTTATTCGCAAATCGCTGGACCAGCCTATAACGTACTTTTCTCGGAATATGACAATTTGTCAAGAACCATACCATACCAACCGACGAACACCCTATTCAATAGATTTTTTTCAGATCCACCACTCCATTTTAGGTTCTCTTATAGTAGTAAACTAGACGAATTTAGCCCGTGTAAAGCACGAGCTCAACATTTCATACTTTTAGGTAGCAAACTCCTTTCACTTTTCAATCCTCTAGTTGGTTTAAGCAATGACAACAATTCAGAATATTGATGATTTATATTCTGATATAATTGGTCATTATTTTCAACCAACATACTCTCGTAGCAAGAAAGTCAAGTAAACATAACAACAAGTGATAACTAAGTATGATAACTTGGACAGTGAAATAAACCTCAAATGTAAAATATTCTTTATTTACAATTAGGTAATGTAAATTCAGAAGTCTCAAACATGAAGACACAAAAACTGAAAAGTAAAATACATGCCATGTAAATCAAACCTCCCAAACATTTAAGTTGCAAAAACAAAAGAAGCGAGTTTAAACCAACATCGGCGGCTAATAAGCATGAGTTGAGATGAAAAAATGTCTAGAGTTGGTGGTCTCATTACAGATTTCTTTACAACTTCTCAATAAAGAGAGTTTCCATCTTTTTGACAGGCCGTGCATCTATTTTAGCTCTTTGGAAAAAGCTAAAAATAAATATATCTCTTGCACTACTACTTCTCTTCAACTTAAATGAACAAAGGAAAATAACCTCATGTCAATTATCATACACTATGTAATAATCTAATACACAACATCATAATTATACCCTGTGGCTATATTATTGACATATATAAGGATCAGAAATTTACAACCATGCTATTGCCGTGCTTTTTAGTGAACAAGCACAATATGAAAAATAAATCTCATAAAATACAAAAGTGACTTTGCTACATTATTTCTATAACTCAGCTGACCATTTAAGTAATTAATTCCTCCATCCACAATAAAAAATCAATTCAAAGAGTATAACTTTATTTTTCCATTAAAAAAAGAGAGGATTGACCACAAAACGACATAGTCCAAACTGCCAATCTCTGCTCAGGAAAACAAAGAAGACATTACCATAAAAAGCAATCAGAATAATTGACAGAACATAAATGCCTTACTGACCTTTGAGTGTTTAGTTAACAAAGACTTTTTCTATTCCCATTGATTTCCTTTAATACCACTGATTGCTAACAAATTGACACAAAATAGTCAATGAGCATAAGCATGTGCAAAATCAGTTTAAAAAAGGGACTAAGACTCAAGAAATACTACAATTTCCTTTAATAGATTTTATTTTTTCCATTCAGTCCAGCGGTGATGGAGGATGAAAAATAAAAGGGAAAATCTCACGAACAATACCTCATTGTAGATCACTCAGATTTCTAAAATGTTGCGACCTCTCAAAGAACATCTTTGAGTCCGTCTAGGCAGAACCAAGAAATTTGGCACCAGATATTCAAAATAAAACATGCATAAGTAGATTTAATTAAGAAAAGAGCTAAATGCACAAGATAAACATCAAAAACTTCTATTGCAAAAAGCGGTGCAAATATAATCTATGGAATTCGAAGAGAAAAAGAAAAAATTTCCAAATAGGGAACACTTACATGTAAGTCATAAATATATGCAACAATGCTAATTATAAGTCCAAATAGTTAGATCAAAACTCATTCCATCATTAAGCAATTAGCAGAGGTGTTGATGGTTTGTTCTGTCTCCATAAAACAATAGCAGCCAAGAAAATTCTTCCATGAAATTGGTAACTGTTAAGAGATCTCAAAAAAGAAAATAAAGGAAAGAAGATTGCAGAGAGAAAAAAGAAGAAGATTTGAGCAAGAATTGAGAGAAAATTATACTATAAAATAAAAATCATAACAGACATATACAAGATGAATAAAGTAAAATTTTTTTTGAAAGAGTGATGATTCTAAACTTGGTGTGTTCAAATGGTGAAATGGCAGACCAAGATTGGGCACGCTAAAAATACATGACTGAGCCTAGATAATTTAATGAATATTCATTGGTCCATTAAGTTGGTTACTGTAACGACCCAGCCGATCGTTTTGAGAGTTGTAGCCCCGTTTCCCCATTTACTTCTCATTTTGTACTTTATAGCTGTTATGTGACGTGTCAGGGTAGTCGGTTCGGGTCCGGAGAGATTTCAGAATGAAATGAGACACTTAGTCTCAAAGTTGAAAGTTTAAGTTGAAAAGGTTGACCAGATGTTGACTTATGAGTAAATGACTACGGAATAGAATTTTGATGGATCTGTTAGATCCGTTGGGTGATTTTGGACTTAGGAGCATCTCCGGATTGTGATTTTTGAATTATGCTTGAAATGACGAAAGTTGAAAATTTGAAAGTTTGACCGAGAGTGGACTTTGTTGTTACCAGGCTCGGATTAAAGTTCCGGTAGTTGGAGTAGGTCCCCTGTGTCATTTATAATTTGTGTGTAAAATTTGAGGTCAAAAAGATGATTTGATAGGTTTCGGCATCGTTTGTAGAAGTTGAAATTCCTTAGTTTTCATTAGGCTTGAACTCAGGTGCGATTCGTGTCTTGATATTGTTTGAGGTGATTTGAGGGCTCAACTAAGTTCGTATCGTATTTTAAGACTTGTTGGTATGTTTGGTTGAGGTCCCAGGGGTCTCGAGTTGATTTCGGATGGTTAACGGATCGAAAATGAGATTTATTGCATTGATGAAGCTAAGGGTCTGCTGGTGTAATCTCACCTGCGGAGCTTTGATCGCAGGTGCGAGCTCGCAGGTGCGGCCTATGTTGCGCAGGTGCGAGGGAATTACCGCACCTGCGTGGCCGCAAATGTGGCGCTGGAAGCTCGAAAGAGGAAATGGAGATGGGAGCTGGGTCCATAGAAGCGGCTTGGTGGCTCGCAGAAGCGAGTCCGCGGGAGTAAAATCATGGGACGCAGGAGCGGAGGAAGCCGCAAAAGCAGGAGTGTGGTCGCTTCTGTGACACCGCAGAAGCGAGGTAAGTAGACGCAGGTTTGAGGATGCCTTGGCAGTGTATTAAAAATGGGGGTTCCATGTTTTTTTACCATTTTAGACATTTCAAGCTCGGGATTGGGCGATGTTTGAGAGGGATTTCAAGGAGTTTCTTGAGGTAAGTCCCTTGTGCTCATTTTTAATCAATAATCTTGTTTCCCCATTGAATTTTTCACCTAGTTTGTGTGTATTTAAGGTGAAATTTGGGAGTTTGAGGGTAGGGATTTTGAGGCTCGTGGTTGAATAGGCTTTCGAATTTTGTGACTTTTATCAAATTTCGAGACGTGGGCCCGGAGGCCAGCTTTTGAGCTGACTTTTGACTCTAGATTAATAACTTAGTATTTTCTTATGAAATTGATTCCTTTAGCTCGTGTTGATTGTATCGAACTGTTTGTGGCTAGATTCGAGGAATTTGGAGGCCGATTCACGAGGCAAGAGTGTGTTGGAGTAGGGATTTGCATGACTTGAGGTAAGTAACAGTTCTAAATTTGGTTCTGAGGGTATGAAACCCCGTATTATATGTCATGTGTTTGGTTTTGAGGTGACGCACATGCTAGGTGACGGACGTATGGGCATGCAACGTACTAATTGTGACTTGGTCAATTTCATGAAACTGTGTAGTTGAATAATTTGTTGTTATATTTACATTCTCCATGTATTAGAGAAACTGAATTGCAAATCATGTTAGAAATCATATTTATACTATGTGTTGGCACTGTAGGGATCCACAGAGGCCGCGTACATGTTAAATTATCTGCTAAATAGTTATTTTGTACTCAGTGACCGTTTTACTTGCATATCATGCCTCAGTTTCTACTGTTCCTTGTTAATACATTATTGTAACGATCCGGCCGGTCATTTTGAGAGTTATAGCTATGTTTCTCTCATTTCTACTTATTTTTGTGCTTTTTAGCTATATTATGATGTATCCGGTTAGTTGATTCGAGTCCGGAGTGGTTTCGAAGTGGATTGAGACACTTAGTCTCTAAAGTAGAAGCTTAAGTTGGAAAAGTCAACCAGATGTTGATCTATATGTAAATGACCTCGGATTTGAATTCTGATGATTCCATTAACTCTGTTAGGTGATTTTGGACTTAGGAGCGCGTTCGGAATGTGATTTGGAGGTCCGTGGGAGAATTAGGCTTGAATTGACAAGATTGGAAAATTAGCGATTTTTGGTCGGCAGTGAAAAATTTGGTATCGGGGTTGGAATGGAATTCCAAAAGTTGGAGTAGGTTGGTAATATCATTTGTGACGTGTGTACAAAAATTGAGGTTATTCGACGTGGTATGGTTGGTTGCGACATCGGTCGTCGAATTTGGAAGTTTTAAAAGTTCTTAGGCTTGAATCCGAGGGTAATTTGGTGTTTCGATATTATTTTCAGTGATTCAAAGGTTCGAGTAAGTTTGTATGTTGATATATGACTTTTTGGTATTTTTGGTTGAGGTCCCGAGGGCCTCGGGGTGATTCCAGGTGGTTAACGAATTTGTCGAAGTTGGAAAGTGCACCTGAAGCAGCTGCTACTGCTATATCTGCACCTGCGGAAGGAGGAGTCGCAGGTGTGAGGTCGCTAGTGCGCAAGGGGAGTCCGCAGGGGAGGGCAGTTTTGGGCTAAGCAGGATGCACATGTGCGAGAAAGTGGTCGCATCTGCGAGCCCACAGGTGCGACACCTGGGGCGCAAATGCGGAGAAGGGGATTCTGGGGAAGCTTCACAGAAGCGGAAGGAAATGCGCAGATGCGTGTCCGCAGGTGCGAGATGTTGGGCTGCAGATGCGGAACCTGGACTCCTAAGTGAGTTCCGCACCTACGATGAATATTTCCATAGGTGCGGTTGCGCAGAAGCAAGAAATGGTCCATAGGTGCGAAAAGCCTGGGCAGAAACCATAAATAGAACCCTTTGCGAATTTGGTTCATTTCCACCATTTTCAAGTCAGTTTTTTGGAGCTTTTGGGGTGATGTTTGAAAGGTGATTCATGGGCTATCAGTGAGGTAAGTTGCTTGAGCCCTAATACTCGTATATATGGTGATTTTCTGTTATTTAATCATGTAATTAATGAAAATCAGGGGTTAGGGCTTGGGATTTTTGAGAGTTTAATTTAAGGATTTAAGGGACCAAATGATGTCAAATTTTGAAATATTTCATATGTATGGACTCGTGAGTGAATGGGCTTTCTAGTTTTGTGACTTTTATCAAATTTCGAGACATGGGCCCGGAGGCCGGCTTTTGAGATGATTTTTGACTCTTGATTAATAACTTAGTATTTTCTTATGGAATTGATTCCTTTAGCTCGTGTTGATTGTATCGAACTGTTTGTGGCTAGATTCGAGGAATTTGGAGGCCGATTCACGAGGAAAGAGTGTGTTGGAGTAGGGATTTGCACGACTTGAGGTAAGTAACAGTTCTAAATTTGGTTCTGAGGGTATGAAACCCCGTATTATATGTCATGTGTTTGGTTTTGAGGTGACACACATGCTAGGTGACGGACGTATGGTCGTGCAACGTACTAATTGTGACTTGGTCAATTCCATGAAACTGTGTAGTTGAATAATTTGTTGTTATATTTACATTCTCCATGTATTAGAGAAACTGAATTGCAAATCATGTTAGAAATCATATTTAAACTATGTGTTGGCACTGTAGGGATCCACAGAGGCCGCGTACATGTTAAATTATCTGCTAAATAGTTATTTTGTACTCAGTGACAGTTTTACTTGCATATCATATATCAGTTTCTATTGTTCTTTGTTGATACATTATTGTAACGACCCGGCCGGTCGTTTCGAGAGTTATAGCCATGTTTCTCCTATTTCTGCTTATTTTTGTGCTTTTCAACTATATTATGGTGTATCGGATTAGTTGGTTCGAGTCCGGAGTGGTTTCGGAGTGGATTGAAATACTTAGCCTCTAAAGTAGAAGCTTAAGTTGAAAAAGTCAATCGGATGTTGACCTATATGTAAATGACCTCAGATTTGAATTCTGATGGTTCCATTAACTTCGTTAGCTGATTTTGGACTTAGGAGCGCGTCTGGAATGTGATTTGGAGGTCCGTGGTAGAATCAGGCTTGAATTGGCGAGATTGGAAAAATAGCGATTTTTGGTCGGTAGTGGAAAATTTGGTATCGGGGTCGGAATGGATTTCCAAAAGTTGGAGTAGGTTTGTAGTATCATTTGTGACGTGTGTATAACATTTGAGGTCATTCGGACATGGTTTGGTTGGTTTCGACATCGGTTGTCGAATTTGGAAGTTTTAGAAGTTCTTAGGCTTGAATCCGAGGGTAATTTGGTGTTTCGATATTGTTTTTAGTGATTTAAAGGTTCGACTAAGTTTGTATGTTGATATATGACTTGTTTGTATTTAAGGTTGAGGTCCCGAGGGCCTCGGGGTGATTCCGGGTGGTTAACAGATTTGTCGAAGTTGGAAAGTGCACCTGAAGCTGCTGCTACTGCTATATCCGCACCTGCGGAAGGAGAAGTCGCAGGTGCGAGGTCGCCGGTGCGCAAGGGGAGTCCGCAGGAGCGGGCAGTGTTAGGCTAAGTAGGATGCGCAGGTGCAAGAAAGTGGTCGCATCTGCGAGCTCACAGGTGTGAAACCTGGGGCGCAAATGCGGAGAAGGGGATTCTGGGAAGCTTCACAGAAGCGGAAGGAAATGCGCAGGTGCGCGTCCGCAGGTGCGAGATGTTGGGCCGCAGATGCGGAACCTGGAGTCCTAAGTGAGTTCTGCACCTACGATGAATTTTTCCGTAGGTGCGGTTGCGCAGAAGCGAGAAATGGTCCGCAGGTGCGAAAAGCCTAGGCAGAAACTATAAATAGAACCCTTCGCGAATTTGGTTCATTTCCACCATTTTCAAGTCAGTTTTTGGAGCTTTTGGGGTGATGTTTGAAAGGTGATTCATGGGCTATCAGTGAGGTAAGTTGCTTGAGCCCTAATACTCGTATATATGGTGATTTTCTGTTACTTAATCATGTAATTAATGAAAATGAGGGGTTAGGGCTTGGGATTTTTCAGAGTTTAATTTAAGGATTTGAGGGACCAAATGATGTCGGATTTTGAAATATTTCGTATGTATGGACTCGTGAGTGAATGGGCTTTCTAGTTTTGTAAATTTTGTCGGATTTTGAGATGTGGGCCTGGTGGCCGGGTTTGAGCCAATTTTGGATTTTGGGCTAATTTGATAGTTTTTCTTTTGGAATTCATTCCATTTGCGTATATTGATGGTATTGTACTGATTGTGAATAGATTCAGAGCATTGGGAAGTCGAGTCGAGAGGCAAGAGCATTGCGGGGTAGAGATTTGATCGGTTTGAGGTTAGTAACGATTGTAAATCTAGTCCTGAGGGTATGACACCCCGTATTTCGTATCATTCTACTATTTTGAGGTGATGCACATGCTAGGCGACGAGCGTGTGGGCGTGCACTATTGGGGATTGTGACTTGGTCCGTCCCGTAGCAACTGTAAAGTTGCATATTTTGTTGAAACTATATGATACTTATATGTTTTAGAAAGAGTTTTCTGTAAATTGGGCTGAATGCCATGTTTGGGCCTTGTGCCAGTGCTGTTTGGACCCTTAGGGGCCTTTTCTTAATATCCTCTCATTGTTTTTGATTGAAAATCTATAATCAGTCATGGTTATATTTGTTTACTGCATAACTCAGTTTTATTACTCTATTTTGATGCATATAAATATTGTTTTGGGCTGAGTACCCTGTTTTTTTACTGAAATTCCCGAGTGGCTTGAGAGTTTATGACTGAGTGAGGCCGAGGGCCAGATTTGTGAGGATATCTATGGGATCGGGCTGCACGCCGCAACATGTTTGATATAGGCCGAGGGCCTGAGTGATTTATGCCATGATTTGGCTTGATATAGCACTTGGGCTGAAGGAGCCACTCCGGAGTCTATACACACCCCTAGTGAGCACAGGTATCTACTGAGTGCGAGTGTCGAGTGCTGAGTGACTGGGAGGCATGAGTGATCGTGAGGTATGCCCGAGTGGCAAGGGTGATTGTGAGGTATGCCCGAGTGGCATGAGTGACTGTGAGGTTTGCCCGAGGGGCTGTATATAGGAGTGATGTTCTGCCCAAGGGGCTGTTTATGATTTCGTCATTTTTGCTCACCTTTGCATTTTTTCTCTGTTTGAAAACTGTTGGAAATATCCTTAAATAATTTTACTGGAACTGGGTTTAAACGAGATGTTTTGATTCAAATACTGATTTTAAAAGCATGTGGTATTTTACTGAGATTTCATGATATGAACGTTATATTCTTTATTGCTCGTCGCTGCTGCTCAGTCTTTATTTATTGTTGTTACTTACTGAGTTGGCGTACTCACGATACTCACTGCACCTTGTGTGCAGATCCAGGTGTAGCTGGACACAGTAGCAGTTGTTGATTATTCTGGTTGTAGATTTTCTTGGATATAGCAAGGTAGCTGCTTGGCGATCGCAGCCCCTGCTCTTCTCCCTCTTATATTCCTTTTGTTGTATTTAGCTATTTTTCAGGCTTAGTTAGCCTTGATATTGTTAGACAGATTGTAGTAGATGCTAATGGCTAGTGACACCCCGATGTCAGACTTTTCCTTTTCACCCTTTTGTTTGATTTGAACTCCTTTACAAAGGTATTTAAGCTAAATAGCCTTGGAATTATTCTTGAAATAAAATTATCGGTTTGTTTTGAAATGAGTCAGCTTGCCTAGTTCCACGATAGGCGCCATCACGATAGGTTAGGTTTTTGGATCGTGATGGATTGGTATCAGAGCCTAGATTACATAGATCTCACGAGTCATGAGCAGGTTTAGTAGAGTCTTGCTGATCGGCACGGAGACGTCTGTACTTATCTGCGATAGGCTGCAGAACCTTTAGGAAAATTCCACATTCTTGAATTCTTTTCTTGCGAATCTGTTCATTCTAGTAACTAAACATCTGTTGTTTCATTCTCTCACAGATGGTGAGGACTCGTACTACCGGTAAGGAGGGCCATCCACCAGTACCACTGATGACGTCCAAATCCACTACTAAAAAGTAAATGGACACGGTCGCATGCAATATAATTTACCCAACTATGAGTCGGGGTCGAATCCCACAGAGAACAATACGTAGGCGATTAGGAATGTAAGAGAATTATCACTTATTATGCAATGCCAACACTTAGAATGGTTGTTGAGAAAATATTATAGCTAAATGCGAAAACGTAAACTAACCTAGAAAGCATGTAAAATGATCAATGGCTACAATCATGGGTGCATCGGGATTTACACTCAAGTAACGATCCAATATATTTCACAATTTTATAAATATGAACGAGTTTATTATTTATTAGCCTCGGATAATAATTCTATATTAGCCTCTCTCGACGACTAACAAGACTTCCTAATTGAATTATCCCTAAAACAATTAAGATATTAAGCACACCCGAATATAGCTACAAGTAGTTCATTCCTATCCCTAGGTATAATCTATAAAGTGAGGGTTAACGCCTCAAGTTCTTGTTAATTAATCTTTCCCAACCCCAAATTATTTTTTCCAAAATTAATCCGAAGTGAATGGGCGAGTCTTAGGATTAGCTAATCCCTTTGGAAACATTAAAGAACAAGAATAATTAAAGAAACAATAGCTCGCTTCATAATAAATAAAAATCGTTCAATACATAAGCACAACAAGTTATTTAATCCACACTTTAAATATGAATATTTCCATAAACAAGATTCAAGTGTTGGAAATAAATACTACACACTTAGATATATAATACAAAGCAAGAAAATGAAGAAATGAGCATAAAAGAGTAAGAAATTCTCAACCAAAAGCTTCAAATCTTCAAGACCCAAGTGTGTGTGCAAGAACCCTAGCTTCCAACTGAAAATAAGCCAAAAATGTTCCAAGATATCCCAAAAATGAGCTAGGTAAGAAACCCGTTGACCCCACCTGCGAAAAGATCCTCGCAGGTGCGGCTCCGCAAATGCAGGCCTTCAATCGCAGATGCGTGAACTCAGGGGATTTTGCCTACTCCACAGATGCGGACATTGTAGCGCAAATGCGACTCCGCAGATGCGGATAAGCTAGCCCATGTAGAATTCCCTTTCTCTGTAGATGCAGACAAAATAGTCGCACCAGCGACTCCATAGGTGCGGAGTTTTGTCGCAGATGCGGTCCCAGTAAAGTTTAACTCCTCAGATGCGGCCTTCCAACTCGCAGATGCGAGGTTGCATTTGCGGAAAGTGTTCCGCAGATGCGGAATCACTGAAGGATTTTGCACTTTTGTATTCTTTTTTGCTCAATTCCACTTCACTTGAATTCAAGTCTCTTCGTTGCATCATTTACCTGAAAATCTAGCAATAAACACCATAAACAACCTCATATTATAATTAAAGGACGCAAAATCTAAAGAAAAGAGACTAGAATGAGTGGTAAAATCACCACTTATCAACCACCAGCCAGGGCCGCTTGAGGCCGAGGCCGCAGTAGAGGCCATGGTAGGGGCAGAGGTGCAGCCTGTACTGCAGCTGGGGCAGTACCTGCAGATCCACCAGTTGTCCCAGATCAGGACCAGATTCCAGTTATTGATGCACCAGCTCAGGCACTACCTGTGCCTATTGTGATTCCAGGCCTTCAAGAGGCCCTAGCTCAGATTGTGAAAACGTGTATCGACCTTGCTCAGGCTGTCTCTATCTTGATGGCCGCAACCACTTCTCAGGCTAGGGGAGGCACATGCACTCAGACTCCCATCGCTCGCACAGCCGAGTAGGTTGTTCAGGGACTCCAGACACCGGGGGCACCACCAGCCCAATCAGTTACAGCTGCTCAGGATTATGTCGTTCCTGCTATGCCTGAGGATGATTAGTATAGGTTGGAGAGGTTTGGGAGACTCCAGCCACCACTTTCGGTGGCGTAGAGAGAGAGAGAGAGGATGCTCAGGACATTTTGGACAGGTGTTAGAGGATACTCCGTACTGCTGGTATTCCGGAGACTTGTGGGGTCTCATTCACTACTTTTCAATTTTCCGGGGTTGCACTCAGATTCCGGGGTTGAACTCAGATGGTGGGAGACTTATGAGAGTCATAGGCATGTTGGCGCAGTATCCCTTACTTGGAAGCAGTTCTCCGTGGTCGTTTTGGAGAAGTTCGCGCCTCGATCCCGTAGAGAGGAGCTGCGCAGACAATTTGAGCGACCTCGCCAGGGTGATATGTCTGTGACACAGTATGAGATGAGGTTCAATAAGTTGGCCCCTCATGCTATCTGGTTAGTTCCCACGGACAGGGAGAGGATCATGAGGTTTGTTGATGGTCTCACTTTTCAGCTACAATTGCTTATGACCAGAGAGAGGGTATATGGTGCTACCTTTGATGAGGTTGTCGACATTGATTAGAAGATTGAGATGATTCGCGGTCAAGAGAGAGTTGAGAGGGAGGCCAAGAGGCCTCGTGGTCAGGGTGGATTTAGCGGTGCTCCTTTTGGGGGTCAATTCTAACACGGTAGATGTCGTCATTTCAGACAGGCTCAGTCAGCTCGACCATTTCACCTTGGTGCATTATTTGGCCATGGTTCTCATCAGGGGCCACTCATCACTTAGTGCTCTTCCAGCTCAGAGTTCATCCCGTGCTCCACCTGTTCAGGGCTCTTCTATGCCAGGTTCTTCTACCAGTTATCCCGGTGCTAGGGTTTCCCTTTAGCTCCCACCACTAGTACCAAGAAGTTGTTTTGAGTGTGGGGAGTTTGGAGAAATATGGAGGCAATGTCCTCGTCTTCATAGAGGTCTATCTCAGCAGAGGATGTAGCCTCCGACTTCAGCACCAGTTACTTCACCACCCGCCCAGTCAGCTCGGGATGGAGGTCAGTCAGTTAGGGGTCGCCCTAGAGGAGGGGGCAGATCATGGGGTGGCCAGGCCCGTTTCTATGCTCTTTCTGCCAGACCAGATGCTATTGCTTCAGATGGTGTGATTACAGGTATTGTCTCAGTTTTTCACAGAGATGCCTAAGTATTATTTGACCCTGGTTCTACGTATTCATATATTTTCTCGTATTTCGCCTATTTTCTGGATATGCCCCATGAGTCTTTAGTTTCATCTGTTCATGTATCTACTCTCGTAGGCGATACTATTATTGTGGATCGCGTATATCGGTCATGTGTGGTGACTATTAGGGGCCTGGAGACCGAAGTGGATCTTTTGCTACTCAGTATGGTTGACTTTGATGTGATATTGGGTATGGATTGGTTATCTCCATGTCATGCTGTTCTAGATTGTCACGCTAAGACGGTGACGTTGGCTATGCCGGGATTTTTGAGGGGTGAATGGAGCGGTTCTGTAGATTATGTACCAGCGTATGGTTGAGAAGGGATGCCTATCTTATTATGCGTTTGTGAGGGATGTTAGTGCAGAGAATCCTACCATTGATTCTCTTCCGGTGGTACGTGATTTTCCGGATGTGTTTCCTGCAGACCTGCCGGGCATGCCGCCTGACAGAGATATTGACTTTGGTATTGATTTGGTTCCAGGCACTCAGCCCATTTCTATTCCACCATATCGTATGGCACCGACAGAGTTGAAAGAATTGAAAGAATAGCTTTAGTAACTCCTTAATAAGGGATTTATTCGGCCTAATGTGTCACCTTGGGGTGCACCGATTCTATTTGTAAAGAAAAAGAATGGTTCGATGAGAATGTGCATTGATTACAGGCAGTTGAACAAGGTCACAGTCAAGAACAAGTATCCTTTGCCTAGTATTGATGATTTATTTGACCAGCTTCAGGGAGCGAGGATGTTCTCCAAGATTGATTTGAGGTCCGGTTATCACCAGTTGAAGATTCAGGATTCAGATATTATTAAGACAGCTTTCAGGACTCGATATGGCCATTATGAGTTCATAGTGATATCTTTTGGGCTGACCAATGCCCCATCAACGTTCATGCATTTGATGAACAGTGTATTCCAGCCCTATTTGGACTCATTCATTATTGTATTCATTGATGACATCCTGGTGTACTCTCATAGCCAGGAGGAGCACGCTCAGCATTTGAGGATTGTATTACAGAGATTGAGGAAGGAGAAGCTTTATGCAAAGTTCTCCAAGTGTGAGTTTTGGCTCAATTCAGTAGTATTCTTGGGACACGTGGTGTCCAGTGAGGGTATTCAGGTTGATCGAAAGAAGATAGAGGCGGTTCAGAGTTGGCCCAGACCGTCCTCACCTACAGAGATTTAGAGCTTTCTCGGTTTGGCTGGTTATTATCGTCGGTTCGTTCAGTGCCTTCATCTATCGCATCCCCATTGACCAAATGGACCCAAAAAGGTGCTCCATTTAGGTGGTCGGACGAGTGTGAGGAGAGCTTTCCGAAGCTTAAGACTGCCTTGACCACAACTCCAGTGCTAGTTCTGCCATCAGCTTCAGGTTCTTACACCGTGTATTATGATGCCTCGAGGATAGGCATTGGATGTGTTCTGATGCAGGAGGGTAGGGTGATTGCCTACGCCTCACGCCAATTGAAGATCCATGAGAAGAACTATCCTGTCCATGATCTTGAGTTAGCAGCCATTGTTCACGCCTTGAATATTTGGCATCACTATTTGTATGGGGTTCATTGTGAGATCTATACTGATCAACAGAGTCTGCAACATCTATTTAAGCAAAAGGATCTTAACTTGCGTCAGCGGAGATGGTTGGAGCTTCTTAAGGACTATGATATCACTATTTTGTACCATCCGGGGAAGGCCAATGTGGTGGCCGATGCTTTGAGCCACAAGGCAGAGAGTTTGGGGAGTTTAGCATATCTTCCAGCAGCAGAGAGACCTTTGGCATTGGATGTTCATGCCTTAGCGGTCCAGCTTATGAGATTGGATATTTCGGAGCCTAATCGGGTATTTGCTTATGTGTTCTCTATGTCTTCTCTTTATGACCGTATTAGGGAGCGTCAGTATGATGACCCTCACTTGCTTGTTCTTCAGGACAGAGTTCGGCGAGGTGATGCTAGAGATGTGACTATTGGCAGTGACGGTGCATTGAGGATGCAGGGCCGGATATGGGTGCCTAATGTAGATGGGCTTCGGAAGTTGATTCTTGGGGAGGCCCATAACTTGCGGTATTCCATCCATCCGGGTGCCGCGAAGATGTACCAGAATTTGAGGCAGCACTATTGGTGGAGGCGAATGAAAAAGGATATAGTCGGATTTGTAGCTCGGTGTCTCAAGTGTCAGCAAGTTAAGTATGAGCATCCGAGACCGGGTGGCTTGCTTCTGAGATTAGACATTCCAGAGTGGAAGTGCGAGCGGATCACCATGGACTTTGTAGTTAGGCTCCAACGGACTTCGAGGAAGTTTGATGCTATTTGGGTTATTGTAGATCGGCTGACCAAGTCCGTGCACCTCATTCCAGTCGATACTACTTATACTTCAGAGTGGTTGGCTGAGATTTACATCCGAGAGATTATTCGACTGCATGGTGTCCCAGTTTCCATCATTTCAGATAGGGGCACTCAGTTCACTTCGTAGTTTTGTAGGGCCTCAGACAGACGGGCAGTCCGAGCGCACTATTTAGATAATGGAGGACATGTTGCGCACTTGTGTCATTGACTATGGGGGTTCATGGGACCAGTCTCTGCCACTCGCGGAGTTTGCATATAACAACAGTTATCAGTCTAGTATTCAGATGGCTCTATCCGAGGCTTTATATGGTAGGAGGTGTAGATCTCCGATTGGATGGTTTGAGCCGGGTGAGTCTAGGATCTTGGGTACAAACTTGGTCCAGGATGCATTAGATAAGGTCAAATTGATTCAGGAGCGGCTTTGCACGGCGCAGTTTAGGCAGAAGAGCTATGTGGACATGAGGGTCCATGATGTATCTTTCATGGTTGGGGAGAAGGTTTTGCTGAAGGTATCACCCATGAAGGGTGTTATGAGGGTTGGGAAGAGGGGCATGTTGAGCCCCCGGTTCATTGGGCCTTTTGAGGTGCTTCAGAGGGTTGGGGTGGTGGCTTATAAGCTTGCCTTGCCACCCAGCATGTCGAGTGTGCACCCAGTGTTTCATGTTTCCATGCTCCGGAAGTATATTGGAGATCGGTCCCATGTTTTTGATTTCAGTACGGTTTAGTTAGAGGGTGATATGACTTATAATGTGGAGCCGGTGGTTATTTTGGATCGAAAGGTTTGAAGGTTGAGGTCAAAGGACATAACTTCAGTGAAGGTGCAGTAGAGAGGGCAGCCTGTGGAGGAGGTCACTTGGGAGACCGAACGGGAGATGCGGAGCAGGTATCCATGCCCATTCGAGACTCCATGTATGTTTCTAGACCCGTTCGAGGACGAACGATTGTTTAAGAGGGGGAGGATGTAACGACCCGGCCGGTCGTTTCGAGAGTTATAGCCTCTTTCTGCCTCTTTTTGTGCTTTTCATCTATATTATGATGTATCGAGTTAGTTGGTTTGAGTCCGTAGTAGTTTCAGAGTAGATTGAGATACTTAGTCTCTAAAGTAGATGCTTAAGTTGGAAAAGTCAACCGAATGTTGACCTATGTGTAAACGAACTCGGATTTGAATTTTGATGGTTCCATTAGCTCGCTCCGTTAGGTTATTTTGGACTTTAGTTCATGTCTGGAATGTGATTTGGAGGTCCGTGGTAGAATTAGGCTTGAATTGGCGAGATTAGAAAATTGGCGATTTTTGGTCGGCAGTGAAAAATTTGGTATCGTGGTCAGAATGGAATTCCAGAAGTTGGAGTAGATTGGTAGTGTCATTTGTGACCTGTGTGCAACATATGAGGTCATTTGGACGTGGTTTACATGGTTTCGGCATCAGTTGTCGAATTTGGAAGTTTTAGAAGTTCTTAGACTTGAATCCGAGGGTAATTTGGTGTTTCGATGTTGATTTGAGTGATTCGAAGGTTCGACTAAGTTTGTATGTTGATATATGACTTGTTGGTATTTTTGGTTGATGTCCCGAGGGCCTCGGGGTGATTCCGGGTGGTTAACGGATTTGTCAAAGTTGGAAAGTGCAGCTGAAGCTGCTGCTACTACTATATCCGCACCTGCGGAAGGAGGAGTCGCAGGTGCGCAAGGGGAGTCCGTAGAAGTGGGCAGTGCTGGGCTACGCAAGAGGTGCAGGATGTGCAAGAGCGAGAAAGTGGTCGCATCTGCAAGCCCACAGGTGCGAGACCCGGGGCACAGAAACAGAGAAGGGGATTCTGGGCAAGCTTCGCATAAGCGGAAGGAAATGCGCAGGTGTGCGTCCGCAGGTGTGCGTCCGCAGGTGTGAGATGTTGGGCCGCATATACGGAACCTAGCCTCCTAAGTGAGTTCCGCACCTACGATGGATTTTTTCGCAGGTGCGGTGGCGTAGAAGCGAGAAATGGTCCGCAGGTGCGAAAAGCCTAGGCAGAAACCATAAATAGAACCCTTCCCGAATTTGGTTCATTTCCACCATTTTCAAGTCGGGTTTTGGAGCTTTTGGAGTGATTTTTGAAAGGGGATTCAAGGGCTATCAGCGAGGTAAGTTGCTTGAGCCCCAATACTCGTATATATATGATGATTTCCCATTGTTTAATCATGTAATTAGTGAAAATAAGGGGTTAGGGCTTGGGATTTTGGAGAGTTTAATTTAAGGATGTGAGGGACCAAATGATGTCGGATTTTGACAAATTTCATATGTATGGACTCATGAGTGAATGGGCTTTCTAGTTTTGTAAATTTTGTCGAATTTCGAGACGTGGGCTCGGGGGCCGGGTTTGAGCCAATTTCGGGTTTTGGGCTAATTTGATAGTTTTTCTTGTGGAATTCATTCCATTGGCGTATATTGATGGTATTGTTTTGATTGTGAATAGATTCGTAGCATTTGGAGGCCGAGTCGAGAGGCAAGAGCATTGCGGAGTAGAGATTTGACCGGTTTGAGGTAAGTAACGATTGTAAATCTAGTCCTGAGGGTATGAAACCCTGAATTTCATATTATTCTACTATTTTGAGGTGACGCACATGCTAGGTGACGGGCGTGTGGGCGTGCACCGTTGGGGATTGTGACTTGGTCCGTCCCGTAGAAACTGTAAAGTTGCATATTTTGTTGAAACTATATGATACTTATATGTTTTAGAAAGTGTTTTCTGTAAATTGGGCAGAATACCGTGTTTGGGCCTTGTGTTAGTGCTGTTTAGACCCTTAGGGTCCTTTTCTTATTATCCTCTCATTGTTTTCGATTGAAAATCTGTACTCAATCATGGTTATATTTGTTTACTGTATAACTCAGTTTATTACTCTATTTCAGCATATAAATGTTGTTTTGGGCTGAGTACCCTATTTTTACTGAAATGCCCGAGTGGATTGAGAGGTTTATGACTGAGTGAGGCCAAGGGCCTGATTTGTGAGGATAAATATGGGATCGGGCTGCATGCCGCAACATATTTGATATAGACCGAGGGCCTGAGTGATTTATGCCATGATTTGGCTTGATATAGCGCTTGGGCTGAAGGAGCCCCTCCGGAGTCTATACACACCCCCAGTGAGCGCAGGTACCTACTGACTGCGAGTGCCGAGTGCCGAGTGACTGGGAGGCATGAGTGATTGTGTGTTATGCCCGAGTGGCAAGAGTGATTGTGAGGTATGCCGTGTGGCAAGGGTGATTGTGAGGTATGCCCGAGTAGCACGAGTGACTGGGAGGTTTGCCCGAGGGGCTATATATATGAGTGATGTTCTGCCCGAGGGGCTGTTTATGATTTCGTCATTTTTGCTCACCTTTGCATTTTTTCTTTGTTTGAAAACGGTTGGAAATATCCTTAAATGATTTTACTGGAACTGGGTTTAACGAGCTGTTTTGATTCAAATACTGATTTTAAAAGCATGTGGTAGTTTACTGAGATTTCATGATATGAACGTTATATGCTTTATTGCTCGTCACTACTGCTCAATCTTTATTTATTTTTATTACTTACTGAGTTAGCGTACTCACGTTACTCCCTGCACCTTATGTGCAGAACCAGCTGTAGCTTGACACAGTAGCGGTTGTTGATTATTCTAGTAGCTGATTTTCTCGGAGATAGCAAGGTAGCTGCTTGGCGATCGCAGCCCCTGCTCTTCTCCCTCTTATCTTCCTTTAGTTGTATTTAGCTATTTTCCAGACTGAGTTAGCCTTGATATTGTTAGACAGATTGTAGTAGATGCTCATGATTAGTGACACCTCGATGTCAGGATTTTATTTTGCGCACTTTTGTTTGATTTGAACTCCTTTATAAAGGATTTTAAGCTAAATAGCCTTGGAATTATCCTTGAAATAAAAATATCAGTTTGTTTTAAAATGAGTCGGCTTGCCTAGTTCCACGATAGGCGCCATCACGACAGATTAGGTTTTTGGGTCGTGATAATTATATCATTTATGTTTGGGCTAATTTTCATGATCATTGAGAGCCGGAGAGAATGAAGAAGTTGATGACTGAGTGAGGTCGAGGGCCTGATTGTGATGATAATTATGGGATCGGGCTACACACTTTAACATGTTGCACTTATTTATGCTATCATTGGCTTGTTATAGCGCTTGGGCTGAAGGAGCCCCTCCGGAGTCTATATACACCCAGTGAGCGCAAGTACTTACTGAGTGCGAGTGCCGAGCGATTGAGAGGAATGAGAGACTGTGAGGAATGAGTGACTGTGAGGACTGCTTGACTGCTGCTATAAGATTTTGCACTTGATTTCATTACTGTTGTACTTCAGCTGGCATATATCATTGTCATGAAATTTCCGAGAGAGATTATATCCTGTTTCAGCTAAACTTGACATGAATTAACTGTTTTGGCCTTAATTGTTGAATTTTAAAGTATGCCTATCTTTCTATGTTGTAATTTATGTAATTGAACTATATCCGTGAAGCTCATGAATACTTTCAGTCCACTATTCAGTCTTGTTACTTACTGAGTTGGTTGTTCTCGGAGATAGCAAGGTAGCTGCTTGGAGATCCAGGTATTTCTAGACACAGTGGGTATTGATTTCTCTGTGCAACTTGATCATTTGGAGATTTGAAGGTAGCTGTCTGGCATTTCGTAGACCTTGACTCTCCTTACCTATATTTCTGCTTTTTGTATTTAGTTTTAGTTTTTCATAAATAATATTCTCAGACTTTTATTGTATAGATGCTCATGTACTTAGTGACACCCTGGTTTAGGGAACTTCCATGTTGACTTTTGATTTTATCTAGTTTATGATTGCTTTAATTATTTAAACTGTTTAGCTCATTTCATTTAAAAGTTTTAGAATATTTTAAAATGTCGGCTTGCCTAGTACTACGTTAGGCGCCATCATAACATGATAGTTTTGGGTCTTGATAAGTTGGTATCAGAGCCTATGTTACATAGGACTCACGAGTCATAAGCAGGTTTAGTAGAGTCTTGCGGATCGGTACAGAGACATCTGTACATATCTTAGAGAGGCACCGAACCCTTAGGAAACTTCACATTTATGTATTCTTGTCATGAAGATTTATTGATTCTGGCAACTAAACTTCTGTATTCTATTCTCTCACAGATGGTGAGGACACGTACTACCGGTCAGGATGGACAAACACCAGTACCACCCGCTAGGGCCATGAGAGGCCGAGGTCGTAGTAGGGGCAGAGGTGCAGCTCGTACAACAGCTAGAGCAGCGCCTACAGATCCACCAGTTGCTCCAGCTCTGGAGCAGGTTCCAGATGTGGTTGAGCCAGTGGGGCCAACTCAGGAACTAGTTGTTCCCATTGTGATTCCAGGCCTCCAGGAGGCCTTGGCTCAGAGTTTGATAGTGTGCACCAGCCATGCTCAAGCGGTCTCTGTTCCGGCCACAGCAACCACTTCTCAGGCGGAGGAAGGTAGTTAGACTCCCGCCTCCCATACTCCAGAGCAGGTGATGCAGGGACTCCATACACCGGAGGAGACTTGAAAGATTTGGGAGGCTTCAGCCTCCATCATTTAGCAGGGCTGAAGCAGAGGATGCTCAGGGCTTCTTGGATAAATGCTAGCGGATTCTTCACACGACGGGTATTATGGAGACTAGTGGGGTCTCGTTCACTACTTTTCAGTTTACTGGGGCTGCCTTCAGATGGTGGGAGGCTTATGAGAGGCACAGACCAGTCGGTGCAGCACCACTTACATGGAAGGAGTTCTCCATCCTCTTCTTGGAGAAGTTCTTACAACATTTTAGCAGGGAGGAACACAGAGAGTTTGAGCAGCTATGTTAGGAGGGCATGTCTGTGACGTAGTACGAGATGAGGTTTTCAGAGTTAGATCGTCACACAGTTTGGTTGGTCCCCACTGATAGGTAGAGGATTAGGAGGTTCATTGATGGCCTCACATATTAGTTGCGGTTGCTTATGACTAGGGAGAGGTTATCTGGTGCTACTTTGGACGAGGTGCTCGATATTGTTTTGCAGATAGAGATGGTCCGCAATTAGTAGGCGGTGAGTGAGAGGCCAAAAGGCATCATGGATCAGGTGGATTCAACGGTTTTTCTTCTGGGGGTAAGTTTTACCACAATAGGGGACGTCCTTATAGGCACGCCCAGATAGCTCGTCCAGTTCACCGTGGTGATTTATACAACCATGGTTCATATAATACTCATCAGGGATAGTCATCTCTCAGTGCCCTTCCAGCCCATAGTTCGTCCTGTGTTCCTTTAGTTCAGGGTTCATCTGCATCGGGTGCTTCTAGTGGGTATTCTGGTTCTCGGGGCCCGATTCAGTACCCACCACCACTTCTAGGGAGATGCTTCGAGTGCGGGGAGTTTGGGCATATGTGGAGACAGTGTCCTCGTCACCTTGGAGGTCCAGTGTAGCAGAGGATTTAGGCTGCGACTTCCACACCAGTTACTTCACTACCTGCCCAGCCAGCTAGGATGGGGCTCAGTTAGCTAGGGGTCACCTAAGAGGGGAAGGCTGATTAGGTTGCGGTCAGGCCCAATTCTATGTTATTCATTCCAGGCCATATGCTGTTTCTTCACATGTAGTGATCACAGGTATTGTCTCTGTATGCCACAAGGATGCTTCTGTATTATTTGTCCCTAGTTCCACTTCTTTATATGTATCATCGTATTTCGCTCATTATATGGATCTGCCCTGTGTGTCCTTAGTTTCATCTGTTATGTATCTACGCTAGTGGGTGATACTATTATTGTAGACAGTGTATATCTATCGTATGTAGTGACTATTGGGGGGATTGGAGACTAGAGTTGATCTCTTATTTCTTAGTATGGTTGATTTCGACGTGATCTTGGGTATGGATTGGTTGTCTCCATGTCATGATATTCTGGATTATCACGCTAAGACCGTGACGTTGGCGATGCCGGGGTTGCCAAGGATTGAGTGGAGAGTTTCTCTAGACTATGTTCCTAGTAGAGTGATTTTATATTTGAAGGCCTAACAGATTGTTGGGAAGGGTTATTTATCTTATTTGGCCTTTGTGAGGGATGTTGGTGCTGATACTTCTACTATTGATTCTATTCCGGTGGTGCGAGATATTTCGGATTTGTTTCCTGCAGACTTGCCAGGCATGTCGGGCATGCTGCCCGACAAGGATATTGACTTTGGTATTGACTTGGTGCCAGGCACTCAGCCCATTTCTATTCCAACATATCGTATGGCACTAGCTGAGTTGAAAGAATTGAAGGAGAAGCTTCATGAACTTCTTGATAAGGGTGTTTTTAGGCCTAGTGTGTCGCCTTAGGGTGCACCAGTTCTGTTTGTGAAAAAGAAGGATGGTACTATGCGGATGTGCATCGATTATAGGCAGTTGAACAAAGTTATATTGAAGAACAAGTATCCTTTGCTGCGCATTGATGATTTATTTGACTAGCTTCAGGGAGCGAGGGTGTTTCCTAAGATCGATTTGAGGTCTCGGTATAACTAGTTGAAGATTCGGGACTCGAATATTCTAAAGACAACATTCAGGACTCGTTATGGTCATTTTGTGTTCCTTGTGATGTCTTTTGGGCTGACCAACGCCCCAACAACATTCATGCATCTGATGAACAATGTATTTCAGCCTTATCTCGACTTGTTTGTCGAAGTATTAATTGATGATATCTTGGTGTACTCTCGTAGCTAGGAGGAGCATGCCCAACATTTGAGGATTGTGTTGCAACAATTGAGGGAAGAGAAACTTTATGCCAACTTCTCCAAATGTGAGTTTTGGCTTAGTTTAGTGGCGTTCTTGGGGCATGTGGTGTCCAATGAGGGGATTCAAGTGGATCCAAAGAAGATAGAGACGGTTTAGAGTTGGCCCAAACTATCCTCAGCTATGGAGATTCGAAACATTTTCAGCTTGGCCGGTTATTATCGTCGCTTCATGGAGGATTTCTCGTCTATTACATCGCCTTTGACCAAATTGACCCAGAAGGGTGCTACTTTCAGATGGTCATATGAGTGTGAGGAGAGCTTTAAGAAGCTTAGACTGCTTTTGCCACAACTCCAGTTCTAGTTCTACCTTCATCTTCTGGTTCTTATACAATGTATTATGATGCATCTCGGATTGGTATTGGGTGCGTATTGATGTAGGGAGGTGGAGTGATTGCTTATGCTTCGCATCAGTTTAAGACCCATAAGAAGAACTACCCTATTCATAGTTTGGAGTTGGCTATTATTGTTCATGCATTGAAGATTTGGAGGCATTATCTTTACGGTGTGTCTTGTGAGGTTTGTACGGATCATCGACGCCTCCAACACTTGTTCAAACAAAAGGATCTAAATTTGAGGCAGCGGAGAAGGTTGGAGCTGCTAAAGGATTATGATATCACTATTCTGTATCATCCCGGGAAGGCCAATGTGGTGGCCGATGCCTTGAGTAGAAAGGCGGTGAGTATGAGTATCCTTGCATTCATTCCTGTTGGTGAGAGACATATTGTAGTTGATGTTCAGGCCTTGGCCAACTAATTTATGAGATTAGATGTTTCGGAGCCTACTCCGGTTCTAGTTTGTGTGGTTACTCGGTCTTCCTTATATGATCACATAATAAAGAGAACTATGATGATCCTCATTAGCTTGTCCTTAAGGACACGGTCTAGCATCGTTATTCCATGGATGTTACTATTAGGGATGATGGGGTGTTGAGGATGCAGGGTAATATTTGTGTGCCCAATGTAGATGGGCTACGTGAGTTAATTCTTGATGTGGCCCAAAGCTTGCGGTATTCCATTCATTCGGGTCCCGCAAAGGTGTACTAGGAGTTGAGGCAGCACTATTGGTGGAGAAGGATGAAGAAAGATATAGTGGGGTTTGTAGCTCGGTGCCTTAACTGTCAGTAGGTGTTGTATGAGTATAAGAGACCGGGTGGATTGCTTCAGAGGCTAGAGATTCTAGAGTGGAAATGAGAGCGAATCACCATGGATTCGGTAGTTGGGCTCCCACGGACTTCGAGGAAATTCGATGCTATTTGGGTGATTGTGGATCGGTTGACCAAGTCCGCACACTTCATACCAATTGGGACTACTTATTCTTTAGAGTGGTTGGCTGAGATTTCCATCTGCGAGATTGTTCTTCTTCATGGTGTACCGATGTCCATTATTTCAGATCGGGGCACACAGTTTACATTGTAGTTTTGGAGAGCCGTGCAGCGAGAGTTGGCACCCAAGTTGAGTTGAGTACATAATTTCACCCTCTAACGGACGGACAGTCCGAGCGCACTATTCAGATATTGAAGGACATGCTACGTGATTGTGTCCTTGATTTAGGGGGTTCATGGGATCAGTTTCTGCCGCTCGCGTACTTTTCCTACAACAATAGCTACCAGTTAAGCATTCAGATGGCTCCGCATGAGGTTTTTATGGGAGATAATGTCGATCTCTGGTGGGTTTATTTGAGCCTGGTGAGGCTAGGCTATTGGGTACTGACTTGGTTCTGGATGCTTTGGACAAAGTTAAATTGATTCTGGATCGGCTTCACACGGTGCAGTCTAGAAAGAAGAGTTATACCGATAGGAAGGTTCGTGATGTTGCTTTCATTGTTGGGGAAAAGGTACTACTCAAGGTTTCACCATGTTATGAGGATCGGGAAGAAGGCCAAGTTGAGCCCTCGGTTTATTGGGATGTTTGAGGTGCTTTAGAGAACTGGAGAGGTGGCTTACAAGCTTTCCTTGCCACCAAGTTTATTGAGTGTGCATCCAGTTTTCATGTTTCTATGCTCCGTAAGTATTTCGGCGATCCATCTCATGTTTTTCATTTCAGCACGGTTCAGTTGGATGATGATTTGACTTATGATGTAGAGCCGGTGGCCATTTTGGATTGGCAAGTTCAAAGTTAATGTCAAAGAACATATCTTTAGTGAAGGTGCAGGGGAGAGGTCAGCCAATTGAGGAGGCTACTTGGTAGACCAATAGGGAGAGGCAAAGAAAATATCCACACCTATTTGAGACTCCAAGTACGTTTCTAGACCCGTTTGAGGACGAACGTTTGTTTAAGAGGGGGAGGATGTAATGACCCGGCCGGTCGTTTTGAGAGTTGTAGTCCTGTTCCCCCATTTACTGATCATTTTGTGCTTTATAGATATTATGTGACTTGTCGGGGTAGTCGGTTCGGGTCCGGAGAGATTTCAGAATGAAATTAGACACTTAGTTTCAAAGTTGGAAGTTAAGTTGAAAAGGTTAACTAGATGTGGACTTATCAGTAAACGACTCCGGAATGGAGTTTTGATGATTCCATTAGCTCTGTTGGGTGATTTTGGACTTAAGAGCATGTCCGAATTGTGATTTGAAGGTCTATAGTTGAATTAGTCTTGCAAAGGCAAAAGTTGGATTTGACCGAGAGTGGACTTTGTGGTTACTAGGCTCAGATTGGAGTTTCGGGAGTTGGAGTAGGTCCGTGGTGTCATTTGTGACTTGTGTGCAAAATTTGAGGTCAATCGGACGTGATTTGATAGGTTTCATCATCGTTTGTAAAAGTCTGAATTCCTTAGTTTTCTTTAGGCTAGAATTGGGGTGCGATTCGTGTCTTTGATGTTGTTTGAGGTGATTTGAGGACTTGACTATGTTCGTATCATGTTTTAGGACTTGTTGGTATATTTGGTTGAGGTCCTGGGGGCCTCGCGTTGATTTCGTATGGTTAACGGATCGAAAATGAGACTTAGTGCATTGCCGAAGCTCAGGGTCTGCTGGTGTAATCGCACATGCGGAGCTTTGATCGCAGGTGCGAGCTGCGTTGCGCATATGCGATTTTGGAGGGGAGTGTGCAGTGGTCACAGGTGCAAGGGAATTATCGTACATGCGTGGCCTCAGATGCAGTAGTGGGAACGCAAAAATGGAAATGGAGATGTGAGCTGGGTCCGCTGAAGCGACTTGGTGGCTTGCAGAAGCGAGTCCGCATGAGCAGAATCATGGGCCGCATAAGCGGGATTGTGGTCACTTCCGCGACACCGCAGAAGCGGGTAAGTGGTCGTAGGTGCAAGGAGGACTGGGTAGTGTATTAAAAATGAGGGTTCCGTGTTTTTGACCATTTTAAACATTTCAAGCTCGGGATTGGGCGAATTATAGAGGATTTTCGAGGGGTTTCTTGAGGTAAGTCCCTTGTGCTCATTTTTAATCAATATTCTTGTTTCCCCATTGAATTTTTCACCTACTTTGTGTGTATTTAAGGTGGAATTTGGGAGTTTGAGACTAGGAATTTGGAGAGTTGAATTTGCAAATTTGGGGGACGATTTGATGTCGGATTTTGGTAAATTTGGTATTGTTGGACTCGCAGTTGAATGGGCTTTCGGGTTTTGTGGCTTTTATTGAATAACGAGACGTGAGACCAGGGTCGACCTTTGAGCTGATTTTTGACTCTTGATTAATAACTTAGTATTTTCTTATGGAATTGATTTCTTTAGCCCGTGTTGATTGTATCGAACTTTTTGTGGCTAGATTCGAGGCATTTGGAGGTCGATTGACGAGGCAAGAGCGTGTTGGAGTAGGGACTTGCACGGTCGATTCCGAGAGACTGGAGAGGTTGATGACTGAGTGAGGCCGACGGCCTGATTGTGAGGATAATTATGGGATCCGGCTGCACGCCGTAACATGTTGCACTGATTTATGCTATGATTGGCTTGTTATAGCGCTTGGGATGAAAGAGCCCCTCCAGAGTCTGTACACGCCCTCCGTGAGTGCAGGTACTTACTGAGTGCGAGTGCCGAGCGATTGAGAGGAATGAGAGACTGTGAGGAATGAGTGACTAGGAGGACTGAGTGACTGCTGGTTTTAGATTTTGCACTTGATTTCATTACTGTTGTACTTCAGCTGGCATATATCCTTTTTATGAAATTATTTAGAGATATTATATCCCGTTTGAGCTGAACTTGACATGAATTAGCTGTTTTGGCCTTAATTGTCGAATTTGAAAGTACGCTTATCTTTCTATGTTGTAATTTCTGCAATTGAACTATATCCATGAAGCTTGTCACTACTTTCAGTCCACTATTTAGTCTTATTACTTACTGAGTTGGTTGTACTCACGCTACACCCTATACTTTGTGTGCCGATCCTGGTATTTTTCGACACAGTGGGTGTTGATTTCTCTGCGCACCTTGATCATTTGGAGATTTTAAGGTAGCTGCCCGGCGTTTCGCAGACCTTGACTCCCCTTCCCTATTTTTCAGCTTTATGTATTTAGTTTCAGTGTTTTATAGATAATATTCTCATACATGTATTGTATAGACGCTCATGTACTCAGTGACACCCTGATTTTGGAAACTTCCGCATTGAGTTTTGATTTTATCCATGTTATGAGAGCTTTAATTATTTAAACTGTTTAGCTCATTTTCATTTAAAAATTTTAAAATATTTTGAAATGTCGGCTTGCCTAGTACTATGTTAGGTGTCATCACGACAGGTTAATTTTGGGTCGTGACAGTTATATGAAATATCAACAACTTTCAGTTTATAGCAATGGTATAAACATGTTGGATATTCTCCCCGTCAGTTAATGCCTACCAGTTCAATCTGTGTGAGGCTGTTCATATATATCAGTGGCGGACCCAGAATTTTGTGTAAGCGGGTTCAATCTTAGAAGTATATAAATTTAGTAGTAAAATAATAGTGATCAATTGGGTTCAAATAAAATATTTATGCAAAATTTACACAACTTTAATCCTAATTTATATATATACACCATATTAATTTTTTGCAATTCAATTGAACCCGCTATCCGCTACTTGGGTCCGCCACTGATATATACCACAAATGAATGATCATGGGACCCGAATTATTTATTTGTAATACCCTTCTATAGTTATAACCATAAGCATTCAAGTTGTCCATCGAAAAATAGTCCTATTTGCATCTACACGTTGAAAAATAGGAGAGTGATATTTCACGTTACCTTCACCTTTTGAGAAGGGTAGAAAGGTGGGCAACTATCTATTAACCTGATTTCTTTAGTATAAGAAAAATGTTACTTATCCCGTTTTAATTTAGATGAGGTAGTTTTGACTCAACACGAAGTATAAGAGAAAGAGAGAGACTTTTGAAACTTATGGTCTTAAAATCCAAAATTTTGTGGGGCCATGACATTTATGCGGTTATAAAAGCTTTTTATTAAGGGTAAAATGTGTAAAAATGAGAAGTTTAAAGTTGAATTATTTCCAATTATAAAAATGTGTCATTCGTTTTTGAACGGACTAACAAGAAAAGTGTGTCATCTAAATTGAGATTAACGGAGTACCTTCTTTTTTTGATATACTATGTATTAAAGTGCAATGGGCCATCTATTAAATGAACTAATGATTTACAATTCATATTGGTAGCTGGACTTGGTAATTAAAGGAGTTAGCTTTACAAGTGATAACTTGCTCTGTTGGTAAAGCACCTCCACACACGACCGTTAGGTCCTGGATTCGAGTCACGCCGGAGGAGAAGTGTGGAAATACTATAGATACTCCTAAATTGGAAGGGATTTAAAAAATAACTTGCCAATGATTCTGGCTTGATAGTCTCTCACACTAATTTATTTCTTATGCCATTTATTAGGAGTCTGGAACCAAAGTATTGTGACTCAAAGCATAAGAATATGTGAAAAAATTAACTAATGACCAATTTATAAATAACGCATGGGTTGAATGCGCTATACCTCAACGACACGTTTGTCCGTTAAGGTGTTGCATGTGCTATATTTAAATTTGATTGACCCACAATAATTGGTGGATATAGCACACACATTTATTGTGCTACATATATAGCGCTTAGAATGAATGTGCTATACCCTCAATTATTGTACCCCGCATTGGTTTTTTGCTTATTAAGAAGTTTCATTGTTATGTTAAAAATCCATTCAGGATAGGTCAGTCTTTTGCATCCTTTTTATTTTCTTTTACTCATTTCGAAATATTTGTTTACTTAATGTTTTCTGCATTTCGTCATAATGCTCGAAGATTGAAAAATTAGGGTTGCATTATATTGGAGGGGGGAGGAATAATACGGTTATCGTGGAGAATAACTCAGTACGCTGTATTTGGACCGATCCTAGATTTGGAGCATGCTTTTATGCAGAGGTGGCTCAATAAAATTGGTGATCAAATGCCAAACTCTTAATAAATAGAAGACCTTAAATTTATTTATTTTAGTTCTTTTTGAGAAAAAAAATGGTTTTTTTCTTGAGTTTCATTATCATCTTATTCAACTAAAATTGAACTTGTTCATATGTAGAACACTCTCCCATATTGTTTGTTATTTTTTTTGTTGTTTGTTATAAAATTATTAAGAGCACCATTTTGAGACAGTGTTAAAAGGGGGTGTTAGAACAACCAAAGTTGATAGCTTAATAATTGAAAATAAAAAGCCATAAATATATACCTGAGGGAATTTACTACTTCGATATGCTTACTTATTGCTTGAAACCTGAGGAAGAATGAAAAAAAGAATATGCTAACTCAAATTATTCGATGCTCATATTATTTGACAGAATATGTAGATGCATATGAAGAAGGAAACAAAAGAGTATAAGCGCAAATAGCTAGGAAGATACGTGACTTAGAAATGTGGCTTACAAACAAATAATACATCTCTTGCACGTTAGGGCTCATTATGCTTGTAAATTTCCTAACTAATTTGGGCTAAGAACAAAGCTTATAGTGGTAAAGTTGTGTACGGGTGAAATCGGGGGCAAATTTTTCCCCGATTCCCTGATAAAGTAACAAAGGAGAAGCGCGACTCGAAGTGAGTATAATCAAGGCCCAGGAGCCCCTCGTATCGAAACGCAGCAGGAACGAACAATGTATCCGAGATCGGACACGGTGGAATGGCAGACTCGGGCCAAGTATAGCTTCTGGACCTCAGGGGGACGCAATGAACGGTTACGCATGACGAGAAGGGGGCTGTAATATTCACCCTCAATCGGATATTACGGCGCGAATCCCGTTCAGTATCAACTGTAGATCAACATTTATCGGAAAAAAAGATTTTTACCTCTTTTAGACTTGTACTATGATTGTAATTCCCCTACTATATAAAGGGGAATGTTTTCTTTATTCTAACATACTATTACACGTAAATCAAAGTAATAAAAGTTTACTTTTGTCTTCTAGCTATTGTTAAAAGCATTACTCATTTATTCTTTTCTTCATTCGCGACCGAGCTTGTACCGATGGTCCATTTGAGGACGAATTCCACTATTTAGTCTAAGATCACGCTTGGTCACTATATTGCGATTAGTTTGATCATTTATTTTTTCTTTAACTCGTTTACGTGTTGTTCTTAATCATTCGTATTGAATTAAACTACGTATCTTTTAAATCACATATAAATTTAATTGTTACTCATTTTAGGGGTAAACAGTTTGGCGCCCACTGTGGGGCTAAGGATAATAGTTGTGATTTGATACGAATCTCCATAACACACCCTATTTTACTCTTATTCTTTGAAATTGTAATTTCAGGTTAGCCTAAGGATGTCAAACTCTCAGTCTGCACACTTGAATATTGATGCAGAGTCAGGCCATCACGACGAGAATAATATGTGGTGCCTAGTAATGATGTGCCACCTGCCGATCCCAATAGTGTCCCAGTTGCCAACCTAGTCGATGCTAACTTGCAGTTGGCTATCAACATCAATTTTCCAACTGATCCCGAAAATAATTTGGGGGGACCCCGGCCAGCGGTTCGAGAAGTGCCCAAAGGTGAAGGTAATAGGGTAAGCCTATGACTGATTTTCGAAATATTGCAGGCTCAACAAGCAGCAATAACATAGATGCAGAACCAAAGCCACGCCCCTCACATGGTCGAGCCCGAACAATTTCGGGAACATACTCGGAGAGATGAAAAAGTTGCCATGGAACCAGGTGAAGTCAGACCCGGAGAAACTTCTGAGATGATGAAGATGCTCGAAGCATTAACAAAACAGGTGGCGTCAGGTGAGAAAAAGATTGATGTCAATGACAAGATTGTAGAAACATACAACTCCAGGGTCGATCAGATCCCGGGAGCACTTCCGATATTGAAGGGGTCGGACTCCAAAAAGTTTATTTAAAAGCCCTTCCCCCTAAGCGCAGCACCGAAGCCGATCCCAAAGAGGTTTAGAATGCCCAACATTCCCAAGTACAATGGGACCTCAGATCCAAATGAGCATGTAACCTCCTATACATGCGCGATCAAAGTGAACAACTTGGAAAATAACGAAATCGAGTCGGTGTTGCCAAAAATGTTTGGGGAAACATTGTTCAACAAGGAAATGATATAGTATCACAACTTGCATTCTATTGACTCGTTTTCTATGATCGCAAATGCTTTCATGAAGGTCCATGCCGGAGCCATCAAGGTCGAGACCAGAAAGTCAGATATTTTCAAGGTCAAACAGAGGGATAATGAGATTTCAGATGGAATGAATGGATCTGCCACCAGTTACGGATAATTGGGCCGTTCACCCATTCACTCAAGGTCTTAAACCTCGAAGTTCCGCAACCTCTCAATAGCTAAAACCAAATTTTGTGGAGTACCCAACGGTGACCTAGACAATGGGACCACATATCCAAATGAGCATGTAACCTCCTATACATGCGCGATCAAAAGGGAAAAACTTGGAAAATGACGAAATCGAGTCGGTGTTGCCAAAAATGATTGGGGAAACATTGTTCAATAGGGCAATGATATAGTATCACAACTTGCATTCTATTGACTCGTTTTCTATGATCGCAAATGCTTTCGTGAAGGCCCATGCCGGAGCCATCAAGGTCGAGACCAAAAAGCCGGATCTTTTCAAGGTCAAACAGAGGGATAACGAGATGCTCAGGGAGTTTGTGTCGAGATTTCAGATGGAACGAATAGATCTACCACCAGTTGCGGATGATTGGGCCGTTCACCCATTCACTCAAGGTCTTAAACCTCGAAGTTCCATAACCTCTAAATAGCTAAAATCAAATTTGGTGGAGTACACAATGGTGACCTAGACCGATGTCCACAACATATACCAGTCGAAGATCACGATCGAAGAAGACCAACTTGGGCCCCTAATGGATATATATACCCCATTAGAACCGATAACAAGTCTAAGAGAGCCATTGATCAGGAGCCAAGGCCGGTCCGAGATCAGTATCAGTCATACAGTGCAGATCGAAGGGGGAACAGATCCGGGCATCACCCAACAAGGAAAGAGAAGAGAAGTGATCAAGGACCGAGCGACAAGGGCCTGATGAGAAAGAGTGGGTGTGACAGGTCGCTCAGGAGGAAGGAAGCGCCAAGATTATCGGTGTACAATTTCAACGTGGACACTGCAAGCATAGTCTCCGCCATAAGGCGCATAAAAGAGACCAAATGGCCCCGACCTTTGCAATCCGACCCTGCTTAGAGAGATCTTAGTTTGATGTGTAAGTACCACGGTACTCACGGTCATCATATCGAAGACTGCCGACAGTTAAGAGAAAAAGTTGCTCGATTGTTCAACGATGGGCACCTTTGAGAATTACTAAGCGAGTGAGCCAAGAACAACTTCAGAAATAGGGACGCCAACAAACAGGTCGATCTAGAGAAGTCTCAACACATAATCAACATAATCATTGGGGGAGTCGATGTCCCCCCAAGGGCCAATGATAAATCGCACTACAGTGTCAATTACGAGGGAAAACGCACCCTGGGTTACCTCTTAGAAGGAACTATCTCGTTCAGTGACGAGGATACCGAGGGCATCGTACAACCACACAGTGATGCATTGGTAAAATCTGTACTTATCAATAAATCTCGGATTAAGTGTGTGTTGATTGATATAGGCAGCTCGGCCAATATCATCATATCGAGGGCCCTAAAGCAACTGGGGTTACAAGATCAAATCGTAGCGGCGATCCGGGTATTAAATGGATTCAACATGGCGTGATCGAAGGGGACATGAGGTACAATGCTTTGTTCAGAAGGCCATGGGTCCAGAACATGAGGGCGGTGCCTTCGACCTTATACCAGGCGCTGAAATTTCCCATATCAGGATTAGTCAAAACGGTGTACGGAGAACAACCGTCCGCAAAGGAACTATTCGCTGTTGATGAAGTGATCCCGGTGCCCGTGATTTTAAAGGTCACGGAATCGACCAAAAAAGGTAACTAAATATCAATCAATTACACCTGCCTCGGCCAGGCCTGATGAATAGAAGTAGCATGTACCGGATGATGAGGACGATTACAGTGTCTCGAGATTATTCATAGCACTCGATTACACTGATGCCACCAAATCAACGATCGAGAAGTTGATTCAAGTAAAATTGATTGAGCACCCACCGGATCGAAAGGTCTACCTGGGCACGAGGTTAACCCCCGAGCTCACGAAAAAACTTATTGATTTTCTTAAAACTAATGCAGATTGTTTTGCCTAGTTCTATCCAGACATGACAGGGTTCCTACTGGAGGTAACCACTCACAAGTTGAGTTTGCATCTGATGTCTCATCCAGTTAAGAAGAAGAGAAGGCCACAGTCCGAGACCAAACACCCGTTCAAGAAGGACTAGGTATCCAAACTTCTAAAAATAGGTTTCGTCCGAGAAGTTAATTACCCAGATTGGTTAGCTAAAGTAGTGGTAGTACCTACAAAGGAAAAACACCGAGGATGTGTGTAGATTATAAGGATCTAAACAATGCATGTCCTAAGGATGCTCTCCCTTTGCCTAACATCGATCGAATGATAGACGCAATGGCCAGACACGAGATAATTAGTTTTCTCGATGCCTACTCTGGGTACAATTAAACTCGGATGGACCTAGACGATCAAGAAAAGACTTCTTTCATCACTAAGTTTGGCACCTACTGCTATAACGTAATGTCGTTTGGATTAAAAAATGCTGGTGCCTTATACCAATGCCTAGAAAATCGGATGTTCGAAGAACAAATAGGAAAATCAATGAAATTTTATATTGATGATATGTTGATCAAGTACCTACGAGTTGAGGACCATTTGAAACATTTGCAGGAAACCATTGATGTATTAAGAAAGTACAACATGAAGTTAACCTAGAGAAGTCTGCATTTCGGGTCAGCTCGGGCTAGTGTCTCGGATTCATGGTATCTAATCGAGGGATAGAGATCAACATTGACAAAATAAAGGCCATAGAAGATATCACCGTAGTCGACAACGTCAAGGAAGTTCAAAGGCTGATCGGGCGGATAACCACATTGGGTTGGTTCATCTCGAGATCATAGGACAAGAGTCATCGATTCTTCTCACTTTGAAAAAGAAGAACATTTTTTCTCGGACTCTGGAATGCCAACAAGCTTTGGAAGAACTCAAGCAATACCTATCGATCCCCCCTTTGTTTCACACTCCGAAGGCAGGTGATCAACTGTACCTCGGGGACGAAGTGATCGAAGTCAGATGTGACTCTCTCCTTGTTGTAAATCAAGTCAACGTAATAGTCGAAGTAAAAGAGGAATGGATGCGGAGGTACTTGGACAAATTGCAAGTGACCCTACACCAATTCACAGACTGGACTTTGCAACACGTACCTCGGGATCAAAATACTGAGGCCGATGCACTAGCTAACTTGGGGTCGTCTCTCAACTCTGATGAATTCGACTCGGGGGGCAGTGGTACAACTGATGAAATCGGTGGTAGGAAGGTCACGCCAAAGTAAAATCGACAAGTTTGACTTTGGATTGGAGAAACAAATACATAGATTAGCTGAAGACATGAAAAATCGCCATCAGATCCTAAAGCATCTAAAGTACTCCGCACCAAAACTGTTAGGTTTAGCTTAGTTGAAGGGAAGATGTTTAGAAGATCCTTCTTCGATCCACTGTCTAGGTGACTAGTTCTCGGAGATACCTAATACGCCATGAGAGTGCTCTACGAGGGCACTTGTGGGAACCACTAATGGGAAGAATCCCTGGTTCGTAAGCTAATCAGATCCGGTTACTACTGGAATGAAATGGATAAGGATGCGAAAGACTTTGTACGGAAAAGAAACGATGTTATAGACACGCCCCGAAGATTCATCAACCGTGAGAGATGCTTCACTCGATCCTATCGCCATGGCCATTTATGAAATAGGGGATAGATATCGTCGGTCCCCTACCATGGGCGCCTGGTAAGGCCCAATATATACTACTCATGACCGATTATTTTTTCAAATAAGTCAAGCCTTAGGCGTTCGAGAAGGTCCGGGAGAAAGAAGTCATCGACATCATCTAGGATTACATAATATGTCAATTTGGGATACCGGCCGAGATCGTATGCGATAATAAAAAACAATTTGTCGGCAGCAAGGTAAATAAGTTTTTCGAAGACCACAAAATCAACAAAAAATTATGCCCTCTAGTCGAATATAGTATAGAAAATATCGTATCCACATGGATTGGATTTAAATAGTGTTTTCGTAGCTTCTAGTTTTAACTTCTATCCAAGATGATCAACAATTTAGAGTTGTCTGATTTAAAACTAAAATTTACTAAAAGTCTAAACTATTGGCTAATGACAATCGCAACAAGAGTAAGCAAGAAGATATCAAAGGGAGAAAATAGGGGTTGATTGGATAGGTGTAAGATGCTTGTTTGGGAATTAACTCTAGTTACTTCACTTCTTTGGTTCAAGTGAGTCTCTCGAATTCACTCTATTATGTTCAAGCATTCAGTAGAAACTCCTCTTCCGATTAAGTCTCAACCTTACGATATGAATTAACTTAATCCTAGTGAAGATATGGAAGAATTCGTAGTGGATTGCTCCTTAGGAGAACCTCTTTCGATTATTCTCCTAACTAGGTCTAAACATTAATTCAACTAGCCTCTTTCGATTACTAACAAGAATCAATGATTTCAGCCAATAAGATAATGCAAAAAATATCACTAATTATGCCTCTTTCGATTACATAAACATGTGAATATATATGCAATAATAAAATACCCAAAATGATTCAATACATAAAAACTAGAGTTAATATCCACAAACAATTCTCAAAACACCAAATCCATCAATCCCTAAGAAAGAATTACTCCATGGATATGGAAAAATTTATCACAATTAAGTTTAAGTCAAAGGAAAACATAAAACATCCAAACCCTTATCTTGAGTGAGGATGAATGGTGAAATCCTTGTGCTCTTGCTTCTCCCTTTTCTCTTTAGCTTCCTTAGGTCTAAATTATGTCAAAAGTCATCAAAATACTATTTTTCCATGTATATATACCAAGTAGGGTCGGGACCAAACAAATATACCTTCTCCTAATGCAAAAGAGGACACTTTTCTGGAGTTGGACGTGCACGGCCGCACACCTGGAAGTGTGCCCGTGCAGTTGGCCGTGCACTTTTCACACTTTTCTGCCCCATATGCACGATCAGTGTGCGGTTGTGAACTTGCCGCAAGCGTGTCACCCTGTTATGTTGGGAATTTGAAGACACGTAAAGCATGGAAGTTTTATCCCTTTTAATTAGCTTTCCAAAAATATATTGTGGAGCCCAAACGGCGTTCCGAGCAAAACGTTATGTGCAGTTTACTAGACACCGGGCAATATTCCTGCTCGATTCTTCGTTCGTTCTCACCTATAATCCGTTGATCCCCAAACACGATCCCTACTTAATTCCTTGGGCTTTTACTCAGACTTCAAAGCTCCAAATTACTTGAATTTATTCCATAACATCTACATAGCTCGGAATCACTCCTACAAGGCATAAAAGACACAATTAGTGCAAAACACTAGCGATTAAAGCTCAAACTCAACTAAAGTGCAGTAAATTGGAACGTAATAATCGACTAAAACATTAGATTATAGCCTACCCTCAACACTCCACACTTAACCCATTGCTCGTCCTCGAGCAATCAAACCACACTTTATATAGACACAACCTTACTAAGCAACTCTCCTAACTCATCACACCAAGAATATTTTAAATAGACTAAGCACAATAGTGTAACATCTTCACCTCAAGATTTGACTCACAAGTACCATGCATTATTCACAACCCGCTCACTTACTCTAACATAGAGGTCAACGGCATTACCTTTCCTTCATGAATCAAGTGCCCCCACTCAACAAAAGAGAGTAGTTTCACACACAATAAAAAATTAAGAACAATCATGAACTCAATATAGAAAGAATTCACTCACTCTCAGAAACAACATTCATATGACACAAAAGATGATCCATAGGCTTGCCTGTAGTGTACTACTCTACTAATTAAGCTCATTCAGTCAAGGATCAAGTAGGACTTTTATTGGTTGTAATGTAGGCTGTAGGACGGGTAGGATACATTTAGATATAAGAGTGACTACATCTCCCTAAGCACTTTAATACATACATTTGATTGTTGAAACCCCACACTTATGTCAAACCATACTCCACCTTAACATCAACATGCATTAACTCCCTATTATTTAAGCACAATTGCATCAAGAGTTACCACTTATCAATGAATCTCGTTCACAATAATACAACTATTTCTTTTTTTCTTTTCTTGTTCAATTCAAGTGGCTCTTACTTTTTCAAAAATAGTGCTCCTTTCTCCTTATTTCATTAGTTCCACTCAAAAGCCAAACCGACCAACCCACACTTTAACTTTTACAAAGTTCATAATAATTTTAAGTGCTCATGGGAAGTAAATGGTTTAAATAGACGGTCAATTCAAACAAAAGGGTAAGGCTTGTAATGTGGTTACCAAAGAAACATGATTATAGGCTCAAAGGGGTTAACTAAGATACATAACAATTAGGTGGGTAAAACATATAAATGGCGTAACAAAGAAATGCCTATATCACTTCCAAGACTGAATAAAACTACTATTTCACTTTGCAAACACACGGGACAAGTTTTAGACATCAAATGTAATGCACAGAATAACACAAAACCTCACACAAACATGGAACATAACTCACTCATGATTGGACTTATCTAGAGACTCTAGTCTAAGCAGTTAAGCAAAGTTAAGATCATACGATTTAAGGTACTTATGCAAGAGTCAAAAAACTGAGCCTAAGCGTCACAACTAAAGCACTTACTATTCTCAAGGCATAATAAAGTCAAGAGATATTGTTTCAATTCAAATCATAGTACAAGATTTCCTACTACTAATAAAATAAAAACTAACTACACCCGGTTCAAACAAAACCCTTAGAAAAGAAGCGCGGCACAAAGAAAAACCAAGGGGGAATTATTACACTAACTACAAAAGAAAAACTGTTTGTTTTTTCCATTCGACTTAATCCCTCAAGAAACCCGTCGAATGATATCCACCGTCGGGAAAAATCGATTTTTTTTAAATTTTATGTTTTTTTGTTCCAATTTTTTTCTCTATATCTACTACTAAAACTAACAAAAGAAAACTAAAACTAATATACATACATACATACAACATATTACCCACCCCATACTTTAAGTTGTGGCATGTCCCCATGACACACAATTAAAAAGCATAAGGTAAAGGAAACTTCCCTGAATTTTCTTCTTTTCCGAGAACTTATGAACTCCACCCCTAATTCTGAGTTCATTCCTCATTTTTTCATCTTGGGATTCTTTATGGAGCTCATTAATCCCAATTCTTCTGAGGATACCTTCAAGGCCCACTCTTTTCTTTCTTTCTTATCCTCATCTTGAGCGGTGAGTTTCTCGTTCAGGGTCATCCTTAACTTGTTTATGCATATTTTCACAAGATCAATCCATGTATCTTCCTGTAAATCCCCAAAAGTAAAATCCACATGATCAAGGTTAGAATAACAAAACAAGGATAAAAGGTCAAGTGAATATTCCACTGGTATGTCCAAGATCATTTGTTTCTCATTTTATTCTACTACATGTTGCAGATGTGGAAAGGTGGATGAGGGTTTGAACTCTTTTTCCGTTGCTTCACACTCAACCAAAACCTTATTTTTTATCATCTCGGTTGAATCAGAGTCATCTTGAACAGTGAAAAGCTCTCTCTGTGGATGCTCATCCTCTTGGGTAGGCTCATTCTCACATGGTATCTCCTCCATATATTCACCATCACAACGCAATGATCTTTCTGAAAGTGTACTTATTATTTGACTCACTTGCGTTATTAGGTTGTTAATGGCTTCATCATCTTGTGTACATATATCTACCGGCTTATTTATGAACTTATATACAAGCTCTTCCAAACTACCATTCCCCTTGAGGCAATTTTCTCACTTCGCTTCCATTCCAGTTATAATAAGGGTATTCATCCCAACCAGAGTCAAAATTATGCCCATATGAATCCTCTTACCTGTACAGACTAGAAACAGAGTGAGACTGTTCAAAATACGAACCATAAGAGGAATACATACCTGCTTGACAGTCAACCCATAGATGATTTCGACCGCATTTAAAACACCTAGCAGAACGCTGATAATATTCAGCTGCTAACTCTTCAACCATTTTCTTAGGCTGGTTGCACTCCATCTTCACAGTATTTAGAGTTCAATATCTACAGTATCTTCTCCTACTTTTTAGGTACTACAAAACAAATCTTGAAAAGAAGTTAACTAATAAAGAAAATAAAATAGAAAAGAAAAGAGAAAGGAAAAACTAAAACCTAATTCCTGAATTAGTACTACAAAATTATTTCAAACACTGTTGATTGCCAATCCCTAGCAACAGCGCCAAAATTTGACGAGCTAAAAACACAACAAAAAATTATGCTCGCTAGTTGAATATTGTATAGAAAATATCGTATCCACATGGATTGGATTTAAACAGTGTTTTCGTAGCTTCTAGTTTTAACTGCTATCCAAGATGATCAATAATTTAGAGTTTTGTGATTTAAAACTAAAATTTACTAAAAGTCTAAACTATTGGCTAAGGACAATCGCAACAAGAGTAAGCAAGAAGATATCAAAGGGATAAAATATGGGTTGATTGGATATGTGTAAGATGCTTGTTTGGGAATTAACTCTAGTTACTTCACTTCTTTGGTTCAAGTAAGTCTCTCGAATTCACTCTATTATGTTCAAACATTCAGTAGAAACTCCTCTTTCGATTAAGTCTGAACCTTACGATATGAATTAAGTTAAGCTTGGTGAAGATATGCAAGAATTCGTAGTGGATTGATCCTTAGGAGAACCTCTTTCGATTATCCTCCTAACTAGGTCTAAACATTAATTCAACTAGCCTCTTTCGATTACTAACAAGAATCAATGATTTCAACCAATAAGATAATGCAAAATATCACTAATTATGCCTCTTTTGATTACATAAATATGTGAATATATATGCAATAATAAATTACCCAAAATGATTCAATACATAAAAACTAGAGTTAATATCCACAAACAATTCTCAAAACACCAAATCCATCAATCCCTAAGGAAGAATTACTCCATGGATTTGGAGAAATTCATCACAATTAAGTTTAAGTAAAAACAAAACATAAAACATCCAAACCCTTATCTTGAGTGAGGATGAATGGTGAAATCCTTGTGCTCTTGCTTCTCCCTTTTCTCTTTAGCTTCCTTAGGTCTAAATTATGTCAAAAGTCATCAAAATACTATTTTTCCATGTATATATACCAAGTAGGGTCGGGACCAAACAAATATACCTTCTGCTACGCAAAAGAGGACATTTTTCTGGAGTTGGACGTGCGCGGCCGCGCACCTGAAAGTGTGCCCGTGCCCTTGGCCGCGTACTTTTCACACTTTTCTGCCCCATATGCGCTGTCAGTATGCGGCCGCGAACTTACCGCAAGCGTGTCACCCTGCTATGTTGGTAATTGGAAGACACGTAAAGCATGGAAGTTTTAGCCCTTTGAATTTACTTTCCAAAAATATATTGTGGAGCGCCATTGGATTTTCCGAGCGAAAGGTTATATGCATTTTACTAGACACTGCGCAATATGCCTGCTCGATTCTTCGTTCGTTCTTAACTATCATCCGTTGATCCTCAAACAAGGTCCCGACTTAATTCCTTGGGCTTTTTCTCAGAATTCAAAGTTCCAAATTACTTGAATTCATTCCATAACATCTACATAGCTCGGAATCATTCCTACAAGGCATAAAACACACAATTAGTGCAAAAAAAATTACGATTAAAGCTCAAACTCAACTAAAGTGTAGTAAATTGGAATGTAATAATCGACTAAAACATGAGACTATAGCGTACAATCAATCACATAATATTTCAATTTGGGATACCGGCCGAGATCTAATGCGATAACAGAAAGTAATTTGTCGACAGCAAGGTAAGTAAGTTTTTCGAAGAACACAAAATCAAGAAGATATTATCAATGCCTTACCATCCAAGTAGGAACGGGCAAGCGGAATTGACAAACAAAGCTATACTCCAAAACATGAAAAAGAGATTGACTGATTCAAAAGGAAAGTGGAAGGAGATTCTTCCCGAAGTCTGTTGGGCATACCGTACAACTTCAAAGTCGAGTACCGAGGAAACCCCATTCTATCTAGTATATAGAGCAGAAGCCTTAATACCAGTCAAGGTGTGGTAACTGATCCTCAGGTTCCAGTATTCTACAGAAATATCAAACGGCGAAGCCATTTTACGAGCCTGGAATTATTGGACGAAATGCGAGAAGTCGCCCTGGTCCGGTTGGCCACCCATAAGCAACGATTAGGGAGGTACTACAACCGAAGAGCCAACCTTCAACATTTTCAACTTAGAAACTTGGTGTTGAGAAAACTAACGCTACACACCAGGAACCCAAATGATGGGAAACTAGGCCCGAATTGGGAAGGACCATATAGAGTTGCTGGAATAACCGGGAAATGCTCGTATAAACTTGAGTAGGAAAATGGTGTACAACTACTGAACAAATAGAACGTCGAACACTTAAAGCAATACTACTGCAAAGGTACAAGCTCAATTCCCTTTTTAATTTCATTATATTACGGACTAACTAATGCAGGTACTCGGCCAAAGGCAAATGAGACTATTAGGTCTGAAAGCACGTGTTGTACTCTTTTCCCCTTGAACCAGTTTTCCTGAAGTGGTTTTTTTGGAAAGGTTTCTAACAAGGCAATAGTAAAACGTGCTACCATAGTTTCGAGGGCCGGCCTTAAATCGGAGATGTTGAACATTTGCACCGAACCAACAGTATTTGAGCCCTCATAAGTTTGGCCTCAAATATGGGGGGGCATTATCTCTGGGTTTAGATCTTTAAATGGTGCAATCACTTGATATTAATAGCCAAGGCTTGGTAGATATGATCCATTATAAGGGTCAAACAAACCGTACCCATGTAGCCCACTCTAACCACGGCACAAGGCGTATGCGCTTCCGATTATGTAATCTATATACAAAATAATGAAATAAATCTTTTCTTTCTTTATACTTTATTACCATGCATTTCACTTCGTTGATGCTTCACAACATATCCTAAATCAGAAATCCCACGGGCTACTCCGACTCAAGGACTGTCCTCCGATATAAAATCGAATGCCCCGGGCTATTGACTCCCGGGTGTACCAAGCCTATTAGGCAGGGCCCGAACATGAATGGCTACGACCGCCCTAAAATGGCTTGGAGACTTCCGAAGTCCGTACTCAGAAAGTGAGGCTTTACGTATAATTAAAACCTATTAAAGGGTTACCCTAGGCAAAACATCGTTGCATATAACTGAAAGACTTAAGTGTCTTAAAGGCCCTTGAATACGCCGCAAAATTTTGAAGACGTGAGCAATCCAGAGTTACCATTGAATCCGGGCCCCATTCGGGATTTCGGAGAACAGATGCTCCAGATTATGTTTGATTCTATGCTAAGGAATTATGGATGATACACAAATAAAAAATTGAAAATATATGCTGGAAATTAAAAACACAGTGTTGCCAAAGGGAAAATTTTGTGTATATCTCAAAACATATTTACAAAGGCACGATAAAACGCCCTAAAACTAAACAAGAAAGAAAATTTACAAAATGGAACAAAAAAGAGCTAAGGCATCTCTGCCTCATCTTCACCGGGGCTCAACTTGGCACCAGAACCTTCGGATCCTACATCACCTTCGGGCTCATAAATATAGGCACGCCTAGAGGGCTCGTCCAGATCACCGTGGTGTATCATCCAGCCATGGTTCATACAGTACTCATCAGGTCTAGTTATCTCTTAATGCCCTTCCTGCTTAGAGTTTGTCCCGTGTTCCTTCAGTTCAGGGTTTATTTGCATCGGGTTCTTCTAGCGGGTATTCTGGTTCTTGGGGCCATATTCAGTCCCCACCACCACTTATGGAGAGTTGCTTCGAGTGCGGGGAGTTAGGGCATATATGGAGGTAGTGTCCTCAACTCCTGGAGGTCTAATGTAGCAGAAGAGTCAGGCTACGACTTCCGCAGCAGTTACTTCACTACCCGCCCAACTAGATCGGGGTGGGGCTTAGTTAGCTAGGGGTCTCCCAAGAGGGGGAGCCCGATCAGGTGGCGGCCATGCCCGATTCTATGCTATTCGTTCCAGGCTAGATGATGTTGCTTCAGATGTAGTGATCACATCTATTGTCTAAGTATGCCACAGGGATGCTTCTATATTGTTTGAACCTGGTTCCACTTATTCATATGTATCATCATATTTCTCTCATTATCTGGATCTACCCCGTGAGTCCTTAGTTTTATCTGTCATGTATCTATGCTAGTAGGCGATACTACTATTATTGACCATGTATATCGATCGTGTGTAGTGACTATTGGGGGATTTGATACTAAACTTGATCTCTTATTGCTTAGTATGGTTGATTTTGACGTGATCTTGGGTATGGATTGGTTATCTCCATGTTATGCTGTTATGGATTATCACGCTAAGACCATGACATTGGAGATGCCGGGGTTTCCAAGAATTGAGTGGAGAGGTTCTTTAGTTTATGTTCCCAGCAGAGTGATTTCATATTTGAAGGCCCAACGGATTGTTGGGAAGGGTTGTTAATCTCATTTGGCCTTTGTGAGTGATGTTGGTGCTGATACTCCTACTATTGATTATGTTCTGGTGGTGCTAGATTTTCTGGATGTGTTTTCTGTAGACCTACCAAGCATGCCGCCCGATAGGGATATTGACTTTGGTATTGACTTGGTGCGGGGCACTCAGCCCATTTCTATTCCACTGTATCGTATGGCACCAACTGAGTTGAAGGAATTGAAGGAGCAACTTCAGCAACTTCTTGATATGGGGTTTATTAGGCCTAGTGTGTCACCTTGTTGTGCACCGGTTCTGTTTGTGAAGAAGAAGGATGGTACTGTGCGGATGTGCATCGAGTATAGGGAGTTGAACAAAGTTATATTGAAGAACAAATATCCCTTTCCACGCATTGATGATTTATTTGACCAGCTTCAGGGAGCGAGGGTGTTTTTCAAGATCGATTTGAGGTTTGGGTATAACCAGTTGAAGATTCGGGACTAGGATATTCTAAAGACAACATTCAGGACTCGTTATGGTCATTTTGTGTTCCTTGTGATGTCTTTTGGGATGACCAACGCCCCAACAACATTCATGTATCTGATGAACAATGTATTTCAGGCTTATCTCAACTCGTTTGTCGAACTATTCATTGATGATATCCTGGTGTACTCTCGTAGCTAGGAGGAGCATGCCCAACATTTGAGGATTGTTTTGCAGCGATTGAGGGAGGAGAAGTTTTATTCCAAGTTCTCCAAATGTGAGTTTTAGCTTAGTTCAATGGCATTCTTGGGGTACGTGGTGTCCAGTGAGGGGATTCAGGTGGATCCGAAGAAGATAGAAGCAGTTTAGAGTTAGCCCAGACCATCCTTGGCTACGGAGATTCAGAACTTTCTCAGATTGTCCGGTTTTTATCGTCGCTTCGTGGAGGGTTTCTTATCTATTGCATAACCTTTGACCAAATTGACCCAAAAGGGTGCTACTTTTAGAAGCTCAGACTGCCTTGACCACAACTCCAGCTCTAGTTCTCCCTTCAGCTTCTGGTTCTTATACAATGTATTATGATGCATCTCAGATTAGTATCGGGTGGGTATTAATGCATGGAGGTAGATTTATTGCTTATGTTTCACGTAAGTTGAATCCCCATGAGAAGAACTACGTTGTTCATGATTTGGAGTCGGTTGCCATCGTTCATGCCTTGAATATTTGGAGGCATTATCTCTATGGTGTGTCTTGTGAGGTATTTACCGATCATATGAGCCTCCAACACTTGTTCAAAAAAAAGGATCTAAATTTAAGGCAACGAAGATGGTTGGAGATGCAAAAGTTTTATGATATCACTATTCTGTATCATCCCGGGAAGGCTAATGTGGTGGCCGATGCCTTGAGTAAAAATGCGGTGAGTATGGGTAGCCTTGCATTCATTCTTGTTGGTGAGAGAACTCTTGCAGTTGATGTTTATGCCTTGGCCAACCAGTTCATGAGATTATATATTTCGCAGCCTAGTCGGTTTTTAGCTTATGTGATTTCTCGGTCTTCTTTATATGATGGCATCAGAGAGCGCAATATGATGATCCTTATTTGTTTATCCTTAAGAACACGGTCCGACATGGTGATGCCAAGGATGTTACTATAGGGGATGATGGGATGTTGAGGATGTAGGGTCGTATATGTGTGCCCAATGTAGATGGGCTATGTGAGTTGATTGTTGAGATGGCCAACAACTCGCGGTATTCCATTCATCCGGGTGCCGCAAAGGTTTACAAGGACATGAGGCAGCACTATTGGTGGAGAAGGATGAAGAAGGATATAGTGGGGTTTGTAGCTCGGTGCCTTAACTGTCAGCAGGTGAAGTATGAGCATTAGAGACCGAGTGGATTGCTTCAGAGGCAAGATATTCCAGAGTAGAAATGGAAGCGGATCACCATGGATTTTGAAGTTGGTCTCCCACGGACTTCGAGGATGTTCGATGCTATTTGGGTGATTGTGGATCGGCTGACCAAGTCTGTGTACTTCATACCAGGTGGGACTACTTATTCTTTAGAGCGGTTGGCTCAGATTTACATCCGCGATATTGTTCGTCTTCGTGGTGTACGGATGTCCATTATTTCAGATCGGGGCACACAATTTACATCACAGTTTTTGAGAGTCATGTCGCGAGAATTGTTCACCCAGGTTGAGTTGAGTACATCATTTCACCCTCAGACAGACGAACAGTCCGAGCGCACTATTCAGATATTGGAGGACATGCTACGTGCTTGTGGCCTTAATTTCGGGGGTTCGTGGGATCAGTTTTTGCCGCTCGCGGAGTTTGCCTACAACAACAACTACCAGTTTAGCATTCAGATGGCTCCGTATGAGGCTTTATATGGGAGACGGTGTCGATCTCTGGTGGGTTAGTTTGAGCTGGATGAGGCTAGGCTATTGGGTACTGACTTAGTTTAGGATGCTTTGGACAAGGTTAAATTGATTGTGGATTGGCTTCGCACGGTGCAGTCTTGACAAAAGAGTTATACTGATAGAAAGGTTCGTAATTTTTCTTTGATGGTTGGGGAAAGGGATCAATAAGGTTTCACCCATGAAGGGCAAGTTGAGTTCTCGGTATATTGGGCCGTTTGAGGTGCTTCAGAGGATCGGAGAGGTAGCTTGCAAGCTTTCCTTGCCACCTAGTTTGTCGAGTGTGCATCTAGTTTTCATGTTTCTATGTTCCGTAAGTATGTCGGCGATCCGTATCTTGTTTTGGATTTTAGCACGATTCAGTTGGATGGTGATTTGACTTATGATGTGGAGCCGATGGCCATTTTGGATCGGCAGGTTCAAAGTTGAGGTCAAAGAAAATAGCTTCAGTGAAGGTGCAGTAGAGAGGTCATCTAGTTTAGGAGGCTACTTGGGAGACCTAACGGGAGATGCAGAGCAAATATCCACACCTATTTGAGACTCCAAGTACGTTTCTAGACCCTTTCAAGGATGAACGTTTGTTTAAGAGGGGGAGGATGTACTGACCCGATCGACCATTTTGAGAGTTGTAGTCCCATTCCCCTATTTACTGCTCATTTTGTGCTTTATAACTCTTATTTGACTTGTCGGGGTAAGTCGGTTCAGGTCCGGAGAGATTTCAGAATAAAATTAGACACTTAGTCTCAAAGTTAAAAGTTTAAGTTGAAAAGGTTGACCGAATGTTGACTTATGAGTAAACGACTCCGGAATGGAGTTTTGATGGTTCTGTTAGCTCCGTTGGGTGATTATGTAGTTAGGAGCATATTCGGATTGTGATTTGGAGGTCTATAGTTGAATTAGGCTTGAATAGGCAAAAAATAGAAATTTAAAAGTTTGACCGAGAGTGGACTTTGTGGTTACCAAGATCAGATTGGAGTTTCGGGAGTTGGATTAGGTCCGTCGTGTCATTTGTAACTTTTGTGCAAAATGTGAGGTCAATCGGACATGATTTGATAGATTTCGGCATCGTTTGTAGAAGTTTGAATTCCTTAGTTTTCTTTAGGCTTGAATTGGGGTGTGATTCATGTCTTTGATGTTGTTTGAGGTGATTTGAGGGCTCAACTAAGTTCGTATCGTGTTTTAGGACTTGTTGGTATGTTTGGTTGAGGTCCCGGGGGTCTCGGATTGATTTCGGATGGTTAACGGATCAAAAATGAGACTTAGTGCATTTCTGAAGCTGGGGGTTTGTTGGTGTAATCGCACCTGCGGAGCTTTAATCGCAGGTGCGAGCTCGAAGGTGCGGGCTGTTGACACCCAATTTTGCCCTCATATATTTTTTAAATAATATATATACTTTCAAAATATCATTTTGCATTATTGTTTGATTAACAAGATTTATGCAAATATTTTCCCATAATGTTTCATAATTTTAAGACTTCCAAATTAATTATTCTTGCATTTAAATCATTCAATATTTATAAATTATATTTATAATGACTCAATAATCCAGTTTATTATTCTACATCTATATATATGCTTCATAATATTTTACTTTGTTTTATATTATTATATTTCATATTTTTAGGCTATTTACATAATTGTGCAAAGAATAGCCTATATTCTATGCATAATTACATTTTATTGTATTATTTATGCTAAAATGCATTTTTTATAATGTCAAGCTAATATTTATTTCTATGAATTATTTTTTATATTTTTTATGAATTATTTTTAAAATAATTTCGCATATTTAGTTTATAGCCCAATACAAGACTATTTATGGACCAAATTAGGCCCAAACCTTTTGGCCCACTCCACTTCACTCATCAAAAGCCCAAACCAAACACCCCTTTAATAAACTCAGTCGGTACCCGTTTAATTAACCTGCCCCAATCCCTTTTTAAAATCCTGGCCGTTGATCTCCAAAATCAACGGCCCACAATTAACTTATCCCTTTTAATTACCCAACCCCAAACCCTAATCCCCCATTCCCTCTAACCCGCCGCCCTAAAATTCTCTCTTCTTCTCTTTTCTAAACCCTAGCCGCCTTCCTTAATCCCTCTCCTAATCCCCCCTCATATGAGATTAAACTATTATTTTCTTGCCATATTCGAATTTTTCTGGCACTGGTTGACTGTTTGTGGTGTTACATACGTGCTTGCCTAAACACGGCAAGCAATAATCTCTGAAATCGAATAAAAAGGGGTTCAAATATTTGATTTTGAATATTGTTTTGTCTAGATACGTTCAACACTGTATTATGTGAGTCCGATTGCGTTTGAATTTCTGTTATTTACACTTTCCCTAAAAAAACTAGGGTTTACCGTATTTCTCTCCTAAATTGATTTCGAACTGATTTTGCATATCCTATTTCCTTATTCTATTTTGATTTATTTTTGTTTACTTGTTTGCTCGTTCAATGTTTACTGCTATATAAACACCTCCCCATTACCCTTTTAGGACAGACTTTGAAATCGATTTTATTCACTAAAGATTGGGGTTTTGCTATTCTTTTGCTCTTTATTCTGTATTGGCCGGCTGAAAGCCAAAGCCATTAACACCTTCTTACTTAACCTGTTCTTGAAGCGAGCATCGCTCTGAGTTCATCGAAGCTCTTGGGAATTTTGACGCATTGGGATTTTGGGTTTTCTGTGAAAGTTCATTCTTTAATGTTCTTCGCTTAACTGGTGAGTTACTAGACTTTGTACTTTCAGTCCTATGTATCTATGATTTGCATATGTTTTCACTCCTGAAGTTCATCAGTTAAATATGTTTTTCTGGGCTGTTTTGCGTGCAATTTTGTTTGTTTTCTTCAATTTTTTAGGTCTCTTTAGCTTTTAGTTTGAAGCATGCCTAAATCTGGTTCTATTAAGTAGATATTTTTCAAACCTGACTAGTCAATGTGGTAAGAATTATTACTGTTTGGGACCTTTACACTTGTTAGCATCTCTTGGTGTTTAATTTTACCTTAGGCCATCAATCTTGTTATTCGAATATGCTTTGCTTACATAATTTGTGCTCTCTTTCGTTAGCTAGTCGATTATTTTCAAAATCTGAGTATGTACACTCATTATATGGCACAAATCTATTTCCTATCTTATTATGAATTGTTGTGATGATATCCTGCCTATATAGCATATTTGATCCTTTTAGTATGCCCTTTAGCATTTTTAACCCTCCCTGATTCACAAGTAATTGTAATGTGCTTTTCTCATGTCTAAATGTTGTCCTATTGCCAAATTAGCATGACTGCTTCATAACATTAGGACCTATACTTAGCATAATTTAGACTTCTTACTTTATTATTAATTTGTGTATGCTACTGTCACCAATATTGCAAACCTGTTCTGCTAATGTATGACCACTTATGCACTAGGTGTTGCACTTGTTCTTCTGAATCTTTGCTAGGTCTGTTCTAAAGCCCCCTAAGGCCTATTTGATAATTTGCTATATGTTCTCAACTTGACTATGTTTGTATACCCTTAGCTTTGTCTCTCAACCTTGGTTTACTATCCTTCACATGTCATCTATGATCTCTCTTGAGTTCTCATTCTTAGCCAGCTGAAAGCCAAAGCTACCTAGGTTCTATTATTGATCACCCTAGTGTGAGCACTGCTCGGGGTCTAATTGAGACCCTTGTGAACTCTGACACACTAGGGCTTGGTCCTTAGTCATTTCCTAAATCTCAAACTACTCCTATTCATCCTATTCCATCATGTTATTTGTTGTGTACCTGAATTGGCTGATTTAAATGGTGCAGCACTTAGTGCTATGGTTGAATAAATTGACTTTGGGCTCCTTTAAGGATTCTGGAGTTGTGTGTTGGATATGGCCCATATTAGAGGTCTGGGTACGCTGTGTGAGAGTAACTAAAGGCCCAGACAATGCTGGGTATTTCATGTTGAGCCTACTATGGGCCTATTGTCACTGTTGTGTAACATTTATATTTTTACTTATTATTGGGCCTGTACTAACTTTTGTATAAACAATTGGGGTTTTAGTAAATGGGAAAATGGGTAGAATTTAATATTTACATGCTAAATTGGTAGATAGCATGCCTATAGGACTTGGTTATTTATTTGCTATATGTGTTGTTCGATTATATGTACACTATAGAAATCACAACATTAGAAGAAGCGCAAACACTCGATTATATATACACTATAGAAATCACAACATTAGAAGAAGCGCACACACACACACTGTCTATAGGAATTAGTTTCTCATCGATCTTTCTGTCATTCCTCATCGCCTACTAGAAATCATGCCTAGAGGATTGCAATTATTCTACTTGGTGCTGATCACCTAGAAATCATGCATATAGGATTAAGAAATGACGATAAAATAAGCTTTAGAGTGTTGTGCGTTAGAGATTCTGCCTATAGGAGTTAATTGCTCGTTTGTTGATTAATACTAGACTACTCAAACACTGTTTCCTGAGCATCACTGTTAGGAAAACCTGGATAATTCTGGGACTTTTCGTAGTAGATTTTGATATACTCAAATGCGTAGATCACCTAGGCATAACACATTATTGATTGGTAACTTAAAAACTTCAATAATCAGCTTGTAATACCTGAATAATTTTGTCTATAAGAAATCTCCTACATCTGAAATTGCCCGCATGCTTTGACTCAAAAATCACCTAGAAAGCATGTCTATAAGTTTAAGATTATGGATTCTGCAGCTTCCTAATTGACATATGTGTTTGCGTGCATTCGCTGCTTAAGTGTGGAGGTCAATGTGAGCCTTCAATTACTTTTATGTGAAGTCTTTATATGTTTTTTTGTCGCCTAGTTTTGCATTTTTTGAGCCCTCAATTGCATTCTTTATATTTGGATGGTTTAGAACCATCCAAATAGAGGTCCGAAACCTCCTAGACCATAGGTATGTGACGGGTAGTGTACGCGTAGGGTACGTCTTAGAAGGAGATGATAGTAGAGTGCTCTTAGGTAAACAACTTTAACATAGTAATCGGGTAGTAAGAGATGATAGTCTGTGCCCGCTGGATAATATGAGTAACACCCTATCTCAAGGGAGTTACGAAATATTATTTATGTTGTATGGGGTGATCTTTTAGGCTAAAAAATATAGGACCCCCCTTCCTTTCTTTTCTATTAGAATGAAAAAACAGCTGCACCTCCTTATTCAAGATCTCTTTGTAATAAAATTCTTAGATTTTGTACTCTCTTTGCTTACTTGATCACATAGACTAAACAATATAATTTATGTTCGACCGGGACCCATAGTTGTGGAACTCGAGGAGTGCCTAACACCTTCTCTTTGAGGTAACTTGAGCCCTTACCCGATCTTTGGTGGCGTTGACCAGTTAAACCAGAGTCATTTGCAAATAGGTGCCCTAACACACCATACAAATAGTTAGGTGGCGACTCTCCTCTTTTAATACCTCCTTAAAAGAGTTTTCACATGTCGAAGCCCGATTTCGCGAGAAATAGGGGCTGGATAGCATGTCGACTCTGCTGCAGATTTACACTTAGGCTCTTACCATAACGAATTTGGCTTACATGGATTAGTCTTCTTTGATATTAATGCACTTCCCTTTTCTGTTTTTATTTGCTGCTACATGCACATCCCTCTCCCATTTTCCTTTTACTTGTTTAAATTCGTTGTAATATGCACATCCCTTCCCTATTCCACCTTACTTTGCTTAAATTGTTTATAACATGCATATCCCTTTCCTATTCACCTTTATTTTCTCTAAACTACTCTTCATTTGTTTTAAGATTGCTACATCATGTCTCTCCCACCCCTACTCCCTTGCTTACTTTATTACATTCCCTATATTCCATGAACTAACTTCTTCCTTTGTCTTTCTTTATACGTTTTTTATGTTTTACCTTAATACTGTATTTATTGCTTTAACATATTTTTCATGCAAATACTTGGCAACGTGTTATTATATTTGCATAAAGCATGATCCACACCATATTTCACTCGTGCCCGATTAGTAACATAGCGACACTTGATGAGTGTCCGCGTTCTTCCAAAATTACCCTTTTAAATTGGAAAGGCTTACTTGCGATAAACTAGTCGATCAGCGGTGCAGTCAACGGTCCCTTGCCTTTCCCTCTGAAGTTGTCCACTTCAGAGTACCAGTCTAGACCCTTCTAGAAACCTCACTCCAATATCAAATGTGGATGCATCATGTCAAACCTAGTATGGGTTAGAACGTTGTCCACGTGATAATCCACTTAGATAAGCCTTGTCCAAAGTCCAACGGGATTTCCACAATCCCAATGGACACCATCACATTGTGTGCATTACTTGGAGAAAACATGCCGGTATGTTGATCATTAATATGTAAATAGTTAGGTCTGGAGGGGAAAAGGCTAACTCTATTTGTTTGCAGAAAATGAAGCACGAAGTCCCAGGTCGGCATGGTTCAAAATATCCCACCTTTGCTGCTTGATTGGTGGAAGAACCTCTCACCTAGTGACAAGAATCATGTGAAAAGGGTCCTTGGTAATTTACCTTCCTTATTGGACATTCGGCTAAATAGGGCATTGATTGATTCCGCCACTATGTTTTGGGATGAGAAAAAAGCTGTCTTCCTCTTTGGTGATATAGAAATGACTCCTCTCTTAGAGGAAATAGGAGGCTTCGCTAAGCTGCCATGGGATAGTCCGGGTTTATTAGTACCAGAGAATCGCACTCCCCGTGATTTTTTAAAAATGTTGGGTTTCAAGAAAAATGACGACTTACTCTGTCTGAAAAAGTCATACATCCTAGTTGAGTTCCTTTACGAACGTTATGGGCATAGCAAGTCATATCGCCTTCATCATGATGAACTTGCCATCAATTCCTTAGGTTGGATGCACTATCGAGTTTTTGTGTTCATTGTCTGTTTCTTGGGATTGCTGATATTTCCAATGAGAGGGGAAAGGATCCACACTCGCTTAGCCATGGTCTCTTGGACTCTAAAGGAAGGAATCGAGGGACAAACTTACACTATCATCCCCATGATCTTGGCCGAAATGTATCGCGCTTTAGATCGATACAAGCAGGGGTATGGACACTTCGAGGGCTATAATTTGTTGCTGTAAGTTTGGTTGTTAGAACATTTCCAGAGAAGTGAATATCGCCAAGAGCTTCTGCGACGACCATTGAATGACTACATAGCTTACCATCATACAAAGAGAATGACATTTATCTTAGATAGGTTTGCGCAACCTGGAAGTGTTGTGAGCTGGGTGCGTTTCTTCAGCAATCTGACTGACGAAAAGGAACATTGGATGTTTGAATGGTTCCCTAGTAGTGAGTTCATCATCAAATCAAGAGAAGCTACTCATCTACTGCTGATCGGGTTAAGAGGGATCTATCATTATGCTCCTATAAAGGCAATGAGGCAAGAAGGAAGAAAACATGTTATACCTCGAGTTTCCAACATGATCCAATACAAAGCAGATTTTAAAGGGAACATCATTCCATTCATGTTCGAGGCATAGCATATGTGGAATCAAAAGGTCATTGTGGAGAAAGATACTATCGAGCAAGACAGGTATCATGCCGGCCATGTGTACTTCTACCCATCATAGTTGGTATATGATATAACGGAGGATGTCAAGCCAGGAATTAATCTGAAAAATAGGGTTATAGATGACGCTACTGAAGCATAAGTCAAGTATAAGATATTGCGCAAGAAGGTCTTTGAGTCTAAAGCTAGGCATTTGGAACAACACAAAGTGGATATGGAAGCGATCAACGAATGGAGAGAAATTTCTACTAAATCAATAGAGATATTGGAATATTTGGGGCAAGGGCTAATGGAACTTGAGGGAGAAATGAGAAAGAGACTATCGGATTGTCAGAACATGGAAGGCAATGAAGGATGGCATCTAGAAAGGGCTTATATACTACTGGATATGCGCGACCTGGGGAACCTGATCTGTCACGACCCAAACCGATAGGCCGCGACGGGCACCTGGTACCTTACTCAACCGAGTACCAACATAACGTATCATACTATCATAGATAACTGAGTCATAGAGGATGTTGTGAGATAAGTAGGATACAACATGAAATACCAACTTATACTTAACACATACGAGCCTATAAGGCCAAAATAACCACTCGTACACTCAATATAGGCCGACAAGGCCATACAATCTTTTACGTATATGACATTTGTCTACAAGCCTCTAAGAATACATAATTATCATAAAGGTCGGGACAGAGCCCCGCCATACAAAACAATACACATCTAAATCATACTGACCAAACAAGCAACTCCCAAGCAAATAGAGTGCACCAACGTCTTCCGTTGAGCTGATTGACTACTTGGAGGACTCTTGACCTGTCTATCGAGACCTGCGAGCATGAAATGTAGCGTCCCCAGGCAAAAAGGGACGTCAATACAAGTAATGTATCGAGTATGTAAGGAATGAAAATCAGTAAATAATAGACATGAGAGAAACATGGAGTAAAAGGCTCGACATGTACGTCTGCATAGCTTTGTGAATCATTTTATTTTTTATAACGTCATGCATATGCGTATAAATTTCATACCATGCATAGGTATATGTGTTCATAACATCATCAAGCCTCTGAGGGCATCCCATCATATCATTTCGTCCATTGTGGGCAAATTATCAACGTATACCAGTTGATTAGGTGGTGGTGCATTTATAACGCCGTAACCTTTTCCCATATCCCATATACATATAATATACACGTATATAATGCCATCTAGTCACGGGTCAATGTACATGTATAAATGCATTAAATTCATAAGAAATAGTTTAATAAGATTTCTTGGAATGTCATAAAAATAATATGCCTGTCGGATAAACTTTATCAAATACGTATTTTTCTAAGACCCATGAACAGAAGATATAATAATAATTTACATGGGGAATCAAGAATATAGACACCCCTAGTATTTCTATGAATAGAGTCATTTATGAAAGTTGCGTATTTTGCTCGTTTCATTTGTATCATTCGGACCATGCCAAAAGAAAGAAGGGATAGCCTTAACATTCCTAACCCAATTCTCTTGACAATCCCTCTAACACACGTCAATTGCGACAACACATAACGACAGATCGAAGTAGGGGAAAATCCGTATGATATTCTTGAGAAAGATTGTACCGTACTTCCTTAAAATTGCAAAATCTCATGTTGCTAAGGTGGCTTATTTATGTAAAATATGGGGCTTAGTCATCGACAGATCCAAAAAGGCCAAGCATGGAGAAGGTCTTTATGGGGCCAAATAGATTAGGAAACAATGTCTTTATTACTTTCTAGATTCGTTCAAATTGTTTGATTGTAATAAGGCAAATGCCATTAGTGACTTTCTCATTATTGTCGTTTTAGTAAAGATTTGACTCATTTTTGCATTAATGAAATGACGTAATTATTGGCATCAACTGTCTCCATGTCTATGTGTCGCTTAGGCCTACCTCGGGCACAATGAGATCCCTCAAATTAGGACACAAATTTATTAATTCTGCAACACATGTTAGTTGCTTCTCTGAAGAGTCTTACTGCCTATTTGTGCTAGTATCAACTCCCAGGGGATAGCAAGATCAGAAAACTGAGGCAAAGACTAGTCTCATACAGATACCAAAGGATGCCATATCTTCTTGGTTATAGGTGCTCTCTCTCTTTCACTCTAATGGGCTTACATACACCAGACTTGAAGGGTGTAGATGCCTGAGTAGTGGTGACTAGAATATGCTTGGATGCAACAACAGTTATGCTCTCAAAAATTATAAAAGGGCTATGTGGGAATGACTTGAAGATAACCAAGAAGGGAATCACAATCTAGCACCAACAACAACCCTTATCACTCACCACCCAATCAACATCAAAGGTCCCAACACACACAGAACCTGAGAGCACAACATTGCATATTAACTTGGTTGCTTCATTTTGCAAGGATCAATAACATGATCAGAAAATTGAGGCAAGGACTAGTTCCAGACAGCTGCTAGAGGATTTTCAACCTCTACTGGGTTGACAGTATATGCTCAACCTGAACTGCCTTTGCACAGAAAACAATCACAAAATGATTGGTCTTCAGCATAACCATTACTGCTATTCAATGTTTGGTTTATCATTAACTGCCTATTGGAGTTGCCAATGCTTATTGCTATGTGGGAATGACTTGAAGATAACCAACCAAGAGAATCACAAGCCAGCACCAACAACAACCTTTCCTCACCACTCACTACTTAGTCATCTTCAATGTTCTCAACACACACACAAACCTGGGAGCACAATACTACATCTCAACTTGATTACTGTATTTTGCAGGTTCATAGACAGGTTAAGATTGCTTTGGCAAGTATACATAGGGGTGTAGAAATTACAAATAATCAGTAGAACACTGGTTCTACACAACATATGTTCGTTGCTCCTATGAAGAGTCTTACTGCCTATTTGTGCTAGCATCAACTCACAGAGGTATTAGCATATTGCACTGCTCAATATGGAAGATTCTCACCACATTACAACAAATAAATATCAGCAATACAGATGACAACACAATCATGCTATACAGATCAATTTCAATTAGCTTGAAGGGGTCAGCCATCTGGTGTACATACTCAGAAACAACACAGATATCAGTACACATCATGATCAGAAAAATGGAAGCTATCTTGCTAGACATCACAAGCACCTTGGCTTGGACATCAATCAGATGTACCTACACAGACAATTATCACATGGCCTGAGCTTGACTGCATTGTAATGCTTGTGTGGTGATTAGACTATTTCTCAGTGGTATTAGCTTGTTATCATGCTCATTCTTTGGTTGGTTTAACATCATACAGAATCATGGAGTCAAGCAGCCATCTCATAGATACGGCTTATACTAAATGTGATTGCATTTATACACAGTGTATGGCTGCACGATGAACAACCTCTTGGTGTATGATGTATATCAAACTGAGGATATCTAATACAGGGAAAACTGCTGCACACATATGGTCTTGGTATTGACAGTATAGTGTCATCTCATTATCTAGTGGTATTAGTGTGCATGCATGCTCAATCTGGAGATGAGAAGATATTATATTGTCCTCATGTATCAAGCAGGCAGCTCTGCCGCTATTATGCTTTCATCCCAAAGTCATGTTCAATGTATCAACAATGATGCCGGAATTTTCAGCCTCAAGATCACAATGTCCAAAATACTTTGCTATACAACTACTGGATTTAAACATAGCTAGTCCTTGGATTGCAACAAATGGCACCTGGTAAGAGCTTTGTAGGTGCTACAACAAATTTTTGGCAACATGTGTGTACATTCATAGTCGTATGCAACATTTGGATGCTGCAAATTACTAACCTTGTATTTTCCATCTTTCATTACGCTACTCCTACATTATTTGTTTGTAGGTTACTTAAACATTATGTAATTTTACCCAGTTTGGGATTTATTATATATAATAGCTACTAGGGTAATAACCTAGAAGTATATTTGCTTTAAAAAAACATATCTCAAACATTCTTCTAATACTCCTTACTAACTTGGTTACCTTTTTATTTTTTCTTTTCTTTTGTTTATTCCCATTCCCCAAGGTTGGTTCATGCATACTGGCATCGTCAGCATATCACACTAGATCCAGAGGTCCTCCACCTCCTCCTCCACCAAGTGATCCCAAGAACAAAGGAAAAGCGAAAATGGATGATATGAGTGGTATTAGAAAAGACAACGCAACCCATGCAGAGAACATTGAAACTTCAGACGGACATAGTACGCCAGCACAAAATGATTTGGTCCTACGTCTGGAACAGAAAATACTGGAGCTATAAGGGGAGCTTGAGCAGGTCCGGAACTTGGCAAACCTTTCCCTCACCCAAAACGTCCCCGACATCAACCAATAAAACACAAACGCAGAAAACCCGGTACCTCCCCAAAACACACAAAACCAAAATCCGCAAAATCCTCTCGCGCCTCATCAATACGCCACACCTCCTCAAAACCATAATCCTCTACCAATACCTACCCCTCCACAACACCATCACCATCCGACTCAATATCCATAAACCACCACTTATCACACTCCTCAGAACGCACCACAACCTACCCCTGATCCCCAAAACTCAACCAACGACCACCATTATGCCCAGATTCCTGGAGTCCATCAAAGTAGTACCATATATGTGGAAAATTTACCCCATACCCCACAACAAACCCTATATATACCTGAATCCACCGAGAAGGACATGCTCATCAAGAACATAGCGGAAGAACTTAAGAAGCTTATTGGCGGAGTTCAAAGTGTCGAAGGTGGCAAAGGCATCGAGGGTTTGAATTATATAGATTTATGTATTCAGCCAGATGTAGAACTACCAGAGGGTTACAAACCTCCTAAGTTCAAAATGTTCGATGGAACTGGTGATCCGAAGGTGCATTTGAAAACGTATTGTGACAAACTTGTATGGGTTGGTAAGGATGAATGAAACAGCATGAAGTTGTTCATGATGAGCCTCACCGGAGACGCCTTGTCTTGGTATATCAGTCAGAACCCAAAGAAGTGGGTTAATTGGGTGAGCATGGCGACGAATTTCATGGATCGGTTCAGGTTTAACACAGAGAATGCACCAGGTATTTTCTATATTTAGAATCTCAACAAGAAATCAACAGAAACTTTCCGCGAGTATGCTACTCGGTGGAGGTCTGAAGTCGCAAAAGTAAGGCTAGCTCTTGAAGAAGAACAGATCAATAAGTTCTTTGTCAGATCTCAAGACCTGGAATACTACGAAAGATTGATGGTTATTGAAAACCATAAATTTTCTGACATCATCAAGTTGGGTGAAAGAATAGAAGAAGGGGTCAAAAGCGGAATGGTGACAAAGTTTGAAGCACTCAAAGCCACAAATAAAGCTTTGCAGTCAGGAGGTATCTCCAAGAAGAAAGACGTGGGTGCAGTAATGGTAGCCCAAGGTCCAAAGTCTCCTCTCGAATACCAAACACCTCCACCCATATATTAGCCTTCACCTCCCAGATACCAACAACTTGCTACCATATACCATACCTATAACACCCAACAAGCATACTACCACTCACCACCAGCCCGCAAAAATTACCAAAAACCAAGACCAAATTTTGACCGCAGACCACCCAGACAATACACTCCAATTGCTGAACCCATAGACCAACTATACGAGAGGCTAAACGATGCCAGTTATGTCACTCCCATTCCCGATGTTGCTATGGAAATATCTTCCCAGTGGGTTAACCCAAATAAGACATGTGCTTATCACTTAGGCATGAAGGGTTATACTATTGATGAGTGTCATACTTTGAAGGATAAGATTCAGACATTAATTGACACTAAAGTCATACAGGCAAAGGAGGCTGCACCCAATGTCCGCAACAATCCTCTCCCAGATCACAAGGGTGAAGGGGTAAACGTGATAGAGACCAATGAAGAATGGGATTCGTAAGGGTCAATTGGACTCATTCGAGAAGGGGATAATCCTTAAACAACTCTAGTCACTCTTACACCTATCGTGGTACAAACTCATGCACCAATTGAAGTTGAGGTAGCCGCACCAACTCCGTTTGAGGTTGAAGTAACAACACCCTTCACCATGATGGTAGCACCTACGCCGTCTTATATGTCTAATGCGATACTGTGGGATTATGTTGCAGAAGCAAGAAGGAACGGAAAAGCAAAAATGGAAGAAACAGGTGCAACGCAAGGCATGACCAGAGCCGGTAGGGTTTATACACCCGAGAATTTGGGAGGAACGAGCAAAGAAGCTGCATATAAGCCGCGTGTGACTGGCCTAGATGACCTTTGGAGAAAGGTGAAAGCAAGAGAATATTTTGTGGTTGATTATCTGAAAAAAAACCCCTACCGAAATATCCATTTTATCATTGCTGCAAAACTCTGAGGCATATAGGAATGCCCTGATGAAGGTTTTGAATGAAGCCTATGTACCCATTAACATCGCCAATGTAGAAATGGCCAACATGGTAGGGCAACTGTTGGAAAGCCACAAGATCACTTTTCATGAGGACGAGCTGCCACCGGAAGGACTAAGTCACAATAGGGAAATGCACATCACAGTGCAGTTAGAAGATAAATTCATTGCTAGAGTCGTGATAGATGGGGGTTCGAGTCTCAACATATGTCCACTAACTACTCCGAAAAGATTCGGTAAAGGCCTGTATGAGATACCAGCAGGAAGTATGAATGTGAAAGAATTTGATGGGTCACAATTGGGGAGACCTACCTCAGCCTACAGATAGGCCCAACCTGGTTTGATGTTGAGTTTCAAGTGTTGGCCATATCTGCTACCTACAACCTATTGTTGGGACGACCTTGGATACATGCCGATAGGGCCGTAACTTCTACTCTACATCAGGCCTTGAAGTTTGAGTGGAACCATCAGGAAGTGATTATCTATGGAGACAGAAGTAATCCCATTTATACTAATCAGACTGTTCCGGTCGTGGAGAATAGAAGGAAGTTTGGTGGAGAAACATACCATCGCATCGAGCGTGTCAATGAAACTGAGAAAGACAAATGGTAGAGCAGTAAAATAGAAAGCATACTGTCATGGACAGGGTATGAACCTGGCAAGGGCCTTGACAAGAATTTCCAGGGGATCATCAAACCGATACAGGTAAAGCGTCATGGCACAACTTTTGGGCTTGGGTATGAATACACCTGGCAAGAGTGTCAGAATTGGTCGCCACCATGGCATGGTCCTTATTACCCTCTAGAACAACCAGTACCACATTTGCACCAGTCATTTCATCAAGCTTACATGATGTGGGGGTCCGAAGAAAATGAAGTTTTAGCTGCCATAAGGAATTTGTTTCTGGATGATGAAGACAAGGATTGCAGTGCGATATTTGAAGAGGAGGAGGAGGAGGAAGGCCTTATTATTCAGACCATGGAGAAGGGAGATGTTCTCAACAACTGGACTGCTGTACCATCAAGGGCCCGTCGAGTTCCTGGGTAGCCTGGCAATTAGCATCATTTATTGTTTGAAAGCAATTTTTGAGCATCTAAGACATTTTCAGTATTTTGTTTTAAGCATATTTTGTTTTGAAATAATTGCTTGAATCATCGAACTGCACTTGTTTGACATTTTAAATCTTTATCAATGGATTGATGTTTTTAGTAATTATTATTATCCCTTACATTTCTCTCTCTACAACGTTATTATTACTTATCCTGATAAACCTACGACTGCGACATATAACGAGACAACGAAACATAAGGATAGTGATTCAGAGGATCTGGAAGAGGATATAATACCCGAGGAAATTATCAGAGAAGTGGAAAATTTTGAAAACAAGCCTAAGTCCAATTTGGACGAGACTGAAACAGTTAATTTGGGAGACTCTGAAACAGTCAAGGTAACGCATTTAAGCATTCATGTATCACCGTCCGAGAAGGAAGAATACATCATGTTTTTGAAAGAGTATGAGGATATTTTTGCATGGTCCTACGATGATATGACCGGTTTGAGCACGTCATAGTGGCTCATTAACTACCTACTGACCCTATGTGTCCACCGGTAAAGTAGAAACTTAGACAGATATGACCGATTTGAGCACGTCCATAGTGGCTCATAAACTACCTACCGACCCTATGTGTCCACCGGTAAAGCGGAAACTCAGACAGTTCATGCCATATATGAGTTTGAAAATAAAATAGGAAGTCACCAAGCAAATCAAAGCCAAGGTTCTCAGAGTGGTTGAATATCCGACCCGATTGGCTAACATTATGCCGGTTCCAAAGAAAGATGGTATGGTCAGAGTGTGTGTCGACTATCGGGATTTAAACAGAGCAAGTCCCAAAGATGATTTCCCTTTGCCCAATATACACATACTGATTGACAACTGTTCCAAGCATGAACTTCAATCCTTTGTGGATTCCATCGCGGGATATCATCAGATCTGGATGGATGAAGAGGATGCCGAAAAGACAGCCTTTATTACAGTATGGGGAGTATATTTTTACAAAATGATGTCATTTGGCCTAAACAATGCTGGAGCCACTTATACGAGGGCCATGACAACCATTTTCCATGACATGATACACAATGATATAGAGATGTATGGGGACGAAATCATCATCGAATCTAAAAAGGGTACAGATCACATAGCAGATTTGAGGAAATTTTTTGATTGACTTCGAAGGTACAACCTGAAACTAAACCCCGCAAAGTGTGCCTTCAGAGTTCCTACTGGAAAACTGCTAGGGTTCATCATCAGCCGCCGAGGAATTGAGCTAGACCCGTCAAAGGTCAAGGTTATCCATGATTTTCCACCTCCGAAGAACAAGAAAGATGTGATGAGTTTCTTAGGGCGTCTTAATTACATCAACCGTTTCATAGCACAATCAACTGTGATTTGTGAACCGATTTTCAAAATGTTGAAGAAATACGCTGCAACAAGTCGGACTGAAGAGTTCCAGAAAACCTTTGACAAGATCAAGGAATATTTATCTAGACCACCTGTTCTGGTCCCACCGGAACCTGGGAGACCTCTGCAACTCTATTTATCTGTACTAGATGGGGCTTTCGACTGTATCTTGTGACAACACGAAGAGACGGGAAGAAAGGAGCAGGCCATATAATATCTGAGTAAGAAGTTCACACCCTATAAAGCATGGTATTCTTTGCTGGAACGCACCTGATGCGCTTTGACATGGATAGCTCAAAGGTTGAGGCACTACTTTTGTGCCTACTCCAAATATCTCATATGAAGGATGGATCCACTACAATACATCTTCCAGAAACCCATGCCTACGGGAAAGTTAGCAAAATAGTAGATACTACTGAGTGAGTTCGACATCATCTATGTAACTTAGAAGGCGGTCAAAGGGCAATCATTGGCGGATCACCTGGCAGAAAATCCTGTAGATGGAGAATACGAACCATTGAAAACATATTTTCCCGATGAAGAGATGTCATTCGTAGGAGAAGATATCACCGAAGCCTATGATGGTTGGAGAATGTTCTTTGGTGGGGCTGCGAATTTCGAATGAGGGGGTATTGGAGCAGTTGTAGTGTCATAAATGGGTCAACACAATCCATTATCCGCAAAACTCAGGTTTCCATGTACTAACAACATGGCAGAATACGAGGCCTGCATTTTAGGACTCATATTAGCCATCGACATGAACGTTCAGGAATTGCTGGTAATTGGAGATTCAGAACTTTTGGTACATCAGGTTCTAGGAGAATGGGCTTCAAAGAATACCAAGATATTACCATATTTGTACTATGTACAAGAGTTGATGAAGAGATTCACAAAAATAGAGTTCAAACATGTTCCGAGGATCCAGAATGAGTTCGTAGATACACTGGCCACTTTATCTTCCATGATACAATGCCCAGATAAGAATTCCATCGATCCTATCCCAGTAGGGATGGATAATTAACCATCATATTGTGCTCACGTTGAAGAGGAAATGGATGGAAATCCATGGTTACATTGCATCTAAGAATATTTGGCAAAAGGAGAGTACCCTGAGCACGCAAATCATACTCAGAAATGCACACTCCGAAGCGGAGGAATTCTATATACAAGGGCTCCATATTTGGGATTATTACAGTGTGTCGACGCCAAGGAAGCATCCAAATTGCTCGAAGAGATACATGCCGGAACTTGCGGACCCACATGAATGTCTTTGTCTTAGCTAAGAAGATATTAAGAGCAGGATATTTTTGGAGGACTATGGAAACAGACTGCATCAGGTATGTCCAAAAGTATCATCAATGCCAAGTACATGCTGATATGATACGAGTGCCACCCAATGAACTCAATGCAATAAGTGCACCTTGGCCTTTCTCCGCTTGGGGGATGGATGTCATCGGTCCAATCAAACCCGTCGCTTCAAATGGGCACAGGTTCATTCTAGGGGTCATAGAGTATTTCACAAAATGGGTTTAAGCCGCATCCTACAAGGCTGTAACTAAGAAGGTCATTGCAGATTTTGTTAGGGATCGTATTGTTTGTCAGTTCGGGGTGCCGGAATCAATTATCACCGAAAATGCCGCCAACCTTAGCAGTGATTTGATGAGATCTATGTGTGAAACCTTCAATATCAAGCATAAGAATTCCACAGCATACATGACGCAAATGAATAGAGCTATGGAAGCCGCTAATAAGAACATCAAGAATATATTAAGGAAAATGATAGATAATCACAAACAATGGCACGAGAAGCTACCATTTGCCCTACTTGGATATCATACTACGATTCGCACATCAACCGAGGCAACTCCTTATTTGCTGGTCTATGGTACTGAAGTCGTTATTCCCGCCGAAGTAGAAATTCCTTCTTTGAGAATCATACAAGAGGTTGAACTCAGTGATGCAAAATGGATACAAAGTCGCTATGAACAACTGGCTCTCATTGATGGGAAAAGAATGAATGCAGTATGCCACAGTCAACTCTACCAGAACAGAATGTCCAGAGCTTTCAACAAAAGGGTCATGCCTAGACAATTCACACCGGGAAAGTTGGTGCTAAAGCGGATCTTCCCGCATCAATATGAAGCCAAAGGAAAATTTTCACCCAATTGGCAAGGGCCCTACATGGTTCACAGAGTACTAACAGGAGAAGCACTCATACTTACAGAAATGGACGGAGAAATTTGGCCAAAACCTATCAACTGAGACGCAGTCAAGAGATACTATGTTTAGACTATTTACATTTCTTTATTTGATGTAACTAAACTACGCTTGACCTGATTCCCGTTTAAGAGGGGATACGTAGGCAGCCCTGTGGGTTCGGTCACATCTTAATAAAATCTTCATTTTTGACATGTTCACAAACTAGGGCAGAGTTTTGAGGAGGACCCTCAAAATTCTAAACCTAGTCCAGCCAAGTTCGTTATAGGCAGAACAGTCAAAGGATTGTTTTTAAACTGGGGACCCTCAAAATTCTAAAGCAAGGAGGTCGCAATGTCTCTAAAAAATGTCACAGTCATTGTCTCATCTAGATTACTTAATATTGCATACTACCATATTTCAAATAACTACGCACATCAAATGCACGCATATTTTTCGAAAAAACTTTATTTCTATAACAGCTAGATGCTGCCCAGGGTAACTCAAACAGGAGCTCAAGACAGGAGCAAAAACAATGCAAGAAGGTGAAAGCACAGACCAACCTTCCCCCACAAAACTCACAATCTTTCTTTGGATGCAGGCACAGTAAGACAACAATATCTGCAAACACATCAGGTCACTAACTTCAAGACAACAAATTATCTATCACAAGCATCTCCAACTAAGAAACACTCTACTTTCTCACTATCACTCATCGTTTTCTTGCATAAGGCTAAGCACCACCTTTCTTTGCACGAGACTAAGAAGTGTCTCCTATTTGCATGAGGCTAAGAATTGCCTCCTTAACTGCATAAGGCTAAGCATTGCCTTTTCTCCATGAGACTAAGCAGTGTCTGCTATTTGCATGAGGCTAAGCATTGCCTCCCTAATTACATAAGGCTAAGCATTGCCTTTTCTGCATGAGACTAAATTGTCTCCTATTTGCATGAGGCTAAGCATTGCCTCCTTAACTGCATAAGTCTAAGAACTGTCTTTCTTTGCATGAGACTAAGCATCGTATCCTATTTGCATGAGGCTAAGCACTGCCTCCTTAACTGCATAAGGCTAAGGCATCATCCTCATAGCCGGAAGACACCATGACATAGCCCGAGGATCTCTCAAAAGTGCACATAATTATTCAAAGGCATCATGGTTCAGAGGCACTATTCTTATGGCCCGAGGACATCATTTCATGGCCTGCAAATCCCTTATCACATGATTCATGGCCCAGGACGTCATGGTCTAAGTACACCATCCTCACCGTCCAAAGACAACCCTCATGGCCTGAAGGGAATCTGCATCATGTTTAAATTCTCGCAATAATTCATATATACTTGCATGCATTGTGTTTTAAGTTTTGCAGGTAATCCAGGAAGTAACCATTCTCCTAACGGGAGAAATCTTCGCTCCGGTTTCCGTTCAATGTTCACATCCTGCAATTATTTCAAACATAACCAACCACCATCAATTACCCGTTTTTTACTTTATGACCGTTCAGATATTTACTCAGTGATCCATCCGTAATGTTTCAGATTCACATTGATGACTCCTCATAAATTCATCTGATACTATCCTACCCCAAAACAACTCCATCAGTTCAGTTTACCGTTGGATCTAGAACTACACACAACCCGATTCCTGTAACACTAGGGATATGTAGGAAACTCAGGAACTAGGGTTCGACCTCCATTTTTTCAAATCACCTCATTCGGTAAAAATCGGTCATCATTTTCTTCACCCGATAATTCTTTCATCATTTCCGTGTATAGAAGGGCAACTGTTGATACCCAAATTTGCCCTCATATATTTTTTAAATAATATATATACTTTTAAAATATCATTTTGCATTATTATTTAATTTACAATATTTATGCAAACATTTTCCCATAATATTTCATAATTTTAAGACTTCAAAATCAATTTTTCTTGCATTTAATTTATTCAATATTTTAAATTTATCATTTAAATTATTTTTATAATGACTTAATCATCTAGTTTATTATTATACAACTATATATATGCTTCATAATATTTTACTTTGTTTTATATAACTATATTTCATATTGTTAGGCTATTTACATAATTTTGCAAAGAATAGCCTATATTCTATGCATAATTACATTTTATTGTATTATTTATGTTAAAAAGCATTTTTATATTTTTATAATGTCAAGCTAATATTCAAAATCATTTCACTGCATTAATGATATTTTTATTATTTATTAATCTCTTTTATGAATTATTATTTAAATAATTTCGCATATTTATTTTATAGCCCAATACAAGGCTATTTCTGGAAAACATTAGGCCCAAACTTTTGGCCCAATCCACTTCACTCATCAGAAGCCCAAACCAAGTACCCCTTTAATAAACCTGGTCGGTACCCATTTAATTATTCCGCCCCTTTTAATTACCCAACCCCAAACCCTAAAACCTCATTCCGTCTAACCCGCCGCCCTGAAACTCTCTTTTCTTCTCTTTTCTAAACCCTAGTCGCCTTCCTTAATCCCTCGCCTAACCCCTCTCCTAATGAGATTCGACTACTATTTTCTTGCCATATTCGAATCCTTCTGGTACTGGTTGTCCATTTGTTGTGTTACCTAAGTGCTTACCTAAACATGGCAAGCAATAATCTCTGAAATCGAACAAAAAGGGGTTCAAATATTTGAGCACCATTTTGTGTACATATGTTTAACATTGTATTATGTGAGTCCGATTTCGTTTGAATTTTTTTGATTTACACTTTCCCTAAAAAAAATGAGGGTTTACCAGATTTCTCTCCTAAATTGATTTCGAACTGATTTTGCATGCCTTCTTTCCTCATTCTATGTTTGATTTATTTTGTTTCCTTGTTTGTTCGTTCAATTCTTACTGCAATATAAACCCCTCCCCACTCCCCTTTTAGGACAGACTTTGAAATCGCTTTTCTTCACTAAAAATTGGGGTTTTGCAATTCTCTTGCTCTGTATTTTGTATTGGTCGGCTGAAAGCCAAGGCCATTTACACCTTGTCACTTTACCTGTTCTTGGTGCGAGCATCGCCCTGAGTTCATCGAAGATCTTGGGAACTTTGACGCGTTGGGATTCTGGGATTTCTGTAGAAGTTCATTCTTTACTATTCTTCGCTTAACTGGTGAGTTACTAGATTAGGTAATTTCATTCATATGTATCTATGATTTGCATATGTTTTCACTCCTGATGTTCATCAGTTTAATATATTTTTCAGGGCTGTTTTGTGTGCAATTCTGTTTGTTTTTTTCAATTTTTTTGGTCTCTTTAACTTTTAGTTTCAAGCATGCCTAAACCTGGTTCTATTAAGTAGATATTTTCCAAATCTGACTAGTCCATGTGGTAAGAATTACTATTGTCTGGGACTTTTACACTTGTTAGCATCTCTTGGTGTTTAATTTTTCCTTAGGCTATCAATTTTGTTATTCGAATATGCTTTGCCTACATAATTTGTGCTCACTTTCGTTAGCTAGTTGATTGTTTTCAAAACCTGAGTATGTACACTCATTATATGGCACAAATCTATTTTCTATCCTATTTTGAATTGTTGTGATGATATCCTGCCTATATAGAATGTTTGATCCTGTTAGTATGCCCTTTAGCATGTTTAACCGCCCCCCCGATTAACCAGTAGTTGTAATATGCTTTTCACATGTCTAAATGTTATCCTATTGCCAAATTAGCATGACTGTTTCATAACATCAAGACCTATACTTAGCATAATTTGGATTTCTTCCTTTATTATGAATTTGTATATGCTACTGTCATTAATAATCTTCCAAACCTGCTCTACTAATGTATGACCACTTATGCACTAGGTGTTGCACTTGTTCTTCTGAATCATTGTTGAGTCTGTTCTAAAGCCCCCCTAAGGCCTATTTGATAATTTGTTCTATGTGCTCAACTTGAGTATGTTTGTATCCCCTTAGCTTTGTCTCTCAACCTTGGTTTACTATCCTTCATTTGTCATCTATGCTCTCTCTTGAGTTCTCATTCTTAGCCGCTGAAAGCCAAGGCTACCTAGGTTCTATTATTGATCACCCTAGTGTGAGCACTGCTCGGGGTCCAATTGAGACCCTTGTGAATTCTGACACACTAGGGCTTGGTCCTTAGTCATTCCCTAAATCTAAAACTACTCATATTCATCCTATTCCATCTTGTTATTTGTTGTGTACCTGAATTGGTTGATTTAAATGGTGCAACACTTGGTGCTATGGTTGAATAAATTGACTTTGTACTCCTTTAAGGATTCTGGGGTTGTGTGTTGGATATGGCCCATATTAGAGGTCTGGGTACGCTGTGTGAGAGTAATTAAAGGCCCAGACAATGCTGGGTATTTCATGTTGAGCCTACTGTGGTCCTATTGTCACTGTTGTGTAATATTTATATTTTTACTCATTATTGGACCTGTAATAACTTTTGTATAAATAATTGGGGTGTTAGTAAAAGGGGAAATGGGTAGAATTTAATATTTACATGCAAAATAGGTAGATAACATGCCTATAGGACTTGGTAATTTATTTTCTATATGTGTTGTTCGATTGCATGTACACTGTAGAAATCACAACATTAGAAGAAACACACACACACATTGTCTGCTCGTAAACCCCAAATGCTGCAATTATATTTATTGTTATGTGTTATTAGAGAACCTGCCTATAGGAATTAGTTTCTCATCGATACTTCTATCAATCCTCATCGCCTACTAGAAATCATGCTTATAGGATTGCAATTATTCTACTTGGCGCTACTCACCTAGAAATCATGCCTATAGGATTAAGATATGACGATAAAATAAGCTTTAATGTGTTGTGCGTTAGAGATCCTGCCTATAGGAAATAATTGCTCGTTAATTGGTTAATACTAGACTACTCAAATACTATTTCATGAGCGTCTCTTTTAGGAAAACCTAGATAATTCTGGGACTTTTCCCAGTAGATTTGGTTATACTCAACTACGTAGATGACCTAGGCATAACACATATAGGATTGGTAACTTAAAACCTTCAATAATTAGCTTGTAATACCTAAATTATTCTGTATACAAGCAATGTACTGCATCTGAAATAGTCCGCATACTTTGACTCAAAAATCGCCTAAAAAGCATGTCTATATGTTTAAGATTCTGGATTCTGCAGCTTCCTAATTGACATCTGTGTCTGCGTGCATTCACTGCTTAACTGTGGAGGTCAATGGGAGCCCTCAATTGCTTTTATGTGAAGTCTTTATATATTTTGTTTGTCGCCTAGTTTTGCATTTTTGAGTAGCCTAGATAAGGTCTAGAACCATCCATATAGAGGTCCGAAACCTCCTGGACCATAGGTATGGGACTGGTAGTGCACGCGTAGGGTACGTCTTAGAATTGAATTAGAGCGCTCTTAGATAAACACTTTAACATAATAATCGGGTAGCAGGAGATGATAGTCTGTGCCCGCTGAATAATATGAGTATCACCCTATCTCAAGGGAGTAACGAAATATTATTTATGTTGCACGGGGTGATCCTTTAGGCTAAAAACTTTGGACCCCCCCTTTCCTTTCTTTTCTATTAAAATAAAAAAATAGCTGTACCTCCATATTCAAGATCTCTTTGTAATAAAATTCTTAGATTTTGTACTCTCTTTGCTTACTTGATCACATAGACTAATCCATATAATTTAAGTTCGGCTGGGACCCACAGTTGTGGACCCAAAACGTGCCTAACACCTTCTCTTTGAGGTAATTTGAGGCCTTACCCGATATTTTGAGGCGTTGACCACGTAAATTGGAGTCATTTTCAAATAGGTGCCCTAGCGCACCTTAAACATCGTTAGGTGGCGACTCTCCTCTTTTAATACCACGAGAAATAAGGAGGAGACATGGGCTGTGTTGAACATATGAAATTTGGAGGGAAGTGTGCAGTGGTCGCAGATGCGAGGGAATTACTGCACCTGCATGGCCACGGATGCGGCAGTGGGAGCGTAGAAGCAGAAATGGAGATGGGAGCTGGGTCCGCTGAAGCAGCTTGGTGGCTCGCAGAAGCATGTCCGCAGGAGCGGAGGAAGTCGCAGAAGCGGGAGTGTGGTCACTTCTGCGACACCGCAGAAGCGGGTAAGTGGCCGCAGGTGCGAGGAGGCTTGGGTAGTGTATTAAAAATGAGGGTTCCGTGTTTTTCACCATTTTAAACATTTCAAGGTCAGGATTAGGTAAACGATAGAGGATTTTTGTGGGGTTTCTTAAGGTAAGTCCCTTGTGTTCATTTTTAATTAATAATATTGTTTCCCCATTGAATTTCCCACCTAGTTTGTGTGTATTTAAGGTGGAATTTGGGAGTTTGAGGCGAGGGATTTGGAGAGTTGAATTTGGCGATTTGGGTGACGATTTGATGTTGGATTTTGGTAAATTTGGTATGGTTGGACTCGTAGTTGAATGGGATTTCGGGTTTTGTGTCTTTTATTGAATTTCGAGACATGGGACTGGGGTCTAGCTTTTGAGCCGATTTTTGATTCTTGATTAATAACTTGGTATTATTTTATGGAATTAATTCCTTTAACCCGTGTTGATTGTATCGAACTATTTTTGGCTAGATTCGAGGCATTTGGAGGCTGAATCTCAGGCAAGAGCGTGTTGGAGAAGGGATTTGCACGACTTGAGGTAAGTAATAGTTCTAAATTTGGTCTAAGGGTATGAAACCCTGTATTATGTGTCATGTGATTAGTTTTGAGGTGACGCACATGCTAGGTGACGGACGTGTGGGCGTGCACTATAGTAATTGTGACTTGGTCAATTCCATGGAACTGTGTAGTTGAATAATCTGTTGTTATCCGTACATTCTCCGTGTATTAGAGAAATTGAACTGCTAAGCATGTTAGAAATTATGTTTAGATTACGTGTTGGCACTGTAGGGACCCACAAAGGTCGCATACATGTTAGATTATCTGCTAAATTGCTGTTTTGTACTGAGTCATAGTTTTACTTACATATCATATTTAAGTTTCTATTGTTACTTGTTGATACATTATATCATTTCTATTTGGGCTGATTTTCATGATCATTGATTGCCCGAGAGATTGGAGAGGTTGATGACTGAGTGAGGCTGAGGGCCTTATTGTGAGGATAACTATGGTATCCGCCTCCACGCCGCAACATATTGCACTGATTTATGCCATGATTGAATTGTTATAGCGCTTGGGCTGAAGGAGCTCATCCGGAGTCTGTACACACCCCAAGTGAGCGCATGTACTTACTGAGTGCGAGTGTCGAGTGTCGAGTGCCGAGCGATTGAGAGGAATGAGATACTATGAGGAATGAGTGACTGGGAGGACTGAGTGAATGTTGCTTTGAGATTTTGCACTTGATTTCATTACAGTTGTACTTCAGCTGGCATATATCATTGTCATGAAATTTCTGAGAGATATTATATCCTGTTTCAGCTGAACTAGACATGAATTAACTGTTTTGGCCTTAATTGTTGAATTTGAAAGTATGCCTTTCTTTGTATGTTGTAATATCTGTAATTGAACTATATCCGTGAAACTCATCACTACTTTCAGTTCACTATTTAATCTTGTTACTTACTGAGTTGGTTGTGCTCACGCTACACCCTGCACTTCGTGTGCAGATCCAGGTGTTTCTGGACACAAAGGGTGTTGATTTCTCTGCCCAGCTTGATCATTTGGAGATTTCAAGGTAGCTGCCCGACGTTTCACAGACCTTGACTCTCCTTCCCTATCTTTCAGCTTTATGTATTTAGTTTTAGTGTTTCATAAATAATATTCTCATACTTGTATTGTATAGACGCTCATGTACTCAGTGACAACATGAGTAGAAACTTCTGTGTTGAGTTTTGATTTTATCCAGTTTATGAGAGCTTTAATTTTTTTAACTGTTAAGCTCATTTTCATTTAAAAGTTTTAAAATATTTAGAAATGTCAGCTTGCCTAGTACTATGTAAGGCGCCATCAAGACAAGTTAGTTTTGGGTTGTGACAGTTGCATGAAATATCAACAACTTTCAGTTTATAGCAATGTTATAAGCATGTTGGATATTCTCCCCGTCAGTTAATGCCTACCAGTTCTATCTGTGTGAGGCTGTTGATATATACCACAAATGAATGATCATGGGACCCAGATTATTTATTTGTTCTACAATTCTATAGTTGTAACCATAAGCATTCAAGTTGTCCATCAAAAAATAAACCTATTTGCATCTACACTTGAAAAATAGGAGAGTGACATTTCACGTTACCTTTACCTTTTGAGAAGGATAGAAAGGTGGGCAACTATCTATTTGAGTACGTATCAAATCGTGAGCCACTAACCTAGTTTCGTTAGTATAAGAAAAATGTTACTCGTCCCGTTTCAATTTAGATAAGGTAGTTTTGACTCGACACGAAGTTTAAAAAAAAGAGAGACTTTTGAAACTTGTGGTCTTAAAACATAAGTTTTGCGGGGCCATGATATTTGTGTGGTTATAAAAGCTTTTCATTAAGGGTAAAATGTGTAAAAATGAGAAGTTTAAAGTTGAATTATTTCCAATTATATAAATGGGTCATTATTTTTGGAATGAACTAGCAAGAAAAGTGTGTTATCTCTAAATTGAGACGGAGGGAGTACCTTCCTTTTTTAACATACTATGTATTAAAGTGCAGTAGGCCATCTATTAAATGAACTAATGCTTTACATCTCATATCGGTAGCTGGACTTGGTAATTAAAGGAGTTAACTTGACAAGTGATGTTTGCTCTACTAGTAAAGCACCTCCACCCACGGTCGTTAGGCCTTGGGTTTGAGTCACGCTGGAGGACAAGCGTGGAAACACTTTAAATTCTCCTAAATTGGTAGGGATGAAAAAATAACTTGCCAATGATTCTGAATTGATAGTCTCTCACACTAATTTATTTCTTATGCCATTTATTAGGAGTCTGGAACCAAAGTATTACGACTCAAAGCACAAGAATAGGTGAAACAATCAACAGATGACGAATGTCACGACCCCAAATTCCCTCCGTAGGATATCGTGATGGCGCCTAGTGTCTAAGACTAGGTAAGCCTATCAATGTAATATAACAATAGAAATCTAAAATAAATAAATCTACAAATTTACATAATTACAACTCCCAAAACCCGGTAGAAATAAGTCACAAATTTTTAAGGATTTGTTCTCAATATCTCTATATATCAGAGTCATAAATAAATTCATAATATCTCATTTCCTTATATCACCGCGGGAGCCTTCACAATAAATTTTAAAGAAAATATTTTTTCTGAAATAGCATCCCGCGTTTTAGCCACCCTTATCACACCGCATGACTTCTAGTAGTTCCCCTACTAGCCACGCGTATCAGGCCACCCTTATCTCACCGCATACCTTTCAACACCCAGACCTTATAACACTGCATGCGTATCAATATCACAAATTGCACCTCAAGTGCCTAAATAAATCCACAATAATATTTTCCACAATAAAGAGCTCACGGCTCATGCGAAAATAAATCAACGACAATAATTTCCATAATAAAGAGCTCACGACTGCATCACAATGTGTACGAAAATCTCACAAAATTTTCAGCAAAATAATATTTCACAAATTTAACACCTTGTCTAAATATCAAATTTTTAAATGTAAAATACTTTATTTTTTTATAATATTTAAATTAAGAAATCCATCCTTTAACTAATGCACAGAACAAAAGAAACAGAGTTTCAACTAAACAGGTAAAACACTTAGCAGTAACAGGTCCGACAAATTTAAAATACGAAGATGTATTAGTGATGATGAATATAACAGAATAAAATAATTTAATTAATATGCAACAGTGCTCTACACAATTTAAAGACATAATTTTTCACATTTAGCCCGTGTACACACTCGTCATCTTGTATACACGTCTTTCAACACATCAACATTTTCATATTAATACCAATCCTAAGGAAAATTTTTCCCACATAAGGTTAGACAAGTCACTTACCTAAGACCACACTCAATCAGTCAAGTAGTATGCCTTTTCCTCGATTTTTCGACTCTGATCGACTCAGATCTAGTCATAAATAATTCGATTCAATCAATACAAATTAGAGGAATGAATTTCATATGAAAATACAAATTTTCTAACAAAATCCGAAATATAACCCAAAAGTTGCACGTGGGACCCACATCCCGGAATCTGGAAAAACTCAAAATATCCGACAACCCATTCAATTATGAAACCAACCATACTAGTTTCACTCAAATCCGACTCTGAATCGACACCGAATTCTCAAAAATTTGTTTTATGAGATTTCTCAAATATTTCCCAAATTTCCATCTCAAAACACTAATTAAATGATGAAAACAATGACATATTCGTTATATTGACCAAATCCAAGTTAGAATCACTTACCCCAATGTTTTTCCTTCAAAATCTCTCAAAAATCAGTTCTCCCAAAGCTCCAATTTGTCAAAAATGGAAAATGGGACGAAGCCCCCGTTTTATTACTTAAAGTCTCTGTCCAGGCACTGACCTCAATTTTCTGACCTCGATTTTCAGACATCGATTTTCTGAACTTGATTTCCTGAGCTCAATTTCCGGAGCCCGATTTCGTGACCTCGATTTCCAGATTTCAATTTCCTGACCTCGATTTCCTAACCTCGATTTTGACATCGATTTTTGACCTCGATTTTTTTTTACCTCGATTTTTGACAGATGAAGAAAACACCAGATCAGCCAAAAACCAACCAACTCAACTTCAGTAGTCTCCCAAGTTCAATTCTTGATCCGTTAACCATCCGAAACTCACTCGAGGCCCTCGGGACCTGAATCAAATACACCAACAAGTCCTAAAACATCATATGAGCTTAGTTTAAATCTCAAATCACATAAAACAATGCTAAACAACGAATCAGACCCCAATTCAAGCTTAAGGAACTTAAGAATTTCTAACTTTTACATTCGATACTGAAACCAATCAAATCAATTCTAATTGACCTCACATTTTTCACACAAGTCATAAATGACATAACAGATCTATAAAATATTTCAGAATTGGATTCTGACCCCAATATCAAAAAGTCAACTCCCTGATCACACTTCCTAAAATTTATTTTTCTCCATTTCAAGGCAAATTTCACTACGGATTTCAAAACAAAAAATTCCGAACACGCTTCTAAGTCAAAAATCACCATACGGAGCTATTGGAATCATCAAAACTCCATTCTGGGGTTGTTTACACATAAGTCAACATCTGGTCACTATTTGAATTTAAGCTTCAAACCTTGGACTGAGCTGAAGTCTAACACATGGGATGGATCGCCGTGATACTTCCAGAGCATGGAAACATGGAACACTAGATGAACTGCATAGAGGCTAGGTGGTAGTGCAAGTCTGTAAGACACCTCTCCAACTCTCTTAAGAATCTCAAAAGGCCCAATATACCTAGGGCTCAACTTGCCCTTCTTCCCGAACCTTATCACACCCTTCATAGGCGAAACCCGGAGCAAGACCCACTCACCAACCATGAATGAAACATCACGAACCTTCCGATCCGCATAACCTTTCTATCTAGATTGGGCTCTACAAAGTCGATCCTGAATTAATTTAACATTTTCCAAGGTATCCTGAACCAAGTATGTACCCAATAGCCTAGCCTCACCCAGTTCGAACCAACCCACTGGAGACCGCCACCGCCTACCATACAAGGCCTCATACGGAGCCATCTAAATGCTCGACTGGTAGTTGTTATTGTAAGCAAACTCCGCAAGTGGTAAGAACTAATCCCAAGCACCCCCAAAATCTATCACACACGCACGACGCATATCTTGCAGTATCTGGATAGTGCGCTTGGACTGTCCATCCGTCTGAGGGTGAAATGCTGTACTTAACTCCACAGAGTACCCAATTCTCGCTATACAGCCCTCCCAAACCGGGATGTAAACTACGTACCCTGAGCAGAGATGATATATACCGGCACGCCATGAAGCCTAACAATCTCGCGAATGTAAACCTGAGCCACCTGCTCCGAAGAGTAAATGGTAACCAAAGGAATGAAATGAGCTGACTTGGTAAATCTATCCACAATCACCCAAACTGCATCGAACTTCCTCTGAGTCCGTGGGAGCCCAACAAGGAAATCCATAGTGATTTTCTCCCATTTCCACTCTAGAATACCTAACTTCTGAAGCAATCCACCCGGTCGCTGTTACTCATAATCCACCTGGCGACAATTTAGGCACCGAGCTACATATTCCACTATGTATTTCTACATCCGCCTATACCAATAGTGTTGTCTCAAGTCCTGATAGATCTTCGCGACACTTGGATAAATGGAGTACCGTGAAGTGTGAGCCTTCTCGAGAATCAACTCACACAAACTATCTACATTAGGCACACATAGCCTGCCCTACATCCGTAATACACTGTCATCTCCAATAGTGACCTCCTTGGCGTCACCGTGCTGAACTGTGTCCTTAAGGACAAGCAGAGGGAGGTCATCATATTGATGCTCCCCGATACGATCATACAGAGAAGACTAAGAAACTACACAAGCCAAAACTCGCCTCGGCTCAGCTCGAAAACATCCAATCTAACAAACTAGTTGTCCAAGGACTGAACATCCACAGCTAAAGGCCTCTCTACTACTAGTAAGTATGCTAAGCTGCCCAAACGCTCCACCTTACGACTTGAGGCATCGGCAACCACATTGGCCCTTTAGGGATGATAGAGAATGGTGATATCATAATCCTTAAGAAACTCCAACCACCTCCGCTTCCGCAAACTAAGATCCTTCTGTTTAAACAAATGTTATAGACTCCGGTGATCGGTATAAACCTCACAATGGACACCGTACAAATAATGCTGCCAAATCTTCAAGGCATGAACAATAGCTGCTAAATCAAGGACGTGGACCGGATAATTATTCTCATGTACCTTTAACTGTCTGGACGCATAGGCAATCACCCTGCCGTCTTGCATCAATACTGCGCCGAGACTAATACATGACGCATCACAGTGCACAGTATTAGACCCTGAACCTATAGGCAATACTAATACTGGGGTTGCAGTCAAAGCTGTCTTGAGCTTTTGAAAGCTCTCCTCACATTCCTCGGTTCACCTGAACGGAGCACCCTTTTGGGTTAATTTGGTCATGGGTGTAGTAACAGAAGAGAAACCTTCTACAAATCGGTGATAATGCCCCGCCAAACCAAGAAAACTCTGGATCTTAGTAGATGATGATGGTATGGGCTAACTCTGAACTACTTCAATTTTCTTTAGATCTACCTTAATCCCTTCGCACTAAACTATATGACCCAAATTTCCTACAAAATCAAGCCAGAATTCAGACTTTGAAAATTTTGCATATAACTTCTTTTCTCTCAAAGCCTAAAGCACAGTCCTCAGGTACTGTTCATGATTTTCCCGACTCCGGGAATACACCAGAATGTCGTCAATAAAACAATGACGAAAGAATCAAGATAGGGCTAAAATACACTATTCATTAAGTGCATTAATGTTGCTGGGGCATTGGTCAGCCCAAAAGACATCACAAGGAACTCGTAATGACTGTAACGAGTCCTGAAAGTAGTCTTCGGGATATCTGGTTCCCGAATCTTCAACTAATGATAGCATGAACGCAAGTCGATCTTAGAGAACACTGTAGCACCATGAAGCTGATAAATTAGGCCATCAATTCGTGGCAATGGATACCTGTTCTTCACTGTAACCTTGTTTAGCTGGCGGTAATCAATACACATCCGCATAGAACCATCCTTCTTCTTAACAAATAAGACAAGAGCACCCCAAGGCGATACACTGGGCCAAACAAAACCCTGATCAAGCAGTTCCTGTTACTACTCTTTTAATTCTTTCAATTCTGCTGGGGCCATAGGATATGGTGGAATAGAAATGGGTTGAGTGCCTGTTAACAAATCAATGCCAAAGACAATATCACTGTCGAGTGGCATAGCCGGAAGATCCGCTAGAAATACATTAGGGAAATCCCTTACTACAGGAACTGACTCCACGGTTGGAGTATCAACACTAACATCTCTCACATAGGCCAGATATGCATCACACCCCTTCTCAACCATTCGTTGAGCTTTAATAAATGAAACAACTCTAATAGGAACATGATCCAAGGTACCTCTCCACTCAAGCCGCGGTAGACCTGGCAAAGCCAATGTCACCGTCTTGGCGTAACAATCAAGGATAGCGTGATAAGGCGACAACTAGTCCATGCTCAAAATAATATCTAAATCCACCATACTGAGTAATAATAAATCAGCTCTGGTCTCAAAATCACCGATAACAATTAAACACGACTAATACACACGGTCCAGCATAAAAGATTCACCCACGGGTGTAGATAGATAAATAGAAGAACTCAAAGAATCATGGGATACGACTAATTACGGGTCAAAATAAGATGACACATAAGAATAAGTGGAGCCTGGATCAAAAAAGACTGATGCATCTTTATGACAGGCCGGAATAATACTTGTGATAACAGAATCGGATCTAACGACCTCTGTCCTAACAGGAAGGGCATAATATTTGGCATGTTCACCCCTTATAGGGCGACCTCTACATGTACGACCTCCACCCCTAGCTGGCTGTGTAGGTGGGGTGGCAACTGGTGCAGTAATCATGGCCTGAGAAGCGTGATGGACGTGTGGAATAGGTGGGGCCTGAGAAATCTGTGGAGGTGCACCCCTCCTAAGTCTGGGGCAATCCCTCGTGATATGACGAGTGTCACCACACTCAAAACAAGCCCTCGGAGGACACAACTGCTGGGACTGGCTCGGGCGTGATCGACTAGACTATTGCTGAAAGCACCCTGTACAGGAGGTACTGTAGACACTGCGGTGCATAATATGGAACTTGGGGTCTAGGAGTAATCGAATTACCAATGGAATCTGGAAGTGCTAAATGAATAGGACGGCTCACATAGCCTCTACCATGACGGGTTGCAGCTAGGGCATGAGAATTGTTATATATGCCGGAATCTCGGGTTCTCTTATCTTCCCTCTCTTCTCTCTCCCGGGTCTGCATACCCTCCAATCTCCTAGAAATTGACACCACTTGTTGGTATGTGATATCCATCTCCAGTTCTCAGGCCATATTGAATCTGATACTAGGGTGGAGCCCCTCAATAAATCGGCAAACACGCTCTCGAACAATAGCAACTAAGGCTGGTGCACGCCTAGCCAAATCACTGAATCAGACCACATATTCTGACATGGTCATAGAACCCTGGCGCAGCTACTCAAACTCTGCGCGCCATGCATCTCTAAGACTCTAAGGAACATACTCCCTCAAGAACATATCTGAAAATTGAGTCCAAGTGAGTGAAGTTGCCTCAGCCGGAATATCCAACTCGTATGCCCGCCACCACTGGTAGGCCGCTCCTCTAAGCTGGAATACCGTGAAAGAAGCCCTGCTATAATCCACAATACCCATAGTACGGAGGATACAATGACATTCCTCAAGAAAACCCTGAGCATCCTCTGAAGCATAACAACTGAGTGTGGGAAGGTGGTACTTCTTGTACCTCTCGAGCTTGAGTTGTTTCTCCCTATGAAACTGCTGCCCTAACCTCAGGCCGAACTGGAACAACTGGTAGCACTGGTATAACCTCAAGGACCTGGTCAACCAAGCCCTTGGCTGTGGGGTACGGGCAATGGGAATTTGTGCTCCTCCCCCGGCTTGAGATGTAGCAGGAGAAAGTGGAATTAGCCCTGCCTGAGCTAGAGTGCCAAACATGCTAAAAAACTGGGCAAGAGTCTCCTTAAGTGCAGGGGTAGTAACAGGCATCTCAGGTTCCTGCTCTCCAACTGGAGCTATTGGTGGCTCTCTGCAACAACTCGTGTAGGTGCCCTGGCTGCACCACATGGTCTTCCTCGACCTCTGGCACGACCTCTATCCTGACCCCGGCCTCTTGCAGCTCCAACAGGGGGCGCGGATGCATGACCATCGGATTTTGTTGTACGTTTCCTCACCGTCTGTGAGATAATAGAAAGACAATGGTTTAAAATTTTGAAGTCAACAAATATGCACGATAAGGAATCAAAGAAGTGAATATTTTCCTAACAACTTCATAGCCTCCCGAAGATAAGTACATACGTCTCTGTACCGATCCGCGAGACTCTACTAAACCTGCTTGTGACTCATAACACCTATGAACCTAGGGCTCTGATACCAACTTGTCACGACCCCAAATTCCCTCCATAGCATGTCGTGATGGCACCTAGTCTCTAAGACTAGGTAAGCCTATCAATGAGGAATAACAATACAAATCTGCAAATTTACATAATTACAACTCCCAAAACCTGGTACAAATAAGTCACAAGATTTTAAGATTTATCCTCAATATCTCTATATATCAGAGTCTAAAAAAAAGAAGGAAGCAATATAATAAGGATGGAAGGGGACTCCGGAGTCTGCGGACGCTGGCAGATATACCTCGAAGTCTCCCCGTACGGTTAGTTCACTAATGCCTGGTCTGATAAGATGTACCTGGATTTGTGCAGAAGTGTATTATGAGTACACCACAACAGTACCCAGTAAGTGCAAAGCCTAACCTCGGTAGAGTAGTGACGAGGTAAGGTCAGGTCCTACTGAAATAATACAAGACAAGGAGAAAAGTTTAAAAATATAATAACAATAATGACAATGGGGATAAATCAAGTACGTAGTATGTAACAATTTAACTAAACAAAATATAGGCAATTAACACCTCGGGGAAGGAATTTTTTTTTTTACAACTTTAAGGAAAACACCAAAATAACCAAAGACAATGCACCCTTAAAGAAAATATCAACAAGGGCACTCCCAAGGTACCGCCTCGTAGTCCCAAGTCATAAATAAATTCACAATAACTCATTTTCTTATATCACTGCGGGAGCCTTCACATTTAATTTTAAAGAAAACATTTTTCCCGAAATAGCATCCCGCGTTTAACAACCCTTATCACACCGCATGACTTCTTGTAGTTCCCCTACTAGCCACACGTATCAAGCCACCCTTATATCACCGCATACATTTCAACACCTAGACCTTATACCACCACATGTGTATCAATATCACAATTTGCACCCCAAGTGCACAAATATTTCAATTTGCCAAAATAAATCAACGACAATATTTTTCACAATAAAGAGCTCACGGCTCATGCCAAAATAAATCAACAACAATATTTTCCATAATAAAGAGCTCACGGCTCCATCACAATGAGTACAAAAATCTCACAAAATATTTAGCAAAATAATATTTCACAAATTTAACATCTTGTCTAAATATCAAATTGTTAAATGTAAAATACTTCATTTTTTGTATAATATTTAAATTAAGAAATACATCCTTCAAGTAATGCACTGAACAAAAGAAATAGAGTTTCAACTAAACATGTAAAATACCTAGCAGGAACAGGTCCGGCAAATGTAAAATACGAAACTATATTAATGATGATGAATATAATAGAATAAAATAATTTAATTAATATGCAACAGTGCTCTATGCAATTTAAAGACATAATCTTCCACATTTAGCCAGTGTACACACTCGTCACCTAAAGGGAATATCCAATCTAACAAACTGTTTGGCCAAGTACTGAACATCCAAGGCTAAAGACCTCTCTATTACTGGTAAGTATGCTAAGCTGCCCAAACTCTCCGCCTTACGACTCAAGGCATCGGCCACCGTATTGGCCTTTTCGAGATGGTAGAGAATTATGATACCACAATCCTTAAGAAACTCCAACCACCTCCGCTGCCGCAAATTAATATCTTTCTGTTTAAACAAATGTTATAGACTCTGGTGATTGGTATAAACCTCACAATGGACACTGTACAAATAATGCCGCCAAATCTTCAAGGCATGAACAATAGCTTCTAATTCATGGACGTGGACCGGATAATTCTTCTCATGTACCTTTAACAGTCTGGACGCATAGGCAATCACCCTACCATCTTGCATCAATACTACGCCGAGACTAATACGCAACGCATCACAATACACAGTATAAGACCTTGAACCTATAGGCAATACCAAAGCTGTCTTAAGCTTTTGAAAGCTCTCCTCACATTCCTCGGTCCACCTGAACGGAGCACCTTTGTGGGTTAATTTGGTCATAGGTGTAGCAATAGAAGAGAAACTTGTTCTTCACTGTAACCTTGTTTAGCTGGCGGTAATCAACACACATCCGCATAGAACCATCCTTCTTCTTTACAAATAAGACAAGAGCACCCCAAGGCGATACAGTGGGCCGAACAAAACCTTGATCAAGTAGTTCCTATTACTGCTATTTTAAATCTTTCAATTCTTTGGGGCCATAGGATATGGTGGAATAGAAATAGGTTTAGTGCCTGGTAACAAATCAATGCCAAAGTCAATATCACTGTTGGGTGTCATAGCCGGAAGATCCGCTGGAAATACATTAGGAAAATCCCTTACTACAGGAACTGACTCCACGGTTGGAGTATCAACACTAACATCTCTCACATAGGCCAGATACGCATCACACCCCTTCTCAACCATTCGTTGAGCTTTATGAAATGAAACAACTCTGCTAGGAACATGATCCAAGGTACCTCTCCACTATAGCCACAGTAGACCTGGCAAAGCCAATGTCACCGTCTTAGCGTAACCATCCAGGATAACGTGATAGGGCGATAACCAGTCCATGCCCAAAATAATATCGAAATCCACCATACTGAGCAATAATAAATCAGCTCTAGTCTCAAAATAACTTATAACAATTAAACATGACCGATACACGCGGTCCATAATAATAGATTCACCCACGGGTGTTGATTCATAAACAAAAGAACTCAAAGAATTACAGGATACGCCCAAATACCGGGCGAAATAAGATGAGACATAAGAATAAGTAGAGCCTCGATCAAACAAGACTGATGCATCTCTATGACATACTGGAATAATACCTATGATAACAGAATCGGATGCAATGACCTCTGTCCTAGGAGAAAGGGCATAATATCTTGCATGGCCTCCCCCTCTAGGGAGACCTCTACCTGTCCGACCTCCACCTCTAGCTGGCTGTGCAGGTGGGGTGGCAACTGGTGCAGTAGTCATGTTCTGAGAAGCCTGAGGGCCCTGTGGAATAGATGGGGCCTGAGAAATCTATGAAGGTGCACCCCTCCTAAGTCTAGGGCAATCCCTCGTGATATGACGAGTTTCACCACATTCAAAACAAGCCCTCGGAGGATGCGGCTGCTGGGACTGTATCGGGCATGATCGACTCGATTGCCCGCTGAAAGCACCCCGTACAGGAGGTACAATAGACACTAGTGGTGTGTAATATGGAACATGGGATCTAGGAGTAGCCGGAATACCATTGGAAGATGAAAGTGCTGAATGAATAGGAAAGCTAAAATAGCCTCTACCATGACAGGATGTAGCTGGGGCACGAGAATTGTTATATGTGCCGGAATCTCGGGGTCTTTTAGCTTTCCTCTCTTCTCTCTCCCGAGTCTGCATACCCTCCAATAACCTAGCAACTGACACCACTTGTTGGTATGTGATGTCCATCTCTAGTTCTCGGGCCATACTAAATCTGATACCAGGGTGGAGCAGCTCAATAAATCGGCGAACCCACTCTTGAACAGTAGAAACTAAGGCTAATGAATGCCTAGTCAACTCATTGAATCAAACTGCATATTCTGACATGGTCATAGAATCCTGGTGCAACTGCTCAAACTCTACGCGCCATGCATCTCTAAGACTCTAAGGAACATACTCCCTCAAGAACATATTTAAAAATTGAGTCCAAGTGTGTGAAGCTTCCTCAGCCGGACTATGCAACTCGTATGCCTACCACCACTGGTAGGCTGCTCCTCTAAGCTGGAATGTCGTGATAGAAACCCCACTGGAATCCACAATACCCATAGTATGGAGGATACAATGAAATTCCTCAAGAAAACCCTGAGCATCCTCTCAATCTAAATCGCTGAATGTGGGAGGGTGGTAGTTCTTGTACCTCTCGAGCCTGAGCTTTTCCCCCCTCTGCAACTGCTTCCCTAACCTCGAGCCGAACTGGAATAACTGGTTGCACTGGTATAACCTCTAGGGCCTGGTCAACCTGGGCCTTTGGTTCTCGGGGTATGGGCGGCGAGAGTCTGTGATCCTCCCCCGACTTGAGATGCAGTAGGAGAAAGTGGAATTAGCCCTGCCTGAGCTAGTGTGGCAAACATGCTCAAAATCTGGGCAAGAGTCTCCTAAAGTGCAGGGGTAGTAACAGGCATCTCATGTGCCTTCTCTCCAACTGGGGCTACTGGTGGATCCTCTACAGCAACTCGTGCAGATAACCTGGCTGCACCGTGTGGTCTTCCTCGACATCTGGCATGGCCTCTGCCCCGACCCCGATCTCTTGCAACTCCAACAGGGGGTGCGGGTGCCTGACCATCGGATCTTGTTGTGTGTGTCCTCACCATCCGTGAGAGAATAGAAAGACAATGGTTTAAAATTTTGAAGTCAACAAATGCGCACGTTAAGGAATCAAAGAAGTGAAAATTTTCCTAACAGTTGCATAGCCTCCCGAAGATAAGTACAAATGTCTCCATACTGATCCGCGAGACTTTACTAAACCTGATTGTAACTCATAACACCTATGAACATAGGGCTCTGATACCAACTTGTTACGACCCCAAATTCCCTTCGTAGGATGTCATGATGACACCTAGTCTCTCTAAGACTATGTAAGCCTATCAATGCGGAATAACAATAGAAATCTTAAATAAATAAATCTGCAAATTTACATAATTACAACTCCCAAAACCAGGTAGAAATAAGTCACAAGCTTCTAAGGATTTATCCTCAATATCTCTATATTTCATAGTCTAAAGAAAATAAGGAAGCAACATAATAAGGATAGAAGGGGACTCTGTAGTCTGCGGACGCTGGCAGATATATCTCAAAGTCTCCTCGTATGGCTAATTCACTGATGCCTGGTTTGATATTATGTACCTGGATCTGCAAAAAAAGATGTGCAGAAGCGTAGTATGAGTACACCACATCGGTACCCAGTTAGGGCCAAGCCTAACCTCAGTAAAATAGTGACGAGGTCAGGTCACGCCCTACTGGAATAATAAAAAACAGGGAGAAAAGTTTAACAATATAATAACAATAATAAAAATGGGTATAAATCAAGTAAGTGTCACAATTTAACTACACAGAATAAGGGCAATTAACACCTCGCAGAAGGAATTTTTTTTTTACAACTTTAAGGAAAACACCAAAATAACAGAAGAAAATGCAGTCATAAAGAAAATATTAACAAGGGCACTACCGAGGAACCGCCTCGTAGTCCCAAATCATAAATAAATACATAATATCTTATTTCCTTATATCACCGCGGGAGCCTTCATATTTAATTTTAAAGAAAATATTTTCCCGAAATAGCATCCCGCGTTTTAGCCACCCTTATCACACCGCATGACTTCTAGTAGTTCTCATACTAGCCACGCGTATCAAGCCACCCTTATCTCACTGCATGCATTTCAACACCTAGACCTTATACCACCGCATGCGTATTAATATCACAATATATCACAATTTGCACCTCAAGTGCCTAAATATTTCAACTTGCCTAAATAAATCAACATCAATATTTTTCACAATGAAGAGCGCACGACTCATGCCAAAATAAATTAACAGCAATATTTTCAATAATAAAGAGCTCACGGCTCCATCACAATGAGTAGGAAAATCTCACAAAATATTCAGCAAAATAATATTTCACAAATTTAAAACCTTGTCTAAATATCAAAATTTTAAATATAAAATACTTCATTTTTTTTAATAATATTTAAATTAATAAAATACATCCTTCAAGTAATGCACAGAACAAAAGAAACAGAGTTTCAACTAAACAGGTAAAATACTTAGCAAGAATAGGTCCGGCAAATTTACAATACGAAAATATATTAATGATGATGAATATAACAGAATAAAATAATTTAATTAACATGCAACAATGCTCTACACAATTTAAAGACATAATCTTCCACATTTAGCCCGTGTACACACTTATCATATCGTGCACACGACTTTCAACACATCAACATTTTCATATGAATACCAATTCTAAGGGGAATTCCCCCCCTCCCCACAAGGTTGCTTGTGGGGCTCACAAAATCCGACAAAACTCACAAAATCTGACAACCCATTCAATTACGAGTCCAACCATATTAGTTTCACTCAAATCTCACTCTGAATCGACACTGAAATCTCAAAACTTCATTTTATGAGATTTTTCAAAACATTAATTAAATGATGAAAACAATGATATATCTGTGTATATTGACCAAATCCGAGTTAGAATCACTTACCCCAATGTTTGTCCTTGAAAATCTATCAAAAATCAAGAATCCCAAAGCTCCAATTTGTCAAAATTGGAAAATGGGACGAAGCCCCCGTTTATAACTTAAAGTCTCTGTCCAGGCGCTGCCCTCGATTTCCTAACCTCTATTTTCTAGACCTTGATTTTCTGACCTCGATTTCATGACCTCGATTTCTTGACCTCGGTTTCCAGACTTCAATTTTCTGCCCTGATTTCCTACCCTGCATTTCCTGACCTCGATGTCCTGACCTCGATTTCCTGATCTCGGTTTTTTACCTCGATTTTTGACCTCATTTTTTTTTACCTCAATTTTTTTTTACCTCGATTTTTGACCTCATTTTTTTTTACCTCAATTTTTTTTGACCTCGATTTTTTATAGATGAAGGAAAAACCAGATCAGCCAAAAACCAGCAAACTTAACTTCAGCAGTCTCCCAACTTCAATTCTTGATCTGTTAACCATCCGAAACTCATCCGAGGCCGTCGAGACCTCAACCAAATACACCAACATGTCCTAAAACATCATACGAACTAAGTTGAAATCGCAAATCACATAAAACAATGCTAAAACCAAGAATCATAGCCCAATTCAAGCTTAAGGAACTTAAGAATTTCCAACTTCTACATTCGATACCAAAACCTATCAAATAAATTCCGATTGAACTCAAATTTTGCACACACGTCATAAGTTAAATAACGGATGTATGAAACTTTTTAGAATTGGATTCCGAGCCCGATATCAAAAAGTCAACTCCCCCGCCAAACTTCCCAAAAATATAACTTTCGCCATTTCAAGCCAAATTTCACTACGGATTTAAAAATAAAATTCCGAACACGCTCCTAAGTCCAAAATCATCATACAGAGCTATTGCAATCATCAAAACTCCATTCCGGGATCATTTACACATAAGTCGATATCCAGTCACTATTTGAACTAAAGCTTTAAACCTTGGAACTAAGAATTCCAATTCATTCCAAAACCTCACCGGACCCGAACCAATTAATCTGGCTAGTCACACAACAACTGTAAAGCCTAAATTGAGTAGTAAATGAGGAAACAGGGTTGTAATACTCAAAACGACCAGACGGGTCGTTACAACCAACTTATATATAACACATGGGTTGAATGCGCTATACCTTAACGGTACATTTGTCTGTTAAGGTGTTGCATGCGCTATAATTTAATTTGACTGACCCACAATAATTGGTGGGTATAGCGCATGCATTTATTGCGCTACATATATAGCGCTTAGAATGGATACGCTATACCCTCAATTATTGTACCACCGCATTGGTTTTTTGCTTATTAAGAAGTTTCATTGTTTCATTAAAAATCCATTCAGGATAGGTCAGTCTTTTGTATCCTTTTTATTTTCTTTTACTCATTCCGAAATATTTTTTTACTTAAATTTTTTTGCATTTCGTCATAATATCCGAAGAGCGAAAAATAAGGGTGAAATTATAATGGTGGTGATACGGTTGTCATGGAGAATAACTCAGTACGCTATATTTGGAGCGGTACTAGATTTGGAGTATGCTTTTATGCAGAGGTAGCTCAATAAAATTGGTGATCAAATGCCAATCTTTTAATAAATAGAAGACCTTAAATTTATTTATTTTAGTTCTTTTTGAGAAAAATGTTGGTCTGCTTCTTGAGTTTCATTATCATCTTATTCAACTAAAATGGAACTTGTTCATATGTAGAAATGTCACGACCCAAAATCTCACCCATCGTGATGGCGCCTATCTCAATACTAGGCAAGCCGACAATCTCAATAAAATACCATATCTTTTAAATTTGAAAACATAATATTTACTTTTAGCGGAAGAAATCTCAGAGGTACAAATATAAACACTCCTAAAATACGGTGTCACTGAGTATATGAGTATCTAAATGATAACAAGTGTGACTGCAAAAAACACTGTCTGAATATATAGAACAATTCAAAAACTGAAAGGAAAGAAAGTCAAGGTCTGCGAACGCCAAGCAACTACCTCGATAATCTCCAACAGATTAAACTCCGAAACACTAGCAACCGCCGTGTCCGAAGGTACCTGGCTTGCACACGAGGTGCAGGGTGTAGTATGAGTACAATCAACTCAGCAAGTAACAATAATAAAGAAGCAACTGAAAGTAGTGACGAGTTTCATAGTTGAGTCCAATTACAGTAATTTCCAACATAATAATGTAAGCATGCTTTCAAGTTCTACATTTAAGCCCAAAACATTAATTTCATGTCAAGTTCAACTGAAACATAAGATAATATCTCATAGAAATTTCCAAACAGTGATATATGATAGCTGAAGTGCAACAAAAATGAAATCATATGCTTCCTCTCAGGACCATATTCACTCAGCCATTTCATTCACTCAACACTCATAACTCGCACTCAGTAGGTACCTGCGCTCAGTGGGGGTATGTACAGACTCTGGAGGGGCTCCTACAGTCCAAGCGCTATAATCCGCAAGGACAACCCACGTACTACACGGATAACTCATGTGCTATAGTATCAATATCTGGATCCGCACGGACAACTCACGTGTTGTACGGACAACTCACGTGCTATAGTATCAATATCTAGATCCGCACGGATAACTCACGTGCTATAGTATAGTATCTGGATCTACACGGACAACTCATTTGCTATAGTATAATATCTCACAATCAGGCCATCTGCCTGACTCAGTCATAAATCTCTCCAGTCTCTCGGGCTCTCAATGATCATGCAAATCATCCCAAACAACAATATTAAGATACATCAATAATAATCAATAGAGACTGAGATAAAATAAACAAGAAAACTGTGACTGAGTAGCAAACAATAATTTAGCGGATAATTCAACATGTGTACGACCAATGTGGGTCCCTACAGTGCCATCACATAATCTAAACATGATTTGTGGTTCCATTTCTATACTACATGGAGAATGTATAGATAACAACAGATTATTCAACTACACATTTCCATGGAATTTGACCAAGTCAACATTCAAACGGTGCACGCCCACACGCCCGTCACCTAACATGTGCGTCACCTAAAAACCGATCATATAATACAAAAATCTGGGGTTTCATACCCTCAGGACAAAATTTAGAACTGTTACTTACCTCAAACCGTGTAATTTCTTACTCCTTTAGGACCTTGCCTCGAGAATTAGTCTCCGCAAGCCTCGTATCTAGCCACAATTAATTCGTTTCAGCCCATAAAAATTATAGGAATTATTCCATATGAAAATACAATTATTTCATAAAAATCCAATATTTCACCAAAAAATTGACAATGGGGCCCACGTCTCGAAACCCGACAAATTTTACCAAATTCCGACATCAACTCGACCTCAATCCTCAGTTAAAGTCTATGAAAATTTCTACCATTTTAAATCCAATTCACTGATTTCGGGATAAAAACATCAATGGATTCAGGTATTTTAACCAAAATTGAGTTAAGAACACTTACCCCGTAATTTTCCTTGAAAATCTCCCAAAAATAGCCTCTCCCCGAACTCCAATTCGTCAAAAATGGAAAATGGGACGAAGTCCCAATTTCAGATCTTAAACATTCAGTCCAGGTTCGCATTTGCGGACTTAAACTTCGCATTTGCGAATGAACAATACCTCCCATGAACAGTGTTCGCAATTGCGAATGAACAACGTTTACGCAATTGCGAAATAACAGTACCTCATCAGAAACCAGCAAATTCAAACTTCTTCGAAATGATCCGAAAACACCATGAAACTCATCCGGAACATCCCAGACACAAACCATATATGAATTTTGATCATAAAACATGCTACGTATCTGCTCGCGCATTCAAAACACCGAAAAGAGGTCGTCTTAACCCGATATTGACCATGGTAAAACTCCAAAATTTCTTAACATTACTAGCCTCTCAACCAATGATACAAAACATCAACCAAGCCCCTCAGGACTCATCAAATCATACCAACAAGTCCTAAACCATCATACGAACTTAGTCGAAACTTCAAACTATATCAAAAAATTCTAGAACCACGAATTATATCCAAATTCAAGCTTAATGAAACAAAGAAATTCCAACTTCTACATTAAATGCCGAAACCTATCAAATCACGTCCGATTGACCTCAAATTTTGCACACAAGTCCTAAATGACATAATGAAGCTATAAAAATTTTAAGAAATGGATTCCGACCTCGATATCAAAAAGTCAACTCCCCAGTCAAACTTTCCAAAAATTCCAATTTTGCCATTTCAAGCCAAATTCCACTACGGACTTCCAAACAATTTTTCGGACATGCTCCTTAGTCCAAAATCACCATACAGAGCTATTGGAATCTTCAAAACCCCATTTTGGGATCGTTTACACATAAATTGACATCTGATCACTATTTTAACTTAAGTTTTCATTTATGAGACTAAGTGTCTGATTTCACTCCGAAATCCTTCCGGACCCGAATCAACTAACCCGGTAAGTCATAAATTAAATGTAAGGAATAAATTGAGCAGTAAATGGGGCAACGGGGTTATAATACTCAAAATGCCCGGTCGGGTCATTACATTCTCCCCCTCTTAATGAAACGTTCGTCCTCGAACGAGTTTAGAATCATACATGGAGTCTCAAATAGGTGTGGATATTTACTCCGCATCTCCTGCTCAATCTCCCAAGTTGCTTCTCCAACTGGCTGCCATCTCCATTGTACCTTCACTGATGCTACGTTCTTTGACCTCAGCTTTCGAACCCGTCGGTCTAAAATAGCCACCGGCTCCACATCATAAGTCAAATTACCGTTCAGCTACACTGTACTGAAATATAGAATATGAGACGGATCCCCGACATACTTTCAGAGCATGGATACACGGAATACTGGATGAACACCTGTTAGACTAGGTGGAATAGCAAGTTGATATGCCACCTCTCCAATTTTCTTTAGAATTTCAAAAGGCCCAATATATCGAGGGCTCAACTTGCCCTTCTTCCAGAGCCTCAACACACCCTTCATGGGCGAAATCTTGAGTAGAACCTTCTCCCCAACCATGTAAGACACATCACGGACCTTCCGGTCGGCATAACTCTTCTGTATAGATTGCGTCGTGCAAAGCCACTCCTGAATCAATTTAACCTTCTCCAACGCATCCTGAACCAAATCAGTACCGAATAGTCTAGTCTCACTCGGCTTAAACTAACCCACCGGAGACCGACACCGTCTCCCATATAAAGCCTCATACAAATCCATCTGAATGCTCGATTGGTAGTTGTTATTGTAAGCAAACTCCACGAGTGGCATTAATTTATCCCAATAACCTCCAAAATCAATGAGACAAGCGTGTAGCATATCCTTCAATATCTGAATAGTGCGCTCGGACTGTCCATCCGTCTGAGGGTGAAATATTGTACTTAGTTGACCCTGTGTACCTAATTACCGCTGCACTACTCCTCAAAACGAGGATGTAAAATGTGTGACCCAATCTGAAATGATCAACACTGGCACATCGTGTAGGCGAACAATCTCGTGGATATAAATTTCAGCCAACCGTTCCAAAAGAATAGGAAGTACCAACTGAAATAAAATGCATGGACTTGGTCAATCGATCCACAATCACCCACCCAACATCAAACTTCCTCAAAGTCCGTTGAAGCCCAACTAAGAAATTCATGGTATTACGCTCCCATTTCCACTCTGGAATTTCAAGTCTCTGAAACAATCCTCCCAACTATATCTTTCTTCATTCGCCTCCACCAATAGTGCTGCCTCAAAACCTGATACATCTTCACGTAACCTAGATTAATGGAGTACCACGAACTATGAGCTTCCTGGAAAATAAACTCATGCAAACCATCTACAATAGGCACATATATCCTGCCTTGCATCCGTAATACACCGTCATCTCCAATAGTGACTTCCTTGGCATCACCGTGCTGAACCGTGTCCTTAAGAACAAGCATATAAGGATCATCATACTAGCGCTCTCTGATGCGATCATATAAAGGAGACCGAGAAACCATACAAGCCAAAACTCGACTCGGCTCGGAAATATCCAATCTAACAAACTGGTTGGCCAAGGACTGAACATCCAAGGCTAAAGGCCTCTCTATTACTGGTAAGTATGCTAAGATGCCCAAACTCTCCGCCTTATGACTCAAGGCATCAGCCACCACATTGGCCTTTCTGGGATGATAGAGAATCGTGATATCATAATCCTTATGTAACTCCAACCACCTTCGCTGCCACAAATTAACATCCTTATGTTTAAGCAGATGTTGTAGACTCCGATGATCGGTATAAACCTCATAATGGACACCGTACAAATAATTCCGCCGAATCTTCAAGGCATGAATAATAGCTGCTAACTCAAAGTCATGGACCGGATAATTTTTCTCATGTACCTTTAACTATCTGGACGCATAGGCAATCACCCTACCATCTTGCATAAGCACTGCGCCGAGACCAATACGCGATGTGTCACAATACATAGTATAAAACCCTGAACCTGTAGGCAACACCAATACTGGAGCTGTACTCAAAGCTGTCTTGAGCTTCTAAAAGCTCTCTTCAAATTCATCCGACCACATGAAAGGAGCACCTTTTTAGGTCAATTTAGTCATAGGCGATGCAATTGACAAGAAACCCTCTATGAAACGGCAATAATAATCGGTCAAGCCGAGAAAATGGTGAATCTCAGTAACTAATGATGGCCTGGGCCAACTTTGAACTGCCTTTATTTTCTTCGGATCCACTTTAATCCCTTTACTAGACACTACGTGTCCCAAGAATGCCACCGAACAAAGCCAGAATTCACATTTAGAGAATTTGGCGTATAGTTTCTTCACTCTCAGCCTCTGCAATACAATACCTAAGTGATGTGCATGCTCCTACTAGCTACTTGAGTACACCAGGATATCATCAATAAAAACCATGATAAAAGAATCAAGATACAGCTGGAATACACTATTCATCAGGTGCATAAATGCTACTGGGGAATTGGTTATCCGAAATTACATCACAAGAAATTCATAGTGACCATAACGAGTCCTGAATGTCGTCTTTAGAATATACGAATCCCGAAGTTTCAACTGGTAATACACCGATCTCAAATCAATTTTGGAGAATATCCCCTCTCAAATCAATTCTGAAGTTGGTCAAATAAATCATCAATACGCGGCAAAGGATACTTATTCTTGATTGTAACTTTGTTCAACTGCCTGTAATCGATATACATTCGCATAGTACCATCTTTCTTTTTCACAAACAGAACCGGTGCACCCCAAGGTGACACACTAGGCCTAATAAATCCCTTATTAAAAAGTTCCTGAAGTTGCTATTTCAATTCTTTTAACTCAGCTGGTGCCATACGATATGGAAGAATAGAAATTGGTTGAGTTCCCGACACCAAGTCAATGCCAAAATCAATATCCTTGTCCGGCGGTATACCCGACAAGTTCGCAGGAAATACATTCGGAAAATCTCTCACTACCGGTACCGAATCAATAGTAGGAGTATCTGCATCGACATCTCTCACAAAAGCCAAATATGACAGACACCCCTTCACAGCCAGACGTTGGGCCTTCGAATAAGAAATTACCCTACTGGAAACATGATCTAGAGAACCTCTTCATTCGACCTTGGAAACCCCAGCATTGCTAACATCACGGTTTTTGCGTGACAATCCATAATAGCATGATATGGAGACAACTAATCCATATCCATAATTACATCAAAATCAACCATACTGAGCAGTAAGAGATCAACTCTAGTCTCTCAATGGTTACCACACAAGACCAATATACACGGTCCACAATAATAGTATCGCCCATCGGCGTAAATACACGAACAGCTGAAACTAAGGACTCACGGGGGCATATCCAGATAATGAGTAAAGTACGATGATACATACGAATTAGTAGAGCCAGGGTCAAATAATATAAAAGCTTTCCTGTGGCACACTGAGACAATTCATGTGATCACTACATCTGAAGCAACAACATATGGCCTGGAAGGAAAAACATAGAATCGGGCCTGACCACCACCTGATCGGCCTCCCCCTCTTGGGCGACTCCTAGCTGACTGAGCCCCACCCCGAGGTAGCTGGGCGGGTGGCATAACTGTTAGTGTTGGTGTCGTCAGCCGAGAAATCTGTTGTGGAGCCCCACTCAATAGCCTAGGACAATCTCTCTTGTGATGATCAAATTCTCCGCACTCGAAACAACCCCTCCTCTAACGGAACTATTGCTCCTGATAACCCGAGGAATTACCTGTAGAAGTCTGAGCGGACGAGGCATGATGAGAACTCTGCACTGGTACTGCACTGAATGAAGACTGGCCTGAGTAAGCATTGTAAGTACCGAGGCTAACTGATGCACCACGATGAGATAGACGGGTCGTCTAAGCGAGCCTATAAGGGCAACCCAAAATCGTTGTGGTAGGACTGGCCCCTAGAAGGTATCAAACCAAAATCGCCCGAACCTCGAGGTCTCTTAGCCTCCCTGTGACAACGCTCCTGGCTACGGACCACCTCTATCTATTAACCAATGTCAACCACTGCATCAAAAGTGGCACCAGATACCCTCTCTCTAGTCATAAGCAATCATATCTTATACGTGAGGCCATTAATGAACCTCCTAATCCTCTCCCTATCAGTGGGAACCAACCAAACTGCATGATGAGCCAACTCAGAAAACCTCATCTCTTACAGGGTCACAGACATGCCATCCTGCCGAAGTTGCTCAAACTATATGCGCATCTCCTCCCTACAAGATTGCGGTACGAACTTCTCCGAAAAGAGAATAAAGAACTCCTGCCATGTAAGTGGCACTGCACCGACTGACCTGCACCTCTTATAAGCCTCCTACCATCTGAAAGCAACCCCACAAAACTAAAAAGTAGTTAACGAGACCCCACTGGTCTCCAAAATACCCGCTGTCCGAAGTATCCACTGTCACTTATCCAGAAAACCCTAAGCATCCTCTGACTCAGTACCGTTAAATGATGGAAGTCTATCAAGTCTTCTCTACTCATCATCTGCCATAACAGGGACTACCGGGGCCTAAGTGGATGCAACTGGCTGGGCGGGTAGTGCCCCCGGTATCTAGAGTCCCTGTACTACTTGATCTGGAGTACGGGCAACAGGGGAATGAGTACCTCCCCCGGCCTGAGAAGTGGCAGGTACGGCCTGAGCCGAAACCACCTGAGCAAGATCAGTGCAAATTGTCAATATCAGGGCTAAGGTCTCCTGAAGGCCTGAATCTCAATGGGCATAGATGGCGCCTGAGCTGGAGCAACTGGTGGTACTACAAGTATTTTGTCCCACTGTGGTGCGAGCTATACCTCGACCTGTACCTTGGCCCTGGCCTCTACCATGGCCCTGACCTCTACCACGGACCCGGCCTCTACCACGGCCCCAGGCTCTTGCGGACCTAACTGGTGGCACTAGTGGATGATCGTCCGATCCGATAGTACATGGTCTCACCATCTGTGAGAGAATAGAATAACAAAATTTTAGTTTTCCGGAATCAACAAGTTTGCATGATAGAATAAAAGAAAATTAAATTTTCCTAATGGTTCTGTAGCCTCTCGAGGATAAATACAGACGTCTCCGTACCGATCCGCGAGACTCTACTAAACCTGCTCATGACTCGTGAGACCTATGTAACCTAGGCTATGATACTAACTTGTCACGACCCTAAACCCAACCCGGTCGTGATGACACCTCTCATGAAGACAAGGCCAGCCCGAAATTCTCAATAAAATACTATATCTTTTAAATTTGAAAACATAATATTTAATTTCAGCGGAAGAAATCTCACAAGTACAAATATAAATATTCCCAAAACCTGGTGTCACTGAGAACAACAACATCTAAATGATATCAAGTGTGACTGCTAAAAACACTGTCTGAAAATATAGAACAATACAAAAACTAAAAGGAAAGAAAGTCAAGGTCTGCGAATGCCAAGCAGCTACCTCGATAATCTCCAACAGATAAAAGTCCGAAAAAGTAGCAACCACCGTGATGAGCTTGCCATTTCAAGCGAAATTCAAATTTTGCCATTTCAAGCCAAATTCCACTACTGACTTCCAAAAACTTTTCCGGACATGCTCCTAAGTCCAAAATCATCATACAGAGCTATTGTAATCATCAAAACTCCATTCCGCGATAGTTTACATATAAGTCGACATCCTGTCACTATTTTAACTTAAGTTTTCGATTATGAGACAAAGTGTCTCATTTAACTCTAAAATTCTTTTGGACCTGAATCGACTAACCCGGTAAGTCATAAAACAAATGTAAGACATATATTGAGCAGTAAATGGGGGAGAGGGGTTATAATACTCAATACGACCGGCCGGGATTTTACAAGAACACTCCCCCATATTGTTTTTTATAAAATTATTACGAGCACCTCTTGAGACAGTGTTAAACATTTGTTTTATTTTTTCTTTTTGAGTATATATATATATATATATATATATATATATATATATATATGTCATATATTTTAAGTATCCTTCGGATATAAAACTCTTCAAATAATTATCCTTCGAATATAAAACTCTTCCAAATAAATATGTCATATCAAAATCATAAAATACGGTTCTCAGCCCCCTTTCATATTCTCACGTCACCTCATACCCATATATCTATCACAATCGCACGGACTACTCTCGTTCCAAACATGTCAATACATAAAATCCTTACAATAAATTTATTTTCAATAAAGTAAGGTGTAAGGACCTGACTTGTCATTTTAAGAATTAACGCCTAATTCAGTGACTTAAGATCCTGAGAAACTTCGTAATACGTATTATGACTTGCGTGTGCGGTCGAGTTTGATTTTCGAAAGATTTAGAATTAAACTGAGAGAACAATTATCATTTTTAAAGCTTAAATGAAAAGAATTAACCAGAGTTTGACTTTTGAGCAAACGACTCTGGAAGGGAATTTCGATGATTCCAACAACTTTGTATGGTGATTTCAGACTTAGAAGTGTGTCTAGGAACTTTTTTTAAAGTCCGTAGTTGAATTTGGCTTGAAATGGCGAAAATAAGATATTTAAGGATTGGAAATTTGACCGGGGAGTTGACTTTTTGATATCGGGGTCGGAATCCGATTATGAAAATTGGAATAGGTCTGTTATGTCATTTATGACTTGTGTGCAAAATTTGAGGTCAATCGGACATGATTTGATATGTTTCAGTATCGAATATAGAAGTTAAAATTTCTTAATTTCATTAAGTTTAAATTGAGGTGTGATTCATGTTATTAGCATTGCTTGATGTGATTTGAGGCCTCGATTAAGTCTATAATATGTTTTGAGACTTGTTGATGTGTTCGGATGGGATCCCGAGGGGATCAGGTGACTTTCAGAGTGGTTTTGGACCATTTCTAGGCCATTTGTAGTTGCTGGATTTTGGGCTACAACAGTGTGCTATGCGATCGCATGGAATTAGCCGCGATCGCGATGAGTAAAATGGGAAAAGTTGGCCAGTGATTCACGATCGCGGAAGGCCATTTGCGATCCCTTTGAGGAAACTTTCTGCTGCACTGACCCGACTTTGGAAGCTTATATCTCGCAATCTACAAAAAATTGGAGATGATCCAAAAATAAAATTTGTAGCCCTTTGTGTCTAGTTTGTGAAAAACTAAACCATTTGCATTTTTTATTGTGTACAAAACGTTATGGTTGATATACTATATGCTGTCTGGGAAGAATTGAAAATCGCAAAGAAGAAATTTGTGTTGCATAGAGCTAATTTTAGAAGCTTATATCTCGCAATCTATAATAATTTGAGAGATGAGCAAAACATGAAATTTGTAGCACTTGGTGTCTCCTTTTCATAAAGTTAAACTATTTTCCATTTGGAGTTTTGTACAAAAAGTTATAACCATTATACTAGAGACTGTCTGGAAGAGCTGGGCACTTGTTGAGAAAGGCAAACTTGTTGAGCTGGGCACTTGTTATAACCATTATCGCGAAAGGCAAACTTTGGTTGAGAAAAGTTTTCTTCGCAATTGCGGAGCATTTTCCACAATAGTGGAGAGTAAATACCTGGGCATTAGCTATATTTCGATGTTTCAGTCATTTTTAACATATTTGGAGCTATGGAGCTCGGATTGAAGCGATGTTTCAAGCGGTTTTCACCATATGGATTGGTGTAAGTGTTATATATCCTAAAGTGATTATATTTCATAAATCCATGGTTATATTTATCGTTTAATTTAGATTTAATTGGAAGAAATCAAGATTTTTGCAAAATCTTCCAAAAGTAAAAATTTAAGATTTGGAGGTCGAGTTGTTAGCGGAATTTGATAAAACTGGTATGGCTGAACGCGTATCAGAATAGGTGTTCGGATTTCATGAAAATTATATCAGGTTACGAGAGGCGGGCCCGCGTTGACTTTGGTTGACTTTTTAGAATAAAATTTTAAGTCGACATTTTATTATCCGGAATTATTTTTGATGAATTTTAATGAAGTTGTATAATTTATTTGAATAGATTTGAGCTGTCCGAAGGTCAATTCAAGCAAGAAGGTGATTTTGGAATACCGACATAACTTCAAAAAAAAAAGTAAGTATCTTGCCTAACCTTGAGTGGGGGAATTATCACTTAGACATTGAGTCTTATGTGGAAATTGTGTGATTGGAAGCCGTGTACGTGAGGTGACGAGTACGTACTCGGGCTTATATGTTTAAATTTTATTTGTTTAAAGTTGTAGGCCTCTTTATGTATTAAATTGGATAATTGTTGGAATTTGATAAATCCTTGAATTATCACGCCTCATTCCTTATTAATCGAGTTTGTATTTTATATAATAATTTGATGTTATTGTCACTTGGATTTTATGTGAATTCCATGTGTTTGTTGATTTGATATTTTTTTGGAATTAAATTCATGATGGAATCCTTATCTGCAAATATTTATTAAATAAGTTTAAATTGAGGAGTTAATATAATTATCATGAATTCGGATTAATGAAGGCGTTGCCTTATACTGAGTATTTTTCACCTATGTTAATTGTTTTAAGGTTTTGTATACGTTGCGTGGAGCCCTGGGCTATATTTTGAGAAATCTATTGATTTTGCCTAATATTTGGAATTTAGTTGTGGTTAGTGGCAAATTGTGATATGAATTGTTGTATAGTGTTGTGGTTTAAACACTCTCCTTGATGTTATTTATGCTTCCTACCTTGCTTGTTAATGATATACATGTGCCTCGTAAGGAAGAGTGTAAAGCACGAAGGGTTATGCCGTGCCATTTGAGAGTGTAAAGCACGAAGAGTGATGTCATGCCATTGAGAGTTTAAAAGCATGAAGTGTGATGCCGTGCCATTTCATTTATATTATCAGGTGAGGATGAGAGTAAAAGCATGAAGGGTGATATCAAGCCATTATTTTTATATTATCATATATTCATGACACGAAGGGTATTTCCGTGTAGGCGAGGATGAGAGGCATACATTATATTGTGATATCGTTTTGTTGTGTATACATTCATGCCTTTATCTTGAGATTTTATTGTGCACCTATGTTTTCTATGTGACTTGTAGTCGTTGTTGCTTACTGTGTACCTCCCACTTTATTTCTTTTATTGTTATTGACTATTCTCCCACCTAGTTGGTATTGTTATATGTATGCACGGTAAGAAAAAGATAAATGCACGAAGGGTGTTGCCGTGCCAATTGATTTGGTCTACATATATATATATATTGGGTGAGAATGAGACAAGTGCACGAAGGTATTGTCGTGCCATTTGATGTGATATGTTGGATATATTTCTCACATCAGGGAAGTTAAATGAGGTGTGACATAGTGACTTTTAATTGAAAGAATTATATTTGAAAGATATTTACTTGAAAGAATCATATTTGAAAGATATTTACTTGAAAAAATTATATTTGAAAGATATTTACTTGAAAGAATTATATTCGAAAAACATATTTGAAAGAATTATAATGGAAAGATATTTATTTGAAGGAAGTATATTAGAAATATAATTATTGGAAAGGATTATATTCTAGAGACTTTTAGTGAAAAACTTATAGATAAAAGATGTATATTTTGAAGGACTTTATTAATTGGTTGTACCTGTCTTTATTATTCGTTTGAGCAATATTTATGGTTTTCCTGTTGCCTTGCTATTTAAATCACTAGTTGATTAGTGGTGCTATCACTGCTATTTGTTTTCTATTATTTTTGTATGTTATATCGCACAGGTTATTTGACTAGTGAGTGTCTTGATTGTACCTCGTCACTACTCCACTGAGGTTAGTCTTAATACTTACTGGGTACCGACTGTGGTGTACTCATACTACACTTCTGTACATTTTTGTGCAGAGCCAGGTAGTGGAGATATTGGATTCGGACAGAGATTAGAGTATGATCGCAAGGATTCAAGGTAGGATTGCTTGGTCATCGCAGTCCCTTTGGAGTCTTTTCATTTTATTGTACTGTTAATTTATTATTCTAACAATATTGTATATTAGACCCTCGAGATAATTTCATGTATTCAGTTAGAGTTCGTGACTCAGTATTACCAGTCTTGGGAGGTTGTATTAAATTATAAGTTTTTTTAAAAAAATAAGGCTTGAATTATGATTATAATCGGCTTACTTAGTCTTAGAGACGAAGTGCCATCACGATGCTTGTGGTGGAATTTTGGGGTCGTGATAAGTTGGTATCAGAGCCCTAGGTTCATAGGTTCTACTAGTCACGAACGAGTTTAGTAGAGTCTTACGGATCGGTACAGAGACTCTGTACTTATCTTCGAGAGGCTACAGACATAGTAGGAAAAATTGACTTCTTTCATTTCTTATCTTGCAGATTTTATTCAGCTTGAAGCACATATCTTATGTTCTTTTGCATCCACTTGTGTATGAAATTGCGCACTTGGTATCAACTATGTACCAATGATTTGTGATACTACAGAGAAGTTATAAGGGTGCCAGGGTTTCTCAACCATTGTTACAACGTGTCGTCCAGATCGAGGATGCAGAAGTATTTAGAGATCATTCAGTTGTGCATATGGGGGTGCAGCAAGTTCTGACATCTGGTTGATAAGTATGATCTTAAGAAGGTTTAATTAATGGCCTAATCGTCATAATCATGGAAGGGTCACGAGGTGGATGTAGATATGAAGATAGTTGGTGGTATTAGAGACTATGTAGTTCGTACGTAGATATGAAGGCACTGGAGAAAGCGAGTTTAATTGTCACAAGGATGATATGACGCAAATAAATGTCTTGAAATGTATGATATGAAAGCGAGTTTAATTGTGGATCATTGGAATGTGTCCTATGGCTTCGCGCCAAGTGAGGGGAGTACACTATGAATGATAAGATTGTGGAGTCATGTGTAATATCATGTTTGGCCTGAGATGTATTTATGTGGTATGGAAAGGTTCTCCGAATCTTGTATATGATTAAGAGGTGAGATTTTTATGGGATGATACTGGAACTTGCGGTATTCCCGCGTCCTTAATAATTCTACATTTCAGTACCAGAGGGGTCACAGAAACAATTTCAGAATACTCGGGATGCTACAGTAAGTTCTTTTAATGCACCACCGGCACGGGGTTCCTATAATGGTTATTCCAGTTATCCGGCACTGACTCAGTATGAGCAGTCGAACCCGCAAAGGGGTTGTTATCAGTGTGATGATACTAGGCATATCACGAGAGATTGTCCCAGACTTGGGAGAGGCAGATTTCATCAGAATACTTAGGCTACAAGCTCTATTCCAATTACTACCTCACTTGCACAGTCAGTTACGGGTGGAGGACAAGCGGGTAGAGGGCACCCTAAAGGGGGAGGCCCAACCCATTGATATAATTGCTATGACTTGGCTAAGGCCAATACACCAGATGGTGTCGTACATGCATGATTTAATTTATAATAAAAAGAGCATTATTCTTATTTTGATTCAGTTCTGATTATCGAGTTGAGACCACCTATTGTTCTCCATATAGGGCGAGTTTGTGATTTGTACACCACTCACATATTTATTCTTGTTGGGAGATTTGATGGTGTTAGGACGTGTCTATCATGTTGTTTTACACACTATTGAGGGCTATAAGTCCAAATGTGACTTTCTATTACTCACTACAGTGGGTTTTGATATAATTTCAGGATAATTGATTAAAATTTTATGAATTATATGCCCTACTTGTATAGTAGTTCATTATGTGTTGTGAAATTATTTCACGGAATTTATCTGCATAGGGGTTGATTCTGAATCACAAGTACTTTACACATTGTGGAAGTTATATAAGGACGAGGTCCTTCCGGTGAAAAATTTATGTGTTTAAGTTCTCTCTTTTGTGAAAAACAAATTTTAAAAATAATGTAGTACAATATTAATAGGGAGTCATGCCTGTCAAGCTTATTTGATGAATTCTTGTATGTATTTTTTGTGCATATTTAGCCATATTCGTGCTGTGAATATTGAGTTTTAGTCTATGAGGTGAGTGTCCAAGTGGCGGTAAATGTGACTCATTAACTCGGGTAAATAATTATGAGGTCTTCATGCCTCGTATCTCGTTGGTAGTAAGGTGAAGGTTTGGAACGAGATTTTTGTTAACATGAGGTTAATTGATGATGTTGTAATTGATTATGAACATCTATTGTGACTAGAGATGTGGTTGTGGGCATACATATAATGTGTGTGTCGGCACGAAATTGCTACAACCGCTTGAGACTAACACAATGTGTTAATATGAAAATCATGCCTTTTTGAAATTTATTGGAGTGTAAGAAATTGGCTTCAAAGTTTATAAATGAGGATAAAAGAAATAATCTCAACTGAGTTGTCGTTTTTGGATCCATGTTACATTTGCGGTGAAGTAGAATCACCTGCGGGTATGTGTGTAATAATACACTCAGTAATTTAATGTCTGCAGAAAGATTCTTGGCACGTTCGAGGACAAACGTATGTTTTAAAATGGGGAGAATGTAGTGACCCGACTTGTTGTTTTAAGAATTTAACGCCCGATTCAGCGACTTAAGATCCCGAGCAACTTTGTAATAGGTATTATGACTTGGAGAATAATTCTCATTTTTGAAGCTTAAATGAAAAGAGTTGACCAGAGTTTGACTTTTGAGCAAACGACTCCGGAATAGAATTTCAGTGATTCCAATAGTTTTGTATGGTGATTTCGGACTTAGGTGTGTGTCTAGGTACTTATTTTGAAGTCCGTAGTTGAATTTGGCTTGAAATGGTGAAAATAAGAAGTTTACTTTTTGTATGGTGAATTTAGAAGTTTGACCGAGGAGTTTACTTTTTGATATCGGGGTCGGAATCGGATTCTGGAAATTGGAATAGGTCTGTCAGACTTGATTTGATAGGTTTCGGCATCGAATGTAGAAGTTGAAATTTCTTAATTTCATTAAGTTTGAATTGAGGTATGATTAGTATTTTTAGCATTGCTTGATGTGATTTGAGGCCTTGACTAAGTCCATAATATGTTTTATGACTTGTTAGTGTGTTTGGACGGGGTCCCGAGGGGCTCGGGTGAGTTTCGTAGTGGTTTCGGACCATTTCTAGGCCATTTGTAGCTGCTGGGTTTTGGGCTACAGCAGTGTGCTATGCGATCGCTTGGAATTGGCCAGGATCGCGATGAGTAAAATGGGAAATAATGGCCAGTGATTCGCGATCATGGAAGGCCATTCACGATCGCGTAGAGGAAACTTTCTACTACACTAACCATACTTTGGAAGCTTATATCTCGCAATCTATAAGGAATTTGGAGATGATCCAAAAGTAAAAGTTGTATCCCTTTGTCTCTAATTTTCAAAAAATTAAACCATTTGGAATTTGTAGTTGTGTACAAAAAGGTATGGTTGATATACTACAACCTGTCTGGAAAGAGTTGGAAATCACGAAGAAGAATTTTGTGTTGCACAGAGCTAGCTTTGGAAGCTTATATATCGAAATCTATAAGGAACTGAGAGATGAGCAAAACACGAAAGTTGTAGCCCTTGGTGTCTGATTTTCAGAAAGTTAAACCTTTTTCAATTTGGAGTTAAGTTATAAAACATCATGACCATTATACTAGAGGCTGTCTGGAAGCGCTTGACACTTGTTCTTCGCGATCGCGAAAGCAAATTTTGGACTAAGAAAAGTTTTGCTTCGCGATTGTCAAGACCCAAAATCCATAAAGGTCATGATGGTGCCGGACACCACTGTCAGGAAAGCCAACAATAAATACTTAATTGGGTTCTCATTTTATTATTTTTGAAATCATATTTTTTTCCCCTTTAATTTAAATAGTAAAGCAGGGAGATTTACAAGGTAAATAATAATATTTTTAAGAATTTCAGTACTGAACAACCCATTATTATCCCAAAACCTAGTGTCACAAGTGCATGAGCATTAACTAGAAAAAGTAAAATAAAATACAACAACTTCCCGGAATACAAATTGGACAGGAAAATGAAAATACTCTGAAGGAGACTTTGCTGGTTGCGGGTCATAATATGGAATGCAGCTCACATAATTCCCCGCATGCATACACGCCTCTGCTCTCACAGGGCCACTAGTCATATATGTACCGACACAGAAATGTGCAGCATGTGTAGTATGATTACGTAAGAAATGTGTACCTAGTAAGTATCTAGCCTAACCCCAGAGAAGTAGTGACACGGGTAAAGAGGTAGAAAATATGAGGCAGAATAAGTAAGTGACATAGACATATATAGATCAAGTGGTACAATTTCCCTCTCTTTACGAGGAACTCAAGCTCTTCATTAGAAATTCCCTTCCTTAACCGGAGCATATATATATGGTATAGTGAAACTCATTAAGTGACTACCATAATTCAAATCCGGAATTTACAGATACACTGGCTTCTTGCCAGGTTTTACGCACGATTTCATGGGAATGTGATATAGAAAATGCCGAGGCGTACGGCCCGACCCAATATAATAATAAAACTGTGCACTGCCGAGGGTCGAACGGCCCGAACCATATGATAAATGAATTAACCTGCCGAGGCAAACGACCCGCTCCCATGAGAGTGTGGTACATGAATCCTGCCGAGGCGAATGGCCCGATCCCATAAGAAGTGAAATACAAATTCCTGCCGAGGCGAATGGCCTGATCCCATAAGAATAAAAGGCGTTGATGGGTCCTTGACCCCACTCACGAATAAACGTATGAGTTGTAATTTCTTTAACAAAACCCTTTCAATGAAAAATATATGTATATATCACGGAAAAATGCCGTAAGAGGAGTAATGTTACTCGGTGACTAATCGTGAAATCGTGAAGTCTCTATAATAGCAAGTCTAGTCTCAAGTAGAAAGTTAAAATAAAGAATTAAACGAGCAAGAAAAATCCCTGTAGTACAAGTACAGCATGGTGTGAACCTAAGTCTACCCGGACAATAACATGAATCTAACTACGTACAGACTCTCGTCACCTCGTGCATATGTAATCCCTGCAACAAGTTGCACACATTAAATAAATCACCTAGGGGTAGTTTTCCCCCTCATAGAGTTAGACAAGAGACCTACCTCGCTCCAAAGTTCCATAACCGGCTACAACGCCTCTCTAACACCTCAAACCGATGCTCGTCGCTCCAAAACTAGTCAAACAATATGCAAACCAAGAAGAATATACTCTAATACTAATGAAAAATCCACTTAGACAAATTCCCATCTTCGCTTGTAAAGTCGATAAAATCACCCCTGAGCCCACGTGCCCGGATTTCGAAAATATTTTGAGATAACTATTACCCATAATCTCACGAACTCAAATATATAATTTATTTCCAATTCCATGCCCAACTTCGTGGTCAAATTCCAAAAATACCAATTTCTAGGTTTTTTCTTCAAAATCCAACAATTTCTATCAATTTTCAAGTTTAAATCCTTATACAAACCATGTATTTGACTTATAATAAGTAGGAATCACTTACCTTGTGCTTCTTGGTGAAAATCCCCCTTTGAAGATCTCCAAAAATCGCCCAAACCAAGAGAAATTTAAAGAAAATAGGCCAAATCTCGTTCTTAAAGAACCCTTCTGCCTAGCGACTTCACGCACCTGTGGTCACATGGCCGCTTTTGCGGTTCTGCAGGTGCAGCAAATATTCTGGTTCTGCGGAGATTCCCCCAGCTGCCCGCTTCCGCTTCTGCGCCTTTCCTTCCGTATCTGCGCCTTTGCAGGTGCGAATATTCCCTCGCACCTGCACTCTTGCCCAACTTGCCCAGCATCGCTTCTACGACCTTCCTGGCCGCTTTTGCGGCACTGCACCTCCGGCCAATATCTCGCAGGTGTGGTTACACTAGATGACAACAGCCCCAACATTCCTCCAAGCTCAAACTCGATCCGTTTACCATCCGTAATCCACTCAGGGGCCTCGGGACCTCAACGAACTACACCAATATGTCCCAAAACACATTACAAACTTAGTTGAGCTTTCAAATCACATCAAACATCATCGGAATCACGAATCGCAACCCAATTCAAGCTTAACAAGCTTTAGAACTTCAAACTTCTACATTCGATGCCGAAGCCTATCAAATCACGCCCGATTGACCTCAAATTTTGCACACAAATCACATTTGACATTACGGATCTACTCCAACTTCCGGAAACAGAATCCGACCCGGATATCAAAAAGTCCACTACCTGTCAAACTTCTTAGAAACCTTTGAATTTTTAACTTTCGCCAAATGACCCCAAAATGCCCTATGGACCTCCAAATCCACTTCCGGACACGCTCCCGATACCAGAATCAGAATCCCAAACCGCCCTCGATAGAATTGAAATGCACTCCAACCCAAATTTATGATATCTTCCAAAATGCCAACTTCCACATTAGGCGTTAAAACGTTCCCGGATCATCCAAAACTCGATCCGTACATACGCCCAAGTCTAAAATAAACATACGAACCTATTGGAACCTTCAAATCTCAATTCTGAGGTCGTCTACTTAAAAATCACACTTTAGTCAATTCCTCCAACTTAAGGCTTCCGAAATTAGAATTTTCGTTCCAAATCAACTCCGAACTTCCCGAAATTAAATTCCGACCACGCGTAAAAGTCATAATACCTGAAGTGAAGCTGCTCAGGGTCTCAAGCCGCTAAATGACACGCTAGAGCTCAAAACGACCATTCGAGATCATTACACTCTCTTCCACTTAAACATACGTTCGTCCTCAAACGTGCTAAGAACTGCTCTAGAGTTGTCCGAAATCATTGTTTAACACCCGTGCATCTACCCGTGCTACCACAACACAGTTGAGCACATTAGCTCGAGCAAATCTTAAGATTCTCCCTTTTATTTAGTCAAATTAGTCTTTTAGTTATTCACATTAGCTCGAGCAAACCTGTTCCTAACATACGAACACTGTATCAATCACTACACGATATACTAATACATAATTGTATACTCTTATCGAATTCACACCATGCACAACGTTATTCACATTACCATAATAACATCATCTGACAACAATAGCCAAAAGTTCACGAATCTGATGCCCACAACACACCTCATGAAGCATATAAGTCCCATTTCAACTCTCGCAATATTGCCACGACAGAAGTGATGTGTAGAAACCCATAACCATCTGCCGAATCACAATTCATAGAGTCTCTCCTCCCGACAATAACCATTACCTCATTCTGGACTGAATATCGATATTTACTCTTTAATGTGGCTCGTATAAATCTGATCGTACTGATCCCAGGTCCAATAGTCTCGTCTCAACTAGTATAAGATGCTCAGGCAAAAAGCCACCTCAAACACTGCCAACAGTTTCATATGATGCCACAATGTGCCAATAAGGTACAACCTCGAATGTAATACATAAGGAAAAATAAACTCTGGAAAGAACTGCTCAACCCACATGACTAATTAAACAACCGAAAAGATGTTATGATCCTCCCTCAGAAAATGAGAAACAAAATACACAAGAATATATATAGGGAACTGTACTGAACATCACATTGTTGCAGCGTGCAACCCGATCCTACCATGATACCCGTGGGGGCATGCCACCCGATCCACACATAATAATCTATAAGGAAATACCTACAGAGCTAAAATTCTCATACCCGCAAAATACCCAAATGCCAATCACACGCATGCGAAATGCATAATACAAATCCTAGGGAGACGTATAGTGCCATACACTACGAAACTCAAGCAAAACCAAGGTGCAATAAATGATCTATATCTTGAGAGCCATCCTACTCATATAACACCACAAAATACACGGGATCTCAATACGAGTGCGGATAATCAAACCACCTCACAACCCACAGGGAAAAATAGAGTATTACATGAAATAGCTGGCGACAGAAATAACATCCAAGGCCCGAAGGCCCCTCCGAAAACAACGTTATGCTAAAATGAACACACCCGGCCTGATATACAGCCCACATTCATACTTAGATCCATCCACGGACCTCAAGCCGATTCTGATCGTACCGCACTGGCTAATAAGCTTTCAATGATCCACAATAATCCTTTTTTCCTATTATACACAAGAAAAACCGTCAATCCGGAACGAACATCCATAGTCCACCACCGAATGAACCGAGCGGCCTATATGCATAAATTCTCACATTAGCGATAGTACTACAATATTCATACTTCATTTTAAATACTTAATCAATCCAGTGACTACATGTCACACTTATACAATCTTCCTGTGGGATACACTCCCACGACCTTCCGCACCAGGTAACAAGTCTACACATCCATACCACCATCCATAATAATGCCATAAAGCGAATCGGGAATCCACAAATCAGTACACCAAGCCTCTTACACAGGACACCGATCTACGGTGACCCTGAAGACAATACCAGCTCACTCTAAACATCTAAATTCTCTTTCTGGTCATCTGAGCTTGTGACATTCTTGTCAACACCGAACCGCAACCTTGATCCTTAGCTACAAATTCTCATGCGTCTCACTACACTTAATATGCTAATACGTGAGAGTACAATAATTTCATTATAACTCTCGAACCATTAATATGGTGCACACTTCATCATATAGAACCCTTTTACTTAGCTCATCTCAGAAGAACCAATGCGACACACAACTGAATACCCATAACTGTAGAAAATACAAATCCTCAAGTAGTGGTCTAAATCACCATGACTCCTCCAGGATCCGTGTACACATAATAGGCCATAATACTTGAATGCCCCAAATAAAATCCATTACGGCGGCCGTCAAGCCCCGCACACACCACCGAAAATCACATATATAACTTAACACGCTGAAGGAACTGATCATTTCCACCATCATGCCAATTCAACCATTGTTAACTGACCCGACATCTTCTACTTGGCTTTGGACTTTCCTTAGGAATAATAATAGCTCCATTCAAAACATAACGAACACAACTCTGCACTTATCCTGAGTGACCTTATTTCACGAGACCACATTGTCTCAAAACCCACAAACCCTCTCATACCATCCTTGTGTGCATATTCGCATCTCCAACTGGTAAACCCATTCTGATAATTCCTTTATGAATCTGAAGTTATTTTCTTCCATTCCTCAAAAGCTACACCGCAAATCGAAGGTAACATAGAATACTCCAAGCCACTTTTTCATAATTTGCTGCAAAAGCTCGATACTTAACCATACTACGAACTCGAAATCCTTAGGCACCACACTTTAACTTTTGAATCCATTAGGACCATTGTTGAGAGTCACCCACTCTGGCTTGGTCCCGAATATAATCAACCCCAAGGCTCTGCTAGCACATGAATACCATCTCAAAGAAGCACCCAGTTGGATCACCTTCCTTGTAACTCGCCTCTACACGAAGCATAAATCCTGAGTCTTCCCAAAGCCTGAACATGAAACGATAAGGCCAATTTATAGCACACATTCCTCGAATCCTTTTGTTAGCATTTCATGAACACTCTAAATACTAGACACATATTCATATTCGACCTCTTACCGGATAGCCAGTAAAATGTTTCGTAGAAGCTTCGTCAACCACGCGACCGCTAACCTGTTCACAGTAGATAATCCACTTGTGGAAATTACATGCTGACATTCTTCCAACATCGCTGCACTTGGTGCAATTACTACAAATCAGTAACCCATCCTGAGCCCGTGCTCATTCACCCGCTATACAAGTCCGTTCATTCCTTACGAACATCAACTAAAGGTGTGACAATATATTCCAATCCAAAGTCATGTTGTATCCTTCTTCATATCAAGAAACTCCTTTCTGTCACATCCAATCTCCCGCCGTATAATAGACAATATTCCAAATTAAGTCCATAGACCCAGTCACTGTCCACCATAAATCCCAAATCACTCTAAACTTTTTCATGGCGTATAGTCATCCTACCAAAGAACCCATATACTACTCTGCCACTCTCTCACTTTGGTCAAACTCACTCCTTTAAGAAACTACTTGACTCCTTTTCTCACACTTGGCCTTCAAGAAGTTTAACCACCGCGACACACCACCCACATGTTCTTCCTCATCCTTCACTGCCCCAGTTGTTGCCTTAAATCAATATCTATATCTGTAGAACTTTAATCAATAGATCTCCATCAACTTTAACACCCCCCCCCGGATGATCATCATCCTTGAGCACTCAATACCCGAAATGCCGATTCAATCCTGAACCACCACACACTGCGATCTCTGGCAGCCATATCCCCGACACTATTTCACAATACCCAGCCCTAAAGACAAATTGATGAAGACCATAACACCAGCGAAATTAACACATTCATCAAAGGCGACGACATTACATTATTGATGAAGATGCTACCACGCTTGAAACTACCAAGTCTCGTTACTCCATCAACCCAAATCTGAGCATTTGTAGTCCGATTGCCTTTCCTCCGACGGAAATAAAATACTAAATTTCTGAATCATGCACTAAGTAAAACCTCTTTTAAAGTCAGTCACTACCTCGATGCATAGACAAGCATCCTACCATTACACAAACACTGTGCGATAGCAATGCACGAATCGTCATAACAATCGATGCAAAATCTCAAAACATTAGGTAGTACTGATACTGAGCTGAAATGATAGAACGACCTTTTGCAAGGCGATGACAATAGCCCAATCAAATATGCAGGGAGAAACATCATGTACCACATATGTAGTACCATTATAATTCCTCAATTTTCCGATTATAACAAGCGCTACACATCGCATAAGATTGAATAGGAAAGAGACAAAGGCATAAGCCTCAAAGGAATCAAATCGCATGATGAGGAATCAAGAAGGGAAGTGTTCCTAACAGCCCTGTAGCCTCTCGAAGATAAGTACAGACATCTCCAAACCGATCCACAAGACTCTACTAGACTCGCTCATAACCCGTGAGACCTATGTGAACCTACTGCTCTGATACCATGTTGTCACAACCCAAAATCCATAAAGGTCGTGATGGCGCCGGACACCACTGTCAGGTAAGCCAACAATAAATACTTAATTGGGATCTCATTTTATTATTTTTGAAATAATATTTTTTTCCTTTAATTTAAATAGTAAAGCAAGGGGATTTACAAAGTAAATAATAATACTTTTAACAATTTCAGTACTGAACAACCCATAATTATCCCAAAACCCATGAGCATTAACTAGAAAAAATAAAATAAAATACAACAACTGCCCGGAATACAAATTGCACAGGAAAATATAAATACTCTGAAGGAGACTCTGCTAGCTCACATAATTCCCTTTATGCATACACGCCTTTGCTCTCACAAGGCCACTAGTCATTTATGTACCTGCACAAAAATGTGCAGCAAGTGTAGTATAAGTATGTAAGCAACGTGTACCCAGTAAGTATCTAGCCTAACCGTAGAGAAGTAGTGACAAGGGCTCGACATCGACACTCACTAGTGGTCCAACAACATAAGGTACAGTAAAGAGGTAGCAAATATGAGGCAAAGTAAGTAAGTGAAATAGATAAATATAGATCACGTGGTACAATTCCCCTCTCTTTACGAGGAACTCACGCTCTTCATTGGAAATTTCCTCCTTAACCGGAGCATATATATAGGTATAGTGAAACTCATCAAGTGGATACCATAATTCAAATACAGAATTTACATATACACCATAATAATAAAATTGTGCCTTGCCGAGGGTCGAACAGCCCGAACCATATGATAAATCAATTAACCTGCCGAGGCGAATGGCCCGCTCCCATGAGAGTGTGGTACATAAATCCTGCCGATGCGAATAGCCCGATCCCATAAGAAGTGAAATACAAATTCCTGCCGAGGCGAATGACTCGATCCCATAAGAATAAGAGGCTTTGACGAATCCTTGACCCCACTCACGAATAAACGTGTGAGTTATAATTTCTTTAACAAAACCCTTTCAATAAAACATATATATATATATATATATATATATATATATATATATATATATATATATATATATATATATACATTCAACGGGTCCTTGACCCCACTCACGAATAAATGTGTGAGTTATAATTTCTTTAACAAAAAACAAATGCATGATACATATATATATATATATATATATATATATATATATATATATATATATATATATATATATGTATATATCATGGAAACATGCCGTAAGAGGAGTAAAGTTACTCGGTGACTAATCCTGAAATCGTGAAGTCTCTATAATAGCAAGTTTACTCTTGTAACGACCCAGATGGTCGTTTTGAGTATTATAACCCTGTCCCCCCATTTACTGATCAATTTAAGATTTATAGTTGCTTTGTGACTTTTCGGGGTAATTAGTTCGGGTCCGGAAGGAATTCGGAGAGAAATGAGACACTTAGTTTCATAATTGAAAATTTTAAGTTAGAAAAGTGACCGGATGTGGACTTATGTGTAAACAACCTCGGATTTGAATTTTTTTAATTCCAATAGCTCTGTATGGTGATTTTGGACTTAGGAGCGTGTCCGGAAATGTATTTTGAGGTCCATGGTGGAATTAGGCTTGAAATGCCAAAATTGGAAATTTTGGGACGTTTGACCGGGGAGTTGAGTTTTTGATATCAGGGTCGGAATCCAATTCTGAAAATTGGAAAACTTCCGTTATGTCATTTATAACTTGTGGGCAAAATTTGAGGTCAATAGGACATGATTTAATAGGTTCCAGAGTCATTTGAAGAAACTTGAAATTTCAAAGTTCATTAGACTTGAATTGTGGTGTAATTCATGGTTTTAACATTGTTTGAGGTGATTTGAGGGTTTGACTAAGTTCATATGATATTTTAGGACTTGATGGTATGTTTGGTTGAGGTCCCGGGGTGTTCGGGTAAGTTCCGAGGGGTTATCGGATCATTTTTGGCCTTGGTGAGATTGGTGATATCTGCTGCTGCATTTGTTTGATTTTCTCTTTTGCATTCGCGAGTGGGCCCTCGTGTTCTCGAAGAGTGTTTTCTGAGTATGAGATTTTGTTCTTCGCATTCACGAAGTGGAGGAGGCGAATGTGAAGGTATGGTCTGTGTGTGCATCGCGAACGCGTGAGTGTTGTCGCGTTCGCGAAGAGGAGTGAGGCTATTGGGGACCCCGGGTCCTTGTTCTAAGCGTTCGCAAGGTGATGGTCGCATTCGCGAAGGTCTGAGCTGGTAAAGCTTCGCGTTTGCGAAGCCACGGTCGCGTTCGCCGAGGGTTAAATATGTGGGCAGTCGAGCTGTGCTTCGCGAACGCGATGGACCTGTCGCGTTCGTGAATAAGGGAGGTCTGGACAGAAAGTTTATGTTCAGAAAATGGAACTCCATTTTTAACGATTTGGAGCTCGGATTGAGGAACGTTTTAATGGGGTAAGTGTTCTTTACTCAATATTGGTTAAATTACCTGAATCCATGGTTGTTTTTATCATTTAATTGGTGAATTAAGTTGGAAAAGTTTGAAAACCCTCGTGGATAAATTTGAGGATTTGAGGGCCGAATTATTATCGGAATTTAGTAATTTGGGTATGGTTAGACTGATGGTGGAATGGGGGTTCAAATTTTGTAACTTTTGTCGAGTTCTGGGACGTGGGCCCCTCGAGCGATTTTTGGAATTAAATTTCAGATTTTGTTTGGAAAAATTGTATTTTCATATGGAATTAATTCCAATAAATTTTATTTACTGAAACGAATTATTTGTGACTAGATTCGAGACATTCAGAGGCCGATTTGCGAGGCAAAGGCATATCAGAGTAAAGAATTTCATGCTCTGAGGTAAGTAACAGTTTTAAATCTGGTCCTGAGGGCATGAAACCACGAATGTTTGTGGCATGTGATTATTTTAGAGGTGACGCACATGCTAGGTGACGGGCGTATGGGCGTGCACCTTGGGGATTGTGACTTGGTCCGTCCCATGGAAACTATAAAGTTGAATAACTTATTTTTAGCTATGTGCTCTCTATGTGTTGTGGAAATTTGACTATAAGTCATGTTAGAAATCATGTTTAGGTTATATGTTGGTACTGTTGGGACCCACAGAGGTCGTGTACATGTTGAATTATCTGCTTAAATTGTTGTTTTTACTCAGTCACAACTTACTTGATTATTTTATCTCAGTCTCAATTGTTCATTATTGATCTATCATATCATTGTTGTTTGGGATGATTTTATGATTATTGAGAGCCTGAGAGACTGGCGAGCTTTATGACTGAGTGAGGCCGAGGGCCTGATTATGAGATATTATACCACAGCACGTGAGTTGGCCATACAACACGTGAGTTGGCCGGGCGGATCCTTATATTATACTATAGCACGTGTGTTGGCCGTGCAACATGTGAGTTGGTCGTGCGGATCCAGATATTTATATTAGAGCACATGAGTTGTCCATGCAGATTATAGAGCTTGGGTTGTAGGAGCCCCTCCGGAGTCTGTACACCCCCAGTGAGCTCGGGTACCCATTGAGTGTGAGTGCTGAGGGCTGGGAGCCCACTGAGTGATTGTTGTCCTGAGAGGTTGTACTTGTTTTTAATTGGTTGATGCACTTAGTTGCTATATGTTGTTGTGGTGAAATTTTTGAAGAATTCTATATCCGGATTACATGAACTTGAATTGTATAAAATTGATTTGACTTAAACTGTAGGATTTGAAAGCATGTCTATTCTTTGCTGGAATTACTAAAAATGAATTATAATTGTATAGCTCGTCACTATCTTCAGTTCCATATTTATTATTGTTACTTGCTAATTTGGTTGTACTCATACTACACCCTGCACATCGTGTTCAAATCCAGGTGCTTCTGGACATAACATGTGTTGATTTTCTCGCACAGTGATTTTTCGGAGATTCAGAGGTAGCTGCCGTATTTTTCCGACCTTGTTTCTTCTTCCCTATCTCCTTGTTTACTGTATTTGGTTTTAGACTATTATAGACCATTTTCTTTTGACTTGTATCCATATTAGATGCTCATGTACTCAGTGACACAAGGTTTTGGGGAGTGCTCGTATCAGTATTTGTGGGATTTTGTATTGTATTTAAATATTATATTTTCAAACTAAAGAGAAATCGTGGTTTATTGAGATTATCAGTTTGCCTAGTATCGAGATAGGCGCCATCATGACAGGTTAGGATTTTGGGTCGTGACAAGTTGGTATCAGAGCCCTAGGTTACATAGGTCTCACGAGTCATGAGCATGTTTAGTAGAGTCTTGCGGATTGGTACAGAGACGTCTATACTTATCTTCGAGAGGTTGCAGAACCCTTAGGAAACTTTCACTTTCTTGTATTCTGTCGTGCGAATTTGTTGATTCTGGAAACTAAATTTCTGTTATTCTATTCTCACAGATGGTGAGGACACATACTACCGGATCGGACGGTCAGCCACCAGTGCCACCCGTTAGGACCGCGAGAGGTCGACGCCGTGGTAGAGGCTGGGGTCAGGGTAGAGGTCGAGGTGTAGCTCGAACCACAGTTGGACCATCACTTGTATTACCACCAGTTGCTCCAGCTCAGGAGAAAATTCCATATATAACTGAACCAACAAGATCAGCTTAGGCACGTGCTGTGCCCATTCAGATTCCAGGCCTTGAGGAGACTTTGGCCCAGTTATTGACACCTTGCACTGGTCTTGCTCAGGTGGTTTCACCTCAGGCCGCACCTGCCACTTCTCAGGCCGGGGGAGGTACTCATACCCCTATTGCCCGCACTCTAGACTAGGTAGTATAGGGACTTCAGATACCGGGGGCACTACCACCTCAGCCGATTGTAGTTGTTCAAGCCCTGGTAGTTCCTGCTATGGCAGATGATGAGCAGAGGAGACTTGAGAGATTTGAGAGGCTTTGACCTCCACCATTTAGCGGTACTGAGTCATAGGATGCTCAAGGTTTTCTTGATAGGTTTCAATAGATACTTCAAACAGCGGGTATTCTGGAGACCAGTGGGGTCTCATTCACTACTTTTCAATTTTCTGGGGCTGCACTCAGATGGTGGGAGACTTACGAGAGGCGTAGGCCTGTTGGATCAGCACCCCTTACTTGGAAACAGTTCTCTATGGTCTTTTTGGAGAAATTTGTGCCTCGGTCCCACAGAGAGGAGATGCACGGACAGTTTGAGCAGCTTCGCCAGGGTGATATGTCTATGACCCAATACGAGATGAGATTTTCTGAGTTGTCTCGTCACGCATTCAGGTTGGTTCCCACTAATAGGGAGAGGATTATAAGGTTCATTGATGGCCTCACATATCAGTTACGGTTACTTATGACTAGGGAGAAGGTATCTAGTGCTACATTTAATGAGGTAATGGATATTTCTCGATAGATAGAGATGGTCCGTATCTAGGAACGTGGAGAGAGAGAGTATAAGAGGCCTCGTGGTTCAGGTGATTACAATGATGTTCCTTCAGGGGGTCAGTTTTGCCGCGTTAGGGGTCGTTCTTATAGACTCGCTCAGATGGGTCATCTAGTTAATCGTGGTGCATCAGCTAGCCACAACTACCAGTGCAGAGTTCTCATAATGGCTCATCCATTCATGCTTCTGTAGGTAGTTCATTGGGTTATCAGGAGCAACAGTTCCATCAAAGAATGGGTTGTTTCGAGTGCGAAAAATTTAGTCATTTTAAGAAAGAGTGTCCTAGGCTATTGATTGGGGCTCTATAGCACAGTCCTCGAGTGACGGCACCAGCACTAGCAGTTCCACCACCCACCTAGGTAGCTCGGGGTTGGGGTCAGGCAGCTAGGGGTCACCCAAGAGGGGGAGGCCGATCAGGAGGCGGGCAGGCTCGATTCTATGCTTTTCCTGTTAGGACAGATGTTGTTGCCTCAGATGCAGTCATAACAGGTTTTGTTTTAGTATTCCACAGGGATGCTTCTATATTATTTCACCCTAGTTCCACTTATTCATATGTATCATAGTATTTTGCTCATTATCTGGATATGCCCTGTGACTTTTTTGTTTAACCTGTTTGTGTATCTACACCGGTGGGCGATATTATTATGATGGGTCCTGTGTGGTAACTATTGGGGAACTGGAAACTAGAGTTGATCTCTTATTACTTGGTATGTTTGATTTCGATGTAATCCTGGGTATGGATCGGTTGTCTCCATGTCATGCTATTCTGGACTATCACGCCAAAAAATGTTATGTTGACGATGCCGGGGTTGCCAAAGGTTGAATGGAGGGATTCTCTAGAGTTTATTCCTAGCAAGGTGATTTCTTATTTGAAGGCCCAACGTTAGGTTGGAAAGAGATGTTTGTCATATTTGGCCTTTGTGAGAGATGTTGATGCAAATACTCCTATTTCCTACAGACCTGCCTGGTATGCCAGCCGACAGGGATATTGATTTCGGAATAACTTGGTGCACGACACTCATCCCATTTCTATCCCTCTGTATCGTATGGCACCAGCTGAGTTAAAAGAATTGAAAGAGAAACTTCAGAAACTCTTTGAAAAGGGATTTATTAAGCCTAGTGTTTCACCTTGGGGTGTACCGGTTCTGTTTGTGAAAAAGAAAGATGGTACTATGCGGATGTTCATTGATTATAGGCAGTTGTACAATGTTACAATCAAGAATAAATATCCATTGCCGCGTATTGATGACTTATTTGACTAGCTTCAGGGAGCGAGGGTGTTCTCCAAAATTGATTTGAGGTCTGGGTATCACCAGTTGAAAATTTGGGATTCAGATATTCTAAAGACGACATTCAGGACTCGTTATGGCCACTATGAATTTCTTATGATGTCTTTTGGGCTAACCAATGCCCCAACAACATTCATGCATTTGATGAATATTGTGTTTTAACTGTATCTTGATTTATTTGTCATAGTATTTATTGATGATATTTTGGTGAACTCACGTAGCTAGGAAGAGCATTCACAACACTTGGGTATTATATTACAGAGGCTGAGATAAGAGAAACTTTATGCCAAATTTTCTAAGTGTGAGTTCTGGCTTAGTTCGGTGGCATTCTTAGGACATATCGTGTCCCGTGAAGGATTAGAGGTGGATCCAAAGAAAATATAGGTAGTTCAGAGTTGGCCCAGACCATCTTCAGTTACTGAGATTCGGAGTTTTCTTAACTTGGCCAATTATTATCGTCATTTCGTGAAGGGATTCTCGTCTATCGCATCGCCTATGACTAAATTGACCCAGAAACATGCTCTGTTTAGCTGGTCGGATGAGAGTAGAGAGCTTTCGGAAGCTTAAGACAACTTTGACTACAGCTCCAGTATTGGTGTTGCCTACAGGTTCAGAGTCTTATACTGGTCTCGGCGCAGTGCTTATGCAAGACGGTATGATGATAGCCTATGCGTCTAGAGAGTTAAAGGTATATGAGAAACTTTATCCAGTCCATGATCTTGAGTTAGCAGCTATTGTTCATGCCTTGAAAATTTTGCGGCATTACTTGAACGGTGTCCAGTGTGAGGTATATACCTATCATCGGAGTCTACAGCATATGTTCAAACAGAAAGATCTTAATTTACGGCAGCGAAGGTGGTTAGAGTTGCTTAAGGATTATGATATCTCCATTCTCTATCATCTCGTAAAGGCCAATGTAGTGGCCGATGCATTGAGTCGTAAGGCAGAACGATTAGGAACCTTATCATACTTACCGGTAGCAGAGACGCCTTTGGCCTTGGATGTTCAAGCCTTGCCTAATTAGTTTGTTAGATTGGATGTTTCGGAGCTGAATCAAATTTTGGCTTGTGTGGTTTCTAGTCTTCTTTGTATTATCGTATTAGAGAACGTCAATATGATGACCCACATCTGCTTGTCCGTAAGGACACGGTTCAACACTGTGATGCCAAGGAAGTCACTATTGGAGATGAAAGTGTATTACGGGTGCATGGCAGGCTATGTATGCCTAATGTAGATGGTTTGCGTGAGTTGATTCTCCAGGACACTCACAGCTCGCGGTACTCTATTCATCCAGGTGCCACGAAGATGTATCGGGATTTTGATGCAGCACTGTTGGTGGAGGCAGATGAAGAAAGATATAGTTAGGTTTGTAGCTCGGTGTCTAAATTGTCAACAGGTAAAGTATGAACATAAGAGGCCGGGAGGATTGCTTTAGAGACTTAAAATTCTGGAGTGGAAATGGGAGCGTATTACCATGGATTTCGTAGTTGGGATCCTACGCACCTTGAGGAAGTTTGATGCTGTTTGGGTGATTGTAGATCGGTTGACCAAGTACGCACATTTTATCCCAGTTGGTACTAATTATTCTTACGAGTGGTTAGCTGGGATTTATATTCGCGAGATAGTTTGCTTACACGGTGTGCCGATGTCAATCATTTCAGATTGGGGCACACAATTTACATTACATTTTTGGAGAGCAGTACAATAAGAATTGGGCACACAGGTTCAGTTGAGTACAACATTTCACCCTCAGATGGACAGACAGTCCGAGCGCATTATTCAAATATTGGAGGATATGTTACGCGCTTGTGTCATTGATTTTGGGGGTTCTTGGGATCAATTTCTTCCAATCGCGGAGTTTGCTTACAATAACAGCTACCAATCGAGTATTCAGATGGCTCCGCATGAGGCTTTGTATTGGAGACGGTGCCGGTCCCCGGTGGGTTGGTTTGAACTGGGAGAGGCTAGGCTATTAGTTACTGAATTTATTCAGGATGCTTTAGAGAAGGTCAAAGTAATTCAGGAAAGGCTTCGCACGATACAATCTAGATAGAAGAGTTATGCCGACAAGAAGGTTCATGATGTTGTTCACATGGTTGGAGAGAAGGTTCTGCTCAAGATTTCACCCATGAAGGATGTGTTGAGGTTCGAGAAGAAAGGCAAGTTGAGCCCTTGGTATATTGGGCATTTTGAGATACTTAAGTCTCTTGGGTATTCATCCAGTGTTCCATGTATCCATGCTCCAAAAATATGTCGGGGATCCGTCTCATATTCTGGATTTCAGTACAGTATAACTGGATGGTAATTTGACTTATGATGTGGAGCCGATGGCTATTTTAGACCGGCAGGTTCGGAAGGTGAGGTCAAAGAATATAACATTAGTGAAGGTGCAGTGGAGAAGCCAGCCAGCCGGAGAAGCTACTTGGGAGATTGAGCAGGCGATGCGGACCAAATATCCACACTTATTTGAGACTCCAGGTATTATTCTAAACCCGTTCGAGGATGAACGTTTGTTTAAGATGGGGAGAATGCAACAACCCGGTCGGTCGTTTTGAGTATTATAACTTTGTTCCCCCATTTACTGCTCAATTTGTGCTTTACAATTGCTTTATGACTTGCAGGTGTAGTTGGTTCGGGTCCCGAAGGAATTCAGAGTGAAATGAGACAATTAGTCTTATAATTAAAAATTTTAAGTTAGAAAAGTGACCGGATGTGGACTTATGTGTAAACAACCTCGATTTTGAATTTTTTAGATTCCAATAGCTCTGTATGGTGATTTTGGACTTACGAGCGTGTCCGGAAAATTATTTGGAGGTCTGTGGTGGAATTAGGCCTGAAATGCCGAAAGTTGAAATTTTGGGAAGTTTAATGGGGGGGGGGGGTTGACTTTTTGGTATTTGGGTCGGAATTCAATTCTGAAATTTGAAATACCCCCGTTATGTCATTTATTACTTATGTCCAAAATTTGAGGTCAATCGGACGTGATTTGATAGGTTCCGTAGTCGTTTGAAGAAACTTGAAATTTCAAAGTTCATTAGGCTTGAATTGCGATATGATTCGTGGTTTTAGCGTTGTTTAAGGTGATTTGAGGGTTCCACTAAGTTCGTATGATATTTAAGGACTTGATGGTATGTTTGGTTGAGGTCCCGGGGGTCTCGGGTGAGTTCCGAGAGGTTAACAGATCATTTTTGGCCTTGGTAAGATTGCTGATATCTACTGCTGCATTTTCTGATTTTCTCTTTCGCGTTCGCGAGTGGGCCCTCGCATTCGAGAAGAGTGTTTTCTTAGTATGAGGTTTTGTTCTTCACGTTCGCGAAGGGGAGGAGGCGAACGCGAAGGTATGGTCTGTGTATGCATCGCAAACGCGTGAGTGTTGTTGCGTATACGGAGAGGAGTGAGGCTATTGGGGACCCCAGGTCCTTGTTCTACGCGTTTGTGAGGTGATGGTCGCGTTCACGAAGGTCTGAGCTGGTAAAGCTTCGCATTCGCGAAGGGTAAGATTTGTAAAGCTTCGCGTTCGCGAAGCCACAGTCGTATTCGCGAAGGGTTAAATTTATGGGCAGTCGAGTTGTGCTTCGCGAATGTGAGGGACCTGTCGCGTTCGCGAAGAATAGGGATCTGGACAGAAAATTTAAGTTCAGACATTTTTAACGATTTTGAGCTCGGATTGAGGCAATGTTCGGGAGATTTTCAGAGGAAACAACAGGGTAAGTGTTCTTAACTCAATATTGGTTAAATTACCCGAATACATGGTTGTTTCTATCATTTAATTGGTGAAATAAGTTGAAAACGTTTGAAAATCCTCTTGGATAAATTTGAGTATTTGAGGGCCGAATTGCTATCAGAATTTAGTAATTTTGGTATGGTTAGACTCGTGGTGAAATGGGGGTTCATATTTTGTAACTTTTGGCGATTTTTGGAGTTAAAATTCGAATATTTATGGAAAAGTTATATTTGCATATGCTATTAATTCTAATAAATTTTATTGACTGAAACGAATTATTTGTGACTAGATTATTTACATTCGGAGGCCGATTTGCGAGGCAAAGGCATATCATAGTAAGAGATTTCACGCTTTGAGGTAAGTAATAGTTTTAATGAAACCCCGAATTTTTGTGTCATGTGATTATTTTGGAGGTGACACACATGCTAGGTGATGGGCGTGTGGGCGTACACCGAGGGGATTGTGACTTGGTTCGTCCCGTAGAAACTGTAAAGTTGAATAATGTTACATCTCGCGTTTTCGTACGTTAAAATTTTCGTCTTCAGTTAATTGACGTAGACTCGGGGATGAGATGATCTTGAGGTTAATGTATTTATGCTATTTATAACAAGCAGTAAGTAAGTGCCATAAAAGATAAAGGGTAGACAAATTAAAAAAAAAGAGTTTCGTTGAAAGTTACCGATTTGGGAAGAAATACGGTCCGAGCTATAATACCCGATACTTATGGACTGGCACCATACAAGGTACCATATGACCGTAATAGTGTGATGTATAAAGTGTATTAAAAAAAGTAGAATTTTAAGTAATTTGAGATAATTCTTAATTATGCGGGTAATTGATTAATTATCGGGTAGCGGAATACTACCTAATTGATTATTGGATAAAGTTTAAATTCTCCAACAAGGGGATTACGTGGCAGCAAGCCACTTTCCAAACAAGTGACTCTTAGTCATTTTTGGATTAGGTGGCAACATAATTAATAATTAAAAGACACCTCATTCTTACATTTTGAATAACAAGACTTGTAAGAGTAATTTGAATACAATACTTCATATTTGAAAGACTTCATCAGAACGTTAGCAACACTTCATTCTACGATTTTGAGTACAAGACATTTCAATTCTAAAAATTCAAATACAAAACAATGTTACAATCAGAAGTGAATTCATGTATGTTTTCAATGTGACTTCTTGCAACCAAACCATTCCAACGAGAATTGTTAGAACCGTAGCAACGTAAAATTTTGCGGTTCTAAAGGAGTACGGTGCAACATTTTCCAAGAACATTATACAGACTTTTCCCTAATACATGTATGTTAAGGCTAAGTTTTTTCTTCATTTTGGCATGATCTCGTAATTTCACAAGTTTAATAACAAGGTATAAAGAAAACATTCATGTCCCAGAATTTACGTATATTTAATAAGGTAAATAGTTCAAACCACAACTTTTGTTTGATAAGGAGTTGTGGCTTAATTTTGAGTTTGAATTAATTAAATACATATCCAATGATACTCTACGCATTTTATATTATTTGTGGCATCACACGAAGTTGCATGTCGCCTAGGAAGTAACAAGTTCTTCGCGGTCTTAGTATGTGCATATTTGAGTAGTGAAAATCACTCGGGAAATTTTCATAAAAACAACCAAGTTCAAGAATAAATAGTCAATATGGGTAACACGAATATTTTTTCCAAGGCCTCACATCATGTTGAACAAGTTCAAAGGGTAACTTGGCATGATTTGTAGACTCATTTCCATAAAGAGTTAAACCTAGTCTTGTAAGTATTATATTCAATTGAGTATTTCCTTCTTCTAGTCAAGAGAGCAAAGAGCCTATATATATATAGTATTATAGTATTTTCATTACCATCGAGCTATAATCGATAGGCAGAGCCTAGTATGGCCGAGCGCCTATGAGCGATCCTACTACGGCAGAGCAGTTATATATATATACCGAGCCTTATAGGGCCGGACAACTATTTTACTTACTATATTGAGAGAGTTAGTATCAATAGATAAGCATATGTTCAGATTATCAGTTCAGTTTCAGGTTTTTGTATATTGCCTTACATACTCGGTACATTATTTTGTACTGACATCCCTTTCTGGAGGCGCTGCATTTCATGCGTGCAGGTTTAGATAGACAGACAGATAGACCTCCTCAGTAGGTGTTGCACGAGTTCCGATTTATCGTTAAGATCTCCGTCCTTCGGAGTTGCCGGGTTTAGAAGTTTTGTGTACATCTTGTGTATATATGTAGATAGGTTATGGGTAGATCGGGGTCCTATTCCGATCACACTACATCTATTAGTAGAGGCTTGTAGACATATCCTGTCAGTTAGTGCAGTATGTTGGGCTTGTAGGCCATGTACGTATATTTTGTTGGCATGTCAGTTGTAGTAATTATGACGGCCTTGCCGTCCCAGCTTTATGTTGACATTTAGTCAGCGTTAGTCTCTATTCAGTTTTATATTTTGCTTCGCAAATTGTCTTGAAATGTGGTCCATTTCCAAAGTATGACATTATATGTCCAGAATTCCTGAGTCTCAAGTTGGTACGCAAGGATAGATGAGGCACCGGGTGCCGGTCTCGCCCCCAGTCTCGGGGCGTGACAAAATTGGTATCAGAGCAGTTCTGTCCTCGGGAGTATACAAGCCGTGTGTAATAGGGTCTTGTTTATAGATGTGTCGTGCACCACATTATATAAGCAGTGGACTACATGGCATTTATGAGTTGGTTACCCTTCTTTCAAAACTAAATCGTGATGTAACACTGAGTTATAGGAAATTTGAGTTAAACTTACATGTTGGCGTTTGCATGCACAGATGAAGGGGTAACTAGGAAGAGTACCGTTAGCCAGAGGAGAGAAACAGTAGTAAGTGAGGGGACTAGCAGGGTACCCCTAGTAGATGGGGCCCAATCTGAGGCCTAGGGAAGGACCCCTACCCAGCCATTACCGGCTTCTCTGCCACCTGAGGAGATTTCTAGGGAGACCGCACATCTAGTTCCCCTTACGCTTCCATCAGATCAGGACTTAAGGAGTGCGGTGCAATTGTTGGCATAGTTGGTAGCTACCCAACAACAGCCTGGGGAATCAGCTAGTGCAAGACCTTCTGAGGGATCTGGGAGTTCAAGGGTCCGAGAGATTATTACTTTGAGTCCCACAGAGTTCACATGGACAGATCAGAGGGAGGACCCATTGAAATTCATAGATCAACTTCATAGGATTTTTTGGGTTATGCATGCCACGGAGAAAGAAGTCGTCAAGCTAGTAGCTTTTCGACTCCGAGATATAGCCATCCTTTGGTACAAGGGATGGGAAAGGTCTAGGAGACGTGATGCACCTCCTGCTATTTGGGAGAATTTTTCAGATGCCTTCCTTGACCAGTACTTACCGTGAGAGATCCAACAGACCCGAGTGGATCAGTTTCTAGCCCTCAAGCTGGGTAATATGAGTGTTCAGGAGTATAGTCTTCGTTTTGACTCATTGGCCACATATGCACCATCCATAGTTGCTACTATGCAGGATAGAATCCACATGTTTATAGCAGGGGTGGCCCCAGAGTTGACCGAGGCATGTCCCACCGCTGCATTACAGGATAGTATGGATATCTCCCGGATTCAGGCATTTGCCCAGATTATAGAAAGGGGTAGGTGTCGGCAGCAGGGTACGGAGAGGACTGACTCAGGAAAGCGTAAGAGGATGAGATTTGACAGGTCTCAGGAGCAGTCTTAGGGTAGTTACAGGCCCCAATACTTTGAACAGCCACCTAAAACTCCGCCACCTCAGTTACAGGGTTACAGGTATAACCGCTATACTCAGTCAAGACCAGGTGAAAGCTCCCAGGCGTCAAGTTTACAGCGATAACGACGTTCGGGGAAGACAAGGCCATTTTTTCCGCGGTGTGCCATCTGCGGTAGAGGACACTTGGGCCAATGCCGAGCCGGTTCCGATGCTTGTTATACATGTGGACATCTTGGGCATATGATGCGAGATTGCCCAAATAAAGATTTTAGGGGTATGGCGCAACAAGCGAATTCAGCAACAGGATTATCTATGTTTGTGCATCCTTCAGGGTGCAAGTCTCAGTCTTCGGCTGGTAGAGGACGAGGCAGAGGTAGAGGTTTCAGTTCAGGTGGCAACCAAAATCATTGTTATGCGTTAGCGGGTCGACAGGACTAGGAATCCTCACAAGACATTGTGACAGGTATGTTGACCATTTGCTCTCGCGATGCTTATACCTTGATAGACCCAGGATCTACTTTATCGTGTATTACCCCATTTGTCACGGGGAAGTTTGGCATAATGCCTGAAATACTAAGTGATCCTTTTGCGGTATCTACACCAGTCGGAGAATAGATTATTGCTAGACGGGTTTACTGAGGTTGTACGATATCAGTTTGTGGTCGTCAGACCTCAGCCGACCTAGTTGAGCTAGAGATGTTGGATTTTGATGCTATCATGGCATGGACTGGTTGGCAGCTTGCTATGCCACAATTGATTGTCGAGCAAAGATACCTAGATTTCATTTTCCGTGTGAGCCAATCCTTGAGTGGGTAGGTAATACAGCGACACCCAGAGATAGGTTTATGTTCTATCTGAAGGTGAGGAAAATGATTGCAAAATAGTGCATTTATCAAATTGTGCGAGTTAGAGATATAGATACTGAGATACCTACACTTCAGTCTATTCCAATAGTAAAAGAGTACGCAGATATATTTCCAGATGAACTTCCAGGTATTCCCCCAGAGCGAGAGATTGATTTTGGCATCGATTTGCTTCTGGGAACTAAACCAATATTTATCCCTCCATATAGAATGGCACCTGCCGAATTGAAGGAGTTGAAGAAGCTGTTAAAAGATTTACTAGAGAAAGGTTTCATCAGGCCCAGTACTTCACCTTGGGGTGCACCGGTACTGCTTGTGCAAGAGAAAGACGGCTCGTTGAGGATGTGTATCGATTATAGGCAACTGAACAAGGTAACTATTAAGAATAAGTTTCCACTTCTAAGGATAGATGACTTGTTTGATTAGTTGCAAGGAGCTAGATGCTTTTCAAAGATAGATTTGAGGTCGGGGTACCACCAGGTTAGAGTTTGGGAGAGAGATATCCCCAAGACAGCTTTCAGGACACGATATGGCCACTTCGAGTTTCTTTTCATGTCCTTCGGGTTGACGAATGCACCTGCCGTATTTATGTACTTGATGAACAGCCTATTCCAGTAATATTTAGATCTGTTCGTGATAGTCTTTATTGATGATATTTTGGTTTATTTACGTTCAGAGGATGAGCATGCGGATCACCTGCGAGCGGTACTCCAAACCATCCGTGATAGTAAATTATATGCTAAATTTTCTAAATGTGAGTTCTGGTTGAAGTCTGTAGCATTCTTGGGGCACGTTGTATCCGATGGAGGTATAAAGATAGACACTCAGAAGATTGAGGTTGTGAAATCTTGGCCTAGACCTACCACTCCAACAGAGGTTCGTAGCTTTCTAGGCTTAGTAAGATACTATTGGAGGTTCGTAGAGGGTTTTTTTTCTTCTCTTTCGGAACCATTAACGAAGTTGACGCAGAAAGCAACTAAGTTTTGGTGGACGGAGGCTTGCGAGCGGAGTTTCCAGGAGCTTAAAAATAGGTTGACTTCAACGCCAGTTCTAGCACTTCTAGATGGTCCAGATGGTTATGCCATGTATTGTGATGCCTCAGGTGTCGGGTTAGGTTGTGTCCTGATGCAACATGGAAAAATAATTGCGTATCCTTCAAGGCAGTTAAGGAAGCATGAGTGGAATTATCCGACCCACGACCTCGAATTAGCTGCGGTTATCTATGCACTTAAGATATGGCGGCATTATTTATATGGTGTTCATGTTGATGTATTCACAGATCATAAAAGCCTGCAATATATCTTCAAGCAAAAAGAGTTGTATTTACGACAGAGGCGATAGTTTGAGTTATTGAAAGATTACGATGTTAACATTCTCTACCATCCAGGAAAAGCTAATGTTGTAGCGGACGCCTTAAGTCGCCGATCTATGGGTAACTTAGCACATGTAGAGGTCGAAAAAAGACTATTAACTAGAGAAATTCATCAATTGGCTTGTTTGGGGTTCGGTTAGTAGACTCTGGCAACGGTGGAGTTGTACTCCAAAATACTGCAAAATCATCTATCATAGCTAAAATAAAGGATAAGCAGTACGAGGACCCAGAGTTGGTCGAGATGAGAGAGCGAGTTCCGCAGCAGAAGAAGCCGTTGCTAGAACTCAAGGGAGACGGGGTTCTCAGATACATGGGTCGTTTGTGCATTCCAGATGTAGTAGGGCTACGAGATAGGATTATGTTAGAGGCATATTATTCGTGGTACTCCATTCACCGTGGATCGACAAAGACGTATCATGACATTAAGGATGTGTATTGGTGGAACGATATGAATAAGAACATTGCTGAGTATGTCGCTCAATGGCCTAGTTGCCAGCAGGTGAAGATAGAGCACCAGAAGCCCGGAGGGCTAATGCAGACTATAGAGATCCCGACATGAAAATGGGAGGCGATAAACATGGACGTCATCACGGGTTTACCTCGTTCTCATCATAAATTCGATTCCATATGGATGATAGTCGATAGGCTCACAAAATCATCTAATTTCCTACCGGTCAGATCTACATATACAGCAGAAGATTATGCAACGTTATTTATTAAAGAGATAGTGCGACTACACAGAGTACCAGTATCGATTATATCTGACCGTGGGGTCCAGTTTACAGCACATTTTTGGAGGTCATTTCAGAGGGGTCTAGGAACTCCGGTGAATCTCATCACAGCTTTTCATCCACAAACTGATGGGCAAGCCGAGCGCGCAATTCAGACGCTCGAGGATATGTTACGAGCATGTGTGTTGGATTTTAAAAGAAGTTGGGATGAACATCTACCTCTTATCGAGTTTGCATATAATAACAATTACTACTCCAGTATCCAGATGGATCCGTACGAGGCTTTGTATGGGCGTAAGTGCAGCTCTCCTATATGATGGTTTGATGTTGGAGAATCTGGGTTACATGGGCTGGACCTGGTTCAGCAGGCCATAGAAAAAGTAAAGTTTATCCGGGAGCAACTGTTGACAGCTCAGAGTCATCAGAAGTCATCATCTGACGTGCGGCGACGAGATTTAGAGTTCGGGGTTAATTACTGGGTATTCTTAAAGGTGTCACCTATGAAGGGTGTGATGATGTTTGTCAAGAAAGGTAAACTTAGCCCACGGTGTATTGGGCCATATAGGATCATTCAGAGGGTGGGCCAAGTAGCTTATGAATTAAAATTGCCCTCGGAATTGGATTTTGTCCATCCGGTTTTTCACGTATCTTTGTTACGGAAGTGCATTGGAGATCCTACCCTAGTGGTGCCCACAGATGATGTACATATTACAGAGATGACGGTTGCAAACCTAGACCGATAAATCCGCAAGCTACGGAATAAGGAAATAGCCTACATGAAGGTTTTATGGAGGAGCAAGAATGTGGAAGAGATGACGTGGGAAACGGAGGAAGAAATGAAGTCTAAATACCAACACCTATTTCAAACTGAAAATATGGCTCAAGGTGGGATACCTCAGCACATCTCTATTCAGGCTAGTAGGTCATCGGGTAAGCTCTCATTTTTGACTCTCACAATTCATAATGGACAGTTGTGCGCAATAATAAATTAAATTGTCTACCTTATCTCGCCGCATGCGCGTAATAATATTCCTATGTTGTCTCGCCACAAGCGCAAACCCACATATATATAGCGTGCCTTGTCACGCCACATATGCATAAATCAATAGTAATAGTAGCACGGCAGAAACCTCGTGCAAAAACCCGAACAAAATTCCCAACAATATAACGTGACAATAACACAACATCTCATAAATTGCACCTCAAGTGCTCAAATATTACAACATATCACAGATTGCACATCAAGTGTTCAAATATTACAGCTTGCTACAGAAATATACAATACATTATTTTCCACAATAAGGAGCCCATGGCTCGACCATAATGTCCACAACATCTTAACAAAATAACCGGGAGTGAACAACTCAACAAAATAATATTTCACATATAATCAAGGTGGCAATCACACCAAATCATCACATAAAAATAAATCCAACAAACACGAATTTAGGCATGACAAATAGAGGATTTAATAAGTGCCAATAATTTCCAATTTAATACATAAGGGCGTTTAAGGATTTTAAACAATGTAATTTGCACATATAAACCAAGTACGTACTCTTCACCTCGCGTATATGGTCTTCAATTACACAATTTGCACATAAGACTCAATGCCTAAGGGGTATTTCCCTCACTCAAGGTTAGACAAGATACTTACCTCAAGCAACTCAATCTACTAGTAAGCCTTTTTTCGCGATTAACGAACTCTGAATGGCTCGAATCCAGATGAATATTTCCTTGAAAATACTTCAGCAAAATCGCTACAAACCGAGATTTCTTGATTCAGCTCTTTAGTGATATTAAAACCTCCAACTACTCTTAAAACTTCGATCTACATCAACATAATTCGATTGGACCAATATAAGTAAAATTTCGAGGTTTTAGGTCATTTAGGCATTTTATCAAATACCTAGTAGGCATGCATCTCTACATATCTTAACAATAGAATTAGTTCATTCAACTAATACCATTTACCAACAATTTATACCACCTTCATTCTTAAACAATTCATAACTTCCAACATCACATACATGACGATCCATCCACACCCAACCAACAAAATTCCATCAAATAATCACCTTTCAATCTCTAAATTGGTTATGTATTTAAATTGGGAACATATGGCTTCTAATCACCATACCATAAGTTCTAATAATTAGTTCATACTCATATTCCCATAATATATGCATACATGTAAGTCTAAGGGTGTAGGATTATCTTTTGGAAGAAATCTTGCAAAACCTTCCTTTGAGTTCTTGAAGAAATTTCTTGAAGTTTTAAGTATTTTATGTGTAGATTTTATCAATACTAGTGTAGAAATGATGAAATTTCATACCAAGATAACAGGAGATTGCTTACCTTGAAGAAGAGGGGAGTTGGTGGTCTTGAGAGAGTGGAGAAGAGCTCCAAAATTAGTCCAAATGAAATTGGAAAAATGAGCCACGAATTGGCTTAAAAAGAGTTAGAGCTGATCCGCGTCCGGTCTGGCGAAGTGACCCTCACTTCTCTTTCCACTGACTGCAAGAGAAGATAGGATCCGTGCCTGGTCTGGCGAAGTGGCCCTCACTTCGCTGTCCGCCAAAATAACTGGGTGATCTAACTTTGGTAATTTGATCATAACTCTTAGTAGGAATGTCCAAATGACGAACGACTTGATGTGTTAGAAACTAGACTCAAACGGCTACACTCTAGGTACAAAATTCATGGAAAGTATCTTCACATTATGAGAGTTATACTCGTTCAAAGGTAGGTGTTGTGCAAATTAAGACACCTTTTCAACTTAATATTTCCAACTATCACCAATTAATGCCGAAACCTTCTAGACCTATCCAAATGCAAATCCGGGCATACGCCCAAGTACAAAATCACCATCCGGTCGTAACGGAACCATCAAAATTTCGATCTGAGGTGGAATACTAAAAAGTCAAATGTGGTCAACTCTTTCAACTTAAGACTTCCAACATGGAATTTATTCTTCCGAACTAATCCTGAAACACTTGAAAATCAAAACCGACGATTTACACATGTCATAATACATCATATGAAGCTATTAAAAACTTCAAATAGTTTTAAGGAGCTTAAATGTTCAAAACGAGAAGTCGGGTCGTTACATTCTCCCCCACTTAAAAATATTTTCGTCCTCGAACGTGCCAAGAACCTTTCCGAGGACATTAAATTAATGAGTGCATTATTACACATATACTCGCGGGTGATTCTACGTCACCATAAATTTAACAGGGGTCCGACAACATCATCTCAGTGGAGATTATTTCGTTTATCTACACTTATAAGCTTTAAAGCTAATTCCTTACACTCCAATAAATTTCAAATTCCTCACATAAACACATGGTATTAGTCTCAACCAGTTGTAGAAAATCGTGCCTACGCACACATCATACGTATGTCCATAACCACATCTCTGGTCACAATAGCTGTTTATAATTAATTTCAGCATCCTCAATTAATCTCATAATAACCAAAATCTCATATTTAATTTTTCACAACACTGACGACAACAAGCGAGGCATGAAGACCTCATAATTACTTAATCGGATTAACGAGTCATATTTAATGCCACCTGAGCACCAACTTTATAGGCTAAAACTCAATATTTGTAGCACGAATATGGCTAAATATGTATAGCAAAATATACAAGAATTATCAAATAAGCCTAACAATAATAACTCCCTATTTATACTATAGTACAAATTTAATTTCACAAAGGGTGAATTTAAACTCATAAAAATTTTACCACAAGGACCTCGTCCTTATATAACTTCCACCGCGACTCGTAACCCAATTTAAATATTTCACATAATATAAAAATGCGAGGATTTCATCCTCAACTCCGAATCACAAGTATTTTGCACATTGTGCCAACTGAAATTATCAATTTCCTTTCTTTCTCCTTTTCAATAAATTTCGTAAATAATTTTCACAACACATAATGAACCCCCATACCAATAGGGCATATAATTCATAAAATTTAAATTAATTATTCCAAAATCACATCAAAACCCACTGTAGTGAGTAATAGAAAGTCATTTTTAGACTTATAGCCCTCAATAGTGTACAAAAATAAAAATGATAAACACGAGCTAACATCATCAAACCTCCCAACAAGGATAAACATATAAGTGGGTCACAAAATTACGAACTCACCCATAAGTGGAGCATAATAGGAGGACTCGTGTCATGACCTAAAATCCTAACGTATCGTGATGGTGCCTATCTCGATACTAGGCAAGCCGGCAACCTTAATAAACCACAATTTATTTTAAGTTTAAAAATATAATATTTAAACACAATCCACAAGTCTCTAAAATACCGATACAAACACTCCCAAAACTTGGTGTCACTGAGTACATGAGCATCTATATATTACAAGTCTGGAAAACGTGGTCTATAATAATCTGAGACCAAATACAAAAACAAAAGGATAGGGAAGGACAAACAAGGTCCGCGAAACATGGAAGCTACCTCTGAATCACCGGAAAATCAACTGTGTGAAAGAATCAACACCCACTGTATCTGGGATCACCTGGATCTGTACATGAAGTGCAAGGTGTAGAATGAGTACAACCAACTCAGTAAGTAAAAATAATAAATAAAGAACTGAAAGTAGTGATGGGCTTCTCAGCTAAGTCCAAATACAGTACTTTCCAGTATAAAAGAGTAGGCATGCTTTCAACTTCAACATTTAAGATTTCACTGAAATTTCATATCAAGTTTGACCGAAACAAAAAATAATGTTTTTCCCAGAATATCAAAAATAGTGATATATGACAACTGAAATGTAGCAAATAATGAAATCAATGCATCCTCTCAGAGTAATAGTCACTCAGTCCTCCCATTCATTCCAATCTCATAGTCACTCTTTTCTCATAGTCGCTGATTCCTCACAGTCACTCATCACTCGGCACTCAACACTCGCACTCGACATTCACAATTAGTAGGTACCTGTGCTCACTGGGGGTGTGTACAGACTCCGGAGGGGCTTCTTCATCCCAAGCGCTATACCAAGTCAATCATGGTATATATCAATGAAACATGATGTGGCGTGCAGTACGATCCCATAAATATCCTCATAATAAGGCTCTCGGCCTCACTCAGTCATCAACCTCTCCAGTCTCTCGGGATCTCTGAAATCGTGATAATCAGCCCAAAATGATAATATGATGTATTAATAAATAGTAACAGAAACTGAGATATGATATGAAATGAATAAACATGACTGAGTGTGAAATTACAATTTGAACATATAATTCAACCACAGAAATGACCCTAGTGGGTACCAATAATAACAACATATGTTTAAGCATTATTTTTAATACGAGTCTCAACTCAATTTTCTCTAACACATAGAGAATATACTGGTATCAACATATTATTCAACTACACAGTTCCATGGAATTTCACCAAGTCACAATTCCTACGGTGCACGCCCACACGCGCATTACCTAGCATGTGTGTCACCTCAAGACCAATCACATAACACATAAACCGGGATTTCATACCCTCAAGACAAAGTTTAGAACAGTTACTTACCTCAAACCGTGCAATTCTTTATTCTGCAATGTCTTTGCCTCGTGAATTGGCCTCCAAATGCCTCGAATCTAGCCACAAATAATTCGATTCAGTTAATAAAATTTATTGAAATTAATTCCATAAGTAAATACTAATTTCCCATAAAAATCCAAAATTTAGCTCAAAAATTGCCCGTGGGGCCCACGACTCGGAACCAGACAAAAGTTACAAAATCCGAAAGCCCATTCAACCACAAGTCTAACCATATCAATTTTACCAAAATCCAACCTCAACTCAACCCTTCAATCTTCAAATTAAACCAAGAGGGTTTTCTAAATTTTTCAACTTAATTCACCCATTAAATGATGGATTCAAAGGCATAATAATGGAAATTAACCAAAACTGGATAAGAATCACTTACCCCAAACACCCATGCAAGAATCTCTCCAAAAATAGCCTTCTACCAAGCTCCCAATTCAATTTTGTGTTATGAACTCAAAACCCCCATTTTGGGACTTTTAATTCTGCCCAGATATGCCTTCATCGCGACCGCGGAAGGAGCCTCGTGTTCGCGAAGCACAAACTCGACTGCCCTGAATTCACCTAAGTACAGGAACAGGTGAAACTAAGGACTCATGGGGCATATTCAGATAATGAGTAAAGTAGGATAATATATACGAATAAGTAGAACCAAGGTTAAATAATATAAAAGCTTCCCTGTGGCATACTGAGACAATACCTGTGATCACTACATCTGAGGCAGCGATATCTGTCCTGGCAGGAAAAGCATAGAATCGAGCCTGACCGCCACATGATCGGCCTCCCCCTGTCGGGCGACCCCTAGCTAACTGACCTACACCCGAGCTGGCTGGGCGGGTGGTGAAGTAACTGGTTGTTGAAGTCGTAGTCTGACTTCTCTGCTACACTGGACCTCCCGAACGATGAGGACATTGTTTCCACATATGCCCAAATTCTCTACACTCAAAGCAGCTCCCCGGTACTGGTGGTGGTGTGGACTGAATCGGGCCCCGAGAACCAGAATAACTCGTAGAAGCACCCGGTGTAAATGAACCTTGAATTGAAGTGGCACGGGATGAACTATGGCTTGGAAAGGCAACGAGAGATGGATGACCCTGATGAGAACTATATGAACCATGGCTGGATGATGCACCACGGTTAACTGGATGAGTCGTCTGAGCATGTCAGAAAGGACGACCTCTACCTTGGTGGAAGTGACCCCTAGAAGGAATACCGCTAAATCCACCCTGGCCTTGAGCCCTATTGGCCTCCCTTTCTACCCGCTCCTAGATGCGAACCACTCAATTTGACGATCAATGTCAACAAACTCATAAAAAGTAGCACCAGATACTCTCTCCCGAGTCATAGGTAACCGCAGCTGATATGTGAGGCCATCAAATAATCTCCTAATCCTTTCCCTATCAGTGGCAACCAACCAAACTGCATGACGAGCCAACTCAGAAAATCTCATCTCGTACTGCGTCACAGACATGCCATCCTTATATAACTATTCAAACTGTCTGCACAGCTCCTCTATGCGAGACTGTAGCACAAACTTCTCGAAAAAGAAAACAGAGAATTCCTGCCATGTAAGTGGTACTGCACTGATAGGCCTGTGCCTCTCATAGGCCTCCCACCATCTGAAGGCAGCCCCAAAAAACTAAAAAGTAGTGAACGAGACCCCATTGGTCTCCAAAATACCCACTGTCTGAAGCATCCGCTGGAACTTATACAGAAAACGTTGAGCATCCTCTGACTGAGCACCGCTAAATGATGGAGGTCGAAGCCTCCCAAATCTCTCAAGTCCCATCTACTAATCATCTGCCATAACGGGGACTACCGGGGCCTGAGCAGTTGCAACTGGATGGACTGATATTGCCCCATGTATCTGAAGTCCCTGCACTACCTGATCTGGAGAAGTGGCAGGTGCGGCCTGAGCCGAAACCACTTGAGCAAGACCTGTACAAACTATCAATATCTGGTTCAGAGCCTCCTGAAGGCCTGGAAGTACAATAGGTGAAGTTGGTGGCTGAGATGGTCCTGCCGGCTCAACTGTAACCGGAATATGCTTCTGAGCTGAAGCAACTGGTGGTACTACAGGTGCTTCTCCAACTACTGCATGAGCTATACCTCGGCCCCGGGCTATACCACGGCCTAGGCCTCTAGCTAGTCGCATTGGTGGCTGATCGTCCGATTCGGTAGTAAGTGTCCTCACCATTTCTGAGAGAATAGAATAACAAAAATTTAGTTTCTGGAATCAACAAATCGCACGACAGAATACAAGAAAGAGAAATTTTCCTAAGGGTTAGGCAGCCTCTCAAAGATAAGTACATACGTCTCTGTACCGATCCGCAAGACTATACTAAACATGTTCATGACTCGTGAGACCTATGTAGCCTAGGCTCTGATACTAACTTGTCACGACCCAAAATCCTAACTTGTCCTGATGGCGCCTATCTTGATACTAGGCAAGCCGAAAACCTCAATAAACCACAATTTCTTTTAAGTTTAACAATATAATATTTAAACACATTCCACAAGTCTCGCATATACCGATACTAATAAGAACTATATGAACCATGGCTGGATGATGCACCACGGTTAACTGGATGAGCCGTCTAAGCATGTCAGAGAGGACGACCTCTACCATGGTGGAACTGAACCCCTGAAGAAATACTGTTAAATCCACCCTGACCCTGAGGCCTCTTGGCTTCCCTTTCTACCCGCTCCTAGCTGCGAACCATCTCAATCTGACGATCAATGTCAACAACCTCATCAAAAGTAGCACCATATACACTCTCTCGAGTCATAAGTAACCGCAGCTGATATGCGAGCCCATCAATTAATCTCCTAATCCTTTCCCTATCAGTGTCTCATCTCATACTGCATCACAGACATGCCATCCTTATGTAAATGTTCAAACTGTCTGCACAGCTCCTCTCTGCGAGACTGTAGCACAAACTTCTCCATAAAGAAAACAGAGAATTCCTGCCAAGTAAGTGGTACTACACTAATAGGCCTGCGCCTCTCATAGGCATCCCACCATCTGAAGGCAGCCCCAGAAAAATGAAAAGAAGTGAACGAGACCCCATTGGTCTCTAAAATACCCGCTATCCGTAGCATCCGCTGGAACTTATCCAGAAAACCCTGAGCATCCTCTTTCTCAGCAATGCTAAATGATGGAGGTCGAAGCCTCCCAAAGCTCTCAAGTTTCCTCTACTCATCATCTTCCATAAAGGGGACTACCGGGGCCTGAGCAGTTGCAACTGGATGGACTGATATTGCCCCCGGTATCTGAAGTCCCTACACTACCTTATCTGGAGAAGTGGCAGGTGCGGCCTACGCCGAAACCACTTGAACAAGACCTGTGCAAACTGTCAATATCTCGGTCAGAGACTCCTGAAGGCCTGGAAGCACAATAAGTGAAGCTGGTGGCTGAGATGGTCGTGCCGGCTCAACTGCAACCAGAATCTGCTTCTGAGCTGGAGCAACTAGTGGTACTATAGGTGCTGCTCCAACTACTGCACGAGCTATACCTCGACCTCTACCTCGGCTCCGGCCTCTAGATGGTCGCACTTGTGGTTGACCGTCCGTTTCGGTAGTAAGTGTCCTCACCATTTCTTAGATAATAGAATAAAAAATATTTAGTTTCAGGAATCAACAAATCGTATGACAAAATACAAGAAAGTGAAATTTTCCTAAGGGTTAGGCAGCCTCTCGAATATAAGTACATACGTCTCTGTACCGATCCGCAAAACTATACTAAACCTGTTCATGACTGGTGAGACCTATGTAACCTACGCTCTGATACCAACTTGGCACGACCCAAAATGCTAACTTGTCCTGATGGCGCATATCTCGATACTAGGCAAGCCGAAAACCTCAATAAACCACAATTTATTTTAAGTTTGATAATATAATATTTAAACACAATCCACAAGTCTCGCAAATACCGATACAAACACTCCCAAAACTTGGTGTCAATGAGTACATGGGCATCTATATATTACAAGTCTGGAAAACGTGGTCTATAATAATCTGAGACCAAATACAATAAATAAAAGGATAGGGAAGGAGAAACAAGGTATGCGAATCATGGTAGCTACCTCTGAATCTCTGAAAAATCAATTGTGTGAAAGAATCAACACCCATTGTATGTGGGATCACCTGGATCGGCACACGAAGTGCAGGGTGTAGTATGAGTACAACCAAGTCAGTAAGTCACAATAATAAATAAAGAACTGAAAATATTGACGAGCTTCTCAGCTAAGTCCAAATATAGTACTTTCCAATATAAAAGAGTAGGCATGCTCTCAAGTTCAACATTTAAGATTTCACTGAAATTACATATCAAGTTTGATCGAAAAAGAAAATAATGTTTTTCTGAAATTTCCAAAAATAGTGATATATGACAGCGAAATGCAGGAAATAATGAAATCAAAGCTTTCTCTCAGAGTAACAGCCACCCAGTCCTCCCATTCATTTCAGCCGCACAATCACTCTTTCCTCACAGTCACTCTTTCCTCACAATCACTCATTCCTCACAGTCACTCATCACTCGGCACTCGCACTCGGCACTCAGTAGATACCTGCGCTCACTAGGGGTGTGTACAGACTCCATAGGGGCTTCTTCATCCCAAGCGCTATATCAAGCCAACCATGGCATAAATGAATGAAACATGTTGTGGCATGTACCACGATCCCATAAATATCCTCACAATTAGGCCCTCGGCCTCACTAAGTCATCAACCTCTCCAGTCTCTCGGGCTTTCAAAAATCATGAAAATCAGCCCAAAATGATAATATGATGTATTAATAAATAGTAACAGAGACTGAGATATGATATGAAATGAATAAACATGACCGAGTGTGAAATTATAATTTGAACATATAAAATCCACAGAAATGACCCCAGTGGGTACCAATAATAACAGCATATGTCTAAGCATGATTTTTAATATGAGACTCAGCTCAATTTTCTCTAACACATAGAGAATGTACTGGTATGAATAAATTATTTAACTACACACTTCCATGGAATTTGACCAAGTCACAATTCCTACACGCCCACTCGCCCTTCACCTAGCATGTTCGTCACCTCAAAACTAATCACATAACACATAATTATGGGTTTCATACCCTCAGGACCAAATTTAGAACTGTTACTTACCACAAATCATGTAATTCTGTATTCTGCAATGTCTTTGCCTCGTGAATTGGCCTCCAAACGCCTCGAATCTAGCCACAAATAATTTGATTCAGTCCATAAATTTTATTGGAATTAATTCCATAAGAAAATACTAATTCACATAACAATCCGGAATTTATCTCAAAAATCGCCCGTGGGACCCACGATCGGAACCCGACAAAAGTTACAAAATCTGTAAGCCAATTCAACCACGAGTGTAACCATACCAATTTTACCAAAATCCGACCTCAACTCGACCCTCAAATCTTCAAATTAAACCAAGAGGGTTTTCTAAAGTTTTCAACTTAATTCACCCATTAAATGATGGATTCAAAGGAATAATCATGGAAATTAACCAAAACTCGATAAGAATCACTTACCCCAAACACCCATGCAAGAATCTCTCCAAAAATCGCCTTCTACCGATCTCCCAATTCAATTTTGTGTTATGAACTCAAAACTCCCGTTTTGGGACTTTTAATTCGGCCCAGATATGCCTCCATCGCAAACGCGAAAGGAGCCTCGCGTTTGCAAAGCACAAACTCGAGTGCCTAGAATTTACCTTATGCGGTTGCGGAATCCTCTACGCAATCGCGAAGAACAACCAAACTGCCCCAAAATATTTACCCTACGCAATCGCATGATCACTCACGTGATTGTGAAGTGCAGCACTCTAAGTCCTATGCGATCACACACTTGCCCACGCGATCGCGAAGAATTAAGCGCGTGGCCCCCGACTGCCCTATTTCTTCTACGTGAACGCGGCTTTAGCCACGCCTTCGCGAAGCACACTCTGTCCAGAACCACGGGATTGTGGTTGCCTTCACGCGATCGCACAGAACAATCTCACCTCTGCCCAAACAAGCCTATGCGATCGCGGACCTTCTCACATGATCGCGTAGAAAGAAACGAGTAACCGAAAACCAGCATTCTTCAGCTGGAATGCATAGTCCAAAATTTATCTGTTAGTCGTCCGAAACTCACCCGAGGCCCCCGAGACCTCAACCAAATATACCAACAAGTCCTAAAACATGATACGAACTTAGTCGAACCCTCAAATCACCTCAAACAATGCTAAAACCACGAATCATACCCCAATTGAAGCCTGATGAACTTTGAAATTTAAAATTCCAAAAAATGACGCCAAAACCTATCAAATCAAGTCCGATTGACCTCAAATTTTGCAGACAAGTCATAAATGACATAACTGAGGTATTCAAATTTTTAGAATCGGATTCCAACCCCGGTTTTAAAAAGTCAACCCCCTGTAAAACTTCCCAAAAATTCGACTTTCGCCATTTCAAGCCTAGTTCCACTACGGACCTGCAACTAATTTTTTGGACACGCTCCTAAGTCCAAAATCACCATACGGAACTATTTAAATCATCAGAATTATAATTCGAGGTCGTTTATACATAAGTCAATATCCAGTCAATTTTTCCAACTTATATTTTCAATTATGAGACTAAGTGTCTCATTTCAATACGAAAACCTTCCAGACCTGAACTAACTAACACGATAAGTCATAAAATAACTGTAAATCATAACTTGAGCAATAAATGAGGAACATGGTTATAATACTCAAAATGACCGATCGGGTCGTTACAACTCGTCTCGATATCCAGAACCGAATCAAATTAAGGAGAGTTATCCTTTTAAAACAAATATGGATCATACCAGTAATGACACCATTTGGTGTAGTGGCCTCAGCCAATTCATAGCAATTATATCAATGGGACAGGTCTCCCCCTCTTGGGCGCCCTAATCCGCCGCTAAGTTACATCTGTCCGGAGTCTAGGACAATCTCTGACCCTGATGAGAACTGTTTGAACCATGGATGGATGATGCACCACGGTGAACTAGACGAGCCGTTTGAGCATGTTTGAAAGGACGACCTCTACCTTGGTGAAACTGACCCCCAGAAGGAAAACCACAAAATCGACCCTGACCCCGAGGCCTCTTGGCCTCATTTTCTACCCGCTCCTGGCTGTGAACCATTGCAATCTCACGAGCAAAGTCAACAACCTCATCAAAAGTAGCACCAGATACTCTCTCCCGGGACATAAGTAACTGCAGCTGATATGTGATGCCATCAATGAATCTCCTAATCCTTTCCCTATCAGTGGCAACCAACCAAACTGCATGATGAGCCAACTCAGAAAATCTCATCTCGTACTGCGTCACAGACATGCCATCCTGATGTAACTGTTCAAACTGTCTGCCCAACTCCTCTTTGTGAGACTGCATCACAAACATCTCCAAAAAGAGTACAGATAATTCCTGCCATGTAAGTGATACTGCACCGATAGGATTGCGCCCCTCATAGGTCTCCCACCATTTGAAGGCAGCCCCAGAAAACTAAAAAGTAGTGAATGAGACCCCATTGATCTCCAAAATACACGCTATCTGAAGCATCCGCTGGCACTTATCCAGAAAACCCTGAGCATCCTCTGACTCAGCACCGCTAAATGATGGATGTCGAAGCCTCCCAAATCTCTCAAGTTTCATCTACTTATCATCTTCCATAACGGGGACTACCGGGGCCTGAGCAGTTGCAACTGGATGGACTGATATTGCCCCAGGTATCCTCACCATTTCTGAGAGAATAAAATAACAGAAATTTAGTTTTCGAAATCAACAATTCGCACGACAGAATACAAAAAAGTGAAATTTTTCTAAGGGTTAGGCAAACTCTCGAAGATATATACAGACGTCTCCATACGTATCGGCAAGACTCTACTAAACCTGTTCATGACTCGTGAGACCTATGTAACCTAGGCTCTGATACCAACTTGTCACGACCCAAATCACCTTCCGTAGGATGTCGTGATGGCACCTAGTCTTAGGAACTAGGTAAGCCTAACGTTCACCGAAATAATAACAATATTAAATAACGGCTGACAAATGCAAAGTAGAAATCTCTATACAATATTTGCAATACCAAAACCCGGTAGTACAAGTCATAAGCTCTACTGAGTTACTAGAAATCCTATAAACACAACTATTTTGAAGTAGAGATAAAACAGTGCAAGTACAATATTGGAAGGTGACTCCGAAGGATGCGAACGCAACAACACGTTTACCTTTAGTCCCCACATCAAGATCTGTACTGCTAGCGAGCGGTCAACTGACTCCACATTACCTGGCTCTGCACAAAATAAAATGTGCAGAAGTGTAGTGTGAGTACACCACAATCGGTACCCAGTAAGTATCAAGACTAACCTATGTGGGGGTAGTGACGAGGTACAGTCAACACACTCACTAGTCAAATAACTCGTGCCATACAAAATCAATCGAAAATAAATAGCAGAGATAACAACAATAATCAACTAGTGATATAAACAGTAAGGTAGCAAGAACACCATAATTATTACTCAGACGAATAAGAAAAATACAAGTACAACCAATTAAACATGTTTTTCAAATATAAATCTTTCACATTCAATTCTTTCGAAAAAATACCATCCAAATATATTTCTTCAAATAAGTATGCTTCGAATATAAAACTCTTCCAAATAAATATCTCATACGAAAATCATAAAAATGGTTCTCAGCCCCCTTTCATATTTTTACGGCACCTCGTGCCCGTATCTCTATCAAGGCCGCACTGACAACTCCCGTGCCAAATATGTCATTACATAAAATCCGTACGATTAATTTATTTTCAATAAAGTAAAGTTATAAATTTTTAAACCAAGTAAGAATTCAATAAAGAAATGAGTTTATTTTAGAAATAGTTTGAGTGAAGGAAAAATGACATTTCACTGTAAATAAAACATCATATAATCTATTGATTTGGATGTAAAAGTTATTAATTTAAAACATAATAGTGACTTCTTTTATTTAAAAAAACTCAGTCATCGAAAAATCGGTAAAAACATGAAATATAAATCTTCGGAAATACAAAATAACAAAAGACATAGTAAAATGAAATAATACATCACGGAAGATAACATGGATTTACCTATCACGGAAATACAAAATAACAAAAGACAAGTATAACCATAGAGAGATGTCAACAAAAAGGCACTCCCGAAATACCGTCTCGTAGTTCCAAAAGTAAATGCTCAACAGGGGATCTCACGAGGTACCGCCTCGTAGTCCCAAAAGTAAATATGCAAGACAGAGGGATCTCCCGAGGTACTACCTCGTATTCGCAAAGTAAATATGAAAGAACAATAATGCCCCTAGGCCATCACAAGTCATCACAATTCAATTCCCAACCTAGCCTACCTTGTCTCGACGTGCACAATAATAAAGTAGATTTCCCGCATTGTCTCGCCGCACGCGCAAAATAATATTTCCACCTTGTCTCGCCCCATGCGCAAACCCACACATATATAGCCCGGATATATAGCCCGCCTTGTCATGCGGCATGTGCATAAATCAATAGTAATAGTACGTTACCTTGTGCAAATACCAGAACACAACTCCCAACAATATCACGTCCCAATAACACAACATCTCATAAATTGCACCTCAAGTGCTCAAATATTACAAAATATCACAGATTGCATATCAAGTGCTCAAATATTACAACTTGCCATAGAAATATACAATACACTATTTTCCACAATAAGGAGCCCATGGCTCGACCATAATGTGCACAACATCTTAACAAAATATTCGGGAGTGAACAACTCAAAAAAATAATATTTCACATAAAATCAAGGTGGCAATCATACCAAATCATCATATAAAAACAAATCCAAAAAACTAGGATTTAGGCATGACAAATAGGGGATTTAATAAGTTCCAATAATTTCCAATTTATTACATAAGGGTGTTTAAAGATTTTAACCAATGTAATTTGCACATATAAACCAAGTATGTACTCGTCACCTCGTGTACATGGTTTTCAATTACACAATTTGCACATAAGACTCAATGCCTAAGGGGTATTTTTCCCACTCAATGTTAGGTAAGATACTTACCTCAGGCAACTCAATCCACTGGAAAGCCTTTTTCCGCGATTATCGAACTCCGAATGGCTCGAATCCAGATGAATATTTCCTTGAAAATGCTTTGGCAAAATCGCTACAACTTGAGCTTTCTTGATTCAACTCTTTAGTGATATTAAAACCTCCAACTACTCTTACAACTCCGATCCACATCAACATAATTCTATTTGACCAATATTAGTAAAATTTCCAGTTTTTTAGGTCAGTTAGGCATTTTATCAAATACCTAGTAGGCATGAATTTCTACATATCTTAACCATAGAATTAGTTCATCGAACTACTACCATTTACCAACAATTTATCCCACCTTTATTCTTAAACAATTAATAACTTCCAACATCACATACATGACCATCCATCCACACCCAACCAATAAAAGTCCATCAAATAATCACCTTTCAATCTCTACAATGATTATGTATTTAAATTGGGAACATATGTCTTCCAATCACCATACCATAAATTCTAATACTTAATTCATACTTATATTCCCATTATATATCCATACATGTAAGTCTAATGGTGTAGGATTACCTTTTGGAAGAAGTCTTGCAAAACCCTCCTTTGAGTTCTTGAAGAAATTTCTTGAAGATCTAAGTATTTTATATGTAAATTTCATCAATACTAGTGTAGAAATGATAGAATTTCACACCAAGATAAAAGGGGATTGCTTACCTTGAAGAAGAGGGGAGTTGGTGGTCTTGAGAGAGTGGAGAAGATCTCAATAATTCTTCCAAATGAAATAGGAAAAATTATCCCTGAATTGGCTTAAAAAGAGTTGGAGCCGACCCGTGCCCGGTCTGGCGAAGAGGCACTCACTACGATGTCCACTGCATGCAAGAGAAGACAGGATCTGCGCCCGGTCTGGCGAACTGACCCTCACTTGGTAATTTGATCATAACTTTTAGTAGGAATGTCCAAATGACGAACAACTTCATACGTTAGAAACTAGAACTCAAAGGGCTACACTCTAGTTACGAAATTCATATAAAGTATCTTCACATTATGAGATATATACCCGTTCAAAGGTAAGTGTTGTGAAAATTGAAACACCTTTTCCACTTAATATTTCCAACTTTTGCCAATTAGTGCCGAAACCTTCTAGACCTATCCAAATGCAAATTCGGGCATACGCCCAAGTCCAAAATCACCATCCGGCACTAACGGAACTATCAAAATTTTGATCCGAAGTCGAATACAAAAAAGTCAAATTTGGTCAACTCTTTCAACTTGAGGCTTCCAACATGGAATATATTATTCCGAACTAGTCCTGAAACACTTGAAAATCAAAATCGACGTGTCACGACCCAAAATCTATTAAAGGCCATGATTGCACCGGACACTGCTGTCAGGCAAGCCAACAATAAATACTCAATTTGGTTTTCATTTTAATATTTTGAAATCATATTTTTCCTTCTATTAAATAGTAGAAGATGGAATTTACAGAGTAAATGATAATATTTTTAAAAAGTTCAATACAGAAAAACTCATAATCACCCCAAAAACCCGATGTCACGAGTGCATGAGCATCAACTAGGAATATAAAATAAAATACAACATCTGTTAGGAATACAAATTTGGAGAGGAGAAATATAAATACTCTGAAGGAGACTCTGCAGGTTGCGGGTCATAATGTGGAATGCAGCTCATGTAAGTCCCTGCATGCCTACACGCCTCTACTCTCACAAGGCTACTAGTCACATATGTACCTGCACAAAATTGTGCAGGAAGTGTAGCATGAGTATGTAATCACCATGTACCCAGTAAGTATCTAGCCTAACCCCGGAGGAGTAGTTACGAGGGGTCGACATAGATACTCACCAGTGGTCCAATAACATCAGGTACAGTAAAGAGATAAGTAAATATGAGGCAGAGTAAATAAACAAGGTAAACAAATAATAAATCATGTGGTATAAATTACCCCTCTTTACGAGGAACTCTCTCTCTCTCTCTCTCTCTCTCTCTCTCTCTCTCTCTCTCTATATATATATATATATATATATATATATATATATATATATATATATATATATATATATATATATATATATATATATATATGTGTGTGTGTATGGTGGATCTCATCAGATAGATCGTCATAACTCAAATCGGGAAAACTCACAGATACACTGGCTTTTTGCCAAATATTACACACGAATCCATGAGGATATGATATAGGAAATGCCGAGGCGTACGGCCCGATCCAACATAAAAGTTTAAATTGTGCACTGTCGAGGATCGAACGGCCCGAACCATAGATACATCTATTAAATTGCCTGTAAAATAAGGAATTAAACAAGCAAGGATAATCCCTATAGTACAAGTACAACATGGTGTGAACCTAAGTCTACCCGTACAATAACATGAATCTAACTACGTACAGACTCTCATCACCTCGTGCGTACGTAGTCCCCGCAACAAGTTGTACATATCAAAAATACCACCTAGGGGTAGTTTCCCCCTCATAGAGTTAGACAAGAGACTTAGCTCACTCCGACGTTCCAAAATCGGCTCCAACACCTCCCTAACACCTCAAACCGGTGACCGCCGATCCAAAACTAGTCAATTAAGATGCAACCCAATAAAATTATACTGTAGTACTCATAATATTCGCTCGAAAAATCGATAAAGCAACCATCGGGCCACTTGCCCGAATTTCGAAAATATTTTACGACAAACACTACCCATAGCACTAGGCACTCAAACATATAATTTATTCTCAATTTCATGCCCAAATTTGTGATCAAAATTCGAAGAATACTAATTTCTAGGTTTGTCTTTAAAATCCCAAATTTCTACTAATTTTCATGTTTAAATCCATATATAAATCATGTGTTTACCCCAAAATGAGAAGAAGTAACTTACTCCATAATAGAGGATGAAGATGGCACTCCAAACCTGCTCCAAAATCGGATCCCATAGACAAAATGAAGTGAAATTGAACCCAACTCTCATTTTAAAGAAAACACTGGCCAGCCACGATCTTCGCACCTACGGTCCAATAGCCGCTACTGCGGCTCCGCACTGGCAGAAATTTTATCGTAGGAGCGGTTCAAGCTCAGCCCAACATTTCCCGAATCTGTGGCCCGGCAGCGCTTCTGCGCCTCCGCTTCTGCGGCTCTTCGTGCGCAGGTGCGGTCCCTCTTCTGCGAAACTCGACCGCATCTGCAATCCCAGCCTAACCCAGCCAGAACCACTTTTGCAACCCTCTTGGCCACTTTTGCGGCTACCCAGCTGCGTCCATAACCTCGGAGGTGCCCAAGGTTAAACATCATTTGAACTTAGTCGAGCCTTTAGGTCACATCAAATAGCGCTAAAAACACGAATCACCCTCCAATTCAAACTTAATGAACTTTAGAGCTTCAAACTTCTATATTCAATGTCGAATCCTATCAAATCACGTCCGATTGACCTCAAATTTTACACACAAGTCACATTCGACATTATGGACCTACTCCAACTTCCAGAATTGGAATCCGACCCTGATATCAAAAAGTCCACTCCCTGTCAAACTTCTCAAAAACCTTCAAATTTCTAACTTTCGCCAAATGACCCTAAAATGACCTACTGACCTCCAAATCCACATACGGATGCACTCCCAATACCAGAATCGCCTTGCGGAACTATTCCCAGACTCGAAATCCCAAACGAATATCAATAACATTGAAATGCACATCAACACAAATTTAAAAAATTCTTCCAAAAATGCCAACTTCCATAATAGGCAGTGAAACGCTCCCGGGTCATCTACGCCCAAGTCCAAAATCATGATAAAAACCTGTTGGAACCTTCCAATCCCGATTCTGAGATCGTTTACTCAAAAATCAAACCTTAGTCAATACTTCCAACTTAAAGCTTTCGAAATTAGAATTTTCTTCCCAAATTAACTCTGAACTTCCCGAAATTCACTTTCGACCATACGTACAAGTTATAATACCTGAAGTGAAGCTACTCAGGATCTCAAACCGCTAAATGAAGTGCTAGAGCTCAAAACAACTGGTCGGGTCATTACACGACTATTCACATATGTCATAATACATCATATGAAACTATTCAAGACTTCAAATTGTTGGAAGGAGCGTAAATGTTCAAAATGACAAGTCGGGTCGTTACATGCTTCCCCACTTAAGCATACGTTTGTCCTCGAACGTGCCAAGAATCTTTCTGAGGAGATTAAATTTACTGAGTGTATTATTACACACTTACTCGCTGGTGATTCTACGTCACCGCAAATTTAACATGAATCCGACAACGCCATCTCAGTTGAAAATTATTTCTCTCATCCCTACTTATGGGAAGTCTTGTTTTTTGTTTCGGAGTGATTTGGGACACTTAGTCCCTGAAACAGACACTTAAGTATTATGATTTTGACCGTAGTCATAATTGTGTGAAGACGACTCCAAAATGGAGTTTTGTCGGTTCCGTTAGCTTCGTTGGGTGATTTTGGACTTATGAGTGTGTCCGGACTGTGAATTTGAGGCTTGTGGCAAAAGTCCGCAAAGTCAAATTTTTTAAAAGTTTGACCGGGGGGGGGGGGGGGTTGACTTTTTGATATCTGGGTCGGATTATGATTCCGGAAGTTGGAGTAGGTCTGTAATGCTGAATATGACTTGTGTGCAAAATTTGGGGTCAATCGGACGCGATTTGATAGGTTTTGATATCGGCTGTAGAATCGGAGGGTGATTCGTATTTTTTATGTTATTTGAGGTGGTTTGAGGATTCGACTAAGTTTGTATAGTGTGTTGGGACTTGATGGTATGTTTGGTTGAGGTCCCGGGGGCCTCGGGCGAGTTTCCGGTGGTTAACAGATCATTTTTGGCCTTGGTTAGATAGTTGATATCTATTGCTACATTTTTTCTTGTTTCCTCTTGCGCGTTCACGAGAGGAGCCTCGTGTTTGCAAATATTGTTTCTGAGTTGCTGAGATTTTCTCCTACGCGTCCGCGAAGGAGAGGACGCGAACGTGAAGGTATGGAAGTGTGTGAATCACGAACGCGTGGGTGGCGTCGCGTTCGCGAAGGGGAGTGAGGCAGGTGGGGACCCCCAATCTTTTGTTCTACGCATTCGTGAGGTGAGGGACGCGTTCGCGAAGGTCTGAGTTGCAAAGCTTTGCATTCGCAAAGAGTTAAGTTAAGAGGCAGTGTGAGTTGGTCTACGCGATCACGAAAGGACGGTCGCATTCGCGAAGAAGGAAATCTGGGTAGACAATATTAATTTAAAAACCGAGGGTTTGAAACCATTTTGTATATTTTGAGCTAGAGACACGAAATTGGGCGATTATTGAAGGGATTTTTGTGGAGTCGATTGAGGTAACTGATTCCTACTTGGTTTTGGTTAAAACCCATGATTATATCTTTAATTGTATTATCTAATTTATGATTTGGGGTGAAAAATTGGGGAAGAAGATGAGGCGTTCTTGAGCTAGATTTTTGGGGTTTTGAATGGGATTTGTTTATCGGATTGGAGTAAATTTAGTATGGTTAGACTCTTGAGTGAAAGGTCTTTCGGGTTTTGTGACTTTTGTCAGATTTCGAGACGTAGCCCCGGGTCTGGCTTTTGACCAATTTCGGATTTTGGTTTGTAATTTTGTATTTTTCTTGTGGAATTGATACCTTTAGCCTATATTAATTATATCGTACTGCGTGTGGCTAGATTCGGGGCATTTGAAGATTGATTCGAGGTGCAAAGGCATTGCGAAGTAGGATTTTTGTGCGGTTTGAGGTGAGTAATAATTTTAAATATGGTCCTGAGGGTATGAAACCCCAGATTATTGTATTATGTGAGTATTTTGGAGGTGACGCACATGCTTGGTGACATGCGTGTGGGCATGCACCATGGGAATTGGGACCTGGTCCATTCCGTAAAATTGGAAAGTTGAATAAGCTTATTGTTAGCTATGTGCCTTTTGTGTGCTATAGAAATTTTAGAGTGAATAATGTTAGAAATCATACTTAGGCTATATGTTGGTGCTGTAAATACCCCCAGCGGTCGTGATAGTGTTAAACCTTCCTGCTTATTGTTACTTGTACGCAATCACAGTTTACTTATTTATTTCATCTCACTCTCTATAGTTCATTATTGATGTATCATATCATACTTGACTTGAGATGGCTGTGGATTTGAAAGAGTTGCAACTCTTATGGAGATTAAAAATTGGTGATCAATCAACTCCTTGGTAATTATTCAGTTAAAAAGCCTGACCTGAATTGATTCCATATTATAATTATGCAAACAAAAAAGGCTTATTGGGTGGCTTGGTGATGTGACCATAGAGCATGTCCCAAGAAAAAAATAGACAAGCAGATGCCCTTGCAAGACGCTCAAGATCTCCGAATTGGATCAGTTTCTCCTCAACAAATAAGTGCGTAAAGGAGTTGTGGATACTGCTATACTAACATCAGACGATGGATATCTCGCTCGCAAACTTGTTGAAGTAGTTCAACACATTGTTGTACGTCAAACGGATTGTGGCACTATTTTACTTTGCACGTTCTGGATAGGCGTGCATCCTCATAGAGCGAGGGGTTCAAAAGAGGGATTCCTACCTTCTCCTTCCCGCTGCGCTAAATAACTCTCCTCTTACTACAGGACGCTTACCTAGCAAACGCTTAGATCCGGCTTTTTCTAATGATAAAATAGTATGGACTCATTCACTCATAGGTGTTTGGGTTGATTTCATGATTATTGAGAGCCCGAGAGATTGAAGACATCTATGACTAAGTAAGGCCTAGGGAATTATTGTGAGACATTATATTATAGCACGTGAGTTGTCCGTGCAGATCCAGATATTATACTATAACACGTGAGTTATTCGTGCAGCACGTGAGTTGTTCGTGCACATCCAATTATTGATACTATAGCACATGAGTTGTCCGTGTAGCACGTGAGTTGTCCGTACGAATTATAGCGCTTGGGTTGTAGGAGCTCCTCCGGAGTCTGCACACACCCAGTGAGCGCAGGTACCTATTGAGTGTGAGTACTGAGGGATGAGCGCCGAATGATTGAGTTGTTGTGACGAGTTGAATGTCTGTTGCCCTTTGAGGCTGTACTTGTTTTCCATTGTTGATGTACTTAGTTGCTATCTGTAATTGTTGTGAAATTTCTGAAAGATTCTATATCAGGATTACCTGCACTATAACTGTATAAACTTACTTGAACTGCCAGATTTAAAAGCATGTCTATTCTCTGCTGGAATTATTGAAAATCAATTGTATTTGTATAGCTAGTTACTACCTTCTCAGTTCTTTATTTATTTCTGTTACTTGCTGAGATGGTTGTACTCATGCTACACACTGCACTACATGTGCAGATCCAGGTGTGTTTGATCACGGAGGTCGTTGAGTTCGTGTGCGATCGAGTATCGGAGTCTACGAGGTAGCTGCCGGCATCGGCAGACCTTGTCCCTCCTTCTATGTTTTCTTTTTTTTCTGTATTGATACTTAGACACTAGTTGTGTTAGACTGGATATCTAGATGCTCATGACTCACTGACACCCTGATGACGGGCTATTTTTCCGCACTTATGTTTTGGGTTTTACCCCATTTTTATGAAAAACTCTGGTTATTTTAAATGTGTTAATTTATTTCTGTTAAATGATGAAAGTGTTTTGAAAAAGTCAGCTTGCCTAATATCACATTAGGTGCTATCACGGCGGGTTAGGTTTTGGGTCGTGATAAGTTGGTATCAAAGCTTAGGTTACAAAGCTCTCGCGAGTAATGATCAGGGTTAGTAGGAAAAAACTTCACATTCTTGAATTCTAGTCGTGCAAATCTATAAACATCTATTGTGTTATTCTCTCAGAGTTGGTGAGGACTCATACTACGGGGCAGGACGGACAACCATCGGTACCATCAGGGCCACTAGAGGCCGAGGTCGCGGTAAAGGTCGTGGTCGGGGTAGGGGTGCAACCCGAACAGCCGCTGGGGCAGTACCTACAAACCCACCAGTTGCCCCAGTTCAGGAGTAGGCTCCAATTGTGGACGAGCCTGTGGGACCACCTCAGGCACCACTTGTGCCCATCGTGATTCTAGGCCTTAAGGAGGCCTTAACTCAGATCCTGACCATGTGTACCAGTCTTGCTCAAGCGGTTTCTGTTCCGGCCGCAGCAGCCACTTCTTAGGCCGGGGGAGGCACTCACACTCCCGCCGTTCGAACACCAGAGTAGGTGGTACAGTGATTCCAGACACCGGGGGCACCACCAACCCAGCCGTTTGCCGCTGCTCAGGATTATGTTTTCCCTTCTATGCCTGAGGATGAGCAACGTAGATTGGATAGGTTTGGGAGGATCCAGCCTCTATCTTTCAGTGGTGTAGAGGGAGAGGTTGCATAGGGTTCCTTGGACAGGTGTTAGAGGATACTCCGAACGGCAGGTATTCTGGAGACCAATGAGGTCTCATTCACTACTTTTCAGTTCTCTTGGCTGCCTTTAGTTCGTGGGAGGCTTACCAGAGGCGTAGGCCGGTCGGCGCAGCACCCCTAACATGGCAAAAGTTCTCCGGTCTATTCTTGGAGAAGTTCATACCTCAGTCCTGCAAAGAGGAGCTGCGCAAGCAGTTTGAGCATCTTCGTCAGGGTGATATGTCCGTGACGCAGTATGAGATGAGATTTTCTGAGTTGGCCCGTCATGCTATCTGGTTGGTTCCCACTGATAGGGAGAGGATTAGGATGTTCATAGATGGCCTCACTTTTCAGCTGCGATTGCTTATGACTAGAGAGAGAGAGTGTCTAGTGCTACTTTTGATGAAGTTGTCGACATTGCTTGTCAGATTGACCAATTTCGGATTTTTGCTTGTACTTTCGTATTTTTCTTGTGGAATTGATTCCTTTAGCCTATATTAATTATATCGTACTTCTTGTGGCTAGATTCAGGGCGTTTGAAAATTGATTCGAGGGGCAAAGGCATTGCGGAGTAGAATTTTTCCGAGGTTTGAGGTAAGTAACAGCTTTAAATCTGGTCCTGAGGGTATGAAATCCTGGATTATTGTATTATGTGAGTATTTTGGATGTGACGCACATGCTAGGTGATGAACGTGTGGGCGTTCACCATGGGAATTGGGACATGGTCCATTCCGTGAAACTGGAAAGTTGAATAAGCTTGTTGTTAGCCATATGCCCTTTCTGTGCTATAGAATTTTGACTGTGAATTATGTAAAAAATCATGCTTAGGCTATGTGCTGGTGCTGTAAAGACCCCCAGCGGTCGTGATACCTGTTGAACCTTCCTGCTTATTGTTACTTGTACTCAGTCACAATTTACTTGTTTATTTTATCTCTGTCTCTATTGTTCATTATTGATATATCATATCATTGTTGTTTGGACTGATTTCATGACTATTGAGAGCCCGAGAGACTGGAGATATTTATGACTGAGTGAGGCCGAGGGCCTTATTGTGAGATATTATATTATAGCACATGAGTTTTCCGTGCCGATCCAGATATTATAGTATAGCATGTGAGTTGTCCATGTAGCACGTGAGTTGTCCGTGCGGATCTAGATATTGTTACTATAGCACGTGAGTTGTCCGTGCAGATTATAGCATTTGGGCTGTAGGAGCCCTTCCGGAGTCTGCACACCCCCAGTGAGCGCAGGTACCTAATGAGTGTGAGTATTGAGGAATGAGAGGCGAGTGATTGAGATGTTGTGACGAGTTGAGTGTCTGTTGCACTGTGAGGCTGTACTTGTTTTCCATTGTTGATGCACTTAGTTGCTATCTGTCATTGTTGTGAAATTTCTGAAATATTCTATATCTGGATTACCTGCACTGTAACTGTATAAACTGATTTTACTTGAACTGTCTGATTTAAAAACATGTCTATTCTTTGCTGGAATTATTGGAAATGAATTGTATTTGTATAGCTCGTTACTAGCTTCTCAGTTCTTTATTTATTTCTGTTACTTGCTGAGTTGATTGTACTCATGCTACACCCTGCACTTCATGTGAAGATCCAGGTGTGTTTGATCATGGAGGTCGTTGAGTTCGTGCGCGATCGAGTATCGGAGACTACGAGGTAGCTGTCGGCATCTGCATACCCTGTCCTTCCTTCTATGTTTTCTCTCTTTTCTGTATTGATACTTAGATACAGGTTGTATGAGACTGGATATCTAGATGCTCATGACTCAGTGACACCCCCGATGTCAGGCTATTTTTCCGCACTTATGTTTTGGTTTTACCCCGTTTTTATGAAAAACTATGGTTATTTTAGATGTCTTAATTCATTTCTGTTAAATGTTGAAAGTGTTTTGGAAATGTCTGCTTGCCTAGTATCACGATAGGCGCCATCACGACGGGTTAGGTTTTGGGATAGAACTATATATATAAGCTATATTAATACTTAAGTTTTAGCAACAACAACATATGAATATAACATATGTTAATATAGCATTAATATGTATGCATATATATATATATATATATATATATATATATATATATATATATATATATATATATATATATATATATATATATATATATATACTGTAGCAACAATAATATGTTAATATTCATACGTTATGACTTGCCGGGTTAATTGGTTCAGGTCCGGTGAGGTTATAGAATGAATTAGAACACTTAGTTCCATGGTTTGAAGCTTAAGTTCAAATAGTGACCGGATGTCATCTTATGTATAAACAACCCCGAAATGGAGTTTTGATGATTCCAATAGCTCAGTATGGTCATTTTGGACTTAGGAGAGTGTCCGTAACTATTTTTTAAAATCGGTAGTGAAATTTGGCTTGAAATGACGAAAGTTGATTTTTTGGTAAGTTTGACCGGGGAGTTGACTTTTTGATATCGGGGTCGAAATTCAGTTCTGAAAAATTTCATAGATCTGTTATGTCATTTATGACTTGTGTGAGAAATTTGAGTTGGGAGACAACTGAAGTTGAGTTTGCTGGTTTTTGGCTGATCTGGTTTTTCCTTTATCTGTAAAAAATCGAGGTAAAAAAAATCAAGGTAGAAAAAAAATCAAGGTCAAAATTGAGGTAAAAAAGCAGGTTCAAAAATCGAGGTAAAAAATTGAGGTAAGAAAATCGAGGTTAGGAAATCAAAGTTAGGAAATCGAAGTCAGGAAATCAAGGTCAGAAAATCAAAGTGAAGAAATCAAGGTCAGAAAATCAAGGGGAGCGCCTGGACAGAGACTTTAAGTTATAAAACGGGGTCTTCGTCCCATTTTCCATTTTTGACAAATTAGAGCTTTGGTAGAGGCATTGTTTGACAGATTTTCAAAGAAAAATATTGGGGTAAGTGATTCTAACTCGGATTTGGTCAATATACATGGATATATCATTATTTTAATCATTTAATTAGTGTTTTGAGAAAAAAATTTGGGGAGTCTCATAAAACGAATTTTGAGATTTCGGAGTCGGATTTGAGTGAAACTAGTATGGTTGGACTCGTAATTGAATGGGTTGTCGGATTTTGTGAGTTTTGTCCGATTCGGAGATGTGGGCCCCACAGGTGAATTTCATATGGAATTTATTCCTATAATTTGTATTGATTGAATCGAATTAATTATGACTAAATTCGAGCCGATCAGAGACGAAAAATTGAGGAAAAGGCATACTACTTGTAACGACCTGACCGATTGTTTTGAGCTATAGCACGTCGTTCGGTGGTTGGAGTCCATGAGAAGTTTCACTTCATGTATTATGACTTGTTCGTATGGTCGGAATTGAATATCGGGAAGTTCGGAGTTGGATCGAAAAGAAAATTCTCATTTCGCAACCTTTAAGTTGGAAGAATTGACTAAGATTTGATTATACATTAAAAGGCCTAGGAATCGGGATTTGAAGGTTCCATCAGGTTCGTATGATGATTTCGGATTTGGGCGTATGTTCGGATCGGATTTTGGATGCCCCGGGTTTCAGCACCTATTGTGGAGGATAGCATTTTGGAAAACAATTTCATAAATTTGGATTGAAGTGCATTTTAATGTTATCGAGGTCCGTTTGGAATTTTGAACCTGGGAATAGCTCCGTATAGTGATTCCGGTATTGGGAGCGCATCCGGAAGTGGATTTGGAGGTCCGTAGGACATTTAAGCTAGAAATTTGAAGCTTTTTGAGAAGTTTGACCGGAAGTGAACTTTTTATATCATGGTTGGAATCTGATTCCGGAAGTTGGAGTAAGTCCGTAATGTCATTTGTGACTTATGTGAAAAATTTGAGGTCAATGGGACGTGATTTGATAGGTTTCGGCATCGATTGTAGAAGTTGAAGTTTCGAAGTTCATTAAGTTTGAATTGGGGTGTGATTCATGATTTCGATGTTGTTTGATGTGATTTGAGGTCTCGAGCAAGTTTGTGTTTTGTTATAGGACTGGTTGGTATGATTGGTGGGGGCCTCGAGTGTGCTTCGGGGTGGTTTTAGATCATTTCGGGCTGTTTTGGAACTGTTGTTGCTGGTGTCTGGTTTGCTTCTTCGCGAACACGAAGGAGGGCTCGCGAACGGAGAGAGATGCGTGATGGACTTATGCGAATGCCAGGGGACAGTCGCGAACGCGTAGAAGGAAATGGAGGAGATGGACCTGAGGTCGTTGGCCTTTGCGAACGCGAAGAGTGGAACGCGAATCCGAAGGAGCCGGTTAGCTGGCCATCACGAACGTGACGAGGAGGTCGCGAACACGAAGAAGAAATTTTGGGCAGTGGAATTTTTGCCTTTGTGAATGCGAGACCTTGGTCGCGAACGCGAATGATGAGTGACTATGTTGTGCAGAACATTTTAAGAATGGGGGTTGAGTTCATTTCACCCATTTTCACACGGTTTGGGCAATTTTTGGAGCTTTTGAAGAGGGGATTTCATCATCAAGCATGAGGTAAGTGATTTCTACGAGTTGTGAGTTACATACAAGGATTATATACGGATTTAGACATGAAAATTTATAAAAATTTGGGATTTTGAAGAAAAACCTAAAATTTGGTATTTTGGATTTTGACCACAAATTTGGGCATGAAATTACGGGTAAAGTTTATCTTCGAAAATTTTCGGAATCCGGGCACATGGGCTCGAGGGTGATTTTATCAACTTTTCGAACGGAGTTGGAAATTGTTATAAAATGATTAATTATGAGTATTAGAGTATATTTTGATTCAGTTGCGTCATATTTGACTAGGTTTGGAGCGACGGGCATCAGTTTGAATTGTCGGAGCGGCTTTGGAGCTAGTTATGGAATTTCGGAGCAAGGTAAGTCTCCTTTCTAACCTTGTAAGTTGGAATTAACCCCATAAGTGAACTAAATTATTATGTGATTCTATTTGTGGGGGCTACGTATGCACGAGGTGACGAGAGTCCGTACGTAGCTACTAACTATGCATATGTTCGGGTAGTTTTAGGCTTACATCATGCCTTGTTGCTATTGTTGTTGAATTTATGTTTATTGCTTGACTTGAAAGGAAGGGAGATTTAGTTAGCTTATTAAATGTTTCGAAATGAGTTGAAATTGAGGAAAAGTTGGGAACTTAAAAGTTTTCATTTGAACTTCGTATATTATGAAAAGAATTGAGGAACACCATAATAACTTAAGAAATTTGTGTGTAACTGCGTCGCATGTATGTTTCGCGAGCGGGGTAATTTCCTTAAAGAGCTACAAGCTAAATTTACCTTATTTTGAAAAGAATCAAGAACGAGATATGATTTTAAATGTTAAATTTATATTTGACCGCGTCGCAAGTATGATCCGCTAGCCGGGAAATTCCTTAAATTTATATTTGACCACGTTGCACGTATGATTCGCGAGCGGGATATTTTCTTCTACTACTCTTATGGGATCGGGCCGTTCACCTCGGTAGGATTTATGTACCACACTCTCATGGGAGCGGGCCGTTCGCCTCGGCAGGTTAATAGATGCATCTATTGTTCGCGTCGTTCGACCTTTGGTAGTGAAAAATTTACTTTTATGTTGGATCGGGTCGTACCCCTCGGCATTTACTATATATACATTATCCTTGTGGAATCGTGCATAACATTTGGAAAGAAGCCAGTTATCCTCGTGGAATAACATTTGGCAAGAAGCCAGTGTATCTGAGGGTTTTTCCCTGATTTGAATTATGACAACCACCTCTTTGATGAGATACACTACATCTATATATATGTTCCGGTTACGGAGGGAACTCGCTAGTTGAGAGCTTGAGTAAATTGTAAAGAGGAAAATTGTACCACGTATTTTATACTTGTTTGTTTCATATATTTACTCTGTCTCATATTCATTCACTTATTTACTGGGTACGCGTTGATTTACGTACTCATACTACACTTGCTGCACGTTTTTTGCAGGTACATATATGACTAGTGGCCTTTGGGCGCAGAGGCGCGGTTATTACAGGGACTTAGGTGAGCTGTATCTTATGTACGACCCGCAGCCAGCAGAGTCTCCTTCAGAGTATTGTACTTTCTTTCCTGTACAAATTTGTATTTTTTTTTAAATTCCTAGAAAATGCTCATGCACTTGTGACACCGGGTTCTGGGATGATTATGGGATGTTCAGTATTGAAATTGGAAAACATTGTTATTATTCTGTAAATTCATCTTTTACTAGTTAGATTGAAGTAAATTTACGATTTCAAAAATATTAAAATGGTTATTTAATTAACTAATTAGTGTTGGCTTGCCTGACAGTGGTGTCCGGCTGCATCACGACCTTTAATAGATTTTGAGTCGTGACACTACTTGACCAATTGAGCGTGGTTTGAGGTAAGTGACTTGTCTAACCTTGTGTAGGGAAAATTTCCCTTAGGATCGGTATTGATATGAAAATGTACACGAGGTGACAAATGTGTACACGGGCTAAATGTGGACGATTATGTCTTTAAATTGTGTAGAGACTGTTGCATTCGTTAAAGTTGTAAATTTCTACTTTTCGTTAAAGTTGTAAATTTCTATTTTCCTTTCGCGAGGTGTTAATTGCTGTAAATTTGTAAAGTTGTAAATTTCTGTGTAGTTAAATTGTGACATACTACTTACTTGATTTATCACCATTTTCATTATTGTTATTATGTTGTTAAACTTTTCTCCCTGTCTTTTATTAATCCAGTAGGGCCTGACCTGACCTCGTCACTACTCTACCCAGGTTAGGCTTCGCACTTAGTGAGTACCGCTATGGTGTCCTCATACTACGCTTCTACACATCTTTTTGTGCAGATCTAGGTACATCTTATCATACCAGTCATCAGTGAATTAGCTGTACGAGGAGACTTTGAGGTATATCTACCAACGTATGTAGACTCCGGAGTCCTATTCTATCCTTCTTATGTTGCTTCCTTATTTTCTTTAGACTCTGATATATAGAGATATTGAGAATAAATCCTTAGAAGCTTGTGACTTATTTCTACCTGGTTTTAGGAGTTGTACTTATGTCATTTTGCAGATTTATTTATTTCAGATTTCTATTGTTATTTTGCATTGATAGGCTTACCTAGTCTTAGAGACTAGATGCCATCACGACATTCTACAGAGAAAATTTGGGGTCATGACAAGTTGGTATCAGAGCCCTAGGTTCATAGGTGTTAGGAGTCACAAGAAGGTTTAGTAGAGTCTCGAGGATCGGTACGGAGACGTCTGTACTTATCTTCGGGAGGCTATGAAAATATTAGGAAAATATTCACTTCTTTGTTGCCTTCAAAATTTAAAACCATTGTCTTTCTATTCTGTCACAGATGGCAAGAACACGCACAACTGGATCCGATGATCAGGCACCCGCGCCCCTGTTGGAGCCGCAAGAGCCCGGGGTCGGAGCAGAGGTCGAGCCAGAGGCTGAGGAAGACCACGTGGTATAGCCAGAGCACCCACCCGAGCTACTGTAGAGGAACCACCAGTAGCTGTAGTTGGATAACAGGCACCTAAGATGCCTGTTACTAATCCTGGACTTCAGAAGACTCTTGCCTTGATTTTGAGCATGTTTGGCACTCTAGCTCAGGCAGGGTTAATTCCACTTTCTCCTGCCACATCTCAAGCCAGAGGACGATCACAAACTCCAGCTGCCCGTACCCTAGAGCCACGGTACCAGGTTGACCATGCCCCGCAGGTTATACCAGTGCGACCAGTTGTTCAAGTTCAGCCCGAGGTTAGGGTAGCAGTTTCAGAGGGGGAACAACTCAGGCTCGAGAGGTACAAGAAGTATCACCCTCCCATATTTAGCGGTTTAGCTTCAGAGGATGCTCAGGGTTTTCTTGAGGAATGTCACTGTATCCTCCGTACTATGGGTATTGTGGATTCCAGTGGGGTTTCTTTCACGGCATTCCGGCTTAGAGGAGCAAACTACCAGTGGTGGCGAGCATACGAGTTGGATAGTCCGGCTGATGCAGCTTCACTTACTTGGATTCAATTTTTAGTTATGTTCTTGAGGGAGTATGTTCATTAGAGTCTTAGAGATGCATGTTGCGTAGAGTTTGAGCAATTGCGCCAGGGTTCTATGACCGTGTCGGAATATGAGGTCTGATTCAGTGATTTGGCTAGGCATGCACCAGCCTTAGTTGCTACTGTTTGAGAGCGGGTTTGCCGATTTATTGAGGGGCTCCACCCTAGTACCAGATTCAGTATGGCCCGAGAATTGGAGATGGACATCACATAACAACAGCTGGTGTAAATTGCTAGGAGATTGGAGGGTATGCGGACTTGGGAGAGAGAAGAGAGGGAAGCTAAGAGACCCCGAGATTCTGGCACATATAACAATTCTCGTGCCCCAGCTGCAGCCCGCCATGGTAGAGGCTATGCGAGTCGTCCTATTCATTCAGTACTTCTAGCTTCCAGAAGTATTCCGGCTACTCCTAGACTCCATGTTCCATATTATGCACCACCAGTGTCTACTGTACCTCCTATACGGGGTGCTTTCAGCGGGCAGTCCAGTCGATCAGGCCCGGTCTTGTCCTAGCAGCCACGTCCTCCGAGGGCTTGTTTTGAGTGTGGTGACACTCGTCATATCATGAGGGATTGACCCATACTTAGGAGGGGTGCACCTCCATTGATTTTTCAGGACCCACCTATTCCACAGGGCCCTCAGGCTTCTCAGGTCATGATTACTGCACCAGTTTCCACCCCACCTGCACAGCCAGCTAGAGGTGGAGGTCGGACAGGCAGAGATCTCCCTAGAGGGGGAGACCATGCCAAATATTATGCCTTTCCTGCTAGGACAGAGGTCGTTGAATCTGATTCTGATATCACAAGTATTATTTCGGTCTGTCATAGAGATGCATCAGTCTTGTTTAATCCAGGCTCCACTTATTCTTGTATGACATCTTTTTTTGCCCCGTATTTGGGCATATTCCATGATTCTTTCAGTTCTTCTATTTATGTATCTACACCCATGGGTGAATCTATTATTGTGGACCGCGTGTATCAGTCGTAATTAATTGTTATCAGTGATTTTGAGACAAGAGCTGATTTATTAATGCTCAGTATGGTGGATTTTGACATTATTTTGGGCCTGGACTGGCTGTCGCCCTATAACGCTATCCTTGATAGTTATGCCAAGACGGTGACATTGGCTATGCCAGGTCTACCGCGACTAGAGTAGAGAGGTACCGTGGATCATGTTCCTACCAGAGTTGCTTCATTTCTTAAAGCTCAATGAATGGTTAAGAAGGGGTGTGGTGGATATTTGTCCTATGTGAGATATGTTAGTGTTGATACTCCTACCGTGGAGCCAGTTCCTGTAGTAAGGGATTTTCCTGATATTTTTCCTGCGGAACTTCCACGTATGCCACCCGACAGGGATATTGACTTTGGCATTGATCTGTTACCAGGCACTCAGCCGATTTCTATTTTACTATATCTTATGGACCTAGAATAATTGAAATAATTTAAAGAGCAGTTACATGAGTTACTTGAAAAGGGCTTCATTTAACCAGTGTATCACCTTGGGGTGCTCCTATCTTATTTGTGAAGAAGATGGATGGCTCTATGCGGATGTGTATTGATTACCGCCAACTGAACAAGGTTACAGTGAAGAAAAAGTATCCATTGCCACGTATTGATGACCTATTTGATCATCTTCATGGTGCTGAAGTGTTCTCTAAGATCGACATGCATTCAGACTATCATCAATTGAAGATTCGGGAACCAGATATCCTAAAGACTGCTTTTAGGACTCGATATGGTCATTACGAGTTCCTGGTGATGTCTTTTGGGCTGACCAATGCCCCAGCAGTATTTATGCACTTAATGAATAGTATATTTCAGCCCTATCTTGATTCTTTTGTCATTGTGTTTATTGACGATATTCTGGTGTATTCTCGAAATCGGAAGGATCATGAACAACACTTGAGGACTGTGCTTCAGGCTTTAAGAGAAAAGAAGTTATATGCAACATTTTCAAAGTGTGAATGCTGGCTTAATTCACTGGGATTTTTGGTTCATGTGGTAACGAACAAGGGGATCCAAGTAGATCCAAAGAAAATTGAAGCAGTGTAGAGTTGGCCAGACCGTCATCAGTTACTGAGATCCAGAGTTTTCTTGGATTGGTGGGGTACTATCGCCGATTTGTAGAGGGTTTCTCTTCTATTGCTACACCTATGACCAAATTGACCCAGAAGGGTGCTCCGTTCAGGTGAACTGAGTAATGCGAGGAGAGCTTTCAAAAGCTTAAGACAGCTTCGACTACAGCCCTAGTATTGGTATTCGCTATAGGTTCAGGGTCTTAAACTATGTATTATGTTGCGTCACGCATTGGACTCGATGCAGTGTTGATGCAAGATGGTAGGGTGATTGCCTATGCATACAGACAGTTAAAGGTACATGAGAATATGTATCTGGTCCATGACCTTGATTTATCAGCTATTGTTCATGCTTTGAAGCTTTGGCGGCATTATTTGTACGGTGTCCATTGTGAGGTTTATACCGATCACCGTAGTCTATAACATCTGTTTAAACAGAAGGATCTTAATTTGTGGCAACGGAGGTGGTTGGATTTGCTTGAGCATTATGATATCACCATTCTCTATCATCCCGAAAAGTCCAATGTGGTGGCCGATGCCTTGAGTCGTAAGGCGGAGAGTTTGGGCAGCTTAGCATACTTACCAGTAGTAGAGAGGCCTTTAGACTTGGATGTTCAGGCCTTGGCCAACCAGTTTGTTAGATTGGATGTTTCCGAGCCGAGCCGAGTTTTGGCTTGTGTGGTTTCTCATTCTTCTCTGTATGATTGTATCAGGGAGCGTCAGTATGATGGCCACTATCTGATTAACCTTAAGGACACAGTTCAGCACAGTGATGCCAAGGAGGTGACTATTGGAGATGACAATGTATTACTAATGCAAGGCAGGCTATGTGTGCTTAATGTAGATAGTCTGCGTGAGTTTATTCTCCAGGAAGCACACAGTTCGTGGTACTCCATTCAACTAGGTGCCGCAATAATGTATCAGGACTTGAGACAACATTATTGGTAGAGGCGGATGAAGAAAGACATAGTGGAATATGTAGCTCGGTGCCTAAATTGTCAGCGGGTGAAATATGAGCATGAAAGACCGGGTGGATTGCTTCAGAAGTTAGAGATTCCATAGTGGAAATGGGAGCGAATCACTATGGATTTCGTTGTTGGGCTCCCATGGACTCAGAAGAAGTTCGATGTAGTTTGGGTGATTGTGGATAGATTGACCAAGTCAGCTCATTTCATTCTTGTGGTTACTACTTACTCTTCGGAGCAGCTAGCTCAGGTTTACATTCGCGATATTGTTAGGTTTCATGGCATACCGGTATCTATCATCTCTGACCATGGTACACAGTTTACATCACGGTTCTGGATGGTTGTACATCGAGAGTTGGGTAATCTTATGGAGTTGAGTATAGCATTTCACCCTCAGATGGATGGATAGTTCGAGCGCACTATCCAGATACTGGAGGATATGCTTCGTGCGTGAGTGATAGATTTGGGGGGTGCATGGGATCAGTTCTTACCACTTGCAGAGTTTTCATACATCAACAGCTATCAGTCGAGCATTCAGATCGCTCCGTATGAGGCCTTGTATGGTAGGCAGTGCCAGTCTCCAGTAGGTTGGTTCGAACCGAGTGAGGCTAGGGTATTGGGTACAAACTTGGTTCAGGATGCCTTAGAAAAGGTTAAATGGATTCAGGATCGACTTTGTACAGCCCAATCTAGACAAAAAGGTTATGCGGATCGGAAGGTTCGTGATGTTGCATTCATGGTTGTTGAGCGGGTCTTGCTCTGGGTTTCGCCTATGAAGGGTGTGATGAGGTTCGGGAAGAAGGGCAAGTGGAGCTCTAGGTATATTGGGCCTTTTGAGATTCTTGAGGGAGTTGGAGATGTGGCTTACAGACTTGCACTACCACCTAGACTCTTTGCAGTTCATCTAGTGTTCCATGTTTCCATGCTCCGAAAGTATCATGGCGATCCATATCATGTGTTAGACTTCAGCTCAGTCCACTTGGACAAGGATCTATCTTATGTCGAGGAACCAATGGTCATTTTGGACAGACATGTTAGAAAACTAAGATCAAAGAACATAGCTTCAGTGAAGGTGAAGTAGAGAGGCCAGCCAAACGGAGAAGCTACTTGGGTGACTGAGCGAGAGATGCAAAGCAAATATCCACACCTATTTGAGACTCCGGGTATAATTCTAAACCCTTTCAAGGACGTACATTTGTTTAAGAGGGGGAGAATATAACGACATGTCCGCTTGTTTTGAGTATTACATCCTTGTTTCCCCATTTACTGCTCAATTTGTGCTTTACAGTTATTGTGTAACTTGTCGGGGTAATTGGTTCGGGTCTGGTGAGGTATTGGAATGAATTGGAATAATTAGTTCCAAGGTTTAAACCTTAAGTTCAAATAGTGACCGGATGTCGACTTACGTGTAAACGACCACGGGATGGAGTTTTGATGATTCTAATAGCTCTGTATGGTGATTTTGGACTTAAGAGCGTGTCCGTAAAAGTTTTTTTGAAATCCGGAGTTAAATTTGGCTTGAAATGGCGAAAGTTGAATTTTTGGAAAGTTTGACCAGGGAGTTGACTTTTTGATATCGGGGTCGGAATCCAGCTCCAAAAATTTTCATAGATTTGTTATGTCATTTATGACTTGTGTGCAAAATTTGAGGTCAATCGTAATTGATTTGATAGGTTTCGGTATCGAATGTAGAAGTTGGAAACTCTTAAGTTCCTTAAGCTTAAATTGGTGTATGATTCGTAGTTTTAGTGTTGTTTTATGTGATTTGAGATTTCAGCTAAGTTCGTATGATGCTTTAGGACTTGTTGGTGTACTTGGTTGAGGTCTTGAGGGCCTCGGGTGAGTTTCGGATGGTTAACGGATCAAGAATTGAAGTTGGGAGACTGCTGAAGTTGAGTTTGTTGGTTTTTTGGCTGATCTGGTTTTTCCTTCATCTATCAAAAATCGAGATAAAAAAAACAATTGAGGTCAAAATCGAGGTCAAAAATCGAGGTTAGGAAATCGAAGTCTGGAAATCGAGGGCAGCGCCTGGACAGAGACTTTAAGTTATAAAACGGGGGCTTCGTCCCATTTTCCATTTGGACAAATTAGAGCTTTGGGAGGGCGTTTTTGAGAGATTTTCAAGGAAAAACATTGGGGTAAGTGATACTAACTCAGATTTGGTCAATATACACTAATATATCACTGCTTTCATCATTTAATTAGTGTTTTGAGATGGAAATTTGGGGAAACAATTAGAAATCTCATAAAACGATTTTTTGAGATTTCGGTATTGATTCAGAGTCGGATTTGAGTGAAACTAGTATGGTTGGACTTGTAATTGAATGGGTTGTCGGATTTGGTGAGTTTTGTCGGATTCCGAGACGTGAGCCCCACGGGCAATTTTTAGGTTAAATTTCAGATTTTGTTAGAAAATTTGTATTTTCATATGGAATTTATTCCAATAATTTGTATTGATTGAATCGAATTAATTATGACTTGATTCGAGCCGATCGGAGTCGAAAAATTGTGGAAAAAGCATACTACTTGACCAATTGAGCGTGGTTTGAGGTAAGTTACTTGTCTAACCTTGTGTGGGGGAAATTTTCCTTAGGATCGGTATTGATATGAAAATGTTAATGTGTTGATAGTCATGTATACGAGGTGACGAGTCTGTACACGGGCTAAATGTGGAAGATTATGTCTTTCAATTGTGTAGAGCACTGTTGCAGCACTGTTGCATATTAATTAAATTATTTTATTTTGTTATATTCATCATCATTAATATATTTTCACATTTTAAATTTTTCTGACCTGTTCCTGCTAAGTGTTTTACCTGATTAGTTGAAACTCTGTTTCATTTGTTCTGTGCATTACTTGAATGATGGATTTCTTAACTCAAATATTATTAAAAATAAAGTATTTTACATTTAAAATTTTGATATTTAGACAATGTATTAAATTTGTGAAATATTATTTTTGCTGAATATTTTGTTAGATTTTCATAGTCATTGTGATTGAGCTGTGAGCTCTTTATTATGAAAAATATTTTTGTTGATTTATTTTTGCACGAGCCACGAGCTCTTTATTGTGGAAAAATAGTATTGTTGATTTATTTTGGCAAGTTGAAATATTTGGGCACTTGAGGTGCAAATTGTGATATATTGTGATATGATACGCATGCGGTGGTACATGGTCTGGGTGTTGAAACGCATGCAGTGAGATAAGGGTGGCTCGATAAGCGTGTCTAGTAGAGGAACTACTAGAAGTCATGCGATGTGATAAGGGTGGCTAAAGCGCGGGATGCTATTTCGGAAAAAATATTTTCTTTAACATTTAATGCGAAGGCTCCCGCGGTGATATGAGGAATTGAGATACTGTGAATTTATTTATGATTTGGGAATACGAGGCGATACCTCGGGAGTGCCCTTGTTGATATTTCTTTATGGCTGCATTGTCTTTGGTTATTTTTGGTGTTTTCCTTAAAGTTGTAAATTTCTGTTTTCCTTCCATGAGGTGTTAATTGCCCTTATACTGTGTAGTTAAATTGTGATATACTACTTACTTGATTTATCCTCATTGTCATTATTGTTATTATATTTTTAATCTTTTCTCCTTATCTTTTATTATTCTAGTAGGGTCTGACCTGACCTCGTCACTACTCTTCCCTGGTTAGGTTTGGCATTTACTAGGTACCGTTGTGGTGTACTCATACTATACTTCTGCACATCTTCTTGTGTAGATCCAGGTACATCTTATCAGACCAGACCTTAGTAAATTAGTTATACGAGGAGACTTCGAGGTATATCTGCCAGCGTCTGCAGACTCTAGAGTCCCCTTCTATCCTTATTATGTTGCTTCCTTATTTTTTTTAGACTATGATATATAGATATATTGATAATAAATCCTTAGAAGTGTGTGACATATTTTTACCGGGTTTTGGGAGTTCTACTTATGTGAATTTGCAGATTTATTCATTTCAGATTTTTATTGTTATTCCGAAATGATAGGCTTACCTTGTGTGTGTGTGTGTGTGTGTGTGTGTGTGTGTGTATATATATATATATATATATATATATATATATATATATATATATATATATATATATATATATATATATGTCTTTATTCTCGATCACATTATTAGTACTTTGCTCGGATACCTCATGTAACGATCCGACTTGTTGTTTTGAAGATTTACGCTCCTTCCAACTATTTAAAGTCTTGAATAGCTTCATATGATGTATTATGACGTGTGAATCATCGGTTTTGATTTTTAAGTGTTTCAAGATTAGTTCGGAAAAATAAATTCCATGTTGGAAGCCTTAAGTTGAAAGTGATGACCAAATTTGACATTTTAGTATTTGACCTCGGATTTAAATTTTGATGGTTCCAATAGGACCAGATGGTGATTTTTGACTTGGGTGTATGCCCAGATTTGCATTTGGATAGGTCTAGAAGGTTTCAACATTAATTGGTGAAAATTGAAAATATTAAGTGAAAAGGTTTCTTAATTTGCACAACACCTACCTTTGAATGGGTATAACTCTCATAATGTGAAGATATTTTCCAAGAATTTTGAACCTAGATTGTATCCCTTTGAGTCTAGTTTCTAACACATCAAGTCGTTCGTCATTTGGATATTCCTACTAAAAGTTATGATCAAATTAACAAAGTTAGATCAACCAGTTATTTTGGCGGACAGCGAAATGAGGGTGACTTCGCCAGACCGGGCGCAGATCCTGTCTTCTCTTGCATACGGTAGACAGCGATGTGAGGGTCACTTCGCCAGACCGGGCGCGGGACACCTCCAGCTCTTGTTAAGCCAATTCGGGGCTCATTTTCCCCATTTCATTTGGACGAATTTTGGAGCTCTTCTCCAATCTCTCGAGACCACCAACTCCCCTCTTCTTCAAGGTAAGCAATCCCCCTTTTTCGTGGTGTGAAATTCCATCATTTCTACACTAGTATTGTTGAAATCCACACATAAAATACTTAGATCTTCAAGAAATGTTTTCAAGAACTTAAAGGAGGATTTTGCAAGATTTCTTCCAAAAGGTAATCCTACATCCTTAGACTTACATGTATGGATATATTATGGGAAAATGACTATGAATTAAGTATTAGAACTTATGGTATGGTTATTGGAAGCCATATGTTCCCAATTTAAATACATAACCATTGTAGAGATTGAAAGGTGATTATTTGATGGAATTTTATTGATTCCCTAGTCGGTCGGTTTCGTCATTAAATTAATATTTTAAAATTGACATAACGGCCGAATTCGGTCGGTATTTGTGAGGTCAAACGGTCAAACATTTTTTTAACATTAACGACCGAAAGCGGTCGTATCACGACTCAAAATCCATCAACGGTCGTGATGGCGCCTAACATCACTGTCAAGCAAGCCAACAATAAAAGTTTAACTTAATTATTCCTTTTAATATTTTGACATCAAATTTTTTTTTACCTTCAATTAATAATCAGAGATAAAATTTACAAAGTAAATGATATAATTTTCGCAACTAAAATACTGAAAAACTCATAAGTACCCCAAACATCTGGTGTCACAAGTGCATGAGCATCAACTAGGAAGTAAAATAAATACAACATCTATCCGGAATATAAATTAGACAGGAAAAATATAAATAACCCTAGAGGAGTCTCTCTTGGCTGTGGATCGTAACCTGAAATGCAGCTCGCAGCAAGTCCCCACATCATCCGTGCCTCCGTTCCCAAAGGACCACCGGACATAAAAGTTCCTGCACAAAAATGTGCAGCAAGTGTAGTATGAGTATGTATATCCACATGTACCCAGTAAGTATATAGCCTTAACCCCAGAGGAGTAGTGACGAGGGGTCGACATCGACACTCACTAGTGGTCCAATAATATCAAGTACAGTAAGGAGGTGAACAAATATGAGGCAAAGTAAATAAATTAAATAAACAACTGTAAATTTGTGGTACAATTATCCTCCTTACAATAAACTCAAGCTCTTAATTAGCAATTCCTCCTCAACCGGAGCACACACACACACACACACACACACACACATATATATAGGTGTGTGTGTGTGTGTGTAATGGACCTCACCAAATAGGTTGTTAAAATTCGAATCAGGGAAAGACTCATATATACTCTGGCTTCTTACCAAATATTACACACGATTCCATGAGGATATTTTTATAGAAATGCCGAAGCGTACGACCCGATCCAACATAAATAATAAAATGTGCATTGACGAGGGTCGAACGGCACGAACTATAGATGCATCTATTAAACTGCCGAGGCGAACGACCCGCTCCCATGAGAGTGTGGTACATAAAGCATGCTGAGGCGAACGGCCCGATCCCTTTATAATAAGAAGTACATAATCCTACCGAGGAGAACAGTCCGATCCCATTAGAATAAGGAGCTTTGACGGGTCCTTGACCTCTGTAACGACCCGACTTGTCATTTTAAGAACTAGCATTCCATTCAGTGTCTTAAGACCTCGATCAGCTTTGTATTGTGTATGATGACTTACGCGCGCGGCCGAGTTTGGTTTTCTGATGATTCGAGATTTAATTGAAAGAATAATATATTATTGTTTTGGAAGCTTAAATGAAAAGAGTTGACCGGAATTTGACTTTTGTGCAAACGACTCCGGAATAGAACTTTGATGGTTCCAATAGCTTTGTATTGTGATTTTGGACTTAGGCGTATGTCCGGAATTAGAGTTGGAAGTCCGTAGAATAATTCAGTGCATTTTGGCAAAATTAGAAAGTTGATGCTTGCTAATTATATTATTCTGTGTGCAGACGAGGACTATTAGTATGATGGATACAATTTGGATATGATAATAAGTGTATGAGGCATATTATAAGTGATGTGGGGTCTAAGGTGAGCCCTAAGTTTAAGTCAAGTTGGAAATTTTATGATAGACTAAAGTTTCAAGTGCGTACGCACAAGATCAAACTTTAAAGGAGCATATCTACATACATGTAAAGATTTATGGGATGGATAACCTACCATATTAAAGCTCTTTGAGTTTAGTTTATAATTCTTCAGACCGTTCGTTATTTGGACACTCCTACAAGAAGTTATAACTAAATTACTAAAGGCTGGCAGAATGCAATTTTGCGGCCAATTCTACGGGCCGCAGAAGTGGTTATGCGACCGCAAAATGGTCGCAGACCTATCCAGTGAAGCCCATTTCTGGACATCAGTTTTTGGTGCATTGTGAGACCCGCATAACAATTTTGCGGTCCATTGTACGATCGCAGACCTGAGTTTGGAGGGTTAATTTTTCTATTTTCATAACCCGACCCCATTTTGATAAATAGCCTTTGGGGCTTATTTTGGGGTATTTTTCTGAAGGTTTTAGAGAGACGTAAGAGCATTTTAGAGATAGAAGGAGGGATCCTAACATTCTAATCATCTAATCTTGCACCAATCTTCAAGAATCAAGGAAGCCAATCACAAGATCTTCATCTAAGAGGTAAGATTCAAACCCCTAGTCTTCAATTTCGAGTTTGGGGTAAAAGATGGGTGATTGGGGGTATGATTCTTGGGTGTACGAGTATTATGTATTTATGTTAGTACCAATAAGGTTGTGGGGATATTGTTGAGCTCAAATAAGTAAAGATTGGTTTATGGGATGAAAGAATCCACCATAGAAGAACCTTGAAATCATAATGTACACTTAGTGTTTGATGAAATGCTTAAATGAGGTGAACCCACGAATATCTTCCTAATTATATTTCACTTTCGTTATGTTTCTAAATAGACTGAAGTTGCTAGGATTTCTGAAATATTGTAGTAATGTAAGGGAAGCTCAAGAAAGATTGGAGCCTTTCGGAGGTCAATTCACGTGAGAATGCTATTTTGGAATATCGGCCTAACTCCGATAAGATAAGTGTCTTGTCTAACTTTGTATGGGGTACACAACCTATACGTGGTATTTGACTGGTTAGGACCGTTAGACTCCTTTTATACAATTGTTTGTAAATATCTTGTTATGATTATATCTTTTGTTGTTAGAATTTTTGTACGTGCTTTAATTGAAATTGTTAGTACATGTTCCATCCTTGTTGTCAAGTTCACCCTTATATGCTAATTGTTGATTGTAGTCACTTGTTGAATTACTACTTATCTGCTATATGCATTGATTGTGGATGGTTATTACCTTGCTATTTGACTTCGTGAGCTATCGTGTAGCTTTTTCATTAATTGTGACTTCCTTGTGTAGACTCGTTATTCCTTATGATTTTATGGTACAGCGTAGTTGGTTGTAAATTAGTTGTTTAATTTGTGTTGCTTGAGGAGCGGGTTGCACGCCGCAACGGATGTGTTAAATGTTTAATTTGAGGAGCGGGTTGCACGCCGCAACAGATTTATTGAATGAATATATTGGAGGATCGGGTTGCACGCCTCAAATGAATTTAAAATAAATATATTGGAGGATCGGGTTGCACGTCGCAACAAAATTTAATATGAATATATTAGAGGATCAAGTTGCACGCCGCAACGGAATTTAAATATGAAATTATTGTGATATTAAGGTTAATTCTGATTGTAATTCTCATGATGCATTCCATGTTGGGACGGTTATTGTGGTTTTTTAAATCACTTCATTATATTTTGAAAATAATTAATTGACCGTTAATATATTAAAAATAGAGCAATATGGACTTCTTGTGTGAGTCATGCATCCTATGTGAAATGATAAGTTGTTGAAAGTTAGCAAATTTAAATGAAAGAATTTTCAAGAGGTTCTACTTGTCTGTATTTCAAAAATAAAACTCATATTTTATTCGGAGATTTACTAATCTAAATGGTGATTATATTTCTACTCTAACTGGTATCTCAAATTTGATCATTATATTATTGTCATGTAATTTACGTAAAAATTATTATCACGTATTACTTTAATAAATCCCATATTTATCTCGTTAAGATTTGATTGAGTGTCTTATTTGTATAAATACAATATTTTATCGGATATCATATATTTCTAAACTAATTTCTATTGATATTCTATTTGTACAACCTATCAAATATTTTACCTTATTTAAATCCTAAATTGGATTAATAACTCATTAGACACTTTAGTATGTTCAAATTGGAATTGTATTTAATTGTGTTTAAATTATTCATCATTTCATGGTAAGGACGAGAGTAAGAGCACGATGGGTGATGTCGTGCCGTGTTTATATTATAGTTGTACTCTGACTGTGTTGTTGCTTAATTGCTTGATTGTTTGCTCGGTGTCATCCGTGTTATCATTGTTTTCATTGTTGAATTGAATGGGAAATTCTTCTACTATTGGCCTTATATTAATATTCTTTCTTTGTTAGCTTTATGTAACCTATTGTACAGGTTTATATGTCTGATAGGTGTCTTGACCTGGCCTTGTCACTACTCTACTGAGGTTAGGCTTGAAACTTACTGGGTACCGTTGTAGTTTACTCATGCTACGCTTCTACACATCTTTTTGTGCAGATCTAGGTACCTCAGTGTTGTTGATAATCTTACTAATTGATCGGACATTGTTGTGGAGACTTAAGGTATACCTGTTGTCACATTTGCAGGCCTCAGAGTCACCTTCTGATATTTTCCTGCACTGTCGATTCTATTCTAGAATAGTTGTATTTAGAGATTTTCTCGTAAATTCTGTAGAGCTTGTGACTTGTACTACCGGTTTTGGGAATTGTATTAAATTTCTACTTCATATTTATTCCAGATATTTGGTTGATCTATTATAATTTCAACTGAACGGTTAAAAATGGCTAAGATTTATTCTTATGTTGGCTTGCCTAGCAAGTGAAATGTTAGGCGCCACCACGGCCCCGAAGGTGGGAATTTCGGGTCGTGACAACCCCACTCACGAATAAACGTGTGAGTTGTAATTCCTTTAACAAAAATCTTTCAAAGAATATATATATCACGGAAATATGTCGTAAGAGGAGTAGAATTATTCGGTGACTAATCATGAACTCGTGAAGTCTCTACAATAGCAAGTCTATTCTCAAGTAGTAATGTAAAACAGAGGAATTTAATAGGCGAGAGACTGCTCAAATTGTACAGCTATAGCATGATGTGAACCTAAGCCTACCGGGACAATAACATGAATGTAGTTTACGTACGGTCTCTCGTCACCTCGCACGTACGTAGCCACCACAACAAGTAGCACACATCAATATACAACATATAGGGGTAATTTCCCCCTCACAGAATTAGACATGAGACTTACCTAGCTCCGAAGTTCCGTAACCGGCTCCAACGCCGCTCTAACACCTCAAACCGGTGCTACAAGTCATAAGCAGGTTTAGTAGAGTCTTGCGGATCAGTATGGAGACATATGTACTTATCTTCAAGAGGCTACGTAAACTATTAAGAAATTTTACTTCCTTCATTCCTTGTCGCGCGGTATTGATTCAGCATGAAACATATATCTCACATTCCTTTGCATCCACTCGTGTATGGCATTGCACACTCTGTATCAACTGTGCGCTAACAGTATATGATATCGCGAATTGACTACGAGGGAGCCAGGTATGCCTAACATTATCTCAACGTGTGATTCTGACCGAAGATGCCAATGTATTGAAAGATCACTCAGTGAATAATGTGGGGTTACAACAGACCTTGGCATCTGGTTGATTTGTACGAGCTGTGAAGGTTAATATGATGGGTCATAGGACATTGTGACCTATGACGTCGCGCCAAATAGGGGAGTCCACTATCAATGGACGGATTGCGGAGTCAATATGTTAATATGACGTGGTTCATGGCAGGATTTGTCTGTATGGAGCTCTACTTTTGTGATGATTATGTATTGTCCCGACCCAAAATCCATTAAAGGTCGTGATGGCACCGAACCCCGATGTCAGGCAAGCCAAAAAATAATTACTTAATTTGGTTCTCATTTATAACAATTTTAAAATCATATTTCCTTCAATTAAATAGTAAATGATAGAATTTACAGTGTAAATAATAATATTTTTAATAATTTCAATACATGACAACCCCTAATCACCCCAAAACTCGGTGTAACAAGTGCATGAGCATCAACTAGCAATGTAAAATAAAATACAACATCTCTCCGGAATACAAATTGGACAGGAGAAAAAATATATTAATACTCTGAAGAAGACTCTGCTGGTTGTGGATCGTAGTATAGAGTGCAGCTCACCTAATTCCCCGCTATAACCGTGCCTCTGCACCCACAGGGCCACTAGACATATATGTACCTGCACGAATATGCAGCAAGTGTTGTATGAGAACGTAAATCAATGCGTACCCAGTAAGTATCCCGCCTAACCTCGAAGAAGTAGTAACGAAGGGTCGGCTTCGACACTTTCTATGGGCTAAATCAAATGCCAATGATATAATTTAGCATAGATTACGTAGAGCGGCTGCAACCTCAATATCATGAAATAAGTAAACAATTCTTTTCTTAATAAGAAATTTCCAAATTTATTTTTCATCGTTTATCATTTTGTATCTCAGGCCATTGAAGCAATATCAATTATCATAAATTCCAAAGAAAACAATTCAATCATGCGCAAATCATGCTGAGGTCGTACGACCCGATCCAACATAAATATTTAAACTATGCACTGTCGAGGGTCGAACGACGCAAGTCATAGATGCATCTATCTACTACTGAGGCGTTCGAGCCCGCTCCACAAAAGAGAAAACACATTAAACAACCAATTGAAGATTTATTAAGGGGCAAATATTTCAAGAATTTCAAATTCCCATTTAACGGTCAAGTAAATGAAGTTTAACCCTTTTTTTCTTTTACAATTCCTTTATCGAGTTTCTAAATATTTTAAACAATTAATTTAACAAGTAGGGCACAACATCGCAAGTACAAAATGATATGGGTCCTAGACTACCCGGACATAAGTATAATGGTAGCTACGCACGGACTCTCGTCACCTCGTGCGTACGTAGCCGCCACAAATAGAAGCACATAAAGATTCTATTTACCTATGGGGTTAATTCCCTCTTACAATATTAGAAAGGAGACTTAACTCGCTCCGACGTTTCATAGCCGGCTCCCAAGCCTTTCCAACAACTCAAATCAATGCTCAATCCTCCAAAACTAATCAATAAATGTGTAAACCCAAAAACATATAGTGTAATACTCACAATAATTTGATTTAAACAAATTTCCAACTCCGCTCGAAAAGTTGATAAAACCACCCTCGGCCCACATGCCCGAATTTCGAATATTTTCAAAGATAAACTTTACCCATAACATCACGAACTAAAATATATAATTTATTCTCACTTTAATGGCCAAATTTTTGTCAAAATCCAAAAATACCAAATTCTAGGTTTTGTACCAAAAATCCCACAAGTTTTACTAATTTCCATGTTTAAATCTTTATACAAACCATGTATTTAACCTATAACAAGTGAAAATCACTTACCTTGTGTTGCTTGATGAAACCCTCCCTTTGAAACTCTCCAAAATCGCCCCAACCAAGTGAAAAATGGAAGAAAATGGGCCATGTTCCGTCTTTAAAACAATATGCACAGTCGACCTTTCGCATATGTGGAACACCGGCCGCACCTGCGGCTCCGCCCCTGCGGAAACTCCATCGCAGGTGTGTTCCCTCCAAGCTAGGTGAAAACCGCTTTGGCGGTCCTCCACGCGCTTCTGCGCCTTTGCATATGTGGATGCCCTCTCGCATTCTCGTACCTGTGACACTTTATCGCCCAAACTGCACTTGCGTCCATTTTTTCGCCTTAGCGGTCACGCACCTACGGTCAAACTTGCACAGGTGCGATTACACAAGAACTGGTACACTTCATCCATTCCTTAAGTCCAAAACTTGGTCCGTTAACCATCCGGGACCCACCCGAGGCCTCCGGAACCTTAACCAAATATACCAACATGTCCCAAAACACATTACAAACTTAGTCGAGCCTTCAAATCACATCAAACAACACTAAAACCATCGTGTAGCATTTTCATTAATTGTGACTTCTTTGTGTATACTCGTTATTCCTTATGATTTTGTGGTACACCGTAGTTGGTTGTTTAATTTGTCTTGCATGAGAAGCGGGTTGCACGCCGCAATGGATGTGTTAAATGTTTATTTGAGGAGCGTATTGCACGCGGCAACAGATTTATTGAATGAATATATTGGAGGATCGGGTTGCACGCCATAACGGAAATTAAAATGAATATATTGGAGGATCGGGTTACACGCCGCAATGGAATTTAAAATGAATATGTTGGAGGATCGGGTTACACGTCGCAACGAAATTTAATATGAATATATTGGAGGATCGGATTGCACGCCGCAATAGAATTTAAATATTAAATTATTGTGATATTAAGGTTAATTCCGATTGTAATTGTCATGATGCATTCCATGTTGGGACGGTTATTGTGATTTCTTAAATCACTTCATTATATTTTGAACATAATTAATTAACCGTCAATGTATACAAAATGAAACAATATGAACCTTTTGTGTGAGTCATGCATCCTATGTGATATGATAAGTTGTTAAAACTTAGAATATTTAAATGAAAGAATTTTCAAGAGGTTCTACTTGTGTGTCTTTCAAAAATAAAACTCATATTTTATTCGGATATTTAATAATCTAAATGGTGATTATATTTCTACTCTAATTGGTATCTCAAATTTGATCATTAAATTATTGTCATGTAATTTACGTAAAAATTATCATTATGTATTACTTTAATAAATCCCATATTTATCTCGTTAAGATTTGATTGAGTGTCTTATTTGTATAAATACAATATTTTATCGGATATCGTATATTTCTAAACTAAGTTCAATTGATATTCTATTTGTATAACCTATCCGCTATTTTACCTTATTTAAATCCTAAATTGGCTTAATAACTCATTAGACACTTTACTATGTTCAAATTGGAATTGTATTTAATTATGTTTAAATTATTCATCATTTCATGGTAAGGATGAGAGTAAGAGCACGATGGGTGATGCCATGCCGTGTTTATATTATAGTTGTACTCTGACTGTGTTGTTGCTTAATTGCTTGATTGTTTGCTCGGTGCCATCCGTGTTATCATTGTTTTTATTGTTGAATTGAATGGGAAATGTTTCTATTATAGGCCTTACATTGATATTCTTTCCTTGTTATCTTTATGTAACATATTGTACATGTTTATATGTCTGGTAGGTGTATTGACCTGGCCTTGTCACTACTCTACCGAGGTTAGGCTTGATACTTATTGGGTACCGCTGTGGTGTACTCATGCTACGCTTCTGCACATCTTTTTGTGCAGATCCAGGTACCTCAGTGTTATTGATAATCTTACTAATTGATTTGACATTGTTGTGGATAATTAAGGTATACCTGCTGTCATGTTCGCAGGCCTCAGAGTCACCTTCTGATATTTTCCTGCACTGTTGATTCTATCCTAGAACAGTTGTATTTAATAATTTTCTAGTAAATTCTGTAGAGCTTGTGACTTGTACTACCGGTTTTGGGAATTGTATTAAATTTCTACTTCATATTTATTCCAGATATTTGGTTCATCTATTATCTTTCAACTGAATGGTTAAAAATGGCTAAGAGTTATTCTAACGTTGGCTTGCCTAGCTGTTAGGCGCCATCACGGCCCCGAAGATGGAAATTTTTTGTCGTGACAACCCCACTCACGAATAAACGTGTGAATTGTAATTCCTTTAACAAAAACCTTTCAAAGAACATATATATCACGAAAAGATGTCGTAAGAGGAGTAGAATTATTCGGTGACTAATCATGAACTTATGAAGTCTCTACAACAGCAAGTCTAGTCTCAAGTAGTAATGTAAAACAGGGGAATTTAACAGGCGAGAGACTGCTCAAATTGTACAGCAATAGCATGATGTGACCTAAGCCTACCCGGACAATAACATTAATGTAGTTTACGTACGGTCTCTCGTCACCTCGCGTGTACGTAGCCAACACAACAAGTAGCACACATCAATATACAACATCTAGGGGTAATTTTCCCCTCAAAGAGTTAGACATGAGGCTTACCTCAATCCGAAGTTCCGTAACCGGCTCCAACGCTGCACTAACACCTCAAACCGGTGCCTGTCACTCCAAAACTAGTCAAACAATGTTCAAACCAATAAGAATATACTATAATACTCATTATAAATCAATTTAGACAAATTTCCAACTCCGCTCGAAAAGTTGATAAAGCAACCCTTGGGCCTCCAAATCAATATCCGGACGCGTTCCCAATACCAGAATAACCATACGGAGCTATTCCCAGACTCAGAATCCCAAATGGACTTCAATAGCATTGAAATGCACTTCAACCCAAATTTATGAAATTCTTCCAAAATGCCAACCCTCCACAATAGGCGTCGAAATGCTCGCGGGTCATCCGAAACCCAATCCGGACATACAACCAAGTCCAAAGTCATCATAAGAACCTGTTCGAACCTTCCAATCCCGATTCTGAGTTCGTTTACTCAAAAATCAAACCTTAGTCAATTCTTCCAACTTAAAGCTTCCGAAATTAAACTTTTCTTTCCAAACTAACTTTGAACTTCCCGAAATTCAATTCCAACCATACGTGCAAGTCAAAATACCTTATATGAAATCACTCAAGGCCTCAAACCACCGAACGAAGTGCTAAAGCTCAAAAATGACTGGTCGGATCGTTACATGTCAAAAATCTGTTAATTAGACCACACCAGACGGGTTTCTTCCCCATATCCATCTTTTCACTCTCTCTCTTCTATCCCTCATCCATCTCCCTTACCCACCGATTATTTGTCTAATCCTACCCAAAATTAAGTCACCCACCCCCAAACAACGAAGCCACACCTCTTCTCTCTCACGCCTAAGCCCCCTGCCGCTGCCACAACTTTTTCGTGCCTCCACTACCACCACTGATGTGCCGCCGCCACCACCACTACCATTTTGACTCCTCGGCAGCACCACCACTGCCATTGTTGTTCAAGGTTAGTAATCTACCTTATTATCTTTTTAATTTTTAATTTTCGGAATATAATTTTATGCAATTTTGTTGGGTTTTAGTCTATTTAGAATTTCTGTGACTAAATAGAGCTCTTGAACTACATTAGATTTAGATTTAGAATTGAACTACCTAAATTAGAATTTTTTAGGGTTTTTTGTTTGAACTACATTAGATTTAGAATTAAGGTATAAATTATGAACTACTTTTAATTATGAACTTATGGTTCTTAATAGAATTCAAATTAATGCATTTAAATTATGTGATGTATAAATTAATTTAAGGTATAAATTATGAACTTAATGTATAAATAAAGAACTACCTTAAATTATGAACTTATGGTTCTTAATAGGACTCAAATTATTGCATTTAAATTATTTAATGTATAAATTAATTTAAGGTATAAATTATGAAGTTAAGATATAATAACGAACTACCTTAAATTATGAACTTATGGTTCTTAATAGAACTCAATTTAATGCATTTAAATTATTTAATGTATAAATTAATTTAAGGTATAAATAACGAACTACCTTAAATTATGAACGTATGGTTCTTAATAGAGTTCAAATTAATGCATTTAAATTATTTAATGTATAACCTAATTTAAGGTATAAATTATGAACTTATTATAGAATCATAAGCTAATTGAATTCATAAGCTTATTATAGAATTATAAATTGTAGAACTTATGGTTCTTAATAGAATTCAAATTAATGCATTTAAATTATTTAATGTAGAAATTAATTTAAGGTATAGAAATTAATTTAAGATATAAATTATGAACTTATTGAATCATAAGCTTATTATAGAATTATAAATTAATTTAAGGTCTAATTATATGATTAATGATAGAATCATATAATATAATTGAATTCAATTATATATATATATATATATATATATATATATATATATATATATATATATATATATATATATATATATATATATATATATATATATATATATATATAACATGCAATTTATTTGTTCTCTGTGTAGATGAAATATCGTAGTTGGATGTATAATAGAAATTATCCTAATCGTCGGTTTTTGAGGGAGGAATTTATAGAAGTGGTTAATGAATTTATTTGGCATGCAATATCATTTGAACCATTTCAAATCGGTGGGATGATTAGGTGTTCTTGTGTGAAGTGCAACTGTTTGCATTTTTTTGGATCGGATGATGTTAAGACTCATCTTTGCAAAAAAGGGTTTATGGATAATTATTTTGTGTGGACTAGTAATGGAGAGGTTGATGGTACTGATGGTGTATTTCATAACGTAGTTGTTGGTGAAAGTAGTAGGTCGGTGAAGAATAGCGTTCAACATCCTAGATACCATGAAATGGTTGCGGATGCTTTTGGGATGCACTTCGATTTTGATAGGTCCTAAAAAGGGGATAACATATGGCCTTCCAGAGAGATCATTTCGGCGCTACAGGGCTGGATTGCAAGGTATAGGAACTTCCTCCCAAGGCGAGGTAATTTATAGGTCGACTCTCTCATCTGTGGAGAAGAAGATCGCAAAGATGACAGCAGAGCTTGAAGAGACAAAGGCTAAAGAGCAATAGAGAGTTGAACAATTTGATACCCTTCAAGTTCAGCTAGAAAAGAGGGGCCAACAATTTAATCTCCTTCAAGGTCAGTTGGCCAATCTTCTTGCTAGTGCTGTTTTCCCCATTCCCCGGTCTCGTGAGCCTTCCCCAGAGACTAATCCTTCTCATCGTGATCCTTCGAACCATGCCAACGATGAAGATTCTAATACTGAAGATGGAGATGATGCCATACAAAACACCCATTAAATGGTGTGTTTTACTAAACAAAGTCTTGAACTTGTCAATATTTAGTTGGGAATAGTTTTGAATGATGATTGTATTGTTGATATTATTTTGTTATTGAACATTTGTATAGTTGTTGTTGTTGTTGTTGGCGTTGTTGTTATAAGCGTTGTGGTTGTGATTGTTATTAGTGTTGTTGTTGGTTAATTGTTGTTGTTGTTGGTTAATTGTTGTTGTTGTTGGTTAATTATTGTTGTTATTGTTGTTGGTTAATTGTTGTTGTTGTTGTTGGTTAATTATGGTTGAGTGGCAGCAATGTAATGCTGCCATTATAGGATGAATATTAGTTGTAATTGGCAGGTGGTGTAGCTTAAAAGCATGCATATTCTGTTCGATTTTACCCAGAAAACCGACCGAAGTCGGTCGGAAATCTCATATTGTTTTTGTAGAAATTCAAAATTTCCGACAGAGTTCGGTCGGAAATTTCAAATGAATTATGCAGAATCTTGACATTTCCAACCTAAGTCGCTCGAAAATGTCTTTTTAAATATATTTATTTATTTTGTATACCGACCAATTTTGGTCAGTTTATTATAAGTTATAAATAATTATAAAATTATAATAGATTTAAAATTCCAACCGAAGTCGGTCGCTTTTTGAAAATAAATAATTAATACCGACCGATTTCGGTCGGTATATTTATCTTTTGTGTCAGTCAACGCGTTGAAATAACCGACCGCTTTCGGCTGGAAAATTTAGACCGATATCGGGCGCAATACCTTAGAGACCATTATTTTTCCGACTAATTAAAAGCGATTAGAAATCGGTCGCTTTTTCCTCAAATTCCGACCGATATCTGTCAGTTTTCTTGGACGTAATTATGTAGTTTTCTAGTAGTGAATGAAAAAAATATATGCTACTCAAATTATTAGATGCTCTTATTATTTGACAGAATATGTAGATTCATATGAAGAAGGAAACAAAAGAGTATAAGCACAAATAGAAACTAGGAAGATACGTGACTTAGAAATGTGGCTTATAAATAAATAATACATGTCATTACACGTTAGGGCTCATTATGCTTGTAAAATTCCTAACTAATTCAGGCTAAGAACAAAGCTTATAGTGGTAAAGTTGCGTATGGGTGAAATCGGGGGCAAAGGTTTCCCCGATAAAGTAACAAAGAAGAAGCGTAGCTCGAAGTGAGTATAATCAAGGCCCAGAAGCCCCTCGTATCGAAACGCTGCACGAATGAACAATGTATCCGAGATCGAGCACGGTGTAATGGCATACCCGTGCTAAGTATAGCTTCTGGACCTCGTAGGGACGCGATGAACGGTTACGCATAATGAGAAGGGGGCTATAATATTTGCCCTTAACCGGATATTACGGCGCGAATCCCATTCAGTATCAACTGTAGATCAACATTTACCTGAAAAAGAAGATTTTTACCTCTTTTAGACTTGTACTAGGATTAAAATTCTCCTACTATATAAAGGGGAAGGTTTTCTTTATTCTCACATATTATGACACGCAAATCAAAGTAATAAAAGCTTACTTTTGTCTTCTAGCTATTGTTAAAAGCATTACTCATTTGTTCTTTTCTTCATTCGCGACCGAGCTTGTACCGAGGGTCCATTTGAGGACGAATTCCACTATTTAGTCTAAAATCAGGCTTGGTCACTACATTGCGATTGGTTTAATAATTTATTTTTTCTTTAAATCATTTACTTGTTGTTTTTAATAATCGTATTGAATTAAATCACGTATCTTTTAAACCGCTTATAAATTTAATTGTTACGTATTTTAGGGGTAAAGAGTTTGGCGCCCACCGTAGGGCTAAGGATAATAGTGGTGATTTGATACGAATATCCATAACACACCCTATTTTACGCTTGTTCTTTGAAATTTTAATTCCAGGTTAGCCTTAGGATGTCAAACTCTCTGTCTGCCCACTTGAATATTGACGCAGAGTTAGGCCGTCACGGCAAGAATAATATATGGTGCCTAGTAATGATGTGCCACCTGCCGATCCAAAAAGTGTCCCAGTTTTCGACCTGGTCGATGCTAACTCGCACCTGGCCATCAACATCAAATTTCCATCTGACCCCGAAAACAGTTTGAGAGGGACCCCGGCCAGCGACTCGAGAAGCGCCTGAAGGTGAAGGTAATAGGGTAAGCCTACGACTGATTTTCGAAATGTTGCAGGCTCAACAAGCGGCAATAGCATAGATGCAAAACCAAAGCCACGCCCCTCTCATGGTCGAGCCCGAACAGTTCCGGGAAAATACTCGAAGAGATGAGTTAGTTTCCATGGAACCGGGTGAAGTCAGACCCGGAGAAAATTCTAAGGTGATGAAGATACTCGAAGCATTAACAAAATAGGTGGAGTGAGGAGAGAAAAAGATTGAGGTTAACGACCAGATGGTAGAAACATACAACTCTAGGATCGATCAGATCCCGGGAGAACCTCCGATATTGAAGGAGGCAGACTCCAAAAGGTTTATTGAGAAGCCCTTTCCCCCGAGCGCGGCACCGAAGCCGATCCCAAAGAGGTTTAGAATGCCTGACATTCACAAGTACAATAGGACCACAGATCCAAATGAGAATGTAACCTCCTATGCATGCGCGATCAGAGGAAACGACTTGGAATATGACGAAATCGAGTCGGTGTTGCCGAAAAAGTTTGGGGAAACTTTTTCCAACAGGGAAATAATATGGTATCACAACTTGCATTCTATTGACTAGTTTGCTATGATCGCAGATTCTTTCGTGAAAGCCCATGTCAGAGCCATCAAGGTCGAGACCAGAAAGTCGGATCCTTTCAAGGTCAAACAGAGGGATAATGAGATGCTCAGGGAGTTTGTATCGAGATTCCAGATGGAACGAATGGATCTGCCACCAGTTGTGGATAATTGGGACGTTCAATCATTCACTCAAGGGCTTAAACCTCAAAGTTTCGCAACCTCTCAACAACTAAAACAAAATTTGGTGGAGTATCCAAAGGTGACTTGGGCCGATGTCCGCAAAAGATACCAATCGAAGATCAGGGTCGAAGACGACCAACTTAGGGCCCGTATGGATTTATTTACCCCATTAGAACCGATGAAAAGTCTAAGAGAGCCATTGATCAGGAGCCAAGACCGGTCCGAGATCGGTATCTGTCATACAAGGCATATCGAATAGGGAACAGATCCGGGCATCACTCGACAAGGAAAGAGAAGAGAAGTGATCAAAGACCGAGAGGCCAAGGCCTAATGAGCAAGAGCGGGTTTGACAGGTCGGTCAGGAGCAGCGAAGTACCATGATTATCGGAGTATAATTTTGTCACGACCCAATTTCATTTTAGTTCGTGATGGTTCCCAACACCATTGCTAGGTAAGCCAACAGTGAACAATCCAGGAATTTTCCTATTTTAATAAGTTTTTCCCAAGTAAATAGCTTTTCTTAATTTACTAGGTCTAGTAAGAGACAGATTTAAATTATTAAAATGAAAGCAGCTGAATGTATTTACGACCATAGGAATAAAACCAAAATCACAAGTCTACTAGTGTATGCCAAGATCGGGTGTCACAAGTGTGTGGGCTGTTAGTGGAATATACAAAAGATCTCTCTCTACTGTATGAAATAGAATAGATAGAAAATAAATCAAAAGAGAGACTTCGGATGCTGCGGAACGGCTCGGAAGGGCAGCTCACCGTGTGGTCTCGGACCAAAAGTCAAGCGTGCACATTGGATTGATAACCAGATGCACCTGCCTCAGATCCTGCACAACAAGTACAGAAGTGTAGCGTGAGTAAATAAACAATATACACCCAGTAAGTATCTACTCTAACCTCGAAGAAGTAGTGACGAGGGGTCGACTTCGACACTTACTATGGGCCAAAGATATAAAAGTATGAAGTTTTAATTAAACATGATATATAAACTGATAATAGTACTCAGAGCAGAAAAAATAAGTAAACGATCCTCCCATTTTAAGTAAGAACCAAGTCATTTCTCTCGTCTAATCGTTTCATCTTTCAAGTACGTGGAACAATATTAAATATAAAGGGGTTCCAATATCTTTACGCACAAATTATGCCGAGGACGTACAGCCCGATTCAAATATACATATAAATATATTGTGCATTGCCGAGGGTCGAACGACCCGAACCATAAATACATCAATTAACCTGCCGAGGCGAACAATCTGCTCGCGGAATATACTTGCGAAGTGGTTGAGTATAAATTTTCTCAATTCTTTTCACAATAAGAAATTCATCTAGGAACCTTTAAAAATGTTGAAATCCTCAACTTCCGCTTTAATCCAAACACTTAGTAAGCATAAACAAGCAACGATATCAACAAAAACCATGGTGTAAGCCTAAATCTACCCGGACATAAGCATGAATAGTAGCTACGCATGGACTCTCGTCACTTCGTACGTATGTAGCCCCCGTAAATAGTAGTACATAATGACTAAATTCACCTATGGCATTAATTCCCTCTTACAAGGTTAGAAAAGAGACTTACCCCGTTTCAAGGCCTATTTCCCGGTCGAAGAATGTGCTCACTCCCTTAATTTGGTGTCGAATCATCCAAAAACTAATCGAATAGGATATAAAATAATCAATGCATGCTCAAAAGTTCGTATTCTAACTACTAAAGCTATTACCTAACCCCAATTTAAGAATTCCCAAAATTCACCTCCCCAGGCCCATGTGCTCGGATTCCGGAAATTTTCAAAGAAAATTGTTACCCATAACCTCATGAACTCAATATATGATTTTTACTAAATTCCATAACAAATTTTGTGGTTAAATCTCATTTTTTGATCAAAAACCTAGGTTTTCACCCAAACCCAAAATTTTTACTAATTTACATGTTATAATCTACCCATAAACTATGTATTTAACACACATTATATAGAAATTACTTACCTCAAAGTGCTAGGTGAAATCCCCTCTCTAAGTGTGATGACCCAAAATGTTATCTTTAAATTTAATAATTAATTCTGTGTTCTAAGACCTCGAAAAGTACTATTTATCATTACTCGACTTGTGTGTGCAGTCCGTAAAACTTTTCCGAAAAATTTAAGGTGAAAAATGAATTAAAATGTGAATTAGAGCTTTAAAACTCAACTCAGTTAACTTTGGTTAACATTTTGAGCAAACAGACTCGGATCAGTATTTTGATAATTTTGGTAGGTTCGTATCGTGATTTGGGACTTAGGCGTATGCCCGGAATCAAATTCCGAGGTTCCTAGCCCGAGATCTTGAATTTTAATGAAAAATTAAAAGTTTAAGTTCAAATAGTGACCGGATGTCAAATTATGTGCAAACGAACCCGGAATAGAATTTTGATGATTCCAACAGCTCCGTATGGTGATTTTGGACTTAGGAGCATGATCGGAATTTTATTTGGAAGTCCGTAGTAGAAATAGGCCTGAAATGCCGAAAGTTGAATTTTTGGGAAGTTTGACCGAGAGGTTGACTTTTTGATATCGGGGTCCAAATCCGATTCTGAAAATTTTCATAGCTCAATTTTGTCATTTATGACTTGTGTGCAAAATTTGAAGTCATTCCGAATTGATTTGATGTGTTTCGACGACACAAGATATACAATTTGAAAGTTAAAAGTTCATTGATTTTGATTTGAGGTGCGATTCGTCGTTTTGATGTTGTTTGATGTAGTTTGAAGCCTCGACTAAGTTCCTATGGTATTTTGGGACATGTTGGAATAATTTGTTAAGGTCCCGAGGGTCTCGGGTGGATTTCGAAAGGTAAACGGAATGGATTTCGGACAAAGTGCTGGAAATTTCTGTTTGCAGAAATTTCTGTTGCAGAAATTCCGTGCGTGGAGCCAAGTTTGGAAGCTTATATCTCGCAATGCATAAGGAATCAGAAAATGTACAAAACATGAAAGTTGTATTCGTTGGATTATAGGTTCCAGTAAGTTAAACTATGCATTATTTGGACATTTGTACAGAAAGTTATGATGGATTGAAAGAAGGCTGGTAGAGCAGTTTCGCCAGAAATTTCGCTAGAAATTTTGATGCATGCAGCCAAATTTGGGAGATTATATCTCGCAATGCATAAGAAATCGGAATAATTACAAAACATGAAAGTTGTAGTCGGTGGATTCTAGTTTTCAGAAAGTTAAACCATTTATTATTTGGACATTTGTACCTAAAGTTATGATCAATTGAAGTAAGACTGGTAGAGCTGTTTCTGGTAGACTTTTATTGACGAAAAATGGACTTTTAGTAACGGATTGGCAGAAACTTAAGGACCAAAAATGCTCATTTCATTCATTTCGTTTTGGATTTTTGGAGCACGATTTTTGGGCGATTTTCACGGGAAAACATTGGGGTAAGTGTTCCTTATCCTATATTGATTATATTTCATGATTCCATACTCATTTACATCATGAATCCGTGAATTTATGGAAAAAAAATCAAGATTTTTGCAAAATCTTCCAAAAACAAAAATTTAAGATTTGGAGGTCGAGTTGTTATCGGATTTTGGTAAAATTGATATGGGTGGACTCGTAATTGAATGAGTTGTCGTATTTTATAAGTTTCGCTGGATTCCGAGATGTGGGTCCCACGGGCAAATTTTGAGCTAATTTCGAATTTTACCGAAAATGTAATATTTTCTTATGAAATTGATTACTATAATTTTTGTTGACTGTATCGAATTAATTATGACTAGATACGAGTCGATCGGAGTCGGAAATTCGAGGAAAAAGCATAATACTTGGTTAAATTGGAGCAAGTCGAGGTAAGTGACTTGTCTAACCTTGTGTGGGGGAAATTTCTCCTAGAATTGATATTGATGTGATTATTGAAATGTGTTGAAAGTCGTGTGCACGAGGTGACGAGTGTGTACACGGGTTAATTTGCGAAAGATTATATTTTTAAATTGTGTAGATCACTGTTGCGCATTTATTAAATTATTTTATCTTGTTATATTCTTCATCATTGATGTGAGATATATACTTCAAATTTGTTTGATCTTTTCTTACTAATTGTTTTACCTATTTAGTTGAAACTTGGTTTCTTTTATTCTGTGCATTATTTGAAGGTTGATTTTCTTTAAATTAAATATTATTAATATGAAGTATTTGACATTTGTAAACTTGATATTGAAGCAACGTAGTAAAGATTTTGAAATATTATTTTCCTAAATTATTTACACCTGAATATTTTTATACTCATTGTGAGGGAGCCGTGAGCTCTTTATTGTGGAAGAATATTATTGATGAATTATTTTGATATGAGCTGTGAGCTCTTTATTGTGAAAAACTATTATTGATGATTTATTTTGGCATGAGCCGTGAGCTCTTTATTGTGGCAAACTATTATTGATGATTTATTTTGGCATGAGCCGTGAGCTCTTAATTGTGGAAAAATATTGTTGTTGAATTATTTTGGCAAGTTAAATTATTTGAGCACTTGAGGTGCAAATTGTGATATATTGTGATATTGATACGCATGCGGTGGTATAAGGTCTGGGTGTTGAAACGCATGCGGTGAGATAAGGGTGGCTTGATATGTGTGGCTAGTAGGGGAACTACTAGAAGTCATGCGGTGTGATAAGGGTGGCTAAAACGCGGGATGCTATTTCGGGAAAAATGTTTTCTTTAAATAAATTGTGAAGGCTCCCGCGGTGATATAAGAAAATGAGATATTGTGAATTTATTTATGATTTGGGACTACGAGGCGGTACCTCGGGAGTGCCCTTATTGATATTGATTTATGGCTGTAGTTGCCTTTGATTATTATTGTGATTTTCATAAAGTTGAAGGAAATTCTGTTTTGATTTCCACGAGATATTATTTGCAATTATTTGGTGTCATTAAATGTGACATACTATTTGATTCATTTTCAATGTTATTTTATTTTACTACATTGATAAACATTTTACCATGCCATTATTATATTCCAATAGGGCCTCACCTGACCTCGTCACTACTCTACCGAGGTTAGGCTTGGCACTTACTGGGTACCGCTGTGGTGTACTCATACTACGCTTCTGCACATCTTTTTGTGCAGATCCAGGTACATTTTACCAGCCTAGACGTCATTGAGTTACCTGCGCACGGAGACTTCGAGGTATATCTGCCAGTGTCCGTAGACTCCGGAGTCCCCTTCTATCATTTTATGTTGCTTCCTTATATTTTATCTAGACCTTGACATATAGAGACATTGAGAATAAATTCTTAGAAGCTTGTGACTTATTTCTACCGGGTTTTGGGAGTTGAAATTGTTTGAATTGTAGTTTATTTATTTCAGATATTTATTATTATTCCGCATTGATAGGCTTACCTAGTCTTAGAGACTAGGTGCCATCACGACATCCTACGGAGGGAATTTGGGGTCGTGACAAGTTGGTATCAGAGCACTAGGTTCATAGGTGTCATGAGTCACAAGCAGGTTTAGTAGAGTCTTGCAGATCGGTACGGAGATGTCTGTACTTATCTTCTAGAGGCTATGGAACTGTTATGAAATATTCTCTTATTTGACTCCTTATCGTGCGGCATTGATTTAGCTTGAAACATATATCTTATATTCCTTTGTATCCACTCGTGCATGACATTGCGCACTCAATATCAGTTATGCGTCGACGATTCATGATGCCGCAGATGGACTACGAGGGAGCAAAAGATGCTCAAACATTGCCTTAACGTGTGGTTCCGACTGAAGATGTGGGCGTATTGAGAGATCACCTAGTGAATCATGTGCGGGGTGCAACTGACATTGGCGTCTGGTTGATTTATACGAGTTGTGAAGGTTATTATTGTGGCCTATGACTTCACGTCGTCCACTACCAATGGGTGGATTGCGGGGTCATGTATTATATCAGTTTTGGCCTGAAATGTATATATGTGGTACTGAAAGGTTCCCTAAAATTTACACATGTTTAATACCTAAAATTTTGTAGAGGATAAGGTTGGGACTTGCGGTATGTCCGCCTCCTTAATAATCCTATACTTCAATAGCAAATGAGTTATAGAAACAACTCTAAATTTGTAGAAGGTCTACTCAGCGTGGACGTCACTGTTGCGGATTTTGGAGTGCTTCAGAGTAAGTATAGTTGTTGACGAGATTATGGATTATGTGATTCGTGCCAAGCTTTGTCTGTATGGAGCTCTACTTTTGTGATCATTGTGTATAAATTAGGGTAAGGGTTACCCCAAAAAAGAGTCGAAGAGTATGTTAAGAAATGGGTCAGCTCAACAATGTTAAGTCAGCATAACAAAAGAAGAAATTTTCCTTGGGAGAGATAATTCACCACCGGTGTTCGTGGTACGCCTATGAAGAGGGCAGGCCAGCCAATGCAACACCGCCCACTTGGCTTAGTTCTCAGAAACGCTTTTGAAAGAGTTTGTTTCCCGGACTCTCCGTAATGCGTGGTGCATAGGGTTTGAACGGTTGCGTCATGTCACCATTGACGATGTCAGAATATGCCATCAAGTTTAATAAGTTAGCCCGTCATACTCCTACTTTGCTTCCTACAGCCAGAGGGCGAGTCCACAGACTCATTAAAGGACTTAATTATAATCGTAAAATTTTGTACGACTCGGGAGCTATAAGCTGATACTTCATTTATGCTAGTTGTACAAATTGCCAAAATATTAGAACGTGTTCGGGGTAAGGAAAAAGGAAACTAAGGAGACCAAGACGTCTCGAGGTTCTGGGGGATTCAGTGGATTCTACTCTGTAAGTATAAATCATTATGGTGGGGGCTCGGGCAGTCGGCCAGCCTATTCCGCACATCGGATTACTCGGGGTGCTCTAGTAAGTTCTTTTAATGCACCACCGACATGAGTTCCTACAATGGTTATTCTAGTTATCTGCACAGACTCAATATGAGCAGCCTAACCCGCAAAAGGGTTGTTATGAATACGGTGATACTAGGCACATCATGAGAAAATTATTTCAAACTTGGGAGAGGCATATTTCATCAAAGCACTCAGGCTACGTGCCCTATTGCAGTTACTACACCACCCACACGACCAGTTAAGGGTGGAGGACATACGGGTTAAAGGCGTCCTAGAGGTGGAGACCCAGCCGTTGATATATTTATTTTACGGTATGGTGGAGGTCGCTACATCAGATGGTGTCGTTACAGGTACGACCTTGATTTAATATAAAGGAATAATTTCCTTAAGTTGATTCGGTTCTTAATATCGAAATGAGTCTTCCTATTGTGCTCCAATTATGAGTGAGCTTCATAATTCTATAATTTACTTATGTGTTTACCCCTGTTGGGAGATTTTATGGAGATAACTACGCCTATCATTTCGTGTTGGTCACTAATAAGAGCTGTGAGGCTAAATGTGGCTTTTTGTTACTCATTTCGGTAAATTTTGATGTAAATTCCGAATAATTAATTGCAAATTATGAATTATATGCCCTACCGGTGTGGGGTTCATTATGTATTGTGATTTGGTGTAACCGAAATTATTTAAAAGGAGAAAATAGAAATTTGCAATTGGCACGATGTGCATATTACTTGTGATTCAGAACTGAGGACGAGATCCTCACATTTTTATATAAATTGATATGTTTAAACCGGGCTACGAGCTACGGTGGAAGTTATATAAGGTCGAGATCCTTGTGAGGAAAATTCTTGTGTTTAAGTTCTCCCTTGTGAAATTAAATTTGTACTATTGTACTAATAGGAGTCATGCCTGTTAGGCTTATTTGAAAATTCTTATATGAAATTCTCTGTGCATAGTTGTCAAATTCGTGTGGTAATTATTAATTTTTAACCTACGAGGTAGGTGCCCGCCTAGGTGGCATTAAATGTGACTCGTTAATTTGGGTAAATAAGTTTGAGGTCTTCATGCCTCGTGTCTCGTTATCGGTATTGTGAAAGTTTGAAATAAGATTTTTGTTAACATGAATTTAATTGATGATTCGATAATTGATTATGAACAACTATTAAGACCAGATTGACCCAGAAGGGTGCTCCATTCAGATGGACCGAGGAATGTGAGGAAAGCTTCCAAAAGCTCAAGACAGCTTTGACTACAACCCCAGTATTGGTATTACCTATAGGTACAGGATCTTATACTGTGTATTGTGACGCGTCATGTATTGGTCTCGGCGCAGTGTTGATGCAAGACGGTAGGGTGATTGCTTACGCGTCCAGACAGTTAAAGGTGCATGAAATGAATTATCCTGTACATGACCTGGAGTTAGCAGCTATTGTTCATGCCTTAAAAATTTGGCGGCATTATTTGTACGGTGTCCATTGTGAAATCTACACTGATCACCGGAGTTTACAACATCTGTTTAAATAGAAGGATCTTAATTTGCGGCAGCGGAGATGGTTAGAGTTGCTTAAGGATTATGATATCACAATTCTCTATCATCCGGGGAAGGCCAATGTGGTGGCCGATGCCTTGAGTCATAAGGCGGAGAGTTTGGGTAGCTTAACATATTTACCGGTAGTAGAGAGGCCTTTAGCCATGGATGTTCAGGCCTTGGCCAACTAGTTTGTTAGATTGGATGTTTCCGAGCCGAATCGGATTTTGGCTTGCGTGGTTTTCCAGTCTTCACTTTATAATCGTATCAGGGAATGTCAGTATGATGACCCCCATCTGCTTGTCCTTAAGGACGCAGTTCAGCACGGCGATACCAAGGAAGTCACTATTGGAGATGAAGATGTATTATGGATGCAGGGTAGGCTGTGTGTGCCTAATGTAGATGGTTTTCGTGAATTGATTCTCCAGGAGGCTGATAATTCGCGGTACTCCATACATCCGGGTGCTATGAATATGTAGCAGGACTTGAGGCAGTATTATTGGTAGATGAAGATGAAGAAATACATAGTGGAGTATGTAGCTCGGTGTCTAAATTGTCAACAAGTGAGATATGAGCATCAACGACCTAGTGGATTGCTTCAGAAGTTATTGATTCCAGAATGGAAATGGGAGAGGATCATTATGGATTTCGTTGTTGGGCTCCCACGGACTTAGCAGAAGTTGGACGCAGTTTGGGTGATTGTGGATAGGCTGACTAAATCAGCTCATTTCATTCCTGTGATTACTACTTACTCTTCAGAGCAGCTGGCTCAGGTATATATTCGCAAGATTGTCAGACTTCACGGTGTACCAATATCTATCATCTCTGACCGGGTTACACAGTTTACCTCACGGTTTTGGAGGCTGTACAGCGTGAGTTGGGTACCCGGGTAGAGTTGAGTACAACATTTCACCCTCAGATGGACGGGCAGTCCGAACGCACTATTCAGATACTGGAGGATATGCTTCGTGCGTGTGTGATAGATTTTAGGGGTGCTTGGGATCAGTTCTTACCACTTGCGGAGTTTGCTTACAACAACAGTTACCAGTCAAGCATCCAGATGGCTCCATATGAGGCCTTATATGGTAGGTGGTGCCAGTCCCCAGTGGGTTGGTTCGAACCGGGCGAGGCTAGGCTATTGGGTACAGACTTTATTTAGGATTGACTTCGTACATCCCAATCTAGATAGAAGAGTTATGCGAATCGGAAGGTTCGTGATGTTGCATTCATGGTTGATGAGCGGGTATTGCTCCGGGTTTCGCCTATGAAGGATGTGATGAGGTTCGGGAAGAAGGGCAATTTGAGCCCTAGGTATATTGGGCCTTTAGAGATTCTTGAAAGAGTTAGAGAGGTGGCTTACAGACTTGCGCTACCACCTAGTCTCTCTGCAGTTCATCCGGTATTCCATGTTTATATGCTTCAAAAATATCACGGGGATTCGTCTCATGTGTTAGACTTCAGTTCGGTTCAGTTGGACAAGGATCTATCTTATATTGAGGAACCAGTGGCTATTTTAGATAGGCAGGTTCGAAAGCTAAGGTCAAAGAACATTGCTTCCGTGAAGGTTCAGTGGAGGGGTCATCCGGTTGAGGAGGCGACTTGGGAGACCGAGCATGATATACGTAGCCGTTATCCACACTTATTCACAAGCTCATGTACTTTTTCTAACTCCGTTCGAAGACGAACGTTTGTTTTAGAGGTGGAGAATGTGATGACCCAAAATGTCATCTTTAAATTTAATAATTAATTCTGTGTTCTAAGACCTCGAAAAGCACTATTTATCATTACTCGACTTGCGTGTACAGTACGTAAAACTTTTCCGGAAAATTTAAGGTGAAAAATGAATTAAAATGTGAATTAGAGCTTTAAAACTCAACTCAGTTGACTTTGGTCAACATTTTGAGCAAACAGACTCGGATCAGTGTTTTGATAATTTTGGTAGGTTCATATCGTGATTTGGGACTTAGGCGTATGTCCGGAATCAAATTCTGAGGTTCCTAGCCCGAGATATGGAATTTTAATAAAAAATTAAAAGTTTAAGTTCAAATAGTGACCGGATGTCAAATTATGTGCAAACGAACCCGGAATAGAATTTTGATGATTCCAACAGCTCCGTATGGTGATTTTGGACTTAGGAGCATGATCGGAATTTTATTTGGAAGTCCGTAGTAGAAATAGGCCTGAAATGCCGAAAGTTGAATTTTTGGGAAGTTTGACCGAGAGGTTGACTTTTTGATATCGGGGTCCAAATCCGATTCTGAAAATTTTCATAGCTCAATTTTGTCATTTATGACTTGTGTGCAAAATTTGAAGTCATTCCGAATTGATTTGATGTGTTTCGACGACACAAGATATACAATTTGAAAGTTAAAAGTTCATTGATTTTGATTTGAGGTGCGATTCGTCGTTTTGATGTTGTTTGATGTAGTTTGAAGCCTCGACTAAGTTCCTATGGTATTTTGGGACATGTTGGAATAATTGGTTAAGGTCCCGAGGGTCTCGGGTGGATTTCGAAAGGTAAACGGAATGGATTTCGGACAAAGTGCTGGAAATTTCTGTTTGCAGAAATTTCTGTTGCAGAAATTCCGTGCGTGGAGCCAAGTTTGGAAGCTTATATCTCGCAATGCATAAGGAATCAGAAAATGTACAAAACATGAAAGTTGTATTCGTTGGATTATAGGTTCCAGTAAGTTAAACTATGCATTATTTGGACATTTGTACAGAAAGTTATGATGGATTGAAAGAAGGCTGGTAGAGCAGTTTCGCCAGAAATTTCGCTAGAAATTCTGATGCATGTAGCCAACTTTGGAAGATTATATCTCGCAATTCATAAGGAATCCGAATAATTACAAAACATGAAAGTTGTAGTCGGTGGATTCTAGTTTCCAGAAAGTTAAACAATTTATCATTTGGACATTTGTACCTAAAGGTATGATCAATTGAAGTAAGACTGGTAGAGCTGTTTCTGGTAGACTTTTAGTGACGAAAAATGGACTTTTAGTGACGGATTGGCAGAAACTTAAGGACCAAAAATGCTCATTTCATTTATTTCGTTTTGGATTTTTGGAGCACGATTTTTGGGCGATTTTTGGGCGATTTTCACGGGAAAACATTGGAGTAAGTGTTCCTTATCCTATATTGATTATATTTCATGATTCCATACTCATTTACATCATGAATCCGTGAATTTATGGAAGAAAAATCATGATTTTTGCAAAATCTTCCAAAAACGAAAATTTAAGATTTGGAGGTCGAGTTGTTATCGGATTTTGATAAAATTGGTATGAGTGGACTCGTAATTGAATGGGTTGTCGGATTTTATAAGTTTCGCCGGATTCCGAGATGTGGGTCCCACGGGCAAATTTTGAGCTAATTTCGGATTTTACCGAAAATGTAATATTTTCTTATGAAATTGATTATTATAATTTTTGTTGACTGTATCGAATTAATTATGACTAGATACGAGTCGATCGGAGTCGGAAATTCGAGGAAAAAGCATAATACTTGGTTAAATTGGAGCAAGTCGAGGTAAGTGACTTGTCTAACCTTGTGTGGGGGAAATTTCCCCTAGAATTGGTATTGATGTGATTATTGAAATGTGTTGAAAGTCATGTGCACGAGGTGACGAGTGTGTACACGGGTTAATTTGCGAAAGATTATATTTTTAAATTGTGTAGATCACTGTTGCGCATTTATTAAATTATTTTATCTTGTTATATTCTTCATCATTGATGTGAGATATATACTTCAAATTTGTTTGATCTTTTCTTACTAGTTGTTTTACCTGTTTAGTTGAAACTTGGTTTCTTTTATTCTGTGCATTATTTGAAGGTTGATTTTCTTTAAATTAAATATTATTAATATGAAGTATTTGACATTTTTAAACTTGATATTGAAGCAACGCAGTAAAGATTTTAAAATATTATTTTCCTAAATTATTTACTCCTGAATATTTTTATACTCATTGTGAGGGAGCCGTGAGCTCTTTATTGTGGAAGAATATTATTGATGAATTATTTTGACATGAGCTGTGAGCTCTTTATTGTGAAAAACTATTATTGATGATTTATTTTGGCATGAGTCGTGAGCTCTTTATTGTGGCAAACTATTATTGATGATTTATTTTGGCATGAGCCGTGAGCTCTTAATTGTGGAAAAATATTGTTGTTGAATTATTTTGGCAAGTTAAATTATTTGAGCACTTGAGGTGCAAATTGTGATATATTGTGATATTGATACGCATGCGGTGGTATAAGGTCTGGGTGTTGAAACGCATGCGGTGAGATAAGGGCGGCTTGATACGCGTGGCTAGTAGGGGAACTACTAGAAGTCATGCGGTGTGATAAGGGTGGCTAAAACGCGGGATGCTATTTCGGGAAAAATGTTTTCTTTAAATAAATTGTGAAAGCTCCCGCGGTGATATAAGAAAATGAGATATTGTGAATTTATTTATGATTTGGGACTACGAGGCGGTACCTCGGGAGTGCCCTTGTTGATATTGATTTATGGCTGTAGTTGCCTTTGATTATTATTGTGATTTTCATAAAGTTGAAGGAAATTCTGTTTTGATTTCCACGAGATATTATTTGCAATTATTTGGTGTCATTAAATGTGACATACTATTTGATTCATTTTCAATGTCATTTTATTTTACTACATTGATAAACATTTTACCATGCCATTATTATATTCCAGTAGGGCCTCACCTGACCTCGTCACTACTCTACCGAGGTTAGGCTTGGCACTTACTGGGTACCGCTGTGGTGTACTCATACTACGCTTCTGCACATCTTTTTGTGCAGATCCAGGTACATTTTACCAGCCTAGACGTCATTGAGTTACCTGCGCACGGAGACTTCGAGGTATATCTGCCAGCGTCCGCAGACTCCGGAGTCCCCTTCTATCATTTTATGTTGCTTCCTTATATTTTATCTAGACCTTGACATATAGAGACATTGAGAATAAATTATTAGAAGCTTGTGACTTATTTCTACCGGGTTTTGGGAATTGAAATTGTTTGAATTGTAGTTTATTTATTTCAGATATTTATTATTATTCTGCATTGATAGGCTTACCTAGTCTTAGAGACTAGGTGCCATCACGACATCCTACGGAGGGAATTTGGGGTCGTGACAGTAAGAGCTCCAAATATCGCCTAACAATGGAAATGAATGAGCCAAAAAAACTAAGTCTCGTTTAAAAAGAGACCTCACTTCCTCCAGCGATCTCGCACCTAAGGTCGTAGGGCCGCACCTACGCTGTCACTTCTGCGAAAGTACCCAGGCAGGCTGGCTCCACTTCTGCGGAAGTTGGGGCGCACCTACGGATCCTGGGCTGCCCTTCCTTGGCTGCTTCAGCGAGCTCACACATGCGGCTGGCCAAGCGCAGGTGCGATTATGACAACAGCTGCGAGCTTTAGTTGTTCCTCCCAATTCCCAACTTGGTCTGAGCCTCGTCCGATTGGCACTCAGCCCCCCCCCCCCCCAGGTCCCTGCCCGAACATACCAACAAGTTTGGAATCATAAAACAGACTCGTTCGAACTCTCGGAATGCCCGAAACAACATTAAAACTAAGAATCACACCCCAAAACCAATTGAATCAAACTTATGAACTTTAAGTTCTTCAATTTACTCCCACTGAGCTGAAACGTACTTAAACTACTCGGAATGACATCAAATTTTGCGTGCTAGTCTTAAATGACATTCTGAAATTATTCCCGGTATCAAAATTCTATTTGGACCTCGATATCATGAAAACCCGCTCCAAACCAAATTTAAAGAACTTCTAAAACCTTTAAAGAACCAACTTTCACTACTAGGCGCCAAAACGCTCCCGGGTCATCCAAACATACGCCGAAGTGCGAAATCATCATACGAACCTAATGGAACCATCAAATCCCATTTCCGAGGTCGTTTACTCGAAATATTGACCGAAGTCAAACTTTGCCTTTTAAGGCTAACTCAAGGAACCAAGTGTTCCGATATCAACCCGAACCCTACCAAATCTCAAACTAACCATCCCCGAAAGTCATAAAACAGTAAAAGCATATACGGGGAGTCTTATTTTGGGAAACGGGATTCTATGAAGCAAAACGACCATGTTAGATTCTTTACCTCTTAAACGAACGTTCGTCCTCGAACGGGTTTAGAATCATACCTGGAGTACTGAATAAGTGAGGATATCTACTCTGCATGTCCTCCATGGACTCCTATGTCGCCTCCTTAACTGGTTGGCCCCTTCACTGAACCTTTAGCACGGAAATCCTCTTGGATCTCAACTGGCAATCCTGCCTATCAACAATGGCAAATGGCTCCTCTTCATAACCGAGACTCTCATCTAACTGAATCATGCTGAAGTCTAACACATGTGACAAGTCGGCATGATACCTCTAGAGCATAGACATGTGGAAGACCGGATTAACTCCCAATATACTGGGAGGCAAAGAAAGCTCATAAGCAACCTCTCCAACTCGTCGCAATACCTCAAATGGGCTTATAAACATTGGGTTCAACTTTCCCTTCTCCCCAAATCTCATGATCCCCTTCATCGATGAGACTTTTAAGAGAACTTCCTCGCCTACCATAAATGATAAGTCACGCGCCTTCTGGTCCGCATAACTCTCATGTCTGGACTGTTCTATGCGAAGTCATTCCTGAATCAACTTTACCTTTTCCAAGGCATCCTTCACCAAATCAGAACCATATAACTTAGCCTCACTGGGCTCAAACCATCCGATGGGAGAACGAAATCGCCGACCATATAGAGCCTTAAATGGGGCCATCTCGATGCTGGACTGATAATTGTTGTTGTAAGAAAACTCGGTCCAAGGCAAGAACCGATCCCACTGGCCCCCAAAGTCAATCACACATGCATTGAGCATGTCCTCCAAGATCTGAATTATCCACTTTGAATGCCCGCCGGTCTATGGATGAAATGTTGTGCTAAGATCTACACGGGTCCTTAACTCACTCTGTACTACTCTCCATAAATGCGAACTAAACTGAGGACCTCTATCTGATATGATGGAAACAGGCACACTATGCAGCCGAACTATCTCCCGGATAAAAAATCTGGGCCAATCTCTCTGAAGTATACATAGTCATCACAGGAATGAAATGTGCCGACTTGGTGAATCGGTCTACAATGACCCAAACTGCATCAAACTTCAGCAAGGTCTGCAGCAACCCAACTATGAAGTCCATATAATCTGCTCCGACTACCACTCAACGTATTTTCATCTGCTGGAGTAGGCATCCTGGCCTCTAGTGCTTATACTTAACATGCTGGAAATTTAGGCATCTGGCTACATACTCAACTATGTCTTTCTTCATCCACCGCCACCAATAATGTTGCCTTATGCCGCGGTACATCTTCGTAGCACCTAAATGAATGGAATATCGAGAACTATCCGCCTCCTCTAGAATCCTCTAACTTAATCCATCAACATTTGGAACACATAGATGACCCTGGAGTCACAGAACACCATCATCGCCGATAGAATTCTCCTTGGCACTACCCTGCAATACCATCTCTCTGAGAACCGTCAAGTGCAGATCATAAAACTGTCAAGCCTTGATCTGCTCCAATAGTGAAGACTGGGCAATGACGCATGCAAGAACTCGGCTGGGCTCTGAAATATCCCACCTCACAAGTCTATTAGCCAAAGACTGTATGTCCAAGGCTAGTGGTCTCTTGTAACGACCTGGCTTGTCATTTTAAGAATCTATGCCCCATTCAGCTACTTAAGGTCCAAAGAAACTTTGTAATATGTATTATGACTTACATGTGTGGCCGTTTAATTTTCAGAAGATTCAAAATTTAAATTGAAAGAACAATTCTCATTTTTTGAAGCTTAAATGAAAAGAGTTGACCGGAGTTTGCCTTTTGAGCAAATGACTCCGGAATAGAATTTTGATAATTTCAATAGGTCTGTATGATGATTTTGGACTAGGGCATATGTTCGGGTCGAGTATCAGGTGGCCCGGGAGTGTTTCGGCGCCTATTACTGAAGGTTGACATTTTTAAAGTTTAAGAATTTTCTAAGTTTAAGTTGAAGTGGATTTTGATGTTATCGATGTCCGTTTGGGATTTTGAGCTTGGGAATAGCTCCACATAGTGATTCTGGTCTTAGGGGAGCATCCAGATGTGGATTTGGAAATCTCTGTTGCATAGGACTGACTTGAGAAGCTTATATCTCGCAATCTATAAGAAAATGGGAGATGAGCAACAAATGAATGTTATAGCCCTTTGTGTCTAATTTTTAGAAAGGTAAACCATTTGTCGTGTGGAGTTGTCTACAAAATGTTATGGTAGATACACTATAGGATGTCTGGGAAGAGCTTGGAAATGTTGTGTCACAAGGAGACTTTTATTCGAAAGAGATTTATTTGAAAGAAATTTATTTGAAAGAAATTTATTTGAAGGAATTATATTTGAAAGAGATTATTTGAATGAATTATATTTGAAAGATATTTATTTGAAGGGAGTATATCCAAAATATATTTATTGAAAAGTATTATATTCTGAAGATTATTATTTGAGAAGCATATAGGCGAAAGATTTACATTTGAAGGACTTGATTAATTGGGTGTACTTGTATTTATTATTTGTTGAGTAATATTAATGGCGTTCTTGTTTCCCTTCTATGTATATCACTCATTGATTAGTGTTGCCATTATTGTTATTTGTTTTTTTATTATTTTTGTATACTATATTGCACATGTTATTTGACTAGTGAGTATCTTGACTGTACCTCGTCACTACTCCACTGAGGTTAGTCTTGATATTTACTGGGTACCGACTGTGGTGTACTCATACTACACATCTGCACATTTTTGTGCAGAGCTAGGTGTTGGAGATATCGGACTCGGACAGTGTTAAAGTGTGATCACAAGGATTCAAGGTAAAGTTGCTTTGTCGTCGCAGTCCCTTGGAGTCTTTCCATTTTATTGTACTGTTAATTGTTATTCAAACAATATTGAGTATTCAATCCTTGAGATCATTCCATATATTCAATTAGAGTTCATGACTCGGTATTACCAGTCTTGGAAGGTTGTTATATTTGTAATTATTTCCGCTGTTGGTTTATATATATATAAAAATAAAATTGGCTTGAATTGTAATTATAATCGGCTTACTTAGTCTTAGAGACTATGTGCCATCCCGACACCTATGGTGGGATTTTGGGTCGTGACAAGTTGGTATCAGTACCTAGACGTTTGTATGGTATGGAGTCTTGTGTATCGGTACAGAGACGTCTGTACGTATCTTCGAGAGGCGATAGAGCAAGTAGAAAATATTTCACTTCTTTCATTACTTATCGTGCGGTATTTATTCAGCTTGAAGCATATATCTTATGTTCTTTTGCATCCACTCATGTATGAAATTTCAGACTCGGTATCAACTATGCGTCAATAGTTCGTGATACTAAAGAGGGGTTATAAGGGAGCCAGAGTTTCTCAACCATTCCTTCGACGTGTTGTCCCGATCGAGGATGCGAAAGTATTGAGAGATCATTCAGTTGTGCACATGGGGGTGCAGTAGGTTCTGACATCTGGTTGATAAGTATGATCTTAAGAAGGTTTAATTAATTGCCTAATCGTCACAATCGTGGTAGAGTCACGAGGTGGATGTAGATCTAAAGATAGTTGGTGGTATTAGAGACTATGTAGTTTGTATGGGATTTCCAATTAGTGAAAGGTACATACTAGCAGTCAAGGCACTCGAGGAAACAGTTTTGTCTGTCACAAGGATGACATGTGCCCAATAAATGGCTTGATGTGTCTTATGACTGGTGACGTACGAGCGATGAAGGTTAGTATTATGCATCATCGGAGTGTGTCCTATGGCTTCGCACCAAATGAGGGGACTCCACTATCAAGAATCAAATTGCGGGGTCATGTGTTATATCAGTTTTTTAGATGTATATATGTGTTATTGAAAGGTTCTCCAAAACTTGTATATGATTAAGAGATGAGATTTGTATGGGATGGTGTTAGGACTTGCAGTATTCCCACATCCTTAATAATTCTACATATCAGTATTAGCGGGGTCATGGAAAGAATTTCAGAATACTCGTGGTACTCCAGTACGTTCTTTTAATGCACCACCGGCACGGGGTTCCTATAATGGTTATTTTAGTTATCCTGCACAAACTCAATATGAGCAGTCGAACCCGCAGAGGGGTTGTTATCAGTGTGGTGATACTAGGCACATCATGAGAGATTGTCCCATACTTGAGAGAGGCGAATTTCATCAGAATACTCAGGCTACAGGCTTTATTCCAGTTACTAACCCACATGCACAGTCAATTAGGGGTGGAGGACAGGTGGGTAGGGGTGCCCTAGAGGGGGAGGCCCGACCTATTGATATAATTGATATGGTATGGTTGAGGCCGCTACACCAGATTGTGTCGTTACAGGTATAATTTAATTTGTAAAAGAGGATCACTGATTTTATTTGATTCAATTTCAATTATCCGGGGGAGACCTCCTATCATGCTCCATGTATAGTGAGTTAGTGATTTTTTACACCAGATTGTGTCGTTACAGGTATAATTTAATTTGTAATAGAGGAGCACTGATTTTATTTGATTCAATTTCAATAATCGGGGGGAGACCTCCTACCATGCTCCATGTATAGTGAGTTATTGATTTTTTACACCACTCACTTGTTTATCCCTGTTGGGAGATTTGATGATGTTAGCCTGTGTCTATCATTTTTATTTTTGTTCACTATTGAGAGCTATAAGTCTAAAAATGACTTTCTATTACTCACTACAGTGCGTTTTGATGTGATTCAGAATAATTGATTTCAATTTTATGAATTCTATGCCCTATTGGTATGGGGTTTCATTATGTGTTGTGAAAAAAAAATTGTTTACGACATTTATTGAAAAGAAGAAAGAAGGGAAATTGAAAATTTCAGTTGCCACAACGTGCAAAATATTTGTGATTCGGAGTTGAGGACGAGATCCTCGCATTTTTATATGATATGAAATATTTAAACCGGGTTACAAGCCGCGGTGGAAGTTATATAAGGACGAGGTCCTTGTGGTGAAATATTTATGAGTTTAAATTCTCCCTTTGTGAAATTTAATTTGTACTATAGTACTAATAGGGAGTCATGCCTGATAGGCTTATGTGATAACTCTTTTATTTGTTTCTGTGCCATAACTGTGCTGTAATTATTTAGTTTTAGCCCACGAAGTGAGTGCCCAAGTAGCATTAAATGTGACTCGGTAACCCGAGTAAATAGTTATGAGGTCTTCATGCCTCGCGTGTTGCCGTAAGTGTTGTGAAAATTATATATGAGATTTTGGTTAAGATGAGATTAATTGAGGATGTTGAAATTAATTATAAACAACTATTATGACCAGAGATGTGGTTATGGACATACGTATGATGTGTGTTGATGTAAGGAATTTGAAATTGATTGGAGTGTAAGGATTTGGCTTTAAAGCTTATAAGTGTGAATAAAAAAAATAATTTCCACTGAGATGATGTTGTCGGACCCCTGTTAAATTTATGGTGACATAGAATCACCCGTGAGTATGTGTGAAATTATGCACTGAGTAATTTAATGTCATCAGAATAATTCTTGGCATGTTCGAGGACGAACGTATGTTTAAGAGGGGGAGAATGTAATGACCCGACTTGTCATTTTAAGGATCTATGCCCCATTCAACTACTTAAGGTCTCGAGCAACTTCATAATACGTATTATGACTTGCGTGTGCGGTCGTTTGATTTTCGGAAAATTCAGAATTTAAATTGAAAGAAAAATTCTCATTTTTGAAGATTAAATGAAAAAAGTTGACCAGAGTTTGACTTTTGAGCAAATGACTCCAGAATAGAATCTTGATAATTCCAATAGGTATGTATGATGATTTTAGACTTGGGCGTATGTTCGAGTCGAGTATCAGGTGGCCCGAGAGTATTTCGGCGTCTATTACTTAAGGTTGGCATTTTTAAAGTTTAAGAATTTTCTAAGTTTGGGTTGAAGTGGATTTTTATATTATCGATGTCCGTTTGGGATTCTGAGCCTGGTAATAGCTCCGCGTGGTGATTCTGGTCTTAGGGGAGCATCTGGATGTGGATTTTGAAATCTCTGTTGTACGAGGCTAACTTTGGAAGCTTATATCTCGCAATCTATAAAGAATTGGGAGATGAGCAACAAATGAAAGTTATAGCCCTTTGTGTCTAGTTTTCATAAAGGTAAACCATTTGTCATTTGGAGTTGTGTACCAAATGTTGTGGTGGATACACTATAGGTTGTTTGGGAAGAGTTTGGAAATGTTGTGTCACATGGTGACTTTTATTCGAAAGAGATTTATTTGAAAGATATTTATTTGAAAGAAATTTATTTGAAGGAATTATATTTGAAAGAGATTTATTTGAAATAATTATATTTGAAATATATTTATTTGAAGGGAGTATATCCGAAATATATTTATTGAAAAGTATTATATCCTAAAGATTATTATTTGAGAAGCATATTGGCGAAAGCTTTATATTTGAAGGACTTGATTAATTGGGTGTACTTGTTTTTATTATTTATTGAGCAATATTAATGGTATTCTTATTGCCCTGCTATGTATATCACTGGTTGATTAGCATTGCCATTATTTTTATTTGTTTTCCTATTATTTTTGTATACTATATTGCACATGTTATTAGACTAGTGAGTATCTTGACTGTACCTCGTCACTACTCTACTGAGGTTAGTCTTGATACTTACAGGGTACCGACTGTGGTGTAGTCATACTACTCTTCTGCATATTTTTGTGCAGAGCCAGGTGTTGGAGATATCGAACTCGGACATAGTTAAAGTGTGTTCGCAAGGATTCAAGGTAGAGTTGCTTGGTCGTCGTAGTCCCTTGGAGTCTTTCCATTTTATTGTACGGTTAATTATTATTCAAACAGTATTGAGTATTCAATCCTTGAGATCATTCCATGTATTCAGTTTGAGTTCATGACTCAGTATTACCAGTGTTGGGAGGTTGTTATATTTGTAATTATTTCCGTTGTTGGTTTATATATAAAAAATAATAATTGGCTTGAATTGTAATTATAATCGGCTTACTTATTCTTAGAGACTAAGTGTCATCACGACACCTATGGTGGGATTTTGGGTCGTGACATCAATAACGTGTGAAGCGTCACAATACACATTATACATACCCGAACCGGAAGGCAACATTAGGACTGGTGCTATAGTCAAAGCTGTCTTGAGCTTCTGGAAGCTCGCCTCACAATCATCAGACCAATGAAACTTAGTACCCTTCTGGGTCAGTCTAGTCCAAGGTACTGCAATAGACAAGAAGCCCTCCACGAACTTAAGATAATAACCTGCTAACCCCAAGAAGCTCTTGATCTCGGTTGTCGAAGTATGGTGAGGCCAACTCTGAACTGCCTCAATATTTTTGGGATCCACCTTAATACCCTCGCTTGATACAACATGCCCCAAGAATGCCACAGAATCTAACCAAAATATCGCACTTGGGGAACATAACATATAGCTTCTATTCACGCAAGGTCTGAAGCACCACTCTTAAGTGTAGCTCGTGCTCCTCCATGCTACGTGAGTAAATCAAAATGTCATCAATGAAGACTATGACAAATGAATAAATATAAGGGTTGAACACCCTGTTCATTAAGTCTGTAAATGCCTGTTGAGGCGTTAGTACGGAAAGCAGTCGTTGTAACATCCGAGTCCCGAATCTTCAATCGATGGTACCCCGACCTCAAGTCGATCTTAAAGAACACCCTAGCACCTTAAACTGGTCAAGCAAATCATCAATACGCGACAGCGGGTACTTATTCTTGATGGTAACTTTGTTCAACTGGCGGCAATTAATGCACATCTGCATAGTCCCATCTTTCTTCTTCACAAATGGCACTGGACACCCCAAGGTGATATACTTGGCCTGACAAACCCCTTTTCTAGAAACTCTTCAAGCCGCTCCTTCAACTCTTTCGGAGCCATAGACATATAGGTTAGGTACCTGGAGACAAGTCAATACAGAAGTCGATATCACGATTTGGTGGCATGCCTGGAAGATCAGAAGGAAACACATCAGAGAACTCCTAGACTACTGGTACTGAATCAATCACCAGAGAGTCTACAGTAGTATCCCGAACATAGGATAGGTAAGCCAAACAACCCTTCTCGATCAATCGTCGAGCCTTCATAAAAGAGATAACTTGACTAGATGTACTGACAGACGAACCCTTCCACTCCAATCTAGGCAACTTTGGCATCGCTAAGGTAACAGTCTTGGAATTTCAATCAAGGATGGTGTGACATGAGGATAGCCAGTCCATGCCCAGGATAACCTCAAAGTCGGTCATATCAAGCAACAGAAGGTCTGCTCTAGTCTCATATCCACAGAATGTGACCACACAAGACTGATAGACCCGATCCACAATAATAGAATCACCCACAGGAGTGGACACATAAATAGGAGAACCCAAGAACTCACGAGGAATATCCAGAAAGTGAGCAAATAGAGATGACACATACGAATAGGTAGACCTTGGATCAAATAGTACTGAAGCTCCCCTACCGCAGACATAAATAATACATGTGATCACGGCATCTGAGGCCACTGCATTTGGTCTAGCCGGAAAAGCATAGAATCTGGCTGGAGCGCCACCTGACTGGCCCCTGCCTACCTGACCTCCACCTCTGGGATGGCCAGACGGCTGGTGCGGCTACTGGTGTTGAAATCAGTGGCTGCTGACTCTGCTGCACCGCCTTGCCCCATAGTCTGGGGCAATGTCTCTTCATGTGACTAGGATCCCCGCACTCATAACAACCTCTCAGAGTGGTGGACTGTTGCCCTGAAGTCTGACTCTGATGGCCCGAATACCCACCGGGAAAACACTGAAGAGCGGATGGGTTGTATGAACTCTCTAGCATGGTGTTGAAATAGGAACGAGAAGAACCCTGATGACCGGAGTACCCACTGGAAGAACAGTGAATAGCTAGCAGGCGGTAAGAATGCTCCGGCATAGCAATGAAGTAGGGTCACACTGGAACACCCCAAGGCGGTGGTGGTGCTGAATATAGGGGCCTGCTGGGCTGACCCCTCCCAAAATGACCTATTCCCCCAGTTAGGGCACCTCTAAATTATCCAAAAATGAGACCTCTTATCCCGCTGCATCTGCTCTCTACCCCTCTGATGGTAACCCTCAATCCTTTGAGCAATCTCCACTACCAACTGGTAATAAGTCCCCATATCAACTTCCCGAGCCATACTAGCCTGAATACTAGAGTGCAACCCTGCAACAAACCTCCACACTTGATCTGCCTCAGTAAGAAGTATAAGTGCATGGCGAGACAACTCATAGAATCTCGCCTCATAATCAATCACTGATATTTGGCCCTGCTGGAGCTGTTCAAACTGAAGCCGCAACACTTCCCTCTGAGAGGGCAGAATATACCTGTCCAAGAATAGGCGTGTAAACTAGTCCCAAGTCATGGGAGGAGAACCTGCTGGTCTGCCAAGGAGATAAGACTTCCACCACCAATGTGCTCTGCCCTCTAACTAGAAGGTAATGAAATCCACCCCGTGAGACTCCAATATGCTCATGTTGTGCATTCTGTCCCTGCACCTATCAATGAAGTCCTTGGGGGTCCTCATGTTCCTTACCCCCAAAATCAGAGGGTGAAGCCTGGTCCATCTATCCAGTAGCTTCTGCGTCTCGCCGGTCGCATCTGGTCTGGGCTAAGGTACAACTGCTGTAACTGACTGGGCTCCGCCCACGGGTAGTGTGCCCGGTGTATGATATACTCCAGCTACACACCCAGGAGCCTGAGCAGTAGGGGTATGTGCTCCCCCTCCCGCCTGAGATTTGGCTGGGTCTACTGGAAATAAACAAGTCTGGGTCATAGAATCCATGAACCATAACATACGGCCCATGACCCTTCTGAAAGCCCGGTGCTGACAGAGATCGACCGGGGCTGCCTCTACTGTGGGTACCTTACCCTTCTCCTCATCAATGAGATCCTCCACTGGATCGGTTGGTGGTGCAACTGGGCAACTCTGAGACGTCCTCGTCCTCGTCCTCTACCTCGGGTCGGTGCCCTCCCCCGGCTTCTGCCTAGGCCTCTAGCAATAGGGGGTGCAGCTCCTCCCGGGTCCGAAATATCTGCCGCGCACGTTCTCACCATCTGTGAGAGAGTAAGAGAAGAAGCTTAGTACACCATCAACTGCACGATAGGAGATGAATAAATAGTAGTTTCCTAACACCCTATAGCCTCTCGAAGATAAGTACGGACGTCTCTGCACCGATCCGCAAGACTCTATTAGACCTTCCTATAACTTGCGAGACCTACATGAACCTAGTGCTCTGATATCATGTTGTCACGACCCAATTCCATTTTAGGCCGTGATGGGGCCCAACATCATTGCTAGGCAAGACAACATTGAACAATCTAATCACTTTCCCATTTTCATAAGATTTTCCCAAGTAAATAACTTTCCTTAATTTACTAGGTTTAGTAAGAAACAGATTTAAATTAATAAAATGAAAGCAACTAAAAATATTTACGGCCATAGGAATAAAACCAAAATCACAAGTCTACTAGTGTGTGCCAAGATCTGGTGTCACAAGTGTGGGCTACTAGTGGAATATACAAAAGATCTCTCTCTACTGTCTGAAATAGAATAGATAGAAAATGAGTCAAAAGAGAGACTCTAGTTGCTACTGAATGACTCGGAAGGGCAGCTCACTGTGTGGTCTCGGACCAGAAGTCAAGCGCGTGCGTCGGACTGATAACCATATACATCTGCCTCAGATCCTTCACTACAAGTGCAAAAGTGTAGCGTGAGTACATAAACAATATGTACCTAGTAAGTATCTAGTCTAACCTCGAAGAAGTAGTGACGAGGGTTCGACTTCGACACTTACTGTGGGCCAAAGAAATAAAAGTATGAAGTTCTAATTAAACATGATATATAAACTGATAATAGTACTCAGAGAAGGAAAAACAAGTAAACTATCCTTCCATTTCAAGTAAGAACCAAGTCATTTCTCTCGTCTATTCCTTTCACCTTTCAAGTCCGTGGAACAAAATTAAATATAAAGGGGTTCCAATATATTTACGTATGAGTTATGCGGAGGACGTATGGCCCGATCCAATTATACATATAAATATATTGTGTACTACCGAGGGTCGAATGGCCTGAACCATAAAACATCAATTAACCTGCCAAGGTGAATGGCCCGCTCCCATGAGAATAGTGAAAATTTACCCCGCTCACGGAATATACTTGCGAAGTGATTGAGTATAGATTTTCTCAATTCTTTTCAAAATAAGAAATTCAGCTAGGAACCTTTAAAAATGTTGAAATCCTCAACCTCCCCTTTAATCCAAACACTTAGTAAGCATAAACAAGTAATTCGGGGCCTACTTCCCGGTCCAAGAATGTGCTCACACCCTCAATTCGGTGCCGAATCAACCCAAAACTAATCAAATAGTATATAAACTAATCAATACATGCTCAAAAGTTCGTATTCTAACTATTAAAGCGATTACCCAACCCCAATTGAAGAATTCCTAAAATTCACCCGATGGAAATTTTCAAAGAAAATTGTTAAGACAATTGTTTACCCATAACCTCATGAACTCAATATATGATTTTTACTAAATTACATAACAAATTCCATGGTTAAATCTCATTTTTCACCTAAACCCATAATTTTCACTAATTTACATGTTATAATCTACCCATAAACTGTGTATTTAACACACATTGAATAGAAATTACTTACCTCAAAGTGCTAGGTGAAATCCCATGTCTAAGAGCTCCAAAAATTGCCCAACAGTGCTAGGTGAAGCACCCAGGCGGTCTGGCTCCGCTTCTGCAGACGGGGTCTCGCTTCTACGGAAGTTAGGGCGCAACTGCGGATCCTAGGTTTCCCTTCACTGGCCGCTTCTACGAGCTCCCACCTGTGGCTGGCCAAGCGCAAGTGCGATAATGACAGCAGCTGGAAGCTTCAGCTGTTATTCTCAATTTCCAACTTGGTCCGACCCTTGTCCGATTGGCACTTCCCCCCCCCCCCAAAATATACCAACAAGTTTGGAATTAAAACGGACTCGCTCAATCTCTCAGAACGCCCGAAACAACATTAAAATAAGAATAACACCCCAAAACCAATTGAATCAAACTTATGAACTTTAAGTTCATCAATTTACTCTCAATGCACCAAAACATACTTAAACTACTCGAAACGACTCCAAATTTTGCGTGCAAGTCTTAAATGACATTACAGAACTATTCTCTGTCTAGGAATTCCATTTGGACCTCGATATCACCAAAATCAACTCCAAACCAAATTTAAAGAACCAACTTTCACTATTAGGCACCAAGACGCTCCCGGTTCATCCAAAGCCCAATCCGAACATACGCCCAAGTCTGAAATCATCATACGAACCTATTGGAACCGTCAAATCCCGATTCCAAGGACGTTTACTCGAAATGTTGACCGAAGTAAAACTTAGCCTTTTAAGGCCAACTTAAGGAACCAAGTGTTTCAATTTCAACCCGAACCCTTCCAAATCTCAAACTAACCATCCCCGCAAGTCATAAAATAATAAAATCATATACGGGGAGTCTTATTAGGGGAACGGGGTTCTAAGAAGAAAAACGACTGGTCGGGTCATTACAAATTTTAATGTGGACACTACAAGCATAATGTCCACCATAGGGCGCATCAAAGAGACCAAATGGCCCCGACCGTTGCAATCCGACCCTGCCTAGAGAGGTCTTAGAATTATGTGTAAGTACCACGGTACTCACAGTCATCAGACCAAACACTACCAACAGTTTAGAGAAATAGTTGCTCGATTGTTCAACAATGGGCACCTTTGAGAATTCCTAAGCGAGCGAGCCAAGAACCACTTCAGAAATAGGGATGCCAAAAAATAGAGCGAACAAGTGGAGCCTCAACATGTAATCAACATGATCGTTGGAGGAGTCGATGTCCCCCCAAGGGCCGATGATCAAATGCACTAAAGTGTTGATTATGAGGGAAGAATACACCCGGTATTACGTCCCAGAAGGAACTATCTCGTTCAGCGACAAAGACATCGAGGGCATCATACAACCCCACAATGATGCACTCGTAATATCTGTACTTATAAATAAATCTTAAGTTAATCGTCTGTTGATTGATATAGGTAGCTAGGCCAACATCATGAGATTGAGGGTAGTAGAGCAACTGGGGTTACAGGATATTAAATGGGTTCAACATGGCATGATCTAATGGGACATAACGTACAATGCTTTGTTCGGAAGGTAGTGGGTCCATAACATGAGGGCGGTGCCTTCGACCTCATGACAGGCGCTGAAATTTCCCACACCAGGAGGAGTCAAAACGGTCTACGGAGAACAGCCGGTTGCAAAGGAAATGTTCTTTGTCGATGAAGTGCTCCCAGTACCCATGATTTTAAAGGGCACAGAATCGACCAAAATAAAGGTAACTAAATATTAATCAATGACACCAGCCTCAGCCAGGACAGAAGAATAGAATGAGCAAAGACCGGATGATGAGAGCGATTATAGTATCCCGAGAGCTTTCATAGCACTCGATGACACTGACGCCACCAAATCAACGATCGAGGAGTTGATGCAAGTTAAATTGATCGAGCACCTACCGGATCGAAAGGTCTACCTAGGCACGAGGTTAACCCTCGAGCTAAGGAAAAAACTTATTGATTTTCTTAAAGTTATTGCACATCGTTTTGCCTGGTCCTATCTAGACATATCAGGGATCCTACTGGAGGTAACCACTCACAAGTTGGGTTTGGATCCGATGTTTGATCCGGTTAAGTAGAAGAGAAGTCCACAGTCCGAGATCAAACACGCGTTCATCAAGGACGAGGTATCCAAACTTCTAAAAATAGGTTTCGTCCGGGAAGTTAAATACCCGGATTGGTTAGCTAAAGTTATGGTCGTACCTACAAAGGAAATAAACTGCGGATGTGTGTAGATTATAAGGATCTAAACAAGGCATGTATGAACGATTCTGTCACTTTGCCTAACATCGATAGAATGATCGACGCGATGGCCAGACACGAGATAATTAATTTTCTCGAAGCCTACTCCGGGTACAATTAAGCTCGGTTGGACCTAGACGATCAAGAAAAGACTTCTTTCATAACTAAGTTCGGCACCTACTGCTATAACATAACGTCATTTGGATTAAAAAAAATGCTGGTGCCTCATACCAATGCCTAGTAAACCGGATGTTCGAAGAAAAAATATTAAAATCAATGAAAGTTTATATTGATGATATGTTGATCAAGTCTCTGTAAGTAGACCATTTGAAATATTTGCAGGAAACCATTGATGTATTAAGAAAGTACAACATGAAGCTAACCTAGAGAAGTGTGCATTTGGAGTCGGCTCGGGCCAATGTCTTGGATTCATGGTATCTAATCGAGGGATAGATATCAACATTGAAAAAATAAAGGCCATAGAAGACATTACCGTAGTCGATAATGTCAAGTAAGTTCACAGGATGATCGGGAGCATAGCCACATTGGGCCGGTTTATCTCGAGATCATAGGATAAGAGTCATCGATTCTTCTCACTTTGAAGAAAAAGAACATTTTTTCTTGGACTCCGAAATGCCAGCAAGCTTTGGAAGAACTCAAGCAATACCTATCAAGCCCCCTTTATTGTACACTCTGAAGGCAGGCGAACAACTGTACCTCTACTTGGCGGTTTTTGAGGTGGCGGTAAGTAGATTCCTAGTACGGGAAGAAGAAGGTACATTATTTGCTATTTATTACATTAGTAGAACTTTAGGCTATGCCGAAACAAGGTATCCTCTTCTAGAAAAATTAGTGCTCGCCTTGCTAAGTGCTTCTAGGAAATTAAAACCGTACTTTCAATGCCATCACATATGTGTCGTAACCTCTTACCCGCTGAGGAATGTCATGCATAAGCCTGAGCTCCCGGGTCGTTTGGCCAAATAGGCCGTAGAGATTAACTGGTACGATATCGAGCATAGACCTCGAACTGCCATAAAATCTTAAATTTTGGCAGACTTTGTTGCCAAATTTACGCCGGCCTTAATACCTAAGGTTGAAAAGGATTTTTCGCTTATATCGGGGGCTAGCTAGGGGATCTGGACCCTATTCATGGACGGTGCCTCCAACACGAAATGGTCCAGGATCGTAATCCTATTAAAACCACATGCGGGTAACAAAATTAGACAGTCCATTATAACTGTAAATTGACTAACAATGAAGCCGAGTATGAAGCTATGATTGCAGGTCCAGAACTGGCAAAGAGCTTCAGGGACGAAATGATAGAAGCCAAATGTGGCTCTCTCCTCATCGTAAATCAAGTCAACGGAATGGTCGAAGTAAAAGAGGAATGGATGCGGAGGTACTTGGACAAATTGTAAGTGACCCTACACTAATTCATAAAATGGATTGTGCAACACGCACCTCAGGATAAAAATAGTGAGGCCGATCCACTGGCTAACTTGGGACCGTCTCTCAACTCCGATGAATTCGACTCGGGGAGCAGTGGTACTACTGATGAACTCGGCGGTAAAGGAAGGTCACGCCAAAGCAAACTCGACAAGTATGACTTTTGATTGGAGAAACAAATATATAGATTACCTAAAGAGAGGAAAAATCGCCATCGGATCCCAAAGAATCTAAAGCACTCTGCACTAAAGCTGCCAGGTTTAGCTTAGTCAAAGGGAAATTGTTTAGAAGATCCTTCTTCGGTCCACTGTCTAGGTGCTTAGGTCTGGGAGATACCTAATGCTCCATGAGAGTAGTCCATGGGGGCACTTGTGGGAACCACTATGGGGAAGAATCCCTGGTTCGAAAGCTAATCAGAGTCAGTTACTACTAGAATGAAATGGATAAGGATGCGAAAGACTTTGCACGAAAAAGCAATGAGTGTCAAAGACACGCCCCAATGATTCATCAATCGGGAGAGATACTTCACCTGCTCCTATCTCTATGGCCATTTATGAAATGTGGGATGGATATCGTCGGTCCCCTACCATGGGCGCCCGGTAAGGCCCAATATATACTACTCATTACCAATTATTTTTCCAAATAAGTTGATCCTCATGCGTTCAACAAGGTCCGGGATAAAGAACTCATCGACGTCATTTGGGATCACATAATATATCAATTTTGGATACCGTTCGAGACCGTTTGCGACAACAGAAAATAATTCGTCGGCAGTAAGGTAAGTATGTTTTTCGAAGACCACAAAATCAAGAAGATATTATCGATTCCTTACCATCCAAGTGGGAACGGACAAGCATAATCGACAAACAAAACTATACTCCAAAACGTGAAAAAGAGATTGACCGATTCAAAAGGAAAGTGGAAGGAAATCTTGCCCAAAGTCTGGTGGGCATATCGTAAAACTTCAAAGTCGAGTACCGGGGAGACCCAGTTCTATCTAGTCTATGGAGCAGAAGCCTTAATACACGTCGATATAGGGGAACTGAGCCTCATGTTCCAGTATTCTACCGAAATATCAAACGGCGAAGCCATGAATACGAGCCTGAAATTATTGGACGAAAGGCGAGAAGTCATCATGGTCCGATTGGCCACCTAGAAGAAACGAGTAGGGAGGTACTACAACCGAAGAGCGAACCTTTGACATTTTCAAGTCAAAAACTTGGTGTTGAGAAAAATAACACTACACACTAGGAACCCAAACGATGGGAAACTAGGCCCGAATTGGGAAGGATCATATATAGTTGCCGGAATAACCGGGAAATGATCTTATAAACTTGAGTCGGGAAACGGAGTACAACTACCAAACAACTTGAACGTGGAACACTTAAAGTAGTACTACTGCAAAGGTACGAGCTCAATTCCCTTCTTAATTTCGTTATATTACGGACTAACTTATGCAGGTACTCGGCCAAAGGCAAATGTGACTATTAGGTCTGAAAGCACATGTTGTACTCTCTTTCCCTTGAACCAGTTTTCCTGAAGTAGTTTTTTGGCAAGGTTTCTAACGAGGCAATAGTAAAATGTGCTACCATAGTTTTGAAGGCCGGCCTTAAATCGGAGTTGTTGATCATTTGCACCGAACCAACAGTAGTTGAGACCTCACAAGTTCAGCATCAAATACTGGGGGCCATTATCTCTATGTTAAGATCTTTATATTAAAAGCCAAGGCTTGGTAAATAGGATCCATTATAAGGGTCAAAACGAACCGTACCCATATAGCCCACTCTAGCCATGGCACAAGGCTTATGTGCCTCCGATTATGTACTTGTCATGGCCCAAAATCCCACCACATGCGTCGTGATGGCACTTAGCCTCTAAGATTAGGTAAGCCGATTATAATAACAATTTAAGTAAAAAAAATATTTCAATACAAGATAATCGAAACCAACAGCAAAAATAATTATAACAACCTCCCAAGACTGGTAATACTGAGTCCCGAACTCTAACTTAATACATGGAATTATCTCGAGGGTCGAATATACAATACTGTTCGATTAAGAAATTAACAGTACAATAAAATGGAAAGACCCCAAGGGACTGCGACGACCAAGCAGTCCTACCTTGAATCGTTACGATCATACTCTAATCTCTGTACGAATCCGATATCTCCAATACCTGGCTCTGCATAAAATGTGCAAAAGTGTAGTATGAGTACACCACGGTCGGTACCTAGTAAATATCAAGACTAACATCGGTGGAGTAGTGACGAGGTACAGTCAAGATACTCACTAGTCTAATAACATGTGCAATATAGTATACAAAAATAATAGAAAACAAACAGCAGTGATAGCAACCATAATCAACTAGTGATATAAACAGCAAGGCAACAAGAACACCATAAATATTGCTCAAGCGAATAATAAACGCATGTACATCCAATTAATCAAATCCTTCAAAATATACATCTTTTATCTATATGTTTTTCAAATAATAATATTTAGAATGTAATCTGTACAATTAAATGTATCCCGAATATACTTCCTTCAAATAAATACCTTACGAATATAATTCTTTCAAATAAATATCTTCAAATATAATTCTTTCAAGTAAATATATTTTGAATATAATTCTTTTGAGAAAATAGCTTACGAATATAATTCGTTCAAGTAAAAGTCACCATGTGACACCGCTTTTAACTTTCCTGGTGTTAGAGATATATTCAACATATCACATCAAATGGCACGGTAATACCTTCGTGCACTTGTCTCATTCTTACCTGATGATGTGATATGTTGAATACCGATATATATATGTAGATCAAATCAATTGGCACGACAACACCCTTCGTGCATTTATCTCTTTCTCACAGAGCATACATATAACAGTACCAACTAGGTGGAAAAATGCCAATAATAGTAAAAAAAAAATAAAGTGGGAGGCACACAGAAAGCCACAACGACTACATGTCACATAGAAAACATAGGTGCACAATAACATCTTAAGATAAATGTAACGACACGTCCGGTATTTTTGAGTATTACAACCCTATTTCCCCATTTAGTGCTCAATATGTGATTTATAGTTGTTGTGTGACTTGCCGGGGTAATTAGTTTGGGTCCGGTGAGGTTTTGGAATGAATTGGAATACTTAGTTCCAAGGTTGAAACCTTAAGTTCAAATAGTGATCGGATGTTGACTTATATGTAAATGACCCCGGAATGGAGTTTTGATGATTCCAACAGCTCCGTATGGTGATTTTGGACTTAGGAGCCTGTCCGAAAATTTTTTTGAAATCCGTAATGAAATTTGGCTTGAAATGGCGAAAGTTAAATTTTTGTGGTCAATCGGAATTGATTTGATAGGTTTCAGTATCGAATGTAGAAGATGGAATTTATTAAGTTCCTTAAGCTTGAATTGGTGTATGTTTAGTGATTTTAGCATTGTTTTATATGATTTGAGATTTCAACTAAGTTCGTATGATATTGTAGAACTTGTTGGTGTATTTGGTTAAGGTCATGAGGGCCTCGGGTGAGTTTCGTATGGTTAACAGATCAAGAATTGAAGTTGGGAGACTACTGAAGTTGAGTTTATTGGTTTTTGGTTGATCTGCTTTTTCCTTCATCTGTCAAAAATCGAGATAAAAAATCGAGGTGAAAAAAAATCGAGGTCAAAATCGAGGTTAGGAAATCGAGGTCAAAAATCGAAGTCAGGAAATCGAGGTCATGAAATCGAAGGCAGGAAATCGAGGGCAGGAAATCAAGGTCAGGAAATCGAAGTCTGGAAATCGAGGTCAGAAAATTGAGGGTAGGAAATCGAGGTCAAAAAATCGAGGGTAGGAAATCAAGGGTAGGAAATCGAGGGTAGCGCCTGGACAGAGACTTTAAGTTATAAAACGGGGGCTTCGTCCCATTTTTCATTTTTGACAAATTGGAGCTTTGGGAGAAGCGATTTTTGAGAGATTTTCAAGGGAAAATATTGGGGTAAGTGATTCTAACTCGAATTAGGTCAATATACATGAAAATATCATTATTTTCATCATTTAATTAGTGTTTTGAGATGGAAATTTGGGGATACTTTTAGCAATCTCATAAAATGAATTTTTGGGATTTCGGTGTCGATTCGGAGTCGGATTTGAGTGAAACTAGTATGGTTGGACTCGTAATTAAATGGGTTATCGGATTTTGTAAGTTTTGTCAGATTCTGAGATATGGGCCCCATAGGCGATTTTTGGGTTATATTTCGGATTTTGTTAGAAAATTTATATTTTCATATGGAATTCATTCCAATAAATTGTATTCATTGAATAGAATTAATTATGACTAGATTCGAGCCGATCGGAGTCGAAAAATCGAGGAAAAGGCATACTACTTGACTGATTGAGCATGGTTTGAGGTAAGTGACTTGCCTAACCTTGTGTGGGAGAAATTTCCCTTATGATTGGTATTGATATGAAAATGTTGATGTCAGGAAATCAAAGTCTGGAAATAGAGGTCACGAAATCGAGGTCAGTAAATTGAGGGTAGGAAATCGAGGTCAGGAAAGCGAGGGCATGAAATCGAAGGCAGGAAATCGAGGGCAGGAAATCGAGGTCAGGAAATCGAAGTCTGGAAATCGAGGTCAGAAAATTGAGGGTAGGAAATCGAGGTCAAAAAATTGAGGGTAGGAAATCAAGGGTAGGAAATCGAGGGCAGCGCCTGGACAGAGACTTTAAGTTATAAAATGGGGGCTTCGTCCCATTTTTCATTTTTGACAAATTGGAGCTTTGGGAGAAGCGATTTTTGAGAGATTTTCAAGGGAAAATATTGGGGTAAGTGATTCTAACTCGAATTAGGTCAATATACATGAAAATATCATTGTTTTCATCATTTAATTAGTGTTTTGAGATGGAAATTTGGGGATACTTTTAGCAATCTCATAAAATGAATTTTTGGGATTTCGGTGTCGATTCAGAGTCGGATTTGAGTGAAACTAGTATGGTTGGACTCGTAATTAAATGGGTTATCGGATTTTGTAAGTTTTGTCAGATATTGAGATATGGGCCCTATAGGCGATTTTTGGGTTATATTTCGGATTTTGTTAGAAAATTTGTATTTTCATATGGAATTCATTCCAATAAATTGTATTCATTGAATAGAATTAATTATGACTAGATTCGAGCCGATCGGAGTCGAAAAATCGAGGAAAAGGCATACTACTTGACTGATTGAGCATGGTTTGAGGTAAGTGACTTGCCTAACCTTGTGTGGGAGAAATTCCCCTTATGATTGGTATTGATATGAAAATGTTGATGTCAGGAAATCAAAGTCTGGAAATAGAGGTCACGAAATCGAGGTCAGTAAATTGAGGGTAGGAAATCGAGGTCAGGAAAGCGAGGGCAGGAAATCAAGGTCAAGAAATTGAGGTCAGAAAATCGAGGTCGGGAAATCGAGGTCAGAAAATCGAGGGTAGGAAATCTGGGCAGCGCCTGGATAGAGACTTTAAGTTATAAAACGGGGGCTTTGTCCCATTTTTTATTTTTGACAAATTGGAGATTTGGGAGAAGAGATTTTTGAGAGATTTTCAAGGAAAAACATTGGGGTAAGTAATTCTAACTCGTATTTGGTCAATATACACGAAAATATCATTATTTTCATCATTTAATTAGTGTTTTGAGATGAAAATTTGGAGAAACTTTTAACAATCTCATAAAACAAATTTTTGAGATTTTGGTGTCGATTCGGAGTCGGATTTGAGTGAAACTAGTATGGTTGGACTCGTAATTGAATGGGTTCTCAGACTTTGTAAGTTTTACCGGATTCCTAAACGTGGGCCCCACATGCGATTTTTGGGTTATATTTTTGTTAGAAAATTTGTATTTTTATCTGAAATTCATTCCTATAATTTGTATTGATTAAATCGAATTAATTATGACTATATTCGAGCCGATCGGAGTCGAAAAATCGAGGAAAAGGCATACTACTTGACTTATTGAGTGTGGTTTGAGGTAAGTGACTTGCCTAACCTTGTGTGGGGGAAATTCCTCTTAGGATTGGTATTGATATGAAAATGATGATGTGTTGAAAGTCGTGTACACAAAGTGACGAGTGTGTACACGGGCTAAATATGGAAGATTATGTCTTTAAATTTTGTAGAGCACTGTTGCATATTAATTACATTATTTTATTCTGTTATATTCATTATCATTAATATATTTTCGTATTTTAAATTTGTCGGACATGTTCCTGCTAAGTGTTTTATCTGTTTAGTTGAAACTCTGTTTCTTTTGTTTTGTGCATTACTTGAAGGATGGATTTCTTAATTTAAATATTACAATAAAAAATGAAGTATTTTACATTTACAAATTTGATATTTAGACAAGGTGTTAAATTTGTGAAATATTATTTTGATGAATATTTTGTGAGATTTTTGTACTCATTGTGATGGAGTCATGAGTTCTTTATTATGGAAAATATTGTTGTTGATTTATTTTGGCAAGTCGAAATATTTGGGCACTTGAGGTGCAAATTGTGATATATTGTGATATTGATACGCATGCGGTGGTATAAGGTCTGGGTGTTGAAACGCATGTGGTGAGATAAGGGTGACTTGATACGCGTGGCTAGTAGGGGAACTACTAGAAGTCATGCGGTATGATAAGGATGGCTAAAACGCGGGATGCTATTTCGGAAAAAATATTTTCTTTAAAATTAAATGTGAAGGCTCCTGCGGTAATATAAGAAAATGAGATATTGTGAATTTATTTATGATTTGGGACTACGAGGTGGTACCTCGGGAGTGTCCTTGTTGATATTTTCTTTATGGCTGCATTGTCTTTGGTTATTTTTTGTGTTTTTCTTAAAGTTGTAAATTTCTGTTTTCCTTCCGTGAGGTGTTAATTGCCCTTATTTTATGTAGTTAAATTGTGACATACTACTTACTTGATTTATCCCCATTGTCATTATTGTTATTATATTTTTAAACTTTTCTCCTTGTCTTGTATTATTCTAGTAGGACCTGACCATACCTCGTCACTACTCTCCCGAGGTTAGGCTTGACACTTACTGGGTACCGTTGTGGTGTACTCATAATACGCTTCTGCACATCATTTTGTGCAGATCCATGTAAATCTTATCAGACCAGGCATCTGTGAATTAGTCGTACGAGGAGACTTAGAGGTATATCTGCCAGCGTCCGCAGACTCCGGAGTCCCCTTCTATCCTTATTATGTTTCTTCCTTATTTTCTTTAGACTCTGATATATAGAGATATTAAGGATAAATCCTTAGAAGATTGTGACTTATTTCTACTGGATTTTGGGAGTTGTAATTATGTAAATTTGTAGATTTATTTATTTCATATTTCTATTGTTATTCTGCACTGATAGGCTTACCTTGTCTTAGAGACTAGGTGCCACCACGACATCCTACGGAGAGAATTTGGGGTCGTGACAAGTTGGTATCAGAGCCATAGGTTCATAGGTGTTATGAGTCACAAGCAGGTTTAGTAGAGTCTCGCGGATCAGTACGGAGACGTCTGTACTTATATTTGGGAGGCTATGCAACTGTTAGGAAAATATTCACTTCTTTGATTCCTTATCGTGCGCATTTGTTGACTTCAAAAGTTTAAACCATTGTCTTTCTAGTTTCTCACAGATTGTGAGGACACGTACAACTGGATCCGATGATCAGGCACCTGCGCCCCCTTGTTGGAATCGCAAGAGGCCGGGGTCGGGGCAGAGGCCGTGCCAGATGCCGAGGAAGACCACGTCGTGCAGCCAGGGCACCTGTACAAGCTGCTGCAGAGGAGCCACCAGTAGCTCCAGTTAGAGAGCAGGCACATGAGACGCGTGTTACTACCCCTGCACTTCAGGAGACTCTTGCCCAGGTTTTGAGCATGTTTGGCACTCTAGCTCAGGCAGGGCTATTTCCACTTGCTCCTGCCATATCTCAGGCCGGGGAGGAGCACAGACTCTCGCCACCCGTACCCTAGAACCACAAGCCCAAGTTGACCATGCCCTACAGGTTATACCAGTGCAACCAGTTATTCCAGTTCAGCCCGAGGTTAGGACAGTAGTTTCAGAGAGGTAAACAGCTCAGGCTCGAGAGGTACAAGAAGTACCACCCTCCTACATTAAGCGGTTTAGCTTCAGAGGATGCTTAGGGTTTTCTTGAGAAATGTCACTGTATCCTCTATACTATGGGTATTGTGGATTCCAGTAGGGTTTCTTTTACGGCATTCCATCTTAGAGGAGCGGCCTACCAGTGGTGGCGGGCATACGAGTTAGATAGTCCAGTTGAGGTAGCTTCAATCACTTGGACTCAATTTTCAGATATTTTATTGAGGGAATATGTTCCTCAAAGTCTTTGAGATGCATGGCGTGCAGAGTTTGAGCAGCTGCGCCAGGGTTCTATGACTATTTCGGAATATGCAGTCTGATTTAGTAATTTGGCTAGGCATGCACTAGCCTTAGTTGCTACTATTCGAGAGTGGGTTCCTTGATTTATTGAGGGGCTCCACCCTAGTATCAGATTCAGTATGGCCCGAGAACTGGAGACGGACATCACACACCAACAGGTGGTGTCAATTTCTAGGATATTGGAGGGTTTACGGACTTGGGAGAGAGAAGAGAGGGAAGCTAAGAGACCTCTAGATTTCGGCACATATAACAATTCTCGTGCCCCAACTGCAGCCCTTCATGGTAGAGGCTGTGAGAGCCATCCTATTCATTCAGCACTTCTAGCTTCCAACGGTATTCAGGCTACTCTAGAACCCATGTTCCATATTATGCACCGCCAGTGTCTATTGTACCTCCTATACGGGGTGCTTTCAGTGGGCAGTCCAGTCGATCAGGCCCGAGCCAGTCCCAGCAGCCACATCCTTCGAGGGCTTATTTTGAGTGTGGAGATACTCGCCATATCATGAGGGATTGCCCCAGAATTAGGAGGGGTGCACCTCCACATATTTCTCAGTCCCTACATATTCCACAGGGCCCTCAGGCTTCTTAGGCCATGATTACTGCACCAGTTGCCACCCCACCTGCACAACCAGCTAGATATGGAGGTCGGACAGGTAGAGGTCGCCCTAGAGGGGGAGGCCATGCCAGATATTATGCCATTCCTGCTAGGACAGAGGCCGTTGCATCTGATTCTGTTATCACAGGTATTATTTTGGTCTGTCATAGAGATGCATCAGTCTTGTTTGATCCAGGTTCCACTTATTCTTATGTGTCATCTTATTTTACCTCGTATTTGGGCATATCCCATGATTCTTTGAGTTCTTCTATTTATGTATCTACACCCGTGGGTGAATCTATTATTGTGGACCGCGTGTATCGGTCGTGCTTAATTGTTATTAGTGATTTTTAGATCAGAGCTGACTTATTATTGCTCAGTATGGTGGATTTCGATATTATTTTGGGCATGGACTGTTTGTCGCCCTATCACGTTATCCTTGATTGTTAAGCCAAGACAGTGACGTTGACTATGTCAGGTCTACCACGGCTAGAGTGGAGAGGTACCTTGGATCATGTTCCTAGTAGAGTTGTTTTATTTCTTAAAGCTCAACGAATGGTTGAGAAAGGGTGTGATGCGTATCTAGCCTATGTGAGAGATGTTAGTGTTGATACTCCTACGGTGGATTCAGTTCCTGTAGTAAGGTATTTTCTTAATGTATTTCGAGCGGATCTTCTGGATATGCCACCCGACAGGGACATTGACTTTGGCATTGATTTGTTACCGGGCACTCAGCCCATTTCTATTCCACCTAATCGTATGGCCCTAGAAGAATTGAAAGAATTAAATGATCAGTTACATGAACTGCTTGATAAGGGTTTTGTTCGGCCTAGTGAATCATCTTGGGGTGCTCCTGTCTTATTTGTGAAGAAGAAGGATGGTTCTATGCGGATATGTATTGATTACCGCCAACTAAACAAGGTTACAGTGAAGAATAGGTATCCATTGCCACGTATTGATGACCTATTTGATCAGCTTCAGGGTGCTAGAGTGTTCCCTAAGATCGACTTGTGTTCAAGCTATCATCAGTTGAAAATTTGGGAACCAGGTATCCCGAAGACTACTTCCAGGACGCGGCACGATCATTACGAGTTCCTTGTGATGTCTTTTGGGCTGACCAATACCCCGGCAACATTTATGCGGATCGGAAGGTTCGCGATGTTACATTCATGGTTGGTGAGCGGGTCTTGCTCTGAGTTTCGCCTATGAAGGGTGTGATGAGGTTCGGGAAGAAGGGCAAGTTGAGCCCTAGGTATATTGGGTCTTTTGAGATTCGTGAGAGAGTTGGAGAGGTGGCTTACAGACTTGCACTACCGCCTAGACTCTCTGCAGTTCATCCAGTGTTCCATGTTTCCATGTTCTGGAAGTATCACGGCGATCCATCTCATATGTTAGACTTCAGCTCAGTCCAGTTGGACAAGGATATATCTTATGTCGAGGAACCAGTGGCCATTTTGGACAGACAGGTTAGAGAGCTAAGATCAAAGGACAAAGCTTCAGCGAAGGTGCTGTGGAGAGGCCATCCAGGTGGAGAAGCTACTTGGGAGACTGAGCGGGAGATGCAGAGCAAATATCCACACCTATTTGAGACTCCAGGTATAATTATAAACTTGTTCGAGGACAAACATTTGTTTAAGAGGGGGAAAATATAACGACCCATCCGGTCGTTTTGAGTATTACAACCCCATTTCCCCATTTACCGCTCAATTTGTTCTTTACAGTTGTTGTGTGACATGCCGGGGTAATTGGTTCGGGTCCGGTGAGTTTTTAGAATGAATTGGAACACTTAGTTCCAAGGTTTAAAACTTAAGTTCAAATAGTGACTGGATATTGACTTATATGTAAACGACCTCAGAATGGAGTTTTGATGATTCCAATAGCTCCGTATGGTGATTTGGAACTTAGGAGCGTGTCCGAAAATCTTTTTGAAATCCGTAGTAAAATTTGGCTTGAAATGGCGAAAGTTAAATTTTTGGGAAGTTTGACCGGGGAGTTGACTTTTTGATATCGGGGTCGGAATCCAGTTCTGAAAATCTTCATAGATTTGTTATGTCATTTATGACTTGTGTGTAAAATTTGAGGTAAATCGAAATTGATTTGATAGGTTTCGGTATCGAATATAGATGTTGGAAATTCTTAAGCTCCTTAAGCTTGAATTGGGGTATGATTCATGGTTTTAGCGTTGTTTTATGTAATTTGAGGTTTCAACTAAGTTTGTATTATGTTTTAAGACTTGTTGGTGTATTTGATTGAGGTCCTGAGGGCCTCGTGTAAGTTTCGGATGTTTAACGGGTCAAGAATTGAAGTTGGGAGACTACTGAAGTTGAGTTTGCTGGTTTTTGGTTGATTTGATTTTTCCCTCATATGTCAAAAATCGAGGTAAAAAAAAATCGAGGTCAAAAAATATTGAGGTCAAAATCGAGGTTCAAAATCGATCAAAATCGAGGTTAGGAAATCAAGGTCAAAAATCGAAGTCAGGAAATCAAAGTCTGGAAATCGATGTCACGAAATCGAGGTCAGGAAATCGAGGGTAGGAAATCGAGGTCAGGAAAGAGAGGGCAGGAAATCGAGGTCAACAAATCGAGGTCAGGAAATCGAGGTCAACAAATCGAGGTCAGGAAATCGAGGTCAGAAAATCGAGGGTAGTAAATCGAGGGCAGCGCCTCGACATAGACTTTAAGTTATAAAACGGGGGCTTCGTCCCATTTTTTATTTTTGACAAATTGGACCTTTTGGAGAAGCGCTTTTTGAGAGATTTTCAAGGAAAAACAATGGGGTAAGTGATTCTAACTCGTATTTGGTCAATATACACAAAAATATCATTATTTTCATCATTTAATTAATGTTTTGAGTGGAAATTTGGGGAAACTTTTAGCAATCTCATAAAATGAGTTTTTGCGATTTCGGTGTCGATTCGGAGTCGGATTTGAGTGAAACTACTATGGTTGGACTCGTAATTAAATGGGTTTTTGGATTTTGTAAGTTTCACCGAATTCCTAGAGGTGGGCCCCACATGCAATTTTTGGGTTTTATTTCGGATTTTGTTAGAAAATTTGTATTTTTATATGGAATTCATTCCGATAATTTGTATTGATTGAATCAAATTAATTATGACTAGATTCGAACTGATCAAAGTCTAAAAATTAAGGAAAAGGCATACTACTTGACTGATTGAGCATGGTTTGAGGTAAGTGACTTGTCTAACCTTGTGTGGTGGAAATTCCCCTTAGGATTGGTATTTATATGAAAATGTTGATGTGTTGAAAGTCGTGTACACGAGGTGATGAGTATGTACACAGGCTAAATATAGAAGATTATGTATTTAAATTGTGTAGAGCAATGTTGCATATTAATTAAATTAATTTATTCTGTTATATTCATTATCATTAATATATTTTCGTATTTTAAATTTGCCGGAGCTGTTCCTGCTAAGTGTTTTACCTGTTTAGTTGAAACTCTGTTTCTTTTGTTCTGTGCATTACTTGAAGGATGGATTTCTTAATTTAAATATTATAAAAAAATAAAGTATTTTACATTTAAAAATTTGATATTTAGACAAGGTGTTAAATTTGTAAAATATTATTTTGTTGAATAATTTGTGAGATTTCCGTACTCATTGTGATGGAGCCGTGAGCTCTTTATTACGGAAAATATTGTTGTTGATTTATTTTGGCATGAGCCGTGAGCTCTTTCTTGTGGAAAATATTGTTGTTGATTTATTTTGGCAAGTTGAAATATTTGGGCACTTGAGGTGCAAATTGTGATATATTGTAATATTAATACGCATGCGGTGGCATAAGGTCTGGGTGTTGAAACGCATACGGTGAGATAAGGTTGGCTTGATATGCGTGGCTAGTAGAGGAACTACTAGAAGTCATGCAGTGTGATAAGGGTGGCTAAAACACGGGATGCTATTTCGGAAAAAATATTTTCTTTAAAATTAAATGTGAAGGATCCCGTGGTGATATAAAGAAATGAGATATTGTGAATTTATTTATGATTTGGGACTACGAGGCGGTACCTTAGAAGTGCCCTTGTTGATATTTTCTTTATGGCTGCATTGTCTTTGGTTATTTTTGGTGTTTTCCTTAAAGTTGTAAATATATGTTTTCCTTCCGCGAGGTATTAATTACCCTTATTTTGTGTAGTTAAATTGTGATATACTACTTACTTGATTTATCCCCATTGTCATTATTGTTATTATATTGTTAAACTTTTCTCCTTGTCTTGTATTCTCCAATAGGGCATGACGTGACCTCGTCACTACTCTACCGAGGTTAGGCTTGGCACTTACTGGGTACCACTGTGGTGTATTCATACTACGCTTCTGCACATCTTTTTGTGCAGATCCAGATACATGTTATCAGACCAAGCATCTGTGAATTAGCCGTACGAGTAGACTTCGAGGTATATCTGCCTGCGTCCGCAAACTCCGGAGTCTCCTTCTATCCTTATTATGTTTCTTCCTTATTTTCTTTAGACTCTGATATATAGAGATATTAAGGATAAATCCTTAGAAGATTGTGACTTATTTCTACCGGGTTTTGGGAGTTGTAATTATGTAAATTTGTAGATTTATTTATTTCAGATTTCTATTGTTATTACTCATTGATAGGCTTACCTAGTCTTAGAGACTATGTGCTATCACGACATCCTATGAAGGGAATTCGGGGTAGTGACAATAAAGGCATGAATGCATACATAACGAAAAGATATCATAATATAATGTATGTCTCTTATCCTCGCCTGCATGGAAACACCCTTCGTGCCATGAACATATGATAATATAAAAATAATACCACGGCATCACCCTTCGTGCTTTTATTCACATCCTAACATGCTAATATAATTGAAATGGAACGACATCACCCTTCGTGCTTTACACTCTCAAATGGCACGACATCACCCTTCGTGCTTTACACTCTCAAATGGCACGGCGTCACCCTTCGTGCTTTACACTTTCAAATGCACTCTCAAATGGCACGGCATCACCCTTCGTGCTTTACACTTTCAAATGCCATGGCATCACCCTTCGTGCTTTACACTCTTCCTTACCAAGCACATGTATATCATTAACAAGCAAGGTAGGAAGCATAAATAACATAAGGGAAAGTATTTAAAAGACAACACAATACAACAATTCATATCACAATTTGCCCACCGGCCATAACCAACTCCAAAGATAAAACAAAAAATCAATTAATTTCAAAGCAAATAGTCCAAGCTCCACACAACGTATATAAAACCTCAAAACAACAACGGAGATAGAAAAGTAACTCAGCATAGGACAACACCTTCTTTAAACCAAATTTTTGATAAATATATTAACGCCTCTTTTTAAGCTTATTTAATTAATTATTTGTAGATCGAAAATCCATAATGAAAATAATTCCAAGAAATATCGAATCAACAAATACACGAAATTCACATAAAATCTAAGTGGCAATCACTCCAAATTATCATATAAAATACAAACTCGACAAACAAGGAACGAGGCATGACAATTTACTATGTTCCAGTAATTTTCCAATTTAATACATAAGGGTGTCTACGAATTTAAACCGATATAATTTGCACATATAAACCAAGTACGTACTCGTCACCTCACGTACATGGTTTACAATCACACAATTTTCACATAAGACTCAATGCCTAAGGGAGATTTTTCCCACTCAAGGTTAGACAAGATACTTACCTTTTTGTAGTTATGCCGATATTCCAAAATAGCCTTCTTGCTTGAATTGACCTCCGGACAACTCAAATCTATCCAAATTGATTGTATAACTTCATTAAAATTTATCAAAAATAATTTCGGATAATAAAACGTCGACTGAAAATTTCACATTAAAAAGTCAACCAAAGTCAACGTGGGGCTCACCTCTCGGAACCCTATAGAATTTTCACGAAATCTGAAGACCTATTCCAATACGGGTTCAACCATACCAATTTTATCAACTTCCGATAACGAATCGACCTCCAAATCTAAAATTTTCGTTTTTGAAAGATTTTACAAAAATTTCAATATCTTCCATCAAAACTCGAATTAAACGATGAATATAACCATAGATTCATGAAATATAATCACACGGGAGTCAAGAACACTTTCAAACCGAGCTCCCCAACTCTTATTTTTGTCCAAAATGGAAAAAACACCGATTATAGAGCCTTAGTTGTTTCGAGCTACACAAGGAGCATGGGGCGCTGCCTGTGGTACAGTTTCCAGAACTCCAATAATTCCCAGTGCCATAGCTAGTGCCCTAAGCTACCCTGGGGGCTGGCGGCAACCGAAAATCTTTCCTGATACGGAAATGGGCATAACTCTCTCGTATGATATCCGAATTTGATGATTGTTTTTTCTATGGCTCCGAAATTTCAATATGGATCTAATGCTTCAATAAAAATTGAATTTAGAGCTCATTATATTAATGTTATAACATTTATTCTTGAAGAAATATGTCGAAACATCATAGAAAAATTCAAATTAAATTTCGTTAACCATCCGAAATCCACCTGACGCCCTCGGAAGCTCAACCAAATATACCAACAAGTCCTAAAACATCATACGAACTTAGTATATGCCTCAAATCACACCAAACAACACTAAAAATACGAATCACACCCGAAATTCAAGCTTAAATGAAACTATCGAATTCCAACTTCTACATTCGATGCTGAAACCTATCAAATCAAGTCCAATTGACTTCAAATTTTTGCACACAAGTCATAAATGACATAATGGACCTGTTCCAATTTCCAGAATCGAATTTCGACCCCGATATAAATAATGTCAATTCCCGATCAAACTTTCTAAAATTCTTCCATTTTCCAACTTTCGGCAAAAATGCGTCAAATTGCCCTACGGACTTCCAAATCCAAATCTGTACATACGACCTAAGTCCAAAATTACTATACAAAGCCATTGACATCATCAAAATCACATTGCAAAGTCATTTGCTCAAAAGTCAAATTTCGGTCAACTCTTTTCACTTAAACTTCAAAAAAATGAGAATTGTTCTTTCAACTTAATCCTGTATCATCCGAAAACCAAACTCGACCATACACACAAGTCATTATGCACATTACGAAGTTGATCGAAACCTTAAGTTGCTGAACGAGGCGTTAATTCTTAAAACGACAAGTCGGGTCGTTACAGTACTATACATATAAAACTATGAAATAAATCTTTTCTTTCTTTATACTTTATTACAACGCATTTCACCTCGTTGATGCTTCACAACGGATCCTAAATCATAAAGCCCATGGGCTGCCCCTACTCGGAGACTATCATCCGATAAAAAATCGGATGGCCCGGGATATTAAATCCTGGAGGTACCGAGCCTATTAGGCAGGGCCCGAACATGAATGGCTACGGCCACCCTAAAACATCTCGGAGACTTCCGATGTCCGTAGTTAGAAAGTGAGGCCTTACGTATAATTAAAACTTATTAAAGGGTTACCCTCGGTAAAACATCATTGCATATGACTGAAACACTTAAGTGTCTTAAAGGCCTTCAAATACATCACAAAAGTTCGAAGCCGCGAGCAATCTAGAGTTACCATTGAATCTGGGGCCCATTCGGGCTTCCGGAGAATGGATGCTCCAGATTACGTTTGATTATATGTTAAGGCATTGTGGATGATTCATAAATAAAAAACTGAAACTAGACGCTGGAAAGTAAAAACACTGTGTTTCCAAAGGGAAATTTTTGTGTATATCTCAAAAAATATTTACAAATGCACGATAATACGCCCTCAAAATAAACAAGAAAGAAAATTTACAAAAAGGGAACAAAAAAGAGCTAAGGCATCTCCGCCTGATCTTTATCGGGGATTGACTCGGCACCAGAACCTTCAAAACCTTCTGATCTTTTAGGACATTCAGGCTCATAATGTTCTTTTGCCTCAACCTCAAGCCTCTTGGCTTGTTCACTCTCAGCCGACAAGTAGAATCCCCGGGCATGAACCTCTTCGAGGGTCTCCTTCCGAGACAACTGATTTACATATTCGGTCTTTGTCCTTAAACGGGCCTCGACTATCTCCACATTGACTTTATACTAGGCCAGCATTTCTTCAACGTCGAAGAAAACAATCGAGGTTGCCTCTAACTTGGACTTCGGCGTAGTGTTTTCCCAATCGAGGTCGTCCCGTTCAGAGACGGTTGAACCCAGTTGTGCCCGAAGTTCATCGTTTAACCGAGACAACTTGTCAGCCTTGTCCTTTTCCATACGAAGTTGTTCCTTGACCGATACTAACTCCTCTTTTATAGCCACCTTTTCCGAAGCCAGCAGGACCATCCTGCCCCTCAGTGCCTCTGCTGTAGTCTTGACCTCATCCATCTCGGCCCGAAGCTGGTCAATCAAGTCTATCTTCTCTTGGACCTGCGAGGTTGCGTCATTATTCATCACATGTATCCTCTCATTTTTAACCTCAAAGATCTTTACCTTCTCGACCAGATCGACATGTTCCCACGAGCGATAAAAGAGTACCTTCTCCTTCTGTCTCCCGAGCTAGAGGGGGATCGGCCTCTCTGCCACCTTCTCTGGTTGCCGCCTGTTCTTCTTTGTCAATGGTGGACCTATGAGCAATAAATTCCAGATCGTTGTCCACAGGGTAATCCCTGAGCCGGAAGAGGGAATCGGGGTCCGACACCCTGAATTTGGTACTCTTATTATTTCTTTTCCAGACCCGGACAGTTACCCGTTTATTTTTGACCTCGGCGTCCGGGCAACCAAAGGATTTTTTCTTTTTCTTATTCTTCTCATCCTGTGCAGAAGCTCCTGTCTGTCCTGAAGCGGAGGGTTTAGTAAGCGAGGACGGGGCCTCATCCTCATCCAATTGCCGAAGCTCAGTGGTCTTGGACAAACCTGTAAAAGGGAAAGAGACTTAGCAGGAATGGCCACCTCGGCATCCGTGGCCGGGTTGGAAGTTGAAGGGACAGTCTGTTGAGGCATGGATTTGGAAGTTTTTTCCATCGAATTTTAGAAAATATGATGTTTTGAAGATGAGGATGAAGATTTGAAGATAATGATGGGGGTATGAAGGTCTCACTTGAAGATTTCAAAGTATATACAAAAATTATATATTTATATGTCGGTTTGGTTCAAATTTTTTTACTCAATACCAAACCGAATCAGACCAAACCTAGTCGGATTTTTTAATCGATTTGGTTTGACTTTTCGGTTTGGTGTGATTTTTCGGTTCGGTTTGTACACCCCTAATTACAAGTACTTAAGTTTGGTCTCAGTTAGTTTGACGATTCATGCAACATTAATATTTGTTGTCACACTTTCACCAAAGTTACGTAGTTTCACCTATTCAATATTATATGATATAGTTTAATTGAACTAATTTAAAAAATAAATATATTTTTTTAAACTTATAGTCTTAAATACATTATGTCGTTTACATGAATATAAAATTTTTGAAATTTGTAATTTTAAATCAGCCATAACATTTTTATAATTATAAGAACTTGTCATTAAAAGTAAATTAAAATAGAAAGTTCAAGACTTAAAAATGTATCACTCTCTCTTGAATGGACTAATAATAAAATTATGTCATTTTTTTAAAGGGGTGGAATATTATATATTGGACGATTTATCGGTAGGCAAAAAGACGAGTTTAAAGATTTTCTCCAAGATATTTATGTCATTGAGCGCAACGTACTACTATTGAACCAATTACCTCTTTGCAGCAGTGATTTCAAAATACTCTCAATCTGCCCCTTTAGATTTGATCATAAACTATGAACATATATTAATAGTATGATATCAAGTTAATTACCAGCATCAAGGACGGAGTAAGAAGGTTACTTATACTTTAGTTTAAGTCGTATATTTGTATTTAAAAATTTATTAAACTTGTTTTGCATTCATTTCTTTTATAATTAATTTCAATACACATTTATGTATCTTTCCCGATTTGTACTAATTTATAACACGTATCCTTAGAACTATGTATAAATTTAACTCTATCCGTGTTTCGGGTAAACAGTTTGGCGCCCACCGTGGGGCTAAGGATAATAGTGGTTATTTGGTTTGAATCTCTGTGAAACACACTATTTTACACTTGCTCTTGGAAGTGTCTTTGATTTCAAGTTAAAAATAACGAACTATTAATTAATGGCCCTACCTATCGATAACGAAGCTGGACTTCAAGAGGAGAACAACAAATTGACGCCCGGGGATGAAAGGTCCCTCATCGACCCAGTTGGAACTCGAGTCGTAGATCCAATTGACGTTAATTCACAGGTGGACATTGAGGCGAACCAACGTTCCGACCCCGAAAACAACATTCATGGTAGAGCTCAATCTGCAGTTCGAAATGCCCAAAATGCTGGAGAAGACAGGATCAGCCTGCGTATGATTTTTGAAATGATGCAAGCTCAACAGGTAGCGATAGCTCAGTTGCAGAGCCAAACCCAGACAACGTATAGGCTCGAGCCCGGTCCACCCCAAGAAGTCACCCACAAAACGGGGCCAACTATAGTAAGGACAAATGAACAAGAATCAGGGACTAATCCCAAAATTATAAAAATGCTCGAGGAAGTGACAAAACGAATAGAGTCAGGAGAAAGGAGGATTGAAGCAAACGACAAAATGGTGAAAACTTATAAATCCAGGGTTGATCAGATCGCGGAGGCACCACCACTAATATTAAAGGGCTTGGATTCCAAACAATTCGTACAAAAGCCTTTACCCCTAAGTGCGGCTCCAAAACAGATTGCCAAGAAGTTCCGCATGCCCGAAATTCCTAAATATAATGGAATGACCGACCCCAACGAATATGTCACCTCTTACACATGTGCCATCGAAGGGAACGATCTAGAAGATGACGAGATCGAATCCGTATTATTAAAGAAGTTTGGTGAAACCCTGTCAAAAGGAGCGATGACATGGTATCATAATTTACCGCTTAACTCTATCGATTCGTTTGCTATGCCTGTAGATTCTTTCGTAAAAGCACATGCCAGAGCCATAAAGGTCGAAACCAGGAAGTCGGACCTTTTCAAGGTAAGGCAAAAAGATAAAGAGATTCTAAGAGAGTTCGTATCTCATTTTCAAATAGAACGAATGGATCTACCACGGGTCACAAACGATTGTGTCATTCAAGATTTCACCCAAGGACAAAACGAACGAAGATCGATGGCTTCAAGACGGTTGAAGTAGAACTTGATCGAGTACCCGGCTATTACCTGGGCCAACGTACACAATCGATATCAATCAAAGATTAGTATCGAAGACAAGCAGTTGGGTTCTGGGTTCGTTATTAAAAGGGACACCGACTGCGAACCAAGGTTGAATAGGGATCGATACCGGCCGTATAATGAAGATCGTAGGGGTAGCGAACTGGAACGTAACCCCGTACGAGGTGAAAGGAGAAGTGATCAAGGCCAAGGGTCTCGAGGACTGATGAACAAGAGTGGGTTCGATAGGCATACCGGACCTAAGGAAGCACCACGGTTATCCGAATATAACTTCAACATTGATGCATCAGCCATCGTATCGGCTATCGGACGCATCAAAGATACTAAATGGCCTCGACCTCTGCAGTCCGATCCAGCCCAGAGAAATCCCAATAAAATGTGAAAGTATCATGGCACCAATGGCCACAGAACAAAAGATTGCAGGCAGTTGAGAGAGGAGGTAGCCCGGTTATTCAATGAAGGGCACCTTCGAGAGTTTTTAAGCGACCGGGCCAAGAACCATTTCAAAAACAAAGTGTTCAACAGATAAAACGAATAAGAAGAGCCACAACACATCATCCACATGATCATCGTAGGGATCGATGTTCCTCGGGGGCCGGTGCTTAAATGCACTAAGATGTCGATTATAAGAGAGAAGCGATCTCGAACTTAGGATTACATACCTAAAGAAACCTTGTCCTTTAGTGACGAAGACATGGAAGAAATCATGCAGTCCCATAACGAAGCACTAGTAATATATGTACTTATGAATAAAATTCAAGTTAAACGTATGTTAATTGATCCAGGTAGTTCGGTCTACAGGACCAGGTGGTACCCACTACCCTAGTACTAAACAGATTCAATATGGCGTGTGAAACTACTAATGGCGAAATACGTTTGCCAGTAATTGTAGTCGGGGCCATCCAGGAAATGAATTTCCACGTGATCGATAGCGACATGAGATATAACGCCCTGTTTGGGAGGTCGGGAATCCACAACATGAGAGCTGTACCCTCGACCCTTCACCGAGTTCTAAAATTCCCAACACTAGAGGGAATCAAAATGGTCTACGGGGAGAAACTGGCTGAAAAGGAAATATTTTTTGTCGATGAAGTGATTCATATATTATCACTATCATCGACATATGGATCAAGTTCGAAGGAGAAACGGGACACCAAATAGCAATCACAAACCTCAGCCTCCACCCAATAAAAGAATCAAAGGACTGACGTAGATGATGATTATGGGATCCCTCGATCCTTTATGGTCCCCGATGATTCCGATGCTACTAAATCAACGTTCGAAGAACTGGAGCAAATCACGCTAATCGAAAATCTGCCCGAACGAAAGGTATAGCTCGGTACGGGGTTAAATTCCAAGCTTAGGAAAAAGCTTATTCAATTTCTTATAGCTAACATGAACTTTTTCTCTTAGTCCCATCTTGACATGACAGGGATCCTACCTGAAATAACCACTCATAGACTAAGCTTGGATCCGAAATTCTATCCGGTGAAGTAAAAAAGAAGGCCCAAATCCGAGGTCAAACATGCCTTCATCATGGACGAGGTAACCAAACTTCTTAAAATAGGATTAATTCGAGAAGTAAAATACCCCGAATGGCTAGCAAACGTGGTGGTAATCCCTAAGAAAGGAAGTAAATTTAGAATGTGTATAAATTATAAAGACCTAAACAAAGCATGTCCTCAGGATTCTTTCCCATTCCCTAATATTGATCGTATGATCGATGCCACGGCCGGCCACGAGACTCTCAATTTTATCGATGCCTACTCCGAGTAAAACCAGATACAAATGAACCCAGAGGACCAGGAAAATACCTTGTTTATCAATAAGTACGGTACCTACTATTATAACATAATGCCATTAGGACTGAAAAATGATGGTGCAACTTATCAATGCCTAGTAAACCGAATGCTTGAAAAACAAATAGGAAAATCAATGAAAGTTTATATTTATGACATGATAGTTAAGTCCGTGCGAGCAGATGTTCATTTAAAGCATTTGCAGGAAACTATTGATATACTGAGGGAGTACAATATGAAGCTCAACCCCAAAAAATATGCATTCGGAGTTGACTCGGGTAAGTTTCTTGGTGTCATGGTGTCCAATCGGGGAATCGAGATCAACCCCGATAAAATCAAAGCTATCGGGGATATCACGATATTGGATAATGTGAAGGCCGTGCAGAGGCTAACTGGACGGATAGCCGCCCTAGAAAGATTCATTTCGAGATCCTCAGATATAAGCCACCAATTATTCTCACTACTTAAGAAGAAGAGCAACTTTGCATGGACTCCGGAATGCCAGCAGGCTTTGAAGGAACTAAAGCGGTATTTATCAAGCTCGCTGCTGCTTCATACCCCGAAAATGGATGAACAGCTTTACCTGTACTTGTCTATCTCGGAGATAGCGGTATGTGGATTCCTAGTTCGAGAATAACGAGGTATGCAATTCCCTATTTTTTATATCAGTCGGACCTTAGGCGAGGCAGAACCTAGATATCCACACTTAGAAAAATTAGCGCTTTCTTTAATAAGCGCCTCTAGGAAACTAAAATCATACTTCCAGTGTCATCTGATATGTGTTGTAACAACTTATCCTCTTCGAAATATTTTTCACAAACCCGAGCTTTCGGGTCGATTGGCCAAATGGGCAATAGAAATCAGTGGGTACGATATTGAGTATCGACCCTATACCGCCATCAAATCTCAAATCTTGGCAGACTCCGTAGTTGACTTTACACCGACCTTCATACTCGACATCGAAAAAGAACTACTAATAAATACGGGTACCTCTTCGGGAGTCTGGACCCTCTTTACGGACGGTGCCTCGAACGCGAAGGGGTCCGGACTAGGCATCATATAAAATCACCAACAGGTAATGTAGTTAGACAATCTATTAGAACTACAAAATTAACCAACAATGAGGCCGAGTATGAAGCCGTGATTGTAGGTCTCGAACTAGCTAGAAGCTTGGGAGCAGAAGTCGTAGAGGCTAAGTGTGATTCCCTATTCGTGGTTAACCAAGTCAATGGGACTTTTGAAGTCCGAGAAGATTGAATGGAAAGGTACTTGGATAAACTACTAGTGACTCTACATTGATTTATGGAATGGACCTTGCAACATGTATCCCGAGAACAAAACAGCGAGGCCGACGCCCTTGCAAACTTAGGTTCATCGGTCGAAGATGACGAACTCAACTCGGGAACTGTCGTACACCTCATGAGATCGGTAATCGAAGAAGGTCATGCCGAGATAAACTCCACAAGTTTAACCTGGGATTAGAGAAACAAATACATAGAGTACTTCAAGAACGGGATGCTTCCATCAGACCCAAAGGAATCGAGAGCTCTGCGCACAAAGGCATCACGGTTCACCTTGTCCGAAGATGGAACTCTATTTAGGAGGACATTCGATGGACCATTGGCAATATGTTTGGGACTGGGAGATACCGATTACATCCTACGTGAAATTGACGAGGACACTTGTGGAAATCATTCTGGTGCCGATTCGCTGTTCCACAAATTAATCAGAGCATGATATTATTTAACCTATATGGACAAGGATGCAAGGGAGTTCGTTTGAAAATGCGACAAATGCCAAAGGCATGCACCCATGATTTATAAACCCGGGGAACTACTCTACTCGGTCCAATCTACATAGCCTTTTATGAAATGGGGAATGGACATCATTGGCCCCCTCCCATCGGCCCCAGGTAAAGCTCAGTTTATTTTGTTTATGACTGATTATTTCTCTAAATGGGTTGAAGCACATGCTTTCGAGAAAGTCAGGGAAAAGGAAGTAATAGACTTCATTTGGGACCACATCATATGTCGATTCGGGATGCCATCCGAGATTGTATGTGATAATTGAAAACAATTCATCGGCAGCAAAGAAACTAAATTTCTCGAGGACCACAAGATCAAAAGGATCCTGTCAACACCTTATCATCCCAGCGGGAACGGACAAGCCGAATCAACCAACAAAACCATCATCCAAAATCTTAAGAAGAGATTGACCGAAACCAAAGTAAAATGGAGAGAAATATTACCCGAAGTCCTATGGGCATACCGCACAACATCGAAATCCAGTACCGGAGCAACACCATTCTCATTGGTTTATGGCGCCGAAGCTCTTATCCCGGTCGAGGTCGGAGAGCGTAGCATCAGGTTTCGATATGCAACAGCGGAGTCAAATAAAGAGACCGTGAATACGAGCCTAGAATTGTTAGACGAAAGACGAGAAGCCGCTCTCGTTCGATTGGCCGCCCAAAAATAGCGAATTGAAAGGTACTACAATCGAAGAACCAATCTTCGATGTTTTAACATCGGGGACTTGGAGCTAAGAAAACTCACACTCAATACCCGAAATCCAAATGAAGGGAAACTGGGTGCAAACAGGGAAGGACCGTATCAGGTTCACAAAATCGTCAGAAAAGGATTCTACAAGCTCGGTATGATAAACGGCAAAGAACTACAGAGAAATTTGAACGTATCGCACTTAAAACGATACTACTGCTAAGGTACGACCCTCCCATGTTCATATGTATTTAGAAACTAACCCTTGCAGGTGTTACAGCAGAAGCAAGGATGGATTCTTCAACGTGAAACATTTAGGTCTGAAAGTGAGCGTTGCACTCTTTTTCCCTTAGACCGGTTTTTTTCCCAAATGGATTTTCAGGCGAAGTTTTTAATGAGACAACCATTGATCGTACTAACGTAGAACAATTCAACAGTATCTAAAGCCTCTTTACAATCAACCTCGAATACTGGGGGGGGCATTGCCCCCGAATATCAAGTTCGGGCAAGATCGTTACTTCATGGAAACAGGGTCTCGATAGGAAAAATTTGTAAGGGCCAAATGGTCAAACGAACCATGCTCACATAATTTGCTCGAGCCCTGGCTCAAAACATGTACGCATGACTTATAAAAGAGAAATTTCTTCTTTACCGATATCTCATACCTCAGAAAGGTTCTTCTACTTCATATTCTCGATCTATTATGCAAACAGTCTTAAGGGTCGACCATGGCTGGAGCTCGAATAATTACCCCATAAATCGGGGACTGCCATCCAAAAAATCAACGAGAACGAATTATACATAACTTAAGGGCTACCTTAACTCAAGTTCGAAAAATCATTCTCAGTCGACTACAAAGACCAATGGCTACTTTAATTCGAGTTCGAGAAATCATTCTCACTCGACTACAAAGCCTAAGGGCTACCTGTGAGCACATGATTTTTGCCCGACTAAAATATTCTTATAGAAATTCACAAATAGATTTTTTCTTAATAGTTTTTAGTTTTTATAGAATTTGTAGGAATTTTGGTTAAAAGTGGCTTGCATTTAGTTGCATATTTAACATTCTAAAATCATAAGAAAAATCCCAAAATGTCTAAAGTATTTTGTGCATAACATTTTAGATCTAGTTGCATTTAGGATTTAATTGCATGAGTTAATTGCATTATTAAACGAAAATCAAAAAAATATATATATGAGTCATTTTTATATTTTAGCTTTAAATTGCAAATTAGTAATTCTTCCTTCATTAGTCTAAATTAATTAATTGTGGTAAAATAGATAACTAGGTTTATTTCTACAAATTAGATTGATTTAGGACTTAAGTTAGGTTTTAATTAATTTTATTAGGATTTAAAATCAAGAAAAAGAAAAGAAAAGAAAGAAAATTCTGTTTTGGTCTCGAATTTGGGCCAAAACAATTTCTGGCCCAAACAATCACCCCAAATCCGCCAAGCCCAACCCCCTCACCCGGTCCAGTCTCGCGACTAATGTGAATGACGTCGTTTTGGCTGAATTGATCTCGACCCTTCAATCCATCCCCATCCAACGGACGCAGTCCACTCTCACACCCCATATAAAAGGCCCATTATACGTTCCCTCCCCCAGAACCCTAAACCTAATTCCAGAGCAACAAGCGGCGCCCCCTCCCCCCCCCCTTCTCTTCCTCCGCCGAACTCACTTGAACTCAAGCGAGTTCACTCCCCTCCAACTCATGCACGTGATTCCTTCACCCTCCCTCCTCCACGTCACCCGTCCTGTAACGACCTCTGACAGAAAAGATTCCTTTCTCCCTTAGGCTTCACGCGCTCTTAGTATTGAGAACGATTTCGGATGAATGGTGGTCGTAGGATCTGAGGGATTCAAGATCCTAGACCTCCATTTGTCCGATTTGGTTCACAAAGAAAGGAAATCGAATTTTTGCGGATTTTTCGGATGGAAAAAAGGAATTTTGGGGCATGACTTGGAGAAAAGGTATGAAAATTTCGGTTTTGGGTATAAAAAGGGAGGTGACTTCTTGAAAGGGAGAGATTTTTTTTTTTTGGGAACGAAAATTTCAGAGAAAACAAATCGGAAAGGAAGGCTAGGGTTCTAAAATGCGTTCTTTTTCTTCTCGATGGTTGATATTCACTTTGATTTTATGGTTTAGTTTCAGAACAAGAAAAAACAAAAAAAAAAGAGAAAAACATGTTCAGTGTTCTTTTGTTCCATTTTATTTCAATTACTGTCTAAAAATTCGAAAATATATATATATATATATATATATATATATATATATATATATATATATATATATATATATTCCGTCTCTTTTTTTCAATCTGGATTTTGGGTTGAAAACTGGAGTTCGATTGAGAAGTTGTTGAGTTCGCCGCTGCTCGAGGAGGTTTTTTGCTGAAATCCTTGTTTGGACCTCATTTTCTTCATTGTAATTCGTCTTATCATTTAAGAGGTCACATTTTAAACTCTGTTCTTCTTCCGCTCTGCAAATTATGTGTCATGAATGTTGGCATTACTCACTTAATTTCTCTTATTTCTATATCTTGGCATATATGATGGTGTCTTAAATATTTTTGAACTTTGAATGGATGAGTTTATTTTCAACAGTCATGCCGTAGATTTTGATTTCTTTTATCGACATGTTTATGTTGTTTATTTCTGAACTAGCATATCATAATGGGTAATTTAAGTTATATGCTTGTTTATCTCCTCCGCCTCCATGATTTACTGTGAGATGTTAGTCCATAATTTGGATGAATGTATTTGATCTCTGATTTTTCGTTATCAGCTTGATATATTGGGATAGTGAGAGTGGTTAATGGGCTATAGTAAAGGATTAATACCCACAGCACTGGCAGAAATGGAATGGGAAGAACGACCAAGTTAGAATGGGTTATTACTGTAAAATGGCCATCATTAATGTCCAGAAATGACTTTATTCTTTATATGAAGGTTCATCCCTCTTCCTGTTATGTTTCCTCACCAAAGTTTGCTGTATTTTTGTTTTGATTCTACTTGCTTGGATACGACTGAGTTCAGTTTCTGAGTTACCTCAGATCTTGTTCAATACCACGTTGAATATGTTTCATGTTTAGCTCATTGTTATCAGCTATCGTATGGTGAGTCGGATGATTATCTCTCTTAAGTGGCTAATTTCTCCATAGAGAACAGACCCCCCCCCCCATTTCATATACTCAGATTTTCTGATTTGGGTCCTGAATATATCATTTGGTTTATTGATTTCTGAGTTCACTTGACTTGTTTGTTAGTATTACATGAGTTTATATTGAATTCAGTTTATGATTCTGTCGTCTTTCCTTGAACATGCTTTAATGTGAAGTTGGTTCCAAGTAGTGAGAAAACTGCGATTCTAACACCTTGAACAGCAAACTAATTTGGCAAATGAAGCAATGCAGTTAAGAAATATCGATTTCTATACTTCAAATCTAGGAAAGTTTAATTGTTGCATTTGTTTGTAGTTGATGAGAAATTTCTTTTAGCATTTCAGTTTGTTGTAATTAATTACAAACCAAAACTGAATTATAATGTCACTAATGCTGACTCTCTAAAAATTAGACTTTGCAGAAGCCTATTAAAACCGTCATCTTACATGTATTGGATTTGGTAGTGCCCCGACCTGCATTAGTGTTATTCTGCTATGTTTAGGCTGGGAATTATGTCATTGTTGATTTGGGGTTCAAAATTCAAAATACCCTCTTGTGATCATTTTGTAACAAGTAACAGTAAAAACAACATGATTTTATGCATTCAATCTGGCAGCCTGTCCTATTTTGATTCATATCTTTGTGAACGTGATTAAAGTCTTAATGTTTGGTTGGGTTACGGGTGTATAGATTTTGGTATTTTGCTTAGTATAAGGTGGAATCTTGAAGTGGGCAACACAAAGCTCCATACCTCTGGACCTTACCAATGATCCCCAATTTAGCAAGACTTAATTAACTCAAACCCTATAGCTTACCTTAGGCATTGAGCAATAAAATTATCGTGACTATGGGTACGGTTCCCGTGGCATAGTTATGATACGTAATCCCAATTCGAGTGTGCGTTTCGCGTGACTCGACCACAACTTCAAACAATAATAAAAATAAGCATGTCGTAAATCGCGGGTGCATTTCATGTGGCGCGGTTTGTGATATGTGCCAAAATGACAAGTGCACGACATCGTGACTTGTTCCAGAAATAATTTCATAAATAATTAAAAGCGGTTAAAAAGTAAAAATGCACAATAGGCTTTAAATATATAATAAATCAGATAATTAGGCCAAGTATTAATTGTTAAGCGACCGTGCTAAAACTACGGAACTTGGGAGTGCCTCACACCTTCTCACGTGTTAACAGAATTCCTTACCCGGTCTTCTGTGTTCGCGGACCATAAAAATAGAGTTAATTTCCTCAATTTGGGATTTAAAATACATCGGTGACTTGGGACACCATAAATTATTCCAAGTGGCAACTCTGAAATAAATAATAATCCTGTTTCGATTAATGTCACTTTAATTGGAAAAACTCCCCTATCCCCCCCTCCCCCCTGCGGGAAAAAGGAGGTGTGACAGCTCTGGCGACTCTGCTGGGGAACGAACCCAGAATCTCTAGTTCAGGGTTCAGAATTCGAGCTTAGAATAATTGTGGTACTTGGTTTTGTTTATTATCTGATTTTTACGTGTTTGAGCCTAATATGCTAAATGCTGATTTTTACCGGTTTGATATTATGTGAACTGTATATAAACTGCTACGAAACCCTTCTTCTCTCTGAGTCTTCTAAATCTTCTGGGGAGCGTGCGCTTCGCGTGGCTTCTTTTTTGTTAGAGTCATATCCTAATTTTAGAATGAGGTTCGGACAAGTTACAAAGCCGGTGAAGCTTCTGTATTCCCAGTACGCTGCCCACCCTCGGCTCGAGTTGTCCGCTCGGGTAAGCCAGGTCTAGAACAATACACCGAGGATTTAAACTTAGAATAACACAGCCTCATGCCGGATCCCTAGTAGGTACGTTTGCTTGCATTATGTGCATTCGACTTTGGGGACTCAACACAGGGGTTGGGTCCGTCTAGGATAGGGGCACCCAAAAATTAAAAGACCATTCTGATGCATTCTTTACGTGCTACTTGTGCATTAATTTGCTTGGCTTGTATGTTGACCGGCTTCTTGAATTAAAAAAAAAATAAAAAAAAACACAATGGAAGAGAAAAACCAAAGAGTGAGGTAGAATAGAAAATGCCCGGTTTCGATAATCCTGATATTAAAAAAAAATCCCGTTATTCTGCAAAAGTTTCAAAAAAAACAAACACAAAAAAAGGGGAAAATCTTTTCAAAACAAATCATATCTTTCTATGCATCAAAATTGACCAAACTATGCGGGTTTGATTCTCACCGGATGTGAGATACGTAGGCAACCCTCATCGGGTCCGGCCCCGTTTTTGCAAAAATAACCAAAAATGGCCACCTATGGCTCTTTCCTTAATTCTGGCCACATAGCAAGCACAGCTTTTAATTTTTTATTTTATTTTTTTATTATTCTTTTTGAAGGGTTGAAGGGTTGAAGGGTCATGTTTGCAAAGGTGGCTTTGAGTTGTTTGAATTTTATCTTTTGCAAAAAAATAATCTTTCTGTTGGGGTCAAAAATAAAATAAAAACATATATAAAAAGTCATTTGTTTTTCACCAGCCGCCTTTAAAATGTGCAGGATGAGCACTGTTGAAAATATACCTTTTCGAGTCGTAGACGAGATTCCGCTAGGACTCCATATGTGGTGGAACGACCTGGAGGAGGTCTGCAAGCGTTCTGTGACAAAGGCTTTAGGTGGGCTCACTGGTCTTCTAGAAATTAAAACCAAGGGTTGATATAATCGAAGCTTTGATACCGTTTTGGGACCCGACACACAATGTTTTCCACTTCTCTGATTTCGAGTTGACCCCTACACTAGAGGAGGTAGCAGGTTATGTTGGTTTCGAAGGGAAGTTAAGGCATCAATATCCAGTAGCACCAAGAACTGTAACCCCTCATAAGTTTTTGGACCTCCTCAGTATCAGCCGGCAGGTTAAAGATAAAAATTTAGCCGGAGGATTCTGCACATTTCGTTTCTTATACAGCCGGTATGGAGACCACCACGGATTTGAGGCTCCGGACACTGATTTGAATCATCAGGGGAATAAAGACAAATGGGAAGCACGTAGGGGTCTGGCCTTTGTGGTGGCATTTTTAGGTACTCTGATATGCCCAAGAAGTGACGGACATATAGAATTGGGGATCGCAGGATTGGCTGACTTTATGGTCAAAAAGGCCAATGGCACTATCATACCAATGATTCTAGCAGAAATTTACCGAGCTTTAACCTCTTGTCGAGCCGGGACAAAGTTTTTCGAGGGTTGCAACTTGCTTTTACAAATGTGGTTGGTAGAACATCTTCGTCATCGCCCAGGTTACATGAACTACAGACTGACCGGACTGAGGCATGAGTTGCCAGAAGGTACTGAGGCATGGTTCACGTATTTGGGTTCTTTAAACGCAAATCGAATTGAGTGGACTTTCGGTTGGCTCCCGGTCGACGAAGTTATCTACATGTCCGCCGGAGTGTGCTTTCTTTTATTAATGGGTCTTCGGAGTATTCAGCCATATGCCCCACATCGGGTCCTACACCAGTTGGGCAGATACCAAACAATCCCCTATGACGAAGATTTGAGTCCACAGGTTATTGAAATATGCCCGAAAGTCACGTTTCCAGAAGAAAGGGTTCGCCAGATTTGGCACCAATGCAGGTTCCTGGAACCACAAACTCAAGTACAAGATTTGTCCATAGCTAAAGTAGGATCCAACTACGCCACGTGGTACAGGAAAAGAAGTTGGATCGGTCAAGAGCTAGAACAGCCCGCCAAAAGGCCCCATGTCCAATAATTCACCGATGGAGCATGAGAGCAATGGGTTTGGTTCGCTAAAGAAAAGGAATACCGAACTACTATAAACAAGCTAGAAAAACAAATTGAAAAAATCAAATTTAATAGTAGTTTGCAGGCAGATGAAGATGAAGGGGAAAAGAACAGGTTGGCCAAGGAAAATGAAGCCCTTCTAGCCCAAATCCAGAGAATGAAAATAGCCGCCGAGACACCAGTAAGAAGTGAGAGAGATGAGAAAATTATAACCAACCTGAGGCGGAAAGTGCATGATTACGGTTTTGACTTGACAAAGGTCGAAAGGGTCTCGTTCAATGCTCAAGCAAAGCTGGCCAAAGGTGCGGAAGAACACGCTAGATTAGCCCACCAGTTGAAGCAGAAATATGACAAAGAAGTAGTAATTTTACAGAAAAAGCCGGTTGCCCTGGAAAATGAAATGGTCAAGAAAAATAAAGGATTTCAAGACAGAAAGAGAGCATTGCTATGCACTGATTTACCAATTACAAGAAAGCCTGAAGCAGTTACAAGACCAAAACAACATAGATACACAAGTGTTAGAGGCTCGGGCCCAGCAGATTGGACGTTTGCTTCAAGAAAAGGGTGTCATCAGAATGAGGATTAAAGAGATAGTTGATTATGTTGTAATGAAATGCCATGACTATGAAGACATGACCAAGTCTATATTTTTTGCTTCTGTAATGACATTCGTCCGACAGGTGATGGTTGACCTAGACCGCCTTCAAGAAGATATTGCCCGCAGGCCCGTGCGGAGACCGGCTGATGTCCCGCAAGCCTCCGGAGTACCAGTGGAGGCTCTTATGTATTTTTGATTTCCTTTAGTAGTCTGTATTTTATTTTCTCCGAGTCTTGTTCGTCTTTGTCAAGATTGTCTATTACTTTATTTCGAGTCTGTAGATTTTTCCTTTTGTAGTCATCGCTACTTTTAGTCCTTGTAATAGAAAATCCAAAAAGATGTCTTTTATTAATGAAATAAATTATTTCGTATCTATTTCTCTGAACTACATAATGATCTGATTCATGTGGCGTCATGATACGTAGACAATCCCCATAGGATTCTATCATAATCTTAAAAGAAAACAGAAAAAAGAGAGAAAATGAGGAAAGAAAGAAAAAAGGGGCCAAACTAAAGGAGGAAAGAATAAGAATTAAAAGAGCGAAACACAGCAAAAGGAAAAGTCAGGATTTGAGAATTTGGAAAAATCGGGATGAAACACATGAGTCGTCGCAAAGAATTTAGAAACGTTTAACTGCTCAGGTGCATTACATCCCCAATATGCGATTCCCTATCTGTTGAATTGCTTTAAAACTGACCAAGTTATTGTGTGTGCATAAAGACAGGTTCTATTTTAGGTGGTTAGTTTGTTGGCATCCTAGCAAGTCACCCCTATAACACCAGATCAAAGTGCAAGGCAGTCATGACTAGCAAAGAATCGGATACGGGTGTTGTCGACCCGCCAAGGGAGATCGTAGAATCGGAGTCTGAATTGAAAGAGGAGGTCTACAGGTTGAAGCATCAAATGGCAGAAATGTATCAGGCCTGGATCAGGGGGCATCCTCCACCTTCATTCCCCGCTAACTACCCAGAAAATCCTGCTTTCATCCCACCACTGTCACAAGCCCAAGATCCCATTACCATTGACCTTTCCCCGCAGCACGCACCAGGCTTTACCCCTTATCACCACTACCCTGGCACCTCGTCCCAAACTTTTCATGCTCCACCAGCCAAAACAACCGCATACCCTGCTCTGACATCCGCCCATGTTTTCGTAGCCCCTCCACGAGCTACCCTTCACAGATCTTCTAGTGAACCCGCGTTCCAAGCTCCAGATACCCAATATTATGTTCCGAAACCAACTTTCAAAGTTGCAGATCCTCATTCCCACGCCCCTCACTTTGAACCTCCCGTCGAAACTGAGAAACCATCTCGGAACGTGGAGCAGGATGAGATATTTAGGAAAGTGAAGAGTCTAGAGCAATCTTTGAAGAACATGCAAGGGATAGGAAGCCAAGTAAGTGTGGCTTACAAGGATTTATGCTTATTTCCGGATGTCCAACTTCCCGCTGGGTTCAAGATGCCCAAGTTTGACCCGTACGATGGACATGGAGATCCCGTGGCCCATTTGAGAGGCTTTTGCAGCAATATGAGAGGCGCCGGTGGGAAAGATGAATTATTAATGGCGTATTTCAGTCAGAGTCTGAGTGGGGCGGCTTTAGAATGGTACACCCGCCAAGACGCTAGCAGGCGGTACACATGGGATGACTTGGCTCAGGCCTTTGCTCGGCACTTTCAGTACAATATAGACATTGTCCCAGATCGCCTATCTTTGACCAAGGTAGAGAAGAGGCCCAATGAAAGCTTTAGGGAATATGGTTTCAGATGGAGAGAACAAGTTGCACGAGTCTACCCTCCAATGGAGGAAGATGAGATGGTCGAGTACTTACTTCAAGACCTAGAGCCCACTTACTTTGGCCATTTGATCTCAACCATAGGTAAGTCCTTCAATGATGTGGTAAAAATGGGAGGAATGGTGGAAGAGGGACTCAAGTCAAGCAAGATCATGAGCTACTCTGCCATAAAAGCAACCACACAAGCAATTCAAAATGGCACTGAAAGCCTGTTAGGCAAAAAAAAAAGATGTCGCTATGTTTGTCTCTGGATCGTGGCGTGGCCCAAGGGGTCCACCTCACCAGTACACCCAAACTCGACCCCAACCCCAAGCCTACACCCAAGCTCCATATAATACATCTCAGCATTATCTCCCACCACAAGACCCTTAATATTCTGTCGGGCTATCCCAATATTATGTTCACCACGCACAGTCATATGCTCAACCCCCTCCTTACCCGCAATGGCGTGCTCCAACTCCACAAAATCCTTATACACCCCCACAACCATACCAAAACCCTACTGGTCTAAGTTTTCGACCAAGGCCAAATTATAGAAAAGAGAGGCAGCAGCGGAAAGAAACCTTCACCCCTCTCGGAGAGTCCTACACTAGTTTGTTTCAGAGGTTGAGGCAGTTGGACGTTTTGAGGCCGATTAAGCCAAAGGTACCAAACCTTCCTCCAAGGAACCTCAATTATTCCCTTAAATGTGCATATTGTTCTGATGCCCCGGGGCACGACACAGAGAAGTGCTGGCATTTGAAGAGGGCGATTCAAGAGATTATTGATACAAATCAAATTGTGGTCCAGAGCCCGGAGGCGCCAAATATCAACCAAAATCCTTTGCCGGCCCATGCAGAGACACATATGATCGAGATAGTTCATAAGGATGGGGAGCCCAAAAACTCTTCCAAGTCTGTCATGATGATCCAGGCTAGCAAAAGTAATCCAATCAAAGCTCTAGATTCTGCAAAAGCAATGCCCTTGACAGTTAAAGGGGTGTCGGAGAAGCCCAGCGCGCTCAGCGTAAAGCCATCTGTATTGGTTGTGAAAGGGCCTCCGATTGATGTTGAAGCGAACCAGGAAAAGCAAAAAATGGTCGTGACAGGGGTCCTGGGCAAGCCTGTCATAATCGTGGAAGGGGCTCGTGTTACCCCTGTTATTATTAAACCAGTGACCCAGTTACCAATGGTTGACACAAAGGCCGTCCCATGGAGTTACAAACAGGTGATAGTAACATACAAAGGGAAAGAAGTAGAGGAAGAAGTCAATGAAACCGGAGGGCTGACTCGTTCTGGGAGATGTTTTACCCCAGAAGAACTGAGGAAAGCCAAGCCATTTAAGGACGGCCACATCCCAGTAAAAAAGCCGGTCACCGAAGAAGAGGCTGAAGAATTCCTGAAAAAGATGAAAATGCAAGACTATTCCATTGTAGAACAATTGAGGAAAACACCAGCTCAGATCTCTCTTTTGTCTTTGCTGATACATTCAGATGAACACTGCAAAGCCCTGATGAAGATTTTGAACGAGGCTCATGTTCCTGATAAGATCACGGTGAACCACTTGGAAAATATTGCTAACAAGATTTTCGAAGCAAACAGGATCACTTTCTCGGATGATGAACTCCCTATAGAGGGTACAGAACACAATCGAGCTTTTTATCTCACAGTAAAGTGCGAGGATTCTGCTATCTCAAGGGTACTGGTGGATAACGGTTCTAGTGCAAATATTTTCCCTCTGTCCACTTTGCAAAAGTTGAAGATTGGCACTGAAAGGATCCACATTAATAATGTATGCGTTAGAGGCTTCGATGGAGGAGGGAAAGATTCTGTCGGTGATATAATGCTCAAATTGTCAATAGGGCCAGTTGAGTTCACTATGGAGTTCCAAGTGCTAGATGTAGCTGTCTCCTATAACTTGTTGTTGAGCAAGCCCTGGATACATCCTGCCAAGGCAATCCCGTCTTCTCTGCATCAAATGGTAATGTTCGAATGGGACAGGCAGGAAATAGTTGTGCATGGTGATGAGAGCTTATCTGCTTACAATGACACAATCATTCCATTTATTGAAGTTGAAGATGATAAAGGGCCTTAGGTTTACCAAATGTTCGAAACAGTGTCTATCGAGAAAATTCCTGAAGGAGAATGCATTCCAGGTCCGAAGATACCATCCGCGTCCGTCATGGTAGCAAATGAAATGTTGAATAATGGTTTTCTGCCGGGCAAAGGTCTGGGTTCATCTCTGCAGGGTACTGCACATCCGGTGTATCCATGTGAAAGTTTCGGTACATTTGGTTTGGGATTCACACTCACAGGGAAAGACGTGAAAAAGGATAAAAGTTTGAAAGGAAATGCATGGTCATTCCCTAAACCTGTTCCACATATCTCTAAGTCTTTCATCAAGTCAGGGGTCGCCAAACGCCCAATATCAGCGGTCTCAAAACCTGTGGTCGACTTTGATGAAGAGCTGATCAAGAGGTTCCAGAGTCTGTTTGATGAGGTTAATATGGTCGAAATCGGGGAAGGTTCCAGTAATGCCGATGTGCAGCTTGTTGGGCCAAATGTGAAGCTTAGCAATTTGAAAGCTACTCCTCTCCCCATCCGGAAGGAGTTTTGGTAGTTTGCTTTGTTTTCCTTTCTGTTATCTGGGTTATTCCAGGGTTGTAATCCAGATTTTTCTTAGTTTTTGCTTGTTTCAATGTACAAACCCTTATATCCTCTTATCTTTAATGAAATACAATTTCCTATTTTCCATTAGTCCTGATAGCGTTTCATTTTTGTTTCTTTTGCTTTTTCTCTCTGTACAGTTCTTTTTACGCTGGTTTCAAGGACATGACATGCATCAGGAATTTTCAGCCAAATCTTAGAAGCCAATCTAATTCTGAAATAACAATCCAAGAAGTAGAGGGTGATGATGAAACAGAATATGATGAAGAAGCGGCATTTGAGGAAGACAGTGGAGAACTAAAACACTTCGAAGAAAAACCCAAGCCTAATTTGAATGAAACCGAAGCAATCACTTTAGGAGATCAAAATAATGTCAGGGAAACCAAGATAAGTGTGCATCTGGAACCGCAAATCAAGGAAGAAATAATCAAAATACTGTTTGCATACAAAGATGTCTTTGCATGGTCATATGACGACATGGCGGGTTTGAGCACTGATTTGGTAGCTCATAAATTGCCAACTGACCCTACATTCCCTCCTGTCAAGCAAAAGTTAAGAAAGTTCAAGACTGACATGAGTGTGAAGATTAAAGAAGAAATCACAAAGCAACTGGAGGCAAAAGTCATTCGGGTCACTCAGTATCCCACTTGGTTAGCTAATGTGGTGCCAGAACCAAAGAAGGATGGTAAGACGAGGGTGTGTGTTGATTATCGTGATCTCAACAAGGCAAGTCCAAAGGATAACTTTCCATTGCCGAACATCCACATTCTGATTGATAATTGTGCCAAGCATGAGATCGGGTCTTTCGTGGATTGTTATGCGGGATATCATCAGATCCTGATGGACGAGGAAGATGCGGAAAAGACAGCATTCATCATGCCATGGGGGACGTATTGCTACCGGGTAATGCCATTCGGTTTAAAGAATGCTGGGGCAACGTACATGAGGGCAATGACTACCATATTTCATGACATGATACACAAGGAAATTGAGGTTTATGTAGATGATGTGATCATAAAGTCAAAAAAGCAGTCCGACCATGTTGGGGATTTGAGAAAGTTTTTCCAAAGGCTCCGCAGGTACAACCTCAAGCTCAATCTGGCAAAATTTGCATTTGGTGTCCCGTCGGCGAAACTGTTGGGATTCATAGTCAGTCAACGCGGTATCGAGTTGGACCCGTCAAAGATCAAGGCCATCCAAGAATTACCACCACCAAAGAATAAAACTGAGGTGCTGAGCCTGCTCGGGAGGTTAAACTACATCAGCAGGTTTATTGCTCAACTCACGACAACTTGTGAGCCCATCTTTAAGTTGCTGAAGAAGAATGTTGTGGTTAAGTGGACTGATGAGTGTCAGGAAGCATTTGATAAGATCAAGAATTACCTGCTAAACCCCCCTGTGTTGGTCCCACCAGAACCTGGGAGACCTTTAATCCTCTATTTGACGGTCATGGATAATTCATTTGGTTATGTGTTGGGTCAACACGATATCACGAGCAAGAAAGAGCAAGCCATTTATTATCTCAGCAAGAAGTTCACTGCTTATGAGGTTAAGTATACTCTTCTTGAAAGGACATGTTGCGCCCTGACTTGGGTGGCGCAAAAGTTGAAGCATTATATGTCATCCTACACTACTTACCTCATTTCTCGCATGGATCCTCTAAGGTATATCTTTCAGAAGCCTATGCCCATAGGGAGGTTGGCAAAGTGGCAGATTTTACTCACATAATTTGACATCATCTATGTGACTCGGACCGCGATGAAAGCCCAAGCCCTAGCCGATCACTTGGCCAAGAATCCGGTAGATGAAGTATATGAGCCACTGAAGACTTATTTTCCTGATGAAGAAGTGATGTATGTTGACGAGGCTGATCATGATGAAAAGCCAGGTTGGAAACTCTTCTTTGATGGAGCTGCTAACATGAAAGGTGTCGGAATAGGGGTTGTACTCATTTCTGAAACAAGGCATCACTACCCCGTAACAGCTCAACTTCGATTTTATTGCACTAACAACATGGCTGAATATGAGGCATGCATTCTGGGTTTGAGGCTAGCTATAGACATGGGAGCTCAAGAAATATTGGTTTGGGGAGATTCAGATTTGTTGGTTCACCAGATTCAGGGAGAATGGGAGACTCGAGATTTGAAGCTCATACCGTATCAACAATGTCTGCATGATCTTTGTCAACGATTCAGGTCGGTAGAATTCAGGCATATTCCCAGGATTCATAATGAGATTGTCAATGCCTTGGCTACTCTAGCGTCAATGTTACACCATCCGGATAAGACTTATGTCGACCCTCTGCATATCCAAATCCGTGATCAACATGCCTATTGCAATGTGGTTGAGGAAGAACTTGATGGTGAGCCTTGGTTCCATGATGTCAAGGAATATATCAAATCGGGGATATATCTGGTACGTGCCACAGGCGATCAAAAGAGAACCATTCGATGTCTGGCTAGCGGATTTTTTTCTTAAGTGGGGGAATATTGTACAAAAGAACTCCAGATCTAGGATTACTAAGGTGTATAGATGCTAAACAAGCTTCACCTATCATGGCCAAAGTGCATTCCGGGCTTTGCGGGCCACATATGAGTGGGTATGTCTTGGCGAAGAAGATTCTTCGAGCAGGTTATTATTGGCTCACCATGGAACGTGATTGCATCAGCTTTGTTCGCAAATGTCATCAATGCCAGGTGCACGGTGATTTGATTCATTCCCCGCCATCTGAGCTGCACACAATGTCGGCGCCTTGGCCCTTTGTTGCTTGGGGCATGGATGTCATTGGACCGATTGAGCCGGCAGCGTCAAACGGGCATAGGTTTATTCTTGTGGCCATTGATTATTTTACCAAGTGGGTCGAAGCCGTAACTTTCAAGTCTGTGACCAAGAAGGCGATGGTGGATTTTGTTCATTCGAATATAATTTGCCGGTTCGGAATTCCCAAGATAATCATCACGTATAATGCTTCCAACCTCAACAGTCATTTGATGAAAGAGGTTTGCCAACAGTTCAAGATCATGCATCGAAACTCCACTCCGTATCGTCCTAAGGCAAACGGAGCTATTGAGGCTGCTAACAAGAACATAAAGAAGATACTTCGTAAGATGGTGCAAGGTTCGAGGCAATGGCATGGAAAGTTACCTTTTGCTTTACTGGGTTATCGCACTACTGTTTGCATTTCAATAGGTGCAACTCCCTAATTTGCTGGTATATGGAACTGAGGCAGTTATACCTACGGAAGTTGAGATTCCATCCCTGCGGATCGTTGTTGAAGCTGAAATTGATGATGATGAGTGGGTCAAAACCCGGCTAGAGCAATTGAGTTTGATTGATGAAAAATGATTGGCGGCAGTATGTCATGGTCAATTGTATCATAAAAGAATGGCAAGAGCATACAACAAGAAGGTGCGTCCCCGAATATTTGAGGTGGGTCAGCTGGTATTGAAACGCATCCTTCCACATCAGGTTGAAGCTAAAGGCAAGTTCGCCCCAAACTGGAAGGGGCCGTTCATTGTGACAAAGGTGTTGCCCAATAGTGCTTTGTATTTAATAGACATGGAAGGTAAATGTGTGGAATTGGCTATCAATTCTGATGCAGTCAAGAGATATTATGTATGATTTCTTTGCTTATCTTCAATCGCATTTTGTACTAGGCATGTTCAAAAGTTGGAATGACGAAGGCATTTTATTCTGCTATCCCAAATACTTTTATCATTTGTTACCCCTTTTTTGAGCCTTATTTATTTTCTTTCATACCCCTCTTTTGGAATCAGAAGTAGAGTTAGAAATATAAAAGAAAAAGAAAAAAAAAGAAGGAAAAGAGAAAAGCAAAAGGAAAAAAAGAGAAGGAAAAGAGAAAAGCAAAGAAAGAAAAGAGAAAAGAAAGGAGAAAAAGAAAAGCAAAGTAACAAAAACAAAACTCTTATGTTTGAACTACGTTCGACCTGATTCCTTTTAAGGATACGTAGGCAGCCTTACACGGTTCGGTCCCATCAAAATAAAAATCCAAAATTCCCCAGATTCGAAGAAACTGGGGCAGAAGTTTTAGTTTTGTAAAAAGATCTGATTCCAAAAGTTGTAATTTTGAACCCCTTCATCTTAAATTATTTCGAGCCTAGATGCCACCCTTTCTTTCTAACCCTGTCCAAAACCTACACTACAGTCCAAAGAAAGACCTTCTGATCAACTTTGAGGATGCCAAGTCAAGTGAGATGGAGGTATTATTTACATCATGGGTAGCACCTTTGTTCATGGGCACAAAGAAAAGTGAATAAATGAGAGAGTCTTATTGGTGAAAACCCTCACGGGCACCATAAAGCGATGGTGAGCTGAGGAAAAATTTAAAATAAGAGAGTCTTATTGGTGAAAACCCTCACGGGCACCGTAAGGCGGTGGTGAGTTGAGAGATGAACAAATGAGAGAGGCTTATTGGTGAAAACCCTTCGGGGAACTACAAGTCGAAAGAGGTTGGTGACTTTACAGAAAAGTTGGATCGTTGAAAGCCCGATTTTTGAAGTATGAAGACATGACATGAACAGAAATGTGATTAGTTGGATGGATTAGGCTGATCAATCCGAAATGCATGTCATGATCATTAGAGCCAGCTTTTTATTTGCACCAAGTGAAATTTGGCCAGGCACATCCCAAGTGACATGGTTTAGAATGAGCAATGCGGTGGTAACTGAAGTTCAGGTGGTCAAGTGATTTGTGAATTTGTAGGAAATGCAAAGGTTCCACAGTTGTCAGAATGAAAGTGCTATACGACGAGTTGAGTGTAAGGGATTCAAGTCATTCAGAGGTTTTGTGTTCGAGGTCCGATTGAAAGGTCAAACAATTCTTCGTAGCCCGAAGCAGCTAATCAGAATGAAGCAGGATAGTGGCAGAAGCAGACACCTTCAGCAAGGATGCCACAAACTAATCGCCACAGTTTCAAACTGACAAAATTTTCTTTGTTTTAAGTAGGGGAAAGAAATCTTGTTTGCTTTTCTAGGAATCCCCCATGAGGAAAATATGTTCCAGATAAGTTCAGTCTTAAGTTTTCAGGACCCTCCCGGATAATGGGATCTAGTTTTAAGTTTTCAGGACCCTCCTGGATAATGGGATGCAACTAGCAATCAATGAATGTTCCTGGTACAAACTGGGGCAGAAAATTTTCTCTGTTTTATCTGTGTTATCATGATTGCAGGCGCCCACCTGAAGAACGAGGGAATTCATTTCAGTTATTAAGTTATCAGGCGCCCAACTGGAGAATGAGGGAATTCATTTCAAGTGTTAAGTCAACATCAGGCACCCACCTGGAAAACGAGGGAATTCATTTCAAGTTTTTAAGTTAGCAGGCGCCCACCTGGAGAATGAGAGAATTTATTTCAAGTTTTAAGTCTTCAGGCGCCCACCTGGAGAATGAGGGAATTCATTTCAAGTTTAAGTTATCAGGCGCCCACCTGGAGAACGAGGGAATTTATTTCAAGTTTTAAGTCAGCATCAGGCACCCACCTGGAAAATGAGAGAATTCATTTCAGTTATTAAGTTAGCAGGCGCCCACCTGGATAATGAGGGAATTTATTTCAAGTTTTAAGTCATCAGGCGCCTACCTGGAGAACGAGGGAATTCATTTCAAGTGTTAAGTCAACATCAGGCACCCACCTGGAAAATGAGGGAATTCATTTCAAGTTTTTAAGTTAGCAGGCGCCCACTGGAGAATGAGGGAATTTATTTCAAGTTTTAAGTCGTCAGGCGCCCACCTAGAGAATGAGGGAATTCATTTCAAGTTTAAGTCATCAGGCGCCCACCTGGAGAACGAGGGAATTTATTTCAAGTTTTAAGTCAGCATCAGGAACCCACCTAGAAAACGAGGGAATTCATTTCAGTTTTAAGTCAGCAGGCACCCACCTGCAAAATGGGGGAATTCATTTCAGTTTTAAGTCATCATGCGCCCACCTAGAGAACGACGGAATTCATTTCAAGTGTTAAGTCAACATCAGGCACCCACCTGGAAAATGAGGGAATTCATTTCAGTTTTAAGTCATCAGGCGCCCACCTGGAAAATGAGGGAATTTATTTCAAGTTTAAGTCATCGGGCGCCCACCTGGAGAACGAGGGAATTTATTTCAAGTTTTAAGTCAGCATCAGGCGCCTACCTGGAAAATAAGGGAATTTGTTTCAATTTTCAAGTCATTAGCAAGTGCCCACCTGGAGAACGAGGGAATTTACTTCAAAATTCAATTCAAGTTAGAAGTACAGAAGATCTCCTCAAGAATGCAAGTCGACAGTCCGAGATGACCTAAAGAAGAAGTCTCAATCCAAAAAAAATAAAAAGAAAAAAAAAAGTAAATCCAAAACGCAGAAGCAGTTGAAAGATGTGAACTGCTCAAGACATGACTGAAGTCACAAGCTTTGCATGTCGCGGCTTGATGCGCAAAGCCGAAGAAGAATGAACTAGCACCCGCAACTAGCAAGCATCGAGGTTCAGATCAGAGCTTGCATGAAGAACCAGCCAAAACTCAATATCAAGCTTCAAAAGACTCATAGATAGGAATCTTGTAACTCGTAGCTGATAGGCTTAGTTAGTCTTTTTCATTTTTGACTTTTGTGTAATAAGGAGCTCAGCAAGCAGTAAACAGCAGCAACAACAGTGAAATCACAGCTTTTCGGTAGTCCCAGCTACCAAAACTTCCAGAACTACACTGACCTGATTCTTCCATAGCCGAGGATATGTAGGCAACCTCGGAAGCAAGGTTCGGTCAAATGTTTTCAAAATGCTTCCATGGAGTATACAAACGGTCAAAAATCGCTCGTATTTGCTCAATGTATCTTTGCCCGAAAACCCTTCGTGTTTCCAAGCAAAGAGGGGCAGCTGTGAGCACGTGATTTTTGCCCGACTAAAATATTCCTATAGAAATTCACAAATAGATTTTTTCTTAATTTTTTTTAGTTTTTATAGAATTTGTAGGAATTTTGGTTAAAAGTTGCTTGCATTTAGTTGCATATTTAACATTCTAAAATCATAAGAAAAATACCAAAATGTCTAAAGTATTTCGTGAATAACATTTTAGGTCTAGTTGCATTTAGGATTTAATTGCATGAGTTAATTGCATTATTAAACGAAAATCAAAAAAATATATATATGAGTCATTTTTACATTTTAGCTTTAAATTGCAAATTAGTAATTCTTTCTTTATTAGTCTAAATTAATTAATTATGGTAAAATAGATAACTAGGTTTATTTCTAAAAATTAGATTGATTTAGGACTTTAAGTTAGGTTTTAATTAATTTTATTATGATTTAAAATCAAGAAAAAGAAAAGAAAAGAAAGAAAATTCTGTTTTGGTCTCGAATTTGGGCCAAAACAATTTCTGGCCCAAACAATCACCCCAAATCCGCCAAGCCCAACCCCCTAACCCGGTCCAGTCTCGCGACTAATGCGAACGACGTCGTTTTGGCTGAATTGATCTCGACCCTTCAATCCATCCCCATCCAACGGACGCAGTCCACTCTCACGCCCCATATAAAAGGCCCATTATACGTTCCCTCTCCCAGAACCCTAAACCTAATTCCATAGCCCAAGCGGCGCCCCCCCTTTCTCTTCCTCCGCCGAACTCGCTTGAACTCAAGCGAGTTCACCCCCCTCCAACTCATGCACGTGATTCCTTCACCCTCCCTCCTCCACGTCACCCGTCCTGTAATGACCTCTGACAGAAAAGATTCCTTTCTCCCTTAGGCTTCACGCGCTCTTGGTATTGAGAACGATTTCGGAAGAATGGTGGTCGTAGGATCTGAGGGATTCAAGATCCTAGACCTCCATTTGTCCGATTTGGTTCACAAAGAAAGGGAATCGGATTTTTGCGGATTTTTCGGATGGAAAAAAGGAATTTTGGGGCATGACTTGGAGAAAAGGCATGAAAATTTCGGTTTTGGGTATAAAAAGGGAGGTTAAGAGACTTCTTGAAAGGGAGAGATTTTTTTTTTTTTGGGAACGAAAATTTCAGAGAAAAAAAATCGGAAAGGAAGGCTAGGGTTCTAAAAAGCGTTCTTTTTCTTCTCGGTGGTTGATATTCATTTTGATTTTCTGGTTTAGTTTTAGAACAAGAAAAAACAAAAAAAAAGAGAAAAACATGTTCAGTGTTCTTTTGTTCCATTTTATTTCAATTACTGTCTAAAAATTCGAATATATATATATATATATATATATATATATATATATATATATATATATATATATATATTCCGTCTCTTCTTTTCAATCTGGATTTTGGGTTGAAAACTGGAGTTCGATTGAGAAGAGTTTTCCATAGCAATAACGGGAATGGGAGTGATATAATCGGCAACCTTCAGTCTCTCGTTCAGCTAGTCTATAGGTTCAGCAATTGGGGTGTATTGTCTGGGTGGTCTGCGGTCGAAATTTGGTCTAGGTTTTTGGTAGTTTTTGGCGGGCTGGTAGTGAGTGGTAGTATGCTGGCTGGGTGTTATAAGTATGGTAAGTGGCGCTAGGTTGTTGGTATCTGGGAGGTGAAGGTTGATATGTGGGTGCGAGTGTTTGGTATGTAAGAGGAGATTTTGGACCTTGGGCTACCATCACCGCACCTACTTCTTTCTATTTGGAGATACCTCCTGACTGTAAGGCTTTATTTGTGGCTTGGAGTGCTTCAACATTTGTCACCATTCCGCTTTTGATCCCTTCTCCTATTCTTTCTCCCAATTTGATGATGTCAGAAAATTTATGGTTTTCAATAACCATCGGTCTTTCGTAGTATTGCGGATCCTGAGCTCTGACGAAGAACTTATTCATCTGTTCTTCTTCCAGTGCTGGCCTTTCTTTTGTAGCTTCAGACCTCCACCGAGTTGCATACTCGCGAAAAGTTTTCGTTGGCCTCTTCTTGAGATTCTGAATAAGGAAAATGTCTGGTGCGTTTTCTGTGTTAAACCTGAACCGATCCATGAAGTCTGATGCCATGCTCACCCAATTAACCTATTTCTTTGGGTTCTGACTGATGTACCAAGACAGGGCATCTCCGGTGAGGCTTCTCATGAACAACTTCAAGCGGATTCTTTCATCCCTGCCAACTCCTACAAGCTTTCACAATGCATTCTCAAGTGCACCTTCGGATCACCAGTTCCGTCGAACATTTCGAACTCAAGAGGTTTGTAACCCTCTGGCAGTTCTACATCTAGCTGAATACACAAAACTTCATAATTCAAATCCTCAACGCCTTTTCCCCCTTCGACACTTTGAACTCTGCTAGTAAGTTTCTTGAGTTCCTCCTCCATGTTCTTGATGAGCAGGTCCTTCTCAGCGTATTCGGGTATGTATATGGTCTGTTGTGGGGTGTGGGGTAAGGTTTCCACATATATGGGATTGCTTTGGTGGATTCCGTGAATCTGGGCGTAATGGTGGTCATTGGTTGAGTTTTACGGGTCAGGAGTAGGTTGTGGTGCATTCTGAGGGGTATGGTATGTTGTTGTTTGTGGTTATTGAGTTGGGTGGTGATGGTGTTATTGAGGAGTAGGTATCGGCGGAGGGTTGTAATTCTGAGGAGGTGTGGCGTATTGATGTGGTGCGGGAGGATTTGGCGGATTTTGTTTGTTTTGGGGAGGTACTGGGTTTTGGGCATTTGTGTTTTGTTGGTTAAGGTCGGGGACGTTTAGGGTGAGAGAAAGGTTTGCTAAGTTCCGAACCTGCTCAAGTTCCCCTTGTAGCTCCAATATTTTTTGTTCCAGATGTAGGACCAATTCGTTCTGTGCTGGAGTATTCCGACCGTCTGAGGTTTCAACATTCTCTGCATTGTCCTTTCTGATACCGCTTAAATAGTCCATTTTTTCTTTCCCTTTGCTTTTGCCTTTAGGATCACTTAGTGGAGGAGGAGGTGGAGGATCTCTGGATCTAGTATGATATGCGGATGATGCCAGTATGCACGAACCAACCTTTTGGGAATGGGAATAAACAGAAGAAAAAAAAAACAAAAAGGTAACCAAGTCAGCAAGGGATATTGAAAGAATACTTGCAATATTGAACATGTATTGCAGAATTAGTAAATAAATTCGCGTCCTAGTTTGGGGGACCTCGTTGTGCCCGAGGTAGGCCTAAATGACACATAGACTTTGAAAAAATTGATGCCAATAATTGTGTCATTTCATTAATGCGAAGATGAATAAGATCCATACTAAGACAACAATAATAAGAAAATTACTAATGGCATTTGCCATATTACATTTGAAATCTAAAACTAAGCTAAAAGAAGTAAAGAACATCATTTCCTAATCTACTTGGTCCCAAAAGGACCTTCTCCATGCTTGGCCATCTTGGATCCATCAATCAGGTGCCCCAGGTCGCACATGTCCAATAGTAGGTAAGCCCTTGCTAGGTGCCCTCCCTCATTGCCTTCCGTATTCTGACAGTCCGAGAGCCTCTTACTCATCTTCCCCGTAAGTTCCATTAACCCTTGTTCCAAATACTCCAATCTTTCTGTTGATTTAGTAGCAATTTCTTTCCATTCGCTGAAGGCTTTCATATCTACTTTGTGTTGTTCCAAATGTCTAGCTTCAGACTCGAAATCCCTCTTGCGCAACATCCTATACTTGACTTGTGCTTCAGCAGCATCGTCTATAACCCTATTTTTCAGATTGATCCGTGGCTTGACATCTCCCGCTATATCATCTACCAACCATGATGGGTAGAAGTACACATAGCCGGCATGATACCTGTTTGCCTCGATAGTATCTTTCTCCACAATGACCTTTTGATTCCACATATGTTGCGCCTCGAATTTGAACGGAATGACATTCCCTTTATAGTCTGCTTTGTACTGGACCATGTTGGAAACCCGAGGTATGACCTGCTTTTTTCCCGCTTGCCTCATTACCCTTATAGGAGCATAAAGATAGATTCATCTTAACTCGATCAGCATTAGATGAGTGGTTTCTCTTGACCTCATGATGAACTCGCTGCTAGGGAGCCATTCGAACATCCAATGTACTTTTTCGTCAGTCAAATTGCTGAAGAAATGCACCCAGCTCATAGCACTTCCAGGTTGCGCAAACCTATCTGAGGTAAATGTCATTCTTTTTGGATGATGGTAGGCTATGTAGTCATTCAATGGTCATCGCAGAAGCTCTTAACAATATTCACCTCTTTGGAAATGTTCTAATAACCAAACCTGCAGAAACAAATTACAACCCTCGAAGTGCCCATACACATGCTTGCATCAATCTAGAGCGCGATACATTTCAGCCAAGATCATAGGAACGATAGTGTAAGTTTGTCCCTCAATTCCTTCCATTAGAGTCCTAGCAACCATGGCTAAGCGAGTGTGAATCCTCCCCCCTTTCATCGTAAATATTAGCAACCCCAGGAAACAGATAATGAACACAAAAACTCAGCGGTGTTTCCAACTAAAGAAGTAATGGCAAGTTCCTCACGGTGAAGGCGATATGACTTGCTATGCCCATAACGTTCATAAAGGAATTCAAATGGTATGTATGACTCCTTCAGATAGAGTAATTCATCATTTTTCTTTAAACCCATCATTTTCAAAAAAACCGCGGGGAGTGCGATTTTCTGGCACTAATAAACCCGGACTATCCCATGGCAGCCTAGCGAAGCCTCCTATTTCCTCTAAGAGAGGGGTCATCTCTACATTACCAAAGCGAAAGACAGCTGTTTTCTCATCCCAAAACATAGTGGCAGCCTCAATCATTGCGTTATTTGGCCGAATGTCCAATAATAAAGGTAAATTTCCGAGGACCCTTTTCACATGATTCTAGTCACTAGGTGAGAGGTTCTTCCACCAATCAAGCAGCACAAGTGGGATGTTTTGAACCATGCTGAACCTGGGAACTTCGTGCCTCATTTCCTGCAAAACAAATAGAGTTATTCCTTTCCCCCTCTGGGTCTGACTATTTACACATTAAAGATCAACATACCGACGTGTTTTCTCCAAGTAATGCACATATCGTGATGGTATCCATTGGGATTACGGAAATCCCGGCGAACTTTGGACAAGGCTTGCCTTAGCGAGTTATCACGCAGACAACATTCTAACCCATTCTAGGTCTGGACATGATGCATGCAAAGTTAATATTTAAGTGGGGTTTCTAGAAGTAGGTACCCTCAAGCGGATAACTTGAGAGGGAAAGTCACGGAACCGTTGACTGCACCGCTGATCGTCTAGTTTTACCGCAAATAAGCCTTTTCAAATTTAAAGGGTGATTTCAGAAGAGCGCGGACACTTATCAAGTGCCGCTATGGTATTGGTTGGACACGAGTGGAATATGATGTGTAGCATGCTTTATGCAAAGATAATAACACGTTGCCAAGTATTTGTATGATAAATATGTAAAAAACGGTAAATACAGTATTAAGGTAAAACATAAAAGAGAGACAAAGGAAGAAGTTAGTCCGTGAAAGATATGCGAGAATGTAATAAAGCAAACAATATAGTAGTCTTTAAACAAATGAAGAGCAGTTAGGGAAAATAAGGGCGAATAGGGAAAGAGATGTGCATGTCGTAACAAATTTAAGAAAATAAAGGCGGAGAATGGAAGGGACGTACATGTTATAGCGGGTTTAGACAAGTAAAAGTGAACGCGAAAGGGATATGAGTGTTATAGCAAATCTAACAAATAAAGATGGAAAAGTAATGTGTGTTTTATAACAAAGAAAACTAATCCACATAAGCCAAGTTAATTATGGTAAGAGCCTAAGTGTAAATCCCCAGCAGAGTCGCCATGCTATCGCGCCCCATTTTCTCTCACAAAATGCGGGCTTCGACGTGTGACAACTCTTTTAAAGGAGGTATTAAAAGAGGAGAGTCACCACCTAACGGTTTTTAAGGTGAGTTAGGGCACCTATTATGCAGTTGTTGAGTTCGCCGCTGCTCGAGGAGGTTTTTTGCTGAAATCCTTGTTTGGACGTCATTTTCTTCATTGTAATTCGGCTTATCATTTAAGGGGTCACATTTTAAACTCTATTCTTCTTCCGTTCTACAAATTCTGTGTCATGAATATTGGCATTACTCGCTTAATTTCTCTTATTTCTATATCTTGGCGTATATGATGGTGTCTTGAATATTTTTGAACTTTGAATGGATGAGTTTATTTTTAACAGTCATGCCGTAGATTTTAATTTCTTTTATCGACATGTTTATGCTGTTTATTTCTGAACTAGCATATCATAATGGGTAATTTAAGTTATATGCTTGTTTATCTCCTCCGCCTCCATGGTTTACTGTGAGATGTTGGTCCATAATTTGGATGAATGTATTTGATCTCTGGTTTTTCATTATCAGCTTGATATATTGGGATAGTGAGAGTGATTAATGGGCTATAGTAAAGGGTTAATACCCACAGCACTTACAGAAATGGAATGGGAAGAACGACCAAGTTAGAATGGATTATTACTGTAAAATGGCCATCACTAATGTCTAGAAATGACTTTATTCTTTATATGAAGATTCATCCCTCTTCCTGTTATGTTTTCTCACCAAAGTTTGCGTCATTTTTGTTTTGATTCTACTGCTTGGATACGACTGAGTTCAGTTTCTGAGTTACCTCAGATCTTATTCAATACCACGTTGAATATGTTTCATGTTTAGCTCATTATTTTCAGCTATCGTATGGTGAGTCATATGATTATCTCTCTTAAGTGGCTAATTTCTCCATAGAGAATAGACCCCCCCCCCCCATTTCATATACTCAGATTATCTGATTTGGGTCCTGAATATGTCATTTGGTTTATTGATTTCTGAGTTCACTTGACTTGTTTATTAGTATTACATGAGTTTATATTGAATTCAGTTTATGATTCTGTCGTCTTTCCTTGAACATGCTTTAATGTGAAGTTGGTTCCAAGTAGTGAAAAAACTGCGATTCTAACACCTTGAACAGCAAACTAATTTGGCAAATGAAGCAAGGCAGTTAAGAAACATCGATTTCTATACTTCAAATCTAGGAAAGTTTAATTGTTGCATTTGTTTGTAGTTGATGAGCAATTTCTTTTAGCATTTCAGTCTGTTGTAATTTATTACAAACCAAAACTGAATTATAATGTCACTAATGCTGACTCTCTAAAAATTAGACTTTGCAGAAGCCTATTAAAACCGTCATCTTACATATATTGGATTTGGTAGCGCCCTGACCTGCATTTTGTTATTCTGCTATGTTTAGGTTGGGAATTATGTCATTGTTGATTTGGGGTTCAAAATTCAAAATACCCTCTTGTGATCATTTTATAACAAGTTACAGTAAACACAACATGATTTTATGCATTCAATCTGGCAGCCTGTCCTATTTTGATTCATATCTTTGTGAACGTGATTAAAGTCTTAATGTTTGGTTGGGTTACGGGTGTATAGATTTTGGTATTTTGCTTAGTATAAGGTGGAATGTTGAATTGGGCAACACAAAGCTCCATACCTCTGGACCTTACCAATGATCCCCAATTTAGTAAGACTTAATTAACTCAAACCCTATAGCTTACCTTAGGCATTGAGCAATAAAATTATCGTGACTATGGGTACGGTTCCCGTGGCATAGTTATGATACGTAATCCCAATTCGAGTGTGCGTTTCGCGTGACTCGACCACAACTTCAAACAATAATAAAAATAAGCATGTCGTAAATCGCGGGTGCATTTCATGTGGTGCGGTTTGTGATATGTGCCAAAACGACAAGGGCACGACATCGCGACTTGTTCCAGAAATAATTCCATAAATAATTAAAAGCGGTTAAAAAGTAAAAATGCACAATAGGCTTTAAATATGTAATAAATCAGATAATTAGGCCAAGTATTAATTGTTAAGCGACTGTGCTAAAACCACGGAACTTGGGAGTGCCTCACACCTTCTCCCGGGTTAACAGAATTCCTTACCCGGTCTTCTGTGTTCGCGGACCATAAAAGTAGAGTCAATTTCCTCAATTTGGGATTTAAAATACATCGGTGACTTGGGACACCATAAATTATTCTAAGTGGCGACTCTGAAATAAATAATAATCCAGTTTCGATTAATGTCACTTTAATTGGAAAAACTCTCTTATTCTCCCCCCCTGCGGGAAAAAGGAGGTGTGACACTACCTTGATTAGAGTTCGATAAATCATCCTCACTCGACTACAAAGCCTAAGGGCTACCTTAATTCGAGTTCGAGAAATCATTCGCACTTGATTGCAAAGCCCAAGGGCTACCTTAATTCGAGTTCGAGAAATCATTCTCACTCGGCTACGAAGCCTAAGGTCCACCTTAATTCGAGTTCGAGAAATCATTCTCACTCGAATACAAAGCCTAAGGGCGACCTTAATTCGAGTTCGAGAAATCATTCTCACTCGAATACAAAGCCTAAGGTCCACCTTAATTCGAGTTCGAGAAATTATTCTCACTAGACTACAAAGCCTAAGGGCTACCTTTATTCGAGTTCGAGAAATCATCCTCACTAGACTACAAAGCCTAAGGGCTACCTTAATTCGAGTTCGAGAAATCATTCTCACTCGATTACAAAGCCCAAGGGCTACCTTAATTCGAGTTCAAGAAATCATTCTCACTCGACTGTAAAGCCTAAGGGCTACTGTGCTTCGAGTTCGAGCGAATAATTTTACTTGACATCTACTTATCAAACCTAAGAGCCACCTCAGTTTGAGTTCGAACATTCACTCGGGGACTACCTATAAGAAACTGTCGAGTGCAGTACTTGCTATCGTTCCTTACTATCTCAATCTTGGGCCTTCGAATAATTATTCCATGCTAAGGCACTTTTTGACCTTTGTATAATTTTACAAAAAGGCAAAAGATTCAGAAGCCATAGAAGGGAAAAGTTTTTATATATATACATCAAAATCTTTTACAAAGGCAACACAAAGAGCTTTTCTTTCGCCTTGGCCCTTTAAATTTTGGCCTCAACATCGAAGCCATGAGCACTGACTTCCCCGAGAGCTTCTCTCCAAGCCTGCCATTTAGCATGTTAGACCATGCTCTTGGACTTGGCCTGATTAACCTCAACGGTGATCCTGAACTGGGCCACTTTAGCATGAGCTCTTTTATTAGCCTCGGTCACCTCAGATCTGACCACTTCGAATTAATTAGCCAAGCTTTCCTTATTGGAAGTGGCCAAATCTAACCGACTTTGAAGCTCTTTAACCCTCTCGATCTGCACCGAGGCGTAAATTTTGGCCTCAACATCGAAGCCATGAGCACTGAACTCCCCGAGAGCTTCTCTCCAAGCCTGCCATTTAGCATGTTAGACCATGCTCTTGGACTTGGCCTGGTTAACCTCAACGGTGATCCTGAACTGGGCCACTTTAGCATGAGCTCTTTTATTAGCCTCGGTCACCTCAGATCTGACCACTTCGAGTTAATTAGCCAAGCTTTCCTTATTGGAAGTGGCCAAATCTAGCCGACTTTGAAGCTCTTTAATCCTCTCGATCTGCACCGAGGCATTTACTTTTGCAGCCCAAAGCCGGGCCTTAGCTGACTCCAATTTCGCTTGAACGGCCTCCTTTTTGGAGGCGAGGATATCCATATTTTCTTTGAATTTTTTCCCTTCGGTCATTAGCTCATCTACCTGCGAATTGAGTTGTCCGATCAGTTCAAGCCTCTACCGAACCTACAAAATTAGATTCTAAGTGTTTATCTCCAATTCGTCTTCACTATCGTGAAGAATTCGGAATACCTGCTCGGCCATCTCCTCGTGCTCATCCCGAGCCACTGCCAAATCTGCTCGAGGTTTATCGCTAAGAAGTTTATAGGGGTCACTCTTCTCAGTGAGGTCCCGAACTCGACCTTATGCTCCTCTCGAATTCGTAGAAAAGCCTTGTGATGCAACACCGAAGCCTACAAACATGGAAAAAATGTTAGAATTATCTACAACAAGTATAAAAGAAACAGCATATATGCCATTGAAATTACCCGATTCAGAGCATGCTGGGCCTCGTTAAAAAGGCAAGAGGGTCGTACCGCATTCATCACTACCTGATCCTCTTCGATCACTAAGGACCGAAGGTAACTAGCAATCCCCACGGGGGGAGAAAATATTCGGGTATCCTCCGGGATGGAGAGCACCACCTTTCGCCTACGATCAGGATCAATACTCGGGGCCAGGAACCAGTCCACCAGTTTTGGAACCGATGAAGAACCGATCCCGATAACCTCCTCCGAGGCAGTGGACTCGAGCCCATCCAGAAAATCGTGGATATCGATTGGCTTCTGAATGCCCTCGTAGGATCGTCCTTCCATCATGATAGCGTCACTGATCATAGCATCTGAAATCTGAGGGAATCCTCTAATATCAACTATCCCGAGATAATCCCTTGAGATATCTTCTGTTGCGCGAGAAGTCCTACCCTCGGTCTCCCCTCCAACCATCTCAGCTCGAGACGGAATAGTCTCGGCTTTTTCTTATTTGGGGATTATGGCCAGGGTTCCCTTATTCACTTCCGCCGATTCGGAAGATTGTTGTATTACAATATTAGCCCGTACACCGGATAATTCCTCTTCTCCTTCTTTGGGCTCGTCCCTTAATCAGTGGATCGATTCCGGAAGCATAACACCAGGGGGGCCCTTTGGCTTGCGAGATTTCTTTGCCGGTTTTTTCTTTCTTGAGCCCGGGGAACTCGGTACATCTTTTCTCTACTTTTCTTTAACATGATTCGGTACAGGAACCTCCTCATCACCAGATGGGGGGCCTCATGGAAACGTCCTTCCCAAATCCTATAAAAGGAAAAAAAAGGGGGTTAAGCAAGTAAAAAAGAGCAAATGACAAACAAATTTAGAAAGAGACTTACCATGACTACGGGCCTCCCATCGACCCTTTGATAATTCCACCCAAGCGCGCTCGGAGTACGGTCTCTGCAGCACCAGACCTTTAACCCATTGTTTAAGATCTGGAATCGGCTCAAGCATCCGAGCCACAACTGTGACAAGAAAGAAAAAATGGATCAAGAAAATGAAAGGCAGTTACAAAATTAAAATTGAACGAAGGGAAATAAGTGCTCACGGTTCATATTCCATTTCTCAGGAAATGGCATGTCATCGGCAGAGATCAGGTCCGAGGTTTTGACTCGAACAAATCGGCTAATCCAACCTTGATCACAAGTCTCGTCTACACTCGAGAACGGCGCTTTGGTGGCACGACGAGCAAGCTTGATTAACCCTGCTCGATAAAGTCGGGGACTATAAAGGCGCATGAGGTGGTCGCGGGTGAAAAGGCACCCCTCGATTTTGCTCGAGAAAAATCGGAGAAGAATTACTATTCTCCAAAAAGAAGGATGGATCTGGCCAAGGGTCACATCGTATCTCTTGCAAAAAGAGACGATGACAGGATCTAAAAGACCCAATATGAAAGGATACGTATAAACACTTAGGAACCATTCCACGTGGGTAGTAATTGATTCATCAGGCGATGGGACAACCACGTGTTTATCGGTCCAATTGCATTCTTGTTTGACTTTATCGAGAATTTTCTCGGTGATTGTGCAGAGGTACCTCGACATCCGCTTACATCGACCCAATACAGAAGAAGGTTTTTCAACTTTAAAATCACTGACAGTTGAACACCGTACCGGAACGAATTCCTCAAGGCGAGGCTCCGCCGCATCCTCACCGCCGACGAGTTGTGATGAAGAAGCAACCTCTTTTTGCGGAATGGATTTAGATGTTTTGGCCATCTGAATTTCTGTGAACAAAGAAGAAAGGAGATTGAAGTATTTGGTGTTTTGAGAAGAACAAGCAAAGAAACTTCAAAACCTGAAAATAGAAAACTTTGGAGAAGGCGAAGGATTGTGAAGATTGGAAAGAAGAAGGTTTAAAGGTAAAAGTTTGAAATAATAAAGAAAGGGTCTATTTATAGATTTCACAGCGACGGTTCAAAATTGGCAGTGGCCGACCATCGACTGATGCGCATTTAATGCCTTGGTAACTGGACCGATGGGACATTTGTCATATATGTCACAATCGGGCTCGTCGCAGACGTCAGTATTCGCCTAGTCGGAGGTTGAAAAATCATATCATTTCTCGCTACCTTCTTTCCGAGAAACGAGGGGACTATCTGTATACGGTCAAAATCGATTTTGCCCTTCATGTGATTAATCAAGACTAGAGCATGATGGACCGAGGTTCGTCATCATAATATCGAGCTCGAGACCTAGAGACCGATCAATATCGAGCTCGAGCCAATATCGAGCTCGAGACCCAGAGACTGACCCATACCGAGACCGTCCAAGATCGATATCGAGCCAAAGGACCAGCGAATCGGCGGAAACCAATATCGATATCGAGATTTGGGGAGAAAATCTCAGCGGAAATCAAGGAAAAGTTAATTAATTAGTCTATCATGGGATCCCCACTATGTATTTTTAATTATACTCAAAATGAGATTCCCCCACTAAATTAAGAGTGGTTATCATTTGTAAGGACACATTAATTGAGACACACATTCATTCTAATATATACGGAAAACAGGGCCAATACTATTTTTTTGGTGGCTTTTGGTATTTTAGTAAAATTATTTCTTCTATCAATCGTTCTTCACCCGATTTGGAGGTCATTAAACTTGAAGGCCTAGGCTAATTAGTTCATCTGGTTTTGCATTCATTTCTTTTATAACTAATTTCAATACACATTTATGTATCTTTCCCGATTTGTATCAATTTATATCACATATCCTTAAAACTACGTATAAATTTAACTCTATTCATTTTTCGGTTAAACATATATACAAAAACCAAATTCAGAATCCAATTACTAACATCTAATGTTGTCACCTAAAATGAACTCAAAATTTTCAAATTCTAATTTCAAACGTAACATAAAAATTATACACATCTTCCCTCTCTCTCCTTGCGGTGAAAAACATTTTTTACAAAGCTCACGTGAAGGAAAAATTGGACCACTAACTATAGGGGCACGTTGTTCATTTCCATGAAAGATATTTTAATTTCCTTTAATGTCCCCAACCCGACCGAGGAAAAAATTAAGATTTCACCAAACAAAAGTTAAGGAAGGGAAAGCAACTTTCAATTGTTATAAATTGGAGGAACCAAATGAAGTGAGATGCGCAAAAACTTCATCTCTTTGAGACTATTCTGACTAATCCCAATAATTTCAGATAGAGACACCTCTTTAGCTCTGAGAATGGGATTTGAAAGGGTACGTAATATTCATGTTCAATTTTTTTCTATAGTATTTTCTTTTATACTCAAGTTCAAAGACGAGCCAACTCACTATTATATTATTTTATAATAAAATTAACCTAATACTCATTTCATTTCAAATCATAAAAGATTTTTTTAATTGAAATTTCTTCTTTTGTGTTTATGAGATAGGAGTTTGACATAATGATTGTCCCAACAAAAGGTGAAATCAACGCGCCAACGCCACTACGAGAGAATTTGAATCTCAGTGTGGTGGAACCTGATAGTAAAGATAATAAGACATTTTCGCAAGAACTTGACAGAATTTTGACTCAATATATAGAGACATTATCCCATCGGACAGAATATCATATAGGTAAATATATGATCAGTGGTCTTTTCTATAAATATATAGCTATCACTCTAACTTTTATACACAATTTAACAAAATAAAATTAAAAGACTAGTAAGCTAAGGTCTATAGATTGGAAGGCTAAATATCTTTGGATGGACGCGAGATCAACAACTATAGTTGCATGAAGCCATGAAGTATGATAATGTTCTTTGCTATCCCTCCCGAAAGGGATAACATATATATCCACAGAAAAGAGACTATGGATATCCTAATTTGGCCTTAATTTCGGTAAGTGCTTACCTAAACGTAGAGTAATGCAATCACTTTAATTAACACATTTGTTCATCAAAGAATTTCTTGTTTGATTTTTCGTTGTTAGAATTCAATATAACTGGACAGTGAATTGAGTTCCAAACTAAATATTTTTGTACTTTTAATGAATTTTTTAATACAAATATAAAATTTATGTGAAAGTTACTAAGTTCACGTAAATCCATAACTTTTGCACCAGATCCGCCCGCGGAGCTCTCTCTTTCATCAGGGTGGACACATAGGAAATTAAAGTTTTTCATGTTTATTCAACTGTTCCTTGAGTTACTAGAACCCTCTCTTACCATCATACGTATTTGCCTATAATTGAAGCATATTTTTGGAATAAAAAAACTTAACTTTTAAAATGAAACAAGGCAATGTGATATCTCATGAAAAGATAAAGTGTGACAAACTTTTTCAGGTGAGAGGAGTATTAAATATCTACCTCATATTTTGTCACCCTAACTACCTTCTCCCACATGCCACAATAGTGATGTGCCCAATTCTCCACACGTTTCTAATAGTTTGTGTTCCACTATTTGTACTACTTTTAGTATTGAGTACTTCCCAGTTCCGACAACTAACAGCACCAATGACAACTAATGGGTACCCATGCATGCAATATATTTTTGAAGTCCATTAAGTATTAATTATTAAAAAATAGGGATAATATATAAGATTCTCCGATTTTGTCTTTCCTGCGTTTCTACTCAACTTTTACGGGTGACACAGTACTTCTCTATTATTTCTCAAAGTGAATTTAATACCATCCTCAAAGCTGATTTGGCAAAGAATATGTTATCACATTTTTATATGCGCGTGAAAGGCAAGAAAAAATATTAAAAAATAATTAAACTATGCACGTGTTATCTTTTAATAGAATGTTATCAACTAATTGCACTTATATATTTATTATTAAATATTTTTTGCATTGTTTATTTTCTTATTCTTTGTTCTTTTATTTCTTTTTCTTTTTCTGTTCTCCTTTATCTTCTTCCTTTTTCCTCTTCTCCTTTCTCTTCTTAATCCCCACATATCTTCTTTCTTTATTTTCTTTGTTTTCTTCTTATTCTCAAATTCCAAATCAAAAGCTCCACTTAACTCTTTAGTTTGTCGAAACTTCACCTAACTCCTTTTTCTTCTACTTAGTTATTGCTAGTCTACTACTCCTTTAATTCTTTCACCGTGTTCCTTAATTAATATTGGGTACATATTTAATTCTATAAATGTTATTATTAAAGGCAACCTAATTTCTACTTTTTCTATTTTCTCTTTCAATTTCTGACACCCATTAGTTCATATTTTTTAAACCCAACAGTAATGCGTTCTTAATTTTAGCTCTGAATATGCTGCCTTTTTCCCCCACAAGAAAAAAACTCAAATTTGGTAATGAAAAGAAGTAAAAGATGATAAAATCTGAAAAATAAATGGATTGTATTGTTGATTTTTGAATCTAGTTGGACGGTCTTCAATGGCTAAAAATGGTTGAAAGAAATTGGACGGTGATTTATTACAATTTGTAGTTGTTTGAAATCTGAAAATCTTTTTAATTAGGGTGTGAAACTGTTGAATTTTAGGGATGATGGTTGTTTGGAGAATTTTCGGGAAGGGGGTGGTTATTGTTGAATTAGTCTAAGGAAAAAAATGTAAAAATCAAGCAAATGACATGTGTCTACACAACTAGGATAAAATCTGGTTTTCAGCTTTGAGGGCGGTATTAAAATTACTTTGGCCAACGATAAGGAGGTACTAGGACACCCGTAAAAGTTGAGTAGGAAACTTATTTAGCTGGAAAAGTTCAGGGAGTATCTTACGTATTATCCCTAAAAAATATGTAGATTATTAGTTAATTTCGTACATGTGCCAAAATTAATTTTACAACGAGAAGTAGAGAAACTATTTCAAGAATAATGTAAACAAAACCTTTTAGTCATACTTGTTCTCGAAAGATATAAACTTAGCCTCTTTAAATGGGTTCTTTACAGGTTATCCAGTTAATATATGTTACGAGCATCATGCTGCTTTAGCTCCACTTTTGCAATTCCACTTGAACAACTGCGGGGATCCCTTCACTCAGAACACTGTTGATTTCCATTCAAAAGATTTTGAAGTGGCTGTTTTAGATTGGTTTGCGCAACTATGGGAAATTGAGAAGGATGAATATTGGGGATACATTACCAATGGTGGCACAGAGGGAAATCTCCATGGTCTTTTGATTGGGTAGGTATCACTTTACCATCTCCATTGATAGACAGTTTCTTCTACTTCCAATTTAAGAGTCCATCACTTGAGGAGTCAGAGATGGATTCAGGATTTAAATTTTATCGTGCAATTTTTAAGATTTTTAATATTTAACCCATTATATATTTAAAGTTATGGGTTCAAATCTATTTATTTGCAATTTTAATAAATTTTTATACATAAATTTCTACTCCGCGTCGAAAGTTATAGGTTCAATTGAACCCGTAACTGTCACACTAGATCCGCCTCTATGAGGAGTTGATGAGGTCTAGTACATATATAATTAACTTTGGCCTGAAATGAGTTTAAATGGAATAAGATCATCAGTGAAGATTTATATAGTTGAGCCTAACTTATTTGGGACAGAGACATAATTGTTGTTATAGAATAGTCAGACAGACCTATTTTGCACTTGGAGACATTCTACAATATTTATACTTGATCTAAAAAAAAGAATTATGTACACATTTAGAGACCTCATATTCAAATGATGTATTTCACTTTTACCATTTCAATATTATTTGTGCAGAAGAGAGTTACATCCCACTGGGATAATATATGCATCAAAGGATTCACATTACTCGATTTTTAAAGCAGCAAGAATGTACAGAATGGAGATAGAGACCATCAATACTTTAGTCAATGGGGAGATTGATTATGCAGATTTGAGATCAAAGTTACTTCTCAACAAGAACAAACCAGCCATCATCAATATCAATATTGATAAATATTATTATAAGATCCTTTATCTTCCAAACTTCAATATATGGTCAAGTAATCTTCCCATTCTCATACGTGGAATACTACTACTTTTAACAATAATTTAGGAACTACCTTCAAAGGAGCTATTGATGATCTTGATCTGGTCCTACAAATACTTCAAAAATGTGGTTATTCCAATGATAGATATTACATCCATTGTGACGCTGCACTATATGGGCTAATTGTCCCATTTATCCAACATGTAAGATTACTTTATAATCCGTTATATATTTTCTTTAAAAAAATTCCCATCAATGGAACAAATAGAAAGTGACCTAGTTCTCTATTATATTTGACAACAGGTGAAAACAATTACCTTCAAGAAGCCAATAGGCAGTGTTTCAATTTCAGGCCACAAATTCTTGGGATGTCCAATGCCTTGTGGCATTCAGATAACAAGGAAAGGTTACATTACTAGTCTCTCAACAAAAATCGAGTACATTGCTTCCGTTGATGCTACAACTTCTGGTAGTCGAAATGGCTTGGCACCAATATTCTTATGGTACAGTTTATGCATGAAAGGCCGTGCCGGATTGCAACAAGATGCCAAAATGTGCAACGAAAATGCCCGATATTTGAAAGGTCGACTTCATAAAGCAGGAATTAACGCTATGCTCAATGAGTGTAGCATTATCGTTGTCTTTGAACGACCTAATGACCCTAAGTTCATTCGTCATTGGCAACTGTCTTGCACAAGAGATATGGCACATGTTGTAATCATGCCGGGCATCACAAGAGAAACAATAGACAGTTTTTTCAAGGATTTAATGCAGGAGAGGGAAAATGGTACCAGGTTGGAACAACTGTGCCTCCTTGCCTAGCAGATGATATTGGTTCTCAAAATTGTATTTGCTCCAAACAGAAGATGCGTCATTGAATTCCTTACAAGATGAGACTTGGAATGGTCGTAGATTTGGAGTATGCTTTTATGCAGAGGTGGCGCAATAAAATTGGTGATATAACGCCAAACTTTTAATAAATAAAAGACCTTAAACTTATTTGTGTTTAATCTTTTTGAGAAAAAAAGTTGGTTTTCTGCTTGAGTTGCATTATCATCTTATTCAACTAAAATGGGACTTGTTCATATGTAGAACACTCTCCCATATTGTTTGATTCTTCTTTTGTTGTATGTTATTAATTTATTAAGAGTACCTGTCGTTCACTTTTTTTACCCTTCGTATAAATATTCTGTGTTGGATAAAATTGTAAAATAGATATTTAGAGTTTGTTTTCTTATTAAAAAAAATTAAAATTTTAGTAAGATTTAAAAGGAAATGGAGGAAGAGAATGAGTAGGTTTCAAACTCATTAAGGTCGATTCATATCACTTTAGGAGGGGTTTTTCCTTTAAGTACGTAGGTTAAAAAGGGAATAAAGAATCACAATTAATATTTTTATTTTTTTACTTAACTAATATTTAAGATTTTGAGATCTACTATGAATTTTCCACTATGACATTTTGTTACTCCTATTTCTTTTCAATGCAATTAGATATTACAATCTCCCACATAAGGAAGACACTAAAACAAACTCCTAATAGAGTTCTATTTTCAGAAAAGATTCATATTCATATGAAGCAATATGAATGGCCAATAAAAAAAATTTGGAAAAAGTTTTCCATTGAAAATAACCAAGATGAACTACTTCACATAACACTATATGCGGTTGTATTCAGATGAACTAAGCATTCCGTCTTGCTTTAATTGTATGAGTTAGCCGCTTTATCATTATTTCCTTATGTACGAATATTAGTCTTTCCCGAGGCCAATGATTTTGATACTTTTCCTGATGTGCCAAAAAAAATCAGAAAATAATATCAAATCTCTATCATCACCATCATTGTATGTGATTGTATTTAAGTAGTGTTAATTTTGAATTAATCATCTGGGTATGTTTGTATTTTTAGTCCTGATCTTTCTTCTTTTATGTGTCTATTCTTCTATTGTTTATCTTCCTCTAAATTATCTATATTATGAGTTTTCATTCACAAGAGTTTTTCGAATAAATTTGAGTTGGAATTTTTTATTGCATTGTACTGCCAATATATATGATGAGTATGGATTAAATTAACTCTTATTTATTTTATTTTATTTTATTATTTTTTGTTGATTAAGGAGCATAGTTGATTAAATTTGAGTTGAAAATTTTTATTCTTTAAATTTTCAAGGGTAATGACAGGACCAATCACCTTGATTAATATGTTAGTATATTTTTGTCAAGTGTCAGTCAATTCTTATAGTATGAGAGTATTTGAATTATAAAAGCTCAACGGTGTCATTGGTGAAATGAAATTTAGGAAGCTTCAACTGTTTTTTTTAAATTCCAATTTTAGTTTAAATGAGGATCAATTTGTTCCGGCACAACATTTAATATTTAGCTCATAATTTATGATGATCCAAAATGTCATCTTTAAATTTAATAATTAATTATATATTTTAAGACCTATAAAAGAACTATTTATCACTCCTCGACTTATGTGTGCAGTCCGTATAATTTTTCGAAAAGTTTTTGTGTGAAAAATAGATTAAAATGTGAAATAGAGCTTTCAAACTCAACTGAGTTGACTTTGGTCAACCTTTTGAGCAAACGGACTCGGATCAGTGTGTTGACAGTTCCGGTAGATCCGTATCGTGATTTGGGACTTGGGCGTATGCTCGAAATCGAATTCCGAGGTCCCTAACCCGAGATATAGAATTTTGATGAAAAATTAAAAGTTTGAAAGCTTAATGATTTTTAAAAAATTACTGGTGTTGGATTTATTGACACCGGGTCCGTATTTTTGTTCCTGGGCCGTAATAGGTCCATTATAATATTTATAACTTGTCTGCCGAATTTTGTGAGAAACAGAGTTAATTTGACGTGATTCGAACGTCTAGTTGTAAAAATATATGTTTTAAATTTTTCTTGAAAATTTCATTCTATTTGGGGTTCAATTCGTAGTTCAAGAAGTTATTTTGACGATTTGATCCTGTAAGAAAGTTCGTATGATGTTTTAAGATTTGTGTGCATGTGTTGGTTTGGAGCCCTGAGGGCTCAGGTGAGTTTCAGATGCTCAACGGGTCATTTTGGACTTAAGAAAGATGACTAATTAAGTTATGTGTGACGATTTAAGGTGTTCGGAGTGCAAAATATGAAGAAAAGGTGGTTTAGCTAGAGGAAGAAGGGTTGGATGCGTCGCATCCAACCTAGGAAAACATCATCATGCATGCAACCTTAGCAGTGAAGTTGGGCCATCGCGTCTGCCATCGCATGCGAAACTGGGAAGTAGAAGTGAAGCTGGATGCGTCGCGTCCACCTTCGCAGGCAAAAAATTGAAATGGAGGACAAGGTGGATGCGTCGCATCCACCTTAGCATCAACCCCTGAAGCCGATTTGGACTAGGAATAGGAGAGCTTTGGCCCACGACTTTTGTACGCAATATATAAGCTAAAAACGCCTCTTTGAGGTTATCTAACATATTGGGAAGGGGGAAAAAGCCACGACAAAGCTGTGGAGGCCGGAATTCATCAAGTTTCTTCTTTCTCCCACCAAACTTAGTAATCTTTATGTTTCTTTATATGATTTGTTGTTTGGCTACCATGTCTATGTGGAGCTAAACTTCACGTTTTAGGGTTGTGGTTCTTTCATGACTATTGTTATTCGGATATTGATTTTGACTTCTTGATTTATCATATTAGTTTATTTATTCAATCTTGCACTTAATTATTTAATTGCTTGATCATCAATTGAATATTATCTACGAATCTAGAATTGAACTCGAAAGTGGGAATTCTATATTGCATATAGGATTGAGTAGGGCAAGTTCTTGAACTCGGGCATCGGGGAACGGATTCGTAGTTAGGATAGACATATACCTAATTGCCTTGCTTGGTTGATTTACAGGAATTATAAATGCGTTCTTGTTGATTCTAACTCCATAGACATATAGGCGTTAGGTTAGCTTGAATAGGCGAGTAAGAACTCGACAGATTCTTATGAGCATTAACCCTGTCAACCAATAAGCTAGATAAATTAGTCGGTCAATTCAATTGAAGAATACAATAGGATTGTTAGATAGCCCATAACCCTAGATCGTTTTCATTACATTGATATCATAAAAGTCTGCTCTTTCTCTGTTCAAAGTTTATTATTTATATTATTCTTATTTAATTAGTTAGAATAAAATATTTTTAGATTTAATTCTTGTTTAGATAATTAAGATAGGCTAATTTAGTTAATAGTTAATCATAAGTCCTCGTGGGTTCGACATCCGACTTTGAGTCACTTTATTACTTGACGACCGCGTATACTTGCGTGAGTGTGTTTGGTCGCAACAAGTTTTTGGCGCCGTTGCCGGGGACTTAGAAATTAGCTACGTGACTAAGTTAAGCTTTTATTAGATATTTGTTTTCAAGTTTTAATTTTCAGTTTGCCTGGTTTGTGTCAACGCAGGGTTTACTCTCGAATGCAGAGGAGTAGAAGTGCAAACAACCTCATTCCTCTTGATCCAGAAATCGAACGAACATTACATAGAGTGAGAAGGGAACACGAAGCTAGAACGAGAATAGAAAGAGATTTGGACATCGCAATCCAACCACAGCCAATAGATATGGCAGGCAATGAAGAGCGTCCGGTAATCGAAGCCGCAAGGCCCAATCTTGCGAATATGACTCAGGCTATTGTGAAGCCTGATATCACTGGGCATTTTGAACTCAAACAGTACATGGTACAGCTGATTCAGTCAACAGGACAATATGTGGGTCTATCTCATGAGGACCCGCAGAGGCATATTCAGAACTTCTTGGAAATCACGGACACTTACAATTATCCGAACGTCTCCAAGGACTATGTCAGGCTGACACTATTCCCTTTTTCACTGTTGGGGGAAGCTAAAGAATGGTTGCAAAAGGAGCCCGCGAACTCTATCCACACTTGGGATGATCTAGCAAGGAAATTCCTGATCAAGTTTTTCCCAACTAAGAAGACAAAGTCGTTGAGGAGCCAAATTCTTGGGTTCCAACAACGGGATGGCGAGACACTTCGTCAAGCTTGGGAAAGATACAAGAAACTACTCAGAGACTGCCCGCATCATTGTCAAACTGATGAGGTATTGGGTCACACTTTTGTTGATGGGTTAGATGAAGCATCAAAGATGAATCTTGACTCAGCTTGTGGGGGTAGTTGCATGGCAAGACCGTATAGTGAAATACAACTCCTGCTAAATAATTTCACTGCTAATGACCATAATTGGCAAGGAGAGGGGGATTCACGAAGGGTAATTAAACAGAAGGCCGCCGGTTTGATTGAGCTTGATGACTTTTCCGCCATGAGAGCCGATATAGCAAAATTGGCAAATCAGATGAATAGAATGACAACACAACAAATGCAACATGTACAGCAGATGTCTATTTGTTGCGAACTATGCGGAGACAGTCATATGATTGACATGTGCCCCACGAATCCTGAATCTATATACTATGTGGGACAACAAAACAGAGGTCCTATGAATCAACATGCGCAATATGGGAACACTTACAACCCAAACTGGAGGAATCATCCTAACTTCTCATGGGGCGGAAGTCAACAGAATCAGTATAGGCCTCAAGGGAATTTTACTCAACCTCAGAAGCCACCCCAACAAATGGAAGAAAGTACGAATGACTTGCTGAAAAAGTTGTTACTAGACAATCAACAGCTCAGGACCGATTTCAGAAATCTTGAGAGGCAAATGGGGCAGTTAGCAGCAAACCAAAATACTAGACCTACAGGCTCACTTCCCAGTGATACAGAGAAGAACCCTCAAATTAATGCAGTTACACTTAGAAACGGGAGGGAACTAGAGGAAGCGCCAAGGAAGATAAAAGAAAAACCTATACCTGGGGGGAGTTGACACCTAAGGCAACACAAGAGTCAAAGGAAGATGATGCAAGTTCAGAGCGAATGGAGGTTACAAGGCCACCACCACCTTTCCCCCAAAGATTGCAGAAAAGGAATGACGATCGCATGTTCAACAAATTTCTCTCCATGTTGAGTCAGGTTCAATTAAATATTCCATTAGTGGATGTACTTCGTGAAATTCCAAAGTACGCTAAGTACATAAAAGACATAGTGGCTCATAAGAGGAAATTGACTGAGTTCGAGACGGTTGCACTTACTGAGGAGTGCACATCAAGGGTCCAAAACAAGCTTCCCCAAAAGCTTAAGGACCCTGGCAGCTTCACTATTCCAGTACAAATCGGTAATATTAACGTGGGACGTGCTCTGTGTGATTTGGGTGCAAGCATAAATCTGATGCCGTTATCCTTGTTTAAGCAATTAGGTCTGGGAGCTCCGAGACCAACCACCGTGATATTGCAATTAGCTGATAGGTCCATAGCCTACCCCGAAGGAGTGATTGAAGATGTGCTGCTGCAAATTGGAAAATTCATCTTCCCAGCTGACTTCATTATTCTAGACTTCGAGGCTGATGAACAAGTTCCAATCATATTGGGACGACCTCTCTTGGCTACTGGCGATGCAATAATTAAAGTGAGAGAAGGGAAAATGATTATGAGAGTGGACAACGAGGAGGCAGTCTTCAATGTCTACAAAGCAATCCAACTCCCCCGCCACTATGAGGAGCTCTCTATGATATCTGTGGTGGAGGTGGATGAGAAACTTCTTAACACGAGTGTATATCTAGGCGAATGTTTAGAAAAAGCAATCATGTTGTTTGATAGCTTGGATATGGATGATGAGGTTGAGGAGATGAAGGGAATCCTAGATACATCATGTGGTTACATGCAAGGAATAATCCTGTTTGAGCCCCTGAATAGGCCAAGTGGCCCCCCACCAAAGCCGTCAATTGAAAAAGCTCCAAATTTGGAACTTAAACCCCTACCCCCTCACCTTCAATATGCTTATTTGGGAAGTTCTGACACTTTACCTGTTATTATTTCTGCTCACTTGTCTAAATTACAGGAAGAAAAGCTATTAAGGGTGCTACGTGAGCACAAGCGAGCAATTGGGTGGACAATGTCTGACATTAAAGGCATTAGTCCAGCTTTCTGCATGCACAAAATCCTCATGGAGGACGGACACAAGCCGAGTGTAGAACACCAACGCCGACTAAATCCAATCATGAAAGAAGTGGTAAGGAAAGAAGTGATTAAGTGGCTTGATGCAGGTATTGTATTTCCAATCTCTGATAGTAAATGGGTAAGCCCCGTTCAATGTGTGCCGAAGAAAGGGGGGATAACCGTAGTAGTTAATGAAAATAATGACTTAATTCCTACAAGAACTGTAACTGGATGGAGAATTTGCATAGATTACAGAAAACTAAACAATGCCACCCGGAAAGACCACTTTCCCCTGCCTTTTATTGACCAAATGCTTGATAGATTAGCTGGCCAGGAATACTACTGTTTCCTGGACGGTTATTCAGGGTATAATCAGATTGCTATAGCCCCAGAAGACCAAGAGAAAACTACATTTACATGTCCTTATGGCACGTATGCGTTCAAGAGAATGCCCTTCGGTCTTTGTAATGCACCTGCGACTTTTCAAAGGTGTATGATGGCTATTTTCACTGACATGGTTGAAAGATATGTAAAAGTATTCATGGACGATTTTTCTGTGTTTGGATGTTCTTTTGATAGTTGTTTGATGAACCTTGATAAAGTGCTAGCTAGGTGTGAAGAGACGAACTTGGTGCTAAACTGGGAAAAGTGCCATTTCATGGTACGTGAAGGTATAGTTTTGGGGCACAAGGTTTCAAAAGATGGTCTACAGGTGGATAAAGCAAAGGTGGAGACGATCGAAAAATTGCCCCCGCCGACATCCATCAAAGGCATTCGCAGTTTCTTGGGTCATGCAGGTTTTTATCGTCGTTTCATTAAAGATTTTTCGAAAATTTCTTCCCCTTTGTGCAGGCTTCTAGAGAAAGACGTTACCTTCAAGTTTGATAATGCATGTCTGAAAGCATTTGAGGAGCTGAAGGGAAGATTGGTGACTGCACCAATTATCATTGGCCCCGATTGGGCACAACCATTTGAGTTGATGTGCGATGCAAGTGACATAGCAATTGGAGCGGTGTTGGGGCAAAGGAGGGATAAAATCTTTCACTCCATTTATTATGCAAGCAAAACTATGAATCCAGCTCAGATGAATTATACAGTGACTGAAAAGGAGTTGCTTGCAGTGGTGTGGGCGTTTGACAAGTTCAGATCCTATCTAGTGGGAACCAAAGTCATCGTCTACACAGATCATTCAGCTATCAGATACCTATTTGAAAAGAAAGACGCCAAGCCGAGGCTGATTCGTTGGGTCCTCCTCTTGCAAGAATTTGACTTAGAGATCCGAGATCGAAAAGGGAAGAAGAAGATTCCTACATGATGTAAGGTTCTACGTGTGGGATGAGCCATTCCTATATAGGCAGTGTGCAGATCAGTTGGTGAGAAGGTGTGTTCCTGAGGAAGAGATGAAGGCTATACTACATGACTGCCATGCGTCACCATATGGAGGTCATCACGGCGGGGATAGAACCGCCCAAAAAGTGCTACAATCAGGTTTTTATTGGCCAAAATTGTTTAAGGATGCACATGCCTTCGTTAAAAATTGTGATAGATGCCAAAGAACTGGAACTATCACGAGGAAGCACGAGATGCCCTTGCAAAATATACTGGCGGTAGAACTTTTTGATGTTTGGGGGATTGATTTTATGGGACCATTCCCATATTCTAACGGACACAGATACATCTTGGTGGCGGTCGACTATGTTTCTAAGTGGGTAGAGGCCATAGCTCTTCCTACTAACGACGCAAAAGTTGTGGTAGGCTTTGTAAAGAAGCACATCTTCACACGTTTTGGGACCCCAAGAGTGTTGATAAGCGACGGGGGAACTCACTTTTGTAACAAACTGCTGAATAATATTCTCGCAAAATACGGAGTCAAGCACAAAGTTTCCACTGCCTATCATCCCCAAACGAGTGGTCAAGTAGAAGTTTCCAACAGAGAGGTCAAGCAGATTTTGGAAAAGACAGTAAGTATGAATAGAAAGGACTGGGCCGGGAAGCTGGATGACGCATTATGGGCATATCGCACTGCGTACAAGACCCCAATAGGCACTTCTCCGTACAGGTTGGTTTATGGGAAGGCCTGCCATCTGCCCGTCGAGCTTGAACACAAAGCATATTGGGCGATTAAAAAGCTAAATATGGAGATGGACTTGGCCGGTGAAAAGAGATTGCTACAACTCAACGAGCTTGATGAGTTTCGATTGCATGCGTATGAAAATGCCAAATTGTATAAAGAGAAGACCAAAAGATGGCATGATAAGCATATCCAACATCGTGAGTTTGAACCAGGTCAACAAATTCTACTGTTTAATTCAAGGCTAAAGCTTTTTCCAGGAAAGCTTAAATCTCGATGGTCGGGTCCGTTTGAAGTGGTTAGTGTGAAACCTCATGGTGCGATAGAATTGTGTGATAAGGGGTCCAATACGACATTCTTGGTAAATGGCCAAAGAGTAAAACACTATTGGGGTGGTGACATTGCACGTCACAAGACCACAATGGATTTAGTGGAGGCATGAAGAACATGTTGCGTCGTGCAGCGACGTTAAATCAGGCGCTTCTTGGGAGGCCACCCAAGTTAGTTAGTTTATTTTTATTTTTATTTTAATTTTTTTTTTCTCCTTTCTTTTCGGAGGACATAGATTTTATTCAAGAAAATGAGGCGGATGCGTCGCGTCCCCCTCAGCAAAAAAAAAATTTTTTTTTTTTTTTTTTTGACGGGCCAATTGCTCAAGGCAGTGAAGTCTGCCTATCGCGCCCGTATCGCGTCCGAAAATTTTTGAAGGAAGACAAGGGGATGCGTCGCGTCAAAGCTCGCACGCACAGGTAAGTAATATATATTTTAACACATCTTAAGATAACCTATTCGAACAAAAACGTTTCTTGCGACGCATCCACTCGTCTCGTTTTGGCGACGCCTACGAACGCAGAACAGAATTCTCTCATCGAAATTGTAATGCAATAAGATCAAACGCGACAGGTACGCATCATCCTCTTCGTTCTTCCGTTGGCTTCTCTCCAAATTCGTCTCTCCTCCCTCCTTCAATGGTAGCAACAAGTAGGTTTTGCAATTTCAAGATTTTTAGGGCTGTCGTTCTTGGTAGTTGTAATGGTTGAGAGATGATAAACTATAATTCCCTTCATCTCGTCCAACTTTGGGAGGGTAGTTGCACTGCTCAACTGATAGAATGAACTAGGCACACTTGTTGCATACCACATGTTCGACGAATTGTCCCTGAGAAAAATTTAGGCGTCGGTGAAGTCTGAGTAACCGAGCAACATTGGTGTATGATTGAGAGTAAGTGTGGGGTCGAGTGAGGGGCTATGTGAAATTGAATTTTTGAAGAAAGTTATCACATACTTGCTGAAAGTCATGAGCTACAATTCCATGAAGAGTGAATGGCATGACTTTACGAATAAATTGAAGTCTGCAAGCTGTTGCAATTGCTTTCAAGCTGAACTTCGCTGTTTCATCTGCTAATTGTTGAATTCTTTGCATTGCAGGTACTTAGATTCGTAAAATGACAGCAGCGAGTAAACCATCCAAGCAACAAGACAAAGATGGTAACAAGCAACCGCCCAAAAAGCCTACCGGAAGGGCAGCAGGCGGTCCAAATCCACAGAAAAAGAGGAAGCGGACGGAGAAGGAAATGGAATTGCTGCCTAGGCAGTTAAGTGATGATTCAGAGCAAGAGGAGGAAACATTGGTCCGGAGGACAGTGAAGAAGGGTATTACACCAAGCAAAGGAATAGAGATACGAGAGCCTGTGACATACCAAAGAAAAGCTTCGAGAATGAGTGCTCCAACTGATAAAGGGAAGGAGAAGATTACTACAGAATCTGAATCCGATTCCGATTCGGACAATGACCACCTACAGATCAACATGAGTGATGAAGACGAAGGTGAACCCATAGACCGAGTTGATTGGGAGAAATACTTTGTTAATGAGAAGGCATTCCGAGCCTATAAGAAGATATTGGTTTCAAAGAAGTACATTCCGGAAAAGCCGATAAACATCGGACCACTTAAGACAAAGTACTCAGAGTTTCTCAAGTCAATTCGAGAGGTGCAAAAATGGGGACCCATTCTGAAAGGTCATGGCAAAGCCAACCTCACCATTGTTAGAGAGCTCTACGCCAATTGGCGTCACGCACGGGGAAACATTGTGCGAGTAAGAGGGGTAGATATTAATGTGTCAGCTGAAGCTCTGAATAACTTCTTAAGGGTGCCACACACACTCACTGACAGGTTTGACGCCATATGCAAAACACCAGATTATGCACACATTAAGTCTGTCCTATGCCCTACCAGGAAGGATGCAGAATGGAAGCATGGGAGTATGGAGTACCACTCTATAGCAAAGGAATTCATGAGTGCGTTAGCACGTGTGGCTCTAAATTTCATTTGTAACCGACTGTTGCCATGCCAACATAAAACTGATGTCCCTCGTTACCGCGCACTCGTATTATATGCTTTATTAGAGGGGATACCACTCAACTTCGGAGCCATCATGCATGATCAAATGCAGCGAACCAGGATGAATTACAAGTGGAGGCTGTTCTTTGCTAATACCCTAACGGCTTTTTTAACAGAGAGGGGAGTACTATGGGACAAGGAGAATGACGACATTGAGGCTAAAGCTCCAGGACCATATGATGTCACTCATGTTCTAGAGCCGAACAAGGGAAGGTCTTCTAAGCTCACCGTCCAACAATTATTTGAGCATATGCAAGCAGATATGCATGAGAACAAGGCTGAGCTGATAGCGACTCGTGTCGAGTTGAGTGCCACCAGGGATGAGTTGAGACAGACTCGTGCGGATCTAAGCCGAGTTCAGACCGAGCAGGCCACGATGATGAAGGAGATATCATTACTCCTCAGAGCTCTGGTTCAATGTGCAGGTACAGACATCTCCCAGCTGATTGCATCATCCACTGCCGGACCATCCACTCCTGTTCCTCCCATAGTCACCGAGGCTCCACTCAACAGGCCTATTGAGGTCGCTGTAACACCTGATACAGAATCAGCACCAGTTGTTGATGATAGGAATGCTATGGATGCAGATGCTCCTCCACAGACTGCGGATGAGCCCTCCACCTTGACTTAAGGGAGTCCTTCTCACCCTACTTTACCTTGTTTGTGTGCGTTGGGGACAACGCACAGTCCTAAGTGTGGGGTGGGGGTGATTTATGTTTGATGTATGGATGAATGTACTAATATATTCACTGGATTAATGGCATAAAATAGCAGCAAATTCATCTATATGGAGTAACTATCAGTTTATCTATTAGTTTATTTTTAAAAATATATATATATATATATATATATATATATATATATATATATATATAGTATCTTTGTAGATAGTAATAATCCCCTGTGGTTTTTCTTTGTGCCTCGGTTCTTTTCCATGGGATGTAGTTTGAACCGGGTAATTTTGTTTTCTTTTTAGAGTAGAGTAGGAATGTAGGGAATAAAAGGAGGAAGAATGATGAACCTAGGTGACCTTGACTTGGTTGATACTGGCATATATAAGCTTTTACATATGTAATATCTTCCCTTCTCACTCTGAAATTATTGATGATGCCTTGTTAAAACGGATAGCATGTTTTGTTGCAGCCTATTTCTCATTTTCTTGACTTGTGTTCACTTTGCGCTTAATGCTTAATATCTCGTTGCTCCGTGAATACTTGCATTGTTTGAGAGTCGGAATGTGACCGTCCTTAGCGAGTCATGTGCCATGTGTGGTGAGGTTTTTTGTGTAGTCCATGTAGTGTACTTGTGTCTAGAACTTGCCCGGTATGTGAGTTGAAGCGAAATTTTAGGTGATGCTCGGTTTGAAAAATGATTTTAGGCTTTCTTTGATCTTTTTGAGCTTATTGCTTATCACAAATAAAATCTATCCCTAGTTAAACCTTTTGAGCCTGTAGACCTTTTATTTGGTACCCACATTACAAGCCTATACCCTGTTTATTCTTAATTGACATTGTTTTGATCCTTTTACCTCTTAAAGCACTTTAATTGTTAGATGAGCGCTAAAAGAAGTAAGAAGGGACTAAGTGTGGGGTGACTTTTGAGTGGAATCAATGAAAGAAAGAAGGGTGCACTTATTTTGTAAAATAATACACCACTAGCGGAAATTGAAAGAAAAAAAAAGAAGAGAAAAATCTGGAAAAAAAGAAAGAAAAATATAGATGAATAAATTGTTGTCTTGTTCTTGCTAGTGGGTATGAATTAAAGTAGTGCTTAAAGAAAGAGAAAATATTGTTGGGGGTGATATTATTTGTGAAATTGAAGTGGTGTTGAAGAATTTGCGCTTAAGTTATTTGATGATGTGTTAAAGTGCTTAGGAGGGTGAATCACTATTCCTTAAATATATCCTACCCGTCCCTTAGCCCACATTACAACCATGAAAAAGTCCTAATTGATTTTAGATCGAGCGAGCTTACATTAGTAGAGATTTACATTAAGGGCAAGCCTATGGTACCAACTGCATGCATGCGACTTCTTTTGTGAGAGTGAGCGATTTTCTTTGTGAGCATGAGATTCGAATGTGTGGATTGATTCTACTCTCTTTGCTTTTGTTGTGAGGGCACATGGTTTCACGAGGGATAGGTAACGTTATTAGACTTCTCTATGATGTTGGGTGTTCAAGCCATGAGTGCATTGTGACATTGAGTCGGTTTTTGAGGTTAGGATTGTTATGAGCATGTTGTCTTTGTTCGAATATGTTTAAAGAAGGGCCTAAGAAAAGGGAAGTGTGTTGATGCATAGTCTAGAGCCTAATTGTAGCAAATAACCATGGTCATAGGTGCAGTGTGCTTTGAATGATAAGAGTTTAATTTTGTTTCGTCTACTATAGGATGGTTTGTTCGAGGACGAACAAAGGTTTAAGTGTGGGGTAGTGATGTTTGGCATATTTCGATATGTGTTGATGTTACTTTGCCCATGCTTTAACCACTTTTTGATGTTATTTAATCTTTAAAACACCCAACATGGTGTAATTATTGGTTTGATGACTAATTAAGTTATGTGTGACGATTTAAGGTGTTCGGAGTGCAAAATATGAAGAAAAGGTGGTTTAGCTAGAGGAAGAAGGGTTGGATGCGTCGCATCCAACCTAGGAAAACATCATCATGCATGCAACCTTAGCAGTGAAGTTGGGCCATCGCGTCTGCCATCGCATGCGAAACTGGGAAGTAGAAGTGAAGCTGGATGCGTCGCGTCCACCTTCGCAGGCAAAAAATTGAAATGGAGGACAAGGTGGATGCGTCGCATCCACCTTAGCATCAACCCCTGAAGCCGATTTGGACTAGGAATAGGAGAGCTTTGGCCCACGACTTTTGTACGCAATATATAAGCTAAAAACGCCTCTTTGAGGTTATCTAACATATTGGGAAGGGGGAAAAAGCCACGACAAAGCTGTGGAGGCCGGAATTCATCAAGTTTCTTCTTTCTCCCACCAAACTTAGTAATCTTTATGTTTCTTTATATGATTTGTTGTTTGGCTACCATGTCTATGTGGAGCTAAACTTCACGTTCTAGGGTTGTGGTTCTTTCATGACTATTGTTATTCGGATATTGATTTTGACTTCTTGATTTATCATATTAGTTTATTTATTCAATCTTGCACTTAATTATTTAATTGCTTGATCATCAATTGAATATTATCTACGAATCTAGAATTGAACTCGAAAGTGGGAATTCTATATTGCATATAGGATTGAGTAGGGCAAGTTCTTGAACTCGGGCATCGGGGAACGGATTCTTAGTTAGGATAGACATATACCTAATTGCCTTGCTTGGTTGATTTACAGGAATTATAAATGCGTTCTTGTTAATTCTAACTCCATAGACATATAGGCGTTAGGTTAGCTTGAATATGCGAGTAAGAACTCGACAGATTCTTATGAGCATTAACCCTGTCAACCAATAAGCTAGATAAATTAGTCGGTCAATTCAATTGAAGAATACAATAGGATTGTTAGATAGCCCATAACCCTAGATCGTTTTCATTACATTGATATCATAAAAGTCTGCTCTTTCTCTGTTCAAAGTTTATTATTTATATTATTCTTATTTAATTAGTTAGAATAAAATATTTTTAGATTTAATTCTTGTTTAGATAATTAAGATAGGCTAATTTAGTTAATAGTTAATCATAAGTCCTCGTGGGTTCGACATCCGACTTTGAGTCACTTTATTACTTGACGACCGCGTATACTTGCGTGAGTGTGTTTGGTCGCAACAGGTGTTTTGTTGCAGAATATATGGGAATCGGGATTGCGTGAGTTCGTTCGCGATCGCGTAAGGCAAGCAGAGAGGCCGGCCAAAGTTGTTCTTCGCGTTCGCGAATTTGAGGACGCGTTCGCGTAAGGGTGTGAAGTGGTGCTTCGCGAACGCGTGGCCAAGGTCGCGTTCACGTAGAGTTAAAGAGGCTAAAGCTGAGCCACACGCTTTACTCATCGCGATCGCGTGAGGTCGTTCGCGATCGCGTAAGTCTGTGAGTCAAAGCATCGCGTTCGCGTAGAGTAAATTTCTGGAGCAACAAAGTAGAGCTTCGCGATCGCGATTAAGAAAAATTGGGTAGCCAAAAATGTGCTTCGCGATCGCGAAGCATTGTACGCGATCGCATAAGGTAAAATTTGGGCAAACAGAACTTAAGTTCTAGAAAATGAGATTCGTCCTCTCATTTTCAACCAATTCCAATTTTTGAGCTCGGGTAAGGCAATTCTTGGGCGATTTTTACGGGAAAACATTGGGGTAAGTGTTCCTTATCCTATATTGATTATATTTAATGATTCCATACTCATTTATATCATGTATAAGAGGGATATTTACAAGTTGGAAGTATCCAGGCTAATTAGCGACTAAGTATGAAATTTGACAATTTGGTTAAGTTAAAGCTGAAGAGAAGTTAATGAAACTCTAGGATCAACCGTAGCCACGGTTGATTCGTAACAGATTACGGATTTGTTATTCGCAAATCGTTGGACCAGCCTATAGCGTACTTTTCTCGAAATATTACAATTTATCAAGAACCATACCATACCAACCGACGAACACCCTATTCAATAGATTTTTTTCAGATCCACCACTCCATTTCAGGTTCTCTTATAGTAGTAAACTAGACGGATTTAGCCCGTGTAAAGCACGAGCCCAATATTTCATACTTTTAGGTAGCAAACTTCTTTCACTTTTCAATCCTCTAGTTGGTTTAAGCGATGACAACAATTCAGAATATTGATGATTTATATTCTTATATAATTGGCATTATTTTCAACCAACATACTCTCGTAGCAAGGAAGTCAAGTAAACGTAACAACAAGTGATAACTAAGTATGATAACTTGGACAGTGAAATAAACCTCAAATGTAAAACATTCTTTATTTACAATTAGGTAATGTAAATTCAGAAGTCTCAAACATGAAGACACAAAAAATGAATGTCCATTTTAAACATAAGAGAGGATTGATTAAACATTGACATATTTAAATTGAGCAAAAATAAATATCCATTTTAAATTCATATTATTATGTAGTGCGTTATATTTATTGACCATAATATGCCACAAAACGACATAGTCCAAAGTGCCAATCTCTGCTCAGGAAAACAAAGACATTACCATAAAAAGCAATCAGAATAATTGACAGGACATAAATGCCTTACTGACCTTTGAGTGTTTAGTTCACAAAGACTTTTTCTATTCCCATTGATTTCCTTTAATACCACTGATTGCTAACAAATTGACACAAAATAGTCAATGAGCATAAGCATATGCAAAATCAGTTTTAAAAAAAGACTAAGACTCAAAAAATACTACAATTTCCTTTAATAAATTTTATTTTTTCCATTCAGTCCAGCGGTGATGGAGGATGAAAAATAAAAGGGAAAATCTCACGAACAATACCTCATTGTAGATCACTCAGATTTCTAAAATGTTGCGACCTCTCAAAGAACATCTTTGAGGCCGTCTAGACAGAACCAAGAAATTTGGCACCAGATATTCAAAATAAAATATGCATAAGTAGAATTAATTAAGAAAAGAGCTTAATGCACAAGATAAACATCGAAAACTTCTATTGCAATAAGCGGTGCAAATATAATCTATGGAATTCGAAGAGAAAAGGGAAAAATTTCCAAATAGGGAACACTTACATGTAAGTCATAAATATATGCACCAGTGCTAACTATAAGTCCAAATAGTTAGATCAAAACTCATTCCATTATTAAGCAATTAGCAGAGGTGTTGATGGTTTGTTCTGTCTCCATAAAACAATAGCAGCCAAGAAAATTCTTCCATGAAATTGGTAACTGTTAAGAGATCTCAAAAAAGAAAAGGAAGGAAAGAAGATTGCAGAGAGAAAAAAGAAGAAGATTTGAACAGTTGAGCCAGGGTACTATGACCGTGTCAGAGTATGCAGTCCAATTCAGTAATTTGGCTAGGCATGCACCAGCCTTGGTTGCTACTGTTCGAGAGCGGGTTCGCCGATTTATTGAGGGGCTCCACCCTAGTATCAGATTCAGCATGGCCCGAGAACTGGAGGTGGACATCGCATACCAGCAGGTGGTATCAATTTCTAGAAGATTAGAGGGTATGCAGATCCGAAAGAGAGAAGAGAGGGAATCTAAGAGACCTTGAGATTTTGGCACGTACAACAGTTCTCGTGCCCCAGCTACAGCTCGTCAGGGTAGGGGTTATGGGATTCGCCCTGTTCATTCAACACTTTCAGCCGCCAGTGGTACTCCGGCCACTCCTAGGCCCCAGGATCCCTATTATGCACCGCCAGTGTCTAGTGTACCTCATGTACATGGTGCTTCCTGCGGTCATTCAAGTCGATCAGGCCTGAGCCAGTCACAGAAGCCACATCCTCCGAGAGCTTATTTTGAGTGTGGTGAAACTCGTCATATGGTGAGGGATTGCCCCAGACTTAGGAGGGGTACGCCTTCACAGATCTCTCAGGCCCCACCTATTCCACAAGTCCCTCAAGCTTCTCAGGCCATGATTACTACACCAGCTGTCACTCCACCTGCACAGCCAGCTAGAGGAAGAGGTCGGACAGGTAGAGGTCGCCCTAGAGGGGGAGGCCAGGCTAGATATTATGCCTTTCCTGCTAGCACGGAGGCAGTTGCATTTGATTCTGTTATCACAGGTATTGTTCCGGTATGTCAGAGAGATGCATCAGTCTTATTTGATCCAGGCTATACTTATTCTTATGTGTCATCTTAGTTTTTCCCGTATTTGGGCATATCCCATGATTCTTTGAGTTCTTCTGTTTATGTATCTACGCCCGTAGGTGATTCTATTATTGTTGACCGCGTGCATCAGTCGTGTTTGATTTTTATCAGTAGTTTTGAGACCAGAGATGATTTATTATTGCTCAGTATAGTGGATTTCGATATTATTTTGGGCATGAACTGGTTGTTTCCCTATCACGCTATCCTTGATTGTTACACCAAGATGGTGACATTGGCTATGCCAGGTCTACCGCGGATAGAGTATAGAGGTACATTAGATTATGTTCCTAGCAGGGTTGTTTCATTTGTTAAGGCTCAACGAATGGTTGAGAAGGGGTGTGATGCATATCTGGCCTATGTGAGAGATATTAGTATTGATAATCCTATCGTGGAGTCAGTTCCGGTAGTAAGGGACTTTCCCGATGTATATCCAGCGGATTTTCCTGGTATGCCACCACACATGGATATTAACTTTGGCATGGAATTGTTATCGGTCACTCAGCCCATTTTTATTCCACCATATCATATGGCCCCGGTAGAATTGAAAAAATTAAAAGAGCAGTTATAAGAGCTGCTTGATAAAGGCGTCATTTGGCCCAGTGTATCGCCTTGGGTGCTCCTGTCTTATTTGTGAAGAAGAAGGATGGTTCAATGCGGATGTGTATTGATTACCACCAGTTGAACAAGGTTACAGTGAAGAACAGGTATCTATTTCCACGTATTGATGACCTATTTGATCAGCTTCAGGGTGTCAGGGTATTCTCAAAAATTGACTTGCGTTCAGGCTATCACCAGCTGAAGATTCAAGAGCCAGATATCCCGAAGACTGCTTTCAGGACTCGGTATGGTCATTACGAGTTCCTTGTGATGTCTTTTGGGCTGACCAACTCCCCAGCAACATTTATGCATTTGATGAACAGTTTCAGCCTAATCTTGATCATTCGTCATTGTGTTTATTGTCGATATTCTGGTATACTCCCGGAGCCGGGAAGATCATGAGCAACACCTGATGATTGTGCTTCAGACTTTAAGTATACTCCCGTAGCCGGGAGGATCATGAGCAACACCTGATGATTGTGCTTCAGACTTTGAGAGGAAAGAAGTTATATGCAAAATTTTCAAAGTGTGAATTCTGGCTTGATTCAGTGGGATTTTTGGGTCATATAGCTTCGTGCGAGGGGATCCAGGTAGATCCGAAGAAAATTAAAGCAGTGCAGAGTTGGCCCAGACCATCATCAGCTACTGAGATCCTGAGTTTTCTTAGCTTGACGGGGTATTATTGCCGATTTGTAGAGGGTTTTTCTTCTATTGTTGCACCTATGACCAAATATCCCCAGAAGGGTGCTCCGTTCAGGTGGACCGGGGAATGTGAGGAGAGCTTTCAAAAGCTCAAGACAACTTTGACTACAACCCCATTATTGGTATTACCTAGAGGTTCAGGGTCTTATAGTGTGTATTGTGATGCGTCGCGTATTGGTCTCAGCACAGTGTTGATGCAAGATGGTAGGGTAATCGCCTATGTGTCCAAACAGTTAAAGATACATGAGAAATATTATCCGGTCCACGACCTCGAATTAGCAGTTATTGTTCATGCCTTGAAGATTTGGCGGCATTATTTATACTGTGTCCATTGTGTAGTTCATACCGAACACCGGAGTCTACAACATCTGTTTAAATAGAAGGATATTAACTTGTGGCAGCGGAGGTGGTTGGAGTTGCTTAAGGATTATTATATCACCATTCGCTATCACCCCAGGAAGGCCAATGTAGTGATTGATGCCTTGAGTCGTAAGGCGGAGAGTTTGGGCAACTTAGCATATTTACCGGTAGCAGAGAGGCCTTTACCCTTGGATGTTCAAGCCTTGGCCAATCAGTTTGTCAGATTGGATATTTTCGAGCCAAGCCGAGTTTTGGCTTGTGTGGTTTCTCAGTCTTCTCTTTATGATTGTATCAGAGAGCGTCTGTATGATGACCCACATCTGCTTGCTCTTAAGAACACGGTTTAGCCCGGTGATGCCAAGGAAGTCACTATTGTGGATGACGGTGTATTACAGATGTAGAGCAGGCTATGTGTGCCTGATGTAGATGGTTTGCATGAGTTGATTCTCCAGGAGGCTCACAGTTCGCGGTACTCGATTCATCCAGGTGCTGCGAAGATGTATCAGAATTTGAGGCAGCACTATTGGTGGAGGCAAATGAAGAAAGATATAGATGTGTTTGTAGCTCGGTGTTAAAATTGTTAACAGGTAAAGTACGAGCATTAGAGACCGGGCATATTTCTTCAGAGACTTGAAATTTTGGAGTGGAAGTGGGAGCGTATCACCATGGACTTCGTAGTTGGACTCCCACGGACTTTGAGGAAGTTCGATGCTGTATGGGTCATTGTAGATCGGATGACAAAGTCCGCACATTTTATTCCAGCCGGTACTACTTATTCTTCTGAGAGGTTGGCTAAGATTTATATCCGCGAGATTGTTCGCCTTCACTGTGTGCCAGTGTCCATCATTTCAGATCGGGAAACGCAGTTTACACCACAATTTTGGAGAGTAGTGCAGTGAGAATTAGGTACACAGGTTTAGTTGAGTACAACATTTCACCCTCAGACGGACGGACCATACGAGCGCACTATTCAGATATTGAAGGATATGCTAAGTGCTTGTGTCATTGATTTTGGGGGTTCTTGGGATCAGTTTCTGCCACTTGTAGAATTTGCTTACAATAATAGCTACCAATCGAGCATTCAAATGGCTCCGTATGAGAATTTATATAGGATACGGTGTCGATCTCCGGTGGGTTGGTTTGACCCGGGTGAGTCTAGGCTATTGGGTACTGATTTGGTGTAGGATGCTTTGGAAAAGGTTAAATTGATTCAGGATCGACTTCGCATGGTGCAGTCTAGACAGAAGAGTTATACTGATTGGAAGGTATGTGATGTTGCTTACATGGTTGGGGAGAAGGTTCTGCTTAAGGTTTTACCCATGAAAGGTGTGTTAAGATTTGGGAAGAAGGTAAAGTAGTCCTAGGTATATTGGGCCTTTTGAAATACTTAAGAAGCTTAGAGAGGTGGCTTATGAACTTGCGTTGCCGCCTAGTCTATCGGGTGTTCCTCTAGTATTTCATGTATTGATGCTCCGGAAGTATGTCTGGGATCCGTCTCATGTTTTGGATTTCAGTACAGTACATTTGGATGGTAATTTGACGTATGATGTGGAGCTGGTGACCATTTTAGACAGGCAGGCTCAAAAGTTGAGATCAAAGAACATAGCTTCAGTGAAAGTACAGTGGATAGGCCAGCCAATCGGAGAAGATACCTAGGATATTGAGCGAGAGATATGGAGCAAATATCCACACCTATTTGAGGCTCCAGGTATGATTCTAAACCCGTTCGAGGACGAACGTTTGTTTAAGAGTGGGAGAATGTAACGACCCAACAAAATAGTTTTGAGTATTACAGCCCCGTTCCCCCATTTACTTCTAAATTTGTACTTTACAGTTGTTATGAGACGTGCCGGGGTAATTGGTTCAGGTCCGGTGAGGTTTTCAAATAAATTGAGACACTTAGTCTCCAAAATAAAAACTTAAGTTAAAAAGGTTGACCGGATGGTGGCTTATGTGTAGACGACCCTGGAATAGAATTTTGATGGTTCTAATAGCTCTGTATGATGATTTTGGACTTAGGATCATGTCCGAAAAAGTTTTTGGAAGTCCGTAGTTAAATTAGGCTTGGAATGGCTAAAATAGAAATTTAAGTTTGAAAGTTTAATCGGGGAGTTGACTTTTTGATATCGGGGCCGGAATCCGATTCTGAAAAATGAAATACCTCCGTTATGTCATTTATGACTTGCGTGCAAAATTTGAAGTCAATCGGACATGATTTGATAGGTTTCGGTGTCGAATGTAAAAGTTGGAATTTCTAGTTCCATTAGGCTTGAATTGGGGTGTGATTCGTGTTTTTAGCATTATTGGATGTGATTTGAGGCTTCAACTAAGTTCGTATGATATTTTGATACTTGTTGGTGTATTTGGTTAAGGTCCCGGGGGCCTCGGGTGAGTTTTCGATGGTTAACGTATTGAAATTTGGACTTAGAACAAAGCTGGAAACTTTCTATCATCTGATGCAATCGCACCTGTAGAATTTGGCTCGCAGAAGAGAGTGTGGGAGTGCAGAAGCAGAAGAAGGGAGAGTGGAGCAGTTGCCGCAGGTGCGGAGGAGAATTCTGCATCTGCACGGCCGCAGATGCGAACGAAGGATCGCACGTGCGCATGGGATCGCAGAAGCGAGTCCATAGAAGCGAACTCCTTGTCCGCAAAAGCGAAGGCTGTCGCAGAAGCGGGAGATTCACAGCAAAAGTGGAACCACAGATGCGGTTAAAAATTCCACAGAAGCGGAACCTCTGGGCAGTGTACAAAAATAAAGGGTTACGAGTTTTTGTTATTTTTGGACATTTCTAACACAGTTTTGGGGCGATTTTCAGAGAGAATTTACGGGAAAACTTGAGGTAAGTTACTTGTGATCATTGTTAGTCAATAATATTGGATTATCGTTGAGTAATTCGACTAGATTACATGTTTTTGAGGTGAAATTAGAGGATTTGAGCCTAGGGATTTCAAAATAAGAATTCCAGATTTGGAGTTCGAGTTGATATCGGAATTTGGTAAATATTTTATGGTTGGACTCGTGGTTGAATGGGCGTTCATATTTAATAACTTTTGTCGGGTTCCAAGACGTGGGCCCTACGGGCGATATTTGAGTTAAATTTTGGATTTTTGTTGGAAAATTTGTATTTTCATATGGAATTTATTCCTATAATTGGTATTGAATAAATTGAATTAATTATGACTAGATTCGAGCTGATCGGAGTTGGAAAATCGAGGAAAAGGCATATTGCTTGACTGATTGAGCGTGGTTCGAGGTAAGTGGCTATTCTAACCTTGTGTGGGGAAATTTCCTTTGGATTTGATACTGTTGTAACATTTTGTGATATGTGAGCGTCGTGTACGCGAGGTGACGAGTGCGTACACAGGCTAAATTTAGAAATATTGATTCTTGCTGAGTAGTTTTCTTTTAAATTCTTTAACCAAGTTGCTTTAGTATATGTAGTGATAATGTTTAGCCTAGTATCACATGTCTACATGCCTTAACTCTTACTTACAATATGTGCAACTTGCGTAGCTGAATTACATATTTTTCTTGATTTGATTTAAATCATTAACTGTGAGATTCTTGCTGTAAATTCGTTGTTTTCTTCGGATATCTGTTGCATATTTACTTTGGGACTACGATGCGGTTCCTCAGGAGATTCCCCTATACTGCATATTTACTTTTGGACCTACGAGGTGGTTCCTCGGGAGATTTTTCTGTACTGCATATTTACTTTTGGGACTACGAGGCGGTTCCTCGGAAGACCCCCCTGTACTACAAATTTACTTTTGGGACTACGAGGCGGTACCTCGGGAGCGCCCCTATTGTGTACCTCTAATTGTTGTGTTGTTATCTTTCTGTAAATTTCGTTTATTTCTCAGTCACTTCATTACCCTTTTATAAATTTTTGCCTTATTTATTATTATTTTCAGTAGGGCCTGACCTGACATCGTCACTACTCTACCGAGGTTTGGCTTGGCACTTAGTGGGTACCGATGTGGTTTACTCATACTAAGCTTCTCCACATCTTTTTGTGCATATCCAGGTACTTCCTATCAGACCAGATATCAGTAAACTAACTGTACACGGAGACTTCAAGGTACATCTGCCAGCGTCCTTAGACCTCAGAGTCCCCCTCTATCCTTATTATGTTGTCTTCCTGATTTCTCTTTAGACTTTAATGTTTTGAGACACTTAATAAATTCTTAGAAGCTTATGATTTATTTCTACCGGGTTTTGGGAGTCAAAGTTATTTGACTGCAGTTTTAAATTTATTTCATATGTTGAAAATTTGGCTTCAGTTTTATTTTATGTATTTCTTCAAAATTTGTTAGGCTTACCTAGTCTTAGAGACTGAGTGTCATCACGACCTCCTACGGAGGGTGAATTTTGGGTTGTGACAATTGTTATGAGTTATTGTTGGCTATTGGTATTGGAATCTGACCGTTGTCCAAGTTCGTCACTGTTTTCAACCTAAGGTTATGTTTGTTACTTATTGAGTACATGAGGTCGGTTGTATTCATACTACACTTCTGCACCTTGTGTGCAGATTTTGGATGCTGATGTTGCTGTGCATGGTGGGAGCTGGCCCTGAAGAAGTACCTGCGTTCCGGTCATAACTGCCTCTTGTTCTTGGTAGCTTTATAATTATTAATCTGTTCATGTATATTTTAAACAAATGATGTATTTTTTTTCATACAGCTTTGTAAACTCTAAATCTTAGAAACTCATGATTTGTACTATCAGTCCTTGGAAATTCTTTGTATAAAAGTTCAGTTGTGTTATCTCTTAATGAATCTCATTGATATTAGATTGCTTCTAATTGACTTACCTAGCGAGTTGGGGTTAGGTGCCATCACGACAAGTTGGATTTTGGGTCGTGATACTTGTAGGCTTAAATACATTATGACGATTACGTGGATATAAGACTTTTAAAACTTGTGATTTTAAATATGACATAATATTTCTATGGTTATAAGAACTTATGCAAAATAGAAACTTCAAGTCAAATTATTTCTTAATTTTAAAATGTATCACTCTCTCTTGAATGGACTAATAATAAAATCATGTCATTCTTTAAACGGATGGAATATTATATATTGGACGATTTATGGTAGGCCGAAAGACGAGTTTAAAGATTTTCTCCAAGATATTTATGCCAATGAGCGCAACGTACTATTGAACCAATTACCTCTTTGCGACAGTGACTTAAAATACTCTCAATTTGCCCCTTTAGAATTTATCATAAACTATGAACCTATACTAATAGTATGATATCAAGTTAATTACCAGCATAAGGGACGAAGTAAGAAGGTTACTAATACTTTAGTTCAAATCGTATATTTATATTTATAAATTTATTAAATATATACAAAAATTAAATTCAGAAATCAATTGCTAATATCTAATATTAGTCCCCTAAAATTCAGAACTCAAAAATTTTAAATTCTGATTTCAAATGTAACATAAAAATTTTACACATCTTCCCTCTCTCTCCTAGCGGTGAAAAACATTTTTTACAAAGCTCGCGTGGAGGAAAAATTGGACCAATAACTATAGAGGCACGTTTTTCATTTCCTTGGAAGATATTTTAATTTCCTTTAACGTCCCCCACCCGACAGAGGACAAATTTAAGATTTCATCAAACAAAAGTTAAGAAGGGAAAGCAACTTTCATTGGTTATAAATTGGAGGAACCAAATGAAGTGAGATGCGCAAAAACTTCATCTCTTTGAGACCATTCTGACTAATCCCAATAATTTCAGAAAGAGACATCTCTTTAGTTCTAAGAATGGGATTTGAAAGGGTACGTAATATTCATGTTCAATTTTTTTCTCTAGTATTTTCTTTTATACTCAAGTTCAAAGACGAGCCAACTCACTAGTATATTATTTTATAATAAAATTAACCTAATACTCATTTCATTTCAAATCATAAAAGATTTTTTTAATTGAAATTTATTCTTTTGTGTTTATGAGATAGGAGTTTGACATAATGATTGTCCCAACAAAAGGTGAAATCAACGCGTCACCGCCACCACGGAAGAATTTGAGTCTCAGTGTGATGGAACCTGATGGTAAAGATATTAAGACGTCTTCGCAAGAACTGGACAGAATTTTGACTCAATATATAGAGACATTGTCCCATCGGACAGAATATCATATAGGTAAGTATATGTTTAGTGGCGTTTTCTATAAATATATAGCTATCACTTTAACAATTTAACAAAATAAAATTAAAAGACTAGTAAGCTAAGGTCCGTAGATTGGAAGGCTAAATATCTTTGGATAGACGCGAGATCAACAACTATAACAACTATAGCTGCATGAAGCCATGAAGTATGATAATGTTCTTTGCTATCCCTCCCGAAAGGGATAACATATATATCCACAGAAAAGAGACTATGGATATCCTAATTTGGCTTTAATTTCCGTAAGTGCTTACCTAAACGTAGAGTAATGCAATCACTTTAATTAACACATTTGCTCATCAAAGAATTTCTTGTTTGATTTTCCGTTGTTAGAATTCAATATAACTGGACAGTGAATTGAGTTCCAAACTAAATATTTTTATACTTTTAATGAATTTTTTAATACAAATATAAAATTTATGTGAAAATTACTAAGTTCACGTAAATCCATAACTTTTGCACCAGATCCGCCCGCGGAGCTCTCTCTTCATCAGGGTGGACACATAGGAAATTAAAGTTTTTCATGTTTATTCAACTGTTCCTTGAATTACTAGAACCCTCTCTTACCATCATAGCGTATTTGCCTATAATTGAAGGATATTTTTGGAATAAAAAAATTTAGCTTTTAAAATGAAACAAGGCATGTGATATCTCATGAAAAGATAAAGTGTGACAAACTTTTTCAGGTGAGAGGAGTATTAAATATCTACCCCATATTTTGTCACCCTAACTACCTTCTCCCACATGCCACAATAATGATGTGCCTAATTCTCCACACGTTTCTAATAGTTTGTGTTCCACAATTTGTATATATACATGTACTACTTTTAGTTATGTGTACTTCCGACAACTAACAGTACCAATGCCAACTAATGGGTACTCATTCATGCAATATATTTTTGAAGTCCATTAAGTATTAATTATTAAAAAGTAGGGATAGTATATAAGATTCTCCGAATTTGTCTTTCCTGCTCAAACTTTTATAGTATCTCTATTGTTGTTGAAAGTGAATTTAATACCCCTCAAAGCTGATTTGGCAAAGAATATATTATCACATTTTTATATGCGCTTGAAAGGTAAAAAAAATATTAAAAAATAATTAAACTATGCACGTGTTATCTTTTAATTGGATGTTATCAATTAATTGCACTTAAATATTTATTATTAAATATTTTTTGCATTGTTTATTTTCTTATTCTTTTTCTTCTTTTATTTCTTTTTCTTCTTTTTCTTTTTCTGTTCTCTTTTATGTTCTTCCTTTTTCCTCTTTTCCTCTCTTCTTAATCCCCACATATTTTCTTTCTTTATTTTCTTTGTTTTCTTCTTATTCTCAAATTCCAAATCAAAAGCTCACACCTTAACTCTTTAGTTTGTCCAAACTTCACCTAATTCCTTTTCTTCTCCTTAGTTATTGCTAGTCTACTACTACTCCTTTTATTCTTTCACCGTATTCCTTAATTAATATTAGGTACATATTTAATTCTACAAATGTCATTATTAAAGGCAACCCAATTTCTACTCTCTTTTTTCTCTTCCAATTTCTGATACCCATTAGTTCATATTTTTTAGACCCAACAGTAATGCGTTCTTAATTTTAGCTCTGAATATGTTGCCTTTTTTCCCCCACAAAAAAAATTCGAATTTGGTAATGAAAAGAAGTAAAAGATGATAAAATATGAAAGTAAATGGATTGTATTGTTGATTTTTGAAGCTAGTTGGACGATCTTCAATGGCAAAAAATGGTTGAAAAAAATTGGACGGTGATTTATTACAATTTGTAGTTGTTTAAAATCTGAAAATCTTTTTAATTAAAAATGGTCCAATGGTTGCTCTCTGTAGGAGTGGGCGTTCGGTCGGTTCGGTTTTAAGAAATTCGGTTCGGTTATTTAGTTTTCGGTTTTGTAAAATTAGTAACCGAAACCGAACTGAAATAAGTTCGGTTCTGTTCGGTTTAAGAAATTTTGTTCGGTTTATTTCGGTTCGGTTTGAACATTATCATATTGGGCTCTCTCTATGTAATAATTGGACTGACGAATTTGTTGGTTTTCTTTCAAAATTTCGGTAAATTAAACTGAAACCAACCGAAAATTTGTTGGTTTGCTAATAATTCGATTTTTCGGTTAACCGAACCAAATAAACTAATAACCGAAAACCGAACCGAAAAACTGAAAATTTAAAATTTTAAACTGAAACCGATCGAAAAAACCGAATAACCGAAACCGAAATAAAAATATTTTTGGTTCGGTCGGTTTTTTCGGTTCGGACCGAAATATGCCCACCCCTAGCTCTCTGTAGGGAGTTATGAATTGGACAAAAATGGTGAAGGGTGTGAAACTATTGAGTTTTAGGGATAATGGTTGTTTGGAGTATTTTCGGGAAGGGGGTGTGGTTATTGTTGAATTAGTCTAGGAAAAAAAAAAGTAAAAATCATGCAAATGACTCGTGTCAGCGCGTGTTTACACAGCTAAGATAAAATCTGGTTTTCAGCTTTGAGGGAGTTATTAAATTTACTTTGGCCAACGATAGGGAGGTACTAGGACACTCGTAAAGATTGAGTAGAAAACTTATTTATCTGGACAAGTTCAGGGACTATCTTACGTATTATCCCTAAAAAATATGTAGATTATTAGTTAATTTCGTACTTGTGCCAAAATTAATTTTACAACAAGAAGTATAGAAACTATTTCAAGAATAATGTAAACAAAACCTTTTAGTCATACTTGTTCTCGAAATATTTAAACTTAGCCTCTTTAAATGGGTTCTTTACAGGTTATCCAGTTAATATATGTTACGAGCATCATGCTGCTTTAGCTCCACTTTTGCAATTCCACTTGAACAACTGCGGAGATCCCTTCACTCAGAACACTGTCGATTTCCATTCAAAAGATTTTGAAGTTGCTGTTTTAGATTGGTTTGCGCAACTATGGGAAATTGAGAAGGATGAATATTGGGGATACATTACCAATGGTGGCACAGAGGGAAATCTCCATGGTCTTTTGATTGGGTAGGCATCACTTTCCCATCTCCATTGATAGACAGTTTCTTCTACTTCCAATTTAAGAGTCCACCACTTGAGGAGTTGATGAGGTCTAGTATTATATATATATATATAACTTTGCCTAAAGATTTATATATATATAACTTTGGAGATTTATATAGCCAATCCTAACTTATTTGGGACAGAGACATAATTGTTATTATAGAATAGTCTAACAGACCTATTTTGCACTTGGAGACATTCTACAATATTTATACTTGATCTAAAAAAAGAGTTATGTACACATTTAGAGACCTCATATTCAATGATGTATTTCTCTTTTACCATTTCAATATTATTTGTGCAGAAGAGAGTTACATCCCACTGGGATAATATATGCATCAAAGGATTCACATTACTCGATTTTTAAAGCAGCAAGAATGTACCCAATGGAGATAGAGACCATCAATACTTTAGTCAATGGGGAGATTGATTATGCAGATTTGAGATCAAAGTTATTTCTCAACAAGAACAAACCAGCCATCATCAATATCAATATTGGTAAATATTATTATAAGATCCTTTATCTTCCAAACTTCAATATATGGTCAAGTAATCTTCCCATTCACATACGTGGAGTACTACTACTTTTAACAATAATTTAGGAACTACCTTCAAAGGAGCTATTGATGATCTTGATCTGGTCCTACAAATACTTCAAAAATGTGGTTATTCCAATGATAGATATTACATCCATTGTGACGCTGCACTATATGGGCTAATTGTCCCATTTATCCAACATGTAAGATTACTTTATAGAAAGTGACCTAGTTCTCTATTATATTTGACAACAGGTGAAAACAATTACCTTCAAGAAGCCAATAGGCAGTGTTTCAATTTCAGGCCATAAATTCTTGGAATGTCCAATGCCTTGTGGCATTCAGATAACAAGGAAAAGTTACATTACTAGTCTCTCAACAAAAATCGAGTACATTGCTTCCGTTGATGCTACAATTTCTGGTAGTCGAAATGGCTTGGCACCAATATTCTTATGGTACAGTTTATGCATGAAAGGCCGTGCCGGATTGCAACAAGATGCCAAAATGTGCAACGAAAATGCTCAATGAGTCTAGCATTATCGTTGTCTTTGAACGACCTAATGACCCTAAGTTCATTCGTCATTGGCAACTGTCTTGCACAAGAGATATGGCACATGTTGTAGTCATGCCGGGCATCACAACAAGAGAAACAATAGACAGTTTTTTCAAGGATTTAATGCAGGAGAGGGAAAAATGGTACCAGGTTGGAACAACTGTGCCTCCTTGCCTAGCAGATGATATTGGTTCTCAAAATTGTCTTTGCTCCAAACAGAAGATGCATCATTGAATTCCTTACAAGACGAGACTTGGAACGGTCGTAGATTTGGAGTATGCTTTTATGCAGAGGTGGTTCAATAAAATTGGTGATATAACGCCAAACTTTTAATAAATAAAAGATCTTAAACTTATTTGTGTTTAATCTTTTTGAGAAAAAAAGTTGGTTTTCTGCTTGAGTTGCATTATCATCTTATTCAACTAAAATGGGACTTGTTCATATGTAGAACACTCTCCCATATTGTTTGATTCTTCTTTTGTTGTTTGTTATTAATTTATTAAGAGCACCTCTTGAGACTATTAAATTTCAATTTTTCTTTTTTTTTCTTTTTTTTCTTTTTGAGTAATATATATATATATATATATATATATATATATATATATATATATATATATATATATATATATATATATATATATATCGTTGCATATTTTTTACCCTTCGTATAAATATTCTGTGTTGGATAAAATTGTAAAATAGATATTTAGTGTTTGTTTTCTTATTAAAAAAATTAAAATTTTCGTAAGATTTAAAAGGAAATGGAGGAAGAGAATGAGTAGGTTTCAAACTCATTAAGATCGATTCATATCACTTTAGGAGGGTTTTTTCCTTTAAGTACGTAGGTTAAAAAAGGAATAAAGAATCACAATTAATATTTTTATTTTTTTTACTTAACTAATATTTAGGATTTTGAGATCTACTATGAATTTTCCACTATGACATTTTGTTACTCCTATTTCTTTTCAATGCAATTAGATATTACAATCTCCCACGTAAGGAAGGCACTAAAACAAACTCCTAATAGAGTTCTATTTTCAGAAAAGATTCATATTCATATGAAGCTATATGAATGGCCAATAAAAAAATTTTGGAACAAGTTTTCCATTGAAAATAACCAAGATGAACTACTTCACATAACACTATATGCGGTTGTATTCAGATGAACTAAGCATTCCGTCTTACTTTAATTGTATGAGTTAGCCGCTTTATCATTGTTTCCTTAAGTACGAATATTAGTCTTTCCCGAGGCCAATGATTTTGATACTTTTCCTGATGTGCCAAAAAAAATCAGAAAATAATATCAAATCTCTATCATCACCATCATTGTATGTGATTGTATTTAAGTAGTGTTAATTTTGAATTAATCATCTGGGTATGTTTGTATTTTTAGTCCTGATCTTTCTTCTTTTATGTATCTATTCTTCTATTGTTTATCTTCCTCTAAATTATCTATATTATGAGTTTTCATTCACAAGAGTTTTTCGAATAAATTTGAGTTGGAAATTTTTATTGCATTGTACTGCCAATATATATGATGAGTATGGATTAAATTAACTCTTATTTATTTTATTTTATTTTATTATTTTTTGTTGATTAAGGAGCACAGTTGATTAAATTTGAGTTGAAATTTTTTATTCTTTAAATTTTCAAGGGTAATGACAGGACCAATCACCTTGATTAATATGTTAGTATATTTTTGTCAATTGTCAGTCAATTCTTATAGTATGAGAGTATTTGAGTTATAAAAGCTCAACGGTGTCTATAGGTGAAATGAAATTTAGGAAGCTTCAACTGTTTTTTTTAAATTCCAATTTTAGTTTAAATGAGGATCAATTTGTTCCGGCACAACATTTAATATTTAGCTCATAATTTATGATGATCCAAAATGTCATCTTTAAATTTAATAATTAATTATGTATTTTAAGACCTATAAAAGAACTATTTATCACTACTCGACTTGCGTGTGTAGTCCGTATAATTTTTCGAAAAGTTTTTGTGTGAAAAATGGATTAAAATGTGAAATAGAGCTTTCAAACTCAAATGAGTTGACTTTGATCAACCTTTTGAGCAAACGGACTCGGATCAGTGTGTTGACAGTTCCGGTATGTCCGTATCGTGATTTGGGACTTGGGCGTATGCCCGAAATCGAATTCCGAGGTCCCTAGCCCGAGATATGGAATTTTGATGAAAAATTAAAAGTTTGAAAGCTTAATAATTTTTAAGAAATTACTGGTATTGGATTTATTGACACCGGATCCGTATTTTGGTTCCGGGACCGTTATAGGTTCATTATAATATTTATGACTTGTCTGTCGAATTTGGTGAGAAACAGAGTTAATTTGACGTGATTCGGACGTCTAGTTGTAAAAATATAAGTTTTAAATTTTTCTTGAAAATTTCATTCTATTTGGGGTTCAATTCGTAGTTCAAGAAGTTATTTTGACGATTTGATCATGTAAGAAAGTTCGTATGATATTTTAAGATTTGTGTGCATGTGTTGGTTTGGAGCCTCGAGGGCTCGGGTGAGTTTCAGATGCTCAACGGGTCATTTTGGACTTAAGAAAGATGACAGATTTCGGGTGTTTTATTACAGAATATTTACTCATCGCGATTGCGTGAGGTCGTTCGCGATCGCGTAAGGTAAGCAGAGAGGCCAGCCAAAGTTGTTCTTCGCGTTTGCGAATTTGAGGACGCGATCGCGCAGGGTGTGAAGTGGTGCTTCGCGAACGCGTGGCCAAGGTCGCGTACACGTAGAGTTAAAGAGGCTAAAGCTGAGCCACACGCTTTACTCATCGCGTTCGCTTAGAGTAAATTTCTGGGGCAACAAAGTAGAGCTTCGCGATCGCGATTAAGAAAAACTGGGCAGCCAAAAATATGCTTCGCGATCGCGAAGCATTGTACGCGATCGCATAAGGTAAAATTTGGGCAAACAGAACTTAAGTTCTAGAAAATGGGATTCGTCCTCCCATTTTCAACCAATTCCAATTTTTGAGCTCGGGTAAGGCGATTCTTGGCCGATTTTTACGGGAAAACATTGGGGTAAGTGTTCCTTATCCTATATTGATTATATTTAATGATTCCATACTCATTTATATCATGTATAAGAGGGATATTTACAAGTTGGAAGTATCCAGGCTAATTAGCGACTAAGTATGAAATTTGACAATTTGGTTAAGTTAAAGCTGAAGAGAAGTTAATGAAACTCTAGGATCAACCGTAGCCACGGTTGATTCGTAACAGATTACGGATTTGTTATTCGCAAATCGCTGGACCAGCCTATAGCATACTTTTCTCGGAATATTACAATTTGTCAAGAACCATACCATACCAACCGACGAACACCCTATTCAATAGATTTTTTTCAGATCCACCACTCCATTTCAGGTTCTCTTATAGTAGTAAACTAGACGGATTTAGCCCGTGTAAAGCACGAGCCCAATATTTCATACTTTTAGGTAGCAAACTTCTTTCACTTTTCAATCCTCTAGTTGGTTTAAGCGATGACAACAATTCAGAATATTGATGATTTATATTCTGATATAATTGGTCATTATTTTCAACCAACATACTCTCGTAGCAAGGAAGTCAAGTAAACGTAACAACAAGTGATAACTAAGTATGATAACTTGGACAGTAAAATAAACCTCAAATGTAAAACATTCTTTATTTACAATTAAGTAATGTAAATTCAGAAGTCTCAAACATGAAGACACAAAAACTGAAAAGTAAAATACATGCCATGTAAATCAAACCTCCCAAACATTTAAGTTGCAAAAACAAAAGAAGCGAGTTTAAACCAACATCGGCGGCTAATAAGCATGAGTTGAGATGAAAAAATGTCTAGAGTTGGTGGTCTCATTACAGATTTCTTTACAACTTCTCAATAAAGAGAGTTTCCATCTTTTTGACAGGCCGTGCATCTATTTTAGCTCTTTGGAAAAAGCTAAAAATAAATATATCTCTTGCACTACTACATCTCTTCAACTTAAATGAACAAAGGAAAATAACCTCATGTCAATTATCATACACTATGTAATAATCTAATACACAACATCATAATTATACCCTGTGGCTATATTATTGACATATATAAGGATCAGAAATTTACAACCATGCTATTGCCGTGCTTTTTAGTGAACAAGCACAATATGAAAAATAAATCTCATAAAATACAAAAGTGACTTTGCTACATTATTTCTATAACTCAGCTGACCATTTAAGTAATTAATTCCTCCATCCACAATAAAAAATCAATTCAAAGAGTATAACTTTATTTTTCCATTAAAATAAGAGAGGATTGATTAAACTTTGACATATTTAAATTGAGCAAAAATAAATGTCCATTTTAAATTCATTTATTATGTAGTGCGTTATATTTATTGACCATAATATGCCACAAAACGACATAGTCCAAAGTGCCAATCTCTGCTCAGGAAAACAAAGAAGACATTACCATAAAAAGCAATCAGAATATTTGACAGAACATAAATGCCTTACTGACCTTTGAGTGTTTAGTTCACAAAGACTTTTTCTATTCTCATTGATTTCCTTTAATACCACTGATTGCTAAAAAATTGACACAAAATAGTCAATGAGCATAAGCATGTGCAAAATAAGTTTAAAAAAGAGACTAAGACTCAAGAAATACTACAATTTCCTTTAATAGTTTTTATTTTTTCCATTCAGTCCAGCGGTGATGGAGGATGAAAAATAAAAGGGAAAATCTCACGAACAATACCTCATTGTAGATCACTCAGATTTCTAAAATGTTGCGACCTCTCAAAGAACATCTTTGAGGCCGTCTAGACAGAACCAAGAAATTTGGCACCAGATATTCAAAACAAAACATGCATAAGTAGAATTAATTAAGAAAAGAGCAAAATAGATAAACATCGAAAACTTCTATTGCAATAAGCGGTTCAAATATAATCTATGGAATTCGAAGAGAAAAAGAAAAAATTTTCAAATAGGGAACACTTACATGTAAGTCATAAATATATGCAGCAGTGCTAACTATAAGTCCAAATAGTTAGATCAAAACTCATTCCATCATTAAGCAATTAGCAGAGGTGTTGATGGTTTGTTCTGTCTCCATAAAACAATAACAGCCAAGAAAATTCTTCCATGAAATTGGTAACTGTTAAGAGATCTCAAAAAAGAAAAGAAAGGAAAGAAGATTGCAGAGAGAAAAAAGAAGAAGATTTGAGCAAGAATTGAGAGAAAATCATACCATAAAATAAAAATCATAACAGACAGATACAAGATGAATAGAGTAAAATTATTTTTGAAAGAGTGATGATTCTAGACTTGGTGTGTTCAAATGGTGAAATTGCAGACCAAGATTGGGCGCGCTAAAAATACATGACTGAGCCTAGATAATTTAATGAATATTCATTGGTCCATTAAGTTGGTTACTGTAACGACCAGACCGGTCATTTTGAGAGTTGTAGCCCCATTTTCCCATTTACTTCTCATTTTGTACTTTATAGATATTATGTGACGTGTCAGGGTAGTCGGTTTGGGTCCGGAGAGATTTCAGAATGAAATGAGACACTTAGTCTCAAAGTTGGAAGTTTAAGTTGAAAAGGTTGACCAGATATTGACTTATAAGTAAATGACTACGGAATAGAATTTTGATGGATCTGTTAGATCCGTTGGGTGATTTTGGACTTAGGAGCATCTCCGGATTGTGATTTGAAGGTCTATAATTGAATTAGGCTTGAAATGACGAAAGTTAAAAATTTAAAAGTTTGACCGAGAGTGGACTTTGTGGTTACCAGGCTCGGATTAGAGTTCCGGTAGTTGGAGTAGGTCCGTTGTGTCATTTATGATTTGTGTACAAAATTTGAGGTCAAAAAGATGATTTAATAGGTTTCGGTATCGTTTGTAGAAGTTGAAATTCTTTAGTTTTCATTAGGCTTGAACTGAGGTGCGATTCATGTCTTGATGTTGTTTGAGGTGATTTGAGGGCTCAACTAAGTTTGTATCGTATTTTAAGACTTGTTGGTATGTTTGGTTGAGGTCCCAGGGGTCTCGGGTTGATTTCAGATGGTTAACGGATCGAAAATGAGACTTATTGCATTGTTGAAGCTAAGGGTCTGCTGGTGTAATCTCACCTGCGGAGCTTTGATCGCAGGTGCGAGCTCGCAGGTGCGGGCTATGTTGCGCAGGTGCGAGGGAATTACCGCACATGCGTGGCCGCAGATGCGGCACTGGAAGCTCGAAAGAGGAAATGGAGATGGGAGCTGGGCCTGTAGAAGCAGCTTGGTGGCTCACAGAAGCGAGTCCGCAGGAGTAGAATCATGGGACGCAGGAGCGGAGGAAGCCGCAGAAGCGGGAGTGTGGTCGCTTCTGTAACACTGCAGAAGTGAGGTAAGTAGACGCAAGTTTGAGGAGGCCTTGGCAGTGTATTAAAAATGAGGGTTCCATGTTTTTCACCATTTTAAACATTTCAAGCTCGGGATTGGGAGATGTTTGAGAGGGATTTCAAGGAGTTTCTTGAGGTAAGTCCCTTGTGCTCATTTTTAATCAATAATCTTGTTTCCTCATTGAATTTTCCACCTAGTTTGTGTGTATTTAAGGTAAAATTTGGGAGTTTGAGGCTAGGAATTTTGAGGCTCGTGGTTGAATGGGCTTTCGGATTTTGTGACTTTTATCAAATTTCGAGACGTGGGCCCGGAGGTCGGCTTTTGAGCTGACTTTTGACTCTTGATTAATAACTTAGTATTTTCTTATGAAATTGATTCCTTTAGCTCGTGCTGATTGTATCGAATTATTTGTGGCTAGATTCGAGGAATTTGGATGCCGATTCACGAGGAAAGAGTGTGTTGGAGTAGGGATTTGCACGACTTGAGGTAAGTAACAGTTCTAAATTTGGTTATGAGGGTATGAAACCCCGTATTATATGTCATGTGATTGGTTTTGAGGTGACGCACATGCTAGGTGACGGATGTATGTGCATGCAACGTACTAATTGAGACTTGGTCAATTCCATGAAACTGTGTAGTTGAATAATTTGTTGTTATATTTACATTCTCCATGTATTAGAGAAACTGAATTGCAAATCATGTTAGAAATCATATTTAGACTAAATGTTGGCACTGTAGGGATCCACAAAGACCGCAAACGTGTTAAATTATCTGCTAAATAGTTATTTTGTACTTAGTGACAATTTTACTTGCATATCATACCTCAGTTTCTACTGTTCCTTGTTGATACATTATTGTAACGACCCGGCCGGTCGTTTCGAGAGTAATAGCCATGTTTCTCCTATTTCTGCTTATTTTTGTGCTTTTCAGCTATATTATGATGTATCGGGTTAGTTGGTTAGATTTCGGAGTGGTTTCGGGGTAGTTTCAGAGTGGATTGAGACACTTAGCCTCTAAAGTAGAAGCTTAAGTTGGAAAAGTCAACCGGATATTAACCTATATGTAAATGACCTCAGATTTGAATTCTGATGGTTCTATTAACTCCGTTAGGTGATTTTGGACTTAGGAGTGTGTCTGGAATGTGATTTGGAGGTCCGTGGTAGAATTAGGCTTGAATTGGCGAGATTGGAAAATTAGCAATTTTTGGTCGGTAGTGAAAAATTTGGTATCGGGGTCGGAATGGAATTCCAAAATTTGGAGTAGGTTAGTACTGTCATTTGTGACAAGTGTATAACATTTGAGGTCATTCGGACGTGGTTTGGTTGGTTTCGACATCGGTTGTCGAATTTGGAAGTTTTAGAAGTTCTTAGGCTTGAATCCGAGGGTAATTTAGTGTTTCGATATTGTTTTCAGTGATTTAAAGGTTCGACTAAGTTTGTATGTTGATATGTCACTTGTTTGTATTTTTGGTTGAGGTCCCGAGGACCTCGGGGTGATTCCGGGTGGTTAACGGATTTGTCGAAGTTGGAAAGTGTACCTGAAGCTGCTGCTATTGCTATATCCGCACCTGCGGAAGGAGGAGTCGCATGTGCGAGGTCGCCGGTGCGCAAGGGGAGTCCGAAGGAGCGGACAGTGTTGGGCTAAGAAGGATGCACAGGTGCGAGAAAGTGGTCGCATCTGCGAGCCCACAGGTGTGAGACCTGGGGCGCAAATGCGGAGAAGGGGATTCTGGGAAGCTTCACAGAAGCGGAAGGAAATGCGCTGGTGCGCGTCTGCAGGTGCGAGATGTTGGGCCGCAGATGTGGAACCTGGAGTCCTAAGTGAGTTCTGCACCTACGATGAATTTTTCCGCATGTGCGGTTGCGCAGAAGCGAGTAATGGTCAGCATGTGCGAAAAGCCTAGGCAGAAACCATAAATAGAACCCTTCACGAATTTGGTTCATTTCCACCATTTTCAAGTCTGTTTTTTGGAGATTTTGGGGTGATGTTTGAAAGGTAATTCATGGGCTATCAGTGAGGTCAGTTTATTGAGCCCTAATACTCGTATATATGGTGATTTTCTGTTATTTAATCATGTAATTAATGAAAATGAGGGGTTAGGGCTTGAGATTTTTGAGAGTTTAATTTAAGGATTTGAGGGACCAAATGATGTCGGATTTTAAAATATTTCATATGTATGGACTCGTGAGTGAATGGGCTTTCTAGTTTTGTAAATTTTGTCGGATTTTGAGACGTGGGCCCGGGGGCCAGGTTTTAGCCAATTTTGGGTTTTGGGCTAATTTGATAGTTTTTCTTGTGGAATTCATTCCATTGGCGTATATTGATGGTATTGTACTGATTGTGAATAGATTCAGAGCATTTGGAAGTCGAGTCGAGAGGCAAGAGCATTGCAGAGTAGAGATTTGACCGGTTTGAGGTAAGTAACGATTGTAAATCTAGTCCTGAGGGTATGACACCCCGTATTTCGTATCATTCTACTATTTTGAGGTGATGCACATGCTAGGCAACGGGCGTGTGGGTGTGAACTATTGGGGATTGTGACTTGGTCCGTCCCGTAGCAACTATAAAGTTGCATATTTTGTTGAAACTATATGATACTTATATGTTTTAGAAAGAGTTTTCTGTAAATTGGGCTGAATGCCATGTTTGGGCCTTGTGCCAGTGCTGTTTGGACCCTTAGGGGCCTTTTCTTAATATCCTCTCATTGTTTTCGATTGAAAATCTATAATCAGTCATGGTTATATTTGTTTACTGCATAACTCAGTTTTATTACTCTATTTTGATGCATATAAATGTTGTTTTGCGCTGAGTACCCTGTTTTTTACTGAAATACCCGAGTGGCGTGAGAGGTTTATGACTGAGTGTGAGGCCGAGGGCCTGATTTGTGAGGATATCTATGGGATCGGGTTGCACGCCGCAACATGTTTGATATAGGCCAAGGGCCTGAGTGATTTATGCCATGATTTGGCTTGATATAGCGCTTGGACTGAAGGAGCCACTCCGGAGTCTATACACACCCCCAGTGAGCACAGGTACCTACTGAGTGCGAGTGCCGAGTGCTGAGTGACTGGGAGGCATGAGTGATTGTGAGGTATGCCCGAGTGGCAAGAGTGATTGTGAGGTATGCCCGAGTGGCATGAGTGACTGTGAGGTTTGCCCGAGGGGCTGTATATATGAGTGATATTCTGCCCAAGGGGCTGTTTATGATTTCGTCATTTTTGCTCACCTTTGCATTTTTTCTCTGTTTGAAAACTGTTGGAAATATCCTTAAATGATTTTACTGGAACTGGGTTCAAATGAGATGTTTTGATTCAAATACTGATTTTAAAAGCATGTTGTATTTTACTGAGATTTCATGATATGAACGTTATATGCTTTATTGCTCGTCACTGCTGCTCAGTCTTTATTTATTGTTGTTACTTACTGAGTTGGTGTACTCACATTACTGACTGCACCTTGTGTGCAGATCTAGATGTAGCTAGACACAGTAGCAGTTGTTGATTATTCTGGTTGCAGATTTTTTCGGAGATAGCAAGGTAGCTTCTTGGCGATCGCAGCCCCTGCTCTTCTCCCTCTTATATTCCTTTTGTTGTATTTAGCTATTTTTTAGGCTTAGTTAACCTTGATATTGTTAGACAGATTATAGTAGATGCTAATGGCTAGTGACACCCCGATGTCAGACTTTTCTTTTTCACCCTTTTGTTTGATTTGAACTCCTTTACAAAGGTATTTAAGCTAAATAGCCTTGGAATTATCCTTGAAATAAAAATATCTGTTTGTTTTGAAATGAGTCGGCTTGCCTAGTTCCACGATAGGCGCCATCACGACAGGTTAGGTTTTTGGATCGTGATAGATTGGTATCAGAGCCTAGGTTACATAGGTCTCACGAGTCATGAGCGGGTTTAGTAGAGTCTTGCGGATCGGCACGGAGACGTCTGTACTTATCTTCGATAGGCTGCAGAACCTTTAGGAAAATTCTACATTCTTGAATTCTTGTCTTGCGAATCTGTTGATTCTAGTAACTAAACATCTGTTGTTTCATTCTCTCACAGATGGTGAGGACTCGTACTACCGGTAAGGAGGGCCATCCACCAGTACCACTGATGATGTCCAAATCCACTACTAAAAAATAAATGGACACGGTCGCATGCAATATAATTTACCCAACTATGAGTCGGGGTCGAATCTCACAGAGAACAATACGTAGGCGATTAGGAATGTAAGAGAATTATCACTTATTATGCAATGACAACACTTAGAATGGTTGTTGAGAAAATATTATAGCTAAATGCGAAAACGTAAACTAACCTAGAAAGCATGTAAAATGATCAATGGCTACAATCATGGGTGCATCGGGATTTACACTCAAGTAACGATCCAATATATTTCACAATTTTATAAATATGAGCGAGTTTATTATTTATTAACCTCGGATAATAATTCTATATTAGCTTCTCTCGACGACTAACAAGACTTTCTAATTGAATTATCCCTAAAACAATTAAGAGATTAAGCACACCCGAATATAGCTACAAGTAGTTCATTCCTATCCCTAGGTATAATCTATAAAGTGAGGGTTAACGTCTCAAGTTCTTGTTAATTAATCTTTCCCAACCCCAAATTATTTTTTTCAAAATTAATCCGAAGTGAATGGGCTAGTCTTAGGATTAGATAATCCCTTTGGAAACATTTAAGAACAATAATAATTAAAGAAAAAATAGCTCGCTTCATAATAAATAAAAATCATTCAATACATAAGCACAACAAGGTATTTAATACACACTTTAAATATGAATATTTCCATAAACAAGATTCATGTGTTGGAAATAAATACTACACACTTAGATATACAATACAAAGCAAGGAAATGAAGAAATGAGCATAAAAGAGTAAGAAATTCTCAACCAAAAGCTTCAAATCTTCCAGACCTAAGTGTGTGAGCAAGAACCCTAGCTTTCAAAACTTTTTCTCTCTAGTATATGGACTGAAAATAAGCCAAAAATGTTCCAAGATATCCCAAAAATGAGCTAGGTAAGAAATCCGTTGACCCCACCTGCGGAAAGATCCTCGTAGGTGCGGCTCCGCAAATGCAGGCCTTCAATCGCAGATGCGTGAACTCAGGGGATTTTGCCTACTCCACAGATGCGGACATTGTAGCGCAAGTGCGACTCCGCAGATGCGGATAAGCCATCGAAGGTGCGAGCCCATGTAGAATTTCCTTTCTCTGTAGATGCAGACAAAATAGTCGCACCAACGACTCCACATGTGCGAAGTTTTGCTACAGATGCGGTCCCAATAAAGTTTAACTCCGCAGATGAGGCCTTCCAACTCACAGATACGAGATCGCATATGCGGAAAGTGTTCCGCAGATGCGGAATCACTGAAGGATTTTGCACTTTTGTATTCTTTTTTGCTCAATTCCACTTCACTTGAATTCAAGTCTCTTCGTGGCATCATTTACTTGAAAATCTAGCAATAAACACCATAAACAACCTCATATTATAATTAAAGGACACAAAATCTAAAGAAAAGAGACTAGAATGAGTGGTAAAATCACCACTTATCAACCACCAGCCAGGGCCGCGAGAGGCCGAGACCGCGGTAGAGGTCGTGGTAGGGGTAAACATGTAGCATGTACCGTAGCTGGGGCAGTACCTGCAGATCCACCAGTTGTCCCAGATCAGGACCAGATTCCAGTTGTTGATGCACCAGCTCAGGCACTACCTGTGCCTATTGTGATTCCAGGCCTTCAAAAGGCCCTAGCTCAGATTGTGACAAGGTGTACCGGCCTTGCTCAGGCGGTCTCTATCTTGATGGCCGCAACCACTTCTCAGGCTGGGGGAGGCACAGGCACTCAGACTCCCGTCGCTCGCACACCCGAGCAGGTTGTTCAGGGACTCCATACACCGGGGGCACCACCAGCCCAACCGGTTACAGCTGCTTAGGATTATGTGGTTCCTGCTATGCCTGAGGATGATCAGTGTAGGTTGGAGAGGTTTGGGAGAGTCCAGCCACCACCTTTTGGTGGCGTAGAGAGAGAGAGGATGCTCAGGACTTTTTGGACAGGTGTTAGAGGATACTCCGTATTGCTGGTATTCTGGAGACTTGTGGGGTCTTATTCACTACTTTTTAGTTTTCCGGGGTTGCACTCAGATGGTGGGAGACTTAAGAGAGTCGTAGGCCTATTGGCGCAACACCCCTTACTTGGCAGCAGTTCTCCGTGGTCGTTTTGGAGAAGTTTGTGCCTCGATCCCGCAGAGAGGAGCTGCGCAGACAATTTGAGCGACTTCGCCAGGGTGATATATCTGTGACACAGTATGAGATGAGGTTCTCTAAGTTGGTCTCTCATGCTATCTGGTTGGTTCCCACGGACAGGGAGAGGATCATGAGGTTTATTGATGGTCTCACTTTTTAGCTACAGTTGCTTATGACTAGAGAGAGGGTGTCTGGTGCTACCTTTGATGAGGTTGTCGACATTGCTCGGAAGATTGAGATGATTCACGGTCAGGAGAGGGTTGAGAGGGAGGCCAAGAGGCCTCGTGGTCAGGGTGGATTTAGCGGTGCTCCTTTTGGGGGTCAGTTCTAACACGGTAGAGGTCGTCATTTCAGACAGTCTCAGTCAGCTTGGCCATTTCACCTTTGGTGCATTATTTGGCCATGGTTCTCATAGTTCTCATCAAGGCCACTCATCACTTAGTGCCCTTCCAGCTCAGAGTTCGTCCCGTGCTCGACCTGTTCAGGGCTCTTCTATGCCAGGTTCTTCTACCAGTTATCCTGGTGCTAGGGTTTCCCTTCAGCTCCCGCCACTAGTATTAGGAAGTTGTTTTGAGTGTGGGGAGTTTGGGGAAATATGGAGGCAGTGTCCTCATCGTCATGGAGGTCTATCTCAGTAGAGGATGCAGCCTTCGACTTCAGCACCAGTTACTTCACCACCAGCCCAGTCAGTTCGGGGTGGAGGTCAGTTAGTTAAGGGTCGTCCTAGAGGAGGAGGCAGATCATGGGGTGGCCAGGCCCGTTTCTATGCTCTTTCTGCCAGACCAGATGCTATTGCTTCAGATGGTGTGATTACACGTATTGTCTCAGTTTGTCACAGAGATGCCTCAGTATTATTTGACCCTGGTTCCACGTATTCATATATTTCCTCGTATTTCGCCCATTTTCTAGATATGCCCCGTGAGTCTTTAGTTTCATCTGTTCATGTATCTACTCTCGTAGGCGATACTATTATTGTGGACCGCGTATATCGGTCATGTGTGGTGACTATTAGGGGCCTGGAGACCCAAGTGGATCTTTTGCTGCTCAGTATGGTTGACTTTGATGTGATATTGGGTATGGATTATTTATCTCCATGTCATGATGTTCTAGATTGTCACGCTAAGACGGTGACGTTGGCTATGCCGAGATTTTTGAGGGGTGAGTGGATCAGTTCTGTAGATTATGTACCAGCGTATGGTTGAGAAGGGTTGCCTATCTTATTATGCATTTGTGAGGGATGTTAGTGCAGAGAATCCTACCATTGATTCTCTTCCGGTGGTACGCGATTTTCTGGATGTGTTTCCTGCAGACCTGCCGGGCATGCCGTCTGACAGGGATATTGACTTTGGTATTGATTTGGTGCCAGGCACTCAGCCCATTTCTATTCCACCATATCGTATGGCACCGACGGAGTTGAAAGAATTGAAAGAGCAGCTTCAGTAACTCCTTGATAAGGGATTTATTCGGCCTAATGTATCACCTTGGGGTGCACTGATTCTATTTGTAAAGAAGAAGAATGTTTCGATGAGAATGTGCATTGATTACAGGCAATTGAACAAGGTCACAGTAAAGAACAAGTATCCTTTGCCTAGTATTGATGATTTATTTGACCATCTTCAGGGAGTGAGGATGTTCTCCAAGATTGATTTGAGGTCCGGTTATCACCAGCTGAAGATTCGGGATTCAGATATTATTAAGACAGCTTTCAGGACCCGATATGGCAATTATGAGTTCATAGTGATATCTTTTAGGCTGACCAATGCCCCTGCAACGTTCATGCATTTGATGAATAGTGTATTCCAACCCTATTTGGACTCATTCATTGTTGTATTCATTGATGACATCCTGGTGTACTCTCGTAGCCAGGAGGAGCACGCTCAGCATTTGAGGATTGTATTACAGAGATTGAGGGAGGAGAAGCTTTATGCAAAGTTCTCCAAGTGTGAGTTTTGGCTCAGTTCAGTAGTATTATTGGGACACGTGGTGTCCAGTGAGGGTATTCAGGTTGATCCAAAGAAGATAGAGGCGATTCAGAGTTGGCCCAGACCGTCCTCAGCTACAGTGATTCTGAGCTTTCTTGGTTTGGATGGTTATTATCGTCGATTCGTTCAGCGCCTCTCATCTATCGCATCTCCCTTGACCAAATTGACCCAAAAAGGTGCTCCATTTAGGTGGTCGGATGAGTGTGAGGAGAGCTTTCAGAAGCTTAAGACTGGCTTGACCACAACTCCAGTGTTAGTTCTGCCATCAGCTTCAAGTTCTTACACCGTGTATTGTGATGCCTCAAGGATAGCCATTGGATGTGTTCTGATGTAGGAGGGTAGGGTGATTGCCTACGCCTCGCGCCAGTTGAAGATCCATGAGAAGAACTATCCTGTCCATGATCTTGAGTTAGCAGCCATTGTTCACGCCTTGAATATTTGGCATCACTATTTGTATGGGGTTCATTGTGAGATTTATACTGATCACCGGAGTCTGCAGCATCTGTTTAAGCAGAAGGATCTTAACTTGCATTAGCAGAGATGGTTGGAGCTTCTTAAGGACTATGATATCACTATTCTGTACCATCCGGGGAAGGCCAATGTGGTGGCCGATGCTTTGAGCCGCTAGGTGGAGAGTTTGGGTAGTTTAGCATGTCTTCCAGCAGCAGAGAGACCTTTGGCATTGGATGTTCAGGCCCTAGCGGGCCAGCTTGTGAGATTGGATATTTCGGAGCGTAGTCGGGTATTGGCTTGCGTGGTCTCCAGGTGTTCTCTTTATGACCATATTAGGGGGTGTCAGTATGATGACCCTCACTTGCTTGTTCTTCAAGACAGAGTTCGGCGAGGTGATACTAGAGATGTGACTATTGGTAGTGACGGTGCGTTGAGGATGCAGGGCCGGATATGTGTGCCTAATGTAGATGGGCTTCGGGAGTTGATTCTTGGGGAGGCCCACAACTTGCAGAATTCCATCCATCCGGGTGCCGCGAAGATGTACTAGGATTTGAGGTAGCACTATTGGTGGAGGTGAATGAAAAAGGATATAGTCGGATTTGTAGCTCGGTGTCTCAACTGTCAGCAAGTTAAGTATGAGCATCAGAGACCGGGTATCTGGCTTCAGAGATTAGACATTCCAGAGTGGAAGTGCGAGCGGATCACCATGGACTTTGTAGTTGGGCTCCAACGGACTTCAAGGAAGTTCAATGCTATTTGGGTTATTGTAGATCGGCTGACCAAGTCCGCGCACCTCATTCCAGTCGGTACTACTTATACTTCAGAGCGGTTGGCTGAGATTTACATCCGAGAGATTGTTCGAATGCATGGTGTCCTAGTTTCCATCATTTCAGATAGGGGCACTCAGTTCACTTCATAGTTTTGGAGGGCCTCAGACAAACGGGCAGTCCGAGTGCACTATTCAGATATTGGAGGACATGTTGCGCACTTGTGTCATTGACTATGGGGGTTCATGAGACCAGTCTCTGCCACTCACGGAGTTTGCATATAATAACAGTTATCAGTCTAGTATTCAGATGGCTCCGTACGAGGCTTTATATGGGAGGAGGTGTAGATCTCCGGTTGGATAGTTTGAGCCGGGTGAGTCTAGGCTCTTGGGTACAGACTTGGTCCAGGATGCATTAGATAAGGTCAAATTGATTCAGGAGTGGCTTCGCACGGTGCAGTCTAGGCAGAAGAGCTATGCAGACAGGAGGGTCCATGATGTATCTTTCATGGTTGGGGAGAAGGTTTTGCTGAAGGTATCACCCATGAAGGGTGTTATGAGGTTTGGGAAGAGGGGCACGTTGAGCCCCCCGTTCATTGGGCCTTTTGAGGTGCTTAAGAGGGTTGGGGTGGTGGCTTATAAGCTTGCCTTGCCACCCAGCATGTTGAGTGTGCACCTAGTGTTTCATGTTTCCATGCTCCGGAAGTATATTGGAGATCCGTCCCATGTTTTGGATTTCAGTACGGTTTAGTTAGAGGGTGATATGACTTATAATGTGGAGCCGGTGGTTATTTTGGATCGGCAGGTTCGAAGGTTGAGGTCAAAGGACATAGCTTCAGTGAAGGTATAATGGAGAGGGCAGCCTATGGAGGAGGCCACTTGGGAGACCGAACGGGATATGCGGAGTAGATATCCATGCCCATTCGAGACTCCATGTATGTTTCTAGACCCGTTCGAGGACGAATGATTGTTTAAGAGTGGGAGGATGTAACGAACCGGCCAGTCATTTTGAGAGTTATAGCCTCTTTTTGCCTTTTTGTGCTTTTCATTTATATTATGATGTATCGGGTTAGTTGGTTCGAGTCCGTAGTGGTTTCGGAGTAGATTGAGATACTTAGTCTCTAAAGTAGATGCTTAAGTTGGAAAAGTCAACCGAATATTGACCTATGTGTAAACGACCTCAGATTTGAATTATGATGGTTCCATTAGCTCGCTCCGTTAGGTGATTTTGGACTTTAGTTCATGTCTGGAATGTGATTTGGAGGTCCGTGGTAGAATTAGTCTTGAATTGGCGAGATTGAAAAATTAGCGATTTTTGGTCGGCGGTGGAAAATTTGGTATCATGGTCAGAATGGAATTCCAGAAGTTGGAGTAGGTTGGTAGTGTCATTTGTGACCTGTGTGCAACATATGAGGTCATTTGGATGTGGTTTACATGGTTTTGGCATCAGTTGTCAAATTTGGAAGTTTTAGAAGTTCTTAGACTTGAATCCGAGGGTAATTTGGTATTTCGATGTTGATTTGAGTGATTCGAAGGTTCGACTAAGTTTATATGTTGATATATGACTTGTTGGTATTTTTGGTTGATGTCCCGAGGGCCTCGAGGTGATTCCGAGTGGTTAACGGATTTGTCGAAGTTGGAAAGTGCAGCTGAAGCTGCTGCTACTGCTATATCCGCACCTGCGGAAGGAGGAGTCGCAGGTGCCCAAGGGGAGTCTGTAGGAGCGGGCAGTGCTGGGCTACGCAGGAGGTGCAGGATGCGTAGGAGCGAGAAAGTGGTCGCATCTGCGAGCCCGCAGGTGCGAGACCCGAGGCACAGAAACGGAGAAGGGGATTCTGGGCAAGCTTCGCATAAGCGGAAGGAAATGAGCAGGTGCTAGATGTTGGTCCGCAGATGCGGAACCTAGCCTCCTAACTGAGTTCCGCACCTACGATGGATTTTTTCGCAGGTGCGGTGGCGCAGAAGTGAGAAATGGTCCGCAGGTGCGAAAAGCCTGGGCAGAAACCATAAATAGAACCCTTCCCGAATTTGGTTCATTTCCACCATTTTCAAGTCGGGTTTTGGAGCTTTTGGAGTGATTTTTGAAAGGGGATTCAAGGGCTATCAGCGAGGTAAGTTGCTTGAGCCCCAATACTCGTATATATATGGTGATTTTCCATTGTTTAATCATGTAATTAGTGAAAATAAGGGGTTAGGGATTGGGATTTTGGAGAGTTTAATTTAAGGATTTGAAGGACCAAATGATGTCGGATTTTGACAAATTTCATATGTATGGACTCATGAGTGAATGGGCTTTCTAGTTTTGTAAATTTTGTCGGATTTCGAGATGTGGGCCCAGGGGCCGGGTTTGAACAAATTTTGGGTTTTGGGATAATTTGATAGTTTTTCTTGTGGAATTCATTCCATTGGCGTATATTGATGGTATTGTTTTGATTGTGAATAGATTCGTAGCATTTGGAGGCCGAGTCGAGAGGCAAGAGCATTGCGGAGTAGAGATTTGACCGGTTTGAGGTAAGTAACGATTGTAAATCTAGTCCTGAGGGTATGAAACCCCGGATTTTGTATCATTCTACTATTTTGAGGTGATGCACATGCTAGGTGACGGGAGTGTGGGCGTGCACCGTTGGGGATTGTGACTTGGTCCGTCCCGTAGAAACTATAAAGTTGCATATTTTGTTGAAACTATATGATACTTATATGTTTTAGAAAGTGTTTTCTTTAAATTGGGCAGAATGCCATGTTTGGGCCTTGTGTCAGTGCTGTTTAGACCCTTAAGGTCCTTTTCTTATTATCCTCTCATTGTTTTCGATTGAAAATCTATACTCAGTCATGGTTATATTTATTTATTGTATAACTCAGTTTATTACTCTATTTTGATGCATATAAATGTTGTTTTGGGCTGAGTACCCTATTTTTACTGAAATGCCCGAGTGGCTTGAGAGGTTTATGACTAAGTGAGGCCGAGGGCCTGATTTGTGAGGATAAATATGAGATCGGACTGCACGCCGCAACATATTTGATATAGACCGAGGGCCTGAGTGATTTATGCCATGATTTGGCTTGATATAGCGCTTGCACTGAAGGAGCCCCTCCGGAGTCTATACACACCCCCAGTGAGCGCATGTACCTACTGACTGCGAGCGCCGAGTGCTGAGTGACTGGGAGGCATGAGTGATTGTGTGGTATGCCCGAGTGGCAAGAGTGATTGTGAGGTATGCTGTGTGGCAAGGGTGATTGTGAGGTATGCCCGAGTAGCACGAGTGACTGGGAGGTTTGCCCGAGGGGCTATATATATGAGTGATGTTCTGCCCGAGGGGCTGTTTATGATTTCGTCATTTTTGCTCACCTTTGCATTTTTTCTCTGTTTGAAAACGGTTGGAAATATCCTTAAATGATTTTACTGGAACTGGGTTTAACGAGATGTTTTGATTCAAATACTAATTTTAAAAGCATGTGGTATTTTACTGAGATTTCATGATATGAACGTTATATGCTTTATTGCTCTTCACTACTGCTCAATCTTTATTTATTTTTATTACTTACTGAGTTAGCGTACTCATGTTACTCCCTGCACCTTGTATGCAAAACCAGCTGTAGCTTGACACAGTAGCGGTTGTTGATTATTCTAGTAGCAGATTTTCTCGGAGATAGCAAGGTAGCTGCTTGGAGATCCAGGTATTTCTAGACACAGTGGGTATTGATTTCTCTGTGCAACTTGATCATTTGGAGATTTGAAGGTAGCTGTCTGGCATTTCGTAGACCTTGACTCTCCTTACCTATATTTCTGCTTTTTGTATTTAGTTTTAGTTTTTCATAAATAATATTCTCAGACTTTTATTGTATAGACGCTCATGTACTCAGTGACACCCTGGTTTAGGGAACTTCCATGTTGAGTTTTGATTTTATCTAGTTTATGATTGCTTTAATTATTTAAACTGTTTAGCTCATTTCATTTAAGAGTTTTAGAATATTTTGAAATGTCGGCTTGTCTAGTACTACGTTAGGCGCCATCACAACATGATAGTTTTGGGTCTTGATAAGTTGGTATCAGAGCCTATGTTACATAGGTCTCACGAGTCATAAGCAGGTTTAGTAGAGTCTTGCGGATCGGTACAGAGACGTCTGTACTTATCTTCGAGAGGCACCGAACCCTTAAGAAACTTCACATTCATGTATTCTTGTCATGAAGATTTATTGATTCTGGCAACTAAACTTCTGTATTCTATTCTCTCACAGATGGTGAGGACACGTACTACCGGTCAGGATGGACAACCACCAGTACCACTCGCTAGGGCCATGAGAGGCCGAGGTCATGGTAGGGGCAGAGGTGCAACTCGTACAACAACTAGAGCAACGCCTACAGATCCACCAACTTCGGAGCAGGATTCCGATGTGGTTGAGACAGTGAGGCCAACTCAGGAACTAGTTATTCCCATTGTGATTCCAGGCCTCCAGGAGGCCTTGGCTCAGAGTTTGATAGCGTGCACCAGCCATGCTCAAGCGGTCTCTATTCCGGCCACAACAACCACTTCTCAGGCGGAGGAAGGTAGTCAGACTCCCGCCTCCCGTACTCCAGAGCAGGTGATGCAGGGACTCCATACACCGGAGGAGACTTGAAAGATTTGGGAGGCTTCAGCCTCCATCATTTAGCGGGGCTGAAGCAGAGGATGCTCAGGGCTTCTTGGATAAATGCTAGCGGATTCTTCACACGGCGGGTCTTTTGGAGACCAGTGGGGTCTCATTCACTACTTTTTAGTTTACTGGGGCTGCCTTCAGATAGTGGAAGGCTTATGAGAGGCGCATGTCGGGTCGGTGCAGCACCACTTACATGGCAGGAGTTCTCCATCCTCTTATTGGAGAAGTTCTTATAATATTTTAGCAGGGAGGAGCGCAGACACTTTGAGTAGCTATGTTAAGAGGGAATGTCTGTGACGTAGTACGAGATGAGGTTTTCAGAGTTAGATCGTCACACAGTTTGGTTGGTCCCCACTAATAGGTAGATGATTAGGAGGCTCATTGATGGCCTCACATATCAGTTGCGGTTGCTTATGACTAGGGAGAGGAGATCTGGTGCTACTTTGGACGAGGTGGTCGATATTGCTTTGCAGATAGAGATGGTCCGCAATCAGTAGGTGGTGAGTGAGAGGCCAAGAGGCATCATGGATCAGGTGGTTTCAGCGGTGTTTCTTCTGGGGGTAAGTTTTACCATAATAAGGGATGTCCTTATAGGCATGCCCAGATAGCTCGTCCAGTTCACCGTGGTGATTTATCCAACCATGGTTCATATAATACTCATCAGGGACAGTCATCTCTCAGTGCCCTTTCAGCCCATAGTTTGTCCTGTGTTCCTTCAGTTCATGGTTCATCTGCATCGGGTGCTTCTAATGGGTATTCTGGTTCTCGGGGCCCGATTCAGTACCCACTACCACTTCTAGGGAGATGCTTCGAGTGCGGGGAGTTTGGGAATATGTGGAGACAGTGTCCTCATCGCCTTGGAGGTCCAGTGTAGCAGAGGAGTTAGGCTGCGACTTCCACACCAGTTACTTCACTACCCGCCCAGCCAGCTAGGGATGGGGCTCAGTTAGCTAGGGGTCACCCAAGAGGGGGAGGCTGATCAGGTTGCGGTCAGGCCCAATTCTATGTTATTCATTCCAGGCCATATGCTGTTTATTTACATGTAGTGATCACATGTAATGTCTCTGTATGCCACAAAGATGCTTCTGTATTATTTGTCCCTAGTTCCACTTCTTTATATGTATCATCATATTTCGCTCATTATATGGATCTGCCCTGTGTGTCCTTAGTTTCATCTGTCATGTATCTACGCCAGTGGGAGATACTATTATTGTGGACAGTGTATATCGATCGTGTGTAGTGACTATTGGGGGGATTGGAGACTAGAGTTGATCTCTTATTTCTTAGTATGGTTGATTTCGACGTGATCTTGGGTATGGATTAGTTGTCTCCATGTCATGATATTCTGGATTATCACGCTAAGACCGTGACGTTGGCGATGCCGGGGTTGCCAAGGATTAAGTGGAGAGTTTCTCTAGACTATGTTCCCAGCAGATTGATTTCATATTTGAAGGCCCAACGGATTGTTGGGAAGGGTTATTTATCTTATTTGGCCTTTGTGAGGGATGTTGGTGCTGATACTTCTACTATTGATTCTGTTCCGATGGTATGACAAGGATGTCGGGCATGCTGCCAGAAGGGTGATACTTCTGCCAGGCATGTCGGGCATGCTGCTTGATAAGGATATTGACTTTGGTATTGGCTTGGTGCCGGTCACTCAGCCCATTTCTATTCCAACATATCGTATGGCACTAGCTGAGTTGAAAGAATTGAAGGAGCAGCTTCATGAACTTCTTGATAAGGGTGTTTTTAGGCTTAGTGTGTCGCCTTAGGCTGCACCAGTTCTGTTTGTGAAAAAGAAGGATGGTACTATGCGGATGTGCATCGATTATAGGCAGTTGAACAAAGTTATATTGAAGAACAAGTATCCTTTGCTGCGCATTGATGATTTATTTGACTAGCTTCAGGGAGCGATGGTGTTTTCTAAGATCGATTTGAGTTCTGGTTATAACTAGTTAAAGATTCGGGACTCGAATATTCTAAAGACAATATTCAGGACTCGTTATGGTCATTTTGTGTTCCTTGTGATGTCTTTTGGGCTGACCAACGCCCCAAAAACATTTATGCATCTGATGAACGATGTATTTAAACCTTATCTCGACTCGTTTGTCGAAGTATTAATTGATAATATCTTGGTGTACTCTCGTAGCTAGGAGGAGCATGGCCAATATTTGAGGATTGTGTTGCAACAATTGGCGGAAGAGAAGCTTTATGCCAACTTCTCCAAATGTGAGTTTTGGCTTAGTTTAGTGGCGTTCTTGGGGCACGTGGTGTCCAATGAGGGGATTCAAGTGGATCTAAAGAAGATAGAGGCGGTTTAGAGTTGGCCCAAACTGTCCTCAGCTACAGAGATTCGAAACGTTTTTAGCTTGACCGGTTATTATCGTCGCTTCATGGAGGATTTCTCATCTATTACATCGCCTTTGACCAAATTGACCCAGAAGGGTGCTACTTTCAGGTGGTCATATGAGTGTGAGGAGAGCTTTAAGAAGCTTAGACTGCCTTTGCCACAACTCCAGTTCTAGTTCTACCTTCATCTTCTGGTTCTTATACAATGTATTATGATGCATCTCAGATTAGTATTGGGTGCATATTGATGTAGGGAGGTGGAGTGATTGCTTATGCTTCGCGTCAGTTTAAGACCCATGAGAAGAACTACCCTATTCATGGTTTGGAGTTCGCTGTTATTGTTCATGCATTGAAGATTTGGAGGCATTATCTTTACGGTGTGTCTTATAAGGTATGTACGGATCATCGACGCCTCCAACACTTGTTCAAACAAAAGGATCTAAATTTGAGGCAGCGGAGAAGGTTGGAGCTGCTAAAGGATTATGATATCACTATTCTGTATCATCTAGGGAAGGCCAATGTGGTGGCCGATGCCTTGAGTAAAAATGCGGTGAGTATGAGTAGCCTTGCATTCATTCCTATTGGTGAGAGACATATTGCAGTTGATGTTCAGGCCTTGGCCAACTAATTTATGAGATTAGATGTTTCAGAGCCTAGTCCGGTTCTAGCTTGTGTGGTTACTCGGTCTTCCTTATATGATCACATCATAAAGAGCACTATGATGATCCTCATTTGCTTGTTCTTAAGGACACGGTCTAGCACCGTGATTCCAAGGATGTTACTATTAGGGATGATGGGGTGTTGAGGATGCAGGGTAATATTTGTGTGCCCAATGTAGATGGGCTACGTGAGTTGATTCTTGATGTGTCCCATAGCTCGTGGTATTCCATTCATCCGGGTCCCGCAAAGGTGTACTAGGAGTTGAGGTAGTACTATTGGTGGAGAAGGATGAAGAAGGATATTGTGGGGGTTTGTAGCTCGGTGCCTTAACTGTCAGCAAGTGTTGTATGAGCATAAGAGACCGGGTGGATTGCTTCAGAGGCTAGAGATTCTAGAGTGGAAAGGAGAGCGAATCACCATGAATTCGGTAGTTGGGCTCCCACGGACTTCAAGGAAATTCGATGCTATTTGGGTGATTGTGGATCGGTTGACCAAGCCCGCACACTTCATACCAGTTGGGACTACTTATTCTTTAGAGCGGTTGGCTGAGATTTACATCTGCGAGATTGTTCTTCTTCATGGTGTGCCGATGTCCATTATTTCAGATCGGGGGACACAGTTTACATTGTAGTTTTGGAGAGCCGTGCAGCGAGAGTTGGCACCCAGGTTGAGTTGAGTACATAATTTCACCCTCTGACGGACGGATAGTCCGAGCGCTTTATTCAGATATTGAAGGACATGCTACGTGCTTGTGTCCTTGATTTAGGGGGTTCATGGGATCAGTTTCTGCCGCTCGCGTACTTTGCCTACAACAATAGCTACCAGTTAAGCATTCAGATGGCTCCGCATGAGGTTTTTATGGGAGACAGTGTCGATCTCTGGTGGGTTTGTTTGAGCCTGGTGAGGCTAGGCTATTGGGTACTGACTTGGTTCTGGATGCTTTGGACAAAGTTAAATTGATTCTGGATCGGCTTCACACGGTGCAGTCTAGACAGAAGAGTTATACCGATAGGAAGGTTCGTGATGTTGCTTTCATTGTTGGGGAAAAGGTACTACTCAAGGTTTCACCCATGAAGGGTGTTATGAGGATCGGGAAGAAGGCCAAGTTGAGCCCTCGGTATATTGGGTTGTTTGAGGTGCTTCAGAGGACTGGAGAGGTGGCTTACAAGCTTTCCTTGCCACCAAGTTTGTCGAGTGTGCATCCAGTTTTCATGTTTCTATGCTCCGTAAGTATTTTGGCGATCCGTCTCATGTTTTGCATTTTAGCACGGTTCAGTTGGATGATGATTTGACTTATGATGTAGAGCCGGTGGCTATTTTGGATTGGCAGGTTCAAAGTTAAGGTCAAAGAACATATCTTCAGTGAAGGTGCAGGGGAGAGGTCAGCCAGTTGAGGAGGCTACTTGGTAGACTAATAGGGAGAGGCAAAGAAAATATCCACACCTATTTGAGACTCCAAGTACATTTCTAGACCCGTTCGAGGACGAACGTTTGTTTAAGAGGGGGAGGATGTAATGACCCGGCCGGTCGTTTTGAGAGTTGTAGTCCTGTTCCCCCATTTATTGCTCATTTTGTGCTTTATAGATATTATGTGACTTGTCGGGGTAGTCGGTTCGGGTCCGAAGATATTTCTAAATGAAATTAGACACTTAGTTTCAAAGTTGGAAGTTAAGTTGAAAAGGTTAGCTAGATGTGGACTTATCAGTAAACGACTCTGGAATGGAGTTTTGATGATTCCATTAGCTCTATTGGGTGATTTTGGACTTAGGAGCATGTCTGAATTGTGATTTGGAGGTCTATAGTTGAATTAGTCTTGCAAAGGCAAAAGTTGGATTTGACCGAGCGTGGACTTTGTGGTTACTGGGCTCAGATTGGAGTTTCGGGAGTTGGAGTAGGTCCGTGGTGTCATTTGTGACTTGTGTGCAAAATTTGAGGTCAATCGGACGTGATTTGATAGGTTTCAGCATAGTTTGTAAAAGTTTGAATTCCTTAGTTTTCTTTAGGCTAGAATTGGGGTGCGATTCGTGTCTTTGATGTTGTTTGAGGTGATTTGAGGACTTGACTATGTTCATATCATATTTTAGTACTTGTTGGTATATTTGGTTGAGGTCCTGGGGGCATCGCGTTGATTTCGTATAGTTAATGGATCGAAAATGAGACTTAGTGCATTGCCGAAGCTCAGGGTCTGCTGGTGTAATCGCACATGCGGAGCTTTGATCGCAGGTGCGAGTTGCGTTGCGCATATGCGATTTTGGAGGGGAGTGTGAAGTGGTCACAGGTGCAAGGGAATTATCGTACATGCGTGGCCTCAGATGCAGCAGTGGGAATGCAAAAACGAAAATGGAGATGGGAGCTGGGTCCGCTGAAGCGACTTGGTGGCTTGCAGAAGTGAGTCCGCATGAGTGGAATCATGGGCCGCATAAGCGGGATTGTGGTCACCTCCGCGACACCGCAGAAGCGTGTAAGTGGTCGTAGGTGCAAGGAGGACTAGGTAGTGTATTAAAAACGAGGGTTCCGTGTTTTTGACCATTTTAAACATTTCAAGGTCGGGATTGGGCGGATTATAGAGGATTTTCGAGGGGTTTCTTGAGGTAAGTCTCTTGTGCTCATTTCTTGTTTCCCTATTGAATTTTCCACCTACTTTGTGTGTATTTAAGGTGGAATTTGGGAGTTTGAGACTAGGGATTTGGAGAGTTAAATTTGCGGATTTGGGGGACGATTTGATGTCGGATTTTGATAAATTTGGTATGGTTGGACTCGTAGTTGAATGGTCTTTCGGGTTTTGTGGCTTTTACTGAATAATGAGATGTGGGACCGGGGTCGACCTTTGAGCTGATTTTTGACTCTTGATTAATAACTTAGTATTTCCTTATGAAATTGATTTCTTTAGCCCGTGTTGATTGTATCAAACTTTTTGTGGCTAGATTCGAGGCATTTGGAAGTCGATTCACGAGGCAAGAGCGTGTTGGAGTAAGGACTTGCACGGTCGATTCCGAGAGACTGAAGAGGTTGATGATTGAGTGAGGCCGAGGGCCTGATTGTGAGGATAATTATGGGATCCGACTGCACGCCGCAACATGTTGCACTGATTTATGCTATGATTGGCTTGTTATAGAGATTGGGATGAAAGAGCCCCTCCAGAGTCTGTACACGCCCTCCGTGAGTGCAGGTACTTACTGAGTGCGAGTGCCGAGCGATTGAGAGGAATGAGAGACTGTGAGGAATGAGTGACTAGGAGGACTGAGTGACTGCTGGTTTTAGATTTTGCACTTGATTTCATTACTGTTGTACTTCAGCTGGCATATATCATTTTCATGAAAGTTTTGAGAGATATTATATCCCGTTTGAGCTGAACTTGACATGAATTAGATGTTTTGGCCTTAATTGTCGAATTTGAAAGTACGCTTATCTTTCTATGTTGTAATTTCTGCAATTGAATTATATCCATGAAGCTCGTCACTACTTTCAGTCCACTATTTAGTCTTGTTACTTACTGAGTTGGTTGTACTCACGCTACACCCTACACTTCGTGTGTAGATCCAGGTATTTTTGGACACAGTGGGTGTTGATTTCTCTGCGCAGCTTGATCATTTGGAGATTTCAAGGTAGCTGCCCGGCGTTTCGCAGACCTTGACTCCCCTTCCCTATTTTTTAGCTTTATGTATTTAGTTTTAGTGTTTCATAGACAATATTCTCATACATGTATTGTATAGACGCTCATTTACTCAGTGACACCCTGATTTTGGAAAATTCCGCATTGAGTTTTGATTTTATCCATGTTATGAGATCTTTAATTATTTAAACTGTTTAGCTCATTTTCATTTAAAATTTTTAAAATATTTTGAAATGTCGGCTTGCCTAGTACTATGTTAGGTGCCATCACGACAGGTTAATTTTGGGTCGTGGCAGTTACATGAAATATCAACAACTTTTAGTTTATAGCAATGGTATAAATATGTTGGATATTCTCCCCGTTAGTTAATGCCTACCAGTTCAATCTGTGTGAGGCTGTTCATATATACCAGTGGCGGACCGAGGATTTTGTGTAAGTGGGTTCAATCTTAGAAGTATATAAATTTAGTAGTAAAATAATAGTGATCAATTGGGTTCAAATAAAATATTTATACAAAATTTACACAACTTTAATCCTAATTTATATATATTTTCAGTATTAATTTTTTGCAGTTCAATTGAACCCGCTATCCGCCACTGATATATACCACAAATGAATGATCATGGGACCCCAATTATTTATTTGTAATACCCTTCTATAGTTATAACCATAAGCATTCAAGTTGTCCATCGAAAAATAGTCCTATTTGCATCTACACGTTGAAAAATAGGAGAGTGATATTTCACGTTACCTTCACCTTTTGAGAAGGATAGAAAGGTGGGCAACTATCTATTAACCTGATTTCTTTAGTATAAGAAAAATGTTACTTATCCCGTTTTAATTTAGATGAGATAGTTTTGACTCAACACGAAGTATAAGAGAAAGAGAGATACTTTTGAAACTTGTGGTCTTAAAATCCTAAATTTTGTGGGGCCGTGACATTTATGCGGTTATAAAAACTTTTCATTAAGGGTAAAATGTGTAAAAATGAGAAGTTTAAAGTTGAATTATTTCCAATTATAGAAATGTGTCATTTATTTTTGAACGGACTAACAAGAAAAATGTGTCATCTAAATTGAGACTGAGGGAGTACCTTCTTTTTTTAATATACTATGTATTAAAGTGCAATGGGCCATCTATTAAATGAACTAATGATTTACAATTCATATTGGTAGCTGGACTTGGTAATTAAAGGAGTTAACTTTACAAGTGATAACTTGCTCTGTTGGTAAAGCACCTCCACACACGACCGTTAGGTCCTGGATTCGAGTCACGCCGTAGGAGAAGTGTGAAAACACTATAGATAGTCCTAAATTGGAAGAGATTTAAAAAATAACTTGCCAATGATTCTGGCTTGATAGTCTCTCACACTAATTTATTTCTTATGCCATTTATTAGGAGTCTGGAACCAAAGTATTGTGACTCAAAGCATAAGAATATGTGAAAAAATTAACTAATGACCAATTTATAAATAACACATGGGTTGAATGCGCTATACCTCAACGTCACGTTTGTTCGTTAAGGTGTTGCATGCGCTGTATTTGAATTTGATTGACCCACAATAATTGGTGGGTATAGCACACACATTTATTGTGCTACATATATAGCGCTAAGAATGAATGTGCTATACCCTCAATTATTGTACCCCCGCATTGGGTTTTTGCTTATTAAGAAGTTTTATTGTTACGTTAAAAATTCATTCAGGATAGGTCAGTCTTTTGCATCCTTTTTATTTTCTTTTACTCATTTCGAAATATTTGTTCACTTAATTTTTTCTGCATTTCGTCATAATGCCCGAAGATTGAAAAATTAGGGTTGCATTATATTGGAGGGGGGAGGAATAATACGGTTATCGTGGAGAATAACTCAGTACGCTATATTTGGAACGATCCTAGATTTGGAGCATGCTTTTATGCAGAGGTGGCTCAATAAAATTTGTGATCAAATGCCAAACTCTTAATAAATAGAAGACATTAAATTTATTTATTTTAGTTCTTTTTGAGAAAAAAATGGTTTTCTTCTTGAGTTTCATTGTCGTCTTATTCAACTAAAATGGAACTTGTTCATATGTAGAACACTCCCATATTGTTTGTTATTTTTTTTGTTGTTTGTTATAAAATTATTAAGAGCACCATTTTGAGACAGTGTTAAAAGGGGATGTTAGAACAACCTAAGTTGATTAAGGAAGCTGATAGCTTAGTAATTGAAAATAAAAAGCCATCAATATATACCTGAGGGAATTTACTACTTTTTACTTATTACTTGAAACCTCAGGAAGAATGAAAAAAAGAATATGCTAACTCAAAGTATTCGATGCTCTTATTATTTGACAGAATATGTAGATGCATATGAAGAAGGAAACAAAAGAGTATAAGCGCAAATAGAAACTAGTAAGATACGTGACTTAGAAATGTGGCTTACAAACAAATAATACATCTCATTGCACGTTAGGGCTCATTATGCTTGTAAATTTCCTAACTAATTCGGGCTAAGAACAAAGCTTATAGTGGTAAAGTTGTGTACAAGTGAAATCGGGGGCAAATTTTCCCCCGATTCCCTGATAAAGTAACAAAGGAGAAGCGCGACTCAAAGTGAGTATAATCAAGACCCAGGAGCCCCTCATATCGAAACGCAGTAGGAACGAACAATGTATCCGAGATCGGACACGGTGGAATGGCAGACTCGGGCCAAGTATAGCTTCTGGACCTCAGGGGAACACAATGAACAGTTACGCATGATGAGAAGGGGGCTGTAATATTCGCCCTCAACCGGATATTACGGTGCGAATCCCATTCAGTTTCAACTGTAGATCAACATTTATCGAAATTTTTTTTTTACCTCTTTTAGACTTGTACTATGATTGAAATTCTCCTACTATATAAAAGGGAAGGTTTTCTTTATTCTAACATACTATTACACGCAAATCAAAGTAATAAAAGTTTATTTTTGTCTTCTAGCTATTGTTAAAAGCATTACTCATTTATTCTTTTCTTCATTCGCGACCGAGCTTGTACCGATGGTCCATTTGAGGACGAATTCCACTATTTAGTCTAAGATCAGGCTTGGTCACTACATTGCGATTAGTTTGATCATTTATTTTTTCTTTAAGTCATTTACATGTTGTTCGTAATCATTCGTATTAAATTAAACTACGTATCTTTTAAATCACATATAAATTTAATTGTTACTCATTTTAGGGGTAAACAGTTTGGCGCCCACCGTGGGGCTAAGAATAATAGTGGTGATTTGATACGAATCTCCATAACACACCCTATTTTACTCTTATTCTTTGAAATTGTAATTCCAGGTTAGCCTAAGGATGTCCAACTCTCAGTCTGCACACTTGAATGTTGATGCAGAGTCAGGCCATCACGACGAGAATAATATGTGGTGCCTAGTAATGATGTGCCACCTGCCGATCCCAATAGTGTCCCAGTTGCCAACCTAGTGGATGCTAACTTGCAGTTGGCTATCAACATCAATTTTTCAACTGATCCTGAAAATAATTTGAGGGGGACCCCGGCTAGCGGTTCGAGAAGCGCCTAAAGGTGAAGGTAATAGGGTAAGCCTACGACTGATTTTTGAAATGTTGCAGGCTCAACAAGCGGTAATTACATAGATGCAGAACCAAAGCCATGCCCCTCACATGGTCGAGCCCGAACAATTCCGGGAAAATACTCGGAGAGATGAAAAAGTTGCCATGGAACCGGGTGAAGTCAGACCCGGAGAAACTTCTGAGATGATGAAGATGCTCGAAGCATTAACAAAACAGGTGGAGTCAGGTGAGAAAAAGATTGATGTCAATGACAAGATGGTAGAAACATACAACTCCAGGGTCGATCAGATCCCGGGAGCACTTCCGATATTGAAGGGGTCGGACTCCAAAAAGTTTATTTAAAAACCCTTTCTCCCAAGCGCAGCACCGAAGCCTATCCCAAAGAGGTTTAGAATGCCCAACATTCCCAAGTACAATGGGACCTCAGATCCAAATGAGCATGTAACCTCCTATACATGCGCGATCAAAGTGAACAACTTGGAAAATGACGAAATCGAGTCGGTGTTGCCGAAAATATTTGGGGAAACATTGTTCAACAAGGCAATGATATAGTATCACAACTTGCATTCTATTGACTCATTTTCTATGATCGCAAATGCTTTCGTGAAGGCCCATGCCGGAGCCATCAAGGTCGAGACCAGAAAGTTGGATCTTTTCAAGGTCAAACAGAGGGATAACGAGATTTCAGATGGAATGAATGGATCTGCCACTAGTTACGGATGATTGGGCCGTTTACCCATTCACTCAAGGGCTTAAACCTCGAAGTTCCGCAACCTCTCAATAGCTAAAACCAAATTTTGTGGAGTACCCAACGGTGACCTAGACAATGGGACCACATATCCAAATGAGCATGTAACTTCCTATACATGCGCAATCAAAAAGGAACAACTTGGAAAATGATGAAATCGAGTCGGTGTTGCCAAAAATGTTTGGGGAAACATTGTTCAATAGGGCAATGATATAGTATCACAACTTGCATTCTATTGACTCGTTTTCTATGATCGCAAATGCTTTCGTGAAGGCCCATGCCGGAGCCATCAAGGTCGAGACCAGAAAGCCAGATCTTTTCAAGGTCAAACAGAGGGATAACGAGATGCTCAGGGAGTTTGTGTCGAGATTTCAGATAGAATGAATGGATCTGCCACCACTTGCGGATGATTGGGCCGTTCACCCATTCGCTCAAGGGCTTAAACCTCGAAGTTCCACAACCTCTAAATAGCTAAAATCAAATTTGGTGGAGTACCCAATGGTGACCTAGACCGACGTCCACAACATATACCAGTCGAAGATCATGATAGAAGAAGACCAACTTGGGCCCCTTATGGATATATTTACCCCATCAGAACCGATGACAAGTCTAAGAGAGCCATTGATCAGGAGCCAAGGCCGGTCCGAGATCAGTATCAGTCATACAGTGCAGATCGAAGGGGGAACAAATCCGGGCATCACCCGACAAGGAAAGAGAATAGAAGTGATCAAGGATCGAGCGACAAGGGCCTGATGATAAAGAGTGGGTTTGACAGGTCGCTCAGGAGGAAGGAAGCGTCAAGATTATTAGTGTACAATTTCAACGTGGACACTGCAAGCATAGTCTCCGCCATAGGGTGCATAAAAGAGACCAAATGGCCCCGACCTTTGCAATTCGACCCTGCTTAGAGAGATCTTAGTTTGATGTGTAAGTACCACGGTACTCACGGTCATCAGATCGAAGACTGCCGACAGTTAAGAGAAACAAGTTGCTCGATTGTTCAACGATGGGAACCTTTGAGAATTACTAAGCGAGTGAGCCAAGAACCACTTCAGAAATAGGGACGCCAACAAATAGGTCGATCTAGAGGAGCCTCAACACGTAATAAACATGATCATTAGGGGAGTCGATGTCCCCCCAAAGGCCGATGATAAATCACACTAAAGTGTAAATTACGAGGGAAAACGCACCCTGGGTTACCTCTTAGAAGGAACTATCTCGTTCAGCGACGAGGATACCGAGGGCATAGTACAACCACACAGTGATGCACTGGTAAAATCTGTACTTATCAATAAATCTCGGATTAAGTGTGTGTTGATTGATATAGGCAGCTCGGCCAATATCATCATATCGAGGGCCCTAAAGCAACTGGGGTTACAAGATCAAATCGTAGCGGCGATCCGGGTATTAAATGGATTCAACATGGCATGATCAAAGGGGACATGAGGTACAATGCTTTGTTCAGAATGCCATGGGTCAAGAACATGAGAGCGGTGCCTTCGACCTTATACCAGGCGCTGAAATTTCCCATATCAAGAGTAGTCAAAACGGTCTACGGAGAACAGCCGTCCGCAAAGGAACTGTTCGATGTTGATGAAGTGATCCCGGTGCCCGTGATTTTAAAGGGCATGAAATCGACCAAAAAAGGTAACTAAATATCAATCAATTACACCTGCCTCGGCCAGGCCTGATGAATAGAAGGAGCATGTATCGGATGATGAGGACGATTACAGTGTCTCGAGATTATTCATAGCACTCGATTACACCGACGCTACCAAATCAACGATCGAGAAGTTGATTCAAGTAAAATTGATCGAGCACCTACCGGATCGAAAGGTCTACCTGGGCACGGGGTTAACCCCCGAGCTCAGGAAAAAACTTATTGATTTTCTTAAAGCTAATGCATATTGTTTTTCCTCGTTCTATCTAGACATGACAGGGATCCTACTGGAGGTAACTACTCACAAGTTGAGTTTGCATCTGATGTTTCATCCGGTTAAGAAGAAGAGAAGGCCACAGTCTGAGACCAAACACCCGTTCATGAAGGACGAGGTATCCAAAATTCTAAAAATAGGTTTCGTCCGAGAAGTTAATTACCCAGATTGGTTAGCTAAAGTAGTGGTAGTACCTACAAAGAAAAAACATCGAGGATGTGTGTAGATTATAAGGATCTAAACAATGCATGTTCGAAGGATTCTCTCCCTTTACCTAACATCGATCGAATGATAGACGCGATGGCCAGACACGAGATAATTAGTTTTCTCGATGCCTACTCCGGGTACAATTAAACTCGGATGGACCTAGACGATCAAGAAAAGACTTCTTTCATAACTAAGTTTGGCACCTACTGCTATAACGTAATGTCGTTTGGATTAAAAAATGCCGGTGCCTCATACCAATGCCTAGAAAATCGGATGTTCGAAGAACAAACAGGAAAATCAATGAAAGCTTATATTGATGATATGTTGATCAAGTACCTACGCGTTGAGGACCATTTGAAGAATTTGCAGTAAACCATTGATGTATTAAGAAAGTACAACATGAAGTTAACCTAGAGAAGTGTGCATTTGGGGTCAGCTCGGGCCAGTGTCTCAGATTCATGGTATCTAATCGAGGGATAGAGATCAACATTGACAAAATAAAGGCCATAGAAGATATCACCGTAGTTGACAACGTCAAGGAAGTTCAAAGGCTGATCGGGCGGATAACTACATTGGGTTGGTTCATCTCGAGATCATAGGATAAGAGTCATCGATTCTTCTCACTTTGAAAAAGAAATAATTTTTCTCGGACTCTAAAATGCCAACAAGCTTTGGAAGAACTCAAGCAATACCTATCGATCCCCCCTTTGTTTCACATTCCGAAGGTAAGCGATCAACTGTACCTCAGGGATGAAGTGATCGAAGTCAGATGTGACTCTCTCCTTATTATAAATCAAGTCAACGGAATAGTCGAAGTAAAAGAGGAATGGATGAGGAGGTACTTGGACAAATTGCAAGTGACCCTACACCAATTCACAGACTGGACTCTGCAACAGGTACCTCGGGATCAAAATACTGAGGCTGATGCACTGGCTAACTTGGGGTCGTCTCTCAACTCCGATGAATAAAACTCGGGGGGCAGTGGTACAACTGATGAACTCGCTGGTAGGAAGGTCACGCCAAAGTAAAATCGACAAGTTTGACTTGGGATTGGAGAAACAAATACATAGATTACCTGAAGACATGAAAAATCGCCATCAGATCCCAAAGCATCTAAAGTCCTCCGCACCAAAACTGTCAGGTTTAGCCTAGTTGAAGGGAAAATGTTTAGAAGATCCTTCTTCGATCCATTGTCTAGGTGACTAGTTCTCGGAGATAACTAATACGCCATGAGAGTGCTCTACGAGGGCACTTGTGGGAACCACTAATGGGAAGAATACCTGGTTCGAAAGCTAATCAGATCCGGTTACTACTGGAATGAAATGGATAAGGATGCGTAAGACTTTGTATGGAAAAGAAATGAGTGTTATAGACACGCCCCGAAGATTCATCAACCGTGAGAGATGCTTCACTCGATCCTATCGCCATGGCCGTTTATGAAATAGGGGATAGATATCGTCGGTCCCCTACCATGGGCGCCCGGTAAGGCCCAATATATACTACTCATGACCGATTATTTTTCCAAATAAGTCAATCCTTAGGCGTTCGAGAAGGTCCGGGAGAAAGAAGTCATCGACATCATCTAGGATTACATAATATGTCAATTTGGGATACCGACCGATATCGTATGCGACAATAGAAAACAATTTGTCGGCAGCAAGGTAAGTAAGTTTTTTGAAGACCACAAAATCAGTAAATAAAATTATGCTCGCTAGTCAAATATAGTATAGAAAATATCGTATCCACATGGATTGTATTTAAACAGTGTTTTCGTAGCTTCTAGTTTTAACTGCTATCCAAGATGATCAACAATTTAGAGTTGTGTGATTTAAAACTAAAATTTACTAAAAGTCTAAACTATTGGCTAATGAGAATCACAACAAGAGTAAGCAAGAAGATATCAAAGGGAGAAAATAGGGCTTGGTTGGATAATTGTAAGATGCTTGTTCGGGAATTAACTCTAGTTACTTCACTTCTTTGGTTCAAGTAAGTCTCTCGAATTCACTCTATTATGTTCAAACATTCAGTAGAAACTCCTCTTCCGATTAAGTCTCAACCTTACGATATGAATTAAGTTAAGCTCGGTGAAGATATGGAAGAATTCATAGTGGATTGTACCTTAGGAGAACCTCTTTCGATTATCCTCCTAACTAGGTCTAAACATTAATTCAACTAGCCTCTTTCGATTACTAACAAGAATCAATGATTTCAACCAATAAGATAATGCAAAACATATCACTAATTATGCCTCTTTCGATTACATAAACATGTGAATATATATGCAATAATAAAATACCCAAAACGATTCAATAAATAAAAACTAGAGTTAATATCCACAAACAATTCTCAAAACACCAAATCTATCAATCCCTAAGGAAGAATTACTCCATGGATATGGAAAAATTCATCACAATTAAGTTTAAGTCAAAGAAAAACATAAAACATCCAAACCCTTGTCTTGAGTGAGGATGAATGGTGAAATCCTTGTGCTCTTGCTTCTCCCTCTTCTCTTTAGCTTCCTTAGGTCTAAATTATGTCAAAAGTCATCAAAATACTATTTTTTCATGTATATATACCAAGTAGGGTCGGGACCAAACAAATATACCTTCTCCTAACGCAAAAGAGGACACTTTTCTGGAGTTGGACGTGCGCGGCCGCGCACCTGGAAGTGTGCCCGTGCTCTTGGCCGCGCACTTTTCACACTTTTCTGTCCCATATGCGCGGTCAGTGTGCGGCTGTGAACTTGCCGCAAGCGTGTCACCCTGTTATGTTGGGAATTTGAAGACATGTAAAGCATGGAAGCTTTATCCCTTTGAATTAGCTTTCCAAAAATATATTGTGGAACCCAAACGGAGTTCCGAGCAAAAGGTTATGTGCAATTTACTAGACACTGGGCAATATTCCTGCTCGATTCTTCGTTCGTTCTTATCTATAATCCATTGATCCCCGAATACGATCCCAACTTATTTCCTTGGGCTTTTACTCAGACTTCAAAGCTCCAAATTACTTGAATTCATTCCATAACATCTACATAGCTCGGAATCACTCCTACAAGGCATAAAAGACACAATTAGTGCAAAACACTAGCGATTAAAGCTCAAACTCAACTAAAGTACAGTAAATTGGAACGTAATAATCGACTAAAACATGAGATTATAGCCTACCCTCAACACCCCACACTTAACCCATTGCTCGTCCTCGAGCAATCAAACCACACTTTATATAGACACAACCTTACTAAGCAACTCTCCTAACTCATCACACCAAGAATATTTAAAATAGACTAAGCACAATAGTGTAACATCTTCACCTCAAGATTTGACTCACAAGTACCACGCATTATTCACAACTTACTCACTTACTCTAACATAGAGGTCAATGGCATTACCTTTCCTTCATGAATCAAGTGTCCTCACTCAACAAAAGAGAGTAGTTCCAGACACAATAAAAAATTAAGAACAATCAGGAACTCAATATAGAAAGAATTCACTCACTCTCAGAAACAACGTTCATATGACACAAAAGATGATCCATAGGCTTGCCTGTAGTGTACTACTCTACTAATTGAGCTCATTCAGTCAAGGATCAAGTAGGACTTTTATTGGTTGTAATGTAGGCTGCAGGACGGGTAGGATACATTTAGATATAAGAGTGACTACACCTCCCTAAGCACTTTAATACATACATTTGATTGTTGAAACCCCACACTTATGTCAAACCATACTCCACTTTAACATCAACATGCATTAACTCCCTATTCTTTAAGCACAATTGCATCAAGAGTTACCACTTATCAATGAATCTCGTTCACAATAATACAACTATTTCTTTTTTTCTTTTCCTGTTCAATTCAAGTGGCTCTTACTTTTTCAAAAACAGAGCACCTTTCTCCTTATTTCATTAGTTTCACTCAAAAGCCAAACCAACCAACCCACACTTCAACTTTTACAAAGTTCATAATAATTTTAAGTGCTCATGGGAAGTAAATGGTTTAAATAGACGGTCAATTCAAACAAAAGGGTAAGGCTTGTAATGTGGTTACCAAAGAAACATGATTATAGGCTCAAAGGGGTTAACTAAGATACATAACAATTAGGTGGGTAAAACATATAAATGGCGTAACAAAGAAATGCCTATATCACTTCCAAGACTGAATAAAACTACTATTTCTCTTTGCAAACACACGGGGCAAGTTCTAGACATCAAATGCAATGCACAGAATAACACAAAACCTCACACAAACATGGCACATAACTCACTCACGATTGGACTTATCTAGAGACTCTAGTCTAAGCAGTTAAGCAAAGTTAAGATCATACGATTTAAGGTACTTATGCAAGAGTCAAAAAAATGAGCCTAAGCGTCACAACTAACGCACTTACTATTGTCAAGGCATAATAAAGTCAAGAGATATTGCTTCAATTCAAATCATAGCACAAGGTTTCCTACTACTAATAAAATAAAAACTAACTACACCCGGTTCAAACAAAACCCTTAGAAAAGAAGCGCGTCACAAAGAAAAACCAAGGGGGAATTATTACACTAACTACAAAAGAAAAACTGTTTGTTTTTTCATTCGAATTAATCCCTCAAGAAACCCGTCGAATGATATCCACCATCGGGAAAAATCGAATTTTTTTAAATTTTATGTTTTTTGTTCCAATTTTTTTTTCTATCTCTACTACTAAAACTAACAAAAGAAAAATAAAACTAATATACATACATACAACATATCCCCCACCCCACACTTTAAGTTATGGCATGTCCCCATGACACACAATTAAAAAGCATAAGGTAAAGGAAAATTCCCTGAATTTTCTTCTTTTCCGAGAACTTATGAACTCCATTCCTAATTCTGAGTTCATTCCTCATTTTTTCTTCTTGGGATTCTTTATGGAGCTCATTAATCCCAATTCTTCTGAGGATACCTTTAAGGCCCGCTCTTTTCTTTCTTTCTTGTCCTCATCTTGAGCGGTGAGTTGCTCGTTCAGGGTCATCCTTAACTTGTTTCTGCATATTTTCACAAGATCAATCCATGTATCTTCCTGTAAATCCCCAAAAATAAAATCCACATGATCAAGGTTAGAATAAGAAAAAAGGACGAAAGGTTAAGTGAATATTCCACTGGTATGTCCAAGACCATTTGTTTCTCATTTTCTTCTACTACATGTTGCAGATGTGGAAAGGTGGATGAGGGTTTGAACTCTTCTTCCATTGCTTTACACTCAACCACACCCTTATTTTTTATCATCTCGGTTGAATCAGAGTCATCTTGAACAATGAAAAGCTCTCTCTGTGGATGCTCATCCTCTTGGGTAGGCTCATTCTCACATGGTATCTCCTCCATATATTCATCATCACAACGCAATGATCTTTCTGAAAGTGTACTTATTATTTGACTCACTTGCGTTATTAGGTTGTTAATGGCTTCATCATCTTGTGTACATATATCTACCGGCTTATTTATGAACTTATATACAAGCTCTTCCAAACTACCATTCCCCTTGAGGCAATTTTCTCACTTCGCTTCCATTCCAGTTATAATAAGGGTATTCATCCCAACCAGAGTCAAAATTATGCCCATATGAATCCTCTTACCTGTACGGACTAGAAACAGAGTGATACTGTTCAAAATACGAACCATAAGAGGAATACATACTTGCTTGACAGTCAACCCATAGATGATTTCGACCGCATTTAAAACACCTAGCAGACCGCTGATAATATTCAGCTGCTAACTCTTCGACCGTTTTTTAGGCTGGTTGCACTCCATCTTCACAGTATTTAGAGTTCAATATCTATAGTACCTTCTCCAACTTTTTAGGTACTACAAAACAAATCTTGAAAAGAAGTTAAGTAATAAAGAAAATAAAATAGAAAAGAAAAGAGAAAAGAAAAACTAAAACCTAATTCCTGAATTAGCACTACAAAATTATTTCAAACAATGTTGATTGCCAATCCCTAGCAACAGCGCCAAAATTTGACGAGCTAAAAACACAACAAAAAATTACGCTCGCTAATCGAATACTGTATATAAAATATCGTATCCACATGGATTGGATTTAAACAGTGTTTTCGTAGCTTCTAGTTTTAACTGCTATCCAAGATGATCAATAATTTAGAGTTGTGTGATTTAAAACTAAAATTTACTAAAAGTCTAAACTATTGGCTAAGGACAATCGCAACAAGAGTAAGCAAGAAGATATCAAAGGGAGAAAATATGGGTTGATTGGATATATGTAAGATGCTTGTTTGGGAATTAACTCTAGTTACTTCACTTCTTTGGTTCAAGTAAGTCTCTCGAATTCACTCTATTATGTTCAAACATTCAGTAGAAACTCCTCTCTCGATTAAGTCTCAACCTTACGATATGAACTAAGTTAAGCTTGGTGAAGATATGCAAGAATTCGTAGTGGATTGATCCTTAGGAGAACCTCTTTCGATTATCCTCCTAACTAGGTCTAAACATTAATTCAACTAGCCTCTTTCGATTACTAACAAGAATCAATGATTTCAACCAATAAGATAATGCAAAATATCACTAATTATGCCTCTTTTGATTACATAAATATGTGAATATATATGCAATAATAAATTACCCAAAATGATTCAATACATAAAAACTAGAGTTAATATCCACAAACAATTCTCAAAACACCAAATCCATCAATCCCTAAGGAAGAATTAATCCATGGATATGGAGAAATTCATCACAATTAAGTTTAAGTCAAAGAAAAACATAAAACATCCAAACCCTTGTCTTGAGTGAGGATGAATGGTGAAATTCTTGTGCTCTTGCTTCTCCCTCTTCTCTTTAGCTTCCTTAGGTCTAAATTATGTCAAAAGTCATCAAAATACTATTTTCCATGTATATATACCAAGTAGGGTTGGGACCAAACAAATATACCTTCTCCTAACGCAAAAGAGGACACTTTTCTGGAGTTGGACGTGCGCGGCCGCTCACCTGGAAGTGTGCCCGTGCACTTGGCCGCGCACTTTTCACACTTTTCTGTCCCATATGCGCTGTCAGTGTGCGGCTGTGAACTTGCCGCAAGCGTGTCACCCTGTTATGTTGGGAATTTGAAGGCATGTAAAGCATGGAAGCTTTATCCCTTTGAATGAGCTTTCCAAAAATATATTGTGGAACCCAAACGGAGTTCCGAGCAAAAGGTTATGTGCAGTTTACTAGACACTGGACAATATTCCTGCTCGATTCTTCGTTCGTTCTTACCTATAATCCGTTGATCCCAGAACACGATCCCAACTTAATTCCTTGGGCTTTTACTCAGACTTCAAAGCTCCAAATTACTTGAATTCATTCCATAACATCTACATAGTTCAGAATCATTCCTATATGGCATAAAACACACAATTAGTGCAAAAATAAATAACGATTAAAGCTCAAACTCAACTAAAGTGCAGTAAATTGGAATGTAATAATTGACTAAAACATGAGATTATAGCGTACAATCAATCACATAATATTGCAATTTGGGATACCGGCTGAGATTGTATGTGATAACAGAAAGTAATTCGTCGGCAGCTAGGTAAGTAAGTTTTTTGAAGAACACAAAATCAAGAAGATATTATCAACGCCTTACCATCCAAGTAGGAACGGGAAAGCGGAATTGACAAACAAAGCTATACTCCAAAACATGAAAAAGAGATTGACTGATTCAAAAGGAAAGTGGAAGGAGATTCTTCCCGAAGTCTGTTTTGCATACCGTATAACTTCAAAGTCGAGTACCGAGGCAACCCCGTTCTATCTAGTATATATAGCGGAAGCCTTAATACCAGTCGAGGTGTGGTAACCGATCCTCAGGTTCCAGTATTCTACCGAAATATCAAACGGCGAAGCCATTTTACGAGCCTCAAGTCGCCCTGGTCCGGCTGGCCACCCATAAGCAACGATTAGGGAGGTACTACAATCGAAGAGCCAACCTTCAACATTTTCAACTTAGAAACTTGGTGTTGAGAAAACTAACGCTACACACCAGGAACCCAAATGATGGGAAACTAGGCCCGAATTGGGAAGGACCATATAGAGTTGCTGGAATAACCGGGAAATGCTCGTATAAACTTGAGTAGGAAAATGGTGTACAACTACTGAACAAATAGAACGTCGAACACTTAAAGCAATACTACTGCAAAGGTACAAGCTCAATTCCCTTTTTAATTTCATTATATTACGGACTAACTAATGCAGGTACTCGTCCAAAGGCAAATGAGACTATTAGGTCTGAAAGCACGTGTTGTACTCTTTTCCCCTTGAACCAGTTTTCCTGAAGTGGTTTTTTTGGAAAGGTTTCTAACAAGGCAATAGTAAAACGTGCTACCATAGTTTCGAGGGCCGGCCTTAAATCGGAGATGTTGAACATTTGCACCGAACCAACAGTATTTGAGCCCTCATAAGTTTGGCCTCAAATATGGGGGGGCATTATCTCTGGGTTTAGATCTTTAAATGGTGCAATCACTTGATATTAATAGCCAAGGCTTGGTAGATATGATCCATTATAAGGGTCAAACAAACCGTACCCATGTAGCCCACTCTAACCACGGCACAAGGCGTATGCGCTTCCGATTATCTAATCTATATACAAAACAATAAAATAAATCTTTTCTTTGTTTATACTTTATTACCATGCATTTCACCTTGTTGATGCTTCACAACATATCCTAAATCAGAAACCCCACGGGCTACTCTGACTCAAGGACTATCGTCCGATATAAAATCGAATGCCCCGGGCTATTGACTCCCGGGTGTACCAAGCCTATTAGGCATGGCCCGAACATGAATGGCTACGACCGCCCTAAAATGACTCGGAGACTTCCGAAGTCCGTACTCAGAAAGTGAGGCTTTACGTATAATTAAAACCTATTAAAGGGTTACACTAGGCAAAACATCATTGCATATGACTAAAAGACTTAAGTGTCTTAAAGGCCCTCGAATACGCCGCAAAAGTTTGAAGACGTGAGCAATCCAGAGTTACCATTGAATCTGGGCCCCATTCGAGATTCCGGAGAACGGATGCTCCAGATTATGTTTGATTCTATGCTAAGGAATTGTGGATGATACACAAATAAAAAATTGAAAATATATGCTGGAAAGTAAAAACACAGTGTTGCCAAAGGGAAAATTTTGTGTATATCTCAAAACGTATTTACAAAGGAACAATAAAACGCCCTAAAAATAAACAAGAAAGAAAATTTACAAAATGGAACAAAAAAGAGCTAAGGCATCTCCGCCTCATCTTCACCGGGGCTCGACTTGGCACCGGAACCTTCGGATCCTTCAGCACCTTCGGGCTCATAATGTTCCTTTGCCTCAACCTCAAGCCCCTTGTCTTGTTCAATCTCAGCAGACAGGTCGAATCCCGGGGCGTGAACCTCCTCGAGGGTCTCCCTTTGAGAAAACCGCTTTACATACTCGTTCTTTGTCCTTAAACGGGCCTCGACTATCTCCATATCGTATTTATACTAGGCCATCATTTCTTCAACGTTGGAGAAAACAATCGAGGTTGCCTCTAATTTGGACTTTGGCTCAGTGTATTCCTGACCGAGGTCGACCTGTTCCGAGACGGCTGAGCCCAGTTGTGCCCGAAGTTTATCGTTTAGCAGAGACCACTTGTCGGCCTTGTTATTTGTCATCCGGAGCTTGTCCTTGACTGATGCTAACTACTCTTTTATATCCACTTTTTACGAAGCCAGCAGGTCCATCCTGCCTGACAGTGCCTCGATCATAGTCTTGACCTCATCCATCTCGGCCCGAAGCTGGTCAATCAAGTCTATCTTCTCTTGGACCTGCGAGCTTGTGTCATTATTCATCACGTTTAGCCTCTCATTTTTAACCTCAAATATCCTTACCTTCTTGACCAGATCGATATGCTCCCATTTCACGGACAAGGCCTCCTTCTATGCATTTTCCAGTTTGGCTCAGAGAATTGGGAGATTCTTGAGGGCCTCATATTTTTGTCCACTGATAACCCTATAAATGTCTTTCTACCGGACCTGCTTTTTGAACTCGAACTTGAGCAAACTAACTTCTATTTGAGACCAAAGGAAGATTTTATGGTGGAGCGTCGTAGCCTGGAAAATAGAACGATAAGATCGTCAGAACATGCTAAAGCTAAGCAAGATCCGCAAAGGGCGCAAAGAATAGGAAACTTACCCGGTTCGGTGCCTGTTGTGCATCATTGAAGAGGCTCGATTTGCCTACTTCGTTCATCATCTCCTGTTCCTCTTCGGTCACCAAGCAGCTAAGGAAGCTGGCTACACCCACCGGAGAAGACTACTTTCGCCGAGATAATAAGCACGACTGTTCTATTACGGTCAGGATCCACACTCAGAGCAAGGAAATGCCTCACTAGCTTTGGGCTCGAGCTCGGCTCGCCTTCTCTCAATGGCACATCTTGTTTTGGGATCTGCTGGTGACCAAGACCGAAATAATCCTCCAATGCACCGATTTCCATGCCATCAAAAAACATGTTGAGGGCCTATTTTTTGGTTTGAGCCTCCTCGAACATTGACTCTTTTTGGGACGGCTACTACACGATGTCAATGACATTGGCTACTTCCTTTGGGGGTAGAGGAGACTTCTCGGGAGGTCATGGCCTCTGATTCTCCTTCTGTCTCCCGAGCTAGAGGGGGATGGGCCTCTATGCCACCTTCCCTAGTTGCCGCCTGTTATACTTTGTCGATGGTGGACCTATGAGCGATAGATTCAAAATCGTTGTCCATAGGGTAATCCTTGAGCCGGAAGAGGAAATAGGGGTCCGAGACCCTTGATTTAGTACTCTTTTTTTTTTGCTTTTTCACACCTGGATAGTTACCCATTTCTTCTTGACCTCTGCGTCCGGGGAGCCAAAGGATTTTATCTTTTTCTTCTTCTTCTTATTCTCCTGTGCAGCAGCTCCGGACTGTCCTAAAGCGGAGGGTTCAGCAAGCGAGGACCGGGCCTCGTCCTCATCCAATGGTCGAAGCTCAGTGTTCTTGGACAAACCTGTAAAAGGGAAAGAGACTTAGTAGAAATAAAAACTAAGTATGTAAATAGAATTGTTCGGGAGGAGGACTCACCGTGGTAACGGGCCTCCCACTTGCCCTTTGAATGGTTGTGCCATTCGCGCTAAAAAAAGTCATTTGTTTGTAGATCCCCTTGATCCATTCCTTGAAATAGGGGACTGCATTGGGAACTTGGGTGACTGATACACAACGGTGGGCACATGCAATTAGAAAAAACAACAAAGGAAGTACCAAGCACTCTGGAAGAAGAGAAAACTTACGGTATGCGTTCCACTTTTTAGGGAACAGTAAGAATTCGGGGGAATGAGGTATTCGATTTTGACCCGAACGAACCTACCCTACCAACCTCGATCTCGATCTTCATCGATGCTCGAGAATGGAGCTTTGCTTTCTTGACGAACAAGCTTGATCAACCCCCCTCGGAAGACTCAGCGACTGTAGAGACAAAGCAGGTGGTCGAGGGTAAATCGAGGTGCTTCAGTGTTGTTGACGAAGAGGCAGAGGATGATTATAATCCTCTAAAAGGACAGGTAAATATTCCCAAGGCCGACCTCGTACATTTTTCAGAAGCTGAGAATTATGGGGTCCATCAGGGTGAGCATGAATGGGAAAGGTTAAACACATAGATACCCCCACGTGAGTGGTAATATCTTTGTTGGAAGTTTACGTTGAAAAGGTTGACTGAATGTTGACTTATGAGTAAATGACTCCGGAATAGAATGTTATGGTACCGTTAGATCCGTTGGGTGATTTTGGACTTAGGAGCATCTCCGAATTGTGATTTGGAGGTCTACAGTTGAATTAGGTTTGAAATGGCGAAAGTTAGAAATTTGGAAGTTTGACCGAGAGTGGACTTTGTGGTTACATGGCTGGATTAGAGATCCGGGAGATGGAGTAGGTCCGTGGTGTCATTTGTGACTTATATGCAAAATTTGAGGTCAATTAGATGATTTGATAGGTTTTGACATCGTTTGTAGAAGTTGGAATTCCTTAGTTTTCATTAGGCTTGAATTGGGGTGCGATTCGTGTCTTTGATATTATTTGAGGTGATTTGAGGGATCAACTAAGTTTGTATCATATTTTAGGACTTGTTGGTATGTTTGGTTGGGGTCCCAAGGGTCTTGGGGGTCTCAGGTTGTTTTCGGATGGTTAACAGATAAAAAATTAGACTTATTGCATTGCTGAAGCTGGGGTTCTATTGGTGTAATCGCACCTGTGGAGCTTTAATACCAGGTGCGGGCTGTGTTTCACATATGCAAATTTGGAGGGAAGTGGTCAGTGATCGCAGGTACGAGGGAATTACCGAACCTGCGTGGCTGTAGATTCGGCAATGGGAGCCTAAAAGCAAAAATGGAGATGGGAGCTGGGTCCACAGAAACGGCTTGGTGGCTCGCAGAAGCGAATCCACAGGAGTGGAATCATGGGATGCAGGAGAGGAGGAACCCACTGAAGCATGAGTGTGATCGCTCCTGCGACACTGCAGAAGCGGGTAAGTGGCCGCAGGTACAAGGATGCCTGGACAGTGTATTAAAAATGAGGGTTCCATTTTTTCACCATTTTAAACATTTCAAGCTTGGGATTGGGTGATGTTTGAGAGGATTTTCGAAGGGTTTCTTGAGGTAAGTCCCTTGTGATAATTTTTAATCAATAATCTTGTTTCCCCTTTGAATTTTCCACCTAATTTGTGTGTATTTAAGGTGGAATTTGTGAGTTTGTGGCTAAGGATTTGGAGATTTGAATTTGCGAATTTGGGAGACGATGTGGTTACGGATTTTGGTATGTCTGGACTCATGGTTGAATGGGATTTCGGGTTTTGTGACTTTTATCGAATTTCGAGATATGGACCCGGGGCCCGACTTTTGAGCTAATTTTTGACTCTTCATTAATAACTTAGTATTTTCTTATGGAATTGATTCCTTTAGCTCGTGTTGATTGTATCAAACTGTTTGTGGCTAGATTCGAGGCATTTGGAGGCTGATTCACGAGGCAAGAGCGTGTTGAAGTAGGGATTTGCACGGCTTGAGGTAAGTAACAGTTCAAAATTCGCTTATGAGGGTATGAAACTACGTATTATGTGTCATATGTTTTGGTTTGAGGTGACAGACGTGTGGGTGTGCAATGTAGTAATTGTGACTTGGTCAATTCCATGGAATTGTGTAATTGAATAATTTATTGTTATACGTATATCCGAGATACTTAACTGTACATCATGTTAGAAATTATGTTTAGACTATGTGTTGGAACTGTAGGGATCCACAAAGGTCGCGTACATGTTGAATTATCTGTTAATTGTTGTTTTGTACTTACTGACAGTTTTACTTCCATATCATACCTCAGTCTCTACGGTTCCTTGTTGATACATTATATCATTTCTGTTTATGTTGCATTTCATGATTATTGAGAGCCCGAGAGACTGGATAAGTTGATGAATGAGTGAGGCTGATGGCCTGATTGTGAGGATAATTATGGGATCAGGATGCATGCTGTAACATGTTGCACTGATTTATGTCATGATTGGCTTGTTATAGCGTTTGCGCTAAAGGAATGAGAGACTGTGAGGAATGAGTGACTAAGAGGATAGAGTGACTGTTGCTCTGAGATTTTGCACTTGATTTAATTACTATTGTACTTCAGCTGGCATATATCATTGTCATGAAATTTCTGAGAGATATTATATCCTGTTTCAGCTGAACTTGACATGAATTAACTATTTTGGCCTTAATTGTCGAATTTGAAAGCATGCCTATCTTTCTATGTTGTAATTTCTGTAATTGAACTATATCCATGAAGCTCGTCAATACTTTTAGTCCACTATTTAGTCTTGTTACTTACTGAGTTGGTTGTACTCACACTACACTCTGCACTTCGTGTGCAGATCCAGGTGTTTCAGGATACAGTGGGTGTTGATTTCTCTGCGCAAGTTGATCATTGGGAGCAGGTGATTCAGGGACTACAGACACCGGGGGTTACTACCAGCCCAGTTGATTGTAGCTGCTCAGGTCCAAGTAGGTCCTGTTATGACTGATGATAAGTTGAGGAGACTTGAGAGATTTTGGATTCTTCAGCCTCCATCATTTAGCGGGGCTGAGTCAGACGATGCTCAGGGCTTCTTGGATAAATTCTAGTGGATTCTTTGCACGGTTGGCATTCTAGAGACTAGTTAGGTCTTGTTCACTACTTTTCAGTTTACTAAGGCTGCCTTCAGATGGTGGGAGGCTTATGAGAGGCGCAGACCAGTCGGCACAACACCACTTACATGGAAGGAGTTCACCATCCTATTATTGAAGAAGTTCGTACCGTAGTTTCGCAGGGAGGAGCTGCCCAGACAGTTTGAGCAGCTATGTCAGGAGGGCATATCTGTGACGCATTACGAAATGAGGTTTTCAGAGTTGGCTCGTCATGCAGTTTGGTTGGTCCCCACTCATAGGGAGAGGAATAAGAGGTTGACTAATGGCCTTACATATTAGTTGCAGTAGCTTATGACTTGGGAGAGGGTATCTGGTGCTACTTTTGACGAGGTGGTCGATGTTGCTTTGTAGATAGAGATGGTCCGCAGCCAGGAGCGTGGTGAACGAGAGGCTTAGAGAAATCATGGATTAAGTGGTTTCATCAGTGTTCCTTCTAGGGGTCAGTTTTACCGCAACAGGGGATGTCCTTATAGGCACGCCCAAATGGCTTGTCCAGATCACCGTGGTGCATCATCCAACCATGGTTCATACAATACTCATCAGGTCTAGTTATCTCTTTGTGCCCTTACTGCTTAGAGTTTGTCCCGTGTTCCTTCAGTTCAGGGTTTATTTGCATCAGGTGCTTCTAGTGGGTATTCTGGTTCTTGGGGCCATATTCAGTCCCCACCACCACTTCTGGAGAGTTGCTTCGAGTGTGGGGAGTTAGGGCATATGTGGAGGTAGTGTCCTCAACGCCTGGAGGTCTAGTGTAGCAGAAGAGTTAGGCTACGATTTCTGCAGCAGTTACATCACTACCCGCCCAGTTAGATCGGGGTGAGGCTTAGTTAGCTAGGGGTCTCCCAAGAGGGGGAGGTCGATCAGGTGGCGGCCGTGCCCGATTCTATGCTATTCCTTCCAGGCTAGATGATGTTGCTTCAGATGTAGTGATCACATCTATTGTCTAAGTATGCCACAGGGATGCTTCTATATTGTTTGACACTGGTTCCACTTATTCATATGTATCATCATATTTCTCTCATTATCTGGATCCACCCCGTGAGTCCTTAGTTTCATCTGTCATGTATCTATGCTAGTGGGCGATACTACTATTGTGGACTATGTATATCGATCGTGTGTAGTGACTATTGGGGCATTGGAGACTAAACTTGATCTCTTATTGCTTATTATGGTTGATTTTGACGTGATCTTGGGTATGGATTGGTTATCTCCATGTCATGCTGTTATGGATTATCACGCTAAGACCATGGCATTGGGGATGCCGGGGTTTCCCAGAATTGAGTGGAGAGGTTCTCTAGACTATGTTCCCAGCAGAGTGATTTCATATTTGAAGGCCCAGCGGATTGTTGGGAAGGGTTGTTAATCTCATTTGGCCTTTGTGAGGGATGTTGGTGCTGATACTCCTACTATTGATTATGTTCTGGTGGTGCTAGATTTTCTGGATGAGTTTTCTGTAGACCTACCAAGCATGCCGCCCAACAGGGATATTGACTTTGGTATTGACTTGGTGTGGGGCACTCAGCCCATTTCTATTCCACTGTATCATATGGCACCAACTGAGTTGAAGGAATTGAAGGAGCAACTTTAGCAACTTCTTGATATGGGGTTTATTAGGCCTAGTGTGTCGCCTTGTTGTGCACCGGTTCTGTTTGTGAAGAAGAAGGATGGTACTGTGCGGATGTGCATCGATTATAGGCAGTTGAACAAAGTTATATTGAAGAACAAGTATCCTTTTCCGCGCATTGATGATTTATTTGACCAGCTTCAGGGAGCGAGGGTGTTTTCTAAGATCGATTTGAGGTCTGGGTATAACCAGTTAAAGATTCGGGACTCGAATATTCTAAAGACAAGATTCAAGACTCGATATGGTCATTTTGTGTTCCTTGTGATGTCTTTTGGGCTGACCAACGCCCCAACAACATTCATGCATCTGATGAACAATGTATTTCAAGCTTATCTCAACTCGTTTGTCGAACTATTCATTGATGATATCCTGGTGTGCTCTCGTAGCTAGGAGGAGCATGCCCAGCATTTGAGGATTGTGCAGTAGCGATTGAGGGAGGAGAAGCTTTATTCCAAGTTCTCCAAATGTGAGTTTTAGCTTAGTTCAATGACGTTCTTGGGGTACGTGGTATCCAGTGAGGGGATTTAGGTGGATCCGAAGAAGATAGAAGCGGTTCAGAGTTAGCCCAGACCATCCTTGGCTACGGAGATTCAGAATTTTCTCAGCTTGTCTGGTTTTTATCGTCGCTTCGTGGAGGGTTTCTTATCTATTGCATCACCTTTGACCAAATTGACTCAAAAGGGTGCTACTTTAAGAAGCTCAGACTGCCTTGACCACAGCTCCAACTCTAGTTCTCCCTTCAGCTGCTGGTTCTTATATAGTGTATTATGATGCATCTCGGATTAGTATCGAGTGGGTATTAATGCATGGAGGTAGAGTGATTGCTTATGCTTCACGTCAGTTGAATCCCCATGAGAAGAACTACCTTGTTCATGATTTGGAGTTGGTTGGCATCATTCATGCATTGAATATTCGGAGGCATTATCTCTAGGGTGTGTCTTGTGAGGTATTTACCGATCATATGAGCCTCCAACACTTGTTCAAATAAAAGGATCTAAATTTAAGGCAGTGAAGATGGTTGGATCTGCAAAAGTTTTATGATATCACTATTCTGTATCATCCTGGGAAGGCCAATGTGGTGGCCGATGCCTTGAGTAAAAACGCGGTGAGTATGGGTAGCCTTGCATTCATTCTTGTTGGTGAGAGAACTCTTGCAGTTGATGTTTAGGCCTTGGCCAACCAGTTCATGAGATTATATATTTCACAGCCTAGTCGGTTTCTAGCTTGTGTGGTTTCTCGGTCTTCCTTATATGATGGCATCAGAGAGCGCAGTATAATGATCCTCATTTGTTTATCCTTAAGAACACGGTCCGGCATGGTGATGCCAAGGATGTTACTATTGGGGATGATGGGATGTTGAGGATGTAGGGTCGTATATGTGTGCCCAATGTAGATGGGCTATGTGAGTTGATTGTTGAGGTGGCCAACAGCTCGCGGTATTCCATTCATCCGGGTTCCGCAAAGGTTTACAAGGACATGAGGCAGCACTATTGGTGGAAAAGGATGAAGAAGGATATAGTGGGGTTTGTAGCTCGGTGCCTTAACTGTCAGCAGGTGAAGTATGAGCATTAGAGACCTGGTGGATTGCTTCAGAGGCAAGATATTCCAGAGTGGAAATGGAAGTGGATCACAATGGATTTTGAAGTTGGGCTCCCACGGACTTTAAGGATGTTCGATACTATTTGGGTGATTGTGGATCAGCTGACCAAGTCCGTGCACTTCATACCAGTTGGGACTACTTATTCTTTAGAGCGGTTGGCTCAGATTTACATCCGCGAGATTGTTTGTCTTCATGGTGTACCGATGTCCATTATTTTAGATCGAGGCATACAATTTACATCAGAGTTTTTGAGAGTCGTGTCATGAGAATTGTTCACCCAGGTTGAGTTGAGTACATCATTTCACCCTCAGATAGACGAACAGTCCGAGCGCACTATTCAGATATTGGATGACATGCTACGTGCTTGTGGCCTTAATTTCGGGGGTTCGTGGGATCAGTTTCTGCCGCACGCGGAGTTTGCCTACAACAACAACTACCAGTTTAGCATTCAGATGGCTCCGTATGAGGCTTTGTATGGGAGACGGTGTCGATCTCCGGTGGGTTAGTTTGAGCTGGATGAGGCTAGGCTATTGGGTACTGACTTAGTTTAGGATGCTTTGGATAAGGTTAAATTGATTGTGGATTGGCTTCGCGCGGTACAGTCTTGACAAAAGAGTTATACTGATAGAAAGGTTCGTAATGTTTCTTTGATGGCTGGGGAAACGGATCAATAAGGTTTCACCCATGAAGGGCAAGTTGAGTTCTAGGTATATTGGGCCGTTTGAGGTGCTTCAGAGGATCGGAGAGGTGGCTTGCAAGTTTTCCTTGCCACCTAGTTTGTCGAGTGTGCATCTAGATTTCATGTTTCTATGCTCCGTAAGTATGTCGGCGATCCATATCTTGTTTTGGATTTCAGCACGATTCAGTTGGATGGTGATTTGACTTATGATATGGAGCCGATGGCCATTTTGGATCGGCAGGTTCGAAGTTGAGGTCAAAGAAAATAGCCTTAGTAAAGGTGCAGTGGAGAGGTCAGCCAGTTGAGGAGGCTAATTGGGAGACCTAACGGGAGATGCAGAGCAAATATACACACCTATTTGAGACTCCAAGTACGTTTCTAGACCCTTTCAAGGACGAACGTTTGTTAAAGAGGGGGAAGATGTACCGACCCGACCGGCCATTTTGAGAGTAGTAGTCCCATTCCCCTATTTACTGCTCATTTTGTTCTTTATAGCTCTTATATGACTTGTCGGGGTAGTCGGTTCAGGTCCGGAGAGATTTCAGAATAAAATTAGACACTTAGTCTCAAAGTTAAAAGTTTAAGTTGAAAAGGTTGACCGAATATTGAATTATGAGTAAACGACTCTGGAATGGAGTTTTGATGGTTCTGTTAGCTCCGTTGGGTGATTCTGGAGTTAGGAGTATGTTCAGATTGTGATTTGGAGGTCTATAGTTGAATTAGGCTTGGATAGGCAAAAAATAGAAATTTAAAAGTTTGACCGAGAGTGGACTTTGTGGTTACCAGGATCAGATTGGAGTTTCGGGAGTTGGATTAGGTCCGTCGTGTCATTTGTAACTTTTGTGCAAAATGTGAGGTCAATCGGACATGATTTGATAGGTTTCGGCATCGTTTGTAGAAGTTTGAATTCCTTAGTTTTCTTTAGGCTTGAATTGGGGTGTGATTCATGTCTTTGATGTTGTTTGAGGTGATTTGAGGGCTCAACTAAGTTCGTATCGTATTTTAGGACTTTTTGGTATGTTTGGTTGAGGTCCCGAGGGCCTCGGATTGATTTCGGATGGTTAACGGATCGAAAATGAGACTTAGTGCATTTCTGAAGCTGGGGGTCTGTTGGTGTAATCGCAAGTGCGAGCTGTTGACACCCAATTTTGCCCTCATATATTTTTTAAATAATATATATACTTTCAAAATATCATTTTGCATTATTGTTTGATTAACAAGATTTATGCAAACATTTTCCCTTAATGTTTCATAATTTTAAGGCTTCCAAATTAATTTTTCTTGCATTTAAATCATTCATTATTTATAAATTATCCTTTAAATTATTTTTATAATGACTCAATAATCCAGTTTATTATTCTACATCTATATATATGCTTCATAATATTTTACTTTGTTTTATATAATTATATTTTGTATTTTTAGGCTATTTACATAATTGTGCAAAGATAATTTCTATGCATAATTTCATTTTATTGTATTATTTATGCAAAAAAGCATTTTTTATATTTTTTATAATGTTAAGCTAATATTTATTTCTATGAATTATTTTTTATATTTTTTATAAATTATTTTTAAAATAATTTAGTATATTTATTTTATAGCCCAATACGAGGCTATTTCTGGACCAAATTAGGCCCAAACCTTTGGCCCACTCCACTTCACTCATCAGAAGCCCAAACCAAACACCCCTTTAATAAACTCGGTCGGTACCCGTTTAATTACCCTGCCCCAATCCCTTTTTAAAATCCTGGCCGTTGATATCTAAAATCAACGGCCCACAATTAACCTACCCCTTTTAATTACCCAACCCCAAACCCTAATCCCCCATTCCCTCTAACCCGCCGCCCTGAAATTCTCTCTTCTTCTCTTTTCTAAACCCTAGCCGCCTTCCTTAATCCCTCTCCTAATCCCCCTCCTATGAGATTCAACTACTATTTTCTTGCCATATTCGAATTCTTCTGGCACTGGTTGACCGTTTGTGGTGTTACATACGTGCTTGCCTAAACACGGCAAGCAATAATCTCTGAAATCGAATAAAAAGGGGTTCAAATATTTGATTTTGAATATTGTTTTGTCTAGATACGTTCAACACTGTATTATGTGAGTCCGATTGCGTTTGAATTTCTGTTATTTACACTTTCCCTAAAAAAACTAGGGTTTACCGTATTTCTCTCCTAAATTGATTTCGAACTGATTTTGCATATCCTATTTCCTTATTCTATTTTGATTTATTTTTGTTTACTTGTTTGCTCGTTCAATATTTACTGCTATATAAACACCTCCCCATTACCCTTTTAGGACAGACTTTGAAATCGATTTTATTCACTAAAGATTGGGGTTTTGCTATTCTTTTGCTCTTTATTCTGTATTGGCCGGCTGAAAGCCAAGGCCATTAACACCTTCTTACTTAACCTGTTCTCGGTGCGAGCATCGCCCTGAGTTCATCGAAGCTCTTGGGAATTTTGACACATTGGAATTTTGGATTTTTTGTGGAAGTTCATTCTTTAATGTTCTTCGCTTAACTGGTGAGTTACTAGACTTTGTAATTTCATTCCTATGTATCTATGATTTGCATATGTTTTCACTCCTGAAGTTCCATCAGTTAAATATGTTTTTCTGGGCTGTTTTGTGTGCAATTTTGTTTGCTTTCTTCAAATTTTTAGGTCTCTTTAGCTTTTAGTTTGAAGCATGCCTAAATCTGGTTCTATTAAGTAGATATTTTTCAAACATGACTAGTCCATGTGGTAAGAATTACTACTGTTTGGGACCTTTACACTTGTTAGCATCTCTTGGTGTTTAATTTTACCTTAGGCCATCAATCTTGTTATTCGAATATGCTTTGCTTACATAATTTGTGCTCTCTTTTGTTAGCTAGTCGATTGTTTTCAAAACCTGAGTATGTACACTCATAATATGGCACAAATCTATTTCCTATCCTATTATGAATTGTTGTGATGATATTCTGCCTATATAGCATATTTGATCCTTTTAGTATGCCCTTTAGTATTTTTAACCCTCCCTGATTCACCAGTAATTGTAATCTGCTTTTCTCATGTCTAAATGTCGTCCTATTGCCAAATTAGCATGACTGTTTCATATCATCATGACCTATACTTAGCATAATTTATACTTCTTACTTTATTATTAATTTGTGTATGCTACCGTTACCAATCTTGCAAACTTGTTCTGCTAATGTATGACCACTTATGCACTAGGTGTTGCACTTGTTCTTCTGAATCTTTGCTAGGTCTGTTCTAAAGCCCCATAAGGCCTATTTGATAATTTGTTCTATGTTCTCAACTTGACTATGTTTGTATCCCCTTAGCTTTGTCTCTCAACCTTGGTTTACTATCCTTCACTTGTCATCTATGCTCTCTCTTGAGTTCTCATTCTTAGCCGGCTGAAAGCCAAGGCTACCTAGGTTCTATTATTGATCACCCTAGTGTGAGCACTGCTCGGGGTCCAATTGAGACCCTTGTGAACTCTGACACACTAGGGCTTGGTCCTTAGTCATTCCCTAAATCTCAAACTACTCCTATTCATCCTATTCCATCATGTTATTTGCTGTGTACCTGAATTGGCTGATTTAGATGGTGCAACACTTGGTGCTATGGTTGAATAAATTGACTTTGGGCTCCTTTAAGGATTCTGGGGTTGTGTGTTGGATATGGCCCATATTAGAGGTCTGGGTACGCTGTGTGAGAGTAATTGAAGGCCCAAACAATGCTTGGTATTTCATGTTGAGCCTACTGTGGGCCTATTGTCACTGTTGTGTAACATTTATATTTTTACTCATTATTGGGCCTGTAATAACTTTTGTATAAACAATTGGGATTTTAGTAAAAGGGGAAATGGGTAGAATTTAATATTTACATTCAAAATTGGTAGATAGCATGCCTATAGGACTTGGTTATTTATTTGCTATATGTGTTGTTCGATTATATATACACTATAGAAATCACAACATTAGAAGAAGCGCACACACACACACTGTCTATAGGAATTAGTTTCTCATCGATCTTTCTGTCATTCCTCATCGCCTACTAGAAATCATGCCTAGAGGATTGCAATTATTCTACTTGGTTCTGATCACCTAGAAATCATGCATATAGGATTAATATATGACGATAAAATAACCTTTAGAGTGCTGTGCGTGAGAGATTCTACCTATAGGAGTTAATTGCTCGTTAGTTGATTAATACTAGACTACTCACACACTGTTTCCTGAGCGTCACTGTTAGGAAAACCTGGATAATTCTGGGTAGATTTTGTTATACTCAACTGCGTAGATCACCTAGGCATAACACATTATTGATTGGTAACTTAAAACCTTCAATAATCAGCTTGTAATACCTGAATAATTCTGTCTATAAGAAATCTCCTACATCTGAAATTGCCCGCATACTTTGACTCAAAAATCACCTAGAAAGCATGTCTATAGGTTTATGATTATGGATTCTGCAGCTTCCTAATTAACATATGTGTTTGCGTGCATTCGCTGCTTAAGTGTGGAGGTCAATGTGAGCCCTCAATATCTTTTATGTGAAGTCTTTATATGTTTTTTTTGTCGCCTAGTTTTGCATTTTTTAGCAGTCTAGATAAGGTCTAGAACCATCCCAATAGAGGTCCGAAACCTCCTAGACCATAGGTATGGTACGGGTAGTGTACGCGTAGGGTACGTCTTAGAAGGAGTTGATAGTAGAGCGCTCTTAGGTAAACAACTTTAACATAGTAATCAGGTAGCAGGAGATGATAGTCTGTGCCCGCTGGATAATATGAGTAACACCCTATCTCAAGGGAGTTACGAAATATTATTTATGTTGCATGGGGTGATCCTTTAGGCTAAAAAACTTAGGACCCCCCCCCCTCCTTCCTTTCTTTTCTATTAGAATGAAAAAACAACTGCACCTCTCTATTCAAGATCTCTTTGTAATAAAATTCTTAGATTTTGTACTCTCTTTGCTTACTTGATCACATATACTAAACAATATAATTTATGTTCGACCGGGACCCATAGTTGTGGACCTCGAGGAGTGCCTAACACCTTCTCTTTGAGGTAACTTGAGCCCTTACCCGATCTTTGGTGGAGTTGACCAGTTAAACCAGAGTCATTTGCAAATAGGTGCCCTAACACACCATAAAAATAGTTAGGTGACGACTCTCCTCTTTTAATGCCTCCTTAAAAGAGTTTTCACATGTCAAAGCCCGATTTCGCGAGAAATAGGGGTGGGATAGCATGTCGACTCTGCTGGGGATTTACACTTAGGCTCTTACCATAGCGAATTTGGCTTACATGGATTAGTCTTCTTTGATATAAATGCACTTCCCTTTTCCGTTTTTATTTGCTGCTACATGCACATCCCTCTCCCATTTTCCTTTTACTTGGTTAAATTCATTGTAATATGCACATCCCTTCCCTATTCCACCATCCTTTGCTTAAATTGGTTATAACATGCATATCCCTTTCCTATTCACCTTTATTTTCTCTAAACTACTCTTCATTTGTTTTAAGATTGCTACATCATGTCTCTCCCACCCCTACTCCCTTATTTACTTTATTACATTCCCTATATTCCATGAACCAACTTCTTCCTTTGTCTTTCTTTATATGTTTTTTATGTTTTACCTTAATACTGTATTTATTGCTTTAACATATTTTTCATGCAAATACTTGGCAACGTGTTATTATATTTGCATAAAGAATGATCTACACCATATTTCACTCGTGCCCGATTAGTAACATAGCGACACTTGATGAGTGTCTGCGTTCTTCCAAAATTACCCTTTTAAACTGGAAAGGCTTACTTGCGATAAACTAGTCGATCAGCAGTGCAGTCGACGGTCCCTTGCCTTTCCCTCTGAAGTTGTCCACTTCAGAGTACCAGTCTAGACCCTTCTAGAAACCTCACTCCAATGTCAAATGTGCATGCATCATGTCAAACCTAGTATGGGTTAGAACGTTGTCCACGTGATAATCCACTTAGATAAGCCTTGTCCAAAGTCCGACGGGATTTCCACAATCCCAATGGACACCATCACATTGTGTGCATTACTTGGAGAAAACATGCCGGTATGTTGATTATTAATATGTAAATAGTTAGGTCCGGAGGGGGAAAGGGCTAACTCTATTTGTTTGCAGAAAATGAAGCACGAAGTCCCAGGTCGGCATGGTTCAAAATATCCCACCTTTGCTGCTTGATAGGTGGAATAACCTCTCACCTAGTGACAAGAATCATGTGAAAAGGGTCCTTGGTAATTTACCTTCCTTATTGGACATTCGGCCAAATAGGGCATTGATTGAGGCCGCCACTATGTTTTGGGATGAGAAAAAAGTTGTCTTCCTCTTTGGTAATATAGAAATGACTCCTCTCTTAGAGAAAATAGGAGGCTTCGCTAAGCTTCCATGGGATAGTCCGGGTTTATTAGTACCAGAGAATCGCACTCCCCGCGAATTTTTGAAAATGGTGGGTTTCAAGAAAAAATGACGAGTTACTCGTCTGAAGAAGTCATACATCCTAGTTGAGTTCCTTTACGAACGTTATGGGCATAGCAAGTCATATCTCCTTCATCATGATGAACTTTCCATCACTTCCTTAGGTTGAATGCACCACCGAGTTTTTGTGTTCATTGTCTGTTTCTTGGGATTGCTGATATTTCCAATGAGAGGGGGAAGGATCCACACTCGCTTAGCCATGGTCTCTTGGACTCTAAAGGAAGGAATGGAGGGGAAAACTTACATTATCATCCCCATGATCTTGGCTGAAATGTATCACGCTTTAGATCGATGCAAGCAGGGGTATGGACACTTCGAGGGCTATAATTTGTTACTGTAAGTTTGGTTGTTAGAACATTTCCAGAGAGGTGAATATCGCCAAGAGCTTCTGCGACGACCATTGAATGACTACATAGCTTACCATCATACAAAGGAATGACATTTATCTCAAATAGGTTTGCGTAACCTAGAAGTGTTGTGAGCTAGGTGCGTTTCTTCAGCAATCTGACTGATGAAAAGGTGCATTGGATGTTTGAATGGTTCCCTAGTAGTGAGTTCATCATCAGATCAAGAGAACTACTCATCTACTATTGATCTGGTTAAGAGGGATCTATCATTATGCTCCTATAAGGGCAATGAGGCAAGAAAGAAGAAAATCGGTTATACCTCGAGTTTCCAACATGGTCCAATACAAAGCAGATTTTAAAGGGAATATCATTCCGTTCATGTTCGAGGCATAGCATATGTGGAATCAAAAGGTCATTGTGGAGAAAGATACTATCGAGCAAGACAGGTATCATACCGGCCATGTGTACTTCTACCCATCATGGTTGGTAGATGATATAGCGGGGGATGTCAAGCCAGGAATTAATATGAAAAATAGGGTTATAGATGATGCTGCTGAAGCACAAGTCAAGTATAAGATATTGCGCAAAAAGGTCTTCGAGTCTGAAGCTAGGCATTTGGAACAACACAAAGTGGATATGGAAGCGATCAACGAATGGAGAGAAATTTCTACTAAATCAATAGAGAGATTGGAATATTTGGGGCAAGGGCTAATGGAACTTGAGGGAGAAATGAGAAAGAGACTATCAGATTGTTAGAACACGGAAGGCAATGAAGGATGGCATCTATAAAGGGCTTACATACTATTGGATATGCGCGACCTGGGGAACCTGATCTGTCACGACCCAAACCGATGGGCCGCGATGGGCACCTGGTACCTTACTCAACCGAGTACCAACATAACGTATCATACTATCATAGATAACTGAGCCATAGAGGCAACTGTGAGATAAGTAGGATACAACATGAAATACCAACTTATACTTAACACATACGGGCCTATAAGGCCAAAATAACCACTCGTACACACAATATAGGCCGACAAAGTCATACAATCTTTTACGTACATGACATTTGTCTACAAGCCTCTAAGAATACATAATTGTCATAAAGGTCGGGACAGAGCCCCGCCATACAAAACAATACACATCTAAATCATACTGACCAAACAAGCAACTCCGAAGCAAATGGAGTGCACCAGCATCTTCCGTTGAGCTGATTGCCTACTTGGAGGACTCTTGACCTATCTATCGAGACCTGGGAGCATGAAACGTAGCGTCCCTAGGCCAAAAGGGATGTCAGTACAAGTAATGTACCGAGTATGTAAGGAATGAAAATCAGTAAATAATAGACATGAGAGAAACATGGAGTAAAAGGCTCGACATGTACGTGTGCATAGCTCTGTGAATCATTTCATTTTTTATAACTTCATGCATATGCGTATAAATTTCATACCATGCATAGTTATATGTGTTCATAACATCATCAAGCCTCTGAGGGCATCCCATCATATTATTTCGGCCACTGTGGGCAAATCATCAACGTATACCAGTTGATTAGGTGGTGGTGCGTATATAACGCAGTAACCTTTTCCCATATCCCATATCCCATATACATATAATATACGTGTATATAATGCCATCTGGTCACGGGTCAATGTACATGTATAAATGCATGAAATGCATAAGAAATAGGTTAATAAGATTTCTCAGAATGTCATAAAAATAATATGTCTGTCGGATAAACTTTATCAAATACGTATTTTTTTTGAGACCCATGAACAGAAGATATAATAATAATTTACATGGGGAATCAAAAATATAGACACCCCTAGTATTTCTATGAATAGAGTCATTTATGGAAGTTGCATATTTTGCTCATTTCATTTGTATCATTCGGACCATGCCAAAAGAAAGAAGGGATAGCCTTAACATTCCTAAGCCAATTCTCTTGAGAATCCCTCTAACATATGTCAATTGCGACAACACGTAACGACGGATCGAAGTAGGGAAAAATCCGTATGATATTCTTGAGAAATATTGCACCGTACTTCCTTAAAATTGCAAAATCTCATGTTGCTAAGGTGGCTTATTTATGTAAAATATGGGGCTTAGTCATCGACGGATCCAAGAAGGCCAAGCATGGGGAAGGTCTTTATGGGGCCAAATAGATTAGGAAACAATGTCTTTATTGCTTTCTAGATTCGTTCAAATTGTTTGATTGTAATAAGGCAAATGCCAATAGTGACTTTCTCATTATTGTCGTTTTAGTAAAGATTTGACTCATTTTTGCATTAATGAAATGACATAATTATTGGCATCAACTGTCTCCATGTCTGTGTGTCGCTTAGGCCTACCTCGGGTACAATGAGGTCCCTCAAATTAGGACACAAATTTATTAATTCTGCAACACATGTTAGTTGCTCCTCTGAAGAGTCTTACTGCCTATTTGTGCTAGTATCAACTCCCAGGGGATAGCAAGATTAAAAAACTGAGGCAAAACTAGTCTCATACAGATACCAAAGGATGCCATATCTTCTTGGTTATAGCTGCTCTCTCTCTTTCACTCTAATGGGCTTACATACACCAGACTTGAAGGGTGTAGATGCCTGAGTAGTGGTGACTAGAATATGCTTGGATGCAACAACAGTTATGCTCTCAAAAATTATAAAAGGGCTATGTGGGAATGACTTGAAGATAACCAACAAGGGAATCACAATCTAGCACCAACAACAACCCTTATCACTCACCACCCAATCAACATCAAAGGTCCCAACACACACAGAACCTGAGAGCATAACATTGCATCTTAACTTGGTTGCTTCATTTTGCAAGGATCAATAACATGATCAGAAAATTGAGGCAAGGACTAGTTCCAGATAGCTTCCAGAGGATTTTCAACCTCTACTGGGTTTACAGTATATGCTCAACCTGAATTGCTTTATACAGACGACAATCACAAAATGATTGGTCTTCAGCATAACCATTACTGCTATTCAATGTCTGGTTTATCATTAACTGCCTATTGGAGTTGCCAATGCTTATTGCTATGTGGGAATGACTTGAAGATAACCAACCAAGAGAATCACAAGCCAGCACCAACAGCAACCTTTCCTCACCACTCACTACTTAGTCATCTTCAATGTTCTTAAAACACACACAAACCTGGGAGGACAATACTACATCCTAACTTGATTACTGTATTTTGCAGGTTCATAGACAAGTTAAGATTGCTTTGGAAAGTATACAGAGGGGTGTAGAAATTACAAATAATCAGTAGAACACTGGTTCTACACAACATATGTTTGTTGCTCCTATGAAGAGTCTTACTGCCTATTTGTGCTGGTATCAACTCCCAGAGGTATTAGCATATTGCACTGCTCAGTATGGAAGATTCTCACCACATTACAACAAACAAATATTAGCAATACAGATGACAACACAATCATGCTATATAGATCAATTTCAATTAGCTTGAAGGGGTCAGCCATCTGTTGTACATATTCAGAAAAAACACAGATATCAGTACACATTATGATCAGAAAAATGGAAGCTATCCTGCTAGACATCACAAGCAGCTTAGTTTGGACATCAATCAGATGTACCTACACAGACATTAGCACATGGCCTGAGCTTGACTGCAGTGTAATGCTTGTGTGGTGATTAGACTATTTCTCAGTGGTATTAGCTTGTTATCATGCTCATTCTCGGGTTGGTTTAACATCATACAGAATCATGGAGTCAAGCAGCCATCTCATAGATACGGCTTATACTAAATGTGATTGCATTTATACACAGTGTATGGCTGCACGATGAACAACCTCTTGGTGTATGATGTATATCAAACTGAGGATATCTAATACAGGGAAAACTGCTGCACACATCTGGTCTTGGTATTGACAATATAGTTCCATCTCAATATCTAGTGGTATTAGTGTGCATGCATGCTCAATCTGGAGATGAGAAGATATTATATTGTCCTCATGTATCAAGCAGTCAGCTCTGCCGCTATTATGCTTTCATCCCAAAGTCATGTTCAATGTATCAACAATGATGTTGGAATTTTCAGCCTCAAGATCACAATGTCCAAAATACTTTGCTATACAACTACTGGATTTAAACATACCTAATCCTTGGATTGCAACAAATGACACTTGGTAAGAGCTTTGTAGGTTCTACAACAAATTGTTGGCAACAAGTGTGTACATTCACAGTCGTATGCAACATTTGGAGGCTGCAAATTACTAACCTTATATTTTCCATCTTTCATTACGCTACTCCTACATTATTTGTTTGTAGGTTACTTAAATAATCTGTAATTTGACCCAGTTTGGGATTTATTATATATAATAGCTACTAGGGTAATAACCTAGAAGTATATTTTCTTTAAAAAAACATATCTCAAACATTCTTTTAATACTCCTTACTAACTTGGTTACCTTTTTATTTTTTCTTTTCTTTTGTTTATTCCCATTCCCCAAGGTTGGTTCATGCATACTGGCATCGTCAACATATCACACTAGATCCAGAGGTCCACCACCTCCTCCTCCACCAAGTGATCCCAACAATAAAGGAAAAGCGAAAATGGATGATATGAGTGGTATTAGAAAAGACAACGCTACCCATGCAGAGAACATTGAAACTTCAGACGGACATAGTACGCTAGCACAAAATGATTTAGTCCTACGTCTGGAATAGAAAATATTGGAGCTATAAGGGGAGCTTGAGCAGGTCCGGAACATGGCAAACCTTTCCCTCACCCAAAACGTCCCCGACATCAACCAACAAAACACAAACGCCCAAAACCCGGTACCTCCCCAAAACACACAAAACCAAAATTCGCAAAATCCTCTCGCGCCTCATCAATACACCACACCTCCTCAAAACTATAATCCTCTACCAATACCTACCCCTCCACAACACCATCACCATCCGACTCAATATCCATAAACCACCACTTATCACACTCCTCAGAACATACCACAACCTACCCCTGATCCCCAAAACTCAACCAACGACCACCATTATGCCCAGATTCCCGCAGTCCATCAAAGCAGTCCCATATATGTGGAAAATTTACCCCATACCCCATAACAAACCCTATATATACCCGAATCCGCCGAGAAGGCCATGCTCATCAAGAACATTGCGGAAGAACTCAAGAAGCTTTCTGGCAGAGTTCAAAGTGTCAAAGGTGGCAAAGAAATCGAGGGTTTGAATTATGTAGATTTATGTATTCAACCAGATGTAGAACTACCAGAGGGTTACAAACCTCCTAAGTTCAAAATGTTCGACGGAACTGGTGATCCGAAGGTGCATTTGAGAACGTATTGTGACAAACTTGTATGGGTTGGTAAGGATGAATGAAACCGCATGAAGTTGTTCATGATGAGCATCACCGGAGATGCCTTGTCTTGGTATATCATTCAGAACCCAAAGAAGTGGGTTAATTGGGTAAGCATGGCGACGAATTTCATGGAACGGTTCAGGTTTAACACAGAGAATGCACCAGGCATTTTCTACATTTAGAATCTCAACAAGAAACCAACAGAAACTTTCCGCGAGTATGCTACTCGGTGGAGGTCTGAAGCCGCAAAAGTAAGGCCGACACTTGAAGAAGAACAGATCAATAAGTTCTTCGTCAGAGCTCAAGACCCGGAATACTACGAAAGATTAATGGTTATTGAAAACCATAAATTTTCTGACATCATCAAGTTGGGTGAAAGAATAGAAGAAGGGATCAAAAGCGGAATGGTGACAAAGTTTGAAGCGCTCAAAGGCACAAATAAAGCGTTGGAGTCAGGAGGTATCTCCAAGAAGAAAGAAGTGGGTGCAGTAATGGTAGCCCAAGGTCCAAAGTCTCCTCTCGAATACCAAACACCTCCTCCCACATATCTGCCTTCACCTCCCAGATACCAACAACTTTCTGCCACATACCATACCTATAATACCCAACAAGCATACTACCACTCACCACCATTCCGCAAAAAATACCAAAAACCAAGACCAAATTTTGACCCGTAGAGCGCACAGATAATACACTCTAATTGCTGAACCCATAGACCAACTATATGAGAGGCTAAAGGATGCCAATTATGTCACTCCCATTCCCAATGTTGCTATGGAAAACTCTTCCCAGTGGATTAACCCAAATAAGACATATGGTTATCACTCAGGCATGATGGGTTATACTATTGATGAGTGTCATACTTTGAAGGGTAAGATTCAGACATTAATTGACACTAAAGTCATACAGGCAAAGGAGGCTGCACCCAATGTCCGCAACAATCCTCTCCCGGATTACAAGGGTGAAGGGGTAAACGTGATAGAGACCAATGAAGAATGGGATTCGTAAGGGTCAATTGGACTCATTCGAGAAGGGGATAATCCTTAAACATCTCTAGTCACTCTTACACCTATCGTGGTACAAACGCATGCACCAATTGATGTTGAGGTAGCCGCACCAACTCCGTTTGAGGTTGAAGTAACAACACCCTTCACCGTGATGGTAGCACCTATGCCGTCTTATACGTCTAATGCGATACTATGGGATTATGTTGCAGAAGCAAGAAGGAACGGAAATGCAGAAATGGAAACAATAGGTGCAACGCAAGGCATGAAAAGAATCGGTAGGGTTTATACACCCGAGCATTTGGGAGGAACGAGCAAATAAGCTGCATATAAGCCGCATGTGACTGGCCCAGATGACCTTTGGAGAAAGGTGAAAGCAAGAGAATATTCTGTGGTTGATTATCTGAACAAAACCCCTACCAAAATATCCATTTTATCATTGCTGCAAAACTCCGAGGCACATAGGAATGCCCTGATGAAGGTGTTGAATGAAGCCTATGTACCCAATAACATCACCAGTGGAGAAATGGCCAACATGGTAGGGCAAGTGTTGGAAAGCCACAAGATCACTTTTCATGAAGACGAGCTGCCACCGGAAGGACTAACTCACAACAGGGCATTACATATCACAGTGCAGTTTGAGGATAAATTCATTGCTAGAGTCGTGATAGATGGGGGTTCGAGTATCAACATATGTCCACTAACTACTCCGAAAAGATTCGGTAAAGGCATGCGCGAGATACCAGCAGGAAGTATGAATGTGAAAGAATTTGATGGGTCACAATTGGGGAGACCTACCTCAGCCTACAGATAGGCCCAACCTGGTTTGATGTTGAGTTTCAAGTATTGGACATATCTGCTACCTACAACCTATTGTTGGGACGACCTTGGATGCATGCTGATGGGGCTGTAACTTCTACTCTACATCAGGCCTTGAAGTTTGAGTGGAACCATCAGGAAGTGATTATCCATGGAGACGGAAGTAATCCCATTTATACCAATCAGACTGTTCTGGTCGTCGAGAAGAGAAGGAAGTTGGGTGGAGAAACATACCATCGCATCAAGCGCGTCAATGCAACTGAGAAAGACAAATGGTGAAGCAGTAAAATAGAAAGCATACTGTCATGGACAGGGTATGAACCTGGCAAGGGCCTTGACAAGAATTTCCAGGGGATCATCAAACCGATACAGGTAAAGCGTCATGGCACAACTTTTGGGCTTGGGTATGAATACACCTGGCAAGAGTGTCAGAATTGGTCGCCACCATGACGTGGTCCTTATTACCTTCTAGAACAACCAGTACCACATTTGCACCAGTCATTTCATTAAACTTACATGATGTGGGGGTCCGAAGAAGATGAAGTTCTAGCTGGCATAAGGAATTTGTTTCTGGATGATGAAGACATGGATTGCAGTGCGATATTTGAAAAGGAGGAGGATGAGGAGGAAGGGCTTATTATTCAGACCATGGAGAAGGGAGTTGTTCTTAACAACTGGACTGCTGCACCATCAAGGGCCCATTGAGTTCCTGGGTAGCCTGGTAATTAGCATCATTTATTGTTTGAAAGCAATTTTTGAGCATCTAAGACATTTTCAGTATTTTGTTTTAAGCATATTTTGTTTTGAAATAATTGCTTGAATCATTGAACTGCACTTGTTTGACGTTTTAAATCTTTATCAATGGATTGATGTTTTTAGTAATTATTACTATCCCTTACATTTTCTCTCTCTAGAATGTTATTATTACTTATCCTGATGAACCTACGACTGCGACATATAACGAGACAACGAAACATAAAGATAGTGATTTAGAGGATCTGGAAGAGGATATAATACACGAGGAAATTGTTAGAGAAGTGGAAAATTTTGAAAACAAGCCTAAGTCCAATTTGGATGAGACTGAAACAGTTAATTTGGGATACTCTGAAATAGTCAAGGTAACACATTTAAGCATTCATGTATCACCATCAGAGAAGGAAGAATACATCCAGTTTTTGAAAGAGTATAAGGATATTTTTGCATGGTCCTACAATGATATGACCCGTTTGAGCACGTCCATAGTGGCTCATAAACTACTTACCGACCCTATGTGTCCACTGGTAAAGTAGAAACTTAGACAGATATGACCAGTTTGAGCACGTCCATAGTGGCTCATAAACTACCTACCGACCCTATGTATCCACCGGTAAAGCAGAAACTCAGACAGTTCAAGCGAGATATGAGTTTGAAAATAAAAGATGAAGTCACCAAGCAAATCAAAGCCAAGGTTCTCAGAGTGGTTGAATATCTGACCCGATTGGCTAACATTATGCCGGTTCCAAAGAAAGATGGTAAGGTCAGAGTGTGTGTCGACTATCAGGATTTAAATAGAGCAAGTCCCAAAGATGATTTCCCTTTGCCCAATATACACATACTGATTGACAACTGTTCCAAGCATAAACTTCAATCCTTTGTGGATTCCTTCGCGGGATATCATCAGATCTAGATGGATGAAGAGGATGCCGAAAAGACAGCCTTTATTACACCATGGGGAGTATATTTTTACAAAATGATGTCGTTTGGACTAAACAATGCTGGAGCCACTTATATGAGGGCCATGACAACCATTTTCCAAGACATGATACACATGGATATAGAGGTGTATATGGACGACATCATCATCAAATCTAAAAAGGGTACAAATCACATAGCAGATTTGAGGAAATTTTTTGATCGACTTCGAAGGTACAACCTGAAACTGAACCCCGCAAAGTGTGCCTTCAAAGTTCCTGCTGGAAAACTGCTAGGGTTCATCATCAGCTGCCGAGGAATTGAGCTAGACCCGTCAAAGGTCAAGGTTATCCAAGATTTTCCACCTCCGAAGAACAAGAAAGATGTGATGAGTTTCTTAGGGCGTCTTAATTACATCAACCGTTTCATAGCACAATCAACTGTGATTTGTGAACCGATTTTCAAAATGTTGAAGAAATACGCCGCAACAAGTTGGACTGAAGAGTGCCAGAAAACCTTTGACAAGATCAAGGAATATTTATCCAGACCACCTGTTCTGGTCCCAATGGAACCTGGGAGACCTCTGCAACTCTATTTATCTGTACTAGATGGGGCTTTCGACTGTATCTTGTGACAACACGAAGAGACGGGAAGAAAGGAGCAGGCCATATACTATCTGAGTAAGAAGTTCACACCCTATGAAGCACGGTATTCTTTGCTGGAACGCACCTGATGCGCTTTGACATGGATAGCTCAAAGGTTGAGGCACTACTTTTGTGCCTACTCCAAATATCTCATATGAAGGATGGATCTGCTACAATACATCTTCCAGAAACCCATGCCTATGGGGAGGTTAGCAAAATAGTAGATACTACTGAGTGAGTTTGACATCATCTATGTAACTTAGAAGGCGGTCAAAGGGCAATCATTGGCGGATCACCTGGCAGAAAATCCTGTAGATGGAGAATACGAACCATTGAAAACATATTTTCCCGATGAAGAGATGTCATTCGTAGGAGAAGATATCACCAAAGCCTATGATGGTTGGAGAATGTTCTTTGGTGGGGCTGCAAATTTCAAATGAGGGGGGTATTGGAGCAGTTGTAGTGTCAGAAATGGGTCAACACAATCCATTATCCGCAAAACTCAGGTTTCCATGTACTAACAACATGGCAGAATACGAGGCCCGCATCTTAGGACTCATATCAGCCATCGACATGAACATTCAGCAATTGCTGGTAATTGGAGATTCAGAACTTTTGGTACATCAAGTTCTAGGAGAATGGGCTTCAAAGAACACCAAGATATTACCATATTTGTACTATGTACAAGAGTTGATGAATAGATTCACAAAAATAGAGTTCAAACATGTTCCGAGGATCCAGAATGAGTTCGCAGATACACTGGCCACTTTATCTTCCATGATACAACACCGAGATAAGAATTCCATCGATCCTATCCTAGTAGGGATGGATAATCAACCAGCATATTGTGCTCACGTTGAAGAGGAAATGGATGGAAATCCATGGTTCCATGGCATCTAAGAATATTTGGCAAAAGGAGAGTACTTTGAGCATGCAAATCATACTCAGAAATGCACACTCCGAAGCGGAGGAATTCTGTACAGAAGGACTCCAGATTTGGGATTATTACGGTGTGTCGACGCCAAGGAAGCATCCAAATTGCTCGAAGAGATACATACCGGAACATGCGGACCGCACATGAATGTCTTTGTCTTACCTAAGAAGATATTAAGAGCAGGATAATTTTGGAGGACTATGGAAATAGACTTCATCAGGTATGTCCAAAAGTATCATCAATGCCAAGTACATGCTGATATGATATGAGTGCCACCCAATGAACTCAATGCAATAAGTGCACCTTGGCCTTTCTCCGCTTGGGGGATGGATGTCATCGGTCCAATCAAACCCGCCACTTCAAATGGGCACAAGTTCATTTTAGGGGTCATAGATTATTTCACAAAATGGGTTTAAGACGCATCTTACAAGGCTGTAACTAAGAAGGTCGTCGCAGATTTTGTTAGGGATCGTATTGTTTGTCAGTTCGGGGTGCCGGAATCAATTATCACCGAAAATGCCGCCAACCTTAGCAGTGATTTGATGAGATCTATGTGTGAAACCTTCAATATCAAGCATAAGAATTCCACAACGTACATGACGCAAATGAATAGAGTTATGGAAACCGCTAATAAGAACATCAAGAAGATATTAAGGAAAATGATAGATAATCACAAACAATGGCACGAGAAGATACCATTTGCCCTACTTGGATATCGTACCACAACTCACACAACAACCGAGGCAACTCCTTATTTGCTGGTCTATGGTACTGAAGTCGTTATTCCCGCCGAAGTAGAAATTCCTTATTTGAGAATCATACAAGAGGCTGAACTCAGTGATGCAAAATGGATACAAAGTCGCTATGAATAACTAGTTCTTATTGATGGGAAAAGAATGAATGCGGTATGTCACAGTTAACTCTACTAGAACGGAATATATAGAGCTTTCAACAAAAGGGTTAGGCCTAGACAATTCACACAGGGGCAGTTGGTGCTAAAGAGGATCTTCCCGCATCAAGATGAGGCCAAAGGGAAATTTTTACCCAATTGGCAAGGGCCCTACATAGTTCACAGAGTACTAACAGGAGAAGCACTCATACATACAGAAATGGACGGAGAAATTTGGCCAAAACCTATCAACTGAGATGCAGTCAAGAGATACTATGTTTAGACTATTTACATTTATTTATTTGATGTAGCTAAACTAAGCTTGACCTGATTCCCGTTTAAGAGGGGATACGTAGGCAGCCCTGTGGGTTCGGTCACTTCTTAATAAAATCTTCATTTTTGACATGGTCACAAACTAGGGCAGAGTTTTGAGGAGGACCCTCAAAATTCTAAAGCTAGTCCAGCCAACTTCGTTATAGGCAGAACAGTCAAAGGATTGTTTTTAAATTGGGAACTCTCAAAATTCTAAAGCAAGGAGGTCGCAATGTCTCTAAAAAATGTCACAGCCGTTGTCTTATCTAGATTACTTAATATTGCATACTACCATATTTTAAATAACTACGCTCATCAAATGCACGTATATTTTTTGAAAAAACTTTATTTCTATAACAGCCAGATGCTGCCCAGGGTAACTCAAACAGGAGCTCAAGACAAGAGCAAAAACAAAGCAAGAAGGTGAAAGCATTGACCAACCTTCCCCCACAAAACTCACAAATTATCTATCACATCACAAGCATCTCCAACTAAGAAATACTCTACTTTCTCACTATCACTCATCGTTTTCTTTCATAAGGCTAAGCACCGCCTTTCTTTGCATGAGACTAAGAGGTGTCTCCTATTTGCATGAGGCTAAGCATTGCCTTCTTAACTGCATAAGGCTAAGCATTGCCTTTTCTCCATGAGACTAAGAAGTGTCTCCTATTTGCATGAGGCTAAGCATTGCCTCCCTAATTACATAAGGCTAAGCATTGCCTTTTCTGCATGAGACTAAGCATTGCCTCCTATTTGCATGAGGCTAAGCATTGCCTTCTTAATTGCATAAGTCTAAGCACTGTCTTTCTTTGCATGAGACTAAGCATCGTATCCTATTTGCATGAGCCTAAGCACTGCCTCCTTAACTGCATAAGGCTAAGGCATCATCCTCAAGACACCATTCTATAGCCCGAGGATCTCTTAAAAGTGTACATCATTATTCAAAGGTGTCATGGTTCGGAGGCACCATTCTCATGGCCAGAGGACATCATTTCATGGCCTGCGAATCCCTTATCACATGATTAATGGCCCAGGACGTCATGGTCTAAGTACACCATCCTCACCGTCCAAAGACAACCCTCATGGCCTGAAGGGAATCTGCATCATGTTTAAATTCTCGCAATAATTCATATATACTTGCATGCATTGTGTTTTAAGTTTTGCAGGTAATCCATGAAGTAACCATTCTCCTAACAGGAGAAATCTTCGCTCCGGTTTCTGTTCAATGTTCACATCCTGCAATTATTTCAAACATAACCAACCACCATCAATTATTCGCTTTTTACTTTATGACCATTCAGATATTTACTCAGTGATCCATCCGTAACGTTTTCATCATTACCGGGTAAAGAGGGGCAACTGTTGATACCCAAATTTGCCCTAATATATTTTTTAAATAACATATATACTTTCAAAATATCATTTTGCATTATTATTTCATTTACAAGATTTATGCAAACATTTTCCTATAATATTTCATAATTTTAAGACTTCAAAATCAATTTTTCTTTCATTTAATTCATTCAATATTTAAAATTTATCATTTAAATTATTTTTATAATTACTCAATCATCTATTTTATTATTCTACAACTATATATATGCTTCACAATATTTTATTTTTTTTTATATAATTATATTTCATATTTTTAGGCTATGTACATAATTTTGCAAAGAATAGCCTATATTCTATGCATAATTACATTTTATTGTATTATTTGTGTTAAAAAGCATTTTTATATTTTTATAATGTCAAGCTAATATTCAAAATTATTTCACTGCATTAATGATATTTTTATTATTTATTAATCTCTTTTATGAATTATTATTTAAATAATTTTGCATATTTATTTTACAGCCCAATACAAGGCTATTTCTGGACCAAATTAGGCACACACTTTTGGCCCAATTCACTTCACTCATCAGAATCCCAAACCAAACACCCCTTTAATAAATCCGGTCGGTACCCGTTTAATTATTCCGCCCCTTTTAATTACCCAAACCCAAACCCAAACCCTAATCACTCATTCCGTCTAACCCGCCGCACCGAAACTCATTCTTCTCTTTTCTAAACCCTAGTCGCCTTCCTTAATCCCTCGCATAACCCCTCTCCTAATGAGATTCGACTACTATTTTCTTGCCTTATTCGAATCCTTCTGGTACTGGTTGTCCATTTGTGGTGTTACCTAAGTGCTTACCTAAACATGGCAAGCAATAATCTCCGAAATCGAACAAATAGGGGTTCAAATCTTTGAGCACCATTTTGTGTACATACGTTTAACATTGTATTATGTGAGTCCGATTTCGTTTGAAATTTTGTGATTTACACTTTCCCTAAAAAAATGAGGGTTTACCGGATTTCTCTCCTAAATTGATTTCGAACTGATTTTACATGCCTTCTTTCCTCATTCTATGTTTGATTTATTTTGTTTCCTTGTTTTTTCGTTCAATTCTTATTGCTATATAAACCCCTCCCCACTCCCCTTTTAGGGCAGACTTTGAAATCGCTTTTCTTCACTAAAAATTGGGGTTTTGCTATTCTCTTGCTCTGTATTTTGTATTGGTCGGCTGAAAGCCAAGGCCATTAAGACCTTGTCACTTTACCTGTTCTTGGTGCGAGCATCGCCCTGAGTTTATCGAAGATCTTGGGAACTTTGACGCATTGGAATTCTGGGATTTCTATAGAAGTTTATTCTTTACTATTCTTCGCTTAACTGGTGAGTTACTAGACTTTGTAATTTCATTCATATGTATCTATGATTTGCATATGTTTTCACTCCTGAAGTTCGTCAGTTTAATATATTTTTCTGGGCTGTTTTGTGTGCAATTCTGTTTGTTTTTTTCAATTTTTTGGGTATCTTTAACTTTTAGTTTCAAGCATGCCTAAACCTGGTTCTATTAAGTAGATATTTTCCAAATCTGACTAGTCCATGTGGTAAGAATTACTACTGTCTGGGACCTTTACACTTGTTAGCATCTCTTGGTGTTTAATTTTTCCTTAGGCCATCAATCTTGTTATTCGAACATGCTTTGCCTACATAATTTGTGCTCTCTTTCGTTAGCTAGTTGATTGTTTTCAAAACCTGAGTATGTACACTCATTATATGGCACAAATCTAGCCTATATAGCATGTTTGATCCTATTAGTATGCCCTTTAGCATGTTTAACCCCCCCTTAACCCCCCCTCCGATTCACTAGTAGTTGTAATATGCTTTTCACATGTCTAAATGTTATCCTATTGCCAAATTAGCATGACTGTTTCATAACATCAGGACCTATACTTAGCATAATTTGGATTTCTTCCTTTATTAAGAATTTGTATATGCTACTGTCATTAATAATCTTCCAAACCTGCTCTACTAATGTATGACCACTTATGCACTAGGTGTTGCACTTGTTGTTCTGAATCTTTGCTAACTCTGTTCTAAAGCCCCCCTAAGGCCTATTTGATTATTTGTTCTATGTGCTCAACTTGACTATGTTTTTATCCCCTTGGCTTTGTCTCTCAACCTTGGTGTACTATCCTTCACTTGTCATCTATGCTCTCTCTTGAGTTCTCATTCTTAGCCGGCTGAAAGCCAAGGCTACCTAGGTTCTATTATTGATCACCCTAGTGTGAGCACTGCTCGGGGTCCAATTGAGACCCTTGTGAATTCTGACACACTAGGGCTTGGTCCTTAGTCATTTCCTAAATCTCAAACTACTCATATTCATCCTATTCCATCTTGTTATTTGATGCGTACCTGAATTGGTTGATTTAAATGGTGCAACACTTGGTGCTATGGTTGAATAAATTGACTTTGGGCTCCTTTAAGGATTCTGGGGTTGTGTGTTGGATATGGCCCATATTATAGGTCTGGGTATGCTGTGTGAGAGTAATTGAAGGCCTAGAGAATGCTGGGTATTTCATGTTGAGCCTACTGTGGGCCTATTGTCACTATTGTGTAACATTTATATTTTTACTCATTATTGGACCTTTAATAACTTTTGTATAAACAATTGGGGTGTTAGTAAAAGGGGAAATGGGTAGAATTTAATATTTACATGCAAAATAGGTAGATAACAGGCCTATAGGACTTGGTAATTTATTTGCAGTATGTGTTGTTCGATTACATGTACACTGTAGAAATCACAACATTAGAAGAAACAAACACACATACATTGTCAGCTCGTAAACCCCAAATGCTGCAATTATATTTATTGTTATGTGTTATTAGAGAACCTGCCTATAGGAATTAGTTTCTCATCGATACTTCTGTCAATCCTCATCGCCTACTAGAAATCATGCTTATAGGATTGCAATTATTCTACTTGGTGCTACTCACCTAGAAATCATGCCTATAGGATTAAGATATGACGATAAAATAAGCTTTAAAGTGTTGTGCGTTAGAGATCCTGCCTATAGGAAATAATTGCTCGTTAGTTGATTAATACTAGACTTCTCAAACACTATTTCCTGAGCGTCTCTGTTAGGAAAACCTAGATAATTCTGGGACTTTTTCCAGCAGATTTGGTTATACTCAACTGCATAGATGACCTAGGCATAACACATATAGGATTGGTAACTTAAAACCTACAATAATCAGCTTGTAATACCTAAATTATTTTGTATATAAGCAATGTACTGCATCTGAAACTGCCCGCATACTTTGACTCAAAAATCGCCTAGAAAGCATGTCTATAGGTTTAAGATTCTGGATTCTGCAGCTTCCTAATTGACATCTGTGTTTGCGTGCATTCACTGCTTAAGTGTGGAGGTCAATGGGAGCCCTCAATTGCTTTTATGTGAAGTCTTTATATGTTTTGTTTGTCACATAGTTTTGCATTTTTGAGTAGCCTAGATAAGGTCTAGAACCATCCAAATAGAGGTCCGAAACCTCCTGGACCATAGGTATGGGACTGGTAGTGCACGCGTAGGGTACGTCTTAGAATTGAATTAGAGCGCTCTTAGATAAACACTTTAACATAATAATCGGGTAGCTGGAGATGATAGTCTGTGCCCGCTGAATAATATGAGTAACACCCTATCTCAAGGGAGTAAAAAAATATTATTTATGTTGCATGGGGTGATCCTTTAGGCTAAAAAACATAGAACCCCCCCCCCCTTTCTTTTTTATTAGAATGAAAAAGAGTTGCACCTCCATATTCAAGATCTCTTTGTAATAAAATTCTTAATTTTTGTAGTCTCTTTGCTTACTTGATCACATCGACTAATCCATATTATTTAAGTTCAGTCGGAACCCACAATTGTGGACCTCGAGGAGTGCCTAACACCTTCTCATTGAGGTAACTTGAGGCCTTACCCGATATTTTGTGGCATTGACCAGGTAAACCAGAGTCATTTTCAAATAGGTGCCCTAGCGCACCTTAAATATCGTTAGGTGGCGACTCTCCTCTTTTAATACCTCCTTAAAAGAGTTGTCACATGTCAAAGCCCGATTTCGCGAGAAATAGGGAGGCGACATGGGATGTATTGAACATAAGAGATTTGGAGGGAAGTGTGCAGTGGTCGCAGATGCGAGGGAATTACTACACCTGCATGGCCACGGATGCGGCAGTGGGAGCGTAGAAGCAGAAATGGAGATGGGAGCTGGGTCCGCTAAAGCAGCTGGGTGGCTCGCAGAAGCATGTCCATAGGAGCGGAGGAAGTCACAGAAGTGGGAGTGTGGTCACTTCTGCGACACCGCAGAAGCGGGTAAGTGGCCGCAGGTGCGAGGAGGCTTGGGTAGTGTATTAAAAATGAGGGTTCCGTGTTTTTCACTATTTTAAACATTTCAAGGTCGGGATTAGGTAAACGATAGAGGATTTTTGAGGGGTTTCTTAAGGTAAGTCCCTTGTATTCATTTTTAATTAATAATATTGTTTCCCCATTGAGTTTCCCACCTAGTTTGTGTGTATTTAAGGGGGAATTTGGGAGTTTGAGGCGAGGGATTTGGAGAGTTGAATTTGGCGATTTGGGTGATGATTTGATGTTGGGTTTTGGTAAATTTGGTATGGTTGGACTCGTAGTTGAATGGGATTTCGGGTTTTGTGTCTTTTTTTGAATTTCGAGACATGGGACTGGGGTCTAGCTTTTGAGCCGATTTTTGACTCTTGATTAATAACTTGGTATTATTTTATGGAATTGATTCCTTTAACCCGTGTTGATTGTATCGAACTATTTTTAGCTAGATTCGAGGCATTTGGAGGCTGATTCACGAGCCAAGAGCGTGTTGGAGAAGGGATTTGCACGACTTGAGGTAGGTAACAGTTCTAAATTTGGTTCTGAGGGTATGAAACCCTGTATTATGTGTCATGTGATTAGTTTTGAGGCGATGCACATGCTAGGTGACGGACGTGTGGGCGTGCATTACAGTAATTGTGACTTGGTCAATTCCATGGAATGATATAGTTGAATAATCTGTTGTTATCCGTACATTCTCCGTGTATTAGAGAAATTGAACTGCTAAGCATGTTAGAAATCATGTTTAGATTATGTGTTGACACTGTAGGGACCCACAGAGGTCGCGTACATGTTAGATTATCTGCTAAATTACTATTTTGGTACTGAGTCATAGTTTTACTTACATATCATATCTAAGTTTCTATTGTTACTTGTTGATACATTATATCATTTCTGTTTGGGCTGATTTTCATGATCATTGATTGCCCGAGAGATTGGAGAGGTTGATGACTGAGTGAGGCCGAGGGCCTTATTGTGAGGATAACTATGGTATCCGCCTCCACGCCGCAACATGTTGCACTGATTTATTCCATGATTGACTTGTTATAGCGCTTGGGCTGAAGGAGCTCATCCTGAGTCTGTACACAACCTTAGTGAGCGCATGTACTTACTGAGTGCGAGTGTCGAGTGCCGAGCGATTGAGAGGAATGAGATACTGTGAGGAATAAGTGTCTGGGAGGACTGAGTGAATGTTACTTTGAGATTTTCCACTTTATTTCATTACAGTTGTACTTTAGCCAAACACTATTTCCTGAGCGTCTCTGTTAGGAAAACCTAGATAATTCTGGGACTTTTCCTAGCAGATTTGGTTATGCTCAACTGCATAGATGACCTAGGCATAACACATATAGGATTGGTAACTTAAAACCTACAATAATCAGCTTGTAATACCTAAATTATTTTGTATATAAGCAATGTACTGCATCTGAAATTGCCCGCATACTTTGACTCAAAAATCGCCTAGAAAGCATGTCTATAGGTTTAAGATTCTGGATTCTGCAGCTTCCTAATTGACATCTGTGTTTGCATGCATTCACTGCTTAAGTGTGGAGGTCAATGGGAGCCCTCAATTGCTTTTATGTGAAGTCTTTATATGTTTTGTTTGTCACCTAGTTTTGCATTTTTGAGTAGCCTAGATAAGGTCTAGAACCATCAAAATAGAGGTCCGAAACCTCCTGGACCATAGGTATGGGACTGGTAGTGCACGCATAGGGTACGTCTTAGAATTGAATTAGAGCGCTCTTAGATAAACACTTTAACATAATAATCGGGTAGCTGGAGATGATAGTCTGTGCCCGCTGAATAATACGAGTAACACCCTATCTCAAGGGAGTAAAAAAATATTATTTATGTTGCATGGGGTGATCCTTTAGGCTAAAAAACATAGAACCCCCCCCCCTCCTTTCTTTTTTATTAGAATGAAAAAACGTTGCACCTCCATATTCAAGATCTCTTTGTAATAAAATTCTTAAATTTTGTAGTCTCTTTGCTTACTTGATCACATCGACTAATCCATATTATTTAAGTTCAGTCGGAACCCACAATTGTGGACCTCGAGGAGTGCCTAACACCTTCTCATTGAGGTAACTTGAGGCCTTACCCGATATTTTGTGGCATTGACCAGGTAAACCAGAGTCATTTTCAAATAGGTGCCCTAGCGCACCTTAAATATCGTTAGGTGGCGACTCTCCTCTTTTAATACCTCCTTAAAAGAGTTGTCATATGTCAAAGCCCGATTTCGCGAGAAATAGGGAGGCGACATGGGATGTATTGAACATATGAGATTTGGAGGGAAGTGTGCAGTGGTCGCAGATGCGAGGGAATTACTGCACCTGCATGGCCACGGATGAGGCAGTGGGAGCGTAGAAGCAGAAATGGAGATGGGAGCTGGGTCTGCTGAAGCGGCTTGGTGGCTCGCAGAAGCATGTCCGCAGGAGCGGAGGAAGTCGCAGAAGCGGGAATGTGGTCACTTATGTGACACCGCAGAAGCGGGTAAGTGGCCGTAGGTGCGAGGAGGCTTGGGTTGTGTATTAAAAATGAGGGTTCCGTGTTTTTCACCATTTTAAACATTTCAAGGTCGGGATTAGGTAAACGATAGAGGAGTTTTGAGGGGTTTCTTGAGGTAAGTCCCTTGTGTTTATTTTTAATTAATAATATTGTTTCCCCATTGAATTTCCCACCTAGTTTGTGTGTATTTAAGGTGAAATTTGGGAGTTTGAGGCGAGGGATTTGGAGAGTTGAATTTGGGGATTTGGGTGACGATTTGATGTTGGGTTTTGGTAAATTTGGTATGGTTGGACTCGTAGTTGAATGGGATTTCGGGTTTTGTGTCTTTTATTGAATTTCGAGACATGGGACTGGGGTCTAGCTTTTGAGTCGATTTTTGACTCTTAATTAATAACTTGGTATTATTTTATGGAATTGATTCCTTTAACCCGTGTTGATTGTATCGAACTATTTTTGGCTAGATTCGAGGCATTTGGAGGCTGATTCACGAGCCAAGAGCGTGTTGGAGAAGGGATTTGCACGACTTGAGGTAGGTAACAGTTCTAAATTTGGTTCTGAGGGTATGAAACCCTGTATTATGTGTCATGTGATTAGTTTTGAGGTGACGCACATGCTAGGTGACGGACGTGTGGGCGTGCATTACAGTAATTGTGACTTAGTCAATTCCATGGAACGGTGTAGTTGAATAATCTGTTGTTATCCGTACATTCTCCGTGTATTAGAGAAATTGAACTGTTAAGCATGTTAGAAATCATGTTTAGATTATATGTTGGCACTGTAGGGACCCACAGAGGTCGCGTACATGTTAGATTATCTGCTAAATTGCTATTTTGTACTGAGTCATAGTTTTACTTACATATCATATCTAAGTTTCTATTGTTACTTGTTGATACATTATATCATTTCTGTTTGGGCTGATTTTCATGATCATTGATTGCCCGAGAGATTGGAGAGGTTGATGACTGAGTGAGGCCGAGGGCCTTATTGTGAGGATAACTATGGTATCCGCCTCCACGCCGCAACATGTTGCACTGATTTATGCCATGATTGACTTGTTATAGCGCTTGGGTTGAAGGAGCTCATCCTGAGTCTGTACACACCCCTAGTGAGCGCATGTACATACTGAGTGCGAGTGTCGAGTGCCGAGCGATTGATAGGAATGAGATACTATGAGGAATGAGTGTCTGGGAGGACTGAGTGAATGACTTTATTTCATTACAGTTGTACTTCAGCTGGCATATATCATTGTCATGAAATTTCTGAGAGATATTATATCCTGTTTCAGCTGAACTAGACATGAATTAACTGTTTTGGCCTTAATTGTTGAATTTCTGAAAGTATGTTGTAATATCTGTAATTAAACTATATCTGTGAAACTCGTCACTACTTTCAGTTCACTATTTAATCTTGTTACTTACTGAGTTGGTTGTACTCACGCTACACCCTGCACTTCGTGTGTAGATCCAGGTGTTTCTGGACACAGTGGGGGTTGATTTCTCTGCCCAGCTTGATCATTTGGAGATTTCAAGGTAGCTGCCCGGCGTTTCACAGACCTTGACTCTCCTTCCCTATCTTTCAGCTTTATGTATTTAGTTTTAGTGTTTCATAGACAATATTCTCATACTTGTATAGACGCTTATGTACTCAGTGACAACATGATTTTAGAAACTTCTGTGTTGAGTTTTGATTTTATCCAGTTTATGAGAACTTTAATTTTTTAAACTGTTAAGCTCATTTTCATTTAAAAGTTTTAAAATATTTTGAAATGTCAGCTTGCCTAGTACTATATAAGGTGCCTAAGACAGGTTAGTTTTGGGTCGTGACAGTTGCATGAAATATCAACAACTTTCAGTTTATAACAATGGTATAAGCATGTTGGATATTCTACTCGTCAGTTAATGCATACCAGTTCAATCTGTGTGGGGCTGTTCATATATACCACAAATGAATGATCATGGGACCCAGATTATTTATTTGTTCTACCATTCTATACTTGTAACCATAAGCATTCAAGTTGTCCATCAAAAAATAGACCTATTTGCATCTACACTTGAAAAATAGGAGAGTGACATTTCACGTTACCTTCACCTTTTGAGAAGGATAGAAAGGTGGGCAACTATCTATTTGAGTACGTATCGAATCGTGAGCCACTAACCTGGTTTTGTTAGTATAAGAAAAATGTTACTCATCCCGTTTCAATTTAGATAAGGTAGTTTTGACTCGACACGAAGTTTAAAAATAAAAGAGAGACTTTTGAAACTTGTGGTCTTAAAACATAAGTTTTGTGGGGCCATGATATTTTTGTGGTTATAAAAGCTTTTCATTAAGGGTAAAATATGTAAAAATGAGAAGTTTAAAGTTAAATTATTTCCAATTATAGAAATGTGTCATTATTTTTGGAATGAACTAGCAAGAAAAGTGTGTTATCTCTAAATTGAGACGGAGGGAGTACCTTCTTTTTTTAACATACTATGTATTAAAGTGTAGTGGGCCATCTATTAACTGAACTAATGATTTACATCTCATATCGGTAGCTGGACTTGGTAATTAAAGGAGTTAACTTGACAAGTGATGTTTGCTCTACTGGTAAAGGACCTCCACCCATGGCCGTTAGGCCTTGGGTTTAAGTCACGCTGGAGGAGAAGTGTGGAAACACTTTAAATCCTCCTAAATTGGAAAGGATGAAAAAATAACTTGCCAATGATTCTGGATTGAGAGTCTCTCACACTAATTTATTTCTTATGCCATTTATTAGGAGTCTGGAACCAAAGTATTATGACTCAAAGCACAAGAATAGGTGAAACAATCAACAGATGACGAATGTCACGACCCCAAATTCTCTCCGTAGGATATCATGATGACACCTAATCTCTAAGACTAGGTAAGCCTATCAATGTAATATAACAATAGAAATCTGAAATAAATAAATCTGAAAATTTACATAATTTCAACTCCCAAAACCCGGTAGAAATAAGTCACAATCTTCTAAGGATTTGTCCTCAATATCTCTATATATCAGAGTCTAATGAAAATAAGGAAGCAACATAATAAGCATAGAAGGGGACTCCGGAGTCTTCGGACGCTGGTAGATATACATCAAAGTCTCCCCGTACGGCTAATTCACTGATGCCTGGTCTGATAAGATATACATTGATTTGGAAAAAAAGATGTGCAGAAGCATAGTATGAGTACAACACAGCGGTTCCCAGTAAGTGCCAAGCCTAACCTCGGTAGAGTAGTGACGAGGTTAGGTCAGGCCCTACTGGAATAATTAAAGACATGAAGAAAAGTTTAACAATATAATAACAATAATGACAATGGGGATAAATCAAGTAAGTAGTATGTCACAATTTAACGACAAAAAATAAGGGCAATTAACACCTCGCGGAAGGAAAACAAAAATTTACAACTTTAAGGAAAACACCAAAAATAACCAAAGACAATGTAGCCATAAAAGAATATCAACAAGGGCACTCCCGAGGTACCGCCTCGTAGTCCCAAATCATAAATAAATTCACAATATCTCATTTCCTTATATCACCGCGGGAGCCTTCACATTTAATTTTAAAGAAAACATTTTTTCCGAAATTGCATCCCGCGTTTTAGCCACCCTTATCACAACGCATGATTTCTAGTAGTTTCCCTACTAGTCACGCCAATCAATCCACCCTTACCTCACCGCATACATTTCAACACCCAAACCTTAAAGCACTGCATGCGTATCAATATCACAATTTGCACCTCAAGTGCAAAAATAAATCAACAACAATATTTTTCACAATAAAGAGCTCACGGCTCATGCGAAAATAAATCAACAACAATAATTTCCATAATAAAGAGCTCACGACTGCATCACAATGAGTACGAAAATCTCACAAAAGTTTCAGCAAAATAATATTTCACAAATTTAACACCTTGTCTAAATATCAAATTTTTAAATGTAAAATATTTCATTTTTTTTATAATATTTAAATTAAGAAATCCATCCTTTAAGTAATGCACAGAACAAAAGAAATAGAGTTTCAACTAAACATGTAAAACACTTAGCAGGAACAGGTCCGACAAATTTAAAATACGAAAATGTATTAATGATGATGAATATAACAGAATAAAATAATTTAATTAATATGCAACAGTGTTCTACACAATTTAAACACATAATTTTTCACATTCAGCCCGTGTACACACTCGTCATCTTGTATACACGTCTTTCAACACATCAACATTTTCATATTAATATCAATCCTAAGGGAAATTTTCCCCACATAAGGTTAGACAAGTGACTTACCTAAGACCACACTCAATCAGTCAAGTAGTATGCCTTTTCCTCGATTTTTCGACTCAGATTGACTCAAATCTAGTCATAATTAATTCGATTGAATCAATACAAATTTTAGGAATGAATTTCATATGAAAATACAAATTTTCTAACAAAATCCGAAATATAACCCAAAAATTGTACGTGGGGCCCACATCCCGGAATGCGACGAAACTCAAAAAATCTGACAACCCATTCAATTATGAAACCAACCATACTAGTTTCACTCAAATCCGACTCTGAATCGACACTGAATTCTCAAAAATTCGTTTTATGAGATTTCTCAAATATTTCCCAAATTTCCATCTCAAAACACTAATTAAATGATGAAAACAATGATATATTCATTTATATTGACCAAATCCGAGTTAGAATCACTTACCCCAATATTTTTCCTTCAAAATCTCTCAAAAATCAGTTCTCCCAAAGCTCCAATTTGTCAAAAATGGAAAATGGGACGAAGCCCCCGTTTTATTACTTAAAGTCTCTGTCCAGGCGCTGACCTCAATTTTCTGACCTCGATTTCCTGAGCTCAATTTCTGGAGCTCGATTTCGTGACCTCGATTTCCTCACTTTGATTTCCAGATTTTGATTTCCTGACTTCGATTTCCTGCCTCGATTTCCTAACCTCAATTTTGACCTCGATTTTTAAACTCAATTTTTTACCTCGATTTTTGACAGATGAAGAAAAATCCAGATCAGCCAAAAACCAACCAACTCAACTTCAGTAGTCTCCCAAGTTCAATTCTTGGTCCGTTAACCATCCGAAACTCACCCGAGGCCCTCAGGACCTCAACCAAATACACCAACAAGTCCTAAAACATCATATGAACTTAGTTTAAACCTCAAATCACATAAAGCAATGCTAAACCACGAATCAGACCCCAATTCAAGCTTAAGGAACTTAAGAATTTCCAACTTTTACATTCGATACTGAAACCAATCAAATCAATTCCAATTGACCTCACATTTTTCACACAAGTCATAAATGACATAACAGATCAATAAAATATTTCAGAATTGGATTCTGACCCTAATATCAAAAAGTCAACTCCCTCATCACACTTCCTAAAATTCAATTTTCTCCATTTCAAGCCAAATTTTACTACAGATTTCAAAACAAAAAATTTCGAACAAGCTCCCAAGTCAAAAATCATCATACGGAGCTATTGGAATCATCAAAACTCTATTCTGGGGTTGTTTACACATAAGTCAATATCTGGTCACTATTTGAATTTAAGCTTCAAACCTTGGACTGAGCTGAATTCTAACACATGGGATGGATCGCCGTGATACTTCCGGAGCATGGAAACATGGAAAACTAGATGAACTGCATAGAGGCTAGGTGGTAGTGCAAGTCTGTAAGCCACCTCTCAAACTCTCTCAAGAATCTCAAGAGGCCCAATATACCTAGGGCTCAACTTGCCCTTCTTCCCGAACCTTATCACACCCTTCATAGGTGAAACCCGGAGCAAGACCCGCTTACCAACCATGAATGAAAAATCACTAACCTTCCGATCCGCATAAATTTTCTATCTAGATTGGACTGTACAAAGTCGATCCTGAATTAATTTAACATTTTCCAAGGTATCCTGAACCAAGTCTGTAACCAATAGCGTAGCCTCACCCGGTTCAAACCAACCCACTGGAGACCGCCACCGCCTACCATACAAGGCCTCATACGGAGCCATCTAAATGCTCGACTGGTAGCTGTTATTGTAAGCAAACTCCGCAAGTGGTAAGAATTAATCCCAAGCACCCCCAAAATCTATCACACACGCACGACGCATATCCTGCAGTATTTGGATAGTGCGCTTGGACTGTCCGTCCGTCTGAGGGTGAAATGATGTACTCAACTCCACACGAGTACCCAATTCTCGATATACAACCCTCCCAAACCGTGATGTAAACTGTGTACCCCGAGTAGAGATGATAGATACTGGCATGCCATGAAGCCTAATAATCTCGCGAATGTAAACCAGAGCCACCTGCTCCGAAGAGTAAATGGTAACCACAGGAATGAAATGAGCTGACTTGGTAAATCTATCCACAATCACCCAAAGTGCATCGAACTTCCTCTGAGTCCGTGGGAGCCCAACAAGGAAATCCATAGTGATTCTCTCCTAGTTCCACTCTAGAGTACCTAACTTCTGAAGCAATCCACCCGGTCGCTGATGCTCATATTTCACCTATTGACAATTTAGGCATCGAGCTACATATTCCCCTATGTATTTCTACATCTGCCTCTACCAATATTGTTGTCTCAAGTCCTGATACATCTTCGCAACACCGATGAATGGAGTACCGTGAACTGTGAGCCTTCTGGAGAATCAACTCACGCAAACCATCTACATTAGGCACACATAGCCTTCCCTGCATCCGTAATACACCGTCATCTCCAATAGTGACCTCATTGGCATCATCGTGCTGAACTGTGTCCTTAAGGACAAGCAGAGGGAGGTCATCATACTGACGCTCCCTGATACGATCATACAGACAAGACTGAGAAAATACACAAGCCAAAACTCACCTCGGCTCAGCTCGGAAACATCGAATCTAACAAACTAGTTGTCCAAGGACTAAACATCCACGGCTAAAGGCCTCTCTACTACTTGTAAGTATGCTAAGCTGCCCAAACGCTCCGCCTTACGACTCAAGGCATCAGCCACCACATTGGCCCTTTAGGGATGATACAGAATGGTGATATCATAATCCTTAAGAAACTCCAACCACCTCCGCTTCGGCAAATTAAGATCCTTTTGTTTAAACAAATGTTATAGACTCTGGCGATCGGTATAAACCTCACAATGGACACCGTACAAATAATGCTGCCAAATCTTCAAGGCATGAATAATAGCTGCTAAATCAAGGACGTGGACCAGATAATTCATCTCATGTACCTTTAACTGTCTGGACGTATAGGCAATCACCCTACTGTCTTACATCAATACTATGCCGAGACTAATACATGACGCATCACAGTACACAGTATTAGACCCTGAACCTATAGGCAATACCAATACTGGGGTTGTAGTCAAAGTTGTCTTGAGCTTTTGAAAGCTCTCCTCACATTCCTCGGTCCACCAGAACGGAGCACCCTTCTGGGTTAATTTGGTCATGGGTGCAGTAATAGAAGAGAAACCTTCTACAAATCGGCGATAATACCCCGCCAAACCAAGAAAACTCCGGATCTTAGTAGCTGATGATAGTCTGGGCTAACTCTGAACTACTTCAATTTTCTTTGGATCTACCTTAATCCCTTCTCACTAAACTATATGACCCAAAATTCCTACTAAATCAAGCAAGAAATCAGACTTTGAAAATTTTGCATATAACTTCTTTTCTCTCAAAGCCTGAAGCACAGTCCTCAAGTACTGTTCATGATCTTCCCGACTCCAGGAATACACCAAAATATCGTCAATAAACACAATGACAAAAGAATCAAGATAGGGCTGAAATACACTATTCATTAAGTGCATTATTGTTGCTGGGGCATTGGTCAGCCCAAAAGACATCACAAGGAACTCATAATGACTGTAACGAGTCCTGAAAGCAGTCTTCGGGATATCTGGTTCCCGAATCTTCAACTAATGATAGCATGAACGCAAGTCGATCTTAGAGAACACTGTAGCACCATGAAGCTGATAAATTACGCCATCAATACGTGGCAATGGATACCTGTTCTTCACTGTAACATTGTTTTGCTGGCGGTAATCAATACACATCTGCATAGAACCATCCTTCTAATTCACAAATAAGACAAGAGCACCCCAAGGTGATACACTGGGCCGAACAAAACCTTGATCAAGCAGTTCCTGTTACTACTCTTTTAATTCTTTCAATTCTGCTGGGTCCATAGGATATGGTGGAATAGAAATGGGTTGAGTGTCTGGTAACAAATCAATGCCAAAGTCAATATCACTGTCGAGTGGCATAGCCGAAAGATCTGCTAGAAATACATTAGGAAAATCCCTTACTACAGGAACTGACTTCACGGTTGGAGTATCAACATTAACATTTCTCACATAGGCCAGATAAGCATCACACCCCTTCTCAACAATTCGTTGAGCTTTAAGAAATGAAACAACTCTGATAGGAACATGATCTAAGGTACCTCTCCACTCAAGTCGCGGTAGACCTGGCAAAGCCAATGTCACCGTCTTGGCATAACAATCAAGGATAGCGTGGTAGGGTGACAACTAGTCCATGCCCAAAATAATATCGAAATCCACCATACTGAGTAATAATAAATCAGCTCTGGTCTCAAAATCACCGATAACAATTAAACATGACTGATACACACGGTCCACCATAAAAGATTCACCTACGGGTGTAGATAGATAAATAGAAGAACTCAAAGAATCACGGGATACGGCCAATTACGGGGCAAAATAAGATGACACATAAGAATAAGTGGAGCCTGGATCAAACAAGACTGATGCATCTTTATGACAGGCCAGAATAATACTTGTGATAACAGAATTGGATGCAACGACCTCTGTCCTAGCAGGAAGGGCATAATATTTGGCATGGCCACCCCTTATAGGGCAACCTCTACCTGTCCGACCTCCACCCCTAGCTGGTTGTGTAGGTGGGGTGGCAACTGGTGCAATAATGGCCTGAGAAGCGTGATGGACGTGTGGAATAGATAGGGCCTTGAGAAATCTGTGGAGGTGCACCCCTCCTAAGTCAAGGGAAATCCCTCGTGATATGACGAGTGTCACCACACTCAAAACAAGCCCTCGGAGGACACAACTACTTGGACTAGCTCGGGCATGATCGACTAGACTATTGCTGAAAGCACCCTGTATAGGAGGTACAGTAGACACTGCAGTGCATAATATGGAACTTGGGGTCTAGGAGTAGTCGGATTACCATTGGAATATGAAAGTGCTAAATGAATAAGACGGCTCACATAGCCTCTACCATGACGGGTTGCAGCTGGGGCATGAGAATTATTATATGTGCCGAAATCTCGGGGTCTCTTAGCTTCCCTCTCTTCTCTCTCCCGAGTCTGCATACCCTCCAATCTCCTAGAAATTGACACCACTTGTTGGTATGTGATATCCATCTCTAGTTCTCAGGCCATACTGAATCTGATACTAGGGTGGAGCCCCTCAATAAATCGGCGAACCCGCTCTCGAACAATAGCAACTAAGGCTGAATCACTGAATCAGACCACCTATTCTGACACGGTCATAAAACCCTGGCACAGCTGCTCAAACTCTGCGCGCCATGCATCTCTAAGACTCTAAGCAACATACTCCCTCAAGAACATATCTAAAAAATTGAGTCCAAGTGAGTGAAGTTGCATCAGCCGGACTATCCAACTCGTATGCCCGCCACCACTAGTTGGCCGCTCCTCTAAGCTGGAATACCGTGAAAGAAGCCCCGCTATAATCAACAATACCCATAGTACAGAGGATACAATGACATTCCTCAAGAAAACCCCGAGCATCATCTGAAGCATAACAGCTGAATGTGGGAAGGTGGTACTTCTTGTACCTCTCGAGCTTGAGCTGTTTCCCCCTATGAAACTGCTTCCCTAACCTCTGGCCGAACTGGAACAACTGGTAGCACTGGTATAACCTCTAGGACCTGGTCAACCAAGACCTTGGCTGTGGGGTACGGGCGATGGGAGTCTATGCTCCTCCCCTGGCTTGAGATGTAGCAGGAGAAAGTGGAATTAGCTCTGCCTGAGCTAGAGTGCCAAACATGCTTAAAAACTAGGCAAAAGTCTCCTTAAGTGCAGGGGTAGTAACAGGCGTCTCAGGTGCCTGATCTCCAACTGGAGCTATTGGTGGCTCTCTGCAACAACTCGTGTAGGTTCCCTGGCTGCACCACATGGTCTTCCTCGACCTCTGGCATGACCTTTATCCCGACCCCGGCCTCCTGCAGCTCCAACAGGGGGTGTGGATGCATGACCATCGGATTCAGTTGTGTGCTTCCTCACCGTCTGTGAGATAATAGAAAGACAATGGTTTAAAATTTTGAAGTCAACAAATGTGCACGATAAGGAATCAAAGAAGTGAATATTTTCCTAACAGCTTCATAGCCTCCCGAAGATAAGTACAGACGTCTCCGTACCGATCCGCGAGACTCTACTAAACCTGCTTGTGACTCATAACGCCTATGAACCTAGGGCTCTGATACCAACTTGTCACGACCCCAAATTCCCTCTATAGCATGTCGTGATGGCACCTAGTCTCTAAGACTAGGTAAGCCTATCAATGAGGAATAACAATACAAATCTACAAATTTACATAATTACAATTCCCAAAACCCGGTACAAATAAGTCACAAGATTTTAAGATTTATCCTCAATATCTCTATATATCAGAGTCTAAAGAAAATAAGGATGCAACATAATAAGGATGGAAGGGGACTCCGGTGTCTGCGGACGCTGGCAAATATACCTTGAAGTCTCCTCGTACGGCTAGTTCACTAATGCCTGGTCTGATAAGATATACGTGGATTTGCACAAAAATATGTGCAAAAGCATAGTATGAATACACCACAGCAGTACCCAGTAAGTGCCAAGCCTAACCTCGGTAGAATAGTGACGAGCTCAGGTTAGGCCCTACTGTAATAATAAATGACAAGGAGAAAAGTTTAACAATATAATAACAATAATGGCAATGGGGATAAATCAAGTAAGTAGTATGTAACAATTTAACTACACAGAATACGGGCAATTAACACCTCGCGGAAGGAAAAAAGAAATTTACAACTTTAAGGAAAACACAAAAATAACCAAAGACAATTCACCCTTAAAGAAAATATCAACAAGGGCACTCCCAAGGTACCGCCTCGTAGTCCCAAATCATAAATAAATTTACAATATCTCATTTCCTTATATCACCGCGGGAGCCTTCACAATTTATTTAAAGAAAATATTTTTCCCGAAATAGCATCCCGCGTTTTAGCCACCCTTATCACACCGCATGACTTCTAGTAGTTCCCCTACTAGCCACGCGTATCAAGCCACCCTTATCTCACCGCATGCGTTTCAACACCCAGACCTTATACCACCGCATGCGTATCAATATCACAATATATCACAAGTGCCCAAATATTTCAATTTGCCAAAATAAATCAACAACAATATTTTTCACAATAAAGAGCTCATGGCTCATGCCAAAATAAATCAACAATAATATTTTCCATAATAAAGAGCTCACGGCTCCATCACAATGAGTACGAAAATCTCACAAAATATTCAGCAAAATAATATTTCACAAATTTAACACCTTGTCTAAATATCAAATTGTTAAATGTAAAATACTTCATTTTTTTATAATATTTAAATTAAGAAATACATCCTTCAAGTAATGCACTGAACAAAAGAAACAGAGTTTCAACTAAACAGGTAAAATACTTAGCAGGAACAGGTCTGGCAAATGTAAAATACGAAATTATATTAATGATGATGAATATAATAGAATAAAATAATTTAATTAATATGCAACAGTGCTCTACACAATTTAAAGACATAATCTTCCACATTTAGCCAGTGTACACACTCGTCACCTAAAGGGAATATCCAATCTAACAAACTGTTTGGCCAAGTACTGAACATCCAAGGCTAAAGACCTCTCTATTACTGGTAAGTATGCTAAGCTGCCCAAACTCTCCGCCTTACGACTCAAGGCATCGGCCACCGTATTGGCCTTTTCGAGATGATAGAGAATTATGATATCATAATCCTTAAGAAACTCCAACCACCTCCGCTGCCGCAAATTAAGATCCTTCTGTTTAAACAAATGTTATAGACTCTGGTGATTGGTATAAACCTCACAATGGACACTGTACAAATAATGCCGCCAAATCATCAAGGCATGAACAATAGCTGCTAATTCATGGACGTGGACCTGATAATTCTTCTCATGTACCTTTAACAATCTGGACGCATAGGCAATCACCCTACCGTCTTGCATCAATACTATGCCGAGACTAATACGCGACGCATCACAATACACAGTATAAGACCCTGAACCTATAGGCAATACCAATACAGGGGCTGTAGTCAAAGCTGTCTTGAGCTTTTGAAAGCTCTCCTCACATTCCTCGGTCCACCTGAACGGAGCACCCTTGTGTGTTAATTTGGTCATAGGTGTAGCAATAGAAGAGAAACTTGTTCTTCACTGTAACCTTGTTTAGCTGGCGGTAATCAACACACATCCGTATAGAACCATCCTTCTTCTTTACAAATAAGACAAGAGCACCCCAAGGCAGTACACTGGGCCGAACAAAACCCTGATCAAGCAGTTCCTGTTACTGCTCTTTTAATTCTTTCAATTCTGCTGGGGCCATAGGATATGGTGGAATAGAAATAGGTTGAGTGCCTGGTAACAAATCAATGCCAAAGTCAATATCACTGTCGGGTGGCATAGCGGGAAGATCCACTGGAAGTACATTAGGAAAATCCCTTACTACAGGAACTGACTCCACGGTTGGAGTATCAACACAAACATCTCTCACATAGGCCAGATACGCATCAAACCCCTTCTCAACCATTCGTTGAGCTTTAAGAAATGAAACAACTCTGCCAGGAACATGATCCAAGGTACATCTCCACTTTAGCCACAGTAGACCTGGCAAAGCCAATGTCACCGTCTTGGCGTAACCATCCACGATAACGTTATAGGGCGATAACCAGTCCATGCCCAAAATAATATCGAAATCCACCATACTGAGCAATAACAAATCAGCTCTAGTCTCAAAATCACTTATAACAATTAAACATGACCAATACACGTGGTCCAAAATAATAGATTCACCCACAGGTGTAGATTCATAAACAAAAGAACTCAAAGAATCATAGGATACGCCCAAATACCGGGCAAAATAAGATGACACATAAGAATAAGTGGAGCCTTGATCAAACAAGACTGATGCATCTCTATGATAGACTGGAATAATACCTATGATAACAGAATCGGATGCAATGACCTCTGTCCTAGGAGGAAGGGCATAATATCTGGCATGGCCTCCCCCTCTAGGGCGACCTTTACCTGTCCGACCTTTACCTCTAGCTGGCTGTGTAGGTGGGGTGGCAACTGGTGCAGTAGTCATGTTCTGAGAAGCTTGAGGGCCCTGTGGAATAGATGGGGCTTGAGAAATCTGTGGAGGTGCACCCCTCCTAAGTCAAGGGAAATCCCTCGTGATATGACGAGTGTCACCACACTCAAAACAAGCCCTCGGAGGATGCGGCTGCTGGGACTGGCTCGGGCATGATCGACTTGATTGCTCACTGAAAGCACCCCGTACATAAGGTACAATAGACACTAGTGGTGTGTAATATGGAACATGGGATCTAGGAGTAGCCGGAATACCATTGGAAGATGAAAGTGCTGAATGAATAGGAAAGCTAAAATAGCCTCTACCATGACGGGCTGTAGTTGGTGCACGAGAATTGTTATATGTGCCGGAATCTCGGGGTCTTTTAGCTTCCCTCTCTTCTCTCTCCCGAGTCTGCATACCCTCCAATAACCTAGCAATTGACACCACCTGTTGCTATGTGATGTCCATCTCTAGTTCTCGGGCCATACTAAATCTGATACTAGGGAGGAGCCCCTCAATAAATCGGCGAACCCACTCTCGAACAGTAGCAACTAAGGCTAATGAATGCCTAGTCAACTCACTGAATCAAACCGCATATTCTGACATGGTCATAGAACCTTAGTGGAATTGCTCAAACTCTACGCGCCATGCATCTCTAAGACTCTAAGGAACATACTCCCTCAAGAACATATTTAAAAATTGAGTCCAAGTGTGTGAAGCTTCCTCAGCCGGATTATGCAACTCGTATGCCTGCCACAATTGGTAGGCCGCTCCTCTAAGCTGGAATATCGTGATAGAAACCCCACTGGAATCCACAATACCCATAGTACGGAGGATACAATGAAATTCCTCAAGAAAACCCTGAGCATCCTCTCAAGCTAAACCGCTGAATGTGGGAGGGTGGTACTTCTTGTACCTCTCGAGCCTGAGCTTTTTCCCCCTCTGCAACTGCTTCCCTAACCTCGGGCCGAAATGGAATAACTAGTTGCACTGGTATAACCTCTGGGGCCTGGTCAACCTGGGCCCGTGGCTCTGGAGTACGGGCAGTGGGAGTGTATGCTCCTCCCCCGGCTTGAGATGTGGCAGGAGCAAGTGGAATTAGCCCTGCCTGAGCTAGAGTGCCAAACATGCTCAAAATCTGGGCAAGAGTCTTCTGAAGTGCAGGGGTAGTAACAGGCATCTCGGGTGTCTGCTCTCCAAATAGGGCTATTGGTGGATCCTGTACAGCAGCTCGTGTAGGTGCACTGGCTGCACCGCGCGGTCTTCCTCGACGTCTGGCATGGCCTCTGCCCCGACCCCGGTCTCTTGCAACTCCAACAAGGGGCGCGGGTGCCTGACCATCAGATCTAGTTGTGTGTGTCCTCACCATCTTTGAGAGAATAGAAAGACAATGGTTTAAAATTTTGAAGTCAACAAATGCACACGTAAAGGAATCAAAGAAGTGAATATTTTCCTAACAGTTGCATAGCCTCACGAAGATAAGTACAGACGTCTCCATACTGATCCGCGAGACTTTACTAAGCCTGATTGTGACTCATAACACCTATGAACCTAGGGCTCTGATACCAACTTGTTACGACCCCAAATTCCCTCCGTAGGATGTAGTGATGACACCTAGTCTCTCTAAGACTAGGTAAGCCTATCAATGCGGAATAACAATAGAAATCTTAAATAAATAAATCTGCAAATTTACATAATTACAACTCCCAAAACCCGGTAGAAATAAGTCACAAGCTTCTAAGGATTTATCCTCAATATCTCTATATTTCATAGTCTAAAGAAAATAAGGAAGCAGCATAATAAGGATAGAAGGGGACTCCGGAGTTTGCGGACACTGGCAGATATATCTCGAAGTCTCCTCGTATAGCTAATTCACTGATGCCTGGTCTGATATGATGTACCTGGATCTGCACAAAAAGATGTGCAGAAGCATAGTATGAGTACACCACATCGGTACCCAGTAAGGGCCAAGCCTAACCTCAGTAGAATAGTGACGAGGTCAGGTCAGACCCTACTAGAATAATAAAAAACAGGGAGAAAAGTTTAACAATATAATAACAATAATGACAATGGGTATAAATCAAGTAAGTGTCACAATTTAACTACACAGAATAAGGGCAATTAACACCTCGCGGAAGGACAAAAGAAATTTACAACTTTAAGGAAAACACCAAAATAACAGAAAAAAATATAGTCATAAAGAAAATATTAACAAGGGCACTCCCGAGGTACCGCCTCGTAGTCCCAAATCATAAATAAATTCATAATATCTTATTTCCTTATATCATCGAGGGAGCCTTCACATTTAATTTTAAAGAAAATATTTTTCCCGAAATAGCATCCCGCGTTTTAGCCACCCTTATCACACCACATGACTTCTAGTAGTTCCCATACTAGCCATGCGTATCAAGCCACCCTTATCTCACTGCATGCATTTCAACACCCAGACCTTATACCACCGCATGCGTATTAATATCACAATATATCATAATTTGCACCTCAAGTGCCCAAATATTTCAACTTGCCTAAATAAATCAACAACAATATTTTTTACAATGAAAAGCGCACGGCTCATGCCAAAATAAATCAACAGTAATATTTTCAATAATAAAGAGCTCACGACTCCATCACAATGAGTAGGAAAATCTCACAAAATATTCAGCAAAATAATATTTCACAAATTTAACACCTTGTCTAAATATCAAAATTTTAAATATAAAATACTTCATTTTTTTATAATATTTAAATTAATAAAATACATCCTTCAAGTAATGCACAAAACAAAAGAAATAGAGTTTCAACTAAACAGGTAAAATACTTAGCAAGAATAGGTCCGGCAAATTTACAATACGAAAATATATTAATGATGATGAATATAACAGAATAAAATAATTTAATTAACATGCAACAGTGCTCTACACAATTTAAAGATATAATCTTCCACATTTAGCCCGTGTACACACTTATCATATCGTGCACACGACTTTCAACACATCAACATTTTCATATGAATACCAATCCTAAGGGGAATTCCCCCCCTCCCCACAAGGTTGCTTGTGGGGCTCACAAAATCCGACAAAACTCACAAAATCTGACAACCCATTCAATTACGAGTCCAACCATATTAGTTTCACTCAAATCTCACTCTGAATCGACACTGAAATCTCAAAACTTCATTTTATGAGATTTTTCAAAACATTAATTAAATGATGAAAACAATGATATATTCAATGATGAAAAAAATGATATATCTGTGTATATTGACCAAATCCGAGTTAGAATCACTTACCCCAATATTTTTCCTTGAAAATCTCTCAAAAATCGAGAATCGCAAAGCTCCAATTTGTCAAAATTGGAAAATGGGACGAAGCCCCCGTTTATAACTTAAAGTCTTTGTCCAGGCGCTGCCCTCGATTTCCTGCACTCGATTTCCTGACCTTGATTTTCATGACCTCGATTTCGTGACCTTGATTTCCAGACTTCAATTTTCTGCCCTCGATTTCCTACCCTCAATTTCCTGACCTCGATGTCCTGACCTCGATTTCCTGATCTCGGTTTTTTACCTCAATTTTTTACCTTGATTTTTGACCTCATTTTTTTTACCTGAATTTTTTTTTGACCTCGATTTTTTACAGATGAAGGAAAAACCAGATCAACCAAAAACCAGCAAACTTAACTTCAGCAGTCTCCCAACTTAATTCTTGATCCGTTAACCATCTGAAACTCATCCGAGGCCCTCGAAACCTCAACCAAATACACCAAAAAGTCCTAAAACATCATACGAACAAAGTTGAAACCGCAAATCACATAAAACAACCCTAAAACCAAGAATCATAGCCCAATTCAAGCTTAAGGAACTTAAGAATTTCTAACTTCTACATTCGATACCGAAACCTATCAAGTAAATTCCGATTGAACTCAAATTTTGCACACACGTCATACGTTAAATAACGGATCTATGAAATTTTTTAGAATTGGATTCTGACCCTGATATCAAAAAGTCAACTCCCCCGCCAAACTTCCCAAAAATTCAACTTTCGCCATTTCAAGCCACATTTCACTACGGATTTAAAAAAAAATTTCAAACACGCTTCTAAGTCCAAAATTATCATACAGAGCTATTGCAATCATCAAAACTCCATTCCGGGATCATTTACACATAAGTCGATATCCAGTCACTATTTGAACTAAAGCTTTAAACCTTGGAACTAAGAATTCCAATTCATTCCAAAACCTCACCGGACCCGAACCAATTAACCTGGCTAGTCACACAACAACTGTAAAGCCTAAATTGAGTAGTAAATGAGGAAACAGGGTTGTAATACTCAAAACGACCGGACGGGTCGTTACAACCAACTTATATATAACACATGGGTTGAATGCGCTATACCTTAACGGTACATTTTTCCGTTAAGGTGTTGCATGCGCTATAATTTAATTTGACTGACCCACAATAATTTGTGGGTATAGCGCATGCATTTATTGCGCTACATATATAGCGCTTAGAATGGATACACTATACCCTCAAATATTGTACCCCCGCATTGGTTTTTTGCTTATTAAGAAGTTTCATTGTTTCATTAAAATTCCATTCAGGATAGGTCAGTCTTTTGTATCCTTTTTATTTTCTTTTACTCATTCCGAAATATTTGTTTACTTAAATTTTTCTGCATTTCGTCATAATATCCGAAGAGCGAAAAATTAGGGTTAAATTATAATGGGGGTGATATGGTTGTCGTGGAGAATAAGTCAGTACGCTGTATTTGGAGCGGTACTAGATTTGGAGTATGCTTTTATGCAGAGGTGTCTCAATAAAATTGGTGATCAAACGCCAATCTTTTAATAAATAGAAGACCTTAAATTTATTTATTTTAGTTCTTTTTGAGAAAAATGTTGGTCTGCTTCTTGAGTTTCATTATCATCTTATTCAACTAAAATGGAACTTGTTCATATGTAGAAATGTCACGACCCAAAACTCACTTGTCGTGATGGCACCTATCTCAATACTAGGCAAGCCGACAATCTCAATAAAATACCATATCTTTTAAATTTGAAAACATAATATTTAATTTTAGCGGAAGAAATCTCACAGGTGCAAATATAAATACTCCCAAAACCCGGTGTCACTGAGTATATGAGTATCTAAATGATAACAAGTGTGACTGCAAAAAACACTGTTTAAAAATATAGAACAATACAAAAACTGAAAGGAAAGAAAGTCAAGGTCTGCGAACGCCAAGCAACTACCTCGATAATATCCAACAGATAAAACTCTGAAACACTAGCAACCGCCGTTTCCGAAGGTACCTGAATCTGCACACGAGGTGCAGGGTGTAGTATGAGTACAATCAACTCAGCAAGTAACAACAATAAATAAGCAACTGAAAGTAGTGACGAGTTTCATAGTTGAGTCCAATTACAGTAATTTCCAACATAATAATGTAGGCATGCTTTCAAGTTCTACATTTAAGCCCAAAGCAGTAATTTCATGTCAAGTTCAACTGAAATATAAGATAATATCTCTTAGAAATTTCCAGACAGTGATATATGACAGCTGAAGTGCAACAATAATGAAATCATATGCTTCCTCTCAGGACCATATTCACTCAGCCATTTCATTCACTCAGCACTCATAACTCTCACTCAGTAGGTGCCTGCGCTCAGTGAAGGTATGTACAGACTCCGGAGGGGCTCCTACAGCCCAAGCGCTATAATCCGCAAGGACAACCCACGTACTATACAGATAACTCATGTGCTATAGTATCAATATTTGGATCCGCACGGACAACTCACGTGTTGCACGGACAACTCATGTGCTATAGTATCAATATCTGGATCCGTACGGATAACTCACGTGCTATAGTATAGTATCTGGATCCACACGGATAACTCACATGCTATAGTATAATATCTCACAATCAGGCCATCTGCCACACTCAGTCATAAATCTCTCCAGTCTCTCGGGCTATCAATGATCATGCAAATCATCCCAAACAACAATAATAAGATACATCAATAATAATCAATAGAGACTGAGATAAAATAAACAAGAAAATTGTGACTGAGTAGAAAACAACAATTTAGTGGATAATTCAACATGTGTACGACTAATGTGGGTCCCTACAGTGCCAACACCTAATCTAAACATGATTTGTGGTTCCATTTCTATACTACATGGAGAATGTATAGATAACAACATATTATTCAACTACACAGTTCCATGGAATTTGACCAAGTCAACATTCACACTGTGCACGCCCACACGCCCGTCACCTAGCATATACGTCACCTAAAAACCGATCATATAATACAAAAATCTGGGGTTTCATACCCTCAGGACAAAATTTAGAATTGTTACTTACCTCAAACCGTGTAATTTCTTACTCCTCTAGGCCCTTGGGTTATTTACCTCAAACCCCAGTTATCCGGCACTGACTCAGTATGAGAAGCCAAACCTGCAGATGGGTTGTTATCAGTGTGATGATAATAGGCACATCATGAGATATTGTCCCAGACTTGGGAGAGGCAGATTGCATCAGAATACATAGGCTACAGGCTCTATTCCAGTTATTACCCCACATGCACAGTCAGTTACGGGTGGAGGACAAGCCGGTAGAGGGCACCCTAAAGGGGGAGGCCCAACCCATTGATATAATTGCTATGACTTGGCTAAGGCCAATACACCAGATGGTGTCGTACATGCATGATTTAATTTATAATAAAAGGAGCATTATTCTAATTTTGATTCAGTTCTGATTATCGAGGTGAGACCACGTGTTGTTCTCCATATAAGGCGAGTTTGTGATTTGTACACCACTCACATGTTTATCCTTGTTGGGAGTTTTGATAGTGTTAGCACGTGTCTATCATGTTGTTTTACACACTATTGAGGGCTATAAGTCCAAACGTGACTTTCTGTTACTCACTACAGTGGGTTTTGATATAATTTCGGGATAATTGATTATAATTTTATGAATTATATGCCCTACCGGTATAGGAGTTCATTATGTGTTGTGAAATTGTTTCACGGAATTTATCTGCATAGGGGTTGATTCTGAATCACAAGTACTTTACACATTGTGGAAGTTATATAAGGACGAGGTCCTTCCGGTGAAAATTTTATGTGTTTAAATTCTCTCTTTTGTGAAAAACAAATTTTAAAAAAAATGTAGTACAATATTAATAGGTAGTCATGCCTGTCAGGCTTATTTGATGAATTCTTGTATGTATTTTTTGGGCATATTTAGCCATATTCGTGCTGTCAATATTGAGTTTTAGTCTACGAGGTGAGTGTTCAAGTGGCGGTAAATGTGACTCGTTAACTCGGGTAAATAATTATGAGGTCTTCATGCCTTGTGTCTCGTTGTTAGTAAGGTGAAGGTTTGGAATGAGATTTTTGTTAACATTAGGTTAATTGACGATGTGGTAATTGATTATGAACAGCTATTGTGACTAGAGATGTGGTTGTGGGCATACATATAATGTGCGTGTCAGCACGAAATTGCTACAACCGCTTGAGACTAACACAATGTGTTAATATGAAAATCAGGCCTTTTTGAAATTTATTGGAGTGTAAGAAATTGGCTTCAAAGTTTATAAATGAGGATAAAAGAAATAATCTCAACTGAGATGGCGTTGTCGGATCCATGTTACATTTGCGGTGAAGTAGAATCACCCGCGAGTATATGTGTAATAATACACTCAGTAATTTAATGTGTGCAGAAAGATTCTTGGCATGTTCGAGGACAAATGTATGTTTTAAAATGGGGAGAATGTAATGACCCGACTTGTTGTTTTAAGAATTTAACGCCTGATTCAGCGACTTAAGATCCCGAGCAACTTTGTAATATGTATTATGACTTGGAGAACAATTCTCATTTTTGAAGCTTAAATGAAAAGAGTTGACCGGAGTTTGACTTTTGAGCAAACGACTCCGTAATGGAATTTCAGTGATTCCAATAGCTTTGTATGGTAATTTCGGACATAGGTGTGTGTCTAGGTACTTATTTTGAAGTCCGTAGTTGAATTTGGCTTGAAGTGGTGAAAATAAGAAATTTAAGGTTTGGAAGTTTGACCGAGGAGTTGACTTTTTGATATCGGGGTCGGAATCCGATTCTGTAAATTGGAATAGGTCTGTCAGACTTGATTTGATAGGTTTCGGCATCGAATGTAGAAGTTTGAATTGAGGTATGATTAGTGTTTTTAGCATTGCTTGATGTGATTTGAGGCCTCGATTAAATCCATAAAATGTTTTATGACTTGTTAGTGTGTTTGGACGGGGTCCCGAGGAGCTCGAGTGAGTTTCGGAGTGGTTTCAGACCATTTCTAGGCCATTTGTAGCAGCTGGGTTTTGGGCTACAGCAGTGTGCTATGCGATCGCTTGGAATTGGCCGTGATCGCTTGGAATTGGCCGCGATCGCGATGAGTAATATGGGAAATATTGGCTAGTGATTCGCGATCGTGGAAGGCCATTCATGATCGCGTAGAGGAAACTTTCTGCTACACTAACCATACTTTGGAAGCTTATATCTCGCAATCTATAAGGAATTTGGAGATGATCCAAAAGTAGAAGTTGTAGCCCTTTGTCTCAAATTTTCAAAAACTTAAACCATTTGGAATTTGTAGTTGTGTACAAAAAGGTATGGTTGATATACTACAGCCTGTCTGGGAAGAGTTGGAAATCACGAAGAAGAATTTTGTGTTGCACAGAGCTAACTTTGGAAGCTTATATATCGCAATCTATAAGGAACTGAGAGATGAGCAAAACACGAAAGTTGTAGCCCTTGGTGTCTGGTTTTCAAAAAGTTAAACCTTTTGCAATTTGGAGTTAAGTAAAAAAATGTCATGACCATTATACTAGAGGCTGTCTGGAAGAGCTTGGCACTTATTCTTCGCGATCGCGAAAGCAAATTTGGTATGAGAAAAGTTTTGCTTCGCGATTGTCACGACCCAAAATCCATAAAAGTCATGACGGTGCCGGACACCACTGTCAGGCAAGCCAACAATAAATACTTAATTGGGTTCTCATTTTATTATTTTTGAAATTATATTTTTTCTTTGAAATCATACTTTTAACAATTTCAGTACTGAACAACCCATTATTATCCCAAAACCCGGTGTCACAAGTGCATGAGCATTAACTAGAAAAAGTAAAATAAAATACAACAACTGCCCGGAATACAAATTGGACAAGAAAATGAAAATACTCTGAAGGAGACTCTTCTGGTTGCGGGTCGTAATATGGAATGCAACTCACGTAATTCCCCGCATGCATACACGCATCTTCTCTCACAAGGCCACTAGTCATATATGTACCTAAACAGAAATGTACAGATTACGTAAAAAATGTGTACCCAGTAAGTATCTAGCCTAACCCTAGAGAAGTAGTGACGCGGGTAAAGAGGTAGAAAATATGAGGCAGAATAAGTAAGTGAAATAGACATATATAGATTACGTGGTACAATTTCCCTCTCTTTACGAGGAACTCAAGGTCTTCATTAGAAATTCCCTTCCTTAACCGGAGCATATATATATTGTATAGTGAAACTCATTAAGTGGCTACCATAATTCAAATCCGGAATTTACAGATACACTGGCTTCTTGCCAGGTTTTACGCACGATTTCATGGGAATGTGATACAGGAAATGCCGAGGCGCACGACCCGACCCAATATAATAATAAAACTGTGCACTGCCGAGGGTCGAATGGCCCGAACCATATGATAAATCAATTAACCTGCCGAGGGGAACGAACCGCTCCCATGAGAGTGTGGTACATAAATCCTGCCGAGGCGAACGACCCGATCCCATAAGAAGTGAAATACAAATTCCTGCCGAACGGCCTGATCCCATAAGAGTAAAAGGCGTTGATGGGTCATTGACCCCACTCACGAATAAATGCATCAGTTGTAATTTCTTTAACAAAACCCTTTCAATGAAACATATATGTATATATCACGGAAATATGCCGTAAGAGGAGTAATGTTACTCGGTGACTTAATCGTGAAATCGTGAAGTCTCTATAATAGCAAGTCTAGTCTCAAGTAGAAAGTTAAAATAAAGAATTAAACGAGGAAGGAACATCCCTGTAGTACAAGTACAGCATGGTGTGAACCTAAGTCTACCCGGACAATAACATGAATCTAACTACGTACGGACTCTCGTCACCTCGTGCGTATGTAGTCCTTGCAACAAGTTGCACACATTAAATATATCACCTAGGGGTAGTTTTCCCCCTCATAGAGTTAGACAAGAGACCTACCTCGCTCCAAAGTTCCATAACCGGCTACAACGCCTCTCTAACACCTCAAACCGATGCCCGTCGCTCCAAAACTAGTCAAACAATATGCAAACCAATAAGGATATACTCTAATGCTAGTGACAAATCAATTTAGACAAATTCCCATCTTTGCTTGAAAAGTCGATAAAATCACCCTTGGGCCCACATGCCCAGATTTTGAAAATTTCCGAAGATAACTATTACCCATAATCTCACGAACTCAAATATATAATTTATTTCCAATTCCATGCCCAACTTCGTGGTGAAAATCCAAAAATACCAATTTCTAAGTTTTTTCTTCAAAATCCAACAATTTCTATCAATTTTCAAGTTTAAATCCTTATACAAGCCATGTATTTGACTTATAATAAGTAGGAATCACTTACCTTGTGCTTCTTGGTGAAAATCCCCCTTTGAAGGTCTCCAAAAATCGCCCAAACCACGAGAAATTTAAAGAAAATAGGCCAAATCTCGTTCTTAAAGAACCCTTCTGCCTAGCGACTTCACGCACCTGTGGTCACATGGCCGCTTCTTCGGTTCCGCAGGTGCAACAAATATTCTGCTTCTGCGGAGATGCCCCCAGCTGCCCGCTTCCACTTCTGCGCCTTTGCTTCCGCATATGCGCCTTCGCAGGTGCGGATATTCCCTCGCACCTACGCTCCTGCCCAACTCGCCCAGCATCGCTTCTGCGACCTTCCTGGCCGCTTTTTCGGCTCCGCACCTGCGGCCAAACCCTTGCAGGTGTGGTTACACTAGATGACAGCAGCCTCAGCATTCCTCCAAGCTCAAACTCGATCCGTTTACCATCCGTAATCCACTCGGGGACCTCGGGACCTCAACCAACTACACCAATACATCCCAAAACACGTTACAAACTTAGTCGAGCCTTCAAATCACATCAAACATCATTGGAATCACGATCGCAACCCAATTCAAGATTAACAAGCTTTAGAACTTCAAACTTCTACATTCGATGCCGAAACCTATCAAATCACGCCCTATTGACCTCAAATTTTGCACACAAATCACATTTGACATTACGGATCTACTCCAACTTCCGGAAATAGAATCCGACCCGGATATCAAAAAGTCCACTACCTGTCAAACTTCTTAGAAACCTTTGAATTTTTAAATTTTGCCAAATGACCTCAAAATACCCTATGGACCTCAAAATCCACTTCCGGACACGCTCCCGATACCAGAATCAGAATCCCAAACCGACCTCAATAGAATTGAAATGCACTCCAACCCAAATTTATGATATCCTTCCAAAATGCCAACTTCCACATTAGGCGCCGAAACGTTCCCGGATCATGCAAAACTCGATCCGTACATATGCCCAAGTCCAAAATAAACATACGAACCTATTGGAACCTTCAAATCTCAATTCTGAGGTCGTCTACTCAAAAGTCACCCATTAGTCAATTCCTCCAACTTAAGGCTTCCGAAATTAGAATTTTCTTTCCAAATCAACTCCGAACTTCCCGAAATTAAATTCCGACCACACGTACAAGTCATAATACCTGAAGTGAAGCTGCTCAGGGTCTCAAGCCGCTGAATGATGCGCTAGATCTCAAAACGACCATTCGAGATCGTTACACTCTCTTCCACTTAAACATACGTTCATCCTCAAACGTGCTAAGAACTGCTCTAGAGTTGTCCGAAATCATTGTTTAACACCCCGTGCATCTACCCGTGCTACCACAACACAGTTGAGCACATTAGCTCGAGAAAAGCTTAATATTCTACCTTTTATTTAGTCAAATTAGCCTTTTAGTTGATCACATTAGCTCGAGCAAACCTGTTCCCAACATACGAACACCGTATCAATCACTACACGATATACTAATACATAATTGTATACTCTTATCGAATTCACACCATGCACAACGTTATTCACATTACCATAATAACATCCTCTGACAACAATAGCCAAAAATCTACGAATCTGATGCCCACAACACACCTCATGAAGCATATAGGTCTCGTTTCAACTCTCGCAATATTTCCACGACAGAAGTGATGTGTAGAAACCCATAAACACCTGCCGAATCACAATTCATAGAGTCTCTCCTCCCGACAATAACCATTACCTCATTCTGGACTGAATATCGATATTTGCTCTTTAATGTGCCTCGTATAAATCTGATCGTACTGATCCCAGGTCCAATAATCTCGTCTCAACTAGTACAAGCTGCTCAGGCAAAAAGCCACCTCAGACACTGCCAACAGTTTAATATGATGCCACAATGTGCCAATAAGGTACAACCTCGAATGTAATACATAAGGAAAAATGAACTCTGGAAAGAACTGCTCAACCCACATGACTAATTAAACAACCGAAAAGATGTTATGATCCTCCCTCAGAAAATGAGAAACAAAACACACAAGAATATATATAGGGAACTGTACTCAACATCACACTGTTGCGGCGTGCAACCCGATCCTACCATGATACCCGTGGAAGCATGCCACCTGATCAACACAGAATAATCTATAAGGAAATACCTACCGAGCTAAAATTCTCATACCCGCAAAATACCCAAATGCCAATCACAAGCATGCGAAGTGCATAATACAAATCCTAGGGAGACGCATAGTGCCATACACTACGAAACTCAAGCACAACCAAGGTACAATAAATGATCTGCATCTTGAGAGCCATCCTGCTCATATAACACCACAAACTACACGGGATCTCAATACGAGTGCGGATAATCAAACCACCTCACAACCCACAGGGAAAAATAGAGTATTACATGAAATAGCTGATGACAGAAATAACATCCAAGGCCCGAAGGCCCCTCCGAAAACAACGTTATGCTGAAATGAACACATCCGGCCTGATATACAGCCCACATTCACACTTAGATCCATCCACGGAAATCAAGCCAATTCTGATCGTACCGCACTGGCTAATAACCTTTCAATGATCCACAATAATCCTTTTTTCCTATTACACACAAGAACAACCGTCAATCCAGAACGAACTTCCATAGTCCACCACCGAATGAACCGAGCGGCCTACATGCATAAATTCTCACATTAGCGATAGTACTACAATCTTCATACTTCATTTTAAATATTTAATCAATCCAATGACTACATGTCACACTTATACAATCTTCCTGTGGGATACACTCCCACGACCTTCCGCACCAGGTAACAAGTCTGCACATCCATACCACCGTCCATAATAATGTCGTAAAGCGAATCGGGAATCCACAAATCAGTACATCAAGCCTCTTACACAGGACACCGATCTACGGTGACCCTGAAGACAATACCAGCTCTCTCTAAACATCTAAATTCTCTTTCTGGTCATCCGAGCTTGTGACATTCTTGTCAACACCAAACCGCAACCTTGATCCTTAGCTACAAATTCTCATGCCTCTCACTGCACTTAACATGCTAATACGTGAGAGTACAATAATTTCATCATAACTCCTGAACCATTATTATGGTGAACACTTCATCATATAGAAACCTTTTATTTAGCTCATCTCGGAAGAACCAATGCGACACGCATATGAATACCCATAACTGTAAAAAATACAAATCCTCAAGTAGTGGTCTAAATCACCATGACTCCTCCGGGATCCGTCTACACATAATAGGCCATAATACTTGAATGCCCCAAATAAAATCCATTATGGAGGCCGTCAAGCCCCGCACACACCGCCAAAAATCACATGTATAACTTAACACGCTGAAGGAACTGATCATTGCCACCATCATGCCAATTCAACCATTGCTAACCGACCCGACTTCTTCTAATTGGCTTTGGACTTTCTTTAGGAATAATAATAGCTCCAAATAAAACATAACGAACCCAAATCTGCACTTATCCTAAGTGACCTTATTTCACGAGACCACGTTGTCTCAAAACCCACGAACCCTCGCATACCATCCTTGTGTGCATATTCGCATCTTCAACTGGTAAACCCATTCTGATAATTCCTTTATGAATCTAAAGTTATTTTCTTCCATTCCTCAAAAACTACACCGCAAACCGAAGGTAACATAGAATACTCCAAGCTACTTTTTTCATAATTCGCTGCAAAAGCTCGATACTTAACCATACTACGAACTCGAAATCCTTAGGCACCACATTTTAACTTTTGAATCCATTAGGACCATTGTTGAGAGTCACCCACTCTGGCTTGGTCCCAAATATAATCAACCCCAAGGCTTTGCTAGCACATGAATACCATCTCAAAGAAGCACCCAGTTGGATCACCTTCCTTGTAACTTGCCTTTACACGAAGCATAAATCCTGAGTCTTCCCAAAGCCTGAACATGAATCGATAAGGACAATTTATAGCACACATTCCTCGAATCCTTTTGTTAGCATTTCATGAACACTCTAAATCACTAGCCACATATACATATTCGACCTCTTACCGGATAGCCAGTAAAATTTTTCGTAGAAGCTTCGTCAACCATGCGACCGCTAACCTGCTCACAGTAGATAATCCACTTGTGGAAATTACATGCTGACATTCTTCCAACATCGCTGCACTTGGTGCAATTACTACAAATCAGTAACCCATCCTGAACCCGTGCTCATTCACCCGCTATACAAGTCCGTTCACTCCTTACGGACATGAACTAAAGGTGTGACAATACATTCCAATCCAAAGTCATGTTGTATCCTTCTTCATATCAAGAAACTCCTTCCTGTCACATCCAATCTCCCGACGTATAATAGCCAACATTCCAAATTAAGTCCATAGACCCAGTCACTGTCCACCATAAATCCCAAATCACTCTAAACCTTTCTCATGGCGTATAGTCATCCTACCACAGAACCCATATGCTACTCTGCCACTCTCTCACTTTGGTCAAACTCACTCCTTTAAGAAACTACTCGACTCCTTTTCTCACACTTGGCCTTCAAGAAGTTTAACCACCGCGACACACCGCCCACATGTCCTTCCTCATCCTTCACTGCCCAGTTGTTGCCTTAAATCAATATCTATATCTGTAGAACTTTAATCAATAGATCTCTACCAACTTTAACCCCCCCTCCCGTAGATCATCATCCTTGAGCACTCAACACCCGAAATGCCAATTCAATCCTGAACCACCACACACTGCGATCTCTGGCAGCCATTTCCCCCGCACTATTTCACAATACCCGGCCCTGAAGACAAATTGATGAAGACCATAACACCGGCGAAATTAACACATTCGTCAAGGGTGACGACACTACATTATTTATGAAGGTGCTACCACGCTCAAAACTACCAAGTCTCGTTACTCCATCAACCTAAATCTGAGCATTCGTAGTTCGATTGCCTTTCCTCCGACGGAAATAAAATACTGAATTTCTGAATCATGCACTGAGTAAAACCTCTTTTCAAGTCAGTCACTACCCCGACGCATAGACAAGCATCCTACCATTACACAAACACTGTGCTATAGCAATGCACGAATCGTCATAACAATCGATGCAAAATCTCAAAACCTTAGGTAGTACTGATACTGAGTTGAAACGACAGAACGACATTCCGCAAGTCGACGACAATAGCCCTATCAAATATGCAGGGAGAAACATCCTGTACCACATATGTAGTACCATTATAATTCCTCAATTTCCCGATTATAACAAGTGCTACACATCGTATAAGATTGAATAGGAAAGAGACAGAGGCATAAGCCTCAAAGGAATCAAATCGCACGATGAGGAATTAAGAAGGGAAGTGCTCCTAACAACCTTGTAGCCTCTCGAAGATAAGTACAGACATCTCCAAATCGATCCGCAAGACTCTACTAGACTCGCTCATAACCCGTGAGACCTATGTGAACCTAGTGCTCTGATACCATGTTGTCACAACCCAAAATCCATAAAGGTCATGTTGGCGCCGGACACCACTGTCAGGCAATCCAACAATAAATACTTTATTGGGATCTCATTTTATTATTTTTGAAATAATATTTTTTTCCTTTAATTTAAGTAGTAAAGCAAGGGGATTTACAAAGTAAATAATAATACTTTTAACAATTTCAGTACTAACAACCCATAATTATCCGAAAACCCATGAGCATTAACTAGGAAAAATAAAATAAAATACAACAACTGTCCGGAATACAAATTGCACAGGTAAATGTAAATACTCTGAAGGAGACTTTGCTAGCTCACATAATTCCCTGCATCTATACACACCTCTGCTCTCATAAGGCCACTAGTCATTTATGTACCTGCACAAAAATATGCAGCAAGTGTACTATGAGTATGTAAGCAACGTGTACCTAGTAAGTATCTAGCCTAACCGTAGAGAAGTAGTGACAACGGCTCGACATCGACACTCACTAGTGGTCCAACAACATAAGGTACAGTAAAGAGGTAGCAAATATGAGGCAGAGTAAGTAAGTGAAATAGATAAATATAGATCACGTGGTACAATTCCCCTCTCTTTACGAAGAACTCAAGCTCTTCATTGTAAGTTTCCTCCTTAACTGGAGCATATACATAGGTATAGTGAAACTCATCAAGTGGATACCATAATTCAAATACAGAATTTACATATACACCATAATAATAAAATTGTGCCCTGCCGAGGGTCGAACGGCCCGAACCATATGATAAATCAATTAACCTGCCGAGACGAATGGCCCACTCCCATGAGAGTGTGGTACATAAATCATGCCGAGGCGAATAGCCCGATCCCATAAGAGTGTGGTACATAATCATGCCGAGGCGAACGACCCGATCCCATTAGAATAAGAAGCTTTAATGGATCCTTGACCCCACTCACGAATAAACGTGTGATTTATGAATTTTAAGGAACACACACACACACACACACACACATATATATATATATATATATATATATATATATATATATATATATATATATATATATATATATATACACACGAGAGGGTATTTGACCCCACTCACGAATAAACGTGTGAGTTGTAATTTTTTTAACAAAACCCTTTCAACATGATACATACATATATATATATATATATATATATATATGTATATATCATGGAAACATGTCGTAAGAGGAGTAAAGTTACTCGGTGACTAATCCTGAAATCGTGAAGTCTCTATAATAGCAAGTCTATGCTTGTAACCACCCCGACTGGTCGTTTTAAGTATTATAACCATGTCCCCCCATTTACTGCTCAATTTAAGATTTACAGTTGCTTTGTGTCTTGTCGGGGTAGTTAGTTCGGGTCCGGAAGGAATTCGGAGTGAAATGAGACACTTAGTCTCATAATTGAAAATTTTAAGTTAGAAAAGTGACCGGATGTGGACTTATGTGTAAACAACCTCGGATTTGAATTTTTTTAATTTCAATAGCTCTGTATGGTGATTTTGGACTTAGGAGCGTGTCCAAAAAAGTATTTGGAGGTCCGTGGTGGAATTAGGCTTGAAATGCCAAAATTTGAAATTTTGGGAAGTTTGACCGGGGAGTTGAGTTTTTGATATCGGGGTCGTCGGAATCCAATTCTAAAAATTTGAAAACTTCCGTTATGTCATTTATAACTTGTGTGCAAAATTTGAGGTCAATAGGACGTGAATTAATAGGTTCCAGGGTCGTTTGAAGAAACTTGAAATTTCAATGTTCATTAGGCTTGAATTGGGGTATAATTCATGGTTTTAGCATTGTTTAAGGTGATTTGAGGGTTTGACTAAGTTCATATGATATTTTAGGACTTGATGGTATGTTTGGTTGAGGTCCCGGGGTGCTCGGGTGAGTTCCGAGGGGTTAACGAATCATTTTTGGCCTTGGTGAGATTGCTGATATCTACTGCCGCATTTGTTTGATTTTCTCTTTCACATTCGCGAGTGGGCCCTCATGTTTGCAAAGAGTGTTTTCTGAGTATGAGATTTTATTCTTCGCGTTCGCGAAGGGGAAGAAGCGAACGCGAAGGTATGGTCTGTGTGTGCATCGCAAACGCGTGAGTATTGTCACGTTCGCGAAGAGGAGTGAGGCTATTGGGGACCCCAGGTCCTTGTTCTAAGCGTTCGCAAGGTGATGGTCACGTTTGCGAAGGTATGAGCTGGTAAAACTTCGCGTTCGCGAAGCCACGGTCGCGTTCGCGAAGTGTTAAATTTGTGGGCAGTCGAGCTGTTCTTCGCGAATGCGAGGGACCTGTCGCGTTCACGAAGAAGGGAGGTCTGGATAGAAAGTTTAAGTTCAGAAAATGGAACTCTATTTTTAACGATTTGGAGCTCGGATTGAGGAAATTTTTAATGGGGCAAGTGTTCTTTACTCAATATTGGTTAAATTACCCGAATCCATGGTTGTTTTTATCATTTAATTGGTGAATTAAGTTTGAAAACCCTCGTGGATAAATTTGAGGATTTGAGGGCCGAATTATTATCGGAATTTAGTAATTTGGGTATGGTTAGACTGATGGTGGAATGGGGGTTCATATTTTGTAACTTTTGTCGAGTTCTGGGACGTGGGCCCCTCGAGCGATTTTTGGAATTAAATTTCAGATTTTGTTTGGAAAAATTGTATTTTCATATGGAATTAATTCCAATAAATTTTATTTACTGAAATGAATTATTTGTGACTAGATTCGAGACATTCGGAGGCCGATTTGCGAGGCAAAGGCATATCAGAGTAAGGAATTTCATGCTCTGAGGTAAGTAACAGTTTTAAATCTGGTCCTGAGGGCATGAAACCCTGAATGTTTGTGTCATGTGATTATTTTGGAGGTGACGCACATGCTAGGTGACGGGCGTGTGGGCGTGCACCTTGGGGAATTGTGACTTGGTCTGTCCCGTGGAAACTGTAAAGTTGAATAACTTATTGTTAGCTATGTGCTCTCTATGTATTGTGGAAATTTGACTATAAGTCATGTTAAAAATCATGTTTAGGCTATATGTTGGTACTGTTGGGACCCACAGAGGTCGTGTACATGTTGAATTATCTGCTTAAATTGTTGTTTTGTACTCAATCACAACTTACTTGATTATTTTATCTCAGTCTCAATTGTTCATTATTGATCTATCATATCATTGTTGTTTGGGTTGATTTTATGATTATTGAGAGCCTGAGAGACTGGCGAGTTTTATGACTGAGTGAGGCCGAGGGCTTGATTATGAAATATTATACCACAGCACGTGAGTTGGCCGTACAACACGTGAGTTGGCCTTGAGGATCCTTATATTATACTACAGCACGTGTGTTGGCCGTGCAGCACGTGAGTTGGTCATGCGGATCCAGATATTTATATTAGAGCACATGAGTTGTCCGTGCAGATTATAGCGCTTGGGCTGTAGGAGCCCCTCCGGTGTCTGTACACCCCCAGTGAGCGCGGGTACCCATTGAGTGTGAGTGCTGAGGGCTGGGAGCCCAGTGAGTGATTGTTGTCCTGAGAGGTTGTACTTGTTTTTACTTAGTTGATGCATTTAGTTGCTATATGTTGTTGTGGTGAAATTTTTGAAGAATTCTATATCCGGATTACATGAACTTGAATTGTATAAAATTGATTTGACCTAAATTGTAGGATTTGAAAGTATGTCTATTCTTTGCTGGAATTACTCAAAATGAATTATAATTGTATAGCTCGTCACTATCTTTAGTTTCTTATTTATTATTGTTACTTGCTGAGTTGGTTGTACTCATACTACACCCTGCACATCGTGTGGAAATCCAGGTGCTTTTGGACATAACGGGTGTTGATTTTCTCACACAGTGATTTTTCGGAGATTCAGAGGTATCTGCCGTGTTTTGCAGACCTTGTTTCTTCTTCCCTATCTCCTTGTTTACTGTATTTGGTCTTAGACTATTATAGACCATTTTCTTTTGACTTGTATCCATATTAGATGCTCATGTACTCGTATCAGTATTTGTGGGATTTTGTATTGTATTTAAATATTATATTTTCAAACTAAAGAGAAATTGTGGTTTATTGAGATTATCGCTTGCCTAGTATCGAGATAGGCACCATCACGACAGTTGTCGTGACAAATTGGTATCAGAGCCCTAGGTTACATAGGTCTCACGAGTCATGAGCATGTTTAGTAGAGTCTTGCGGATTGGTACAGAGACATCTATACTTATCTTCGAGAGGTTGCAGAACCCTTAGGTAACTTTCACTTTCTTGTATTCTGTCGTGCAAATTTGTTGATTCTGGAAACTAAATTTCTGTTATTCTATTCTCTCATAGATGGTGAGGACACGTACTACCGGATCGGACGGTCAGCCACCAGTGCCACCCATTAGGACCGCGAGAGGCCGGCGCCGTGGTAGAGGCCGGGGTCGAGGTAGAGGTCGAGGTGTAGCTCGAACCACAGTTGGACCATCACTTGTAGTACCACCAGTTGCTCCAGATCAAGAGAAAATTCCATATATAAGTGAGCCAACAAGATCAGCTTAGGCACCTGCTGTGCCCATTCAGATTCCAGGCCTTCAGGAGACTTTGGCTCAGTTATTGATACCTTGTACTGGTCTTGCTCAGGTGGTTTCGCCTCAGGCTGCACCTGCCACTTGTCAAGGCGGGGGGAGGTACTCATACCCCTATTGCTCCAGACCAGGTAGTATATGGACTTCAGATATCGGGGGCACTACCAGCTCAGCCGATTGTAGTTGTTCAAGCCCCGTTAGTTCCTGCTATGGCAGATGATGAGCAGAGGAGACTTGAGAGATTTGAGAGGCTTCAACCTCCACCATTTAGCGGTACTGAGTCATAGGATGCTAAGGGTTTTCTGGATAGGTTTCAATAGATGCTTCGGACAGCGGGTATTCTGGAGACCAGTGGGGTCTCATTCACTACTTTTCAGATTTTTGGGGTTGCACTCAGATGGTGGGAGACTTACAAGAGGCATAGGCCTGTTGGCTCAGCACCCCTTACTTGGCAACAGTTCTCTATGGTCTTTTTGGAGAAGTTCGTACCTCGGTCCCGCAGAGAGGAGCTGCACAGACAGTTTGAGCAGCTTCGCCAGGGTGATATGTCTATGACCCAATACGAGATGAGATTTTCTGAGTTGGCTCGTCACGCAATCGAGTTGGTTCCCACTGATAGGGAGAGGATTATGAGGTTCATTGATGACCTCACATATCAGTTGCGGTTACGTATGACTAGGGAGAAGGTATCTAGTGCTATATTTGATGAGGTAGTGGATATTGCTCGGTAGATAGAGATGGTCCATAGCCAGGAACGTGGAGAGAGAGAGAGAGAGTATAAGAGTCCTCGTGGTCCAAGTGATTACAACGGTGTTCCTTCAGGGGGGTCAGTTTTACCACGGTAGGGGTCGTTCTTACAGACTCGCTCAGACGGGTCATCTAGTTCATCATGGTGCATCAGCTAGCCATAGCTACCAGTGCAGATTTCTCATCATAGCTCGTCCGTTCATGCTTATGCAGGTAGTTCCTTGGGTTATCAGGAGCAACAGTTCCATCAGATAAAGGGTTGTTTCGAGTGCGAAGAATTTAGTCATTTCAAGAAAGAGTGTCATAGTCTGTTGATTGGGGCTCTACAGCAGAGTCCTCGACTGACAGCACCAGCACCAGCAGTTCCACCACCCGCCCAGCTAGCTCGGGGTGGGTGTCAGGCAGCTAGGGTTCACCCATGAGGGGGAGGTCGATCAAGAGGCGGGCAGGCTCGATTCTATGCTTTTCCTGTTAGGCCAGATGTTGTTGCCTCAGATGCAGTCATAACAGGTTTTGTTTTAGTATGCCACAGGGAGGCTTCTATATTATTTCACCCTAGTTCCACTTATTCATATGTATCATAGTATTTTGCTCATTATCTGGATATGCCCTGTGACTTTTTTGTTTAACCTGTTTGTGTATCTACACCGGTGGGTGATATTTTTACGATGGGTCCTGTGTGGTAACTATTGGGGAACTGGAGACTAGAGTTTATCTCTTATTACTTGGTATATTTGATTTCGATGTATGGATCGGCTGTCTCCATGTCATGCTATACTGGACTGTCACGCAAAAAAATGTTACGTTGACGATGCCGGGGTTGCCAAAGGTTGAATGGAGGGGTTCTCTAGAGTTTATTCCTAGCAGGGTAATTTCTTATTTGAAGGCCTAACATATGGTTGGAAAGTGATGTTTGTCATATTTGGCCTTTGTGAGAGACGTTGATGTAGATACTCCTTTTATTGATTCAATACCCATCATGCGAGACTTTCCGGATACATTTCCTGCAGACTTGCCTGGTATGCCAGCCGACAGGGATATTGATTTCAGTATTGACTTGGTGCACGACACTCATCCCATTTCTATCCCTCTGTATCGTATGGCACCAGCTGAGTTAAAATAATTGAAAGAGAAACTTTAGAAACTCCTTGAAAATGGGTTTATTAGGCCTAGTGTATCACCTTGGGATGCACCGGTTCTGTTTGTGAAAAAGAAAGATGGTACTATGCAGATGTTCATTGATTATAGGTAGTTGTACAATGTTACAATCAAGAATAAATATCCATTGTTGCGTATTGATGCCTTATTTGACCAGCTTCAGGGAGCAAGGGTGTTCTCCAAAATTGATTTGAGGTCTGGGTATCACCAGTTGAAAATTCGGGATTCGGATATTCTAAAGACGGCATTCAGGACTCGTTATGGCCACTAGGAATTTCTTGTGATGTCTTTTGGGCTAACCAATGCCCCAACAATATTCATGCATTTGATGAATAGTGTGTTCTAACTGTATCTTGATTTATTTGTCATAGTATTTATTGATGATATTATGGTGAACTCATGTAGCTAGGAGGAGCATTCACAACACTTGAGTATTATATTACAGAGGCTGAGATAGGAGAAACTTTATGCCAAATTTTCTAAGTGTGAATTCTGGCTTAGTTCGGTGGTATTATTAGGACATATAGTGTCCCGTGAAGGATTAGAGGTCAATCCGAAGAAAATAGAGGTAGTTCAGAGTTGGCCAAGGCCATCTTCAGTTACCGAGATTCGGAGTTTTCTCGGCTTGGCCGGTTATTATCGTCATTTCGTGAAGGGATTCTCATCTATCGCATCGCCTATGACTAAATTGACCCAGAAACATGCTCCGTTCAGGTGGTCGGATGAGAGTAGAGAGCTTTCGAAAGCTTAAGACAACTTTGACTACAACTCCAATATTGGTGTTGCCTACAGGTTCAGAGTCTTATACTGTGTATTGTGATGCGTCGCGTATTGGTCTCGGCGTAGTGCTTATGCAAGACGGTAGGGTGATTACTTATGCATCCAGAGAGTTAAAGGTATATGAGAAAATTTATCCAGTCCATGATCTTGAGTTAGCAGCTATTGTTCATGCCTTGAAAATTTTGCGGCATTACTTGAACGGTGTCCAGTGTGAGGTATATACTGATCATTGGAGTCTACAGCATATGTTCTAATAGAAAGATCTTAATTTGCGGTAGCGAAGCTGGTTAGAGTTGCCTAAGGATTGTGATATCTCCATTCTCTGTCATCTCGTAAAGGCCAATGTAGTGGCCGATGCATTGAGTCGTAAGGCAGAACGATTAGGAACCTTATCATACTTACCGGTAGCAGAGACGCCTTTGGCCTTGGATGTTCATGCCTTGCCTAATTAGTTTTTAGATTGGATGTTTCAGAGCCGAATCAAATTTTGGCTTGTGTGGTTTCCAGTCTTCTCTGTATGATCGTATTAGAGAATGTCAGTTTGATGAGGACACGGTTCAGCACTGTGATACCAAGGAAGTCACTATTGGAGATGATAGTGTATTACGGGTGCAGGGCAGGCTATGTATGCCTAATGTAGATGGTTTGCGTGAGTTGATTCTCCAGGATGCTCACAGCTCGCGGTACTCTATTCATCCAGGTGTCGTGAAGATATATCAGGATTTTGATGCAGCACTGTTGGTGGAGGCAGATAAAGAAAGATATAGTTGGGTTTGTAGCTCGGTGTCTAAATTGTCAACAAGTAAAGTATGAACATCAGAGGCCAGGAGGATTGCTTCAGAGACTTAAAATTCTGGAGTGGAAATGGGAGCGTATTACCATGGATTTTGTAGTTGGGATCCTACAGACCTTGAGGAAGTTTGATGTTTGGGTGATTGTAGATCGGTTGACCAAGTACGCACATTTTATCCCAGTTGGTACTAATTATTCTTATGAGCGGTTAGCTGGGATTTATATTCGTGAGATAGTTTGCTTACACGGTGTGCCGGTGTCAATCATTTCAGATCGGGGCACACAATTTACATTACATTTTTTAAGAGCAGTACAATAAGAATTGGGCACACATGTTCAGTTGAGTACAACATTTCACCCTCAGACGGACAAACAATCCGAGTGCATTATTGAGATATTGGAGGATATGTTACGCGCTTGTGTCATTGATTTTGGGGGTTCTTGGGATCAATTTCTTCCAATCGCGAAGTTTGCTTACAATAACAGCTACCAATCGATTATTCATATGACTCCGTATGAGGCTTTGTATGGGAGACGGTGCCGGTCCCCGGTGGGTTGGTTTGAACCGGGAGAGGCTAGGCTATTGGGTACTGACTTTATTCAGGATGCTTTAGAGAATGTCAAAGTAATTCGGGAATGGCTTCGCACGACACAATCTAGATAGAAGAGTTATGCTGACAGGAAGGTTCGTGATGTTGTTCACGTGGTTGGAGAGAAGGTTCTGCTCAAGATTTCACCGATGAAGGGTGTGTTGAGGTTCGATAAGAAAGGCAAGTTGAGCCCTTGGTATATTGGGCATTTTGAGATACTTAAGTCTCTTGGGTATTCATCCAGTGTTCCATGTATCCAAACTCCGAAAATATGTCGGGGATCCATCTCATATTCTAGATTTCAGTACAGTACAACTGGACGGTAATTTGACTAATGATGTGAAGCCGATGGCTATTTTAGACCGACAGGTTTGGAAGGTGAGGTCAGAGAATATAACATTAGTGAAGGTGCAGTGGAGAAGCCAGCCAGCCGGAGAAGCTACTTGGGAGATTGAGCAGGCGATGCGGACCAAATATCCACACTTATTTGAGACTCCAGGTATTATTCTAAACCCGTTCGAGGACGAACGTTTGTTTAAGATAGGGAGAATGTAACAACTCGGTCGGTCGTTTTGAGTATTATAACCTTGTTCCCTTATTTACTGCTCAATTTGTGCTTTATAATTGCTTTATGACTTGCAGCTGTAGTTGGTTCAGGTCCTGAAGGAATTCGAAGTGAAATGAGACAATTAGTCTCATAGTTAAAAGTTTTAAGTTAGAAAAGTGACCGGATGTTGACTTATGTGTAAACGACCTCGATTTTGAATTTTTTAGATTCCAATAGCTCTGTATGGTGATTTTTGACTTAGGAGAGTGTCCGGAAAATTATTTGGAGGTCTGTGGTGGAATTAGGCCTGAAATGCCGAAAGTTGAAATTTTGGGAAGTTTGACCGGGGGGTTGACTTTTTGATATTGGGGTCGGAATTCAATTCTAAAATTTGAAATACCCCCGTTATATCATTTATGACTTATGTGCAAAATTTGTGGTCAATCGGACGTGATTTGATAGTTTCCTGAGCCGTTTGAAGAAACTTGAAATTTCAAAGTTCATTAGGCTTGAATTGCGGTATGAATCGTGGTTTTAGCATTGTTTGAGGTGATTTGAGGGTTCGACTAAGTTTGTATGATGTTTTAGGACTTGATGGTATGTTTGGTTGAGGTCCCGGGGGTCTTGGGTGAGTTTCGAGGGGTTAACAGATCATTTTTGGCCTTGGTAAGATTGCTGATATCTGCTGCTGCATTTTTTGATTTTCTCTTTCGCGTTCGCGAGTGGGCCTTCACATTCGAGAAGAGTGTTTTCTTAGTATGAGGTTTTTTTCTTCACGTTCGCGAAGGGGAGGAGGCGAACGCGAAGGTATGGTATGTGTATGCATCGCGAACACGTGAGTGTTGTCGCGTATGCGGAGAGGAGTGAGGCTATTGGGGACCCCAGGTCCTTGTTCTACGTTTGCGAGGTGATGGTCATGTTCGCGAAGGTCTGAGTTGGTAAAGCTTCGCGTTAGCGAAGGGTAAGATTTGTAAAGCTTCGCGTTCGTGAAGCCACAGTCGTATTCGTGAAGGGTTAAATTTGTGGGCAGTCGAGTTGTGCTTCGCGAACGCGAGGGACCTGTCGCGTTCGTGAAGAAGAGAGGTCTGGACAGAAAGTTTAAGTTCAGACATTTTTAATGATTTGGAGCTCGGATTGAGGCAATATTTGGGAGATTTTCAGAGGAAACAACAAGGTAAGTTTTCTTAACTCAATATTGGTTAAATTACCCGAATACATGGTTGTTTTTATCATTTAATTTGTGAATTAAGTTGAAAAAGATTGAAAATCCTCTTGGATAAATTTGAGTATTTGAGGGCCGGATTGTTATCAGAATTTAGTAATTTTGGTATGGTTAGACTCGTGGTGAAATGGGGGTTCATATTTTGTAACTTTTGGCGATTTTTGGAGTTAAAATTCGAATATTTATGGAAAAATTATATTTGCATATGTTATTAATTCCAATAAATTTTATTGACTGAAATGAATTATTTGTGACTAGATTATTTACATTCGGAAGCCAATTTGCGAGGCAAAGGCATATCATAGTAAAAATTTTCACGCTTTGAGGTAAGTAATAGTTTTAAATCTGGTCCTGACGATTTTTGGAGTTAAAACCGCTTTGATAATCACATATCATGTGATTATTTTGGAGGTGACATACATGCTAGGTGATGGACGTGTGGGCGTGCACCGAGGGGATTGTGACTTGGTCCGTCCCGTGGAAACTGTAAAGTTGAATAATGTTACATCTCGCATTTTCGTACGTTAAAAGTTTCGTCTTTAGTTAATTGACATAGACTCGGGGATGAGATGATCTTGAGATTAACGTATTTATGCTATTTATAACAAGCTGTAAGTAAGTGCCATAAAAGATAAATGGTACACAAATTAAAAAAAAAAAGAGTTTCATTGAAAGTTACCGATTTGGAAAGAAATACGATCCGAGCTATAATACCCGATATTTATGGACTGGTACCATACAAGGTACCATATGACCGTAATAGTGTGATGTATAAAGTGTGTTAAAAAAAGTAGAATTTTAAGTAATTTGAGATAATTCTTAATTATGCGGGTAATTGGTTAATTATCGGGTAACGGGATACTACCTAACTGATTAATGGATAAAGTTTAAATTCCCCAACAAGGGGATTACGTGGCAGCAAGCCACTTTCCAAACTAAGTGACTCTTAGTCATTTTTGGATTAGGTGGCAACCTAATTAATAATTAAAAGACACCTCATTCTTACATTTTGAATAACAAGACTTGTAAGAGTAATTTGAATACAACACTTCATATTTGAAAGACTTCATCAGAACGTTAGCAACACTTCATTCTACGATTTTGAGTACAAGACATTTCAATTCTAAAAATTCAAATACAAAACAATGTTACAATCAGAAGTGAATTCATGTAAGTTTTCAATGTGACTTCTTGCAACCAAATAATTCCAACGAGAATTGTTAGAACCGTAGCAACGTAAAATTTTGCGGTTCTAAAGGAGTACGGTGCAATATTTTTTAAGAACATCATACGGACTTTTCCCTAATACATGTATCTTAAGGCTAAGCTTTTCCTTCATTTTGGCATGATCTCGTAATTACACAAGTTTGATAACGAGGTATAAAGAAAACATTCATGTCCTAGAATTTACGTATATTTAATAAGGTAAATAGTTCAAACCACAACTTTTGTTTGATAAGGAGTTGTGGCTTAATTTTGAGTTTGAATTAATTAAATACATATCCAATGATACTCTACGCATTTTATATTATTTGTGGCATCACACGAAGTTGCATGTCGCCTAGGAAGTAACAAGTTCTTCGCGGTCTTAGTATGTGCATATTTGAGTAGTGAAAATCACTCGGGAAATTTTCATAAAAACAACCAAGTTCAAGAATAAATAGTCAATATGAGTAACGAGAATATTTTTTTCCAAGGTCTCACATCATGTTGAACAAGTTCAAAGGGTAACTTGGCATGATTTGTAGACTCATTTCCAGAAAGAGTTACACCTAGTCTTGTAAGTACAATATTCAATTGAGTATTTCCTTCTTCTAGTCAAGAGAGCAAAGAGCCTATATATACAGTATTACAGTATTTTTATTATCATCGAGCTATAATCGATAGGCAGACCCCTATTGGTCGAGATACAGAGCCTAGTATGGTTGAGCGCCTATGAGCGGGCCTACTACGGCAGAGCAGTTATATATATATACCGAGCCTTATAGGGTCGGGCAACTATTTCACTTACTATATTGAGAGAGTCAGTATCAATAGATAAGCATATGTTCAGACTATCAGTTCAGTTTTAGGTTTTTGTATATTGCCTTACATACTCGGTACATTATTTTGTACTGACATCCCTTTCTGGGGGCGCTGCATTTCATGCGTGCAGGTTTAAATAGACAGACGGGTAGACCTCCTCAGTAGGTGTTGACCGAGTTCCGATTTATCGTTAAGCTCTCCGTTCTTCGGAGTTGCCGGGTCTGGAAGTTTTGTGCACATCTTGTGTATATATGTAGATACGTTATGGGTAGGTCGGGGCCCTATTCCGATCACACTACATCTATCAGTAGAGGCTTGTAGACATATCCTGTCAGTTAGTGCAGTATGTTGGGCTTGTAGGCCATGTACGTATATTTTGTTGGCATGTCAGTTGTAGTAATTATGATGATCTTGCCGGCCCAGCTTTATGTTGACATTTAGTCAGCGTTAGTCTCTATTCAGTTTTATATTTTTCTTAGCAAATTGTCTTGCAATGTGGTCCCTTTCCAAAGTATGACATTATATGTCCAGAATTTCCGAGTATCAAGTTGGTACGCAAGGATAGATGAGGCACCGGGTGCCGGTACCGGTCTCGCCCCCAGTCTCGGGACATGACGAAAGTGGTATCAGAGCAGTTCTGTCCTAGGAAGTATACAAACCGTGTGTAGTAGGGTCTTGTATATAGATGTGTCGTGCACCACATTATATAAGCAGTGGACTACAGGGCATTTATGAGTTGGTTACCCTTCTTTCAAATCTAAATCGTGATGTAACACTGAGTTATAGGAAATTTGAGTTAAACTTACGTGTTGGCATTTGCATGCATAGATGACAGTAACTAGGAAGACTACGGCTAGCCAGAGGAGAGAAACAACAGTAGGTGAGGGGACTACTGCATTACAGGATAGTATGGATATCTCCCGGATTCAGGCATTTGCCCAGAATATAGAAAGGGGTAGGTGTCGGGAGCAGGGTACGGAGAGGACTGACTCAGGGAAGCATAAGAGGATGAGATTTGCCAGGTCTCAGGAGCAGTCTCAGGGTAGTTACAAGCCCCAGTACTTTGAACGGCCACCTAGAACTCCACCACCTCAGTTACAGGGTTACAGGTATGACCACTGTACTCAGTCAAGACCAGGTGAAAACTCCCAGGTGTCAAGTTTACAGCGACAGCGAGGTTCGGGGAAGACAAGGCCATTTTTTCCGCGGTGTGCCATCTGCGGTAGAGGACACTTGGGCCAATACCGAGCCGGTTCTGATGCTTGTTATACATGTGGATATCTGGGGCATATGATGCGAGATTGCCCAAATAAAATGATTGCAAAAGGGTACATTTATCAAATTGTGTGAATTAGAGATGTAGATGCTGGGATACCTACACTTCAGTCTATTCCAATAGTAAAAGAGTACGCGAATATATTTCCAGATGAACTTCCAGGTATTCCCTAGAGCGAGAGATTGATTTTGGCATCGATTTGCTTCCGGGAACTCAACCAATATTTATCCCTCCATATAGAATGGCACCTGCCGAATTGAAGGAGTTGAAGGAGCAGTTATAAGATTTACTAGAGAAAGGTTTCATCAGGCCCAGTACTTAACCTTGGGGTGCACCAGTACTATTTGTGCGAAAGAAAGACGGCTCGTTGAGGATGTGTATCGATTATAGGCAACTGAACAAGGTAACTATTAAGAATAAGTTTCCACTTCCAAGGATAGATGACTTGTTTGATTAGTTGCAAGGAGCTAGATGCTTTTCAAAGATAGATTTGAGGTCGGGGTACCACCAGGTTAGAGTTTGGGAGAGAGATATCCCCAAGACAGCTTTCAGGACCCGATATGGCCACTTCGAGTTTCTTTTCATGTCCTTCGGGTTGACGAATGCACCTACCGTATTTATGTACTTGATGAACAGCCTATTCCAGTAATATTTAGATCTGTTCGTGATAGTCTTTATTGATGATATTTTGGTTTATTCACGTTCAGAGGATGAGCATGCGGATCACCTGCGAGCGGTACTCCAAACCCTCCGTGATAGTAAATTATATACTAAGTTTTCTAAATGTGAGTTCTGGTTGAAGTCTGTAGCATTCTTGGGGCACGTTGTATCCGATGGAGGTATAAAGGTAGACACTTAGAAGATTGAGGTTGTGAAATCTTGGCCTAGAGCTACAACTCCAACAGAGGTTCGTAGCTTTCTAGGCTTAGCAAGATACTACTGGAGGTTCGTAGAGGGTTTTTCTTCTCTTTCGGCACCATTAACAAAGTTGACGCAGAAAGCAACTAAGTTTTGGTGGATGGAGGCTTGCGAGCGGAGTTTCCAGGAGCTTAAAAATAGGTTGACTTCAACGCCAGTTCTAGCATTTCCAGAGGGTCCATATGGTTATGCCATGTATTGTGATGCCTTAGGTGTCGGGTTAGGTTGTGTCCTGATGCAACATGGAAAAATAATTGTGTATCCTTCAAGGCAGTTAAGGAAGCATGAGCGGAATTATCCAACCCACGACCTCAAATTATTTGCGGTTATCCATGCACTTAAGATATGGCGGCATTATTTATATGGTGTTCATGTTGATGTATTCACAGATCATAAAAGCTTGCAATATATCTTCAAGAAAAAAGAGTTGTATTTGCGACAAAGGAGATAGTTTGAGTTATTGAAAGATTACGATGTTAACATTCTCTACCATCTAGGGAAAGCTAATGTTGTAGCAGACGCCTTAAGTCGCCGATCTATGGGTAGCTTAGCACATGTAGAGGTCGAAAAAAGACTATTAATTAGAGAAATTCATCAATTGGCTTGTTTGGGTTTCGGTTAGTAGACTCTGGCAATGGTAGAGTTGTACTCCAAAATACTGCAAAATCATCTATCATAGCTAAAATAAAGGAGAAGCAGTACGAGGACCCAGAGTTGGTCGAGATGAGAGAGCGAGTTTCGCAGCAGAAGAAGCCATTGTTAGAACTCAAGGGAGACGAGGTTCTCAGATACATGGGTCATTTGTGCGTTCCAGATGTAGCAGGGCTACGAGATAGGATTATGTTAGAGGCATATTATTTGTGGTACTCCATTCACCCTGGGTCGACGAAGACGTATCATGACATTAAGGATATGTATTGGTGGAACGTTATGAAGAAAAACATTGCTGAGTATGTCGCTCAATGCCCTAGTTGCCAGCAGGTGAAGATGGAGCACCAGAAGCCCGGAGGGCTAATGCAGACTATAGAGATCCCGACATGGAAATGGGAGGCGATAAACATGGACGTCATCACGGGTTTACCTTATTCTCATCGTAAATTCGATTCCATATGGATGATAGTCGATAGGCTCACGAAATCATCTTATTTCCTACCGGTTAGATCTACATATACAGTAGAAGATTATGCAACATTATATATTAAATAGATAGTGCGACTACACGGAGTACCAGTATCTATTATTTCTGACCATGGGGTCCAGTTTACAGCATATTTTTGGAGGTCATTTCAGAGAAGTCTAGGAACTCAGGTGAATCTCAGCACAACTTTTCATCCACAAACTGATGGGCAAGCCGAGCACGCAATTCAGACGCTCGAGGATATGTTACGAGCATGTTTGTTGGATTTTAAAAGAAATTGGGATGAACATAACGAATTTTGGAGCTCTTCTCCACTCTCTCAAGACCACCAACTCCCCTCTTCTTCAAGGTAAGCAATCTCCCGTTATCTTGGTATGAAATTCCATCATTTCTACACTAGTATTGATAAAATCTACACATAAAATACTTAAAACTTCAAGAAATTTCTTCAAGAACTCAAAGGAAGGTTTTGCAAGATTTCTTCCAAAAGGTAATCCTACACCCTTAGACTTACATGTATGCATATATTATGGGAATATGAGTATCAATTAAGTATTAGAACTTATGGTATGGTGATTAGAAGCCATATGTTCCCAATTTAAATACATAACCAATATAGAGATTGAAAGGTGATTATTTGATGAAATTTTGTTGGTTGGGTGTGGATGGATCATCATGTATGTGATGTTGGAAGTTATGAATTGTTTAAGAATGAAGGTGGTATAAATTGTTGGTAAATGGTAGTAGTTGGATGAACTAGTTCTATGGTTAAGATATGTAGAGATGCATGCCTACTAGGTGTTTGATAAAATGCCTAAATGACCTAAAACCTGAAAATTTTACTTATATTGGTCCAATCGAATTATGTTGATGTAGATCGAAGTTGTAAGAGTAGTTGGAGGTTTTAATATCACTAAAGAGCTGAATAAAGAAAGCTCGGTTTGTAGCGATTTTGCCGAAGTATTTTCAAGGAAATATTCATCTAGATTCGAGCCATTCAGAGTTCGTTAATCGCGGAAAAAGGCTTACCAGTGGATTGAGTTGCTTGAGGTAAGTATCTTGTCTAACCTTGAGTGAGGGAAATACCCCTTAGGCATTGAGTCTTATGTGAAAATTGTGTAATTGAAGACCATATACGCGAGGTGATGAGTACGTACTTGGTTTATATGTGCAAATTACATTGTTTAAAATCCTTAAACGCCCTTATGTATTAAATTGGAAATTATTGGCACTTATTAAATCCTCTATTTATCATGCCTAAATTCTTGTTTGTTGGATTTATTTTTATATGATGATTTGGTGTGATTGCCACCTTGATTATATGTGAAATATTATTTTGTTGAGTTGTTCACTCCCGGTTATTTTGTTAAGATGCTGTGCACATTATGGCCGATCCATGGGCTCCTTATTGTGGAAAATAATGTATTGTATATTTCTGTAGCAAGCTGTAATATTTGAACACTTGATGTGCAATCTGTGATATGTTGTAATATTTGAGCACTTGAGGTGCAATTTATGAGATGTTGTGTTATTGGCATGTGATATTGTTGGGAGTTTTGTTCGGGTTTTTGAACGAGGTTTCTGCCGTGCTATTGTTACTATTGATTTATGCATATGCGGCATGACAAGGTAGGCTATATATATGTGGGTTTGTGCTTGTGGCGAGACAACGTGGGAATATTATTACGCGCGTTCGGCGAGACAAGGTAGGCAATTTACTTTATTATTGCGCACAACTGTCCATTATGAATTGTGAGAGTCAAAATTGAGAGCTTACCCGATGACCTACTGGCCTGAATAGAGATGTGCTGAGGTATTCCACCTTGAGCCATATCTTCAGTTTGAAATAGGTGTTGGTATTTATACTTCATTTCTTCCTCCGTTTCCCACGTCATCTCTTCCACATTCTTGCTCCTCCATAAAACCTTCACGTAGGCTATTTCCTTATTCCGTAGCTTGCGGATTTATCGGTCTAGGTTTGCAACCGAAATTTCCTCGTATGACAAGTCCTCTGTAATATGTACATCATCTATGGGCACCACTAGGGTAGGATCTCCAATGCACTTCAGTAACATAGATACGTGAAAAATCGGATGGACAAAATCCAATTCCGAGGGCAATTTTAATTCAGAAGCTACTTGGCCCACCCTCTGAATGATCCTATATGGCCCAATACACCGTGGGCTAAGTTTGCCTTTCTTGCCAAACATCATCACACCCTTCATAGGTGACACCTTTAAGAATACACAGTCATTAACCCCGAACTCTAAATCTCATCGCCGCACGTCAGATGATGACTTCTGATGACTCTGAGCTGTCAACAGTCGCTCCCTGATAAGCTTTACTTTTTCGATGGTATGCTGAACCAGGTCCGGCCCATGTAACCCAGATTCTCCAACATCAAACCACCATATAGGAGAGCTGCACCTACGCCCATACAAAGCCTCGTACGAATCCATCTGGATACTGGAGTAGTAACTGTTATTATATGCAAACTCGATAAGACCTGGTCTGGCGAAGTGGCCCTCACTTCGCTGTCCGCCAAAATAACTGGGTGATCTAACGTTGGTAATTTGATCATAACTCTTAGTAGGAATGTCCAAATGACGAACGACTTGATGTGTTAGAAACTAGACTCAAACGGCTACACTCTAGGTAAACAATTCATGGAAAGTATCTTCACTTTATAAGAGTTATACCCGTTCAAAGGTAGGTGTTGTGCAAATTAAGACACCTTTTCAACTTAATATTTTCAACTTTCACCAATTAATGCCGAAACCTTCTAGACCTATCCAAATGCAAATCCGGACATACGTCCAAGTACAAAATCACCATCCGGTCATAACGGAACCATCAAAATTTCGATCCAAGATGGAATACTAAAAAGTCAAATGTGGTCAACTCTTTCAACTTAAGGCTTCCAACATGGAATTTATTCTTCCGAACTAATCCTGAAATACTTGAAAATCAAAACCGACGATTCACACATGTCATAATACATCATATGAAGATATTAAAAACTTCAAATAGTTGTAAGGAGCTTAAATGTTCTAAACAAGAAGTCGGGTCATTACATTCTCCCTCACTTAAACATATGTTCGTCCTCGAACGTGCCAAGAACCTTTCCGAGGACATTAAATTAATGAGTGCATTATTACACATATACTCACGGGTGATTCTACGTCACCGTAAATTTAACAGGGGTCCAACAACATCATCTCAATGGAGATTATTTCTTTTATTTACACTTATAAGCTTTAAAGCTAATTCCTTACACTCCAATAAATTTCAAATTCCTCACATAAACACATGGTATTAGTCTCAACCAGTTGTAGAAAATCGTGCCTACGCACACATCATACGTATGTCCATAACCACATCTCTGGTCACAATAGCTGTTTATAATTAATTTCAGCATCCTCAATTAATCTCATAATAACCAAAATCTCATATCTAATTTTTCACAACACTGACGACACCAAGCGAGGCATTAAGACCTCATAATTACTTACTCGGACTAATGAGTCATATTTAATGCCACCTGGGCACCACCCTTATAGGCTAAAACTCAATGTTTACAGTACGAATATGGCTAAATATGTAGAGAAAAATATACAAGAATTATCAAATAAGTCTAACAGGAATAACTCCCTATTTATACTATAGTACAAATTTAATTTCACAAAGGGTGAATTTAAACTCATAAAATTTTCACCACAAGGACCTCATCCTTATATAACTTCCACCGCGACTCGTAACCTAGTTTAAATATTTCACATAATATAAAAATGCGAGGATCTCATCCTCAACTCCGAATCACAAGTATTTTGCACATTGTGCCAACTGAAATTATCAATTTCCTTTCTTTCTCCTTTTCAATAAATTTCGTAAATAATTTTCACAACACATAATGAACCCCTATACCAATAGGGCATATAATACATAAAATTTAAATTAATTATTCCAAAATCACAACAAAACCCACTGTATTGAGTAATAGAAAGTTATTTTTAGACTTATAGCCCTCAATAGTGTACAAAAATAAAAATGATAAACACGAGCTAATATCATCAAACCTCCCAGCAAGGATAAACATATAAGTGGGTCACAAAATTACGAAGCTCACCCATAAGTGGAGCATAATAGGACGACTCGTGTCACGACCCAAAATCCTAACATGTCTTGATGGCGCCTATCTCGATACTAGGCAAGACGACAACATTAATAAACCACAATTTCTTTTAAGTTTAAAAATATAATATTTAAACACAATCCAAAAGTCTCTAAAATACCGATACAAACACTCCCAAAACATGGTGTCACTGAGTACATGAGCATCTATACATTACAAGTCTGGAAAACGTGGTCTATAATAATCTGAGACCAAATACAAAAACAAAAGGATAGGGAAGGAGAAACAAGGTCCGAGAAACATGGAAGCTACCTCTGAATCACCGGAAAATCAATTGTGTGAAAGAATCAACACCCACTGTAACTGGGATCACCTGGATCTGCACACAAAGTGCAGGGTGTAGAATGAGTACAACCAACTCAGTAAGTAACAATAATAAATAAAGAACTGAAAGTAGTGACGGGCTTCTCAGCTAAGTCCAAATACAGTACTTTCTAGTATAAAAGAGTAGGCATGCTTTCAAGTTCAACATTTAAGATTTCACTGAAATTTCATATCAAGTTTGACCGAAACAAAAAATAATGTTTTTCTGAGAATATCAAAAATAGTGATATATGACAACTGAAATGCAGCAAATAATGAAATCAATGCATCCTCTCAGAGTAATAGTCACTCAGTCCTCCCATTCATTCCAATCTCATAGTCACTCCTTTCTCATAGTCGCTCATTCCTCACAGTCACTCATCACTCGGCACTCAACATACGCACTCGACACTCACAATCAGTAGGTACATGTGCTCACTGGGGGTGTGTACAGACTCCGGAGGGGCTTCTTCAGCCCAAGCGCTATATCAAGTCAATCATGGCATATATCAATGAAACATTATGTGGCATGCAGTAGGATCCCATAAATATCCTCACAATAAGGCCCTCGGCCTCACTCAGTCATTAACCTCTCCAGTCTCTTGGGATCTCTGAAATCATGATAATCAACCCAAAATGATAATATGATGTATTAATAAATAGTAAGAGAAACTGAGATATGATATGAAATGAATAAACATGATTGAGTGTGAAATTACATTTTGAACATATAATTCAACCACAAAATTGACCCTAGTGGGTACCAATAATAGCAACATATGTCTAAGCATGATTTTTAATACGAGTCTCAACTCAATTTTCTCTAACACAGAGAGAATGTACTGGTTTCAACATATTATTCAACTACACAATTCCTACGGTGCACGCCCACACGCCCGTTACCTAGCATGTGTGTCACCTCAAAACCAATCACATAACACATAAATCGGGATTTCATACCCTCAAGACAAAGTTTAGAACTGTTACTTACCTCAAACCGTGTAATTCTTTATTATGCAATGTCTTTGCCTCGTGAATTGGCCTCCAAACGCCTCGAATCTAGCCACAAATAATTCGATTCAGTTAATAAAATTTATTGGAATTAATTCCATAAGTAAATACTAATTTCCTATAAAAATCCAAAATTTAGCTCAAAAATTGCCCGTGGGGCCCACGACTCGGAACCAGACAAAAGTTATAAAATCCGAAAGCCCATTCAACCACAAGTCTAACCATACCAATTTTACCAAAATCCGACCTCAACTCAACCCTCCAATCTTCAAATTAAACCAAGAGGGTTTTTAAATTTTTCAACTTAATTCACCCATTAAATGATGGATTCAAAGGCATAACCATGGAAATTAACCAAAACTGGATAAGAATCACTTACCCCAAACACCCATGCAAGAATCTCTCCAAAAATCGCCTTCTACCAAGCTCCCAATTCAATTTTGTGTTATGAACTCAAAACTCCTATTTTGGGACTTTTAATTTTGCCCAGATATGCCTTCATCGCGAACGCGGAAGGAGCCTCACGTTCGCGAAGCACAAACTCGACTACCTAAAATTCACCTAAGTACACGAACAGGTGAAACTAAGGACTCATGGGGCATATTCAGATAATGAGTAAAGTAGGATAATATATATGAATAAGTAGAACCAAGGTCAAATAATATAAAAGCTTACCTGTGGCATACTGAGATAATACCTGTGATCACTACATCTGAGGCAACGATATCTGTCCTGGCAGGAAAAGCATAGAATCGGGCCTGACCGCCACATGATGGACATCCCCCTGTCGAGCGACCCCTAGCTAACTGACCTTCACCCTAGCTGGCTGGGCGGGTGGTGAAGTAACTGGTGTTGAAGTCGTAGTCTAACTTCTCTCCTACACTGGACCTCCCGAACGATGAGGACATTGTTTCCACATATACCCAAATCCTCTACACTCAAAGCAGCTCCCCAGTACTGGTGGTGCTGTGGACTGAATCGGGCACCGAGAACCAGAATAACTCCTAGAAGCACCCAGTGTAAATGAACCCTGAATTGAAGGGGCACAAGATGAACTATGGCTTGGAAAGGCACCGAGAGAGATGGATGACCCTGATAAGAACTATATGAAACATGGCTGGATGATACACCACGGTTAACTGGATGAGCCTTCTGAGCATGTCAGAAAGGATGACCTCTACCTTGGTGGAACTGACCCCCAGAAGGAATACCGCTAAATCCACCCTGACCCTGAGGCCTCTTGGCCTCCCTTTCTACCCGCTCCTAGCTGCGAACCATCTCAATCTGACAATCAATGTCAACAACCTCATCAAAAGTAGCACCAGATACTCTATCTTGAGTCATAAGTAACCGCAGCTGATATGTGAGGCCATCAATTAATCTCCTAATCCTTTCCCTATCAGTGGCAACCAACGAAACTGCATGACGAGCCAACTCAGAAAATCACATCTCGTACTGCGTCACAGACATGTCATCCTTATATAACTGTTCAAACTGTCTGCAGAGCTCCTCTATGCGAGACTGTAGCACAAACTTCTCTAAAAAGAAAATAGAGAATTCCTGCCACGTAAGTGGTACTGCACTGATAGGCCTGCGCCTCTCATAGGCCTCCTACCATCTGAAGGCAGCCCCAAAAAAATGAAAAGTAGTGAACGAGACCCCACTGGTCTCCAAAATACCCGCTGTCTGAAGCATCCGCTGGAACTTATACAAAAAACGTTGAGCATCCTCTGACTCAGCACCGCTAAATGATGAAGGTCGAAGCCTCCCAAATCTCTCAAGTTTCATCTACTCATCATCTGCCATAACGGGGACTACCGGGGCCTGAGCAGTTGCAACTGGATGGACTGATATTGCCCCCTGTATCTAAAGTCCCTGCACTACCTGATCTGGAGAAGTAGCAGGTGCGGCCTGAGCCGAAACCACTTGAGCAAGACCTGTGCAAACTGTCAATATCTGGGTTGGAGCCTCCTAAAGGCCTGGAAGTACAATAGGTGAAGCTGGTGGCTGAGATGGTCCTGTCGGCTCAACTGAAACCAGAATTTGCTTCTGAGCTGAAGCAACTGGTGGTACTACGGGTGCTGCTCCAACTACTGCATGAGCTATACCTCGACCTCTACCTCGGCCCCGGGCTATACCATGGCCTAGGCCTCTAGCTGGTCGCACTGGTGGCTGACCGTCCGTTTCGGTAGTAAGTGTCCTCACCATTTCTGAGAGAATAGAATAACAAAAATTTAGTTTTCGGAATCAACAAATCGCACGACAAAATACAAGAAAGAGAAATTTTCCTAAGGGTTAGGCAGCCTCTCGAAGATAAGTACATACGTCTCCGTACCGATGCACAAGACTATACTAAACCTGTTTATGACTCGTAAGACCTATGTAGCCTAGGCTTTGATACCAACTTGTCACGACCCAAAATTCTAACTTGTCCTGATGGTGCCTATATTGATACTAGGCAAGCCGAAAACCTCAATAAACCACAATTTCTTTTAAGTTTGACAATATAATATTTAAACACAATCCACAAGTCTCGCAAATACCGATACTGATGAGAACTATATGAACCATGGCTGGATGATGCACCACGGTTAACTGGATGAGCAATCTAAGCATGTCAGAAAGGACGACCTCTACCATGGTGTCTGAAGAAATACCGCTAAATCCACCCTGACCCTGAGGCCTCTTGGCCTCCCTTTCTACCCGCTCCTAGCCGCAAAACATCTCAATCTGACAATCAATGTTAACAATCTCATCAAAAGTAGCACCATATACTTTCTCTCGAGTCATAAGTAACCGCAACTGATATGTGAGCCCATCAATTAATCTCCTAATCCTTTCCCTGTCAGTGGTAACCAACCAAACTGCATGACGAGCCGACTCAGAAAATCTCATCTCGTACTGCGTCACAGACTTGCCATCCTTATGTAAATGTTCAAACTGTCTGCACAGCTCCTCTCTGCGAAACTGTAGCACAAACTTCTCCATAAAGAAAATAGAGAATTCCTGCCAAGTAAGTGGTACTACACTAATAGGCCTGCGCCTCTTATAGGCCTCCCACCATCTGAAGGCAGCCCCAAAAAAATGAAAAGAAGTGAACGAGACCCCACTGGTCTCTAAAATACCCGCTGTCTGAAGCATCCACTGGAACTTATCCAGAAAACCCTGAGCATCCTCTGACTCAGCACTGCTAAATGATGGAGGTCGAAGCCTCCTAAATCTCTCAAGTTTCCTCTACTCATCATCTGCCATAACGGGGACTACCGGGGCCTGAACAGTTGCAACTGGATGGACTGATATTTCCCCCGGTATCTGAAATCGCTGCACTACCTTATCTGGAGAAGTGGCAGGTGCGGCCTGAGCCGAAACCACTTGAACAAGACCTGTGCAAACTGTCAATATCTCGGTCAGAGACTCCTGAAGGCCTGGAAGCACAATAAGTGAAGCTGGTGGCTGAGATGGTCGTGCCGGCTCAACTGCAACCAGAATCTGCTCTTGAACTGGAGCAACTAGTGGTACTACAGCTGCTGCTCCAACTACTGCACGAGCTATACCTCGACCTCTACCTCGGCCCCGGCCTCTACCATGGCCTCGGCCTCTCGCGACCCTCCGATTCGGTAGTAAGGGTCCTCACCATTTCTGAGAGAATACAATAACAAATATTTAGTTTCCGGAATCAACAAATCATATGACAGAATACAAGAAAGTAAAATTTTCCTAAGGGTTAGGCAGCCTCCCGAATATAAGTACCTACGTCTCTGTACCGATCCGCAAGACTATACTAAACTTGTTCATGACTCGTGAGACCTATGTAACCTACGCTCTGATACCAACTTGGCACGACCCAAAATGCTAACTTGTCTTGATGGTGCATATCTAGATACTAGGCAAGCCGAAAACCTCAATAAACCACAATTTCTTTTAAGTTTGAAAATATAATATTTAAACACAATCCACAAGTCTAGCAAATACCGATACAAACACTCCCAAAACCTGGTGTCAATGAGTACATGGGCATCTATATATTACAAGTCTGGAGACCAAATACAATAAACAAAAGGATAGGTAAGGAGAAACAAGGTATGCGAATCATGGCAGCTACCTCTGAATCTCCGAAAAATCAACTATGTGAAAGAATCAACATCCACTGTATCTGGGATCACCTGGATCTGCACACAAAGTGCAGGGTGTAGTATGAGTACAACCAAGTCAGTAAGTGACAATAATAAATAAAGAACTGAAAGTATTGACGAGCTTCTCAGCTAAGTCCAAATATAGTACTTTCTAATATAAAAGAGTAGGCATGCTCTCAAGTTCAACATTTAAGATTTCACTGAAATTACATATCAAGTTTGATCGAAACAGAAAATAATGTTTTTCCGAAATTTCCAAAATAGTGATATATGACAGGGAAATGCAGTAAATAATGAAATCAAAGCTTCCTCTCAGAGTAACAGCCACCCAGTCCTCCCATTCATTCCAGCCGCACAATCACTCTTTCCTCACAGTCACTCTTTCCTCACAGTCACTCCTTCATCACAGTCACTCATTCCTCACAGTCACTCACCACTCGGCACTCGTACTCGGCACTCAGTAGATACCTGCGCTCACTGGGGGTGTGTACATACTCCGAAGGGGCTCCTTCATCCCAAGCGATATATCAAGCCAACCATGGCATAAATCAATGAAACATGTTGTGGCGTGTACCACGATCCCATAAATATCCTCACAATTAGGCCCTCGGCCTCACTCAGTCATAAACCTCTCCAGTCTCTCGGGCTCTCAAAAATCATGATAATCAACCCAAAATGATAATATGATGTATTAATAAATAGTAACAGAGACTGAGATATGATATGAAATGAATAAACATGACTGAGTGTGAAATTACAATTTGAACATATAATTCAACCACAGAAATGACCCCAGTGGGTACCAATAATAACAACATATGTCTAAACATGATTTTTAATATGAGTCTCAGCTCAATTTTCTCTAACACATAGAGAATGTACTGGTATGAATAAATTATTCAACTACACAATTCCATGGAATTTGACCAAGTCACAATTCCTACACGCCCACTCGCCCGTCACCTAGCATGTTCGTCACCTCAAAGCTAATCACATAACACATAATCATGGGTTTCATACCCTCAGGACCAAATTTAGAACTGTTACTTACCTCAAATCGTGTAATTCTGTATTCTGCAATGTCTTTGCCTCGTGAATTGGCCTCCAAACGCCTCGAATCTAGCCACAAATAATTCGATTCAGTCAATAAATTTTATTGGAATTAATTCCATAAGAAAATACTAATTTCACATAACAATCCTGAATTTTTCTCAAAAATCGCCCGTGGGACCCACTATCGGAACCCGACAAAAGTTACAAAATTTGGAAGGCAATTCAACCACGAGTGTAACCATAAAAATTTTACCAAAATCCGACCTCAACTCGACCCTCAAATTTTCAAATTAAACCACGAGGGTTTTCTAAATTTTTCAACTTAATTCACCCATTAAATGATGGATTCAAAGGAATAATCATGGATATTAACCAAAACTCGATAAGAATCACTTACCCCAAACACCCATACAAGAATCTCTCCAAAAATCGCCTTCTACCGAGCTCCCAATTCAATTTTGTGTTATGAACTCAAAACCCCCGTTTTGGGACTTTTAATTCAGCCCAGATATGCCTTCATCGCAAACGCAGAAGGAGCCTCGCGTTTGCAAAGCACAAACGCGAGTGCCTAGAATTCACCTTATGTGATTGCGGACTCCTCTACGCAAACGCGAAGAACAACAAAACTGCCCCAAAATATTTACCCTACGCAATTGCATGATCATTCACGTGATTGAAAAGCGCAGCACTCTAAGGCCTATGCGATCACACACTTGCCCACGCGATCGCGAAGAATTAAGCGCGTAGCCCCCGACTGCCCTATTTCTTCTACACGAACGCGGCTTTAGCCACGCCTTCGCAAAGCACACTTTGTCCAGAACCACGGGATTGCGCTTGCCTTCACGCGATCGCACAGAACAATCTCACCTCTGCCTAAACAAGTCTATGCGATCGCGGACCTTCTCACGTGATCGCGTAGAAGGAAACGAGTAACAGAAAACCAGCATTCTTCAGTTGGAATGCATAGTCCAAAATTTATCTATTAGTCGTCCAAAACTCACCCAAGGCCCCCGAGACCTCAACCAAATATACCAACAACTCCTAAAACATGATACGAACTTAGTCGAACCCTCAAATCACGAATCATACCCAATTCAAGCCTGATGAACTTTGAAATTTAAAATTCCAAAAAACAATGCCAAAACCTATCAAATCAAGTCCGATTGACCTCAAATTTTGCAGAGGTATTCAAATTTTTATAATCGGAATCAAACCACGATATAAAAAAGTCAACCCCCTGTAAAACTTCCTAAAAATTCGACTTTCGCCATTTCAAGCCTAGTTCCACTACGGACCTGCAAATAATTTTTCGGACACGCTCCTAAGTCCAAAATCACCATACGGAACTATTTGAATCATCAGAATTCGAATTCGAGGTCGTTTACACATAAGTCAATATTCACTCAATTTTTCCAACTTATGTTTTCAATTATGAGACTAAGTGTTTCATTTCACTCCGAAAACCTTCCGGACCTGTACTAAATAACACGGTAAGTCATAAAATAACTGTAAAGCATAACTTGAGCAATAAATGGGGAACAAGGTTATAATACTCAAAATGACCGGTCGGGTCGTTACAACTCGTCTCGATATCCAGAACCGAATCAAATTAAGGAGAGTTATCCTTTTACAACAAATATGGATCATACCTGTAATGACACCATTTAGTGTAATGGCCTCAACCAATTCATAGCAATTATATCAATGGGCCAGGTGTCCCCCTCTTGGGCGCCCTTAACTCGCCCTAATGCGCCGCTGAGTTACATCTGTTCGGAGTCTAGGACAATCTCTGACCCTGATGAGAACTGTTTGAACCATGGATGGATGATGCACCACAGTGAACTAGACGAGCCGTCTGAGCATGTCTGAAAGGACGACCTCTACCTTGGTGAAACTGACCCCCAGAAGGAACACCGCAAAATCAACCCTGACCTCGAAGCCTCTTGGCCTCACTTTCTACCCGCTCCTGGCTGTGAACCATTTCAATATCACGAGCAAAGTCAACAACCTCCTCAAAAGTAGCACCAGATACTCTCTCCCGGGTCATAAGTAACCGCAGCTAATATGTGATACCATCAATGAATGTCCTAATCCTTTCCCTATCAGTGGTAACCAACCAAACTGCATGATGAGCCAACTGAGAAAATCTCATCTCGTACTGCGTCACAGACATGCCATCCTGATGTAACTGTTCAAACTGTCTGCCCAACTCCTCTTTGTGAGACTGCATCACAAACATCTCCAAAAAGAGTACAGATAATTCCTGCCATGTAAGTGATACTGCACCGATAGGATTGCGCCCCTCATAGGTCTCCCACCATTTGAAGGCAGCCCCAGAAAACTAAAAAGTAGTGAATGAGACCCCATTGATCTCCAAAATACACGCTATCTGAAGCATCCGCTGGCACTTATCCAGAAAACCCTGAGCATCCTCTGACTCAGCACCGCTAAATGATGGAGGTCGAAGCCTCCCAAATCTCTCAAGTCTCCTCTACTCATCATCTGCCATAACGGGGACTACCGGGTCCTGAACAGCTACAGCCGGTTAGAGTGATATTGCCCCGGGTATCTGAAGTCCCTGCACTACCTGATCTGGAGAAGTGGCAGGTGCGACCTGAGCCGAAACCGCCTGAGCAAGACCAGTGCAAACTGTCAATATCTGGGCCAGAGCCTCCTGAAGGCCTGGAAGCACAATAGGTGCAGCTGGTGCCTGAGATGGTCCTGCCGGCTCAACTGTAACCGGAATCTTCTCCTGAGCTGAAACAACTGGTGGTACTACAGGTGCTGCTCCAACTGCTGCATGAGCTATTCCTCGACCTCTACCTCAGCCCCGGCCTCTACCACGGCCCTGGCCTCTAGCTGGTCGCACTGGTGGCTGACCGTCCGATTCGGTAGTATGTGTACTCACCATTTTTGAGAGAATAAAATAACAGAAATTTAGTTTTCGGAATCAACAATTCGCACAACAGAATACAAAAAAGTGAAATTTTTCTAAGGGTTAGCCAAACTCTTGAAGATATATACAGACGTCTCTGTACGGATCGGCAAGACTCTACTAAACCTGTTCATGACTCATGAGACCTATGTAACCTAGGCTCTGATACCAACTTGTCAAGACCCAAATCTCCTTCCGTAGGATGTCGTGATGGCATCTAGTCTTAGGAACTAGGTAAGCCTAACGTTCACCGAAATAATTACAATATTAAATAATGACTGACAAATGCGAAGTAGAAATCTCTATACAATACTTGAAATCTCATAACCCGATAGTACAAGTCATAAGCTCTACTGAGTTACTAGATATCCTATAAACACAACTGTTTTGAAGTAGAGATAAAACAGTGCAAGTACAATATTAGAAGGCGACTCCGAAGTCTGCGAACGCAACAACAAGTTTACCTTTAGTCCCCACATCAAGATCTGTACTGCTAGCGAGCGGTCAACTGACTCCACATTACCTGGCTCTGCACAAAACAAAATGTGCAGAAGTGTAGTGTGAGTACACCACAGTCGGTACCCAGTAAGTATCAAGACTAACCTATGTGGGGGTAGTGACGAGGTACAGTCAAGACACTCACTAGTCAAATAACTCGTGCCATACAAAAACAATCGAAAATAAATAGCACTGATAACAACGATAATCAACTAGTGATATAAACAGTAAGGTAGCAAGAACACCATAATTATTACTCAGACGAATAAGAAAAACACAAGTACAACCAATTAAACAAGTCTTTCAAATATAAATCTTTCACATTCAATTCTTTCGAAGAAACACCATCCAAATATATTTCTTCAAATAAGTATGCTTCGAATATAAAACTCTTCCAAATAAATATCTCATATGAAAATCATAAAAAATGGTTCTCAGCCCCCTTTCATATTTTTACGGCACCTCGTGTCCGTATCTCTATCAAGGCCGCACTGACAACTCTCGTGCAAATATGTCAATACATAAAATCCGTACGATTAATTTATTTTCAATAAAGTAAAGTTACAAATTTTTAAACCACGTAAGAATTCAACAAAGAAATGAGTTTATTTTAGAAATAGTTTGAGTGAAGGAAAAATGACATTTCAATGTAAATAAAACATCATATAATCTATTGATTTGGATGTAAAACTTATTAATTTAAAACATAATAGTGACTTCTTTTATTTAAAATAACTCAGTCATCGAAAAATCGGTAAAAACCAGGAATATAAATCTTCGGAGTCTCGTACTAAAAAATGCCCAAGCCAACACAATACAATAAGGAATACAAACACATAGTAAAATCAAATAATACATCACGGAAGAAAACAAGGATTTACCTATCACGGAAATAAAAAATAACAAAAGACAAGTACAACTATAGAGAGATGTCAACAAAAGGGCACTCCCGAAATACCGTCTCGTAGTCCCAAAAGTAAATGCTCAACAGGGGATCTCACGAGGTACCTCCTCGTAGTCCCAAAAGTAAATATGCAAGACAGAGGGATCTCCCGAGTTACTACCTCGTATTCGCAAAGTAAATATGCAAGAACAATAATGCCCCTAGGCCATCACAAGTCATCACAATTCAATTCCCAACCTAGCCTACCTTTTCTCGACGTGTGCAATAATAAAGTAGATTTCCCACATTGTATCGCCGCACGCGCATAATAATATTTCCACCTTGTCTCGCCCCATGCGCAAACCCCCTCCCCCCCAACACACACACACACACACACACACACACACACACACACACACACATATATATATATATATATATATATATATATATATATATATATATATATATATAGAGCCCGCCTTGTCACGCCGCATGTGCATAAATCAATAGTAATAGTACATTACCTCGTGCAAATACCAGAACACAACTCCCAACAATATCACGTCCCAATAACACAACATCTCATAAATTGCACCTCACGTGCTCAAATATTACAAAATATCACAGATTGCACATCAAGTGCTCAAATATTACAACTTGCCATAGAAATATACAATACACTATTTTCCACAATAAGGAGCCCATGGCTCGACCAGAATGTGCACAACATCTTAACAAAATATCCGGGAATGAACAACTCAAAAAAATAATATTTCACATAAAATCAAGGTGGCAATCATACCAAATCATCTGGCAATCATACCAAATCATCATGTAAAAACAAATCCAAAAAACTAGGATTTAGGCATGACAAATAGGGGATTTAATAAGTGCCAATAATTTCTAATTTAATACATAAGGGCGTTTAAAGATTTTAACCAATATAATTTGCACATATAAATCAAGTATGTACTCGTCACCTCATGTACATGGTTTTTAATTACACAATTTGCACATAAGACTTAATGCCTAAGGAGTATTTTCCCCACTCAAAGTTAGGCAAGATACTTACCTCAGGCAACTCAATCCACTGGAAAGCCTTTTTCCGCGATTATCGAACTCTGAATGGCTCGAATCCAGATGAATATTTCCTTGAAAATGCTTCGACAAAATCGCTACAACTTGAGCTTTCTTGATTCAACTCTTTAGTGATATTAAAACCTCCAACTACTCTTACAACTTCGATCCACATCAACATAATTCTATTGGACCAATATTAGTAAAATTTCCAGATATTTAGGTCATTTAGGCATTTTATCAAATACCTAGTAGGCATGAATCTCTACATATCTTAACAATAAAATTAGTTCATCGAACTACTACCATTTACCAATAATTTATCCCATCTTTATTCATAAAAAATTCATAACTTCCAACATCACATACATGACCATCCATCCACACCCAGTCAATAAAAGTCCATCAAACAATCACCTTTCAATCTCTACAATGATTATGTATTTAAATTGGGAACATATGTCTTCCAATCACCATACCATAAATTCTAATACTTAATTCATACTCATATTCCCATTATATATCCATATATGTATGTCTAATGGTGTAGTATTACCTTTTGGAAGAAGTCTTTCAAAACCCTCCTTTGAGTTCTTGAAGAAATTTCTTGAAGATCTAAGTATTTTATATGTAGATTTCATCAATACTAGTGTAGAAATGATGGAATTTCACACCAAGATAAAGTGGGATTGCTTACCTTGAAGAAGAGGGGAGTTGGTGGTCTTGAGAGAGTGGACAAGAGCTCAATAATTCGTCCAAATGAAATAGGAAAAATTATCCCCGAAATGGCTTAAAAAGAGTTGGATCCGACCCGTGCCCGGTCTGGCGAAGAGACACTCACTACGCTGTCCACTACATGCAAGAGAAGACAGGATCCGCGCCCGGTATGGCGAAGTGACCCTCACTTGGTAATTTGATCATAACTTTTAGTAGGAATGTCCAAATGACGAACGACTTGATACGTTAGAAACTAGAACTCAAAGGGCTACACTCTAGTTACGAAATTCATATAAAGTATCTTCACATTATGAGATATATACCCGTTCAAAGGTAGGTGTTGTGAAAATTAAAACACCTTTTCCACTTAATATTTCCAACTTTCGCCAATTAGTGCAGAAACCTTCTAGACCTATCCAAATGCAAATCCGGGCATACACTCAAGTCCAAAATCACCATCCGGTACTAACGGAATTATCAAAATTTTGATCCGAAGTCGAATACAAAAAGTCAAATTTGGTCAACTCTTTCAACTTAAGGCTTCCAACATGGAATATATTATTCCGAACTAGTCCTGAATCACTTGGAAATCAAAATCGACGTGTCACGACCCAAAATCTATTAAATGCCATGATTGCACCGGACACTGCTGTCAGGCAAGCCAACAATAAATACTCAATTTGGTTCTCATTTTAATATTTTAAAATCATATGTTTCCTTCTATTAAATAGTAGAAGATGGAATTTACATAGTAAATGATAATATTTTTAAAAAGTTCAATACAGAAAAACTCATAATCACCCCAAAAACCCGGTGTCACGAGTGCATGAGCATCAACTAGGAATATAAAATAAAATACAACATCTGTTCGGAATACAAATTTGGAGAGGAGAAATATAAATACTCTGAAGGAGACTCTGCCGGTTGCGGGTCATAATGTGGAATGCAGCTCATGTAAGTCCCCGCATGCATACACGCCTCTACTCTCACAAGGCTACTAGTCACATATGTACCTGCATAAAATTGTGCAGGAAGTGTAGCATGAGTATGTAATCAACCTGTACCCAGTAAGTATCTAGCCTAATCCCGGAGGAGTCGCGACGAGGGGTCGACATAGACACTCACCAGTGGTCCAATAACATTAGGTACAGTAAAGAGATAAGTAAATATGAGGCAGAGTAAATAAACAAGGTAAACAAATAATAAATCATGTGGTATAAATTACCCCTCTTTACGAGGAACTCAAGCTCTCCATTAGAAATTACCTCCTTAATCGGAGCATATATATATATATATATATATATATATATATATATATATATAGATCGTCATAACTCAAATAGGGAAAACTCACAGATATACTGGCTTTTTGCCAAATATTGCACACGAATCCATGAGGATATGATATAGGAAATGCCGAGGCATAAGGCCCTATCCAACATAAGAATTTAAATTGTGCACTGCCGAGGGTTGAACGGCCCGAACCATAGATACATCTATTAAACTGTCGAGGCGAATGGCCCGCTCCCATGAGAGTGTGGTGCATAAATCCTGCCGAGGCGAACGGCCCGAACCCATAAGAGTGAAATACATAATCTTACCGAGACGAACGACCCGATTCCATTAGAATAAGAAGATTTGACGGGTACTTGACCCCACTCATGAATAAACGTGTGAGTTGTAATTTCTTTAACAAAAACTTTTCAATGTAGTGTGTGTGTATATATATATATATATATATATATATATATATATATATATATATATATATCACAGAAACATGCCGTAGGAGGAGTAAAGTTATTCGGTGACAAATCATGAAATCGTGAAGTACAATAACAAGTCTAGTTTCAAGTAGAAATGTAAAATAAGGAATTACACAAGCAAGGATAATCCCTATAGTACAAGTACAACATGGTGTGAACCTAAGTCTACCCGGTACAATAACATGAATCTAACTACGTACAGACTCTCATCACCTCGTGCGTACGTAGTCCCCGCAACAAGTTGTACATATCAAAAATACCACCTAGGGGTAGTTTCCCCCTCACAGAGTTAGACAAGAGACTTAGCTCACTCCGACGTTCCAAAATCGGCTCCAACACCGCCCTAACACCTCAAACCGGTGACCGCCGGTCCAAAACTAGTCAAATAAGATGCAACCCAATAAAAATATACTGTAGTACTCATAATTAATCAATTTATAACAATTTCCAAATCCGCTCGAAAAATCGATAAAGCAACCATCGGGCCACATGCCCGGATTCCGAAATTATTTTAAGACAAACACTACCCATAGCACTAGGTACTCAAACATATAATTTATTCTCAATTTCATGCCTAAATTTGTGATCAAAATTCCAAGAATACCAATTTCTAGGTTTGTCTTTAAAATCCCAAATTTCTACTAATTTCCATGTTTAAATCCATATATAAATCATTTATTTACCCCAAAATGAGAAGAAGTAACTTACTCCATAATAGAGGATGAAGATGGCACTCCAAACCTGCTCCAAAATCGGATCCCATGGACAAAATGAAGTGAAATTGAACCCAACTCTCATTTTAAAGAAAACACTGGCTAGCCACGATCTTCGCACCTGCGGTCCAATAGCCGCTACTGCGGTTCTGCACTGGCGGAAATTTTATCATAGGAGCGGTTCAAGCTCAGCCCAATATTTCCCGCATATGCGGCCCGGCAGCGCTTCTGCGCCTCCGCTTCTGCGGCTCTTCGTGCGCAGGTGCGGTCCCTCTTCTGCGGAACTCGACCGCATCTGCGATCCCAGCCTAACCCATCCAGAACCACTTTTGCAACCCTCTTGACCACTTTTGCGGCTACCCAGCTGCGTCCATAACCTCGGAGGTGCGGTTACACCAGATACCAGCTACCTTAGAATTTTCCTTAGTCCAAAAATCGATCCGTTAAGCATCTGAAACTCGTCCAAGGACCCCGGGACCCCAACAAAATATTCCAATAAGTCCTAAAACATCAGGCAAACTTAGTAGAGCCTTTAGGTCACATCAAACAACGCTAAAACCACGAATCACCCTCCAATTCAAACTTAATGAACTTTAGAACTTCAAACTTCTATATTCAATGTCGAATCCTATCATATCACGTCCGATTGATCTCAAATTTTGCACACAAGTCACATTCGACATTACGGACCTACTCCAACTTCTAGAATTGGAATCCGACCCCGATATCAAAAATTCCACTCCCGGTCAAACTTCTCAAAAACCTTCAAATTTCTAACTTTCCCCAAATGACCTCAAAATGACCTACTAACCTCCAAATCCACATCCAGACGCGCTCCCAATACTAGAATCGCCTTGCAGAACTATTCCCAGACTTGAAATCCCAAACGAATATCAATAACATTGAAATGCACATCAACGCAAATTTAAAAAATTCTTCCAAAAATGCCAACTTCCATAATAGGCGCTGAAACGCTCCCGAGTCATCTATGCCCAAGTCCAAAATCATCATACAAACCTGTTGGAACCTTCCAATCCCTATTCTGAGGTCGTTTACTCAAAAATCAAACCTTAGTCAATTCTTCCAACTTAAAGCTTTCGAAATTAGAATTTTCTTCCCAAATTAACTCTGAACATCCCGAAATTCACTTTCGACCATACGTACAAGTCATAATACCTGAAGTGAAGCTGCTCAGGATCTCAAACCGCTAAATGAAGTGCTAGAGCTCAAAACAACTGGTCGGGTCATTACACGACTATTCACATATGTCATAATACATCATATAAAACTATTCAAGACTTCAAATTATTGGAAGGAGCGTAAATGTTCAAAATGACAAGTCCGGTCATTACATGAAGTATTCGAGCAAATTACTAATAAGGTAATCGAGAATAAAACATTCTATATATATATATATATATATATATATATATATATATATATATATATATATATATATATATTGTAATGACTCGGCCGGTCGTTTTGAGTGTATTAGCCCTGATCCCCTATTTACTATTTTCCTCGTATCTATTTCTGATCCCCTATTTACTATTTTTCTCTTATTTGTATCTGTTAGGAAGTCTTGTTTTTTGTTTCGGAGTGATTTGGGATACTTAGTCCCTGAAACAGACACTTAAGAATTATGATTTTGACCGTAGTTGTAATTGTGTGAAGACGACTCCGGAATGGAGTTTTGTCGGTTCCGTTAGCTTCGTTGGGTGATTTTGGACTTAGGAGTGTGTCCGGACTGTTAATTTGAGGCTTGTAGAAAAAGTCCGCATAGTCGAATATTTTAAAAGTTTGATCGGGGAGTAGACTTTTTGATATCTGGGTCGGATTATGATTTGGGAAGTTGGAGTAGGTCTGTAATGCTGAATATGACTTGTGTGCAAAATTTGGGGTCAATCGGACGTGATTTGATAGGTTTTGGTATCGGCTGTAGAAATTGGAAGTTTCAAGTTCATAAGTTTGACTCAGAGGGTGATTCATGTTTTTGATGTTATTTGAGGTGGTTTGAGTATTCGACTAAGTTTTTATAGTGTATTGGGACTTGATGGTATGTTTGGTTGAGGTCCCGGGGGCCTCGGGCGAGTTTCGGGTGGTTAACGGATCATTTTTGGCCTTGGTGAGATAGTTGATATCTATTGCTGCATATTTTCTTGTTTCCTCTTGCGCGTTCGCGAGAGGAGCCTCGCGTTTGCAAATATTGTTTCTGAGTTGCTGAGATTTTCCCCTACGTGTCCGCGAAAGAGAGGACGCGAACATGCAGGTATGGAAAGGTGGTAATCACGAACGCGTGGGTGGCGTCGCGTTCGCGAAGGGGAGTGAGGCAGGTGGGGACCCCCAATATTTTGTTCTACGCATTCGTGAGGTGAGGGACGTGTTCGCGAAGGTCTGAGTTGCAAAGCTTCGCGTTCGCGAAGATTTAAGTTGAGAGGCAGTCTGAGTTGGTCTACGCGATCACGAGAGAACGGTCGCGTTCGCGAAGAAGGAAATCTTGACAGACAATATTAATTTAAAAAATGAGGGTTTGAACCCATTTTGTATATTTTATGCTAGAGAACACGAAATTGGGTGATTATTGAAGGGATTTTTGTGGTGTCGATTAAGGTAAGTGATTCCTACTTGGTTTTGGTTAAAACCCATGATTATATCTTTAATTTTATTATATAATTTGTGATTTGGGGTGAAAAATTGGGGAAGAAGATGAGGTGTTCTTGAGCTAGATTTTGGGGGTTTTGAATGGGATTTTTTTATCGGATTGGAGTAAATTTGGTATGGTTAGACTCTTGAGTGAAAGGTCTTTCGGGTTTTGTGACTTTTGTCGGATTTCGAGACGTAGCCCCGGGTCCAGCTTTTGACCAATTTCGGATTTTGGTTGGTAATTTTGTTTTTTTCTTATGGAATTGGTTCCTTTAGCCTATATTAATTATATCGTAATGTGTGTTGCTAGATTCGGGGCATTTGAAGATTGATTCGAGGCGCAAAGGCATTGCGGAGTAGGATTTTTGTGCGGTTTGAGGTGAGTAATAGTTTTATATATGGTCCTGAGGGTATGAAACCCCGGATTATTGTATTATGTGAGTATTTTGGAGGTGACGCACATGCTAGGTGACCGGCGTGTGGGCGTTCACTGTGGGAATTGGGATCTGGTCCATTCCTTGAAATTGGAAAGTTGAATAAGCTTATTGTTAGCTATGTGCCTTTTGTGTGCTATAGAAAATTGACAGTGAATAATGTTAGAAATCATGCTTAGGCTATGTGTTGGTGCTGTAAAGGCCCCCAACGGGCGTGATACATGTTAAACCTTCCTGCTTATTGTTACATGTACGCAATCATAGTTTACTTATTTATTTCATCTCAGTCTCTATTGTTCATTATTGATGTATCATATCATACTTGACTTGAGATGGTTGTGGATTTGAAAGAGTTGCAACTCTTATGGAGATTAAAAATTGGTGATCAATCAACTCCTTGGTAATTATTCAGTTAAAAAGCCTTACCTGAATTGATTCCATATTATAATTATGCAAACAAAAAGGCTTATTGGGTGGCTTGGTGGTGTGACCATAGAGCATGTCCCAAGAAAAAAAATAGACAAGCAGATGCCCTTGCAAGACGCTCAAGATCTTCGAATTGGATCAGTTTCTCCTCAACAAATAAGTGCGTAAAGGAGTTGTGGATACTGCTATACTAATATCAGACGCTGGATATCTCACTCGCAAACTTGTTGAAGTAGTTCAACACATTGTTGTACGTCGAACGGATTGTGGCACTATTTTACTTTGCACGTTCTGGATAGGCGCGCATCCTCATAGAACGAGGGGTAGAAAAGAGGGATTCCTACCTTCTCCTTCCCGCTGCGCTAAATAACTCTCCTCTTACTACATGACACTTACCTAGCCAATGCTTAGATCCGGCTTTTTCTAATGATAAATAAGTATGGACTCATTCACTCATAGGTTTGGGCTGATTTCATGATTATTGAGAGCCCGAGAGATTGAAGACATTTATGACTAAGTGAGGCCTAGGGAATTATTGTGAGACATTATATTATAGCACGTGAGTTATCCGTGCAGATCCAGATATTATACTATAGCACGTGAGTTATCCGTGCAGCACGTGAGTTGTTCGTGCACATCCAGTTATTGATACTATAGCACGTGAGTTGTCTGTGTGGATTATAGCGCTTAGGTTGTAGGAGCTCCTCTAGAGTCTGCACACACCCAGTGAGCGCAGGTACCTATTGAGTGTGAGTACTGATGGCTGAGCGCCGAATGATTGAGTTGTTGTGACGAGTTGAATGTTTGTTGCCCTGGGAGGCTGTACTTGTTTTCCATTGTTGATGCACTTAGTTGCTATCTGTAATTGTTGTGAAATTTTTGAAATATTCTATATCAGGATTACCTGCACTATAACTGTATAAACTGATTTGACTTGAATTGCCAGATTTAAAAGCATGTCTATTCTCTGCTGGAATTATTGAAACTGAATTGTATTTGTATAGCTAGTTACTACCTTCTCATTTCTTTATTTATTTATGTTACTTGCTAAGATGGTTGTACTCATGCTACACCCTGCACTACATGTGCAGATCCAAGTGTGTTTGACCATGGAGGTCATTGAGTTCGTGCGCGATCGAGTATCGGAGACTACGAGGTAGCTGTCTGCGTCTGCATACCTAGTCATTCCTTCTATGTTTTCTCTCTTTAATGTATTGATACTTAGATATAGGTTGTATGAGACTGGATATCTAGATGCTCATGACTCAGTGACACCCCGATGACGGGCTATTTTCCCGCACTTATGTTTTGGGTTTACCCTATTTTTATGAAAAACTCTGGTTATTTTAAATGTGTTAATTCATTTATGTTAAATGATTAAAGTGTTTTGGAAATGTCGGCTTGCCTAGTATCACATTAGGTGCTATCACGGCGGGTTAGGTTTTGGGTCGTGATAAGTTGGTATCAAAGCCTAGGTTACATAGGTCTCGCGAGTCATGATCAGGGTTAGTAGAGTCTTGCGGATCGGTACGGAGACGTCTGTACTTATCTTTGAGAGGCTACAGAACCATTAGGAAAAAACTTCACATTCTTGAATTCTTGTCGTGCGAATCTGTAAACATCTGTTGTTTCATTCTCTCACAGATGGTGAGGACTCGTTCTGTGGGGTAGGACGGACAACCATCGGTACCACCAGGGCCGCTAGAAGCCGAGGTCGGGTAAAGGCCGTGGTCGGGGCAGGGGTGCAACCCGCACAGCCGCTGGGGCAGTACCTACAAACCCACCAGTTTCCCCAGTTCAGGAGTAGGCTCCAGTTGTGGACGAGCATGTGGGACCACCTCAGGCACCACCTGTGCCCATCGTGATTCTAGGCCTTAAGGAGGCCTTAACTCAGATTCTGACCATGTGTACTAGTCTTGCTCGGGCGGTTTCAATTCCGGCTGCAGCAACCACTTCTTAGGCCAGGGGAGGCACTCACACTCCCACCACTCGCACACCAGAGCAGGTGGTACAGTGATTCCAGACACCGGGGGCACCACCAGCCTAGCCAGTTGCCGCTGCTCAGGATTATGTTGTTCCTTCTATGCCCGAGGATGAGCAACGTAGATTGGATAGGTTTGGGAGGATCCAGCCTCCATCTTTCAGTGGTGTAGAGGGAGAGGTTGCACAGGGTTTCTTGGGAAGGTGTCAGAGGATACTCCGAACTGCAGGTATTCTAGAGACCATTGAGGTCTCGTTCACTACTTTTTAGTTCTCTTGGCTGCCTTCAGTTCGTGGGAGGCATACTAGAGGCGTAGGCCAGTCGGCGCAGCACCCCTAACATGGCAGCAGTTCTCCGTTCTTTTCCTGGAGAAGTTCGTGCCTCAGTCCCACAGGGACAAGCTACACAGGTAGTTCGAGCAGCTTCGTCAGGGTGATATGTCTGTGACGTAGAATGAGAAGTGATTCTCAAAGTTGGCCTGTCATGCTATCTGGTTGGTTCCCATAGATAGGGAGAGGATCAGTAGGTTTAAAGATGGCCTCACTTTTCAGTTGCGATTGCTTATGACCAGAGAGAGAGTGTCTGGTGCTACTTTTGATGAGGTTGTCAACATTGCTTGTCAGATTGACCAATTTCGGATTTTTGCTTGTACTTTCGGATTTTTCTTGTGGAATTGATTCCTTTAGCCTATATTAATTATATCGTACTTCTTGTGGCTAGATTCAAGGCGTTTGAAGATTGATTCGAGGGGCAAAGGCATTGCAGAGTAGAATATTTTCGAGGTTTGAGGTAAGTAACAACTTTAAATCTGGTCCTGAGGGTATGAAACCCCGGATTATTGTATTATGTGAGTATTTTGGAGGTGACGCACATGCTAGGTGACGGGCGTGTGGGCGTTCACTGTGGTAATTGGGACCTGGTCCATTCCGTGAAACTAGAAAGTTGAATAAGCTTGTTGTTAGCCATATGCCCTTTCTGTGCTATAGAAATTTGACCGTGAATCATGTTAGAAATCATGCTTAGGCTATGTGTTGGTGCTGTAAAGACCCCCATCGGTTGTGATACCTGTTGAACCTTCCTGCTTATTGTTACTTGTACTCAGTCACAATTTACTTGTTTATTTTATCTCTGTCTCTATTGTTCATTATTGATGTATCATATCATTGTTGTTTGGGCTAATTTCATGACTATTGAGAGCCCGAGAGACTGGAGATATTTATGACTGAGTGAGGCCGAGGGCCTTATTGTGAGATATTATATTATAGCACGTAAGTTGTACGTGCCGATCAAGATATTATACTATAGCATGTGAGTTGTCCATGCAGCACGTGAGTTATCCGTGCGGATCTAGATATTGTTACTATAGCACGTGAGTTGTCCATGCAGATTATAGCATTTGTGCTGTAGGAGCCCTTCCAGAGTCTGCACACCCCCAGTGAGCGCAGGTACCTAATGAGTGTGAGTATTGAGGGATGAGAGCCAAGTGATTGAGCTGTTGTGACGACTTGAGTGTCTGTTGCACTGGGAGGCTGTACTTGTTTTCCATTGTTGATGCACTTGGCTGTTATCTGGCATTGTTGTGAAATTTTTGAAAGATTCTATATCTGGATTACCTGCACTGTAACTGTATAAACTGATTTTACTTGAACTGTCTGATTTAAAAGCATGCCTATTCTTTGCTGGAATTATTGGAAATGAATTGTATTTGTATAACTCGTTACTACCTTCTTGTCACGCCCCGAACCTAGGAGCGAGACAAGAACCCCGTGCCTCACCTAACCTGGCGTACCAAATTGCGACTAAGGGACTCTGAACACATAATGTCATACTTTGGCCATGGGGCCACCTTGCAAGACAATTTGCGAAGCAAAATATAAAACTGAATGGAAACTAGCACTAACTAAATATCAATATAAAGCTAGGCCGACAAGGCCGTCATAGCTACTACAGCTGACAAACCAACCAATTTATACAAACCCAACATACTGCACTAACCAACAGGATATGCCTACAAGCCTCTACTGATAGATGTACTGTGATCGGAACAGGGCCCCGACCTACCCATAACATATATACAGATATACATAAGATGTACACAAAACTCTAGTCCTAGCAACTCTGAAAGACGTGGAGCTTACCGATCAGGCGGAACTCGGAAAACACCTACTGAGGAGGTCTACCCGTCTGTCTGTCTGAACCTGCACGCATGAAATGCAGCGCCCCCAAAAAAGGGACGTCAGTACGAAATAATGTACCGAGTATGTAAGGCAATAAAATAACTGAAATCTGAAACTGAACTGATAATATGATAACTGAAATTAACTGGGAGTCAAAGATGATCTGGAGATATACTTACCTGCTGATACTGACTCAACTCCTTCAATATAGTAAGTAAAATAATTGTACGGCCTTATAAGGCTCGGTATATATAACTGCTCTGCCATAGTAGGCTCGCTCATAGGCGCTCGGCCATACTAGGCTATGTATCTCGGCCATGCTGGGCTCGCTCATAGGCGCTCGGCCACAGTAGGCTCGGTATATAACTTTCCATCTGATCAGAGGTTGCCCAATAGGGGCCTGCCCATCGATTATAGCTCGATGGTAATGAAAATACTGTAATACTGTATATATAGGCTTGCTGCTCTCTTGACCGGAAGAAGACAATACTAAAATTGAATATAGAGTCTCGATAAGGAATACTATTGTAACTTATGAGACTAGAATAGTGTGAATAAATTCATGAATATGAACTTCTCTTTTTGTCTCATTACTAACACATGTAGCTACGAGATCATGCCAAAATGAAGGAAGGCTTAGCCTTAACATACCTTATCACAATCTTTTCAATCACCAAGTTGAACTCACCTCTTCGCACCTTAATCTACAAGAATGATAATAATACTATCGTTAAGTTACGAAAGGTACAACTATCGCACAACGAACGACAAACCTATTTTGTATTAAAACGGGCAGCATCCCCCCTATAATATGCCCTTCCTCCAACTTCAAGATAACACCAACAATACAAGAACAGAACAATAACAACATATATACATCATTTTCCAGCCCTATATACACCATCAAATACTACAAAACAGCCCAACACACCCCAATCTCTTCGTACACAAAACTGACCACCGTAGTAGTGTCAAACGACCCGAAAATGTTATGACGAACGACCAGCCAACCACCCTACATTTATATGGTGTTTATAAACCCCCTTCCTCCTCCAAAACTCCACAAAATAGTAATAAAACACGCAGCCCAACAGCAACACAAAACAGTCCACAAAACAGTCCGCTACAAGTGAATAACTCGAACTCACGGCTTCCGATCACCATCCCGTGAGTTCTTACAAGTATAGAACGACTTACCATGAATTTACAGAAGAAAAAATGGATGAAAGAGAGCAGTAAACTCACCTTATTTGTTGGATAACTCAGCTCCTATCTTGGTTCTTCAAACTCTAAGTTTTACCTCCAATTGGAACTTGAAAGGGAGAGAAAATCAATTAGGGTTTGTGGGAAATTTTTGGGAGGATTCTTTGCAGAGCTTATGTCTGGTTATTATGCTCTATTTTAAGTCTAATATATGAAGAAAATAGGCCCTTAAAAGGCCTCTTTGGACGACCTGAAATGGCCCATTTTTGGGCTTTCATTTAAGCAAGTAGGTGACACACCTACTTGTCACCTAGCAGCTTGCGCAGTATCATAAAAATGCACATATCTCTCTACTCCGATATCGTATTGACAAATGGTTTAATGCATTGGAAAATAGACTCATAGATCTTTAATTTGATGGGTGGAACACACCATAACTCTAAGTATATTGGGAGAAAATTGCAGTTACATTTGACCCAAAGTTTCAGTAAAACTTATGAATGTAACTTGTGATGACTTTCATCGACTTTTGTTCCACAACTTCGCTTGACTTAAAAACATAACACACAGATGTAATACGACTAATATAAATCATAACATAATCTCTTTATCATGTTAATCACCCTAGTCTCACCCCAAAGGTACATGTTATAACATTCCCAACTTGTCGACTTTCGATGAAACATTGTTTTATTTAATTGCTTTAGCTTCTGGACTGTCCAACCCTCTTTGTACTTGTTGTTCATGATCTTCAATATTTGTAACCTCAGAGGTAACATGATTAACTTACTTTATATACTTTTAAATATTATCTCATTTTTTTGTCCTACATTAGTTTGCTTACGACGCATTTTTACATACGAAAATATAGGGTGTAACATCACTCCCCCTTGGGAACATTCGTCCTCGAATGTTTACTCTTGGAGACTTTGGAAACTTTTTCCAGAGTATCCTTCGTACACTAGGTTAAAACCAACCTGCACGTAGCCAGAAACATACTATGCATGCCACACATGGCCAATCTTTATAAATAGCAGCAATTTGCCTCACCGACCGTAAATCATAAATATTGAAAGTGAAAAATAAAAGCTTACCTGATGACCTGCTAGCCTACATAGAGCTATGTTGTAGCGTCCCATCTCGAACCATATCTTCATTTTGAAATAGGTGGGGGTATTTAGACTTCATTTCTTCCTCCGATTCCCACGTCATCTCTTCTACATTCTTGCTCCTCCATAAAACCTTTACGGAAGCTACCTCCTTATTTCGTAGATTGCGAATTTGTCGGTCTAGGATGGAAACTGGAATTTCCTCGTATGACAAGTCCTCTGTAATCTGTACATCATCCGTGGGCACCACTCGGGTAGGATCGCCAATGCACTTCCGTAGCATAGATACGTGAAAAACCGGATGGACAGACTCCAATTCTGAGGGCAACTCTAATTCATGAGCTAGTTGGCCCACTCTCCGAATGATCCTATAAGGCCCAATATACCGTGGGCTAAGCTTTCCTTTCTTGCCAAACCTCATCACGCCCTTCATAGGTGATACCTTTAAGAATACCCAGTCATTAATCCTGAACTCTAAGTCTCGTCGCCGCACGTCAAAATATGACTTCTGACGACTCTGAGCTGTCAACAGTCGCTCCCGGATAACCTTTACTTTCTCTATGGCCTGCTGAACCAGGTCTGGCCCATGTAACCCAGATTCTCCAACATCAAACCACCCTATAGGAGATCTGCACTTACGCCCATACAAAGCCTCGTACGGAGCCATCTGGATACTGGAGTGGTAACTGTTATTATATGCAAACTCGATAAGAGGTAGATGTTCATCCCAACTTCTTTTAAAATCCAACACACATACTCGTAACATATCCTCGAGCGTCTGAATTGTGCGCTCGGCTTGTCCATCAGTCTGTGGATGAAAAGCTGTGCTGAGATTCACCTGAGTCCCTAGACCTCTCTGAAATGACCTCCAAAAATGTGCTGTAAACTGAGCCCCACGATCAGATATAATAGAAACTGGTACTCCGTGTAGCCGCACTATCTCCTTAATATATAACTTTGCATAATCTTCTGCTGTATATGTAGATCTGACCGGTAGGAAGTGAGCTGATTTCGTGAGCCTATCGACTATCACCCATATGGAATCGAACTTACGATTAGAACGAGGTAAACCCATGATAAAGTCCAAGTTTATCGCCTCCCATTTCCATGTCGGGATCTCTATAGTCTGCATTAGCCCTCCGGGCTTCTGGTGTTCTACCTTCACTTGCTGGCAACTAGTACATTGGGCGACAAACTCAGCAATGTTCTTCTTCATATCATTCCACCAGTACATATCCTTAATGTCATGATACATCTTCGTCGATCCAGGGTGGATGGAATACCATGAATAATGTGCCTCTGACATAATCCTGTCTCGTAGCCCTGCTACATCTGGAACACACAAACGACCCTTGTATCTGAGAACCCCATCTCCCTTGAGCTCTAACAATGGCTTCTTCTGCTGTGGAACTCGCTCTCTCAACTCGACCAACTCTGGGTCCTCGTACTGCCTTTCCTTGACTTCAGCTATGAGGGATGATTTTGCAGTGTTTTGGATTACAACTCCACCGTCCTCAGAATCTACTAACCGAACCCCCAACGAAGCCAATTGATGAATATCTCTAGCTAATTGTCTTTTCTCGGGCTCTACATGTGCTAAGCTACCCATAGATCGGCGACTTAAGGCATCTGCTACAACATTAGCTTTCCCTGGATGGTAGAGAATGTTAACATCGTAATCTTTCAATAACTCAAGCCATCGCCTCTGTTGCAAATTCAACTCTTTCTGCTTGAAAATATATTGTAGGCTTTTATGATCAGTAAATATATCAACATGAACACCATATAAATAATGCCGCCATATCTTAAGTGCATGGACAACCGCAGCTAACTCGAGGTCGTGGGTCGGATAATTCCTCTCGTGCTTCCTCAACTGCCTTGAAGCATATGCAATTACCTTCCCATGTTGCATCAGGACACATCCTAACCCGACACCTGATGCATCACAATACACGGCATAACCCTCTAGACCCTCTGGAAGTGTTAGAACTGGAGTTGAGGTCAACTTGTTCTTAAGCTCTTGGAAACTCCGCTCACAAGCCTCTGTCCATTGAAACTTAGTTTCTTTCTGTGTCAACTTCGTCAATGGTGCCGAAAGGGAAGAAAAACCCTCTACGAACCTCCGATAGTATCCTGCTAAGCCTAGAAAGCTACGAACCTCTGTCGGAGTGGTAGGTCTAGGCCAAGATTTCACGGCCTCAATCTTCTGAGTGTCCACCTTTATCCCTTCATCTGATACAATATGCCCCAAGAATGCTACAGACTTCAACCAGAACTCACATTTAGAAAACTTAGCATACAACTTACGATCACGGAGGGTTTGGAGTACCGCTCGCAGGTGGTCCGCATGCTCATCCTCTGAACGGGAATAAACCAGAATATCATCAATAAATACTATCACGAACAGATCTAAAAATGGCCGGAATAGGCTATTCATCAAGTCCATAAATACAGCGGGTGCATTAGTCAACCCGAAGGACATGACAAGGAACTCGAAGTGGCCATATCGGGTCCTGAAGGCTGTCTTCGGAATATCTTTTCCCGAACTCTGACCTGGTGGTACCCCGACCTCAAATCAATCTTGGAAAAGCATCTAGCTCCCTGCAACTGATCAAACAAGTCATCGATCCTTGGAAGTGGATACTTATTCTTAATAGTTACCTTGTTCAACTGCCTATAATCGATACACATCCTCAGCGAGCCGTCTTTCTTCCGCACAAATAGTACCGGTGCACCCCAAGGTGAGGTACTGGGCCTAATGTAACCTTTCTCCAGCAAATCTTTTAACTGCTCCTTCAACTCCTTCAATTCGGCAGGTGCCATTCTATACGGAGGGACGGATATTGGTTGAGTTCCTGGAAGCAAATCGATGCTAAAATCAATCTCTCGCTCTGGAGGAATACCTGGAAGCTCATCTGGAAACACATCTGCATACTCTTTGACTATGGGAATAGACTGAATTGTAGGTATCTCAGCATCTGCATCTCTAACTCGCACAATATGATAAATGCACCCTTTTGCGATCATTTTCCTCGCCTTCAGATAGGAAATAAACCTACCTCTGGGTGTTGGTGTATTACCTACCCATTCAAGGACTGGCTCACCCGGAAAATGAAATTTGGCTACCTTTGCTCGGCAATCAACTGTGGCATAGCAAGCTGCCAACCAGTCCATGCCCATGATAGCATCAAAGTCCATCATCTCTAGCTCAACTAGGTCAGCTGAGGTCTGACGACTACAAATTGTCACCGTACAACCTCGGTAAACCCGTCTAGCAATAATCGATTCTCCGACCGGTGTAGATACCGCAAAAGGATCACTTAGTATTTCAGGCACTATACCAAACTTCCTCGCGACAAATGGGGTAATATACGATAAAGTAGATCCTGGGTCTATCAAAGCATAAGCATCGTGAGAGCAAATGGTTAATATACCTGTCACAACGTCTGGTGAAGACTCCTGGTCCTGTCGACCCACTAAAGCATAGATACGGTTCTGATTACCACTTGAACTGGAACCTCTACCTCTGCCTCGACCTCTACCAACCGAAGACTGAGACTCACGCCTTGAAGGATGCACGGACATAGACGATCCTGTTGCTGAACTCGCTGGTTGTGCCATTCCCCCAGAATCTCTATTTGGGCAATCTCGCATCATATGCCCCAGACGCCCACATGTATAACAAGCATCAGAACCTGCTCGGCATTGACCCAAGTGTCCTCTACCACAGATGTCACACCGCGGAGGAAATGACCATGTCTGCGCAGAACCTCGTTGTCGCTGCAAACCCGACGCCCGTGAGCTCTCACCTGGTCCTGACTGAGTATAGCAGTCATACCCGTAACCCTGTAACTGAGGTGGCGGAGGCCTAGGTGGCCGTCCGAAGTACTGGGTCCTATAACTACCCTGAGATTGCTCCTGAGACCTGGGAAATCTCATCCTCTTACGTTGCCCTTGCTCAGCCCTCTCTGTACCCTGCTGCCGACGCCTACCCCTTTCTATATTCTGGGCGAATGCCTGAATCCGGGAGATATCCATACTATCCTGCAATGCAGCGGTGGCACATGCCTCGGTTAACTCTGGGGCTAACCCTGCTATAAACCTGTGAATCCTGTCCCGCATAGTAGAAACTATGGATGGTGCATATCTGGCCAATGAGTCAAAACGGAGACTATACTCTCGAACACTCATATTACCCTGCTTGAGGGCTAGAAACTGATCGACTCGAGCCTGTCGGATCTCCCGCGGTAAGTACTGGTCAAGGAAAGCATCTGAAAAATTCTCCCAAATAGCTGGAGGTGTATCACGTCCCCTGGACCTCTCCCATCCCTCATACCAAAGGATGGCTATATCTCGGAGTCGAAAAGCTGCTAGCTCAACTGCCTCTTTCTCCGTGGCATGCATAACACGAAAGATCCTGTGAAGCTGATCTATGAAATCCTGCGGGTCCTCCCTCTGATCTGTCCCCGTGAACTCTGGGGGACTCAAAGCAATAAACTCTCGGACCCTTGAACTCCCAGACCCCTCAGAAGTTCCTGCACTAGCTGATGCCCTAGCATGTTGCTGGGTAGCTACCAACTGTGTCAACAAATGCACCGCACTCCTTAAGTCCTGATCTGATGGAAGTGGAGGGGGAACTGGATGTGCGGTTTCCCTAGGAATCTCCGTAGTTGGTGGAGGAGCCGGTAATGGCTGAGTAGGGGTCTCCCCTTGAGCCTCAGACTGGGCCCCATCTACTGGGGGTACCCTGTTGGTCCCCTCACCTACTACTGTATCTCTCCTCTGGCTAGCCGTAGTCTTCCTAGTCACCGTCATCTGTGCATGCAAACAACAACACATAAGTTTAATTCAAATTTCCTATAACTCAGTTCTATAGCACGATTTAGATTTCAAAGAAGGGTAACTAACTCCTAAATGCCCTGTAGTGCCCTACTTATATAATGTGGTGCACAACACATCTATAAACAAGACTCTACTAGACACAGCTTGTAGACTCTCTAGGATAGAACTGCTCTGATACCAAGTTTGTCACGCCCCGAACCTAGGAGCGAGACAAGAACCCCGTGCCTCACCTAACCTGGCGTACCAAATTGCGACTAAGGGACTCTGAACACATAATGTCATACTTTGGTCATGGGGCCACCTTGCAAGACAATTTGCGAAGCAAAATATAAAACTGAATGGAAACTAGCACTAACTAAATATCAATATAAAGCTAGGCCGACAAGGCCGTCATAGCTACTACAGCTGACAAACCACCAATTTATACAAACCCAACATACTGCACTAACCAACAGGATATGCCTACAAGCCTCTACTGATAGATGTACTGTGATCGGAACAGGGCCCCGACCTACCCATAACATATATACAGATATACATAAGATGTACACAAAACTCTAGTCCTGGCAACTCCGAAAGACGTGGAGCTTACCGATCAGGCGGAACTCGGAAAACACCTACTGAGGAGGTCTACCCGTCTGTCTGTCTGAACCTGCACGCATGAAATGCAGCGCCCCCAAAAAAGGGACGTCAGTACGAAATAATGTACCGAGTATGTAAGGCAATAAAATAACTGAAATGTGAAACTGAACTGATAATATGATAACTGAAATTAACTGGAAGTCAAAGATGATCTGGAGATATACTTACCTGCTGATACTGACTCAACTCCTTCAATATAGTAAGTAAAATAATTGTACGGCCTTATAAGGCTCGGTATATATAACTGCTCTGCCATAGTAGGCTCGCTCATAGGCGCTCGGCCATACTAGGCTATGTATCTCGGCCATGCTGGGCTTGCTCATAGGCGCTCGGCCACAGTAGGCTCGGTATATAACTTTCCATCTGATCAGAGGTTGCCCAATAGGGGCCTGCCCATCGATTATAGCTCGATGGTAATGAAAATACTGTAATACTGTATATATAGGCTTGCTGCTCTCTTGACCGGAAGAAGACAATACTAAAATTGAATATAGAGTCTCGATAAGGAATAATATTGTAACTTATGAGACTAGAATAGTGTGAATAAATTCATGAATATGAACTTCTCTTTTGTCTCATTACTAACACATGTAGCTACGAGATCATGCCAAAATGAAGGAAGGCTTAGCCTTAACATACCTTATCACAATCTTTTCAATCACCAAGTTGAACTCACCTCTTCGCACCTTAATCTACAAGAATGATAATAATACTATCGTTAAGTTACGAAAGGTACAACTATCGCACAACGAACGACAAACCTATTTTGTATTAAAACGGGCAGCATCCCCCCTATAATATGCCCTTCCTCCAACTTCAAGATAACACCAACAATATAAGGACAGAACAATAACAACATATATACATCATTTTCCAGCCCTATATACACCATCAAATACTACAAAACAGCCCAACACACCCCAATCTCTTCGTACACAAAACGACCACCGTAGTAGTGTCAAACGACCCGAAAATGTTATGACGAACGACCAGCCAACCACCCTACATTTATATGGTGTTTATAAACCCCCTTCCTCCTCCAAAACTCCACAAAATAGTAATAAAACACGCAGCCCAACAGCAACACAAAACAGTCCACAAAACAGTCCGCTACAAGTGAATAACTCGAACTCACGGCTTCCGATCACCATCCCGTGAGTTCTTACAAGTATAGAACGACTTACCATGAATTTACAGAAGAAAAAATGGATGAAAGAGAGCAGTAAACTCACCTTATTTGTTGGATAACTCAGCTCCTATCTTGGTTCTTCAAACTCTAAGTTTTACCTCCAATTGGAACTTGAAAGGGAGAGAAAATCAATTAGGGTTTGTGGGAAATTTTTGGGAGGATTCTTTGCAGAGCTTATGTCTGGTTATTATGCTCTATTTTAAGTCTAATATATGAAGAAAATAGGCCCTTAAAAGGCCTCTTTGGACGACCCGAAATGGCCCATTTTTGGGCTTTCATTTAAGCAAGTAGGTGACACACCTACTTGTCACCTAGCAGCTTGCGCAGTATCGCAAAAATGCACATATCTCTCTACTCCGATATCGTATTGACAAATGGTTTAATGAATTGGAAAATAGACTCATAGATCTTTAATTTGATGGGTGAAAACACCATAACTCTAAGTATATTGGGAGAAAATTGCAGTTACATTTGACCCAAAGTTTCAGTAAAACTTATGAATGTAACTTGTGATGACTTTCATCGACTTTTGTTCCACAACTCGCTTGACTTAAAAACATAACACACGGATGTAATACGACTAATATAAATCATAACATAATCTCTTTATCATGTTAATCACCCTAGTCTCACCCCAAAGGTACATGTTATAACATTCCCAACTTGTCGACTTTCGATGAAACATTGTTTTATTTAATTGCTTTAGCTTCTGGACTGTCCAACCCTCTTTGTACTTGTTGTTCATGATCTTCAATATTTGTAACCTCAGAGGTAACATGATTAACTTACTTTATATACTTTTAAATATTATCTCATTTTTTTGTCCTACATTAGTTTGCTTACGACGCATTTTTACATACGAAAGTATAGGGTGTAACACTTCTCAGTTCTTTATTTATTTCTGTTACTTGTTGAGTTGGTTATACTCATGCTACACCATGCACTTCATGTGCAGATCCAGGTGTGTTTTACCATGGAGGTCATTGAGTTCGTGCGCGATCGAGTATCGGAGACTACGAGGTAGCTGTCGGCGTCTGCATACCTTGTCATTCCTTCTATGTTTTCTCTCTTTTCTGTATTGATACTTAGATACAGGTTGTATGAAACTGGATATCTAGATGCTCATGACTCAGTGACACCCCGATGTCGGGCTATTTTTCGGTACTTATGTTTTGGTTTTACCCCATTTTTATGAAAAACTCTGGTTATTTTAAATGTCTTAATTCATTTCTGTTAAATGTTGAAAGTGTTTTGGAAATGTCTGCTTGCCTAGTATCACGATAGGCGCCATCACGACGGGTTAGGTTTTGGGATAGAACTATATATATAAGCTATATTAATACTTAAGTTTTAGCAACAACAACATATGAATATAACATATGTTAATATAGCATTAATATGTATGCATATTTTATATATATATATGACTAGATTCGAGCCGATCAGAGACAAAAAATCGATGAAAAGGCATACTACTTGTAACGACCTGACCGATTGTTTTGAGCTATAGCACGTCGTTCGGTGGTTGGAGTCCATGAGAAGCTTCACTTCATGTATTATGACTTGTTCGTATGGTCGGAATTCAATTTCGGGAAGTTCGGAGTTGGATCGAAAACAAAATTCTCATTTCGAAAGCTTTAAGTTGGAAGAATTGATTAAGATTGGATTTTAGAGTAAAAGGCCTAGGAATCAGGATTTGAAGGTTCCATCAGATTTGTATGATGATTTTGGATTTGGGCGTATGTTCGGATCGTATTTTGGATGCCTCAGGAGCATTTCGGCACCTATTGTGGAGGTTCGCATTTTGGAAAAAAATTCCATAAATTTGGGTTGAAGTGTATTTCAATGTTATCGAGGTCCGTTTGGAATTCCGACTCTGGGAATAGCTCTGTATGGTGATTCCGGTATTGGGAGAGCATCCGGAAGTGGATTTGGAGGTCCGTAGGACATTTTGGAGTCATTTGGCTAAAGCTAGAAATTTGAAGCTCTTTGAGAAGTTTGACCGGAAGTGGACTTTTTTATATCAGGGTTGGAATCTGATTCCGGAAGTTGTAGTAAGTACTTAATGTCATTTATGACTTGTGTGAAAAATTTGAGGTCAATGGGACGTGATTTGATAGGTTTCGGCATCGATTGTAGAAGTTGAAGTTTCAAAGTTCATTAAGTTTGAATTGGGGTGTGATTCATGATTTCAATGTTGTTTGATGTGATTTGAGGTCTCGAGAAAGTTTGTGTTTTTTTATAGGACTGGTTGGTATGATTGGATGGGGCCTCGAGTGTGCTTCGGGGTGGTTTTAGATCATTTCGGGTTGTTTTGGAACTGTTGTTGTTGTTGTCTGGTTTGCTTCTTCACGAACACGAAGGAGGGCTCGCGAACGCAGAGAGATGCGTGATGGACTTACGCGAATGTGAGGGGCCAGTCACGAACGCGTAGAAGGAAATGGAGGAGATGGACCTGAGGTCGTTGGCCTTCACGAACGCGAATGCGAAGGAGCCGGTTAGCTGGCCATCACGAACGCGACGAGGAGGTCGCGAACACGAAGAAGAAATTTTGGGCAGTGGTATTTTTGCCTTCGTGAATACGAGACCTTGGTCGCAAACGCGAAGGATGAGTGACTATGTTGTGCAGAACGTTTTAAGAACGGGGGTTGAGTTCATTTCACCCATTTTCACACGGTTTGGGCAATATTTGGAGCTTTTGAAGAGGGGATTTCATCATCAAGCATGAGGTAAGTGATTTCTACTAGTTGTGAGTTACATACAAGGATTATATACGGATATAGACATGAAAATTTGTAAAAATTTGGGATTTTGAAGAAAAACCTAAAATTTGGTATTTTGGATTTTGACCACAAATTTGGGCATGAAATTTGGAATAAATCATATATTTGAGTTTGTGAGGTTACGGGTAAAGTTTATCATCGAAAAGTTTCGGAATCCGGGCACATGGGCTCGAGGGTGATTTTATCAACTTTTCGAACGAAGTTGAAAATTGTTATAAAATGATTAATTATGAGTTTTAGAGTATACTTTGATTCATTTGCGTCATATTTGACTAGTTTTGGAGCGACGGGCATCAGTTTGAATTTTCGTAGCGGCTTTGGAGCTGGTTATGAAATTTCGGAGCAAGGTAAGTCTCCTTTCTAACCTTGTAAGTTGGAATTAACCCCATAGGTGAACTAAATTATTATGTGATTCTATTTGTGGGGGCAACGTACGCACAAAGGGGTGAGAGTCCGTACGTAGCTATTAACTATGCATATGTTCGGGTAGTTTTAGGCTTACATCATGCCTTGTTGCTATTGTTGTTGAATTTATGTTTATTGCTTGCCTTGAAAGGAAGCGAGATTTAGTTAGCTTATTAAATGTTTCAAAATGAGTTGAAATTGAGGACAAGTTGGGAACTTAAAAGTTTTCATTTGAACTTCGTATATTATGAAAAGAATTGAGGAACACCATAATAACTTAAGAAATTTATGTGTAACCGCGTCGCATGTATGTTTCGCGAGCGGGGTAATTTTCTTAAAGAGCTACAAGCTGAATTTTCCTTATTTTAAAAAGAATCAAGAACGAGATATGATTTTAAATGTTAAATTTATATTTGACCGCGTCGCAAGTATAATCCGCGAGCCGGGAAATTCCTTAAATTTATATTTGACCACATTGCACGTATGATTCGCGAGCGGGGTATTTTCTTCTACTACTCTTATGGGATCGGGTTGTTCACCTCGACATGATTTATGTACCACACTCTCATGGGAGCGGGCCGTTCGCCTCGGCAGGTTAATAGATGCATCTATGGTTCGCGTCGTTCGACCCTCGGTAGTGCATAGTTTACTTTTATGTTGGATCGGGCCATACCCCTCGGCATTTCCTATATGTACATTATCCTCATGGAATCGTGCATAACATTTGGAAAGAAGCCAGTGTATCTGAGGGTGTTTCCCTGATTTGAATTATGACAACCACCTCTTTGATGAGATCCACTACATCTATATATATATATATATGAGATCCACTACATCTATATTTATATGCTCCGGTTATGGAGGGAACTCGCTAGTTGAGAGCTTGAGTAAATTGTAAAGAGGGAAATTGTACCACGTATTTTATACTTGTTTGTTTCATATATTTACTCTGTCTCATATTCATTCACTTCTTTACTGTACCTTATATTATTGATGGCCACAGTAAGTGTCGGAGTCGACCTCTCGTCACTACTTCTTTGAGGTTTGGCGGGACACTTAGTGCGTACGCATTGATTTACGTACTCATACTACACTTGTTGCACGTTTTATGCAGGTACATATATGACTAGTGGCCTTGTGGGCGCAGAGGCGCGGTTATTACAGGGACATAGGTGAGCTGCATCTTATGTACGACCCGCAGCCAGCAGAGTCTCCTTCAGAGTATTGTACTTTCTTTCCTGTACAAATTTGTATTACGGACAGTTATTGTATTTTATTTTAAATTCCTAAAAAATACTCATGCACTTGTGACACCGGGTTCTGGGATGATTATGGGATATTCAGTATTGAAATTGGAAAACATTGTTATTATTCTGTAAATTCATCTTTTACTAGTTAGATTGAAGTAAATTTACGATTTCAAAAATATTAAAATGGGAATTTAATTAACTAATTAGTGTTGGCTTGCCTGATAGTGGTGTCCGACTGCATCACGACCTTTAACAGATTTTGAGTCGTGACACTACTTGACCAATTGAGCGTGGTTTGAGGTAAGTGACTTGTCTAACCTTGTGTAGAGGAAATTTCCATTAGGATCGGTATTGATATGAAAATGTACACGAGGTGACAAGTGTGTACACGGGCTAAATGTGGACGATTATATCTTTAAATTGTGTAGAGCACTGTTGCATATTAATTAAATTATTTTATTTTGTTATATTCATCATCATTCATATATTTTCGTATTTTAAATTTGCCTGACCTGTTCCTGCTAAGTGTTTTACATGTTTAGTTGAAACTCTTTTTCTTTTGTTCTGTGCATTACTTGAATGATGGATTTCTTAAGTCAAATATTATTAAAAATGAAGTATTTTACATTTAAAATTTTAATATTTAGGCAAGGTGTTAAATTTGTGAAATATTATTTTGGTTGAATATTTTGTGAGATTTTCGTACTCGTTGTGATGGTGACGTGAGCTTTTTATTTTAGCATGAGCCGTGTTGATTTATTTTAGCATGAGCCGTGAGCTCTTTATTGTGAAAAAATAGTGTTGTTGATTTATTTTGGAAAGTTGAAATAGTTGGGCACTTGAGGTGCAAATTGTGATATATTTGATATTGATACGCATGTGGTGGTACAATGTCTGGGTGTTGAAATGTATGCGGTGAGATAAGGGTGGCTAAAACGCGGGATGCTATTTGGGGAAAAAACATTCTTTAAAATTTAATGTGAGGGCTCCCGCGGTGATATAAGAAATTGAGATATTGTGAATTTATTTATGATTTGGGACTACGAGGTGGTACCTCGGGAGTGCCCTTGTTGATATTTCTTTATGGCTGCATTGTCTTTGGTTATTTTTGGTGTTTTCCTTAAGGTTGTAAATTTCTGTTTTCTTTCCGCGAGGTGTTAATTGCTGTAAATTTGTAAAGTTGTAAATTTCTGTGTAGTTAAATTGTGACATACTACTTACTTTATTTATCCCCATTGTCATTATTGTTATTATGTTGTTAAACTTTTCTCCCTGTCTTTTATTATTCCAGTAGGGTCTGACCTGACCTCGTTACTACTCTACCCAAGTTAGGCTTCGCACTTACTGGGTACCGCTATGGTGTCCTCATACTACGCTTCTGCACATCTTTTTGTGCAGATCTAGGTACATCTTATCAGACCAGTCATCAGTGAATTAGCCGTACGAGGAGACTTTGAGGTATATCTGCCAGCGTATGTAGACCCCGGAGTCCTATTCTATCCTTTTTATGTTGCTTCCTTATTTTCTTTAGACTCTGATATATAGAGATATTGAGAATAAATCCTTAGAAGCTTGTGACTTATTTCTACCTGGTTTTGGGAGTTGTACTTTTGTGAATTTGCAGATTTATTTATTTCAGATTTCTATTGTTATTTTGCATTGATAGGCTTACCTAGTCTTAGAGACTAGATTCCATCATGACAACGGAGGAAATTTGGGGTTGTGACAAGTTGGTGTCAGAGCCCTAGGTTCATAGGTATTATAAGTCACAAGAAGGTTTAGTAGAGTCTCGAGGATCGGTACCGAGACGTCTGTACTTATCTTCGGGAGGCTATGAAATTATTAGGAAAATATTCACTTCTTTGATTCCTTATCGTGCGCATTTTTTGCCTTGAAAATTTAAAACTATCGTCTTTCTATTCTGTCATAGATGGCAAGGATATGCACAACTGGATCCGATGATCAGGCACCCGCGCCCCTGTTAGAGCCGCAAGAGCCCGGGGTCGGAGTAGAGGTCGAGCTAGAGGCTGAGGAAGACCACGTGGTATAGCCAGAGCACCCGCACGAGCTACTGCAGAGGAACCACCAGTAGCTCTAGTTGGAGAACAGGCACCTAAGACGCATGTTACTACTCCTGCACTTCAGAAGACTCTTGCCTAGATTTTGAGCATGTTTGGCACTCTAGCTCAGGTAGGGTTAATTCCACTTGCTCCTGCCACATCTCAAGCCAGAGGACGATCACAGACTCCAGCCGCCCGTACCCCAGAGCCACGGGACCAGGTTGACCATGCCCCGGTGGTTATACCAGTGCGACGAGTTGTTCCAGTTCAGCCCGAGGTTAGGGCAGCTGTTTCAGAGAGGGAACAACTCAGGCTCGAGAGGTACAAGAAGTACCACCCTCCCACATTTAGCGGTTTAGCTTCAGAGGATGCTCAGGGTTTTCTTGAGGAATGTCATCATATCCTCCGTACTATGGGTATTGTGGATTCCAGTGGGGTTTCTTTCACGGCATTCCAGCTTAGAGGAGCGGACTACTAGTGGTGGCGAGCATACGAGTTGGATAGTCCGGCTGATGCAGTTTCACTTACTTGGATTCAATTTTTAGTTATGTTCTTGAGGGAGTATGTTCATTAGAGTCTTAGAGATGCACGTTGCGCAGAGTTTGAGCAGTTGTGCCAGGGTTCTATGATCGTGTCGGAATATGAGGTCTGATTCAGTGATTTGGCTAGGCATGCACCAGCCTTAGTTGCTACTGTTTGAGAGCGGGTTCGCCGATTTATTGAGGGGCTCCACCCTAGTACCAGATTCAATATGTCTCGAGAATTGGAGATGGACATCACATAGCAACAGGTGGTGTAAATTGCTAGGAGATTGGAGGGTATGCGGACTTGGGAGAGAGAAGAGAGGGAATCTAAGAGGCCCTGAGATTCTGGCACATGTAACAATTCTCGTGCCCCAGCTACAGCCCACCATGGTAGAGGCTATGTGAGTTGTCCTATTCATTCAGTACTTCCAGCTTCCAGCAGTATTCCGGCTACTCCTAGACACCATGTTCCATATTATGAACCGCCAATGTCTACTGTACCTCCTGTACAGGCTGCTTTCAGCGGGCAGTCCAGTCGATCAAGCCCGGTCTTGTCCTAGCAACCACGTCCTCCGAGGGCTTATTTTGAGTGTGGTGACACTCGTCATATCATGAGGGATTGACCCATACTTAGGAGGGGTGCACCTCTATAGATTTTTTAGGACCCACCTATTCCACAAGGCCCTCATGCTTCTCAGGCCATGATTACTGCACCAGTTGCCACCCCACCTGCACAGCCAGCTAGAGGTAGAGGTCGGACATGCAGAGGTCTCCCTAGAGGGGGAGACCATGCCAGATATTATGCCTTTCCTGCTAGGACAGAGGTCGTTGAATCTGATTATGATATCATAGGTATTATTTCGGTCTGTCATAGAGATGCATCAGTCATGTTTAATCCAGGCTCCACTTATTCTTGTATGACATCTTTTTTTGCCCCGTATTTGGGCATATCCCATGATTCTTTCAGTTCTTCTGTTTATGTATCTACACCCATGGGTGAATCTATTATTGTGGACTGCGTGTATCATTCATAATTAATTGTTATCAGTGATTTTGAGACAAGAGCTGATTTATCAATGCTCAGTATGGTGGATTTTGACATTATTTTGGGCCTGGATTGGCTGTCGCCCTATAACGCTATCCTTGATAGTTATGCCAAGACGGTGAAATTGGCTATGCCAGGTCTACCGCGGCTAGAGTAGAGAGGTACCTTGGATCATGTTCCTAGCAGAGTTGCTTCATTTCTTAAAGCTCAATGAATATTTAAGAAGGGGTGTGGTGGATAATTGTCCTGTGTGAGAGATGTTAGTGTTGATACTCCTACCGTGGAGTTAGTTCCTGTAGTAAGGGATTTTTCCCGCGGAACTTCCACGTATGCCACCCGACAGGGATATTGACTTTAGCATTGATCGGTTACCGGGCACTCAGCCCATTTCTATTTTACCATATCGTATGGACCTAGAATAACTGAAATAATTTAAAGAGCAGTAACATGAGTTACTTGAAAAGGGCTTCATTTAGCCAGTGTATCACCTTGGGGTGGACCTATCTTATTTGTGAAGAAGATGGATGGCTCTACGCGGATGTGTATTGATTACTGCCAACTGAACAAGTTTACAGTGAAGAACAAGTATCCATTGCCATGTATTGATGACCTATTTGATCAGCTTCAGGGTGCTAAAGTGTTCTCTAAGATCGACTTGCATTCAGACTATCATCAGTTGAAGATTCAGGAACCAGATATCCTAAAGACTGCTTTTAGGACTTGATATGGTCATTATGAGTTCCTGGTGATGTCTTTTGGGCTGACCAACGCCCTAGCAGCATTTATGCACTTAATAAATAGTGTATTTCAGCCCTATCTTGATTCTTTTGTCATTGTGTTTATTGACGACATTCTAGTGTATTCCCGAAATCGGAAGGATCATGAACAACACTTGAGGACTGTGCTTCAGGCTTTAAGAGAAAAGAAGTTATATGCAACATTTTTGAAGTGTGAATGCTGGCTTGATTCACTGGGATTTTTGGGTCATGTGGTAACGAACAAGGGGATCTAAGTAGATCCGAAGAAAATTGAAGCAGTGCAGAGTTGGCCAGACCGTCATCAGTTACTAAGATCCAGAGTTTTCTTGGCTTAGTGGGGTACTATCGCCGATTTGTAGAGGGTTTCTCTTCTATTGCTACACCTATGACCAAATTGACCCAGAAGGGTGCTCCGTTCAGGTGAACCGAGGAATGTGAGGAGAGCTTTCAAAAGCTCAAGACAGCTTCGACTACAGCCCCAGTACCGGTATTGCCTATAGGTTCAGGGTCTTAAACTATGTATTGTGATGTGTCACACATTGGTCTCGGTGCTATGTTGATGCAAGACGGTAGGGTGATTGCCTATGTGTACAGACAGTTAAAGGTACATGAGAATATGTATCTAGTCCATGACCTTGAGTTATCAGCTATTGTTCATGCCTTGAAGCTTTGGCGGCATTATTTGTACGGTGTCCATTGTGAGGTTTATACCGATCACCGTAGTCTATAACATCTATTTAAATAGAAGGATCTTAATTTACGGCAACGGAGGTGGTTGGATTTGCTTAAGCATTATGATATCACCATTCTCTATCATCCTGAAAAGGCCAATATGGTGGCCGATGCCTTGAGTCATAAGGCGGAGAGTTTGGGTAGCTTAGCATACTTACCAGTAGTAGAAAAGCCTTTAGCCTTAGATGTTTAGGCCTTGGCCAACCAGTTTGTTAGATTGGATATTTTCGAGCCGAGCCGAGTTTTGGCTTGTGTGATTTCTCAGTCTTCTCTGTATGATCGTATCAGGGAGCGTCAGTATGATGGCCCCCATCTGATTAACCTTAAGGACACAATTCAGCACGGTGACGCCAAGGATGTCACTATTGGAGATGACAATGTATTACTGATGCAGGGCAGGCTATGTATGCTTAATGTAGATGGTCTGCGTGAGTTTATTCTCCAGGAGGCTCATAGTTCGTGGTACTCCATTCAACTAGGTGCCGCGAAGATGTATCAGGACTCGAGACAACATTATTGGTGGAGGCGGATGAAGAAAGACATAGTGGAATATGTAGCTCTGTGCCTAAATTGTCAGCGGGTGAAATATGAGCATGAAAGACCGGGTGGATTGCTTCAGAAGTTAGAGATTCCATAGTGGAAATGGGAGCGAATTACTATGGATTTCGTTGTTGGGCTCCCACAGACTCAGAAGAAGTTCGATACAGTTTGGGTGATTGTGGATAGATTGACCAAGTCAACTCATTTCATTCTTGTGGTTACTACTTACTCTTCGGAGCAGCTAGCTCATGTTTACATTCGCGATATTGTTAGGGTTCATGGCGTACCGGTATCTATCATCTCTGACCATGGTATACAGTTTACATCACGGTTCTGGATGGTTGTACAGCGAGAGTTGGGTAATTCTGTGGAGTTAAGTATAGCATTTCACCCTCAAACGGATGGACAGTCCGAGCGCACTATCCAGATACTGGAGGATATGCTTCGTGTGTGAGTGATAGATTTTGGGGGTGCATAGGATCAGTTCTTACCACTTGCGGAGTTTTCTTACAACAATAGTTATCAGTCGAGCATTCAGATCGCTCCGTATGAGGCCTTGTATGGTAGGCGGTGCCGGTCTCCAATAGGTTGGTTTGAACCGGGTGAGGCTAGGCTATTGGGTACAAACTTGGTTCAGGATGCCTTAGAAAAGGTTAAATTGATTCAGGATCGACTTTGTACAGCCCAATCTAGACAAAAACGTTATGCGGATCGGAAGGTTCGTGATGTTGCATTCATGGTTGTTGAGCGGATCTTGCTCTGGGTTTTGCCTATGAAGGGTGTGATGAGGTTCGGGAAGAAGGGCAAGTGGAGCTCTAGGTATATTGGGCCTTTTGAGATTCTTGAGGGAGTTGGAGATGTGGCTTACAGACTTGCACTACCACCTTGACTCTCTGCAGTTCATCCAGTGTTCCATGTTTCCATGCTCCGGAAGTATCATGGCGATCCATCTCATGTGTTAGACTTCAGCTCAGTCCAGTTGTATAAGGATCTATCTTATGTCGAGGAACCAATGGTCATTTTGGACAGACATGTTAGAAAACTAAGATCAAAGAACATAGCTTCAGTGAAGGTGCAGTAGAGAGGCCAGCCAAACGGAGAAGCTACTTGGGTGACTGAGCGAGAGATGCAAAGCAAATATCCACACCTATTTGAGACTCCGGGTATAATTCTAAACCCTTTCGAGGACGTACGTTTGTTTAAGAGGGGGAGAATATAACGACATGTCCGCTTGTTTTGAGTATTACAACCCTATTTCCCCATTTACTGCTCAATTTGTGCTTTACAGTTGTTGTGTGACTTGTGGGGGTAATTGGTTCGGGTCCGGTGACATATTGGAATGAATTGGAACAATTAGTTCCAAGGTTTAAAGCTGAAGTTCAAATAGTGACCGGATGTCGACTTACGTGTAAACGACCCCGGGATGGAGTTTTGATGATTCTATTAGCTCTGTATGGTGATTTTGGACTTAGGAGCATGTCCGTAAAAGTTTTTTTGAAATCCGGAGATAAATTTGGCTTGAAATGGCGAAAGTTAAATTTTTGGAAAGTTTGACCGGGGAGTTGTCTTTTTGATATCGGGGTCCGAATCCAGCTCTAAAAATTTTCATAGATCTGTTATGTCATTTATGACTTGTATGCAAAATTTGAGGTCAATCGAAATTGATTTGATAGGTTTCGGTATCGAATGTAGAAGTTGGAAACTCTTAAGTTCCTTAAGCTTAAATTGGTGTATGATTCGTGGTTTTAGTGTTGTTTTATATGATTTGAGATTTCAACTAAGTTCATATGATGCTTTAGGACTTGTTGGTGTACTTGGTTGAGGTCCTGAGGGCCTCAGGTGAGTTTCGGGTGGTTAACGGATCAACAATTGAAGTTGGGAGACTGCTGAAGTTGAGTTTGTTGGTTTTTTTGGCTGATCTGGTTTTTCCTTCATCTATCAAAAATCGAAGTAAAAAAAACAATTTAGGTCAAAAATCGAGATTAGGAAATCGAGGTCACGAAATCGAGGTCAAAAAATTGAGGTCAGAAAATCGAGGGTAGGAAATCGAGGGCAGGAAATCGAAGTCTGGAAATCGAGGTCAGAAAATCGAGGACAGCGCGTGGACAGAGACTTTAAGTTATAAAATGGGGGCATTGTCCCATTTTCCATTTGGACAAATTAGGGCTTCGGGAGAGGCGTTTTTGAGAGATTTTCAAGGAAAAATATTGGGGGTAAGTGATACCTACTCAGATTTGGTCAATATACACGAATATATCACTGTTTTCATCATTTAATTAGTGTTTTGAGATGGAAATTTGGGGAAATTTTTTAGAAATCTCATAAAACGATTTTTTGAGATTTTGGTATCGATTCGGAGTCGGATTTGAGTAAAACTAATATGGTTGGACTTGTAATTGAATGGATTGTCGGATTTGGTAAGTTTTGTCGGATTCCGAGATGTGGGCCCCACGGGCAATTTTTGGGTTAAATTTCAGATTTTGTTAGAAAATTTGTATTTTCATATAGAATTTATTCCTATAATTTGTATTTATTGAATCGAATTAATTATGACTTGATTCGAGCCGATCGAAGTCGAAAAATTAAGGAAAAAACATACTACTTGACTGATTGAGCGTGGTTTGAGGTAAGTGACTTGTCTAACCTTGTGTGGAGAAAACCTTCCTTAGGATCGGTATTGATATGAAAATGTTAATGTATTGACAGTCATGTACACGAGGTGACGAGTCTGTACACGGGCTAAATGTGGAAGATTATGTCTTTAAATTGTGTAGAGCACTGTTGCAAATTAATTAAATTATTTTATTTTGTTATATTCATCATCATTAATATATTTTCGTATTTTAAATTTTTCTGACCTGTTCCTGCTAACGGTTTTACCTGATTAGTTGAAACTCTGTTTCATTTGTTCTGTGCATTACTTGAATGATGGATTTCTTAACTCAAATATTATTAAAAATAAAGTATTTTACATTTTAAAATTTGATATTTAGACAAGGTATTAAATTTGTGAAATATTATTTTTGCTGAATATTTTGTGAGATTTTTGTAGTCATTGTGATTGAGCCGTGAGCTCTTTACTATGAAAAATATTGTTGTTGATTTATTTTTGCATGAGCCATGAGCTCTTTATTGTGGAAAAATAGTATTGTTGATTTATTTTGGCAAGTTGAAATATTTGGGGACTTGAGGTGCAAATTGTGATATATTGTGATATTGATACGCATGCGGTGGTACAGGGTCTGGGTGTTGAAACGCATGCAGTGAGATAAGGGTGGCTTTATACGCGTGGCTAGTAGAGGAACTACTAGAAGTCATGCAGTGTGATAAGGGTGGCTAAAGCGCGGGATGCTAATTCGGAAAAAATGTTTTCTTTAACATTTAATGCGAAGGCTCCCGCGGTGATATGAGGAATTGAGATACTGTGAAATTATTTATGATTTGGGACTACGAGGCAATACCTAGGGAGTGCCCTTGTTGGTATTTTTTTATGGCTGCATTGTCTTTGGTTATTTTTGGTGTTTTCCTTAAAGTTGTAAATTTCTGTTTTCCTTCCATGAGGTGTTAATTGCCCTTATGTTGTATAGTTAAATTATGACATACTATTACTTGATTTATCCTCATTGTCATTATGGTTATTATATTTTTAAACTTTTCTCCCTCTCTTTTATTATTCCAGTAGGGTCTGACCTGACCTCGTCACTACTCTACCCTGGTTAGGCTTGGCACTTACTGGGTACCATTGTGGTGTACTCATACTATACTTCTGCATATCTTTTTGTGTAGATACAGGTACATCTTATCAGACCAGGTATTAGTGAATTAGTTATACGAGGAGACTTCGAGGTATATCTGTCAGCGTTCACAGACTCTAGAGTCCCCTTCTATCCTTATTATGTTGCTTCCTTATTTTTTTTAGACTCTGATATATAGATATATTGAGAATAAATCCTTAGAAGCATGTGACATGTTTTTACCGAGTTTTGGGAGTTCTACTTATGTGAATTTGCAGATTTATTCATTTCAGATTTTTAGTGTTTTTTCGCAATGATAGGCTTACCTAGTCTTAGAGACTAGGTGCCATCAGGACATCATATGATATATATATATATATATATATATATATATATATATATATATATATATATATATATATATATATATATATATATATATGTCTTATTCTCGATCACCTTATTAGTACTTTGCTCGGATACCTCATGCAACGACCCGACTTGTTGTTTTGAAGATTTACGCTCCTTCCATCTATTTGAAGTCTTGAATAGCTTCATATGATGTATTATGACATGTGTGAATCATCGGTTTTGATTTTCAAGTGTTTCAAGATTAGTTCGGAAGAATAAATTCCATGTTGGAAGCCTTAAGTTGAAAGAGATGACCAAATTTGACATTTTAGTATTCGACCTCGGATTTAAATTTTGATGGTTCCGTTAGGACCGGATGGTGATTTTTGACTTAGGCGAATGCCCGGATTTGCATTTGGATAGGTCTAGAAGGTTTCAGCACTAATTGGTGAAAATTGGAAATATTAAGTGAAAAGGTGTCTTAATTTGCACAACACCTACCTTTGAATGGGTATAACTCTCATAATGTGAAGATATTTTCCATGAATTTTGAACCTAGATTGTATCCCTTTGAGTCTAGTTTCTAACGCATCAAGTCGTTCGTCATTTGGATATTCCTACTAAAAGTTATGATCAAATTACCAATGTTAGATCACCCAGTTATTTTGGCGGACAACGAAATGAGGGTCACTTCACCAGACCGGGCGCAGATCCTGTCTTCTCTTGCATGCGGTAGACAGCGAAGTGAGGGTCACTTCGCCAGACCGGGTGCGGGACACCTCCAGCTCTTCTTAAGCCAATTCGGGGTTCATTTTTTCCCATTTCATTTGGACGAATTTTGGAGCTCTTCTCCAATCTCTCAAGACCACCAACTCCCCTCTTCTTCAAGGTAAGCAATCCCCCTTTTTCTTGGTGTGAAATTCCATCATTTCTACACTAGTCTTGTCGAAATCCACATATAAAATACTTAGATCTTCATGAAATGTTTTCAAGAACTTAAAGGAGGATTTTGCAAGATTTCTTCCAAAAGGTAATCCTACACCCTTAGACTTACATGTATGGATATATTATGGGAAAATGACTATGAATTAAGTATTAGAACTTATGGTATGGTGATTGGAAGCCATATGTTCCCAGTTTAAATACATAACCATTGTAGAGATTGAAAGGTGATTATTTGATGGAATTTTGTTGATTCCCTAGTCGGTCGGTTTCGTCATTAAATTAATATTTTAAAATTTTAAAATTGACATAACGACCGAATTTGGTCGGTATTTGTGAGGTCAAACGGTCAAATATTTTTTTAACATTAACATCCGAAAGCGGTCATATCATGACTAAAAATCCATTAAAGGTCGTGATGGCGCCTAACACCACTGTCAGGCAAGCCAATAGTAAAAGTTTAACTTAATTATTCCTTTTAATATTTTGAAATCAAAAATATTTTTCCTTCAATTAATAATCAGAGATAAAATTTACAAAGTAAATGATAATATTTTCCGAAATTAAATACTGAAAAACTCATAAGTACCCCAAACACTTGGTGTCACAAGTGCATGAGCATCAACTAGGAAGTAAAATAAATACAGTATCTATCCGGAATATAAATTAGACAGGAAAAATATAAATAACCCTAAAGGAGACTCTCTTGGCTGTGGATCGTAACCTGGAATGCAGCTCGCAGCAAGTCCCCGCATCATCCGTGCCTCCGTTCCCAAAGGACCACCGGACATAAAAGTTCCTGCACAAAAATGTGTAGCATGTGTAGTATGAGTACGTATATCCACGTGTACCCAGTAAGCATATAGCCTAACCCCTGGAGGGGTAGTGACGAGGGGTCGACATCGACACTCACTAGTGGTCCAATAATATGAAGTACAATAAGGAGGTGAACAAATATGAGGCAAAGTGAATAAATAAAATAAATAACTGTAAATTTGTGGTACAATTATCCTCCTTACAATAAACCCAAGCTCTTAATTAGCAATTCCTCCTCAACTGGAGCGCGCACACACACACACACACACACACACACAGTGTGTGTGTGTGTAATGGACCTCACCAAATAGGTTGTTATAATTCGAATCAGGGAAAGACTCACAGATACTCTGGCTTCTTGCCAAATATTACACACGATTCCATGAGGATATTTTTATAGAAATGCCGAAGCGTACGACCCGATCCAACATAAATAATAAAATATGCATTGTCGAGTGTGGTACATAAAGCATGCTGAGGCGAACAGACCGATCCCTTTAGAATAAGAAGTACATAATCCTACCGAGGAGAACAGTCCGATCCTATTAGAATAAGGAGCTTTGACGGGTCCTTGACTCTTGTAACGACCCGACTTGTCATTTTTAGAACTAGCGTTCCATTCAATGTCTTAAGACCTCAATCAGCTTTGTATTGTGTATGATGACTTGCGCGCGCGGCCGAGTTTTGTTTTCGTATGATTCGAGATTTAATTGAAAGAACAATATATTATTGTTTTGGAAGCTTAAATGAAAAGAGTTGACCGGAGTTTGACTTTTGTGCAAACGACTCCGGAATAGAACTTTGATGGTTCCAATAGCTTCGTATGGTGATTTCGGACTTAGGTGTATGTCCGGAATTGGAGTTGGAAGTCCGTAGAATAATTCAGCGCATTTTGGCAAAATTAGAAAGTTGATGCTTGCTAATTATATTATTCTGTGTGCAGACGAGGACTATTAATATGATGGATACAATTTGGATATGATAATAAGTGTACGAGGCATATTATAAGTGATGTGGGGTCTAAGGTGAGCCCTAAGTCTAAGTCAAGTTGGAAATTTCATGATAGACTGAAGTTTCAAGCGGGTACGCACAAGACTAAACTTTGAACGAGCATATCTACATACATATAAGGATTTATGGGATGGATAGACTACCAGATTAAAGTTCTTTGAGTTTAGTTTATAATATTTCAGACCGTTCGTCATTTGGACACTCCTACAAGAAGTTATAACTAAATTACTAAAGGCTGGCAGAATGCAATTTTGCGGCCAATTCTGCGGGCCGCAGAAGTGGTTATGCGACCGCAAAATGGTCGCAGACCTATCCTGTGAAGCCCATTTCTGGGCATCAGTTTTTGGTGCATTGTGAGACCCGCATAACAATTGTGCGGTCCATTGTGCGATCGCAGACCTGAGTTCGGAGGGTTAATTTTCCTATTTTCATAACCCGACCCCATTTTGATAAATAGCCTTTGGGGCTTATTTTGGGATATTTTTCTGAGGGTTTTACAGAGAAGTAATAGAATTTTAGAGATAGAAGGAGGGATCCTAACAATCTAATCATCTAATCTTGCACCAATCTTCAAGAATCAAGGAAGCCAATCACAAGATCTTCATCTAAGAGGTAAGATTCAAACCCCTAGTCTTCAATTTCGAGTTTGGGGTAAAAGATGGGTGATTGGGGGTATGATTCTTGGGTGTACGAGTATTATGTATTTATGTTAGTACCAATAAGGTTGTGGGGACCAATAAGGTTGTGGGGAAATTGTTGAGCTCAAATAAGTAAAGATTGGTTTGTGGGATGAAAGAATTCACCATAGAAGAACCTTGAAATCATAATGCACACCTAGTGTTTGATGAAATGCTTAAATGAGGTGAACCCACGAATATCTTCCTAATTATGTTTCACTTTTGTTATGTTTCTAAATAGACTGAAGTTTCTAGGATTTCTGAAACATTGTAGTAATGTAAGGAAAGCTCAAGAAAGATTGGAGCCTTCCGGAGGTCAATTCATGTGAGAATGTTATTTTGGAATATCGGCCTAACTCCGTTAAGATAAGTGTCTTATCTAACTTTGTATGAGGTACACGACCTATATGTGGTATTTGACTGGTTAGGACCATTAGACTCCTTTTATACAATTATTTGTAAATATCGTGTTATGATGATATCTTTTGTTGTTAGAATTTTTGTACGTGCTTTAATTGAAATTGTTAGTACATATTACATCCTTGTTGTCAAGTTCACCCTTATATGCTAATTGTTGATTGTAGTCACTTGTTGAATTACTGCTTGTCTGCTATATGCATTGATTGTGGATGGTTATTACCTTGCTATTTGACTTCGTGAGCTATCGTGTAGCTTTTTCATTAATTGTGACTTCTTTGTGTAGACTCGTTATTCCTTATGATTTTGTGGTACACCGTAGTTGGTTGTAAATTAATTGTTTAATTTGTGCTGCTTGAGGAGCGGGTTGCACTCTGCAACGGATGTGTTAAATGTTTAATTTGAGGAGTGAGTTGCACGCCGTAACAGATTTATTGAATGAATATATTGGAGAATCGGGTTGCACGCCTCAAATGAATTTAAAATGAATATATTGGAGGATCGGGTTGCACGCCGCAATAGAATTTAATATGAATATATTAGAGGATCGAGTTGCACGCCGCAACGGAATTTAAATATGAAATTATTGTGATATTAAGGTTAATTCCGACTGTAATTCTCATAATGCATTCCATGTTGGGACGATTATTGTGGTTTCTTAAATCACTTCATTATATTTTGAACATAATTAATTGACCGTCAATGTATTAAAAATGCAGCAATATGGACTTCTTGTGTGAGTCATGCATCCTATGTGATATGATAAGTTGTTGAAAGTTAGCAAATTTAAATGAAAGAACTTTCAAGAGGTTCTACTTGTCTGTATTTCAAAACTAAAACTCATATTTTATTCGAAGATTTACTAATCTAAATGGTGATTATATTTCTACTCTAACTGGTATCTCAAATTTGATCATTATATTATTGTCATGTAATTTACGTAAAAATTATTATCACGTATTACTTTAATAAATCCCATATTTATCTCGTTAAGATTTGATTGAGTGTCTTATTTGTATAAATATAATATTTTATCGGATATCATATATTTCTAAACTAAGTTTTATTGATATTCTATTTGTACAACCTATCAAATATTTTACCTTATTTAAATCCTAAATTGGATTAATAACTCATTAGACACTTTAGTATGTTCAAATTGGAATTGTATTTAATTATGTTTAAATTATTCATCATTTCATGGTAAGGACGAGAGTAAGAGCACGATGGGTGATGTCGTGCCGTGTTTATATTATAGTTGTACTCTGACTGTGTTGTTGCTTAATTGCTTGATTGCTTGCTCGGTGCCATCCGTGTTATCATTGTTTTCATTGTTGAATTGAATGGGAAATTCTTCTACCATTGGCCTTATATTGATATTCTTTCCTTGTTAGCTTTATGTAACCTATTGTACAGGTTTATATGTCTGATAGGTGTCTTGACCTGGCCTTGTCACTACTCTACTGAGGTTAGGCTTGATACTTACTGGGTACCGTTGTGGTGTACTCATGCTACACTTCTGCATATCTTTTTGTGCAGATCTAGGTACCTTAGTGTTGTTGATAATATTATAATTGATCGGGCATTGTTGTGGAGACTTAAGGTATATTTGTTGTCACGTTCGCAGGCCTTAGAGTCACCTTCGGATATTTTTCTGCACTGTCGATTCTATTCTAGAACAGTTGTATTTAGAGATTTTCTCATAAATTCTGTAGAGCTTGTGACTTGTACTACCGGTTTTGGGAATTGTATTAAATTTCTACTTCATATTTATTCCAGATATTTGGTTGATCTATTATCATTTCAACTGAACGGTTAAAAATGGCTAAGATTTATTCTTATGTTGGCTTGCCTAGCAAGTGAAATGTTAGGCGCCATCACGGCCCTGAAGGTGGAAATTTCGGGTCGTGACAACCCCACTCACAAATAAACATGTGAGTTGTAATTCCTTTAACAAAAATCTTTCAAATAATATATATATCATGGAAACATATCGTAAGAGGAGTAGAATTATTCGGTGACTAATAGCAAGTCTAGTCTCAAGTAGTAATGTAAAACAGAAGAATTTAATAGGCGAGAGACTGCTCAAATTGTACCGCTATAGCATGATGTGAACCTAAGCCTACACGGATAATAACATGAATGTAGTTTACGTATGGTCTCTCGTCACCTCGCGCGTACGTAGCCACCACAACAAGTAGCACACATCAATATACAACATCTAAGTGTAATTTCCCACTTACAGAGATAGACATGAGACTTACCTAGCTTCGAAGTTCCGTAACCGGGTCCAACGCCGCTCTAACACCTCAAACCGGTGCTACAAGTCATAAGCAGGTTTAGTAGAGTCTTGCGGATCAGTATGGAGACATATGTACTTATCTTCAAGAGGCTACGTAAACTATTAAAAAATTTTACTTCCTTCATTCCTTGTCGCGCGGTATTGATTTAGCATGAAACATATATCTCACATTCCTTTGCATCCACTCGTGTATGACATTGCAGACTCTATATCAACTGTGCAATGACGGTATATGATGTCGCGAATTGACTACGAGGGAGCCAGGTATGCCCAACATTATTTCAATGTGTGGTTCTGACCGAAGATGCCAATGTATTGAAAGATCACTCAGTGAATAATGTGGGGGTACAACAGGCCATGGCATCTGGTTGATTTGTACGAGCTGTGAAGGTTAATATGATGGGTCATAGGACATTGTGACCTATGACATCACGCCAAATGGGGGAGTCCACTATCAGTGGACGGATTGCGGAGTCACATGTTATATCAGTTTGGGCCTGAGATGTATATGTATGTGGTAGTGAAAGCTTCCCCAAAATTTGCACATGTTTAAGGCCTGAGATTTTGCATGAGATAATGTTGAGACTTGCAGTATGTCTGCGTCCTTAATAATCCTATACTTCAGAATCAAAGGAGTTAGAGAAACAACTCAAAATTTATAAAAGGTCTATTCAGTGTGGGCGTCTCGGTTGCGGCATCATGGGGTACTTCAGAGGAAGTACAGTGATTGATGAGCTTCTGGACTACATGGTTCATGGCAGGATTTGTCTTTATGGAGCTCTACTTTTGTGATGATTGTGTATTGTCCCGACCCAAAATCCATTAAAGGTCATGATGGCACCGAACCCCGCTATCAGGCAAGCCAAAAAATAATTACTTAATTTGGTTCTCATTTTTAACAATTTTGAAATCATATTTCCTTCAATTAAATAGTAAACGATAGAATTTACAGTGTAAATAATAATATTTTTAATAATTTCAATACATGACAACCCCTAATCACCCCAAAACTCGGTGTCACAAGTGCATGAGCATCAACTAGCAATGTAAAATAAAATACAACATCTCTCCGGAATACAAATTGGACAGGAGAAAAAAATATATTAATACTCTAAAGGAGACTCTGCTGGCTGCGGATCATAGTATAGAGTGCAGCTCACCTAATTCCCCGCTATAACCGTGCCTCTGCACCCACAGGGCCACTAGACATATATGTACCTGCACGAATATGCAGCAAGTGTAGTATGAGAACGTAAATCAACGCGTACCCAGTAAGTATCCCGCCTAACCTCTAAGAAGTAGTGACGAAGGGTCGGCTCCGACACTTTCTATGGGCTAAATCAAATACCAATGATATAATTTAGCATAGATTACATAGAGCGGCTGCAACCTCAATATCATGAAATAAGTAAACAATTCTTTTCTAATAAGAAATTTCCAAATTTATTTTTCATCGTTTATCATTTTGTATCTCAGGCCATTGAAGCAATATCAATTATCATAAATTCCAAAGAAAACAATTCAATCATGCGCAAATCATGCTGAGGTCGTACGACCCGATCCAACATAAATATTTAAACTGTGCACTGTCGAGGGTCGAACGACGCAAGTCATAGATGCATCTATCTACTACTGAGGCGTTCGACCCGCTCCACAAAAGAGAAAACACATTAAACAACCAATTGAAGATTTATTAAGGGGAAAATATTCCAAGAATTTCAAATTCCCATTTAACGGTCAAGTAAATGAAGTTTAACCCTTTTTTTCTTTTACAATTCCTTTATCGAGTTTCTAAATATTTTAAACAATTAATTTAACAAGTAGGGCACAACATCGCAAGTACAAAATGATATGGGTCCTAGACTACCCGGACATAAGCATAATGGTAGCTACGCACGGACTCTCGTCACCTCGTGCGTACGTAGCCCCCACAAATAGTAGCACATAAAGATTTGATTCACCTATGGGGTTAATTGCCTCTTACAAGATTAGAAAGGAGACTTACCTCGCTCCGACGTTTCATAGCCGGCTCCCAAGCCTTTCCAACAACTCAAACTGATGCCCAATGCTCCAAAACTAATCAATAAATGTGCAAACCCAAAAACATATACTCTAATACTCACAATAATTCGATTTAAATAAATTTCCAACTCCGCTCGAAAAGTTGATAAAACCACCCTCGGCCCACATGCCCGAATTTCGAATATTTTCAAAGATAAATTTTACCCATAACTTCACGAACTCAAATATATAATTTACTCTCATTTTAATGCCCAAATTTGTGGTCAAAATCCAAAAATATCAAATTCTAGGTTTTGTACCAAAAATCCCACAAGTTTTACTAATTTTCATGTTTAAATCCTTATACAAACCATGTATTTAACCTATAACAAGTGGAAATCACTTACCTTGTGTTGCTTGATGAAACCCTCCCTTTCAAGCTCTCCAAAATCGCCCCAACCAAGTGAAAAATGGAAGAAAATGGGCCAAGTACCGTCTTTAAAACAATATGCACAGTCGACCTTTCGCATATGCGGTACACCGGCCGCACCTGCGGCTCCGCCCATGCGGAAACTCCATCGCATGTGTGTTCCCTCCAAGCTAGGCGAAATTCGCTTTTGCGGTCCTCCACGCGCTTCTGCGCCTTCGCATATGTGGATTCCCTCTCGCATTCTCGCACCTGTGACACTTTATCGCCCAAACCACACTTGCGTCCATTTCTTCGCCTTAGCGGTCACGCACCTGCTGTCAAACTTGCACAGGTGCGATTACACAAGAACTGGCACACTTCATCCATTCCTTAAGTCCAAAACTTGGTCCGTTAACCATCCGGGACCCACCCGAGGCCTCCGGATCCTTAACCAAATATACGAACATGTCCCAAAACACATTACGAACTTAGTCGAGCCTTCAAATCACATCAAACAACGCTAAAACCATCATGTAGTATTTTCATTAATTGTGACTTCTTTGTGTATACTCGTTATTCCTTATGATTTTGTGGTACACCGTAGTTGGTTGTTTAATTTGTCTTGCATGAGGAGCGGGTTGCACGCCGCAATGGATGTGTTAAATGTTTATTTGAGGAGCGTGTTGCATGCCGCAACAGATTTATTGAATGAATATATTGGAGGATCGGGTTGCACGCCATAACGGAATTTAAAATGAATATATTGGAGGATCGGGTTACACGTTGCAATAGAATTTAAATGAATATATTGGAGGATCGGGTTGCAAACAGCAACGAAATTTAATATGAATATATTGGAGGATCGGGTTGCATGCCGCAATAGAATTTAAATATTAAATTATTGTGATATTAAGTTTAATTCCGATTGTAATTCTCATGATGCATTCCATGTTGGGACGGTTATTGTGATTTCTTAAATCACTTCATTATATTTTGAACATAATTAATTAACCGTCAATGTATTAAAAATGAAACAATATGAACCTTTTGTGTGAGTCATGCATCCTATGTGATATGATAAGTTCTTAAAACTTAGCATATTTAAATGAAAGAATTTTCAAGAGGTTCTACTTGTGTATCTTTCAAAAATAAAACTCATATTTTATTCGGAGATTTACTAATCTAAATGGTGATTATATTTCTACTCTAATTGGTATCTCAAATTTGATCATTAAATTATGGTCATGTAATTTACATAAAAATTATCATCATGTATTACTTTAATAAATCCCATATTTATCTCGTTAAGATTTGATTGAGTGTCTTATTTGTATAAATACAATATTTTATCGTATATCATATATTTCTAAACCAAGTTCAATTGATATTCTATTTGTACAACCTATCCACTATTTTACCTTATTTAAATCTTAAATTGGCTTAATAACTCATTAGACACTTTACTATGTTCAAATTGGAATTGTATTTAATTATGTTTAAATTATTCATCATTTCATGGTAAGGACGAGAGTATATCATGGGTGATGCCATGCCGTGTTTATATTATAGTTGTACTCCGACTGTGTTGTTGCTTAATTGCTTGATTGTTTGCTCGGTGCCATCCGCGTTATCATTGTTTTCATTGTTGAATTGAATGGGAAATTTTTCTATTATAGGCCTTACATAGATATTCTTTCCTTGTTATCTTTATGTAACATATTGTACATGTTTATATGTCTGGTAGGTGTATTGACCTGGCCTTGTCACTACTCTACCGAGGTTAGGCTTGATACTTATTGGGTACCGCTGTGGTGTACTCATGCTACGCTTCTGCACATCTTTTTGTGCAGATCCAGGTACCTCAGTGTTATTGATAATCTTACTAATTGATTTGACATTGTTGTGGATACTTAAGGTATACCTGCTGTCATGTTCGCAGGCCTCAGAGTCACGTTCTGATATTTTCCTGCACTGTTGATTCTATCCTAGAACAGTTGTATTTAGCGATTCTCTAGTAAATTATGTAGAGCTTGTGACTTGTACTATCGGTTTTGGGAATTGTATTAATTTTCTACTTCATATTTATTCCAGATATTTGGTTCATCTATTATCTTTCAACCGAATGGTTAAAAATGGCTACGAGTTATTCTAACGTTGGCTTGCCTAGCTGTTAGGCGCCATCACGGCCCCGAAGGTGGAAAGTTTTGGTCGTGACAACCCCACTCACAAATAAACGTGTGAATTGTAATTCCTTTAACAAAAACCTTTCAAAGAACATATATATCACAGAAACATGTCGTAAGAGGAGTAGAATTATTCGGTGACTAATCATGAACTCATGAAGTCTCTACAACAGCAAGTCTAGTTTCAAGTAGTACTCTAAAACAGAGGAATTTAACAGGCGAGAGACTGCTCAAATTGTACAGCAATAGCATGATGTGACATAAGCCTACCCGGACAATAACATTAATATAGTTTACGTACGGTCTCTCGTCACCTCGCGTGTACGTAGCCACCACAACAAGTAGCACACATCAATATACAACATCTAGGGGTAATTTCCCACTCATAGAGTTAGACATGAGACTTACCTCACTCCGAAGTTCCGTAACCGGCTCCAACGCTGCACTAACACCTCAAACCGATGCCCGTCACTCCAAAACTAGTCAAACAATGTTCAAACCAATAAGAATATTCTCTAATACTCATTACAAATCAATTTAGATAAATTCCCTACTCCGCTCGAAAAGTTGATAAAGAAACCCTTGGGCCTCCAAATCAACATCCAGACGCGCTCCCAATACCAGAATAACCATACGGAGCTATTCCCAGACTCAGAATCCCAAATGGACATCAATAGCATTGAAATGCACTTCAACCCAAATTTATGAAATTCTTCAAAACCCCAACCCTCCACAATAGGCGTCGAAACGCTCGCAGGTCATCCGAAACCCAATCCGGACATACACCCAAGTCCAAAGTAATCATATGAACATGTTCGAACTTTCCAATCCTGATTCTGAGTTCGTTTACTCAAAAATCAAACCTTAGTCAATTCTTCCAACTTAAAGCTTCCAAAATTAGACTTTTCTTCCCAAACTAACTTCGAACTTCCCAAAATTCAATTCCAACCATACGTGCAAGTCAAAATACCTGAAGTGAAACCACTCAAGGCCTCAAACCATCGAACGAAGTGCTAAAGCTCAAAAACGACTGGTCGGATCGTTACAGGTCGGAAATCTGTTAATTAGACCACACCAGACGGGTTTCTTCCCCATATCCATCTTTTCAATCTCTCTTCTATCCCTCATCCATCTCCCTTACCCACCGATTATTTGTCTAATCCAACCCAAAATTAAGTCACCCACCCCCAAACAACGAAGCCACACCTCTTCTCTCTCACGCCTAAGCCCCATGCCGCTGCCACCACTTTTCCGCGCCTCCACTACCACCACTGATGTGCCACCGCTACCACCACTACCATTTTGACTCCTCGGCGGCACCACCACTGCCATTGTTGTTCAAGGTTAGTAATCTACCTTATTAGCTTTTTAATTTTTAATTTTCGGAATATAATTTTATGCAATTTTGTTGGGTTTTAGTCTATTTAGAATTTATGTGACTAAATAGAGTTCTTGAACTACATTAGATTTAGATTTATAATTGAACTACCTAAATTAGAATTTTTTAGGGTTTTTTGTTTGAACTACATTAGATTTAGAATTAAGGTATAAATTATGAACTACTTTTAATTATGAACTTATGGTTCTTAATAGAATTCAAATTAATGCATTTAAATTATGTGATGTATAAATTAATATAAGGTATAAATTATGAACTTAATGTAAAAATAGGGAACTTTGTAGATTCCCAACAATAGAAGAGGTCAAGAATGCAGTAATTTCATTGAGTGGGGATAGTGCAAGTGACCGGTATAAATTATGAACTTAAGGTATAAATAACGAACTACCTTAAATTATGAACTTATGGTTCTTAATAGAATTTAAATTAATGCATTTAAATTATTTAATGTATAAATTAATTTAAGGTATAAATTATGAACTTAAGGTATAAATAACGAACTACCTTAAATTATGAACTTATGGTTCTTAATAGAATTCAAATTAATGCATTTAAATTATTTAATGTATAACCTAATTTAAGGTATAAATTATGGACTTATTATAGAATCATAAGCTAATTGAATTCATAAGCTTATTATAGAATTATAAATTGTAGAACTTATGGTTCTTAATAGAATTCAAATTAATGCATTTAAATTATTTAATGTAGAAATTAATTTAAGATATAAATTATGAACTTATTGAATCATAAGCTTATTATAGAATTATAAATTAATTTAAGGTCTAATTATATGATTAATGATAGAATCATATAATATAATTGAATTCAATTATGGATATATATATATATATAACATGTAATTTATTTGTTCTCTACGTAGATGGAATATCGTAGTTGGATGTATAATAGGAATTATCCTAATCGTCGATTTTTGAGGGAGGAATTTATAGAAATGGTTAATGAATTTATTAGGCATGCAATATCACTTGAACCATTTCAAATCGGTGGGATGATTAGGTGTCCTTGTGTGAAGTGCAACTGTTTGCATTTTTTTGGATCGGAGGATGTTAAGACTCATCTTTGTAAAAAAGGGTTTATGGATAATTATTTTGTATGGACTAGTCATGGAGAGGTTGATGGTACTGATGGTGTATTTCATAACGTAATTGTTGGTGAAAGTAGTAGGTCGGTGAAGAATAGCGTTCAACATCCTAGATACCATGAAATGGTTGCGGATGCTTTTGGGATGCACTTCGATTTTGATAGGTCCTAAAAAGGGGATAGCATACGGCCTTCCAAAGAGATCATTTCGGCGCTACAGGGCTGGATTGCAAGGTATAGGAAATTCCGCCCAAGGCGAGGTAATTGATAGGTCGACTCTCTCGTCTGTGGAGAAGAAGATCGCAAAGATGACAGCAGAGCTTGAAGAGACAAAGGCTAAAGAGCAAAAGAGAGTTGAACAATTTGATACCCTTCAAGTTCAGCTAGAAAAGAGGGGCCAACAATTTAATCTCCTTCAAGGTCAGTTGGCCAATCTTCTTACTAGTGCTGTTTTCCCCATTCCCCGGTTTCGTGAGCCTTCCCCAGAGGCTAATCCTTCTCGTCGTGATCCTTCGAACCATGCCAACGATGAAGCTTCTAATAGTGAAGATGGAGATGATGTCATACAAAACACCCATTAAATGGTGTGTATTACTAAACAAAGTCTTGAACTAGTTAATATTTAGTTAGGAATAGTTTTGAATGATGATTGTATTGTTGATATTATTTTGTTATTGAACATTTGTATAGTTTTTGTTGTTGTTCTAAGCGTTGTGGTTGTGATTGTTATTAGCGCTGTTGTTGGTTAATTGTTGTTGTTGTTGGTTAATTATGGTTGAATGGTAGCAATGTAATGCTGCCATTATAGGATGAATATTGGTTGTAATTGTCAGGTGGTGTAGCTTAAAAGCAGGCATATTCTGTTCGGTTTCACCCAGAAAACCGACCGAAGTCGGTCGGAAATCTCATATTATTTTTGTAGAAATTCAAAATTTTCGACCGAAATTTCAAATGAATTATGCAGAATCTTGACATTTCCAACCTAAGTCGCTCGGAAATATCTTTTTAAATATATTTATTTATTTAGTATACCGACCGATTTTGGTCGGTTTATTATAATTTATAAATAATTATAAAATTATAATAGATTTAAAATTCCAACCGAAGTCGGTTGCTTTTTGAAAATAAATAATTAATACCGACCGATTTTAGTCGGTATATTTATCTTTTTTGTCAGTCAACGCGTTGAAATAACCGACCGCTTTCGACTGGAAAATTTAGACCGATATCGGGTGCAATACCTTAGAGACCATTATTTTTCTGACTAATTAAAAGCGATTGGAAATCGGTCGCTTTTCCTCAAATTCCGACCGAAATCTGTCAGTTTTCTTGGACGTAATTATGCTCTTATTATTTGACAGAATATGTAGATTCATATGAAGAAGGAAACAAAAGAGTATAAGCGCAAATAGAAAATAGGAAGATACGTGACTTAGAAATGTGGCTTACAAACATATAATACATCTCATTACACGTTAGGGCTCATTATGCTTGTAAAATTCTTAACTAATTCAGGCTAAGAACAAAGCTTATAGTGGTAAAGTTGCGTATGGGTGAAATTGTGGGCAAAGGTTTCCCCGATAAAGTAACAAAGAAGAAGCGTAGCTCGAAGTGAGTATAATCAAGGCCCAGAAGGCCCTCGTATCGAAACGCTGCACGAATGAACAATGTATCCGAGATCGAGCATGGTGTAATGGAAGACCCGTGCTAAGTATAGCTTCTGGACCTCGGAGGGACGCGATGAACGGTTTCGCATAATGAGAAGGGGGCTATAATATTCGCCCTCAACCTGATATTACGGCGCGAATCCCATTCAGTATCAACTGTAGATCAACATTTACCTGAAAAAGAAGATTTTGACCTCTTTTAGACTTGTGCTAGAATTGAAATTATCCTACTATATAAAAAGAAAGGTTTTCTTTATTCTGACATATTATGACGCGCAAATCAAAGTAATAAAAGCGTACTTTTGTCTTCTAGCTATTGTTAAAAGCATATTATGACCGAGCTTGTACCGAGGGTCCATTTGAGGACGAATTCCACTATTTAGTCTAAGATCAGGCTTGGTCACTACATTGCGATTGGTTTGATAATTTATTTTTTCTTTAAATCATTTACCTATTGTTCTTAATTAATCGTATTGAATTAAATCACGTATCTTTTAAACCGCTTATAAATTTAATTCTTACTTATTTTAGGGGTAAACAGTTTGGCGCCCACCGTGGGGCTAAGGATAATAGTGGTGATTTGATACGAATATCCATAACACACCCTATTTTACGCTTGTTCTTTGAAATTTTAATTCCAGGTTAGCCTTAGGATGTCAAACTCTCTGTCTGCCCACTTGAATATTGACGTAGAGTTAGGCCATCATGGCAAGAATAATATATGGTGCCTAGTAATGATGTTCCACCTGCCGATACCAAAAGTATCCCAGTTGCCGACCTGGTCGATGCTAACTCGCAGCTGGCCATCAACATCAAATTTCCATCTGACCCCGAAAATAGTTTGAGGGGGACCCTGGCCAGCGACTCGAGAAGCGCCTGAAGGTGAAGGTAATAGGGTAAGCCTACGACTGATTTTCGAAATGTTGCAGGCTCAACAAGCGGAAATAGCATAGATGCAAAACCAAAGCCACGCCCCTCTCATGGTCGAGCCCGAACAGTTTCGAGAAAATACTCGGAGAGATGAGCTAGTTTCCATGGAACCGGGTGAAGTCAGACCCGGAGAAAATTCTAAGGTGATAAAGATACTCGAAGCATTAACAAAATAGGTGGAGTGAGGAGAGAAAAAGATCAAGGCCAATGACCAGATGGTAGAAACATACAACTCTAGGATCGATTAGATCCCGGGAGAACCTCTGATATTGAAGGGGGCGGACTCCAAAAAGTTTATTGAGAAGCCCTTTCCCTCGAGCGCGGCACCGATGCCGATCCCAAAGAGGTTTAGAATGCCTGACATTCACAAGTACAATAGGACCACAGATCCAAATGAGAATGTAACCTCATATGCATGCGCGATCAGAGGAAACGACTTTGAATATGACGAAACCGAGTCGGTGTTGACGAAAACATTTGGGGAAACTTTTTCCAACAGGGCAATAATATGGTATCACAACTTGCATTCTATTGACTAGTTTGCTATGATCGCAGATTCTTTCGTGAAAGCCCATGTCAGAGCCATCAAGGTCGAGACCAGAAAGTCGGATCTTTTCAAGGTCAAACAGAGGGATAATGAGATGCTCAGGGAGTTTGTATCGTGATTCCAGATGGAACGAATGGATCTGCCACTAGTTACGGATGATTGGGACATTCAATCATTCACTCAAGGGCTTAAACCTCAAAATTTCGCAACCTCTCAACAACTAAGACAAAATTTGGTGGAGTACCCAACAGTGACCTGGGCCGACGTCTACAAAAGATACCAATCAAAGATCAGGGTCGAAGACGACCAACTTAGGGTCCGTATGGATTTATTTACCCTATTAGAACCGATGACAAGTCTAAGAGAGCCATTGATCAGGAGCCAAGGCCGGTTCGAGATCGGTATCTGTCATACAAGGCATATCGAATAGGGAACAGATCCGGGCATCACTCGACAAGGAAAGAGAAGAGAAGTGATCGAGGACCGAGCGGCCAAGGCCTAATGAGCAAGAGCGGGTTTGATAGGTCGCTCAGGAGCAGCGAAGTACCATGATTATTGGAGTATAATTTTGTCACAACCCAATTCCATTTTAGTTCGTGATGGTGCCCAACACCATTGCTAGGTAAGCCAACAGTGAACAATCTAGTCATTTTCCCATTTTAATAATTTTTTCCCAAGTAAATAGCTTTTCTTAATTTACTAGGTTTAGTAAGAAACAGATTTAAATTATTAAAATGAAAGCAGCTGAATGTATTTACGGCCATAGGAATAAAACCAAAATCACAAGTCTACTAGTGTGTGCCAAGATCTGGTGTCACAAGTGTGTGGGCTACTAGTGGAATATACAAAAGATCTCTCTCTACTGTTTGAAATAGAATAGATAGAAAATAAATCAAAAGAGAGATTTCGGTTGCTGCGAAACGGCTCGGAAGGGCAGCTCACCGTGTGGTCTCGGACCAGAAGTCAAGCGTGCACGTCGGATTGATAACCAGATGCACCTGCCTTAGATCCTGCACAACAAGTACAGAAGTGTAGCGTGAGTAAATAAACAATATACACCCAGTAAGTATCTACTATAACCTCGAAGAAGTAGTGACGAGGGGTCGACTTCGACACTTACTATGGGCTAAAGATACAAAAGTATGAAGTTCTAATTAAACATGATATATAAACTGATAATAGTACTCAGAGCAGAAAAAATAAGTAAACGATCCTCCCATTTTAAGTAAGAACCAAGTCATTTCTCTCGTCTATTCCTTTCACCTTTCAAGTTCGTGGAACAATATTAAATATAAATGGGTTCCAATATATTTACGTACGAATTATGCCGAGGACGTACGGCCCGATTCAAATATACATATAAATATATTTTGCACTATCGAGGGTAGAACGACCCGAACCATAAATACATCAATTAACCTGCCGAGGCGAACAGCCCACACCCATGAGAGTAGTGAAAATTTACCCCGCTCGCGGAATATACTTGCGAAGTGGTTGAGTATAAATTTTCTCAATTCTTTTCAAAATAAGAAATTCATCTAGGAACCTTTAAAAATGTTGAAATCCTCAACCTCCGCTTTAATCCAAACACTTAGTAAGCATAAACAAGCAACGATATCAACAAAAACCATGGTGTAAGCCTAAATCTACCCGGACATAAATATGAATAGTAGCTACGCACGGACTCTCGTCATTTCGTACGTATGTAGCCCCCGTAAATAGTAGTATATAATTACTAAATTCACCTATGGCATTAATTCCCTCTTACAAGGTAAGAAAAGAGACTTACCCCATTTCAAGGCCTATTTTCCGGTCCAAGAATGTGCTCACTCCCTCAATTTGGTGCCGAATCATCTAAAAACTAATCGAAGAGGATATAAAATAATCAATACATGCTAAAAAGTTCGTATTCTAACTACTAAAGCTATTACCTAACCCCAATTTATGAATTCCCAAAATTCACCTCCCCGGGCCCACGTGCCCGGATTCCGGAAAATTGTTACCCATAACCTCATGAACTCAATATATGATTTTTACTAAATTCCATAACAAATTCTATGGTTAAATCTCATTTTTTGATCAAAAACCAAGGTTTTCACCCAAACCCATATTTTTCACTAATTTACATGTTATAATCTACCCATAAACTATGTATTTAACACACATTATATAGAAATTACTTACCTCAAAGTGCTAGGTGAAATCCCCTCTCTAAGAGCTCTAAATATCGCCTAACAATGGAAATAAATGAGCCAAAAAAACTAAGTCTCGTTTAAAAAGAGACCTCACTGCCTCCAGCGATCTCACATCTACAGTCGTAGGGCCGCACCTACGCTGTCACTTCTGCGGAAGTACCCAGGCAGGCTGGCTCTGCTTCTGCGGATGGGGTTCCGCTTCTACGGAAGTTGGGGCACACCTGCGGATCCTAGGCTGCCCTTCCTTGGCCGCTTCAGCGAGCTCGCACCTGCGCTTGGCCGCTTCAGCGAGCTCGCACCTGCGGCTGGCCAAGCGCAGGTGCGATTATGACAGCAACTTGGAGCTTCGGCTGTTGCTCCCAATTCCCAACTTGGTCCGCGCCTCATCCGATTGGCACTCAGGGCACCCCGAGTCCCCGCCTGAATATACCAACAAGTTTGGAATCATAAAACGGACTCGTTCGAACTCTCGGAAAGCCCGAAACAACAATAAAACTAAGAATCACACCCCAAAACCAATTGAATCAAACTTATGAACTTTAAGTTCTTCAATTTACTCCCACTGCGCTGAAACGTACTTAAACTACTCGGAATGACATCAAATTTTGCGTGCAAGTCTTTAATAACATTCTGAAACTATTCCTAGTATCGGAATTCCATTTGGACATCTATATCACGAAAACCCGCTCCAAACCAAATTTAAAGAACTTCTAAAACCTTCAAAGAACCAACTTTCACTATTAGGCGCCAAGACGCTCCCGAGTCATCCAAACATACGCCCAAGTACGAAATCATCATACGAACCTATTGGAACCGTCAAATCCCATTTCCGAGGTGGTTTACGCGAAATATTGACCGCAGTCAAACTTTGCCTTTTAAGGCCAACTTAAGGAACCAAGTGTTCCGATTTCAACCCGAACCCTTCCAAATCTCAAACTAACCATCCCCGCAAGTCATAAATTAGTAAAAGCATATACGGGGAGTCTTATTTTGGGAAACAGGGTTCTAAGAAGCAAAACGACCATGTTAGATTCTCCACCTCTTAAACGAACGTTCGTCCTCGAACGGGTTTAGAATCGTACCTGGAGTACTGAATAAGTGAGGATATCTACTCCGCATGACCTCCATGGACTCCTATGTCGCCTCCTTGACTGGTTGGCCCCTTCACTGAACCTTTAGCACGAAAATCCTCTTGGATCTCAACTGGCGATCCTGCCTATCAACAATGGCAAATGGCTCCTCTTCATAATCGAGACTCTCATCTAACTGAATCATGCTAAAGTCTAACACATGTGACAAGTCGACATGATACCTCTAGAGCATAGACATGTGGAAGACCGGATTAACTCCCAATATACTGGGAGGTAAAGAAAGCTCATAAGCAACCTCTCCAACTCGTCTCAATACCTCAAATAGGCTTATAAACACTGGGTTCAACTTTCCCTTCTCCCCAAATCTCATGATCCCCTTCATCGGCGAGACTTTCAAGAGAACTTCCTCGCCTACCATAAATGATAAGTTAGCCTCACCAGGCTCAAAGCATCCGATGGGAGAATGACATCGCCGACCATATAGAGCCTCAAATGGGGTCATCTCGATGGTGGAATGATAATTGTTGTTGTAAGAAAACTCAATCTAAGGCAAGAACCGATCCCACTAGCCCCTAAAGTCAATCACACATGCCCTGAGCATGTCCTCCAAGATCTGAACTGTCCACTTTGAATGCCCGTCGGTCTGTGGATGAAATGTTGTGCTAAGCTCTACATGGGTCCCCAACTCACTCTGTACTACTCTCCATAAATGCAAAGTAAACTGAGGACCTCTGTCTGATATGATGGAAACAGGCACACCATGCGGCCGAACTATCTCTGAAGTATACGTAGTCATCACAGGAATGAAATGTGCCGACTTGGTGAATCGGTGTACAATGACCAAAACTACATCAAACTTCAGCAAGGTCTGCAGCAGGTCTACAGCAACCCAACTACGAAATCCATATAATGTGCTCCCACTTCCACTCAGGTATTTTCATCTGCTGGAGTAGGCATCCTGGTCTCTAGTACTCATACTTAACCTGCTGGCAATTTAGGCATCTGGCTACATACTCAACTATGTCTTTATTCATCCACCGCCACCAATAATGCTGCCTCATGCCGCGGTACATCTTCGTAGCACCTGAATGAATGGAATATCGAGAACTGTGCGGCTCCTCTAGAATCCTCTAGCTTAATCCATCAACATTTGGAACACATAGATGACCCTGGAGTCACAGAACACCATCCTCGCCGATAGAATTCTCCTTGGCACTACCCGGCAATACCGTCTCTCTGAGAATCGTCAAGTGCAGATCATCAAACTATCGAGCCTTGATCTACTCCAATAGTGAAGACTGGGCAACGACGCATGCAAGAACTCGGCTGGGCTTTGAAATATCCCACCTCACAAGTCTATTAGCCAAAGACTGTACCAAGGCTAGTTGTCTCTTGTAACGACTTGGCTTGTCATTTTAAGAATCTATGCCCCATTCAGCAACTTAAGATCCTGATAAACTTCGTAATATATATTATGACTTACGTGTGCGGCCGTTTGATTTTCGAAAGATTCAAAATTTAAATTGAAAGAAAAATTCTCATTTTTGAAGCTTAAATGAAAAGAGTTGACCGGAGTTTAACTTTTGAGGAAATGACTCCGGAATAAAATTTTGATAATTCCAATAGCTCTATATGATGATTTTGGACTAGGGCGTATGTTCGGGTCTAGTATCAGGTGGCCCGGGAGTATTTCGGCGCCTATTACTGAAGGTTGACATTTTTAAAGTTTAAGAATTTTCTAAATATGGGTTGAAGTGGATTTTGATGTTATCGATGTCCGTTTGGGATTCTGAGCTTGGGAAGAGCTCCACATGGTGATTCTGGTCTTAGGGGAGCATCCATATGTGGATTTGGAAATCTCTGTTGCATAGGACTGACTTGGGAAGCTTATATCTCCCAATCTATAAGTAAATGGGAGATGAGCAACAAATGAATGTTATAGCCCTTTGTGTCTAGTTTTCAGAAAGGTAAACCATTTGTCGTGTGGAGTTGTGTACAAAAGGTTATGGTAGATACACTATAGGCTATCTGGGAAGAGCTTGGAAATACTGTGTCACAAGGTGACTTTTATTCGAAAGAGATTTATTTGAAAGAATTTTATTTGAAAGAAATTTATTTGAAGGAATTATATTTGAAAGAGATTATTTGAAAGAATTATATTTGAAAGATATTTATTTGAAGGGAGTATATCCGAAATATATTTATTGAAAAGTATTATATTCTGAAGATTATTATTTGAGAAGCATATAGGCGAAATATTTATATTTGAAGGACTTGATTAATTGGGTGTACTTGTATTTATTATTTGTTGAGCAATATTAATGGTGTTCTTGTTGCCCTTCTTTGTATATCACTCATTGATTAGTGTTGCCAATATTGTTATTCGTTTTTCTATTATTTTTGTATACTATATTGCACATGTTATTTGACTAGTGAGTATCTTGACTGTACCTCATCACTACTCTACTGAGGTTAGTCTTGATATTTACTGGGTACCGATTGTGGTGTACTCATACTACACTTCTGCACAATTTTGTGCAGAGCTAGGTGTTGGAGATATCGGACTCGGATAGAGTTAAAGTGTGATCGCAAGGATTCAAGGTAAAGCTGCTTGGTCGTCGCAGTCCCTTGGACTCTTTCCATTTTATTGTACTGTTAATTGTTATTCAAACAATATTGAGTAGTCAATCCTTGAGATCATTCCATGTATTCAATTAGAGTTCATGACTCGGTATTACCAGTCTTGGAAGGTTGTTATATTTGTAATTATTTCCGCTGTTGGTTTATATATATAAAAATAAAATTGGCTTGAATTATAATTATAATCGGCTTACTTAGTCTTAGAGACTATGTGCCATCCCGACGCCTGTGGTGGGATTTTGGGTCGTGACAAGTTGGTATCAGTACATAGACGTTTGTATGGTATGGAGTCTTGCGGATCGGTACAGAGACGTCTGTACGTATCTTCGAGAGGCTACAGAGCTAGTAGAAAATATTTCACTTCTTTCATTACTTATCGTGCGGTATTTATTCAGCTTGAAGCATATATCTTATGTTCTTTTGCATCCACTCATGTATGAAATTTCGAACTCGGTATCAACTATGCGTCAATAGTTCGTGATACTAAAGAGGGGTTATAAGGGAGCCAGAGTATCTCAACCATTCCTACAACGTGTTGTCCCGATCGAGGATGCGAAAGTATTGAGAGATCATTCAGTTGTGCACATGGGGGTGCAGTAGGTTCTGACATCTGGTTGATAAGTATGATCTTAAGAAGGTTTAATTAATTGCCTAATCATCACAATTGTGATAGGGTCACGAGGTGGATGTTGATCTAAAGATAGTTGGTGGTATTAGAGACTATGTAGTTTGTATGGGATTTCCAATTAGTGAAAGGTACATACTAGCAGTCAAAGCACTCGAGGAAACAGTTGTCTGCCACAAGGATGACATGTGCCCAATAAATGGCTTGATGTGTCTTATGACTAGTGACGTACGAGCGATGAAGGTTAGTATTGTACATCATCGGACTGTGTCCAATGGCTTCGCACCAAGTGAGGGGACTCCACTATCAAGGATCAAATTACGGGGTCATGTGTTATATCAGTTTTTTAGATGTATATATGTGTTATTGAAAGGTTCTCCAAAACTTGTATATGATTAAGAGCTGAGATTTGTATGGGATGGTGTTAGGAATTGCAGTATTCCCATGTCCTTAATAATTCTACATTTCAGTATCAGCGGGGTCATGGAAACAATTTCAGAATACTCGGGGTGCTCCAGTAAGTTCTTTTAATGCACCACCGGCACGGGGTTCCTATAATGGTTATTCCAGTTATCTGGCATAGACTCAGTATGACCAGTCGAACCAGCAGAGGGGTTGTTATCAGTGTGGTGATACTAGGCATATCATGATAGATTGTCCCATACTTGGGAGAGGCGAATTTTATCAGAATACTCAGGCTACAGGCTCTATTCCAGTTACTACCACACATGCACAGTCAATTAGGGGTGGAGGACAGGCGGGTAGGGGGCGCCCTATAGGGAGAGGCCCGACCCATTGATATAATTGATATGGTATGGTTGAGGTCGCTACACCAGATTGTGTCGTTACAGGTATAATTTAATTTGTAATAGAGGAGCACTGATTTTATTTGATTCAATTTCAATTATCGGGGGGAGACCTCCTATCATGCTCCATGTATAGTGAGTTAGTGATTTTTTACACCACTCACTTGTTTATCCCTGTTGGGAGATTTGATGATGTTAGCCTGTGTCTATCATTTTTATTTTTGTTCACTATTGAGAGCTATAAGTCCAAAAATGACTTTCTATTAATCACTACAGTGCGTTTTGATGTGATTCAGAATAATTGATTTCAATTTTATGAATTCTATGCGCTATTGGTATGGGGTTTCATTATGTGTTGTGAAAAAAAAATTATTTACGAAATTTATTGAAAAGAAGAAAGAAGGGAAATTGAAAATTTCAGTTGGCACAACGTGTAAAATATTTGTTATTCGGAGTTGCGGACGAGATCCTAGTATTTTTATATGATATGAAAAATTTAAACCGGGCTACAAGCCGCGGCGGAAGTTATATATGGACGAGGTCCTTGTGGTGAAATATTTATGAGTTTAAATTCTCCCTTTGTGAAATTTAATTTGTACTATAGTACTAATAGGGAGTCATGCCTGATAGGCTTATGTGATAATTCTTTTATGTGTTTCTGTGCCATAACTGTGCTGTAATTATTTAGTTTTAGCCCACGAAGTGAGAGCCCAAGTGGCATTAAATGTGACTCGGTAACCCGAGTAAATAGTTATGAGGTCTTCATGCCTCGCGTGTTGCTGTCAGTGTTGTAAAAATTATATATGAGATTTTGGTTAAGATGAGATTAATTGAGGATGTTGAAGTTAATTATAAACAACAATTATGACCAGAGATGTGGTTATGGACATACATATGATGTGTGTTGATGTAAGGAATTTGAAATTGATTGGAGTGTAAGGATTTGGCTTTAAAGCTTATAAGTGTGAATAAAAGAAATAATCTCCACTGAGATGATGTTGTCGGACCCCTGTTAAAATTACGGTGACGTAGAATCACACGTGAGTATGTGTGAAATTATGCACTGAGTAATTTAATGTCATCAGAATAATTCTTGGCATGTTCGAGGACGAACGTATGTTTAAGAGGGGGAGAATGTAACGACCCGACTTGTCATTTTAAGGATATATGCCCCATTCAACTACTTAAGGTCTCGAGCAACTTCATAATACGTATTATGACTTGCATGTGCGGTCGTTTGATTTTTGGAAAATTCAGAATTTAAATTGAAAGAAAAATTCTCATTTTTGAAAATTAAATGAAAAGAGTTGACCAGAGTTTGACTTTTGAGCAAATGACTCTAGAATAGAATTTTGATAATTCGAATAGGCATGTATGATGATTTTAGACTTGGGCGTATGTTCGAGTCGAGTATCAGGTGGCCCGGGAGTATTTCGGCGTCTATTACTGAAGGTTGGCATTTTTAAAGTTTAAGAATATTTTAAGTTTGGGTTGAAGTGGATTTTTATATTATCGATGTCCGTTTGGGATTCCGAGCTTGGGAATAGCTGCGCGTGGTGATTCTGGTCTTAGGGGAGCATCTGGATGTGGATTTGGAAATCTCTGTTGCACACGGCTAACTTTGGAAGCTTATATCTTGCAATATATAAAGAATTGGGAGATAAGCAACAAATAAAAGTTATAGTCCTTTGTGTCTAGTTTTCAGAAAGGTAAACCATTTGTCATTTGGAGTTGTGTACAAAACGTTGTGGTGGATACACTATAGGTTGTTTGGGAACAGTTTGGAAATGCTGTGTCACATGGTGACTTTTATTCGAAAGAGATTTATTTGAAAGATATTTATTTGAAAGAAATTTATTCAAAGGAATTATATTTAAAAGATATTTATTTGAAGGGAGTATATCCGAAATATATTTATTGAAAAGTATTATATCCTAAAGATTATTATTTGAGAAGCATATTGGCGAAAGCTTTATATTTGAAGGACTTGATTAATTGGGTGTACTTGTTTTTATTATTTATTGAGCAATATTAATGGTATTCTTATTGCCCTGCTATGTATATCACCGGTTGATTAGTATTGCCATTATTTTTATTTGTTTTCCTATTATTTTTGTATACTATATTGCACATGATATTAGACTAGTGAGTATCTTGACTGTACCTCGTCACTACTCTACTGAGGTTAGTCTCGATACTTACTGGGAACCGACTGTGGTTTACTCATACTACACTTATGCATATTTTTGTGCAGAGCCAGGTGTTGGAGATATCGGACTCGGACATAGTTAAAGTGTGTTCGCAAGGATTCAAGGTAGAGCTGCTTGGTCGTCGTAGTCCCTTGGAGTCTTTCCATTTTATTGTACTGTTAATTATTATTCAAACATTATTGAGTATTCAATCCTTGAGATCATTCCATGTATTTAGTTAAAGTTCATGACTCAGTATTACCAGTGTTGGCAGGTTGTTATATTTGTAATTATTTACGTTGTTGGTTTATATATAAAAAATAATAATTGGCTTGTATTGTAATTATAATCGGATTACTTAGTCTTAGAGACTAATTGTCATCACGACGCTTGTGGTGGGATTTTTGGTCGTGACATCAATAACGTGTGAAGCGTCGCAATACACATTATACATACCCGAACCAGAAGGTAACATTAGGACTGGTGCTGTAGTCAAAGCTGTCTTGAGCTTCTGGAAGCTCGCCTAACAATCATCGGACCAACGAAACTTAGTACCCTTTTGGGTCAATCTAGTCAAAGGTACTGCAATAGACGAGAAGCCCTCCACGAACTAGAGATAATAACCTGCTAACCCCAAGAAGCTCCTGATCTCGGTCGTCAAAGTAGGGTGAGGCTAACTCTGAACTGCCTCAATATTCTTGGGATCCACCTTAATACCCTCGCCTGATACAACATGCCCCAAGAATGCCACAGAATCTAACCAAAATATCGCACTTGGGGAACATAACATATAGCTTCTATTCCCGCAAGGTCTGAAGCACCACTCTTAAGTGTTGCTCGTGCTCCTCCATGCTACGTGAGTAAATCAAAATGTCATCAATGAATACTATGACATATGAATCAATATAAGGCTTGAACACCCTATTCATTAAGTCCATAAATGCCCGCTGGGCGTTAGTACGGAAAGCAGTCTTCGTAACATCCGAGTCTCGAATCTCCAACTGATGGTACCCCGACCTCAAATCGATCTTAGAGAACACCTTAGCACCCTGAGCTGGTCAAACAAATCATCAATACGCGACATCGGGTACTTGTTCTTGATGGTAACTTTGTTCAACTGGCGGTAATTAATGCACATCTGCATAGTCTCATCTTTCTTCTTCACAAATGGCACTGGGACACCCCAAGGTGATATACTTGGCCTGACGAACCCCTTTTCTAGCAACTCTTCAAGCCGCTCCTTCAACTCTTTCGGAGCCATACGGTACGATGGGATAGATATAGGCTGGGTACCTGGAGACAAGTCAATACAGAAGTCGATATCACGATTTGGTGGCATTCCTGAAATATCAAAAAGAAACATATCGAAGAACTCCCAGACTACTGGTACTGAATCAATCACCGGAGAGTCTGCAGTAGTATCCCGAACATAGGCTAGGTAAGCCAAACAAACCTTCTCGATCAATCGTTGAGCCTTCATAAAAGAGATAACTTGACTAGATGTACTAACAGACGAACCCTTTCACTCCAATCTAGGCAACTTTGGCATCGCTAAGGTAACAGTCTTGGCATTTCAATCAAGGATGGTGAGACATGAGGATAGCCAGTCCATGCCCAGCATAACCTCAAGGTCGGTCATATCAAGCAACAAAAGGTCTGTTCTAGTCTCATATCCACATAATGTGACCACACAAGACTGATAGACCCGATCCACAATAATAGAATCACCCACAGGAGTGGACACATAAATAGGAGCACCCAAGAACTCAAGAGGAATATCCAAAAAGTGAGCAAATAGAGATGACACATACGAATAGGTAGACCTTGGATCAAATAGTACTGAAGCTCCCCTACCGCAGACAGAAATAATACATGTGATCACGGCATCTGAGGCCACTGCATTTGGTCTAGCCAGAAAAGCATAGAATCTGGCTGGAGCGCCACCTGACTGGCCCCCGCCTGCCTGACCTCTACCTCTTGGGCGGCCGAACGGCTGGTGCGGCTACTGGTGCTGAAATCATGGGCTGCTGACTCTGCTGCACCGCCTTGCCCCGTAGTCTGGGGCAATGTCTCTTCATGTGACTAGGATCCCCGCACTCATAACAACCTCTCAGAGTGGTGGACTGTTGCCCTGAAGTCTGACCTTGATGGCCTGAATACCCACTAGGAAAACCTTGAAGAGCGGATGGGTTGTATGAAGTATCTGGCATGGTGCTGAAATAGGAACGAGAAGAACCCTGATGACCAGAGTACCCACTGGAAGAACACTGAATAGCTAGTGGGCGGTAAGAACGCTCCGGCATAGCACTGAAGTAGGGTCACACTGGAACACCCCGAGGCGGTGGTGGTGCTGAATATGGGGGCCTGCTGGGCTCACCCCTCCCAAAATGACCTCTTCCCCCAGCTGGGGCACCTCTGAATTCTTCAAAAAATGGGACCTCTTGTCCCGCTACATCTTCTCTCTACCCCTCTTATGGTAACCCTCAATCCTTCCAGCAATCTCCATTACCAACTGGTAATAAGTCCCCACATCAACTTCCCGAGCCATACTAGCTTGAAGACTAGAGTGCAACCCCGCAAAAAACCTCCGCACTTGCTCTGCCTCAGTAGGAAGTATAATAAGTGCATGGCGAGACAACTCATAGAATCTCGCCTCATAATCGGTCACTGATATCTGGCCCTGCTGGAGCTGTTCAAACTGAAGCCGCAACACTTCCCTCTGAGAGGAGAACCTGCTGGTCTGCCAAGGAGATAAGACTTCCACCACCAACGTGCTCTGCCCTCTAACTAGAAGGTAGTGAAATCCACCCCGTGAGACTCCAATATGCTCATGTTGTACATTCAGTCCCTGCACCTATCAATGAAGTCCTCGGGGGTCCTCATGTTCCTTACCCCCAAATATCGGAGGTTGAAGCCTAGTCCATCTATCCAGTAGCTTCTGCAACTCGCCGGTCGCATCTGGTCTGGACTAAGGTACAACTGTTGTAACTGACTGTGCTCCACCCACGGGTAGTGTGCCCGGGGTCTGATATACTACAGCTACACACCCAGGAGTCTGAGCAGTAGGGGTATGTGCTCCCCCTCCCGCCTGAGATTTGGTTGGATCTACTGGAAATAAACCAGTCTGGGTCATAGAATCCATGAACCGTAACATATGGCCCATGACCCTCCTGAAAGCTCGGTGCTGACAGAGATCGACCGGGGCTGCCTCTGCTGCGGGTACCTCACCCTGTTCCTCATCAATGAGATCCTCCACTAGATCGGCTGGTGGTGCAACTGGGGAAACTCTGAGATGTCCTCGTCCTCTACATCGGGCCGGTGCCCTCCCCCGGCTTCTGCCTCGGCCTCTAGCAATAGGGGTGCAGCTCCTCCCGGGTCCGAAATATCTGTCGTGCACGTTCTCACCATCTGTGAGAGAGTAAGAGAAGAAGCTTAGTACACCATCAACTGCATGATAGGAGATGAATAAAGAGTAGTTTTATAACACCCTATAGCCTCTCAAAGATATGTACGGACGTCTCCACACCGATCCGCAAGACTCTATTAGGCCGTCCCATAACTTGTGAGACCTACATGAACCTAGTGCTATGATATCATGTTGTCACGACCCACTTCCATTTTAGGCCGTGATGGGGCCCAACATCATTGCTAGGCAAGACAACAGTGAACAATCCAATCACTTTCCCATTTTAATAAGATTTTCCCAAGTAAATAACTTTCCTTAATTTACTAGGTTTAGTAAGAAACAGATTTAAATTAATAAAACAAAAGCAACTGAAAATATTTACGGCCATAGGAATAAAACCAAAATCACAAGTCTACTAGTGTGTGCCAAGATCTGGTGTCACAAGTGTGTGGGCTACTAGTGGAATATACAAAAGATCTCTCTCTACTGTCTGAAATAGAATAGGCAGAAAATAAATCAAAAGAGAGACTCTAGTTGCTACTGAATGACTCAGAAGGGCAGCTCACCGTGTGGTCTCGGACCAGAAGTCAAGCGCGTGCGTCGGACTGATAACCAGATACATCTGCCTCAGATCCTTCACAACAAGTGCAAAAGTGTAGCGTGAACATAAATAATATGTACCCAGTAAGTATCTAGTCTAACCTCGAAGAAGTAGTGATGAGGGGTCGACTTCGACACTTACTATGGGCCAAAGATATAAAAGTATGAAGTTCTAATTAAAAATGATATATAAACTGATAATAGTACTCAGAGAAGGAAAAATAAGTAAACTATCCTTCCATTTCAAGTAAGAACCAAGTCATTTCTCTCGTCTATTCCTTTCACCTTTCAAGTTCGTGGAACAATATTAAATATAAATTGGTTCCAATATATTTACGTACGAATTATGCCGAAGACGTATGGCCCAATCCACATATACATATAAATATATTGTGTACTGCCGAGGGTCGAATGGCCTAAAACATAGAAATATCAATTAACCTACCAAGGTGAAAGGCCCGCTCTCATGAGAATAGTGGAAATTTACCCCGCTCACGGAATATACTTGCGAAGCGGTTGAGTATAGATTTTCTCAATTCTTTTCAAAATAAGAAATTCAGCTAGGAACCTTTAAAAATGTTGAAATCCTCAACCTCCGCTTTAATCCAAACACTTAGTAAGCATAAACAAGTAACAATATCAACAAAAAACCTGGTGTAAGCCTAAATTTAATGAGACATAAGCATAAATAGTATCTACGCACGGATTCTCGTTACTTCGTACGTACGTAGCCCTAGCAAATAGTAGTACATAATGACTAAAATTCCCTCTTACAAGGTTAGAAAAGAGACTTACCTCATTTCAAGGCCTACTTCCCGGTCCAAGAATGTGCTCACACCCTCAATTCGGTGCCGAATCAACCCAAACCTAATCGAATAGGATATAAACTAATCAATACATGCTCAAAAATTTGTATTCTAACTATTAAAGCGATTACCCAACCCCAATTGAAGAATTCCCAAAATTCACCCCCGGGCCCACGTGCCCGGATTCTGAAAATTTTCTAAAAATATTATTACCCATAACCTCATGAACTCAAATATATGATTTCTTTTTACTAAATTCCATAACGATTCCGTGGTTAAATCTCATTTTTGTCAAAAACCTAGGTTTTCACCTAAACCCATAATTTTTAATCTACCCATAAACTATGTATTTAACACACATTGAATAGAAATTACTTACCTCAAAGTGCTAGGTGAAATCCCCTGTCTAAGAGCTCCAAAAATCGCCCAACAGTGCTAGGTGAAGTACCCAGGCGGTCTGGCTCCGCTTTTGCAGACGGGGTCCCGCTTCTACGGAAGTTAGGGCACAACTTCGGACACTAGGTTTCCCTTCCCTGGACGCTTCTACGAGCTCCCACCTGTGGCTGGCCAAGCGCAGGTGCGATTATGACAGCAGCTGGGAGCTTCAGCTGTTATTCCCAGTTTCCAACTTGGTCCGAGCCTTGTCCGATTGGCACTCCCCCCCCCCCCCCCAAAAAAAATATACCAAAAAATTTGGAATTAAAACGGACTCGCTCAAACTCTCGGAACGCCCGAAACAACATTAAAATAAGAATAACACCCCAAAACCAATTCAATCAAACTTATGAACTTTAAGTTCATCAATTTACTCCCAATGCACCAAAACATACTTAAACTACTCGGAACGACACCAAATTTTGCGTGCAAGTCTTAAATGACATTACAGAACTATTCCTTGTCTAGGAATTCCATTTGGACCTCGATATCACCAAAACCAACTCTAAACCAAATTTAAAGAACTTCTAAAACATTCAAAGAACCAACTTTCACTATTAGGCACCAAGACGATCCCGGGTCATCCAAAGCCCAATCCGAACATACGCCCAAGTCTGAAATCATCATACGAACCTATTGGAACCGTCAAATCCCGATTCCAAAGACGTTTACTCAAAATGTTGACCGAAGTCAAACTTAGCCTTTTAAGGCCAACTTAAGGAACTAAGTGTTTCGATTTCAACCCGAACCCTTCCAAATCTCAAACTAACCATCCCCGCAAGTCATAAAATAGTAAAATCATATATGGGGAGTCTTATTTAGGGGAACGGGGTTCTAAGAAGAAAAAAGACCGGTCGGGTCGTTACAAATTTTAATGTGGACACTACAAGCATAATGTCCTCCATAGGGCACATTAAAGATACCAAATGGCCCCGACCGTTGCAATCCGACCCTGCCTAGAGAGGTATTAGTATGATGTGTAAGTACCACGGTACTCACATTCATCAGACCAAACACTACCAACAGTTTAGAGAAATAGTTGCTCGATTGTTCAACAATGGGCACCTTTGAGAATTCCTAAGCGAGAGAGCCAAGAACCACTTCAGAAACAGGGATGCCAACAAACAGATCGAACAAGTGGAGTCTCAACATGTAATCAACATGATCGTTGGAGGAGTCGATATCCCCCAAGGGCCGATGATCAAATGCACTAAAGTGTTGATTATGAGGGAAGAATACACCCGGTATTACGTCCCAGAAGGAACTATCTCGTTCAGCGACGAAGACATCGAGGGCATCATACAACCCCACAATGATGCACTGGTAATATCTGTACTTATCAATAAATCTTGGATTAATCATCTATTGATTGATATATAGGTAGCTAGGCCAACATCATGAGATCGAGGGTAGTAGAGCAACTGGGTTACAGGATCAAATCGTAGCGGCAGTCCGGGTATTAAATAGATTCAACATGGCGTGATCTAATGGGACATGAGGTACAATGCTTTGTTCGGAAGGTAGTGGGTCCATAACATGAGGGCGATGCCTTCGACCTTATGACAGGCGCTGAAATTTCCCACACCAGGAGGAGTCAAAACAGTCTACGGAGAACAGCCGGTTGCAAAAGAAATGTTTGTTGTCGATGAAGTGATCCCAGTACCCATGATTTTAAAGGGCACAGAATCGACCAAAATAAAGGTAACTAAATATCAATCAATGACACCAGCCTCAGCCAGTCCAGAAGTACAGAAGGAGCAATGACCGGATGATGAGGGCGATTATAGTGTCCCGAGAGCTTTCATAGCACTCGATGACACTAACGCCACCAAATCAACGATTGAGGAGTTGATACATGTTAAATTGATCGATCACCTACCGGATCGAAAGGTCTACCTAGGCACGGGGTTAACCCCCGAGCTCAGGAAAAAACTTATTGATTTTCTTAAAGTTATTGCACATCATTTTGCCTGGTCCTATCTAAACATGACAGGGATCCTACTGGAGGTAACCACTCATAAGTTGAGTTTGGATCCGATGTTCCATCCGGTTAAGCAGAAGAGAAGTCCACAGTCCGAGATCAAACACGCGTTCATCAAGGACGAGGTATCCAAACTTCTAAAAATAGGTTTCGTCCGGGAAGTTAAATACCCGGATTGGTTAACTAAAGTTATAGTCGTACCTACAAAGGAAATAAACTGCGGATATGTGTATATTATAAGGATCTAAACAAGGCATGTACGAACGATTCTCTCACTTTGCCTAATATCGATAGAATGATCGACGCGATGGCCAGACACGAGATAATTAATTTTCTCGAAGCCTACTCCGGGTACAATTAAGCTCGGTTGGACCTAGACGATCAACACTAAGTATGGTACATACTGCTATAACATAATGTCATTTGGATTAAAAAATGTCGGTGCCACTTACCAATACCTAGTAAACCGGATGTTCGAAGAAAAAATATTAAAATCAATGGAAGTTTATATTGATTATATGTTGATCAAGTCCCTGTAAGTAGAGGACCATTTGAAACATTTGCAGGAAACCATTGATGTATTAAGAAAGTACAACATGAAGCTAACCCAGAGAAGTGTGCATTTGTGGTCGGCTCGGGCCAATGTCTTGGATTCATGGTATCTAATCGAGGGATAGATATCAACATTGAAAAAATAAAGGCCATAGAAGACATTACTGTAGTCGACAATGTAAAGGAAGTTCACAGGATGATCGGGAGCATAGCCACATTGGGCCGGTTCATCTCGAGACCGTAGGATAAGAGTCATCGATTCTTCTCACTTTGAAGAAGAAGAACATTTTTTCTTGGACTCCGGAATGCCAGCAAGCTTTGGAAGAACTCAAGCAATACATATCGAGCCCCCTTTGCTGTACACTCTGAAGGCAGGCGAACAACTGTACCTCTACTTGGCAGTTTTCGAGGTGGCGGTAAGTAGATTCCTAGTACGGGAAGAAGAAGGTACATAATTTTCTATTTATTACATTAGTAGAACTTTAGGCTATGTCGAAACAAGGTATCCACTTCTAGAAAAATTAGCGCTCGCCTTGCTAAGTGCTTCTAGGAAATTAAAACCGTACTTTCAATGCCACCACATATGTGTCGTAACCTCTTACCCGCTGAGGAATGTCATGCATAAGCCCGAGCTCCCGGGTCATTTGGCCAAATAGGCCGTAGAGATTAACTGGTACGATATCGAGCATAGACCTCAGACTGCCATAAAATCTTAAATATTGGCAGACTTTGTTGCCGAATTTATGCTGGCCTTAATACCCAAGGTTGAAAGGGATTTTTCGCTTATATCAGGGGCTAGCTAGGGGATCTGGACCCTATTCATGGATGGTGCCTCCAACACGAAATGGTCCTGGATCGTAATCCTATTAAAACCACATGCGGGTAACATAATTAGATAGTCCATTATAACTATAAATTGACTAACAATGAAGCCGAGTATGAAGCTATGATTGCAAGTCTAGAACTGGCAAAGAGCTTCGGGGACGAAATGATAGAAGCCAAATGTGGCTCTCTCCTCATCGTAAATCAAGTCAGCGGAATGGTCAAAGTAAAAGAGGAATGGATGCGGAGGTACTTGGACAAATTGCAAGTGACCCTACACCAATTCATAAAATGGATTGTGCAACACGCACCTCGGGATCAAAATAGTGAGGCCGATCCACTGGCTAACTTGGGGCCGTCTCTCAACTCCGATGAATTTGAATCGGGGGACAGTGGTACAACTGATGAACTCGGCGTTAAAGGAAGGTCACGCCGAAGTAAACTCGACAAGTTTGACTTGTGATTGGAGAAACAAATACATAGATTACCTAAAGAGAGGAAAAATCGCCATCGGATCCCAAAGAATCTAAAGCACTCTGCACTAAAGCTGCCAGGTTTAGCTTAGTCAAAGGGAAATTATTTAGAAGATCCTTGTTTGGTCCACTGTCTAGGTGCTTAGGTCTGGGAGATACCTAATACTCCATGAGAGTGGTCCACGGGGGCACTTGTGGGAACCACTATGGGGAAGAATCCCTGGTTCGAAAGCTAATCAGAGTCGGTTACTACTAGAATGAAATGGATAAGGATGCGAAAGACTTTGCACGGAAAAGCAATGAGTGTCAAAGATACGTCCTAATGATTCATCAACCAGGAGAGATACTTCACCTGCTCCTATCGCCATGGCCATTTATGAAATGTGGGATGGATATCGTCGGTCCCCTACCATGGGCGCCCGGTAAGGCCCAATATATACTGCTCATTACCAATTTGTTTTCCAAATAAGTTGATCCTCATGCGTTCAACAAGGTCCGGGATAAAGAACTCATCGACGTCATTTGGGATCACATAATATGTCAATTTTGGATATCGTTCAAGATCGTTTGCGACAACAGAAAATAATTTGTCGGCAGTAAGGTAAGTATGTTTTTCGAAGACTACAAAATCAAGAAGATATTATAGATTCCTTACCATCCAAGTGGGAACGGGAAAGCATAATCGATAAACAAAACTATACTCAAAAACGTGAAAAAGAGATTGACCGATTCAAAAGGAAAGTGGAAGGAAATCTTGCCCAAAGTCTGGTGGGCATATCGTAAAACTTCAAAGTCGAGTACCGGGGCGACCCCGTTCTATCTAGTCTATGGAGAAGAATCCTTAATACCCATCGATATAGGGGAACCGAGCCTCATGTTCCAGTATTCTACCGAAATATCAAACGGCGAAGCCATGAATACGAGCCTGGCATTATTGGACGAAAGGCGAGAAGTCATCATGGTCTGATTGGCCACCTAGAAGAAACGAGTAGGGAGGTACTACAACCGAAGAGCGAACCTTTGACATTTTCAAGTCAAAAACTTGGTGTTGATAAAAATAACACTACACACTAGGAACCCAAACGATGGGAAACTAGGCCCGAATTGGGAAGGACCGTATAGAGTTGCCGGAATAACCGGGAAATGATCTTATAAACTTGAGTCGGGAAACGGTGTACAACTACCAAACAACTTGAACGTGGAACACTTAAAGTAGTACTACTGCAAAGGTACGATCTCTATTCCCTTTTTAATTTCGTTATATTACGGACTAACTTATGCAGGTACTCGGCCAAAGGCAAATGTGACTATTAGGTCTGAAAGCACGTGTTGTACTCTTTTTCCCTTGAACAGGTTTTCCTGAAGTAGTTTTTTGGCAAGGTTTCTAACGAGGCAATAGTAAAACGTGCTACACTTAAATTGGAGTTGTTGATCATTTGCACCGAACCAACAGTAGTTGAGACCTCACAAGTTCAGCATCAAATACTGGGGGCCATTATCTCTAGGTTAAGATCTTTATATTAAAAGCCAAGGCTTGGTAAATAGGATCCATTATAAGGGTCAAAATGAACCGTACCCATATAGCCCACTCTAGCCATGGCACAAGGCTTATGCGCCTCTGATTATGTGCTTGTCACGGCCCAAAATCCCACCACAGGCGTCGTGATGGCACTTAGCCTCTAAGATTAGGTAAGCCGATTATAATAACAATTTAAGTAAAAAAAATATTTCAATACAAGATAATCGAAACCAACAGCGAAAATAATTATAACAACCTCCCAAGACTGGTAATACTGAGTCCCGAACTCTAACTGAATACATGGAATTATCTCGAGGGTCGAATATACAATACTGTTCGATTAAGAAATTAACAGTACAATAAAATGGAAGGACTCCAAGGGACTATGACGACCAAGCAGTCCTACCTTAAATCCTTACAATCATACTCTAATCTCTGTACGAATCTGATATCTCCAATACCTGGCTCTGCATAAAATGTGCAGAAGTGTAGTATGAGTACACCACAGTCGGTACCCAGTAAATATCAAGACTAACATCGGTGGAGTAGTGACGAGATACAGTCAAGATACTCACTAGTCTAATAACCTGTGCAATATAGAATACAAAAATAATAGGAAACAAATAGCAGTGATAGCAACCATAATCAACTAGTGATGTAAACAGCAAGGCAACAAGAACACCATAAATATTGCTCAATCGAATAATAAACACATGTACATCCAATTAATCAAATCCTTCAAAGTATACATCTTTTATCTATATGTTTTTCAAATAATAATATTTAGAATGTAATCTGTACAATTAAATGTATCCTGAATATACTTCCTTCAAATAAATACCTTACGGATATAATTCTTTCAAATAAATATCTTCAAATATAATTCTTTCAAGTAAATATCTTTCGAATATAATTCTTTTGAGCAAATAGATTTCGAATATAATTCGTTCAAGTAAAAGTCACCATGTGACACCGCTTTTAACTTTCCTGGTTTTAGAGATATATTCAATATATCATATCAAATGGCACGGTAATACCTTCGTGCACTTGTCTCATTCTTACCTGATGATGTGATATGCCGAATAAATATATATATATATATACAGATATATATATGTAGATCAAATCAATTGGCACGACAACACCCTTCGTGCATTTATCTCTTTCTCACAGAGCATACATATAACAGTACCAACTAGGTAGGAGAATGACAATAACAGTAAAAAAAAAAAATAAAGTGGGAGGCACACAAAAAGCCACAACGACTACATATCACATAGAAAACATAGGTTCACAATAACATCTTAAGATAAATGTAACGACACGTCCGGTCGTTTTGAGTATTACAACCCTATTTCCCAATTTAGTGCTCAATATGTGATTTATAGTTGTTGAGTGACTTGCCGGGGTAATTAGTTCGGGTGTCGACCTATGTGTAAATGACCCCGGAATGGAGCTTTGATGATTCCAATAGCTCTGTATGGTAATTTTGGACTTAGGAGCCCGTCCTGAAATTTTTTTGAAATCCGTAATGAAATTTGGCTTGAAATGGTGAAAGTTGAATTTTTGAGGTCAATCAGAATTGATTTGATAGGTTTCAGTATCGAATGTAGAAGATGGAATTTATTAAGTTCCTTAAGCTTGAATTGGTGTATGTTTAGTGATTTTTGCATTGTTTTATATGATTTGAGATTTCAACTAAGTTCGTATAATATTGTAGAACTTGTTGGTGTATTTGGTTAAGGTCATGAGGGCCTCAGGTGAGTTCCGTATGGTTAACAGATCAAGAATTGAAGTTGGGAGAATACTGAAGTTGAGTTTATTGGTTTTTGGCTGATCTGCTTTTTCCTTCATCTATCAAAAATCGAGATAAAAAAATCGAGGTAAAAAAAAATCGCGGTTAGGAAATCAAGGTCAAAAATCAAAGTCAGGAAATCGAGGGCAGGAAATCAAGGGCAGGAAATCGAGGTTAGAAAATCGAGGGTAGGAAATTGAGGGTAGGAAATCGAGGGCAGGAAATCGAGGGCAGCGCCTGGACAGAGACTTTAAGTTATAAAACGGGGGCTTCGTCCCATTTTTCATTTTTGACAAATTGGAGCTTTGGGAGAAGCGATTTTTGAGAGATTTTCAAGGGAAAATATTGGGATAAGTGATTCTAACTCAGATTTGGTCAATATACACGAAAATATCATTGTTTTCATCATTTAATTAGTGTTTTGAGATGGAAATTTTGGAAAACTTTTAGCAATCTCATAAAATGAATTTTTGCGATTTCGGTGTCGATTCGGAGTTGGATTTGAGTGAAACTAGTATGGTTGGACTCATAATTGAATGGGTTATCGGATTTAGTAAGTTTTGTCGGATTCCGAGATATGGGCCCCACAAGCGATTTTTGGGTTATATTTCGGATTTTGTTAGAAAATTTGTATTTTCATATGGAATTCATTCCTATAATTTGTATTGATTGAATAGAATTAACTATGTCTAGATTCGAGCTGATCGGAGTTGAAAAATCGAGGAAAAGGCATACCACTTGACTGATTGAGCATGGTTTGAGGTAAGTGACTTGCCTAACCTTGTGTGGGAGAAATTCCCCTTAGGATTGGTATTGATATGAAAATGTTGATGTCAAAAATCATAGTCTGGAAATCGAGGTCATGAAATCGAGGTCAGGAATTGAGGGTAGGAAATCGAGGTTAAGAAAGCGAGGGCAGGAAATCGAGATCAGGAAATCGAGGTCAGAAAATCGAGATCGGGAAATCGAGGGTGGGAAATCGAGGGCAGCGCCTGGACAGAGACTTTAAGTTATAAAATGGGGGCTTCGTCCCATTTTTTATATTTGACAAAATGGAGCTTTGGGAGAAGCGATTTTTGAGAGATTTCAAGGAAAAACATTGGGGTAAGTGATTCTAACTCGTATTTGGTCAATATACACGAAAATATCATTATTTTCATCATTTAATTAGTGTTTTGAGATGAAAATTTGGGGAAACTTTTAGCAATCTCATAAAACGAATTTTTGAGATTTTGGTGTCGATTTAGAGTCGGATTTGAGTGAAACTAGTATGGTTGGACTCGTAATTGAATGGGTTCTCAGACTTTGTATGTTTTACTGGATTCCGAGATGTGGGCCCCACATGCGATTTTTGGGTTATATTTCGGATTTTGTTAGAAAATTTGTACTTTTATAGGAAATTCATTCCTATAATTTGTATTGATTAAATTAAATTAATTATGACTAGATTCGAGCCGATCGGAGTCGAAAAATCGAGGAAAAGGCATACTACTTGACTGATTGAGCGTGGTTTGAGGTAAGTGACTTGCCTAACCTTGTGTGGGAGAAATTTTCCTTAGGATTGGTATTGATATGAAAATGTTGATGTGTTGAAAGTCGTATACACAAAGTGACGAGTGTGTACACGAGCTAAATGTGGAAGATTATGTCTTTAAATTTTGTAGAGCACTGCTGCATATTAATTACATTATTTTATTCTGTTATATTCATCATCATTAATATATTTTCGTATTTTAAATTTGTCGAACATGTTCCTGCTAAGTGTTTTATCTGTTTAATTGAAACTCTGTTTCTTTTGTTTTGTGCATTACTTGAAGAATGGATTTCTTAATTTAAATATTATAATAAAAATGGAAGTATTTTACATTTACAAATTTGATATTTAGACAAGGTGTTAAATTTGTGAAATATTATTTTGATGAATATTTTGTGAGATTTTCGTACTCATTGTGATGGAGTCGTGAGCTCTTTATTATGGAAAATATTGTTGTTGATTTATTTTGGCAAGTCGAAATATTTGGGCACTTGAGGTGGAAATTGTGATATATTGTGATATTGATACGCATGCGGTGGTATAAGGTCTGGGTGTTGAAACGCATGTGGTGAGATAAGGGTGACTTGATACGCGTGGCTAGTAGGGGAACTACTAGAAGTCATGCGGTGTGATAAGGATGGCTAAAATGCGGGATGCTATTTCGGGGAAAATATTTTCTTTAAAATTAAATGTGAAGGCTCCCGCGGTGATATAAGAAAATGAGATATTGTGAATTTATTTATGATTTGGGATTACGAGGTGGTACCTCGGGAGTGCCCTTGTTGATATTTTCTTTATGGCTGCATTGTCTTTGGTTATTTTTGGTGTTTTCCTTAAAGTTGTAAATTTCTGTTTTCCTTCCGCGAGGTGTTAATTGCCCTTATTTTATGTAGTTAAATTATGACATACTACTTACTTGATTTATCCCCATTGTCATTATTGTTATTATATTTTTAAACTTTTCTCCTTGTCTTGTATTATTTCAGTAGGACCTGACCTTACCTCGTCACTACTCTACCGAGGTTAGGCTTTGCACTTACTGGGTACTGTTGTGGTGTACTCATAATACACTTCTGCACATCGTTTTGTGCAGATCCATGTACATCTTATCAGACCAGGCATTTGTGAATTAGTCGTACGAGGAGACTTCGAGGTATATCTGCCAGCGTCCGCAGACTCCGGAGTCCCCTTCTATCCTTATTATGTTTCTTCCTTATTTTCTTTAGACTCTGATATATAGAGATATTAAGGATAGATCCTTAGAAGCTTGTGACTTATTTCTACCGTGTTTTGTGAGTTGTAATTATGTAAATTTGTAGATTTATTTATTTCATATTTCTATTGTTATTCTGCACTGATAGGCTTACCTTGTCTTAGAGACTAGGTACCATCACGACATCCTACGGAGAGAATTTAGGGTCGTGACAAGTTGGTATCAGAGCCATAGGTTCATTGGTGTTATGAGTCACAAGTAGGTTTAGTAGAGTCTCGCGGATCAGTACGGAGACGTCTGTACTTATATTTGGGAGGCTGTGAAACTGTTAGGAAAATATTCACTTCTTTGATTCCTTATTGTGCGCATTTGTTGACTTCAAAATTTTAAACCATTGTCTTTCTAGTTTCTCACAGATGGTGAGGACACGTATAACTAGATCCGATGATCAGGCACCCGCGCCCCCTTGTTGGAACCACAAGAGGCCGGGGTCGTGATCGTGCAACCAGGGCACCTGTACAAGCTGCTGCACTTAGGAGCATGTCCGAAAATCTTTTTGAAATCCGTAGTAAAATTTGGCTTGAAATGGCGAAAGTTAAATTTTTGGAAAGTGTGACCGGGGAGTTGAATTTTTGATATCGGGGTCGGAATCCAGTTCTGAAAATCTTCATAGATTTGTTATGTCATTTATGACTTGTGTGCAAAATTTGAGGTAAATCAGAATTGATTTGATAGGTTTCGGTATCGAATGTAGAAGTTGGAAATTATTAAGTTCCTTAAGCTTGAATTGGGGTATGATTCGTGGTTTTAGCGTTGTTTTATGTGATTTGAGGTTTCAACTAAGTTTGTATTATGTTTTAAGACTTGTTGGTGTATTTGGTTGAGGTCCTGAGGGCCTCGTGTAAGTTTCGGATGTTTAACGGGTCAAGAATTGAAGTTGGGAGACTACTGAAGTTGAGTTTGCTGGTTTTTGGCTGATTTGGTTTTTCCCTCATATGTCAAAAATCGAGGTAGAACAAATCGAGGTCAAAAAAAATTGAGGTCAAAATCGAGGTTAAAATCGATCAAAATCGAGGTTAGGAAATCGAGGTCAAAAATCAAAGTCAGGAAATCAAAGTCTGGAAATCGAGGTCACGAAATCGAGGGTAGGAAATCGAGGTCAGGAAAGCGAGGGCAGGAAATCGAGGTCAAGAAATAGAGGTCAGGAAATTGAGGTCAGAAAATAGAGGGCAGGAAATCGAGGGCAGCGCCTGGACAGAGACTTTAAGTTATAAAACGGGGGTTTCGTCCCATTTTTTATTTTTGACAAATTGGAGCTTTGGGAGAAGCGCTTTTTGAGAGATTTTCAAGGAAAAATAATGGGGTAAGTGATTCTAACTCGTATTTGGTCAATATACACGAAAATATTATTGTTTTCATCATTTAATTAGTGTCTTGAGATGGAAATTTGGGGAAACTTTTAGCAATCTCATAAAATGAGTTTTTGCGATTTCGGTGTCGATTCAGAGTCAGATTTAAGTGAAACTAGTATGGTTGGACTCATAATTAAATGGGTTGTCGGATTTTGTAAGTTTTACCGGATTCCGAGAGGTGGGCCCCACATGCAATTTTTGGGTTTTATTTCGGATTTTGTTAGAAAATTTATATTTTTATATGGAATTCATTCCTATAATTTGTATTGATTGAATCGAATTAATTATGACTAGATTCGAACTGATCAAAGTCTAAAAATTAAGGAAAAGGCATACTACTTGACTGATTGAGCGTGGTTTGAGGTAAGTGACTTGTCTAACCTTGTGTGGTGGAAATTCCCCTTAGGATTGGTATTTATATGAAAATATTGATGTGTTGAAAGTCGTGTACACGAGGTGACGAGTATGTACACGGGATAAATGTAGAATATTATGTATTTAAATTGTGTAGAGCAATGTTGCATATTAATTAAATTATTTATTCTATTATATTCATCATCATTAATATATTTTCGTATTTTAAATTTGCCGGAGCTGTTCCTGCTAAGTGTTTTACCTGTTTAGTTGAAACTCCATTTCTTTTGTTCTGTGCATTACTTGAAGGATGGATTTCTTAATTTAAATATTATAAAAAAATAAAGTATTTTACATTTAAAAATTTGATATTTAGACAAAGTGTTAAATTTGTGAAATATTATTTTGTTGAATAATTTGTGAGATTTTCATACTTATTGTGATGGAGCCGTGAGCTCTTTGTTATGGAAAGTATTGTTGTTGATTTATTTTGGCATGAGCCGTGAGCTCTTTCTTGTGGAAAATATTGTTGTTGATTTATTTTGGCAAGTTAAAATATTTGGGCACTTGAGGTGCAAATTGTGATATATTGTGATATTGATACGCATGCGGTGGCATAAGCTCTGGGTGTTGAAACGCATACGGTGAGATAAGGGTGGCTTGATACGCGTGGTTAGTAGAGGAACTACTAGAAGTCATGCGGTGTGATAAGGGTGGCTAAACCGCGGGATGCTATTTCGGAAAAAATATTTTCTTTAAAATTAAATGTGAAGGCTCCCGTGGTGATATAAAGAAATGAGATATTGTGAATTTATTTATGATTTGGGACTACGAGTCTGTACTTCGGAAGTGCCCTTGTTGATATTTTCTTTATGGCTGCATTGTCTTTGGTTATTTTTGGTGTTTTCCTTAAAGTTGTAAATTTATGTTTTCCTTCCGCGAGGTGTTAATTACTCTTATTTTGTGTAGTTAAATTGTGACAAACTACTTACTTGATTTATCCCCATTGTCATTATTGTTATTATATTGTTAAACTTTTCTCCTTGTCTTGTATTATTCCAGCAGGGCCTGATCTGACGTCGTCACTACTCTACCGAGGTTAGGCTTGGCACTTACTGGGTACCGCTGTGGTTTATTCATAATACGCTTCTGCACATCGTTTTGTGCAGATCCAGATACATCTTATCAGACCAGGCATCTATGAATTAGCCGTACGAGGAGACTTCGAGGTATATCTGCCAGCGTCCGCAGACTCCGGAGTCCCCTTCTATCCTTATTATGTTTCTTCCTTATTTTCTTTAGACTCTGATATATAGAGATATTAAGGATAAATCCTTAGAAGATTGTGACTTATTTCTACTGGATTTTGGGAGTTGTAATTATGTAAATTTGTAGATTTATTTATTTCATATTTCTATTGTTATTACTCATTGATAAGCTTACCTGGTCTTAGAGACTAGGTGCTATCACGACATCCTACGGAGGAAATTTGGGGTAGTGACAATAAAGGCATGAATGCATACACAACGAAAAGATATCACAATATAATGTATGTCTCTTATCCTCGCCTGCACGGAAACACCCTTCGTGCCATGAACATATGATAATATAAAAATAATGGCACGGCATCACCCTTCGTGCTTTTACTCACATCCTAACATGATAATATAATTGAAATGGAACGACATCACCCTTCGTGATTTACACTCTTAAATGGCATGGCATCACCCTTCGTGCTTTATACTCTCAAATGGCACGGCGTCACCCTTCGTGCTTTACACTTTCAAATGGCACGGCATCACCCTTAGTGCTTTACACTCTTCCTTACCAAGCACATGGATATCATTAACAAGCAAGGTAGGAAGCATAAATAACATCAGGGAAAGTATTTAAAAGACAACACAATACAACAATTCATATCACAATTTGCCCACCGGCCACAACCAACTCCAAAAGATAAAACAAAAATCAATTAATTTCAAAGCAAATAGCCCAAGGCTCCACACAATATATATAAAACCTCAAAATAACAACGGAGATAGAAAAGTAACTCAGCATAGGACAACACCTTCTTTAAACCAAATTTTTGATAAATATATTAACGCCTCTTTTTAAGCTTATTTAATTAATTATTTGTAGATGGAAAATCCATAATGAAAATAATTCCAAGAAATATCGAATCAACAAACACACGGAATTCACATAAAATCTAAGTGGCAATCACTCCAAATTATCATATAAAATACAAACTCGACAAACAAGGAACGAGGCATGACAATTTACTATGTTCCAACAATTTTCCAATTTAATACATAAGGGTGTCTACGAATTTAAACCGATATAATTTGCACATTTAAACCAAGTACATACTCGTCACCTCGCGTACATGGTTTTCAATCTCACAATTTTCACATAAGACTCAATGCCTAAGGGGAATTTTTTCCACTCAAGGTTAGACAAGATATTTACCTTTTTGTAGTTAGGCCGATATTTCAAAATAGCCTTCTTGCTTGAATTGACCTCCGGACAACTCAAATCTATCCAAATTGATTGTATAACTTCATTAAAATTTATCTAAAATAATTTCAGATAATAAAACGTCGACTAAAAATTTCACATTAAAAAGTCAACCAAAGTCAACGTGGGGCTCACCTCTCGGAACCCTATAGAATTTTCATGAAATCCGAAGATCTATTCCGATACGGGTTCAACCATACCAATTTTATCAACTTTCGATAACGAATCGACCTCCAAATCTAAAAATTTTGTTTTTGAAAGATTTTACAAAAATATTAATTTCTTCCATCAAAACTCGAATTAAACGATGAATATAACCATAGATTCATGAAATATAATCACAAGGGAGTCAAGAACACTTTCAAACCCAGCTCCCCAACTCTTTTTTTGTCCAAAATAGAAAAAACCCCGATTATAGAGCCTTAGTTGTTTCGAGCTCCACAAGGAGCATGGGGCACTGCCTGTGGTGCAGTTTCCAGAACTCCAATAATTCCCAGTGCCATAGCTAGCGCCCTACGCTACCCTGGGGGCTGGCGGCAACCGGAAATCTTTCCTGATATGGAAATGGACATAACTCTCTCGTACGATATCCGAATTCGACGATTCATTTTTCTATGGCTCCGAAATTTTAATATGGATCTAATGCTTCAATAAAATTTGAATTTGGAGCTCATTTTATTAATGTTATAACATTTATTCTCAAAGAAACGTGTCGAAACATCATAGAAAAATTCAAATTAAATTTCGTTAACCATCCGAAATCCACCCGACGCCCTCGGAAACTCAACCAAATATACCAACAAGTCCTAAAATATCATACGAACTTAGTATATGCCTCAAATCACATCAAACAACACTAAAAATATGAATCACACCCGAAATTCAAGCTTAAATGAAACTATCAAATTCCAACTTCTACATTCGAAGCTGAAACCTATCAAATCAAGTCCAATTGACTTCAAATTTTTGCACACAAGTCATAAATGATATAATGGACCTATTCCAATTTCTAGAATCGAATTTCGACCCCGATATAAATAATGTCAATTCCCGATCAAACTTTCTAAAAATCTTCCATTTTCCAACTTTCGCCAAAAATGCGTCAAATTGCCCTACAGACTTCCAAATCCAAATCTGTACATACGACCTAAGTCCAAAATTACTATACAAAGCCATTGACATCATCGAAATCCCATTGCGAAGTCATTTGCTCAAAAGTCAAACTTCGGTCAACTCTTTTCACTTAAGCTTCAAAAAAATGAGAATTGTTCTTTCAATTTAATCCCGTATGTTCCGAAAACCAAACTCGAACATACACGCAAGTCATTATGCACATTACGAAGTTGATCGAAACCTTAAGTTGTTGAACGAGGCGTTAATTCTTAAAACGGCAAGTCGGGTCATTACAGTACTCTACATACAAAACTATGAAATAAATCTTTTCTTTCTTTATACTTTATTACAACGCATTTCACCTCGTTGATGCTTCACAACGGATCCTAAATCAGAAAGCCCACGGGCTGCCCCTACTCGGAGACTGTCATCCGATAAAAAATTGGATGGCCCGGGATATTAAATCCTGGAGGTACCGAGCCTATTAGGCAGGGCCCGAACATGAATGGCTACGGCCGCCCTAAAATGTCTCGGAGACTTCCGAAGTCCGTAGTTAGAAAGTGAGGCCTTACGTATAATTAAAACCTATTAAAGGGTTACCCTCGGTAAAATATCATTGCATATGACTGAAACACTTAAGTGTCTTAAAGGCCTTCGAATACCTCACAAAAGTTCGAAGCCGCGAGCAATCTAGAGTTACCATTGAATCTGGGGGCCATTCGGGCGCCGAGGACGTCGCCAACTCAGGTGGGGGAGAATGTCATGGGCGGCTTTCCAGCCATGCCCCATGATCCCTTGGACGCGCCCCGTGGCGTCCTGGCCAGCCTCCCAACGCCCGTCGCCACGGTCGGCCCCGTGGTCTCGGCAGCTCCAAGTGACAAGCGCGCATGTGCCTCTGTCGCCCCACCGATAGCCATCGCCAGCGCCCAGCCACAGGCAAAAGCCAACAGCGCCGCGCGCGCAGACAATGCCGCGCGCGCAGACCCTGATGCTAAAGACAAAGTTGCTGCCAACGGACTTGCTGCTGCTTTGTAGAAGACTAAGTCCTTTTCATTGTAAATATAGAGTAGTTTTGCTGCATTTTCTTTAAGTGTGATTTTCCAGCTTTCATAGGTCTAGTCATGTAACTTTGGTTTATTTTTTTTAAGCATTATTAAGGGGGACCAAGCAATCAAAACTTTCAAGCAAGCAAACAATTCTCTGTACTGGTGTCTCTCCCCCCGACACCGTCTTGTTTTCTGTAATAGCTTTCATTCAATGCAATCAAGCTTTCTTTCATTCTCAATTCTCTTTTCTGCTCTCTTTCAATTGCTCATGACATTGGTTTTCCCGTACGGCACTGACAATCTAGTCTAGCGTACGGAGGAGACCTCAGTTGGCGGACAGCAACCGTACTGACATCGGTTGCCTAGCCTTACGTCGCCCTTCCAAGGAACTTCAGGAAGGCGCCGCGTAACAGTTGGTATCAGAGCCTAGGCTCGACATCGGACGAGGGATCACATTGCAATTACCACCATTTTTCTGACCATGGTGAATTATGGGGATCGCATCGCGACCCTTGAGGGAACGGTTGACGCATTACGGCCCATCGTGGAAATGGTGCCCGATCTAAAAACCAGCCTAGTGCAAAGGTTGGACGACCTAGACCGCAGACTCATCCAGGCCGAAGTTGACATAGAAAACATCAGCCGCGACTCTGAAGGAGACCGGCAAACAGCAGCCACAGAGGCAGCTGAAATTTTTGGTAAATTTGAGGTCCTCCAGCAGGAGCGTGCCGAGGATTTAGCCAACAGGGAACAAGAGGCAGACAGGGTGACTGCCATGCAACAAACCATTGACAACTTGACAGGCCAGCTCAATATTGTCAATGCTGCTTTACAAGGCCTACTTCGAGGAGGCGGAAACCAATTTGGGGGTGGTGTGAACCTCGCCCCCATGGCACAAAAGCTGAAAATTCCTGAGCCAAAGCCATACAGTGGAGCTCGGAATGCCAAAGAAGTGGAAAATTTCATTTTCGACATCGAGCAATACTTCGATGCCGTGGGAAGCCTGGAAGAAGCTAAGAAGGTAGCAACTGCTGCCATGTATCTTCAGGGTGATGCCAAACTATGGTGGCGGGTGAAGTACGAAGCCATCAAGGCAGGTGAAGATGCCCTCGACACATGGGCGGAACTGAAGGCAGCCATACGCCTACAGTTCTTCCCCGAAAATGTTGAGTACAATGCCAGGAGAAAGTTGCGGGAGCTCCACCAGGCCAAATCAGTGCGAGATTACGTGCGGGAATTCTCCGCGCTCATGCTGAACATCCGTGACATGGGGGACAAAGACAAACTCTTCACCTTCCTGGAAGGGTTGAAACCTTATGCCCGGATGGAGTTGCAGAGACAAAGGGTAGACACGTTGCCTAAGGCAATCCAAGCAGCAGAGTGCCTTGGGGATTACCAAGTGGAAGCCCGGAAGGATAGGCCTCAACAGCCTGTCCGAGGAGGATACAAAGGGGGCCAACCAAACACTAGTGGCCCTAGCAGAAGTGGAGGAGACCGGAGTGCACCCAAATCCAAGACTCCCTCTTCCGGCAGTACTAGTGCTGCATCTAACAACAATGATCGGGGGAGGAAGCCCCCCTCAGGATGTCGCCATTGCGGCGGACCACATTGGAATAATGAATGTCCACATGCACAGATGAATGCCCATCAAGCTTTTGAGGATGGGACGGATGACGACGCCGATGATGCGGACCAGACCGAGCCAGTAGGTGCATTCAATGCAATTGTTGGCTCCATTTCTGAGCCCTTAGCGGGTACCAGTGCCGGTATCCGCAAGAAGAAGGACCCCTGTCCAATTGCCAGGAAAGGAAATAAGAAGGCGAATTTGAGGACTCCTCCTCATCAAGAGAGGACCCTAATGTTCGTTGACATGAAGGTAAATGGCAAGCCCATTCGGGCAATGATAGACACAGGTGCCACCCACAACTACTTAGCCTCGACTCAGGTGGAGCGTCTTGGACTAGTCGTAGGAAAGGGCAAAGGTCGTGTGAAGGCTATCAACTCACCACCTCAACCAGTGGGTGGAATAGCCAAAGAAGTACCAGTGAAGCTTGGCCCTTATGAAGGAAAGTTCAACCTGCGCGTAGTGATCATAGATGACTTTGAGTTAATCGTGGGGTTGGAATTCCTGAGACAGACCAATACCATGCCCGCACCGTATGCAGACATGCTGCTGATGATGGGGGCAAATGGGGCCAAGCCCTGCATTATTCCGTGCATTCCCATGAAGATGGCAGCCGAGAACATCTCGGCCTTGCAGTTGAAGAAGGGGGTAAAAAGACATGAACCCACGTTCCTGGCTACCCTCTGCATGGAAGATATAGAACGCTCCTCGGGTCCCATTCCTGCACCCATGAAGGAGTTACTTCTGGAATTTGAAGACATCATGCCACAAGACATGCCAAAGCGTCTTCCGCCTAGGCGAACTGTGGACCATGAGATTGAGTTGGTGCCGGGTGCGAAGCCACCTGCCCGGGCGCCATACAGAATGTCACAACCCGAACTCGCCGAGCTCCGGAGACAATTGACGGAAATGCTAGACACAGGGATCATTGTGCCCTCTAAGTCCCCATACGGGTCCCCTGTGCTATTCCAAAAGAAACATGATGGTAGTTTGCGACTCTGCGTGGATTATCGGGCTCTAAACAAAATCACCGTGAAAAACAAGTACCCTATTCCGCTAATGGCAGACTTGTTTGATAGACTGGGTGGTGCGACGGTATTCACCAAAATAGACCTGAGGACAGGTTATTGGCAAGTTCGGATTTCCGATGGTGATGAGCACAAGACGACCTGTGTGACAAGATATGGGTCGTACGACTTCCTGGTTATGCCCTTTGGCTTGACTAACGCGCCAGCCACATTTTGCACCTTGATGAACCAAGTCTTCCGAGAATACATTGACGAATTCGTCGTGGTTTATTTGGATGACATTGTGGTATATAGCCAGACACTAGAAGAACACCTGGAGCATTTGCGGAAGGTCCTAGCCCGATTGCGGGAGCACGAACTATATGCGAAGCTATCCAAGTGCTCCTTTGCTCAGAAACAAATTGACTTCCTCGGACATGTCATCGAGGAAGGGAGGATCAAGATGGACCAGCAGAAGATTCAGGCCATTACAGAATGGCCGCCTCCTAAGGATATACATGCCTTGAGGTCGTTCCTTGGCCTATGCAACTTCTATCGGCGGTTTGTGAAAAGTTACTCCCTCATTGCAGTGCCGCTGACAGAACTTCTCAAGAAGGCCACCCCGTGGGATTGGGGCCCCAAGCGGGCAAAGGCCTTCGACGCATTGAAGATGGCTATGTCCAGTAGCCCAGTCTTGGCCCTCCCTGACTTGGCCAAGCCATTCGAAGTGCAAACGGATGCCTCCGACTATGCACTTGGTGGAGTATTGCTACAAGAAGGGCATCCCGTAGCGTACGAGAGCCGGAAACTGAAGGATGCAGAGCGACGCTATGCCGCCCATGAGAAAGAATTATTGGCTGTCGTTCATTGCTTACGCCTTTGGAGGCATTATCTACTGGGAGCCCCATTCGTGGTCAAGACAGACAATACAGCCGTTAGCCATTTCATGACCCAGCCAAAGCTGAATGGACGACAGGCTAGGTGGCAGGAACTCCTAGCGGAATTTCACTTCAACCTGGAGTACCGAAGTGGAAAGACCAATCATGTTGCTGATGCACTCAGTCGGAGAGCTGATCTAGCATCGATGTGTGTTCTCGCCGCCCTAAAGGGAAGCGAAGTAACCACCACCATAAAAGACCAGATACAGGATCTACTCATCAAGGATCCTGCTGCACAGTATTTGGTTGATTTGGTAGGACAGGGCAAGACTCGCCAGTTCTACACCGAAGATGGGTTCCTGAAGGTGAAAGGGAACCGACTTTATGTTCCTAAAGGAGGAGATCTGCGACGGACTCTTCTTGCAGAATGCCACGATACTTTGTGGGCCGGTCATCCCGGCAAGGAACGCACCATGGCATTGCTTCGCCGTGCATATTATTGGCCTCAAATGGTCGATGACGTCGCTCAGTATGTGAAGACTTGTCTAGTATGCCAGAAAGATAAGTCAGACCGCTTGACGCAGGCAGGGCTCTTGGAACCACTAGCTGTACCAAAAAGACCTTGGGAAAGCGTTTCCCTGGACTTCATCACCGGATTGCCCAAGGTCGGAGATCTCACAACTATCTTGGTTGTGGTGGATCGGTTTTCCAAGTATGCTACCTTTATAGCAGCCCCACAATATATATCAGCAGAAGATACAGCTCGACTATTCTTCTCTCATGTCGTCAAGTATTGGGGCTTACCTAAAGACATTGTTAGTGATCGCGACTCACGCTTCACTAGCAATTTTTGGACCCAACTCTTTAAGTGCCTCGGGTCAAAATTGAGTCATAGCTCAAGTTTTCATCCGCAATCTGATGGCCAGACGGAGCGATTCAATGGCATGCTAGAGGAATATCTCCGGCACTTTGTGACCGGATCGCAGAAGAATTGGGTGAAGCTTCTGGATGCTGCTCAACTGTGTTTCAATTCACAAAAGAGCTCAAGTACCAACAAAAGCGCTTTTGAAATTGTTACCGGACAGCAACCGCTACTCCCACACACAGTGAACGCACCAAACATGTCAAAATCTCCTCGGGCTGCCAGCTTCTCAAAAGAATGGAAGCAAAATTTGGAGATAGTGCGGAGCTATCTTGTCAAAGCCCAAAAGCGGATGAAGAGGCATGCTGATCAGAATCGCCGCTTTGTGGAATACCAGGTGGGAGACAAAGTGATGGTCAAAATCCCAAAGCGGTACTTGTTTGCAGGGGTCCATGACCCTCGCCTATTGCAAAAATATATTGGACCCTTGTCCATTGAAAGGCGCATTGGGAAAGTTGCATACCGGGTGGATACCCCAGCTTGGTGGAAAATCCATCCTGTTTTCCATGTCAGTCTCCTGAAACCTTTTCGGGAAGATGTGGAGGATCCTTCACGAAGCCAACTCACAATACCAAGTATTCGAGGCCCTAATTCAACCGGAAAAAGGCGTGCTGAAGCTATTCTTGATGATCGAGTGATTCACGCCTCAAGAAAAGATCACCAGGAGTTCTTGGTGAAATGGCAGGGATGTGATGTAGAGGAGAATACTTGGGAGAGGGGAACAAACCTCAAAGCCTACAAGAGCCTGATTGATGATTACCTTGCAAGGAAGGCGCCGAGGACGTCGCCAACTCAGGTGGGGGAGAATGTCATGGGCGGCTTTCCAGCCATGCCCCATGATCCCTTGGACGCGCCCCGTGGCGTCCTGGCCAGCCTCCCAACGCCCGTCGCCACGGTCGGCCCCGTGGTCTCGGCAGCTCCAAGTGACAAGCGCGCATGTGCCTCTGTCGCCCCACCGATAGCCATCGCCAGCGCCCAGCCACAGGCAAAAGCCAACAGCGCCGCGCGCGCAGACAATGCCGCGCGCGCAGACCCTGATGCTAAAGACAAAGTTGCTGCCAACGGACTTGCTGCTGCTTTGTAGAAGACTAAGTCCTTTTCATTGTAAATATAGAGTAGTTTTGCTGCATTTTCTTTAAGTGTGATTTTCCAGCTTTCATAGGTCTAGTCATGTAACTTTGGTTTATTTTTTTTAAGCATTATTAAGGGGGACCAAGCAATCAAAACTTTCAAGCAAGCAAACAATTCTCTGTACTGGTGTCTCTCCCCCCGACACCGTCTTGTTTTTCTGTAATAGCTTTCATTCAATGCAATCAAGCTTTCTTTCATTCTCAATTCTCTTTTCTGCTCTCTTTCAATTGCTCATGACATTGGTTTTCCCGTACGGCACTGACAATCTAGTCTAGCGTACGGAGGGGACCTCAGTTGGCGGACAGCAACCGTACTGACATCGGTTGCCTAGCCTTACGTCGCCCTTCCAAGGAACTTCAGGAAGGCGCCGCGTAACAGATTATATGTTAAGGCATTGTGGATGATTCATAAATAAAAAACTGATACTAGATGCTGGAAAGTAACAACATTGTGTTTCCAAAGGGAAATTTTTGTGTATATCTCAAAAAATATTTACAAAGGCACGATAATACGCCCTCAAAATAAACAAGAAAGAAAATTTACAAAAAGGGAACAAAAAAAGAGCTAAGGCATCTCCGCCTGATCTTTATGGAGGCTTGACTCGGCACCAGAACCTTCAAAACCTTCTGATCTTTCAGGACATTCAGGCTCATAATGTTCTTTTGCCTCAACCTCAAGCCTCTTGGCTTGTTCACTCTCACCCGACAGGTAGAATCCCCGGGCGTGAACCTCCTTGAGGGTCTCCTTCCGAGACAACTGATTTACATACTCGGTCTTTGTCCTTAAACGGGCCTCGACTATCTCCACATTGACTTTATACTAGGCCAGCATTTCTTCAACGTCAGAGAAAATAATCGAGGTTGCCTCTAATTTGGACTTCGGCATAGTGTATTCCCAATCGAGGTCGTCCCGTTCCGAGACGGTTGAACCCAGTTGTGCCCGAAGTTCATCGTTTAACCGAGACAACTTGTCGGTCTTGTCCTTTTCCATACATAGTTGTTCCTTGACCGATACTAACTCCTCTTTTATAGCCACCTTTTCCAAAGCCAGCAGGACCATCCTGCCTGTCACGACCCAACTAGAGGGTCATGACTAGCACCCGGGCCATACTTGCCGAGCACCAACGTACATTTTATCTCACCTTCCTTATTATCTTTAAGGGCTGACAAGATCAATATAAATGGTAGACATGGATCATGAACATCCAACAATGAAAGATAATGTCATGAACATACATAACATGGGACGAAAAGACTGTCAAGAAACTATATATAAGGTACGAGCTACCATGAGTCGACACCTGTCTATGAGCCTCTAAATGAACATAAGTTCTACAACATTGCCGGAACAGGGCCCCGACATACCCATAATATCTATAACAAAAATGCATACCAAGACCACGGCAAGTCCGGAGAAGGGATCTCGCCAATAACCGCTGAACTGGACAGCCTACTGTGGTGGGGGAGCTGCGTCTACCCGTCTATCAGGACCTGCAGCACAACATGCAGCGTCCACGAATAAAAAGGACGTTAGTACGAATAAAGTACTGAGTATGTAAGGCAGGAAAGCATAAGTAAGAACAATAATGTAAACAGTGATAGGGAATATACAACCTGTGACATCTGGGTACCTCTGAGGGCTACTGACATGAAATACATGATACATACATATATATATACATAAACTTTTAAAACATACGCCTTTGTGGGCATCATCATCATCATATCGTACCCGGCCATAATAGGCTCGGTAAAACGTACCCGGCCATCATAGGGCTCGGTAGAATCGTACCCGGCCACGTGGAGCTCGGTAAAACCCAACTGATCAGTGGTTGCACAATAGGTGCCATACCCGGCCGACTATAGCGCAGCTCGGTAGAGTAAAATAGATACATATATATGATGCATGCTGGACTCATTGGAATTCACATTTTGAACCTTTCGGAGTGACGTAAGGTCGGTATCCTTCGTACACGTTATTAGGATTAACTCTTCATCAAGAATCTTATAAGAATCAGGAACTACCAACAATATTGATAATATAAGAATAAGAGAAGTAACATCAATATCAATCGTTTCATAAGAAGGGCAGCAATGTAAGTACTGCTAGCTTCTAAGAGTAGAGTATCTTTGGGAGCTCGTTCATTACATTATGTACAATCGGAGTCGTGAAAAAGAATGAAGGGGATAGCCTCACATACCTTGTATATACTGCCCAACCTCAGGCTATGCAAATGTCACGACTCCTTAGTCTACAATAAGAGAAATGACACTATCATTATCGTTTAAGCGTCCTAACTATTATGTATCGACCGCAACCTATTTTACGATGAAACGGACAGCACCTACCCTATTTATATGACTTCCCACAAGTCAATACAATCACCAAACAGCCCAAACAACATCATTAATAATCATATTGAGCCTCCAAAACTGCCCACCAACTAACAACATTACTACCAAGCCTTTCGATATATATTTCGCAAGTTCTAGCATCAACGACTTAGCCACAACTTGGATAATCATAAATATATATAGAGTAAGAGGTTCCTTACCTTTAAACAGAAATAACAACTCCAATTTGACCTTAATTTTCCACGAAATATCCCTTCAATTCTGCCACAAGAACAAGGAAGCGAAACTAGCAATTAATTCGGGTTTTTCGGCACTAGAATTACTTTAGAATACTTGAAATCACCTAGGGTTGATATTAAAAACTTGAAGGTGTATTTACAGAACATAAAACACTTAAAACAACCTCCCACACGAGCTGGAACAACACAAAAATCAGCAACAACAAGAAGAACAAGAAACTTACTAGCGCCACGGGATTCCCGACATTTGATTTGTGTTGTTTGCCCTTTGTTTGGGTCTTGGATCATGAGAGAACCTTGAGATACTATTTTTAGGGTTATAAGGTCTGAATATACTGAAAAATAATGACTTAAAACGGGGTTGAGGTATCTTATATATGTCCATATGTCTTAAACCGCCTTTGTGGGCCCCATAGAGAGCAGCTTGGCGCACTCTCGTGAAAACGCGAATATCTATCTATTCCGAGATCGTATCGACGAACGGTTTAATGCGTTAGAAACGAGACTAATAGATCTTCAATTTGATAGGTAGATCACCCCATAATTCCAAGCACATTTGGAGAAAAATGCAGTAGCATTTGACCTAAAGTTTAAGTAAAATTATAAACCTAAGTTGCGACAACTTTTATCGACTTTTGTTTCATAACTCGCTTGACTTCAAGACTTATGATACAGATATTATATGATTCAAATACATTAAAACAAGACCTCTTGGGACAGTTAATCACCTCTTGTGTTACCCGAAAATACGGGTTACAACATCCTTGATTCGTTTAACTTCTAATACTTGTTAATCACTCTTATACACCCTTGTATCGTTTAAGACCAATAGGATTAACTTCTTATCATCTCAAAGATAATCTCTTCTTGGATTTACGTCGACTAACTTACGGCGTGATCTATGGTATGCGAATTTGGGTTGTAACACCCTCTTCCCCTTAGGAACATTCGTCCTCGAATGTAAGGGTTTATGGGGTGTCTAACTCATCGTGGATTCCGACGGAGATTTCCGGCTGAGTTTCCCCTATAAAATGGACACTAGCCAAACTTGCAAGCAGTTAAACCCAACCTATGGCCTTACAAGACTATACAAAGCATTATGGATATGTACATTATCTGCATATCACCATTTTGTATTTTAAAAAAAGAGTATTCACAAGTTATTGCTTACCTCATAGAGCCGTTTCACCTTATAATGCATCCTTTTTTCCCCTGGCATCCTCGTTATCTTCACTCTGGAATAGGTAAGGGTATTTAGACTTCATCTCCTCTTCTGCTTCCAATGTCATTTCTTCTATATTATTGTTCCTCCATAATACTTTAACGGAAGCTACATCCTTTATTCTCAGCTTGCGGACTTGTCGATCTAATATAGCCACTGGCACCTCATCATATGATAGATCCTCTGTAACTTGTACATCTTTGATAGGGACGACCCAAGAAGGGTCTCCAATACATTTCCTCAACATAGATACATGGAATACCGGGTGGACAAATTCCAATTCAGATGGCAATTCTAACTCGTAAGCAACCTGTCCAATTCGTCGAAGAATTTTGTACGGCCCAATATACCGCGGACTCAACTTACCCTTCTTCCCAAAATGCATAACACCCTTCATCGGCGAGATCTTCAGGAAAACCCAATCACCAACCTCAAACTCCAGATCACGACGTCGGACATCGGAATAAGAATTTTGCCTGCTTTGTGCCGTCCTCAGTCACTCTTGTATCACTTTCACCTTCTTAATGGCTTGGTGAATCAAATCTGGCCCATATAATTCTGTCTCACCGACTTCGAACCATCCAACTGGTGATCTACATCTCCTCCCATACAGTGCCTCATACGGGGTTATTTTAATACTGGAATGGTAGCTATTATTGTAGGCAAATTCTATAAGTGCCAGATAGTCATCCCAATTCCCCTTGAAATCTAGAACACATGCTCGTAGCATATCTTCAAGCGTCTAGATAGTACGTTTAGCCTGTCCATCAGTCTGCGGATGGAATGCAGTGCTGAGATTTACTTGTGTGCCTAAACCCTTCTGAAAAGACCTCCAAAAGTTAGCCGTAAATTGAGCTCCTCGGTATGATATAATAGATACCGGCACACCATGAATCCTAACAATCTCCTTGATATACAACTTCGCATAATCTTCAGCCGTGTAAGTTGTCTTAACTGGTAGAAAATGGACAGATTTTGTAAGTCGATCAACTATCACCCAGATGGAGTCAAACTTATGATAAGAGCGAGGTAATCCAATAATGAAGTCCATACTAATCACCTCCCATTTTCAGGTCGGAATCTCTATATTCTGAATCAATCCACTGGGTTTCTGATGCTCGATCTTTACTTGTTGACAATTAGGACACTGGGCTACAAATTCTACAATAGACTTCTTCATGTTATCCCACCAATACTGCTCCTTAACGTCATGATACATCTTTGTCGAGCCAGGATGGATAGAATATCAGGACTGATGAATCTCAATCATAATCTTCTCTCGCAATCCTGCCACACTAGGCACACATAATCGGCCCTGGTATCTTAGTGTCCCATCTCCTCCGATCTTGAAAGCTGTAATCTTACACTGCTGAATTCCCTCTCTCAATCTTACTAAGGTAGGATCTTCATATTGCCGTGCTTTTACCTCGGCTACCAAAAGATGATTCTGCTATATTCTGTACAGTATCACCTCCATCATCAGAGTCCAACAATCTGATTCTCATATTGGCCAGCTGGTGAAGCTCCATTGACTTACGACTGAGAGCGTCTGCCACAACATTGGCTTTACCGGGATGGTACAATATCTCGACGTCATAGTCTTTTAGTAATTCAAGCCACCTACGCTGCCTCAAATTCAACTCCTTCTGCTTGAAGATGTATTGTAAACTCTTTTGATCTGTGTAGATGTCAACATGGATGCCGTATAAGTAGTGTCGCCATATCTTCAAAGCATATATTACTGCAGCCAATTCCAAATCATGAGTCGGGTAATTCTTTTCATGCTTCTTTAATTGTCTTGATGCATAAGCAATCACCTTCCCACGTTGCATCAATACGCACCCCAAACCTATACCTGAGGCATCACAATATACCACATAACCTTCTGTTCCTTCTGGGAGAGTGAGCACTGGCGCGGATGTCAATCGATTCTTTAGCTCCTGAAAACTATGTTCACAAGCATCAGACCACTGGAACTTGGTAGTTTTCTGTGTTAACTTAGTCAATGGTGCTGATATAGAGGAAAACCCTTCTACAAACCGCCTATAATATCCTGCTAGCCCCAGGAAGCTGCGGACTTCTGACGGTGTTGTAGGTCTCGGCCAATTCTTCACTGCATCGATCTTCTGAGTGTCGACACTAATACCCTCATCAGATATCACATGGACAAGGAATGCTACTGAGTTCAGCAAGAATTCACATTTAGAGAGCTTAGCATATAACTTATGATCCTGAAGGGTCTGGGCATAAGCCTGAATACGGGAAATATCCATGCCCTCTACCAAGGAGGCTGTTGTGCACTCATTTATCAGATGTGGTCCTAACCCGTTCAAAAACAGGTGCACCCTATCACTCATCTCCGCCACCATATGGGGAGTATACCTTGCTAAAGAATCAAACTGTATACTATACTCTCGTACACTCATATTACCCTGTCTAAGGTTCAAGCACTTATCAGCTCTAGCTCGTCGTATCTCAGCTGGCAAGTAGTGACAAAGAAAGGCCTCAGAAAATTCCTTCCACATGGCTGGAGGAGCGTTCGGACCCCTAGATCTCTCCCAACTATCATACCATAAAATCGCTAACTCCCGTAACCGATAAGAAGCCAACTCTACTGCCTCCGTATCACTAGCATGCATAACCCGCAATGTACAATGAACCTGATCAATAAATATTTGCGGGTCCTCCTTGGGGTGTGATCCGATAAACACTGGAGGGTCTAGATTAATAAAATCACAAACTCTCGCACTAACCGGTTTATCAGCAGCACCGGTATTTTTCCTCTTAGCCTGGGCAGCTACCAAGCTAGTCAACAACTGCATCGCACTGCGCATATCGTGGTCTGTAGTGCCAGACGAAGGAACTGGATGTACTGGGTGCCTCCTAATATCCTCTGGAGGAGACGGAGAGGTATGAGACGGCATCTCACTCTGAGCCTCACTTTGGCCTGCTCTGGCTGGAGGCACCTGAATGTTACCCTCTCCCATAGCTGTATCAAGCCGTTTACTAATCGCTTGCTTCCTAGTCGAAGGCATCGCTGAAAGAAAACAAGGTGAATATTAGATATGAACACTTACTACTCAACTCTACGCACGATCTAGATTCAGGAAGAAGGTAACAACCCTAGATGTCACGTAGCCTCCTGATTATAAATGTGGCGCGCTACACATCCATAATCAAAACTCTACTAGACACGGCTCATAGACATCCCCTAGGACAGACTTGCTCTGATACCAAGTTTGTCACGACCCAACTGGAGGGTCATGACTAGCACCCGGGCCATACTTGCCGAGCACCAACGTACATTTTATCTAACCTTCCTTATTATCTTTAAGGGCCGACAAGATCAATATAAATGGTAGACATGGATCATGAACATCCAACAATGAAAGATAATGTCATGAACATACATAACATAGGACGAAAAGACTGTCAAGAAACTATATATAAGGTACGAGCTACCATGAGTCGACACCTGTCTATGAGCCTCTAAAGGAACATAAGTTCTACAACATTGCCGGAACAGGGCCCCGACATACCCATAATATCTATAACAAAAATGCATACCAAGACCACGACAAGTCCGGAGAAGGGATCTCGCCAATAACCGCTGAACTGGACAGCCTACTGTGGTGGGGGAGCTGCGTCTACCTGTCTATCAGGACCTGCAGCACAACATGCAGCGTCCACGAATAAAAAGGACGTCAGTACGAATAAAGTACTGAGTATGTAAGGCAGGAAAGCATAAGTAAGAACAATAATGTAAACAGTGATAGGGAATATACAACCTGTGACATCTGGGTACCTCTGAGGGCTACTGACATGAAATACATGATACATACATATATATATACATAAACTTTTAAAACATACGCCTTTGGGGGCATCATCATCATCATATCGTACCCGGCCGTAATAGGCTCGGTAAAACGTACCCGGCCATCATAGGGCTCGGTAGAATCGTACCCGGCCACGTGGAGCTCGATAAAACCCAACTGATCAGTGGTTGCACAATAGGTGCCATACCCGGCCGACTATAGCGCTGCTCGGTAGAGTAAAATAGATACATATATATGATGAATGCTGGACTCATTGGAATCACATTTTGAACCTTTCGAAGTGACATAAGGTCGGTATCCTTCGTACACGTTATTAGGATTAACTCTTCATCAAGAATCTTATAAGAATCAGGAACTACCAACAACATTGATAATATAACAATAAGAGAAGTAACATCAATATCAATCGTTTCATAAGAAGGGCAGCAATGTAAGTACTGCTAGCTTCTAAGAGTAGAGTATCTTTGGGAGCTCGTTCATTACATTATGTACAATCGGAGTCGTGCAAAAGAATGAAGGGGATAGCCTCACATACCTTGTATATACTGCCCAACCTCAAGCTATGCAAATGTCACGACTCCTTAGTCTACAATAAGAGAAATGGCACTATCATTATCGTTTAAGCGTCGTAACTATTATGTATCGACCGCAACCTATTTTACGATGAAACGGACAGCATTTCTGGGGAAGAGTATTGCAAGAGAAAATGGTGTATTGACTGTTTATGATTTTTCATGCGTGTAAAACTGTCCACCAACTAACAACATTACTACCAAGCCTTTCGATATATATTTCACAAGTTCTAGCATCAACGACTTAGCCACAACTTGGATAATCATAAATATATATAGAGTAAGAGGTTCCTTACCTTTAAACAGAAAGAACAACTCCAATTTGACCTTAATTTTCCACGAAATATCCCTTCAATTCTGCCACAAGAACAAGGAAGCGAAACTAGCAATTAATTCGGGCTTTTCGGCACTAGAATTACTTTAGAAGACTTGAAATCACCTAGGGTTGATATTAAAAACTTGAAGGAGTATTTAAAGAACATAAAACACTTAAAACAACCTCCCACACGAGCTGTAACAACACAAAAATCAGCAACAACAAGAAGAACAAGAAACTTACTAGCGCCACGGGATTCCCGACATTTGATTTGTGTTGTTTGCCCTTTGTTTGGGTCTTGGATCATGAGAGAACCTTGAGATACTGTTTTTAGAGTTATAAGGTCTGAATATACTGAAAAATAATGACTTAAAACGGGGTTGAGGTATCTTATATATGTCCATATGTCTTAAACCGTCTTTGTAGGCCCCATAGAGAGCAGCTTGGCGCACTCTCGCAAAAACGCGAATATCTCTCTATTCCGAGATCGTACCGATGAACGGTTTAATACGTTGGAAACTAGACTCATAGATCTTCAATTTTATAGGTAGATCACCCCATAATTCCAAGCACATGGGGATAAAAATGCAGTAACATTTGACCTAAAGTTTAAGTAAAATTATAAACCTAAGTTGCGACAACTTTTATCGACTTTTGTTTCATAACTCGCTTGACTTCAAGACTTATGATACAGATATTATATGATTCAAATATATTAAAACAAGACCTCTTGGGACAGTTAATCACCTCTATTATTATCCGAAAATACGGGTTACAACATCCTTGATTCGTTTAACTTCTAATACTTGTTAACCACTCTTATACACCCTTATATCGTTTAAGACCAACAGGATTAACTTCTTATCATCTCAAAGATAATCTCTTCTTGGATTTACGTCGACTAACTTACGGCGTGATCTATGCTATGTGAATTTGGGTCGTAACACTGCCCCTCAGCGCCTCAGCCGTAGTCATGACCTCATCCATATCGGCCCGAAGCTGGTCAATCAAGTCTATCTTCTATTGGACCTGCGAGGTTGCATCATTATTCATCACATGTATCCTCTCTTTTCTAACCTCAAAGATCTTTACCTTCTCGACTAGATCGATATGTTCCCACGAGCGATAAAAGAGTACCTTCTCCTTCTGTCTCCCGAGCTAGAGGGGGATCGGCCTCTCTGCCACCTTCTCTGGTTGCCGCCTGTTCTCCTTTGTCGATGGTGGACCTATGAGCGATAAATTACAGATCATTGTCCACAGGGTAATCCCTGAGCTGGAAGAGGGAATCGGGGTCCGACACCCTGAATTTGGTACTCTTATTGTTTCTTTTCCAGACCCAGAAAGTTACCCGTTTCTTCTTGACCTCGGCGTCCGGGCAACCAAAGGATTTTTTCTTTTTCTTATTCTTCTCATCCTGTGCTGCAGCTCCTGGCTGTCCTGAAGCGGAGGGTTTAGCAAGCGAGGACGGGGCCTCATCCTCATCCAATTGCCGAAGCTCAGTGGTCTTGGACAAACCTGTAAAAGGGAAAGAGACTTAGCAGGAACGGCCACCTCGTCATCCGTGGTCAGGTTGGAAGTTGAAGGGACAGTCTGTTGAGGCATGGATTTGGAAGTTTTTTCGATCGAATTCTAGAAAATATGATGGTTTGAAGATGAGGATGAAGATTTGAAGATAAGGATGGAGGTATGAAGGTCTCACTTAAAGATTTCAAAGTATATACAAAAATTATATATTTATATGTCGGTTTGGTTCGAATTTGTTTACTCAATACCAAACCGAATCAAACCAAACCTAGTCGGATTTTTTAATCAATTTGGTTTGAGTTTTTGGTTTGGTGTGATTTTTCAGTTCGGTTTGTCCACCCCTAATTGCAAGTACTTAAGTGTGGTCTCAGTTAGTTTGACGATTCATGCAACATTAATATTTGCTGTCACACTTTCACCAAAGTTACGTAGTTTCACCTATTCAATAGTATATGATATAGTTTAATTGAACTAATTTTAAAAATAAATATATTTTTTTAAACTTATAGTCTTAAATACATTATGTCGTTTACATGAATATAAAATTTTTGAAATTTGTAATTTTAAATCAGCCATAATATTTTTATAATTATAAGAACTTGTCATTAAAGGTAAATTAAAATAGAAAGTTCAAGACTTAAAAATGTATCGCTCTCTCTCTTGAATGGACTAATAATAAAACTATGTCATTTTTTTAAAGGGGTGGAATATTATATATTGGACGATTTATCGGTAGGTAAAAAGAAGAGTTTAAAGATTTTCTCCAAGATATTTATTTCATTGAGCGCAACGTACTACTATTGAACCAATTACCTCTTTCCAGCAGTGACTTCAAAATACTCTCAATCTGCCCCTTTAGATTTGATCATAAACTATGAACATATATTAATAGTATGATATCAAGTTAATTACCAGCATCAAGGACGGAGTAAGAAGGTTACTTATACTTTAGTTTAAGTCGTATATTTGTATTTAAAAATTTATTAAACTTGGTTTTGCATTCATTTCTTTTATAACTAATTTCAATACATATTTATGTATCTTTCCCGATTTGTACTAATTTATACCACGTATCCTTAGAATTATGTATAAATTTAACTCTATCCATTTTTCAGGTAAACAGTTTGGCGCCCACCGTGGGGCTAAGGATAATAGTGGTTATTTGGTATGAATCTCTGTGAAACACACTATTTTACACTTGCTCTTGGAAGTGTCTTTGATTTCAAGTTAAAAATGACGAACTCTTAATTAATGGCCCTACCTATCGATAACGAAGCTGGCCTTCAACATGAGAACAATAACTTGACGCCCGGGGATGAAAGGCCCCTCGTCGAACCAGTTGGAACTCGAGCCGTAGATCCAATTGACGTTAATTCACAGGTGGCCATTGAGGCGAATCAACGTTCCGACCCCGAAAATAACATTCATGGTGGAGCTTAATCTGCAGTTCGAAATGCCCAAAATGCTGGAGAAGACAGGATCAGCCTGCGTATGATTTTTGAAATGCTGCAAGCTCAACAGATAGTGATAGCTCAGTTGCAGAGCCAAACCCAGACACCGTGCAGGCTCGAGCCCGGTCCACCCCAAGAAGTCACCCACAAAACGTGGCCAACTATAGTAAGGACGAATGAACATGAATCAGGGAATAATCTCGAAATTATAAAAATGCTCGAGGAACTGACAAAACGAATAGAGTCAAGAGAAAGGAGGATTGAAGCAAACGACAAAATGGTAAAAACTTATAAATCCAGGGTTGATCAGATCCCGGAGGCACCACCACCAATATTAAAGGGCTTGGATTCCAAACAATTCGTACAAAAGCCTTTACCCCTAAGTGTGGCTCCAAAACAGATTGCCAAGAAGTTCCGCATGCCCGAAATTCCTAAATATAATGGAACGACCGAGCCCAACGAACATGTCGCCTCTTACACATGTGCCATCAAAGGGAACGATCTAGAAGATGACGAGATTGAATCCGTATTATTAAAGAAGTTCGGTGAAACCCTGTCAAAAGGAGCGATGATATGGTATCATAATTTACCGCCTAACTCTATCGATTCTTTTGCTATGCTTGCAGATTCTTTCGTAAAAGCACATGTCGGAGCCATAAAGGTCGAAACCAGGAAGTCGGACCTTTTCAAGGTAAGGAAAAAAGATAAAGAGATGCTAAGAGAGTTCGTATCTCATTTTCAAATAGAATGAATGGATCTACCACGGGTCACAGATGATTGGGCCGTTCAAGATTTCACCCAAGGAATAAACGAACGAAGCTCGATGGCTTCAAGACAGTTGAAGTAGAACTTGATCGAGTACCCGGCTATTACCTGGGCCAACGTACACAATCGATATCAATCGAAGATTAGAATCGAAGACAAGCAGTTGGGTTCTGGGTTCGTTATTAAAAGGGACACCGCCTGGGGACCAAGGTCAAACAGGGATCGATACCGGCCGTATAATGAAGATCGTAGGGGTAGCAAACTGGAATGTAACCCCGTACGAGGCAAAAGGAGAAGTGATCAAGGCCAAGGGTCTCGAGGACTGATAAACAAGAGTGGGTTCGATAGGCATACCGGACCTAAGGAAGCACCACGATTATCAGATTATAACTTCAACATTGATGCATCGGCCATCGTATCGGCTATCGGACGAATCAAAGATACTAAATGGCCTCGACCTCTGCAGTCCGATCCAGCCTAGAGAAATCCCAATTAAATGTGAAAGTATCATGGCACCAATGGCCACAAAACGGAAGATTGCAGGCAGTTGAGAGAGGAGGTAGCCCGGTTATTCAATGAAGGGCACCTTCGAGAGTTTTTAAGCGACCGGGCCAAGAACCATTTCAAAAACAAAGTGTTCAATAGATAAAACGAACAAGAAGAGCCACAACACATCATCCACATGATCATCGGAGGGATCGATGTTCCTCAGGGGCCGGTGCTTAAATGCACTAAGATATCGATTATAAGAGAGAAGCGATCTCTAACTCAGGATTACATACTTAAAGAAACCTTGTCCTTTAGTGACGAATACGTGGAAAAAATCATGCAGTCCCATAACGAAGCACTAGTAATATATGTACTTATGAATAAAATTCAAGTTAAACGTATGTTAATTGATCCAGGTAGTTCGGTCTACAGGACCAGGTGGTACCCACTACCCTAGTACTAAACAGATTCAATATGGCGTGTGAAACTACTAATGGCGAAATACTTTTGCCAGTAATTGTGGTCGGGGCCATCCAGGAAATGAATTTCCACGTGATCGATAGCGAAATGAGATATAACGCCCTGTTTGGGAGGTCGTGAATCCACAACATGAGAGTAGTACCCTCGACCCTTCACCGGGTTCTAAAATTCCCAACACTAGAGGGAATCAAAATGGTCTACGGGGAGAAACTGGCTGAAAAGGAAATATTTTTTGTCGATGAAGTGATTCATATATTATCACTATCATCGACATATGGATCAAGTTCGAAGGAGATGCATATCTTCACGTGCTTAAAATTGGTTCATCTTGTGAGGTTATGACTTAATAGAGAGAGGAGTTTTTACTGAACATTTGAACTAATAATTGAGTGAATTCGAGAGACTCACTTAAACATTTGAAGTGAATTATTTAGAGTTAGATCCCAAACAATTATCTTGCACCTATTGTTGCGACCAAACACACTCACGCAAGTATACGCGGTCGTCAAGTAATAAAGTGACTCAAAGTCGGATGTCGAACCCACGAGGACTTATGATTAACTATTAACTAAATTAGCCTATCTTAATTATCTAAACAAGAATTAAATCTAAAAATATTTTATTCTAACTAATTAAATAAGAATAATATAAATAATAAACTTTGAACAGAGAAAGAGCAGACTTTTATGATATCAATGTAATGAAAACGATCTAGGGTTATGGGCTATCTAACAATCCTATTGTATTCTTCAATTGAATTGACCGACTAATTTATCTAGCTTATTGGTTGACAGGGTTAATGCTCATAAGAATCTGTCGAGTTCTTACTCGCCTATTCAAGCTAACCTAACGCCTATATGTCTATGGAGTTAGAATCAACAAGAACGCATTTATAATTCCTGTAAATCAACCAAGCAAGGCAATTAGGTATATGTCTATCCTAACTACGAATCCGTTCCCCGATGCCCGAGTTCAAGAACTTGCCCTACTCAATCCTATATGCAATATAGAATTCCCACTTTCGAGTTCAATTCTAGATTCGTAGATAATATTCAATTGATGATCAAGCAATTAAATAATTAAGTGCAAGATTGAATAAATAAACTAATATGATAAATCAAGAAGTCAAAATCAATATCCGAATAACAATAGTCATGAAAGAACCACAACCCTAGAACGTGAAGTTTAGCTCCACATAGACATGGTAGCCAAACAACAAATCATATAAAGAAACATAAAGATTACTAAGTTTGGTGGGAGAAAGAAGAAACTTGATGAATTCCGGCCTCCACAGCTTTGTCGTGGCTTTTTCCCCCTTCCCAATATGTTAGATAACCTCAAAGAGGCGTTTTTAGCTTATATATTGCGTACAAAAGTCGTGGGCCAAAGCTCTCCTATTCCTAGTCCAAATCGGCTTCAGGGGTTGATGCTAAGGTGGATGCGACGCATCCACCTTGTCCTCCATTTCAATTTTTTGCCTGCGAAGGTGGATGCGACGCATCCACCTTGTCCTCTATTTCTCAGCTTGCATGCGATGGTGGACGCGACGCATCCAGCTTCACTTCTACTTCCCAGTTTCGCATGCGATGGCAGACGCGATGGCCCAACTTCACTGCTAAGGTTGCATGCATGATGATGTTTTCCTAGGTTGGATGCGACGCATCCAACCCTTCTTCCTCTAGCTAAACCACCTTTTCTTCATATTTTGCACTCCGAACACCTTAAATCGTCACACATAACTTAATTAGTCATCAAACCAATAATTACACCATGTTGGGTGTTTTAAAGATTAAATAACATCAAAAAGTGGTTAAAGCATGGGCAAAGTAATATCAACACATATCGAAATATGCCAAACATCACTACCCCACACTTAAACCTTTGTTCGTCCTCGAACAAACCATCCTATAGTAGACGAAACAAAATTAAACTCTTATCATTCAAAGCACACTGCACCTATGACCATGGTTATTTGCTACAATTAGGCTCTAGACTATGCATCAACACACTTCCCTTTTCTTAGGCCCTTCTTTAAACATATTCGAACAAAGACAACATGCTCATAACAATCCTAACCTCAAAAACCGACTCAATGTCACAATGCACTCATGGCTTGAACACCCAACATCATAGAGAAGTCTAATAACGTTACCTATCCCTCGTGAAACCATGTGCCCTCACAACAAAAGCAAAGAGAGTAGAATCAATCCACACATTCGAATCTCATGCTCACAAAGAAAATCGCTCACTCTCACAAAAGAAGTCGCATGCATGCAGTTGGTACCATAGGCTTGCCCTTAATGTAAATCTCTACTAATGTAAGCTCGCTCGATCTAAAATCAATTAGGACTTTTTCATGGTTGTAATGTGGGCTAAGGGACGGGTAGGATATATTTAAGGAATAGTGATTCACCCTCCTAAGCACTTTAACACATCATCAAATAACTTAAGCGCAAATTCTTCAACACCACTTCAATTTCACAAATAATATCACCCCAACAATATTTCCTCTTTCTTTAAGCACTACTTTAATTCATACCCACTAGCAAGAACAAGACAACAATTTATTCATCTATATTTTTCTTTCTTTTTTTTTCCAGATTTTTCTTCTTTTTTTTTTTCTTTCAATTTCCGCTAGTGGTGTATTATTTTACAAAATAAGTGCACCCTTCTTTCTTTCATTGATTCCACTCAAAAGTCACCCCACACTTAGTCCCTTCTTACTTCTTTTAGCGCTCATCTAACAATTAAAGTGCTTTAAGAGGTAAAAGGATCAAAACAATGTCAATTAAGAATAAACAGGGTATAGGCTTGTAATGTGGGTACCAAATAAAAGGTCTACAGGCTCAAAAGGTTTAACTAGGGATAGATTTTATTTGTGATAAGCAATAAGCTCAAAAAGATCAAAGAAAGCCTAAAATCATTTTTCAAACCGAGCATCACCTAAAATTTCGCTTCAACTCACATACCGGGCAAGTTCTAGACACAAGTACACTACATGGACTACACAAAACCTCACCACACATGGCACATGACTCGCTAAGGACGGTCACATTCCGACTCTCAAACAATGCAAGTATTCACGGAGCAACGAGATATTAAGCATTAAGCGCAAAGTGAACACAAGTCAAGAAAATGAGAAATAGGCTGCAACAAAACATGCTATCCGTTTTAACAAGGCATCATCAATAATTTCAGAGTGAGAAGGGAAGATATTACATATGTAAAAGCTTAAATATGCCAGTATCAACCAAGTCAAGGTCACCTAGGTTCATCATTCTTCCTCCTTTTATTCCCTACATTCCTACTCTACTCTAAAAAGAAAACAAAATTACCCGGTTCAAACTACATCCCATGGAAAAGAACCGAGGCACAAAGAAAAACCACAGGGGATTATTACTATCTACAAAGATACTATATATATATATATATATATATATATATATATATAAAGATACTTTTTTTTTTTTTAAATAAACTAATAGATAAACTGATAGTTACTCCATATAGATGAATTTGCTGCTATTTTATGCCATTAATCCAGTGAATATATTAGTACATTCATCCATACATCAAACATAAATCACCCCCACCCCACACTTAGGACTGTGCGTTGTCCCCAACGCACACAAACAAGGTAAAGTAGGGTGAGAAGGACTCCCTTAAGTCAAGGTGGAGGGCTCATCCGCAGTCTGTGGAGGAGCATCTGCATCCATAGCATTCCTATCATCAACAACTGGTGCTGATTCTGTATCAGGTGTTACAGCGACCTCAATAGGCCTGTTGAGTAGAGCCTCGGTGACTATGGGAGGAACAGGAGTGGATGGTCCGGCAGTGGATGATGCAATCAGCTGGGAGATGTCTGTACCTGCACATTGAACCAGAGCTCTGAGGAGTAATGATATCTCCTTCATCATCGTGGCCTGCTCGGTCTGAACTCGGCTTAGATCCGCACGAGTCTGTCTCAACTCATCCCTGGTGGCACTCAACTCGACACGAGTCGCTATCAGCTCAGCCCTGTTCTCATGCATATCTGCTTGCATATGCTCAAATAATTGTTGGACGGTGAGCTTAGAAGACCTTCCCTTGTTCGGCTCTAGAACATGAGTGACATCATATGGTCCTGGAGCTTTAGCCTCAATGTCGTCATTCTCCTTGTCCCATAGTACTCCCCTCTCTGTTAAAAAAGCCGTTAGGGTATTAGCAAAGAACAGCCTCCACTTGTAATTCATCCTGGTTCGCTGCATTTGATCATGCATGATGGCTCCGAAGTTGAGTGGTATCCCCTCTAATAAAGCATATAATACGAGTGCGCGGTAACGAGGGACATCAGTTTTATGTTGGCATGGCAGCAGTCGGTTACAAATGAAATTTAGAGCCACACGTGCTAACGCACTCATGAATTCCTTTGCTATAGAGTGGTACTCCATACTCCCATGCTTCCATTCTGCATCCTTCCTGGTAGGGCATAGGACAGACTTAATGTGTGCATAATCTGGTGTTTTGCATATGGCGTCAAACCTGTCAGTGAGTGTGTGTGGCACCCTTAAGAAGTTATTCAGAGCTTCAGCTGACACATTAATATCTACCCCTCTTACTCGCACAATGTTTCCCCGTGCGTGACGCCAATTGGCGTAGAGCTCTCTAACAATGGTGAGGTTGGCTTTGCCATGACCTTTCAGAATGGGTACCCATTTTTGCACCTCTCGAATTGACTTGAGAAACTCTTAGTACTTTGTCTTAAGTGGTCCGATGTTTATCGGCTTTTCCGGAATGTACTTCTTTGAAACCAATATCCTCTTATAGGCTCGGAATGCCTTCTCATTAACAAAGTATTTCTCCCAATCAACTCGGTCTATGGGTTCACCTTCGTCTTCATCACTCATGTTGATCTGTAGGTGGTCATTGTCCGAATCGGAATCGGATTCAGATTCTGTAGTAATCTTCTCCTTCCCTTTATCAGTTGGAGCACTCATTCTCGAAGCTTTTCTTTGGTATGTCACAGGCTCTCGTATCTCTATTCCTTTGCTTGGTGTAATACCCTTCTTCACTGTCCTCCGGACCAATGTTTCCTCCTCTTGCTCTGAATCATCACTTAACTGCCTAGGCAGCAGTTCCATTTCCTTCTCCGTCTGCTTCCTCTTTTTCTGTGGATTTGGACCGCCCGCTGCCCTTCCGGTAGGCTTTTTGGGCGGTTGCTTGTTACCATCTTTGTCTTGTTGCTTGGATGGTTTACTCGCTGCTGTCATTTTACGAATCTAAGTACCTGCAATGCAAAGAATTCAACAATTAGCAGATGAAACAGCGAAGTTCAGCTTGAAAGCAATTGCAACAGCTTGCAGACTTCAATTTATTCGTAAAGTCATGCCATTCACTCTTCATGGAATTGTAGCTCATGACTTTCAGCAAGTATGTGATAACTTTCTTCAAAAATTCAATTTCACATAGCCCCTCACTCGACCCCACACTTACTCTCAAGCATACACCAATGTTGCTCGGTTACTCAGACTTCACCGACGCCTAAATTTTTCTCAGGGACAATTCGTCGAACATGTGGTATGCAACAAGTGTGCCTAGTTCATTCTATCAGTTGAGCAGTGCAACTACCCTCCCAAAGTTGGACGAGATGAAGGGAATTATAGTTTATCATCTCTCAACCATTACAACTACCAAGAACGACAGCCCTAAAAATCTTGAAATTGCAAAACCTACTTGTTGCTACCATTGAAGGAGGGAGGAGAGACGAATTTGGAGAGAAGCCAACGGAAGAACGAAGAGGATGATGCGTACCTGTCGCGTTTGATCTTATTGCGTTACAATTTCGATGAGAGAATTCTGTTCTGCGTTCGTAGGCGTCGCCAAAACGAGACGAGTGGATGCGTCGCAAGAAACGTTTTTGTTCGAATAGGTTATCTTAAGATGTGTTAAAATATATATTACTTACCTGTGCGTGCGAGCTTTGACGCGACGCATCCCCTTGTCTTCCTTCAAAAATTTTCGGACGCGATACGGGCGCGATAGGCAGACTTCACTGCCTTGAGCAATTGGCCCGTCAAAAAAAAAAATTTTTTTTTTTTTTTTCTGAGGGGGACGCGACGCATCCGCCTCGTTTTCTTGAATAAAATCTATGTCCTCCGAAAAGAAAGGAGAAAAAAAAAATTAAAATAAAAATAAAAATAAACTAACTAACTTGGGTGGCCTCCCAAGAAGCGCCTGATTTAACGTCGCTGCACGACGCAACATGTTCTTCATGCCTCCACTAAATCCATTGTGGTCTTGTGACGTGCAATGTCACCACCCCAATAGTGTTTTACTCTTTGGCCATTTACCAAGAATGTCGTATTGGACCCCTTATCACACAATTCTATCGCACCATGAGGTTTCACACTAACCACTTCAAACGGACCCGACCATCAAGATTTAAGCTTTCCTGGAAAAAGCTTTAGCCTTGAATTAAACAGTAGAATTTGTTGACCTGGTTCAAACTCACGATGTTGGATATGCTTATCATGCCATCTTTTGGTTTTCTCTTTATACAATTTGGCATTTTCATACGCATGCAATCGAAACTCATCAAGCTCGTTGAGTTGTAGCAATCTCTTTTCACCGGCCAAGTCCATCTCCATATTTAGCTTTTTAATCGCCCAATATGCTTTGTGTTCAAGCTCGACGGGCAGATGGCAGGCCTTCCCATAAACCAACCTGTACGGAGAAGTGCCTATTGGGGTCTTGTACGCAGTGCGATATGCCCATAATGCGTCATCCAGCTTCCCGGCCCAGTCCTTTCTATTCATACTTACTGTCTTTTCCAAAATCTGCTTGACCTCTCTGTTGGAAACTTCTACTTGACCACTCGTTTGGGGATGATAGGCAGTGGAAACTTTGTGCTTGACTCCGTATTTTGCGAGAATATTATTCAGCAGTTTGTTACAAAAGTGAGTTCCCCCGTCGCTTATCAACACTCTTGGGGTCCCAAAACGTGTGAAGATGTGCTTCTTTACAAAGCCTACCACAACTTTTGCGTCGTTAGTAGGAAGAGCTATGGCCTCTACCCACTTAGAAACATAGTCGACCGCCACCAAGATGTATCTGTGTCCGTTAGAATATGGGAATGGTCCCATAAAATCAATCCCCCAAACATCAAAAAGTTCTACCGCCAGTATATTTTGCAAGGGCATCTCGTGCTTCCTCGTGATAGTTCCAGTTCTTTGGCATCTATCACAATTTTTAACGAAGGCATGTGCATCCTTAAACAATTTTGGCCAATAAAAACCTGATTGTAGCACTTTTTGGGCGGTTCTATCCCCGCCGTGATGACCTCCATATGGTGACGCATGGCAGTCATGTAGTATAGCCTTCATCTCTTCCTCAGGAACACACCTTCTCACCAACTGATCTGCACACTGCCTATATAGGAATGGCTCATCCCACACGTAGAACCTTACATCATGTAGGAATCTTCTTCTATTGTCAGCTGTCCATTCTAGTGGCGTTACCCCCCTTGCGATAAAATTCACATAATCTGCATACCATGGGGCTTCACCTGAGGTGATTGCCAATATTTGCTCATCCGGAAATGTTTCTTTAATTGACCCTCCTTCAGCTACATGGTTCCGGCTCTCTAATCTGGACAAATGATCGGCCACTTGATTTTCTGTCCCTTTTCGATCTCGGATCTCTAAGTCAAATTCTTGCAAGAGGAGGACCCAACGAATCAGCCTCGGCTTGGCGTCTTTCTTTTCAAATAGGTATCTGATAGCTGAATGATCTGTGTAGACGATGACTTTGGTTCCCACTAGATAGGATCTGAACTTGTCAAACGCCCACACCACTGCAAGCAACTCCTTTTCAATCACTGTATAATTCATCTGAGCTGGATTCATAGTTTTGCTTGCATAATAAATGGAGTGAAAGATTTTATCCCTCCTTTGCCCCAACACCGCTCCAATTGCTATGTCACTTGCATCGCACATCAACTCAAATGGTTGTGCCCAATCGGGGCCAATGATAATTGGTGCAGTCACCAATCTTCCCTTCAGCTCCTCAAATGCTTTCAGACATGCATTATCAAACTTGAAGGTAACGTCTTTCTCTAGAAGCCTGCACAAAGGGGAAGAAATTTTCGAAAAATCTTTAATGAAACGACGATAAAAACCTGCATGACCCAAGAAACTGCGAATGCCTTTGATGGATGTCGGCGGGGGCAATTTTTCGATCGTCTCCACCTTTGCTTTATCCACCTGTAGACCATCTTTTGAAACCTTGTGCCCCAAAACTATACCTTCACGTACCATGAAATGGCACTTTTCCCAGTTTAGCACCAAGTTCGTCTCTTCACACCTAGCTAGCACTTTATCAAGGTTCATCAAACAACTATCAAAAGAACATCCAAACACAGAAAAATCGTCCATGAATACTTCTACATATCTTTCAACCATGTCAGTGAAAATAGCCATCATACACCTTTGAAAAGTCGCAGGTGCATTACAAAGACCGAAGGGCATTCTCTTGAACGCATACGTGCCATAAGGACATGTAAATGTAGTTTTCTCTTGGTCTTCTGGGGCTATAGCAATCTGATTATACCCCGAATAACCGTCCAGGAAACAGTAGTATTCCTGGCCAGGTAATCTATCAAGCATTTGGTCAATAAAAGGCAGGGGAAAGTGGTCTTTCCGGGTGGCATTGTTTAGTTTTCTGTAATCTATGCAAATTCTCCATCCAGTTACAGTTCTTGTAGGAATTAAGTCATTATTTTCATTAACTACTACGGTTATCCCCCCTTTCTTCGGCACACATTGAACGGGGCTTACCCATTTACTATCAGAGATTGGAAATACAATACCTGCATCAAGCCACTTAATCACTTCTTTCCTTACCACTTCTTTCATGATTGGATTTAGTCGGCGTTGGTGTTCTACACTCGGCTTGTGTCCGTCCTCCATGAGGATTTTGTGCATGCAGAAAGCTGGACTAATGCCTTTAATGTCAGACATTGTCCACCCAATTGTTCGCTTGTGCTCACGTAGCACCCTTAATAGCTTTTCTTCCTGTAATTTAGACAAGTGAGCAGAAATAATAACAGGTAAAGTGTCAGAACTTCCCAAATAAGCATATTGAAGGTGAGGGGGTAGGGGTTTAAGTTCCAAATTTGGAGCTTTTTCAATTGACGGCTTTGGTGGGGGCCACTTGGCCTATTCAGGGGCTCAAACGGGATTATTCCTTGCATGTAACCACATGATGTATCTAGGATTCCCTTCATCTCCTCAACCTCATCATCCATATCCAAGCTATCAAACAGCATGATTGCTTTTTCTAAACAGTCGCCTAGATATACACTCGTGTTAAGAAGTTTCTCATCCACCTCCACCACAGATATCATAGAGAGCTCCTCATAGTGGCGGGGGAGTTGGATTGCTTTGTAGACATTGAAGACTGCCTCCTCGTTGTCCACTCTCATAATCATTTTCCCTTCTCTCACTTTAATTATTGCATCGCCAGTAGCCAAGAGAGGTCGTCCCAATATGATTGGAACTTGTTCATCAGCCTCGAAGTCTAGAATAATGAAGTCAGCTGGGAAGATGAATTTTCTAATTTGCAGCAGCACATCTTCAATCACTCCTTCGGGGTAGGCTATGGACCTATCAGCTAATTGCAACATCACGGTGGTTGGTCTCAGAGCTCCCAGACCTAATTGCTTAAACAAGGATAACGGCATCAGATTTATGCTTGCACCCAAATCACACAGAGCACGTCCCACGTTAATATTACCGATTTGTACTGGAATAGTTGAAGCTGCCAGGGTCCTTAAGCTTTTGGGGAAGCTTGTTTTGGACCCTTGATGTGCACTCCTCAGTAAGTGCAACCGTCTCGAACTCAGTCAATTTCCTCTTATGAGCCACTATGTCTTTTATGTACTTAGCGTACTTTGGAATTTCACGAAGTACATCCATTAATGGAATATTTAATTGAACCTGACTCAACATGGAGAGAAATTTGTTGAACATGCGATCGTCATTCCTTTTCTGCAATCTTTGGGGGAAAGGTGGTGGTGGCCTTGTAACCTCCATTCGCTCTGAACTTGCATCATCTTCCTTTGACTCTTGTGTTGCCTTAGGTGTCAACTCCCCCAGGTATAGGTTTTTCTTTTATCTTCCTTGGCGCTTCCTCTAGTTCCCTCCCGTTTCTAAGTGTAACTGCATTAATTTGAGGGTTCTTCTCTGTATCACTGGGAAGTGAGCCTGTAGGTCTAGTATTTTGGTTTGCTGCTAACTGCCCCATTTGCCTCTCAAGATTTCTGAAATCGGTCCTGAGCTGTTGATTGTCTAGTAACAACTTTTTCAGCAAGTCATTCGTACTTTCTTCCATTTGTTGGGGTGGCTTCTGAGGTTGAGTAAAATTCCCTTGAGGCCTATACTGATTCTGTTGACTTCCGCCCCATGAGAAGTTAGGATGATTCCTCCAGTTTGGGTTGTAAGTGTTCCCATATTGCGCATGTTGATTCATAGGACCTCTGTTTTGTTGTCCCACATAGTATATAGATTCAGGATTCGTGGGGCACATGTCAATCATATGACTGTCTCCGCATAGTTCGCAACAAATAGACATCTGCTGTACATGTTGCATTTATTGTGTTGTCATTCTATTCATCTGATTTGCCAATTTTGCTATATCGGCTCTCATGGCGGAAAAGTCATCAAGCTCAATCAAACCGGCGGCCTTCTGTTTAATTACCCTTCGTGAATCCCCCTCTCCTTGCCAATTATGGTCATTAGCAGTGAAATTATTTAGCAGGAGTTGTATTTCACTATACGGTCTTGCCATGCAACTACCCCCACAAGCTGAGTCAAGATTCATCTTTGATGCTTCATCTAACCCATCAACAAAAGTGTGACCCAATACCTCATCAGTTTGACAATGATGCGGGCAGTGTCTGAGTAGTTTCTTGTATCTTTCCCAAGCTTGACGAAGTGTCTCGCCATCCCGTTGTTGGAACCCAAGAATTTGGCTCCTCAACGACTTTGTCTTCTTAGTTGGGAAAAACTTGATCAGGAATTTCCTTGCTAGATCATCCCAAGTGTGGATAGAGTTCGCGGGCTCCTTTTGCAACCATTCTTTAGCTTCCCCCAACAGTGAAAAAGGGAATAGTGTCAGCCTGACATAGTCCTTGGAGACGTTCGGATAATTGTAAGTGTCCGTGATTTCCAAGAAGTTCTGAATATGCCTCTGCGGGTCCTCATGAGATAGACCCACATATTGTCCTGTTGATTGAATCAGCTGTACCATGTACTGTTTTAGTTCAAAATGCCCAGTGATATCAGGCTTCACAATAGCCTGAGTCATATTCGCAAGATTGGGCCTTGTGGCTTCGATTACCGGACGCTCTTCATTGCCTGCCATATCTATTGGTTGTGGTTGGATTGCGATGTCCAAATCTCTTTCTATTCTCGTTCTAGCTTCGTGTTCCCTTCTCACTCTATGTAATGTTCGTTCGATTTCTGGATCAAGAGGAATGAGGTTGTTTGCACTTCTACTCCTCTGCATTCGAGAGTAAACCCTGCGTTGACACAAACCAGGCAAACTGAAAATTAAAACTTGAAAACAAATATCTAATAAAAGCTTAACTTAGTCACGTAGCTAATTTCTAAGTCCCCGGCAACGGCGCCAAAAACTTGTTGCGACCAAACACACTCACGCAAGTATACGCGGTCGTCAAGTAATAAAGTGACTCAAAGTCGGATGTCGAACCCACGAGGACTTATGATTAACTATTAACTAAATTAGCCTATCTTAATTATCTAAACAAGAATTAAATCTAAAAATATTTTATTCTAACTAATTAAATAAGAATAATATAAATAATAAACTTTGAACAGAGAAAGAGCAGACTTTTATGATATCAATGTAATGAAAACGATCTAGGGTTATGGGCTATCTAACAATCCTATTGTATTCTTCAATTGAATTGACCGACTAATTTATCTAGCTTATTGGTTGACAGGGTTAATGCTCATAAGAATCTGTCGAGTTCTTACTCGCCTATTCAAGCTAACCTAACGCCTATATGTCTATGGAGTTAGAATCAACAAGAACGCATTTATAATTCCTGTAAATCAACCAAGCAAGGCAATTAGGTATATGTCTATCCTAACTACGAATCCGTTCCCCGATGCCCGAGTTCAAGAACTTGCCCTACTCAATCCTATATGCAATATAGAATTCCCACTTTCGAGTTCAATTCTAGATTCGTAGATAATATTCAATTGATGATCAAGCAATTAAATAATTAAGTGCAAGATTGAATAAATAAACTAATATGATAAATCAAGAAGTCAAAATCAATATCCGAATAACAATAGTCATGAAAGAACCACAACCCTAGAACGTGAAGTTTAGCTCCACATAGACATGGTAGCCAAACAACAAATCATATAAAGAAACATAAAGATTACTAAGTTTGGTGGGAGAAAGAAGAAACTTGATGAATTCCGGCCTCCACAGCTTTGTCGTGGCTTTTTCCCCCTTCCCAATATGTTAGATAACCTCAAAGAGGCGTTTTTAGCTTATATATTGCGTACAAAAGTCGTGGGCCAAAGCTCTCCTATTCCTAGTCCAAATCGGCTTCAGGGGTTGATGCTAAGGTGGATGCGACGCATCCACCTTGTCCTCCATTTCAATTTTTTGCCTGCGAAGGTGGATGCGACGCATCCACCTTGTCCTCTATTTCTCAGCTTGCATGCGATGGTGGACGCGACGCATCCAGCTTCACTTCTACTTCCCAGTTTCGCATGCGATGGCAGACGCGATGGCCCAACTTCACTGCTAAGGTTGCATGCATGATGATGTTTTCCTAGGTTGGATGCGACGCATCCAACCCTTCTTCCTCTAGCTAAACCACCTTTTCTTCATATTTTGCACTCCGAACACCTTAAATCGTCACACATAACTTAATTAGTCATCAAACCAATAATTACACCATGTTGGGTGTTTTAAAGATTAAATAACATCAAAAAGTGGTTAAAGCATGGGCAAAGTAACATCAACACATATCGAAATATGCCAAACATCAGGTATACCTCGGTACGGGGTTAAATCCTGAGCTTAGAAAAAAGCTTATTCAATTTCTTATAGCTAACATGAACTTTTTCTTTTAGTCCCATCTTGACATGACAGGGATCCTACCTGAAATAACCACTCATAGACTAAGCTTGGATCCGAAATTCCATCCGGTGAAGCAAAAAAGAAGGCCCAAATCCGAGGTCAAACATGCCTTCATCATGGACGAGGTAACCAAACTTCTTAAAATAGGATCAATTCGAGAAGTAAAATACCCCGAATGGCTAGAAAACGTGGTGGTAATCCGTAAGAAAGGAAGCAAATTTAGAATGTGTATAAATTATAAAGACCTAAACAAAGCATGTCCTCGGGATTCTTTCCCATTCTCTAATATCGATCGTATGATTGATGCCACGGCCGACCATGAGACTCTCAATTTTCTCGATGCCTACTCCGAGTAAAACAAGATACAAATGAACCCAGAGGACCAGGAAAAGACCTTGTTTATCAATAAGTACGGTACCTACTGTTATAACGTAATGCCATTAGGACTGAAAAATGATGGTGCAACTTATCAACGCCTAGTAAACCGAATGCTTGAAAAACAAATAGAAAAATCAATGAAAGTTTATATTGATGACATGCTAATTAAGTCCGTGCGAGCAGAGGTCCATTTAAAGCATTTGATGGAAACTATTGATATACTGACGGAGTACAATATGAAGCTCAACCCCGAAAAATATGCATTCGGAGTTGACTTGAGTAAGTTTCTTGGTGTCATGGTGTCCAATCGGGGAATCGAGATCAACCCCGATAAAATCAAAGTTATCGAGGATATCACGATAGTGGATAATGTGAAGGCCGTGCAGAGGCTAACTGGACGGATAGCCGCCCTAGAATGATTCATTTCGAGATCCTCAGATATAAGCCACCAATTATTCTCACTACTTAAGAAGAAGAGCAACTTTGCATGGACTCCGGAATGCCAGCAGGCTTTGAAGGAACTAAAGAGGTATTTATCAAGCCCACTGCTGCTTCACACCCCGAAAATGGACGAACAACTTTACCTGTACTTGGCTATCTCAGAGATAGCGGTATGTGGAGTCCTAGTTCGATAATAACGAGGTATGCAATTCCCTATTTTATATATCAGTCGGACCTTAGGCGAGGCAGAAACTAGATATCCACACTTAAAAAAATTAACGCTTTCTTTAATAAGCGCCTCTAGGAAACTAAAATCATATTTCCAGTGTCATCTGATATGTCTTGTAACAACTTATCCTCTTCGAAATATTTTTCACAAACCCAAGCTTTCGGGTCGATTGGCCAAATGGACAATAGAAATCAGTGGGTACGATATTGAGTATCGACCCCGTACCGCCATCAAATCTCAAATCTTGGCGGACTCCATAGTTGACTTTACACCGGCCTTCGTACCCAACATCGAAAAAGAACTACTAATAAAATCGGGTACCTCTTCGGGAGTATGGACCCTCTTTACGGACGGTGCCTCGAACGCGAAGGGGTCCGGACTAGGCATTATATAAAATCACCAACAGGTAATATAGTTAGACAATCTATTAGAACTACAAAATTAACTAACAATGAGGCCGAGTATGAAGCCATGAGTGTAGGTCTCGAACTAGCTAGAAGCTTGGGAGCGGAAGTCGTAGAGGCTAAGTGTGATTCCCTATTCATGGTTAACCAAGTCAATGGGACTTTTGAAGTCCGAGAAGATTGAATGGAAAGGTACTTGGATAAACTACAGGTGACTCTACATTGATTTATGGAATGGACCTTGCAACATGTACCCCGAGAACAAAACAGCGAGGCCGACGCCCTTGCAAACTTAGGTTCATCGGTCGAAGATGACGAACTCAACTCGGGGACTATCGTACAACTCATGAGATCGGTAATCGAAGAAGGTCATGCCGAGATAAACTCCACAAGTTTAACCTAGGATTGGAGAAACAAATACATAGAGTACTTCAAGAACGAGAAGCTTTCATCAGACCCAAAGGAATCGAGAGATGCGCACAAAGGCATCACGGTTCACCTTGTCCGAAGACGGAACACTATTTAGGAGTACGTTCGATGGACCGTTGGCAATATGTTTGGGACCGGGAGATACCGATTACATCCTACGTGAAATTGACGAGGACACTTGTGGAAATCATTCCGGTGCCGATTCGCTGTTCCACAAAATAATCAGAGCATGATATTATTTAACCTATATAGACAAGGATGCAAGGGAGTTCGTTCGAAAATGCGACAAATACCAAAGGCATGCACCCATGATTTATCAACCCGGGGAACTACTCTACTCGGTCCAATCTATATGGCCTTTTATGAAATGGGGAATAGACATCATTGGCCCCCTCCCATCGGCCCCAGGTAAAGCTCAGTTTATTTTGTTTATGACTGATTATTTCTCTAAATGGGTTGAAGCACATGCTTTCGAGAAAGTCAGGGAAATGGAAGTAATAGACTTCATTTGGGACCACATCATATGTCGATTTGGGATGCCATCCGAGATTGTATGTGATAATGGAAAACAATTCATCGGCAGCAAAGTAACTAAATTTCTCAAGGACCACAAGATCAAAAGGATCCTATCAACACCTTATCATCCCAGCGGGAACGGACAAGCCGAATCAACCAACAAAACCATCAACCAAAAACTTAAGAAGAGATTGACCGAAACCAAAGTAAAATGGAGAGAAATATTACTCGAAGTCCTATGGGCATACCGCACAACATCGAAATCCAATACCGGAGCAACACCATTCTCGTTGGTTTATGGCGCCGAAGCTCTTATCCCGGTCGAGGTCGGAGAGCCTAGCATCAGGTTTCAATATGCAACAGAGGAGTCAAATAAAGAGACCGTGAATACGAGCCTAGAATTGTTGGATCAAAGACGAGAAGCCGCTCTCGTCCGATTGGTCGCCCAAAAATAGCAAATAGAAAGGTACTACAATCGAAGAACCAATCTTCGACGTTTTAACATGGGGGACTTGGAGCTAAGAAAAGTCACACTCAATACCCAAAATCCAAATGAAGGGAAACTGGGTGCGAACAGGGAAGGACCGTATCAGGTTCTCGAAATCGTCGGAAAAGGATTCTACAAGCTCGGTATGATAAACGGCAAACAACTACCGAGCAATTAGAACGTATCGCACCTAAAACGATACTACTGCTAAGGTACGACCCTCCCATGTTCATTTGTATTTTGAAACTAACCCTTGCAGATTTTCGAGCAGACGTTTTTAATGAGACAACCATTGATCGTACTAACTTAGAACAATTCAACAGTATCTGAAGCCTCTTTACAATCAACCTCGAATACTGGAGGGCATTGCCCCCGAATATCATGTTCGGGCAAGATCGTTACTTCATGGAAATAGGGTCTCGATAGGAAAAATTTGTAAGGGCCAAATGGTAAAACGAACCATGCTCACATAGTTTGCTCGAGCCCTGGCTCAAAACATGTACGCTTGACATATAAAAGAGAAATTTCTTCTTTACCGTTATCTCATACCTCAGAAAGGTTCTTCTACTTCATATTCTCGATCTATTATGCAAACAGTCTTAAGGGTCGACCATGGCTGGAGCTCGAATAATTACCCCATAAATCGGGGACTGCCATCCGAAAAATCAACGAGATTGAATTATACATAGCCTAAGGGCTACCTTAACTCAAGTTCGAGAAATCATTCTCAGTCGACTACAAAGCCCAATGGCTACCTTAATTCAAGTTCGAGAAATCATTCTCACTCGACTACAAAGCCTAAGGGCTACCTTGATTAGAGTTCGAGAAATCATCATCACTCGACTACAAAGCCTAAGGGCTACCTTAATTCGAGTTCGAGAAATCATTCGCACTTGACTGCAAAGCCCAAGGGCTACCTTAATTCGAGTTCGAGAAATCATTCTCACTCGATTACAAAGCCTAAGGTCCATCTTAATTCGAGTTCGAAAAATCATTCTCACTCGAATACAAAGCCTAAGGGCGACCTTAATTCGAGTTCGAGAAATCATTCTCACTCGAATACAAAGCCTAAGGTCCACCTTAATTCGAGTTCGAGAAATTATTCTCACTAGACTACAAAGCCTAAGGGCTACCTTTATTCGAGTTCGAGAAATCATCCTCACTAGACTACAAAGCCTAAGGGCTACCTTAATTCGAGTTTGAGAAATCATTCTCACTCGACTACAAAGCCCAAGGGCTACCTTAATTCGAGTTCGAGAAATCATTCTCACTCGACTGTAAAGCCTAAGGGCTACTGTGCTTCGAGTTCGAGCGAATAATTTTACTTGACATCTACTTATTAAACCTAAGAGCCACCTCAGTTTGAGTTCAAACATTCACTCGGGGACTACCTATAAGAAACTGTCGAGTGCAGTACTTGCTATCGGTCCTTACTATCTCAATCTTGGGCCTTCGAATAATTATTCCATGCTAAGGCACTTTTTGACCTATGTATAATTTTACAAAAAGGCAAAAGATTCATAAGCCATAGAAGGTAAATGTTTTATATATATACATCAAAATCTTTTACAAAGGCAACACAGAGAGCTTTTCCTCCGCCTTGGCCTTTTAAATTTTGGCCTCAACATCGAAGCCATGAGCACTGACCTCCCCGAGAGCTTCTCTCTAAGCCTGCCATTTAGCATGTTAGACCATGCTCTTGGCCTTGGCCTGATTAACTTCAACGGTGATCCTGAACTGGGCCACTTTAGCATGAGCTCTTTTATTAGCCTCGGTCACCTCAGATCTGACCACTTCGAGTTAATTAGCCAAGCTTTCCTTATTGGAGGTGGCCAAATCTACCCGAGTTTGAAGCTCTTTAACCCTCTCGATCTGCACCGAGGCATTTTCTTTTACAGCCCAAAGCTGGGCCTTAGCCGACTCCAATTTCGCTTGAACGACCTCCTTTTTGGAGGCGAGGATATCCATATTTTCTTTGAATTTTTCCCCTTCGGTCATTAGCTCATCTACCTGTGAATTGAGTTTTCCAATCTGTTCAAGCCTCTACCGAACCTACAGAATTAGATTCTAAGTGTTTATCTCCAATTCGTCTTCACTACCGTGAAGAATTCGGAATACCTGCTCGGCCATCTCCTCGTGCTCATCCCGAGCCACTGCCAAATCTGCTCGAAGTTTATCGCTAAGAAGTTTATAGGGGTCACTCTTCTCTGTGAGGTCCCGACCTCGGCCTCATGCTCCTCTCGGATTCGTAGAAAAGCCTCGTGATGCAACACCGAAGCCTACAAACATGGAAAAAATGTTAGAATTATCTACAACAAGTATAAAAGAAACAGCATATATGCCATTGAAATTACCCGATTCAGAGCATGCTGGGCCTCATTGAAAAGGCTGGTGGGTCCTACCGCATTCATCACTGCCTGATCCTCTTCGATCACTAAGGACCGAAGGTAACTAGCAATCCCCACGGGGGGAGAAAAAATTTGGGTATCCTCCGAGACGGAGAGCACCACCTTTCGCCTACGATCAGGATCAATACACGGGGCTAGGAACTAGTCCACCAGTTTTGGAACCGATGGAGAACCGATCCCGATAACCTCCTCCGAGGCAGCAGACTCGAGCCCATCCAGAAAATCGTGGATATCGATTGGCTTCTGAATGCCCTCGTAGGATCGTCCTTCCATCATGATGGCGTCACTGATCATAGCATCTGAAATCTGAGGGAATCCGCTAATATCAACTATCCCGAGCTCATCCCTCGAGATATCTTCTGCTGCGCGAGAAGTCCTACCCTCGGTCTCCCCTCCAACCATCTCAACTCGAGATGGAATAGCCTCGGCTTTTTCTTGTTCCGGGATTATGGCCAGGGTTCCCTTATTCACTTTCGCCGATTCGGAAGATTGTTGTATTACAATATTAGCCCGTACACCGAATAATTCCTCTTCTCCTTCTTTGTGCTCGTCCCTTAATCGGTGGATTGATTCCGGAAGCATAACACCAGGGCCCCCCTTTGGCTTGCGATATTTCTTTGCTGATTTTTTCTTTTTCGAGACCAAGGAACTCGGTACATCTTTTCTCTAATTTTCTTTAACATGCTTCGGTACAGGAACCTCCTCATCACCAGATGGGGGCCTCATGGAAACGTCCTTCCCAAATCCTACAAAAGGAAAAAAGGGGGTTAAGCAAGTAAAGAAGAGCAAATGACAAACAAATTTAGAAAGAGACTTACCATGACTACGGGCCTCCCATCGACCCTTTGATAATTCCACCCAAGCACGCTCGGAGTACGGTCTCTGCAGCACCAGACCTTTAACCCATTGTTTAAGATCCGGAATCGGCTCAGGCATCCAAGCCACAGCTGTGACAAGAAAGAAAAAATGGATCAAGAAAATGAAAGGCAGTTACAAAATTAAAATTGAACAAAGGGAAATAAGTGCTCACGGTTCATATTCCATTTCTCAGGAAATGGCATGTCATCAGCAGGGATCAGGTCCGAGGTTTTGACTCGAACAAATCGGCTCATCCAACCTTGATCACAAGTCTCGTCTACACTCGAGAACGGCGCTTTAGTGGCACGGTGAGCGAGCTTGATTAACCCTGCTCGATAAATTCGGGGACTTTAAAGGCGCATGAGGTGGTCGCGGGTGAAAAGGCACCCCTCGATTTTGCTCGAGAAAAATCATAGAAGAATCACTATTCTCCAAAAAGAAGGATGGATCTGGCCAAAGGTCACATCGTATCTCTTGCAAAAAGCGTCGATGACAAGATCTAAAAGACCCAATATGAAAGGATACGTATAAACACTTAGGAACCATTCCACATGGGTAGTAATTGATTCATCAGGCGATTTGACAACCACGTGTTTATCGGTCCAATTGCATTCTTGTTTGACTTTATCGAGAATTTTCTCGGTGATTGTGCGCAGGTACCTCGAATCCGCTTACATCGACCCGATACAGAAGAAGGTTTTTCAACTTTAAAATCACTGACAGTTGAACACCCTACCGGAACGAATTCCTCAGGGCGAGGCTCCGCCGCATCCTCACCGCCGACGGGTTGTGATGAAGAAGTAACCTCTTTTTGCGGAACGGATTTAGATATTTTGGCCATCTGAATTTCTATGAACAAAGAAGAAGGGAGATTGAAGTATTTGGTGTTTTGAGAAGAACAAGCAAAGAAACTCCAAAACTTGAAAATAGAAAACTTTGGAGAAGGCGAAGGACTGTGAAGATTGGAAAGAAGAAGGTTTAAAGGTAAAAGTTTGAAATAATAAAGAAAGGGTCTATTTATAGATTTCACAGCGACGGTTCAAAATTGGCAGTGGCCGACAATCGACTGACGCGCATTTAATGCCTTGGTAACTGGACCGATGGGATGTTTGTCACATACGTCACAATCGGGCTCGTCGCAAACGTCAGTATTCGCCTAGTCGGAGGTTGAAAAATCATATCGTTTCTCGCTACCTTCTTTCCGAGAAACGAGGGGACTATCTGTATATGGTCAAAATTGATTTTGCCCTTCATGTGATTAATCAAGACTGGAGCATGATGGACCGAGGTTCGTCAACATAATATCGAGCTCGAGACCCAGAGGTCGATCAATATCGAGCTCGAGATCTAGAGACCGATCAATATCGAGCTCCAGTCAATATCGAGCTTGAGACCCAGAGACCGACCCATACCGAGACCGTCCAAGATCGATATCGAGCCAATGGACCAGCGAATCGGCGGAAATCAATATCGATATCGAGATTTGAGGAGAAAATCTCGGCGGAAATCAAGGAAAAGTTAATTAATTAGTCTATCATGGGATCCCCACTATGTATTTTTAATTATACTCAAAATGGGATTCCCCCACTAAATTAAAAGTGGTTATCATTTGTATGGATACATTGATTGAGACACACATTCATTCTAATATATACGAAAACAGGGCCAATACTATTTTTTTGGTGGCTTTTGGTATTTTAGTAAAATTGTTTCTTCTATCAATCATTCTTCACCCGATTTGGAGGTAATTAAACTTGAAGGCTTAGGCTAATTAGTTCATCTGGTTTTGCATTCATTTCTTTTATAATTAATTTCAATACACATTTATGTATCTTTCCCTATTTGTATCAATTTATATCACGTATCCTTAGAACTACGTATAAATTTAACTCTATTCATTTTTCGGTTAAACATATATACAAAAACTAAATTCAGAATCCAATTGCTAACATCTAATGTTGTCACCTAAAATGAACTCAAAAATTTCAAATTCTAATTTCAAACGTAACATAAAAATTATACACATCTTCCTCTCTCTCCTTGCGGTGAAAAACATTTTTTACAAAGCTCACGTGAAGGAAAAATTGGACCACTAACTATAGGGGCACGTTTTTCATTTCCATGAAAGATATTTTAATTTCCTTTGTTATAAATTGGAGGAACCAAATGAAGTGAGATGCGCAAAAACTTCATCTCTTTGAGACCATTCTGACTAATCCCAATAATTTCAGATAGAGACACCTCTTTAGCTCTGAGAATGGGATTTGAAAAGGTACGTAATATTCATGTTCAATTTTTTTCTATAGTATTTTCTTTTATACTCAAGTTCAAAGACGAGCCAACTCACTAGTATATTATTTTATAATAAAATTAACCTAATACTCATTTCATTTCAAATCATAAAAGATTTTTTTAATTGAAATTTCTTCTTTTGTGTTTATGAGATAGGAGTTTGGCATAATGATTGTCCCAACAAAAGGTAAAATCAACGCGCCACCGCCACCACGAGAGAGTTTGAATCTCAGTGTGGTGGAACCTGATATTAAAGATAATAAGACGTTTTCGCAAGAACTGGACAGAATTTTGACTCAATATATAGAGACATTATCCCATCGGACAGAATTTTGACTCAATATATAGAGACATTATCCCATCGGACAAAATTTTGACTCAATATATAGAGATCTTATCCCATCGAACAGAATATCATATAGGTAAATATATGTCCAGTGGCCTTTTCTATAAATATATAGCTATCACTCTAACTTTTATACACAATTTAACAAAATAAAATTAAAAGACTAGTAAGCTAAGGTGTATAGATTGGAAGGCTAAATATCTTTGGATGGACGCGAGCTCAACAACTATAGCTGCATGAAGCATGAGCTCAACAACAACTTTGATTTTCCGTTGTTAGAACAATGAATTGAGTTTCAAACTAAATATTTTTATATTTTTAATAAATTTTTTAATACAAATATAATATTTATGTGAAAATTACTAAGTTCACGTAAATTCATAACTTTTGCACCAGATCCGCCAGCGGAGCTCTCTCTTTATCAGGGTGGACACATAGGAAATTAAAGTTTTTCATGTTTATTCAACTGTTCCTTGAGTTACTAGAACCCTCTCTTACCATCATACGTATTTGCCAATAATTGAAGGATATTTTTGGAATAAAAAAATTTAGCTTTTAAAATGAAATAAGACAATGTGATATCTCATGAAAAGATAAAGTGTGACAAACTTTTTCAGGTGAGAGGAGTATTAAATATCTACCCCATATTTTGTCACCCTAACTACCTTCTCCCACATGCCACAATAATGATGTGCCTAATTCTCCACACGTTTCTAATAGTTTGTGTTCCACAATTTGTATATATACATGTACTACTTTTAGTTATGTGTACTTCCGACAACTAACAGTACCAATGCCAACTAATGGGTACTCATTCATGCAATATATTTTTGAAGTCCATTAAGTATTAATTATTAAAAAATAGGGATAATATAGTTTCTTACTATGGGTGCCCCAGTACTTCTCTATTATGAATTTAATATCATCCTCAAAGCTGATTTAGCAAAGAATATGTTATCGCATTCTTATATGTGCGTGAAAGGCAAGAAAAAATATTAAAAAATAATTAAACTATGCACGTGTTATCTTTTAATGGGATGTTAGCAACTAATTGCACTTATATATTTATTATTAAATATTTTTTGCATTGTTTATTTTCTTATTCATTGTTCTTTTATTGCTTTTTCTTTTTCTGTTCTCCTTTTATCTTCTTCCTTTTTCCTCTTCTCCTTTCTCTTCTTAATCCCCACATATCTTCTTTCTTTATTTTCTTTGTTTTCTTCCTATTGTCAAATTCCAAATCAAAAGCTCCACTTAACTCTTTAGTTTGTCGAAACTTCACCTAACTCCTTTTTCTTCTCCTTAGTTATTGCTAGTCTACTACTCCTTTAATTCTTTCATCGTGTTCCTTAATTAATATTGGGTACATATTTAATTCTATAAATGTCATTATTAAAGGCAACCTAATTTCTACTTTCTTTGTTTTCTCTTCCAATTTCTGACACCCATTAGTTCATATTTTTTAAACCCAACAGTAATGCGTTCTTAATTTTAGCTCTGAATATGCTGCCTTTTCTACCTCACAAGAAAAAAACTCGAATTTGGTAATGAAAAGAAGTAAAAGATGATAAAATATGAAAAATAAATGGATTGTATTGTTGATTTTTGAATCTAGTTGGACGGTCTTCAATGGCAAAAAAATGGTTGAAAGAAATTGGACGGTGGTTTATTACAATTTGTAATTGTTTGAAATCTGAAAATCTTTTTAATTAAAAATGGTCTGATGGTTGCTCTCCGTAGAGAGTTATGAATTGGACAAAAATGGTGAAGGGTGTGAAACTTGTTGAATTTTAGGGATGATGGTTGTTTGGAGAATTTTCGGGAAGGGGGTGGTTATTGTTGAATTAGTCTAGGGAAAAAAAAGTAAAAATCATGCAAATGACATGTGTCTACACAACTAGGATAAAATCTGGTTTTATAAATCTGGTTTTATCCTAGTTGTGTAGACACAGAGGTATTAAATTTACTTTGGCCAACGATAAGGAGGTACTAGGACATTCATAAAGATTGAGTAGGAAACTTATTTATCTGGACAAGTTCAGGGAGTATCTTACTATTATCCCTAAAAAATATGTAGATTATTAGTTAATTTCGTACATGTGCCAAAATTAATTTTACAACGAGAAGTAGAGAAACTTTTTCAAGAATAATGTAAACAAAACCTTTTAGTCATACTTGTTCTCGAAATATATAAACTTAGCCTCTTTAAATGGGTTCTTTACAGGTTATCCAGTTAATATATGTTACGAGCATCATGCTGCTTTAGCTCCACTTTTGCAATTCCACTTGAACAACTGCGGAGATCCCTTCACTCAGAACACTGTCGATTTCCATTCAAAAGATTTTGAAGTTGCTGTTTTAGATTGGTTTGCGCAACTATGGGAAATTGAGAAGGATGAATATTGGGGATACATTACCAATGGTGGCACAGATGGAAATCTCCATGGTCTTTTGATTGGGTAGGCATCACTTTCCCATCTCCATTGATAGGCAATTTTAATAAATTTTTACACTGGATCCGCCTCTGTGAGGAGTTGATGTGAGGAGTTCAACTTTTAATGGGTTTAATTGAACCCGTAACTCTCACACTGGATCCGCCTCTGTGAGGAGTTGATGAGGTCTAGTACTTATATATATATATATATATAATTTACTTTGGCCTGAAATGAGTTTAAATGGAGTAAGATCATCAGTGAAGATTTATATAGTCAATCCTAACTTATTTGGACAGATACGTAATTGTTGTAATAGAATAGTTTGACAGACCTGCACTTGGAGACATTCTATAATATTTATACTTGATCTAAAAAAAGAGTTATGTACACATTTAGAGACCTCATATTCAAATGATGTATTTCACTTTTACCATTTCAATATTATTTGTGCAGAAGAGAGTTACATCCCACTGGGATACTATATGCATCAAAGGATTCACATTACTCGATTTTTAAAGCAGCAAGAATGTACCCAATGGAGATAGAGACCATCAATACTTTAGTCAATGGGGAGATTGATTATGCAGATTTGAGATCAAAGTTATTTCTCAACAAGAACAAACCGGCCATCATCAATATCAATATTGGTAAATATTATTATAAGATCCTTTATCTTCCAAACTTCAATATATGGTCGAGTAATCTTCCCATTCTCATACGCGGAGTACTACTACTTTTAACAATAATTTAGGAACTACCTTCAAATGAGCTATTGATGATCTTGATCTGGTCCTACAAATACTTCAAAAATGTGGTTATTCCAATGATAGATATTACATCCATTGTGACGCTGCACTATATGGGCTAATTGTCCCATTTATCCAACATGTAAGATTACTTTATAATCCGTTATATATTTTCTTTAAAAAAATTCCCATCAATGGAACAAATAGAAAGTGACATAGTTCTCTATTATATTTGACAACAGGTGAAAACAATTACCTTCAAGAAGCCAATAGGCAGTGTTTCAATTTCAGGCCACAAATTCTTGGGATGTCCAATGCTTTGTGGCATTCAGATAACAAGGAAAAGTTACATTACTAGTCTCTCAACAAAAATCGAGTACGTTGCTTCCGTTGATGCTACAATTTCTGGTAGTCGAAATGGCTTGGCACCAATATTCTTATGGTACAGTTTATGCATGAAAGGCCGTGCCGGATTGCAACAAGATGCCAAAATGTGCAACGAAAATGCCCTATATTTGAAAGGCCGACTTTATAAAGCAGGAATTAGCGCTATGCTCAATGAGTCTAGCATTATCGTTGTATTTGAACGACCTAATGACCCTAACTTCATTCGTCATTGGCAACTGTCTTGCACAAGAGATATGGCACATGTTGTAGTCATGCCGGGCATCACAAGAGAAACAATAGACAGTTTATTCAAGGATTTAATGCAGGAGAGGGGAAAATGGTACCAGGTTGGAACAATTGTGCCTCCTTGCCTAGCAGATGATATTAGTTCTCAAAACTGTCTTTTCTCCAAACAGAAGATGCGTCATTGAAGTCCTTAGAAGACGAGACTTGGAACAGACTTGGATATGGAGTATGCTTTATGCAGAGGTGGCTCAATAAAATTGATGATTTAACGCCAAACTTTTAATAAACAAAAGACCTTAAATTTATTTGTGTTTAATCTTTTTGAGAAAAAAAGTTGGTCTTCTGCTTGGGTTGCATTATCATCTTATTCAACTAAAATGGGACTTGTTCATATGTAGAACACTCTCCCATATTGTTTGATTCTTCTTTTGTTGTTAGTTATTAATTTATTAAGAGCACCTCTTGCGACTATTAAATTTCAATTTTTCTTTTTTTCTTTTTCTTTTTGAGTTTTGAGTAACTTGACTGATATTTTTCTTGTTAACATATTTGAGTTCTAATATACAACAAAAGATAATATTGACCTACAAAAGAAAAATTGTAAAAAATAAAACAAAATTATATATATACTAATTATTTCAGCATGAAGAATTGACATAGTACAATGTCCTTAGATTCTTTAGGTTAAGATTTCATTTTTTCCCTTTCTAAAAATAATAAGGAAATAAGCAAACCCGAATTACGCAATACTAGAATTCGAACTAGTCACAATGCCTTGATATGCAAGTTTGAAAACTCATACGCTTATATAGACGTTAAAGAAAGAAGCACAGCGTGAGCTCATTGAGAAATAGGCATCCAAGAGATTATAATTCGAACAGCAATTAGTAAGATAACTATACACCCCTGAGCCCTCTAAAACCTTCCTATTCCTATGCGCGCTATACCTATATAAACAACTGTGTCATCTCCTTCCCTCATCAGACGCGAATCAGCAGACCCCCAAACAAACAAATCGGCTCCCCCTCCATTTTTAAAGAAACAATCTCAGTGGAGCCCACCCGTCCCACAAAAAGTATATCTTCTCGGTATTGTAGCAAGCTTTCACCGGATCCCCCTCCATTTTTAAAGAAACAATCTCAGTGGAGCCCACCCGTCCCAAAAAAAGTGTATCTTCTCGATATTGTAGCAAGCTAACACTGGATCTAAGGTGTTATAGCGTAGTGGATTGCTCGTTTCGGCCCCCAAATCATCAAATACTCACCTTTCAAAAAATTATAAATCGGGGTATTCCGATTTATTTTTTGTTAAAAATCATGTATAAAAATGCGTATTAGTTATTTTTTACTGTGATCTATACTTTTTCGTGATTGTTTTGTAATTTAACTAATTTGTTATTTTTTATATGGATTAGATTATTATTGTGGTAGAAATTAGTAAAATAGATAAATTATTATTTTATAAATAATTAATGTTATTAGTTGTTATAAAAAATATTTATTAGTTATTTTTTTACTGTGGCATATGTATTTTTGTGATTATTTTGTGATTAAATTAATTTGTTATTTTTTATCCGGATTAGATTATTTATGTGATAAAAGATTAGTAAAATTGATAAATTGTTATTTGCCCTTTAGTGTTATGTTGTGCCCGTAATTGTAATGTAGTGTCCGTAATTGTAATCTAGTTCCCTTTAGCGTAGTAAAATTTAGTGCCCTTTAGCGTAGTATCTTTGTAGTTAATGAAATTAATTATTTAATTATCTGTTAATCCCAAAAATATTTGAAAAAAAGATGATAGTTCAAACACAAACTCTCTCGAATGTTAGTCAACAAATATAAGAAAATAACATTAAAAATAACAATATTTGTCAAACTAAGTATTTTTATAAGAATACTTATTAATTATATCATGTATAGTTATAAAATAATAAACTAACATCCAAAATAAGAAACAAATATATGAAATAAGAAACTAACATAGAATGTAATAAACTATCATATCAAATAATAAACTAACATACAAAATAATAAACTAAGATATAAAATAATAAACAAATATATAAAATAATAAACTAACATATAAAATAATAAACAAATATATAAAATAAAAACTGACGTATAAAATAATAAACTAACATATAGAATAATTCACTAACATATAAAATAATAACCTAACATATAAAATAATAAATTAACATATAAACTAATAATATAGAAAATGTATCAACTTAAGTAATAATATAGTAAAAATATCGATTAAATATTAATATAAAAGATATTACAATATATTTAAAGATGTTAAGCAAACAAAAAGAAAAATATTTTAATTAATATTGTTCAATTTACAGACATCGTCATGGTGGTTCCCATGTGCATCCTGGACCTGCATCTCGAGAGCTACTATTGCTACGGGGCAACCATAGGTCTTCATACATCTGGGATGGGCAGTGTTTTGTCCCAAACATTCCGCCCCAAACGTATAGACAATATGTGGGAGTTCATTAGGGACCACCCACTCCATCCCCGTATAGTTAGACGCCTTCAGGATACGGGTTTCTACAGGATCATAGAGATTGACCGTTTGCAGTTCGACTGGGCGTTGATCACGACTATGATAGAGCGGTGGCAACCGGAGATGCAAACGTTTCATCTACCCATCGGCGAGGCTACCATCATGCTTGAGGACGTGGAGGTTCTCTTCGGGCTGCCGGTCGATGGATTACCTGTAGCTTACCAGTATGCTCTTAAAGACTATAGGGGAGTGCATTACCTGCATATGTTGCAGCGACTCACCAGTTTCCAGCCAGCGGAGGAGACTGCATTGAGTGGGGCGATTCGATTGCAGCAGACGCCCGTCCGGCAGCATCTGGCGATGATGGATGCAGAGATTACATATGATTCACCAATGGAGGATATTGACCGACACACGAGATTGTTATTGCTGCTGATGTTTGGTGGTGTACTGTTCCCGTACACTTCATGAAACCTAGTCAACTTGAGATTTCTACATCATCTGGAGAGGCTAGATGATTTACCTGGTTACAGCTGGGGTGCAGTTGTTCTAGGTTACCTCTATAGGCATATGTGCCGGGCGTGCATGGGCACCCACACAGACGTTGCCAGATTTTTACCACTGCTGCAGATGAAAACATAGTCAATTCATTTCATGATTATAACATACATAGTAAAAAAATACCTTAAATTTTACGTCCACAATCTATATTAGGTTTGGGCCTGGGAGCGGTTACTGCAGTTCCATCCACCTCTACCACTGATGGCTCTGGATGCACCACCTCCACCGTTTCTCCTTTTTGCTTGGAGGTGGGTTGAAAGGCGAGGCTACGGACGCAAGTTCGAGGCTCGACATCATCTCCCCTATTACAGGGATTTGTTAGATTTGCTTGAAGGCGCACATGTACATGTATACTTAAGTTTTTTGGGGCCTAGCTTTATATGTGTTGAGTTTACTGGCAATTACTGTGTTTAATTAATAGTTCGTATGGAGGCCATACAATGACGCGCTCATAGTTGGTTGTCACGACCCGAAATTCCCACCTTCGGGACCGTGATGGCACCTAACATTTCACTTGCTAGGTTTGAAATGCAGTGAATAATCTATAAAATAAGAGGGTCTAAATACTATCCCAGAATTAGTGTCACAAGTGCACGAGCTTCTAGAATAATACAAATAAATGTCTAAATAAAATAAAGTTGTTTGGAAACAAACACACACCTAAAGAAAAGTAGACGGGGACTTTAGAACTGCGGACGTCGTGAAGCTATACCTTAAGTCTCCTCTGGTAGCTGAAATCCGAGCAAGTCTATGGTACACCGCTGGGACTAACTCTGAAATCTGCACAAGAAGTTCAGAGTGTAGTATCAGTACAACCGACCCCATGTACTGGTAAGTTCCGAGCCTAACCTCGACGAAGTAGTGACGAGGCTAAGGCAGGTCACTTACATTAACTTGTACGCAATAATAGTAATAACCACAATAATATAATTAAATCAGGTAACTCATTTCTAATAGTTGAAGCCAACTCAGCAGTCATAACCAATTATTATTTCAATCAATTTTCGTTGGAGTGTGCAAACCGCTCACACAATATATTCATTTTCAATCCTCAAATATATTTATTTTAATCAAGTATACATATAGACTTTTAAATAAGTCTGTTGCGGTATACAATCCGATCCCCCAATATAGATATATTTACTTTCATTTTCGTTGCGCAGTGCAACCCGTTCCCCCAATTTATTTCAACAACTCATAAATGTAATAAATATTACTCTTATAAATACCACGTCCAATGAGAAACTATTAAGCATCAAGGCACACAATAATTATAATTTATTTATGAACAAACAATGCTAATTAACAATGAATTGTGAAAATTATGGAGAAAATAGGCATTTTAATATTTAATATGCTAAATGTCAAGTAACAATTAAGACACATAAATCAAATCAATATGTAGCAATTATTGCAGGAATTCAAGAATTAATATTTGACAAAGAATAGGAGAGAAACAATTATCATAACAATTAATTCGTATATTAAAACAAAGTTAGGATTTTCAAATAATTATGCAAACAATTAATTTGACGACGCATAGACACTCGTCACCTAGCCTACACATCGTCCACATGCATTTCACATAACAAATAATTTAAGGGTTCTATTTTCTCAAGTCAAGGTTAACCACGACACTTATCTCGTTTTGAAAATTTCAATCAATTACTCGACCACAACTTTTCCTTTCGAATTTATCTCCAAAAGCTTCAAATCTATTCACAAACAATTCGATATACTCAATACGAATCATAGGAATTAATTCCAAATGAACTTACTAATTTTCTAGATAAAATCTAAAATGCACTTTAAAAATTGACAGTCGGACCCACATCTCAAATCTCGGAAAAACTCACGAAATCCGAACATCCGTTCCGATACGAGTTCAACCATACAAAAATTATCCAATTCCGATGTCAAATGGACCTTCAAATCTTAAATTTTTGTTTTTGGAACATTTTATGAAAATCTGATTTTTCTCCCAAAATTTCACGGATTCATGATATAAATGAGTATGGAATCATGAAATATAATTAATATAGGATAAGGAATACCTACCCCAATGTTTTCCCATTAAAATTGCCCAAATATCGCCTTACCCGAACTCAAAAATGGAAAATGGTTGGAAATGGGACGAATCCCATTTTCTAGAACTTAAGTTATGTTTCTCGGATTTTTACTCATCGCGATCGCGGAAAGGCGTTCGCGATTGCGTAGAACATTTTTGCCCAGGTCGATTTTACTATTCGCGATCACGAAGCACAATTTGCATAGGCTGCCAATTTGCTCTACGCGAACGCGAAGCATAACCCCGTAGACCTACGCGATCGTGGGCCGTTTCATGCGAACGCGAAAAACAAATTTGTGTACCCCAGCTTTTGCCCCATTTCCTCTTTGCGAACGCGAGGATTCGATCGCGAACGTGAAGCTTTGCACTTCGACCCTTCGCTAACGCTAGCCCTCGGTCGCGAACGCAAAGCACAATTGTGCCAGTCCAACTTTTCTCTTCGCAATCGCAGGAATGGCTTCGCGATCAGGAAGCACAAAACAGCAGATGACAGCAGAAGCTAAAAAAACCAGATTTTTCTCAAACGGTCAAATGGTCCGTAGGCAATCCGAAACTCACCCGAGCCCTCGGGGCTCCAAACCAAACATGCACACAAGTCCACAAACCTCATACGAACTCGTTCGCGCGATCAAAATACCAATTTAACACCTAGAACTACGAATCGGAAACCAAATCAAAGGAAATTTTTAAGAAAACTTTAAAACTTATTTTTACAACCAGACGTCCGAATCACGTCAAATCAACTCCGTTTCTCGCCAGTATCGACAAACAAGTCATAAATATTATAGTGGACCTAAACAGGGCTCTAAAACCAAAATACGGACCCGATGTCAATAAATCAAACCTCAGTAAATTCTTAAAAATTATTAAGCTTTCAAACTTTTAATTTTTTATCAAAATTCCATATCTCGGGCTAGGGACCTTGAAATTCGATTTCGGGCATACACCAAGTCCCAAATCTCGATACGGACATACCAGAATTGTCAAAATACTGATCCGAGTCCGTTTGCTCAAAATGTTGACCAAAGTCAACTCTGTTGAGTTTTAAAACTATATTTCACCTTTCAATTCATTTTTCACACAAAAACTTTCTCAAAAATTATACGGACTATGCACGCAAGTCGAGGAATGATAAATACTACTTTTCGAGGTCTTAGAACACAAAAGTAATTATTAAATTTAAAGATGATACTTTGGGTCATCACATTGGTTTTCCCAATTATTGCTCTCGCGGCCGAGCTATGTGGAGCTCTTCCGTCCTACTGATATGTCTCGATATTATCGAGCATCATGCCACCGAGCGAGTATTTTGCCAAATTGAGGTTTGGGACCAGAGGTATAACCTAATTCTGCCACCACCTCCACCTGAGCGTAGGAATGACGAGCATTAGTATATGGGTTGGTATCGCAGCATTATCAGACTTCTTGTCGGGAATCCCGTTCATTGCGCCAGTGGTCGGTTCATTCCATAGGCCGGGAGGCATGAAGCACTGGTATGTTATTTGTTATACTTACTTATAATGTTACATTATCCTTCCGTAATCAATATTTTACATGTCATGCAGGCTATTGGCTTACATCAGTTCTACCAGTTGGGACTGTAGATGTTACAGCATACCGGCGAGGGAGCGGCAGCTTTGCACGTGTTTGGTGGCCGTTGGGTTACTGATCTTGCTACCGAGATATTGAGACGTGCCCGAGATGATGAGCGCTTAGGAAACAAGGCTGCTTATGTGCCGCCAGAGGAGTACCATCATGGGCCACCAGGGGAGCCTGAATTTGGTAGACATGGTAGGCGTGGGTAGAGAGGAAGAGGTGTCCCACGAGGTCGTGGTGGTCGGCGAGGACGGGGTCCCTAGCAAGAGGGCATTAAGGCACCCATGGATGATATTAGAGATAATCATCCGGGTGACCACCCTGAGCCACACGATGCTCATCATGACATGCCGTCATTCAGCCTTCAAGTGTTAACAGGGACTTCGCAGGTAACCCCGTCAACTCCATTATTGATCGTGGACATGGCCATTAAGCGACAAAAGTGGGATCAGTATTTTCCTCATCCCCAAATCCATCAACGGTTACCGATTATCGTCCTACACGAGAGGTGCATAGTGCGCGATGACTGAGTTATGGCTCATCACCGAGGGATGCTAAGGATCTAGCACATACTTCATCTACTCCAGTGCACCTTGATGTTCCGACAGAGCCTTTCGGCGCTACTCATGTGCAAGTTTGTTTGTATTACTATTATTTATATTTATTTTTATCTCATTGATTAGTTAGTAATATCTAAAGCATTTTTTATTTTTTTAAAGACATCGACATCACCTGTCACGGAGGCCGCATTATGCGATACTGAGATGCCGGAGACGGATGATCTTATTTAGGAGCCCGCCGAGACCATGCTATGACCATTAAAAAAAAAATCCCAACACGTATGTTATTAATTATTATTTCATATAGTAAAATATCTTATTATTCTATAGGTTACTGCCGGCTCGACGGCCACTTCTACCGAGTCTGCCAGCCTTACCGACGATCATGTTGCAGCGCATTCTCCGATAAAGAGGCGACGTGATAAGGATGATCCTGATAGCGTAGCCGGGCAGGATGGGATGCGCCTCAAGCTAGCCAATGCTTTAAAGCATACATGCTATGAGACATATTGACATTTATTATTATTTGTATATATGACATTAAATATATAATAGCAACATTATTTTTGTTTTAAATAATTTGTGCATGTGTTTTTATTTCTCGAGATATTTATTAGTTTAACACTTCAACACAAAAAAATGACAGCTTAACATAAAATTTAAATTCTTTACTAATTAAAGATAATACATGACACATACAACATAAAACTAAAATACTACACTCAACGCATCAATGTATTTGTTTAGTCACTATCGCCCATTATTCTGTGCTTCAACCACTTAAATTTCTCCTCCAACCTATTTTTTTCTTCTTCTGCCTCTTTTAGTTTCTCCTGCAATGCCGCAAGTTGTTCTTGTAGCTTCATGATCTAGAGTTCGTATTCACCGATCAGATTCCAAATGTTTAGCAAACATGATTTGTTTCTTGTTTAATGGGTTCATCATACCATTCATTAAAACCACATTTCTTTTCGTCATACGAATGAGAGAATAACACAAAACTATTAATTAACATGTTATATAAAAAGTATTAACAAAAATTTCATCCAAGAATAATAACTTACAACTTGTTTACACATCCAACGTCTGCACCCCAGATTGCAATTTGACCAACATGGCTTCAAAATTGCACGTTTGCCACAGTAACACCTTGGTACGTAATTGCGTGCAAACATATCGTAATGCTCGAAAATGGAAAATAAATGGAAAGTTTTTCTATTCGTTTTGTTACAACGCAAATAATAACTAAAATGCGCGAGCTTTTTATAGGCAGCTAAGAGTGATTTTAAGTTACATAACGCATATTAGGGAGGCACTATGTTTCGCGTAATAATGATTCTTTCGGGTACAAGTGGATCCAGCTTTTTCAGACGACAACTTTTTTAGGTCATCAGCTTTTTCAGGCCGACAGCTTTTTCAGGTCGACATGACAATACACATAGCGCATATTGGTGATGCGCTATGTTTCGCGTGATAACGATTGTTTCAATTACAAGTTGGTCCAACATTTTAGGTCATCAACTTTTTCAGGTCGACATGATAATACACATAGCGCATATTGGTGAGGCGCTATATTTCATGTAATAATGAATCATTCGGGTACAAGTGGGTCCAATGTTTCATGTCAATAGCTTTTTCTGGCCGAAAACTTTTTCACGTCGACATGACAATACACATAGCGCATATTGGTAAGGTGCTATGTTTCGCGTTCTTACAGGTCGACATGCAGCTTAGTTCTTCCTAAGTTGAACCAAGAGATCAATATTCAAATACCAGTTGAAGAACCTAAACAACATCCAATTCATAAATGCCACTAACATTTAATAAGTGGTTTACGAAGAGGCAAAAACGTGAAGGTAGTTCAAAAGATCCAAATGGAACACATCATAAGACAATGGATCCCTACCTTGAAAATAATATTCTGGGTTGTTATACTGATTTGGTTGATGACAAGTGGTATGATGTTCTGCTTCCCTTGGAAAATAAGCCTATCAATATACACACTGATCTTAAAGTTTGTAGGGCACATTATTGAGGGCGAAGCGCATTCTACAAAGCCTGAAGGCATGCGAATTTGGGGCGAAAAACTACAATAGGTTCTCCTTTACTCAAAATGATGTGATTATTAAGTACTACGTTACTGGCATGGGCTTGGTGTACCACAAGCATTGTCTGCAACTATCACGACCCAAAATCCCACCTCAGGTGTCATGATGGCACCTAGTCTCTAAGACTAGGTAAGCCGATTTCAAAACAATTCAAGCCATGTTTTTATATATATAAACCAACAACGGAAATAGTTACAAATATAACAACCTCCCAAGACTGGTAATACTGAGTCACGAACTCTAACTGAATACATGAAATGATCTCAAGGATCGAATACTTAATACCGTTTGATTAATAATTAATAGTACAATAAAATGAAAAGACTTTAAGGGACTGCGACGACCAAGCAGCTCTACCTTGAATCCTTGCGATCACACTTTAACTCTGTCCGAGTACGATAGCTCCAATACCTGAATCTGCACAAAAAGGTGCACAAGTGTAGTATGAGTACACCATGGTCGATACCAAGTAAGTATCAAGACTAACCTCAGTAGAGTAGAGACGAGGTACAATCAAGACACTCACTAGTCTAATAACATGTGCAACATAGTATACAGAACAATAGGAAACAAATAACAATAAGGGCAACACAAATCAATCACTGATATGCACAACAGGACAACAAGAACACCATTAATATTGCTCAACAAATAGTAAGTACAAGTACACCCAATTAAATCAAGTCCTTCAAATAAATATCTTTCACATATAATTCTTCCAAATAACTCTCTTTCAATTATAATTTTCTCAAATAAATATCTTTCAAATATAATTCTTTCAATAAATCTCTTTCAAATATAATTTCCTCAAATAAGTATCTTTCAAATATAATTCTTTCAATAAATCTCTTTCATATATAACTTCCTCACATAAATATCTTTCAAATATAAGTCACCTTGTGACACCTCATTTCAAAATCATAAAGTACGAGTCTCAGCCCAATTTCATATTTTTCTTAAACAAGGGTCTCAGCCGATTTTTATATTTTCACGGCACTTCGTGCCCAAAATTAAATCATCATATTTATCCGGCACCTCATGCCCACTTTTCATATCACATCTGCATAGACAGTTCACGCGCAAATAATAAAACCATCATATTTTCCCCGGCACTTCGTGCCCACGTTTCATATCTCAACTGCACGGACAATTCACGTGCCAACATTATCATTATTTACTCACGGCACCTCGTGCCCACATTTCTTTTCATAATCTGTCTGGCAATAGCCACAAGCTTCCAATTTCAACATAAATCAGACTATTATCAATTTACCAACAACAAGACAAGTTGCACAAGGTATAAAAATTAACACAAGAAAAATCACAACATCACATAAAAATCACCAATGCAACCACTCCACTTCATCACATATCATCCATGACATTTGCCACCCTTTATCTCTCCTATAGCTACCCTTATCACTCCTATAATAGCCTCTTTTATCCCTCTGCCCTGACAATATCAATAGCCACCCTTATCGCTCCTATAGCCACTCTTATCTCTCCTATAGCCACCCTTATCGCTCCTATAGACATCCTTATCTCTCATATAGCCACCCTTATCGCTCCGCCCAGACAATATCCCAACACACACAACAACAGTGAAATGCCACCCTTATACCCACATTATATCAACAGTGGAATGCCACCCTTATATCCTCAAAATAATAACTCAAATAGCACAATAATTTACATGGAATATTCTCACGGCAACATAACAAAATCAATTCATATCATAATTTACCCAATGGCCACAAACCAATTACAAAGATATAACAAAATTAATTAATTTTACAACAAATAGTCCAAGGCTCCATACAATATGTATAAAACCTTAAAAACAATCAACAATGATAGAAAATAATCAGCATAGGGCAACGTCTTCATTAAATCCAATTTTTGATAATTATACAAACACTCCTTCTTAATCTTGTTTAATTAATTATTTGAGACAGAAAATTCATAATGAAATTAAATTCCAAGAAATATCAAATCATCAAATTCACGGAATCCACATAAATATACAAGTAATAAGCACCTCAAATTGTCAAACAAAAACAAATTCAACAAACGCGAATTGAGGCATGGCAAGTAGATGATTTTATAAATGCCAACAACTATCCAATTTACTACACAATATGCCCAAGAGTTTAACTCAATACATTTTACACATATAAGCCCGAGTACGTACTCGTCACCTCGCGTACACTGCTTTTCACATTTCTTAAATGGCACATAAGACTCGATGCCTAAGGGGTAATTCTCCCACTCGAGGTTAGGCAAGATACTTACCTTTTTGAACATAGGCCGATATTCTAAAATAGCTTTCTCACTTGAATTGACCTCCGGACGGCTCCAATATTTCTTGAACCTTCCTTACATTACTACGAGGTTCCGGAAATTCTAGCAACTTCAATCTATTTAGAAACATAACAAAAGTGAACCATAATTAGGAAGATTTTCATGGTTTCAGCTCATTTGAGCATTTTATCAAACACTAGGTGTGCAAATTTGATTACAAAGTTCTTCTACAAGTTTTCCTTCATTCCACAACCCAATCTTTACTTATTTGATCTCAACAATTTTTCCACAAACCTTATTGGTACAAGCATATATACATAATACTCTTACACCCAAGAATCATACTCTCAATCACCAATCTTTTACCCCAAACTCGAAATTTGAAGACTAGGGGTTGAATCTTACCTCTTAGATGAAGATCTTGTGATTATCTTCCTTGATTCTTGAAGATTGGATGATTATAATATTTGGTTCCTTCCTTATCTCTCTAAAATTCTCTTGCCTCTCTCTAAAATCCTCAGAAAAATACTCCAAAATAAGCCCCAAAGTCTATTTATTAAAATGGGGTCGGGTTATGAAAATAGAAAAATTAACCCTCCGAAAGCAGGTATGCGGTCGCATAATGGACCGTAGAATGGGTATGCGAGCCGCACAATGGTCGCAAAAATCGGTGCCTAGATCTGGGTTGTTCTGGTCCATTCTGCGACCAGTTTGCGGTCGCATAATCACTTCTGCGATCGTATAATGGTCGCAGAATTGGTCGCGAAATCGCATTCTTCCAGCCTTTGGTAATTTGGTCATAACTTCTTGTAGGAATGTCCAAATGACGAACGGTTTAAAGAGATAGAAACTAGACTCAAAGATATTTCATTTGATAGGTAATACACCATGTAACACTTTGTATCATGAGAGTTATTCTCATTTTAAGTTAGGTCTTGTGCGAACTCACTAGAAACTTTTGTCTATTATGAAATTTCCAAATTCTACATTCAATGCCGAAACCTATTGAATCAAGTCCGATTGACCTCAAATTTTTTACACAAGTCATGAATGACATAATGGACCTATTTCAATTTTTAAAATTGGATTCCGACCTCGTTATCAAAAATTCAACCTTCGATCGAACTTTCCGAAAATCATCTATTTTCCAACTTTCGCCAAAATGCGTCGAATTGTCCTATGGACTTCTAAATCCAAATCCGGACATACGCCTAAGATCGAAATCATAATACAAAGCTATTGACATCATCAAAATTCTATTTTGGGGTTGTTTGCTCAAAAGTCAACTCTCCGGTCAACTCTTTCCATTTAAGCTTCTAAATAAGAATTGTTCTTTCAATTTATTTCCGAATCTTTTGAGAATCAAGCTCGACCACACCCGCGGGTCATAATACATATTAAAAAAGCTGCTTTAGACCTTAAGTCACTGAACGGGGCATTAATTCTTAAAACAACAAGTCGGGTCGTTACAGTAACCTTCCAAACAAATATACACAAAGATGAACCAAACGTGATTCGTCTTTTGATGAAGGAGATTCTAGAGATGGAAAAGGCACTTGCTGTCCATCAGGCAATGGATGATCTTTAACTACTTGGAAGGAACAGAGGATCAGTACTGGGATTTATTAGAAAATGAAAAATTACATGAAGACAATAATTATCCTGTTTTCCCAACAATTGTCGAGTGGGAGGGACTACCTAAGTTTCTACCACATACGTTGGACGTAGGAGTCCTATATTATTGTAGAAATCAAGAAAGTGGTCTTATTGATGATAGCAATGAAATACGAGAAATGTGTGTCAACTGGAGCCTAGATTACGATGCTCTTGGTCCCGAAGGGTGCGTACAAGATGTTGACGAAGAAGATGAAGACGGTGACAATGAAATAGTGCCAGACATCGGCGATAATGGCGAATGACAATTATTTTTTATTCCTTGGGGTGTATGTTAAATTATTGTATTGAATCTTTAATTCTAAATATCAATTAGATTTAACCCCATTGAAAATATAATTTTATTTCATACATTTTGCAACCTGAACATTTACATATATTTAGTACAACAAAATTACTCCAATAAAACACTATGTTTATCCTTGATAATTGGGCACATTGGATGAACTACCACCTGAAACTGAATTACCACCACTTACCAAACCAGCTGAAGGACATTTATGGTGGTGGTGTTCTGTTTGGGAACATATACCATATTTACGTGCATAAACGGTATCACCAATATCCATTTAGTTCTGTATACGCGTTCTTTTTTGCACTTGCCATTGACACGTATACTCCTTGTTACACACCATTTTAAATAGTTCCGATGGCTAATAATGCTCAACACCTATTGGATGCAGCTGTCCACAATAGGTGTTTAAGTATCCAGCAATACTATATTCTTTATCAATGTACCTCGTTGCCGCGAAACCTGTATGTTGAAAGCACTTCATGGCATGTGAGCATGGCAAGTGATAGATTGACCATTTTCCATAGAAGCATAATCTTCTGGCTTCATTGTCGGTGTGTGTTTTATTCCCAGGGTTTTGATGCATACCAGTGCGAACTTCAAAAATATTTTGCTCGCTGCAATACTGCAAAAATGAATGCCATTGTGATCTTTTCCTATATTTCTCAAATCGTTTCATTGGCTGGGGCATAAATTCAACACCCCTTTCAATCAATGATAATGTACCTCTAGATCTTTCAACAAACCTCTCCGCCATCTACTTGAAAGACATCAGCACCATGGCAGTGAGAGGCAATCCACGTGTAGACTTCAATAACCCGTTGAAAGTCTTTGATACATTTATAGTCAGAATTCCCCATAATCCACCACCATCCGTATGCAAAGTCCACTTGTCAAGCTCATGTCGCATCAACTCTTTCGGACTAATCAATTCCATTCATCTCCTGAATTTACACTCTTGGTGATCTGTTACAGCCATTCATATTAAATCATGCAAGTCCTTATTCGGATAATCCTTATGGAAGTTGGCCTTCAAGTGCCTAACACAGTAATAGTGGTAGGCATACAGTTCCTGCCATGCATTCAAATTCTGTATAGAACGTAAAATACCTCCATGCCGATTAGATATTAAACAAATACATGAACGCTATTTGACAACGTGCTCCTTTAATTGGTTCAAAAACAATGTCCACGTCTCTTGATTTTCATTGGCACAAATAGAAAATGCTAGGGGAAATATGCTTCCATTAGCATCTACAACAACAGTGATCAACAACTTAATATCATACTTTCCATAGACATGAGTATCATCTATGGATATTACCAGCCGACAATGAACAAAACTATCAATGGCTGGTTTAAATGCCAGAACACATATCTGAATATGTATTCTGGTTTAAATGCTAGAACACATATCTGAATATGTATTCTGGTATTCCCGAACTCTGCTTAAGCTTCCATTCAACAACAACCACGTGGTTAAAGTGTTTCAATGCATCCATGTACCTGGGTAGAGCGGCAAATGACTTATCCCAGTTACCATAAATAATTTCAAATGCATGTTTATGCCCGAGAAGTGCCTTTCTTTTGGTAATGGCACATCCATATACCTGGTGGACATATGTTATACACTCTTTGATCGTGTACCTTATGGACGATTCGATGTGTGAAATCAAGACAAGAGAAATCAAGTCAACATTCAAGTTAAAATGATTCCCACTGAATGTGTCCATTTCACAATTGTGGGTGCCAATGTATTTCCCCACAATCCACATATTTATTTTCAACTTTCTCGCATGCAACATCTACTTAAAACCTTGAAACCATCTATGAAAAATAACATTGTATACTTCTGGATATGTCTCATGAACCACAATCTCACAACACTATTTTATGTTGTACATTCGTACCGCCCTACTTAGGCGCGCTTTATCAGCAAAAAACATGCCCTTTGATAGCACCGTTGCTCTAGATTCATCCCACATTGCTGTTCAAATTTCGTTAAGATCCCTTGCGAGGGCATCAACATCCGACATACTTGGCAACTAATCAAGGTAGGGAACATCCCTTGAATGAAACGACATATTGGACTCGTACATTCTTGGTCTAACGGGAGGTGGAGCATGCTCCCTCGTCAAATCAGGTTCAACATTCTCGCCCTCATTACCATCACCCTCATTAGGGAAGGGTGTTCCATCACCAGACTCACCATCATTGTTGTCATAACCACTATCATCTTCCCGATTCTGCGCATCTTTCAGATCCCGATTAAATATGTCATCTTCGGGAAATTGAGTAAGGATAGGACCTTCAAGTTATTCGTAATACCCTCTCTATATTTGTAACCATAAGCATTCAAGTTGTCCATCGAAAACTAGACCTATTTGCAGCTACACGTTGAAAAATAGGAGAGTGTCATTTCACGCTACCTTCTCCTTTGTAGGGTGGGCATAATATCAATCGAACCGAAAAGACCGGCCGAACCAACAATTTTGTTTATTCGGTTTGATTTATTTGGTTTTTCTGTCGGTTAGCGATTTTTAATTTTGTAAAATTCAGCATTCAGTTCGGTGATCAGTTTTGGGATTGAAAAACCGAAGTTTTGTAAATATGTTATTATGCTTAACTCGTTATGCAGAAAGTAGGTTTGTTAGCTTGTGTAGATGGTACAGTTTAATTTTTGTAGTACTGGAGGAATAAAGAAGGTACGCTTAGGTGTAATTACGGACAATGAAAGTTGTTTTTGGTTTCCTTTGACAGCAAAAGTAAGAAATAAGTTGAAACATCAGAAATTTGACTATGTTGTGCCTCATAAAAGATGGCAACTATATTGCCATGTGAAATTGAAGAGAAAAATTAAGCTAACCTTTAATAACTGAAGCTTGATTTTCAGTAGAGAAAAACCCCAAAGGGCAATGCCAAAACCGACCGAATATTAGCCGAATTAAGCGAAGTTTTAAAAACCGAAAAACTCGTATTTATATTTGTTCATTTTTTGGTACACCACATTAATAATCGAAAACTGAACAAACCAAACCGAATTTCTTGAAAACTGAACCACACTGACCGACACCCACCCCAACTCCTTTGAGAAGGATAGAATGGTGGGCAACTATCTATTTGAGTACCTACAGAATCGTGCGCCACTAACCTAATTTCTTAACTATAAGAAAAATATTACTTCCTCCGTTTCAATTTAGATGAGGTAGTCTTAACTCGGCACAAAGTTTAAGAGAAAATAGGGAGACTTTTAAAATTTGTGGTCTTAAAAGCTTAATGGTAAAACTTTTATGGGGTCATGACATTTGTGTGGTTATAAAAGCTTCTCTTTAAGGGGAAAATGAGTAAAATGAGAAGTTTAAAATTGAATTATTTTCAATTATAGAATTGTGTCATTCTTTTTGGAACGAAATAACAAGGAAAGTACTTCATCTAAATTGAAAGGAAGGGAGTACCTTCATTTTTTAAACATACTGTGTACTGCCTCCGTTTCATATTATCATTCATGGTTACTAAATGTAACGAGCCGGCTGGTCATTTTGAGAGTTGTAGCCATGTTCCCCAATTTACTGCTCATTTTATACTTTATAGTTGTTATGTGATTTGCCGGGATAGTCGGTTCGGGTTCGGTGAGATTTCGGAATGAATTGATACACTTAGTCTCATAGTGAAAAGCTTAAGTTAAAATGATTGACTGGATGCTGATCTTTGAGTAAATGACTCTGGAATGGAGTTTTGATGGTTCTGTTAGCTCTGTTATGTGATTTTGGACTTTGGAGCGTGTCTGGATTATGATTTGGCGACCCGTAGTGGAAGTAGGCTTGAAATGACGAAAGTTAGATTTTTTGGAAGTTTGACCGGGAGTGGACCTTTTGATATCGGGTCGAATTCTGATTCCGGAAGTTGGAGTAGGTCCATAATGTCAAATGTGACTTGTGTGCAAAATATGGGGTCAATCGGGCGTGTTTTGATAGGTTTCGACGTCGTTTGTAGAAGTTGAATTTCCTTAGTTTAAATAGGCTTGAATTGAAGTGCGATTCGTGTTTTTGAAGTTGTTTGATATGAATTGAGGGCTCGACTAAGTTTGTATGAGGTTTTAGGACTTGTTGATATATTGGGTTGAGGTCCCGGAGGCCTCGGTTTGATTCCGGATGGTTAACGGATCAAAAGTTCAAGTTGAGTAATTGCTGAAGTTGGACCTTTACTGGTGTAACCGCACATGCGGAGCTTTGATCGTAGGTGCAAACTCGCAGGTGCGGGCTGTGATGCGTAGATGCGATTTGGAGCGGAGTGTGCAGGTTGTCGCAGGTGCGAAGAGTTTTCCGCACCTGCATGGCCGCAGGTGCGACGAGTGGTGCGCAGAAGAGAAAGGCGCGCAAGTGCGATAGAGAGCTCCGCATCTACGTGACCGCATATATGGCAGGAGGACCGTAGAAGCAGAAGTTGACAGATGAGCTGGGACCACAGAAGTGGTTTGGATGCTCGTAGAAGCGAGTTTGCAAAAGCGGAGTGAGGGACCGCAGGAGCAAAATTGGCCGCAGATGCGTGGGTGATGTCGCTTCTGCAAAGTCGCAAAATCGGTTAAGTGTCCGCAGAAGCGGAAAGCCTGGGCAAATTATTAAAACAAGGGTTCGCGAGTTTGGCTATATTTCAAATATATCAAGCACGATTTAGGCGATTCTTAAGAGGTTTTTCAATGAGATTCTTGAGGTAAGTCCCTTGTGGTCATTTTTATCAATAATCTTGCTTCTCCATTGATTTTCCCACCTAGTTGGTATGCATTTAAAGTGTAAATTGGGAGTTTGAGGCTAGGAATTGAAGAGTTTAATTTGGGGATTTGGGTGATGATTTAGTGTCAAATTCTGATAAATTTGGTACGGTTAGACTTGTGATTGAATGGGATTTCGGGTTTTGTGGTTTTTATCGAATTTCGAGATGTGGGCCCTAGGGGCCGGCTTTTGAGTCGATTTTTGACCGTTGATTAATAAATTAGCATTTTCTTATTTAGTTTATTCCTTTAGCCCGTATTTATTATACAACATTGTTTATGGCTAGATTCGAGGAATTCAGAGGCCGTTTCGCGAGGCAAGGGTGTGTTGGAGTAGAGATTTGCTCGGATTGAGGTAAGTAACAATTCTAAATTTGGTTCTGAGTGTATGAAACATCGTATTACGTGTAATGTATTTGGCTTTGAGGTGATGCACATGCTAGGTGACAGGAGTATGGGCGTGCACCATAGGAATTGTGACTTGGTCAAATTCTATGGAACCGTATAGTTGAATAATCTATTGTTATCTGTACATTCTCCATTTAGTAGAGAAATTGAACTACAAATCATGTTAGAAATCATATTTAGACTATATGTTGGCACTGTAGGGACCCACAAAGGTCGTGTATATGTTGAATTATCTGCTAAATTGTTATTTTATACTCAGTCACAGTTTTACTTGTTACTATATCTCAGTCTCTATTGTTCCTTGTTGACACATTATATAATTTCTGTTGGGGCTGACTTTCATGATTATTGAGATCCCGAGAGACTAGAGAGATGAATGACTGAGTGATGCCGAGGGCCTGATTGTGAGATATTTATACTGTAGCACGTGAGTTGTCTGTGCAGCATATGAGTTGTCTGTGCGGATCCAGATATTATACTATAGCACGTGAGTTGTCCGTGCAGCATGTGAGTTGTTCATGTGGATCCATATATTATACTATATCATGTGAGTTATTCATGCAGATTATAGCGCTTGGGCTGAAGGAGTCCCCTAGAGTCTGTACACACCCCCAATGAGCGCGGGTACCTACTGAGTGTGAGTGCCAAGTGCTGAGTGTTGAGAGAATGGGAGAGCTGAGTGATTGTGGCCCTGAGAGGATGCATTTGATTTCATTATTGTTGCACTTAGCTCCCATGTATCACTGTCTCAAAATTTCTAAAAGATATTACACTCTGTTTCACTTAAACTTGTCATGGAGTAACTGGTTGACCTAATTTATCGAGCTTGAGAGCATGCCTACTTTCCTCTGTTGAAATCACTGTAATTGAACTATAACTGTGAAGCTCGTCACTACTTTCAGTTCTTTATTTAGTCTTATTACTTACTGAGTTGGTTGTACTCACACTACACCCTACACCTTGTGTGCAGACCCAGGTGCTTCAGATCACGACGGTTGTTGAGTTGTGGATTTCGGATTTTCGGAGACTATCGAGGTAGCTGCTTTGCAGACCTTGTTTCTCCTTCCCTATCTTTCAACTTATAGTATTTAGTTTCATATTGTCATAGACAGTATTTTCCAGACTTGTGATGTATAGATGCTCATGTACTCTGTGTCACCCCGGTGGTTGGGAACTTCCGCGTTGTATTTTGGGTTTCTATCCCGTTTATGAAAACTTTTATTGTTTAAACTGCTTTAATTCTTTTTCTGTTAAAAGTTTTGGGAATATTTTTAAATGTCGGTTTGCCTAGTACCAAGATAGGCGCCATCACGACAGGATAGGATTTTGGGTCGTGACACTAAAAATAGTTGTCTCAAATTATTTGTCACTATAGAAGTTCAAGACAAAATTGCTTTTTTTATTTTATTTTTTACCCTTGGTAATAATTGTTATTGAAGATGGAGATAATACATAAATATAATAAATATTCAATGAAAAGAGATTTTATCTTCACACATAAACAATGGTAAAATAGTCTAATCTCTTTTCTAATTAATATTTTTTAAGAAGCGTGTAAAAGAGAAACACGACTGATAATTTGAGACACATGGAGTACTAAAGTGCAGCGGGCCATCTATTAAATGAACTAATGATTTACAACTCATATTGGCAGCTGGACTTGGTAATTAAAGGAGATAACTAGCCAATGATTTTTGCTTGATTGTCTCTCTCACTAATTTATTTCTTATGCTGTTTTATAATTAGGAGAGCACAATGCAGCTTGAATTCTAAATAACGTAAAATTGAAGTTACTGTTGATGAATTGTACATGTATGATGTATAAAATTCGAGAAAAACATAGAAGTTCAAAATGATGAACTGTAAGCGCACTTGACCGACTTGACAACGGAGAAATCATTAGATATTCTTAATTTGCAAATTAACTAATTTTGTAGATGCATGTATTGCATGTGTAATTCTGTAACGACCGGCTAGTCATTTTGAGAATTAGCGTCCTGTTCGGTGGCGTAAGCTCTCGAGCATCTTCGTATCATGTATTATGACTTGCGTATGCGGTCAAGTTCGGTTTTCGGATGATTCAGAATTGATTTGGAAGAATGATACTTGTTTTAGAAGTTTAAGCGGTAAGAGTTGACGAGAGTTTGACATTTATGTAGACGACTCCGGAACAGTGTTTTGATGATTACAATAGTTTCGTATGGTTATTTTGGACTTAGGCGTGTGTCCAGATTTGAATTTGGAGGTCCTTAGGTTGATTTGTTTCATTTTGGCGAAAATTGAAAAGTTAAAGGTTTGGAAGGTTGAGAGGTTTGACAAGGATTTCACTTTGTTGATATTGAGTTCGAATTTCGATTCTGGGTGTTGGTATAGCTCTGTGGTGTCATTTGGGACTTGCATGCAAAATTTGACGTTATTCCGGATTGATTTGATATGATTCGGCGCGCGTTGTAGAAGTTAAAAGTTCATAAGTTCATTAAATTCGATTTGAGGTGCGATTCATAGTTTTGATGTTGTTTGATGTAATTTGAGGCCTCGACCAGGTCCGCGCTATGTTTTGGAACTTGTTGGTATGATTGGACGGGGTCCCAGGGGCCCCGGGTGTGTTTCGGACAAGTTTCGAATTTGTTCTCATATTTTTGGCAAGTCTGCTTCTGGTGTGCCGCACCTGCGCATTTTGGAGCGCAGATGCGGGGCCACTTCTGTGCATTTTGTGTCTCTTTTGCGACATTGAGGTCTGGGCGGAATCTTCGCTTCTGCCGATTTAGGCGCACAAGTGCGATGATCGCTTATGCGGCTTAGTGAACGCAGATGCGCATGATTCCGCTTCTGCAGTTGGTTTAGGTGCTTCTGCTATGTCGCAGGTGCGGCCCCTTTTGTGCAGCCGCGAGGTCTGTTCTGGTAAGCTGTTTTCGCAGATGCAAGCCATCGCTGGTAAATGCGGACTCGCAGGTGCGTTCCCTGGTCCGCAAAAGTGGAATCTCTAGCAGAAACGTTTAAATTCGAGGGTTTGCCCATTTTCATCATATCTTGAGTTGTAGACCTCAAATTTTGGCGATTATGGAGGGTTTCTTCAGGTGGTAGATTGGGGTAAGCGTTGTTTATCCGGATTTAATTATATTTCATGATTCCATAATAATTTTTATCAGTAAATTAGTGAATTGAATGAGAGAAAATAAGAAGTTTTGTAAAACCTTTCGAAAATGTAAAATGATGATTTGAAGGAAGATTTGATGTCGCAATGAGATAGTTTTGGTATGGTTAGACTCGTATCGGAATGGGTGTTCAGATTTTATGTATTTTATCGGGTTCTGTGGTGCGGGCTCGTAGTTGACATTTTGGGTTGACTTTCTAGTTTTCATTAAAGATCGAGGTTTTATTATCTGGAATTTGTTTCCTATGAATTCTATTTATGATATTAAGTTATTTTGGCTAGATTCGAACCATGTGAAGGTTGTGTCATACGAGAAGGTCATTTTAGAGTATCAATTTGGTAACGATCCGACTTGTCATTTTGATAATTAGCGTTCTTTTCGATGGCTTAAGGACTCGATCAGTTTTGTAATATGTATTATAACTTGTGTGTGTGGTCGAGTTTGGTTTTCAGATGATGCAGAATTAAATCGAGTGAGAACAATTATTATTTTAGAAGCTAAGATTAAAAGGGTTTATCGAAGTTTGACATTTGTGCAAACGACTCCGCAATGGAGTTTTGATGGTTTCAATAGCTCAGTATGGTGATTTTGGACATAGGACTGTGTCTCGATATTTATTTGGAAGTCCATAGTTGATTTTGTCTTGAAATAGCGAAAGTTAGAAATGGAAGGTTTGAAAGTTTGACTGGGAGTTAACTTTATTGATATCAGGGTTGGAATCCGATTCTGGAAATTTGAATAGGTCTGTAATGTCATTTATGACTTGTGTGCAAAATTTGAAGTCAATCGGACTTGATTTGATAGGTTTCCACATCGAATGTAGAAGTTGGAATTCGATAGTTTCATTTAAGCTTGAATTTGGGTGTGATCCGTGTTTTTAGTGTTGTTTGATATGGTTTGAGGCATAGACTAAGTTTGCATGATATTTTAGGACTTTTTGGTATATTTGGTTGAGGTCCCGAGTGTAATGACCCAACCGGTCATTTTAACTTTTAGAACCCCGTTCCCTAAAATAAAACTTTTCGTAGGTGCTTATAATGATTTATGACTTGCGGGGATGGTTGGTTCAGGATTTGGAAGTGTTTGAAGTGAAACCGGAACACTTGGTTCCTTAAGTTGGCCTTAAAGTGCTAAGTTTGACTTCAGTCAATATTTTGAGAAAATGACCCCGGAATAGAATTTTGATGATTTCAACAGCTTCGTATGGTGATTTTGGACTTAGGAGCATGATCGGAATTTTATTTGGAAGTCCGTAGTGAAATTAGGCTTGAAATGGCTAAAATAGGAATTTAAAGTTTGAAAGTTTGACCGGGGGGTTGACTTTTTGATATCGGAGTCGGAATCCAATTCCGAAAATTTTTATAGCTCCGTTATGTAATTTATTACTTGTGTGTAAAATTTGAGGTCAATCGGAGTTGATTTGATAGGTTCCGACATTGAACGTAGAAGTTGAAAACTCTTAGTTTCATTAAGCTTGAATTGGGGTATGATTCATGGTTTTCGCGTTGTTTGATGTGATTTAGAGGTTCGACTAAGTTCGTATGATGTTTTAGGACTTGTTAGTATATTTGGTTGAGGTCCCGAGGGCCTCGGGTGAGTTTCAGATGGTTAACGGATCAAAAGTTGGACTTAAAAAGCTGCTGCAATTTTCTCTTCTGCTGCATTTTCTGGGCTGTGATCGAGCCTCAGATCGAGCCCCAGATATCGAGCCCACGATCGAGGCCTGAGTCGAAGCCAGGGATGAAGCTCAGTATCGAAGCCTCGATCGAAGGCAAGGCTCGAGGGCATGATCGAAGATAAGGCTCGAGGGCTAGGATCGAGACCCATGCTCGAGGCCCTGATCTTAGACTCAAGCTCGATGCCATGATCGAGGCTATGATCGAAGGACCGGACTCGATGCCATGATCGAGGCCATGATCCGAGGTCCCGGCTCGATCCTGTGATCGAAGCCACGATCGAGGCCTGATTGAGGGCCATAATCGAAGCCTGATCGAGGCCCTGTTCGAGGCCCAGTTCCGAAGTGCTGGGCAGTGTTATAAAAACAGAGGACATTCGTTCCATTTGCCATTTTTGGCGAACTTGAGCTTGAGCAGAGGCGACTTTTGATAAATTTTCAAGGGAAAAATATTGGGGTAAGTGATTCTAACTTGGATTTGGCCTATGAACATAAATATATCATTATTTTCACAATTTAATTAGTGTTTTGAGATTTAAATTTGGAAAAATTTAGAAATCTCATAGAAACGAAATTTTGAGATTTCGGTATCGATTCGGAGTCGGATTTGAGTGAAATTGGTATGGTTGGACTCGTAATTGAATGGGTTGTCGGATTTCATAACTTTTGCCAGATTCCGAAATGTGGGCCCCGCAGGCGAATTTTTAATTAATTTCGGAATTTTTTATTAAAAATGTAGTATTTCCTTATAGAAATTATTTCCTACAATTTTGAGTGATTGTACTGAATTATTTTGGTTAGATTCGAGCTAGACAGAGTTGGATAATCGTGGAAAAGGCAAAATCTTGGATTAAATTGGAGCAAGACGAGGTAAGTCTCTTGTCTAATCTTGTGAGGGGGAAATTACCTCATAGGTGATTAAGATTAAATAATTGTTGCTAATTATGGGGGCTACGTACGCACGAGGTGATGAGAGTCCGTGCATAGCTACTATTAATGCTAAAGTCCGGGTAGTTTAGGACTCAAAGCATGTATTACTTGTGTAAATTGTATTCTTTGATTAATTAATATTAATTGATATATATGATTATATATTGTGAATTGTTTGATAAAGATATTAAAGGATGAAAATCTCATAGGCTTGATTTCTATTTAAATCAATTAATTGTCAAAAGGAATTGTTCTCCTCCAAAATTTATCATATAATAAACATACTGTCATTCCGGAGGCACATAAGTAAATGTCCTCATTTCATGTGGAGTGGGCCGAACGCCTCGGCAGGATAGATGCATCTATGGATCGTGCCGCACGTCCCTCGGTAGTGTACACGACACTCTAGATCGGGCCGTACGTCCTCGGCAGAAATCGTGCTTAATAATAATAATAATTACACGATGCTTTAATAATTTACTTTAGCTTGTAAAGCTAATTAGTAAATTGGAATTTATTTGAATTAAAAGAATCTAATTGATACATTTGAAGGAATTTAATTATTTCCGCTGATTAAATAAATTCTATAAATCACATTGATTTAAATATCCTAGTTTTATTTCAACTGTTATTGACCTATAGTGAGTGTCAAAGTCGGTCATCTCATCTCTACCACTTTGAGATTAGACTTGATACTTACTGGGTACACGTTGTTTACGTACTCATACTACACTTGCTGCACTTTTTGTGCAGGATCTGAGACAGGTACTAGTGGAGGACCTATCATCACATACCCACGTCATCCAGAGGCATAGTGGTGAGCTGCCTTTCTGAGCCGTTCTGCAGCTACCAGTGTCTCTTCTGATATTTATATTCTGTCTATTTTATTTCAGACAGTATTTGGAGTTTTGTATAATCTACTAGATGCTCATTCACTTGTGACACCAGGTCTTGGCATACACATTGGTAGAGTTTGGGTTTATATTTACTTGTTTTAAATTTTATCAATGTATGCTTAATTTATTAGTTGGCTTGCCTAGCTGTAGTGTTGGGTGCCATCACGACCTACAGGTGAAATTGGGTCGTGACACCGAGGGCCTCGGGTAGATTTCGTATGGTTAACGGAATTTAATTTGGATATTTTAGAATGTTTCGACGTCGTTTCTTCAAGAATAAGTGGTATCGTATTAAGCAAATAAGCTCCAAATTCAGTTTTGATTAATGCATTAGATCCGTATTGAAATTTTGGAGCCATAGCAAAAAGAATCATCGAATTCGGACATCGTATAAAAGAGTTATGCCCATTTCCGTGTCAGGATAAAATTTCCCGTCGTCCGCGTCCAGGGTAGCGTAGAGCGCTATCCCTGGCGCTGAGACTTCTGGAGTTCTGGCAACGGCGCCACAAGCAGCTCCCAATGCCACCTGTGGCGCTACAGACATAAACCCCCCATAAAAAGGGGAGTTTTGCTATTTTTAACAAAAATGGAGTTGGGGAGCTCGGTTTGGGCGATTATCAGAGGGGGGTTTTCACATATTTGAACTAGATAAGTGTTATTTATCCTAAATCATTTATATATCATGATTTTATACTTATTTAAATCATGAATCCGTGAATTTAATTGAAGAAAATCAATTTTTTGTAAAATCTTCCAAATTTGTAAGATGAAAATTTGGAAGGCAATCCGATGTCGGAATTTGATAATTTTTGTATGGTTGAACTCGTATCGGAATGGGTATTTGGATTCCATAATTTTTTGTTGGGTTTCGAAAAGTGGGACCGACATTGACTTTTAGTTTAGTTTTCCGAAAATGACTTAAATTAATTCTCTTTCTAATTGTGAATAATTTTTAAAGCTCAAATTGAATTGTTGGTAAATAAATTGCTAGGTTTGGTTGGTTTGGAGAATAATTCGAAAGGAAAAGCCGTGGTCGAGTGATCACTAGAATTGCGAAGTAAGGTAAGTGTCGTGGTTAACCTTGACTTGAGGGAATAGAACCCTTGAATTAGTAGTTACGTGAATTTCATGTGTAACGATGTAAAGGCGAGGTGACGAGTGCTTATACGTCGTCAAATTGATTGTTTGCATATTAATCTGAAAATCATAAATTATTTTAATTCATGAATTAATTATTATATTAATTATTTCTCTTATATTCCTTGTCTAATATTATGTCCTGAATTCATGTTATAATTGCTACATGCTTATTTGACTTATGTGTCTTAATTGCTACTTGACATTTAGCATATTAAATATTAAATTACCTATTTTCTCCGTGATTTCCACCATTAATTGCTACTTATTATTACTTATTTCCTAAATAAATCATAATTATTGTATGCTTTATTGCCTAGTAATTTCTTATTAAATGTGGTACTTATTGGAGTAGTTTTACATTTAAGTGTTGTTAAATTATATTGTTGGAGCGGGTTGCATGCCGCAACGAATTTTATTTTAAGTTTATATTGTTGGACCGGGTTGCACGCGGCAACGGATTTTATTGAAAGATTATATTGTTGGATCGGGTCGCACGCCGCAATAAATTTTATTCTAAGTTTATATTGTTGGAGTAGGTTACACGCCGCAACGGAAATTAATTGAAGGATTATATTGTGGGAACGGGTTGCACGCTGCAACAAAATGATAAAAACGAAATAATTGGCTATTACTACTGAATTGACTTCAGTTATTGATATGATTTAACGGTCTTACCTATCTCCTTGTCAATATTATTATTATTATTATTATTATTATTATTATTATTATTATTATTATTATTATTATTATTATTATTATTGCGTACAGGTTAATGTAAGCGACCTGCCTTAGCCTCGTCACTACTTCGTCGAGGTTAGGCTCGGCACTTACAGAGTACATGGGGTCGGTTGTACTCATACTAATACTCTGCGCTTCTTGTGCAGATACCGAAGTTGGTCCCAACAGCGTACCGTAGATTTTCCCAGGTTCAACTATTAGAGGAGACTTGAGGTATAGATGCACGACGTTCGCAGCTCTAAAGTCCCTTCTACTTTATCTTAGTTGTGTGCTTTCTTTCAAACAACTTTATTTTATTCAGATCATTGTTTGTATTATTGTAGAAGCTCGTGCACTTGTGACTCCAATTCTGGGATGGTATTTAGACATCATAATTTTTTGGTTTGTCCATTTAAATTCACATATTATTCCGGTTGTTGGTTTCTTTACTATTTAATTAAGAGGAATTGTTAAAAATGGCTAAACTTATTCTAGCATTGGCTTGCCTAGCAAGTAAAATGTTAAGGGTCATCACGGTCCTGAAGGTGGGAATTTTGGGTCGTGACAAGTTGGTATCAGAGCTCTATGTTACTTAGATCTCACGAGTCATTAGCAAGCTTAGTAGAGTCTAAAGGATCAGTACGGAGATGTCTGTACTTATCTTCCAGAAGCTATGGAGTTTAGGAACAATATCACTTCTTTCTTATTCTATCATGTGGTTTTATTCTACATCAATGATTGAACCATTCTATTCTTGTTCTCTCACAGATGGCGAGAACACGTACTACATCTACCGCCGAATAGGAGCCAGAGCCCCCGGTGGCAACTATGACCAAGGGTAGATGCCGAGGCCGAGGTCGTGCTAGAGGCTGAAGAAGAGGCAGAGGCAAAGCCCAGCCTCGAACTCAAGTAGTTGCACCTGTTGTAGAACCTCAAGTGGATTTGGAAGAGGTTCCAGCTCAGACAGCACCTTTTGGACCAGTCCAGGCCCCGGGAGGATTCATAGCTACTCATGTACTTCAGGACGCTGTAGTTCGTTTGGTGAGCCTAATGAAGGGTGTGGCCTAGAATGGTACATTTCCAGTGGCACCAGGCATTTCACAGGCTGGGGGAGGAGCACAAACTCCTACTACTCCTGCTTTGGAGAAGATAGCTCGTCAATATCAGGCTCAACAAGTCCCGCCAGTTAGGGTAGTCCAGCCAGTTGTTGCGGCACAGGCCGATGATAGACCCGCCATGTCTTCTGAGGCCCTATTAAGATTAGACAAGTTTTTTCTAGTTCACTTCAGTGGTATACCTATTGAGGACACATATGATTATCTTGACCACTGCCATGAGGTATTGCGGAACATGGGAATAATTGAAAGCAACAGAGTCGATTTTACTATATTTCAGATGACTGGTTCTGCCAAGAGGTGGTGGAGAGATTATGTATTTACTAGACCAACTGATTTACCTGCACTTACCCAGAAGCAGTTCTCACAGATATTTCTAGAGAAGTTTGTTCCTATTACACTCAGAGAGGAATACCGCATGCAGTTTGAGAATCTCCAGCAGGGTAGTATGACTGTTACCCAGTATGAGACCCGATTTGTGGACTTAGCACGTCATGCCATCATCTTGCTTCGAACTAAAAAGAAGATAGTGAGGAGATTCATTGATGAACTCACTTATACTATCAGGCTTCAGATGGCCAAGGAGACAGGGAGTGATATTTCCTTCCAGACAGCCGTGAATATTACTAGGCCGATCAAGTAAGTTCATGCTTAGGAGAGAGGTCCAGTGTCAGAGGTCCAGTAAGTTCAGAGGTGCCTCATCTGGAGACAGGGGTACTAATGGTAGGGGTCATCCTACAAGGCCATTTATTCAGCACTTCAGGCATCTCACGGTGCTTCACGGAGTCATAATCCTATTATGCCTTACTCTAGGCAGCCAGCATTTAGTGCACATTCGGCTCCTATGAGTGCGCCACCGCTCTAGAGTCAGTACAACAACTATCCAGTCCGTCCTGGTCAGCTTCAGCTTCAGCAGCCATAACAACATGATGGGTGTTATGAGTGTAGGGACTTTGGTCATATCAGGAGGTATTGCCCTAGGCTGTCGAGTAATAGATCTCAGAAGAATTCTCGTGCTATCATACCGGCACAGGTTGCTCCACCACCCACCCAGTCTGCTAGGGGCAGGGGTTAGAAAGCTAGAGGTGGAGGTCAGGTTGTTAGAGGTGGAGGCCAGCCAGTTAGGGGCCTTCCTAGGGATACAACTCCAAGTGGTGGGGCCCAGCCCCGATTTTATGCTTTTCCAGCTAGGCCTGAGGCCGAGTCTTCCGATGTCGTAATCACAGGTATTGTTCTAGTTTTCCATAAAGATGCTTCAGTTTTATTTGATCTAGGATCTACTTATTCATATGTGTCCTCCTACTTTGCTTCATATTTGGTTGTGCCTCGTGAATCCTTGAGTGCTTCTGTGCACTTGTCCACGCCGGTGGGGGATTCTATAGCTGTAGATCATGTCTATCGTTCGTGTGTTGTTACTATTGGGAGTCTTGAGAATAGCGTGGATCTTCTACTTCTTGATATGGTAGATTTTGATGTCATCTTGGGTATGAATTGACTGTCACCTTATCATGCTATACTAGATTGTCGCGCCAAAATGGTGACTTTATCCATGGTGGGGTTACCTCGAATATAGTGAAAAGGGACCCCTGGCCATTCTACCATCAGGGTTATCTCCTACGTGAAAGCTTGACATATGGTCAAGAAGGGCTTTCTAGCTTATTTGGCTCATATTCGCGATTCTAGTGCTGATGTTCCTTCTATGGATTTAGTCCCAGTTGTTTGTGACTTTCTAGATGTATTTCCTGCAGATTTATTGGGGATGCCACCCGACAAAGATATTGATTTGGCTCCGGGCACACAACCCATTTCTATTCCACCATACCGTATGGCCCCGCCGGAGTTGAAGGAATTAAAAGAACAATTACAAGACTTGCTTGATCAGGGATTCATTAGACCTAATGTCTCGTCCTGGGGTTCACCAGTGTTATTTGTAAAAATTAAAAATGGTTCAATGCGGATGTGTATAGATTATCGGCAGTTGAATAAGGCTATTATCAAGAACAAGTATTCATTTCCAAGAATTGATGACTTTTTCGATCAACTTCAGGGTGCCAAGGTGTTTTCAAAGATAGATTTGAGGTATGGTTACCATCAGTTGAATATTAGGGCATCTGATGTCCCTATGATAGATTTTCGGACTCGGTATGGGCATTACGAATTCCTAGTGATGTCATTTGGGCTGACAAATGCCCCAGCAATATTTATGGATTTGATGAACCGGGTATTCAAGCCCTATTTGGATTCTTTTTGGTTGTATTCATTGATGATATCTTGATTTACTGCAGCAGTCGAGAGAAGCATGAGAAACATCTTCGGATTGTGCTTCATACTTTGAAGAATAATCAGCTATATGCCAAATTTTGAAAATGTGAATTTTGGTTAGACTCGATTGCCTTTTTGGGGCATGTTGTATCGGTAGAAGGCATAAACGTGGATCCTAAGAAGATTGAGGTAGTTCAGAATTGGCCTAGACCTACTTCATCTACAGAGATCCGGAGTTTCCTAGGTTTGACAGGTTATTATCGCCGGTTTGTGGAAGGGTTTTCATCCATAGCATCCCCATTGACCAAATCGACCCAGAAAGGTTCCCCATTCAGATGGTCAAACGAGTGTGAGTTGAGCTTTCAGAAGCTCAAGACTGCTTTGACTATGACGCCAGTGTTGGTACTGCCCACATGTTCAGGATCTTATATGGTGTATTGTGATACATCTTGCATTGGGCTTGGTGCAGTATTAATGCAAGATGGCAGAGTGATTGCATACGCTTCGCGGAAGTTGAAAGTTCATGAGAAAAATTACCATGTTCATGACTTAGAATTAGCAGCCATTATTCATGCGATGAAGATTTGGAGGCACTACCTTTACGGTGTCTCGTGTGAGGTATTCACTGATCATCGTAGTCTACATTATCTGTTCAAACAAAAAGATCTCAATTTGAGGCAGAGAAGATGGTTGGAGTTGTTGAAAGACTATGATATCACCATTTTGTATCACCCCGGAAAGGCCAATGCGGTGGCCGGTGGTTTGAGTAGAAAGGCTGTGAGTGTGGGTAGCCTTGCGTATATTCCGGTTGGTGAGGGGCCGTTAGCTGCAGATGTTCAAACTTTGACCAATCAGTTCGTAAGATTAGATGTTTCAGAGTCTAGTCGGCTTCTATCTTGCATAATCGCTCGGTCTTCCTTATATGAGTGCATCATAGAGCGACATTATGATGATCTTCATTTGCTTGTCCTTAAGGACACGGTGCGACACTGTGGTTCCAAGCAGGTTGTTGTGGGGGAAGATGGAGTTCTACGGATGCAGGGTCGTATTTGTGTGCCTAATGTGGATGCGCTTCGTGAATTAATTCTTGAAGAGGCCCACAATTCCCGGTATTATATTCATCCGGGTGCCGCCAAAATGTATCATGATTTGTGGCACCATTATTGGTGGAGGAGAATGAAGAAGGATATAGTTGCATATGTAGCTCGGTGTCTAAATTGTCAGCAAGTCAAGTATGAGCATCAGAGACCTGGTGGTTTGCTTCAGAAGTTAGAAATTCCTGAGTGGAAGTGGGAGCGTATCACTATGGATTTTGTTGTTGGACTCCCACAGATTCAGAGGAAGTTCGATGCAGTATGGGTCATTATGGATAGGTTGACCAAGTTCGCACATTTTGTTCCAGTGGTAGTTACCTATCCATCAGAGTGGTTAGCTGAGATTTACATCTGCGAGATTGTCTGCCTTCACATTGTGCCCGTGTCTATTATTTCAGATTGAGGTACGTAGTTCACCTCGTACTTCTGGAGGGCTGTACAACTTGATTTAGGCACGCAGGTTGAGTTGAGTACAACATTTCATCCACAGACATACAGACAGTCATAACGCACTATTCAGATATTGGAAGATATACTTTGCGCTTGTGTTATAGACTTTGGAGGTTCTTGGGATCAATTCTTGCCACTTGCGGAGGTTGCCTATAATAACAACTACCAGTCGAGCATTCAGATGGCTCCCTATGAAGCATTATATGGGAGGCAATGTCGTTCGCTAGTTGGCTGGTTTGAAACAAGAGAGGCTCGGTTGTTGTGTACCAATTTGGTACATGATTCCTTGGATAAGGTCAAGATTATCCATGATCGACTTAGCACAGCACTGTCTAGGCAAAAGAGTTATGCTGACCATAAAGTTCGTGATGTTGCATTCATGGTTGGAGAAAGAGTATTGCTCTGGCTTTCACCTATGAAGGGTGTAATCGGAAAGAAGAACAAGTTGAGCCCTAAGTATATCTGACCCTTTGAAATTCTTGAAAGGGTGGTGAAGTAGCTTACAGGTTTGCACTACCACCTAGTTTATCAACATTTCATATGGTGTTTCATGTGTTTATACTCCGAAAATATCATGGTGATCCCTCCAATGTGTTAAATTTCAACTCAGTCCAATTGGACAAAGATTTGACTTATGAAGAAGAGCTGGTAGGTATTCTAGACCTGCAGGTTCGACAGTTGAGGTCTAAAGGTTATCCATCAGTTCGGGTACAATGGAGAGGTCAGTCGGTTGAAGTATATACCTGGGAGCCCGAGTCGTACATGCGGAGTAGATATCCACACCTTTTCACCAGCCCATGTGCTTTTCTAATACCGTTTGAGGACGAACGTTTATTTTAGAGTTGGAGAATGTAACGACCCGACTTGTCATTTTGCGAATTAGCATTCTATTCAGGGTCTTAAGGTATCGAGAAGCTTCGTAATATGTATTATGACTTGTGTGTGTGGCCGAGTTGGGTTTTCAAATGATTCGGAATTAAATCAAGAGAGAACAATTATTATTTTAGAAGCTAAAATGAAAAGGGTTGATCGGAGTTTGACTTTTGTGCAAGCGACTCAGCAATGGAGTTTTGATGGATCCAATAGCTCTATATGGTAATTTTGGATTTAGAAGTGTGTCCGGATATTTATTTGGAAGTCCGTAGTTGATTTTAGCTTGAAATGGCGAAAGTTGGAAATGGAAGGTTTGGAAGTTTGACCGGGAGTTGACTTTATTGATATTGGGGTTGGAATCCGATTCTGAAAATTTGAATAGGTCTGTTATGTCATTTATGACTTGTGTGCAAAATTTGAAGTCAATTGGACTTGATTTGATAGGTTTCGGCATCGAATGTAGAAGTTGGAATTCAATACTTTCATTTAAGCTTGAATTGGGGTGTGATCCTTATTTTTAGTGTTGTTTCATGTTATTTGAGGCATCGACTAAGTTTGCATGATATTTTGGGACTTTTGTTTATATTTGGTTGAGGTCCCGAGGGCCTCGGGTGAATAACGTAATTTAATTTGGATATTCTAGAATGTTTCGACGTCGTTTCTTCAAGAATAAGTGGAATGACATCAAAATAATAAGCTCCAAACTTACCTTTGATTGAAGCATTAGATTCGTATTAAACTTTCGGAGCCATAGCAAAAAGAATCGTTCAATTTGGACATCGTATGAGAGAGTTATGCCCATTTTCGTGTCGAGATAACAATTTCCCGCCGTCAGCGTCCAGGAGTAGCGTGGGGCGCTATCCCTGGCGCTCGGACTTCTGGAGTTCTGGAAAAAGCACCACAAGCAGCGCCCCACGCCACCTGTGGCTCTACAAACATAAAACCCCCCATAAAAAGGGGAGTTTTGCTATTTTTAACAAAAATAGCATTTGGGAGCTCGGTTTGGGCGATTATCAGAGGGGTTTTCACAAATATGAACTCGGTAAGTGTTCTTTTATATCATGATTCCATACTTATTTACATCATGAATCCGTGAATTTATTTGAAGAAAATCAGTTTTTTTGTAAAATCTTCCAAAGATGTAAAATGAAGATTTGAAAGCCAATCCGACATTAGAATTTGATAATTTTTGTATCGTTGAACTCGTATCGGAATGGGTGTTTGGATTCCGTAATTTTTCGTCGGGTTCCAAAAATTGGGACCCACATTGACTTTTCCAAAAATGACTTAAATTAATTCTCTTTCGAATTGTAAATAATTTCTAAAGCTCATATTGAATTGTTTGGTAAATAAATTGTTATATTTGGTTGGTTTGGACAAAAATTCGAAAGGAAAAGTCATGGTCGAGTGATCTCTTGAATTACGAAGCAAGGTAAGTGTCATGGTTAACCTTGACTTGAGGGACTAGAACCCTTGAATTATTTGTTGTGTTAATTTCATGTGTAACGACGTAAAGGTTAGGTGACAAGTGTCTATACGTGGTCAAATTAATTGTTTGCATATTTATCTGAAAATCATAAATTATTTTAATTCATGAATTAATTATTATATTAATTATTTCTCTCATATTCCTTGTATTATATTATGTCCTGAATTCATGTTATAATTCCTACATGCTTATTTGACTTATGTGTTTTAATTGCTACTTGACATTTAGCATATTAAAAATTAAATTGCTTATTTTCTCCCTATTTTTGACCATTAATTTCTACTTGTCATTACTTGTTTCCTAAATAAATCATAATTATTGTATGCTTTGTTGCCTAGAAATTTCTTATTAAATGTGGTACTTATTGGAGTAGTTTTATATTTAAGTGTTGTTAAATTATATTATTGGAGCGGGCTACACGCCGCAACAGATTTTATTTTAAGTTTATATTTTTGGAGCAGGTTGCACGCCGCAACAAATTTTATTGAAAGATGATATTGTTGGATCGGGTTGCACGCCGCAACCAGTTTTTTCTGAGTTTATATTATTGGCGCGGGTTTCACGCCACAACGAAAATTAATTGAAGGATTATATTGTGGGAACGAGTTGCACGCAGCAACAGAATGATAAAAGAAATAATTGGCTATGACTGCTGAATTGACTTCGGTTATTGATATGATTTAACGGTCTTACCTTTGTTACTGTTTATTATTATTATTGTTATTATTATTATTATTATTATTATTATTATTATTATTATTATTATTATTATTATTATTATTATTATTATTATTATTATTATTATTGCGTACAGGTTAATGTAAGCGACCTGCCTTAGCCTCGTCACTACTTCGTCGAGGTTAGGCTCGGCACTTACAAAGTACTTGGGGTCGGTTGTACTCATACTACACTGCACTTCTTGTGCAGATACTGGAGTTGGTCCCAGCAACATACTGTCGATTTTCCTGGATTCAACTTTCAAAGGAGATTTGAGGTATAGCCACACGACATTCGCAGCTCTGAAGTCCCCTTCTACTTTATCTTAACTGTGTGCTTTCATTAAGATAACTTTATTTTATTTAGACACTTGTTTGTATTTTCTAGAAGCTCGTGCACTTGTGACTCCTGTTGTGGGATGGTATTTAGACATCGTTATTATTTTGGTTTGTCCATTTAAATTCACATATTATTCTGGTTGTTGATTTCTTTACTATTTAATTAAGAGGAATTGTTAAAAATGGCTAAAATTCTTCTAGCGTTGGCTTGCCTAGCAAGTAAAATGTTAGGGGTTATCATGATCCTGAAGGTGGAAATTTCGGGTCGTGACAAATTTAGCTTCTTCGAGGTAAGTATCTTGCCTAACTTTGTGTGGGGGAACTACCCCATAGGAATTGAGTCGTTTGTGCTATTTGTGTCATGTGAAGGCCATGTACGCGAGATGACGAGTACGTACTCGGTCTTATTTGTGGAAATTTGGCAAATTTAGTCTCTTAGGTTCTTATGTTCATTTAAAATGAAGTTGTCTTATCGTGTTAAATCCTCCATTTGCTAAATTCACCCTTACGTGTCGTATTTGGAGTTGATTGATTCATGTTCTACTCTTGTTGCCAAATAAACTCTTATGTGCCTTAATTGAAGTTGTTGCCCCTTTAATTCCCATACTGTCTTTTTTTGTAATTTCTTAACCTTAATTGAAGTTATTGTTATCTCTTCTATAACTGCTTAACCTTAATTGAAGTTTTGTTATCTCTTCCATTGTTGACTTATCCTTATTTGAAATCATTGCTACCTGCTATCTCTCTTATCGTCGAGTTGTACTTATTTGGAAATATTGTTACATGGTATCCCTTCAATTGTTGAGCTACTCTTATTGGACATCGTCGTTACCCATTATCTCTCCCGTTGTTGATTTATTCTTGTTTGAAACCATTATTACTTGCGTGTCTTTCATTGTGAGCTCGTTCTTCCAATCTATGTGTTCTATAATTCTTGTGTTGATTTACTTATCGTACTCTCGTGTTATTGTCACGACCCAATTTAGGATCATAACCGGCACTTAGGAGCAAGTGCTTTCAAGTAAGCCTCATCGGTATTTTATAGAAAATCAAATAGAGTTTTCCCTATTTTAGAACTATAAAAAAATAAACTTGACTTAGAAATTAACAACACAACCAACTAATATCCACCAAAACAAGTTATAATCCGCATGAACGAAGTACTCCTAACAATTTAGTACTAACTTCATCCCCAAAAATACGATAGGAAAGTCTAATGCGAGTCACAAATCTATATCAATAAAAGAATACTCATGATACTCATAAAAATAACTATGTAGCGACTCTAAGAGTTTCAAGAAGGAGACTATAACAAATAAATAACAATCCCACACAAATAACTGCGGGGCTCACCAGAAACTATCAACTCATTTACTCTAATTAACGAAATCTTCGCCTGCGTCTATTGCTTCCTCTGTAAAAATAATAGCGGAGAGTGAGCTGCTAGCTGAGTGAGTAATAACACTTAACCACAACCATTTTTAATGGGTACAAGTTAGAAAATATGCTAGTATATTAAACAGAAAATATCATAAAAATGCCCTTACAGAAATAATAAACAATAATCAGTCTCATCATGTGTTTCTTGTAATATAAATCAATTGATAGTTCGGTAATAAACTCGGTAAACACTGTGTAATATCAATATTAATATTTGGGAGGTTTCTAATAAATAATCATGTCATCTATATCATTGTGTGGACCCCTTCGTGAAAAGAGTCAAATATAACTGTAGGTCCCTACTCAAGAGAAAACTGTAATTGTATGCTAGTTCTACCTTCCCACTAGCGAGGGCTATAACTGTACTCGATAATCGGTAAATACAAGGTGCACCAACGAACCGGCCGTTAGCTATGAGATCTTTCAAAGTCTCCTCTTATTTATACTTTTCTTTGTAAACAGTAAATATTCACATGGAAGCATTTTCAAAATAGTACAGGGCATTTCAATTCTTATCAAATCAGGTAATCCAAATTTCGGTAACGGTAATCATATCTCAAGTAACAGTAAAATATGGCTAGTAACAATGAGAACCTTTTAAATAACTTTAAACATCTCAAGTAAAATATTCAGTACCATATCAAGTAAAGAACTTGTCCCACCAAAATTTTGACTATATTTAAATTTTTACAACCTTCTACTATGTAAATATTTTTAGAAATTTAATATATATATATTTTTAGCTTTGTTACATTTTTTTTATATAGGGTAAGAATTAGAAATAATTTAAAAGGTCAAGTTATTACTATTAGTATTAGTATTATTGTTATTTTTTATCTTTATTTTAAAATAAAATAAAATAAAAACTAAAAAAATTAAACATTTTTCAAATTTTCGGATGGGAATAAAATAATAGAAAAATTAAAAGTATGGAATAAAAAAGTAAAAGTAAAAGTAGGTGGAAATTATTTCTTTAAAAAAAGTAAAAGAAAGTGGAAAATTAAAAAAAATAAAATTAAAAGAATGTGAAAATTTAAAAAATCAAAAGGAAAAGAAAGTTGGAATTAAAAAATAAAAGTAAAGGTAGCTGATTTTTGTTTTAAAAAAAGTAAAAGAAAGTAGAAATTAAAAAAAAGAAAAGTAAAAAAGTGGAAATAAAAAAAAGTAAAATAAGTGGAAAATAAAAAAATAAAAGTTAAAAAGTGGGAAATTAAAAAATAAAAGTAAAGAAAAGTGGGGAATTATTTATTTTTTTAAAAATGGGAAGTGGGAATTCTTTTTAATAAATAAATAAATAAAATAATAAATAAAAATATCTGAAAAAATTCCGAATTGTTTTTCTATAAATAGAAGAGAAATGTGGGGAGAAAGATAAGAAAAAAAGAGAGTAGGGAATTGGGAGAATTTTGTTTTCTTCTTGTATGCTAAGGAAATTTTTTTTGTTTTCTTCTTGTATGCTAAGGAAATTTCTACTCGTGTCATTCTTTCATCGCCTCTTCTTTTCGAAAAATCTAGCTATTCATCAACTAAAACCCAACAAAAATACTTCATAACATCCCTTTTTACACGCCAAAAAGTGAAGTCAATAGTCGAGAATTCCGTCGGAGCTTCGTTCACTAGCTTTGATGTTCTTCTTCGCTTATGCTTGTTTGACGTTCGTCAGAGTTACTGTACATGTTCTTGAAAACTCATTTAATTGGAAATTTTTCATTAAAGGTTTATTCTTTCATCTATTCTTTTAATCTTATTTCATGTCATTTTATTTATTTGCCTTTAAACTTTGTAAATAATAATGTAAATTAGTCAGTAAATGCGATATACTTAATCATGTTTATGGAAATATGGTATTCAAACTTGCTTTAAAGTTGGGAAGATTTGGACCCTAATATGTTTGGGTTTCAATTGTTGGATTGTAGGGTATTGGTATATGATGGTTTATTTATTCAAATATCTAAAATCATACACTTCTTCCACAAGTAATTCCATAATTCATGACCTTAGAATAATCTAAAAAATATAGGAAGAATAATGAACACCGATAGAGTGCTTTAGGCACGCCTTTAATTAGTTTATTGCGATTATGTATACGTTCGCGTGGCATAATTGTGATTTTCAAAAATAAAACCGAAGTATGTGTTAATTTTGGCTAAAACAATCTTAATAATAAATATTATTAATTGTGTACACGTACACGGGACAAGATTTTGGCCTAATAAACAAAACAGATTCACACTCGTGATTCATTTCAAAGATAATTTCATATTTTAATAATTAAAAGCGGATAGATAAAACATAAAAACCAATAAATCACAGTTTATCTAAAATTAATTCAAGCCAAGTTGTAGTCAATAAAGCGACCATGCTGGAACCACAGGACTTGGGGAATGCCTTACACCTTCTTCCCAGTCAACAGAATTTCTTACCCCGACTTTGTTTTCGCAGGCCAATAATAAAAGAGGCAAATCTTCCTTTGAATAGGGATTCAAATAAAAGGTGACTTGAAACACCCAAAAAATCAATTCCAAGTGGCGGCTCTGTAAATAAAATAATCCATACTCAAATTTGTTACTTTAATTGCAAAAACTCTTTAACCCACAACAATCCATATACATATCTTTTGTGGGGGGGAGGGGGGGGGGGAGGGAAGGATGTGTGACAGCTCTGGCGACTCTGTTAGGGACAAGAACACAGAACTTCTGGTTCAGGGTTCAGAATTCGAGCTTGTAATGTGATATGTACTTGACTTTCTTGATTGTTGATATTACTGTGTTTGTGGGCCTAATGTACTAATATTCGCTCATTTACCGCTTTGATATTATTTGAACTATATAAATTGCCTTCTTACGCCTCCCTTACGAGTCTTCTGAATTTATAGTGCACACGTGCACGTGGCCCAGTTTTCTGTTAGAGGTCATGCCAAATAGAACGAGGTTGGATCATCAACTAGGCCGGTAGACTTTCGTGCTCCCCATACGGTGCCCCCACCTCGGCTCGAGTCGTCCGCTTGGGTAAGCCACGTCTAAAACACTCCCCCCAAGATTTTAAACCAAGAATAACATAGCTTCATAATGGATCCCTAGTAGGAACGTTTGTTTGCATCATGGACATTTGACTTTAGGGACTCAATATAGGGGTTGGGTCCGTCTAGAACAGGTGTACCCGATAATTACAAAACCATCATGATGCATCTTATGTGCTACATGTACATTATGTTTGATTCGGTTTGTGCATGCTGACCGGCTTCTAAAGCATAAAAATAAGAATTGAGAGAAAACCAGTAGGAAGAAAATAAGAGAGAAAACTTTCCTGTTTTTTTTTAAAATTCTCGATATTTGAAAATCCAAAAACCCTGTCAAAATTTTACCCCAAAATGATTATTACAAAATAAGATTGAATTTTTCCCAAAAATAAAAATGTCATCCCATTCCTGAAATATTGACTGAACTACGCAGGTCTGATTCTCACCGGATGTGAGATACGTAGGCAAACCTCATCGGTTTTGGCCCCAATTTTCAAAAAAAAAAAATCAAAAATATTTTCCCTTTCCTTAATTCCTTCTTAAAATTCTTTCCTTAGAAAATCCAAAAAACAAAAAATCAAAAATATTTTTCTTCTTTTCCGAAGTCTTTCATTCGAAAAGAAAAAACAAAAAAAAATTCAAATCAAAATCCAAAATATTTTCTTCCTTCTTTAGAATTCCTTCTTTAAAAAAAATCAAAATTCAATAAAAAGAAAAAAACACAAAAAAATAATAATATTTAAAAGTCTTTATAAAAAATAAAAAAAGAAAAGAAAAATGGACCAGTTTATTCCCGATCTCCCTGAACTACGCAATGATCTAATTCATGCGGCGATATGATACGTATGCAACCCCCAAAAGGTTCGATCAAAATATTTTTCAGCGATTCTAAGATGAGGGGTCAAAATGAGGCATGAGTGAAAAGAAATAAATGGTGATAATGATAGGAGCGTGGCATATTACGTATGATTCATATCTATAAAATGCCTAACCCTAACACGTTTGATGTCTCTTATATAGTAAGCTTAAGGTGGTTGGTTTGTGGTGAAACTGGCAACACATCATTACTTCACCAGATCAAAGAGAGCGGTAGTAATGGATAACAGTGATGAAATCGAGTTGGTCAATGACAACCCCCAGGGTCCGTCAGTTGAGCAAGAGTCGGAGGAAATACGAAAATTGAGACAACAACTTTCTGATGTATATCAAGCTTGAGTTTTCGGTCAGCCTACACCATAGGGTCCCGTAGAGGGAACCTTCACCGTACCCCGGATACTCAACCACTGCTCCATGCAGTAAGCGATCACATTCTACCACCAGGGTATGTGCCAAACTACAGCCTCCATGTTGCCCTTGGTACCTCTAATATGCGACCTCCAGTCGCACCGGTCAGGAACACCTCTCTCGTCGTGTCTGGCGCACCGGTATATACAATCCTGCCACCACCTCCTGTGATAAGGCCAAATAACGAGCCACCACCTCAGGATTATGATGGCCAATACAACTCTCCAAATATGGCTTTCAGGGTCTCGGCTCCATACAATCACACTCCTCAGTACGAGTCACCAGTGGAAAATGAAAAACCTTCCAAGGCAGGTGAGCCAGATTATATGGCCAGGAAAATGAAAAGTCTTGAACAAAACATATAAGGACTAGGTGATCAATAAAGTGTTTCGTTCAGTGATCTATGCATGTTCCCTCACATCCATTTGCCACCAGGGTTCAAGACCCCAAAATTTGAGAAGTATGATGGATTCGGCGACATCTCCCACTTGAAAAGGTATTGCAACCAGCTGAGGGGTGCAGGTGGAAAATAAGAATTGTTGATGGCTTATTTTGGGGAAAGTCTTATGGGGGTAGCCTATGAATGGTTCATTGACCAAGATATCTCTCACTGTCATGTCTAGGATGACATAGCCCAGGCCTTCGTCAAACAATTCCAGTACAACATTGATATTACACCAGATCGCAATTCCCTATCCAATATGAAGAAAAACTCGACAGAAAACTTTAGGGAGTATGCCATCAAGTGGAGGGAGCAAGAGGCTAGAGTTAAGCCACCCATAGATAATCATGAGTGGATCACTATTTTTCTAGAGTCTCAAGAGCCTAATGATTTCCAGAACATGATGTCTGCTATGGGTAGACCATCCGCTGAGGCTATAAATATTGGGGAGATGGTCGAAAATGGTTTGAAAACGGGCCGAATCTTGAGTCAAGCTGCTTTTAAGGCCGCATCACAAGCAGTTCAGAATAGTTCGGGGGGTTTGATGAACAGAAATGAGAGAGAATAGATACCCACGATGGCTTCCAGCTCGAGGGGGGACCACATGACATTCAACCAATCATATATGCTTCCTGAGGTCCCACAACACTATTATCCCTATCAAGATGCTCCTTATGTCATAGTACCCCATCCTTATGCGGTGATGAGCGCACAATCTTACGCGCGACCACAACATTATACACAAAACTGAGCTCCACCTCCCAGAATGCCCCTCCCTACAAAGATCCATATAATCCCCAATCAAATGTTCCCCAATACAATCTTCGCCCAAGAGAGCCCCCTAGAAGGAATCAGTTCACCCCTATTGGTGAATCATACCCTAGCTTGTTGCAAAAGCTAGTCAGGCTAGGTCTGCTGCAGCCAGTGGGCCCGAACCGGCCAAACCCCGAGTCCCCCTCACACTGAGCTGATGCTAGATGTGAATACCACTTCGGAGTAGTGGGATATGATACTGAAGATTGTTGGACTCTCAAAAGAGTAGTGGAAGACCTCATCGAGGTCAATGCAATAGTTCTTCAAGACGAGGAGGCACATGATGTGACAAACAACCCCTTGTTTTCTTACAACACTGGGCCAGTAGTAGGAATGATTTGTGAAAATAAGGAATTTGATCCAGCACTGAAGGCCATTGCAGCCATTGCCGAGACAGAAGAAAAGCCAAATAATGGTCGCCAAACCTGAAAGTTCCCTATCAGACGGGAGTCTTAGTAGCCGGTCTTGCTATACTTTTAGCGTTCGCATTATTTCAGGATGTGATTCGGATGTTTAACTTTGTTGTCTTACTTTCCGATATAAACCCTTCTATCTTGAAAATTTTAAAAAATAATAATAATAAAAACAAAATCAAATGAAATTAATATTTCATTGTCTAGGAATGTCTCTTTTCTTAATCATGTCACTTTTCTTATTCTCTTTTCAATGCTGTTAAATGCAGATTTTGATAACATGACTTGCTTGCGGACTTCATTCCCAGATCCTAATACACTTTCAGACCTCAAAATAATGAATCAAGAAGCAGAATGTGTTGAAGATAATGCTTGTGCAAAAGTTGAAATTCCCTATATTCGGATCATTGTTGAAGCTGAGATTGAGGATAAAGATTGGGTCAAGAACCGATTGGAACAATTGACACAGATTGACGAAAAATGATTGGTCGCAGCTTTCCACGGGTACTTATACCAACAAAGAATAGCACGCACTTATAATAAAAAATTATTCCCGAGGCACTTTGAGGTAGGCCAGCTCATTTTAAAACACATCCTTCCGCACCAAGTAGAAACTAAAGGAAAGTTTGCCCCAAACTGGCAAGGATCCTACATCATCAAGAAAGTGTTACCAAAAGGGGATGTGCACTTGGTAGATGAAGAAGGACTGGTACCAGACATGACTATTAATGCATATGCAGTCAAAAGATATTATGTTTGATACATACCCACTGCAGAACTTCCACACATCGATTTTCTCAGATCGAGATAACGAAGGCTATCTTTGCTCACTACCCCAAATAAGTGTCACCCTTTTGTTAAACCTTTTGATCCATATTTGTCTTCTTGGTTTTCCCTCCTTTTGGAACCCGTGTAGTTGTAAAAACAAATAAAAATAATAAAAATAAAAAAATCTTCTGAGTCATTGAACTACGTTCGACTTGATTCCGAAAGGATACGTAGGCAGCCTATCTCTTGGGTTGAGTCACACCAAAACAAAAAATCCGCATTCCTCCAAAACGTTGAAATTGGGGCAGATGTTACAATAGTTCGGTGATGGTTTCGCGTGAAAGGTCTAAAAGTTGTAATTCAATACAAATTCTTTTTACCAAAATCCTTTTCAAGTCCTTCCGATCAATCAACGAGAATGTTCAACAATTGGAGGATCCAATCATTTGGATCTGATGCAACCAAAGTAAGAGAGTCTTATTGGTGAAAACTCTCACGGGCACCATAGGGCGATGGAGAGCATTGAAAATGAAAATGAGAGAGTCTTGTAGTGAAAACTCGCAAAGAGCACTATAAGGCGATGGTGAGAAAAGAAATGAGAAAGGTCAGTTAGCGAAAACCTGCAAAGGGCGCTACTAGCCGAATGAGAGTCTTTGATACTCCGGTTGAGCACAACTAAGACAGTATCAAGATGAGCATTTGCGACAGTTGTTTGAGAATTAGACAGCTCAGACGGATCAAGCGTCCTGTCCAAAATGCATGTCATGATTCATTAAAGTCGGTACATACCTCCAGATAAGTCTCCCTATTCCCCTCCCCCGAAAGGGGCACCTTTTGTTTAGACATAATTCCTTTTTTTTTTCTCACTTTCAATTGATTTTCTATTTTAACCCATAATTTTTCTTTGATTCCTTTTTCGGTCTAATCTTGCATCAAAATCAAAGAAAAGAAATGGCTGCAAAATTGACTACAGTTTCCCTCTAATACCAAGAATAATTTAGGGCATATACGGCATTGATGAAGGCACGAATCCATCTGTGATCTCTTTTAATAAGATGAACAAAGCGTTTCAAAGAAACTGAAAAGGTCGCCTAAGCAAGACTTGCTTCGTGGAAAAAGTTGATAAGCACTACAGACACGAACTGGAACTAGGTGCAAGAAAACTAAGTTCTATTTTAAAGGAAATTTTCCTTGCCTTAGGGACAAGTGTTAGCGGTACCATGGACATCCGGATATGAAATAGTCGGGGGCAACATCGAAGAGCCAAGGTCTCCAGGAAGCTATACAGAGTATCCAGCATCTCAGTACCATACTGGAAGAATCAGTTCATTTACAGCAGTGGCCGTGACTTCAAGCTACTTAGGGCATCAAGGCAGTAAACCAACCACCACTTTGAAAACTCACAGTTTTTCTTTGTTTGAAGCAGGAACAAAGCAGTGTAGAATGGCGATTCTCAAAGGACGAATATTACCAAAGGTAAGTCCCTCAAAATCTCCATTTTATTTTATTTTCCAGCATGCATCACTATTGTCTATACCTCTCATTTACATAGTTTAACCCAGGTAGAATCGTTTTGCCTCGGGGGATCTAGCTCATAGTTTTGGGTAGAAGTACTCTTCACTCAGGTTGTTTTACGTAGCTTAACCCAGGTAGAATCTTTTCGTCTAGGGATATAGCTTATAGTTGCGGGTTGAAGTACTCTTCGCTCAGGTTGTTTTACGTAGCTTAACCCAGGTAGAACATTTTGCCTAGGGGATCCAGCTCATAGTTCCGGGTAGAAGTACTCTTCGCTCAGGTTGTTTTACGTAGCTTAACCCAGGTAGAACCTTTTCACCTAAGAGGATCCAACTCATAGTTCGGGGTTGAAGTACTCTTCGCTCAGGTTGTTTTACGTAGCTTAACCCAGATAGAACATTTCACCTAGGGGGATCCAGCTCATAGTTCTGGGTAGAAGTATTCTTCGCTCATGTTGTTTTACGTAGCTTAACCCAGGTATAATCTTTTCGCCAAGGAGGATCCAGCTCATAGTTCCGGGTAGAAGTACTCTTCACTCAGGTTGTTTTACATAGCTTAACCCAGGTAGAACCTTTTCGCCTAGGGGGATCCAGCTCATAGTTCCGAGTAGAAGTACTCTTCGCTCAGGTTGTTTTTCGTAGCTTAACCCAGGTAGAACCTTTTCGCCTAGGGGGATCCAGCTCATAGTTCCGGGTAGAAGTACTCTTTGCTCAGGTTATTTTACGTAGCTTAACCCAGGTAGACTTTTTCACCTAGGGGATCCAGCTCTTAGTTCCGGGTAGAAGTACTCTTCGCTCAGGTTGTTTTATGTAGCTTAACCCAGGTAGAACATTTTGCCTAGGGGATCCAGCTCATAGTTTCGGGTAAAAGTACTCTTCGCTCAGGTTGTTTTACGTAGCTTAACCCAGGTAGAACCTTTTCGCCTAAGAGGATTCAGCTCATAGTTCGGGGTTGAAGTACTCTTCGCTCAGGTTGTTTTACGTAGCTTAACCCAGATAGAACATTTCACCTAGGGGGATCCAGCTCATAGTTCTGGGTAGAAGTATTCTTCGCTCATGTTGTTTTACGTAGCTTAACCCAGGTATAATCTTTTCGCCAAGGGGGATCCAGCTCATAGTTCCGGGTAGAAGTACTCTCCACTCAGGTTGTTTTACATAGATTAACCTAAGTAGAACATTTTCGCCTAGGGGGATCCAACTGATAGTTCCGAGTAGAAGTACTCTTCGCTCAGGTTATTTTTTGTAGCTTAACCCAGGTAGAACCTTTTCGCCTAGGGGGATCCAGCTCATAGTTCCGGGTAGAAGTACTCTTTGCTCAGGTTGTTTTACGTAGCTTAACCCAGGTAGACTTTTTCACCTAGGGGGATCCAGCTCTTAGTTCCGGGTAGAAGTACTCTTCGCTCAGATTGTTTTACGTAGTTTAACCCAGGTAGAACCTTTTCGCCTAGGGGATTCATTTTCATTTCAGTAATACAGGGCACCAACCCCTGGTTACATTTCTTTTCCGTAATACAGGGTGTCATCCCCTGGTTACATTTTCTTACAGTTATACATGACTCCATCCCATGATTACATTCTTTTTTCGTAATACAGGGTACCAACCCCTGGTACATTTCCTTACCAGTATCAGGGTACACCAATCCCTAGTCGCTTTTCAAACATAAGGTCTCCACTCTCTAGTTTCTTTCATTCCCCAGTCTCTATTTTTTTCGGGGTACACCATTCCCAACCTTTTATTGCTTTCAGTAAATAAGTAGTTTAGAATTTTGTTACAATAACTCACGAAATTTTCCTAGTACAAACTGGGGAAGATCAATTTCGTTTGTTTGTTTGTTTTGGTGTCTGAGTAGGTTTTAACTCAAGGCATAGGGTTCGAGATGGACAAAAGAAGAAGTCTCAATTCAGAATAAAAGAAAAGAAAAAATAGGTGAATCCAAAATGCAAAAGTAGTTGTAAAGATGTGGAATGCTCAAGACATGACTGAAGCCACGAGCATTGGAGTCCGTTTTGATTAGAAGAAAATATAGAACAATGAACTAGCACCTACAGCTAGCGAGCATCAAGGTTTAGATCAGAGTCCGCATGAAGAACTAGTCAAGACTCAAGATCAAGTTTCAGAAGACTCATAGATAGGAATCTTATAACTAATAGCTGATAGGCTTGTTTACTTTATTTTTTATAATAGCAGGACCGCAGACCGGAGCCTCAACGTAACCTCACTCGACTCCTCAACTCATCATTCCACCATTTTCCTTGAACTACATATGACCTAATTCCCATATAACGCGGGATATGTAGGTTGTCCAAAATCACGACTCGGTTGCACCCTATCTTTTATTTTTTTCCTTTTGAATAACGGTTTGGTAAAAACTTTAGTCACATGGCTCACCTAGTCTTTGCCTGAAAACTCTTCATATTTTCAAGAAAAGAGGGGCAGTTGTGAACACTTAATTTTTGACTATATTTGAATTTTTACCACATTCTACTATGTAAATATTTTTAGAAATTTAATATATATATTTTTAGCTTTGTTACATTATTTTTATATAGGGAAAGAATTAAAAATAATTTAAAAGGTCAAATTATTACTATTAGTATTATTGTTATTTTTTATCTTTATTTTAAAATAAAATAAATTAAGAAACAAACCGATAAAATTGAACATTTTTTTTAAATTTTCGGATGGGAATAAAATAATAGAAAAATTAAAAGTATGTAATAAAAAATTAAAAGTAAAAGTAGGTTGAAATTGTTTTTAAAAAAAAAGTAAAAGAAAGTGGAAAATTAAAAAAGATAAAAGAAAAAGAATGTGAAAATTTTAAAAATGATAAGTAAAAGAAAGTTGGAATTAAAAAATAAAAGTAAAGGAAACTGAATTTGTTTTAAAAAAAAGTAAAAGAAAGTAGAAATTAAAAAAAGAAAAAGAAAAGGAAGAATGTGGAAATTAAAAAAAAGAAAAGTTAAAAAGTGAAAAATTAAAAAATAAAAGTAATAAAATAATAAATAATAAAATCTGAAAAAAAATCCAAATATTTGTCTATAAATAGAAGAGAAATGTGGGGAGAAAGAGGGGGAAAAAAGAGAGGAGGGAATTGAGAGAATTGTGTTTTCTCCTTGTATGCTAAGGGAAATTCTACTCGTGTCATTCTTTTTTCGTCTCTTTTTTTTTGAAAACTCTAGCAATTCATCAACCAAAACCCAATCAAAAATACTTCATAACATCCCTTTTTACACGCCAAAAAATGAAGTCAGTAGTCGAGGATTCCGTTGGAGCTCCGTTCACTAGCTTTGATGTTCTTCTTCGCTTATGCTTGTTCGACGCTCGTCTGAGTTACCGTACATGTTCTTGAAAACTCATTTAATTGGAAATTTTGCATTAAAGGTTTATTCTTTCCTCTATTCTTTTAATCTTATTTCATGTGATTTTATTTATTTCCCTTTAAACTTTATAAATAATAATGTAAATTAGTCATTAAATACTATATAATTAATCATGTTTATGAAAATATGGTATTCAAACTTGCTTTAAAGTTGGAAAGATTTAGACCCTAATAAGTTTGGGCTTGAATTGTTGGATTATAGAGTATTGGTATATGATGGTTTATTTATTCAAATATCTAAAATCATACACTTCTTCCACAAGTAATTCTATAATTCACGATCTTACAATAATCTAAAAATATAGGAAGAATAATGAACACCGATAGAGTGCTTTAGGCACGCCTTTAATTAGTTTATCGCGATTATATATACGTTCGTGTGGCATAATTGTGATTTTCAAAAATAAAACCGAAGTATGTGTTAACTTTGGCCAAAAAAATCTTAATAATAAAATGCTATTTATTGTGTACACGTAGGCGTGACAAGATTTTGGCATAATAAACAAAACAGATTCACACACATGATTCGTTTCAAAGATAATTCTATATTTTAATAATTAAAAGCAGATAGATAAAATATGGAAACCAATAAATCATAATTTATCTAAAATTAATTCAAGCCAAGTTGTAGTCAATAAAGCGACCGTGCTGGAACAACGGAACTTGGAGAATGCCTTACACCTTCTCCCCGATCAACAGAATTTCTTACCGGGACTTTATTTTCGCAGACCAATAATAAAAGAGTCAAATCTTCCTTTGAATAGGGACTCAAATAAAAGGTGACTTGGAACACCCAAAAAATCAATTCCAAGCGGCGACTCTGTAAATAAAATAATCCCTAATCAAATTTGTTACTTTAATTGAAAAAACTCTTTAACCCACAACAATCCATACACATATCTTTTGTGGGGGAAAAAGGAGGTGTGACAACATGCAATTTCAAACATTCGGTAATACATTTTAGTTTCAAAATATAGTATAAACCATGTAGGTTATGAAAATACAAATTGCGATAAGATTACTACTCACAATGCTCGTGCAGGAATACCCAACACGCCACCTCGAGCACTTTGTTCAACTTCTTAAACTACCTACTTGTAACAAAACCAATCTATGTATTAACTCCATGAATTACAACATAACTGGTCCAATTAGATTAATTCCCATGTTTTTATTCCTTTGGAACCGAGATGATTCTCACAATGATTCTCTGTTTGTTCTTACTTTGCGATCGATACAACTATTTGTATAAGGAAAGAAGAATTTATTTCGCTTGCACAAAAGTTGTATTCTTCCCCTCAATTAGTGCTCTTACTAAATATTTCTAGCCTTTACATTAGAGTGTCATTATAACCTAAAAGAATCTTCAGTCAATTTAATAAGAATCCATTATTTTGCTATATAAGAATATCTTAAGTTGTTAGTCTTGTTTCTACCCTTAATTAGTTAAATAATAACTAATAATATGCTAGATATTGAGTAAAGGGAATCCCTGATAGATTACCATGAAAAAATTTAGAATTTAATTACTTAATTGTTTCTCCTGCTTCGTGAATCCCTTCGCTAGAAAGAAGCAGACCCACCTTACCGTTCCCTTCGATCGATCAGTTTGCCTCTGCCGAACTCCATTACCTTGCCCCCTATCCCTTTTACTTGTGCTAACGTAGTGGCTTGGTCCTAATTCATCTTTTTGTTATTTATTTTTTAGTTTAAGTTATGCTAAAAGAACTAATATGCCCTTATATAAACATGGGGTATTACATTCTCCCCACCTTAGGAAATTGCGTCCCCGAATTTAAAACAAGTGCATACTTGTTGTCTGAAATATATGAGGGTACTTGATTTTCATAACATCTTCCACTTCCTAAGTAGCTTCTTCAACAATATGATTTCTCCATAAGAATTTTACGAACTCTATTTCTTTTTATCGTAGCTTTCTTACTTGTCTATCCACAATAGCCATCGGCTCCTCCTCGTAAGACAACTTCTCATCGAGTGGTATAATAGGTAGTTCAAGAACGTGAGATAAGTCTGATATACATTTTCTTAGCATTGAGACATGAAATACTGGATGAATAGAAGATAATTCAGGAGGAAGTGCCAAATGATATGCCACAACTCCCACTTGTTCAACTGTCTCATACGGTCTTATAAAATCTAGGACTTAATTTCCCTTCTCTTTTTTTCCGAATCACACTACGCCTTTCATGGGAGAGATACATGATAAAACTCGATCTCCAACTAAAAACTCTAAAGTCTTTTTTCCTTTTACCAGCTAAAACTTTTGTTTGCTTTTTGTTGTGAGCAATTTTTGTATGATCAACTCGACCTTGTCAATAGCTTCTTGTACTAGGTCAGATCCTCATAAGTTAGTCTCACCAGCTTCAAACCATCCTATTAGATAACAACATCTCTTACCATACAATACTTCATATGGTGCCATCTGAATGCTAGAATGAAAGTTATTATAGTGGGGAAATTAAGCTAAATATAGATGGGCATACGAACAACCTCCAAACTCAATAATGCAATCTCTCAACATATCCACAAAGATCTGTATAGTACATTTGGACTTTGCATTTGTCCGCTATAAAAATCGGTACTAAGATCTACTCGTGTACCCAACGTCTATTGAAAAGGCTTTCTAATCGTGAAATGACTTGTGATCCTCTATCATAGATGATGGACAATCGAGCTCTATTGAGTCAGATAATTTTTCATTCATGTATATTTGTGCATATTTTACCGTACTATAAGAGTTTTGATTAGCAAGAAACGTGCCTACTTTGTAAGCCAATTTAAAACTTTCCCACATATAATCATACCTCTAATGGTTTAAATAATTTAGTCATATAATGTATTGTAATTATATTGCATTTCTACTTCAGAATCTTGTGTTGCTGTAGTGGACTTGTGAGTCGCAAGTGCTTGTCTTAACATGCCGACATGTCAAATAGTTAGGAACAAAGTTAACAAATTCTTTTTTTTTTTAATTCTTCTTTCTTTTCCAACCAATCCAAAAAAAAATTCCAATCATGATACATTTTATAGACCTGCGATATATAGTGTATCTAGAGTTGTGAGCTCCATCAAAAATAGCCTCTCTCAATACATATATGTTTTCTACACATAATTGATTACCTAGTTGGAATATACCATCATTATTAACAGTCATATCCTTGCTTTTACTAGCTAAAAACTAATCTTGGTACTTGAACAATCCCTCATCCTCGTATTGACTAGCCTTTATGAACTCTACATCAGTCTGGACCAATAGCCAATAATGTCTTTGAATTTTTTTTCACACTGAATCTAATACGTGTACCTTCTAGTTTATGCATATCTTTATCCAGAAGTATCTTTACAGGAGCTATATGCGCCAAATTACCCATGGATTCTTTTTTGTTTTTTGTTTTTGCATAAGTCATAATATGTATTTTTCCCGAACAATACAAAATAGTACAATTATATCTTCAATAGTTTCCTCCATCAGCGTAGCTAAATACTTATATCTCTATTGATTTTAAATGTACTTTAGGCTCTTGTGCTAGGTATAAATTTCACAAGTTTCTTCGTATAAATAGTCTCTCCAAATCCTAAAAAGAAAATACCACTATGACAATCTCCAACTAATAAGTGGCATAATACGACTTAAACTCTTCACATTCCTTGAAGCATAAGCTACCACACGGTCCTTCTGCATGACAAAATAACCAAATCCTACCATTGAAGTATCACAGAACATCGTGAATTATCTAGAGCGTATTGGAATAAGCTAACATTAGTGTGATTGTCAAACATGCCTTGGGCTTCTAGAATCTCGTTGTGCATTCCTCCATCCACTAAAATTTAATGATTTTCTATGTTAACTTGGTGAGTGATGGTGCTATTCTAGAGAAATCCTACACAAATGCCTATAGTAGCCTGTCAAGCCAAAAAAAAATAATCTTTGTAGGAGAAATGGATCTCGGCTATTTAGGAAGTGCTTCTATCTTCTCAGAATCTACCGTACATTCATTCTTAGATACAATGTATCCTATGAATACCATTGAGTCTAGCTAAAGTTCACAATTGAAGAACTTGGTAAAAAGTTGATTTTCTTGCAGTGACTTTAACGTATTTTTCAAGTGATTCTCTTGCACTTCCTGGCTACGAGAATATACAAGAATATTTTCACAACCCAAATTCTGGTTTAGGCCGTGATGGCGCCCAACATCGTTGCTAGGCAAGCCGACTATTAACAATCTAGTGATTTTCATTTTTTTTAAAATCAAACAATTTTTTTTAATTCAAACAACTAACTTTCCTTAAATTTAAAGAATTTAAGAAATAATGGAAATTTAAAATGATCAAGTGAAATCATAACGAAAATAACTAAATGAAATCATAACCGTAGGAATACAATCCCAAAATCATAAGTCTACTAGTGTGTGCCAAGACCCGGTGTCACAAGTATATGGGCTACTAGTAGAATATACAAAAAACTTCTAGTATACTGTCTGAAATGGGATAGATAGAACAAATAAACAAGAAAAAGACTTCGGTTGTTGCATAACGGCTCGAAAGGGCAGCTCACCGTGTAGTCTTGTAGCGGGGATCAATGTCACGACCCACAATTCTCACCATCGGGACCGTGATGGCGTCTAATATTTTACTTGCTAGGCAAACCAACGTTAGAGAATCATTAAACCAATACCTTATTTTCATTCAGTAGATAACAATAAATTAGCTAAGGTGAAATATAATGAGTGTGGAATAATATAAAGATTGCATTAACTACTACTACTCGGATCTAGAGTCACAATTCACGAGCATTCTAGAATTTACTACAAGTAATATGAAAGAAATACAACTGTCTGAATGAAAGAAACAGTAGAACAGAAAGATAGATAGGGACTTCAAGGTCTGTGAACGCCGACAGATGTACCTTGAGTCTCCTGATAGCGGTCCAATAGAAAAATCTCGATCAATCCTAGCCAGTACCAAAATCTGCACAGAAAGTGCAGAGTGCAGAATCAGCATAACTGACTCCATGTACTGGTAAGTGTCAAGCCTAACCTCGACGAAGTAGTGACGAGGCTAAGGCAAGGCACCTACAAATCAACCTGTATAGTTTAACAATGTATATACAAATAACAAAAATGAAGAATTAGACAGGAGATATCAGGAGGGGGAATATTTCTGGGGGAAATATGAGATAAAGAACTACAGCAGAATGATAACTGGAACAACCAACATATTATGAATCAACAGGAACACGAATACAGTAAAGGAAAAATGTACGACATCAGCCTTTATGCTTTTACTCTCAATATCACAATAAAATCAATAGAAACGGCACGACATCACCCTTCGTGCGTTAACTCTCATAATATGGCACGGCATCACCCTTCGTATATTAACACTCATAATATGGCACGGCATCACCCTTCGTGCATTAACACTCACAATATGGCACGGCATCACCCTTCTGCATTAACACTCACAATATGGCACGGCATCACCCTTCGTGCATTAACACTCTCCCTTACTATAATGCAATACATAAATAACAACATGTAGATAGAATAACAAGTACAAGCCTTACTTCAATATTTGGTTCCACAATATCAATCTCAACTTTGAAATAAATTCTCAATTATCACCAGAAATTCCGTAAACATGATAAGAACGATCAATTTAACAACACTAGTATAAACACGTAGCAATTAGGCATAGAAAAGAGACAATATAAGAAAAATGGAAGAAACATGAAAAATAGGTAAATTGACGGCGCATAAATACTGGTTACCTCACATATACTCCACTCACATGAATTTCACATAGCAAATAGTCTAGGTTCCTAATTCTCTTAAGTCAGGGTTAGACACAACACTTACCTCGCTCCGAAGGCCACTTAATTCTCAATCACAGCTTTTTCTTTGGAATTCACCTCCAAACCACTCGTATCTATTCAAAAATGACTCATTAATACCAAATATTGCTAAAGGAATCAATTATATTGCATAAATTAAATTTCCCAAATTTTCCTCCAAAAAGTCAAAAACTCGACCTCGGGCCCGCTTGGTCAAAACCCGAGTTTTGGACTAAAATACATTTACCCATTCACCCCTGAGCCTGAATAAATAATTGGTTTAGGAATCTGACCTCAAATTGAGGTCTAAATCACCAAATTTCTGAAATCCCTAGTTTCTACCCTAACCCCTAATTCTACCGTGAAAACTCTAGATTTTAGGTTGATAATTCAAGAAAGGTATTGGGTAATTGAAAGAAAATGGCTTAGAATCACTTACCAACACTTTGGGGAAGAAGTTGACTCTTGAAAATCGCCTATACCAATTTGGTTCTTGAAAAATGTTGAAGAAATGGCTAAAACCCGTGTTTGATTCTATTTTATGCACTGGGCGACAGTGTGCATCGCGTTCGCGAGGCTATGTCGCATTCGCGAAGGGTATTGGATGCCAAGCCTTCGCGTTTGTAAGATCCTGCTCGCGTTCGCGATGAAGGAATGACCAACCCTCCCCCAGGTCCCCAAGTGCTTCGCATTCGCGATGAGCCGGTCGCGTTCGCGAAAGGGTAAATACCCCATCACTTCGCGTTCGCGACCAGGTCCTTGCGTTCGCGAAGAAGAAGTCTCAGCCTCACGAGTTTATCCTTCGCGTTCGCGAGAGGACCTTCGCGAACGCGAAGAAGGATATCTAGACACCAGAATTTGCAGAAAACCAGATTTTTCCCAAGTCCAAAACATCCCGTGGCCTATCCGAAACTCACCGAGCCCTCGGGACTCCAAACCAAACATGCACACAAGTCTAAAAACATCAAACAGACCTACTCGCGCGATCAAATTGCCAAAATAACACCTAGAACTCCGAATTTAGCACCAAATCAAATGGAATTCTCAAGTACACTTTAAAATTTCTCTTTTCTCAACTGGACGACCGAATCACGTCAAATCAACTTTGTTTCTCACCAAATTTCACATACAAGTCTTAAATATCATAATGAACCTGTACCGGGCTCCGAAACCCAAATACGGACCCGGTACTCATAATGCCAAACATCAATCAATTCTTAGAAATAAATAAATTTTTAAATTTTTAATTTTCATCAAAAATTCATAACTTGAGCTAGGGACCTCCAAATTCGATTACGGGCATACGCCCAGGTCCCATAATTCGATATGGACCAACCGGGACCGTCAAAACATGCATCTGGGCCCGTTTACCAAAAATATTGACCGAAGTCAACTAAAATCAACTTTTAAAGTAAAACAATCTTATTTCCATTAGTTTTCAAGGAGGGTAAAAATGATATTTTTTTAAAGGCTTAAGAGAATAGATTCGAGTTCTAAAATATAAGATGACATTTTGGGTCATCACATTCTCCACCTCTAAAACAACTATTCGTCCTCGAACGGACATAGAAAAGTACCTGGGCTGGTGAAAAGATGGGGATATCTACTCCGCATATCAGACTCGGACTCCCAAGTGGCTGCCTCAACAGGCTGACCTCTCCACTGCATTTGAACTGAAGGATAACTCTTTGATTTCAACTGGCGAACTTGTCGAGCTAGAATAGTCACCGGCTCCTCCTCGTAAGTCAAATCCTTGACCAACTGGACAGAGCTGAAATATGACACATGGGACAGATCGCCGTGATACTTTCGAAGCATGAACATATGGAATACCGGATGAACAACTGCTAAACTAGGTGGCAACGCAAGCCTGTAAGCCACCTCTCCCACTCTCTCTAGAATCTCAATAGGTCCGATATACCTAGGGCTCAACTTTCCCTTCTTTCCAAACCTCATTACACCCTTTATGGGTGATACTCGAAGAAACACTCTCTCCCCGACCATGAATGCAACATCATGAACTCTATGGTCGGCATAACTCTTCTGCGTGGAATGAGCTATGCGAAGTCGATCCTGAATAATCTTGACCTTATCCAAGGTATCCCGTACTAAGTCTGTGCCCAACAATCGAGCCTCTCCCGGCTCGAACCACCCAACTGGCGACCGACACCACCTACCATATAATGCCTCATAGGGAGCCATCTAAATGCTCGACTGGTAGCTATTGTTGTAGGCGAACTCTGCAAGGGGCAAGAACTGATCCCACGATCCTCCGAAGTCTATTACACATGTGCGGAGCATATCCTCCAAGATCTGAATAGTGCGCTTGGACTGTCCGTCTATCTGAGGATGAAACTCTGTGCTCAACTCAACTCACGTTCCCAACTCACATTGTACTGCTCTCCAAAAGTGCGAGGTGAACTACGTACCTCGTCAGAAATTATAGACATTGGCACCCCGTGAAGACGGACGATCTCAGGAATGTAAATCTCTGCCAACCGCGCCGAAGAATAGGTAACTGCCACAGGAATGAAGTGCGCTAACTTGGTCAGCATGTCCACAATGACCCAAACTGCATCGAACTTCCTCTGAGTCTGTGGAAGTCCAACAACAAAATTCATAGAGATACGCTCCCACTTCCACTCAGGAATCTCTATTTTCTGAAGCAAACCACGAGGTCTCTGATGCTCGTACTTTACTTGCTGACAATTTAGACACCGAGCTACGTATGCAACTATGTCTTTCTTCATTATCCTCCACCAATAATGCTGCCATAAGTCCTGATACATCTTGGCGGCGCTCTGATGAATAGAATATTGGGAACTGTGGGCCTCCTCAAGAATCAACTCACGAAGTCCATTCGCATTAGGCATACAAATACGGCCATGCATCCTCAAAACTCTGTCATCTCCAATAGTAACCTGCTTGGAATCACCATGCCGCATTGTGTCTCTAAGGACAAGTAAATAAGGATCGTCATCCTGCCGATCTCTGATGCACTCAAACAAAGAAGACCGAGCAACTGTACAAGCTAGAACATGGCTGGGCTCAGAAACATCCAACCTCACGAACTGGTTGTCCAAGGCCTGAACATCCAATGGAAGAGGTCTCTTACCAACTGGAATATATGTAAGGCTACCCATTCTAGTTGATTTTCTACTCAAAGCATCAGCCACCACATTGGCCTTCCCGGGATGATACAATTAGGTGATATCATAGTCTTTCAATAGCTCCAACCACCTTCTCTGCCTCAAATTGAGTTTCTTCTTCTTGAATAAATACTGCAAGCTCCAATGATCCGTGAATACCTCACATGGCACGTCATAAAGATAGTTCCTCCAAATCTTCAGCGCGTGAACAATGGCTGCCAGTTTTAGATCATGAACAAGGTAATTCTTCTCGTGAACATTCAGCTGCCGCGAAGCATATGCCATAACCTTGCCACCCTGTATCAATACCGCACCCATACCAATACGAGATGCATCACAATATACTATATAAGATCCCGAACCCGTGGGTAATATCAATACCGGTGCCGTAGTCAAAGCTATCTTGAGCTTCTGGAAGCTCGCCTCACACTCGTATGACCACCTGAACGGGGTACCCTTCTGGGTCAAACTGGTCAATGGGGCTGCTATGGATGAAAACCCCTCCATAAATCAATGGTAATAACCCACCAAACCCAGGAAACTACGGATCTCTATAGCTGATGTGGGTCGAGGCTAGTTCTGAACTGCCTCAATCTTCCTAAGATCCACTTGAATACCCTCGGCTAATACAATGTGACTCAAGAAAGCAACTAAACTCAACCAATACTCGTATTTTGAGAACTTAGCATATATCTGGTTGTCTCTCCGAGTATGAAGAACGATCCGAAGGTGCTGCTCATACTCCTCTCGATTGTAGGAGTATATCAAGATATCATCAATAAATACAACCACAAAGGAATCCAAGTAGGGCTTGAACACCCTTTTCATCAAATCCATGAATGTTGACGGGGCATTGGTTAGCCCAAACGACATCACTAGAAACTCATAATGCCCATACCGAGTCCAAAAAGTTATCTTAGGGACATCAGATGCCCTAATCCTCAACTGATGGTAGCCAGATCTCAAATCAATCTTTGAAAACACCTGGGCACCCTGAAACTGATTAAATAAATCATCAATCCTCGGCAATAGATACTTGTTCTTGATGGCGACTTTGTTCAACTGCCGATAATCTATACACATCCTCATCGATCCATCTTTCTTCTTTACAAACAACATAGGTGCACCCCAGGGTGAGACACTAGGTCAAATGGAGCCCTTATCAAGAAAATCTTGTAACTGTTCTTTCAATTCTTTCAACTCTGGCAGGGCCATGTGGTATGGCGGAATGGAAATGGGCTGAGTGCCCGGGGCCAAATCAACACAGAAATCAATATCCCTGTCGGGTAGCATCCCCGGCAAGTCTGCAGGAATCACCTCCAAAAACTCACGAACAACTGGCACTGAATCAATGGAAGGAACCTCCGCACTAGAATCGCGGACATAAGCCAAATAAGCTAGACACCCCTTCTCTACCATATGCTGAGCCTTCACATAAGAGATAACCCTACTGGCAAAATAGCCAAGAGTCCCTCTCCACTCTAATCGAGGCAACCCCTGCAAGGCTAAGGTCACCGTCTTAGCGTGATAATCTAATATAGCATGATAAGGTGACAACCAATCCATACCCAGTATGACATCAAAATCAACCATATCAAGAAGTAGAAGATCTACACGAGTCTCAAGACTCCCAATGGTGACCACACACGAACGATAAACACGATCTACAACAATAACATCCTCCACTAGCGTGGACACATACACATGAGCACTCAAAGAGTCATGGGACACAACAAAATATGAAGCAAAATAGGATGACACATAGGAGTAAGTAGACCCCGAATCAAATAGAACTGAAGCATCTCTACTACAAACTGAAATAGTACCTGTGATAATAACGTCAGATAATTCAGCCTCAGGCCTGGCTAGGAAAGAATAACACGGGGCTGGGCCCCACCACCCTGAACTATATCTCTGTGATGACCTTTAGCCGGTTGGTCTCCACCTCTAACGGCCTGACCTTCACCTCTAACAGTCTGGCCTCTACCTCTGGTGCAACAACTGGTGCCGGAACCATGGCACGAGAACTCTGATGTTGTGAGCTGCCCATTGCCCGAGGGAAAAATCTATCAAATGTGCCTCGGACCACCACAATTATAACATAACCTCGTCTGCTGTGACTGCTGACCCTAAAACTGACCCTGTCGACCTGAATAACCACCGTGATAGCTATGGAATGGAGGTGCACTAATAGGAGCTGGTGGTGCACTGTAGGCTAGCTGGTCGGAATAAGTCATATGAGTAGCACGACCACCTGAGGCACCGTGGGATGCATGGATTGCTGAATGAAATGGCCTGGGAAGATGGCCTATACCTAAAGTAATCCTTCCTCTAGATAAGGCACCGCTGAACTCACCGTAATAATGAGGTCTCTTGTTAACACCCCTAACCTCCCTGAGTAAGAACCATCTCGACACGTTTGGCGACATTAGCAGCCGACTGGAAAGAAATCTCACTCCCAGTCTCCTTAGCCATCTCCAATCTTATAGTCTGAGCAAGTCCATCAATAAACCTCCTCACCCTCTCTCTCTCAGTGGGAAGCAGACGAATAGCATGATGGGCCAAATCTACAAAACGAGTCTCATACTAAGTAACAGTTATACTGCCCTGCTGGAGACGCTCAAACTGACGGCGACTCTCCTCTCTCAATGTGATAGGCAGAAACTTCTCTATGAAAAGCTGAGAGAACTGGTCCCAAGCAAGAGCAGGCGACCCTGCTAGTCTGGTCAATAAATAATCTCTCCATTATTTCTTGGCGGAACCAGTCATCTGAAATGCAGCAAAGTCGACCCCATTGGTCTCGACTATACCCATGTCCCGTAGAACCTCGTGATAGCTGTCAAGATACTCCTAGGGATCCTCTAAAGGAGCACCAATGAAGTGAACTGGGAAGAGCTTGGTAAACCTGTCCAATCTCTACAAAGCCTCAGAAGACAAAGCTGACCAATCACCGGTCTGTGCCGCAACAACCAACTGAACTACTCTGACTGGCTGTGCTGCTGGGGAGCTATCTGTTCCGGAGAGGGAGTAGTGGGAGTCTGGGCTCCTCCTCCAGCCTGAGAGACTGCTGGTGCTATGGGAAATGCGCCAGTCTGGGCCACACTCTCCATAAGGCCCACCAAACGGAACAAAGCGTCCTGAAGTACTGGGGTGGCAATGAACCCCTCCGGAACCTGAGCTTGTCCAGCAGGAACAGTCTGGGTTGGAACCTCCTCATCAAGATCTATCTGGGGCTCCACTACTGGGGCTGCTTCTCGGGCTCTGGGCTGAGCCCTGCCCCTACCTCGGCCTCTAGCACGGCCTCGACCTCTGCCCCGCGTAGGAGATGCCACTGGAGGCTCTGGCTGCTGCTCAACTGAGGAAGCGGTACGTGTTCTCGCCATCTGTGAGAGAATAAGAGTAGAAGAGTTCAATCATTATTGAGAAAGCAAAATCGCACGATAGAGAAGAATAGAAGTGAAACTTGTTCCTAAACTTTATAACCTCTAGAAGATAAGCAAAGACGTCTCCGTACCGATCCTCCTAACTTAACTAAGCTTGCTCGTGAATCGTGAGACCTAGGCAACCTAGTGCTCTGATACAAACTTGTCACGACCCGAAATTTCCACCGTCGGGACCGTGATGATGCCTAACATTTCACTTGCTAGGCAAACCAACGTTAGAGAATCATTAAACCAAAACCTTATTTCCATTCAGTAGATAACAATAAATTAGATAAATTGAAATATAATGAGTGCGGAATAATATAAAGACTGCATTAACAACTACTACCCGGATCTGGAGTTACAATTCACGAGCATTCTAGAATTTACTACAAGTAATAGTCTGAAAGAAATACAATTGTCTGAATGAAAGAAACAGTAGAACAAAAAGATAGACGGGGACTTCAAGGTCTTTGAATGCCGACAGATCTACCTTGAGTCTCCGGTTAGCGGTCCAATAGAAAAATCTCGATAAACCCGAGCCGGTACCAAAATCTGCACAGAAAGTACATAGTACAGTATCAGTACAACCGACCCCATGTACTGGTAAGTGTCGAGCCTAACCTCGACAAAGTAGTGACGAGGCTAAGGAAAGGCACCTACAAATAAACTAGTACAGTTTAACAATATATATATACAAATAACAGAAATGAAGAATTAGACATGAGATATCGGGAGGGGGAAACATGCTGGGAGAAATATGAGATAAAGAACTACAGCAGAATGATAACTAGAACAACCAACATATTATGAATCAACAGAAACACGAATACAGTAAAGGAAAAATGTACGGCATCATCCTTCGTGCTTTTACTCTCAAATTCACCATAAAATCAATAGAAACGGCACAACATCACCCTTTGTGCGTTAACTCTCATAATATGGCACGACATCACTCTTCGTGCATTAACACTCACAATATGGCACGACATCACCCTTCATGCATTAACACTCATAATATGGCACAACATCACCCTTCGTGCATTAACACTCACAATATGGCACGACATCACCCTTCATGTATTAACACTCTCCCTTACCTCAAGTAGCAAATAGTGTAAGGTTCCTAATTCCCTCAAGTCAGGGTTAGACACAATACTTACCTCGCTCTGAAGGCCACTTAATTCTCAATCACAGCTTTTCCTTTGAAATTCACCTCCAAACCACTCGTATCTATTCAAAAATGACTCATTAATACCAAATATTGCTAAAGGAATCAATTATATTTCATAAATTAAATTTTCCAAATTTTCCTTCAAAAAGTCAAAAAATTGACCCTGGGCCCGCTTGGTCAAAATCCGAGGTTCGGACCAAAACACATTTACCCATTCACCCTTGAGCCTGAATATATAATTGATTTTGGAATCCGACCTCAAATTGAGGTCTAAATTACCAAATTTACGAAATCTCTTGTTTCTACCCTAACCCAAAATTCTAACATGAAAACTCTAGATTTTAGGTTGATAATTTAAGAAATGTAATGGGTAATTGAAAGAAAATGGTTTAGAATCACTTACCAACACTTTGGGGAAGAAGATGACTCTTGAAAATCGCCTATACCCATTTGGTTCTTGAAATATGTTGAAGAAATGGCTAAAACCCATGTTTGATTCTGTTTTATGCACTGGGCGACAGTGTGCATCGAGTTCGCGAGGCCACTGTCGCATTGGCGAAGGGTACTGGCTGCCAAGCCTTCGCGTTCACGAGACATTGCTCGCGTTCGTGATGAAGGAATGACCAACCTTCCCCCAGGTCCCCAAGTGCTTCGCGTTCGCGATGAGCCGGTCGCATTCGTGAAGGGTAAATCCCCCATCACTTCGCATTCGCGACCAGGCCTTCACGTTCGCGAAGAAGGATATGCCAGACACCAGAATCTACAGAAAACCAGATTTTTCCCAAGTGCAAAACAACCTGTGGCCTATCCGAAACTCCCCCGAGCCCTCGGGGCTCCAAACCAAACATGCACACAAGTCTAAAAATATCATACAGACCTGCTCGCGTGATCAAATCGCCAAAACAACACCTAAAACTCCGAATTTAGCACCAAATCAAATGAAATTCTCAAGAACATTTTAAAATTTCTATTTTCTCCACTGGACGTCCGAATCACGTCAAATCAACTCCTTTTCTCTCCAAATTTCACAGACAAGTCTTAAATATCATAATGAACCTGTACCAGGCTCCAGAACCAAAATACGAACCCGGTATTCACAATGCCAAACATCAATCAATTCTTAGAAATAAATAAATTTTCAGACTTTTAATTTTCATCGAAAATTCATAACTTGAGCTAGGGACCTCCGAATTTGATACTGGGCATACACCCAGGTCCCATAATTCGATACGGACCCACCAGGGCCGTCCAAAAATGGATCCGGGCATGTTTACCAGAAATATTGACCGACGTCAACTAAAATAAACTTTTAAAGCAAACAAATTCTTATTTTCATGAGTTTTCAACATAAAAGCTTTTCGGAAATATGCCTAGAATGCGCACGCAAACTGAGGAGGGTAAAAATAAGATTTGTTTTAAGGATTAAGAGCAAAGATTCGAGTTCTAAAATATAAGATGACCTTTTGGGTCATCACAATCAAATATGTGCACCAGACTGGTAACCGGATGTAACTGCCTCAGATCCTGCACAATCAAGTGCAGAAGTGTAGCGTGAGTACATAAACAATATGTATCCAGTAAGTATCCAGTCTAAATCGAAGAAAGAGTAATGAGGGATCGACTTTGACACTTACTATGGGCCAATAATGATATATCAAATATATATTAAGCATGGATTTCATGAACACTACTTAAAGCTCAATATCAGGAAATAGTAAATTCTTCTTTCGCAAGTATTAAGTCCCAAGCTTAGTTTCATTATGTAACAACTTGTAATTCAAGGCATTTTAAGCAATGTAAATCATGAATAGTCCCAAAGATTTTCATGCGCATATTATGCCGAGGTTGTACGACCCGATCCAATATAACATTTAAATTGTGCACTATCGAGGGTCGAACAGCATGAACCATAGATGCAAATATCTGTTACCGAGGCGTTCGACCCACTCCACAAATAGAAAACATTTCAAATAACACACAAATTCTCATTTATAGTCAAGTGTTCCATTCGCAACTTTAAGTAAGTAACTTTAACCTTTTTCAATTCCTTTATCAACTTCCAATATTCATTAAACAATTAAATCAACAAATGGGAGTGCATACATTTCAAGTATAGCATGGTGTAGGTCCTAGACTTCCTGGACAATAGCATAATTAGTAGCTACGTACGGACTCTCATCACCTCGTACGTACATAGCCCCCCACACGTAGGAGCACATATTAGTTATAATTTACCTATGGGGTTAATTCCCTCTTACATGGTTAGAAAAGAGACTTACCTCGTCTAAAAGCCTACTATCCAATTCAAGAATGCGCTCAAACCTCCAAATTTGATGCCAAACTACTCAAAGCTAGTCAAACATTACATAAATAAATCAATCTATGCTCAAAAGTTGATATCTCCACTATTAGAGTGATTATCTAACCCAAATTGCAAGATTCCTAAAATTCACAATCTGGCCCACATACCCGGATTCCGGAAATGTTTGAAGAAATTTTGTTACGCATAACCGTAGGAACATAGTTATATGGTTTTCACTAAGTTTCATAATCTTTTTCGTGGTAAAATCTTATTTTTATTAAACCTTAGGTTTTTCATCTAAACTCATGATTTCTACCAACTTTTATGTTGAAATCTACCCATAATCTATATATTAAACTCACATTAAGGTACAAATTACTTACCCTCAATAGCTAGGTTGAAGTCTCCCTTTTTAAAGCTCCAAAATCACCCAAATGTGTGAAGAATGGGATAAAAATGCCTAAGTCCCGTATTAAATGAAGTTCACTACCTTCAGCGATTTCCGCACCTGCGGTCATAGCAATTTTCGCACCTGTGGACAAAAATCCGTTTCTGCGGAACTCCCCTAGGTCGGCTGGCGTCGCTTCTACGGACGGGTTTCTGCTTCCATAGAGGATGGGCTGCACCTGCGGAATCTGGGCTGCCCTTCCTTGGCTTCTTCTACGAGGCTTGGCTCGCATTCGTGAGCTCACACCTGCGGCTGGCCAAGCGCAGGTGCGATTATGGATCGCTTCAGCTATTGCTCCAAATTCTCATCTTGGTCCAAGCCTCGTCCGATTGACACTCAGGGCACCCGGGGCCCCGCCCGAATATACCAACAAGTTTGGAATTATAAAACGGACTAGCTCGAACTCTCAGAACGCCCAAAATAATATTAAAACTAAGAATCACACCCCAAAACCAATTGAATCGAACTTAAGAACTTCAAGTTCTTCAATTTACTTCTAATGCGCCGAAACGTACTTAAACTACTCAGAATGAAATCAAATTTTGCGTGCAAGTCTTAAATGATATTATAGAATTATTCTCGGTCTCTGAATTCTGTTAGGACCTCGATAACACCAAAACCCGCTCCAAACCAAATTTAAAGAACTTCTAAAGCCTCAAAGAACCAACTTTTACTATTAGGCGCCAAAATACTCCCTGGTCATCCAAAACTCGATACGAACTTACGCGCAAGTCTGAAATCATCATACAAACCTATTGGAATCGTCAAATCCTGATTCTGATGTCGTTTACTCAAAATATTGACCGAAGTCAAACTTGGCCTTTTTAGCCAACCTTAAGGAACCAAGTATTCCGATTTCAACCCGAACCCTTCCAAATCCCGAACTAACCATCCCCACAAGTCATAAATTAATAAAAGCACATATGAAAAGTCTTATTTAGGGGAACGAGATTCTAGAAAGTAAAATGAATGGTCGGGTCGTTACAAATATATACACTAATGCAGTTGGAGCATTAGCCAGTCCAAAAGGCATCACAGTAACTCCTAATGTATGTACTGAGTTCTAGAGGCGGATATCAAATTATCTGTAGTTGATGCACATTCTTAGGGATCTATTCTCTTCTTTTCTTTTTTTAACAATATTGGTGCACCCAATGGTGAAACTCTCGGTATGCTAAAACCCTTATCCAGTGGGTCTTGCAGTTGTTCATTTAGCTCTCTCAACTCTGTTGGTGCCATGTAATATGGTTTGCGTGTCCGGTGTCAACTCAATACCAAAGTCTATTTCTCATATTGGAAGTATTCATAGTAAATTCTTAGGAATACATTAGAGAATCTCTCATTATGATATTTGTTTTCTCAAAGTAAGTGTTTTTTCTCATGTGCCCCTTACCGTATCTATGAGACCCAAACAACCTTTCTTTTATAACCATTAAGCCTTCATAATATATACTTTGCTCGTCTCTAAAATCTATAATCCCCTTTTTGGACAAAACAAGCTTTTAAAGTTTACTAAACTTAATAGTCTTTCCATAATAATCTTGGGTAGCTTAGTAAGAAGATAATTAATCCATATACATCAGTACGTTAGAGTCAACCATATCAAGTACAACTTGGTTAACTAGGGTTTCCTTCTCTTAACTTGAATCTTAAAAGCTTTAAACACGTATCTAACTACTATAGATTTTTCACCCAAGTGGTAACCCAAAAATGATCGCTTAATATCTCAAAATGTCCTTGATTTTTAAATATTCGACTCATATTAAAATCCATACTAAAAGATATCTAATCTTGATCTTCTTATATAAGTTATTGCACGCCTATCATGTACATATTTTCAATCTTTCTGGTAAGTGCAACTGCTACAGAATAGGTTTAAGTCTTCGTATATGCAATTACTACCTTGTTTAGATGATTAACCAACCGTTCAACAAGCCTCTAAACTTAAGATGTTGCTCGCATATCCAGCTGAAAAAGTTTGGTGTTATATGTAAGTATACGTATCATCTAAATCAATTTCTTAAACGATCTAGCATGCAAGCTTACGTCACAAACTGTCATGAAGGAAGTGATTCATAAACACTTTAGTGAAATTATTTCCAAATTAGTTGTGTTGCTTATGTTGGCGTCCCACATTTCATGCATTCACCGTGTTCTCTAGTCTAAAAGTTGCTTGTTCCAAAAACCTTTTCATGAAATATCCTATAACTCGTAATATGGTAAGTATTTTACTAAAAATCTTTAAGGATTCTCTGAACTATCAGAAATAGTAAATTTGATATTTTCAACTTTAGGAACTTTATTATGGATACTTCGATGTTCCCTACAATCTTCTAGGTGCATGAGGACTCTAGAGCCCCATTATGTTGATTATTCTTCTCATGTTTATCCACTATATCCATCAAGATCTCAATTTTTTCTTTTTTCTTTTTTCACGAAGGTAAATACCTTTTGTGATAGCATATCTCTATCGCTATAGTGGTAGACTAGTACAAATTTTTGAAATGGACTCTATTACGCATCTTACCAGTATGGAAGAGCCTCGTAGTGGTACAATGAAACTTTCACTAGTTTTGTATACTACTTATGTAGCATTTCTTTGCTGGGAGATGGTTGCATGTCCATTGGCGAAATTTGATGTCTTTGGACCTCTAGCCGAATTCTATTATCGGGTAATTGGTCCGAGCCATACACAAATATGATAAGTAATGTCAGATTCAATTATTTGACCCTAATCGCCACACGCGTACGGAGGAATAATAAAGAAAGACAAGACACATCATATCACGTGCTCGAAGAATCACGATTATGGGAATGGCCGGCTACATAACCATAATTGAGATTCTACTGCTAATGTGTGCTCCATTAGTCATAGTAATAACCTATGACTCGGATACCAACTTTGTCAGGACCCAATTTAGGATCATGACCGGCACTTAGGAGCAAGTGCTTCAAGCAAGCCTTATGGGTATTTTATAGAAAATCGGACATATTTTCTCCTGTTTTAGGGCTATAAAAAATAAACCTGTCTTAGAAATTAACAACACAACCAACCAATATCCACCAAAATAAATTATAATCCTCATCAACGAAGTACTCTTAACAATTTAATACTAACTCCATCTCCAAAAATACGATAGGAAAGTCTAATACGAGTCACAAATCTATATCAATAAAAGAATACTTATGATACTCATAAAAATGGCTATGGAGCGACTCTAAGAGTTTCAAGAAAGATACTATAACAAATAAATAGCAATCCCTGCCCACGCAAATAATTGTGGGGCTTACCAGAAACTATCAACTCGTTTACTCTAATTAACGAAATCCTCGCCTGCGTCTATTGCTGCCTCTGTAAAAATAATAGCGGGGAGTGAGTCGCTAGCTCAGTGAGTAATAACACTTAATCACAACCATTTTTAATGGATACAAGTTAGAAAACATACTAGTATATTAAACAGAAAATATCATAAAAATGCCCTTACAGAAACAATAAACAATAACCAGTCTCATCATGTGTTTCTTGTAATATAAATCAATTGACAATTCGGTAATAAACTCGGTAAACACTGTGTAATATCAATATCAATTTTTGGGAGTCTTAAAATAAAGGATCATCTAATATGTATCATTGTGTGGACCCCTTCGTGAAAGGAGTCAAATATAATTGTAGGTCCCTACTCAAGGGAAAACTGTAACTGTATGCTAGTTCTACCTTCCACTAGCGAGGGCTATAACTGTACTCGATAATCGGTAAATACAAGGTGCACCAACGAACCCGCCATTAGCTACGGGATCCTTCAAAGTCTCCTCCCATTTATACTTTTCTTTATAAACAGTAAAGATTCACATGGAAGCATTTTCAAAATAGTACAGGGCATTTCAATTCTTATCAAATCATGCAATCCAAATTTCGGTAACGGTAATCATATCTCAAGTAACAGTAAAATATGTCTAGTAATAATGAGAATCTTTTAAATAAGTGTAAACATCTCAAGTAAAATATTTAGTACTATATCAAGTAAAGGACTTGTCCCACATGCAATTTCAAACATTCGGTAACCCATTATTTTTTCAGAATATAGTATAAACCATGCAGGTTATGAAAACACAAATTGCAGTAAGATTACTACTCACAATACTCGTGCCGAAATACCCAACGTGCCATCTCGAGCACTATTTCAACTTCTTCAACTACCTACTTGTAACAAAACCAATCTATGTATTAACTCCGTTAATTCAAACATAGCTGGTCCAATGCTTCAAATCGTTTGCACAAAAGTTGTATTCTTCCCCTCAATTAGTACTTGTACTAAATATTTCTAGCCTATACATTAGAGTGTCGGTATAACCTGAATGTTCAGTCAATTTAATAGGAATTTATTATAATGCGATATAAGAATATCTTAAGTTGTTAGTCTTGTTTCTACCCTTAATTAGTGAAATAATAACTAACAATATGCTAGGTATTGAGTAATGGGAATCCCTGATAGATTACCATGGAAATATTTAGAATTTAATTACGTAATTTGTTCTCCTGCTTCGTGAATCTCTTCGCTAGAAAGAAGCAGACCCACCTCACTGCTCCCTTCGATCGCTCCTGTGAGTTTGCCTCTGCCGAACTCCATTACTTTGCCCCTATCCCTTTTACTTGTGCTAACGTAGTGGCTTGGCCCTAATTCATCTTTTGTTATTATTATTATTATTATTTAGTTTAAGTTATTCTAAAAGAACTAATTTGCCCTTATATAAACATGGGGTATTACAGTTATTGTTGTACTCAGTATTGTTGAGCTGAGAGCTATGCGTGGTTGTGGTATTGGAATTATTTTGAGGAAATATTTTGGCATATGGGCACACGTGGTGAAAGCATTATATTGTGTTGTTATATATTGACACACGTAGTATTGTTGAGAGGATTGTTGGGGTGTTTGCACGTGAGTTGTCCGTTTTATTGCAATTATTGATATTTGCACGTGTGGCATGACAATGCGGGTTATATATGTGGGTTTGTACATGTGGTGAGACAAGGAGGGAATATTGTTATGCGCGTGCGGCGAGACAAGGCGGGCATTTACTTTATTGTTGCGCACGTGGGCTATGTCGGGGGTGATTTTTGATGACTTGTGATGGCCTAGGGCATTGTTATTGCTGATATTTGTATAGTGGTGTGCCTACCTTGTGTGATTTATACATTTTACGTATTGTTGTATTGTTTTCTATGTGCCATTCGTTGTCTCTGCTCCTACTTGTTGACTCGAGTCGTGATTGACCACTTGCACAAGCATACACGTAATTAATCACTCACATCGATTTGAGAAGATTAACCCTGATATCTAATGATCATTAACATGTATTCTCGTATACCTGCCTTCTGTGTGAAAGCTGTACTATTTGGAACGTGAGTTATCCATGCGGTTATGAGTTATTGTTATTGTTGGCACGTGAGTCATCCTTGTACAGGTTGTTAAGTCTAATAGGTGTTTTGACTGTCCCTCATTACTACTCTACTGAGTTTAGTCTTGATACTTACTGGGTACCGTTATGGTGTACTCATGATATGCTAGGTACTTCGTAGTTGGTTGATCACTAGCTAGTTGTTCGAGCCTTACTATGGAGACTCAAGGTATACCTGTTGTCGCATTCGCAGGTCTCGGAATCACCTTCTGAAATTTACCTTGTGCTATTTACTTCTATTCCGGAATGGTTGTACTTAGAGATTTTTTAGCAAACTCAATAGAGCTTATGACTTGTACTATCGATTTTGGGAATTGTATTTTATCTACCTTGGATTGTTGGCTTATTAGCAGAATTTCTACTTCATAATCCTTATCGATAGAAGTGACATTACTACAATCATGTCACTACTAGACTTATGTCTAACCGTCTAAGAGGCATCTTGGATGGCCATGCTTCTCCGATCCTTTTTAGTGATATAAAAACCTTTCTAAATGGATAAACAGAATTCAAAAGATACAAAAAAACAAATACTAGAACCTCTTTTAGAACAAAAATTATAATTTCAAGAATATTAAATGTCACGACCAGAATTCCCACCCTCGGGACCGTGATGACGCCTAATATTTCACTTGCTAGGCAAACTAATGTTAGAAATAGATTTTAGCCATTTTTAAGAGTTCAAATTAAATAATAACTCATAAGCTGAAATAGAGTGAGAAAACCATAACAACAACGATATCTAGATACAATCCAAGAATTGGTGTCACAAGTACACGAGCGACGTGAGTAATACAAATAATGGTCTTAACGAAAACATGACTGTCTGAAATAAAATAAACAGCTAGGATAAGGTAGAATGGGGTCTTCAGGGATGCGAACGTCGTGAAGTTGTACCTCAAATCTCTGTCCGGCAATCAATCCGAGCAATCTACTGACCACCGCTAGGACCGATTCCAAATTCTGCACAAGAAGTGCAGAGTGTAGTATGAGTACAACTGACCCCATGTACTCTGTAAGTATCGAGCCTAACCTCGACGAAATAGTGATAAGGCTTAGGCGGGTCACCTACAATAACATGTACGCAATATAAAAATAATAACAGGAAAGGAACAAAGGAAAAGTATGGAAGTTAACTTATGAAATAAACTCAATCATCGAAATTAGTAAAATCAGAAACATCAGTCCTCAAAATCTTGTATGAAAACACTAAAAGCTAACACAATGCAACAATGAATACAAAACACACAATCTGTTGCGACGCGTAACCCGATTCGACCGTACAAACATAATTCTCCCTTATTTCACAATATAAAATATCAAGAATAATATGTAAAATTCTTTGCGGCGCGCAACCCGATCCCACTATAAAATCAGAATTAATATCGTAATACTCTCTTATTTCACCATATCAAAATCACAAATAAAATCTATTGCGGCGTGCAATCCGATCCCACCGTATAATCACAATCCTCCCTTATTCCACCCGTTGCGGCGTACAACTCGATCCATAAACTGAATCAATAAATGTAATCAATTCAACAACTCAATTTGCAAGAATATCTACGATTAAAGAATTATGAAAGAAAAGCCATAAAGGAACCTCGTGCCAAATCAAGGAATGCTACAATTAATACAAAGCAACAAGCCAAGCCAAATATATGATAATTAAAGTGTGAAGCTAGAAATTAATCATGAAATCATGGACGAAACGAGTAGTTCAATACAAGAGTAAATAGATTACGAGTAACAAGTTACGGTATAGAAAGCAACTAAAACATGTAGCAGTTAAGACATAAAATGAGATAATTAATGAAATACGGGAAAGCATAAAAACAATTATTTTGACGACGTATATACACTCATCACCTTGCATATATACTGTTACACATGTAAGTCACATAACCTATAGTTCAATGGTTTCTAATTCCCTCAAATTAAGGTTACACCCAACACTTACCTCGCTCCGCAAGCTAATCAAAGCTCAACCGGGGCCTTTCCTCTAAAATTCGCCTCTGAACCAACCGAATCTAACCAAAATCAACTTAATATAAATAACCAATGCGAGGAAAATCAATTAAATAAATAAAGTTAATATCTTTACACTTTTCCCAAAAAGTAAACAAAAGTCAACCCCAGACCCTATTGGTCAAACCAGAGATTCGGACCAAAACCCAATTACCCATTCACCTCCGAGCCCGATTATGTGATTAGTTTCGAAATCCGACCTCAATTTGAGGTCAAATTCTCAATTTTACAAATACCCTAGTTCTTCCCAAATCCCTATTTTTCAACCATGAAAGAGAATAGATTACGGTTAGAAATCAATTGGTGTTGATGGAAATGGAAGAAAACGAGTTAACATATACTAACCTACGAAATTGTGATGAAATTTCTCTTCAAAATCACCTCTAAGCTGAGCTCTAATGAGAAGATTGTGAAAAATAGGTGAAATCCCATATTTGGGATATTTAATTGACTGGGCATCAAGCTATTTTTGCTTTTGCGAAGGTCCTAACTCATTCCGATGCACATCACTCAGAATGGCCTATGCATTCGTGTTGTTCCTCATGCGTTCGCGAAGGCTTATCCCCCCAGGCCTTCACATTCGTGATCCAGGGCTTGCGTTCGCGTAGAGTAACTGTGAAGCCCCCTTCCCAGGTTCCCTCAACCCTACGCTTTCGCGAGTGGTTGTCCACGTTCGCAACGGGCAAACCCCTAAAGCTTCGCGTTCGCGACCTAGCCATTGTATTTGTGATGAAGCAAATTCGCCTCTGTCCGAGTTCCCGTTCTCAATCACGAGGGTACCTTCACGATCGCGAAGCAAAAAAGCACCAGACATCAGATATCAGCAAAAACTTGCATTCTTCTAAGTCTGAAATGGTCCGTAGCCTATTCGAAAATCACCCGAGTCCCTTGGACTCCAAACCAAATATGCACACAAGTGTAATAGCATAATATGGACTTGTTAACATGATCAAAACATCAAAACAATACCTAAAACTACGAATCAGACGTCAAAATGAATGATATTTTCAAAGAAACTCAAGAACATGAAATTTTATAACTTGACGTCTGAATCACGTCAAATCATCTCTGTTTTACACCAAACTTTGCAGACATGTCATAAATATTGAAATGAACCTATAAAAAGTTTCGGAATCTAAATCCGTACCTAGTGGCGGTAAAAGCCAACCTACAGTCAAACTTAGGAATTCTTTAAATCTTTAAATTTCTAGTTTTCAACATATTACGTTAAATCAAGTTGGAGACTTTCGAATTAGATTTCGGACATACGACCAAGTCCCAAATCAAGATACGGACCCACCGGGACCGTCCAAACATAGATCCAGGTCCATTTACACAAAACATTGACCATAGTCAACTCAAATTAGTTTTAAGGCAAAATTTCATATTTTCTTTAGTTTTTCACATAAAAATGTTTCGGAAAAATACACGCAATACAAAATTTGACGAGTTCAAAATACAACACAAAATTAATGCTCACTAATCAAAGATAGAACAGTATAATATCGTCTCCATAGGGATTGGTTTTAAATAATGTTCAAGTAACTTTTGGTTTAATTGCTATTCAGGAGGATGAAATCTTGAGTTAACAGGTTATGAACAAAGTTTAACTACTAAATTAAAGAAATTGACAATTGACGGCAAGGAATTAGAAATTCGCAAAGTTGGTTTCTTATCAATGTGAGGAATAAGGGTTTGACACGATAGGTGCAAGAAAAATATGTGGGATTTAACTCTAGTTTAATTTACTCTAATGTTCTAATGATTCTCACAGATTTACTCGATGATTAGTTCAAACGTGTAGTCAAGACTCTTCTCTCAATTAAATCTTAACTCTACAAGGTGAACTAATATAAGCATTGTGAAGTATGCAAGTATGCGTTAATGGATTGCTCCTTAGGAAAACATCTCTCGAATATTCTCCCAACTTGATTTAATCAACAATTCAACAAGCTCTTTCGATTAATTAGGAGAATCAATGAATTAAATCAAACAAAATAATGCAAAGATAATCCCCAAGATATTTCTCTTTCGATTAAATACACTGATGAATAAAATTGCAACAATTGAAAACTCTATAAACGAATTCAAGCACAAACTAGAGTTAAAATCCACAAGTATTTATCAAAACACCATATCCGTCAAACCCTAAGGGAAACTACTCCATAATCATGGAGGAAGTCATCACAAATATAATTAAAGAATGAGAAAATATCAATCTAACGTTACAATCCAAACTCCGGTATTGAATTTATGGAAAAATGATGAAATCTCTTGTCTTGTAGCCTCCAATGCTCTCCCAAAGCTTCCCAAGTCAAAACGTCCCCTCTAAAATGACTTTTTGGTGTATTTATACCCTGTAGGAGTGGGGCCCAGGTGATATAACCTTTTCCAAGCCGAGACAGGACATATACTCTGAGAAAATTACACAGGCGCGCCGCCCCACGCGGAGCATTAGTGGGGAAGTTCAGAGAGCATGTTCTGACGGGCAACAGCAGAAATACACTGCAGCGCAGCTCCATGCGCCGCGACAGTGGAGTTTCCTCAGAGTGACTCGTTTTCTTCATGTTTTGACATCCATACTTGGCTCCCGACCATGAAGGCGATCTCGGTTTAATTCCTCTGGCTTTTACTCAGACTTCAAAGCTCCAACTTATTTGATTTTGCTCCCGAATATCATTTTAACTAGATATCACTTCTTGCAAGGCATAAAATACATAATAAGTGCAATACACTAACATTCAAGCTCGAACGCAAGTAAAATGTGGTAATTAGAGTGCAAACTATTAATAAAACACGTGATTCTAGCCTACCATCAACTACGCACACAAATCGAAAAAGGATAAACTAAGCTATTCGAGGTCTCGGAATACAAAAATGAAGGGTAAAATTATCAATGACCTATCGGGTCATCACATTCTCTACCTCTTATACAAATGTTTGACCTCGAATTAACATAGAAAGGTACCTGGACTGGTAAAAATGTGTGGATATCTACTTCGCATGTCCGACTCGGACTCCCATGTGGCTGCCTCAATCGGCTAACCTCTCCACTGTACTTGAACTAAAGTATAACTCTTAGACCTCAACTGCCGGACCTACCGGGCTAGAATAGCCACCGGCTCTTCCTCATAAGTCAAATCCTTATCTAACTGGACTGAGCTGAAATCTAACACATAGGACGAATCACCGTGATACTTCCTGAGTATGGACACATGGAACACCAGATGGACTGCTGATAAACTAGGTGGCAATGCCGTCCTGTAGGCCACCTAACCCACTCTCTCAAGAATCCAAAGGGTCTGATATACCTAGCGCTCAACTCAGAGGAATACCCTATTTCCAATCGTGAATGGAACATTACGAACTCTATGATCGATATAACTCTTCTGTCTACACTGAGCTATGCGAAATTGATACTGAATAATCTTAACCTTATCCAAGGCATCCTGAACCAAATCAGTACCTAACAATCGAGCCTCTCCCAGATCTAACCAACCAACTGGCGAACAACACCGCCTTCCGTACAGTCCTTATAGGGAGCCATCTGAATGCTCGACTGGTAGCTGTTGTTGTAGGCAAACTCCGCAAGCAGCAAAAACGGATTCTAAGAACCCCCAAAATTTATAACGCAAGCGTGAAGTATTTCATCCGATATCTAAATAGTGCGCTCGGACTGCCCGTCCGTCTAGGGGTGAAATGCTATACTCAACTCAAACATGTGCCTAACTCACATTGTACGGCCCTCTAGAAGAGCGAGGTGAACTGCGTACCTCGAACATAAATGATAGACACTGGCACACCATGAAGATGGACGATCTCACGGATGTAGATCTCAGCCAACCGCTATAAAGAGTAGCTAATTGCCAATGGAATGAAATATGTCGACTTGGTCAACCTGTCCATAATGACCCATACCGCGTTTGACTTCTTCTGAGTCCACGGGTGTCCAACAACAAAATCCATATTGATACGCTCCCACTTTCACTCAAGAATATCTAGCCTCTAATGCAAACCACCAGGACTCTAATGCTCATACTTAACTTGTTGACAATTTAGACACCGAACTACGTATGCAACAATATCCTTTTTCATACTCGTCCACCCAGTAGTGCTGCCGCAAGTCCTGATACATCTTGGTGGCACCCAGATGAATAGAATATCGGGAACTGTGGGCCTTCTCAAGAATCAACTCACGAAGTCCATCTACATTGGGCACACAAATATAACCCTGCATCCATAAAACCACATCATCACCAATAGTAACTTGTTTGGCACCACCGTGCCGCACTGTTTCCTTGAGGACAAGCAAATGGGGGTCATCATACTGACGCGCTTTGATGCGCTCATACAATAAAGACCGAGAGACTGTGCAAGCTAGAACATGACTGGGCTCCAAAACATCTAACCTCACGAGCTAATTGGACAAATCTTGAACATCTTATGCTAATGGCCTCTCCTAAACTGGAATATACGCAAGGCTACCATTACTCACTACCTTCCTACTCAAGGCATCGACCACCATATTAGCCTTCCCGGGATGATACAAAATAGTGATATCATCAAGTTGAGATCCTTCTGCTTGAACAAATACTGTAGACTTCGATGATATGTGAATACCTCAAATGACACACCGTAATGATAGTGCCTCCAAATCTTCAGTGCATAAACAATGGCTGCCAACTCTAAGTTATGAACAGGGTAATGTCTCTCATGAACCTTCAACTACCGTGATGCGTATGCAATCACCCTTCCATCCTGCATCAATACTGCACCGAGCCCAATACGAGATGCATCAGAATACATCGTATAAGATCCTGAACATGTGGGCAACACCAACACTGGCGTTGTAGTCAAAGCAGTCTTGAGATTCTGAAATCTCAACTCACACTCATCCGAACATATGAATGGGGCACCCTTCTAGGTCAATCTAGTCAATAAGGCTGCTACGGATGAAAACCCCTCCACGAACTAGCGATAATCACCCACCAAACCCAGGTAACTCTGGATCTCTGTAGTTGAAGTAGGTCTAGGCCAGTTCTGAACTGCCTCAATCTATTTAGGATCTACCTTAATGCCATCTACCAATACAACATGCCCCAAAAAGGTGACTGAGTCTAACCAAAACTCACAGTTTGAAAATTTTGCATATAACCCATTATCTCTCAAAGTCTGAAGTACAATCCAAAGATGTTGCTCATGCTCCTCCCGATTGCGAGAGTAGATCAAGATATCATCAATGAATATGATCACAAAAGAATCCAAATAGGGCTTGAAAATCCGGTTCATCAAATCCATAAATGCTGTTGGGGCATTTGTCAACCCAAATGACATCACTAGGAACTCATAATACCCATACCGAGTCCAAAAAGCCGTCATAGGAATGTCTGATGCCCTAATCTTCAATAGATGGTAGCCGATCTCAAATCAATCTTCAAAAACACCTTGGCACCATGAAACTGATCAATTAAGTCATCAATCCTCATCAATGCATACTTGTTCTTGATAGTGACATTGTTCAACTGCCGATAATCTATACATATCCTCATTGACCCATCTTTCTTCTTCACAAATAACACGGACACATCCTAGAGCGAGACACTAGGTCTAATGAATCCCTTATCTATCAAATCTTGCAACTATTCCTTTAATTCCTTCAAATCTGACGGGGCCATATGATATGGTGGAATAGAAATGGGCTGGTTTCCTAGAGTCAAATCAATACATAAGTCAATATCTATGGCGGGTCGCATCCTTGACAGATCTTTAGGAAATACCTCTATAAACTCATGCACAACTGGTACTAAATCCATGGAAGGAACCTTCACACTCGAATCACGAACATAGGCCAAATAAGCTAGAGATCCCTTCCCGACCATACGGCGAGCCTTCACATAAGAAATAATCCTGCTAGTAGAATGACCAGGATTCCCTCTCCACTACAATCGAGGCAACCCCGACATGGCTATGGTCACCGTCTTGGCGTGATAGACCAATATGGCATGGTATGGTGATAGCTAATCCATGCCCAAGATAACATCAAAATATACCATATCAAGAATTAGGAGATCTACGCTAGTCTCAAGACTCCCAATTCTAATTACACACGATCGATAGACACAATCTACAATAATAGAATCTCCCACAGACATGGAGAAATACAAAGAAGCACTCAAAGAATCACGAGGCACAACCAGATATGAAGCAAAATAGGATGACACGTTGGAATAAGTAGAGCCCGAATCAAATAGAACTGAAGCATATCTATGGCAAACTAGAATAATACATGTGATGACGGCGTCAGATGACTTAGCCTCAGGTATAGCTGGGAAAGCATAAAATCGTGGTTGGGCCCCACCACTCTGACTACGTCTTTTGGATGGCCTCTAACTTGCTAGCCTCCACCTCTAATGACCTGATCTATACCTCTAACGGTCTGACCTCCACCTCGGGTTGCATGGCCCCTGCCCCTAACTGGATGAGTGGACGGTGGAGAAACCGATGCTGGGACCATGGCACGAGAACTCTACTATGTCATTCCTCTCTACAACCTCGGACAAAACCTCTTGATGTGACTAGTACCTCTACACTCAAAACACACATCCTGCTGATGTGGCTGCTGAAGCTGAAGCTGATCCAAACGGGCCGAATAACCACAGTCATAACTCTGGATCGGAGGTGCACTGATAGGAACTGTTGGTGCACTGTAGGTTGGCTTCCCAAAATGATGCACATAAGGACCACGACTCCCTAAAGCACCGTGATATGCCTAAAGCGCTGACTGAAATGGCCTGGGAGGATATCCTCTACCAAAAGTACCCCTGCCTCCAGAAGAGGCAACCACTAAAACTACCGAAATGACGAGGCCTCTTATCAGACACCGGCTCCCTCTCTTAAGCATGAACCATCTCAATACATCTCGCAATATCTACGTCCTTCTAGAACGTAATATCGTTACTTGTCTCCTTGGCCATCTGTAGTTTGATAGTGAAAGTGAGCCCATCAATGAATATCCTCACTCTCTCCCTCTCTGTAGGAAGAAAAATAATGGCATGGCGAGCTAGGTCCACAAATCGAGTCTCGTACTAGGTAACAATCATATTACCCTGCTAAAGACGTCCAAACTGCTTGAGGTAATCCTCTCCTAGAAATACAGGGATGTACTTCTCTAGAAATAGTCATGACAACTAATCCCAGGTAAGTGCAGACACACTAGCTGGTCTAGTCAATATATAATCTCTCCACCATCTCTTGGCAGAACCAATCATCTGAAACACTGCAAAATCGACCTTATTGGTCTCAACTATACTCATGTTCTGCAACACCTCGTGGTAGTGGTCTAGATAATCATGTAGGTCCTCGGAAGGTGCACCACTAAAATGATCAGTAAAGAGATTGGTAAACTTGTCCAGCCTCAATAAAGACTATGAAAACATAGCGGTCCTATCACCGGCTTGTGCCGTAACAACTGCTGAACCACCCCAACTGGTGAGACTGCTGGAGTATGATGCTAGGGAGCCACCTGCTCTGAGGTGTGAGTAGCGGTAGTCTGTGCTTATCCCCCAGCCCGAGAGATAGTTGGTTCCACCGGGAATGTATCGGTCTAGGACAGACTCTCCATAAAGCCCACAAAATGGACTAGAGCATCCTAAAGCACTAGAGTAGCTATAAACCCCTCCGGAACCTGAGCTAGAACCTCCTCCTCAAAATCTACTTGGGGCTCCATTGCAAGTGTTGTTGCTAGAATTCTAGGTTGAGCTTTACCTTGGCCTTGGCCTCTGCCGCGATCTCAGCCTTGACCTCTACCCTTGGTTGTAGCTGCCACAAGGGGCTGTGCCTCCTGTCCGGCAGTAGATGTAGTGCGTGTTCTCGCCATCTACGAGAGAACAAAAATAGAATGGTTCAATCATCAATGATAGAATAAAATTGCACGATAGAGAAAGAAAGAAGTTAAAATATTCTAAACTTCATATCCTATGGAAAATAAGTGCAGGCATCTCCGTACCGATCCTCAAGACTATAGCAAGCTTGTCCGTGACTCGTGAGACCTGGACAACCTATTGCTCTGATACCAACTTGTCACGATAAAATACTTCCACCCTTGGGGACGTGATGGCGTCTAATATTTCACTTGCTAGGCAAGCCAACGTTAAAATAGTTTTTAGCCATTTTTAACAATTCAAATTAAATAATAACTCAGAAGCTAAAATAGTTGAAATAGAGTAAGAAAACCATAATAACAACGATATCTAGATACAATCCCAGAACTAGTGTCACAAGTACACGAGCGACTAGAGTAATACAAATAATGGTCTGAATGAAAACATAACTATCTGAAATGAAATAAACAGTTAGGATAAGATAGAAGGGGAACTTTAGGGATGCGGATGTCGTGAAATTGTACCTCAAGTCTCCGTCCGGCAATCAATGCGAGCAATCTACTGATTGCCGCAGTTGTATCCCATGTACTCTGTAAGTGCCAAGCCTAACCTTGATGAAATAGTGACGAGGCTTAGGCGGGTAACCTACAATAACCAGTATGGAGTATAATAATAATAACAGGAAAGGAACACATGAAAAGTATGGCGGTTAACTTATGAAAGAAACTCAATCCTCGAAATCAGTAAAACCAGAAACATCAGTCCTCAGAATATCATATGAAAACACTGAAAGCTAACACAATGCAATAATGAATACAAAACACACAATCCGTTGCAGCGTGCAACCCGATCCCATCGTATACAATTCTCCCTTAATCCAAAATAACATGTAAAATACCTTGTGGTGCGTATATACACTTTTTACATGTTATACGGGAGTAGATGATAATTAACAAGCTACGGCATAGAAAGCAACTAACACATGTAGCAATTAAAACATAGAATGAGATAATTAATGAAATACGGGAAAGAAAGAAAACAACTATTTTGACGGCGTATATACACTCGTCACCTCGCATATACGCCATTACACATGTAAAACACATAACATATAGTTCAAGGGTTTTTAATTCCATCAAATTAAGGTTAGAATCAATACTTACCTCGCTCCGCAAGCAAATCAAAGCTCAACAGGGACCTTTCCTCTAAAATTCGCCTCTGAACCAACCGAATCTAACCAAAATAGACATAATATCAACAAATAATGCAAGAAAAAAGAATTATAATACATAAATCTAAGATCTTTACACTTTTTCCAAATTGTCAACAAAAGTTAACCTCGGTCCTGTTTGGTCAAAACCTGAGATTCGGAGCAAAACCCAATTATTCATTCACCTGTGAGCCCGATTATGTGATTAGTTTTGAAATTAGACCTCAATTTTAGGTCTAAATATCAATTTTATAACCCCTCCCCCCCCCCCCTCCCCCCCAATTCTTCCCAAATCACTAATTTACTACCATGCAAGAGCATAGATTAAGTTTAGAAATCAATGGGTGTTGATGGAAATGGAAGAAAACAAATTAAAGTATACTAACCTATGAAATGGTGATGAAGATTCTCTTCAAAAGCGCCTCTAGGCCAATCCCTAATGAGAAGATGTGATATTTATTTACTGGGCGTCAGGCTTTCTTCGTGTTCGCGAAGGGCTTGATGCGAATGCTATGCACAACAATCAGAATGGCCTACGCGTTCACGATGTTCCTCACGTGTTCGCGAAGTCTTCTACCCCCAGGCCTTCGCGTTGGCCAGCCAGGGCTTGCATTCGTGTAGAGTAACAACGTTTCCCCCTTCCCAGGTTCCCTCAACCCAACGCGTTCACGAGAGGCTGTCCGCTTTCGTGAAGGGAAAACCCCTAAAGCTTCGCATTCGTGACCCAGTCATCACGTTCGTGATGAAGGAATTCCACCCTGTACCATCTCTCCTTCGTGATTGCGAGAGTACATTAGCGATCATGAAGCACAAAGCACCAGACATCATATATCAGCAAAAACCAACATTCTTTTAAGTCCGAAATGGTTCGTAGCCTATCCAAAACTCACCCAAGCCCATCGGGCTCCAAACCAAATATGCACACAAGTATAATAACATCATACGAACTCGGTCGTGTGATCAAAGCACCGAAACAACACCTAGAACGGACGTCAAAATGAATGATATTTTCAAAGAAACTCAAGAACATTAAATTTTACAACCGGGTATTTGAATCACGTCAAATCAATTCTGTTTTGCACCAAACTTTGCAGACATGTCATAAATACTAAAATGAACCTATACCAAGTTCTGAAACTAAAATCTGAATCCGGTAGTAACAAGGTCAACCTACGGTTAAACTTAAAAAAAATTTAAATCTTTAAATTGCTAGTTTTTAACAAATTACGTTAAATCAAGTTAGGGACTTACGAATTCGATTCTAGGCATACGCCCAAGTCCCAAATCATGATACGGACCCATTGGGACCGTTAAAATACTAATCCAGGTCCTGTTACATAAAATGTTGAGTGTAGTCAACTCAAATGAGTTGTAGCCAAATTTTACATTTTCTTTAGTTTTTCACATAAAAATATTCCGGAAAAAGACACAGACTGCGTATGCAAATCGAGGAAGGCTAAAAAGAGCTATTCGAGGTCTCAAAATACAAAAATGAAGGGTAAAACTATAAATGACCTATCGGGTCATCATACTAAAGTATCAGTTTATAAATCAAACCAGTGTTTTTCATAATTCGAAAACATATTTATTCTGATTCAGACAGAGAAATGCACTTGAGTATCAATGTCTATCATGAACCCAATATTACATACGACAATCTTCATCTATTATCAAAAACTAATCATTTATGAATATTATTAGGAGGGTCGTGCACGTCCAGTCTAGTCTACCTTTCACAAGGATTGGGATCAAATGATGACTTTGGCCATAAAGTATCAACCTAATGACCAAAAGAAAACTTTATATGTTTACTTTTGCGGATATAAAGTTACAACATTAAAAAATGCGCATATAATCAAATTTCATTATAAAAATTAAGAAAACTTGATCAAAATAGTAAAAAAAAGAAAAAGAAAAAAATAACATGATTAATTGCCAGACCAAAAGAACCCCTTACATACATTACAAATCTGGTGCTGCAGATATATTTAAAAAGCTTTCCCTCCTTTTCTCTCATGAAAACACGATCTGCAACCAATACCGAGTGTGATCCCTGTCGTAATATCCGGATGATGGCGTATATTTTGGCTCTCCGTTTGTCTTCTTTAACCATTTCATCCTTTACCCTCGGTTCTACGTGTTGCTCGAGCTGGAATCTCTTCGGATTCGGTCACCTTCGATTCTTGAATCCCGACGTATCATCTATCCTATCCCGGTTTCAATCTGCAGGCACTCTCGGCCTTACTCGAGCAAGTAACGAGTAACATTGTTCCTCTCTTTATCTCTGACTTTACCCGTACATAGATAGTCCCCTCACTTCTCGAAGAGTAGATTACAGGAGCGATGAGAAGTAACTAGTTGACCCCGGTTGCTTCTCCCGCACACCATGAGCAAGTTGACGAACTGAAACGTCCTATCAGTCACGTCCCTCTAATTTTGAACACACGTAAGCCGCCGGTAGATCATCCCCGGTAGTTTCCGACTTCGAAACGTCATGCACCCATTACCCTTTCCCTATAAAAGTGTTGGTTTCCTTTTTTCACTTTTTTACTTTTTGATTTCGAACTTCCTTGAGTTACCCTTGAGTTTTTCATCTGTTCATCAACTTTCAAATCTTCATAACTTGTTTTTCACATCTTTATTACTTCATATCTTATCTTCAAACCTTCATACCTTACATTCAAATCTTTATAACAAATATACAAACCTTCAAACCTTCAAATCTTCATATTCTCAGATAGAGATAGTTAAGACTTCGAAATCAGTACCCCAAAATACTACATCAACGACTTCTTCCTCAGCCACTGGAACTGAGGCAACACTTCTGGTAGTAGCCCGGGACCTCCCCATACAGATTTCATCCCTGGAGGTTTCTCGATAGATAATGACTTCAAGGTCGAAAAAGCCTCTGCACAAGGAGACTGGGTAAAGAAGTGTGAAGGTACATTTTCTGCATCACCGAGGACACGCTTGAAGTAGTTCGAGAGGACTACAAATAGGAAGGCAATGACATAGCCATTTCCAGTCCCGACGAGGATATCACGACACACGTGAAAGGATATTTAAGTGTTTACACGTATCCTTTCAAGTTCGTTCTCGTTGATACAGTGATCCTCAAAATCTATAAGAGGTACAAAATTTGCCTCGGGCAGGTTCATCCTTCCTTTTGGAGGATCGTGACCCTTCTCCGTCACTTTACGAACAACACAAAGGAGCCTCGGTTAACGGTCGACTACCTGATATTAGTTTATAACCCCCGAATCTTTTGAGGGGGGCTAATCAAACTTGCACGTCGGGCAAAGAAAGCTCTCTTCTCCTGCATAGACTAGGACAATGACCGAGGCTGGTTAGGAAGGTTTGTTATGGTAAAGACCGTGGACCTCATTCCTTCCAAGTTCATGTTGTTCCCCTAGAAGTGGAATCCAAAACGTAAGTTTACTTCCTTTTAAGTCGCCAAAGTACTTTTTTGTATCTACTTTTCATTCTCATCACTTATTTTATTTGACATGCAACGGTCGCTCGAATCCCCAATGTGGTCCCACATTTTAGGGAGTGGGTCGAGGGCATATACAAGCAAATTATCTATCCTGAGCGTGAGTGGCGCAAGATCTCCAATGACAAGTGGGAGGCTCGTTCTCGCGGAGAGTGCCCCCTCCCTTTTGGTTGAATTTTTTATTCTATCATTTTCTATGACAGTCCATTTTTCATAGGTTTGCCAAAGACCACCAAACTTCGAGAAATCTATGAAGCCGTGACCTCGACCTCATGTTTGGGAAACCACAACTCGTTGTCGAAGCTTCTACGGAGAAGGAGGGGAAAATGAAGAAGAAGAGAAGAGATCCACTGACTCCTAGGACGCTTCTGTCGAGGCCAAAAAGAGAAAGAGGATTGTGTTCAGGGTTAGAATGAGCACCAAAAAGGCTTTGGGCACTGGGGTACCAAATTCTGAGGCTCTTCATCGGCTCAAAGATTTCCCGAGAATTACGAGGAAATGAAGTTTGTCACCCACGAGCCGATCGTCGCCGACCAATAATTGGTGGCCCCGGAGGGGGATTCTCAATGGGCTAAATCCTCCTCATCTCGGGGGCCTGAGGAAGAACAAACGGCTAATACTTCATAAGAATCCCCTCTAGTCCTGAGTAGAATTGTGATTAATTTGGTAAATAGCGAATTACCTTACCGAAATCGATAATTTTGATATTTAGTATTCGATATTTTTGTATTTGGTATGGTATTTGGTTTAAGTTTTAAAAAAAATTAGTATTAGGTATGGTATTTGGTATTTAAAATAAAATATCAAAATACCGATATCTTACAGAAATATATACTATTATATTACAGAATACACATATATTAATTATAACATAAATATAAAAAATCTAAAATTTTACTTTTTTTATTCTCTAAATTATCAATTAACTCTAAGAAAGTAACAAGACATTTTTAATGATCAAATTTATTCCTTTATGTATAATTTTCTCTCTCTGGGTTGATATTTGCTGGATTTGGACAAATATTTTTTCAATAAACACTTTTAGTTTTGTATTTTTGAGTACTTTAATTAAGAATATTACAGTCTATGACTCTATGAACTAGTTAGTATTCAAACCGAATAAATCGAAGTTATCGAACTGAAAGGAGAGAAACCAAACGATATAAAATTTAATTAGATATGGTATTGGTATAGCATTTTTAGAAACCGAAAACAGAAAATGCTGAACCGAAATGTCTAAATATCGTACTGTACCGACCGACGAACACCCCTAGTCCCGAGGAGGGCCACCTCTGAAAATGTTATCGTCATCCACATCCAGGAGTCTCCACCTCGTATGGAGGCCATTTTGGATGAAGCTCGGGCCGCCGAAGAGATATCGACCGAAGGGTTCCGAGCCATGGATGATGCCCTTAACTCATTTTTCTAGGGTGTAGACGTTGGCATGCTGGAGGATTACTCCGACTTTGGCCACCTGGAGATCCCGAAGAGAGTCGTGCAACCGGGGTCAGGTCGGGTGAGTTCTAGCTCAAAGTTAGAGAAGCAGTTTCCCGCCCTGAGTATGGACCCTAAACGGAATAAAATGGTCATGTTCATAGTACTGACAAATACTAGCATGATATCTGGGCCAGTTGAAATGGCCGACTATCTATGTTCCTTGGTAATAGAAGAAGAACAAGTGAAGATGAATGAGGTAGATGGGCAAAGCCTTTTCAATGAGGCTCAGCGGGCATTTAATAAGGTATACCTTATTCCTTTTTCATCTTAAATAGTTCTCATTGCCTTAACGGTTTTTTAAAGACTTTCTTTCTTTATATCTCATACCTCGCTTCTTCATCATGAAAGCTTTTACCGGTCCACGATGGAGGTGAGTCACCTCGAATTTGAGCTCAATGAGCAGTTCCAAAAAATAGAGATGTACAAAGCTCTCTTTGAGCAGAAGGATGAAGTCCGTAGGGACATGGTCGACCGCTCCGCCCTCCAAGCTGAGATTGAAACAGTACCATGCCCTTTTGGCTGAAAAGGTAAGAATGTTCAAGATCAATAACGAGAGATTAAATGCAAATGCTAAATCCGCAACCTCGTAGTTTTACGAGAAAATAACTCGAATCGACTAGCTTAGGTATGAAATGGACGAGGTCAAGGCTTCAGCTGACGAACTGAGAGGCAAAATGGATTGCTTAGCATCAGAATGAGATGCAACCAAAGAGGACTTGGCATCGACCAAAGTTCAACTTCTAGTGATGAAATAAATGCCGAAAAATGGTCTCGGATAAATGAGGAGCTCCTGGCGTAACTTTCCTCGACCAAGAGTATACTGCGCTGAAGTCCAAAATTAGAGATGGCTTCGAACGAGGTCTCGGAAATCCAGGACATGTTGGCCCAGTTTAAGACTGATGTTGAGATAGACGAAGCTTGTATTATAATGATGTCTAAGTATGTAAAGCGGCTATCTCGGATGGAGGCTCTCGAGGATGTCCAAGCCCCAGGGATTGACTTTAACGGTCAATATTGAAGAGGCCAAGAATCTTGAAGTCGAGACCGAGGCGAGGTACCAACCTGAGAGTTCGGATAGCAAGCTTGAATCTGATGAAGACTAGGCAGGAAATGTCTTAGCTTATTTTTGTCTTTTTTATATATTTGTACATTTTGTACTTTGGGTCCGTTTTCTCGTGTCTTTGTAAATACCTTTCGGTAAATATATACATATATATTTTATGTCCTTTAACTTTTCTGCATTTTCTTATGTTTAGGACTTAGGATAGATAACATGTGTCTCGACCTTAATACATCATCAATGCCTTAACATAAAATTTGACATTGCTTAAATTGTTCAACTTTTAAAGCTCGGATAGGGCATGGGTCAAATAACGACTCTAAGTTGCTTTGCCTTCGGAGGATCTGATAAAAATAAAACGTAGTTTTCATTAAAATATTCAAATGATTTATTCAGACACAGTTAATCTTTGCGGAAGGTGGCTCTGAACCTTAAGTTGATCGTAGTCTTTCGTATTTAGGCCCTGCCTAGTAAGCTTGGTGCCCTTGGGTTTTAGTAGCCCGATTTGTCCGGCCTTGCTACAGGATGATAGTCCCCGGTTCAGGGCGACTCATAGGCTTAGAGGTCTAAATGATTAGGCATGGCCTCGTTGTCTCTTACTGACTTTGGGGTTTCATCCCCCCCCCCCCCAGTTAACGATGGCCCATGGGCGTAGAAGATTTTGAACCCAATATTCATTCTAAGTGACATAATGATAACATTTCTCATGTAAACATGATCTGATAAAACATAGAAGGAAAATTTCTCACTTTATTACTTTAAATGTATTGTAGGTAATCAAAGATACAAAAACGGCCCGACATGGCGAGAATGAACTATAGGAGCACGACTCGTTCGACTGTTTGACCCTTACAATAAATCCTATTATTCAAGCCTTTGCTTTTGATGTCGAACCAAATTGTCTTCCAAATTTCTGAATTTAGATCTTCTGTTCTTAACTAAGGGTGTGATAGTCCCTTAGTACTCGAGGCCATATTTTGAGGGCTCGAGTACTATTGATCCGATACTGGCAGTGCCCAGTCCCTCGTCTTACACAAGTCTTCAAAACTAGAATATCAAGCTTATTGTTGTCAAGTTAAAAACCTTATCGTAAAACGCTCTTCGGTAAAAAAATCCGGTTGAAGAGAAAACGAGTGCAACACATGCTTTCAGACCTAATTCTTGGACTTGACTTCAATTGAGTACCTGCATGGCTTAGTTCAAAGAATAATAATCCTTAAATAAATTTAGATATTCATACCTTAGCATTAGTACCTCTTTATTGAGCCACATTCCAGTTGTTTGGCAGTTACACGCCATTTCCGGGATCAAGCTGGTACGAGCCTTTCCCGCTTATATCGGTGACTATGTATGGTCCTCCCTAGTTCGTGCCTACTTTTCGATCATTCGGGTTCTTGGTATGTAGTGTGACTTTCCTCAACACGGATTACCCAACTTGTAAATGTCGAAGGTTTTTCCATCGATTGTAATATCTTCCCATTTACTACTTTTGAGATGCTAACCAGACTAGGGCAGCTTCTCACTTTTCGTCCGCTAAATTTAGGCTTGCGGCCATGGCCTCATCGTTCGATGTTTCCGTAGCATATTGGAACCTTAAGCTAGGCTCTCCCACTTCTACAATAATCAAAGCATGTACATTGTAGACTAGAGAAAACAGTGTCTCACTAGTACTCGACCTCGAAGCAGTATGGTTTTGTTAGTCAACTTCGCCTGACCATTCACGTTTGGGTGATAAGGGGTCGATAAAACCTTTTTGATTTTGTGATCTTTAAAGAACTTATTGACCTTGCTGCCGATGAATTTTCTCCTATTGTCACACGTAATTTCGGTTGGTATCCCAAATCGGCAGATTATATAATCCTAGATGAACTCGATGACCTCATTTTCTCTGACTTTCTCAAACGCATGAGCTTCAACACACTTGGAGAAGTAATCGGTCATGAGCAAGATATACTGAGCCTTACCAGGCGCCCACAGTAAAGGACCTACGATATCCATTTCCCACTTCATGAACGGCTAAGGGGAAAGGACCGGGTGAAGCACCTCTACCAGTTGGTAGATCATGGGGGCATGCCTTTGACATTCGTTGCATTTTTTAACAAATTCCTTTGCATCCTATTCCATTTCGTTCTAGTAATACCCAGCCCTAATCAATTTCTGAACTAACAATTCTACTCCCAAATAATTCCGCTCCAGACCTTCCATATAGTTGGCTTTTAATCAGGAAAACACTTGGCAGCTTTAGTTCAAAGGGCCCTTGATTCTTTAGGATCCGATGGCAATTTCCTCTTTTGAATGTAATCCACATATTTGTTTCACCAGTCTTAAGTCAAATTCATTGAGTTTACCTCGGCATGACCGGCCTTTATAACTGAGCTCATCAATTGCATAATCATTCTGTAGTTGAATTCATCGGAGTCAACGGACGATCCTAAATTAGCCAATGCATCGGACTCGCTTTTCTAATCTCGAGGCACATGTTGTAACGTCCATTCCTTGAAACGCTGTAACACTACATGCAATTTATCCAGGTATCTCCGCATCCAGTCTTCTTTGAATTCGAACATTCCGTTAACTTAGTTAACAATGAGGGGGGAATCGGACTTGGCTTCGATTACCTTAGCCCCTAGGCTTTTAGCCAGTTCTAGACATGTAACCATAGCCTCATACTCGACTTTATTGTTAGGAAATTCACAGTTCTAATTGATTGCCTTATTATGTTACCTATGGGGGAGGAGGGTTAGTATGATCCCCAACCTAGATACTTTCACATTGGAAGCACCATCCGTGAATAGGGTCCAGACCCCCAAGCTTGTCCCCGAGGTAAGTAACGATTCTTTATCGACCTTGGGGATCAAGGTCGGTATGAAATCAGCCAATAACTGAGACTTTATAGATGTTCGGGGTTTGTATTCAATATCATACCTGCTAATTACTACGACCCATTTTTCTAGTCGGCCTGAAAGTTCGGGTTTATGCATAACATTCCTTAGAGGGTACGAGGTCACGACACTTATAGGGTGACATTGAAAATATAGTTTTAGTTTCCTCGATGTGCTTAGCAAGGTAAGTGCTAATTTCTCCAGTTGTGGATACCTCGTTTCGGCTTCACCTAAGTTTCTACTAACATAATATATAGGAAATTGTGCACCTTCGTCATCCTGGACCAGGACTCCATTTACTACTACCTCGAACACTTCCAAGTAAAGGTATAACTTCTTGTTCGCCTTCGAGGTGTGCATCAAAGAAGGGCTTGAAAAGTATCATTTGAGTTCCTCCAAAGCCTTTTGGCACTCCGGGGTCCAAGCAAAATTACTCTTTATCTTTAGCAACGCGGAAAATCGGTGGCTTTTGTCCAATGACTTGAAAATAAATCAGCCCATGCGGCTATTCGGCCGGTCAGCTTTTGCATTCACATTGTTGACCACGGTGATATCTTCTATGGCATTTATCTTATCCGGGTTGTTCTCTATTCCCTAGTTAGGTACTATGTAGCCGAAGAACTTACCCAAGCTGACTCTAAAGGCACACTTCTCCAGGTTCAACTTCATATTATGTTCTCTTAATCTGATGAAAGTTTCCTGGAAATGTTTCAAATGGTCTTCTGCTCGTAGGGACTTAACTAACATATCATTTATATAAACCTCCATTGATTTCCCTATTTGTTCCTCAAATATTCGATTAACTAGGCATTGATACGTGGCACCGATATATTTTAACCCAAATGGCATCACGTTATAACCGTAAGAGCCAAACATAGTTATGAAAGAAGTTTCATCCTTATTACTCGGGTTCATCCGTATTTGGTTGTACCCGGAAGAGGCATTGATAAAGCTCAACGTCTCATGCCATGTTGTCGCATCGATCATTTCAGTTGATGTTAGACAAAGGAATCGATTCCCTTGGGCATGCCTTATTCAAATCCTTAAAATCTAAACACATTATATTATAAGTTTGTTTGCCTTTTTATGTACGATGACTACGTTAGCTAGCCAATACGGGTATTTAGCTTCCCGAATGTAACATATTTTTAAGAGTTTAGATACCTCGTCTTTGATGAATACGTGCTTGACTTCGGAATGTGGCTTCCCTTTCTGTTTGATCGGGCAAAAGTTTGGATCCAAATTCAATTTCTGAGTTGTTATCTCCGGAGGGATTCCTATAATGTCTAAGTTAGACCAGGAAAAGCATTCGGCGTTAGCTTTAAGAAAGTCAATGAGCTTTTTCCTGAGCATGGGGGTTAGCCCCGTGCTAGGTATACCTTTCTATCCAGCAGGTGCTCAAACAATATGATTGTTCCAGTTCCTCGATCGTTCCCTTGGTGGCATCGGCGTCATCGGGTGCTACGAAGGATCTCGGAACCCCGAAATCATCTTCTTCATCGGTTAGAGACGCCTCCTATTTTCTTGGCTCGGTCGAGTCTAAGACCTGTGGTTTATATTTGGTGCATTTTTCTCTTCAATCAGTCCCTTATTTTTTGATGTTGTGACCACGGGTGTTGGGGTAACCTCTTCGATGGAGAACATCTCCTTTGCGGCCAATGTTTCCTCATATAATATTTTGATCCCACCTGGAATTGGAAATTTCAATGCTTGGTACTAGGTCGATGGTACTGCCCTGATGCTATGAACCCATGGTCTTCTGAACAAGGCATTGTACCTCATATCCCCTTCGATCACATAGAAGTCTATTTGCTCAGTGGTTTCAGTTGTGTTGACCGATAAGGTGATTTCATCCTTCGTTGCCTCGCACGCCATATTTAGCCCGTTCAGTACTCGAATTGCTGGTACGATCTGATCCAACAGCCCCAGTTGTTCCACGACTCTCCATCAGATGATGTTGGCCAAGCTACCTGGATCAATTAACACACGCTTAACTCGAGATTTATTAATGAGTACAAATATTTCCAGTGCATCATTATGAGGTTGAATGAAGTCATTAGCATCTTCATCACTAAACGAGATGGATCCTTCTGGAATATAATCTCGAGTTTGTTTTTATCTTTTGATAGAAACTTTGGTGCGTTTTATCATCGGTCCTTATGGAATGTCTACTCCTCCGATAATCATGTTAATCACATGTTGAGGTTCTTCCTACTCGATCTTCTTATTGGTGTCCTTGCTCTTGAAATGGTTTTTGGCGCGCTTACTTAGGAGTTCCCGAAGATGCTCATTGTTGAATAGACGCACGACAATCCTCGGTTCTATGCCCATGAGTACTGTGATATTTGCATATCAAATTGTGATCCCTTTGTGCAGGATCGAGCTGGAGTGGACTCGGCCACTTGGTCTCCTTTATATGACCGATAGATGACACCAGACTCGCTGCATCCATGTTAAAGTTATATTCTGATAGGCTCGGGGCATCTCTGACTCCGGATGATCGTCGAAACTGTTTCTATTCACCAAACCTCGATTGCTTGGACCCTGATAATTTCTTCTATCGTTCCTTGCTGGATAGAGACTGGGTCTATTTCCCCTTCGTTCCGAGTTGTTAGGCTGGTCTCAGGGTGGCCGCGACTCCTGATCCACTATTCTTTTAGACTTTTTATTTGCTTTATTGGGATAAACCGACCCCAAGGGAGCCCCTAGTTGGTCATCCTCGACTCTGATCTTTGACTGATACCTGTTATGGATATCGGCACAGGTAACCGCTGGGTACTCCACCAGATTTTGCTTCAGTTGTTGAGACGCAATCGAATTTTGGGGGTTCATCCCCTGAGTAAATGACTGAACGACCCAATCGTCAACAACCGAGGGCAGGTCCATTCGTTCCATCTAGAATCTTGATACGAATTCCCTAAGAATCTTGTTGTCCCTTTGCTTGATTTCGAGCATATCTCATTTTCTTGTCTCACCTTTAATAGCGTCGGCATGGTCTTTAACAAAAATATCTGCAAGCATAGCAAATGAATCAATAGAAATTGAAGGTAAGTTGTGACACTACTACAAAATAGACCTTTAGCTGCAAGACAAAACCGTTTTAGCGGCAATAGCAAAAGCTGGTAAAAGGTGTGGTTTATTGACGCTAAAAATTATTATCTTCAAAGGGCAATTATTTGCAAAATAATTGCTACTAAATCCAATCCAAAACGGCTAACTATACTTCTTTAGCATCTAATTTTATAGCCGCTAAATTAAAAATAATTGCCGCTAAAAGTTCGCATCTCTAACGAAAATTGTTTGGGGCAATTATAATGGCTACTAAATCTAATCCAAACTGCTAATTATACTTCTTTTGCATCCATTTTTATAGTCGTTAAATTCAAAATAATTGCCGCTAAAAGTTCGATTCTTTAACGGCAATTATTTTCTGGCAATTAAAATAGTCATAGTATCCCTTCCTAAAACATCTTAGTTTGCCTTTTTAGTGTCCATTTTAATGGCTAATATGTTTAACTAAATTGCCGCTAAAAGTCAATATCTTTAACGGTAATTGTTTTATATCAGTTATAACGGTTGCAATATCCCTTGTGAAAACATCTTAATTTACCCATTATTGTCCATTATTATAGCTGGTATATCAAACAAAATTAGCGCTGAAAGTCACAAGCAATAATAGCAATAATTTAGCCACGATTAATAATAGTTACTACATTTGTATAGAATATAACCCAAATAATAAAATTTATTAATATTAATTCAAAAAACAAAGTATATCTCATTAAATCTTAACAAACAAAAAGAAGTACTAATCAAAAATATTAATATCAGAATAACTTAAAACATAAAAATATATTGTTTGGACTAAATAGCTAATGTCATCATATTACTAATCCAGACGAATGATGGTCTTCAAAATATTTTCGCAACTTTTCATCATTTTAAAATCTTCCAAACGCTAAATTATCGAACATCTGACTGTAGGACCTGAAATTATGAAATAACTGTGTTAAAGGATAAAGTATAATATGAAATAACATCTTGAAGATTCCATCACTGCTAGATTCTTTGTCAGCCAACTCCCTCACCCAACATCTATAAGCAGAAACAACTAGATTATTTGAACATCAATGGCTTCATAAACCAGATTGATAGATTTGGAATTTACAGTCCTATTCCCTTCGTAAACTAGCTATTCATGAGGATTCTCTAGAGGGACAACTGGATGAAAAACTCGAATGATGCAGATGTGAATGGGGAAAAGGTAAACTGAGTAACTCTAAACTTAGCCATTAACTTCTGGAATGACTAAGTCACAGTAGCAGAGTTAAGGTTGTTCTGAGAATAGTATGCGGTATATACCTTGGATTCCATTACACACACAAAAAAAAAAAAAGAAGCTCTGTAGACATCAGCCACTATTCTTGTCTGATCAATAACCTTAGCATAAAGGTCTAGAAAGAAGAAACCAAAATCAAGACTCAATGAAACCTGTTGTTGACGAACAAAATAGACTGATGTTCCTGTTGATCGTGCTATCTAGGATGTTTTTCAATTAGTTAGTCCAAAGTGCCCGCCATTGATGCGATATGCATCGAGGTGAAAAGGAAAGTAGTTGAATTATGTCAAGCAGTTGAATTATGTCAAGTACCAACTAAGGAAAGAAGCTGAATCTAATATTCTGAATGAAGCCAATAAGGAAACAAAGAAACGCTCTTTTTATACGCGGAAAGAGAGATTCTGCAAGACCAATTCAAGCCATTGATGAATCTTTTCCAATTTCTCTCTTATAGCCGTTGGCTTTTCCTTACCTTTTCATTTCCAACCTCTTGTGTATATAAAATGATATCTTGAATGAATAAAATAGAATAGGAATGAGATTATTATATGTTCAAATCTCTTCTTGGTAACAGAGCCCTCACAAGAGATTGGAACAAGCAAAACTCTCATGGCCAATTCCAACCAACAAATGCAAGAACCCTCTCTTTCTCTTCAAACTTTGCACTAGTGTACTAGTCTCATCTCATTGAAACTAGACACTTCAAACTTCTTACTTTGGCGTTCTCAAATAGAACCTTTGATTCGGAGTATTGGATTAGAACATCACCTTACTAATGAAAGCAAGCCGGAAAAAGAAATCACTGGTGACGACGGAAAGGCTGCTCCAAATCCGCAATACCTTACCTGGCTCAACAATGATGTCTTACTAACGGCTTGGTTACTAAGAAACATAGAGACAGATGTTCTAATGTCGTTGGAAAACATCCAAACGGCACATCAGGTATGGCAATCTATTGAGAATCAGACTCTCCCTACTACGATTGAAAAAGAACAACTTTTGAATGAAAAATTGACATCCCTCAAAAAGGGAAACATGTCTCTTGATGAATACCTTAAGAAGTTCCGTAAAAGGTGATCTTATTTTTAGGCTTTTTATTTGTGAACCTTGTTGGCACATTTGGAACCTTTTATTTAAGGCCTTGTTGGCCAAATAAACGGCCTTGTATTTTGAGAAGATGTGGCCAATTGTTGGCCAAGCATTTCTTTCTTCTCTTCCTATATAATGAGGACTCTTTACTCATTTGGAAACACACCAACAAGACTTGAGTCTTCATTTCTTGTTTCTTCCTTTCTTCCTTTATTAAGAGTGTTTTGTATGAGAGTTAATGTTGGGAAGCACTTGTGTGAACTCTTTCTTTGGAGTGATCTTGTGAGGTTATTCCCTTAGGGTATTTTGGATTAATTAGAGTATTTACTCTAATTTTGTACTCTTATTGTTATAGTAAATTGCCACTCTCCGCTTGTGGACGTAGGTCACTTTGATCGAACCACGTTATATTTGTGTCTTCTTTATCTACTTTAATTGTCGATGTTATCAACTTCCATTGTCTTTGTTATTGTCATTATACCGTTGTTTGACTATAGTCCGCACTACCCGGGTTTCCGATCCTAATAAATTGGTATCAGAGCCGGATCTAACCTGATTAGTTTTAATAGCCAAAATTACTCTAACAAAGTGAGAAATTTGATCGAAGTGCAAACTTCGGAATGTGGCAATTAAAGATAGAAACTATCCTAATTCAGGATGGCTTAGACTTGGCGTTACAAGAAAAGGAGAAGAAGCCGGATAAAATGACGGATGAGGAGTTTGCAGTCATAGACAAAAGGGCAAAAGCAGGTATCATTTTAAATCTCTCAAATGAGATTTTACGTGAAGTTTCTGTAGAAATCACAGCCAAAGGCATGTGGAAAAAATTGAAAACCTTATATATGAAGAGGACGGTGGAAAATAGACTTTACCTGAAATAGAAGCTTTATACAATTCGTATGGGTGAAGGTACCTCTATTCTCTCTCATCTTGATACCTTTGATTCCATTATTATGGATTTGAGTAATATAGATGCTGAAATTAAAGATGAGGATCAAGCCGTGTTACTGCTTTGTTCTCTACCCCCATCTTTTAAGCATATAAGAGATACTATGCTTTATGCAAAGGATAATATCTCTTATAAGGATATTAAATCTATCTTAAAATCAAAAGAACAGATAGATAGTGATATTACTGGGGAAGCTAGTGGAACTCAAGCGGAAGTTGGCTTGTTTGTTAGGGGCAAATCCGACTCCATATCCAGATACAATAATTTAGAGTGTCGCTATTGTCATTAGAAAGGTCACAATATCTCCGAATGCTATAAGTTGAAAAATAAAGAAAAGCATAAAGAAAGAAAAAATGAGCACAAAAATACTGACATCGCCGAAGCTAGTGTAGCAACTGATGAGATTGAGGGAACTATATTTTTAGCAACTGAAACTAGTTTCAGATTAGATAATGAGTGGATTTTAGATTCCGGTTGTTCATATTATATGTGTCCTAGCAGGGACTTATTTTCTACATATGATTCAGTTGCAAGTGGAGTTGTCCAACTGGGTAACAATGTTACTTGCAACGTTATTGGCAAAGGTACAATTCGGTTCAGAATGCACGATGATGTGGTGAGAACTCTCATTGATGTTAGATATGTTCGTGAGTTGAAGAAAAATCTCATATCTTTGGGCACTTTAGAATCCCTTGGGTGCAAATTCACTAGTGAAGGTGGAGTTTTAAAAGTTTTTCAAGATGCTCTTGTGATCATGAAAGCACACAGATCTGGTTCGTTGTATACTTTATTGGGCTCCACTGTTATAGGCCCTACTGCAGTTTCGGTATCAGACAACTTGTCTGATTTTGATGGCATTAAATTTTGACATATGCCCATTGGGGCTTTTGCGGAGAAGGTGAAGCAAATTTACTATAATCAGCCAAAATTAGGCCAAGGTGGAGATTTGTAAAAGGTGGCCTTATTTTTAGGCTTTTTATTTGTGAGCCTTGTTGGCACATTTGGAGCCTATTATTTAAGGCCTTGTTGGCCAAATAAATGGCCTTGTATTTTGAGAGGATGTTGCCAATTGTTGGCCAAGCATTTCTTTCTTCTCTTCCTATATAATGAGGACTCTCTACTCATTTGGAAACACACCAACAAGACTTGAGTCTTCATTTCTTGTTTCTTCTTTTCTTCCTTTATTAAGAGTGTTTTGTATGAGAGTTAGTGTTGGGAAGCACTTGTGTGAACCCTTTCTTTGGAGTGATCTTGTGAGGTTATTCCCTTAGGGTATTTGGGATTAATTAGAGTATTTACTCTAATTTTGTACTCTTATTGTTATAGTAAATTGCTCATCTCCGCTTGTGGACGTAGGTCACTTTGACCGAACCACGCTAAATTTGTGTCTTCTTTATCTACTTTAATTGTCGTTGTTATCAACTTCCATTGTCTTTGTTATTGCCATTATACCGTTGTTTGGCTATATTCCGCACTACCCGGGTTCCCGATCCTAACAAGTTCAAAGGCTTATGTGATAGCTTGGCTGCAATTAAAAAGCCATTGGACGATACAAGTAAAACTTTTCAACTAGCTAGGGGTTTTGGTGCTAAATATAAGGATTTCCGAACTGCTATGTTAGCAAAAGCCCCTTATCCTACTTATAATCAGTTTGCTGTATCCTTGCAATCTCATGAACAAATGATGATTAATGAAAGTGAGGAGAAAGATCACTTGCAGCCTCACCATGAACACACTTTCGTTGGACAAAGAGTAAGAGGACGACATCGTGGTGGAGGAAGGTTTAACTCGAGAGGACGAGGCTTTGCTCCAGCAGCGCGCCATGGTAATTACAGTGCTAGGCCAAACTTCAATGATAAAATATCGTACCAGCCGAAGGTAAATAATTATAGTGTCGATCCGCGTCAACAAAAGAAAGAACAAGTGATCATTTGCCAAATCTGTGGTAAGACTAATCACTCAGCCTTGGAATGTTGGAATTGGTTTGACCATTCTTTTCAACCCGAAGACCAACTTCCTAAGGCCCTTGCTGCAATGAAACTCGAACATGAAGATTCTTCACTCTATGCTTATTCCAGAGCGACAACTCACATCCTAAACAATCCAGGTAAACTTGCCAAAACTACTTCATATAAGGGCAATGAATCTATATTTGTAGGAAATGGTGACAGCCTTCCCATTTCTCACATTGGTGAAGGAAAACTAAAAACAACAGAGAGTAAATTTTCCTGATATAAAGAAAAATTTACTCTCTGTTGGACAACTGACTCATGGCAATCCTCGTTCCGTTAAATCTTTTGCTGATGATTTTGTGGTTAAGTAACAACAGGCAGGATACTTGCTAAAGGATGCAAAAAGGGAGGACTTTATGCTCTTGAAGAAATAAATCAACAAGCTCTCCTCGCCTTTAAGAATAAAGCTTCGCAAAATATTTGGCACCAAAGGATGGGACATCCCCATTTGCGATATCTAAAGATTCTAAAGTCAAAACATTTGATAAATATTTCGAGTTGGGAAAAAACGTCCAGCAGTCTGTAGTAGTTGCCAAATGGGAAAGAGCTGTCGAATTTCCTTTTCGTTATCAAATAACATTTCGAAATTTCCATTAGGTAAACTACATTGTGATTTATGGGCTCCAGCACCCATTTTATCCTGTCAACATTTTAAATATTAATCAAATGAACTTGTTTGATTGGGACCGGAGTTTAAGAAAAAATAAAGACTTTTGTAATTTGTGGTCCTAAATAATTCAAAAAGGGGTCCAAAATATTTGTGTATTTATAAAAGCTTCTCATTAAGGGTAGAATTGTAAGTTTAAGCAAAATTGTTTCCAAATTTAGAAATAAGTCATTCTTTTTAGAACGGACCAAAAAGGAAATAGGTTTATATAAACTGGAACGGAGATAGTATGTTGTTATTGTCGACGATTGCAGGAGATACACATGGTTGTTTCGGTTGAGAAAAAAATCTGATTTTCTTAAAATATTTCTTAATTTTCAGAAAATGGTAGAAAATCAGTCTGTGCGTAAAATAAAAGTTCTTCAAAGTGATGGAGGCGGAGAATTTGTTTCTACTGATTTTAAAAACCATCTGATTCACTGTGGAATTCATCACCAATTTTCATGTCCAAACACACCTGAGCAAAATGGTGTGGCAGAAAGGAAACATGGTCATATTGTAGAAACAGGGCTCACGCTACTTTTTCAAGCTTTTTTACCAACCAAATATTAGGTGGATGCTTTTCTTACATCTGTTTATCTCATAAATCGTATGCCTTCTCAATCACTGAATATGGAAAGTCCATTCTTTAAATTATTCAATCACCATCTTGACTATGGTAGTTTAAGAATTTTTGGTTGCAGGTGTTTTCCCTACCTTAGAGATTATGGAAAGAACAAATTTTCTAAGAAGACATATCCATGCATCTTTTTGGGATATAGTCCTATTCAAAAAGGATAGAGATGTTTGGATCCTTCTACAAATAGGATTTATTTATCTAGACATGTTGTCTTTGATGCAACTATTTTTCCTTGTGCCTATAACAAAGAAAGTATATCGCAGGAGAATCTTGACGTCTCAACATTTTCCGACACTGATTCTTGGATACAAAAAGGGAAGAACAAACCTCAAAAGGAAAGCTCCGATGAAAAGATAAATGACCTCCATATGAAAAAAGGGGACCAACACATTGTACTGGATGACATCACAACAACTGATGATGCATAAGTCATGCCAGCTATATTTCCTGACAAGAATAAAGATCATAGTCAAGCTGAAAATATTGAAGCTAGCCCTACAAATGATACCGAGAATAACATCACTAACTCTATCAATGTTAATGATTTACCTGATCCGAGTAATAGTCTAACCATTGATTTGAACACATCTTCTACAGGTTCAAGTCTTGATGTAGCACAAACAAATAAGCATCATATGATAACTCGTCGAAAACTTGATACTTAACCTGATCTTGACCCCATATTGGCTGAAAGCATTCAACAGCATCGAGAAAAGCCGATACATAAATCCTTGATCACTACCACGGCCACTTCAGTACCAAAAAGTGTTAAAACGGCTCTCACTACCTCATGGAGACAATTACATGGAACAACCTCCTCGCTTTAAGGACCCTCAACATCCAAACCATGTTTGCAAACTGCGCACAAGTCACTTTATGGTCTTAAACAAGCTCCTAGAGCTTGGTTTGATCGTTTATCAAAATTGCTTATTTATATTTGGTTTAAATGCAGTCAAGCTGATCCTTCTCTCTTTACATTACATAAAGAAAGTATTACTGTACTAATGTTAATTTATAGTGATGATATTATTCTCACAGGAAACAATGACATACTTTTAGAGGATCTTATCAAGAAACTACAATCTGAATTCTCTCTCAAGGATCTTGGCCAACTTCATTACTTCCTTGGCCTCGAAGTCCAATATTTCCCTGGAGGAATCACTATTTCCCAAAGTAGGTACGCAAAGGAACTACTAGATAGAGTCAAGCTCACAAATTGTTCTCACATCAATAATTCCAAGGCATTAAAATCGCAGCCGTCACCTTAAGGCTCAAAAACCATTGATCCAACAGAGTATCGAAGCTTAGTAGGTGCTCTCCAATACCTCACCTACACTCGACCTGACATTGTTCATGCAGTCAACAAAGTCTGCCAATATTTCCAGTATCCGAGGGAAGAACATATGAGAGCCGTCAAAAGAATTCTTCGATATCTAAAAGGAACGACAGACTACAGCCTTAAATTCCTTTCTCAAAGTCCATTCAAACTTTATGGGTATTGTGATGCATATTGGGCAGGTTGTCCGGATACAAGGAGAAGTACTTCAGGATTTTGCATATTTCTAGGTGCTAATTGTATTTCATGGTCCTCCAAGAAACAACCAACAGTGTCTCGATCTAGCACAGAAGGAGAATATTGATCCATGGCATCTACGACGGCTGAATTGGTTTGGATAACTTTTCTCCTTCGAGACATCGGTATTCCACTACATCACTCACCTCAGCATTTTTGAGATAATAAAAGTGCATTGTAAATGTCAATTAATCCAGTGTTTCATGCTCGAGCCAAGCATATTGAGATAGACTATCATTTCGTTCAAGAAAAGGTTGCTCTTGGCGCACTCACTACACAATATATTCCTTCTGAGCTTCAAATTGCAGACATATTTACGAAACCTCTTCCAAAGCTTCCCTTCCGATCATTTCGAGCCAAGCTAGAAGTACATTCAATCATTACCTCCAGCTTGAAAAACGGTGAAAAGGAAAGCAGTTGAATTATGTCAAGCAGTTGAATTATGTCAAGCAGTTGAATTACAACTAAGGAATATGTCAACTAAGGAAAGAAGTTGAATCCACTATTCTGAATGAAGCCAATAAGGAAACAAAGAAACGCCCTTTTTATACATGGAAAGAGAGATTCTGCAAGACCAATTCAAGCCATTGAAGAATCTTTTCCAATTTCTCTCTTATAGCCGTTGGCTTTTCCTTACCTTTTCATTTCCAACCTCTTGTGTATATAAAATGATATCTTGTATGAAAAAAATAGAATAGGAATGAGATTATTATATGTTCAAATCTCTTCACGAGGACACATGCTTGGGTTTCTGATTCAAGAATATATAAAAGAATACCAATAATCACCGAAGAAAACAAATCATATTTGTTTTTGGTTGTTGAGCACTTCATTTGAACCAATAGAAGAAGCGGAGTATCAAAATTACTACGGAGCTGAGCATAATAGGCCAGTTGGGAATTGAATTTAAAGTAGCTCTCAACTTTACAACCTATGTTATGTTTGTACAACCTGTTAATAGGTCTTTGAAAAGTTTCACTATTCTCCGGTTTACATGTATGCAGGTGCCTGGTATGGAAGTTTTAGAAGATTGTCTTTGTTTGGTAGTGGTACAGTGGCATCAGCTGATATTGAAGCAACATATGTTGTAGGCAAGACTTCAATTTTGAAAGGATTTGAATTACATGATCGACCTGTTATTGCATCTGTTGAACCAGCCGAAAAATCAGTTAGGGTGGAGAAGCACGAATAGGAGTTACGAGTGGAAAATCCTATGTGCGATGAGCAGACTGCTAAGCTAGACACGAACACTTCTCATATTGTAGCTACACGTGATGGCGAGGTGGAATTTGGGTGAGATCGTTGCTACAACAGCTGGGCAAAATTCTAAGGATCAGGGCCAGTACACTAGGGAGGTAAAAACAACTATTGTAATAGGTACAACAAATATATCTGCTACTGTTGAAGCTGGTGCACAAACCGCTTGTTTGGAAGCTGCATCTGTTAATGTTGAGGACCAGGACAACGTTTCAAATTCATCTAATGGTGAGGGATTACATAGGAGTGCAGCTGGGGTGGATTGGACACTGGTGCTAAGGTCACCTACCAGGCATAATACAACTCCAAACCTGAGGAATAGCAGCAGAAATCTGCAACCTATATGAAATGGTTTGTCACTGGTAATAAGTAGAACAACCTCCCACAAATTTCCATCCTCTGCAACCTATAGCAAACATGTTTAGAACCTAATTAGGGGTAAAGATGTGGATCACTCCATTAATTTTAGTTCTAATTAAATTTCCATCCTCTGCAACCTATAGCAAACATGTTTAGAACCTAACTAGGGGTAAAGATGTGGATCACTCCATTAATGGGGATGTACAGAATATATTTTAAGAAAACCATTGTCTGAAATTTAATTAGAACTAAAAACCTATCAAAAAGAAAAACTTAAATGGCAAGTTAATATATTTAAATATGTTTGCTACTTTCTTTCCTTGTTTACAAGAAGGAAACTCCTAGGCAGGCTGTAATAGAAATGTTCAACACATGCTAGTGTGTCTTGTACTTCTAAAAATTATCACAACCTTTGGTGATATCAACAACAATGAGAAAAGGAAATATATAAAAGCAAGAAGCATCCGTGGTAAGCCCAAATAAAACAACAAATTAATAAAAATCGAAGGAGGAAAACTCAAACAGTAACGACGAAGGACAAAGATGAGTAGTACCATGAGAAGGTTGAGCATTTTCAGCAATACTAGGCATTCTTGATGTTTGTGGTACTCGTTCATGTCCACTATTGGCGTCGGGGATCTAATAAATATTAACATATTAGATAATAATACTTTTATATGATTGGAATTTCATTAAAAATATCTAAAGTTTATGAAATTGAGTTACCTGTTCACCTAAGGTGCCATTGCTACTTTGAGGCATAGATGCATTAGGAGTATATTTGCGCATTAATTGTCTCATTTGGATTAATGTTGATTGCATCTTCTCCTGATTTTGTTTTATCATATTCATTTCTTCATTTTGTTTCTCCTTTAACTCGATTATCTCTTGTTCTAAATTTGTATAACCTCATTAGAAGCATCATCTGCAATAATATTTCCTAAGGATGACCTACTACCCCATAGAACAGAAGGAGTTGGACCAAGTCCTAAACCACAAACATACCCATTTTTTTTCATTTTCCAATACCTGAGAATACACATCGCCTTCCCAAGCAACACTACAAGGAGGTTGCTCAGTAGATCTCTCACTATTGCTCATCCTTTCATTTATCATTTCCTGACCATAAAATACACAATAAATCCATTTTAGAATTCATGAATAGGAAAAAATTGCACCTTGTTTGATGGAGTCATCAAACAAAAAAAATAAAAGAAAGAAAAAATCTTACGATTGTCTTTGCAGAATCATCATCCAATGGCCTACCATACTTATGTTTTTTATGAGTTAATATGAAAATTTCTGCTCGTGTAGGTTCTATCCCGTTTATAGCCTAATATAATAAAAGTGATATCATATATACATGACAAACAAAGTTTAAAATATTATAGTTTGTAATTTTCACAGGTTTACTTGCTCATTCATCAAGGTAACAATACGTGTGGATCCTCCTATGTGAGGCCTCGTTTGCTTGGCACTATTATTTCTATTTGCTTGGGTACGTCTTTGTCATTGAAACATTAAAACAATATCTTATAAATATAAATTGAGCATAACAAAACCCATAACGCTATAAAAATGAGCTAGGAGAATTTTCAAGCTTGATTCCTTAGCTTTATTAGAAAGCCAATAAGAGACAAGACCACTCCATTGATCCCTCGGTATGCGACTTGGTCTATTTTTTAGCAAAGCGTCTTTAGTCTTATATTTTTGCGCATACTCATGTAACGACCTGATCGGTCGTTTTAAGAGTTATAGCCCCGATCCCATATTTACTGCTTCCCTCGTATTTTTTCTGCTTATGTGACTTGTCGGGAGGTTTTGTTCGTAGTTTCGGAGTGTTTTGGGACACTAAGTCCCTAAAACGGAAGCTTAAGTAATCAAAATTTCTCCAATCATCTACATGTAGAGGTGCTAGTTCTGGAGTTCTGGAAATAATTCCTAGAAAACTAGCAATCTTTCGACCCTCTTTCACAATAGCTTGGTTACGATTATTAAACGGCACATCAATTGTCTTCCCCGACGGAAGTTTCCAAATATCTTTCAGTAAAGTAGGACCACGAACCTTTTTTGCTTCTAAATTACCTATAATGAAAAAGATATAAATCATCTGATGACATCAAGAATCCTAACTCTAGATACTTTAATATTACACTACTGAAAGAGACTAGCAAAGCAGGAATATTACTATAAATGTTACAACAATGTCAAGGAATTACAACTGCTCATATTGGAACTAATGTTAAGGCTGTAGGAAATCAAGAATCATCACATGAAACGAAGCAAGCAACTGATCCTAATGACGAAGTTCTGTTAGTTTCACAATGTGCAACACAACCAAAAGATGCAGACACAATGAACTTTATGTAGATTCTCCCCTTGCTATGCGACAAAAATACAAATAAACAACAAAAGAGTGTCCTAATAAGTTAAAAGAAGTTATCTTCAAGGTTGCTATAAGTACAAAAGCCAAGAGAAGAACAACTGTGTAGTCGTCCCTCTACTGTTGTTGCACAACTATGCGGTTGTTCTTCTGCAGTTGATCATTAGTTTAAGTATAAACTCATGATCCCCAACATACATCTTAATAGTTAACAAAGAGAAACCACATCTCTTGTCTTCAAGATAAACTAATTTATCAGTTGTATAATAGGGAAGTTACAAATTATTAATAGACGGTCTAAGGATTTGGATCTCTAAGGTTAACCTTTGAGAATATACAGAACAATAATGATGCTATGATAATCTTATCCTTGTCAAAGGCCATAAAATGTACCGTTAACATCCTTTACACTACCACTGGATCCACGAGGAGCTTTCAGTTTACCAAATAATTGAACAAAAGCCAAGGTTTGGAGTTGTTTATTGTAATGACCCGACCGGTCGTTTTGAGCTCTAGCGCATCGTTCGGCGGTTTGAGGTTTTGAGTAGCCTCACTTCAAGTTTTATGACTTAAGTTGGAAGACTTGACTAAGGTCTGACTTTTGAGTAAACGACCTCGGAATCGAAATTTGAAGGTTTCAACAGGTTCGTATGATGATTTTGGTCTTAGGAGCGTGTCCGGATGTCGATTTAGAGGTCTGTGGGTAATTTCGGCATCATTTGGCGAAAGTTGGAGATTTGGATGATTTTGGGAAGTTTGACCGGGAGTGGACTTTTTGACATCGGGGTCGGATTCTGATTCCGAAAGTGGGAGTAGGTCCGTAATGTCAACTATGACTTATGTGCAAAATTTGAAGTCAATCGAACTTGATTTGATATGATTCGTCGAAGTTTGGAAGTTTGGAAGTTTGAAAGTCAAAGAAGGATTTTGACCGTCGATTCATAGTTTTTATGTTGTTTGGCATGATTTGAGGCCTCGACTAAGTTCCTAATGTGTTTCGGAATGCGTTGGTATAATTGGTTAAGGTCTCGAGGGACTCGAGTGGATTTCGGAGGGTTAACAGATCAAGTTTGGGCTTGGGGGAAAAGCAGAGGCAACTGATGTCTGGTGCAATCGCACCTGTGAGAAAAGGGCCGCAGGTGCGAGACCACAGAAGAGGCCCAGGGGTTACAGATGCGGAATGGAGTGAGGGTGGATGGATTTGCAGGTGCGAGTAAATTGCCACACTTGTGGGCTCATAGATACGGGCGGGGGAATGAAGAAGCGGGAGCTTGGCTGAGGGGAAAGGCCCCAAAAGCGGCAGTTTGTGCGCAGAATTGCATTTTGGCATACAGAAGCGGAGATGGCCCAGGTGAGGGACGTTCGCAGAAGCGAGTTTTTACTCTGAAAAGCGAAGCCGCAGATGCGGCAATTCTGTCAGAAGAAGCGAAAACTAGGCAAAACATAAGGGATCGAACTTGGTCATTTCATCATATTAGTTTGAGATTTTTAGAGCTCGGTTCTTGGGCGATTTTTAAGAGTTTCTTTATATAATACAAGGTACGTAATTTTTCACTTGTTGTGAGCTAAATGTAAGGTTTATATGTTGATTTAAGGAGGAAAATTTGGGGAAATTTGGGATTTTGGTAGAAAAATCTAGAAATTGGTATTTATGGATTTTGACCATGGAATTTGACATGGAATTTGGAATAAGTTATATATTTTAGTTCGTGGTATTATGGGTAAAGTTATTTTCGAAAACTTTACGGAATCCAGGCACGTGATCCCGAGGTTTAATTTTATAGATTTTGAGAGCGGAGTTGAGAATTATTTAAATTAATTAATTATGAGTATTAGAGTATATTTTGATTGGTTTGTACCTTGTTAGAACAATTTTGGACCGACAGGCATTGGTTTGAGGCGTTAGAGAGGCTTTGGAGTCGGTTATAGAACGTCAAAGGGAGGTAAGTCTCGTGTCTAACTCTGTGAGGGAGAAACTACCCCTAGGTGATAATTATTGTTATGTGCAACCAGTTGTGGGTGCTACGTATACACGAGGTGACGAGAGTCCGTACGTAACTAAAGCATGTTATGTTCGTGTAGACTTAGGATCTTATCCTGTGATATTTGAATTATTTGAACTCATTATGCTGGCTTAACTAATTAAAGTTATAACTGAGTTTGAATTAGAAATAAACGTATGTATAATAGGCCAAGCCTTAACACTTTGAATTTTGGGCAGGTAAATTGAGAAGTGGTAAAGATTATAATCGATTTATGCCCATATGTTATATTATAAATGTGTGTCTCGTAATTCGGGAACTTCCTTCCCTTTCTTGTAGAGAGGGCCGAAAGCCTCGATAGTATATAGATGCATCTATTTGTCACAACCCAAAATTCTCACCTTCGGACCGTGATGGCGCCTAACATTTCACTTGCTAGGCAAGCCAACGTTAGAATAATATTTTTAAACGTATTAATAACAAGAAAACAAATGCGGAAGTAAAGTTTGAAATATAGTAAAATAATCCATCAAACAACGGTGTCTAAATACCATCCCAGAATTGGTGTCATAAGTGCACGAGCTTCTAGAATAAATATAAATAAAAGTCTGAATAAAGTAAAGCTGTCTGAAAATAAACATACAGCTAAAGTGAAATAGACGGGGACTTCAGAACTGCGGACGCCATGCAGTTATACCTCAAGTCTCCTCTGGTAGCTGAAATCCGAGCAAGTCTATGGTACGCCGCTGGGACCAACTCCAAAATCTGCACAAGAAGTGCAGAGTGTAGTATCAGTACAACCGACCCCATGTACTGGTAAGTGCTGAGCCTAACCTCGACGAAGTAGTGACGAGGCTAAGGCGGGTCACTTACATTACCTGTACGCAATATTAGATACAACAACAATAATAGAAATAAATCAAGTAACTCATTTATAATAATTGAAGCCAACTCAGCAGTCATAACCAATTATCATTTCCATCAATTCAGTTGCAGTGTGCAACCCGCTCTCACAATATATTCACATTCAATTTTGTTGCAGCGTGCAACCCGCTCTCCAATATTGACTTTTAATAAGTCTGTTGCGGCGTGCAACCCGATCCTCCAATATTGACTTTTAATAAGTCTGTTGCGGCGTGCAACCCGATCCTCCAATATATACTTTTAATAAGTCTATTGCGGCGTGCAACCCGGTCGTCCAATATATTCATTATAATCAACCATGTTGCGGCATGCAGCCCGCTCCTCCAACATTTTCATTTATCAATTCTTATAGAAAATTTTTTCCCAATAAATGTAATAATTAATATAAAATTACAAGACAACAAGCATACAATAAATATGGTTTAATTATGAAGCAAACAATGACAAATAGCAAATTATTATGGAAATCAGGGAGCAAATAGGCAGTTTAATATTTAATATGCTAAATGTCAAATAACAATTAAGGCACATAATTCAAATAGCATGTAACAATTAATGCAGGAATTCAAGAATTTATAGTTGCAAAGAATAAGTGAGAAATAATTATTATAATAATTAATTTATGATTAAAAATAATTTATGATTTTTCAAGTAAGCAGGTAAACAATTAATTTGACGACGTATAGACACTCGTCACCTCGCCTATACGTCGTTTACATGCATTTCACATAACAAACAATTTAAGGGTTCTATTCCCTCAAGTCAAGGTTAACCACGACACTTACCTCGCTTTGCAAATTCCAATCAATTATTCAACCACAGCTTTTCCTTTTAAATTTTCCTCCAAAAGTTTCAAATCTATTCACAAACAATTCGATATATTCAATACAAATCATAGGAATTAATTCCACATGAATTTATAATATTTTCGGATAAAAATCTGAAATTCATTAAAATATTCGACAGTGGGACCCACGTCTTAAATCCCGGAAAAACTCACGAAATCTGAACACCCGTTCCGATACGAGTTCAACCATACAAAATTTGTCCAATTCCGATATCAAATGGACCTTCAAATCTTAATTTTTCATTTTTGGAAAGTTTTACAAAAATTCCAATTTCTTCCATCTAAATCCGAAATAAATGATGAATAGAGATATGGATTTGTGAAATATAATCACTTTATGAAAAAGAACACTTACGCAGTTCAAAGTCGTGAAAATCTCTCTTGAAATTGCCCAAATCCGAGACTTAAAACTCAAAAATGAGTAAAAATGGCTAAGACCCGATTTTATGTATTCTGCCCAGCATTTTCGCATTTGCGGGCTATATTTTCGCACATGCGGTCTCGCATTTGCGAAGTGGGGCTGCCAGGCGAGATTCCGCATCTGCGGACAAAATGTCGCACCTGTGACGTCCGCTTCTGCGCAAAAGGGCCGCACCTGCGAAGACCGCATCTGCGATGGAAGTCTCGCTTCTGCGAGCTCGCACTTGCGGTCAAAATTCCGCAGGGCGATTACATCAGAACTCAAGATTTCAGATTTTGCTTAAGTCCAATTCTTATTCCGATTTTGATCCGTTTCACTCTCGGGGTACTCGGGACCCCGCTCGAATATACCAACAAGTCCCGTAACATAATACGAACTGACTCGGGGTCTAAAATCACGTCAAACAACACTGAAATTACAATTCACACCCGATTCGAACTTTGAGTTCTAAACTTTCAATTTGCAAATCTCGTGTCAAAACATATTAAATGAATCCGGAATGACTTCAAATTTGGCACACAAGTCATAAATGACATAACAGAGCTGTTCAAATTTCCAGAATCGGATTCCGGCTCTGATATCAAAAAGTAAATCCCGTAGTCAAACTTGGAATATTTAGCCTTTAAATTGCTAGTTCCGTTAAATGATCATAACTTGAGCTAGGGACCTCCAAATTAAATTTCGGGCATACGCCCAAGTCTCAAATCACGATACGGAATTACCGGAACTGTCAAAATACCGATCCGGGTCTGTTTGCTAAAAATGTTGACTAAGATCAACTCACTTAAATTTTAAAGCTCTATTTCCCATTTTAATTTATTTTTCACATAAAAACTTTTTGGAAAATTATACGAACTACGCACGCAAGTCGAGGAATAATAAATGGTGCATTTTGAGGTCTTAGAATACAAAATTACTTATTAAATTTAAAGATGACATTTTGGGTCATCACACTATGGTTAATGCCGCTAGACCCTCGGCAATGTACACATTATTCTAGATTAGGCCGAATGACCTCAGCAGTATCGTGCGTTATATCGCTAGTAGCCGAATGTTCACGAGCTAGTCTTTCCACTGATGCCCGGCATGTTATGGTATTTCTTATTTATTAGTATTTACACTTGGCATGTTCGGAGATATTAAGAAATAATACAAGATAGAGGAAATTTATTTACTAAAGGGAATAAATTGGAAAAAAAAATGAGATTTCAGATTTATTTCACTACAACTGTACATTTCATATTTGTTATGAATTATCTTGTTATTTATTTGGACCTCTAGTAAGTGTCGATGTCAACTACTCGTCCCTACTTCTCTATGGTTAGACTAGATACTTACTCGGTACGCATTGATTTACGTACTCATGCTGCACTTCTGCACAATATGTGCAGGATCTGACATGCTCATTTGATGACCACCTTAGCTCATAGGCGCACCTGTTGAGAAGACTTTATGTGAGCAGCATCCCAGGCTACGCATCGCAGGACACCGGGTCTTCATTGTGCTATTTATTTTACTCTATCTCATTACATTCGGGACAGATGTTGTATTATTATTATTGTATTCCTTAGAAAAACTCATGCACTTGTGACACCGGGTTTTGGAAATTTCCTTCAGGTTATTTATTATTGTCGTTCGTATAAATGTTTTCATTTACTTTGTAAATTCTATTTTATATTATTTAATTAAGAAAAATTTAGATGTCAAAAATATTAAAATGAGTAATTAAATTGGTAGATCATCGTTGGCTTGCCTGACGGCGGCGTTAGGCACCATCATGACCTGCATCGGATTTTGGGTAGTGACAACTTGGTATCAGAGCATTAGGTTCATTTATGTCTCATGGGTCATGAGCAAGTCTAGTAGAGTCTTGCGGATCAGTACGGAGACGTCTGTACTTATCTTCGAGAGGCTATAGGGTTGTTAGGAGTACTTCCCTTCTTGATTTTCTCATCGTACGGTTTGATTCCATCGAGGCTTATGCCTTTATTTCCTTCCTATCCAATCTTATGCGACGTGAAGTGTTTGTTGTCAATTGGACGTCCAAGAGTTGTATGGGTACTGCAGACGTGGTGCAGGATATTTTCCATGCGTGTTCGGGCAGGCTATTATCATCGCCTTGCGGAAGGATGTTCTTTTGTCCAGCTTAGTATCTGTATTTTCTATGGTTTTGAGACTGTGCACGTATTTCTATGATATCTATGTGTAGTTATCACACAATGTCGGTGTAATGGTAAGGTGTTTGTTTATGTGTCGAGGCAGTGAATGGCTTAAAAAGAGGATCTCTCAGTGCATGATTTAGAGATTCAGTATTTAATTCCATCAAAGGAAAGGCAAATGGACTATGAATTTTCAGGTTTAGGTTGATGGAGTAACGAGACTTGGTATCTCCGAGTGTGATGGAAATTTTCATTGTGATGCAGTGTCATCATACTTGTTGGAACGCATTACAGTTCGCCAATGTTATGATCGTCTTTGATTTTGCCTTTGGGGTAGGGTATTATGAAATGGCGCCTCAGGGGCGGTGGTTAGAAATAGCAGTGTGCAATGGTTCAGGATCGAATTGGTAATTCTAATGTGATGGCTCGAGGAAGATGGTCTTCTAGGAGGCTTAAAGTTGGTATCAATTAAGTAGCTCAAGTGCTACAGCGATGGATTTTGATTTGATACAATATTTGGATAACGAAGAATGAGGAAGGACATGTGGGAGATGGTTTGACCGAAGTGGGAGAGGCAGAGTAGTATATGAATTCTGTGGTAGGATAGTCACGTACTTTGAGAAAGTGCTGAACGGTTTGGGAATCGTGATGAAAGGTGATTTGGTCTACGTATTTTATTTGGAATAATGGTCATTGTATGGAAAAAGATTGAATATGGCAAGAAGGAGTTTGCTTGAAATAAAGAGGGGTGTGAAGAATTAATTATCGTTCAGATGCAATATGACTTGAGTTCGGATAATATTGTTGAACTCTCAGTTGATGTCAATAAGGAATGAACGGTCTTGTACAGTTGCTGGACGAGCATGGGCTCAGAAAGGTTATTGACTGCGTGGTAGTTGAACCCAGTGCAGCGTCGTTGGAAGATGTCGGCATGAAATTCCACATGTGGGTTATCTCCTATGAATAGGTTAGCAGTTGTGTTATATTGATGAAGCTTCTAAGAAGGATTTTACTTTCTACCGATAAGAGGTCGAATATGTGATTGTGGCTGATGATTCATAATGCTCATGAGATGTTTAACAAAAAGATTTTGAGAAATTTGGCAGGTTAACAGTGCGAGATCATGATAATTGAGAAGGAGGAATCTTAGTGAATTTTAGATTTATGTAATTGTAGCTTAAAGCTTAGTGGGAGATCCCCACCGTCTACGATTGGATCACGTGGTTGTCTGTTTGTGCGGGTGACTCTCAACAACGGTTCAGTGAGTTCAAGGATTTAAGTGCGGTGCCTAAGGATTTCAGGTCTGTTATGTTAAAGATCGAGTTTTGCAGTGGATTGTGAATGGGACTTCGAGTGATCTATGTTATCACCGGGTAAGCGGTGCAGTATTGGCAGAAAGGAAGAAACAACTTCGAATTTGTGGGAAGTCTTGTAGAATGGGTATACCAGTTGGAGGTGCCATTATGCGCATGATTAGGGTATGAGGTGATTCATGGGTATTGAGACGATGTAGTCTCGCGATTCGGGTCACTTGGGATGAGTGCGGATTGAGTTCGTTATGTTGTGATTGGAGCTAACGACATTTCTAAGTCAAGTCAAGAGTAAATTTAAAGAAGTTGGGTCGGTGGTAACGGTTGAATCAGCATGATTGTGGCAATGATCAGTTCCTTCAGCGTGTGAAGTTACACATGTGGTTTGTGGTTGTACGTGCGAGCTCGACAACCACCATAACTTGATGATTTTGGGAGGTATTTAATTCAAATGGCTTTGTTGTGTAAATAGATTCTGGCAGAGTTATGGCAAGTAGATCATGACTTGAGGGTTGTATTTTCTGCAGTTTGGGAATTCAGTTGCGTGTCGCATTGGTTCTTCTGAAATAAGCTAAGCGGAAGGTTTTCTAGCCAATGAACTGCTCATTCTACTAGTAGTTCAGGGGTTACGATGAATTCTGGTATTCTCGCATAGCAGTTTTATAAGTGCAGTGAGCGTCATGGGAATTTGAGTTGAGGATCAAGGTTGCAATTCGATGTTGTCAACAATGTCACAGGCTCGAATGGGCAGAGGAGAATTCATATGTTCAAAGTAAGCAGGCATTTTTCTTTAGTGTAACCTGAGGGTGGAATTCTGTGGGAGAGGCATTGTGTATTGAATTGCAGATTGTGGTTTACCTTACAGAATTAATACGGTTGATGGTATGTATATGTGGACTTTGCTACCTTGGTGGGGATTGTGAGAGCGTACCCCATGGGGAGGATTCTACAAGTGTGGCATGGTAGCCACTTGATTGTTATAGATTGAAACCAAGTATGAAGATTTTGGTGATATCGCTAATTGTGCGAGTTTATGCCTAAAAGGCGTTCTATTCCTTAGGTTGTGGACTGTGTGGGTTGTTCCGGATTTCGTGATTGTTTTTGTGTGTCATGGGAAGGGGTTATTGTGGATCCTTGAAAGGTTAGTATCCCAGTATAGTAGCATCAGATTCGGCTTAGGTCCGTTGATGGGTCTAATGTAGATGTGTGCTCTACATCAGGACGGATGTGTTCATTTAGCATTGCGTTGCTTATGAAGGAGTCTTCAGATATTGGATGTCATTCCCGTCGTTAGTTATTCCATGTAATACTCTATTGTGCCATGTGGGTTGTGAGACGACTTGTTTATTCGCACATGTGTTGAGGTCCCGTGTAGCTTGTGGTGTTATGTGACAGAATGGATCTCGATATGCAGGTCATTTATTGCACCTTAGTTGTGCTTGAGTTTCGTAGCGTATGGCACTATATGTTTCCCCAGGATTTGTATTGTGCACTTGGCATGCTTGTGGTCGATATTCGGTATTTCATAGGTATAAGCATTATGGCTTGATGGGTATTCCCTTATTTGTTGTTATGGGTGGATTCGGTTGCACCCCGTAACAATAAGATGTTGAGTACGGTTCCATATATTTGTTTTTGTGTATGTTGATTCTCATTCACTGCGGAGAGTTCATAGCGTCTTTTCGACCGTTTTATTTGTTACGCGGGCTAGGAAGTTCCATTCCAGAGTCTGCTTTCCTCATATATCGCATTCGAGGTTGTAGCATATTGGCGCATTGTTGGTGTCGTACGAGATCTTGGTCAGTGTTTGAGGTGGCCTATTGCCTGTGTAACTTATACTAGGTGATATGAGACTATTGGACCTGAAATCAGTGCAATCATATTTATATAAGGTATATTAAAGAGAGAATATCGTTATTCGATTCAGAATGAGGTTATGGTCCTTATCAGGAGAAGCTACTCCATGATTTGATTGATTCAGCAGGTGGTTATGAATTTCTACACATCTTCTCTGTCATGGAAGTATTGTGAGGATTGAAACCAGGCTTATTTGTATTATGATGTGTATTGCGGGCATCAGATTCGTAAAATTTTAGTTATTGTGGTTGAGGGATGTTATTATGGGAAACCGATTTATGTGGTGCGTGGTGTGATTTTTGCATAGATGCATGATCATGTTTTGGTATAGTGTGTGGTGATTGGCACGACGTTCGTGTGTTAGAATCAGGTCTTGTAAAGAAATTCGGAAGTTGGAATTTGGTTCTAAGTCTTATTGACTAAATAAAAGGGAGGACCTTCAGTTCGACTCGAGCTAATGTGCCCAACTAGGTTGTGATGGCACTATTAGGTGCATAAGGTGTTAAACAGTAAATTTGGATAACTCCGGAGAAGTTCTTAGCACGTTCGAGTACGAACGTATGTTTAAGTAGGAGACGATGAAACGACCCGATCGGATATTTTGAGATCTAGCGCGTCGTTTGGTGGTTTGAGGCATTGAGTAGCCTCACTTCAGGTATTATGACTTGTACGTGTGGTCAGAATGGAACTTTGGGAAGTTCGGGGGTGATTTGGAAGGAAAATCTTAATTTTGGAAGCCATAAGTTGGAAGAATTGACTAAGGTCTGACTTTTGAGTAAACGACCTCGAAATCGGAATCTGAAGGTTCCAACAGGTTCGTATGATGATTTGTTTCTTAGGAGCGTATCCGGATATCGATTTGGAGGTCTGTGGGTCATTTCGGCGTCATTTGGCAAAAGTTGGAGATTTGGATGATTTTGGGAAGTTTTACCGGGAGTGGACTTTTTGACATCGGAGTCGGATTCCGATTCCGGAAGTGGGAGTAGGTCCGTAATGTGAATTATGACTTGTGTACAAAATTTGAGGCCAATCGGACTTGATTTGATATGATTCAGACGCGTTCGTCGAAGTTTGGAAGTTTGAAAGTCAAATAAGGACTTCACTCGTCGATTTGTAGTTTTGATGTTGTTTGGCGTGATTTGAGTCCTCGACTAAGTTCGTAATGTGTTTTAGAACGCATTGTTATAATTGGTTAAGGTCCCGAGGGCCTCAGGTGGATTTCAAAGGGTTAACGGATCGAGTTTGGGGTTGGGGGAACAACTGAGGCAGCTGGTGTCTTGTGCAATCGCACCTGCGAGAAAAGTGCCGAAGGTGCGAGACCGCAGAAGTGACCGAGGCATTGTAGATGTGGAATTGAGTGAGGGTGGATGGATTCGCAGGTGCGAGGAAATTTCCGCACCTACAGGCTTGCAGATACTGGCAGAGGAGCGTAGAAGCAGGAGCTGGGTTGAGGGGGAAGGCCGCAGAAGCGGCATTTTGTGTGCAGTAGCGCATGCGTAGAAGCGCATTTTGGCACGCAGAAGCAGATATGGCCCAGGTGAGGGACGTTCGTAGAAGCGAGTTTTTACTCGCAAAAGTGAGACCGCAGATGCGGCAATTCTGTCTGCAGAAGTGAAAACTGGGTAGAACATAAAGGATCGAACTTGGTCATTTCATCATTTTCATTTGGGATTTTTGGAGCTCGTTTCTTGCGCGAGTTTGAGGAGTTTCTTCATGTAACACAAAGTAAGTAATTTCCCACTTGTTGTGAGCTAAATGTAAGGTTTATATGTGGATTTAAGGAGTAAAATTTGGGGCATTTTTTTATTTTGGTAGAAAAACCTAGAAATTGATTGTAACAACCCGATCGATCGTTTTGAGCTCTAGCGTGTCGTTCGGCTGTTTGAGGCCATGAGCAGCTTCACTTTAGGTATTATGACTTGTACGTTTAGTAGGAATTGAATTTCAGGGAGTTTGTAGTTAATTTGGAAAAATAATTCCCATCTTAGAAGCTTTAAGTTGAAAAAATTGACTAAGATGTAATTTTTGAATAAACGACCTCGGAACCGGGATCTGAAGATCCCAACGGGTTCTTATAATAATTTTGGACTTGGACGTATGTCCGGATCGGGTTTTGGATGCCCCGGGAACGTTTCGGCGCCTATGGTGGAAGTTGGCATTTTTGAATGATTTCATAAATTTGGGTTCAAGTGCATTTCAATGTTATCAATGTTCGTTTGGGATTCCGAGATGGGAATAGCTCTGTATGGTGATTTTGGTATTGGGAGCGCGTCCGGAAGTGGATTCAGAGATCTGTAGGTCATTTCGGGGTCATTTGGCGAAAGATATGAGTTTGAAGGTTTTTTAGAAGTTTGATCAGGAGTGAAATTTTTGATATTGGGGCCGGATTACTATTTCGGAAGTTGGAGTAGGTCCGTAATGTGAAATGTGACTTGTGTGCAAAATATGAGGTCAATCAGACGTGATTTAATAGGTTTCGGCATCGAATGTAGAAGTTTGAAGTTCTAAAGTCCATTAAGCTTGAATTGGGGTGCGATTCATGATTTTAATATTGTTTGATATGATTAGAGGCCTCGAGCAAGTTTGTGTTATGTTATGGGACTGGTTTGTGTGATTGGACGGGGTCTCGAGGGCCTCGGGTGTGTTTCGGGGTGGTTTCGGACCAAATTGGAATGATGTGTTGCAGTTGTTGCTGCTATCTGGTTTCCTTCTCTGCGAACGCGGAGGGACTCATGCATTCGCGAAGGAGACTTTTAGGGGCTGCTGGATTTGCCCATCGCGAATGCGATTGGAGAGACGCGAACGCGGTGAAGTGCTTGAGGGACCTACGCGAACGCGATTGGGCAGTCGCGAACGCATAGAAGGAAGTGAGGAGCTGGGCCTGGGGCTGTTTAGCCTACGCGAACGCGAGGCCGGGTTGGCGAACACGAAACAGTGAGGGCGAAAGGCTTCGTGAACGCGTCGTGAGGAGCACGAACGCGAAGAAGTTTTTCTGGGCCTGGCCCTGGGCTTGCTGAGCTTCGCGAACGCGATGGGCTTGCCGCGTTCGCGAAGGAGGGTTGTCTGGGCAGTGTATAAGTTGTAAAAATACGGGTTTTGGCCATTTTTATCTTATTTCCTTCATGGGAGCCGACCTAGGAGCGGATTTGGAGTATCATTTTCACCGTCAATCATAAGTTAAGTGAATCCTACTAGTTGTGAGTTAAATACAAGGTTTATACATGGATTTAGACATGAAAATATGTAGAAATTTGGGATTTTGGTAGAAAACCTAGAAATGGGTATTTTTGGATTTTGACCACGAATTTGGGCATGAAATTTAGAATTAATTATATATTTGAATTCGTGGGATTATGGGTAATATTTATCTTTGAAAATATTTGGAATCCGGGCACGTGGGCCCGAGGGTGATTTTTATCGACTTTTCGAGCGGAGTTGGAAATTGTTGTAGCACAAAGAATTCACTCACTTCAACCAATAATTAACCAATACAAACATGGAAAATCCATAGCTGACTAGCATGCATCTTCTATCAAATGACTCAAATAATAACACTTGTAAGAAAAATATTCTATAAGTTCCACCTATCTTATTCAGAATCACATTCATTTTTAATGTCATTTTCTCCCTCAACATTAGCTTTACCATCAATTAAAGAAGCTTGAGAATGTACGTTTGTATCAATTACTACCCCATCGACACTTCTTACCCAATAATTATACTCATCTTATGGAACACGAGCATTTTCTAAGAGAGCCAAGTCAGTGGAATCACTCTGCATTGATGACTCAGACTGCAAACTATTTTTCTATCTCATATTAAAAATATCTCGAGGTTTAATTAACCTAGGGACAAACCATTCATGATCTTCAGGATCTTGTACAAATTTTACTTGTTGATCTTGTTCTACAAAAATAAAGGGCTCATGACGTACTCGATCGCCAGAGTCTTTTAGGCGTGAAAAATTCACCAGTGTGAAACCCAAGTCATCTTCCTTAACTCCTCTACCTTTGGTTACATCATTCCAATCACACTTAAATAAAACAACCTTAAATTCTTCATAGTAGTTTAACTCCACAATATCATTCAATCTGCCATAATATGTGATATTTGCAGACTTTGGAGTATTGTCACTTATACTTGTATAACTTTCAGTCTTTGAAACGACCATAATACCACTATTTTGTGTCACCTGAAATTCTTTATTGTTCTTCGTTAGAACGCATTAAATCTTTTAGCAATGTAACTCAGTCCTTTTGCAAGGACTTTAACATCCTTTAAGATGTTGGATGTGGCTTCAAGATCTTTTACCTAAACAAATAAAAGATACAACTATAAATATGGATATATGTACAAAGGACAATAATTTAACGTAACCAATGACTTAGTCCTACTATTACTTTCTCCTTGAACAACTCATGAAATGTATCGAAATGAACACGATCAAGTTGACGTTGTGTCAAACGACACTTACGATGTGATATCTTGATTTCAGCAATATTTTCCCTATTCACGCAACTCGCATATATCAATTTTGTTATCAATTAAGTAATATACATATAATAAATAATATATATAACACTTACTTTTTATAATTCTCAGCCACTTCTCACTCGCAATTGAAAAGCATGTGTCAATGTGCTCACAACCATGTTTTCTCATCCAACTCAAATATATCTACTTCACCGTACGACTCCCCAACAGTTGGAAAAAGACATTCTTATTTACTAGTCTCATGCACAATCTCATCACCGCATTTTCTTGAACAAGAAGACCTTGAATCTCCACCCTCCAAATATCGTGAGAAAAATGTCATACACTCATTTTCTATGTATGCTTCAGTTATCAAACCTCCTGGACATGCACGATTACGAACATATAATTGTAAAGTACCCAAATACCTATGGAATAAAATAATGGTATTAGTTTGATATTGTAATATTTAACAATAAAAGATATATAATAAGGATTCAGTGATATTCTTCATACCTCTCAATTGGGTACATCCAGCGATAATGTACTGGCCCCGCATGTTTTGTCTCAGTTGCCAAGTGAATTACCAAATATATCATAACAGTAAAGAATCCTGGGAGGAAATGTTTCTCCATAGTAGACAATGTTTCTGAATTTTTTCTTCAAGTAACTTTAACTCTTCTACTTTTAGTTCTTTGCTACATAGAACACGAAAGAATGTGCATAGTTCAATTAAAAAGGAACAAACTCGTTTGTCTACTGATCTCCGCAATGCAAGAGGAAGAAGTTCTTGCATTATAACATGACAATCATGAGTTTTTAGCCCAGATATATTTTGTTTGCGAATGCAACGTGAGATATTAGATGCATAGCCATATGGAAACTTGGCATTTGTAGTACATCATAAAATAACTCCTCGATATTGAGGACATAAACTTGGTCTTATTTTCATCCCCTTCAAGTCCAATCGATCTTGTAAGTTATCTTTAGACTTTTTGCCAAGATCTAATAATATATAAATTAAGTTATCACACACATTGTTTTCTATGTGCCTCACATCAAGATTATGGCGCACCAAGTTAGACTTCCAATAAGGAAGATCGAAAAAAAATACTCCTTTTTTTCCATGTGTTTTTATCAATCCACTAACCCCTTCACTCGACTGGCCGAGAGTAAATTTTATATTTTTAACTTGATTTAACACTAGTGACCCAGATACTGGACAAGGTACATGTCTTGTTTCTTTAATACCATCAAACAATTTTGCATCATTCCGATATTTGTGTCCCGGCTTCAAGAAGTGTCGATGCCCCATGTAACAAGACTTTCTGCCATGTGTGAGACATTTAGATTGAGTGTTTATGTTACAAGAAGGGTATGCAAACCGACCATAAGTGCACCATCCAGGGAGAGTACCATATGTTGGAAAATCATTTATAGTCTACATGAGAGCTACCCGCATTTGAAATATCTCCTTAGTAGAGACATCGTATATTTCTATCCAATATCCCATAATTCATTTAACTCTTCTATTAAAGGTTGTAAAAAGACAAATATTATTGCCAGACGCTTTTGGTCCAGGAATAAGTAAGGACAAAATCAAGAACTCTTGTTTCATGCACATCCATGGTGGAAGATTATATGATATTAAAATCACTGGCCATGTAATGTGTACAGTTCGCATTGTGCCAATTGGATTAAACCCATTAGTAGTTAATCCTAGGCTCACATTGCGAGGATCTCCCGTAAATTTAGGATATTTACTATCAAAATGTTTTGAAGCTTCAAAATCGGCAGGATGTCATAGAACTCCATCTTTGTTGCGCTCTTCATGATGCCATCGCATTGCTTTAGAAGTTTCTGAAGACATAAACATTCTCTGTAGCCTTGGTTTTAAAGGAAAATATCTTAGGACCTTGGCTGGAATTTTTCTAGCATCATTTTTCCATCTAGATGCCCCACAAACTTTGCATTCATTAATATTCTTATTAGTAATATCTTTCCTAAAAAGCATGCAATCATTGGGACAAGCATGAATTTTTTCATACTCTAAGCCCAAGCCTTCAACTATCTTTTTGGTCTCATAGAAAGAAGGATGCAACTTTTCTCCTTCAGGCAGCGCATCTTTCAATAGTCCAAGCAAAGAATTAAAAAATTCATTTAAGCATTTGAACATGCATTTTATACGATACATATGCAGCAAAAAGGACAGTTTGCTAAACTTTTTACATCCAGGATATAGTTCTTCATTTGCCTCCTTCAAGAGCCGTTCAAACTTATCCACCTCTGGATGAGGTTGATTTACAGATAGATGAGCAGTATTCTCTTGTACATTTTTCTTCATGCCCCCACTTTCACAAATGTCAGTATCCATGAACTGTGTAACACCTCCAAATGCACCATGTATCATTCCTCGTATATTATCGCCCCTTTGAGTTAGTTGATTGGGTTATTTTCTCCAGTATTGTTTGATCCTTTAGAGACTTCCCATGACAAAACCAAGTATCATATGACGGTATAATATCGTTAATCACAAGATGATCATATGTTGTAGCCCATTTTACTTGATGGATAAGCACACACTCTGTACAAGGACATGCAATGTTTTCTCCACTGTGTTTTTTTAGAAAATGCATGATTTAAAAAACTCCTCTACTCCATCCAAATATTCTTTACTAACTCTATCACAATACATCCATCTTTTATTTCTAAGATTGTCCATGACATTCAAGATATTCCTTTCATTTCTATAATTACTGCGAGAGCTACAAATTCCTTAGTAAAAAGGATGAATTAATCAAAAAGGTAGTTCAAAATAAAATAACCATCCTATTAGTAAGTAATTCCATAGCTCAAAGATATCATTTTAACAATTAAAACTGTCAAACATAAATCTATTAAAACTATCATTTTAACAATTAAACTATCAAACAGTTAAACTATCTCTTATTTCTTCTATGATTTTCACATATTGGTTCAAATATTTTTTAAGAATAGAATTATTAAACGTATAAATTACACTTCTTCTATGATTTGCATACATTGGTTCATAAATCTTTTAAAAATAGAGTTATTAAACTTATATTTTATAGAAGAACCATATATTATATGTTTTAAAATTTTCAAAACTTACTACTCCTATTTATTGACTTTTCAGATATATACTCCATTTTTACCAATTTGTTTTTAACTCTTTTGTTCATTGAATATCAGTTTAACTAGTTCTAAAGCTAAATGGAATATAAGTTAGTTTATATATTAAAAGTATATAATTATAAATAAAAAATCCAATATAATTGCAATGAAATTATCCACCTAAAGTTTCAGTTAAAGACTACTTAAACCAAACATGACAAGAAAAAGAGAGTAAATAAACTTGAAACAGATTATGCAAAGCCTAAAATGGTGTGGACTCTTTTAGCAATACGACGATGATTGTAGTGACATGGGGCTACTACATGGGGCTGAATCGATATGAAATATTTTGCTATTTATAAACAGATCATAGTCATCATAGAACAAACATGTAATTGAGAAAGAAATATAACCAAAGACAACTTGCCAATTTTTACCATATTGGTTCATAAATATTTTAATAATGGAATTATTAAACTTATAAATAATACAAATTTTTAAGACTGGACATTCTGACTATAACTACCAAGAAACTAATGGGTACTGACTGTCGAAGGATTCCGAATATTGCTAACAGCCCAAGTTGTTTCTTAAAAAATGAATGAATTACTGTGGTTGAGAGTCCTATTAGCTATTGAGATTTTACATGGTGAAAAGTAGCCTTAGTAAACATACAGAAGAACTAATTCATAAAATAATACCAGAACAGAGGAGGAATCAATTCAATCAATCGACTATCAATCTAACTGTAATGACCCGACCAGTCATTTTGAGCTCGAGCGCGTTGCTCGGCGGTTTGAGGTCTTGAGTAGCTTCACATTATGCATTATGACTTGTACTTGAGGTCGGAATTGAATTTCAGGAAGTTCAGAGTAGTTTCGGAAGGAAAATTCTCAATTCAGAAGCTTTAAGTTGGAAGAGTTGAATAAGGTTTAACTTTTGAGTAAACGACCTCAATATTGGGATTTAAAGGTTCCAATATGTTCATATGACGATTTCAGATGTGAGCGTATGTTCGGGTTGAGTATCGGGTGGTCCGGAAGTATTTCGACGCCTCATATGAAAAGTTGGCATTTTGAAGATTTTAGAATTTCCTAATTTTGGTTTGAAGTGGACTTTGGTGTTATCGATGTCTGTTTGGGATTCCGAACCTTGAAATAGGTTCGTATCGTGATTTTTGACTTGTGCGTAAAGTTTGGCGTCATTTCGGGATATTTAAGTATGAATCGGACGCGTTCGTCTAAGTTTGAATCTTTGAAAGTTTGGAATTTTTCCTAGGTTTGACCATGGTTTGACTTTGAGTCTATCGGGTTCGTATTTTGGGTTCACGACTTGGAATAGATCTGTTTTGTCATTTGAAACTTACCTACAAAATTTAGTTTTATTCGGAGTTGATTTGATGTGGTTCGGACGATTGGTTGCAATTCTATAATTTCCTGAAGTTCATTATGATTTTTATGCATTTTGGTGTTCTGTTCTAGAGGTTATTTTGGTGATTTGTTCGTGCGAGCAAGTTCGCATTATGTTTTTAGACTTTTGGACTGTCACGACCCAAAATCCTAACCTGCCGTGATGGCGCCTATCGTGGTACTAGGCAAGCCGACCTTTCGAAATAATTCCAACACATTTAACAGAAATGCATTAAAGCAGTTTAAATAATAAAAGTTCTCATAAAAACAGGGATAAAAAACCCAAAACACAACGTAGAAGATCCCAACTATCGGGATGTCACAAAGTACATAAGCATATATACATCACAAGTCTGGATTATACTGTCTATGATAGTCTGAAATTAAATACAATAAATGAAAGATAGGGATGGAGAGACAATATCTGCGAAACACCGGGCTGCTACCTTGGAATCTCCAAAAGATCAATTGTGCGATGGAATCAACACCCACCATGTCCGAAAACACCTAAATCTGCACACAAAGTGCAGGGTGTAGCGTGAGTACAACCAACTCAGTAAGTAACAAGACTAAATAAAGAACTGAAAGTAGTGACGAGCTTCACAGTTATAGTTCGATTACAGTGATTTCAACATAGGAAGGTAGGAATGCTTTCAAGTTCGATAAATTAGGCCAAAACAGTTACTTCATGACAAGTTTAAGTGAAATAGAGTGTAATATCTTTCAGAAATTTCAAGACAGTGATACATGGAAGCTAAGTGCAACAATAATGAAATCAAATGCATCCTCTCAGGGCCACAGTCACTCAGCCCTCCCATTCACTCAGCACTCGGCACTCGCACTCAGTAGGCACTTGCACTCATTGGGGGTGTGTACAGACTCCAGAGGGGCTCCTTCAGCCCAAGCGCTATAATCCGCACAGACAACTCACATGTTGCAAGGACAACTCACGTGCTATAGTATAATATCTGGATCTGAACGGACAACTCACGTGTTGCACGGACAACTCACGTGTTGCACGGACAACTCATGTGCTATAGTATCAATATCTCACTATCGGGCCCTCGGCCTCACTTAGTCATCAATCTCTCCAGTCTCACGGGCTCTCAGTAATCATGAAAATCAACCCCCAACAGAAATGATATAATGCATCAACAAGGAACCATAGAGACTGAGAAATAATATACAAGTAAAACTGTGACTGAGTACAAAACAGCAAATTTAGCATATAATTCGACATATACACGACCTTTGTGGGTCCCTACAGTATCAACACATAGTAGAAACATGATTTCTAACATGATTTATGGTTCAATTTCTCTAATACATGGAGAATGTACAGATAACAACATATTATTCAATTACACAGTTCTATGGAATTTGAACAAGTCACAATTCCTATGGTGCACGCCCACACGCTTGTTACCTAGCATGTGCGTCATCTCAAAATCAAATACATGACACAAAATATGAGGTTTCATACCTTCAGAACTAAATTTAGAACTGTTTCTTACCTCAATCCGAGCAAATCTCTACTCCAATATACCCTTGCCTCACGAAACGGCTTTCGAATGCCTCGAATCTAGCCATAAACAATTTGATATAATCAATACGGGCTAAAGGAATTAACACCATAAGAAAACTCTAAGCTATTAATCAAAATCAAAAATCGATTAAAAAGTCGGCCCTCGATCCCACGTCTCGAAATTCGATAAAAGCCACAAAACCCGAAAGCCCATTCAACCACGAGTTAAACCATACCAAATTTATCAAAATCTGACACCAAATTGCCACCCAAATCCCCAAATGAAACTCTCCAAATCCCTAGCCTCAACCTCCCAATTTACTCCTTAAATATACACCAACTAGGTGGGAAATCAATGGGGAGGCAAGATTATCGATAAAAAATGAGCACAAGGGACTTACCTCAAGAATCCCATCGAAAACCCTCTCAAGAATCGCCCAAACCCGTGCTTGAAATGTTTGAAATGAGGTCAAAATCGCGAACCCTTATTTTAATAATCTGTCTAGCCCTTTTGATTCTGCGAGAACTTAACCGCTTTTGCGGCGTCGCAGAAGCAACAACACACACGCATTTGCCGCCCATTCCTCTCTTGCGGTCCCTCACTCCGCTTCTGCGGACTCACTTCTGCGAGCATCCAAGTCACTTATGTGGTCCCAGCTCATCTACCCACTCCCACTTCTGCGGTCCTCCTGCGCGCCTTCCGCTTCTGCGCACCTCTCGCCGCACATGCGGCCACGCAGGTTCAGAAAACTCCTCGCACATGCGACCACCTTCACACTCCCCTCCAATCTCTCACCTGCGCAAGCCAGCCCGCACATGCAAGCTTGCATCTGTGATCAAAGCTCCGCAGGTGCGGTTACACCAGCAGAGGTCCATCTTCAGCAATCACTCAACTTCAACTTTTGATCTGTTACCCATCCGGAATCAACCCTAGGCCCCAGGACCTCATCCAAACACACCAACAAGTCCTAAAATCTCATACGAACTTAGTCGATCCCTCAAATCACATCAAACAACTTCAAAAACATGAATCGCACCCCAATTCAAGCCTATTGAAACTAAGAAAATTCAACTTCTACAAATGATGATGAAACCTATCAAAACACGTCCGATTGACCCTAAATTTTGCACAAAAGTCACATTTGACATTATGGACCTACTCCAACTTCCAAAATTGGAATCCGACCCGATATTAAAAAGTCCACTCCTGGTCAAACATTCAATAAATTCCAACTTTCTCCATTTCAAGCCTAATTCTACTGCGGACCTCCAAATCACAATTCGGACACACTCCTAAGTCCGAAATCACCCAACGGAGTTAACAGAACCATCAAAACTCTATTTCGGAGTCGTTTGCTCATAGATCAACATCCGGTCAATCATTTAACATAAGCTTTCAACCTTGGGACTAAATATCTCATTTTATTTTGAAATCTCTCCGGATCATAACCGACCACCCCGGTAAGCCACATAACAGCAATTAAGCACAAAATGAGTAGTAAATGGGGGAACGGGGTTATAACTCTCAAAATGACCGGCCGTGTCGTTACATCCTCCCCCTCTTAAACAAACGTTCGTCCTCGAACGGGTCTAGAAACGTACATGGATTCTCAAATAGGTGTGGATATCTGCTCCACATCTCCCACTCGGTCTCCCAAGTAGCCTCATCAATCGGCTGACCTCTCCACTGCACCTTAACCGAAGCAATGTCTTTTGACCTTTACTTCCACACCTGTTGATCCAAAATGGCCACCGGCTCCACATCATAAGTCAAATCACCATCCAACTGAACTGTGCTGAAATCGAAAACATGAGACAGATCTCTTACATACTTCTGGAGCATAGAAACATGAAACACTGGATGCACACTCGACAAACTAGGTGGCAAGGCAAGCTTGTAAGCCACCTCCCCAATCCTCTCAAGTACCTCAAACAACCCAATATACCGAGGGCTTAACTTGCCCTTCTTCCCGAACCTCATAACACCCTTCATGGGTAAAACCTTTAGCAGTACCTTCTCCCAACTATGTACGCAATATCACGTACCTTCCTATTGGCATAACTCTTCTGTCTAGACTGTATTGTGCGAAACCGCTCCTGAATCATCTTAACCTTGTCCAAAGCATCCTAGACCAAGTCAGTACCCAATAGCCTAGCCTCACCCAGCTCAAACTAACCCACTAGAGATCTACATCGTCTCCGATACAAAGACTCATACGAAGTCATCTGAATGCTCGACTGGTAGTTGTTGTTGTAGGCAAACTCCACAAGCGGCAGAAATTGATCCTATTATCCCCCAAAATCAATGACATAAGTAAATAGCATGTCCTCCAATATCTGAATAGTGCGCTCAGACTGTCCGTCCGTTTGAGGGTGAAACGATGTGCTCAACTCAACCTAGGTACCCAACTCCCGCTGCACGGCTCTCCAAAAATGCGATGTGAACTGCATGCCACGATCTGAAATGATGGACACTGGCACACCGTGAAGGCAAACAATCCCTCGGATGTAAATCTCAGCCAACCGCTCCGAAGAATAAGTAGTCCTAACTAGAATGAAGTCCGCAAACTTGGTCAGCCAATCCACAATCACCCAAATAGCATCGAACTTCCTTGAAGTCCATGGCAGCCCAACCATAAAATCCATGGTGATCTGCTCCCATTTCCACTCTGGAATCTGTAGCCCCTGAAGCAATCCAGTCGGTCTCTGATGCTCATAGTTCACCTGCTGACAGTTGAGGTACCGAGCTAGAAACCTACTATATCCTTCTTCAATCTTCTCCACCAATAATGCTGCCTTAAGTCCTGATACATATTCGCAGCACCTGGATGAATGGAATACTGCAAACTGTGGGCCTCCTCAAGAATCAAATCACGTAGCCCATCTACCTTAGGAACACAAATCCGACCATGCATCCTCAATACTCCATCATCCTCATAGTAACATCTCTGGCATCATCGTGCTGGACCGTGTCCTTAAGGACAAGAAAATGAGGATCATCATATTGGCGCTCTCTGATACGATCATATAAGGAAGACCGAGAAACCACACAAGCTATAACCCGACTAAGCTCCGAAACATCTAATCTCACGAACTGGTTGGCCAAGGCCTGAATATCAACTGCAAGAGGTCTCTCACCAACAGGAATGAATTCAAGGCTACCCATACTCATTGCCTTTCTACTCAAGGAATCGGCCACCACATTGGCCTTCCCGTGATGATATAAAATAGTGATATCATAGTCCTTTAGTAGTTCCAACCATCTCCGCTGCCTCAAATTTAGATCTTTCTTTTTGAACAAGTGCTGAAGACTCTGATGATCTATAAACACCTCATAAGACACACCAATAAAGATAGTGCCTCCAAATCTTTAATGCATTAACGATGGCAGATAACTCCAAATCGTGGATAGGGTAGTTCTTCTCATGGGGCTTCAAATGACGCGAAGCATAAGCAATCACTTTACCCTCCTGCATCAAAACGCATCCAATACCGATCCAAGAAGCATCACAATACACAGTATAAGAACCAGAAGTTGAAGGTAGAACTACCACTAGAGCTGTGGTCAAGGCATTCTTGAGCCTCTGAAAGCTCTCCCCACACTCATCCGACCACCTGAAAATAGCACCCTTTCTGGGTCAATTTGGTCAAAGGAGATGCAATAGATGTGAAACCCTCCACGAAGCGACGATAATAACCGGCCAAGCTGATAAAGCTCCAAATTTCTGTAGCTGAGGACGGTGTGGGCAAACTCTGAACTGCCTATATCTTCTTCGGATCAACCTGAATCCCCTCGTTGGACACCACGTGCCCTAAGAATGCCACTGAACCAAGCCAAAACTCACATTTGAAGAACTTAGCATAATGCTTCTCCTCCCTCAACTGTTGCAACACAATCCTCAAATGTTGGGCAAGCTCCTCCTAGCTACGAGAGTATGTCAGTATATCATCAATGAACACTATGACAAACGAGTCGAGATAAGGCTGAAATACACTGTTCATCAGGTGAATGAACATTGTTGGGGCGTTGATCAGCCCAAAAGACATCACGAGGAACGCATAATGACCATAACAGTCCTGAATGTTGTCTTTAGAATATCCGAGTCCCAAATCTTCAACTGGTGATACCTAGACCTCAAGTCAATCTTAGAGAACACCTTTGCTCCCTGAAGTTGGTCAAATAGATCATCAATGTGTGGCAAAGGATACTTGTTCGCTATTGTAACTTTGTTCAACTGCCTGTAATTAATGCACATCCGCATAGTACCATCCTTCTTCTTCACAACCAGAACCGGTGCACCCCAAGGAGACACATTAGGCCTAATAAACCCCTTATCAAGAAGTTCCTGAAGCTACTCATTCAATTCCTTCAACTCAGCTGGTGTCATACGATACGGTGGAATAGAAATGGGTTGAGTGCCCGGCACCAAGTCACTACCAAAGTCAATATCCCTGTCGAGCGGCATGCCCGGTATGTCTGCAGGAAATACATCTGGAAAACATCGCACCACTGGAACAAAATCAATAATAGGAGTATCAGCATCATCATCCCTCATAAAGGCCAAATAAGATAAACAACTCTTCCCAACCATTCGTTGGGCCTTCAAATATGAGATCACTCTGTTAGGAACATAGTCTAGAGAACCTCTCCACTCAATCCTTGGCAACCCCGGCATCGCCAATGTCACGATCTTAGCGTGACAATCGAGAACAGCATGACATGGAGACAACCAATATATACCCAAGATCACGTCGAAGTTAACCATACTAAGTAGAAAAAGATCAACTCTAGCCTCAGATCCCCCAATAGTCACTACACACGACCGATATACACAGTCCACAACAATAGTATCGCCCACGGGCGTGGATACGTGAATAGATGAAACTAAGGAATCACGGGGCATATCCAGATAAAGAGTAAAATACGATGATACATACGAATAAGTGGAACCGGGGTCAAATAATACAGAGGCATCCATGTGGCATACTGAGACAATACAAGTAATCACTAGATCTAAAGCAGCAGCATCTGGTCTGGCAGGAATAGCATAGAATCGGGCCTAACCGCCACCTGATCGGCTTCCACCTCTTAGGCGACCCCTAGCAGACTTAGCCCCACCCCAAGATGGTTGAGTGGGTGGTGTAACTGCTGGTGCTGGTGCTGGTGCCATCGGCCAAGAACTCTGTTGTGGAGCCTCACTTAACAACCTAGGGCAATCTCTATTGATATGACCAAAGTTTTTGCACTCGAAACAACCCCTCCTCTGACGGAAATACTGCTCCTGATAACCCGAGGAACAATTGTAAAAAGCTGAGAGGATGAGGTATGGTGAGAAATCTATATTGGTAGTGCACTAAATTAAGACTGGCCTGAGTGAGCACTATATAAACCATGGCTGGATGATACACCACGGTGAACCGGACGAGCCGTTTAGGCGTGCCTATAAGGACATCCTTGGTCGTGGTAAAACTGACCCCCAGAAGGGACACTGATGAAACCACCCGAGCTACGAGACCTATTGACCTCCCTCTCTCCACGCTCCTGACTGCAGACCATCTCTATTTGCCGAGCAATGTCAACCACCTCGTCGAAAGTAGCACCAGACACCCTCTCCCTAGTCATAAGAAATCGCAATTGATACGTGAGGCCATCAACGAACCTCCTAATCCTCTCCCTATTAGTGGGAACCAACCAAACCGCGTGATGAGCCAAATCAGAAAATCGCATCTCATACTATGTCACAGACATACCCTCCTATCGTAACTGCTCAAACTGTCTGCACAGCTCCTCCCTCCGAGACTGCAGCACGAAGTACTTCAAGAAGAGAACGGAGAACTCCTGTCGTGCAAGTGGTGCTGTACTGAATGGGTTGTGCCTCTCATAATCCTCCCACCATCTGAAGGAAGCCCCAGTAAACTGAAAATTAGTGAACGAGACCCCACTGGTCTCCAGAATACCCGCAGTGTGAACAATTCGCTGGCACTTATCCAAGAAACCCTGGGCATCCTCTAACTCATCACCGCTAAATGATGGAGGCTGAAGCCTCCCAAATCTCTCAAGTCTCCTCTACTCATCATCAGCCATAACGGGGACCACCGGGGCTTGAGAAGCTGCAACCGGTTGGGCTGGTAGTACCCCCGATTTCTAAAGTCGAGTACCTCCCTTGGCATGAGAAGTGTCTGGTGGCCTGAGTTGAAACAGCCTGAGCAAGGCTAGTGCAAACAGTTAATATCTGGGCCAAAGCCTCCTGAAGGCCTGGAATCACAATAGACACAGCTGGTGCCAGAGCTGGCCCCAACGACTCAACCACATCTGGAATCTGCTCTTGAGCTGGAGCAACTAGTGGGTCTATAGGTGCTGTTCTAGCTGCTGTACGAGCTGCACCTCGGCCTCTACCACGGCCGAGGCCTCACCTCGGCCTATCATGACCCTACCTGGTGGTACTGGTGACTGTCCGTCCTGCCCGGTAGCACGTGTCCTCGCCATCTGTGAGAGAATAGAATAATAGAAATTTAGTGACCGAAATCAACAAATATGCACGACAAGAATACAAGAATGTGAAGTTTCCTAAGGGTTCGACAGCCTCTCAAAGATAAGTACAGATGTTTCCCTACCGATCCGCAAGACTATACTAAACCTTCTCATGACTCGTGAGACCTATGTAACCTAGGCTCTAACACCAACTTGTCATAACCCAAAATCCTAACCTGCCGTGATGGCGCCTATCGTGGTACTAGGCAAGCCGACCTTTCAAAATAATTTCAACACCTTTAACAAAAATGCAATAAAGCAGTTTAAATAATAAAATTCCCCATAACATAGGGATAGAAACCCAAAACACAACGCGGAAGTTCCCAACTATCTGGATGTCACAAAGGACATGAGCATCTATACATCACAAGTCTGGAATATATTGTCTATGATAGTCTGAAATTAAATTAAATAAATGGAAATATAGGGATGGAGAGACAAGATCTGCGAAGCGCTGTGCAGCTACCTTGGAATCTCCAAAATATCAATTGTGCGATGGAATCAACATCCACCGTGTACGGAAACACCTAAATCTACACACGAAGTGCAGGGTGTAGCGTGAGTGAAACCTAATCAGTAAGAAACAAGACTAAATAAATAACTGAAAGTAGTGACGAGCTTCATAGTTATAGCTAAATTACAGTGATTTCAACATAGGAAGGTAGGCATGCCTTCAAGTTCGATTAATTAGTCCAAAACAGTTACTTCATGACATGTTTAAGCGAAATAGAGTGTAATATCTTTCAGAAATTTTGAGACAATGATACATGGCAGCTAAGTGCAATAATAATGAAATAAAATGCATCCTCTCAGGGCCACAATCACTCAACCCTTCCATTCACTCAACACTCAGCACTCGCACTTAGTAGGCACCTGCGCTCAGTGGGGGTGTGTGCAGACTCTGAAGGGGCTCCTTCAGCCCAAGCGCTATAATTCGTACGGACAACTCACATGCTATAGAATAATATCTGGATCCCCGCGGACAACGCACATGTTATACGGACAAAATCACGTTCTATAGTATCAGTATCTCACTATTAGGACCTCGGCCTCACTCAGTCACCAATCTCTCCAGTCTCTCGGGCTCTCAGTAACCATGAAAATCAGCCCCTAACAGAAATCATATAATGTATCAACAAGGAACAATAGAGACTAAGATAAAATAAATAAGTAAAATGTGAATGAGTACAAAACAATTAATTTAGCAGATAATTCAACATGTACACGACCTCTGTGGGTCCCTACAGTGCCAACACATAGTCGAAACATGATTTGTGGTTCAATTTCTCTAATACATGGAGAATATACAGATAACAACAGATTATTCAACTACACAGTTCTATGGAATTCGACCAAGTCACAATTCCTATGGTGCACGCCCACACGCCCGTCACCTAGCATGTACATCACCTCAAAACCAAATACATGACATGAAATACGAGGTTTCGTACCCTCAGAATCAAATTTAGAACTGTTGCTTACCTCAATCTAAGCAAATATCTACGCCAATATACCCTTGCCTCGCGAAACGGCTTCCGGATGCCTCGAATCTAGCCATAAACAATTCGATATATCAATACGGGCCAAAGGAATCAACTCCATAAGAAAACACTAAGTTATTAATCAAAATCAAAATTCGACTCAAAGGTTGGCCCTCGGGCCCACGTCTCGAATTTTGATAAAAGTCACAAAACCCGAAAGCCTATTCAACCACGAGTCTAGCCATACCAAATTTATCAAAATTAGACACCAAATCACCACCCAAATCCCCAAATCAAACTCTCCAAATTCCTAGCTTCAAACTCTCAATTTACACCTTAAATATACACTAAGTAGGTGGGAAATCAATGGGGAAGTAAGATTATCGATTAAAATTGAGCACAAGGGACTTACCTCAAGAATCCCATCGAAAACCCTCTCAAGAATCGCCGAAATCCGTGCTTGAAATGATTGAAATGAGGCCAAAATTGTGAACCCTTGTATTAATAATCTACCCAGCACTTCCGTTTCTGCAAGAACTTGCGGCATCGCAAAAGTGACAACACACATGCATGTGCGGCCCATTCCGCTCCTGCGGTCCCTCACTCTGCTTCTGTGAGCATCCAAGCCACTTCTGTGGTCCCATCTCATATGTACACTCCAGCTTCTGCGGTACTCCTGCCGCATTTGCGTGATACCCTATCGCACTTGCGCGCCTTCTGCTTCTGCGCACCTCTTACTGCACCTGCGACCACGTAGGTACGGAAAACTCCCCACACCTACGACCACCTACACACTCCTCTCCAATCTCACAGTTGCACAAGCCAGCCCGTACCTGCGAGCTCGCACCTGCGATCAAAGCTCCCCAGGTGCGGTTAAACTAGTAGAGGTCTATCTTCAGCAATCATTCAACTTCAACTTTTGATCCGTTACCTATTCGGAATCAACCCGAGGCCATCGGTACCTAAATCAAACATACCAACAAGTCCTAAAACCCCATACGAACTTAGTCGAGCCCTCAAATCACATCAAACAACTTTAAAAGCATATATCGCACCCCAATTCAAACCTATTGAAACTAAGGAAATTCAACATCTACAATCGATGTATAAACCTATCAAAACATATTCAATTGACCCCAAATTTTGCACACAAGTCACATTTGATATTACGGAACTACTCCAACTTCCGGAATCGGAATTCGACCTCGATATCAAAAAGTCCACTCATGGTCAAACTACCCAAAAATTTCAACTTTCGTCATTTCAAGCCTAATTCTACTATGGACCTCCAAATCACAATCCGGACATTCTTCTAAATCCAAAATCACCCAACAAAGCTAACAGAACCATAAAAACTCCTTTCCGGTGTCGTTTGCTCATATATCAGCATCTGGTCAATTATTTCAACTTGAGCTTTCAACCTTGGGACTAAGTGTCTTATTTCATTCTGAAATCTCTCCGGACCCAAACCGACTACCTCGGCAAGTCACATAACAGTTATAAAGTTCAAAATGAGCAGTAAATGGGGGAACGAGGCTATAACTCTCAAAACGACCAGCCGGGTCCTTACATGTGGATGGAATATTGTGTTTGGAGCCCCGTGGGCTCAAATGAGTTTTTGGACGCGTTACGGAGGAGTTTATAGAGGTTCAGCTAGTTCTGGTGCACTGTTCTCACATTTACGAGGTTTTAATTGCATTTGCGAAGATGGGGTAGGACAGGAAAGTTCGCAATTGCGAACTATTTAATGGCAATTACGATTGGGACAACTTCCGCATTTGCGAGGTTCTAGTCGTATTTACGACTCTGGCAGTGTTGGTCAGCCTTCGCATTTGTGATGTCTATTTTGCATTTGCGAGCCTCATGTTACAAATGCGACATCTGAGGTTATTATCAAGAATTCATTTCAGGACTTAGCCCATTTCTCTCACATTGTCATTTGGTTGAGTGATTTTTGGTGCTCTTGGAGGCAAGATTTTCATCATCTATTGCAAGGTAAGTAATTCTCACATAATGTAAGTTAATTACATGGATTGTTTTTAGCAAATATACCACTAGGCTAGCTGCCTAGTGGTTAATATATAAATATAATTGTCACACCTCTTTTTTCCCACGCAACCCTTATTACGAGGTTGAGTTAGAAGAGTTTTTTCAATTAAAGTGACGTTTTGAAAAGGGATTATTTATTATTTAGAGTCGCCACTTGGAATTGAGTTTTGATGTTCCAAGTCACCTTTTATTGAATCCCTTATCAAAAGGAAGATTTGACTCCTAATTTATGGTCTGCGAAAACAGAAGACTGAGTAAGGAATTCTGTTGACTGAGGGGAAGGTGTAAGGCACCTCTCGAGTCCCGTAGTTCTAGCACGGTCACTTTATTGACTAATGTAAGGCTTAAATCAATTTTTAGCTATTCTTGTATTTTATTGATTATGGCTTATTTATTACCGCTTAATTAATTATTAATTTTTTTTAATTGTTTGGACCCAGATGCGATACGCACACAAGGTATTTCTTTGAAGTTAGATATTAAACCAAAGTACGGAATGTACACATGGTTAAGATTTATTTTAAATTTAAAGGCATCAAGGCGTGGAATGCGCACATGATCCTTTTATTATTTAAGCATATCAATCCAAGGTTCGAGTATGAACACATGGGCTAATATTTAAAGTGCGTCTAAACTTTTTCTAGTGTATTTAGAGTTATTCTAATTATTTTGTCTCTTTTAGATTCGAGATATATATTTGTCAAAGCTGGTTCAGCTAGTATTGAGATCAAACATTCCACTTTCTCTGGCGATAACTGGAATCTTATTTTTGCACATCCAATACGTGCTTTTTAGAAAAACCTACAAGTCATCACAAACAAATAAAACGAACAAACAATTTCTGCCCCAGTTTGCACTAGGAAATTTTTGTGAGTTATTGAAAATACATTAAACTATCTTTGCTATTGTAGAATAAGGAATTGAAAAAGACATGAGAGATTTTTTTTATAATATTTTATAATAGGGATTGACGTACCCTATGTTAACAAGAAGAAAGGCAACCAGGGGATGTAGTATCCTATGTCGACAATAAGATGAGGCTCGTGGTAGTCTAGGATGCTACAAAGGAATGTCGTACCCTATGTTTGCAACAAGAAATGCAACCAGGGATGAAATACCCTGTGTTGGCAATAAGATGAGGCTCGAGTCACTTTGGGATTCTACTAGGGAATGTTGTACCCTATGTTTGCAACAAGAAATGCAACCAGGGGATGTAGTACCCTGTGTTAGCGATAAGATGAGGCTCGAGGCACTTTGGGATTCTACTAGGGAATGTTGTACCCTATGTTTGCAACAAGAAATGCAACCAGGGGATGTAATACCCTGTGTTGGAAATAAGATGAGGCTCGTGGCACTCTAAGATGCTACTAGGGAATGTCGTGCCCTATGTTAGCAATGAGAAATGTAACCAGGGGATGTAGTACCCTGTGTTGGCAATAAGATGAGGCTCGTGGAACTTTGAGATGCTACTAAGGAATGTCGTACCCTATGTTGGCAATGAGAAATGTAACCAGGGGATGTAGTACCCTGTGTTAGCGATAAGATGAGGCTCGTGGCACTCTGAGATGCTACTAGGGAATGTCGTGCCCTATGTTAGCAATGAGAAATGTAACCAGGGGATGTAGTACCATGTGTTAGCGATAAGATGAGGCTCGTGGCACTCTAGGATGCTACTAGGGAATGTCGTACCCTATGTTAGCAATGAGAAATGTAACCAGGGGATGTAGTACCCTGTGTTGGCAATAAGATGAGGCTCGTGGCACTCTGAGATGCTACTAGGGAATGTTGTACCCTATGTTGGTAATGAGAAATGTAACCAGGGGATGTAGTACCTTGTGTTGAAGATAGGGTGAGGCTCGTGGTACTTCTGAGATGCTACTAGGGAATGTCATGCCCTATGTTAGCAATGAGAAATGTAACCAGGGGATGTAGTACCATGTGTTAGCGATAAGATGAGGCTCGTGGCACTCTAGGATGCTACTAGGGAATGTTGTACCCTATTTTGGCAGAAAGTAATGCAACCAGGGAATGTAGTACCCTATGTTGAAGATAGGGTATTGGTTCCCTAAAATGAAACTAAAAATAACATGATTACATGTATATTTGAAGGAAATCAAGTATTTGAGAACTTTACTTGGTGGTGTTTGTCTTTTCACGAACTGTTTCCTAAAATTGCTACGTTCCTGTTCTGAACAAAGAAAGATTCGTTAGTTTTAAAATGGTGGTCAGTTTGTGGCCTTGATTTCTTGGGTGACTTGACCTCGAGTCCATTACACTTGTTAGAAAAGTTGACTCTGTCGATGGTCGTACAAATCACCGGGAGATTCTGTCTTTACTTTCTGGAGATCTTCTTTCTCAACATCAAAACCAGACTATTTTGCGCCTATCACCACTTGTGTTTATGATACAAACAACCTTGCTCCCAAAACAACTTTAAACTGAGTAACTTTTGTTGAACCTTGAAGCATTGTTCAGTCCTTCAAGCCTTTTGCTCGCCAGGAAAAATCACAGATGGCTTTATGCCTTTGCCCATACGGTGTATGTCCAGCTATCTTTGCTTTATATAACGGGAAAACTATAACCAATTTTGTGGCCTTTTCTTTGCTTTGCTTTGCTTTGCTTTGACAAAATTAGACTGAAAGGGACTCAAATGTATTACAACTTAATCAGGAAGTGTCCCTTTCAGAGGAAAAAAATAAGAAAGGACTTATCGGGAGGAATATGCTGACTTCAATGAACATGACATGCACTTTGGACTGGATGACCGATCCATTTGAACCGTGTAATTCTCGAAATCTCTTATAAACTTTACTTTGAAACTAAGTTCTTTGTCTTAACCATGTTTGTGTTGGGATGTACGAAGCCTTAAATCGATCAATGATACCCTTTGTGGGTTTTCACCAATTGACCTCTCTCATTTGCCTTTCTCTCAACTCACTATTGCCTTATAGTGCCCGTGAAGGTTTTCACTAATAAGACTCTCTCATTTAATTTTTTCTCTCTTCAATGGCTGAGGCATTACCCGTAGTATACTGATTTAGCATTCTCGAAAGTTGATCAGAAGGTCTTAGCAGGGAAAGGTAAAAAGAACTATTCAACTGAATTACAACTTTTGGAACCATTTTGCTGGAACAACCATCGAAAATAAAATAAAATCATGCCCCAGTTTCTTTGAATACTAGAAAAATGTGGATTTTTGTTTTGGTCTGACCAAACCCCAGAGTGAGGCTGCCTACGTATCCTTTCAGAATCAGGTCGAACATAGTTCAATTAACATAAACTTGTTTTGATGATTTTTTTTTTAAGTACATTGGTTCCGAAAGAGGGGAAAATAAAGAAATATAAACAAGGCTTCAAAGGGATAACTAGGGTTGACCAATGTTTGGGTAGCGAGAATGATAGCCTTTCGTCATCCCAACCTGAAAATGCTAAATATAAGAATGCCCCAACAGAGCCATGTCATACATAGTATCTCTTGACCGCATCTGCGTTGACGGATATATCAGTCACCTTTCTTTCTATATCTGCTAAGTGTAGAGCTCCTTTTGACAATACCTTCTTGACGAGGTAAGGACCTTGCCAATTTGGGGCGAACTTTCCTTTTGCTTCTTCCTGGTGCGGAAAGATACGTTTCAAAACAAGTTGTCCTACCTCGAATTGTCTTGGGCGCACTTTGCCAATTTGGACCATGCCATTCTTTGTTGGTATAACTAACCAAAACAAACTGCCGCCAAACACTTTTCATCAATCAAATTCAACTGTTCCAATCGGGACTTCACCCATTCAGTGTCCTCAATCCCGGCTTCAACAATGATTCGGAGAGAGGGAATCTCAATTTTAGCAAGTATGACCGCTTCAGTTCCATAAATCAATAAGTAGGGCATTGCGCCAACTGATGTACATACAGTTGTCCAGTATCCCAAAAGAGCAAAAGGCAGTTTCTCTTGCCATTGTCTAGACCCTTGGATCATCTTCCTAAGAATCTTCTTGATGTTCTTATTCGCAGCTTCAACAGCTCCATTAGCTTTGGGACGGTAAGGAGTAGAATTGCGATGCTCAATTTTAAATTGTTCGCATACCTCCTTCATCAGATGACTATTCAAATTAGCAGCATTATCTGTAATAATGGTTTTTGGAATACCGAAACGACAGATGATGTTGGAGTGAACAAAGTCTACTACTGCTTTCTTGGTAACTGCTTTCAATGTAATAGCTTCTACCCATTTGGTGAAGTAATCAATTGCAACCAAAATGAATCTGTGCCCATTTGAAGCTTTTGGCTCGATTGGGCCAATGACGTCCATTCCCCAAGCAACAAAAGGCCAAGGAGCCGACATAGGATACAACTCTGAAGGTGGCGAGTGAATCAAATCACTGTGAATCTGACACTGGTGGCACTTGCGAACAAAACGAAAGCAATCTCGTTCCATAGTAAGCCAATAATATCCTGCCCGAAGGATTTTCTTTGCTAGAACATATCCATTCATGTGCGGACCACAAACTCCCGAATGCACCTCATTCATAATTATTTCAGCTTCTTTGGCATCCACACATCTCAACAAATTCAAATCCAGAGTTCTTTTGTATAGGATTTCCCCATTCAAAAAGAAACCATTAGAGAGTCGCCTAATAGTTCTCTTTTGATCCATGTTAGCATGTTCCGGATATTCTCTTATTTTCAGAAACTGTTTAATATCATGATACCATGGTTCACCATCTGGTTCTGCTTCAATTGTATTGCAATAAGCATGTTGATACCGAATTTGAATTTCTAATGGGTCAATATGAGTATTACCCGGATATGGAAGCATTGAGGCTAAGGTGGACAAGGCATCAGCTAATTCATTGTGAAACCTGGGAATGTACCTAAATTCGATGGACTTGAACCTTTTGCTAAGATCCTCCACACATTGTCTATATGGAATAAGCTTGATGTCTCGAGTCTCCCAATCACCTTGAGCCTACCGAATAAGCAAATCTGAATCTCCCATCACCAACTGTTCATGCACATTTAGGTTTATTGCCATGTTCAGACCCATGATACAAGCTTCATATTCTGCCGCGTTGTTTGTACAGAAGAAACGAAGTCGCGCCGTGGCAGGGTAATGTTGCCCAGTAGGTGATACAAGAATTGCCCCAATCCCTACGCCTTTGATGTTGACAGCCCCATCAAAGTATAGTTTCCAAATTTGGCTGTCATCTTGGACTACTTCTTCAACTAAATTAACCTCTTCATCTGGGAAATATGTGTTCAAAGATTCATACTCATCATCAACCGGGTTTTCTGCCAGATGATCAGCCGAAGCTTGTGCCTTCATGGCAGTACGAGTGACATAAACAATATCAGACTCTGTGAGCAAGATTTGCCACTATGCCAATCTTCCAGTTGGCATCGGCTTCTGAAAGATGTACTTCGGGGGATCCATTCGGGGTATGAGGTAAGTTGTATAGGCCAAAAGATAATGCCTAAGCTTCTGGGCGACCCAGGTTAAGGCGCAACATGTCCTTTATAAAAGAGTGTATTTGGCCTCATAAGTGGTTAACGTTTTGCTCAAATAATATATTGCTTGTTCCTTTTTGCCTGTGGCATCATGTTGACCCAGAACACAACAAAAAGAACTATCCATTACTGACAGATATAAAAACAAAGGCCTACCAGGTTCTGGAGGGACCAAAACAGGGGGATTTGACAAATATTCCTTGATCCTATCAAAAGCTTCTTGGCACTCATCTGTCCACTTGATAGCGGCGTTCTTTTTCAACAACTTAAAAATAGGCTCACATGTGGTTGTAAGCTGCGAGATGAACATGCTAATGTAATTCAACCTCCCGAGTAAACTCATGACTTCTATTTTGTTCTTCGGGGGAGGCAGCTCTTGAATGGTCTTTATCTTGGAGGGATATAACTCAATGCCTCTTCGACTAACTATAAAACCCAAAAGCTTCCCAGAAGGAACTCCAAATGCACATTTGGCTGGATTGAGTTTGAGATTGTACCTTGGTAGCCTTTCAAAGAACTTTTTCAAGTCTTGCACATGGTAAGCTTGTGTTCTCGACTTAATGATCACGTCATCAACGTATACTTCAATCTCTTTATGCATCATGTCATGGAATATGGTAGTCATGGATCTCATGTAAGTTGCCCCTGCATTCTTCAAACCGAATGGCATGACCCTATAACAATAAGTTCCCCATGGAGTTGTGAAGGCCGTCTTTTCTGCATCTTCTTTATCCATCAAATTTTGGTGATATCCGGCATAACAATCCACAAAAGATTGGATTTCATGTTTAGCACAATTATCAACAAGGATATGAATGTTGGGTAAGGGAAAGTTGTCCTTTGGACTTGCTTTGTTTAAATCCCTATAGTCAACACAAACTCTGATTTTCCCATCTTTCTTTGGCACTGGCACAACATTTCCTAACCATGTAGTGTATCGGACGACCCTGATCACATTTGCACTTAGTTGCTTCGTGATTTCTTCTTTAATCTTATCACTCATGTCTGTCTTAAACTTCCTTTGTTTTTGCTGGATTGGTGGAAAATTAGGATGTGTGGGAAGCTTATGGACCACTAGATCGGCACTCAAACCCCGGCATGTCATCATACGACCAAGCAAATACATCTCTGTACTCGAACAAAACTTGAATTATGGCATCTCTCGTCTTTTGTTCAGTATGAATGCTTATTTTTGTTTCTCTGGTTTCTTCAGGACTTCCCAGGTTAATTGCCTCAGTTTCATTTAAGTTAGGCTTAGGCTTATTCTCAAATTGATCCAATTCCCTTTTTATTTCTCTAAAAGCCTCATCTTCGTCATACTCAACTTCTTGATTCATTATTTCGAGATTAGATAGCTTTTTAAGATCTGGGCATGAATTCTTTGTGCATGTCATGTTTTTAAAGCCAGCATTATTGAAACTGAAAATGATAAGAAATTAACAAAAATTAGGGAAATAAAAAGATAGAATTTTACTACGAAAATGGAACTTCATTTCATTGAATTTGAAAGGATAGAAGGGTTAGCAGTACTGCAAAGCAATTAAACTAAAATATCTGGATTACAACCCTTAAAATAATCCAAATACAGAAAAAACAACAAAACGGGCTACCAAGACTTTGGGAAGAGGAGCCGCTTCCCAGTTGTTGAGCGAGGTATCTGGACCAATCAGTTGAACACTTGCACGGCTAGGGCCCTCCCCAACTTGAACCATATTGATCTCATAGAACATCTCCTTGAGACCCTGGCAAACTCCGTCAATGTCATCCTGAGTAGAAGGATTTTGGACTTCTTCAAATTGTGGCTTGACAAAAGAGTAGGCAATGTGAGGGATTGGTTTGGACAGATTCCAACCATTCTTTTTGCGGGCCTTGGCTCTGTCTATGTCAGCTGATATTGGTTTAAAGCCCAATCCAAAGGTATTTTTCTTCGAAAATGGAGCAATGGAGTTCACAATTCCTTGCAGAGAGGATCCCAATCCTTTTCCTGGTTCATAGTCGTTCCTCAACATCAGCGAAGCTACCATCATAGATGTGGCTGAAAGACGGGGATGCAGAATTAGTTTTCCTTCTTCCACTTGGTCTAACTCAATCACCTCAAATGCTTGATATATGATGGATTCACATCCTTCCTTGTCCTCGATATATGGAATGGACAGGTCTTTATCGACGGATGAGTCGTCCTCCCCATGAACAATAATTTATTTCCCGTCACACTCGAATTTGACCATTAGATGTAGGGTGGATGGTACAGCTCTGGCCATATGGATCCACGGCCTTCCCAAAAGAAATTTATAGGAAGTTTCCATATCTAACACTTGAAATACAATGTTAAAATCAACCGGGCCGATTGTCATGGTGAGTTCGATTTTCCCAATAGTGTCTCTTTTTGAACCATCAAAAGCTCCAATTCTGACATTACTGGTTCGAATTCTGTTAGTGTGAATGTTCAGTTGTTGTAGAGTAGAAAGAGGACACACATCTACACTTGAGCCTCCATCAATCATGACTCCTTTTACGTAGTGCCCTTCACATTTGACCATAAGATGCAAAGCTCTATTGTGGCCAGCCCCTTCCTCAGGCAAATCATCATCGCTGAAAGTAATTCTATTTACTTCAAAGAATCTTTCAGCTATTTTTTCAAGCTGATTCACCGTTGTCTTTTCTGAGACATATGCCTCGTTCAGAGTTTTGATCAACACACGACGATGCTCTTCTGAATGCAAAAGCAGAGATAACAAAGATATCTGAGCAGGAGTTTTCCTTAGTTGGTCAATGATTGAGTAGTCTTGCATTTTCATCTTCTTAAGGAATTCCTCCGCTTCTTTTTCTGCTACGGGTTCTTTCACTGGCAAGTGACTTTCCCTGGCTTGCTTATCTTTTCTCAATTTCTCTGGTGAATAACACCTTCCAGAGCGGGTCAAGCCCCCCATTTCACCTGGTTCTTCAACTATCTCTTTTCCTTTGTATATCATGACAGTCTTGTTATAATTCCAGGGAATAGCTTTTGTGTTTGTCACTAGGAGTTGGGCAACAGGTCGGATCACGACTGGCTCTGTTATATTACTCAAACCATTATTCGGAATGATCTTTTGAATTCCCCCGGGGATGTAAAGTTTTGGCCCACCCAATTGAACCTCAACCTTTTTTGTGCTTCCAGGAACATAGAGAATCATTTTTTCAGAATATGCCAAGTTCAAACTAGAACTCGCACCTTTCACAATCAACGGTGCCAATTGCGGCGGGCTCACTATCACTTTTGGTTTTGGCCCTATGGTTCTAACAACCATCTCTGTCTTGCCAGACTGCTTATAATCCCGATCATCACAAATCATCCCAATAAAATATGTATTATCATGAGTTGGGAGCAGATTGTTTGTGATATTAGGAGTATCCTCATTGTTCGTTACCACAATTGCCTTTGCTTCAATCAAATTTTCAATGGCTTTCTTTAATGTCAAACAATTTTCGGTATTATGCCCTTGGGTGTTAGAGTGATACTCACATCTTGCATTTGAGTCAAAACCTTTTGAATTTGGATTCACATAACGTGGCATAATAGGTTCAATCAACTTCAACTGTATCAACTTTCAAAATAGGCTTGTATACGATTCTCCAATTGGGGTGAACTCTTTCTTTGGCTCCTGTTCTCTCACATATTCTTGTCGGGGACGAGGATTATATGGTGCCTGAAAATTCGGCCGGAGTTGACGGGAGCCTTGTAGAATCGGTGCCCGCCATTGTTGGTGATTGGGAGGCCTAGCATAAGCCTGAGCATTAAACACTGTGTATTGTTGCAGGGGAACTGAGTATCGGGGACCTTGAGGCAGATAATAATGTTGAGGAGAATTGGATTGTCCTTGTTGGAATTGCACGTAAGAAGGAGCTACTCCTCTTTCAACTCCCCCGACCTAGATGCCATCATGGATCCTTCCTCCTTCTTTTTCCGATTTCCGAAACTGCCTGACCCGCTTTGAATTGCTTGTGTGGTCGCCTTAAGGGCTGCCTGACTCACAATTTTGCCTGATTTCATGCCATTCTCAACTATTTCACCAATCTTAATCGCCTCAGTGAAAGGTTTACCAATGGCGGCCAACATGTAATGGAGGTAATCAGGATCCTGTGCTTGGAGAAAATAGTCAATCATTTCTGCCTCTTTCATTGGTGGTTTGACCCTAGCAGCCTGCTCTCTCCACTTGATTGCATATTCTCTGAAGCTTTCTGTTGGTTTCTTCTTTTATGTTGATGAGAGAGGAGCGGTCTGGCACTATATCAATGTTGTACTGAAACTGTTGGACAAAATCTTGAGCCATGTCATTCCAAATGTGCCAGTGAGAGATGTCTTGATCTATGAACCACTCTGAAGCAATTCCTGTCAAACTTTCCCCAAAATAAGCCATGAGCAATTCTTCTTTGCCTCCCGCTCCCCTTAATTGGTTACAATACCTCTTCAAATGGGCAATGGTATCATCATGCCCATCATACTTATCAAACTTGGGGGTCTTAAAGCCAGGTGGCAAATGAACATGGGGAAACATGCATAGATCATTAAACGAAACACTCTTGTGGCCCCCCAAACCCTGTATGTTTCTCATGGTTTGTTCCAAGCTCTTCATTTTTCTGGTCATTTCTTCTTGTTCCATATTCTTTTCGGGCTTTTCGATCTCAATTGGGAACACGTTATGAGGAGTATGCTTGTATGAATCTGGAACCTTTAAAGTCAGTTCTGGAGAGTAATGTTGGGCATCATGAGCATCCAGTTATGGATCATTATTGGACTTTTGAGCAAGAGCCAGTTGAGGGAAACCGAAAGTATGGACAATGAGTATAGTAGGTGGGTCATTTCTGAGGGGTGCGATTGGAGGACGTGGAATGGAGGTACTGGGGATAGTGGGAAGGTTAATGGTCGGACTGAATCCAGGTTGGTACAATGGGTTACTTGTTATGGAGATAGGCACTTGAGTGGCAACTGACACATTATGAAGATTATCCGAGGGCCCTATGGGTAGTGAGGGCGGTGCTTGTCCATTCACCCAGGCTTGGTACATCTCTGCCAATTGTTGCTTCAACACTCTTACTTCTTCAACCAGTCCTGAACCTCGTTCAACCAATTGTCCATGGACATCATTATTATCTGACTCATTCTCACTGTTGTTTGCCATTCTACTTTTTTCTTTTGATCTCTTGTTGTAAGGGTGAGTCGCCAGTTTAAACCACAAACCAACCACCTCTGTTTTACTTTATCTTTTAAAATGACAAACAACAAACGTGTTAGAGTTAGGCATTTTGCAGATATTAATCACACATTATATGTCATGCACCTAATGCCATTTTCATTTCTAAAATGATCTTGGAAGGCTTTATGCTTCATCCCGGCTTATTGATTTATTTCCTCTTGAATTTAACGCTTTTTTATTTTTATTTTTATTTCTTTTAAGATTAATTATGGCTATGATCGCATCCAATGAGGATTGCCTACGTATCATGACGCTGCATGAATTAGACCATTACGTAGTTCAGGGGAGAAATAATAACAATTTTGATTTTTTTTAAATAAAATAAAATAAAATAAAATAGAACAGACTAAAATATTTTTCATTCATTTTCAACCAATTTTTTTTTATATACAATGAGATAAAAGGAAACATATAGAAACTGACTCTATTGACTCTAAAGACATGAACATGACTGAAATAAAATAAATATTGATAAGAATAAAAGACTCCAAATATAAAATTAAAATACGATAAACGAAAATGAAACTAAAAGCTATTTGATTACACTAAAACTTTAGTCTTCAATGGTCTTCTTGCTTAAATTGATATCATCAATGATCTGCATCTCTTGGCCTCCATTCTCCCCCCAAAGTCTCGTACAAATTTTGAAACACCACTAGCAACTGTGGGACTAGGGCATGTGCCTGTTGACTAACTTTCTCATTGTTTAGATGGCGATGATCATCATGAATATATGCTGCTTTTTCTGCCAATCGAAGTACTTGCTCTCTAGATTGCCCCATATTCATGTGACAATTCTGCAACCACATCTGGGTAGTGTTGAGGGCGTGCCCCATCTGAACCTCCCGTCCCTCATATTCTTCAATGCGACGGTTTAGCATACCTCTCTCAATCATCCACTGAAGCCGCTCTGCCTCGAAATCTGCATGTTGATGACCCTTCTTCTGCCTTTTTATTTCTTCTAATTGTGCATGAAGCTGACCCTTTTAGCGTATCCAGTGGGCCCTTTCTCTTTCCAACTGCTCTTTCTGCTGATCAAACTCTAATTGTTGTTGGTTCGCATCTTCTTCAATGATACTCAAGTCTTCTTGCAGCTTATGTATTTCAATATTTTTGTTTGTCTCAACACTTCTAACTAAACCAATCGTGTTTGCCAGTTCTTCTTCTAAGCGGGCTGCCTCATTTTTAGCATGTTTTAGATCTTTATCCATGACCCGTAAGGCAAGTTGATAATCTTTCTCAATATTTAAACGAATCTGAGCGACTCCGGCTTGCTGCTGGGCTTGTTGTTTGGCTATGGTCATCTGAGCATGCTCCAATTCCTCTTTCAGCCTTTTTATAGTTCTTTGATCATTTCTTCTCCTGTTCGACCCCTCAAGCTTATCTCTAAATGACGAAGGATCATTAAACTAGATAATATATTCAGGGATCACCTCTCCACGATCTCGGTCTTCTACCATCTCATTCAACTCCGAGACTTTACTTGCATACCAAATTTTTATAATTTCTTCTTCGTCATGAGGTTGATCTTTACCAAAATCATAACAGAACTTGCTCATATCTCGTGTTGGTAGCACCTCTTGTAGTCATGCAAACTGGCGCATTACCCAAAGTGGAGCATAGGGCTGAACACCATCCAATCCTATGAGTACCAAATAAGAATGGTATGCAGACTCACAGATGACCTCTTTAGAGGAAAACCAATCGTAATTCCAAGTGATTCGTTTGGCGTACAAAGTAAGAAGTAGTTCTTTCCAGGCATCTATCCCTTCTGGTAAGTCACATTCGTTAATTCTTTTCTGGTGATCATAAGTATGATTGGGCCATAGCTCACTAAAATCAATGATCGTAGGATGACGATAAAAATGCTCCAAAAACCATATCTGTAGCAAAATGTTGCAACCATCAAAGTTTCACGCGCCCATTTTACATCTAGTTAAAGCACGAAAAATGCAAGAAAGAATCATAGGGACCAAAGTATAACCATCCCCTTCTGATGTCAGAGCCTCAACTACACCTGCCAAGCGGAGGTCAATGCGCCCTTCCCTTTCCGGGAAAACTACGCGCCCCAAAAAAGCAACCATAAATGCAAACCTTCTATGAACCTTCCATGTTTCCTTATTTTTCTTTTATTTCAATTTTCCCACTTTCCTTTCAAAATTGCATTCTAGGCCATACAAGTGAAACAGAAATCCAAACTTAACCCACTTGCTTCCTAAACCTTCATATTGTCCGTAATTTATGTTCAGGTGCTTCAGAAACTTACCCTCATTCATATTTTTTGGTACTATGGGCCTTTGACGGCGAAGATTGCGGCCCCACCCCTGAAAATGGGCGATTTCCTCCAAGGTCGGAGTCATTTCACAGTCGTTAAAACGGAACACATTATTTTCAGGATCCCAGTGCGGAATCAAAGCTTCGATCACATCCCTCCTGGGCTTGATCGTCATCATGTGAACTAAATGTCTCAAGTACTTCTTTATTTGGTTTCGCTCATATTCCTTAAAGTTTCTCCACCAATCCCACAACAATTGTGGTATCTGATCGACAATTAGAAAATTTGGTATCCCTTCTGATCTGGGCCTCTTTTCAGATTTACCTCTTTTCCCACTCATGGTGTACCTATTTACCCAGACATGAGGTTAGGCTTTAATCAAATATATTATTGACACAAAAAATCCGATTTCATAGGTTTTGACTCTATAAAAATAAAAAATAAAAGCCAAACTGTGGGACTAAGAAAAATTAATTACATTAGTAAAATAATCATGAAATTAAAAAATAAAAGGCACAAAATGATTATTTTTTCTTAAAAACAAGTGAACAGAAAAAAACTGGCCTCTTTTGTTAAAACGGCCATTTCGCATTTCTAAGGAAGGTTTCAAGGCTATTTCGACAAAAAGGACCGGATGCAAGGACAAAACTAGTCAGAAGAGATAAAACTGACAAAGTGACTATATTATTATTATTATTATTATTTGAAAAAATACAATAATAGTCCATAGACACTTTTTTTTTGTTTTTTCTTTGTTTTTTGGGGGTTGAACCTGATGAAGGTTGCCTACGTATCTCACATCCGGTGAGAATCAAACCCGCGTAGTTCGGTCTAAATAAATAAATAAACCATTTTAAAAATTGTGATTTTACACATTAGAACCCTTCCAAATTTTATTTTTTTTTAAAAAAAAATGGTTTTTTATGAAAATTTTGAGAAAATTTTCTCTTTCTCTCTTCCCTGTTTAATCAATCTATCCTAAAGTCGGTCAATATTTCAGTAAAGCCTACCAAATAATGTTACATGTAGCATAGAAAAATAAACATGTTGGTCTAAAAAATTGGTACATGTCCTATGCGGGCCTGGCCCCTGTGCCGAGTCCCGGTAAGTCCAATGCATATGATGCAAATAAAGTATAGTCTACTAGGGATATTCATTGCTGGTGGCTTGTTCTTCTAAGTTTTCAAATCCTAAAGGAGATGGTATCTAGACCTGGCTTACCCGAGTGGACAACCCGAGCCGAGGAGCGTCAAGCGTCACCAGTAGTAGAACAGCACTGGCTAGCTAACGGCTCTTCCGCCTAAACATGTGTGACTAAATACTTCACCAGAAGCTGGTAAGCTAACTAGCTTTATCTCAAGACAGAAATTTTGTGATGCTGGTAGGCAAACACAACATAACTACCTATCAGAAGACTCAGAGGGATGCGAGAGAGGATACAATTTAGATCACAGTTCAAATAAATGTTAAAGCGGTAATGAAGCGACAAATAGCACATTAGGCTTCCAAACACAATAATATCCAAAGCATGATAAAAGCCAAACAAGAATCAATATATAAAGCTTGAATTCTTATTAGTAGTTATCCCCAGCGGAGTCGCCAGAGCTATCACGCCGCTTTTTTCTCACACAACCCTTATTACGAGGTTGAGTTAGAAGAGCTTTTCCAATTAAAGTGACGTTTTGAAAAGGGATTATTTATTATTCAGAGTCGCCACTTGGAATTGGGTTTTGGTGTTCCAAGTCACCTTTTATTGAATCCCTTATCAAAAGGAAGATTTGACTCCTAATTTATGGTCTACGAAAATAGAAGACTGAATAAGGAATTCTGTTGATTGAGGGGAAGGTGTAAGGCACCCCTCGAGTCCCGTGGTTCTAGCACGGTCGCTTTATTGACTAATGTAAGGCTTAAATCAATTTTTAGCTATTCTTGTATTTTATTGATTATGGCTTATTTATTACCGCTTAATTAATTATTAAATTTTTTTAATTGTTTGGACCCAGATGCGATACGCATACAAGGTATTTCTTTGAAGTTAGATATTAAACCAAAGTATGGAATGTACACATGGTTAAGATATAATTATTTTAAATTTAAAGGTATCAAGGCGCGGAATGCGCACATGATCCTTTTATTATTTAAGCATATCAATTCAAGATTCGAGTATGAATACATGGGCTAATATTTAAAGTGTGTCTAAACTTTTTCTAGTGTATTTAGAGTTCTTCTAATTATTTTGTCTCTTTTAGATTCGAGATATATATTTGTATATTTTTATTATATTTTAATTGCTTATTGTAACTAGTCTTGAATTAATTCATGGCTTTTGTCGCTCCCTCGCAATTATTCTTTTATTATAATAATTTTCTTTTATAGAGAGATTTGAATTAATTTGCAACCCCCATTTATCTATTAATAGGCCTTACAATGTGTCTAGACCCAATTAGTTATATTCTCCCTTGAATCTATTCTCGGTGAGAATGTGAAAGAAATATACTCAACAGTTTAATATGAAATATCCGATTAATTTACCAAGGAAAATACTTATGATAATAAAACAAAAAAAACAACAACAACAAAAAAATTATTCAAATGAAGTTCATGAAATGAAGATAAAACTCATGAATCCAATTTATTCTTTAACAGTGAAACAAAGAAGAAATCTATATCCGTAGACTAATTTAAAATAGCTATTCATAATACTAAAATAACTTACAGTGGAGTTAAGGCATAAAGAAATTAATACAATTAACAATTTATTTTTTTAAGGAATTCCTACTAAAATTAATACCTGAAACTTTAGTTTTCATGTCCAAGTAGTTAACAGTTGTAAACATTTATTCAAAGAAGAAAAAGTTTTCTTTATATAAAAGAAACTTACTAGAATCTTATAAGGAAAAATTTATTATAATTTATGGTCTATTTAAAAGAATGACTGGAAAAATTAACTCATTTCTAATGAACCTCATAGCACAATTTTGTGCAAACTTAACTGACCGCTAAATTAACACTAGGAAACTATTTATAGCATCACCATAGTCATTTTAGCCTTAATCTCTTATGAATTCTCTCTTTTTAGTCTTTCACTAAATAAACTAAATGATAACAATTATCCAGAAACATATGTTCAAAAAGAAAAATGACGGATTAAGAAAATAAATTACTAATAAAAGGAACCAAATCCTAATGCTCTGAATTTATTCAAAGAAAACTAAGAAATAACAGTGAAGAAGGATAAAATCAAAACCTTAGCAAAAGAGTTCCAGTAATACAAGAAAAAGAACCAGTACAAACTCCAATCCAATGCCGAAACTCAGGCCGGACAAAGTAGTAGCAACGTCGAACCCGAAGCCACGAACGGAAACTCGACCTCCTAATCACACGAGAATCTCTCAAACTTTTATCTAGAAAAACTCTCTTTCCTTTTGTTTTTGAAGCTTCTTTGTTTCTTCCTCTCACTTTTCACGTTATTTTTCTTATTCAAAGATCTCCTCCTCCTCTCGTTTGTAAAGTCCTCAATTATGTAGTGTTCAGAAACTAGTACTTTGTGAAGTGGGGTGAGATCGTGTAATTGTGAGAGATTAGAGATGGGGGATCGTGTCTGTGTATGTGAGTGAGGGAATTGGGGACATGGGGGGTGGACGTGAGGAGTGCAGAAGTTTGTTAACAAAACTTTACCTATTTTGACATATTTTAACTTCATTATATTTTTTTGTCTTTTATTTTAAAATATAAGGTAAATTATGAAGATGATAATATTGATCAACCACTTTTTACAGCAAGAAAAAATATAAGACAACTAAATATTTGCATATAATTTAAATAATACTAAAAATACCATAGCTTACTTATTAAAATACTAATTAAAGAAACTAAATATTTTTTGTAAATTTTCTTTTTATCTTTACAAATAGAAATGAAATATATTCTATAAGTATGTGGATATATTGTTTTTAATTTCTTTTTTCAAATAAAACCTATTAAGAGTAAGATAAAAGTTTAAAATATTAAGATTATACATTAAAATAGTATAGAATTTGGGTGTGGTCAAAAATTAGGTATTCACAATAATCCCAAAAATAGGTCCAAACTTTACAAGATGTCTAAGACAATGTAAAACAAGTAAACTACTAATATCTAATATTAAGAATGAAAAATCTACTACTAATGAACTAGTTGTTACAAAGCAGCAGGATGTATGCTTCCATCTCCAAGTAGTGTAAGTGTATCCAATAGGCAAGGGAAAACACCAAATAGCACCTCTAATGCTCTCACTAGGTGCCAGGGTATGCATTCCACTGAAAAGGATTCCAATGGACAAGACAAGTGTGGATTCCAGATACATATACCACTGTATAGAAGCAATCCCAAACTTCCAAATCAATGTGTTGATCCAGCTTGATATCTTCCATCTTGATCTCTATTTCACAGAAAATAATTCATCTTTACATTCAGTCATAACACTTGCAGGACAGTCTCTCGAACCTGTACATACAACATTATACCACACCAACTGCCAGCTTAATACCATAGAGGTATATACTGTCTTCTCATCTCCAAAATGAGCATGAAACCACACTAATACCACTGGAAAATGATAGAACAATATACCCTCTATGAAGTCTATAACAATCCACACAGTATAATTATACACAGAATGTGTAGTAGTGATTATTCTTCGTGCATTGGTATAATCATATAATAGACAGTACGAAGCTCTAACAAGATAGGAGATATCATCTTGTAAGTTTGCATTTGATCTAGTGACTTGCCTATTGTCCCTAACATTTTTACACATTGTAAAATTACCTTCAGACTGAGCATGTTTCCATGCTAATACCACTGGAATGTAGTTGTACACTATACATATAAGAGAATAAGAAAGTGCAATGACAAGAACAAGAAGTGAACTCAGAGACTCCTTCATCAATCTGGTACTTTTCTTTTGGCAATCCTAATCCTAAAGTTAGGAATTTGAGCTTTGTCCATGTTCACCAGTGTCTTTCCTTCAATAGGTAAATCATGTAATGAGTGATATGTAACTGTTCTTGCAAAAGAAAAAACCAAGTTAGCTAAAAAAATCAGCAACGACATTGCCCTCTCTCAGCACATGCTGAAATAGTACATTGTAGTTGCTCTTGATCTCCTTTATCTTCCTTAATTCTGGCCCTATATACCAAGGAGATTCCCATTCTCCATCAATGATCTTCCTTATCACCAAAGAATCAGTCTCCATAATAAGAGGATGCAGCTGCATTTCCACACAAATTACCATCCCTTTTAATATTGCCTTAGCTTCTGCCACTATATTTGTTGTTTCCCCTATCACCTCAGCCTTGGCATATACTACATTACCAGCACAATGTCTCACACAAAAGCCATAGAAATTAGGTCCAGGATTGCCTCTAGATGCACCATCAGTGTTGCATGTGAACCATTCTTCATAAGGGGGCTACCGTGTTACTCTCTTGGTTATAATATATGGCTTGTAACCTTCAAAGAATCTGATCATATCTGGCCATAAGAGAGGAATGTTTGGGAGCCATGAATATCTCAAACTTGCGAGATAATGTAATATCTTGTTCACCTCATGAATTACACTATTGCAAGACACTAACCCTACATACTTCATAGTGTTTTCCCTCTTCCAAATTTCCCATGTAATGACTGCTGGAGCTACGTAAAACAATGGCTTAAGTTTGGGTCAGCATGGTGAATTTCAACATGCCCTTATTACTTGATGAACCTGCACCAAATTCACTACCAATCCTACTACCTAAAGGAAAGTCTTCCACAACTTAGTTGTAACTTGTTAAGAACAAGAGTTGAAATAAGTCTTCTTTTGGTTGCAAACTACACCAGCACTTTGACACCACCATATAACCGCTTCTCCTCCACAAATAATCAGTAGGGATCTTACCTTTCCATAATATCTATAAGAAGAAGGAGATCTTGAAAGGTTAACCTTTAGTCCACAGCTTGTTGAATTCAGGATTAGGTGGTTCCCTATGCCTTAAAATTCTCCAAGCACTACTAACTGAGAATTTACCCGAAGGAGTAGGCATCTATCTTGGAGTATCCCAGTATTCATTTGTATTGTCAAAATGTACTTCCACTCTAATATGATCAGCAATATCCCTTGGGAAGGACTACTCCAAGAGTTGCTCATTCCATCTATCACCATCTCTCAATTCAGCTACTTCCTGTAGTTCTTCATTGATTGGAAAGTCTAGAGGAACAATATGATATAAAGCTCCTAATCAAGTCAAATTCTTATGCCAAACATTAGTTACTCCCCTTTTCCTTCCCCATAGTATTTCATGTTCATCCTCTTCTCTAGCCTCCAACATTTTCCTCCATACATGAGAACCCTTTTTAAATTGAACTACTGTTGGTATTTCCTTCTTACAGTATTTATTTCACATGAAATTAGACCATAACAACTTTGAAGTCCTAAACGTCCACCATATCTTGGCAAATAATCCTTTGGAGACATCAACCAGTGATCTAAAACCTACTCCTCCTTCCTCCTTAGGTAGGCACAGATTTTGCCATTTCTTCCAATGTATGTTTCTACCTTTTTCCTTGTTACTCCAGAGTATTTATGTAGATGTTCAAGTATATTATTAGGTGGATCAAGTACAGAAAGGATGTGTGTAGGCACGCTTTGTAGGACACTAGATATCAGAGTAGATTTTCCCCCATAGGACAGTAACTTCCCCTTCCAAGAATGTAACTTTACCTTCACTTTCTTTATTAGATCATTGTAGTAATCCTTCTTTCTTTTTGTGTAGAATATTGGACATCCAAGATAGGTGAATGGAAACTCATCCCTTGTGAATCCAGTAATAGCCCCCATAGAATTAAACAATGTTCCAGTCACATTAGCATGCATATAAAAGAACTCTTTGCCTTGTTGATCATTTGGCCAAAAGTGTGCTCATACTTGGGCAAAACTTCTATAATCTTTTCTAAAGAGTAAGGGTCAGCAGAAGCAAAGATTATAGTGTTATCGGCATATGCTAAATGATTCAATAGATAAGTCCACTTAGGCATGCCAAAGCCTTTAAACCTCTTGTCTTCAAAAAGCTTATTCAAAGACCTAGGCAATACTTCTGCCGAAAGTATGAATAATGTTAGAGACAGAGGATCCTCTTGTTTGAAACCTCTTGTTGAGTGAAAAAAGCCTGAAACTTGACCATTAATCAGCACTAAGTACCAGCTGTTGGCAAGTAGATTCCACACAATGTTGATGAAGCATTCTGCAAACCCCATTTTCCTCAACACATGCATCGAATACTTCCACGACACCCTATCGTATGCCTTTTCCATGTCAAGTTTGATGACTACATTGGCAGGTTTTCCCCTTAATCTTATGTCAGTAACAATCTCCTGAGTTAATAAGATGTTTTCAAATATACTTCTCCCCTTAACAAAGCCTGATTGATTGGAAGAGATCAAAGAAGGTAGTATCTTCTCCAGCCTATCATGAACCACTCTCGATATCACTTTGTTTATGATATTGCTCAAACTTATAGGTCTGAGATCAGAGAAAGTTTGGACCATTGACTTTTTAGGTAACAAGACAAGGTTTGTGTGAGTTATAGACTTGGACAAAGAGCTTCCTCCATAGAACAGTTTCAGCATATTGTGTATGTCTTCCCCTACTATATCCCATCATACTTGAAAGAAAATACCAGTGAAGCCATCTGGACCACTTGCACTCTTACCACTCAAAGCAAACACTAATGCCTTCACCTCATCTCTTGTAGGACTTCTACAAAGTTCTAAATTATGCTCACTAGATACCATTGTAGGTAAATTGTTTAGGAGTTAATAGCTTGTTGGATCATCTCATTGTGTGAACTACTTCTGGAAAAATTCAACTACAACATTAGCCATCAAATCTTGTGAATCAATCCATGCACCATCATTATTCTAAATTCTCTTCAATTGGAGTTTCTGCCTTTTACCATTGACATGGTTGTGGAAAATCAGGTATTTCTATCCCCTTCTGCAAACCATGTCATTTCTGCTTTTTGTTTTCAATACTCCTCTTCAATGCTCAAGTACTTCTTCAGTTCAGCTTGAGCTTGTTGTAGTATTATTCTATTCTCCACTGTTGGATCTTCTTCAAACAATATTTTCTTCACTTTAACCACATCTTCTCTAATAGTTAGTTGCTTGAAAATATCCCCATATGTGAGCTTGATCCATTTAGAGAGAGAAATCTTAACCCTCTTTAGTTTTTGCTTGAACATCAAGAAAGGATCTATAGTAAAGTCAGCCACCCAATTCTGTCTAATCACCTCCATAAAAGATTCATGTTTGGTCCAGAAGTTCAATAACTTGAATGGTTTAACAAATTGTAAGGCTTTATCACCACATCTCATTAAAAGTGGAGCATGATCTGATCATGTTCTAATGAGATGCTCCACTTCTATATTGAGAAATAGGGTCTGGAAAGGCAAATTCACCAAAATTTTGTCCAAACGTTGAATATACATTCTGCATTAGGCCTCCCATTCTACCAAGAAAAGGGGATGCCTTTGTATCCAAGATCAAAGAACACAAAAAGAAAAATCTTTATACTCTGAGAGGTACACTAGCAGTCCTCCTATCGTCTCCTCTTCACTAAGAATTACATTAAAATCCCCTCCAACCACCCAAGATAACTCCATATCACTAGCAAGGTAGTATAGATTATCCCACAATTCTAATCTTTCCAGTAATGAGCACTTTGCATATACAAAGGTCATCATAATGGGCTGACCAATATCTTGATGTTACATTTTGATGGATAACTACTGCTCAGTATCAATCAATAGATCTCATTCCACCACAGGATCCAAGAATAACCATATCTTCCCATTAACATTTGATATTGCAGCTTCCATACCTAGTTTTCTTATGTAGTTCTGAGTAAACCTCTACTTTTGAAATGGCTCCCTAAGTGCTATAATGAAAAACCCATGTTCCCTTTTCATGTTCATAACTCTCTAAAAGGCCTGATGTGTCTTAACAAACCTTATGTTCCATATTAATGTTTTAATATAGAAATTTTAGAAAATTGTGGGATTTCTCAAGAAAAACCTAGAAATCATGTTCTTAGATTTTGACCACGAAATTGGACATATAATTAGGAATAAATTATATATATGAGATCGTGGTATTATGGGTAATGTTTATCTTCGACAATTTTCAGAATTCAGGAACATGGACCCGAGAGTTGACTTTTCGAATGGAGTTGAGGATTATTATAAATTGTCAAATTATAAGTATTGGAGTATATTTTGACTAAATTGCACATTTTTTGACTACGTTTGGATTGAGGGACATCAGCATGAGGTGATGGAGAGACATTGGAGCCAATTATGGAACTTCGGAGCGAGGTAAGTCTCATGTCTAACCTTGTGAGGGAAATTTACCATGTAGGTGTCATTCTTGTTATTTGCTACATGTTGTGGGAGATACGCACGTATGAGGTGACGAGTGTTTGTGCGTATGCTAGGATTCTTGATTATGACTTGGTAGACTTAGGTTCACGCCATGCTTTAAATGTACTAATTGACTTATCCTTGCCTGTATAATTGCTTTATTTCACATCATGACCTGAGATTATACTTGCGTGGAGTAATGGACTTGCTATTTTAGGAATTTGATAAGCTACTTGATTAGCCGCGGAATAATTGTGCTTCCCTTACGAACTTCTCCCGAATTGTACGTGTTCATCGAAAAGCTTCCTTAAAATTTCATAATTCACACGTATATTCGTGAGTGGAGTCGAGGACCCGTTAAGCTTCTTATTCTTATGGGATCGAGTCGTTCGCCTAGGCAGTATCATTATTCTTATGGGATCGGGCTGTTCGCCTCGGTAGTATCACTATTCTTATGGGATCGGGCCGTTCGCCTCGGCAGTATCATTATTTCTATGGGATCGGGTCGTTCACCTCGGCAATATCTAAAATGACCCAACTGGTAGTTTTGAGTTCTAGTGCATCGTTCTGTGGTTTAAGGCCTTGAGTAGCTTCACTTCAGGTGTTATGACTTATACTTGTGGTCGGAATTGAATTTCGGGAGGTTCAGAGTTGATTCGGATGAAAACTTCTCATTTCAGAAGCTTTAAGTTAGAAGAGTTTACTAAGGTTTTACTCTTGAGTAAAAGATCTCGGAATCGGGATTTGAAGATTCCAATAGGTTCATATGATGATTCTGGACTTGGGCGTATGTTTGGGTTAAGTATCGGGTCGCCCGGGACCATTTCGACGCTTATTGTGGAAAGTCTGCATTTCGAATTATTTAGAATTTCCTAAGTTTGGTTTGAGGTGGATTTTGATATTATCGATGTTTGTTTGGGGTTATAAGTCTTGGAATAGGTTCGTGTTATGATTTATGACTTGTGCGTAAAGTTTGGCATCATTCTGAAATGTTTAAGTATAATTCAGACGCGTTCGGCGAAGTTTGAATGTTTGAAAGATTAAAGAAAGGTTCGATTGATGATTCATAATTTTGATATTGTTTGTCGTGGTTTGAGGCTTCGACTAAGTCCGTATCGTGTTTTGGGATGTGTTGGTATATTTGGATGCGGTCCCAGAGGCCTCGGGTTTGAAACGAATTGAAATTTGTATTTGAGGGAATACTAAAGACTGACTGTTGAAGTCTGGTGTCATCGCACCTGGGGTGGGTTTGGTCGCAGGTGCATGGCAGGTAATCGCAGGAGTGAAGTAGGCCATCCAGGGGAAGGGCCGCAGGTGCGGAGCTTGGGCGCGCAGATGCGCATCCGCAGAAGCGGAGAAGGTACCGCAGATGCGGAATATGGGCCTTTAGTGCTAGACCGCAGGAGTGGTCAGTGCTATGTAGAAGCATGATCGCATGAGCAAATTTTTGTCTGCAGGAGCAGACTTTCCTGAGCTCAGTGAGAACCTCACCTGCTATGGAAATCTCATAGGTTCAGCTATTGGTCCACTGGTGCGAAAGTCGTTGGGCGGTGGTGCTTTTAAATTGAGACTTAGTTCTCATTTCTCTAATTTTTCTCTTAGGTGGCCGAATTTGGGGAGCTATTTTGAAGAGGTTTTCATCATGAAACACAAGGTAAGTAATTTCTCACTTTTTGTAAGCTAAATGTATGATTTATATGTGGATTTAAGGATGAAAGTTTTTGGAAATTGTGGGATTTTGGTAGGAAACCTAGAATTTATAATTTTGGATTTGACTACGATTTTGGAAATGGAATTATGAATAAATTATATATTTGAGTTCGTAATATAATGGGTAATGTTTATCTTCAAAAAAATTTGGAATCCGAGTACGTGGACCCAAGTGTTGACTTTATTGACTTTGTGAGTGGAGTTGGGAATCATTATAAATTGTTATATTATAAGCATTAGAGCATATTTTGATTGATTTGCACGTTGTTTAACTAGTTTCAGAATGTTTGACTTTGAGTTGAGGTGTTAGAGAGGCATTGGAGTTGGGTATGGAACTTCAAAATAAGGTAAGTCTCATGTCTAACCCTGTGAGGGGGTATTTAACCCATGGGTGCTGTTTTTGTTGTATGCTACATGTTGTGGGAGCTGCGCATGAATGAGGTGACGAGTGTCTGCGCGTATGCTAGACTTAGGTTCACGCCATGCATTAATTGTATTATTTGAGTTATCCTTGCCTGTATAATTCCCTTATTTCGCATTGGGACCTGAGACTAGGCTTGCGTAGAGTGATAGACTCGCTATTGTAGAGATATGACAAGCTACTTGATTAGCCGCGGAATAATTGTGTTTTCCCTTACGAAATTTTCTCGCGTTGTACGTTTTTATTGAAAAGCTTCTTTACATTTCATAACTCACACGTATCTTCGTGAGTGGGGTCAATGACCCGTTAAATCTTCATATTCTAATGGGATCGGGCCGTTCGCCTCGGTAGTGTCATATTCTCATGGGAGCGGGTCATTCACCTCGGCAGTATAATACATGCATCTATGGTTCATGTCGTTCGACCCTCGGTAGTGTACATATTATTATGGGATCGGGCCGTTTGCCTCAGTATTTCTCTAAATACTCTTATGGGATCGGGTAGTTCGTCTAAACATCTTTATGAAACACTCTTATGGGATCGGGCTATTTGTTGCGGCAGCGTCGTAATATTTGATAAGAAGACATCGTATCTGTGAGTTTTCCTGATTTGATTTGTGATGATCTATGTGGTGGGGACCATTTTACATACATACTCCGGTTGAGGAGGTGACCGATACTAAGAGCTTGAATTTACTGTTCAGAGGAGGATCGTACCATGTACCTGTATCTGTTTACATTGTTTATTTACCTTTACCATGAATCATACTTGTTTACCTTCTATTTCACTTGATATATTAGACCACTAGTAAATGTCGATGTCAACCCCAGGTCACTACTTCTCTATGGTTAGACTACTTACTGGGTACACGTTGATTTACGTACTCATGCTACACTTGTTGCACTTATTGTGCAGGTATATATATGTTTCTGGTGGTCCTCTAGGCGCAGAGGCGCGACATTTGCGGAGACTTTAGGTTGAGTTGCATTCCATGTTACGACCCAAAGCATACGAAGTCTCCATCTTAATTAGTTACATTATCCTGTCTATTTTGTACTCCAGACAGATGTTGTATTGTTATTGTACTTTCTAGTAGATGATCATGCATTTGTGACACCGGATTTTGAGGGTTCCTAGTGGATGTTCATTATTGTATTTCATGTTATTATTATCATTTCACCTTGTAATTTTATAGTTTATATGGGATTTGGTATAAAAAGAAAATCACAGGTTTCTACGAGTACCAAAATTCTATCTATTTATTTAATGGGATTTATGATTTTAAAGATAACGAAATGAGTAACTAAGTTGGTTAATCACTGTTGTCTTGCCTGACGGTGGCGTTAGGCGCCATCTCGGCCTATAGTAGATTTTGGATCGTGACAATATCATTATTCTTATGGGATCGAGTCGTTCTCCTCGGCAGTATCATTATTCTTATGGGATCAGGTCGTTCGCCTCGGAAGTATCAATATTCTTAAGGGATCGGGCTTTTTGCCTCGACGGTATCATTATTCTTATGGGATCGGGTTGTTCGCCTCAGCACTATCATTATTCTTATGGGATCGAGTCGTTCGCCTTGATATTTCTATAAAAAAAACACTCTAATGGGATCAGGCCTTTCCCCTCGGCAACTTTATAAAAAAATACTCTTATGGATCGGGTCGTTCGCCTCGGCAGAATCATGCGTAATATTTGATAAAAATCCATTGTATCCGTGAGATTTCCTGGTTTGAGTTGTGATGACCCATTTGGTGGGATCATATTATATATACTCCGGTTGAGGAGGTAACCGATATTTGAGAACTTATGTTCACTATTCAGAGGATGATTATACCACGTACCTATATTTGTTTACACTATTTATTTACCATGCCTCATGCTTATTTACTTTCTACTATATTTGATTTATTGGACCATTAGTAAGTGTCGATGTCAATCCCTCGTTACTACTTCTCTGGGTTAGGCTAGATACTTATTGGGTACGCATTGATTTACGTACTCATGCTACACTTCTGTACTTATTGTGCAGGTATATATATTTCTGTTGGTCTTTTGGGCACAAAGGCGCGGCTATTGGGGGGACTTTACAGTGAGTTGCGTCCCATGTTACGATCCGCAGCATACAAAGTCTCCATCAGTATTATTTATATTTTCCTGTCTAACTTGTAGTACAGACATATGTTGTATTGTTATTGTACCTTCTAGTAGATGCTCATGCACTTGTGACATCGGGTTTTGGGGGTGTTCTAGAATTGTTATGGATTGTTTTACATTATTACATTTGTACTTATTATTTTAATTAAATTGTACGTAACTGCGATTTATTTTAATGCACTGACCTCTCTATCTAAATAAAATTCATAATTTTTTAAAAAAAATTATAAAATAAATAATTAAGTGATGGCTTGCCTAACGGCAACGTTGGGCGCCATCACGGCCCATAGTGAATTTTAGGCCTTGACACTAACAGCAACCAGATATCACAAACGACTTAGCAAACACAGAAAAAACTGTACTTTCACAAATTCACAGCCTATTTAAAAATCTACAGCCAAACATTAACTCTTGATATTAAAGTTTCCTAAGCAAATATAAGTTCCTAAGATGCAATGCCTATCATATCATTATATGAATTCGAATAAGCAGCCATTCCTTACCACGATGACAGAAAAGAAACAAAAATACCACACCTTGTTTACTTAGCTTATTTACTAACTTAATGAAATTCTCTCTTAAGGATGGAATTTTGTACTACTACTCTAACCAAAACCTTAAATGTTCTGGTAAGTATAGGTTCATGATCATTTACAAATTACTACATGCATGCTATTTCTTTTAACTCAATAGCACACTAATTTATAGATTATTCATAATTGCTGCTCTAGCAAATCTCACACCTATGACATGAACCTTTAACACATAAGAGAAAAAGTCATGGCAGTAGTATATCATGTCGAAAATCATATGTGAACTCATGACGTAAATTAAAGGGGGGAAAAATATTTTAGGTTCAGTGTTAACCACTGGTTCATAAAGAATAGGTTCTGACTTTTAACAACAAAGGTGCAACGGAATAAACAATCGAGCAAAATCAATCCATTGTAAATCAATCCATATAAATAATCGAACAACAACAATCCATTATAAATCAATCCATATAAACAATCGAGCAACATCAATCCACTGTAAATTAATCCATATAAACAATCGAGTAGCATTAATCCAAAATCTATTGCAAAACGATGGTAAGAAACCGATTTAACAGGGGAAGAAGAGAAGTTAAAAAGGAAAGAAGGGGAGTTAAGAGGGACGAGAGAACTTACATGGGAAAAGAATCGACGGGGACTATGGCAAGCTGTTGACGCAACATCGATTTAGGTTTTTCTATGGCAGCGACGGTATCCCTTTCTATTAAAGGGAATATGTTTTCCTAAACTTTTCTAATTAGAGGGAATCAATAATTCTCATCCAAAAATATTGGAGGGAAAGATGTTTCCCTTTTTGTGCGGAGGGAAAAGTTAAAATAATAAAAAATTCAATTCAATTAGTAATTTTTGGTGGCAAATTGTTTTATTGCCGGTAAAAGGATATCTTTTACTGGCTAACGGTCATGTGCCGCTTATTTTTTGACTTAAAGAATTTATTAGCGACAATTGCCTTGTTGTCGCTAAATAATTGTCGCCAAAGGCCTTTTTTGTAGTGATGTGATACCAAATCATTACTCCCTTGGACAAGATTTTCCCCAATTTCTTTAGCAATATTTCGCATGTGTAGGAGTTCACGTGCTCGTTTGGATTTGTGGTCCTATTGTATTTGGAAATATCGGGCATTCAGAACCTTTTTGGAATCGGCTTTGGTGCCACGCTCGGGGGGAAAGGCTTTTGAATGATCTTTTTGGAATCTGGTCCCTTCAATATCGGAGGTTCTCCCAGGATCTAATCGACCCTCGAGTTGTAAGTTTTCACTTTCTTGTCGTTCGTCTCTATTATTTTTTCACCAAATTTCACTCGCTTTGTCATTGCCTCGAGCATTTTCATTACCTCGGAAGTTTTCCCAGGTCTGTACCCGTGGGGTTCTTTGGCAATCTGTTCTTCCCTCCGAGTGTCGTCTCCAACCCATTCGGGTTCAGCCACATTGTGTGTGTGATTTTGACTCGACAGTTGTGCTATGGCAATTTGCTGAGCTTGCAACATCTCAAAAATCAAACGTAAGCTAACTTCATCACCTTTACCTTCGACTAGCTCGCGAGCTGATGGCCAAGGTGCCCCGTGAATGTTGTAATCAGGTTCAGTTGGTAAGTTGATGTTGATAGCAACCCGCGAATTGGTATCGGTTCGGTCAGCAACTAGAGTGCCATTAGGATTGATAGGGGGTACGTTGTTGCTTTGAACTTTTATCGTGGTTGCCTGATTCGACGTCGACATTTAAGTGAGCAGATTGGGAGTTTGACATATTAAATAATCCTGAAATCAAACTTCAAAGAGTGTAAAATAAAATGTGTTATAAAGATTCATATTAATTCACCATTGTTATCCTTAGCCCTACGGCGGGCGCCAAACTGTTTACTCTTTAAATGGATACATTAAATTTGTACACGGTTTAAAGAATACATAGTTTAATTTAACATGAATGATCAAAGAACAGTAAATAACTGAATTGAAAAAGAAATAAAATGATCAAATCAAGTATGGTGAAGAGATTAAGCCTAGCGTTAGACTTGAATGTTAAAGATCGGTTTCAGTCGAGCCCTTGAAATAGAGCTCGGCTGCAGCTAAATGGATGAACAGCTAAAGAACACTTGAACGATTGCTAAAAGCCAAAAATAAACTTTATTGCGTTGATATGCGTGCTAACAGTGATCCAAAAAATAAAAAGGTTCACCCCTTTATATAGGAGTATAAATTTCAACCCTAATATAAGTCTAAATAAGGTAAAAATCTTTTCCCTCCTTTTCTCGCTTGAAAACACAATATGCAGCTAATACTGAGCGTGATCCGCACTGTAATATCCGGATGATAGCGGATATTTTGGCTCTTCGTTTTGTCTTCTGTAATCGTTTCGTTCTTTACCTCGGTTCTTCGTATCACTCGAGCTGGAATCTCTCCAGGTTCGGCCATGCTCAATTCCCGACATATCATCTGTCTGCTCCCGATTTCGATCTGCGAGCACTCTTGGCCTCACTCGAGCTAGTAACGAGTAACATTATTTCTCGCTTCTCAACGGAAATTCGAGATAATTTTATCCCCGATTTTACCCGTACATATATATATACACAAAAAGTCCAATAGAGAAAAGTAAAATGGCACTTAATAAGAGGAATTGAAAGGTCCACAAATGTTTGGAAAAATGTAACCTTTGGTCTTGCCATTTCATCTTCTTTTTTTCTATAATCATTTCCTTAGAAAATATTGTAGCTGCGTGTAGCTTATTGTGATGACCCAAAATGTCATCTTTAAATTTAATAAGTAATTCTGTGTTTTAAGACCTCGAAAAATACCATTTATCATTCCTCGACTTGAGTGCGCAGTCCGTACAATTTTTCGGAATGTGTTTATGTGAAAATAGATTAAAATGGGAAATAGAGCTTTAAAATTCAAGTGAGTTGACCTTAGTCAACATTTTTAGCAAATAGACCAGGATCGGTGTTTTGACAGTTCCGGTAATGCCGTATCGTGATTTGGGACTTGGGCGTATGCCCGAAATTTAATTTGGAGGTCCCTAGCACAAGTTATGACCATTTAACGAAACTAGTAATTTAAAGGCTAAATATTTCAAGTTTAACCACGGGGTTGACTTTTTGATATCGGAACCGGAATCCGATTCTGGAAATTTGAACAGCTCTGTTATGTCATTTATGACTTGTATGCCAAATTTGAAGTCATTCCGGATTCATTTAATATGTTTTGGTACGAGATTTGCAAATTGAAAGTTTAAAACTCAAAGTTCGAATCGGGGTGTGAATAGTAATTTAAGTGTTGTTTGACGTGACTTTAGACCCTGAGTCAGTTCGTATTATGTTACGGGACTTGATGGAATATTCGAGCGGGGTCCCGAGTACCCCCGAGAGTGAAACGGATCAAAATCGGAACAAGAATTGGACTTAAGCAAAATCTGAAATTTTGAGTTCTGGTGTAATCGCACCTGCGGAATTTTGACCGCAGGTGCGAGCTCGCAGAAGCGAGACTTCCATCGCAGATGCGGTCTTCGCAGGTGTGGCCCTTTTGCGCAGAAGCGGACGTCGCAGGTGCGACATTTTGTCCGCAGATGCGGAATCTTGCCTGGCAGTCCCACTTCGCAAATGCGAGCTTTGTCTCGCAAATGTGAGACCGCAGGTGCGAAAATATAGCCCGCAAATGAGAAAATGCTGGGCAGAATACATAAAATCGAGTCTTAGCTATTTTTACTCATTTTTGAGTTTTAAAGCTCGGATTTGGGCGATTTCAAGGAGAATTTTCACGACTTTGAACTGAGTAAGTGTTCTTTATCATAAAGTGATTATATTTCACAAATCCATGTCTATATTCATCATTTATTTCGAATTTAGATAGAAGAAAATGAATTTTTTGTAAAACTTTCCAAAAACGAAAAATTAAGATTTGAAGGTCCATTTGATATCAGAATTGGACAAATTTTATATGGTTGAACTCGTATCGGAACGGGTGTTCGGATTTCGCGAGTTTTTCTGAGATTTGAGACGTGGGTCCCACCGCTAAATATTTTAATGAATTTCAGATTTTTATCCAGAAAAATTATAAATTCATATGGAATTAATTCCTATGATTCGTATTGAATATATCAAATTGTTTGTGAATAGTTTTGAAGCTTTCGGAGGCAAATTTAAAAGGAAAGCTGTGGTTGAATAATTTATTGGAATTTGCAAAGCGAGGTAAGTGTCGGGGTTAACCTTGACTTGAGGGAATAGAACCCTTAAATTGCTTGTTATGTGAATTGCATGTAAACGACGTATAGGCGAGGTGACAAGTGTCTATACGTCGTCAAATTAATTGTTTGCCTGCTTACTTGAAAAATCATAAATTATTTTTAATCATAAATTAATTATTATAATAATTGTTTCTCACTTATTCTTTGCAAATATAAATTCTTGAATTCCTGCATTAATTGTTACATGCTATTTGAATTATGTGCCTTAATTGTTATTTGACATTTAGCATATTAAATATTAAACTGCCTATTTGCTCCCTGATTTTCATAATAATTTGCTATTTATCATTGTTTGCTTCATAATTAAATAATATTTATTGTATGCTTGTTGTCTTGTAATTTTATATTAATTGTTACATTTAGTGGAAAAATTTCTTCTATAAGAATTGGTAAATGAAAATGTTGGAGGAGCGGGTTGCACGCCGCAACATGATTGATTATAATGAATATATTGGAGGATCGGGTTGCACGCCGCAACAGACTTATTAAAAGTCTATTTTGGAGGATCAGGTTGCACACCGCAACAGACTTATTAAAAGTCAATATTGGAGGATCGGGTTGCACGCCGCAACAGACTTATTAAAAATCAATATTGGAGGATCGGGTTGCACGCCGCAACAAACTTATTAAAAGTTAATATTGGAGGATCGGGTTGCACGCCGTAATAGACTTGTTAAAAAGTTAATATTGGAGGATCGGGTTGCACGCCGCAACAGACTTAATTAAAATGAATATATTGTGAGGAGCGGGTTGCACGCCGCAATATGATTGACTATAATAAATATATTGTAAGAGCGGGTTGCATGCTGCAACTGAATTGATGGAAATGATAATTGGTTATGACTGCTGAGTTGGCTTCAATTATTATAAATGAGTTACTTGATTTATTTCTATTATTGTTGTTGTATCTAATATTGCGTACAGGTAATGTAAGTGACCCGCCTTAACCTCATCACTACTTCGTCGAGGTTAGGTTCAGCACTTATCAGTATAAGGGGTCGGTTGTACTGATACTACACTCTGCACTTCTTGTGCAGATTTTGGAGTTGGTCCCAGCGGCGTGCCATAGTTTTGCTCGGATTTCAGCTACTCGGAGGAGACTTGAGGTATAACTGCATGGCGTCCACAGTTATGAAGTCCCCGTCTATTTCACTTTAGCTGTGTGTTTATTTCCAGACAGCTTAACTTTATTCAGACCTTTATTTGTATTTATTCTAGAAGCTCGTGCACTTGTGACACCAATTCTGGGATGGTATTTAGACACCATTGTTTGATGGATTATTTCACTATATTTCAAACTTTGCTTCCGCAATTGTTTTCTTGTTATTAATACATTTAAAAATTATTTTAAAATGGATAATATTATTCTAACGTTGGCTTGCCTAGCAAGTGAAATGTTAGGCGCCATCACGGTCCGAAGGTGGGAATTTCGGTTTGTGACAGTTGGTATCAGAGCACTAGGTTACATAGGTCTCACGAGTCACGAGCAAGCTTAGTAGAGTCTGAAGGATCGGTACTGAGACGTCTGTACTTATCTCTCAGAGGCTATGAAGTTTAGGAACAATATCACTTCTTTCTTATTCTGGCGTGCGATTTTATTCTATCATCGATGATTGAAACATTCTACTCTTATTCTCCCGCAGATGGTGAGAACACGTAATACTTCTACCGATGGACAGGGACCAGAACCCCCGGTGGCAACTATGGCCAGGGGTAGAGGTCCGGGTCTAGGTCGTGCTAGAGGCCGAGGTAGAGCTCAGTCCAGAGCTCGAGCAGTTGCACTTGTTGTAGAACCTCAGGTAGACCTTCAGGAGGAGGTCCCAGTTCAGAATGTACCAGTTGGACCAGTTTAGGTCCCGGAAAGATTCATAGCCACTCCAGTGCTTCAGGACGCTCTAGTCCTATTAGTGAGTCTTATGGAGGGTGTGGCCCAGAATGGTACATTTCTAGTGGTACCAGCCGTCTCACAGGCCGGGGGAGGAGCACAAACTCCCACTACTCCCGCCCCGGAGCAGATGGTTCCCCAGAATCAGGCTCCAGCTGCCCCGCCAGTTGGGGTAGTTCAGCCAGTTGTTGCGGCACAGACCGGTGAAAGGCCCGCCATGTCTTTTGAGGCCTTATTGAGGCTGGATAAGTTCACTAAGCTCTTTCCAGTTCATTTCAGTAGTACACCTTCTGAGGACCCACAGGATTAACTTGAACGCTGCCATGAGGTGCTGCGGAACATGGGTATAGTTGAGACCAATGGGGTTGATTTTGCTGTATTTCAGATGACGGGTTCCACCAAGAGGTGGTGGAGAGATTATACATTGACCCGACCAGTCGGATCACCTGCACTTACCTGGGAGCAGTTCTCTCAGCTATTTCTGGAGAAGTTCCTCCCTATCACACTGAGAGAGGAATTCCGCAAGCAATTTGAGCATCTACAGCAGGGCAGTATGACTGTTACTCAGTATGAGTCCCGTTTTATCGATTTGGCCCATCATGCTCTCCTTTTACTACCTACGGAGGGAGAGAGAGTGAGGAGGTTTATAGAGGGACTCACTCACCCCATCAGACTTCAATTGGCCAAGGAAACCGGAAGTGAGATTTCTTTTCATGCGGCTTCTAATATCGCCAGGAGGATCGAGATGGTTATTGCACAGGAGAGAGGGCAGAGGTCTGATAAGAGGCCTCATCAGTTCGGTGGTTTCAGTGGTGCCTCATCTGGAGACAGAGGTAATTTCTATAGGGGTCATCCTCCCAGACTGTTTCATTCAGCACTTCATGTATCTCCCGGTGCTTTAGGGAGTCACGGTCCTATTATGCCTTACTCTTGGCAGCCAGTATTCAGTGCACATTCAGCTCCTATCAGTGCACCACCACTCCAGAGTTACTACAGTGGTTATTCGGCCCATCTGGGTTAGCTTCAACAGCCACGACATCAGGATGGGTGTTATGAGTGTGGGAATATTAATCACATCAGGAGGTATTTCCCTAGATTAGCGAGTAATAGATCCCGGCAAGATTGTCATGCCATCATACCGGCACCGGTTGCTTCACTGCCTACTCACCTAGCTAGAGGTAGGGATCAGGCAGTTAGAGGTGGAGGTCACGCCATTAGAGGTGGAGGTCTGGCCATTAGAGGTGGAGGCCAGCCAGTTAGAGGACGTCCCAGAGATGCAGTTCAGAGTGGTAGGGCCCAGCCCTGATTTTATGCTTTTCCAGCTAGACCTGAGGCCGAGTCATCTGATGCTGTGATCACAGGTATTATTCTAGTTTTCCATAGAGATGCTTCAGTTCTATTTGATCCAGGATCTACTTATTCCTATGTGTCCTCCTATTTTGCTTCATATTTGGTTGTGCCTTATGATTCTTTGAGTGCTTCTGTATGTATCGACACCGGTGGGAGACTCTGTTGTAGTAGATCATGTCTACCATTCGTGTGTGGTTACTATTGGTAATCTTGAAACTAGTATGGATCTTCTACTTCTTGATATGGTAGATTTTGATGTCATCTTGGGTATAAATTGGTTGTCTCCTTATCATGCTATATTGGACTGTCATGCCAAGACAGTGACCCTAGCTATGCCGGGGTTACCTCGGTTAGAGTGGAAAGGAACTCCCGACCATTCTGCCAGCAGGGTTATTTCTTATATGAAATCTCGGCGTATGGTAGAGAAAGGGTGTCTAGCCTATTTGGCTTATATTCACGATCCCAGTGCGGATGTCTCGACTCAGTGCCAGTTGTTCGTGAATTTTTGGAAGTATTTCCTGTAGATCTGCCAGGGATGCCACCCGACAGAGATATTGACTTCTGTATTGATTTGGCTCCGGGCACTCAGCCCATTTCTATTCCACCATACTGTATGGCCCCGCCAGAGTTGAAAGAATTGAAAGAGTAGTTACAAGCCTTGCTTGATCAGGGATTCATTATACCCAGTGTCTCGCCCTGGGGTGCACCAGTATTATTTGTAAAGAAGAAAGATGGCTCGATGCGGATATGTATAGATTATCGACAGTTGAACAAGGCCACTATCAAAAACAAATATCCGCTGCCAAGAATTGATGACTTATTTGATCAGTTTCAGGGTACCAAGGTATTTTCGAAGATTGATTTGAGGTCTGGTTACCATCAGTTGAAGATTAGGGCGTCTGATGTCCCTAAGACAGCTTTTTGGACTCGGTATGGGCATTACGAGTTCCTAGTGATGTCATTTGGGTTGACAAATGCTCCAGCAGCATTTATGGATTTGATGAATCAGGTGTTCAAGCCTTATTTGGATTATTTTGTGGTTGTATTTATTGATGATATCTTGATTTACTCCAGTAGTCGACAGGAGCATGAGCAGCATCTTCGAAGTGTGCTTCACACCTTGAAGAATAATCAGTTATATGCCAAATTTTCAAAATACGAGTTTTGGTTAGACTCAATTGCCTTTTTGGGACATGTTGTATCGGAAAAAGGCATAAAGGTGGATCCTAAGAAGATTGAGGCTATTCAGAATTGGCCTATACCTACTTCGGTTACAGAGATCTGGAGTTTCATGGGTTTGGCAAGTTATTATCGTCGGTTCGTGGAAGGGTTTTCATCTATTGCAAGCACATTGACTAGACTAATCCAGAAGGATGTTCCATTCAGATGGTCAGACGAGTGTAAGTTGAGCTTTCAGAAGCTCAAGACCGCTTTGACTACGGCGCCAGTATCGGTATTACCCACAGGTTCAGGATCGTATACGGTATATTGTGACGCATCTCACATTGGGCTTGGTGCAGTATTAATGCAAGATGGCAAGGTAATTGCATATGCGTCGCGTCAGTTAAAAGTTCACGAGAAGAATTATCCTGTTCATGACCTAGAATTGGCAGCCATTGTTCATGCGCTGAAGATTTGGAGGCATTACCTCTACGGTGTCTCGTGTGAGATATTTACTAATCATCGTAGCCTCCAGTACCTGTTCAAAGAAAAGGATTTTAATTTGAAGCAAAGAAGATGGATGGAGTTGTTGAATGACTATGATATCACCATTTTGTATCACCCCGGAAAGGCAAATGTGGTGGCCGATGCTTTGAGTAGCAAGGCTGTGAGTATGTGCAGTCTTGCGTATATTCCGGTTGGTGAGAGGCCATTAGCTGCAGATGTCCAGACTTTGGCTAATCAATTTGTGAGGTTAGATATTTCAGAACCTAGTCGGGTTCTAGCTTGCACTGTCGCTCGGTCTTCTTTATATGAGAGCATCAGAGAGATGTAGTATGATGATCCTCACTTACTTGACCTAAAGGACACGATGCGGCACGGTGATGCCAAACAGGTTGCTGTGAGGGAAGATGGGGTTCTGCGAATGCATGGTCGTATTTGTGTGCCTAATGTGGATGGAATTCGTGAATTAATTCTTGAAGAAGCACACAGTTCTAGGCATTCTATTTATCCAGGTACCACCAAAATGTATCAAGATTTTCGGCAACATTATTGGTGGAGGAGAATGAAAAAGGATATAGTTGCATATGTAGCTCGGTGTCTGAATTGTCAGCAAGTTAAGTACGAGCATCAGAGACCTGGTGGTTTGCTTCCGAAGTTAGAAATTCCTGAGTGGAAGTGGGAGCGTATCACTATGGATTTTGTTGTTGGACTCCCACGGACTCAAAGAAAATTTGACGCAGTTTGGGTCATTGTGGAAGGGTTAACCAAGTCAGCACATTTCATTCCAGTGGCAGTTGCCTATTCTTCGAAGAGGTTAGCTAAAATTTACATTCGTGAGATTGTCCGCCTTCACGGTGTGCCCGTGTCTATTATTTCAGATCGAGGTACGCAGTTTACCTCACATTTATGGAGGGCTGTAAAGCGTGAGTTAGGCACGCGGGTGGAGTTGAGTACAACATTTCATCCACAGACAGACGGGCAGTCAGAGCGCACTATTCAGATATTTGAATATATGCTCTGCGCTTGTGTTATAGACTTTGGAGGTTCTTGGGATCATTTCTTGCCACTTGCGGAGTTTGCTTATAATAATAGCTACCACTCGAGCATTCAGATGGCTCCATATGAGGCATTATACGGAAGACGATGTCGATCGCCAGTTGGTTGGGTTGAAATGGGAGAGGCTCGATTGTTGGGTACCGATTTGGTACAGGATGCCTTGGATAAGGTCAAGATTATTCAGGATCGACTTCGCACAGCTCAGTCTAGGCAAAAGAGTTATGCCGACCGTAAAGTTTGTGATATTGCATTCATGGTTGGAGAATGAATATTGCTCTGGGTTTCACCTATGAAAGGTATAATGAGGTTCGGAAAGAAGGGCAAGTTGAGCCCTAGGTATATCGGACCCTTTGAAATTCTTGAAAGGGTGGGTGAAGTAGCCTACAGGCTTGCATTACCACCTAGTTTATCAGCGGTTCATCCGGTGTTCCATATGTCTATGCTCCGAAAATATCATGGTGATCTGTCCCATGTGTTAGATTTCAACTTAGTCCAATTGGACAAAGATTTCACTTACGAGGAGGAGCCGGTGGCTATTCTAGCCCGGCAGGTCCGACAGTTGAGGTCAAAGAGTTATCCTTCAGTTCGGGTGCAATGGAGAGGTCAGCCGGTATAGGCATCTACCTGGGAGTCCGAGTTGGACATGCGGAATAAATATCCACACCTTTTCTCAAGCTCAAGTACTATTTCTAACTCCGTTCGAGGACGAACGTTTGTTTTTGAGGTGGAGAATGTGATGACCCAAAATGTCATCATTAAATTTAGAAAGTAATTATGTGTTTTAAGACCTCGAAAAGTACCATTTATCATTCCTCGGCTTGCGTGCGTAGTCCGTACAATTTTTCGAAAAGTTTTTATGTGAAAAATGGATTAAAATGGGAAATAGAGCTTTAAAATTCAAGTGAGTTGACCTTAGTCAACATTTTTAGCAAACGGACCCGGATCAGTGTTTTGACAGTTTTGGCAACTCCGTATCGTGATTTGGGACTTGGACATATGCCCAGAATTTAATTTGGAGGTTCATAGCTCAAGTTATGACCATTTAACGGAACTAACAATTTAAAGGCTAAATATTCCAAGTTTGACCACGGGGTTGACTTTTTGATATCGGAGCCGGAATCCGATTCTGGAAATTTGAAGAGCTCCGTTATGTCATTTATGACTTGTGTGCCAAATTTGAAGTCATTCCGGATTCATTTAATATGTTTTGGCACGAGATTTACAAATTAAAAGTTTAAAACTTAAAGTTCGAATCGGGGTATGAATTGTAATTTCAGTGTTGTTTGACGTGATTTTAGACCCCGAGTCAGTTCGTATTATATTACGGGACTTGTTGGTATATTCGAGCGGGGTCCCGAGTACCCCGAGAGTGAAACAGATCGAAATCGGAACAAGAATTGGACTTAAGCAAAATCTAAAATTTTGAATTCTGGTGTAATCGCACCTGCGGAATTTTGACCGCAGGTGCGATCTCGCAAAAGCGAGACTTCCATCGCAGATGCGGTTTTCGCAGGTGTGGCCCTTTTGCGCAGAAGCGGACGTTGCAGGTGTGACATTTTGTCCGCAGATGTGGAATCTCGCCTGGCAGCCCCACTTCGCAAATGCGAGCTTTGTCTCGCAAATGCGAGACCGCAGGTGCTAAAATATAGGCCGCAAATGCGAAAATGCTGGGCAGAATACATAAAATCGGGTCTTAGCCAATTTTACTCATTTTTGAGTTTTAAGTCTCGAATTTGGGCGATTTCAAGGGGGATTTTCACGACTTTGAACTGGGTAAGTGTTCTTTATCATAAAGTGATTATATTTCACAAATCCATGTCTATATTCATCATTTATTTCGGATTTAGATAGAAGAAATTGGAATTTTTGTAAAACTTTCCAAAAATAAAAAATTAAGATTTGAAGGTCCATTTGATATCGGAATTGGACAAATTTTGTATGGTTGAACTCGTGTCGGAACGGGTGTTTAGATTTCGCGAGTTTTTTGGGATTTGAGACGTGGGTCCCACTACCGAATATTTTAATGAATTTTAAATTTTTATCCGAAAAAATTATAAATTCATATGGAATTAATTCCTATGATTCGTATTGAATATATCGAATTGTCTGTGAATAGATTTGAAGCTTTCGGAGGCAAAGTTAAAAGGAAAAGTTGTGGTTGAATAAAATATTAGAATTTGCAAAGCGAGGTAAGTGTCGAGGTTAACCTTGACTTGAGGGAATAGAACCCTTAAATTATTTGTTATGTGAATTGCATGTAAACAACGTATAGGCGAGGTGACGAGTGTCTGTACGTCGTCAAATTAATTGTTTGCCTGCTTACTTGAAAAATTATAAATTGTTTTTAATCATAAATTAATTATTATAATAATTGTTTCTCACTTATTCTTTGCAAATATAAATTCTTGAATTCCTGCATTAATTGTTACATGCTATTTGAATTATGTGCTTGAATTGTTATTTGACATTTAGCATATTAAATATTAAACTGCCTATTTGCTCTCTGATTTCCATAATAATTTGCTATTTGTCATTGTTTGCTTCATAATTAAACCATATTTATTGTATGCTTATTGTCTTGTAATTTTATATTAATTATTACATTTATTGGAAAAATTTCTTCTACAAGAATTGGTAAATGAAAATGTTGGAGGAGCGGGTTGCATGCCGCAACATGATTGATTATAATGAATATATTGGAGGATCGGATTGCACGCTGCAACAGACTTATTAAAAGTCTATATTGGAGAATCGGGTTGTACGCCGCAACAAACTTATTAAAAGTCAATATTGGAGGATAGGGTTGCACGCCGTAACAGACTTATTAAAAGTCAATATTGGAGGATCGGGTTGCAAGCTGCAACAGACTTGTTAAAAAGATAATATTGGAGGATCGGGTTGCACGCTGCAACTGAATTGATGGAAATGATAATTGGTTATGACTGCTGAGTTGGCTTCAATTATTATAAATGAGTTACTTGATTTATTTCTATTATTGTTGTTGTATCTAATATTGCGTACAGGTAATGTAAGTGACCCGCCTTAGCCTCGTCATTACTTCGTCGAGGTTAGGCTCAGCACTTACCAGTACATGGGGTCGGTTGTACTGATACTACACTCTGCACTTCTTGTGCAGATTTTGGAGTTGGTCCCAGCGGCGTGCCATAGTTTTGCTCGGATTTTAGCTACTCGGAGGAGACTTGAGGTATAACTGCATGGCGTCCGCAGTTCTGAAGTCCCCGTCTATTACACTTTAGCTGTGTGTTTATTTTCAGACAGCTTTACTTTATTCAGACCTTTATTTGTATTTATTCTAGAAGCTCGTGCACTTGTGACACCAATTCTGGGATGGTATTTAGACACCGTTGTTTGATGGATTATTTCACTATATTTCAAACTTTGCTTCCGTATTTGTTTTCTTGTTATTAATACATTTAAAAATTATTTTAAAATGGATAATATTATTCTAACGTTGGCTTGCCTAGCAAGTAAAATGTTAGGCGCCATCACGGTCTGAAGGTGGGAATTTCGGATTGTGACAGTTGGTATCAGAGCACTAGGTTACATAGGTCTCACGAGTCACGAACAAGCTTAGTAGAGTCTGAAAGATCGGTACTGAGACGTCTGTACTTATCTCTCAGAGGCTATGAAGTTTAGGAACAATATCACTTCTTTCTTATTCTGGCATGCGATTTTATTCTATCATCGATGATTGAACCATTCTACTCTTATTCTCTCGCAGATGCTGAGAGCACGTAATACTTCTACCGATGGACAGGGACCAGAACCCCCGGTGGCAAATATGGCCAGGGGTAGAGGTCGAGGTCTAGGTCGTGCTAGAGGATGAGGTAGAGCTCAGTCCAGAGCTCGAGCAGCTACACCTGTTGTAGAACCTCAGGTAGACCTTCAGGAGGAGGTCCCAGTTCAGAATGTACCAGTTGGACCAGTTCAGGTCCCGGAAGGATTCATAGCCACTCCAGTGCTTCAGGACGCTCTAGTCCGATTGGTGAGTCTTATGGAGGGTGTGGCCCAGAATGGTACATTTCCAGTGGCACCAGCCATCTCACAGGCTGGGGGAGGAGTACAAACTCCCACTACTCCCACCTCGGAGCAGATGGCTCCCCAGAATCAGGCTCCAGCTGCCCCGCCAGTTAGGGTAGTTCAGCCAGTTATTACGGCACAGACCGGTGATAGGCCCACCATGTCTTTTGAGACCTTATTGAGGATAGATAAGTTCACTAAGCGCTTTCCAGTTCATTTCAGTGGTACACCTTCTGAGGACCCATAGGATTATCTTGAACGCTGCCATGAGGTGCTGCGGAACATGGGTATAGTTGAGACCAATGGGTTTTATTTTGCTGTATTTCAGATGACGGGTTCCGCCAAGCGGTGGTAGAGAGATTATACATTGACCAGACCAGTCGAATCACCTGCACTTACCTGGGAGCAGTTCTCTCAGCTATTTCTGGAGAAGTTCCTCCCTATCACACTGAGAGAGGAATTCTGCAAGCAATTTGAAAGTCTATAGCAGGGCAGTATGACTGTTACTCAATATGAGTCCCGTTTTATGGATTTGGCCCGTCATGCTCTCTTTTTACTACCTACGGACGGAGATAGAGTGAGGAGGTTTATTGAGGGACTCACTCACCCCATCAGACTTCAGATGGCCAAGGAAATCGGAAGTGAGATTTCTTTTCACGTGGCTGCTAATGTTGCCAGGAGGATCGAGATGGTTCTTGCACAGGAGAAAGGGCAGAGGTCTGATAAGAGGCCTCATCATTTTGGTGGTTTCAGTGGTGCCTCATCTGGAGACAGGGGTAATTTTGGTAGGGGTCATCCTCCCAGACCGTTTCATTCAGCACTTCATGTATCTCCCGGTGCTTCAGGGAGTCACGGTCCTATTATGCCTTACTCTTGGCAGCCAGTATTCAGTGCACATTCAGCTCCTATCAGGTCACCACCACTCCAGAGTTACTACAGTGGTTATCTGGCCCATCTGGGTCAGCTTCAGCTTCAGCAGCCACGGCATCAGGATGGGTGTTATGAGTGTGGGAACATTAGTCACATCAGGAGGTATTGCCCTAGATTGGCGAGTAACAAATCTCGGCAAGATTCTCGTGCCATCATACCGGCACCGGTTGCTTCACCTCTTGCTCACCCAGCTAGAGGTAGGGGTCAGGCAGTTAGAGGTGGAGATTAGGCCATTAGAGGTAGAGGTCAGGCCATTAGAGGTGGAGGCCAGCCAGTTAGAGGCCATCCCAGAGATGCAGTTCAGAGTGGTAGGGCCCAGCCCCGATTTTATGCTTTTCCAGCTAGGCCTAAGGTCGAGTCATCTGATGTTGTGATCACAGGTATTATTCCAGTTTGCCATAGAGATGCTTCAGTTCTATTTGATCCAGGATCTACTTATTCCTATGTGTCCTCCTATTTTGCTTCATATTTGGTTGTGCCTTGTGATTCTCTGAGTGCTTTTGTGTGTGTATTGACACCGGTGGGAGACTCTGTTGTAGTAGATCCTGTCTACCGTTCATGTGTGGTTACTATTGCTAATCTTGAAACTAGTGTGGATTTTCTACTTCTTGATATGGTAGATTTTGATGTCATCTTGGGTATGGATTGGCTGTCTCCTTATCATGCTATATTGGACTGTCATGCCAAGACAGTGACCCTAGCTATGCCGGGGTTACCTCGGTTAGAGTGGAAAGGAACTCCTGGCCATTCTGCCAGCAGGGTTATTTCTTATATAAAAGCTCGGCGTATGGTAGAGAAAGGGTGTCTAGCCTATTTAGCTTATATTCGTGATCCCAGGGCGGATGTCCCTTCTATGGACTCAGTACCACTTGTTCGTGAATTTTCGGAAGTATTTCCTGCAGATTTGCCAGGGATGCCACCTGATAGAGATATTGACTTCTTTATTGATTTGGCTCCGGGCACTCATCCCATTTCTATTTCACCATACCGTATGGCCCCGCCAGAGTTGAAAGAATTGAAAGAGCAGTTACAAGCCTTGCTTGATCAGGGATTCATTATACCCAGTGTCTCGCCCTGGGGTGCACCAGTATTATTTGTAAAGAAGAAAGATGGCTCGATGCGGATGTGTATAGATTATCGGCAGTTGAACAAGGTCACTATCAAAAACAAATATCCGCTGCCAAGAATTGATGACTTATTTGATCAGCTTCAGGGTGCCAAGGTATTTTTGAAGACTGATTTGAGATCTGGTTACCATCAGTTGAAGATTAGGGCGTCCGATGTCCCTAAGACAGCTTTTCGGACTCGGTATGGGCATTACGAGTTCCTAGTGATGTCATTTGGGTTGACAAATGCTCCAGCAACATTTATGGATTTGATGAATCGGGTGTTCAAGCCTTATTTGGATTCTTTTGTGGTTGTATTCATTGATGATATCTTGATTTACTCCAGCAGTCGAGAGGAGCATGAGCAACAACTTCAAAGTGTGCTTCATACCTTAAAGAAAAATTAGTTATATGCCAAATTTTCAAAATGCGAGTTTTGGTTAGACTCGGTTGCTTTTTTGGGACATGTTGTATCGGCAGAAGGCATAAAGGTGGATCCTACGAAGATTGAGGCTATTCAGAATTGGCCTAGACCTACTTCGGTTACAGAGATCTGGAGTTTCCTGGGTTTGGCAGGTTATTATCGTCGGTTCGTGGAAGGGTTTTCATCTATAGCAAGCACATTGACCAGACTAACCCAGAAGGATGTTCCATTCAGATGGTCAGACGAGTGTGAGTTGAGCTTTCAGAAGCTCAAGACCGCTTTGACTACGGCGCCAGTATTGGTATTACCCACAGGTTCAGGATCGTATACGGTATATTGTGACGCATCTCACATTGGGCTTGGTGCAGTATTAATGAAAGATGGCAAGGTAATTGCATATGCGTCGCGTCAGTTAAAAGTTCACGAGAAGAATTATCCTGTTCATGACCTAGAATTGGCAGCCATTGTTCATGCGCTGAAGATTTGGAGGCATTATCTCTACAGTGTCTCGTGTGAGGTATTTACTGATCATCGTAGCCTCCAGTACCTGTTCAAACAAAAGGATCTTAATTTGAGGCAAATAAGATGGATGGAGTTGTTGAATGACTATGATATCACCATTTTGTATCACCCCGGAAAGGCCAATGTGGTGGCTGATGCTTTGAGTAGCAAGGCTGTGAGTATGGGCAGTCTTGCGTATATTCCGGTTGGTGAGAGGCCATTAGTCGCAGATGTCCAGACTTTGGCTAATCAGTTTGTGAGGTTAGATGTTTCAGAACCCAGTCGGGTTCTAGCTTGCACAGTCGCTCGATCTTCTTTATATGAGCACATTAGAGAGATGCAGTATGATGATCCTCACTTACTTGTCCTTAAGGACACGGTGCGACACAGTGATGCCAAACAGGTTGTTGTGGGGGAAGATGGGGTTCTGCGAATGCGTGGTCGTATTTGTGTGCCTAATGTGGATGGAATTCGTGAATTAATTCTTGAAGAAGCACACAGTTCTAGGTATTCTTTTTATCCAGGTACCGCCAAAATGTATCAAGATTTTCGGCAACATTATTGGTGGAGGAGAATGAAAAAGGATATAGTTGCATATGTAGCTCGGTGTTTGAATTGTCAGCAAGTTAAGTACGAGCATCAGAGACCAGGTGATTTGCTTCAGAAGTTAGAAATTCCTGAGTGGAAGTGGGAGCGTATCACTATGGATTTTGTTGTTGGACTCCCATGGACTTAGAGAAAATTTGACGCAGTTTGGGTCATTGTGGACAGGTTGACCAAGTCAGCACATTTCATTCCAGTGGCAGTTGCCTATTCTTCAGAGAGGTTAGCTGAAATTTACATTCGTGAGATTGTCCGCCTTCATGGTGTGCCCGTGTCTATTATTTCAGATCGAGGTACACAGTTTACCTCACATTTCTGGAGGGCTGTACAGCGTGAGTTAGGCACACGGGTGGAGTTGAGTACAACATTTCATCCACAGATAGATGGGCAGTCAGAGCGCACTATTCAGATATTGGAATATATGCTCCGCGCTTGTGTTATAGACTTTGGAGATTCTTGGAATCATTTCTTGCCACTTGCGGAGTTTGCTTATAATAATAGCTACCAGTCAAGCATTCAGATGGCTCCATATGAGGCATTATACGAAAAATGATGCCGATCGCTAGTTGGTTGGGTTGAACCGGGAGAGGCTCGGTTGTTGGGTACTGATTTGGTACAGGATGCCTTGGATAAGGTCAAGATTATTCAGGATCGACTTCGCACAGCTCAGTCTAGGAAAAAGAGTTATGCCGACCGTAAAGTTCGTGATATTGCATTCATGGTTGGAGAACGAATATTGCTCCGGGTTTCACCTATGAAAGGTGTAATGAGGTTCGGAAAGAAGGGCAAGTTGAGCCCTAGGTATATCGGACCCTTTGAAATTCTTGAAAGGGTGGGTGAAGTAACCTACAGGCTTGCATTACCACCTAGTTTATCAGCGGTTCATCCGGTGTTCCATGTGTCTATGCTCCGGAAATATCATGGTGATCCGTCCCATGTGTTAGATTTCAACTCAGTCTAATTGGACAAAGATTTGACTTACGAGGAGGAGCCGGTGGCTATTCTAGCCCGGCAGGTCCGACAGTTGAGGTCAAAGAGTTATCCTTCAGTTCGGGTGTAATGGAGAGGTCAGCCGGTAGAGGCATCTACCTAGGAGTCCGAGTTGGACATGCGGAGTAAATATCCACACCTTTTCTCCAGCTCAGGTATTTTTTCTAACTCCGTTCGAGGACGAACGTTTGTTTTCGAGGTGGAGAATGTGATGACCCAAAATGTCATCTTTAAATTTAATAAGTAATTATGTGTTCTAAGACCTCAAAAAGCACCATTTATTATTTTTCGGCTTGCGTGCACAGTCCGTATAATTTTCTGTAAAGTTTTTATGTGAAAAATGGATTAAAATGGGAAATAGAGCTTTAAAATTCAAGTGAGTTGACCATAGTCAATATTTTTAGCAAACAGACCCGGATCGGTGTTTTGACAGTTTTGCTAACTCCGTATCATGATTTGGGACTTGGGAGTATGCCCGAAATTTAATTTGGAGGTCCCTAGCTCAAGTTATGACCATTTAACGGAACTAGCAATTTAAAGGCTAAATATTTCAAGTTTAACCACGGGGTTGACTTTTTGATATCAGAGCCGGAATTTGATTCTGGAAATTTGAAGAGCTCTGTTATGTCATTTATGACTTGTGTGCCAAATTTGAAGTCATTCCGGATTCATTTAATATGTTTTAGCACGGGATTTGCAAATTGAAAGTTTAAAACTTAAAGTTCGAATCGAGGTGTGAATTATAATTTCAGTGTTGTTTGACGTGATTTTAGAACCCGAGTTAGTTCGTATTATATTACGGGACTTGTTGGTATATTCGAGCGGGGTCCCGAGTACCCCGGGAGTGAAACGGATCAAAATCGGAACAAGAATTGGACTTAAGCAAAATCTAAAATTTTGAATTCTAGTGTAATCGCACTTGCGAAATTTTGACTGCAGGTGCGAGCTCGCAGAAGCGAGACTTTCATCACAGATGCGGTCTTCGCAGGTGCGGGCCTTTTGCGCAGAAGCGGATGTCGCAGGTGCGATATTTTGTCTGCAGATGCGAAATCTCGCCTGGCAGCCCCACTTCGCAAATGCGAGACCGCAGGTGCTAAAATATAGCCCGCAAATGTGAAAATGCTAGGCAGAATACATAAAATCGGGTCTTAGCCATTTTTACTTATTTTTGAGTTTTAAGTCTCGGATTTGGGCGATTTCAAGGGGGATTTTCACGACTTTGAACTGGGTAAGTGTTCTTTATCATAAAGTGATTATATTTCACAAATCCATGTCTAAGTGTTCTTGAATTCCTGCATTAATTATTATATGCTATTTGAATTATGTGCCTTAATTGTTATTTGATATTTAGCATATTAAATATTAAACTGCCTATTTGCTCCCTAATTTCCATAATAATTTGCTATTTGTCATTGTTTGCTTCATAATTAAACCATATTTATTGTATGCTTGTTGTCTTGTAATTTTATATTAATTGTTACATTTATTGAAAAAAATTCTTCTATAAGAATTGGTAAATGAAAATGTTGGAGGAGCGGATTGCACGCCACAACATGATTGATTATAATGAATATATTGGAGGATCGGGTTGCATGCTGCAACAGACTTATTAAAAGTCTATATTGGAGGATCGGGTTGCACGCCGCAACAGACTTATTAAAAGTCAATATTTGAGGATAGGGTTGCACGCCGCAACAAACTTATTAAAAGTTAATATTGTAGGATCGGGTTGTTGCCGTTGCACGCCGCAACAGACTTGTTAAAAAGTTAATATTGGAGGATCGGATTGCACGCCGCAACAAACTTGATTAAAATGAATATATTGTGAGGAGCGGGTTGCACGCCGCAACATGATTGATTATAATGAATATATTGTGAGAGCGGGTTGCACGCTGCAACTAAATTGATGGAAATGATAATTGGTTATGACTGCTGAGTTGGCTTCAATTATTATAAATAAGTTACTTGATATATTTCTATTATTGTTGTTGTATCTAATATTGCGTACAGGTAATGTAAGTGACCCGCCTTAGCCTTGTCACTACTTCGTCGAGGTTAGGCTCAGCACTTACCAGTACATAGGGTTGGTTGTACTGATACTACACTCTGCACTTCTTGTGCAGATTTTGGAGTTGGTCCCAGCGGCGTGTCATAGTTTTGCTCGGATTTCAGCTACTCGGAGGAGACTTGAGGTATAACTGCATGTCGTCCGGAGTTCTGAAGTCTCCGTCTACTTCACTTTAGCTGTGTGTTTATTTCCAGACAACTTTACTTTATTCAGACCTTTATTTGTATTTATTCTAGAAGCACGTGCACTTGTGACACCAATTCTGGGATAGTATTTAGACACCGTTGTTTGATGGATTATTTCACTATATTTCAAACTTTGCTTCCGCATTTATTTTCTTGTTATTAATACATTTAAGAATTGTTTTAAAATGGGTAATATTATTCTAACGTTGGCTTGCCTAGCAAGTGAAATGTTAGGCGCCATCACAATCCGAAAGTGAGAATTTCGGGTTGTGACACTTATTTAGTCAAAAATACCAAATCACTTTTTTATTAAGAAATTCCAAGGTTTCTTATCAATAATCTAAAGAGTTCTTAAACCAATGGCTTTCAATTGCATAATCATCATATCATATCATATCATATCATATCATACTATAAGTGGGAATCCCCATCGTCAAGTTGAAAGACGAAAATGCCCATCCAAAACTGACTTACTATTTTGTCCTTCACCAAGAAAAAAGAAATAACATATCTATTAAATAAATAATTTCAGTTACACCTTTGAGTATTGATGCCCGATAGTCCCTTCCAATTCCGTACAAACATTTCGTAATAAATAGTAACATTGACCTTAATGCCCGTTAGTCTCTTCCACTTCCTTAATCTAACACCAAATACTAAAAAAAAAAAAAAAAAAAAAAAAAAAATTACCAAACCACGTTTGAACACTAATCACCCGCGCCAAGATTTAATAGTGGGGATTTTATGCTGATTGAGTGGAGTAGGAAGGAGAAATTTACTACTGGATCATTTTTGTCAATTCTTATATTTGTGTGGTGTATTCAGTTAAATTCGAAGCATCAGTGCAATCAACTCTTAAATTTAAACATGGCAAACATTCTTCCAATGGTTAGTTTTCTTTCTAGAATTATTGATTTTCTTTTTTTCTCCTTATTGCCTGCTTACTATAGTTGAAATCGGAAATGTAATGGCAATAGTTGCTATTTGTAAATTGAAGTGGTAATGAATAAGTTCACGATAGAAAACAGCATACTTAATTTTGCATTCGCAAAGCCCCATATCTAATTAATCTTTTGCTTCAATTATTTAATTCCAGGCATGAAGTTCTAAGTTCTAAGTTCTAAGTTCGATAATTCTTTTTCTTGGTCTTCTGCTTATAAATGTATTCAATGTCTTTTCATTAAAAAGGGGAATAAAAAAAGAGAAGGAAAGCACATTGTCCAAGGAATGGAGAATACTTCATCATATTAAATAAGATTAAAGTTTAAATTTTAACATTTTGTTCCTGGATCGGCATGTTGTTAACTACCAACTTTTTTTGCATTTTTTCTAATCTTTTCTCTAAATTATTCGTGGCTACAAAGACAAAGATGCGAGAAGACGTTAGCGAAGCAGAAAAACAACAATGCTGAAGTTAAGAAGAAGAAGAAGAAGAGAAAAACTCCAAATATTTTATTCTTACATTCTTTTTTCAGTTTCAAAAACAAATATAGTGCATGCAAAAGGAACTTTAGTCTATTCCCAATCATTTTGAGTATAACGCCATATTATTCCACTATTCATTATTTTTAGTTTGCATTTTTTCTCTTCAATTTTTTGCTTGATATATAGTTGACACGTTTCTTCTACGTAATAATATACATATCATTTTAAAAAGTTTGTACTCATGACATGGTGATAACGTGTGCATCTTATCAAAAAACTAGTAACAAGAAATTGATATGGTATTATATATGAAATGATATTGATTAGTTAATTAGTATATATAAAATAAATGACATAAATGTCTATTAATTTTTAGGGATGTTTTCGTCTTTTAACTTTGGACATAGGATTCCCACTTGCAATATCCATTCAAAACTTTGTAGGGAGTATTCCCTTGTATACTCCATACAACACTTGTGGTTAACACCTTATAAAAAAAAAACAATTTTAAAATAATAATTTTGTTATTCTTACTATAGTCATGCGTTAGTGATCACAAAGTCATCCGAACTTGAATAGGAATATAATGCTTTGCATTTTGAATGAATATTCAACCACATACGACTGGTATTTGCTTAAATAAAGCAATATAAAAACTCTGATTACAAATTAATAAGGGGTTTGGAGGCTTGAGAACACACATTTAGTCATATATTTCTTAGATATTTTTTATTTTTACCGAGGTAGAAAATACGGAAAAGGATTCTAGGAAGATAACCACTTATTTGCATGTGAGAGAAAACTTCAATTTTATTTTGATTTTTGCTGCCAGCACCTATATTGAGAAAACAGTAATGGCTTATTCGGGACCAAAATTCAAACGGAGAATATAATTGTCCCTTTTCCAATAATTGCGGGACAATTTTGACTATTTCCCAATTCCCTAATTAAAAATACACCAACTTACATATTGGGCCCCTACCAGCCTAGCAATATAATCTCTTCGGTCCACAACAAGTGATCAATTTACTTTGAGCACACCTATTAAGGAAATACAAAATTTTAGACAAAAATAGATAGTGTAACTAAATTATCTTTAATTAAATGTTGCAGCATAGTTAATGTGATGAGTAAAAGACTTTTTCGGAATACGTACATAAGAGTAATTTTGGATAAATAAATTAAATTTTTTTTTAATTATATAAATAAATATTTATTTTGGATCAAAATAAAAAAATAAATTGGTTCATCAGAGTATCAAAATGCAGTGGGGCATTTATTTAGTGAACTAGTAATAATGACTTACAAAATGTGTGGCAGGTTAAATGGGACAACTTGTTAAAGATTCTGGCTTGGCAGTCTTTAATACTATTATAATAATAATAATAATAATAATAATAATAATTGCTTTCTTGTGTTGTTTATTAGGAAAGAACTGTGCAGCTTCCAGCCGAAAGAAGATAGAAGTTACTTGAAAAAGAAATACATTGACTTAAAATGACCTTACTGGCCAAAGAGGAAGTGTGAGGGCAGCTTAGAATTCCTTCAATGATCTGAATCAGAAAATAATTGCTCTTAACTAGCACATGACAAATTTGAGATTGTTTACAAAGCCTAGCTTGTGGCATGCTAGTGCTGAAGTCGAGGAACCATCTCACTGTTAGCTTAATTATTTGATACTGTTAAAATATAAGTTCATTATCATTTTAATGGTAACTCTCAAAGAAAGCTCTTGCCATTTTTTCCTTAAAATGCGAATCTTCTTCCTCTTGTTTTTCTTCTTAATTAGACTGTCTTTCCAAGAAAATTTATTTCCAAGCACGGAACAATCCATCTTACTAAGTTTGAAACAACACTGGATCGATTCAGAAATCTTCCAGTCATGGGATTTGAAATATTCGCCATGTAGTTGGTCAGGGGTGTCATGTATGAATGGGTTTGGCAGGGTCACACAGCTAATTTTGGGAGAAAAGAACATAACTGGAACAATTCCAACAGCAATATGTCAGCTCAACAACCTTACCTTGATTGATCTGTCCGACAACAACATTTCAGGGACCATACCAGCTAGCCTGAAGGACTGCTCAAAGCTACAACATCTGGACTTATCCAACAATTATTTGAGAGGCCAGATTCCAGGTGAGTTGTTTAGGATGGAAAAAAATTAGTCACTTTGTATCTTAATGGTAACATGTTTTCTGGTGAGATGCCAAAAGAAATATCATCAGCATCCCAACTGGAAAATCTTGATCTTTCTGGGAACTACTTGAACGGCTCAATCCCAGAAGAATTTGGGAGCTTGAAAAAACTTGTGAAATTGGACCTGTCACATAATTCTCTAAGTGGTTCAATTACTAATCAGTTGTTCCAGTTGCATCATTTGCGTCACTTGTTACTGAGTCATAACTACTTATCTGGTGTGATACCTAATGCAATGGACTTGTTTAGTTTGTATAGTATGGATCTTTCTCATAACCAATTGAAAGGTTCTATACCAAAGAGATTTTGGGATTTTTCTGGATTGCATGCTTTGGATTTGTCTTATAATCAATTATCAGGAGACATTTCTGAAAGTATAGAACATCTTTTGCCTAGTAACACTTTAAGGCTTTGTTCCAACAAATTCTCGGGGAGAATTTCTGCTGAATTTGTGAAGCTAACATATGAAGACAATTGCTTTGACAAGTCCAACCTTTGTTCTACATCCAAGAACTCCTTCCCTGATTTACCAAGCTGCTCTTCTGGTGATAAGGTTCGAAAGTTTCTGAGAGAAAAACACTTGATTATCATAATTCCTGCTGTAATTGTTGGAATAGCTATACAGTCAGTATGGATATTTTACATGGTCAGGAAACATTGGTGGAAAAAAGACTGCATATCGATGCAGTTAGTATGGATCTTTTCCTTGATCAGAAAGCCTTGGTGGAAAAAGAAGCAGAATTTCGAAGAGAACTTGAAATTAATTTCATTTCACAACTTGAAGGTAACTACGGAGGACATTATGTCTGGCTTGAAAGACGAAAATGTGATAGGACAGGGAGGATCAGGGAAGGTCTATCGAGTTGTGATCGACCAAACAGGCAATACTTATGCTGTTAAAAGTATATGGCATGACAAAAGTTCAGGTGGAAAACTCCCAAAGGATTTTTTGGCAGAAGTTAGAATACTTGGTAGCATTCGACACAGAAACATTGTCAAGCTCTTTTGCTGCATCTTTAGCACAGACAAAAACCTTCTAGTCTATGAATACTTTGAGAAACAAAGCCTGGACAAATGGCTTCACAGAAAGAGAAGAGCAGCCTCACCAGGTCAAAGTAGCATCCCAGCCCTGGATTGGCGAAAGAGATTAAAAATAGCCATTAGTGCAGCTCAAGGACTCTGCTATATGCACCATGATTGCACTCGGCCCATCATTCACAGAGACATTAAATCCAGTAACATCCTTCTGGACTCGGAATTTAGTGCAAAAATAGCAGATTTTGGACTAGCAAAAATACTAAACAAGCGGGACGATGATCCCGAGACAGCTTCTGCTATTGCTGGAACTTTCGGTTACATTGCCCCAGGTACATTACTGTTCAAATTATGTATTTTAACCTCTAGAGTATTTCAAAAGAATTTATCCAACTCTAATATTAAAATTGTAATGTTTGACAGAATATGCCTCTACATTCAAAGTGAATGTGAAGACTGATATCTATAGCTTCGGAGTGGTGCTTTTAGAATTGGCAACGGGGAGAGAACCCATTATCCGGGATGAGCAAATGAATCTAGCACAATGGTCTCAACAGCATTTCAGAGAGGGCAATTCCATTGTTGAGGCGCTTGATGGAGAAATCATAGAAGCAACTAATTTGGAACAAATGACGAGTGTTTTTAAACTAGGACTGATGTGTACGGGTGCATTACCATCTGGTAGGCCGTCAATGAAAGATGTTTGCCACATTCTTCAAAGCTGCAGAGACCCCAAATTTTGAGGGAGGATAATGTGTAGTCTTATGTAGACAAACACTGTTCTAATTTGTAAATGTAATAGAATGACAAAGCCATGTTGGTAACAATGTCTCCGGAAATGTATACTCTAGCATCAGCCCAATGCTTCTTCATTATTCAACTTAACTGATATTAATAAAACTGTCAATGGATCGGATAGATCAATTGCTCTCTGAGCTGCATATTTGAAAATAGAACAAGTTTGATGCAAGCTTAATCGGGCTGCAACAAGGGGGTTGCCCTCTTCAGAGTATCAACAAGGGGATTGCCCTCTTCAGATTTCTTCCTTTCTTGGCTCGTTAGCTCTCTGTGTTAATATGTTATCTTCCAGTAACTAGAAAAATATCATACCAAAGTTGTAGACATTTAAATTCATTCTTATGGAGTTATTTATGAGGAGTGTCAGGGCCACTGAGACGGACATTGCAGGAACTATTCCATCAACAATGTGCAACTCAAAACATAAATGGTACTTGTCCAAGCATTATTTGAAACAGCAAAATCAAGGCGCGTCATTTTGCATAATAAGTATGGTTAATTTTACAACCGTTTTAGACACTCAACTGCATTGGCATTTTCAACTGTTGCCAAATTCTACTTCTTACTTCTATAGGGATAAATGTAAGTTAAGAAACTTTAACTTTGAAAGAATAAAACTAGTTTCAAAAAGCTTTTTATACTGTTGTGATGCGTCACTGAAAGGATATCTACATGTAAAACTTTGATAAAGTGGTTATTCTTCCTTTCGCCTTTCTTTACATAGTTTTCTTCCTTTTATAGTAGTTATTCTATTTCGAGAGTTTGCACAGATGATGGTGTTGATCTCCTTGATATTTGAATTGATTCTCGCCTCACTTTCAAAGAAGGTATAATGAGGAACTACTCAGTCCACATGACAGCTAAGAATTTGGACTTTTATTTTTCAGTACCAACAAAAATAGGAAAAATCAGTGATAATCCTGGATTCACAGCCTTTCTCTAGGAAGAAGTAGCGACACTTAGTAATAGAATTTGCAAAACTTCCTTCATAGAAGGCCTAACAGAAGGCATGCTACTGGTGCAAATAAGCCCCAATTTGAACATAGAGCTCATTTCTTTCAAGAAGCATGCTTCCTTGATTTCTTCATCAAAAGCATCAATGATTGGATTGCCTTCTTCATGGTGGTTCCATGCCCATTGTGCAAGGTTCATATGCTCGTCTCTGTTAATTGGTTCTCTCCCCGTAACCAGCTCCAATAATACCACACCAAAGCTGTAGACATCGCTCTTGAGATTCACTTTTGACGTATATGCATACTCTTAAATTCCAAGAATAACAAGGTATTAGGATAAAAAGAATAAGAAACATAACTCGTATTCTAATAGTAATGAGATATACCTGGTGCAAGGTAACCAAACGTGCCAGCGATAGCAGAAGCAATCTCCGTCTCTCACCACTTAGCCAAAACCTTAGCCAGTCCAAAATCTGCAATTTTGGCATTCAATTCATTGTCTAAAAGGATATTGCTACACTTAATGTCGCGATGAATGATTGGTGGGGAGCACTCGTGATGCATGTAGCATAGAGCTCCAACTGCAATTTGCAGCCTAGTATTCCATTCCAAGACACAATGTGCTGAAGCAGTAATAGCTTTTTTTCTCTTGTGATGCAGCCAGTTGTCCAAGCTTTGATTTTCCATGTACTCATACACCATAATCTTTGAGTTTCCACTAGAAATGCAGCCGCAGACAATAAATTTGCGTCAAGAAAATAATCGAGATCGAAAAATATTGTAACAATCGTAGTATTTGATTTCGATTAATTTGAGTATTACAATCTCTATGAATCTTCTGATTCTTCTTTCCAATAGTAAATACATTCAAGGGTCTTCGAGCTTGATCTTGAACCTATATTTTGTTGTCACGAACGATGATCTTGAATTCAACTAGCATGAACTTTGATTTGAACTCGTACTCCTTGAATCTTGATTTGTTCTTCGTTCTTGAGCTTGAACTTGATTTGTTCTTCGTTCTTGAGCTTGATCTTGATTTGTTGAACTTGAACTTGATTGCTTGAAACTTGAGGAGGAATTTGCAGCGTTTGATTCACGAGCTCTTTCTTGCTTCTTGTTATAACTGCTGGTATCTTTTTTGGGTTATGAAGACCAATATTTATAGTTGTGAGAGGGAAGAGTTATGATAAAAACAAACTCTTTCCGACCAATCAAATTGAAACGTGACAATGCCATATTTGATTGGCCAGAACATGTCAATTGCAAACATAGCATGGTTTTATTGGCTTTTTAATGTGACTTGGCATGCCTTGTCATTTTGACACGTGGCATGATCCTATTGGCTCTTTTGTTTGACTTGGCGTGCCACGTCATTTGACACGTACCACCAAACTGGGCCTCTAGGAAAATGACATTTTGGGCTTAATAAAGTGGGGCCCATCAATTTAGCCCAATGCATTAAGACTTATTTATTTAATCCATATATATTAGACTTATATAATTAATTCAATTATATTAGCCCATAATATCTATTTGGACCAATATATCTTAAATTTAAATTATAGTCCAAATTATTTTATGAATTTAATTTTAATAAAATTTATATGCCTACAAATGCCCCTACTTCAAGACTTAACGACATATAAACTCACTGTAATCTCAAGACTAGTTTTGAAGTACTAATAAAGCATGCACCAAATTGACTTCGGGTTAAATCATAACATCCAAGATAAATGTCCATACAGTTCGTTTGCAAGACTAGTTTTGAAGTACTAATAGAGCATGCACCAAATGACTTCGGGTTAAATCATAACATCCAAGATAAATGTCCATACAGTTTGTTTGCAATATATCGACATGGACTTAGCTTGAAACAACTTGTCTTTGAGGCTTTGAAGACAATTCATATTCAGATAAGAACGAGGTTGGCCACATGGGTCTTTGGCATTTGAATTTCACTTCTTTTTTTGCTTTAAAAAAAAAACTCTTTTCCAACTATAAAGATAAACTTGGGCCAATGTTACCTTTTTACAACTACACATGTCACTCTTGCATGCAATAAAGTTGGTTGGCAATTATTTTGTCTCCAACTTCACCATGGTCATTAACAAATAAGATCGAGAACATTTTCCTCACGCTAGCTGTATCCGAAACCCTTTAGTAGACGGTCAGGTTACCAAGTCCTTGTCAGTAACAAATTACTGCTGCCGCCTTTTTACAGATCCCACATCGATAATTTACTATTGCAGGTCATCTACGAAGATCTATATAAACCCATGCGTCGTATTGTTTTTGAATCAATTCTCATTATTTGCAACCCATTTGAGTCTAGTTTTGTGGACTCGGAAGTATTGACGCGAAGGTAATTATTTTCTTATATTTTTTCTCCTTTGTTATTCTTTTTGGCTTTTTGTAGGTCAATCGAGCAAGAATATGTTCTTATTTAACAAGATGATCCACGCATAAAGAAAGCAGTCTTAGGGTGTGAGAGAATTTGTATTCATCCCCGCCCGAATATCGGAGAGATTACTCTCAAGATGCCCCAAATATCGGAGAGATTACTCTCAATGTGGCTCGACTATCGGAGAGATTACTCTCAATGTGCCTCGACTATCGAAGAGATTACTCTCAAAATAACCCGACTATCGGAGAGATTACTCTCAATGTGGCTCGACTATCGGAGAGATTATTCTCAAAATTATCCGACTATCAAAGAGATTACTCTCAGAATGACCCGGCTATCGGAGAGATTACTCTCAATGTGGCTCGACTATCGGAGAGATTACTCTCAATGTGCCTCGACTATCAGAGATATTATTCTCAATGTGCGCCGACTATAAGAGAGATTACTCTCAAGAGACTTACATGTCTGCCTTAAGATTGGAAAATATAGTTTCCTTTTAAGGACAAACCCACGAAGAGGCCAACTTAAGGTGCAAAGGGACTTATATATCCACCTTAAGATTGGAAAGTTATAGTTTCCTTTTAAGGAAAAAAAAATCCACGAAGAGGCCAACTTAAGGTGCAAAGGCTCAGTCAAAACTTAAACTAAAAAAATTAGGGTTGGAAAATTCTCTCTCTAGAATTTTGTTTCTCTCAAATTTCCGTCGTCACTGTAGCAAACAGTACCGTGAACAGTGACTTCGTTACTATTCATCGCGGACAAAGCTGGAGCTTTAAGCTTCAATGGCCACAATGTCCGGTGACCAGCCATCTTTTCCGGCTGGTCTGACCTCCCCCAGTGTTGCACAACAACATACAACAACTAACTCAAACCCAGCTCCTCTAAATTACTCTAAGATTTTGAAACCAAATTCTTTAAATCCTCCAGCGATGGCTATTGCTGCAGCTTCAATTCAACCCATTCTACTGAGACGAGTAGTGTATTTGAATGGGCAACTAGTGGTTAAATTCACAGAGGTAGAAGTAGATTGAATGAACGTGATTGAAGGCCTCTAATATGTTGTCGTTGGCAAGCTTTCATATGGATCTCCGGAGATTCACGAGCCTCGCCGAATAATTCCAACTCAATGTGGTATAAAAGGTGAGTGTAATATCAGATTCCTTAGAGATCGTCATGTGTTAATTAGATTAACTCTATGGCAAGACTTTCTCGATTTCACATCGAAGAGTACGTACTACATCAAAGCCAAATATGGGTACGAATACCAATTGCGTATTTTTATCTACGATACAAAATTTAAGGCGGGTGAAGAAACTCCGATGGCGATGGCGTGGATTTCTTTTCCTGGACTGCTGCCTACCTTTTTTGTAAAGTAAAACTCTATTTTCTTTGGCTACAGCTGTGGGAAGGCTAGTGTGTCTTGACGCGGCAACTACAAACAAAACTAGGCCGAGTTGCGCAAGAGTAAAAGTTCTTGTCAATTTGTTGGTCGAACTAACTAAAAAGGTACGATTGGATATTGATGATGAAGCTACTGGTGGTGTTCAAACAGAATGGGTGAGAATTCAGTATGACATGCTACCAAAATATTGTTAGGAGTGTAAACTACAAGGACATGATAAAATTGAATGTTGGCGTTTGCACCCCGAGCTTATTGAGAATCGAAGCAGTGAGAAAAGGAATGATATTGCTGACCTGGCGATAGGCTGGCGACGCCGGGCCTAAAGCAAGGCTCACCAGGCGTTAGGCTGGCGACGCCAGGCCTAAAGCCAGGCTGCCCAGGCATTAGGCTGGCGACGCCAGGCCTAAAGCCAGGTTCCCCAGGCGTTAGGCTGGCGACGCCAGTCCTAAATCCTGGTTCCCCAGGCGTTAGGCTGGCGATGCCAGGCCTAAAGCCGGGTTCACCTGATGAGGCAGCTACAGTAAACCCCAACCTTAGTACAACTGGAGAGATTTTGGCCTATGTAGATGGTGTTCCGGTGTATGCATCAGAGAACAAACTTGATGGAGATGTTGAGTTGAAGATTAGGGATGATATAGTGGGTTCGGACCAAATTTCAGGCAATGGGAAGGGTGGTGATCTCACTAGAATTGTGCTTTCAGAGCAGACTGCTACATTAACTCCTGGGCTAGGCAGTATCTATGAGCTACAATTCAAGGAGTATGAACAGGCTGACGAGGGGGAAATTGTTCCAAGAGCATCTGGGGAAATAGAGGAAGTGCCTATGGAATCTGGCACTGATCAAATTATGCAGCTACATCTTAATGTTCCACGTAAGACTCCTCTACAACATATACATGATTTAGTTACACACAATGTGACACCAATTGATAAAGACTTATTGAGACAAAATCCAATGTAGGATGAAGAAGATGATGAATCAACTGCAGAAAACTTCAAACAAGTGGCTAGGGAAGGGGATTTATCACCCACAACTAGTGCTAAAGGAGGTAAAAAAATTAAGAAGAATCAGAGTAAAGATCCACCACAACCTTCAGGAATAATGCCCAGGAGGGCAGCTTCTCTATCTAAATGATGATGATCAAAATATTAATATGGAACATAAGGTCTGTGAATACACAACAGGCCTTTCCTAGGGTGATCAACATAAATAGGGAGTATAACTTTTGTGTAGTTGCATTGATGGATCCTTTTCAAAAGAAGGGACTCATTGATAGATATAAAAGGAGGTTGAATATGGAGACTGCTTATGCAAATATTAATGGGCAAATATGGTTGTTCTTCGATGCAGTGGTGGAATGGGAATTAGTGGAGGATACTGAGCAACAGGTAACTGTGAGAGTGTTTCACCATGACCTGGGGCAGCACATAATGATGACATTTGTTTATGCAAAATATTAAGCAATGGAGAGGTTAGATTTGTGGGATCACTTGTATTACTTAGCAAGTGATGTGGAATTACCATGGTTGGTAGGAGGGGATTTCAATGTGATATTCCATGAAGATGAGAAAATCGGGGGACTTCCAGTACACCCTCCTGAATATGAGGATTTTGCATTTTGTGTAAACTCTTGTGGTTTGTTTGAGCAAGGGTACAAAGGAAGTCCATTCACATGGTGGAATGGAAGATCCAATGCTGAGTGTATATTCAAGAGATTGGATAGGATTTTTGTGAATTTGCCATTTTAGAACATGTTGCCAACTATTGAAGTTGAGCATCTAATCAGAACTGGATCAGATCATGCACCATTGCTAATGACATGTGGGGTGCAGACAACCAATTTTGTCAAGCCTTTAAGATTCTTGAACTTTTGGACAAAGCATGCTACATTTATGGATGTGGTGAGGCAGAATTGGGAAGCTAATTTCATAGGGGATCCATTTTTTATGTTCAAACAGAATATCAAGAGGGGAATATGTTCCAAACTCCCCATACTTGGTGATATCTTCAAACAATTGGCTATTTTGGAGGACATTGTTAGGGTGAAGGAGATGTTGCTTGAAGAAGAGCCTACAACTGAGAATAGGATTGTGCTTCAAAAGGCTCAATCTGAATTGAAGAAATACTTGAGTATTGAGGAGTAGTATTGGAAGCAAAAAGCTGGGATGACTTGGTTTGCTGAAAGAGATAGGAATACAAGTTTCTTTTACAATCATGTCAATGGAAAAGAAAGAAATTGAAACTGAAGAGGATCAAAAGTGGCAGTGGGGTATGGATTGAAGACCAGGAGCAATTGGCTACGGCTACAGTGGACTTCTATCAAAAACATTACACAAATGAAGGTGATGCTTCTGAATTTTCCTTACTCAATAATATACCTTCAATGGTCACTATGGAGCAGAATTTGGAACTTAGTAGATTGCCAACAATTAAAGAAGTAAGGGCAATAGTTTTTGAGCTTAGTGGGGAGAGTGCTAGTGGTCTTGATGGATTCACTGGCCTATTTTATCAAACATGTTGGGATGTTATTGGTGCTGATATACACAACATGGTGCTACACTTCTATGGAGGGGCTGCATTGCCTAAATCCATCACTCACACCAATCTAGTGTTGCTGCCCAAGAAACCTAGAGTTGAGACCTTCTCTAACTTAAGACCTATCAGTTTGAGCAACTTCATTAACAAGGTCTTGTCTAGGGTATTACATGACAGATTGGAGAGTTTTTTTCCATCTCTAATAACTCTTAATCAATTCGGATTTGTAAAGGGTTGGAGTATATTTGAAAACATCTTATTGACTCAAGAAATTGTCACTGACATAAGGTTAAGGGGAAAGCCAGCTAATGTGGTGATCAAGCTTGATATGGCTAAGGCCTATGATAGGGTTTCATGGAAGTACTTATTGCATGTGCTAAGGAAGATGGGATTTTCTGAACACTTCATCAACATGGTGTGGAACTTGATGTCAAATAACTAGTATTCAATATTGGTGAATGGGCAGTCCTCAGGGTTCTTTAAGTCGACAAGGGGTGTGAAATAAGGGGATCCCCTATCTCCAACATTTTTCATTCTGTCAGCTGAGGTACTTTCCAGGTCTTTGAATAAGCTCTTTGAAGACAAGTCATTTGTGGGATTTGGAATGCCTAAGTGGTCTAATCCTTTAAACCACTTGGCATATGCTGATGATACGATAATATTTGCATCTGCTCATCCTCCCTATTTGAGCAAGATTATGGCAGTGTTGGGAAACTATGAGAAGATATCAGGTCAGATGATCAACAAAGATAAGAGTTCATGCATTCAAATGTTGCTAATGGATTGTTTCAGGCAGTTGGAGCTATTACAGGATTTGCAAGAGATAAATTCCCCTTCACATATCTAGGGTGTCCTATTTTTTACACTAGAAGGAGGAAGGGCTATTATGAGGCTCTTATCAAGAAGGTGAAGGCTAAATTGCATTCATGGAAAGGAAAGTTGTTGTCATTTGGAAGAAAGGCAACACTCATCTCTAGTGTGTTGCAAAGTATGCTAGTTCACATGTTATCAGTCCTTGATCCACCAAACAGCATCCCGGGGCATCTATATAAGACTTTTGCTAGGTTCTTTTGGAGCACAAAGGAAGAAGGGAGAAGCAGACACTGGGCCTCATGGAAAAATATCTGCCTTCCTAAAGAGGAAGGGGGCCTAGGTTTTAGGTCCTTACATGATGTCTCAAGGGCACTATTTTCTAAACTATGGTGGAGGTTTAGGACCACAAAATATTTGTGGTCTAATTTCATGTGGAATAAGTATTACAAGAAGGAGCTACCAATGGTGGTGCATTTTAGGGGAGGGTCTCATATTTGGAGACAAATGTTGAATGCTAGGGAAGAAGTAGAACATGAGATCATATGGGAATTGAAGAGTGGAACAAATAATATTTGGCATGAAAATTGGACTGGATTGGGTGCACTTTATCACGTATTACCTAAAGACTTTCCAATCAATGAAGATCTTCAGGAGGTGGAAGAACTGTGGCAATGGGAAGCATGGGATGATCAACTGCTAGATCAAACTTTCAATGAGGAAATTGCAGAACATATAAGGCTAAATGTGCATTATGAAGGCAGTGAGGGATATTGGGATAGGCCATACTGGATGCCAACTCCTTCAGGTAAGTTCAGTGTTAGTAGTTCTTGGCAAATATTAAGGCATATGGCAGATCCTAATCAGGAATTCAAGTTAATGTGGATTAAAGATTTGCCATTCAAGATATCCTTCTTCTTATGGAGATTGTGGAGGCATAAAATAGCCACCGATGACATGTGGAGGAGTCAAGGGCAAATGGTGATGTCTAGGTGTTGGTGTTGTCAGCAGCCCCAAGAGGAATCCATTGAGCATATATTTGTCACAACTGCCTCTAAGGTATGGAACTTGTTCATGGGGGCTGCTAGAATTTCGGTGCAATTGATTCAATTGAAGCAGATTATAAGACATTGGTTGTATGCTCAGTGTTGTCCAAAATTAAAGCCACTATTTCAAGTAGTACCAGCTATCATCACTTGGGAGCTTTGGAAGAGAAGAAATACAGGTAAACATGGTGGTTCGGTGTCCACAAATAGGGTGATTCATGAGATAAATAGGACATTGCATCAACTGGCAAGGGTGAGGTATGCTTGTATCCCTAATATTGCACTGTTATGGCCAGACATGATTCAATACTTTGAAGGATATAAACCTATATTGATCACTACAAGAGTAACATGGTAGCTTCTTTTTCATGGTTGGTACAAATGTAATACTGATGGAGCTTCAAAGGGCAATCCTGTACCTAGCTCCCTAGGATTTTGTGTGAGGGATGATGAAGGTGATGTGGTGTATGCTAGGTCAGCAGACCTGGGAGTGACAACTAATGTGGTAGTTGAAGCTAAGGTTATTCTTCAAGGGTTGGAATACTGTGTGAAGCACGATCTTTACCCTCTCATATTGGAGATTGATTCATTAGTGATGAAGAAGGCGATAGAAGGGGAATGGGATCCTCCTTGGTTAATTGCAAAGGATGTGAAGAAAATTATAGAGATGAAGGACAACTTCAATATGATCTTTCAACATGTGTTCAGAGAAGGCAACTCAGTGACGGATTTTGTAGTTAACATTGTGTTCTCTTTTGAGGTACATCTAAGTTTCATTTATTCTCTGAACTGCCTAGTATAGGGAGGAGGTTCATCAATCTATACAAATCTCAATCACCTAACCTTATGGTTAGGATAGCAAAGAGAAGAACCCCAGACTGATGGTTTCACAGGATTGGACTCTACACAAACCTGCATGTTTCTTTGTCTCATTCAGTATGTTATTAAGGTACTTTCCAATGGTATTAGCATGGTACCATGCTCATTCTGGGGGTGCTTTGATAGTGTACAGAAAAAATACGATAAGCAGGTGGGGGATGGTACAATTTATCCTACTTCTGATATGTCCAAATGTTAAGGAAAATGTTGAACCCATCATATGGTATTTTTGGAGATTGTTGAATCTTTTCTCAGTGGTATTAGCATGCTTTTATGACCAATATGAGGATGGTTTAGCAATGTTTAGAATGATATCTACAGTAAAGGTTCTAGTAGGGAAGGATCTGAGCTTACACGATCACAAAAAGGCACAATTTCTAAGCCTGGCCTTTGCCTTGCAAAGCATGCCTAAAGCCAGCTCATTCCTGGCTTTTGCCTTGCAAAGCCGGCCTAAAGCCAGCTCATGCCAGGCTTTTGCCTTGCAAAGCCTGCTTAAAGCCAGCTCAAGCCTGGCTTTTGCCCTGCAAAGCCTGCCTAAAGCCATCTCAAGCCTGGCTTTTGCCCTGCAAAGCCTGCCTAAAGCCAGCTCAAGCCTGGCTTTTGCCTTGCAAAGCCTGCCTAAAGCCAGTTCACGCCTGTCTTTGCCTAAAGCCAGGCTCCTCTTCTACACATTAATTTTGATGAGTGAGCACATGATTAATACTTGGAAAAAATCAGTCCACTGTATATGGAGATCATATAGTAGCTACACTTGGAAGACTATGTTAGCTTCAATTCTATGGTGGAGATGTTTGGAATTCATTTTAGCATATGGAAAGTATACCCTGGCGCTTGGTGAGAGCTTGATAGGTGTTGCTTGGTATTTGCCAATGACAATTAGATTCACATACACTAATAGGAGAATGAAGCATTCAACTTATCATGTTGTAATAGCTAGTTTATTAGATTTTAGCTTTTCTATCTTTTTAATAGCTAGTAGCTTCATGAAACTTCTATTTTAGTTTGGACATATTGTAAGATTTGGACCCATTTTGGAATTTTATTTATATATTAGCCACTAGGCAAGTGCTGTCGAGTGGTATAGTTGCCAAAAAAAAATAATAAGAAAAAAAAAGGTACAAAGGGACTTATATGTCCACCTTAAGATTGAAAAGTTATAGTTTCCTTTTAAGGACAAACCCACGAAGAGGCCAACTTAAGGTGCAAAGGGACTTATATGTCCACCTTAAGTTTGGAAAGTTATAGTTTCCTTTTAAGGACAAACCCACGAAGAGGCCAACTTAAGGTGCAAAGGGACTTATATATCCACCTTAAGATTGGAAAGTTATAGTTTCCTTTTAAGGAAACAAACCCACGAAGAGACCAACTTAAGGTGCAAAAGGACTTATATGTCTATCTTAAGATTGGAAAGCTATAGTTTCCTTTTAAGGACAAACCCACGAAGAGGCCAACTTAAGGTGCAAAGGGACTTATATGTCCACCTTAAGATTAAAAAGTTATAGTTTCCGTTTTAGGACAAACCCACGAAGAGGACAACTTAAGGTGCAAAGGGACTTATATGTCCACCTTAAGATTGGAAAGTTATAGTTTCCTTTTAAGTACAAACCCACGAAGAGGTCAACTTAAGGTGCAAAGGGACTTATATGTCCACCTTAAGATTGGAATGTTATAAAGCTTCAACTCGAAGACTTCGTGGACTTGATGACATTGACTTGAATATTTGGAAACTTTGAAGATTTGACGGACTTCACAGACTTCAACTTGAAGAGTGGCGAACGTGAAGACTACAACTTGAAGATCGACAGACTTGAAGATTTAAACTTGGAGACTTCAACTTGAAGACCGACGGACTTGAAGACTTCAACTTGGAGACTTGGAGGGTTTAAACATTTCAACTTGAAGAGCAACAAACTTGAAGACCGAAGGACTTAAAGATTTAGTGAACATGAAGACATAGTAAATCCTTGAACTTCAGTGCAAATACTTGGTAGCCTCCTAAAAGACTATAATCACCCTATGAGATCCAAAGTTCAAAAGAAGAATGAAATCTCAGCCTCATTTTCAAGTGTTGTTTGAATGAATTACTTCCATCATACTTCATTTAGACAATGACTAGGGTAATATGTATCTTTTGAACTTATGCGACTGAACTCAGAATGAAACTCTAAGCTGCCTACGTACCTCGGTAAAGAGGATCAAGTCATATCGTAGTTCAGAATGGGTGGATATTTCTTTTTTTTATGTCCTAACTTTTGCTTAGGCCGTCCCTTTCGAGGTTTTCAACCTAGCAAACTTTTTTTTTATGTCCTAACTTTTGCCTAGGCCGCCCCTTTTGAGGTTTTCAACCTAGCGAACTTCTTTTTTCTCTCCTAACTTTTGCCTAGGCCGCCCCTTTCGAGGTTTTCAACCTTGCGGGCTTTTTTTTGGGTGGACCGTACACAGTTTAGACTCATGCAGGCCAGGAGTGTAGGAACAAGCAGTTTAGGCTCATGCGTCAAGGAGCGTTGCATCTTCAAGGATAATACTTCTTCAAAAACTTGCCATTGATAGGGCTGATTCTCATGCCATCTGCATCAACTAGCTTGTAAGCCCCACTTGAATAAACTTCTTGTACGACATATGGCCTATCCCATTTTGAAGTTAACTTCCGTACATGTTTATGGGAAGTAATTATGGGTCTTCGTACGGCAAGGACTTGATATCCTACTTGAAAGGATCTTGGACGAACTCTTTTATTGAAGGCGCGAGACAATCGAGCTTGATAACATTCAAGACTCTGTTGAGCTTCCAACCTCTTCTCATCAAGAGCCTCCAACTCTGCTAATCGAAGTCGAGCATTTTCTTCATAAAATGATCCCTTCTTGAATAGCCAGTCTTAATGAAGGTATTTGACACTTGAGTGGCAAGACGGCTTCGACTCCATAAATAAGTGAATAAGGAGTCGCTTGTGTTGGCGTGCGGTGAGTCGTCCTATATTCCCATAGAGCTTATTCCATACGGTCATTCCAATCTCGTTTGGATTTGGAGACGACTTTCTTTAACAAGTTACATAGATTTTTGTTGAATGCCTCAACTAGACCATTGGCGGAAGCATTGTACATCGAAGAGTTACGTTGCTTGAAGCCAAAAATATCACAAATCTTGTTCATCAACCTATTATCGAATGGCTTTCCAGTATCTGTTATTATGTAACGAGGAATGCTGAAGTGATAAATTATATTTACTCGGATAAAACTTGCCATATTTTCCTTCTTTACCTCCTTAAGAGCAACAACTTCAGCCCATTTTGAGAAGTAGTCCGTTGCAGCCAAGATGTATAAGTGCCCACCAGATGACTTTGGTAGTGGTCCAACAACATCCAATCCCCAATCGTCAAACAACCAGGATGCCACAGTCGGGTGCAACACTTCAGGAGGTTGATGAATAAAATTTGCATGGAATTGACAAGCCTTGCATTTTCGAGCGTAGTCCAAGCAATCTTTCACCATCGTAGGCCAATAATATCTCATCCTTTTTTATGGAAGTGGAGCTTTGGTACAGATTGATATGACCCACATACCCCGGAATGTGCCTCTTGCAAAGCTTGAAGTGCTTCTTCTTCCCCTAAGCATCGCAAGAGTACTCCCTCGAATGACCTTCTGTATAGAGTATATTTGTAGTAAAGGAAGCGAGGTGCACGATGACAGATTTCAGTCCTGCTCCTCGGATTTTCTGGAAGTATCCCATAGCTTAAGTAGTCGATAATAGGTTATCTCCATTCTTCTTTCTCAGCTTCAGAAACAGCGACAAGATGCTTGAGTTCATTTCCTTCACCTTCAACTTCGTTTGGCGGCAGTACTACCCATTTTTGGCATACTGTAACTTGCGCTTGATCAGGAAGGGTTAAAGATGAAGCTAGGGCAGCTAAAGCACCAGCCTTTTTGTTTTCTTTCCTTGGCAGATGTTGAATAGTCACGTCACCGACCCATCCTATTAAATTTTTAGCATAATCATGATATGGGCGTAGTTCAGATTTCTTAACCTCGTAACTACCTAAAAGTTGGTTGATCACCAACTGAGAGTCACCAAATACTTGCAATTGAAACTGCTTCATTTCGACAGCCATTTCAAGCCCAAGTATTAGTGCTTGATACTCAGCAATGTTGTTAGATCAGAGTTGCGTCAACGTAAAAGAGTAGGGCAGAACTTCACCTTGAGAAGTGACAAATACTACACCAGCACTAGCTCCTCTGCGATGTGCAGCACCATCAAAGTACATCTTCCATTGAGGTTGAACTTCAATGACCATTGCATACTCATCAGGCAGTTCATCAGTTAGCTCCCAATCATCAGGTATAGGGTGATCTGCCAAGAAGTCTGCTAATGCTTGTCCTTTTACAGCTTTTTGAGGGATGTACAAATTCTCGAATTGTTGAAATTGGAGATACCATCTCACTAGTCGATCACTAAGGACAGGCTTTGACATCACAAACTTGATGGGATTTGCTCTAGAAACCAAATGAACGACATGATCTTGAAAGTAGTGCCTCAAATTTTGGATTGAGAAGACTAGCGCCAAACATAACTTTTTAATTGGCGAATAATTTAGCTCATTTGGTGTCATCATCCTGATCAAGTAGTAAAGGGAGTTTTCTTTCCCTTCACTATTTTCTTGGACCAATAGAGCTCCAACAGAACTTTCTTGTGTTGAAATGTATAGTATCAACGGATTTCCAAGTATAGGGGCTGCCAAAACTAGAGGCTTCATCAAGTAGGATTTAATGCTCTCAAAGGCATTGCTACACGCTTGGTCCCATTTAAAAGGGACACCTTTCTTCATAAGGAGACTGAATGGTTGGCACCTCCCAGCTAGGTTTGAGATGAATCTCCTAAGGTACGCTAACTTTCCTTGCAGACTTTTCAATTCATGAATATCCCGAGGCTCAGGCATTTTCAAAATGGCATCCACTTTGGCTTGATCAATTTCAATCCCTATATGTCGGATAATGAAACCAAGAAACTTTCCAAAAGTAACTCCAAAGGCACATTTCAATGGATTCATACTAAGTTGGTACCTCCGGAGAAACTCGAACACCATTCTCAAGTCTTCCAAGTGGTCGCTCTTCTCTTTTGATTTTACCACCAAGTCGTCAACATAGCATTCGACATTCTTATGGAGAAAATCATCAAAATTATTCTGCATAACCCTTTGGTAAGTAGCACCAGCGTTCTTCAAGCCAAAAGGCATTACCTTGTAGCAATAAATGCCCTTGGGGGTACGAAATGCAGTAAGCTCTTCATCTTTTGGCACCATGCGAATTTGATTATATCCCGATGAATCGTCCATAAATGACATTGCCTTGTACCCAGTAGTAGCATCGATCATCATCTCTGGAATAGGAAGCGAGAATTTATCTTTCGGTCACGCATTGTTGAGATCCCTGAAGTCAACGCACACTCGAATCTGGCCATTTTTCTTCCTTACGGGGATAATACTTGAAACCCATGTTGGGTATTTAACTTAACGAATAAAGCCAGCTTCGATGAGTTTGTTAACTTCAATTTCAATCAAGGGAACTAAGTCCGTCCTAAAGCGCCTTTGGGCTTGTTTAACAGGGCGTGCACCATTCTTGATGGCAAGGTGATGGACTGCTACTTTCGGGTCCAAGCCAGGCATCTCTTTGTAGCTCCAAGCAAAGACATCCCTAAACTCCTTGAGTAACTCAATATATGTGCTTTCTTTATCAACTTTTAGTAAAACACTTAGGTAGGTGGGTCTTGGTTCTTCATCGGTGCCAAGGTTAACTTCTTTTAAGGCATCAACTGTAGTCTTCACTCCTTTTTCAAGTTCAGGTGGAGCATCTTCTGCATCTTCATCTTCTTGAGAGTCCCCATCGTTGAAGGATATGTGATAACACAGTGAAACATCCTCCAATTCTGCATTATCCTTCATTGAAGATGGAACACCATTCTCGCATTGTACAGTAACATGATACGAAGAACCCACAGTTTTTTCATCTTCGCCATGATCCTTAGTGTAGACCATAATATATGGATTTACCTTCAGTACTTCTTTGCATGAAACCACAAGTTTTATTTGTCGCCTCATTCTAGAAGGAACCAAACTTTGGAAATCCTTAGAGATCTTCTGGATTTTGGGCGAAGCGGGTGTTCTTATGCTTTGAAAATTTCTCTAGAACTTGTTCCCCTTCTTTAATAGACCCAATCTCTCAAACACGAAAGTCCTCACAGTTGATTTTCCAAGTCGATCAAAGACAGAAGGCTTGTTAGAAGCGGCAAATTCATCTTCTACAGTGATATAATTGATGCTCGCCCTTCTTATGGAGATGTGCACTTGTGACGGTTGCTTGAATCCCAAACCTTCACGCGGTTGTCTCATCGCAGCTTTTGATGGTAGCTTCCCTAACTTTGATGACTCATTGGGATTGTATCCAGCTTTTGCAAATAGCCTGTAGGCATTAGGATCAAAACCTTGATTTGTTCACTTTGTAGGGAGTGCCACATTCTGCAAACGATTTTGGGCTACAAACCCTGCAAGTGGATTTGAGGACAACTTTACTGCCTCAATTTGTTTTACCGGAAGAGTTAAATCCTTTAGCATGTTAGTTTGGAGATTAGATGATTCACATTCAACTTTCTTTCTTTTAGGGACATATTGGAGTGCATGACTTACTTTCTTGCCATAAGACGCAATATCCCCTCTATGAGATTTATTCGCGTTGGGTTATACCTCCTCAGTAACAAATTTGGCTCTACCAGCAATCACCTTAGCTCTTTTAGTTGTGGGCTCGTCATTCTTGCTTTCATGACATCATCAACTTTAGCTCATTCACACTGCGGTTCTTCAAGTAAAAATTTGCATCGGCGAAGTGTGACTCAGCCTCGGTGAATGGCTCATCATAAACAACTATCTTCTTCTCGACTTCACCCTCGTAGTACTTCAAACATTTATGGTAGGTAGATGGAACCACTTTATTCTCATGTATCCAAGGCCTTCCAAGCAAGACATTGTATGAAGTCTTTGCATCGATCACATGCAGCCATGTACTTAATTGTATATCTTCAATGGTGATTCCCAACTTGATCGCACCTATGGCTTTTCCCCCCTTGGTTGAATCCTTGGATCATCACACGACTTTTTAAGAGTTCGTTCATGGGAATACCAAGTTTTTTCACAATGCGAATTGGAAAAATGTTCACTGAGGATCCTCCATCAACCAAAATTTGATTTACCCTTTCATCACACATATAGCCAACCAGGTACAATGGGCGGTTATAAAGAGTGTTACCTAGCAGAAGATCATAATTTGTGAACGTGACTTTTTCTCACAAGCATTAACTTCTTGAGGAGTGGACTCGATTAGCTTTTCCGAATATGGTGCCAACGGTAGGTCATCACTCTTTTCTTCCCCTTCGTCAGCATAGCAACAAGAGGCATCAATACCCCTATGGGAAATCTTCGTGTGGAACTAACTTGGTAAAAACTCCTCCAAGGTCACTGGATTTCGTGGCTTTTGAGGGTGGTGAACCTCCACTTTTGGTTTCTTTAAGTGCTTAACTGGATTTCATCTCCTTGGTCTTTTTACCATTATTTTCCTTGTTGGTTGTTATACTGATTCTTTTTGCAGGCTCCTTCTATGGTGCCTACGACGAGTCTCTAACCTTCGTAATCCTCAGGTTGATCATCTTCAACTTTGTTGTTGTCCAGTAATTCTTCATCTTTACTTTCTTTAAAACTACATAATTTGTCTGGACTGAATGAGCCAAATGTGATAGAGACTTGGTTTGCGCTTACTTTCTCATCTTCAAGCACGATCTTCTTTTCACGAGCCAAGTCCATAACTTTGTCCTTGAAGACAAAACACTTCTCTAGAGGGTGGCTCACAAGTTGATGATATTTGCAGTAATTTGGGTCATCAGTTTTCCCAGCTTCATTTGGCCGCTTCATCTCCGGAAGCTCATTGAGATTTAACTCGAGGAGTTCTTCGAAAATGGCTGGCACATCAGAATCCAGAAATGGGTACTCTTTCTCTTGTATTTCTTTTTGAGTCAACTTTCCACTTGGATTATCTTGAAACGAAGTGTATTTCATACTATGTTGCTTGCTCACCTTCGCCGTGAACTTCACATGTGATGTGTTGACATTCATAGCTTCTTTGTTTTCAGATCTTGGTACAAACTTGCTTTTATTTTCTGACTTCTTGCTTGTCGTTCCCTTTGAGAGGTTCATAGATGGGCAACCTTTCATTTACAACGGAGGCCATGCTCAATTCCATGTCATGGGAATGAGTTGCAAGTTCTTCAAATGTGCTAGGTTTGATACCTTGCAAGATAAAGCTCAATCCCCAATGCATGCCTTGGATGGACATCTCTATGCCAGAAGCTTCACTAAGCATGTCTTTACAGTTGAGGCTTGCGCTCCTTCAACGATTGATAAAGTTGATAACTGGTTCACCCTTCCGTTGACGAGTATTGAGGAACTCTTGCTCTAGTTGATCCCAACTATCAATAGATCCTGCCTCAAGGTCTGTATACTAATCAAAAGCATTTTCTTTTAGTGAGCGGACAAACTATTTGACAAGGTAATCTCCATAAGTCCTAGCGTTGTTGCATGTCTCAACGAAGTGTGCCACATATTGCTTTGGATTTCCTTTACCACCAAACTGTTGAAATTTTGGAGGTTGCTAGCCAACAGAAATCTTCAACATATCGATTCTTGTAGTGTATGACTTTGCGTATGTAAGGGAGAACTTGGCAGCAACTTCATATTTATTATTAATAGTTCCTTCAATGAACTCCTTCAGTTGATCGATAGGAATCATCCCTTCAGATGGGACAGGGATAGCCTTAGCGGATGCTACTCGTATCGGGGGAGAATCAATCTTTGGAATTTTTGGGAGCTTTCCAGGTGCATGGGTGGATTCTTCTTCCATCAATATTCCCACCCTGTCTGTTAGCTTGTCAATTCTAGCATCTTGATTTTGCATGCACTTGGTCAAGCCAGCGATTGCTTCCGTCAAGTTCGCCAACTGCTCTTCCACAGATGAACTATTTATCACCATAGCTTGCATGATTGTTGTAGATGATGGAGAGTAGCATGGATTGTCACACAGATTGATTCTCGAATGGCTCACGCTACACGGTGTAAGTGGGGAGGATCCATCACTTGAAGCATCATTATCTTCCTTCACAACCGAGTTCTTGGATCCGGAGAGGTCAAGCAGAGCAAGAGTTTTCTTGATCTTTTCAGCAACATCGCTTCCTTATTTGGGTACGTTTGTGGAAGATCTTACTCCTTTTGAGGATGAAGATCCAAAAACATGGGTTGATGCAGATGGCACTTGGGGTGCTTGTTATCCTAACGAACTTGCTTTGCTCCTTGTAACTGGTCCAAAGCTTCCAAAGGTAACATCGAGGATGCTTTCCACATTAACATAGAACCTGAAATTAGCAAACTTGGTGGAAGTTGAACTGGAGTTGATTTTCCTTGAAGCCATTTCAATGTTCTTGAACTTTGGTGATTTGAAAAGTTGAGATGAGAGGTAGAGATTGTCCCACTGCGCGTGCCAATTTGTTTGCAATAAATTTGTGCAGAAAAATAAAACTGCAATCACAAACAACTATAAAGAAAAAGATTGGCAGAGTACATAACTGGGCCCTTAAACTTGGCTCTTTTTGTCACTTGCACACCTAAACATAGGGTTGTTCCTATCAGACACTCCAATTAAATCCATTTGTGCCAATTAAACACCTAAACATAGGGTTGTTCCTATCAGGCACTCCAACTAAATCACTTTTGTGCCAATTAAATATTGTCAAGGGAAAGGGCGCGTGAACAAGAGAAAAACTTGTTAATTTATTATTATTATTATTATTATTATTATTATTATTATTATTATTATTATTATTATTATACTCCATATTATGATTATTTTATATATCCTAATATATTATTCCTATTAAAGCCAGATCGTCATTTTGTTTCTTGGCAAAATCGAAGGCAAAGTTGCTTGCAATTTTTTCAGGTGGTATGACGATGAAATTCTTAAGAAACCTTAGAGGGCAATTTCTGGTTTATTGAGCAGACTAAAAAAGTTTGAAGAAGAGAGGGATCGGGTTGGGATAATCGGGTTTTCCATTTTATGAAATGAGTTTCAATTTGTTTTGGGGGTTAAATTTATTTAGTGAAATATTTTAATTATGTCGAACAATTTGTTGTTAAATTTAGGGTGTTAAGAGGCAACTGTAATACACGCACTTAATTTTTCAAATAGTTTTTCACGGATAATCTGGATAGTGTTTAATTGGCACGGATGGATTTAGTTGGAGTGCCTCATAGGAACAACTTTATGTTTAGGTGTCCAAGTGACAAAAAGGACCAAGTTTAAGGGCCTACTTATGTATTCTGCCAAAAAGATTTTATTGATAAACATTGCAGGTTACAACTCTTTTTATCCCTTGATTCTTCCCTATAATTCGTTATCCGTAATTCGAGGGCCTTAGTAGCGTATTTCTCGAACATAGGATGATATGCATCTCCTTGATGTATTTGATGATCAAGAAGCATATAGCAACACGCTATTTGGATCTTGAATGTTGTTAGAACTTTTAGCAAGACATATTTGACATGTCTTTGATCTCTAATGAATATTAAATAAATTTTTATGGAATTTGGAGATCGTATATGTGATCTCTTTGTGCACTATGGGATTGCTGAGATCATCTTTGAAGGACATATGGAGCCTTATTTATAGGCATGAATTAGAGTTTGGGTGGAGTAGCCACCAAGTAACCCTATTAGACTCCTAATATTTCAAGAGTCGTCTTGAATTTAGGATTTATCTTGATCTGTTAAAAATTTTAGTGTCTAGAAATGCCCCATACTTCAAGGTTTGTCGAGGTGTAGGCTTGCTGAAACATGAAGATGAGACTTGAAGTACTCAACCATCACAACAGATAATCTTGAAACTTGAAGTTTTTGATTTGCAGGAGGAAGAGATGAAGTACAGAACTGGTCCCACTGGGCGTGCCAGAATTTGTAAACAATTAATTTGCGTCAAGAAAATAATCGAGACCGAAAAATATTGCAACAATCGTAGTGTTTGATTTCGATTAATTTGAGTGTTACAATCTCTATGAATCCTCTGATTATTCTTTCCAATAGTAAATAAATTCAAGGGCCTTCGAGCTTGATCTTGAACCTATATTTGTTATCACGAACGATGATCTTGAATTCAACTAGCATGAACTTTGATTTGAACTCGTTCTCCTTGAATGTTGATTTATTCTTCGTTCTTGAGCTTGAACTTGATTTGTTCTTCATTCTTGTGCTTGATCTTGATTTGTTGAACTTGAACTTGATTGCTTGAAGCTTTAAACTTGAGGAGGAATTTGCAGCGTTTGATCCACGAGCTCTTTCTTGCTTCTTGTTATAATTTCGGGTGTCTTTACTGGATTATGAAGACCCTTATTTATAGTTGTGGGAGGAAAAAGTTATGATAAGAACAAACTCTTTCCGACCAATCAAATTGAAGTGTGACAAGGCCACATTTTGATTGGCCAGAACATGTCACTTGCACACGTGGCATGGTTTTATTGGCCGTTTAATGTGACTTGGCATGCCTTGTCATTTTGACACGTGGCATGATCCTATTGGATCTTCCGTTTGACTTGGCGTGCCACGTCATTTGACACGTGCCACCAAACTAGACCTCTAGAAAAATGACATTTTGGGCTTAATGAAGTGGGCTCATCAATTTAACCCAATGCATTAAGACTTATTTATTTAATTCATATATATTAGACTTATATAATTAATTCAATTATATTAGCCCATAATATCTATTTGGACCAATATATCTTGAATTTAAAATATAGTCCAAATTATTTTATGGATTTAATTTTAATAAAATTTATATGCCTACAGCAATATTCCCGATATTTTTATATATATTGTATAATACTTCAACTTCTTCAAGGAACTGTTTCTCGAGTCTGTGGTCTAAATTTCTCTTGTTCCATATACTCTTAACTGCGACAAACTTCCAATTAGGATTAACACCAACTCGATCGACCTTCCCTGAACCTCCACTTCCAATCAAGCTTTCATTTGTCATATTCACCAGAATTTTGGATTCTGAGAATTCTAATCGTTGGAAAGAAATGAACATCCACTCTGGATCTTGGTTCTCATGCTTCTTCTTACTCCACGTGAATTGGTATACAGAGAAATTCCAACTCTTTTTAACTATGCAACATAACTATGTTACAATGAGTAAAAATCCAATAGGAGCCGCAATGGCTATAGCAAATCTGGTGTTGCGACTGCAACGTGGAACTTGGTTCAAACAAAACCCTTGGAAAATAACCGCGGCACAAAGAAAAACCAAGGGGAAATTATTATACTACCTTAAGAAAATCAACTTTTTTCGACTTTAAAAATTTCAATCAAAAGAAACGAAAACACACACAAGAAACGAAAATAAACAGTTATTTACATCCCCACCCACACTTTAAATTGTGGTATGTCCCCATGATAAACAAATAAAAAGCAAGAGGTAAAGAAAACTTTCCGGAATTATTTCCGTTTCTGAGAACTTGTGAACTCCACCCCTAATTTTGAATGCATTTTTCTCTTTCGCTGCTCGGGATTCTTTATGGAGCTCATCAGGCCAAAGTCTTTTAAGGATATTTGAAAGACCCACTCTTTTCTTTCTTTCTTGGCCTCATTTTGAACTGTGTATTATTCTTGTAGGATCATCCTCAACTTATTTCTGCATTCATTCATAAGATCAATCCTTGCATATTCCTGTAAATTCCCAAAAATAAAATCTACATGATCAAGGTTAGAATAAGAAAATGAAGAAGAAAGGTCATGTGAGTACTCCTCTGGTAAGTCCAATACCATTTGTTCCTCATTCTTGTCATGTGAGTACTCCTCTGGTAAGTCCAAGACCATTTGTTTCTCATTTTCTTCTACTAAAAATTCCAATTGTGAATAGGTGGATGGGGGTTTGAACTCTTCTTGTATTAATTCATAATCAACCAAAGCCTCGTTTTTAATCATTTCAGTTAAAACAGAGTCCTCTTGCAGAGTGAAAAACTCTCTGTAGATGTTCATCATCTCAGGTAAGCTTATTTTCACACGGTATCTCTTCCATATATTCACCATCATAATGCAACGAGCTAAGTCTATTTACTAATTGATTCACTTGCATTGTTAGGTTGTTAGTGGCTTCATCATCTTGTATAAATTTATCTTCCACTTTATTTATGAACTTATACATAAGCTCTTCTAAACTACCATTCTCCTCTTTAGGTGGTTGTCTCACTTTGCTTTCATTTCAGTCATAATAAGGGTATTCATCCCAACCAGAGTCATAATTGTACCCATATGAATCTTCATACCTATACAGACTAAAGACAAAGTGAGAATGTTCAAAAAATGAACCATAGGAAGAATACCTACCTGCTTGACAATCAACCCAAAGATGATTTCTACCGCATTTAAAACACGTAGCATACCGCTGATAATATTCAACTGCTAACTCTTCAACCATTTTCTTAGGCTGGTTGTACTCCATATTCACATCATTTAGAGTTCAATAACAAGAATATGTTGTTCAAGATTTCTTCAACAAAAGACATCTTGAAGAGAAGATAACATAACAAAATTAAAAATAAAAAAAATTAAAATTAAAAGCTAATTCCTGAATTAGCACTACAAACTATCTCAAACACTATTGATTTCCAATCCTCGGAAACGATGCCAAAATTTGACCAGCGCAAAACACACACTTAAATGGTGCTCGCTAGCCAAAGATAGTATAGTATAATATCGTGTCCACAGGGATTGGTGTTAAACAGTATTATCGTAGTTTGTAGCTAGATTGCTATACAAGATGATCAATAATTTAGATTTATGTGTTTAATATTAAAATTAATTAATAATCTAGAGCTAATTGACTAATGACAATCGAAGCAAGGCCTAAGCAAAGAAAGATATCAATGGGAGAAAATGAGATTTTGATAGGATAGGTGCAAGATAATTGTCTGGGATTTAACTCTAGATAATTCACTTCTAATATTCAAGTGATTCTCTCGAATTCAATTAATTATCAGTACAATTGTTTAGTAGAAACTCCTCTCTCGGTTAAGTCTCAACCTCTCATTATGAACCAATTTAAACACTATGAAGATATGCAAGAATCGTAGTGGATCGGTCTTTAGGAAAATGTCTTTCGATTATTCTCCTAACTAGGTTTAATCAATGATTCAACTAGCCTCTTTCGATTACTTAGAAGAATCTATGAACTCAACCAACAATATAATGTAAAGATATCACAAGTTATGCCTCTTTCGATTACAAGAACAAGTGAATATAGATGCAATAATTAAATTTTCCAAAAACGATTCAACTACATAAAAATAGAGTTATAATCCACAAACAATCATCAATACACAAAATCCATCAAAACCCAAAAGGATCTACTCCATAGACATGGAGAAGTTCTTCACAAATGTAATTAAAGTATAGAAAAACATAGATTCAATCCAAACCTGGATCTTGAGTGAGGAAGGAATGATGAAATCCTTGTGCTTATGTTATTCCAACTCCTCCTTAGCCTCCTTGGCTTCCTAAGTTCGAAAATCTGTCAAAAGGCCATCTAAAATGGTGTTTCGGTGTATTTAAGCTACCCCCAAAACAAACCCCGGGCGAAACTACCCTTTGTAGCGGAATTGGGAAGTCACTCTAACATTTTTGGGCTACCGTGCCGCATGCTGCACTGTCCTATGTGGCGCGCATGTAGAAAATTCTAGAACGTGCCAAAATATGATTTCTGTCCACTTTTTTGTACTAGCGCCCCACGGGGCATGCCGCGGGGCGGTAGTGCAAATTATGGCCAGAAATATGTTTTTCAAATTTTTGGAATCCAGACTTGGTTTTCGATCCCCGAACGTAATATCGGCTTAATTACTTGGGCTTTTAATCAGACTTCAAAGCTCCAAATAGCTCGAATTAGCTCCACAATATCTACATAACTCGGAATCACTCCTACAAGGCACAAAACACACAATAAGTGCAAAAATACTACCAATTAAAGCTCAACATAAGTAAAGTGTAGTGAATTAGAGTGCAATAAGTGATTAAAATACAGGATTATAGTGTACCATCAAGGTGCAATATGTCAACAACTTTCAAGGGCAACGAAACAACTTCCAAGGCCCAAACCAATAACAATGGCGACCCCAAAACAATCAAGGCAATTTGTAATGACCCGGCTGGTCGTTTTGAGAGTTGTAGCCCCACTCCCTCATTTACTGCTCATTTTGTACTTTATAACTGCTAGTGACTTACTGGGGTAGTTGGTTCGGGTCCGGAGAGGTTTCGGAATGAATTGAGGCACTTAGTCTCAAGGTTGGAAGCTTAAGTTGAAAAGGTTGACCGGATGTTGACTTATATTTAAACGACTTTGAAATGGAGTTTTGATGGTTCCTCTAGATCCGTTGGGTGATTTTGTACTTAGGAGCTTGTCCGGATTGTGATTAGGAAGTCCGTAGTGGAATTAGGCTTGAAATGGCGAAAGTTGGAAATTTGGAAGTTTGATCGAGAGTGGACTTTATGGTTACCGAGCTTGGATTGGAGTTCCGAGAGCTGGAGTAGGTCTGTGGTGTCATTTTTGACTTGTGTGCAAAATTTGGGATCAATCGGACGTGATTTGATGGGTTTCGACATCGTTTGTAGAAGTTGGAATTCCTTAGTTTCAATAGGCTTGAATTGGGGTGTGATTCGTGTTTTTGATGTTGTTTGAGATGATTTGAGGGCTCAACTAAGTTTTTATTGTATTTTAGGACTTGTTGGCATAATTTGTTGAGGCCCCGGGGGCCTCGGGTTGAATTTGGATGGTTAACGGATCAAAAATGAGACTTAGTGCATTGCTAAAGCTGGGAGTTTTCTGGTGTGATCGCACTTGCGAGGGATCGGCCGCAGATGCGATGCCGTAGATGTGGCTGGATTTGTGCAGGTGCGGAATTGGGCTGGCCTGGGGAAAGACGCAGGTGCAAGGGGTAACCGTATCTGCGAGCCCACATGTGCGAGCAAGGCTCCACAGATGTGGAGTTGAGGGGCGAGGTCTGTTTTCTCAAAAGTGGATAGTGGGCTGTAGAAGCGCCTTCGCAGGTATGGAACCTGGAGAGCAGATGCGAGCCCTAGGGATTTAAGTGATTGTCACAAAAGCGGAGAATTGTTCGGCAGGTGCGGATATTTGGCCCACATGTGCAAAAAGCCTTGGCAGTGTTTTAAAAATGAGGGTTCTAAGATTTTCACCATTTTAAACATTTCATGCTCGGGAATTGGCGATTATTGAGAGGATTTACGGGGGATTCTTGGAGATTCGAGACATTCGGAGGCCGTTTCACTAGGCAAAGGTGTGTTGGAGTAGAGATTAGCCTAGATTGAGGTAAGTAACACTTTAAACATGGCCTTGAGGGTTCGAAACCCCGAATTATGTGTTATGTAATTAGTGTTGAGGTGACGTACATGCCTAGTGACAGGTGTGTGGGCGTGCACCATAAGAAATATAACCTGGTCGATTCCATGGAACTGTATTGTGGATTTATCTTGTTGATATCCGTGTTTTCATCATGTGATAAAGTAATTGAGCTGCCAATAATGCTAGAAATCATGTTTAAGCTATTGCTGGTACTGTTGGGACCCATAGTGGTCGTTTTCGTGCTGTTGACTTATTGATTACATTGAAATAGTCATATTTATTCATTGCATACCATATCTCAGTCTCCGTTGCTATTTATTGCTATATCATATCATAATATTTGGGCTAGATTCGCGACACTGTGAGTCCAAGAGAGAGAGAGAGACTGGAGAGATTGATGACTGAGTGAGGCCGAGGGCCTGATTGAGAGTGAAAGTTATGGGATCGGGCTGCATGTAACAACATGTTTATTGATTTATGCCTGGATCTGACCTATTATGGCTCTTGGGCTGAAGGAGCTCATTCGGAGTCTGTACATAACCCTAGTGAGCGCAGTTGATTATATTGAGGGATGGATCTTCCCTTGATATGGATCTTGTGTGAATTATTTATATTTGGGGATGGATATTCCCCTGGACTTGATTGGCCTTATACAGTACTGAGTGACTGACTGTCAGTTGATGTATATATATATGGGATGGATCTTCCCTAGGCTGGATTAGCCATATACAGTACTGAGTGATTGAGTATTTTGAGAGAGTGAGTACACGAGGCTTTCAGCGTGCAGTATCACATACAGCATGTGCATTGGCATGTAGAAGTAAAGTGTTCATACTCCTCATTTCATTCAGAATTGATTTATTTTACTTGAATTGAGATTAACTGTTGAACTTGAAAGTATGCCTACATTTCTGTACTATTATTTCTATATTGAACTATACCGGTTGAAGTTCGTCACTACCTTTCAGTCCAGAGGTTAGATTTGTTACTTATTGGGTTGGTTGTACTCATACTACACCCTGCACCTCGTGTGCATATCCAGGTGCTTCCGGTCACGGAAACTATTGAGTTGAGGAGTCCGGACCTTTGGAGATCATCGAGGTAGCTGTTTGGCATTCGCAGACCTTGAATCTCCTCCCTTATCTTTCCTCCCTTAATCGCTTCCATATATTTTAAAGCTTTAGAGTGTTGGAAATGTTTGTATAGTTGGCTTGCCTAGTACCATGATAGGCATCATCACGACAAGTTGGTTTTGGGTCGTGACAAGTTGGTATCAGAGCCTAGGTTATAAAGGTCTCACAAGTCATGAGCATGTTTAGTATAGTCTTGTGGATCGGTACGGAGACGTCTGTACTTATCTTCGAGAGGCTACTGAACCCTTAGGAAACTTCACATTCCTGTATTCTTATCGTGCAAATTTGTTGATTTCGGTCACTAAAATTTTGTTGTTTTATTCTCTTACAGATGGTGAGGACACGTGCTACCGGACAGGACGACCAGCCACCAGTACCACCAGTTAGGGCCACGAGAGGCTGAGGTCGCGGTAGGGGTCACGGTAGATTCCAGATGTGGTTGAGCCAGCGGGGTTAACTCAGGCACCAACTGTGCCCATTATGATTCCAGGCCTTTAGGAGTCTTTGGCCTAGATATTGACTGTTTTCACTGGCCTTGCTTAGGTGGTTTCGGCTCAGGACGCACCATCCACTTCTCAGTCCAGGGGAGGTAGTCGTACCCTCCCGCCCGTACTCCAGAGCAAGTGATGCAGGGACTTCAGACTCCGGGGGTACTACCTGTCCAGTCTGTTGTAGCGGTTCAGGCCCAGGTGGTTCCCTTTATGACTGATGATGAGGAGAGGAGACTTTAGAGGTTTGGGAGGCTCCAGCCTCCATCATTTAGTGGGGCTGAGTCTGAGGATGCACAGGACTTTTTGGACAGGTGTCAGCGGATTCTTCGCACGGCAGGTATTTTAGAGACCATTGGGGTCTCATTCACTGGAAAGTTCTCTGTTCTCTTCTTGTAAAAGTTCATGCCACAGTCTCACAGGGAGAAGCTGCGCAGACAGTTTGAACAGCTTCGTCAGGAGGGCATGTCTGTGACCTAGTACGAAATAAAGTTTTTAGAGTTACCTCGTCACGCAGTTTGGTTGATTCCCACTGATAGAGAGAGGATTAGGAGGTTCATTGATGGCCTCACGTATCAGTTGCGGTTGCTTATGACTAGGGAGAGGGTATCTGGTGCCACCTTTGACTAGATAGTTGACATTGCTCGGCAGATAGAGATAACCCATAGTTAGGAGCGCGGAGAGAGGGAGGCCAAGTAGCTCGGGTGGTTACAGCGGTGTTCCTTCTAGGGGTCAGTTCTACCACAGCAGGGGACATATTTATAGGCACGCCCAGATGGCTTGTCCGGTTCCTCGTGGTGCATCATCCAGCCATGGTTCGTACAGTGCTCATCAGGGTTAGTCATCTCTCAGTGCCCTTCCAACTTAGAGTTTGTCTCGTGCACTATCAGTTCAAGGTTTATTTGTACCAGGTCCTTCTGATAGTTATTCTAGTTCTTGGGGTCTGCCTCAGTACTCACAGCGATTTGCAGGGAGGGGTTGTTTTGAGTATGGAGATTTGTGTCGCATAAAGAAACATTGTCCCCCCCTTTCGGGAGGTCTAGCTCAGCAGAGGAGTCAGACTACGACTTCAGCACCAGTTACTTCACCACTCACCCAGCCAACTCAAGGTGAAGCTCAGTCAACTAGGGAGAGGCTGATCAGGTGGCGGTCAGGTCCGATTCTATGCTATTCCTGCCAGACCAGATGTTGTTGCTTCATATGCAGTGATCACAAGTATTGTCTCAATATGCCACAGGGATGACTCTGTATTATTGGACCCTGGTTCCACTTATTCGCATGTATCATCATATTTTTTTCATTATTTGGATATGCCCCGTGAGTCCTATATTTCTTCTGTTCATGTATCTACGCCAGTGTGCGACACTATTGTTGTGGACCGTGTACATCGGTCGTGTGTAGTGACTATTAGGGTATTGGAGATATAGTCGATCTCTTGTTGCTTATTATGGTTGATTTCGACGTGATCTTGAGTGTGGATTGGTTGTCTCCATATCATGTTGTTCTAGACTGTCACGATAAGACCGTGACGTTGGCGATGTCGGGGTTGCCAAGGATTGAGTGGAGAGGTTCTCTAGACTATGTTCCCAGTAGAGTGATTTCAGATTTGAAGGCCCATCGGATGGTTGGGAAGGGTTGTTTATCTTATTTGGCCTTTGTGAGGGATGTTGGTATTGATACTCCTTCTATTGATTCTGTTCCGGTGGTGTGCGATTTTCTGGATATGTTTCATGCAGACCTGTCGCCCATGCTGCCCGATAGGGATATTGACTTTAGTATTGACTTGGTGCCGGGAACTAAGCCCATTTCTATTCCTCCGCATCGTATGGCACCAGTTGAGTTGAAGGAATGAAAGAGCAACTTCAGGAACTTCTTGATAAAGGGTTTATTAGGCCTAGCGTGTAGCCACGGGGTGCACCGGTTTTTTTGTGAAGAAGAAGGATGGTACTATGTGAATGTTCATTGATTATAGGCAGTTGAACAAAGTTACAATCAAGAACAAGTATCCTTTGTCGCGCATTGATGATCTATTTGACCAGCTTCAGGGATCGAGGGTGTTCTCTAAGATTGATTTGAGGTCTGGGTATCACCAGTTGAATATTCGGGACTCAAATATTCTAAATATGGCATTCGAGACCCGTTATGGTCATTATGAGTTCCTTGTGATGTCTTTTGGGCTGACCAACGCCCCAGCAACATTCATGCATATTATGAACAATGTATTTCAGCCTTATCTCAACTCATTTGTCATTGTGTTCATTTATGATATCTTGGTTTACTCTCGTAGCCAGGATGAGCATGCCCAGCATTTGAGAGTTGTGTTGCAGCGGTTAAGGGAGGAGAAGCTTTATGCCAAGTTCTCCACTCATGAGTTTTGGCTTAGTTCAGTGGCGTTCTTGGGGCACGTGGTATCCAGTGAGGGGATTCAGGTAGATCTAAAGAAGATTGAGGTAGTTCAGAGTTGGCCCAAACCGTCCTAAGCTACGAAGATTCGGAGCTTTCTCGGCTAGGCCGGTTATTATCGTCGCTTCATGGAGGGTTTCTCGTCTATTGCATCTTCTTTGACCAAATTGACCCATAAGGGTGCTCTATTCAGGTGGTTGGATGAGTGTGAGGAGAGCTATGAGAAGCTCAAGACTGCCTTGACCACAACTCCAGTTCTAGTTTTGCCTTCAGCTTCATGCTCCTATACATTGTATTGTGATTCTTCTCGAATTGGTTTTGGGTGTGTCTTGATGCAGGAGGATAGAGTGATTGCTTATGTTTCGCATCAATTGAATCCCCATGAGAAGAACTACCTTGTTCATGATTTGGAGTTGGCTGCCATCGTTCATGCATTGAAGATTTGGAGGCACTATCTCTATGGTGTGTCTTGTGAGGTATTTATGGATCATCGGAGTCTCCAACACTTGTTCAAACAGAAGGATCTAAACTTGAGGCAGCGGAGATGGTTGGAGATGCTAAAGGATTATGATATCACTATTCTGTATTATCCAAGGAAGGTCAATGTTGTGGCTGATGCCTTGAGTAGAAAGGCAGTGAATATGGGTAGCCTTGCATTCATTCCTATTGGTAAGAGACCGCATGCAGTTGATGTTCAGGCCTTGGCCAACCAGTTAATGAGATTAGATGTTTTGGTCCCAGTTGGGTTTTACCTTGTGTGGTTTCTTAGTCTTCCTTATATGATCACATCAGAGAGCGCCAGTATGATGATCCTCATTTTCTTGTCCTTAAGGACACTATTCAACATGGTGATGCCAGAGATATTACTATTGGGGATGATGGAGTGTTGAGGATGCATGGTCGGATTTGTGTGCCTAATGTAGATGGACTACGTGAGTTGATTCTTGAAGAGGCCTACAGTTCGCGGTATTCCATTCATCCGGGTGCCGCGAAAATATATTAGGACTTGAGGCAGCACTATTGGTGGAGGAGAATAAAGAAGGATATAGTGGGGTTTGTAGGTTGGTGTCTTAACTCTTAGCAGGTAAAGTATGAACATAAGAGACCGAGTGGATTGCTTCAGATGCTAGAGATTCCAGAGTGGAAATGGAAGCTGATCACCATGGATTTTGTAGTTGGGCTCCCACGGACTTCGGGGAAGTTCGATGCTATTTGGGTGATTGTGGATTGGCTGACCAAGTCTGTGCACTTCATTCCAGTTGGGACTACTTATTCTTCAGAGCGGTTGGCTTATATTTACATCTGCGAGAATGTCCGCCTTCACGGTGTGCCAGTGTCCATCATTTCAGATCGGGGCATGCAGTTTACATCGCAGTTTTGGAGAGCCATGCAGAGAGAGTTGGGCACCCAGGTTGAGTTGAGTACAGAATTTCACCCTTAACCGGATAGATAGTCTGAGCGCACTATTCAGATATTGGAGGACATTATACGTACTTATGTCATTGATTTTGAGGGTTCTTGGGCTCAATTTCTTCCGCTCGCGGAGTTTGCCTACAATAACAGCTACTAGTCGAGCATTCAGATGGCTCTTTATGAGGCTCTATAGGGGAGACGGTGTCGATATCTGGTGGGTTGGTTCGAGTCGGGGGAGGCTAGGCTATTGGTTACTGAATTGGTTCATACTGCTTTGGATAAGGTTAGATTGATTCAGGATCAGCTTCGCACGGCGCAGACCAGACAGAAGAGTTACGCCGATATGAAGGTTTGCGACATTGCTTTCATGGTTGGGGAGAAGGTACTGATCAAGGTGTCACCCATGAAGGGTGTTATGAGGTTCGGGAAAAAGGGCAAGTTAAGCCCTCACTATATTGGGCCGTTTGAGGTACCTCCTAGGATTGGAGAGGTGGCTTACAAGCTTGCCTTGCCACCTAGTTTGTCGAGTGTGCATCTAGTGTTTCATGTTTCTATGCTCCAAAAGTATGTCGGCGATCGGTCTCATGTTTTTGATTTCAGCACGGTTTAGTTGGATGATGATTTGACTTATGATGTGGAGCCGATGACCATTTTGGATCGGTAGTTTTGAAAGTTGAGGTCAAAGGACATAGCTTCAGTGAAGGTGCAGTGGAGAGGTCAGCCAATTGAGGAGGCTACTTGGGAGACCGAGCAGGAGATGTTGAGCTGTTATCTATGCCTATTTGAGACTCCAGGTATGTTGCTAGACCCGTTCGAGGACTAACGTTTGTTTAATAGGGGAGGATGTAACGACCCGAGTGGTCGTTTTGAGAGTTATAGACCCGCTCCACCATTTACTACTTATTTTGTACTTTATAACTGCTACGTGACTTACCGGGGTAGTTGGTTCGGGTAAGGTAAGGTTTCGGAATGAATTGAGGCACTTAGTCTCAAGGTTGGAAGCTTAAGTTGAAAAGGTTGACTGGATGTTAACTTATGTGTAAACGACTCCGAAATGGAGTTTTAATGGTTCTGTTAGCTACGTTGGGTGATTTTGAACTTAGGCGCGTGTCCGTTTTGTGATTGGGAGGTTCGTAGTGGAATTAGGCTTGAAATGGCGAAAGTTGGAAATTTGGCAATTTGACCGAGAGTGGACTTTGTAGTTACCGGGCTCAGATTGGAGTTCCAGTAATTGGAGTAGGTCCGTGGTGTCATTTGTGACTTGTGTGCAAAGTTTGGGGTCAATCAGACGTGATTTGATTGGTTTCGGCGTCGTTTGTAGAAGTTAGAATTCTTTGGTTTCAATAGGCTTGAATTGGGGGGCGATTCGTGATTTTGATGTTGTGTGAGGTGATTTGAGGGCTCAACTAAGTTCGTATTGTGTTATAGTACTTGTTGGTATAATTGGTTTAGGTCCCGGAAGCCTCGGGTTGAATTCGGATGGTTAACGAATCGAAAATTAGACTTAGTACATTACTGAAGCTGGGAGTTTTCAGGTGTGATCGCACCTGCGAGGGATTGGCCGTAAGTGTGATGCCGCAGATGCAACTGGATTTGCGCAGGTGTGGGACTGGGCTGTCCTGGGGCAGGACGCAGGTGCGAGGGGGTAACCGCATCTGCGAGCCCGCAGGTGCGAGCAAGGCTCCGCAGATGCGGAGTTGAGGGGCGAGGTTTGTTTCCGTAGAAGCGGATAGTGGGCCGCAGAAGCGCCTCTGCAGGTGCGGAACCTGGAGCGCAGATGCGGACCCTGGGGATTTAAGTGATTTCTGCAGAAGCAGAGAATTTAACCCAAAAGCGGTTTCGTAGGTGCGGATATTTGGCCGGCAGGTGCGAAAAGCCTGGGTAGTCTTTTAAAAATGAGGGTTCCGAGATTTTCACCATTTTAAACATTTCAAGCTCGGGATTTGGCGATTCTTGAGAGAATTTTTGGGGGATTCCTTGAGATTTGAGACATTCGTAGGTCGTTTCGCGAGGTAAAGGTATGTTGGAGTAGATATTTTCCTATATTGAGATAAGTAACACTTCTAAACTTGGCCCTGAAGGTTCAAAATCCCGAATTTGTGTTATATGATTGGTGTTAAGGTGACGCACATGCCAAGTGATGGGTGTGCACCGTAAGAACTGTAACCTGGTCAATTCCATTGAACTGTATTGTGGATTTATCTTGTTAATATCTGTGTTTTCATCATGTGATAAAGTAATTGAGATGCCAATCATGCTAGAAATCATGTTACACTATTGCTGGTACTGTTGGGATCCATATTGTTCGTTTCATACTCAGACATATTCATTCATTGCATATCATATCTCAGTCTACGTTGCAATTTATTGCTATATCATATCATCATTTTTGGACTACTTTCACGACATTGTGAGCCTGAGAGAGAGAGAGAGAGAGAGAGAGAGAGAGAGAGAGAGAGAGAGAGAGAGAGAGAGAGAGAGAGAGAGAGAGACTGGAGAGGTTGATGACTGCGTGAGGCTGAGGGCCTGATTGAGAGTGACAATTATAGGATCGGGCTGCACGCCGCAGCATGTTTATTGATTTATGCCTGGATCTGACTTATTATGGCTCTTGGGCTGAAGGAGCTCCTCCGGAGTCTGTACACAACCCTAGTGAGCGCAGTTGATTATATTGAGGGATGGATCTTCCCTTGACATGGATCTTGTGCGAATTATTTATGTTTGGGGATGGATATTCCCCTGGACTTGATTGGCCTTATACAGTACTGAGTGACTGACTGTTAGTTGATGTATATATATATGGGATGGATCTTCCCTGGGCTAGATTGGTCGTATACAGTACTGAGTGATTGAGTATTCTGAGAGAGTGTGAGTACACGAGGCTTTCAGCGTGGTGCATCACATACAGCATGTGCATTGGCATGTAGATGTAGAGCGGTCATACTCCTCATATCATTTAGAATTGATTTATTTTACTTGAATTGAGTTTAGCTGTTGAACTTGAAAGTATGCCTACATTTTTGTACTGTTATTTTTATATTGAATTGTACCTGCTGAGTTCGTCACTACCTTTGAGTCCAAATGTTAGATTTGTTACTTATTGAGTTGGTTGTACTCACGCAACATCCTGTACCTTGTGTGCATATCCATGTGCTTTCGGTCACGGCGGTTGCTGAGTTTAGGAGTCCGGACCTTCAGAGATCATTGAGGTAGCTACTTGGCGTTCGCAGACCTTGACTCTCCTCCCTTATCTTTCCTTTTAGGTTTCTATTTTTGTTTCTAGACAGTGTACCAGACTATATCTTTATGTAGATGCTCTTGTACTCGGTGACACCCCGATTTTGGGAGAGATTTTGTATTGAATTATGATTTCTTACTCTGTTTTTAAAAGGTTCTCCTTAATTTTTAACTGCTTCCATATCTTTCAAAGCTTTAGAGTGTTGGAAATATCTGCGTAGTCGGCTTGCCTAGTACCATGATAGGCGATATCACGACAGGTTGGTTTTGGGTCGTCACACAATTGGAATTCTAACAACCAAGGAAATTGGAGTGGTGGAAACAATCAAGGGAATTGGCATAACAACAACAATCAAGGAAATTGGAGAGGCAATAATCAAGGAAATTGTGGGGGGGAGGGGGTGGTAATAATCAAGGCGGATGGAACAATAATCAAGGCAATCGGGGGTCGGGATTTCAAAGGCCCCCGATGTATCAACAACCGAGCAATCTCCCTCCTTATCCTTCCCATGGTTCTAGTTCTTCAAACAATGAAATAGGGCGTATTGAGAACATGTTCAAGCAAATTATGGAAATGAATGTCGATTCGGATGTCCAACTTGCCTAACACAACACATCGATCCGCAACATAAAAGTTCAAATGGGGAAAATATCTCAAGCTCTAAATTCTCTTCCTAAGGGGGCACTACCAAGTGACATGGTGGTAAACCCAAAGGGTGGAAACAACACCGGGCATGCCATGGCCGTTACTACAAGAAGTGGAAGAGGTGGGAATGCACACACCTCAAGTCAAAAGCAACTTGTGGATTATGAGCAAGTGGTACAAGAAGAAGAGGTCCCGAACAATGTGGTCCAATCAAATGATAAAGTTCGGATTGATATTGATGATAGTTTGGAAGAGACTCAAGAGGAGGTGAACCCGTTTAGGGTTCACATTATTGACATACCAGAGTCGGTAGTACAAAAGGCTAAGGCACCATTGCCTAAGCCTCCACCTCCATACCCTCAACGACTTTCCAAACAAAATGACGAGAATCAATTCAAAAAGTTCATTCAAATGATGAAGAGTCTCTCAATCAATGGGTCATTAGTTGAAGCTTCGGAACAAATGCCTGGTTATGCAAAGTTTATGAAGGATCTCGTGACGAAGAAGCGGTCAATGAATTTTAAAAATATCAAAGTCACTCATCAAGTGAGTGTAATTGTGCATTCAATGGCTCCTAAGTTGGAGGATCCCAGTGCTTTCACGATTCCTTGTACAATTGAAAGTGTCGAGTTTGCTAACGCTCTTTGTGATCTTGGGGAAAGTATCAATTTGATTCCCTATTTGTTTTTCAAGACCTTGGTAATTGGGCAATCAAGACCCACCTCTATGAGATTGCAAATGGCCGATCGTACCATGAATAGACCTTTGGGAGTGATTGAAGATGTTTTGGTTCGTGTTGATAAATTCATTCTTGTGGCGGATTTTGTCATTCTAGATTGTGAAGTTGATTATGAGGTGTCGATTATTCTTGGAAGACCTTTCCTTACTTAGGGAAAGGATCTTTGTGATGTTGAAGCCGGAGAACTCACCTTCCGGGTGGGTGATGAAAAAGTGGTATTACATGTATGTAAGTCCTTACGACAACCAAATAGCAACGAGCTGTGCTCTTTTGTGGACTTAGTGACTGGTGTTATTGTTGATGATACAAGTGCCACAATCAATTTTGGTGATATGTTGGAGGCCGTATAGCTCAACTTTGATGATGACGAGATGGATGGGTTCATAGAATGTGTGAACTCCTTGCAAGGAATGGGGCCATACAATTATGCACCCCAGAAACTATCTTTGGATCTTGAAAATAGGACAACTCCTCCCACAAAACCTTCCATTGAATAGCCTCCTACCTTGGAGTTGCATCCATTACCTCCACATCTTCGGTATGAATTTCTTGGCCTTTGTTCTACTTTAGCGGTTATTCTTTCCTCTTGTTGGACTAATGTTCAGGTAGATTCTACATTGGCGGTGCTACATAAGAGGAAGAAGGATATCAGGTAGACATTGGCAGATATTTGGGGGATAAGCCCTGCATTTTGCATGCATAAGATCAACTTTGAGGAAGGCTCCGAACCATTTATTGAACATCAAAAGAGACTCAATGAGGCTATACAAGAAATTGTCAAAAGGGAGATTATCAAGTGGTTGGATGTCGAGGTTGTCTACCTTTTCCGATAGTTCGTGGACTTCTTCAGTTCAATGTGTCCCGAAGAAAGGGGCATAACGGTGGTCACCAATGACAAGAATGAGTTGATTCCTATAAGAACGGTGACCTGTTGGAGAGTGTGTATGGACTCTCGCAAGCCCAACAAAGTCACTAGGAACGATCATTTCCCACTTCCTTTCTTAGATCAAATGCTTGATACATTGGCCGACCGTGCTTTCTATTGCTTTCTTGATGGGTATTCGGGCTACAACCAAATCCTTATTGCTCTGGAGGATCAAGAGAAAACAACCTTTACATGTCCCTACGGTACTTTCGCCTTCAAGCGAATGCCATTTGGTTTGTGCAATGCACCGACGGCTTTTCAAAGGTGTAAGACGGCTATCTTCACGGACATGGTGAAGGACTACCATGAAGTTCCCATGGATCATTTCTTGGTGGTTGGATATTCTTTTGATGACTGTTTGAAAATTTACATAAAGTGTTGGCAAGATGTGAAGAAACAAATTTGGTGCTCAATTGGGAGAAGTGTCATTTCATGGTGGAGGAAGGCATTGTTCTTGGCCACAAAATATCAAAGAATGGAAGTGAAGTTGACAAGGCAAAGATTGAGGTTATTTCTAAACTTTTACCTTTAACTTCGGTGAAGGGTGTGCGGAGTTTCTTAGGCTGTACGGGATTTGACCGGCGTTTCATCAAAGATTTCTCTAAGGTGGTAAGCCCGTTGTGCAAGATTCTTGAGAAATATGCTAAGTTTAACTTCAATGATGATTTCATGAGAGCCTTTGAATTGTTAAAGTTCAAGTTGACAACTACTCCCATCATCACCACTCCAAATTGGAGTGTCCCTTTTGAACTCATGTGTGATTCAAGTGACGTAGCGGTTGGGGCTGTTTTGGGGAAACGCATCAACAAGATTTTCATTCGGTCTAATATGATAGTAAGACCATCAATGGTACCCAGGTCATCCATACCGATACAGAGAAAGATCTCCTTGCCATTGTGTTTGCAATTGAGAAGTTCCGCTCGTACTTGATGGGTGCAAAAGTTATTGTCCACAAGGATCATGCGGTTCGTTATCTTATGAGCAAGAAATATTCCAAAGCTCGGTTGATGAGATGGGTTCTTTTGTTGAAAGAGTTTGATATCGACATCCATGATAGAAAAGGGAGTGAAAATCAAGTGGCGGACCACTTGTCTTATTTAGAGGATGAGGGGAGGCCGCATGATGGCCTTGAAATCAATGACTTTTTCCCCAATGAGCAACTCTTTGCTATTTCAATGAAAGAGATGCCATGGTTCGCGGATCTAGCAAATTTTCTTGTGTGTGGAATCATCCCGGATGAGTTCTCTTCAAACCAAAGGAAGAAGCTCAAACAGAATTGTCAAGATTATTATTGGGATGAACCATACCTTTTCTAGATTTGTACGGATGGGGTGATTAGAAGATGTGTACCGGAAGCAAATCAAGGTAAAATTCTTGGGGCTTGTCATTCTTCACCATATGATGGTTACCATGGTGGAGCAAGAACAGCGGCTAAAGTGCTAAGTTGCAGAATCTATTGGCCCACTCTTTACAAGGACACTAGTAAGCTAGTGAAAAGATATGATGAATCTCAACGATCCGGTGGAATCTCAAAGAAAAATGAAATGCCCATCACCACCATTTTGGAGATTAATATTTTCAATGTGTGGGGTATTGACTTTATGGGTCCTTTTGTGAGTTCTTATGCAAACACCTATATCTTGGTTGCGGTGGATTATGTGTCCAAATGGCTGGAGGCATTTGCTCTACACAACAATGAAGCGAGAAGTTTGGTAACGTTCTTGAAGAATAATATTTTCACAAGGTTTGGTACTCCCCGGGCTATTATAAGAGAAGGGCGGTCACATTTTTGTAACAAGGATTTCGACACTTTACTTATCAAGTATGGTGTTACTCATAAAGTCATGACTCCCTATCATCCACAAGCTAGCGGTCAAGTGGAAGTCTCCAACCAGGAGATAAAGAGTATTTTGTCCAAAACAGTGAATGCTAACCGGACGGATTGGTCCAAGAAACTTGATGATGTATTATGGGATTATCAGACGGCTTACAAAACACCTATCGAAATGTCGTCGTACCGGTTGCTGTTCGAAAAAGCTTGTCATCTTCCAGTGGAACTTGAGCACATGGCTATGTGGGATCTAAAGAAGTTGAATCTTCATTGGGATGTAGCTGCTAACTTGCGAGTTGCACATTTAAATGAATTGGATGAATTCTGTTACCATGCCTACACTAGTTCGTCCTTGTACAAAGAAAAGATGAAATATATTCATGACAAATACATTAGGAATAAAGACTTCAAGGTGGGCGATCTCGTATTGTTGTTCAACTCAAGGTTGAGGATGTTCCCCGGAAAGCTAAAGTCTAAATGGAGTGGCCCCTTTGAAATTGTGGGTGTGACAACTTTTGGTGCATTAGATTTGAAGAACAAAAATAATGAAGTATTCCGAGTCAATGGTCACCGGGTGAAGCACTATTTTAGAAACGTTGGAGATAGTTACATCGTGGCGGTCATTTATTTTAATTTATGGTATTCTGCATTGTGTCACGACATTAAATCGGGCGTTTCTTGGGAGACAACCCATGTTTCTTTTCCTTTTTTCTTTTGTAGTTAGGTGTTATTTTGTGCTAACTTGATTTGAAGTGTGCTATAGGGCTGAGTGTGACTTAAAGTAATAGTGGACAAAAATGAGGCTAAGTATTGAAAGAAGTGCGGACCGTAGTTGATTTGTGCGGACCGCACAATTTGGAGTGTTGTAGCAAAGAGCATTGCGGCCGCATAATTACCTTGCGAACCGCACAAATGGAGGATTCAAAATGCCAACTCTCTGAAGTTGGTATGTCAGAAAAATGGCCAATCTGCAGTCGCAACAGGAAATCTGCGATCGCAACAAGGATTCTGCTGCCGCACGCAAAATTCTACGGACCGCAGACAAGGCATCAACTTAAGCTCACCAGGTAACAGAGTGTGAACCGCAACTTAAATTGTGCGTCCGCACTCGCTCCTCCTTCCCTTAGAAAATCAATAGTGTAAATAGAGGGCCAGGACAATTGTTACATATTTTCCTCTCTAAGCACAAAACTTGCACTAAAGTGAAATTTCTTGGTGCATCATCTACCCACACGCCCAACAATTGTGATCACTCATACCCTGCACTCATTCATATGTGGTATGCTTAAATTCCTTGTTAGAATTTTTTATTTTTTAGTTTAATTTATAGTTTTTTCATTATTTTGAGGCCATTTGTCAATAGAATTCAATTGTGCATTCATGTGGGGTAAATCATTAGTGGGTTAACTAGTGCATGTTCTATGGGGATTAGGTTAACTAGTACATGTTCTAAATTTGTGCAAAAAATTGCAAACCCTAGATTAAAATACTGAATTGTTCATATATTTTGAATTCTGCGGTCGCACCTGAAATTGTGCGGTCCACAGAAGTTGATTCTAGGACAGCTTTAGTAAAGAATGGGTTTGCAGCCTCAAGAAAATTGTGAGAACTGCAGAATTCATGTTGCGGACGCAGAACAACCTTTTCACTATCATCAGAGAGTCTGCATTGTGCGACTCAAATGTGCGTCTACAGGTCTAATTGTGTAGACAGCAGAAATTATGTTGCGGTCGCCCATCAGCCAATTCTCTGTCATCAGAGAGTTAGCATATTTTGGGTTTCTGAGATGCGGCCACAAGTAAAATTGTGCGGACCGCACGTCACTTTTGTCACCGCAAAGCTAAAATGTGCGATCTGCAAGGCCTCATCTGCGGCCGCAATAAAATTGTGCGGACCGCATATCCTTACTGTGTTTTCTGGTGTATTCTTTCCTATCTCCTGTGTATACCTTAACATTGAATTGCAACTGACAACCGTCTTTACTTGATACAGACAATGGTTCGATCTAGAGGCAGAGGTGACACTTCCAAAGGGAGGGGTGAACCTTCTCGGGGACGACACAAGAGAGCTTTACCTATTGCCCAAAAGTAGGAAATCTGAAAAAAGACAATAACTAGGAGAGGTAGAGGTGAAGATCTCTTTGAGATGAATTCATACGCCCCGTCTAGGGACGTATCAGAGGGAAACTCACCCTCTGTTCAAGAACAACCAAAAGTACAGTCCAGGCCATCAGGGAGATTTCAACTTAGGGACGAGCCGTCCTCATCACACAGCACTTCCAAGGGATCAGAAAGTGCTAGTCAAGCTTCTGAGCCTTCAGTAGCACCAGTCCCTATGACACAAGATACACCCATTCAGAACATACCCAATGATGGTAGAGGATGAGATGCCATAACTGTTAGGATTGAAAGAACAAAGAAGAAAGAGGTTTGGGAGGATCGATTCGTGAGCCTAGTAGTTTTTACTAGTTTTCGTACATGGTGGCCGGCAAGGTCGCTAACACTTGAGCAACAGTTCTTACTGGCATATTTACAGAGGTACAACTCGGCCGTGCTTAGGCAGTTTAGAGAATGGAAAGGGTGGATGTGGTTTACCCATAGTGTGGTGGATGCTAAGGAATACCTTGTTCGAGAATTCCACGCCAATGTTGCGCATATCAAAAAAGGGGACAAAGGTGACAAAAGTGTGAAACCTCAAAGTGCAATTTGATCAGCACACACTAAACACATACTTGGGCTTTGATGATGTTGAGCCAATAGAATACCTAGAAAAGTGTTCACTTGGGCATGCAGTTCGTCCTTGGTTAGCGGAGATTCTAGCTTCACCAGGACCACCATCACCATGAATCACTGCTGGGATTCCTATCCCCCGGAGCACACTGAGCTTCAAAGCAAAAGGGTGGCAATCATTTGTCTGCAGCAGACTGGACCCGAGTTAAAATGAGACTCACTTGCCGATTCCTCGGGAAATCTTAGTTGTCTCTATTATGGTCGGGTGCCCTATCAATTTGGATGCCGTGATGTTGGCCAACATCTCAATGATCGCCCGACAGGATGACTCTTCTTATACGTACCCCAACACCATTACAGAGTATCTTACAGATGCGGGGGTGGAAGCAAGGGATTTTGATACAAAGGTGAGGCTGAAGAAGCCATTACCATAGTACTCACTTATGGATGCGAACAACCCAAAGATAAAAGGTCAGTCGTCTACCACCACAGGCCAGTCTGATGAGCCAGTTGTGGTAGTTGCGGAGGCAGTTGATGTTCCTTCCACTTCGGCCGAGCCTTCCTTTAGTGTCACAACTATGCCTCCACCATCATCCACAACCCCTTCTGCAGCTCCTTCCACCATTTCCACTTTGGCTTTGAAGCCGGTGCCCATGCCAACTGCTCCACTTTCTACGCTGCGATTCTCCCAGACATTGGCGAGCCTCAACAACTGGATGCAGACAGCAACTGCAAAGTTGTCTCACTTATCCAGTGTTGTTGCCACACAATCTATTGTTCAGGCACCTCAGTTTCGCCTGACAGTGGTGGAGACATTGAAGAAGATCCTAAAGAACCAGAACACCATTATGGCTACCTTGGTATATCATGGGTCAGTGATCGAAGAGCTGGAAAAAGAAGTAAAGAAGATGAGAAATTCCTAGGCCAGCAAGAAGTCAATAGACAAGCTCCGGAGATAGGTGACCAAGCTTGCTGCAGACGGAGATATCCCTTTTGACATGTTGATCGACCCACACCCTTCAGACCTAGATCCTGCAGCACCATCAGCACCGATGGCACCTGTGAGCATCTAATTTTTTCCCTAATATAAAATTACTCCTAAAAGATTCCAAAATAGCTTTAAATTATTTTTCTAAATGTTTTACTTAGTTTGCTTTGCACGTACTCATGTTTGATGCATTTTTAAGTTGCATTTTAAATCCTAAAGAAAATACAAAAATATTTTGAATCTTTACATTTTTAGATTTTAATTGCATAATTAATCGCATTTGTAAAATACTAAAATACCAAAAAAAATACATTAGTATCTCTACATGTATTTGTTAGCTAAATGAATTAGTTAATTGTAGAAAAATAGGTCATTAGGTTTAATTCTACAAATTAGTTTTGAATTAGGATTTGATTTAGAGTTTTAATTAACTTAATTAGAATTTAAGAGCTAGGAAAATAAAGAAACAAAGAGAGTAAAAGTTGGGCTGTTATTCGTATTGGGCCGAGCACTTCAGCTGGCCCAATTGCTCTTAATTCGCCCCAACCCAAAGCCCTACATGCTGACCCGGACCGGCCCAATAACCCTCCTCATTAAAGCTCCCCTTCCCCCTTAACCCTAAAAAGAAGATGAGAGCACCCCCAAAAAAGAGAAGAAAAAAAAACTGGCGAAACAGGCCTTCCCCCCTTACTTTTTTTCTCTCAAGCAGAAGAACGGATCTCCCCCAAAGACAAACCCTAGTTCGTCGCCGCCCCCTTCCTCCTCACTCTCTCATCACATCTGATCCCTCACACTCTCCTCTCACCCTTCAACACCACCCTACACACAGAGAGAGACGAAAAACAAAGAGAGAATCACTTTCCTTCATTGTTCTTCTTAGAGAAAATTCAAGAAATCACCATTTCACACGTCAAAAATCACTCACAACAACTCCTGCAGTCCATGCGTTGTTGTGATTTTTGGGCCTGTTGGGTCAGATGCATACTTTAGTTTCTTTGTGAATTTAAAATCAATGTGTAGTGGTAAGAAGGTGTTGTTTGATTTATTAAGTTTGAGATAAAATCAATTGAAATGTGTTAAGGAGAAGTTCCTACCTTGATTGAGGTCCATTTCTCTTTCTCCTCCTAATTTGACATTATTTCAGTACTTAGTTTAATTAATCTCTCTACAATGCTTATTTGTGCCTAGTTCACTTATTACTTGAAATTTCATTTGATAAATGTTTAGTTATGGGTTGTCTGTTGGATTTATTCCTAATTGTATTTGTTGGGTAAGCATACTTATGCAGAAAAGTACTCAAGAATTGAAGTAGAATAAATTCTAGTAATATGAATTGTTAGAGCAAATGGGTCAGAGTATTTCGTTACTTCTCATGCTTGACCATGTGTGCTCCTCTCAGTCATCAGTGATTATTGGTTTTAACGTTATTATCTGGCTGAGCACGATAGTGAAAAGTTAGGTGTTCGGCATTTTTTGTAGAAGATAAGATGGGTCGCTTTTGAGTCGTAGGGTGATTTAGGAAGACAGAATCGCATGCAAAGTGTCTTCATATCTCAGAAATGCTCAAAAGGGAGCAGCTGAGTGTATTTGAGAAATATTTAGTTTTATCCATTTCCTCCATAAATAAGTTGCAAATTACCTCAAGTGTTAGGAAGTAATTAAACAAATCATGAATATCATAGTTTGTTTTAGGCGCGATTAATAAATAAATCATCGTGACTATGGGCACGGTTCCCGTGGCATGGTCATGATACATAATTCCCAATTCGAGTGTACGTTTCACGTGACTCGACCTCAACTTCAAATAATAATAAAATTAACATGTTGTAAATCACGGGTGTGTTTCACGTGGCGCGATTCGCAATGTGTACAAAAATAAATGAGTGCGCGAAATCATGACTTGTTCAAATAAATTTCATAAATACTAAAAAGCAATTAAATTTTTTATTAAAAGCGGTTAGAAGATAAAATGCACAATAGGTTTAAAGTATGTAATAAATCAGATAATTAGAATAATTATTAATAGAATAATAGTTAAGCGACCGTGCTAAAACCACAGAACTCGGGAGTGCCTCACACCTTCTCTCGGGTTAGCAAAATTCCTTACCTGGTCTTCTGTGTTCGCGGACCATAAATAAGAGTCAATTTCCTCGATTTGGGATTTAAAATAAACTGATGACTTGGGACACCATAAATTATCTCAAGTGGCGATTCTGAATGAAATAAATAATCTCATATCGATTAATGTCACTTTAATTAGAAAATCTCTTACCCCTATCCCCTCGGAAAAAAGGAGGTGTGGCAGTTCTGGCGACTCTGCTGGGGAAAAGAACCCAGAATCTTTGGTTCAGGGTTCAGAATTCGAGCTTAGAATAATTGTGATACTTGATTTTGTTTATTATCTGATTTTTACGTGTTTGAGCCTAATGTGCTAAATGCCGCTTTTTACCGCTTTGATATTGTTTGAACTGTATATAAACTGCTACGAAACCTTCCTTCTATCTGAGTCTTCTAAATCTTCTGGGGAGCGTGCGCTTCGCGTAGCTTCTTTTCTGTTAGAGTCATATCCTAATTTTAGAACGGGGTTCGGACAAGTTGCAAAGTCGGTGAAGCTTCTGTATTCCCGGTACACTCCCCCCCCCCCCCCGGCTCGAGTTGTCCGCTCGGGTAAGCGAGGTCTAGAACAATACACCCAGGATTTAAACTTAGAATAACACAGCCTCATGCCGGATCCCTAGTAGTTACGTTTGCTTGCATCACGTGCATTTGACTTAGGGGACTCAACACAAGGGTTGGGTCCGTCTAGGACAGGTGTACCTAAAATTAAAGGACCATCCTGATGCATTCTTTACGTGCTACTTGTGCATTAATTTGCTTGGCTTGTATGTTGACCGGCTTCTTGAGTAAGAAAAAAAATCCAAAAAAAAAAGAGAAAAATCAAGAGTGAGGTAGGATAGAAAAACACCCGGTTTTGATAATCCCGGTATTCAAAAAATTATGTTACTCTGTCGAAATTTCAAAAAAAAAAAAGAGAATCATTTCAAAATAAATCATATTTTTCTGTGCATCAAAATTGACGAACTGCGTGGGTCTGATTCTCACCGGGTGTGAGATACGTAGGCCAACCTCATCGGTTCCGGCCCATAATTTTATTTAAAAAAATTCAAAAATATTTTCCTTTACTTCCTTCTTTAGAAAGGTCTTTCTTTCAGACATCTTTATTTTTTAAAAAAATCCAAAAATATTTTCTTTTAATTTCTTCTAAAAATCCAAAAATATTTTTTTTAGAAGTCTTTCTTTCATAAATTTAAAATAAAAGTTCAAAAATTCAAAAATATTTCCTTTCTTCTTTAGAAGTTTTTCTTTTGCAATTCCAAAAAAATAAACAAAATTCAAAAAAAAAATATTCTTCTTAGAAGTCTTTCTTTTTGAAATTCTCAAAAAGAAAAAATCTAAATCCAAAATATTTATTTTTCTTTGTAAGTCTTTCATTCGGAAATTAAAAAGAAATTCAAAAATTCAAAAAAAAAGAGTGAGTTTATTTACTTTATTCATGATCTTCATACCTGATTCTCGTCTTTCGAGGCGGGATACGTAGGCAACCCACATAGGGTTCGGTCTTCCTAGTGAGTCTTAAGTTCTTGGCTTCGGTGGTCGTAGCCAAATCTTGCATGCCTAGCCATGTTTGGCCACATCGGTCATTTTGCAAAATAGGGCTATTTTTCTCAAAGTGGTTTGTTAACCCATGTCTTAGAGGCCTAAGTCCACAAAAAGTCTCTCAGTTTAAGGTCCATTCCTGTTGAACTTGCATGCTTAGCTATTTTTCGACCACATAGGCCATTTTTGCAAAGTAATCTTAGGGACCGCAATTCCTGAGAGTTTATGAGCCTTCGTGAGGTGTTTTCATGTTTTAGAGGTCGTCCTAATTGAGTTTTCACTTCTAGCCACGCTTGGCCACATAGGTTATTTTGTAGAAATAGCCCCTCTCGTGCTTTGCATGTGCCCAATAGGAAGCGTTATGGTCTCTCATGGTGTCCTGAGTCACTAACTCTGTTTGGTCTTCATGTTTCTTTTACTTTCTGGTCTTGTCCAGTAGTATTGAGTCTTAGGTGGTATCAAAGTCTGTCATAGTCTAGTTGAGTTTGTCGAACTTTTTGTTATCGTACTTCCTATTTTGTATTTGAAAAATCAAAAAAAATTATAAATGAAAATTTCAAAAAGATTTTAGTTTATTTTGTCCATCACTTTCAGAACTACGCTTGGTCTGATTCTTACCGGATGTGGGATACGTAGGCGACTTATATCAGGTTCGATCGAATTATTTTCAAAAGAAAAAAAAATAAAAAAGAGGTTTTCCAAAATAAAGGTTGACTCATGACAAGTTTGGAGTTGAACAAACACCATTCCAATTCTATTCAACCAAAAGCAATGTTGATACCCATCTTCTTTCAATCCATCTTCACATCAAAAGATAACATAGACCATGTACCACTCGATACAAACAATCACTTCCCTCCATGCCTTGACCCTTTTTGAACACTTCAAGGTCTTGATTAATTAAAATGATTCATTGAGTTAATTCAAAATGGTGGATACCAATGTCCCTTGGTCTCACATGCCAATAATAGCCTACGACCTTATCCAAAGGACTCAAGAATAGTGCAGATCCCAATCCTTTCTCGTGCCAAAGGGACTTGTTTGTGGTTTTAATTTGGTCATTCTTTCAGATAGACCGGTTCAACCCAGGGTTTTGGATCGTGTTTTGCTTGTCTTGTTCAACCCCCGTGTCCTTTTCACCATTCTCTCTTAAATGAAATCTTTTACCCCTTCCTCATTGTTATTACATTTTCTCATTCTCATTCACTACAGTTCACCATCTTCTAGCCTAATTAATGTGACATACATCTTGACCAGTGGCAAGGTTTGGACATCAGCACAAGCTTTCAGGTAATGAGTCATAAGATAATAAAGTTTCAAGGGAAAAGATTACAATGAACTTCATATTCAGAAAGAGGAAGGTTTTTGAGCTAATGATAAGCACCTCAAGGATTTAGTGGAAGAGAGAAAATTTGTAGTGGAATCTGAAGTAGTTTTAGTTATATCCTTCGGATGTACCATAATCTTTCAGGATATTCCAGGTGAAATCATTTTGAAACATGTCTTGAGTTGGCAGTTTTAGAGTTTGAAATGACGAAAGGCTATTTTTCTGCTATCCAAACACTAATACCACTTGTCAGCCATTTGAGCCTTAATATGTTTCTCTTTCAGTGGCAACCCTCTTTTGGAATCAAGTACCTGTCAAGGTTTAGAATCATTCCCGTTTGAATGGTAATATCCAAAAAAAAGAAAAAGAAAAAGTGAATAAAAGAAAAGAAAAGAGAGAGAGAGAGAGAGAGAGAGAGAGAGAGAGAGAGAGAGAGAGAGATCCTCATACCATGTAGTTCTTTGAACTACGTTCGACTTGATTCTTGTTACCACAAGATACGTAGGCAGCCTTACGGTTCGGTCGTACCAAATAAAATATTTCATAATCCCACGAAGTCAAGAGTGGGGCAGGTTTATTAGAAATTTCATCTCAAAAAGAAAAGAAAAAGAAAAGAATTAAAAAGAAAAAGAAAAAGAAACTTAAATTCTCTTGTTTTAGAAACTGGAGCAAAATTTTTAAAATGGATTCCAAAAGTTGTAAATAAAGTACCCCTGTCATTATAATTTTGAGCCGCCATGCGATCTTTTCTTTCTTTCCCTGTCCAAAAGCCTCATTACGGTCCAAATAAAAGTCCTTATCAGATTGATTCCTGAAAATGCCAAGTCAAGCATGTTGTGAGCTTATCAAGATTTTTTTGTGGAAATCAATAATGATCGAAGGGGTAGTCAATTAGCCAAGCTAAGAATTGGAAACGACGTTGAGGAAAATGAGAGAGACTTGTTGGTGAAAATCTTTCGAGGCACTACAAGTCGAAATGGTGAGATATGAGTGCAACAAAATGACTTTGATTAAAACATGCAATTTCTGCAGCACATTTGGAGGAGCAAAGTAGACCAACTTTTCAATATCTGGTAAGGATTTGACGAGTCAACAAGTTTGGAAAGATGGACAAATTAAGTTATTGGTCTAAATGCATGTCACATTCCTTTGCCTTATTCTTCAATTTAGATAAACTCTCCTTCTTCTTAGTGGAATCTCATCATACACCACTTTCTTTGATTTTTACTTGTGCATTTATTCTTCTTCTTTTGCTCAAGACAAGCAAGAAAGAATTTTCAAATTTGCCACAAATAGGTCCCAAATTAGGAAGGGAGGTGATCAATTTGACAATCAATATGAAGAGACGCTCAATTCGGCAATCCAAGTGAAAGGGAAATAACTTATTTACAATACAACTGAAACGGATGAATTAATTTTGGGAATTTGAGTGAAGTGACGTGAAGAAACTTGGTCGAATCCCATGGGCAAATCACTCTGGATCTTCTTCGAAACTAATGCAAATCAACCAAGGCAAGCCAAGTCAAATAACAATGCTTAAAAGTCAGTTTGCAAGTTTGTCACGAGTCAACCAATTATTTTTAATTAAAAAAAAGAAAAAAGAGAAAAAAAATCATGTATTTGTTTTAATTAAAGCATAGGTTGTTTGAGAATCTCATTACCCCCGAGTATTTTCTTATTTGAAAATATCATTGCCTCCCATGCATTTTTCCTAGTTGAGAAGAACTATACCTCCTAGGCATTCTCCTAATTGAGAAGAATCTTTAGCTTTCTTTAAGTTCAGGGGTCCCACCTAGAAAATAGGGTCAGTTTTTATTCTAGTCAAGCTCAATTTACAGTTTTCCTCAAGCTCAATCTCGCATCTAGGAGACGCACTTCCTAGTTTGAGTTATTCAGTTTCTAGGAGATGTACTTCCTAGTTCAAGTTTCACCCCTAGGAGATGCACTTCCTAGTCTGGGTCTTTCAAATCATTCTTTTAGCAGACGCACTTCCTAAATTGAGATTTCACTTCTAGGAGACGCACTTTCTAGTTTGGGTACTTTGAGTTCATCCTTAGGAGACACACTTTCTAGTTTGGGTAGTTTGAGTTCATCCTTAGGAGACGCACTTCCTAGTTTGGATCATTCAAGTGTCACCCCTAGGAGACGCACTTCTAGTTTGGGTCATTCAGGTTTTATTTTTAGCAAACGTATTTTCTAGTCAAAAATTTTCTTGGTTCTACTTACATGAGACACATCCTAGTCGAGTCTTTAGTTTTAGTCTCATCATTGCATCCTTCATTGATAGCATAGGTGATTTACAGTTTTGCTAACAACTCACAGATCTTCCTAGTGCAAATTGGGGTAGAAAATTTTGTTTGTTTTGTTTGTTTTGATTGCAGGCACCCACCTGGAGAACGAGGGAAAATATTTCAGAAATCGGCTTTAGGTTCAAGTAAGATGTACCACGAGCCTTCCTGAAGAACAGGGTCAACTTTTAGTTTTCAAGTTACAAGTCACTAGCAGGCACCCACCTGGAGAATTAGGGAATTTATTTTAAGTTCAAGTCATTAGCAGACGCCCACCTGAAGAACGAGGGAATTTATTTCAAGTTTCAAGTCATTGGCAGGCGCCCACCTGGAGAATGAGGGAATTTATTTCAAGTCCAAGTCATCGGCAGGCGCCCACCTGGAGAATGAGGGAATTTATATCAAGTCATTGGCAGGCGCCCACCTGGAGAATGAGGGAATTTATTTCAAGTGCGCCCACCTTGAGAACGAGGGAATTTATTTCAAGTTTCCAGTCATTGGCAGGCGCCCACCTAGAGAATGAGGGATTTCATTTCAAGTATTAAGTCAGCATCAGGCGCCCACCTGAAAAATGAGGGAATTTATTTCAAGTTTTGAGTCAGCATAAGGCGCCCACCGGGAGAATGAGGGAATTCATTTCAAGTTTTGAGTCAGCATCAGGCGCCTACCTAAAGAACGAGGGAATTTATTTCAAGTTTTAAGTCATTGGCAGGCCTCCACGTGGAGAACGAGGGAATTTATTTCACGTTTTAAGTCATCAGGCGCCCACCTGGAAAACGAGGGAATTTATTTCACGTTTTAAGTCATCAGGCGCCCACCTGGAGAATGAGGGAATTTATTTCAAGTTTTAAGTCATCAGACGCCCACTTGGAGAACGAGGGAATTTATTTCTAGTTCAAGGCATTAGCAGGCACCCACCTGGAGAATGAGGGAATTCATTTTAAGTTTCTAGTAATTACCAGGCGCCCACCTGGAGAACGAGAGAATTCATTTCAATGTCAAGTCAGAGAGGCATCAGGAGCCCACCTGAAGAACAGGGTCAACTTTCAATTTTCAAGTTCAAGAAGCATCAGGAGCCCGCCTGAAGAACAGGGTCAGCTTTCAGTTTACAATTTCAAGTTCAAGAGGTATTAGGAGAATCCCGCCTGAAGAACAGGGTTAATTTCTCCTGAAATAGCTACGAGAACTGCTCCCATGTAAGTGCAGGCGAATCAATTGGTCTAGTAAATACATAATCTGTCCACCACCTCTTGGCGGATCCACTCATCTGAAATATAGCAAAATCAACCCCATTGCTTTCGACTATCCCCATGTTCTGCAATACTTCATAGCAACGGTCAAGAAATTCATGTGGGTCCTCAGAAGTTGTACTACTGAAATGGATTGGAAATAGCTTGGTAAACTTGTCCAACCTCAACAAAGCCTCAAAAGACAAAGCATGCCTATCATCGGCCTGTGTTGCAACAATTGGTTGAACTACCCCAACTGGCGGGACTGCAAAAGCCTGATAGTAGGCAGTCATCTGCTCTGGAGCGGGAGTAGTGGGAGTCTGTGCTCCTCTCCCAGCCTGTGAGACGACTGGTGACACTGGAAATGTACCATTCTGGGTCACGCCCTTCATAAGGCTAACCAAATGGACTAGAGCATCCTGAAGCACTGGAGTAGCTATGAATCCTTTCGGGACCTGAATTGGTCCAACAGGTACAGTCTAAGCTGGAACCTCCACTCCCAAATCCGCCTGAGATTTTACAACAGGTGCTGCTGCTCGAGCTCTAGACTGAGCTCTACCTCTGCCTCTGCCTCTACCTCAGCCTCTGGCAAGACCTCGGCCTCTACCTCTACCCGTGGTCATAGTTGCCACCGGGGGCTCCGATCTCTGTCCGTCGGTAAATGTATTCTGCGAGAGAATAAGAATAGAATGGTTCAACCATCGATGATAGAATAAAATTGCACGACAAAATAAGAAAGAAGTGATATTGTTCCTAAACTGTATAGCCTCTGAAAGATAAGTACAGACGTCTCCGTACCGATCCTTCAGACTCTACTAAACTTGCTCGTGACTCGTGAGACCCAAGTAACCTAGTGCTCTGATACCAACTTATCACGACCCGAAATTTTCACGTTCTGGACCGTGATGGCGCCTAACATTTCACTTCCTAGGCAAGCCAACGTTAGAATAATATTAGCCATTTTTAAACAATTTTAAATTAATTAATAACAAAGAAACAGGTGCAGAAATAAAGTCTGAAATGAATAATAATCCATAATAATAGTGATGTCTAAATACCATCCCAGAACTGGTGTCACAAGTGCACGAGCTACTAGAATATTACAAATAAAGGTCTGAATGAAAATGAAGTTGACTGAAAGACACACACAGCTACGATAAAGTGGAAGGGGGCTTCAGAACTGTGAACGCCATGCAGTTATACCTCAAGTCTTCTGCGAATAGCTGAATTCGAGAAAATCTATTGTACGCCACTGGGACCAACTCCGGTATCTGCACAAGAAATGAAAAGTATTGTATGAGTACAACCGACCCCATGTACCCAGTAAGTGCCGAGCCTAATCTCGATGAAGCAGTGACGAGGCTTAGGCAGGTCACTTACATTAACTTGTACACAATAATTAATACATGATTTAAAATAATTTATGATTTTTAAATAATTATGCAAACAATTAATTTGACGACGTATAGGCACTCGTCACCTCGCCTATACGTCGTTCACATGAATTTCACATAACAAATAATTCAAGCGTTCTATTCCCTCAAGTCAAGGTTAACCACGACACTTGACTCGCTTCGCAGGCAATTTCAAGATTCTAATAAATCTTTGCCTCGCGAATTCGTGTCCGAAAGCGTCAAATCTAGTCATAAACAATTCGATATACTCAACATGAGTCGTAGGAATAACTTTCCTATGAATTTACTAATTTTTCGAATTAAAATCCAAGAATTATTTTAAAAATCGACAGTGGGGCCCACGTCTCGAATTCCGAAAAACTCATGAAATACGAACACACGTTACGATACGAGTTCAACCATACAAAACTCGCCCGCCTCCAGTTACTCTTCGCGAACGCGAAGAAGGAAACCAGACAGTGCATCAGAAAAATTCCAGCAAAGTTCCAAGTCCAAAATTCAACCCATTAACCATCTGAAACTCACCCGAGTCGTAGGAATTACTTTCCTATAAACAATTCGATATACTCAACATGAGTCGTAGGAATTACTTTCCTATGAATTTACTAATTTTCCGAATTAAAATCCGAAAATCATTTTAAAAATCGACAGTGGGACCCATGTCTTGAATTCCGAAAAACTCACGAAATACGAACACACGTTCCGATACGAGTTCAACCATACAAAACTCGCCCGCCTCCAGTTACTCTTCGCGAACGCGAGACCTCTCTCGCGAACGCGAAGAAGGAAACCAGACAGTGCATCAAAAAAATTCCAGCAAAGTTCCAAGTCCAAAATTCAACCCATTAACCATCTGAAACTCACCCGAGGCCCCCGGAACCTCAACCAAATACACCAACAAGTCCTAAAATATCATACGAACTTAGTCGAAACCTCAAATCACATCAAACGACGCTAAAACCACGAATCATACCACAATTCAATCTTAAGAAACTTAAGAATTTTCAACTTCTACATTTGATGCCTAAACCTATCAAATCAAGTCCGATTGACCTCAAATTTTGCACACAGGTCATAAATGACATAACGGACCTATTCAAATCTCCAAAATCGGATTCCGATCCCGATATCAAAAAGTCAACTTCCAGGTCAAACTTCCAAACTTAAATTTCTATTTTAGCCATTTTAAGCCTAATTTTAACTACGGACTTCCAAATAATTTTTCGGACATACTCTTAAGTCCAAAATCACCATACGGAGCTATTGAAAATATCAGAACACTGATCCGGGCCCGTTTGATCAAAATATTGATTGAAGTCAACTTAAGTGAGCTTTAAAGCATTATTTCACATTAAAAACTTTTCGGAAAAATATACGAACTGTGCACGCAAGTCGATGAAAGTTGAATGGTGCTATTTGAGGTCTAAGAATATAAAAATAAATATTAAATTTAAAGATGATATATTGGGTCATCGCACCAAATGACAAACGGTTTGAAGCGTTAGAAACTAGACTCGAAGACCTTTCATGTGATAGGTTGTCTCCCACATAACTCTTTATATATATCTAGATATACTCATCCAAAGTCAGGTCTTGTGCGTACTTATTTGGAACTTTAGTCTATCATGTAATTTTCAACTTGACTTGGACTTATGGCTATCCTTAGACCCCACATCACTTATAATATGTCTCGTACATTTATTGTCATATCCAATTAATATCCATCATCTTAATAGTCCTCGTCTGCACACAAAATAATATAATTAGCACACATCAACTTTCTTAATAGAGCTTAAGCACTTCAAAATTTTCTAGGGTGCTACAAAATCTAACCGGGCTGAAACCAATGACGAGGTCAGAATAACTCAAGAGATACATGTTCTACTCGTTCACAAATAACCCCAAATAATAAAGTTAAGACCTTTATTCAAATATGCAAAGTCAACCCAAAAAGTTAACTCCGCGCCCGTACCCAGAAAGCCGATAAAACTCACAAATCCCGAATACCTATTTCGATATGAGTTCAAATATATTTGTTTCATCTAAATTCAACCTCAAATCGACCCTCAAATCAATAATTTTCACTCTCCAAAACCATAGTCAAAAATTTCTAAATTCCACCTTTTATTCACATAAATTAGGTGTAATAATCCATAGGTAATCAATATCTATAAATAAAATCGAGTAAAGTTTACTTGCCCCTTCAATTATAGTGAAAATCCCTCCAAAAATTGCCTCTTGCCGAGCTCCACAACTCCAAATAATGAGAAAATGACCAAACCCTTCGAGAGTAATATTCTGTCCAGCATTTTTGCATTTACGGACAAACTGTCGCATCTGCGACTCCGCTTCTGTGGAAAAAATCTCGCATCTGTGAGTCCCACTTAAAACTCAACCAACTGCGCTTGCAGTCAACCCATCGCACATGCGCACCCGCATCAGCGGTCCATTCATCGCAGAATCGGCCTCGCTTCTGCGCCTAACCTTCCGCATATGTGGCCCTTGTCTCGCCCAACCCAGCTACGCTACTGCGACCACAAGCCCACATCTGCAGACTCGCATTGCGATCAAAATTTCGCAGATGCGAAAATACCAGAACTCGGCAAATCTTCGGCAATACCAACTCAATCTCAAATGATCCAAAATCAATCTGAAACATACTCGAGGCCCCCGGGACCCCGTCCAATCACACCAACCAATCTGAAAATATAACACAGACCTATTCGAGGCTTCAAATCATACAAAACAACATCCAAACCACGAATCGAACCCCAATTCAAGCCTAAGGAACTAATGAACTTCCAACTTCCCAAAACTCAGGCCGAACCACATCAAATCAACTTGGAATGACCTCAAATTTTGCATACAAGTCCCAAATGACACAAGAACCTATTTTAATTTCTGAAACTACAATACGAATCTGATATCATCAAAGACAACTCTTGGTCAAACCTATGAACTTTCCAAGCCTTCAACTTTTCAACTGTCGCCAATTCAACCGAAAACAACCTAGGAATTTCAAAATCCAAATCCTCACATAATCCTAAGTAAAAAATTATCATACGAGCCTATTGGAACAATCAAACACCATTCTAAGGTTGCCTATACAAAAGTCAAACTCCAACCAACCCTCACGGCTTAAGCTTCCGATCTTGGGACTAAGTGTCCCAATCCTATCCAAAACTCTTCCGAAACTAAACCAACCGCCTCCGCAGTCACATAACGATAAATACACATATGTAAAGCATCAAATAAGGAAAATGTAACTAAAAGACTTAAAATAATCGGTCGAGTCGTTACATTTCATTGGTGTAGCAAGTTTATTATTTTAGACTCCACTACAACTCAAGGGGGTGAATTGGGTCGTACCAAATTTTCGTAACTAGCTAAGAATTATCTAAATTTTGTAGTCTTGGTGTATAAAATGGAACAGTTTCATCTCTGTGGTTCTTATGATACCATTTTCATAACTAAAATAGTGATATAAGTAAGAACGCAAGATTTTTTATATGAAAAATACTCAGCTCAAAAGATGAAAAAAATCACAATATGTACCTCAGTGAGATTTAACTTCAACTTATGTAACCTAAGAGACTACTCCTAGCCCATTCACTACTTACAACCACTTGATTGTAGTAAGCTTCAAACTAACTCTAGCTTGAAGCTGACATCTATCAGAAGAAAATACATAAATAAAACTTCTAGAATAAGCAAAAATTGGTACAACTATAGAACACTCGTACAACAAAGAACTAGAACTGAAAATAATAGTCATGACACACTGAGATAGAACAGGTTCACAGCTTGGTTCTTCTATCACGTTCCAGCTTCAGAAAACTGCACACTTTTTGCTTGTGAATTCACTCTTTGAATACTCTAAAACTTTTGTGTATTTGCTTTCACTTGTTTTGGGGAGTGTTGAACGTGATTGCCTACAAAAGGAAGAGTTAGACAATATATAGAGTTAACTTTAACAAGGTCTTTTCTTTTCGAAAGCAACTACCAACTCCAACTCATCAAACAACTATCACATGGCTTTAGGTAGTTGTCCATGCTTCAAACGATAAAGTTCTTCCTTCAAATCGCAGCTCATTCCTCTCATTGTCTTTTCCTGCAACTAAGTCAAATCTTCTCATAACACACAAACTTTCAAAACACTCCAAGATCTTTTAGGTTATACTCAATCTTGTCAATACACACAACTACATTATATTACAACTCAGCTCAAAATTAATTTTATTAACTCAACTAGACTAATTTTTACGAGTATATTAAGCACATTTCATTTGTTAATCATCAAAACATTACAAAACTCAACAAATAGTATCAGATTTTCCCACAAGTTCTAAGAAGGTATCAATTGTTTGTAAATATTTGGGAGTACCACATCGATGGCCACAATCCATTTAGTTGACTTTATAAAGCTTAGCCCATTAAGTCCAATAAAATGAACAATTGACATATTTAGAATGAATTGGACTTGTGCGCGGGTCGGATCAAATTTTTTGATAAAGATCTTATTTTCGTATTTATTCTGGAACAACTTTTTGTTATTTAAAATTTAAATTTTGAATTAATAGAAAAGTTGTGGCTATTCGTGAAAAGGTGCAACTCTTCAGGAAAAGTCTCATTTTCCTCTCTATAAATACAAAGACATCTCACAAGTAGCGTATTCAATTTGCGCGTATGTTTTTAGGCTTTGTTGTATCCTGATAGATAATTGCTTGTAATCCCTAAAGTTTATACAGGCAATAACTCTTGAAAGATAGTGATATTTCACGTCTCAAAGCCTTCAATTTTCTGTTACTTACCTATTATTTCTAACATCAATTTCCACATAAAAAGTCAATTTACTTTTTTCGGAAAAAGGTAAATTCATTATAACTGTATGTCTTATCACTTTGTAAACAAATAAGTTGGAATTTTACATATATTAATTGAAATGTATTTTTTCAATAATAATAAAATAAAATCCGATAAAGAGGTGTCCAATACTATCTTGCCTTTTACCCTACTGATCAACCACATTGACTCAAAAGAATCGTACCTTTTTCTTTTTGGATTTTTGAATGAACTGTAGTCTGTTGCATGTGTGAACTCAAGCAAAGTAACTTAAGTGGAGATTACGACAAAACAAGAAAATTAAAATAAACCGTCAACTTTAAATAAGAAAAACTCTCTTTACAGTGACCCACTTAAATAACAAGAACAGCTTAACTCCAAGTTGTTCATTTTTTTACAATTTTGTCGCTTTCTTGTGTGAACCCACTATAATTTGCAATTTACAAAGACTTATTTTGAGTATCCTATTCTTTTTATATTATCATAGACTAAAATTAGAAATCCATGGGAATATATCTTATATATACCCACTTATAATTTGAATAGAATAAAATGACTCTACAAAATCTCCTATGTTTAATTTACATATTTCATGTGTTACTTTATTTAATCTCTTGCGAAAGGAATCATAAAATTATAACAAAATTTGTAATAAACTACAAAATCAGATCTCATCAAAGTGGAAAAAATTTCGATCTTATATCATTAATTTCCCTCCTCCGAATTCTCCAAAAGTCGACAAAAAAAGAAATTATTTTTTTCCAAGTGGCAAAGTGATGGAAGATGCAATTATGACGGGTCTTATAAAAATAAATCTCTTCTAATTATTTACTGAACCATTTTTCTTTCGTAGTGATGAAAACCCACATATTTTAGATTGCTAACCTATGGTTTTAGTAGCAGTCAATCGTTTTTGTGGGCTGCTAACAACCCATTCGTTTTCAATGGACAAATAATTCAAAGATGTAGCCTTTTACCTGTCTATGAAAAAGAAATTTTGAGAATACTTTCTATTTGCACCTAAGATCACATGTATTATGCTCTTCTAATATTGGGATTTGACTACTAGTACAAGTGATCAGGTAGCCATGCATTTGCTAACTAGGCAATTATGTCCCATAAATAGGGTCTAATAGCTTACACACTAGGTAATTGCTTACATCTTATTTGTGTGTGGGCGTGAGATGTGCACTAGATTTAGTCAACCTAGCTTGGGTCAGGGGCGGCCAATAGTGTTCGGGGCCTAAAGCTAAACTTCAATCAGGGACCTTAAGTTTTTCGGTATTAAAAAACTTATTTAGTAAAATTTTATTTAAAATTTATTATTCTAGTGTTTGAGATATAAAATTTAAGACCGCGGGAAAGCTTTTTTTTTTTCTAAAAAAATAATTTTACATCTCAAAAATAATCCTAAGGCCACTTCTTCAGAAAAGCTTGACAAAAAAGGGTTGCAATTGCCTTTTGCTATCTTACTTGAGAGAATGTTTTATGAGATAGTGGACTTGTAAAGAAAGATAAAGTAATCAAAGTAATATGAGTCTCATGATAATGATGATAGTGTATAAAAGAATCAAGAAACATATTCACACTTAAAGTTTAGGCTGAATCCCAAAAGTAACTATTCATATTACCAAATTATCTCTTATTTCCTTTTTCATGAAAAATGTATTTTTTTTATATATTAGATTATTTTTTTTTAAATTATCATATACAACTATTTAATATTAGAAATTTTTGGACCCCATAAATATGAGGCCTCAAGCGCTTGCTTGAGTTGGCTTACCATCGGGTCGCCCCTGGCTTGGGTACTAGATTTATGTTTACATAAAAGTATTAAAACATTTTGATATTGTACAGATAACTTATGAATAAATATTAAATGCTTACCAAGAATTTAATTGTACGAGCTTATAATTTAATAACTTCAATCATTATTGTTGAAATATACATTTATAAATGTCGTAATAGATCTTTAATTATTGTACTTTAAGAATCGTACCTATGCTCCTATATGTATCCCCCAATAATTCTAAGATATCGGTAATGATAAATCCGACATTTAGATTCTAATTGGTATCAATGCCTGTACTCATATCCAGCAACATAGCCTACATAACATTAAGATGTGTTTGGTGCGACAAAAGTTTGTTCATTTCAGTGAAGAAAATTTCATGAGGGAGTTATTTTCTTATATTTCGTTACCAGAAAGAAAAATATTTCCCTTCAAAAGAGAGAAAATGACTTTTCTCACTTATGGATAAAAATCTTTTTTTTTTAATAATTATCTTAATTTTTAAGTTAAGTTTAGTTGCTTCACACTTGGACAATATTATTAATCTTTAGTGACCAGAAATATCTCATCAACACACTCTCTGACCAAACACTAAAACTGCTGCATATAATTAAGTTCTATACGTTGTTGGGTCAAATTAACATATAATTAATAATATATACCCTTCATCATAAATTTAATATGATAATATTAGTAGCAGCAGAACTTATACTTTGATCCATACCATGAAACAAAGATTTAAGGCCCGAGATTCAAGAGTGAGATTCAATAATTTACATTTCAATTTCCTAAATCTACTTTCTTGTGCGATTAATTCGAACAATAACTTAATATAAAGTATCAAATTGCATCAATAATGTATATAATTGTGTAAAAAAAAAATTAGATGGTCATTGTGACCTATCCCGATAGGTCGTTTTGAGTTCTAGCCCTTATTTTCGTGTTTCGGGACCTCTATTAGCTCCAAGTAGTTTTTTTCGATTTACGTGTGCAGACCGTGTCTTTTTCGGAAAGATTTTATGTGAAAACTTGAAGAAAACATAATTTTTGGCTTTAAAAATAACTTGAGTTGACTATGATCAACATTTTATGTAAACGACCCCGAATCGATATTTTGACGATCCCGGTAGGTCCGTATCATGATTTTGAATTTGGGCGTATGCCCGGAATTGAATTCGAAAGTCTCTAACTTGATTTGACTTGTTTTGTCTAAAATTAGTAACTTGAAAGTTTAAATATTTCTTAGGTTTGACCGTAGTTTGACTTTATAGTTACTGGGATCGAATTTTGATTTCGGGACTTAGTATAGGTCCATTTTACTATTTGAAACCTGTCTGCAAAATTTGGTGTCGAACGGCGTTGGTTTGGTATAAATTAGACGTTTAGTTGTGATTCTAGTTGTTCTTGAGTTTTCCTTTGAAAGTTCATCTGTTTTGATGTTCAATTCATAGTTTTAGACGTTGTTTGGGTGATTTGATCATGCGAGCGCGTTCAAATGATGTTATTACACTTAAGTGCATGTTTGATTTGGAGCCCGAGGGGCTCGGGTGAGTTTCGGACGTGTTTCAGATGAGTTTGGATAGTACAAGGACTGCTGGAGAAGTGCCCAGTTATGGTGTCTGGTGCAGATCTTACGTTTGCGAGGTCTGGCTCGCAATTGCGGATAAATATTCCATTTGCGAGCAGGACCTGGGATTAGGTAACCTCGCATTTGCGAGGAAACTGTTCGCAATTGCGAACTGCCCAAGTTTGTGATGCATGACAACAGTAGGGCATCTTCGCAATTGCGATTGTGGGATCTTCGCAATTGCGACATCTGAGGTTCTGAGAGAGAGTTCACATTTGCGACCTTTGTCTCGCATTTGCGGACATCACATTTGCGAATATTTCTTCGCAAATGCGGCACCTGCAGCTCGGTAAAAGAAGGAAAAATCAAAACTTAGCTCATTTTATATCATTTCTCAACCATAAACATTGGTAAGCAATTTTAATCCATTTCTTATCAATTATCCATTACATTTCATGTGTTTTCAACATCAAATTTAGGGTTGTCATGGTAGAAATTAGGAATTTCGGTAGAAATTTAGAATTTTATAAAATTAAGATTTAGACCTCAAATTGAGGTCGAATTTCGAAACAAATCTTCGAATCTCGGATTTTGACCAAGCGGTCCCGGATTGACTTTTGTTGACCTTTTAAAAAATGATCAAAATTGAACCTTTTTCATTAATAGGTAGTTTCTAAAGCTTATTTTGAACCGTTTAATCGATAAATTGCTAGATTTGTTTGGTTTTGGAGGCTTGTTTAGAAGGCAAAGTCGTGGTTGGTTGATTGCTTTAGTTGTGGAGTGAGGTAAGTATCGTGGTTAACCTTAACTTGAGGGATTAGGACTTGTTGGGTTATTTGCTACGTGAATTATGTGCGAAAATGATGTATATGTGAGGTGACGAGTACATATGTGTTATTATTAGGAATTATTTCTTTGTTCTAAGTTGTTTACTTGCCTTTGTTCTCCATGCTTAGGCTACATTATTACTTTTAATTACTCATCTCTTAATCATTGCTTATTTTGAAGATATTGCAAAATTCTCAAATTTGAGTTTGTTATCATGGTACTGTAATTAAAGTGAAGTTGTTTCCTGCCTTGCATTTATTATTTGGATTTTTATTGTTGATTAGTGAGGAAGAGTGAAAAGTATAAAGGGTGTTATCGTGCCTTATTTGCATTCATTAAAAGCACGAAGGGTGATGCAGTGTCGGTGAGTAAAAGCATGAAGGGTGATGCCGTGAAACCTTAATGCTCACCTAGTGTTTGATAAAATGCTCAAGTGAGCTGGAACTATGAACTCCTTCCTAATTTGTATTCAATTTTGCTATATCTCTAAATAGATCGAAGTGGCTAAGATTTTCGGAACATTATAGTAATTTAAAAGGCTCGAGACAAGGTATGTTGGCTAAACTTCTCTCTAAGAATTGAATTCCCATGATGTTCTTGTAAGTCCCGAGTTATCCATTATGAATTGGCTTTTATTAATAAGTTTGGTGTCGAAAGATGTATTTATATGAATATGTTCAAAATATGTTCCGGAATATTCTTATCATGTTATGTTAGTCTTCGGGAGCGTGTTCAAGGTATGAGTATGTATTAAAATGTTGCGACTTCAAGTCAAGCCCAAATGAAAGTGATCATATCAAATTGTGTAAGAAATTACATGTGCCTAAGACCCTAAATTTCTTAAATGTGTGCTTAAAGTCTTGAATAGAAATTTTTGTTGTGGACAATTTGTATTAATGTTTGGAAGTGGAATAGTGGGCATGAATTATGAAGTACGGCCAACGTGCCAAGAATGATATTGCGTTATGGCCAATGATGCCAATAAAATGAATGACATGTAAAAGAATATGAATTGAGTGGTAAATACTTTTAAAAATAAATGCCTTTGGAGTATTATTTAACCACCGAGGAAGGGTAGGTCGGAACAACCTAACCACGAAACTACACGTGATGAGCACGTAGGAGTGATTGAGGGGTAAATTCCTGTGTTAATGTCATGAGATTGTTTCCTCTTATATGGGATAAGATTGGTGTGTTGAGAGGTTTTTCCTTAAATGAGATAAGATTATTGCTAGCGAGAGGTGATGTAATGTCGACCCACACGGTATTGTGGTGAGACGGCATAGCCGATCGGGCTGAGATCGAATACCATGCCGCGCACATGGTGGTATTGTGAGTGTATGTCTCGGAGTGAGACGGCTTAGCAGGTCGTACTGATATCGGACTCCGTGCTAAAATACGGTGGTGTATCTATGCTAAAGATCTCCCAACTTAAATTACTGAAACCTACTTGAAATATACCTTTCCCCTAACTTGACACCTTGATACTGTTTGAGTCTCTTATTGATTTCATGTTTTATTCTCCGTTTACTGTTGCTCGTTCTATTGAGAGGGTGTTTAGTTTTACATACTAATACTATTTCATATGTACTAATATCCCTTTTGCCGGGAGTGCCTTTTGTCGGAGGTGCTGCATCTTGAATGGATGCAGGTGGTATTGATCAGTGATAGCAGCACACCCTCTCCTCAGCTGACTTAGTGAGCCCCACTTCATTTCGGGGTCCTGTATTTCCTATCCTTTGTACATAGCATTTTGAGGTATAGCCGGGCCTTGTTGTCGGCACTATCATAGAACTCTTTTGTTCTGTCAGAGGCTCCATAGACATAATGTGGGTTGTATCTATTTTTGGAAAGGTTAAACTAAAAATGTTGTAATCGTATCATTTGTTCCACTTTAACTATGATTGTACAATGTACTGTTTTGGAGACTTGTTAATGACGTAACTAATGGAAATGAACTGGTGTTTTCACGTAACCTCTTACTGTCTAATTAATGAAATGTATTCTTCTCTTTATTCATGGGTGAGTTGGGTAGACGGCACTGTGCAGGCTTGCTCGACCAAGGGTAACTATGTTGAGCACCGGTCGCTCTCCCCGAGGTCAGGGCGTGACAATTTATTTCAAACTATACTTGTAGACTTCTAGTTACTCATGTACTTGTGACACTAGACTTCTAGGATTGAGTTAGATTGTGTTATGTTATGGTTTTATTTCATGTATTCCAGCTTTGATCATCATCAATAATTATTATTATTCTGGTTTAAACTGTTTAATTATTAAATTGTTTAACTAATGTTGGCTTGCCTAGCAAGTGGACGTTAGGAGCCATCACGACCCCGAAGTTGGAATTTTGGGTTGTGACAAGTTTGTATTAGAGCACTAGGTTGCTTAGGTCTCACGATTCATGAGCAAGTTTTGTAGAGTCTGGAGGATCGATACGGAGAAGTCTGTACTTATCTTTTAAAGGTTGTGGAGCTTTAGGAAAATTTCATTTCTTTCTTCCCTATCGTGCGGTTTTATTATATCATTGATGTTTGAATCATTCCATTCTTGTTCTATCACAGATGGTGAGAACACACATAGCATCTACAGTCGGGTAGGAGCCGGAGCCCCCTGTTGCAGCCATTAACCATGGGTAGAGGCCGAGGCCGGGGCCGGGGCCATAGGTTGAGGCTGAGGCTGAGCTCGGCCTAGCTCGTGCAGCAGCACCCACTACTAAGACTTAGATTGATCACGAGGAGGAGACCCCAGGTCAGACCATACCATTCAGACCCACTTAGGTCCCGGAGGGATTTATAGTCATTCCCGTGCTTCAGGATGCTCTAGTTCCCTTAGTGGGCCTTATAGCGAGTGTGGCCAAGATCGGTGCATTTTCAGTGCACCAACTGTCTCTTAGGATGGGGTAGGAGCACAGACTCCCGCTACGCATACCCCGGAGTTGGTCGCTCCCATATATCAAACTCCAACAGTTCTGCACGTTGGGGTAGTTCAGCCAATTGTTGCTACACAGACCGGGGAGAGGCTCGCGATGTCTTCTGAGATATTGATGAGGTTGGATAAGTTCACAAAGCTCTTCCCTATTCACTTTAGTGGTGCACCTTCAGAGGACCCACAAGTTTATTTGGACTGTTGCTATGAGGTGCTGAGCAACATGGGTATTGTTGAGTCCAATGGCGTAGACTTTGCACTGTTTCAGATGACCGGTTCGGCCAAGAGATGGTGGTAGGATCATGTGGGGATTTGACCAGCTGGTTCACCGCCACATACTTGGGATCAGTTTTCGTAGTTCTTTCTCGAGAAGTTTATTCCTTTCACTTTGAGAGAGGAGTACCGCAGGCAGTTTGAGCGCCTTCAGCAGGGTAGCATGATTGTTACCCAGTATGAGACCCGATTTGTGGACCAAGCTCGCCATGCAGTTATCTTACTCCCTACTGAGAGGGAGAGAGTGAGGAGATTCATTGATGGTCTTGCTTTCAGTATTAGGCTACAGATGGCCAAGGAGACCAAAGATGATACTTATTTCCAAAGGACCGTAGATATTGCTAGACGGATCGAGATGGTTCGTGGTCAGGATAGAGGGGCGGTATCTCAGAAGAGGCCTTGTCATTTCGGTGGCTTTAGTGGTGCCCCATCCAAAGGCAAAGGTTCTTTCAGTAGAGGTTATCCTCCCGGGCCGATTCAATAATCTCTCCAAGCATCCCACAGTGCTTCAGGCAGTTGTGGCTCATATGGGTATCGACCGGAGCAGCCAGCCTACAATGCACCTTTAGCTCCCATCAGTGCACCACCAATTCAGAGCTATCACAGTAAGTATCCGGGCTGTCAGGGTTAGTTTCAGCTTCTACAGCCGAGGGCTTGCTATGCATGTGGAGATCTGAGGCATGTTGCTAGATTTTGCCCTAGGTCATAGGGCGGCATGCCACAGCAAATTTCTCGTGTCATGGTTTCGGCAACGGTTGCTTCACTACCCTCTAAGCCAACTAGAGATGGGGGTCAGGCTGCTAGAGGTAGAGGTCAGGCCATTAGAGGTGGATGTCAGGCCATTAGAGGTGGAGGCCAGATAGCTAAAGGTAGTTTGAGAGGCAAAGGTCAAAGTAGTGGGGACCAGTCCTGTTTTTATGCCTTTCCAGCTAGACTTGAGGCAGAGTCATCTGACGCCGTCATCACAGGTAATATCCATATTTTCCATAGAGATGCTTCAGTTTTATTTGATCTAGACTCTATTTATTACTACATGTCATCCTATTTTGCTTCATATCTGGTTATGCCTCGTAATTCTTTTAGTGCTCGTGTATATATATCCACACATATGGGAGATTCTATTATTGTAGATCGTGTTTATCACTCGTGTGTGGTTTCTATCGGGAGACTTGAGACTAGTGTAGATCTCCTACTTCTTGATATGCTGGACTTTGATGTTATTTTGGACATGGATTGGCTATCACCTTATCACACCATATTAGACTGTCACGCCAAGACGGTGACCTTAGCTATGTCGAGGTTGCCTCGATTAGAGTGGAGAGGGACTCATGGCCATTCTACTAGTAAGGTTATTTCTTATGTGGAGGCTAGACATATGGTCAAGAAGGGATGTCTAGCATTGTTTAGCCTATATTCGTGATCCTAGTGCGGAGTTTCCTTCTATGAATTCAGTACTAGTTTTGCACGAGTTTCCAGAGATGATTCCTACATATTTTCCATGGATGCCACCCGACAAAGATATCGACTTCTGTATTGAGTTGGCTCTCGGCACTCAGCCTATTTCGATTCCACCATACCATATGGCCCCAGTTGAGTTGAAGGAATTGAAGGAGCATGTGCAGGATTTGCTTGATAAGGGATTTATTAGACCTAGTGTCTCGCCTTGGAGTGCACCAGTGTTGTTTGTGAAGAAGAAGGATGGGACGATGAGGATATGTATTAATTATCGGTAGTTGAACAAAGTCACTATCAAGAACAAGTATCCTTTGTCGAGGAATGATGACTTATTTGATCAGCTTCAGGGTGCCAAAGTGTTTTTGAAGATTGATTTGAGATCTAGCTAGCATCAGTTGAAGATTAGGGCATCGGATGTTCCTAAGACAACATTTTGGACTCGGTATGGGCATTACGAGTTTCTAGTGATGTCATTTGGCTTGACAAATGCCCCAGCAGCATTTATGGATTTGATAAATCGGGTATTCAAGCTCTATTTGGATTCTTTTGTGATCGTCGTCATTGATGATATTTTGGTATACTCTTGCAGTCAAGAGGAGCATGAGCAGCATCTTCAGATTGTACGTCAAACCTTAAGAGATAGTCATCTATATGCCAAGTTTTCAAAGTATGAGTTTTGGTTGGATTCGGTTGCCTTTTTGGGGCATGTGGTATCTTCCGAGGGCATTAAAGTGGATCATAAAAAGATTGAGGCAGTTCAGAACTGGCCTAGACCTACTTCAGCTACAGAGATTCGGTACTTCTTAGGTTTGGTGGGTTACTATTGTGAGCACCTAAGGAGGTGTGACAGCTATCACCAATTCGTAGATGGGTTTTCATCTATCACAACTCCATTGACTAAATTGACCCAGAAGGGTGCCTCATTCAGATGGTCTGATGAGTGTGAGTTGAGCTTTCAGAAGTTCAAGATTGTTTTGACTCTAGCCCTAGTTTTGGTGTTGCTTACAGGTTCAGGACCTTACACCGTATATTGTGATGTATCGAGTATTGGGCTTAGTGCAGTATTATGTAGGACGGCAGGGTGATTGCATACGCGTCTCGACAGTTGAGGGTTCATGAGAAGAACTACCATGTTCATGACTTAGAGTTCGCAACCATAGTTCACGCGTTGAAGATTTTGAGGCACTATCTATATGGCATTCATTGTGAGGTCTATACTAACCATTGGAGTCCCCAACATCTGTTCATACAAAATGATCTTAATTTGCGACATTGGAGATGGTTATAGTTGCTAAAAGTCTAAGATATCACCATATTTTATCATCCGGGGAAGGCCAACGTGGTGGCCGATGCATTGAGCTGAACGGTGGAGAGTATGGGTAGTTTGGAATATTTACCAGTAGATGAGAGGCCACTAGCCATGGATATTCAGGCTTTAGCCAACTGGTTTGTGAGATTAGATATTTCGGAGCCCAGTCGTGTTCTTGCTTGCGTGGTAGAACAGTCTTCGTTATTGGAGCGTATTAAGGCTTGCCAGTTTGATGACCCCCACTTGTTGGTGTTGAAGGATACAGTGAAGTGGGGTGGTGCCAAGGATGTTGTGATTGGTGATGATGGGGTTATGCGGCTTCAGGGCCGAATTTGTATTCCAAATATTGATGGGTTGAGAGATTTGATTCTTGAGGAAGCGCACAGTTTGCGCTATTCTATTCACCTAGGTATCACGAAGATGTACTGTGACTTGAAACAACACTATTGATGGCGCATAATGAAGAAAGACATTGTTGTTTATGTATCTCAGTGCTTGAATTGTCAACAGGTAAAGTATGAACATCAAAAATCGGGTGGACTGACTCGGAGATTAGAGATACCAGAGTGGAAGTGAGAGCGCATCACTGTGGACTTCGTGGTAGGCTTGCCACAAACCTTGAAGAAGTATGATGCAGTCTGGGTTATTGTGGACCGGTTGACTAAGTCTGCACATCATTCTGGTGGCGACTACCTATTCTTCAGAAAGGTTAGCTCAGATTTACATTTAGGAGATTATCCACTTGTACGGTGTGTCATTACATTATTTCTGATCGGGGCACTCAGTTCACATCTTACCTCTTGCAGAGTTCGCCTATGATAACGGCTACCAATCAAGTATTCAGATGGCACCGTATGAGGTTGTATATGGGAGGCGATGTCGTTCGTCGATTGGTTAGTTTGATCCCAGAGAAGCTAGGTTGTTGGGTACCGATTTAGTCTGTGATGCTATGGAAAAGGTTAAGTTGATTCAGGATCGACTTCGTATAGCTCGGTCTAGGCAGAAGAGTTATAAGGACCATAAGGTTCGTGATGTAGCTTATATGGTGGGAGAGAGTTTTGCTCAGAGTTTCGCCTATGAAGGGCGTGATACGGTTTGGGAGTAAAGAAAAGTTGAGCGCTAGGTATATTGGGCCATTTGAGATTTTAGAGAGAGTTAGGGAGGTTGCCTACAAGCTTGCATTACCTCCTAGCCTATCTATAGTACATCTGGTATTCCATGCTTCAGAAGTACCATGAGGACAGCTCGCAAGTTTTGGACTTCAACACGGTTCAAATTGATGGGAATGTAGCATATGAGGAGGAGCTGGTGGCTATTCTAGCCCAGCAGGTTCAACAGTTGAGGTCTAAGAGTTTTCCTTCAGTGAAAGTGCAATGGAGAGGTCAGACGATCAAGGCAGCTAAGTGGGAGTCTGAGTCTAATATGCGAAGTAGATACCCACACCTTTTCACCAGTATCAGTACTTTACTATGTTCGTTCGAGGACGAACATTTCTTTTAGACGTAGAGAATGTGACGACTCGATAGGCCATTTTGAGTTAACCCTTATTTTTATGTTCTGAGAACTCTATTAGCTCCAATTAGTGTTTCTCAATTTGCATGCGCAATCCGTATCTTTTTCCGGAAAGATTGTATGTGAAAATATGATTTTTGGCTTTAAAAATAACTTGAGTTGACTACGGTCAATATTTTATATAAATGACCCCAGATCGATATTTTGACGATCTCGGTGGATCCGTATCGTGATTTTGGACTTGGGCGTATGCCCGAAATTGAATTCGGAAGTCCCTAACATGATTTGATTTATTTTGTCGAAAACTAGTAACTTCATGGTTTAAATATTTCTTAGGTTCGAACGTAGTTTGACTTTATAGCTATCGGGTTTGAATTTTGGTTTCGGGACTTGGTATAGGTTCATTTTACTATTTAAAGCTCGTCTGCAAAACTTAATGTCGAACAGAGTTGGTTTGGTATGAATCGGACGCTTAGTTGTGATTCTAGTTGTTCTTGAATTTTCCTTTGAAATTTCATCTGTTTTGATGTTCAGTTTGTAGTTTCAGAGGTTATTTGGGTGATTTGATTACGCGAGCAAGTTCATATGATGTTATTACACTTGTGTGCATGTTTGGTTTGGAGCGCGAGGGGCTCGGATGAGTTTGGATAGTACAAGGACAACTGGTGCAGTTCCCAGTTCTGATGTCTGGTGTAGATCTCGCATTTGCGAGGTCTGGCTTGCAATTGCAAGCCCTGCATTTGCGGACAAATGTTCATATTTGCTAGAAGATCCTAGGATTGGGTAACCTCGCATTTGCAAGGAAACTGTTCGCAATTGTGAACTGCTCAGGATCGCTTTTGCGATCACTTTGTCGCATTTGCGATGCCTGGCAACAGTAAGACATCTTCGCAATTGCAAAAATTTTGGTCGCAATTACAAATGTGGGGTCTTCGTATTTGCGATCATTTTGTCGCAATTACGACATCCGAGCTTCTGAGACAGGGTTCGCATTTGAGACCTTTGTCTCGCATTTGCCGACATCGCATTTGCGAACATTTCTTCGCAAATGCGGTATTTGCAACTTGGTAAAAGAGGAAAAAATCTAGACTTAACTCATTTTACATCATTTCTCAACCAAAAACACTCTAGTAGCAATTTTTCAAGAGGATTTGCTTCCCAAAATCATTGGTAAGTAACTTTAATCTATTTTTTTTAATTATCCATTACTTTTCGTGTGTTTTCAACATTAAATTTAGGATTTTCATGGTACAAATTAGGAATTTGGGTAGAAATTAAAAAATTTATAAAATTGAGATTTAGACCTCAAATTGTGGTCGAATTTCGAAATAAATCACATAACTAGGCTCGGGGGCGAATGGGTAATCGGGTTTTAGTTCGAACCTCGGGTTTTGACCAAGTGAACCCGAGGTTGACTTTTGTTTACCTTTTCAAACAAGGATCAAAATTGAACATTTTTTATTAATGGGTAGTTTCTAAAGCTTATTTTGAACCATTTGATCCATAAATTGCTAAATTTAGTTGGTTTCGAGGCTTGTTCAAAAGGCAAAGTCGTGGTTGGTTGATTGCTTTAATTGCGGAGTGAGATAAGTGTCGTGGTTAACCTTGACTTGAGGGATTAGGACTTGTTGGTTTATTTGCTACATGAATTATGTGCGGGAATGATGTATATATGAGGTAACGAGTATAAATATGTTATTATTGGGTTAAAGCATGCGGGTGGGAATTGTTTCTTTGTTCTAAGTTGTTTATTTGACTTCGTTCTCCATGCTTAAGCTAGATTATTACTTTTAATTATTTGTCTCATAATCATTGTTTATTTTGAAGATGTTGGAAAATTCTAAAGTTGAGTTTGTTATCATGGTACTATAACTAAAGTGAAGTTGTTTCGTGCCTTCAATTTATTATTTGGATTTGTATTGTTGATTGGTGAGGAAGAGTGAAAAGCACGAAGGGTGTTGTCGTGCCTTATTTACAGGGTTTTTGCATAGGTATCTTGTCGTAGCCTCGTCACTACCATGTTGAGGTTAGATTCGACACTTATGGAGTACATTGGGTCGGTTGTACTCATGCTACACTTCTACACTTCTTGTGCGGATACTGGTACTGGTCCCAGCGGTGCTTAAACGTGCGTCTTCTCGGATCATATTGCTTCGGAGTCTTCAGGTAGAGTTGCTGGCGTTCGCAGACCTTGAAGTCCCCTTCCATTTCCTATCTTTAATGTTTATCTCATTCGAACAGTTGTAGTTATTTCAAACTATACTTGTATACTTCTAGTTGCTCATGTACTTGTGACACCAGACTTTTGGGGTTGAGTTAGATCGCGTTATGTTATGGGTTTATTTCATGTATTTCAGCTTTGATCATCGTCAATAATTGTTAATATTCTGGTTTGAACTGTTTAATTATTAAATTATTTAATTAATGTTGGCTTGCCTAGCAAGTGGACGTTAGACGCTATCACAATCCTGAAGTTCGAATTCCGGGTCGTGACAGTGATGAACATAAATCGTAAGTTATTAGATTGTAAATGGATTTAGTTTGACAACATGGCAGCTTAGGAAGAATAATGCTGAGAAGCTAAGACAAGCTTGGCAGGTTGATGTTTTGTTAATTTATATAAAAGATCGCTTTTATTCTACACATCGAGTAGTTGTTTATTTATTTATTAGTGGAATTTACATTAATCATTTTTTATGCATAAGCAATTGCTCTAAAGCAAAGGGATTTGGTGATTCTGTGGGCACTCATCATTATTCATATCATAAGAAATGTGTGTATAAGATAGCCTAATGGAGTTGGTGTTGACTATGGAACAAGATCACGTGTTTATTTTTACTTTTTCATTTTTTGGGGGATATTTACACAAATAGCCTGTTGGATTTACTTTTATCGCCACTATATAGATTATATACTGATTATTCAAGTTTATGCATAAATTATACATGGATTATACACATATTAAGCATCTACCAATTATATTTAATTTAAACGATTGGGTAAACGACTATTTAGGTTAATTCTTCTTTTTCCCCCAATAAATACAATATCAATTTGAATACCAATTAGTCCTGTCTTGAATAATATATTGGTAAATGGAAAATTTTCCTTATAGCATTTGAAAATGTCCAGTCATAAATTATATACTTGTGAGTTGAAAATTTTCCTTTAGCATAAGGAACTGAAACTTACCCTAGATTTCTTATCTTTTTCTCCCTCTTTTCGTTATTTACATTGATGAGTTGTAATTGAAATAATTACAACAAATTTAGTATAATTCTATTAATGGGATTTGAAAAGAAAAGTATGTATACAGACTTTACTCCTACCTTGTACAGATAGACAGGTTATTTCTAAAAAACCCTCGGGTCAGGCCAACATAGTCGACGCATTAAAGCAGAAGAAAAATAACAATGAAAGGGTCATGAATTTAAATTAGATGCTACACAAGGTTGTTTTTTTTTATAGTTTTCTATTTTTTCAATGAGTAGCTCATCTCGAGAAATTGTACAAATTTATGGAATATTTACAAAAAGATTAAAGACATTAAATATTGACTTTTTCAAAGCCGTCAAGAGACATTCTTTCTTTTTATAGAGATCAAATGCATCTAAAGGAAGTTTGCATCATTTTACGATCGAGAAACACGTTACTTAATCTCTCGAATCATGGAGAATGATCCAGAGAAAACAAATCACGGAAATAAATAAAATTGTATTCATAATTGTTTATCAATAAAACTATATTTCTTTTATTTTTGTGATTGCAATGAATTTTTCATATCTTAAAAATTTATTGCAAACACTTCCCTTATATGTATACTAGTTACGATTAGCCTTGGCGATGCCCGGCCCCAATTGTATAGTTAAGGCAATAAAGTTGTGCTATCTCATTTTCATTGTCATAGAAGTATAAGTAAAAATTTCTTTCGAACTCCTCAAAATATTGTTGGGTCTGTTTCTCTTTAAAATATTATTGGATTGACACAACAAATTTAATCCAAATAAATAGATACAAAAAAATATAGATGGGAGAGTGAGTTTCTCTTCATGCATGAGCCTTTAACATAAAGATGTCCAAGATCAAGAAGAAAATATGGTAATTCATTCTTCAAGTTTATTTCTAGTTTCTAGAGTTATTATTAGTATTATATGTAACGTTATTGTAACGACCCGACCGGTCGTTTTGAGCTCTAGCACGTCATTCGGCGGTTTGAGGCATTGAGTAGCTTCACTTCATGTTCTATGACTTATACGTGTGGTCGAAATTGAATCTCGATAAGTTCGGAATTGATTTGGAAAGAAAATTCTAATTTCGGAAGCTTTAAGTTGGAAGAATTGACTAAGGTTTGACTTTTGAGTAATCGACCTCAGAATCGGGATTTGAAGGTTTCAATAGGTTCGTATGATGATTTCGGACTTGGGCGTATGTTCAGGTCGAGTATCGGGTAGACCGGAAGCATTTCGACGCTTGTTATGGAAGGTTAGCATTTTGAAAGTTTAAGAATTTCTTGACTTTGACTTGAAATGAATTTTGGTGTAATCGATGTTCGTTTGGAGTTTCGAGAATTGGAATAGGTTTGTATCGTGATTTGTGACTTGCACGTAACGTTTGGCGTTATTCCGGGATGTTTAAGTGTAATTCGGACGCATTCGGCGAAGTGTGAAGGTTGAAAAGTTGAAAGAAAGGTTTTGGCTGTCGATTCATAATTTTGATGTCGTTTGACATGATTTGAGGTTTCGACTAAGTCTGTATCATATTTTGGGATGTGTCGGTATATTTGGACGGAGTCCCTGGGGCCTCGGGTGCGAATCGGATTGGAAACGGATCGAGTTTGGACTTAGGAGAGGTGCCGAGGCAGCTGGGATCTGGTGCAATCACACCTGCGTGGGAAGGACCGCAGGTGCGACCCCGCATGTGTGAAATTTTGGTCGCAGAAGCGACATTTGGACTGAGTTGGGAGGCCGCAGATGCAAGGATATTTCCGCATCTGCGACCCCCCAGATACGAAGGATGCTCCGCAGAAGCGCAAAACGAGATAGGCAGTTAGGGTCGCAGAAACAGAAGGTCTCCACACGTGCGGGAGCGCAAGAGCGTGGGGCGGACCGCAGAAGTGGTCGCGCAGGAGCGAATTTAGTCTGCAGAAGCAGATTTTCCTCGCTTTGAGAGAACCGCACATGTAATAGATTTTTCCGCAGGTGCGGCTGGTGGTCCACATGTACGATGATCGCTGGGCAGAGGACTTGGTTTTATACGGGGTTTGGCCCATTTTCTTTCATTTTTACTTGGTTGGGGCGATTTTTGGAGAGCTTCAAGGGGAGATTTTCATCATCTATTGCAAGATAAGTAATTCCCGTATATTGTAAGTTAATTACACGGATTCTATAAGGATTTAACATGGAAATATTGTGGAAATTGTGAAATTTTAAGAGAAAATCTAGAAATTGGTAATTTTGGATTTTGACCACAATTTTGGAAATGGAATTAGGAATAAATTATATATTTGAGTTTGTAATATTTTGGGTAATGTTTATCTCCGAATATTTTCGGAATCCAGGCACGTTGGCCCTAGGGTTGACTTTATTGACCTTTCTAACGGAGCAAGGTAAGTCTCTTGTCTAACTCTGTGAGGGAAAAACTACCCCTAGGTGATGTATTTGATATGTGCTACTTGTTGTAGGGGGCTACGTATGCACGAGGTGACGAGAGTCCGTACGTAGCTAGATTCATGTTATGTTCGGTTAGACTTAGGTTCTTGCCATGCTATAACTGTACTATTTGGATTGTCCCTTGCCTATTAAATTCCTTTATTTTTACATTACGACTTGAGACTAGACTTGAGTAGAGTGATAAACTCGCTATTGTAGAGATTTGATGGGCTTCATGATTAGCCGCGGAATAATTGTACTCCTCTTACGAATTTCTCTCACGCTATGCGTTTTCATCGAAAGATTTTCCTTGAAATTTATAAATTACACGTTATTCATGAGTGGGGTCAATGACCCGTTAAATCTTCTTATTCTAATGGGATCGGGTCATTCACCTTGGCTGGATTTTGTACCACACTCTCATGGGAGTGGGCCATTAGCCTCAGAAGTATAATAGATGCATCTATGGTTCATGTCGTTCGACCCTCGGTAGTACACAACAGTATGATGGGATCGGGTCGTACGTCTCGGCATTTTTATAAAATACTCTTACGGAATCGTGCGTAATATCTGACAAGATACCAGTGTATCTACGAGTTTTGCTGATTTGGACTGTGACGACCCATCTGGTGAGGTCCATTATATATATATATATATGCTCCGGTTTAGGAGGTAACTGCTAATTGAGAGCATGATTTTATTTTCGAGAGGAGGATTGTACCATATATTTATACTTGTTTATTTCGTTTACTTACTCTACCTCACAACTGTTTACTTCTTGTTGTACATGATTTATTGGACCACTAGTAAGTGTCGATGTCGACCCCTCGTTACTACTTCTCCGGGGTTAGGTTAGATACTTACTGGGTACGCGTTGATTTACGTACTCATGTTGCACTTCATACACCTAGAAATATATGTCTAGTGGTCTTTTGGGCACAAAGGCGCGGCCATCGCGGGGACTTTGCCGTGAGCTGCATTCCATATTATGATCCGTAGTGTGCAGAGCCTCCATCAGAGTTATTTATATTTTCCTGTCAAATTTGTATTCCAGACAGATGTTGTATTTTATTATATTTCCTAGCTGATGCTCATACACTTGTGATATCGGGTTTTGGGGCTTCTTCTGGATGTTTGGTATGGTAGTGCACGTAATTATTATCATTTTATCCTGTAAATTCTATTTCATACTACTTAATTAATGAAAATTATGATTTCAAAATACTAAAATGAGTAATTAAGTTTATCAATCACCGTTGGCTTGCCTGACATCGGTGTTAGGCGCCATCACGACCTTTAGTGGATTTGGATCGTGACAGCTTGGTATCATAGCGTTAGGTTCACTTAGGTCTCACGAGTCATGAGAAAGTCTAGGAGAGTCTTGCGAATTGGTACAGAGACATCTGTACTTATCTTTGAGAGGCTACAGGGTTGTTAGAAGCACTTCTCTTCTTGATCCTCTTCATGTGATTTGATTCCTTTGAGGCTTATGCCTTTATTTCCTTCCTATTCAATCTTATGCGATATGGAGCACTTGGTATCAATTGGGCATTAAGGAGTTGTAATGGTACCGAAAATGAGGTGCAAGATGTTTTCCCTGCATGTTCGAGCGGGCTATTATTGTTGCCTTACGGAAGGATGTTCTGTCGTATCGGCTCAGTATCTGTACTTCCTATGGTTTGAGGTTATGCACAGGTTGCTATGGTGTTCATGCGTTGTTATCGCACAGTGTTGGTGTAATGGTAGCGTACTTATTTATGGATCACGGCAGTGAATGACTCGAAAGGAGGATTTCTCAGTTCATGGTTTAGAAGTTCGGCATTTAATTCCAACATAGGAAAGGCAATCGAACTTTGGATGTTCAGGTTTTGGTTGATGGAGTAACGAGACTTGATATTTTCAAGTGTGGTGGAATTTTAATTTGCGATGTGGTGTCGTCATCCTTGTTTAAATGTATTAAGGTTCGCCGGTGTTATGGTCTTTTTTTATTTGCCCTTAGGGCACGGTGTTGTGAATGGTGCTTGAGAAGCGGATGTCAGAGATAGCGGTATGTAGCGGTTTCAGAATCGAATCGGTGTTTCTAATGCTAATGGCTCAAGAAATATAATCTTCGAGGAGGCATAGAGTTGGTAGCAATTTATTAGTTCAGGTGCTACAGAGATGGTTTTTGATTTGAGGCAGCATATGGGTAGCGAAGGATGAGGTAGGACATGGTGGGAGGTGACTTGCGGTGGTTGAATTACTAGCAGGTCAAAATGTGAAGAGCAGAGGTCGACGAGTTGCTTAAAGGAGGTGGTTTAATCGAAGTGGGGGTGATAGAGTAGCATGTGGATTCTGTGGCAGGAAAGCTACCTGCCTTGAGAATGTTTAGGGCGATTTGGGAATCGTGATGGAAGGTGATTTGGGTCTATGGATTTTATTTGGCATGGTGGCTACTGTACCGAGGAAGATCAAATATGGCAAGAAGGAGTTTGCTTGAAATGAAGAGGGGCGTGAAGATTTGATTATCGTCTCGGATGCAAGATGATTTTGAATTTAGAAGGTATTGTCGGACTTTCGGTTGATGTCAATGGGGAAGGAACAGCCTTGTTCAGCAGGTGGACGAGCATGGGCTCATGAGGGTTTACTAAACTCGTGGTAGTTGTACCCGGTGCAGCGTCTTTGGAAGATGTCAGCATGGAATTCCACAGGTGGGTTATCTCCTATGAGTAGGTTAGCGGTTACGTGATGTTGATAAAGTATCTACGAAGAGTTCTACTTACTACCAACAGAAGGTCGAATATGCGATTATGGCTGATAATTCAGAGTGTTTATGAAAAGTTAAACAAGGGATTTCGAGAAGTTTGGAGGGTTAACGGTGCGAGATCATGGCAAATGGAGAAGGAGGAATCTTTATGAGTTCTAGATTTATGTGCTGGTAGCTTAGCTAAGTGGGGGAGCCCATCATTTACGATTGGATCGCGTGGTTGTGTGCTGGTACGGTTTCTGGTTATCGAAGCTTTGGTATATTTTTTATGACTAAGAAAAGAAAACATCAAGGGTAATTCGAGCAAGGAACTTGATGAATGTGTGTTATACTTCACCTTATCGATTCAGGTGCACGTTTTGGGAAGACTCATAGTTTATGCTTCTTGTGGATGTAATGTACAAGGAAAAGAATTCAGCCGGTCGCTTCTTTGATAGGGTGTTCATGTGCTAGCAGAGCATTGGAATTTGATTATATTCAGGACCAAGCCATAGTGGGTGACTCTCAACAATGGTCCGAGTGGGTTCAAGAACTAGAGTGAAGTGCCTAAGGACTTCGGGTCCGTGGTGTGGTTAAGGATCAAGTTTTGCAGTGGATTATGAAAGGGACTTAGAGTGTTCTATGTTATCATCGGGTCTGCAGTACAGTATTGGAGGAAATGGGGAGATAACTTCGGATTCGTGGAAGGTCTCGCAAAATAGGTGTGCCAGTTGGAATTGCTATTGTGCGCTTTAGGAGGGTGTGAGATGGTTCATGGGTATTGAGACGAGGTGGTCTCGTGATTCGGGCCACCCAGGATGAGTGCGTATTTAGTTTGTTATGTTTCGAATGGAGCTATTATTATTTTTAAGGCAAGTCGAGAGTAAATTGGAAGAAGTTGGGTCGGTTAGTAATGGTTGAATCAGCATGATTATGGCAATGATCAGTTCCTTCGATGCGTTAAGTTATACATGTGGTTGGTGGTTGTACGTACGGCTTGACGGCCACCGTAATGTGCTTAATTTGGGAGGTATTCGATTCCAATGGCCTTATTATGTGTAAATGGATCCCGAAAGAGTTATGGCGATTTAGACCATAACTTGTTGTTTGTATTTTCTGTAGTTATGGAAATTGGAGGTTGAGGATCAAGGTTACGGTTCAGTTTGATGAGAATGTCCCGAGCTCGGAAGAGCGGGGGGAAGGATCCAAAAGTTCAGAGTAAGCTGGCATTTTCTTTAGTGTCACCTGAGAACGGTATCCTATGTGAGAGACATTGTGTATTGAATTGCGGACTCTTGGTTGGCTATACAAAAATTAGTACGGTTGGTGGTGTGGAGGTGCAGACTTTGCTACCTGGTGCGGAAGGTCGTGGGAGCGTATCCCACGGGAGAATTGTGTAAGTGTGACATGTTAGTCACTTGATTGTTAAGGATTGAAACCAAGTATGGATATTATAGTAATATCGCAAATGTGAGAGTTTATGCCTGAGAGGCGTTCTATTCCTTGGGTTGTGGACTGTGTGAGTTTGTTCCGGATTTGACGATTGTTCTTATGTGTCCTAGAAAAGGTTATTGTGGATCCTTGAAAGGTTGTTGGCCTAGTATAGTATGATCAGAATCGGCTCGAGGTCCGTTGATGGGTCTAATGTAAATGTGTGCTCTACATAAGGTTGGATGTGTTCGTTCGGCATAACATTGCTTGCGGAGGAATCATCGGGCGTTGGATGTTATTCCCGTCATCAGTTATTCCATGTAATACTCTATTGTGCCAGGTGGGTTATGAGACAGCTTGATTATTCGTACGTGTGTTGTGATTCTGTGTTGCTTGTGGTGTAATATGAGCAGGATGACTCTCGAAATACAGGTCATTTATCGCACCTTAGTTGTATTTGGTTTTTGTAGCGTGTGGCTCTATCCGTCTCCCATTGTATTTTTTCACTTGGCGTGCTGGTGGTCGATATTCAGTATTTTGTAGGTATAAGCATTTTGGCTTGATGGGTATTTCCTTATTATTGTATGTGCGGATCGGGTGGCACGCCTCCACGGGTATGTTGTTTGGATCGGGTTGCACGCCGCAACAGTGAGATGTTAAGTACGGTTCCATACACTTATTTCTATGTATTTTGTTTCCCATTATCTGAGAAGGGTCTATAGCGTTTGTTCGACCGTTTTATTCGTTACGCGGGATCGAAAGTTCTTTTCCAAAGTTTGTTTTTCCTTATGTATCATATTCGAGTTGTAGATTGTTAGCGCATCGATAGCGTCATATGAAATCTTGGGCAATATTTGAGGTGGCTTATTACCTGGGCAGCTTGTACTGGGTGAGACGAGATTATTGGGCATGAAATCTGTGCAATCAGATCTATATAAAGTATGCAAATATTGTTATTCAACTCAGAATGAGGTAATGGTTCCTGTCAGAAGGAGAGACTCCATGATTTGTTGATTCGGCAGGTAGTTATGAGTTCCTACACATCTCTTCTATCGTGGCAGTATTGTGAGGATTGAAACCGGGCTTATATGTGTTATGAGGTATGCTTCGGGCACCGAGTCAGTAAAATTGTAGTTGTTGTGCTTGGAGGAGGTTGCCTTGGGCAAATGAGTTATGCGGTGCATTGTGTGATGTCTGCATGGGTGCATGATCATGTGTGGATTCAGCAGGTGGAGATTGATACGGTGTTCGTATGTTAGAATCATGTCTTGTAAAGAAATTTGGAAGTTGGAATTTGGTTTTAAGGCTTATTTACTAAATAAAAAGGATGATCTTCAGTCTGGATCGAGCTATTATGCTCAACTAGGCTGTGGTGGCACGGGAAGGTGCACGAGGTGTTAAATAGTAATTTTGGACAACTCCGGAACAGTTCTTGGCACGTTTGAGGACAAACATATGTTTAAATGGGGGAGAATGTAACGACCCGACCGGTCATTTTGAGCTCTCACGCGTCGTTCGACGGTTTAAGGCCTTGAGTAGCTTCACTTCATGTTCTATGACTTGTACGTGTGGTCGGAATTGATTTGGAAAGAAAATTCTAATTTCGGAAGCTTTAAGTTGAAGAATTGACTAAGGTTTGACTTTTGAGTAAACAACCTCTGAATCGGGATTTGAAGATTCTAATAGGTTCGTATGATGATTTTGAACTTGGGCGTATGTTCGGGTCTAGTATCGGGTGAACCGGAAGCATTTCGGCGATTATTATGGAAGGTTAGCATTTTGGAAGTTTAAGAATTTCTTGTATTTGACTTGAAATGAATTTTGGTGTAATTGATGTCTTTTTGAAGTTCCGAGCCTTAGAATAAGTTCGTATCGTGATTTTTGACTTTCACGTAAAGTTTGGCATCATTCCGGGATGTTTAAGTGTAATTCGGACGCGTTCGGCAAAGTTTGAAGGTTGGAAAGTTGAAAGAAAGGTTTTCGCCGTCGATTCACAATTTTGATGTCGTTTGACGTGATTTAAGGTTTTGACTAAGTCCGTAACATATTTTGGATTGTGTCAGTATCTTTGGACGGAGTCCCGGGGGCCTCGGATGCGAATTGGATTGGAAACGGATCGAGTTTGGACTTGGGATAGGTGTTGAGGCAGCTGGGATCTGGTGCAATCGCACCTGCGTGAGAAGCGGCATTTTAGTCGCAGAAGCGACATTTGGACTGAGTTAGGAGGGCCGCAGTTGTGAGGATATTTCTGCATCTGCGAGCCCGCAGATGCGAAGGATGCTCCACAGAAGCGGGAAACGAGATGGGCAGTTGGGGTCGTAGAAGCGAAAAGTCTTCGCACGTGCGGGAGCACAAGAGTGTGGGGTGGGCCGCAGAAGCGGTCGCACAAGAGTGGAATTTGGTCCGCAAAAGAGGATTTGCCTAGCTTGGAGAGAACCGCACCTGCGATGGATTTTTTCGCAGGTGCGGAGCCGCAGGTACGGTCGTTGGTTCACAGGTGCGATGATTGCTGGGCAGAGGACTTGGTTTTATACGGGGTTTGGCCCATTTTCACTTGGTTGGGGCGACTTTTGGAGATATTTAAGGGGATATTTTCATCATCTATTGCAAGGTAAGTAATTCCCGCATATTGTAAGTTAATTACACGGATTCTATAAGGATTTAACATGGAAAAATTGTGGAAATTGTGGAATTTTAAGAGAAAACCTAGAAATTGGTAATTTTAGATTTTGACCACGGTTTTAGAAATGGAATTAGGAATAAATTATATATTTGAGTTCGTAATGTTATGAATAATATTTATCTTCGAAAATTTTTGGAATCGGGGTACGTGGGCCCGATATTGACTTTTTTCTAACGGAGTTAGGAATTGTTATAAATTGATTAATTATGGGTAATAGAGTATATATATTTATGGATTTGCATATTGTTTGACTAGTTTTTGAGAGATGGGCATTAGTTTGAGGTGTTTGAGTGGCGTTGAAGCCGGTTATGGAATTTTGGAGCGAGGTAAGTCTTTTGTCTAACTCTGTGAGGGGGAAACTACCCCTAGGTGATGTATTTGATATGTGCTACTTGTTGCGGGGGCTACGTGCGCACGATGTGATGAGAGTCCGTACGTAGCTAGATTCATGTTATGTTCGGGTAGACTTATGTTCCCGACATGCTATAACTGTACTATTTGGGTTGTCCCTTGCCTATTAAATTCCTTTATTTTGTACCACACTCTCATGGGAGCGGGTTGTTCGCCTCGGCAGTATAATAGATGCATCTATGTTCGTGTCATTTGACCCTTGGTAGTGCACACAAGTATGATGGGATCGGACCGTACGCCTTGGCATTTCTATAAAATACTCTTATGGAATTGTGCATAATATTTGACAAGAAACTAGTGTATCTACGAGTTTTCCTGATTTGGATTGTGACGACCTATCTGGTGAGGTCCATTATATATATATATATATATATATATATATATATATATATGCTCCGGTTGAGGAGGAAACTGCTAATTGAGAGCGTGAGTTTATTGTCGAGAGGAGGCCATGTATTTATACTTGTTTATTTCGTTTACTTACTCTGCCTCACATCTGTTTACTTCTTGTTGTACATGATTTATTGGACCACTAGTAAGTGTCGATGTCAACCCCTCGTCACTACTTCTTCGGGGTTAGGCTAGATACTTATTGGGTAGGCGCTGATTTACGTACTCATGTTGTACTTGATGCACCTAGACATATATGTCTAGTGGTCTTTTGGGCGCAAAGGCGCGGACATTGCTAGGACTTTACCGTGAGCTGCATTCTATGTTACGATCCGCAGCCTGCAGAGTCTCCATCAGAGTTATTAAAATTCTCATGACAAATTTGTATTCCAGACAGATGTTGTATTTTATTATATTTCCTAGTTGATGCTCATACATCTTTGTATGAGCATCAACTCGGAATTTAGTTGGAACTAATACAACTTGCGAAAATGTTCCATCTCGGGACACTAGATTTGAAGGAGAACTGGCCAAAAATATTGACAAGGATCACATTGTTAGCCAAAAATTTGTATTCCAGACAGATGTTATATTTTATTATATTTCCTAATTGATGCTCATACATCTTTGTATGAGCATCAACTAGGAATTTAGTTGGAACTAATACAACCTGTGAAGATGTTCCATCTCAGGACACTAGATTTGAAAGAGAACTGGCTAAAAATATTGACAAGGATCACATTGTTGATGTAGACTTTGAAAAACTCAAAAGCAATGAAAAGGTCAATTGGAAAGGTGGCAAATTATGGGCTGATCAGACTGAAGAAGACTCGGATGAGGGGGAAATTCCTGATGAGATGCAAAGTGAATAGGAAATTGTAGGTGATGCAGTTGATGAAGAAGACCAAAATGTAAATAAGATTGCCAATGCAAAGCAGAATACTGAGGAGCAGAGTTTAGTAAATTCCAAAGAATTGAATTCTAACAAGGTTGATCTGATCAATGTTGAAGGAAATAAGGCAGAAATAGTTGATAAAGGAGTAAATATCAATGTTATTGATCCAGGTGGAACAGGACAAGGTAGTATAGTTGATGTTGCTGCTAATTCTAAATCGAAAGGCAATGCAAAAGTATTAAAAAAGCAGTTGACTAATCCACAGGTATAGGCCAAGACAGATATTACTGTTCCATTTGAATCTAGTACATTTGCAGAATAAGAACAATGATGGGGAGCATGCTGTGACTACTACTCAGGAAAACACTGGTGTGGTGGCTACAGAAGGTGCAAAAAATTAGAGGTTCTAGCTGATCATGCAAACAAAGACTTAGATGAAGATTCTACTCCACAAAACTTTCTTAATGTTGCTAGGCAAGGGGATCTCTCACCTAGGCACATTGAGAAGGTGAAATATGTTGCTAAGGGTAGAAAGAAGCAAATTAAGGAGACCTCCACTGTTCTAAGTGGTGGAGTACAAACGAGGAGAACTCTGACTAAATCCCAAATTCAATAATGGATGCAATCATATGGAATGTTAGATCAGTAAAAACTATGCAAGCCTTTGAGTATGGCTGTCCAACGGGACGGGACGTCCCGTCCCGTCTCGGTCCCGTCCCGCGTCCCGTCCTGTCCCGTCCCACTTAATTTTAAACGGGATGGCCCCATGTTAAACGGGACACGGGATGGGACGGGATGGCCATTTCGTCCCATTTATCCCGTCCCATTTTGTCCCGGATGGGACGGGATGGCCATTTCGTCCCGTTTATCCCGTCCCATTTAATCCCGTTTCGTCCCGTCCCGTCCCGCGTCCTTTTTTTTATAATTATAGCCGTTGGGCAACGGCTATAATTGCAAAAATAGTCGTTCCCAACGGCCAAAAAGGCCATATTTGGCCCCCACTCCCACCAAAATACCCCCTACCCCCAAACTTTTAATATAATCCCTAAGTTTATTAAATTATACTTTGGCCCTATTTTCTACTATAAATACCCCAATCCTTCTTCATTTCTTCCCACAAAAATAAATTATTCTCTCTCAAATCTCTTTCATTCTATCTATATTATTCTCTCAATTTTCTCGCAATCAAGTGATAAGTTTCAAGTATTTGGACAAATATTTGGAGCAACTTTCAAGCTTCAAATTAATTTATCAAGTATTTGGAGCAATAGTTTGGGCAATTTCTTCAAGTTTCAATATTTAATCACGGTGCACTCGTTCCATCTCCTAATTTTAATATATATTTTTTGCGCATTATTTTAGTGCTTAATTTTTGTGTTTACTTTATGTGTTCTATTTTCGTATTTTATTTGTGTTTTTAATTTTTGTGTTAACTTTTTAAATTTAATTTCGTATTTAAATTATGGCACCTAAAAATGTATTTGGCGTATTTAAAAAAACTAGTAAAAGAAGTAGTAAAGGTAAAAGTAGTAGTAATCCTAATCCTAGTCCTAATCCTAGCCCTTCTCCTATAATTAGAAAACATATAGATGAAAGGCTCATGTTGATGAAACTTCATTTTTCCAACCCCCCGCATGTTATAATATTAATTTCGGAGAACAACTAAATCATGAAACTTTACAAAGACAATTTGGCAAGGATATTTTTATTGAGGACGAAGAAAATGAGGATGAAGAAAATGAGGAAGAAGAATTAGGTGAAACACCCACTAGTCCCGTAACACAAGCTCCAACTCAGAGTCAATCTCGATCTGGAGCTTTACCCCTCGTACCTCCTGTAAGGGGTAAGCCTAAGGGTGAACGTCCCAAAACATCACTTGTATGGAAATTTTTTAAACATGATAAATTCAATCAACGTACTACATGTGAAATATGTAAGCAACGATTTGTGCATACCAAAAGTGGTGGGACGGGGGGCTTATCTAGGCACTTAGGTAGGGACCACAAAGCTTTATGGATACAAGCTAAAATAGAAGCCGGACAAATACCGGATCCTAGCACTGGTACTAGCACTCCTAGTATATCTGGCGGGGGTTCTAATTTTTTACAACAACAGCTTGACCCTGCTTCTGGTACGATTTTACGCCCATATAACAAAGATAGAGATCGTGAGAACTTAGCAAAAATGGTAGCTGTATGTGGCTTACCTTTTACCTTTCCTTCTCACCCTGCTTTTGTTCATTATATACAAGAAACTTATAATCCTTCTTTTCAAGGTTTTTCTAAGACTACAGTTAGAAATGATATTTTTAAATTTCAAACCGAATATCTTCAGTATATTCATTGTGTATTTTTTCACTTAGATTGTAAAGTGTCCATCACATCTGATATAGGTCGTAGTCCTAATGGTTGTGATTATTTAACTGTTACATGTCATTGGGTTGATCATCACTTGAACATGCAAAAACGTATTATTGGTTATAAATTTGTTGATTCAAAACACACTGGAGCATATATTGCAACTACTGTTCTACAAATACTTGATTTTTATGTACTCATTGATAAAGTTTTAACTATCACCTTAGATAATGCTTCTGCTAACACAACTGCAGCAACTAGTTTAAGAACTAGATTTTGTCCAATTAATCCGGCAATTTTTCATGTTAGATGTGCATGCCATATTTTTAACTTGGTTGTAAAAGATGGTATTAATTTATTTTCTGATGCTTGTAGTAAAGTACAACATGCTTGCGGCTATATTTTTCGGGCTAATAAAGCGAGTAGAATTCGTGAATTTGCTCAACAATATGCTAGTGCTAACCTTCCATATAGAAAAGTTCCAAAAGATGTTTGTACCAGGTGGAATTCTACTTATGAAATGCTTAAAGTTGCTTATGATTACCGGGTGCCTATACAAAAGGTATTTAATATGAATAATGGTATTCCCGCTGATCAAATTGTTGATTCTGATTGGGATCAGATCAAAGAGCTTACTAAATTTTTAGAAAAATTTTATTATGCTACAAAACAATTTTCTGGTATATATTATCCTACTATTACACAAATATTATGGTATATTTGTGGAATTTCTGTTGTATTTGGTAAGTATAAAACTAATCCAACTTATGCACCGGCTATTAATAAAATGATTACAAAATTTAAAAAGTATTTTTTCCCTATTCTCCAAGTTTATTTAATTTCTACTATACTTAACCCATCTTTAAAATTAAGAGGTGCTAAGGGACTTGTTCGTAAAATTTATGAGAATTTAGCAATTCAAGAAAATGAACAACCATCTCTCGAAGAATGCCAAGCAAACATATATTCTTATGTTAGATCAATGTTTGATAAATATAAATCTATAGAAACAACAGGTGGTGAAACTGCTCCTTCTACTTCTAAGTCTAGAGTAGAAGTTCTATGGGAAGATATGGATGATATAACAAGTTTTAATTCCTCTATTGATGATGAACTTGATTCTTATCTTAATCAAGGATTGGAAAGTATTAAAGACGAAGAAGGCAACGAACAACTTTTGGCATGGTGGAGGGAGCGTGGCAAGGTTTTTCCAACACTTTCCATAATGACCCGAGATATCCTTGCTATTCAAGCATTATCAGTAGCATCGGAGAGTGCTTTTAGCGCAGCAAGATTTTAAATCGGAGATCATAGACATTCATTAGCGGAGGACATCCTAGAGATTTTCGTATTATTCAGAGATTGGATTAATTCAGAAAGAAGAAATCTTGGTTTTGAAAAATTAACTACTAGGGAAGAAGAAGAATACAATGAGATACTTAGCACTGGGAGCGATGACGGCATGGAACTCATGGAACATCAATCAACATTGCCAATTCCAGAACAATGTCCGAGAGAAATTATAGATAAGTTACAACGAAGTTATATAGGAGCTTACAAATATTAGTATGATAATTTTTTATTGGCTACTAAGAGGCCTAGTTCAAAGTTCAAACAGAACCCTTCCTAGAAGGTGGATGCATAGATTAGGTGCTCTTCAAAAGAATTATATTTGTATGTGAGATTTGAAAGTTCTATTAATAAAATAAAAGGCTCTAAGCGTTGAATTTGTTTTATGAATTCTCTTACACTCGAAATTATATTAAATAAATTATAACTCTATTATATATTTATAATTGCTAGAATATTTTATTACAAGTCTTTTGTTTTAATATTTTATAATTCTTTACTTAGTTTCCTAATTTTCGTTTAATTTTTAAATTTATTGAATAAGTCAAAAAACTAGATGTTGCAAACTTTAAAAACTTAGTCATTGCCAAAAGAATATCCGTTGTCAAACTCAATGCTTAAATAATTTTTTTTAAAATGGCACTTAAGGCCCGCGAACCCGTCCCATCTCGTTTGTTAGCGGGATGGGATGGGCCTACCGTCCGTCCCGTCCCGTCCCGTACCGTTTGTTAGCGGGACGGGATGGGCCTACCGTTTTATCCCGTTTGTACCGTCCCATTTCGTCCCGTCCCGCCACTGTTCCGGCTAAATATCGTCTCGTCTCGTCTCGTCCCGTCCCGTTAATTTTATCCCGTCACGTCCCGTCCCATCCCGTCCCGTTGGACAGCCATACCTTTGAGAGGTTGATCACAATGCACAGGCAGAAACACTTTGAATTTATTGGGATCCTTGAACCTATGCAGCAGTCTAACAAAATGGAGAGATATAGAAGAAGAATTGGTTTGGCTCAGGCTGTGGTAAATGAGTCAAACAAAATATGGGAATATATAGATGAAGTGTTTGAAGTTACAATATTATATAATATGGTGCAACAGCTAACATTGAAATTGTTTCATACTCAAACCCATGTGGAACTTATACTCACATTGGTCTATTCCAAATGTGATGCAATAGAGAGAATTGAGTTGTGGGATTCTTTGTATGCAATGGCTAGAGATATGACAGTCCCATGGCTCGTGGGAGGTGATTTTAATATGATTTGGGTTGAAGAAGAAAAGTATGGTGGACTAACACTGTCTCTTAATGAAGTCGATGACTTTAGGCATTGCATCAATACATGTAACTTGACAGAATTGGGATTCAAGGGGAGTATTTTTACATGGTGGAATAGAAGATGAGAGGATGATTGTATATTTAAGAGACTCAATAGATGCCTAGGCAACATGGAATTACAGCAGACCTTTCCTGATTTAGAGGTGACTCATTTGTCCAAAATTGGATCAGGCCATTGTCCTATGCTACTGAAATGTGATATTGAATCTACCCCTATTAAGAAGTCTTTTAGATTTCTTAATTTCTGGGTGAAACATGCCTCGTTCAAAGATGTGGTGAGGGAGAATTAGAACGCAGATTTCAGTGCTAATCAATTTGTAATTTTTAACTACAAATTAAAGACGCTCAAGAAAGCACTATCTACTTGGAGTAGAGCTACTTTTGAAGACGTATTTCAGAAAATTGCGAGCTTAGAAGAAGTAGTATTAGTGCATGAAAGGAAGTTTGAAGCTTATCCTACTCAGATGAATAGAGAAAGGCTACAAAAGGTTCAAGCTGAAATGATAAAATACCTTGCACTTGAAGAAGACTTTTGGAGACAAAAAGCTGGCATGATTTAGTTCAAGGATGGAGATAGAAACAAAAAATTCTTTCACGCTCAAGTCAATGGTAGAAGGAAGAGATTGAAGCTCAAAAGGATCAAAAACAGTCTTGGAAACTGGATTGAAGAGGATGAACTAATAGCAAAAGAGTCGGTCAATTTTTATAAGGAGCAGTTCTGTGAGAGTGTAGTTCCTACTGCAATCGACATTTTAAATCATGTGCATTGTTTGGTTGATATGGACCAGAATGAAAATTTGATGAGCATGCCTACAAGAGAGGAGGTTAAGCTAGCAGTATTTGGATTGAATGGAGACTCAGCAGGAGGGCCATATGGTTTTACAGGTGCCTTCTATCACACATGTTGGGAGATCATTGAAGAAGATGTGTTTGCAATGGTGATGGCATTCTTCTGTGGTCAGCAATTGCCTAAATGTGTGACACACACAAATCTTGTCCTATTGCCAAAAAAGAAAGAAGTAAATACCTTTGCTGACATGAGGCCAATCAGCCTTAGTAATTTTGTCAATAAGATATTCTCTAGGATGATTCACGACAGATTAGTGGGGCTATTACCTGAGTTGATTTCAGAAGAACAAGCAGGATTTGTGAAGGGAAGAAGCATAGTAGAGAATGTGCTACTAATATAGGAGATCATCACTGATATTAGACTCAGAACAAACCTTGCTTCATTTAAACCGTGCTGCTCTACATTCTTAGTTACCATCAGTTCAGGATGAAGCCTCCAGCATTCCAGCATATCATGTCCTTGTAATTTGCATTCCTTATAATATTTAGGGTACAAACTGCAGAATATAACCTGCGAAGATGTATGAGCACAAAGGGTACAAAGAATATAATAAAATATGAAGAAGATGTTCCATCTCAGGACAGGATCAGTAGAATAAAGAAACAAGTGCACAAAGGGTACAAAGAGCTTTCAATGGGAATTTAGTTGGAACTAATACAACCTGCGAAGATGTTCCATCTCAGGAAACTAGATTTGAAGGAGAACTAGCTAAAAATATTGACAAGGATTACATTGTTGATGCAGATTTTGAAAAAATCAAAAGCAATGAAAAGGTCAATTGGAAAGGTGGCAAATTATGGGCTGATCAGACTGAAGAAGACTCAAAGGAGGGGGAAATTCCAGATGAGATACAAAGTGAATAGGAAATTGGAGGTGATGCAGTTGATGAAGAAGACCAAAATGTAAATAAGATTGCCAATGCAAAGCAGAATACTGAGGAGCAGAGTTTAGTAAATTCCAAAGAATTGAATTCTAACAAGGTTGATCTGATCAATGCTGAAGGAAATAAGGCAGAAGCAATAATTGATAAGGAGTAGATATTAATGTTATTGATCCAGGTGGAACAGGACAAGGTGGTATAGTTGATGTTGCTGCTAATTCTAAATTGAAAGGTAGTGCAAAAGTATCAAAAAAATAGTTGACTAATCCACAGGTACAGGCCACGACAGATATTATTGTTCCATTGAATCCAGTACAGTTGCAGAATAAGAACAATGATGGGGAGCAGGCTGTGACTACTACTCAGGAAAACACTGGTGTGGTGGCTACAGAAGGTGCAAAAAAATTAGAGGTTCTAGCTGATCATGCAAACAAAGACTTAGATGAAGATTCTACTCCACAAAACTTTCTTAATGTTGCTAGGCAAGGGGATCTCTCACCTAGGCACATTGAGAAGGTGAAATCTGTTGCTAAGGGTAGAAAGAAGCAAATTAAGAAGACCTCCACTGTTCTAACTGGTGGAGTACAAACGAGGAGAACTCTGACTGAATCCCAAATTCAATAATGGATGCAATCATATGGAATGTTAGATCAATAAAAACTATGTAAGCCTTTGAGAGGTTGATCACAATGCACAGGCAGAAACACTTTGAATTTATTGGGATCCTTGAACCTATGCAGCACTCTAACAAAATAAAGAGATATAAAAAAAGAATTGGTTTGGCTCAGGTTGTGGTGAATGTGTCAAACAAAATATGGGAATTTATAGATGAAGTGTTTGAAGTTACAGTATTATATAATATGGTGCAATAGCTGACATTGAAATTGTTTCATACTCAAACCCATGTGGAACTTATACTCACATTGGTCTATGGCAAATGTGATGCAATAGAGAGAATTGAGTTGTGAGATTCTTTGTACGCAATGGCTAGAGATATGACAGTCGCATGGCTTGTGGGAGGTGATTTTAATGTGATTTGGGATATAAAAAAAAAGAAAAGTATGGTGGACTGCCAGTGTCTCTTAATGTAGTCGATGACTTTAGGCATTGCATCAATACATATAACTTGACAGAATTGGGATTCAAGGGAGTATTTTTACATGATGGAATGGAAGATCAGAGGATGATTTTATATTTAAGAGACTCGATAGATGCCTAGGCAATATGGAATTACAGCAGACCTTTCCTAGTTTAGAGGTGACTCATTTGTCCAAAATTAGATCAGACCATTGTCCTATGCTACTGAAATGTGATATTGAATCTATCCATATTAAGAAGTCTTTTAGATTTCTTAATTTCTGGATGGAACATGCCTCGTTCAAAGATGTGGTAAGGGAGAATTGGAATGCAGATTTCAGTGCTAATCCATTTGTAATTTTCAACTACAAATTAAAAAAACTCAAGAAAGCACTGTCTACTTGGAGTAGAGCTACTTTTGGAGACATATTTCAGAAAATTGCGAGCTTAGAAGAAGTGGTATTAGTGCATGAAAGGCAGTTTGAAGCTTATCCTACTTAGATGAATAGAGAAAGATTACAAAAGGTTCAAGCTGAAATGATAAAATACCTTGCACTTGAAGAAGAGTTTTGGAGACAAAAAGCTGGCATGATTTGATTCAAGGATGGAGATAGAAACACAAAATTATTTCACGCTCAAGTCAATGGAAGAAGGAAGAGATTGAAGCTCAAAAGGATCAAAAACAGTCTTGGCAACTGGATTGAAGAGGATAAACTAATAGCATAAGAGGCGGTCAATTTTTATAAGGAGCAGTTCTATGAGAGTGTAGTTCCTACTGCAATCGACATTTTAAATCATGTGCATTGTTTGGTTAATATGGACCAGAATGAAAAGTTGATGAGCATGACTACAAGAGAGGAGGTTAAGCTAGCAGTATTTGGATTGAATGGAGACTCAGCAGGAGGGCCAGATGGTTTTACAGGTGCCTTCTATCACACATGTTGGGAGATCATTGAAGAAGATGTGTTTGCAATGGTGATGGCATTCTTCAATGGTCAGCAATTGCCTAAATGTGTGACACACACAAATCTTGTCATATTGCCAAAAAAGAAAGAAGTAAATACCTTTGCTGACATGAGGCCAATAAGCCTTAGTAATTTTGTTAATAAGATTTTCTCTAGGATGATTCACGACAGATTAGTGGGGCTATTAGCTGAGTTGATTTTAGAAGAACAAGCAGGCTTTGTCAAGGAGAGAAGCATAGTAGAGAATGTGCTATTAACACAGGAGATCATCACTGATATTAGACTCAGAATAAAGGCAGGTCCAAATGTTGTCATTAAGCTCGATATGTCAAAAGCCTATGATAGGCTATCTTGGTTGTTTATAACCAAAATGTTGAGGAAACTGGGATTTTCTAAAAAATTCATTGGGTTGGTATTTGATATTGTAGGGAATAACTGGTATTCTATTCTTGTGAATGGACAACTTCATGGATTTTTCAAATCATCAAGGGGAGTTAAACAAGGTGATCCTCTTTCACCTACACTGTTTATCTTAGTTGTTGAAGCACTATCGCGAGTCTTGAATTCTCTGTATTTGAATATTTATATTTGTGGATATGGATTGCCAAAATGGATCCCAAAAATAAACCATCTATCATATGCAGATGACACAATAATATTCTCTTCATCTGATGCAACATCATTAAGACGTGTGATGGAAGTGTTACACGCATATGAGATGGCATCAGGATAGTTGGTGAACAAAGGCAAATCAGCCATCTACATGCATCATTTGGTAGACATAGAGGTGGTTAGAAAAGTTGAGAGGATCACTGGTATAGAAAGACAGGAATTTTCATTTACTTATCTAGGCTGCCCTATTTTTTATGCAAGGAGGAGAATGGATTACTACCAAGGTTTGATCACAAAGATTATGGACAAGTTGCAGTCGTGGAAAGTTAAGTTACTTTCAATAGGAGGCAGGGCAGTATTGATTGCTAATGTTCTGCAAAGTATGCCTATACACTTGTTATCAGCTGTCAATCCTCCAAATTATGTCATCAATAAGCTCCACAAAATATTTGCCAAGTTTTTCTGGAGCATTAATGTGGGAGGAAACACCAGGCATTAGGAGTCATGGAACACCCTTTGTATGCCATATGACAAAGGAGGTATTGGATTCAGATCTTTACATGATGTTTCAAAGGCACTCTTTTGCAAATTGTGGTGGAATTTCAGAACCAAGCCTAGCCTATGGAGTTCCTTTATGAGTCAAAAATACTGCAAAAAATTAAATGCAGTAATTGTTCCATGGAGAAAAGAATCTCATGTGTGGAGAAAGATGTTAGAATGCAGGGATATAATTGAGCATCAAATCACATGAAAACCAAAAATGGGCTTTGCACTATTTTGGTTCGATAATTGGACTGGAGTAGGAGCATTATATTTCCTAGTCCCTCCAGATTTTGGTGTTGATGAAGACATACATAATGTGAATGAGTTGGTGGAAAATGGTGCTTGGAATGTGGATAGACTATTTGAAGTTTTACCTAAAGAATTGGCACTGCACATTGTTGAGAAAATTAGACCTCCGGTTATGGAAAATGTCCAAGACACTCCATACTGGATGCTTGAAACTAGAGGTTATTTCACAGTAAAGTCAGCTTGGGAGTTTTTACGAAGGAGGGACAATCCTAGGCTAGCCTACAAGATGATATAGGTGAAGGGGTTGCCATTCAAGATCTCCTTATTTATGTGGAAAGTATGGAAAGCTAAACTACCCCACGATGACTTTATGAGAAGATTGGGATATTTCATGTTATCTAGGTGTTAGTGTTGTGCTGATCCTAAGGAGGAAACACTAGTACACTTATTCTTCACATCAAAGGCTGCTTTAACAGTGTGAAAATACTTCTTCACGAGGGCAGGAATTGCAATGGAGGGACTGTCTTTACACCAAGCCATTACCAAGTGTTGGAATACTCAAGTGCTGCCCAGAATCAAACCAATAATACAGGCTCTACCTTCATGTATTTTGTGGGAACTGTGGAAGAAAAGGAACAGTCTGAAATATGGGGAGGCAGTCTCAGTTAGCAGAGTTATTTACCAAGTATCAACAACTCTCCAAGCATTAGAGCAAGTAAGAAAATCAGGTCTTTGTGTGCCTCACAAGTGGTAGGATCTATTGAATATGCTGCAGAATTATACTCCAAAATTGAAGTTTGAGAAAGTAATATGGGCATTTCCTTTAGAAGGATGGATCAAATTCAATACTGATGGAGCATGCAGAGGCAACCCAGGACGAAGCTCGATTGGTTTTTGCTTAAGGGATGAGGCTAGTGATTTGAAATACGCAACAGGAAGAGAAATCACAGAGGGATCAAACAATGAAGCAGAGGCTATGGCAATTGTGGAGGCTTTGAGGTTGTGCAAAGTAATGAATTACACATAGATATGGCTGCAAACTGATTTGATGTTGTTAAAGAACATTATTGAGGAATCATGGAAACCACCCTGGGGTATTGTTGATCAAATAGATGAAATCTTGAGAATGAAGGAGGAATGTAACATTAGAGTATCACACATATTTAGAGAGGGGAATAAGTTGGCAGATCACCTAGCAAACTATGCTCTTGATGTTGGAGATAATGAGTGTTATGATTTCTGGGATCTAGACTCATATGGTAGAAGGATAGTGAATAAAGACAAGATGAAATGCCCATACTTAAGAATAAGAATTGCAAGGAATTAGGAGGTGAAGAGGAAAAGAGAGAAAGGGGTGAATCTGGTGCTACACAGTATATTGTCATGCTCAAATCTGTATGGAGGAGAGCATAGTGATGCCTTTTTTCACTCACTTTATTTTCTCTATTGCAGGAAAATTTATTGTATCTATGCCCTATTCTTCAAGGAACTCCCTGCTGGTGGTATTAGTACCTAGTACTCATTCCATTGGGACAGAATCTAGGATAGGCACAAGCATAGAGTCTTGGAGGAACCAACTGCTGAACACTCTGCTGCACAAAAAATCCATGATAGGCAGCTACTTTTGGGAACCAAATCCGAGAAGAATTGGGGTGTTATGGACTGAAATCCAACTTCAAGTTAACACTCCAACGATAAAAAAAGGGATCTGTATAGCAATCCACACGGATAGCATACTGATAAAACACGCAAAATTAATTGATATATGCTACACTCAACTTTGGTGAACAGTTGGAAGTCTTTGCGTGTGTATGGACATTGATGGCTTGATGATCAAAATGATAAATATTTCAAATGGACTAACTAAATTTACAGGAAACCAGGAAAAGTTCAAGAATGAACACATTGGTTATGAGGAAAATCACTCAGTAATCTCCCATGATCAAATCCTTATAGAGGAGATCATGGAGATGAATTTTTTATCTAACGTTGTTTTCTTTTTTGCAGGGATCGTTACTGTAACTATGCCTTAATCAGTGAGGAACCTTCAACTGGTGGTATTAGTACTTTGTACTCACTCCATGGACGAGCACACCATGGATGAGAACAAGCATAGCAGCAAAAATGGGAAGGAATGATACTAATGGCCAACAGATTCACAAGAAAGACTACTCAAACTGCTAGATTTGGCACAGATATTTTGGGTAAAATGGTTACGTTGAGATGCATAATCTCAATGCAGTACTCTTATTTAATATCCCAAAGGTCAAACAATGCAAAGAGTTCAGATGTTAATACAAGGATTGCACACGAAACTCGACACAAAAACCACATGTTGGTGCAGTGCTGGATAGGACAATCCACAAGGAAATTTTGGCAAGATTTTTTAGAAACAACAGATCCAAACTGGGTATTTATCTCAATGCAACATAATTATAGAACAATTCAGGAGGATTTAGAAGCAAAGAATACAGCAACACACAGAAGGAAATCATGTGAAAATGAAGTGAAGGCCTTTGATTTTGTTAACTGGAATGAATGCAGCAGCAGGACACTTTTGTGTTTCTTAATGCGCACAAACAGGAAATCGAAGATCAAGAGGAAAATGAAGACAAACAGCTTCAGCGTGTTGTTTGTACAAAAGCTACTAAGGAAATAACTTTGTAACAGAAGAAAAGGGCCCAAAACAACATCACATTTCACAAGCTCAATATACCATGAATGGATTGACAAAAAAAAATCAAAAGAAGGCGCCTGCAATTCACACGAGATCGTCATCAAACCAGGCAAACTACAACAGTTGCCCAGTCTTTTATGCACGACACAGGATTTTTCAACAGTTCGTATGGATGCTTTGAAAAGTACCAGATGGAGCAGCTTATCATATGCATCAAGTAGGGTGTACAAGGAAGATAAGTTGGGAGGAATGTCACACTTTCAAGCAAGCATCATGCCTGAAATTTGGACGCAAAAATGGACAGTCATCACTAGCATCTACTATTGGGCAGTGCTGGAAAAAGATGATGGCCACAGTTCGAGACAACATATTGCAACACCAATGGAATGTAGATTCTATCACATGATGGATCTTTAGCAGTGGATATGTAATACATATGTGCTGAGAAGTACATCACGACGGGTCATAATGCCAAACAAGTGCACGCAAATAAAGAAAATGGATACATTTATAATACTCTAGTATTTTTACATGTTTTATGCTTTATTTTCTATTTCTATACTAGATCACAATGTAATATCCATTTTGGGTATCATAAGCCCAAAATTGATAATACGATCTATGTATTTGTCAAATTTTATCTATTTCATCATGTAAGACCTCCTGATATTCTTTATTTTTATTTTTTTTTTGGATTTGTATTTATAAAAAATCAGCCCTAGGCACTTGCCTAGTGGATTGTAAAAAAAAAAAAAAAAAAAGCAACATCATCCTTCCATATTCAAATAACTTTATGTCACTTAAGAGGACAAATATGACTCTCGACTCGTTGATCAAGGTTATGTTAACATCTAAAAGGTGAATGGTTCAAACCCAGCTGGAGTATCTTTTTTGTAGATTAAGCACAAAACTTTTAAAGCAAAAATTTATGTTATCAATCTTCGAACTCGCGACCTAGTTTACTAAACTAAGGCATGCGACCGCACGACCTACTTAGCTCCTTCTTTCTAGTGGTGTCACTTTATTTATTAATTTAAATTTTTGTTTCGACATTCAATCATATCTAAATATTTAACAAAATTTTCGGACAAAGCGGTGTCACGTGACACCGCTTCGTCTAAGTTAGATCTGTCCTTGCATCTCCACCTCATCGTTTATGTGTGCATAATTTTAACAACTCCTAACATGCAATTTGTTATTTAGTTCGAATATATGTGTGCCAAGCATTTTTTTTTTTTGTGGCTAAAATGCCTCCTTTATTTCTGTTGTGTGCATTATTTAGGAAATTATGACATGTAATTTGTTTGAATTTTTGTGTGCAAAATCAATACCGTAAAAATTAGTTAAACTTTTTCCATCAAGTTTTTGCAGAATAACTATAACTTAGGTAAATAATTTTAGTACCGCTTGTACGAAAAGTGTTTTGGACTTAACCATTATTAATTATATTTAACTTATTGTTATTAATAATTAAATATTGAAGGATCTTATATAGTTCAAATTTATGAGTTTATAATTTATCATTTAATTACTTACGTATGCATAATATCTCGAAAAATAAAAAATACTTATAACAAAAAACTTTGGCAGTTAATTCATATCTAAATGAATTAATTAGCACAAAAGAAGTGCTTTCACGTTAAAATCTATGGATCCCCAATTCTTTCACCAATTTCAAGCTATGAGAATTTAAATAAATCTCCAATTTGTGTAGTTCTCTAATTGGGTCTACAAATCTTTCAACTTTGCTTCATCACGTGTTAAGATTTTCTCTCATTTATTATTAAGATTTCAAATGCAGCTAATATTTTGTAAAGCTTAAAAAAGAAAGGAGACTCCCTTTAAATTTGGGATTGAAATTCACAAAAGGGTCAGTAGAATTGCTAGTAATTAACATCATTTTGTTATCATGTTGGTCATGCTATACTTTTGGATTGCTTTGAATGACGAGAGTTTGTGTAATACAACAAAACAAAGTTTGAGAATATATATCAATGCATCGATCGTACAACATTACACTAAAATGTTATACAACTAATATTAAATTTTAAAGTAATATGATATACCTTCCAAATTATGTGTAGGAGATGAAAGTGTTGTGGTCACAAGGCTGCAAATTGAGTGACACGTGAAAAGGAGGTTTAAGTGGGGTCCATGTTTGTAGAAGACCACTTTATAATGTGAGGACACAAAAAGGAATTATACAAAGTGTGTTAGTGTTTTGTAAGGAAAGAGCAGCATGAAGTACAACCATCTTAAAGCAAGAAGACTGCTGAAATACCAAAAATGTATCTGGTCAGCAAGCTAGCATATTGACGTCCTCTACACGTTATCTTTTGGCGTTCTCTTTCAAACAAATGACTATTCAAATCTCAGAGTATTTGAATGCACGTACTTTGTTAAAATTCCGCAACAAGACAAACTTTCTTAATATTAGAAGTAGAATACTAATCTACAATCATCCATAAATAATATTTGAATATTAAAATCCAATATATGCAAATACATAACCACCAATATTCAATACTGAACTTTTATTACCAAAATTTTTAAAGGTGAAATATTTAAATACTTCTTAGAATGTATCAAATAAAATAATTATATTCTTCAATTTTATTAAAGTAAAATATAGATGAAATACAACTTCAAGAACTTTTTTCCTTTTAACTTCAGTCAAAACGAATTATCCAAATGACCGCTAAAATAATTAGAAATAAAATAAACAATGGCTAAAATTGAACTATAACGTAGCAAAAGTTAAACATGCGTTAAATTTGGTCCAAAATCTTTTGGCCTTTTTTGGAAATATTAAAAACGAATTAATTATTTTTTTGAAAGTTGCCTTTGGAGTAAAGAGATTAGTAGTATTTGTTATACTTCTAATGAACAAATTAAGGTTAATACGATCAATTTTATTGTTAATTAATGTTTGAATATGAATTTCTTAATATGTGTAAAAATAACCAAAAAATCAATTAAAGCGAACTGGAGGAAGTATTATTTAGGCATGTTATTTTTCGGTGTAATTATTCAGTGTAAAATAGAAGAGAGAATAGCCATGGAGAACTGTGAGCTCATGAATAATAGTAAAAGAAAGAAAACAGAATAAAAACCTTTATGTGAGATTTAAATCCTACGTATAAGTTATTTAAGGCTAAAATTTCAACGACTACAAGTCTATAACAGCAATTCTTAACTTACAAAAGATTTGTTTAGTAGTAGTAGACTAGTAGTTGGCTTTTAAGGGTGGAGTTCAACGTTTAAGAGTTCTGGTTTTGCACGAGTGAGACCATGTCTTAAAAGTACTAAGTACTAACCACATGACATGATCCTTATGAGAAGATTAGGGAACAAAAATAAATGCAGACTCTTTTAGAGTTATTATTTGTCAATTATTTCAACATTTGTATTTAGCTACCCTAGTTGTTGGTTTCTCATTTACCTGAGTTCGACCAAATCCGAATTTGCATTGAAAAAATTCATATTGAAAAGTAAAGCGTTCATCAATAAATGCGACTTCCTGGCAGAAACAGAATTTTCGCTAAGGGGTTCAAGAAAAAGTTAAAAAAATTAAAAGAAACGGTGATCAGTGGGAATTAAACTAGCAACTTCACAAAGGTGTTGAACGCCCTTAACCAGTTAGCTATGCTTTTGGGCCATGGCAAAGAGATTCAACAATATATAGAGACACAAAACGAATTTTGCCTTATATGTACAGTGTAATTTTTCGACGAAGGAGGTTCGGGTGAACCTCATCCGTCCCCTAAATCTGCCCCTGCCTGAAATAACAATCTTGGCTTGTTTGTACCACATAATTGGCTAGCTATATAATTTGATTTTATAAAATTTTCAAAAGAGTTATTGACAATAACTATTTTAGCAACTTTTTTTTTCACTAAACGAATTAATTTTATGAATCATCAGTGTCTCTTACTTAGCTAGCGCTGGGACATATATTTGATTGAAATTTGAAAAAAAAGTTTTTGAAGTTGTGTTGAAAAATAATTTTTGAAAGTTGAAGTTGTGTTTGGACATGCATTTTATTTGAAAAAAAGTTAAAGTTTTGTGAGTGGAAGAACAAATTTCACCCAAAAATCGTGGAACTTGAAAATTTTTGAATTTTTCTTTTCCCAAAACATGATCATAGTTTATAAACAAACAATATTTTCAAAAAAATATTTGAAAAAATAAAACTAAAATCTATATCCAAACGGGAGTTTAATATCACGATTAAATTAATTAGATTTCTCTTTTATACACCATATTTTTTGTGGTCATGTTAGTTAGAAAGACATACTCCTATAAGAATTACCTTTTTTTTCTTTCTCTTTTTGGCAAATACTTTCATTAGTTGTTGTAGACTAGTAAGCCCCCTCTAGATCGACCGCGTGCACATTTTGATTTGTGGATAAAAATAAGTAAAGCTTTTGGACTTTATTGCCTAGCAAAACCAAATTTGAATAATATTTCAGGTTAGATGAGATTAATCCAACTCTCTTTTTATTAATCATAAATAATATCTACGAATATTTGAGACTTCTCTGCTTCTATCTCATACTCTTAGAAGTTTTATAATTAAATTTACTAACACTTTCTAAAAAAAAAACTGAACTATTTCTTGCAATGCTGTTTCTAGATACTAAAGAAACACCTAAAGAAGAATTGGTAGACAGAGGAGTTTTATTAATTTGCTTCGGACCAAAAATTATGCTTTTTCGATATATAAAAATCTATGAGTTTCTCTATAAGGGCTAAATTATTTTCAGATAATAATCTAAAAGTAGCATGATCACTATCTACTGTGATAGTCTCTTCAGTAGTTTTAACTATTTATTTTAAACCTAATTTTTCAAAGGTACCTAGTTGGTATATAACCTTAGATTGGATTCTAGGAATCATCTATTTATTAAGAAGATCTAATTGTTGAGGCATATCATAATCTTCTTTCCTACATTTTTAATAGTAGTTTGCTTCCTAATGATATTCATTAGAGAAAACTGTGTTGAACTTAGAGTCTCGATATATTTATCAATTTTGTTTCTAGAAAGTTAAAACAAATCAACTTTGACTAACAGTTGAAACAAGTCTTCGTTATTTCGTGCAAAATATAAAGACTTTTCAAGTAGATATTATGAGCTACTCCCTGTTTTCATGAATTATATTTTTTATAAATGTTTGGGACTTTAAGTACTGCAACCTTGTTTTGATATTAGGACAAAATTCTAAAACTGTAGTGTTTTTTGTGTAATTTTCTAACATCTAATTAATTTTAATAAAAAATGACCGAATTGACCTTGATAAATAAAAGTTACCAAACAAGTTAGAACAAATAGAAATTTGATACTATATTCATCTCTTTTGATATCTGTCTTTCAAGAATTTTTCACACTTCTTAAGAAAGTTATTTAATAGTCTTATTTGCTTAAAATACCAGTTATTTCTCTTTTAAAGTTCTATTTATTCCATTTAACGAAGCAATAGAGATGAGTTTAAAGCAAATTTTATTTTATCTAAACGAATAAGCTCCCGTTTGACTATATATTTTGATAATTTTTTAAAATAATTTTAAAAATATTATTTGTTTATGAAGTATGATTAGTTTTTGAAGAAATTTAAAAATATTAAAAATTCAAATTCCCAAAAAATGATTTAAAAATTATTTTTCAAGATAATTTCAAAAAATCTTTTTTCAAGTTTCAATCAAATGTTAGAAAATTAGCAAAATACATAGTTTACCCATCAACCTTGCAGCGAAATTCATGTTACACACCTCTCTTTTACGGGAAACCTTTACACACTCAACCTTTCAAAAGTGTGTTTAAAACACACTACTTTTGACCAGATAGCACTTGCGTGTTTACACACAAAAAAACGAGTGAAACACGTAAAAAATCCCATTTTTTGTCTTCTCTCCCCATAGTAACCCCTCTGGTCTTCTTCCTCAAACCACCCTCCCCTCATCTTCTTCCCCAAATAGAATTTTTGAAAGAACATAAAATTTTAGATCTAAAATTGAGCGTTTTTTGTTGGTTTATTGCCCAAAATTTGTGAAAACTATTTATTTGTGATAGATCTAAAAGCTTTAACAGTAGTATTGAAGGTTTGGTGAAAATATTTAGAATCCACCATTGTTGGGGATCGAAAAAAGCTTGAAAATTTAATTGGGTCTTGTTGATTATTGGGTTGTTGAATTCAATTTGTTGCTCGATTATTTTCGACTAGTTGTTTAGATAGTGTGGTTGAATTTTGGTGTTGTTGAAAACTCTCTCACAAACAACTATGGTAGAAGCAGCAATGGTGCTTAAGATAGAAAATGGGAAGATGAAGAAGATGGATTTTAATTGTAATTTTTAATATTTTTTTTCTTTTTTAAAGTCAATGACAATGTCACGATTCTATTAGGGCGTAACTTTTACGTTATCTGAAAAATTAGTCAAGTACAAAAATAATATATCTTAAATATATTTTTGAAAAATAAATGTGTAAAAGATTTTTCGTGATCGTAAAGTGTATAACAGTTATTTTGCGCAAGGTCGATCAATAAATTATGTATTTTGCCTATAAAATTATAAGCGCTTTAACTCCATACATTTATATTTGTGGGTGGTTGGAGTTGGACGGCTAACGCACAGTTCGCTGAAAACTTTTCAATAGTCAAACTAAAGACAAAAAGGGGACCCAGATCTCGAAGCTTTTTGTTGTGTTAGGCAGCTCAATGGAAGCTTCATTAGAATCATTATTTTACTCTCCCACTTAGTTATTTTAATCAATTTGATGATGCTCTGTTCTTATACCCTATCTATATATTAAATTTTGTGGAATTGTCTTTTTGTTCACACTCTAATGTTGACCAAAGACTCAAAAATCAACCCATAATTCCTCCCCTCATTTTTCCCGACCGGCATGATCACCGGAATGTTGACCGGAAAGCAGTCATTTTATCTCATACTGCTACTGAACTTCATACCCATTTTGGTAAATTCACAATCTCCGGCCACCACCAATGAAAGTGATATTCTACTGAAGATAAAGCGTCAATGGGGAGACCCATTATCACTCAGCTCATGGAACTCTACTTCCTCGCCGTGTGATTGGCCGGAAATTGAGTGTTCTGATGACGGAAAAGTTACCGGAATAATACTTCAAGAAAAGGACATCACTGTCGAAATTCCGAGTTCCATTTGTGACCTCAAAAATCTTACTTTTCTCAATCTTGCTTTGAATTTTCTCCCGGGAAAGTTTCCAACTCTTCTATACAACTGTTCAAGTCTTGAACACTTGGACCTTTCTCAGAATTATTTTGTGGGTCCCATTCCGGCGGATATTCACCTGCTTCAGAAACTCAAGTATCTTGATTTGGGTGGTAACAACTTCACCGGAGATATCCCACCGACGATCGGAAATTTAACGGAGTTGGAGAGCTTGTACTTGCATATGAACTTGTTTGATGGAACATTTCCGGCAGAAATCGGAAATTTAACCAATCTTGAAAATCTGGGGTTGGCGTTTAATGGGTTTTCTCCGGCGAGAATACCGCCGGAGTTTGAGAAGCTGAAGAAAATGAAGTATTTTTGGATGAGACGGGCGAATTTGATTGGCGAAATTCCTGAAAGTTTCGGGAATTTTCAAAGTCTTGAGCATATTGATTTGGCTTATAACAATCTTGAAGGAGAAATTCCATCTGGATTGTTCTGGTTAAAGAATTTGACATATGCTTACTTGTACAGTAATCAGCTTTCGGGTTTGATTCCTGCGACTAATAAGTTGTCAAATTTGATTGAACTTGATATTTCAAATAACAAGTTGACTGGGAAAATCCCTGAAAGTTTTGGAGAATTGAAACAGTTGGAGATTCTGAATCTGTTTTCAAACGAATTATATGGCGAAATTCCACAAAGCATAGCCAAGATTCCAACTTTGAAGGAATTCAAAGTGTTCAGAAATAAATTGAATGGGAGTTTACCATCTGAAATGGGACTTCATTCAACGCTAGAAGCTTTTGAAGTTTCACAGAATTTGTTCACTGGAAATTTGCCTCAGCATTTGTGTGCTAAAGGGAATCTCTTTGGTGTGGTAGCTTATGTCAACAATTTATCTGGTGAAATACCAAAATCATTAGAAGCTTGTTCCACTTTACGTACGATCCAGCTCTATAAGAATCAGTTTGTTGGGGAAATTCCATCTGGTGTTTGGACTTTGGTTAATATGACAAGTTTGTTATTGAGTGATAACTTGTTTTCCGGGGAGTTACCGAGCAAAGTTGCATCCAATTTTACGCGGTTGGAGATCTATAACAACAAGTTTTCAGGTGAAATTCCAGTGGGAATATCTTCTTGGACTAGTTTGGTTGTACTTTTGGCGAGTAACAATTCATTCTCGGGGCAGATTCCAGTGGAGTTAACTAGTCTTTCTAAGCTAACTCGGATGGAGCTTGATGGGAATTTGTTGTCCGGAGAAATTCCGGCAAATATAACATCATGGAAATCTTTGGCAATTTTGGATCTTGCTAGGAACAAACTCTTTGGCAAAATTCCAGCAGCTATAGGTTTAATTCCTGATCTTGTTTCTCTAGATTTGTCTCAAAATCAATTTTCAGGTCCAATTCCACCTCAATTAGGTGTAAAGAGGATAACTAGCCTTAACCTATCTTCCAATCAACTTATCGGAAAAATCCCAGATGCATTTGCTAACTTAGCCTTTGAAAACAGTTTCTTGAACAATCCCAGCCTTTGTACCAGCAACTCACTTCCATATCTTCCAAATTGTAATGCCAAAGTCAGCAATTCAAAAAGATTGTCTCATAGAGTTCTAGCCCTGATTCTAGTCCTTGCAATCGCTGTTTTCCTATTTACTGTCCTATCGACCTTGTTCCTGGTCAGGGACTACAAGAGGAAGAAGCATAAGCGCGATGTTGCAAGTTGGAAGTTGACTTCATTCCAGAGGTTGGATTTCACTGAGGCAAACATTTTGTCAAGTTTGACTGAAAATAACATGATTGGAAGTGGCGGATCAGGAAAGGTGTACAAAATTTGCATTGGGAGATTGAATGAATACATTGCTGTGAAGAGGATTTGGAGTGATAGGAAAGTGGATTACAGGCTCGAGAGAGAATTCTTGGCTGAGGTTCAGATATTGGGATCAATTAGACATTCCAATATAGTCAAGTTATTGTGTTGTATTTCGAGCGAGGATTCAAAGTTGCTCGTCTATGAGTACATGGTAAATCACAGTCTTGATAGATGGCTTCATGGAAAGAAGAGAAGTTCATTGAATAATAAAGTCATGGATTGGCCAACAAGATTGGAGATTGCCATTGGATCTGCTCAAGGACTTTGCTACATGCACCATGATTGCACTCCACCAATCCTTCATCGCGATGTGAAATCCAGCAATATCTTATTGGATTCTGAATTCAAGGCAAAAATTGCTGATTTTGGCTTGGCTAAGCTCTTAGATAAGAAAGAAGAGCTTCACACCATGTCTGCTGTTGCTGGTTCATTTGGTTATATTGCTCCAGGTAAAAGCAAAATCCAAGCTTTGGGTCAATTTCTTTCATTATCAAAAGTACGACTAACGATGAATTTGTTTTGTTTGGTTACAGAGTATGCTTATACAACGAAAGTGAATGAGAAGATCGATATCTATAGCTTCGGGGTGGTGCTATTGGAGCTAGTGACAGGAAGACAACCAAATTTCGGGGAAGAGCATATGAGCCTAGCAGAATGGGCATGGAAGCAGCACGGAGAAGGGAACAATGCCATCGATAATATGTTAGATTCAGAGATCAAGGAAGCATGTTACTTGGAAGAAATGAAAACCGTGTTCAGACTCGGGCTTATATGCACGAGCAACTTACCTTCAAGTAGGCCTACCATGAAAGAGGTTTTGCAGATACTTCATCGATGCAAGAACTTCAGGAATTCCGCTGGAAAATCACCAGATAAAGAGTATGATGTTGCACCCCTCCTTGGCAACAACAGCGAAAAGTACATTGCAAGTTACAAGCGTATTAATTCTAATAAGGTAATAGATGATAGTGATGATGGTCTAATAATCTCCACACTGTAATATTACAGATAGTCTCATAATCTGAGTCTTTGTAAGAACAATAGAATATAGGTCTATAGAATAGTGCCACTAAGTACAAGTTTGAGCATGTTGTAAGTTAAGGATAGAAAACACTATAATAATGTTTTTCTTAGTGTATTTTTGCAAGTCGAATGAAATGCATCATTTAACTTTTGATAATCAAAAAGTGGAAAATTGCAAGTAGTCGAAAATGCCAATATAATCCGAGTAAACTGGCTCTAAGACTGTGTAGACTATAGTGCCACTGAGTAACATAATTTTTGAGCATGTAGTTTCTTTTGAAGCAGATCCACTTTTTCAGTTGCAGAGTCAGGGCATTGAAGTGGTACTTTATAACTAACACTTTAATCGTGTTATACGCGAGCAAATCCTAAGAAACATTACGATATAGACAGAAGCTCTCGAAGATATACTCATCATTGGACAGAAGTAAAAATCGAAAGAGGAAAAGAAAATCTTATTTTACTAAAAACAAGAATATTTCATTCCTGGATATATCACAGAAATTTACTACTCCCAGTATTCTGATAGCTCTTCTATGAAGAATGTTAAGTTTCTTGAGCACTCGCGCGTCCATTGGAATATCCACAATTCTATCCATCCTGTCTAAGCATCAAAATTCTCAAATATTTCCATTAAGTCCTTGAGAAGGTAAGGATTTGACTAGTGGGACGATCCGTCGCCCTATTTTGTAGACTCATTTTACCAGATTCTTTTATCTGGATCGAGAGTGAAGTCTGGAATAGAATAATGTCTCCATTTGCATAGGAATATAGATTGCTAGATACCTTATCCTCAGATGTCGGGAAAGTAACTACAAAGATACCAGATTTTTACTATAATCTTGTCAGTTAATAAAAATTTTAAACAAAGAAGGACCACCTACGAAGACCAAGGTTTCCTACATCACAATATAAGGAAATAAGTCTTTTCTAGACCCTCAAAATAGAAAAAAGTAGCCACTATCCTGTTTTACACTTTCTTTTTTCCCTTTTAAACATCCACAAGCTATTTTGGTTCTCAACAAATGAAGCAGACTACAACCACAATGTATACAGCGGTCTCTTCTCGATGCTGGCTCTTGACTGCAGCAATAAGCAGGACACTGGTTTAGCTTCAACTGGAGATTCACTGCAGGCACGGCTCCTGTTTTTTTCTTTTTTCCGTTTTCCTCCTTTTTTCTTTTTTCTTTTTTTTGGTTTTTTTTTTGGGGGGGGGGGGGGTTAGAAAGGCACAGATTCACATCTTCATCCAACTTCAAAGTGGGCCTGAAGACAAATCCACACGTCATAATCTGCAACCTCTTCTCACATTAAAATGTGAGCTTGAACTAATCCAAACACCTCACCAACCATCTTCCGAGCAAGCATTTTCAAAAACGCACTAGCTCTGAAACACGCCAATCTTTGGAACGCCTACCCAAATTCAAGCTGTTGATTCCAGACTCAACCTACTAGAAAGAAACCACGACAGGAACAAAGCAAGAAAGCATAAAGATAACATAGCCTATCAAATCGTAAAACACAGGGCCACAGAAACACATGCCTTATTGCAGGCTCCTGCACAGCCTCTGAGCTTGCCCCATCCTGCGATTCCATTGCCCTTGAGAGAGAATGGTTTGGCTAGAAAACAGAAAACGACAAACAATGAGTAAGTTCTCCATCCTGAAAATATACCAAATATAAAGCCAGATGCAGAGCAGTTCTTAGCACACCATGTACTATACATGTTTCATAGCTAATTAGGGAAGTAGGAAGTTAGCAGAACACACCAGCATGTATTGGTCAGAGACACGTGCGTAAAACCATCAAATTTAATTAATGATTTTTCAAAAACAAAGGAAGGGAAAATAAATAAAAAATTGCTTTTCGAGGAGCCGAGTATAGTCCAATCATAAATCCAAGATCATGACATATTCTCCAGCTCTTGTATTTTCAAGATTGGAATAGTCTCTGACATGCTCACAATCAAAGAACCCAACTTCATGAATTTTCCACTACACAGCTAGCTGATGATATGACCAGCTCTTCAATAGTCATAATAACCCTAACAAAAAGAAAATGAAATTGAACACTGGAAAATAGGTATGTGAACAGTAATAACAGAAACTCATATATGCAGTATAGCTTTGATGAAAAATTGGTAAAAATTAGACCAGAGACTTCTGCACTCCACCTGTGACTTCTCGGCCAAGCCATTACCCAAGACTCCATTCCCACTTAAACATCCATCCCCTAGTTGTGAAATCCGGTCAGCCAAGCTTATATCACCCTGAAAGGACTCTTAGCTCTCACTATCTTCAACACTTTCATAAATCACTGCCATCAGCTACAATTCAAGAGCCGAAACATGCAAACAGAGAGACTCACCTCGCAAGTGAGGTTCTGAATGTTGGAATTTGATACATGCACTCTTTCACCTCTTTCTGCGCAACCAGTCTGAACACCTGGTTCATTGAGCTGCCCAGTATTATCCTGATGAAGTGATCCCAAAATCTCCCCCTTCTCATCATTCTGCAACACCTGAAAAGTTTGGACATTTCTAGTGCAAATGTCTTGGAACGGACTACGCATCTCCTGGCTTGGGAAGGATTTTGTGTTAGAACTATCTAAATCAACTTCTCTGGGAAGTCCGGATAAAGTGGAATTCCTTGACATTGTATAATTTAAACTATCAGGTGCACAAATGGAACTGTCACTCAGAGAGGCATCGTTTCTGCTGCACCTATGTAATGAATTATCATCAGAACTGTCCCGTAGGCAAGAACTCTCGAGCTCCTTCTGTGACTCGTCAGAAATGATTATTTGTGATGATCCATCAGACCTACTAGAACCACCTAGAGGAGAAACAGACCCTATCCTTTGCGGACTGATAGAAGCACGTTTCCCTAGTTTTCCCCAATTTACACCAACTGTTTCAGCTTCCTGCTTCCTCTTCGGATGCCTTTCTTCAGGAGACATGCAGCCTCTAGCAACTTTCTCAGGAGTACTATGACTTGTATTCCTAGATTGACGTGGTCTCTTATACCCATCTGGAAAGACAAATGGAGGAATTTGCTTCCTCCGAACATGAGATACATAGATATCCATGCCTGGTCTCCAATAAGTGTACATGCTTACGTCTTGCTTAAACTCATCAACTGTGCCACGAATATCAAACTGCTGTCCTTCTTGCACTTTTACACCCTGTTTCCTCTGCAAGCCCATAAAAAAAGCACAATGTGGACATGGCTTAGACAAGTCTACAAATTCATTAGGATACGGATGGCACTGCAACATCCCATTTGTGTCACGCTCGATCTGAAATGCATCAAAGAAAAAGCATGAGTTCCAGCACTAGAATCACGACAATTGAATTAAAAAATTTCCCTCCAGAATTCCTTCTTTTTCCCTTTAGTGCTTACAATTCTCATCGACATAATAAACCAAAGAAAACAAAATATCATTATCCCAACAACTGAATTCGATTTTAACCTCCCAAAGTTCTTTCTTTTCCCTTTAGTGCTTACAATTCTCACCTTTAGTGTTAGTTGTCTAAGCCGGGATTCCACCCAGCCTCTCCAAGCTAGCAAATCATCACTATCTGCCGCTACAATGTCAACCTGCAGATAGTTTTTGTACACCTCAAAGAAAAGATAATGCTCAAAAAGCGCAGCCCACTGTGCTTTATTCAACTCTATCTCCTGGATGAAAGAACCAAGTAAAAAAAGCAAGACTACCAATCAAAATGGGTGAGTACAGTGAAAACAGAAGAAAACAACACTGAATTTTAAGCCATACCTCACAAATCTTGTTACCAAACTGAAACTGGTCCATCATTACTCGAAGAGTACTTGGCGAGACATTATAGCTGGAGTTCATGCAAGGATAAGCAGGAGTTATAATTGGCATATGATGAGTTCGGTCTTTTGGATTCTTGCGAGGATCCCAAACAAGAAAACCAAGTTCATCCTCTTCAATTGGGCATAGCATCACTGGATTTGGCCAACGCCATTGTGTATAAACTCTGAAGAACCTAGAAACAAGCATACTGGGGACGGCATTAGGATAAAACTGGCAAATGCGAGCAACCAAAAGAGCCCAATTGACACCACCGAGAAATCCGGTAACCTGAATAAAAGGGTGCACAAGGAGAAAGCAGAAAATCATGTTCACTAACTGACCAGCTTATGAATACTATAGACAAACCAGTGAGGGGGTTGAAGGAATAAGAACTCACATTGGAATAAACACCACGCCTTTTTGCCCAAAACTTGAGACATCTAAGAGTCGTGCGGAAGTGCTACCAAATTTTGAAAAAAAACATGGAAATTCAATGGTAATTTAAAGACACCATAACACGAGGAAAAAGTAGGATTACCTCAGCATTAGGTACTAGTTTCAATATTTGATCAGCAACCCGGCACCCATTGAGACTTCGAACAGTTGGCTCATCCACACTGTAGAGTACAGATCGATCTGAGATATCTAAATCCTGTTAACATACGAATTACAAGTCCGAGTTAAATGCAATTCACAGCACATCAAACTTTCAAGTAACAATATTCAACTACAACATGAATGAATACCTCTAATGTTCGGAAGGACATGAAACAAGGCAGACAAAGTACACATTTAAATAAGACAGTAATGAAGAAGCTGCTATACATCCACATTGATCAACTGAAACTATAAGGACTAATTCTCCATGAATTAGATACGACAGTAACGACCTTTAAATTCTAAAGCTTTTCAACATAAGGAAAATCTACTAAATAAAGGATATAATCCAACAGAAGAATGTTCCAACTTACTTCAGGGACAACTAAGAGAGATATACTTGCATAAAGGAGATCAACAGATATTCCTTGAAATTTGAATTTCATAACTGGGACATGAGCATCAGGAACTGGTTGAAGTTCACTAACTTCTTCCTTTTCAGCCAAAATATCATGCAGAATGATAAAGAAATCTTCCTGCAGAGAAAACAAGAGGAGAACAACTATCATGAATGATTATGATGAATCATCAGACGGAGAAAAGTTTTGACCAGTACATGGGACTCACATCACGGTTGACATAAGAGGGACCAACACACAATGTGTCTATGTCAGCTCCAGGCCCATGAACCTGAAAACATACAAAAAAAATTATCAGCTATAAAGCATACGATGCTGTGACCATCAACAATGAAATAGTGACCCACAGGCCATTCAGGTAATAAAAACAAAAAATAAAGAACTTCGGCATACTATCGGAATAACATACATATTGTGATTGCATTTCTTTAGATACATGAATCTATTTCTAGTCCAATAACTACTTAACAAGATGCCAAACATCTGATTTCTAATGCTCATGTGGAAAAACCTGGAACTGAAACCAAAGAAAGACCTACTAGCTGCAACTTTAGCACCTAGTACCTAGATACCTTCATTTTTATTCCCAGTCACCCTATTATCCCAACCCTCAAGAACCCTTGGCTTTAAAGCAGGTTACTTTCATATAGTTTATGAACAATGCATTAATAAGCAAATAATTAAGTTAATTCACAAAGAGCAAAATACTGAAAAAATCAAGTGCTGAAACATGACTTACTCCTAGCCGATAAGAACCGAAAGTGAATATGATAGCATTTGCATCCTCCACCATTTGATCAGTGTAGCCTCTCTGGTGAGTCAATTCTTTCACCCATGATTTTACAATCTACAGAACAATAGTAACCAGTCATTACAGCTTCTTCGCAATTAAATTACATCTGACCAATAGAAACATCAAGCACGTTAATAATGACCTAATATGATCCATGTGTACGGTGTACTAGCACCAACTCTCCAGTTTGATTATCCCATTTCATGGTCAAATTTACTCAATATTCAAAGTGAAATTCAAACCACTTGGCTCATTTCCTCTTTACAACTGAAAATCAGAAATTACATAAAAATGCCAAAACAAGCATACTTTTTCCATCAAAAGATGCTTGAGAAACTTTAACCAAAGATAAGAAATTTCTCATAAGTCAACTTATTCGATCAAGGGGAATAGATAATACTCTGCCGATTGTCACCTCGTGTCATGCCAAAAGCACAATTAGAAACAACTTCAAGCCAAAGTTGTTTTGAAGATTAAGTTAAGTAATCACCCTCCACCAAAATGAGGTTAAAATTTTTGTCACATAAAGGGACAGATGTGGTAGGATGAGTAAATGATTTAGCAAACTTAGAAGACTGTGAATGTACAGCATGTATCTAGCTCATGCATAAGAATTTTGTGCCTAAAAAAGCTTCAAGGAATTAGCTGACTCATCTGCAAGCCTATCCCAACACCAATGAGTATGGAGAACAAACGAGTTATAGGCTACATATTGTAGGTGCACTCAAATCCAGTAAATTCTAGCTACATATGGTAGGTTTACAATTAAAAAAAACTAGGAAGAAATCTTGAACAACCAGAGCTTAGTTCAACTCGGCTAGATTACACCCTATCTAAAATCACCCGAATACCAAGCGCAAATGCTTTTGACACTACCATCAGTTTGCTTTTATTGATATGGTTTGATTCCCACACTCATATCCTATTGGACACCAATAGGACACTAGCCCCAATCTCATTTAGCTTCTTCATTTGGGTGGTTAAAAAAGTTCTCTCTCGACTGAAGAGGAATACTAGAATTCAGATAACTAAAGTTCTTATTTTCTATATCTTCTTTTTCTCCTTATTAATTTCACAGTCAAATTCAAAGAAGAAAACGTTTTTGATGGCTTTATGCCTTACTGTCCGAAGCACGCACTTCTTCAAAGTTGCTTCGCTTCATTCACACAATGCGAAAACCCCTCACTTCCCATTGATTAATTGCTGCAAGCACGACAATCGCTTTTTTAAGGAAAATATGAATTTCAAAAAGCACAACAATCAATTTCAATATTGTATGAAAAATTACACACAATACTGTTTTATAATTACAAATCATACCTGACCAACTTGTAACTACCCTCTCACAGCTATTAGAGATGAAACATTCGTATTTTCTTTAATTTTAGGTCTACAAAATGTCCCATCACGAATGGTTTACTCTTTTTCTTGGTTGGTTCATGGGTAGTGGTGAGACTCAAACTCAAGGCCTTCGGTTGCTCTCATATCATATAAAAAGAGAAAAGAGCATCTTACTCATGATTTGGTCAGCCCAGACGGTTTCAAACAAAACATTCATATGTGTGTGTGTGTGTGCGCGCGCGCGCGCACAATGATCGTTCAATGAACTCACCAAAAAATGATTGTCCAATAAGGAAAAAAATCTAATGTAAAGCACACATTCTATATATATATATATATATATATATGTGTGTGTGTGTGTGTGTGTGTGTGTGTGTTTGTGTGTGTACATCGTTCCATGAAGTTACCAAAAAATGATTGGCCAATAAGGAAAAAAATCTAATGTAAAGCACACATTTACCAGATTGAGTTGTGTGAACTGTCTCATTTAAAAGGTTTTTTAATCAAGCTCATCTAAAAGCTCCTCAACATGTATTAAAGCCTTGATAACCTTGGAAGTGAGTTAATAGCTTATGCCTACTGGCAGATGACCTTGTCTGCCTTGCCGGCTATAATTTTCTTTATTTTCATAACGTCACTACTTTATTCTTCTATGTGGAATCTGGTAACTGTTCTAGCGGGCACCACACTTATTTTTAGTGACCAAAGGCAATCAAATCTTAGCTTATTTGAGTTGTATGAGCCTTCTCTTCTAAAAGCTCTTCTTTTTTAATCAAGCTCATCTAAAAGCTCATCAACATGTATTAAAGCCTTAATGCTTTTGAGAGCGAGTTAAGTAGCTTATGCCTACCCGCAAATGGCCTTATACGCCCTTCCAGCTAAAATTTTCTTTACTTTCATAGCTTCTCTTTTCTTCTCTATCTTTATCTTGTAACCATTCTAGCAGCACCACTCTTATTCTCAAGGACCCAAAGCACCATGCCAGTTTTCAATGTCGCACATACCTCTTTCATTAGTCATTCCAGCAGCATGCGCCTCTTTTCAGAGATCGTTCCAGTGACACATCATTTTTTGCAATAACCATCTCCGCAACACCCTGCCTTTTTCCAATAAGAGTACCGCCAAAACCACCTTTCCCAACTGCTACTCCGGGAACAAAACTTTCACGCAAAATTCCTGTTATCAGAACTTTTCCAGCTACTTTAAAGACAAGTTCTCGCGCAACTATTTTTTTTAATATTTCAAAGTAAGCAAACTAATATCGATTACCCCACTTAAGTTTGACGGAACGTATAAGAAAGTACAGTATGTTAAAATGGTAGAATTTGACATTAAAAGAGTTAGGTTCCTCAGTTAGTTATGTGTTGGAATGAGTATTTTGTATATAAAACTAATATATAGATACATCTTTTATCAGAAAATTATTTGATTAGTTGCTGATAAGAATTTTCTTTTCTCTTCCTCTCTTTTCTTTTCACACAGGTTCTATGGTACAACATCAAATGATATTGAACTTGGAACAAAAATTCTTTCACTTTAACAATAGCTACACAGCTTTTGTTTTCTATTGTATTCTGCCATGCACTCTACCTAGGAGTGGCAAACGGTAGGGTCGGGTCGGATATTGTTCGGGTCGAAAACGAGTAATGAAAAACAGATAAATTATCCGACCCGGCCCATATTTAATACAGATAAAAAAAAACGGGTTAACCGGCGGATAATATTCCATGACTTCTTGAATATGATCACTTTTGGAAGAATTCCTAATCTCTCAAACTTGAGGAACTCCCAATTTGAGGCTTTACAAATGTAAAAGTTAAACTCATTAGTTATCCATTGGTTACCTATTGGTTATCCATTTTCTAAACGGATAATATGGTCTTATCCATATTTGACCCCTCGGGGTAGGGGTAAGGTCTGTGTACATACTACCCTCCCCAGACCCCACTAGTGGGATTTCACTGGGTCGTTGTTGTTGTTGTTATCCATATTTGACCCGTTTTTAAAAAGTTCATTATCCAACCCATTTTTTAGTGGATAATATCGGTGGTCAACTATTTTCGTTTAACCATTTTGCCACCACTAACTCTAACCATCACCATGTAAAAGTACAAAACAACGATATGGCTTGAATTCAACCCCAATCACTAAGGCTCTAAATATATTCTGCCAGGGATCCTATTTTCTATCCCATACTTCTTTTCCTACTAAATCCTTAGAAGAAGGAATAATCCAAAGCGCAATAAAACCCAAAGTCATCTAATTTTTACAAACCCTTTAGGATGAAGAGCTGGCCGACAAGTATGGACTCCCTGATTATTTGCAATGACCTCAAAAACAGTTGTTTTATTTCAGAGCTCAACAAGAAAGTCTTCACTTATTCAATTCCACCCTAAACTAAGAACTGAAACCAAAGGCTAAAAATCAGCATGCCCAACGCAAAAAGAAAAGATCTTTTTAACTTCTCATACAGTTTTCCATTTGCTAAAACCTATATGAACTTATAATACAATAAAAAGCTGCTGAAACCAAAGGCTAAAAATCAACATGCCCAACGCAAAAAGAAAAGATCTTTTTAACTTCTCATACAGTTTTCCTTTTGCTAAAACCTATATGAACTTGTAATACAATAAAAAGCTGCAAACCAAACACATGCTAACAACTCATGCAAAAACCAAATCAAAATTACTGCAACAGATTAAGTCAATACTCTACTAAGCTTCAAAAATTTACCTGATCAAGCTGACGCAGCACCTCTTCTCTCCTTTCTGTTTCTTCCTCGCTCTCATACAACCCTGAGTCCTTCAAAAACTACCCCAAAAAAACTCAAAATTCAGTACAAATTCATAGGCAAAATTAAATTTTTATTATATGAACGCAGAAAAGAGTGAAAAGGGGAAAAAAGTTCACACCTTTTCTAATGCTGCATTTCTTTGAAGATCTGCATCGGTGGGCCCCGCACTAGACAAAGGCTTCGTGACACCATACTTCTTCGGCGGCGGTGGCGCCGCCTCTGGTCGCGGCGGCGTTAAGCTCTCGGAACCCACCATCAATTTCCAAAAAAAAAAACTCAGAAAATCAACGAATTACGAAATCAATAAAAGACCCAAAATCAAAACTTTACAGATCAGGCCCACAAAGTGGCCAAACGAGAAATTGAGTGAAAAATGTGCGGAATTTCATATCTGTTTCGACTGGAAGAAGAACAAATCAAAACCCTAAATATGAAAGAAAAGGCATCTGTGTGTGTGTGTGTGTGTGTGTGTGTGTGTGTGTGTGAGAGAGAGAGAGAGAGAGAGAGAGAGAGAGAGAGAGAGAGAGAGAGAGAGAGAGAGAGATCTGGGGAGAAAGAAAAGGGTGGAAGTGGAGAAGATGGGAAAAGTGGTCAATGAAAGCGGTATTGGGGTTTTCCGGGGGTGGTTGAGCCCAAGGCAAATCTTTTGGATTAGTTGTCAAATTGGTCAAATAATTATAGTACTATTGTTTTCTAATAATCTTCCATATCCAACTGGTCTTCTCATATTTACTGCAGCTTAATACTTTATTATAGTGGGACTACTTTTTTTAAAAAAAATTAACTTTTTTTTCTTTTTGTGAATGGTGTGTTCTTTTCCTTTTTTATAATGGTGATATTTAATATTTTCTCTGTTTCACTTTAATTGATTTTTTATGTTTTTATATATACTAAAAAGATCTATCTTTTAGTATTAATTAACAATAAAATTGATCGTATTAATTTTAATTTGTTCATTAGAAATACAACAAATAATCTTAGAAAACTTTGAAAAAAATAAGATAATTCCTTTTTATTATGTGAAAAAAGTTAAATATTACGGACCACAATAAAAAGCTATAAAATCAATTAAAGTAGATCGAAGAAAGTATCTTTTACTAATATTATCAAATAACTCTATCCATCTAAAATTTAAATAAATAAAAAGTATCATCTAGTATTTTTTTACATTGGTTGTGTGTATTTTTCTCTATTTGGAGAAAAGATTAAAGAGGGAGATATTTGTGGATACACAAAATATATATTGAGACAAAAAGTTGTGGACCAGGATAAATGTTAAAAACGTTTTCCATAGACTTCGATGCCGATCCATGACGAATGATTTGCGCTGCAACCTTTCTGTCTTGTTTTGCTTATTGCTATTTAGCCAAGAAAAAAACAAAGTTTTAAAAAATGAGTGTGAAAGCATTTCGCTGAGTTGTTCTCCATTTCTTTCAAGATCTTTTGTATTTTAATTACTATAGACTATAAATCTGTTTCATTAGTTTCTAGTGCGTTGTGCATATATGCCGAGTCATGTATTATACGATTTTATAAAATAATATTTATATTATCAAAATAAAACTTTGAGTAAATAATTATACATAAATGAATTGAGTACAAGTTTATGAGAATGATCAATAATGTAAATTGTCATGTGACTACTTGTTTGTCGAAGTCAAGCATTGGATATTGTCTGAACCTACGAAGATTAAACAATTAAATTTTAATTAGATATGTTTGCGTGTTTTTACTTATTTTGATTTCATGAGTTACACGACACGTAATAACGTAGCTCATGTCCTCGCCTAATATTCATTGTAATTCACCTACACTTGTTCCCTTCTTGTATTCCAGATCTTATATATGTATGTGTATCTAATATGCAATATATGCGAAGAAGAATTAGTGTCTTGTGTTCTGTGGTATAGTCAATGGTGTGCGTTGTTTGTTCATACAGCAGAGGAATTGTTGTCAGAGAGTGTCTTGGCACAAATTTTTGTGCAATCTTACAAGAACGGTTGCTGGACAAGGCCATGAAATACATTTGGTCTAATGCATTACTATTAACAAAAACAGAGAAGAAAATAAAATTCCCATCAGACAACCTTGAAGAGAAAAGCCTTAATTCTTACTGTTGTTTTGCATCATGGATTTTAGTTTACCATTGATTGGCGAACTTACAAATCTTGGCTACTATTCGAATTACTTATCCCATAATCATTGCTATCTAAAATGAATGGCTGAAATGTGAAAGAGAAAACATTAAGATAAAGGACTATAAATCAGGGATTACTTACTAGGACCAATCTATCTATATATTAATATAAAGGAGGGCAAAAGGTTGGCGGTTACTTGTGGCTAAGATCATGACGTTTAGTCGTTTATACGAAGAAATTGAGGATAAAGGCGGGGACAAGAAGCTGTATAGGTTGGCAAAGGTGAAGGAGTGGAAGGTCCGGGATCTAGAGCAAGTGAGGTACATAAAAGATGAGAAGGGTAGAGTTTTATTGGAGGGGCACATATTAGGCAGAGATGACAGTCTTACTTCTATAAACTCTTGAATGAAGAGGGAGATATGAGCATTGTGTTGGAGGAGTTGGAGTACTCGAAGCGACATCGAGATTTTTGGTACTGTAGACGCATACGAGTGGGGGAGGTTGTAGGGGCTATAGGCAGGATGAGTAGGAGTAGAGCGACCAGACTGGACGAGATCCCGATCGAAATTTGGAAAAGTGTGGGTAAGGCGGGTTTGGAATGGCTTACTAGGTTGTTTAACGTTATTTTTAGGACGAATAGGATGCCTGAAAAGTGGAGGCGGAGTACGATGATTCTGTTGTACAATAACAACGGGGTGTCCAAAATTGCAACAACTGTAGGGATATCAAGTTGTTAAGCCATACGATGAAAGTGTGGAGAAGGTGATCGAAGTGATGATGAGGAAGAGTGTGTCCATTTCCGAGAACCAGTTTAGTTTCATGTCGGGACGGTCGACTACTGAGGCCATTCACATTGTGAGGAGATTGGTGGAGCAGTATACGGCGATGAAGAAAGACTTGCATATGGTGTTCATTGACCTAGAGAAAGCTTATGACAAAGTAGTTCCAAGAGAGGTTCTATGGAGATATTTGGAGGCTAAAGGAGTGCTTGTAGCGTATATTAGAGTGATCCAAGACATGTATGATAGAGCGAAGACACGGGTAAAGGCAGTAGGAGAAGACTCTGAATATTTTCCGGTTGAGATGGGGTTGCATCAGGGGTCAGCACTTTGCCCGTTTTTGTTTGCGGATGACATAGTCCTGATTGATGAGACGCGAGGTAGTGTTAACAAGAGGCTGGAGGTCTGGAGATATACTCTAGAGTCTAAGGGTTTCAAGTTGAGCAAGACCAAGACAGAATACTTGGAGTGCAAGTTCAACGGTGTTACCCAGGAGGCGGACGGGGATGTGAGACTTGATACGCAAGTCACACCCATGAAAGAGAGTTTCAAGTATCTGGGGTCTATAATTCAGAAGGATGGGGAGATAAATGAAGATGTCACACACTGTATCGGAGCAGGGTGGGTGAAGTGGAGGCTCGTTTTCGCTGTCTTGTGGGATAAGAATGTGCCGTTGAGACTTAAAGGTAAGTTCTATAAGGTAGTGGTTAGGCCGACTATGTTGTATGGGGCAGAGTGTTGACTAGTCAAGAACTCCCATATCCAGCAGATGAAAGTAGCTGAAATGAGAATGTTGAGATAGATGTGTGGGTATACTAGGTTGGATAGAATTAGGAATGAAGTTATTCCGGACAAGGTAGAAGTGGCCCCTGTGGAGAAAAAGATGCGTGAGGCGAGGCTGAGATGGTTCGGGCATGTTAAGAGGAGAAGCACAAATGCCCAGTCAGCAGGTGTGAGAGGTTGGCCTTGGGAGGTAAGAGAAGAGGTAGAGGTAGGCCAAAGAAATCTTGGGGAGAGGTGATCAAGCGGGACATGGCGCAACTTGAGTTAACCGAGGACATGACCCTAGATAGAAGGGTGTGGAGGTTGAAAATTAGGGCAGAAGGTTAGTAGGTAGTCGTGTGTTTCCCTTTGTCTTCCCTAGTTCGATAGTATTAGTGTTAGTATGGTACCCTTTTTTCCTTAGTTTGCTATTATCACATTTCTTGTTCTGTTATTACTTGTCATCGGTACTTTCGTAGTTTGCTAGCAATATTTCATTCATATTCTCGTTTGCTACCTTGGATTTAGTTTTCTAAATATATTGTCTTGCTATTACTTGTTATCGGCACCTCTTTCATATTCTATGTTGCTATCTTCGAATTAGTTTTCTAATTATATTATCTTGCTATTACTTGATATCAGGACTTCTTTCACCTTCTTTAGCCGATGGTCTATCGGAAATAGTCTTTTTGCCCTTTCAGTGTGGGAGTAAGGCTGCGTACATCCTACCCTCACATTACACTGGGTTGTTGTACCTTTTTTTTTTTGCCTTTTTCTTCTTTTTTCACTGTTAAAAAACTGCGATTTACAACTAAAAAATCCAAGAAGGAATGCAACGGTTATTATAGTGACGGATCTCGAATGTTTGTGACTCTTCATTTCTTAAGTCGGAAAACGAATCACATTTATAAACAGTCAAAACTTCTTTGTAAACATTTTCACAATTTTTTAAATATGCCTACAATTCAATGCATATACTTGAATCATAAACATTTGTTTACATATGACATAACCGATTCTCTTATTCGCCAATCTCCGCCGTCTTATTTGGTCGAACCAGATCCAATACATTTTTGAGGCGCGAACTTCCCGACAAACATAAATTCTGTCACAGTGGAAAGGAATCTCCGTATTCGTTTTCTTATTGAGTTTTCTCTTTTGCTATAGAAATTTTTCATTGCTTAATTTTGCTTTCGTGGACATGATTTATTTTAGCACATATGAGTTTGGATAGCATCAAAAGGAGTAAACTGGGTGAAATTTAATTTTCGTACTTGAATTTCTAAAATCAACATGCTTTGGATAATATGAGTTGGTAGAGGAAATTTAGTTTATGACATAACAATGTAATTCATTGTGCACTTGAGATTGAGAACAGAATCGGCTTTTGAACATTAAGAAATATGCAGAATTGTTATCTTAATTTTTCTTAAACTTTTGCTTTTATGTAACTTTGAATTTGAAGCTTGAGAATACAATTGATTTTAGTACATTGAGAAATGTATAAAACTACTATAGTACTATATTAATTTAGAAAAATAAATAAGAGAGATATTATTTTAGTTCTGTCTTCATTTTGCTCTTCTTTTTTCATTTTTTTCTGTTAGAAAATTTAACATATCCATTTATGAGATCTTTTACGGTTTCAAACTTTTCTAAGTCTCCTATAATTTCTTTTCATGACGTTTGGCCTTCTCTTTTCTTTTCTTTCTTTTTAAGATGGTGTGCTGGCTTAGCGTAAATTAATTACAGCATAAATCAATATTTACTGTCTTTCGGCATTTTATTTTTTAAAATTTAAAGAGTTTATAAACGTATTTTTAATTTAATTTATATGCCAATCTCGTGAGATGTTTGAAAATTCACGATTAGTAAATCAGTAAAAATTCATTAGGGAGTCAAAAAAAATTTGGACCATTAGATTACGTGGTACTTCTTTTAGACCAACAAATTTATTTATTTCTCACTTTTTTGTTTTCTCCCTCATTTTCCGTCTACAGTAATTGGAAAATGCCAAGTCATTAAATTTATAGTTATCATTAAAATTAATTGCAACAGTAAAGATTATTTGTTAACACTGTCATTATAAAACTACAAAGAGATTCGAAATGCTTTTACTTATATTTGGTTTTGTCATTATAAACTCTTATACAATTGGATTTCAATTCATTTACCTATGAATGTCTTAGATTATATATTTGTCTTAGATTATATATAGTTGGGTACACGAGAACTTGTTGTTAAGTTCCCCGCCAATTGCTTTAAGTCATCAATATGAAATTACAATTGGAGTGATTTTTTCTTAAACTTTTGACGCCATTTTCCTTTTCGGATGCTTCATTGAAGAGATACTTTTGTAGCATCTTTTCATTTGGGTTGTTCCTAAGCGTTATTTTTTTTTAAATGAGATATTTATATAAATAAGAAGGGTAATATTATAATTTAACTTTTTAATTAAGGGGTTCTTGCTTTTAATATATTGTAGATTATGGTAATTAGGATATTAATTTCGACATAAAATGTAGGATAACTTTTATCTTATATTTCATTATTAGTATTAGCTAATTTCGATATAAATTTGATACAAAAAATTTGGTATTATTGATCCAATATAGCATGTGAGATTATAATTCCAAAAGAATCTCAGAATACAATTGTTCTGAATCAAACATACCATTAGTGTTTTGTTGTACTAGTCTAAGGATACGTGCGTGTAGTTTTATCTCAATGAGTACAAATTTTTAAAAATTATATTAAATTTCTAATTGAATAATGAAATATATGCCAAAGAAAAAATTTAAAAAATTTTAAGTTCCTAAAGTGATGATTCTTGATTCTATTTTGCCAACTCAATAAAAGAAGAAACTTTGTCCGACAGGAGTTCTCAGTCATCTCAGTCAGTATAGTTAACATACAATTTATTTAAGATTTATAGTTTTATTACTTTAATTTTACAATTTATGCATCCTTTTTACTTTTAACAAGATCATATAACTTTGAAGATTTAGAATTATTATATTTTTATTTTGAAAAAGCTATATATTCTTATGTTAATTCTAAAAAGATATAAATAGGACGTCATCCAACTGGCATAAGACGTAAATACTATCCTAGAAGAAGTAAAAATATGAAATTCATGTAAAAATCAGAATTAGAGTTTATTTTTTCAATTAATTCTCACGGATTTAGTGTGTTAGTTTTCTTATATTTGTACAATCAGTTTTTATATTTTAATTGGGACGTTTTAAAAGTTAGTCTAATTTGATTCAAAAAGAAAATTATAATTTTTTATATTACCAAAATATTTAATAATATTTTTTATATTTTTCTAACTTTTTGTAATCAATATTTGTATTTTGTTATGTTTGTAAGCGTGCTCATAATTAAACGACCAAATTAAAAAACCAAAAACGGCATTCCTAATTTCTTTGTAGCAATGTATGTATGTTCACGTAGTATAGAATATGCTACTCCATTTAAATTTGGTTTCAGCCTCATTGAACTCTGTAAAAAAATATTCATGACTCGTGAGACCTATGTAACCTAGGTTCTGATACCAACTTATCACGACCCAAAATCTAACTATGGTCGTGATGGCGCCTATCGTGTTACAAGGCAAGCCTATTTCCCAAAATATTACTACTAAATCGATTATAAGAATTTAATAAAACAATACCAATATTTGAATTTCTCATAAACTAAATCAACTCTAAATATAATATAGAAAATACGGAAACGAGCCCCAAACATTGGGGTATCACTAAGTCATGAGCATCTAAAACTATGAACTAAGATATATAAGCTGTCTAATTGTCCAAAAGAAGAAATGACAAGAGGAGTAACAAGGTCATGCGGACGCTAACAGCTACCTTGCAGTCTCCAAAGATAGCCGACCTGAACTCAACGATCGCCGCCTTCTAACTCACCTAGATCTGCACATAAAGTGCAGGGTGTAGTATGAGTACAACCGACTCAGTAGTAACAGAAATAACTAAGGAACTGAGAAGTAGTGACGAGCTAAGCAGAATAATCCAATTATTATTTACACAATTAAGTACAAACAGGAGTAGACAGGTAATTTCATAAATCAGTAAGACTACAAGGAAAATTAACAGGTAAATGCAGAAACAACAAAAGTAAATGCAACCTCACAACAATGTCACTCCATCACTCAGCACTCGCACTCAACACTCAACGCTCAACACTCTACGCTCACTGGGGGTGTGCACAGACTCTGGAGGGGCTCCCAAAGCCCAAGCGCTAAGCACGGACAACTCACGTGACATCATATCAATACCTGGATCCGCACGGTCAACTTACGTGCTATGCGATAACTCACGCGCTATGGTATCAATACCTGTACCCGTACGGTCAACTCACGTACTACACAGATAACTCACGCGCTATGGTATTAATATCCTTACAACCAGACCCTCGACCTCACTCAATCATGTACCTCACTAGCCTCACTATCATCAATAAATAAGGGAACACAACCCACATCAAGTATCACAACATATTAGCAAATAATAGAGACTGAGGTAAACATGTACAATAATTTCTATGAGTGAGTACAAATAATGTTAGCGTGAATAAAGCCTAAGCATGATTTCTAACATGAAGGCATGCAAGTTCAACAACAAGTAACTACGTAAACACAAATTATGTCCATGAGGCCTCACAGGACGGACCAAGTCTCAATCCCTCGAGGTATACACCCACACGCCCGTCACCTAGTGTGGGTATCACCTCCAAACAGTCACACGATTATCAAATTCTCCGGGTTTATACCCTTAAAGCCAGAGTTAAAACTGTTACTTACCTTAACAACGTAAACTCCTACTCCGGGATGCCCTCGCCTCTGGACTCGGTCTTCAAAAGTTCCGAATCTAACCATAAATCAGAATACTACTATCAACATAGTCTAAAGAATCGAATTCCACAATAAAAACTACATAAATATGCCAAAAATCCGAAATCGGCCAAAACTCCCCCCGTGTCCACGTCTCGAAATCAGTCAAAAAATGAAAGAATAATAAACATCGTCCTCTCCCGAGTCTAATCATATAAAATTCATCAAAATCGGACCCCGTTTGGTCCCTCAAATCCTCACTTAAACTCTCCAAAACTCAAACTCAAACTCCCTCAATTTCACTTTAAAATCATCAATCAAATCCCAAAAATAAATATGGATTCATGAAATATAACCAAAACTGAGTAGAGAACGCTTACCCCAATCCTTATGGTGAAAATCGCCCCCAAAAGTGCCCAAATCCGAGCTTCCCAACTCAAAATATGACAGAATAAACAAATCCTCATTTTATATATTTTTCTGCCAGCTATTCAGCATCGTTTCTCATGCTAAATGATCCCGAAGCTCGCTTTTTATGCCTCCAATGGATTCAGTGGCAATTTCGTAACTAATCTGACAACCCAATTTATTTAGTAAAATGACCATAAATTCCTCATACAATGCCCACATTCGGCGATTCTTTTTGATATGGCTCCGTAATTACGATACGGATATAATGCTTCAATCAAAATAAAAATCAGAGCTCATTTGCTTAATGTGGTACCATTTATGCTGGAAGAAACGACATCGAAACATAAGAAAAACGAGCACAACGCAACCCAAACCTATCCGAAACTCACCCGAGCTCTTCGGTACCCCGTAAGAACATACTAACAAGTCTCATAACATAACACAGACCAATTCAACACCTCAAATCATGCATAACAACATTTAAACGACGAAACGCACCTCAAATCAAACTAAATAAATTTTCGAACTTTCGACTTCCAAAAACTCGTGCCGAAACATATCAAATCAACTCGGAATTACTTCAAATTTTGCACACACGTCACAAATAACACTACGAACCTACTCCAACTTCCAGAATTCCATTCCGACCCGGATACCTAATTTTTCACTGCCGACCAAAATCGTCAAATTTCTAACTTTCGCCAATTCAAGCCTAATTCTACCACAGACCTCCAAATTATATTTCGGACACACTCCTAAGTCTAAAATCACCCAACGAAGCTAACTGAATCATACAAATCCCAATCTGAATTCGTTTACTCATAGGTCAACTTCCGGTTGATTTTTTCTAACTTAGCTTTCTAACTAAGAGACTAAGTGTCTCATTTCACTCCAAAACTACTCTGAACCCAAACCTACCAACTCAACACAACTGAATAACACATAAATAAGCATAAATGGGGAAAACGGGGCTACAACTCTCGGAATGACAGGCCGGGTCGTTACAGTTATAAAATAATAAAAAAAAAGAATATTGCAGAGAAAAGTAGAGAGAGAATCCTTATTGATTTGGGATGAATTACAATGAAATAAAACCCTCTATTTATAGGGGAAAGTGACTTATCCACCAAGTAACAAACCCTAAAATCTCTCTAAAATATAGACATTCACCTTAAATATAATTCTATTTATAATATTCCCCTTGAATGTCTATTCAACAGATAATGTGCCTCGTTAAAACCTTAATTAAAATAAAACCCAGTGGAAAAAAATTCTAGTAAAGGAAAAAAAGTACACATGTCTAACAATATACCTTTTGGTTGCCTCGTTAAAAACCTTGTAAGAAAAATCCGGTGGGACAAAATCTTGTAAGGAAAAAAGAATACAACGCGTATTAACTCCTCCTGATGAGAGCATCAATTCACATATTTGAGCCTTCACATTCCAATCTTGTGCAACATCTTCAAAAGATCGTTGGTAGAGATTTGATAAACAAATCAGTCATATTAACTTGAACGAATTTGTTTCACTTTGAAATCATCATTCCTGATAGATATGTAATGTCGTGGAATGGCCTTTTCAATATCTTCATAGGGGTAAAAATTCCTCGCTATCACATTATCATGCTTATAGTTATAGCAAGATACAAATATGCACAAATTGCACTTAGGGTGTAGTACTTTATGACCAAGAATTCTATATGCTTTAAGTGATTTAAATCTTTTGGAGATTGTCATATAAGCCATACAAATCGACTTTAGATGCATATCAAGTTTTCATGCCATGCTAGACATATAAGATAGATAAAGGTCACGACCCAAAATCTATTATAGGTCGTGATGGCACCTAACACCGCCGTCAGGCAAGCCAACAGTGATTTATCAATTTAATTACTCATTTTATTACTTTCGAAATCATAGATTTTAATAAGGAAAGAGATTTACACTCTTAAATCCACGGGAACATACAACGTTTGTAGTTTATAAAATAAATAAAAGGGCGATAATAATATACAAAACCGTAAGTATCAACTAGTATAACCCCAAAACCCAGTGTCACAAGTGCATGAACATTTAAGGAGTACAATAATAATATAACATTTGTCCAGAATGTAAATAAGCCCGGATAAAATAAATAGTACGATAGAGACTCGGTGGACTGCGATGCGTATCCTGGAATGCAACTCACATAAAGTCCTCTCAACAGGTACGCCTACGCAACAAGATGAACACGAAATGAACCTGTCAGATCCTGCATGCAGAAGTGCAGCATGGGTATATAAATCAACGCATACCCAGTAAGTATCTAGCCTAACCCCGGAGAAGTAGTGACGAGGGTCGACATCGATACTTAATAGAGGTCCAATAAAGCAATATAATGAATCATAAGCAGATGTGAAGTACACAACAATAATGGGGTAATTCCGTAAGTTACATAATCTTCCAAATATTTCTTTTAAAGTATGAATTTCTTAATCTTGCATTCTACCGTAACAACTCAGAAAATGTCAAGTGCCAATATCAAATGAATAAGGAATACCATATAAAATATAGGGCATCAGTGGAAAGATAATATCGTGAATGTTCGGACTACCAGCGATATAACGCACGATTATGCCTAGGTCGTTCGGCCCGATCCAGAATAATGTGTACATTGTCGAGGGTCGAGCGACACGAACCATAGATACTTCTATTATAATGCTGAGGCGTTCGGCCTGCTCCACAAGAAAGGAAGAAAATTACCGAATTACGAGACACGTGCTTACAAATATAGTACATGAGCGCAAAATGAATATAATTTTTACCGTTTCTCAAATAACTAGCCAACAACTCAAGGTGAAAAGGCTCAGCCCGGTATAAATATAGTTATTTTTAAATCAATTTAAATTATAAGTTCAAATAATTAGGCCACTAGAATGAGTTCAAATAATTCAATTATTACATGATAAGGTCCTAAATCTACCCGGACATAAACATGATTTAGCTACGTACGAACTCTCATCACCTCGTGCGAACGTAGCACCCACAACTAGTATCACATAGCAGTTACATCACCTAAGGGGAAGTTTCCTCCTCACAAGGTTAGACAGGAGATTTACCTCGCCCTGAAGTTTCATAACCGACTCCAACGCCTATCTAACTCTTAAATTTAAGGCCAAAAGATCCGAAACTAGTCAGCAAATGTGCAAACCAATAAACATATACTCAAATACTCATAATAACCAATTTAAACAAATTCCCAACTCCGCTCGAAAAGTCGATAAAGTCAACCCTCAGGCCCACGTGCCCGGATTCCGAAAGTTTTCGATGATAAACATTACCCATAATAATACGAACTCAAATATATGATTTATTCCCAATTCATATCCAATTTCGTGGTCAAAATCTAAAAATATTCAATTCTAATTTTTCTTCAATATCCCATAATTTTCCAAAAATTCCCATGTTAAATCCTTATAAAATCCATGTAATTAACTTAAAAATGCGAGAATTACTTACCTTACAATAGATGATGAACATCCCCACTTGAAGCTATCCAAAAATCCCCCAAGCCAAGGGAGAATGAAAGAAAATGGGCCAAATCGTGTATAAAAATCAAATCTGCGCAGCGCTTCCTCGCACATGCGGAACAGTAGCCGCTTCTGCGGCTCTGCACCTGCGAAAAATCCATCGCAGTTGCGGCTCCAGCTCAAACCAACAACCCTCGCTTCTGCGCTCGCGCACCTGCGCGACCATGTTCGCTTCTGCGGCCCAGGCCTTCTTGGACAACCTCCGCTTCTACGCTCCAGTAGTCGCATATGCGATCACACTGGTGCGGGAAGGCCTTCGCACCTGCGACCTCTGCACAACTCACTTCTAGTCACTTCTGTGACTTATTGCCTTGCTTCTGTGACGAATCTTCCACAAAAGCGGTTGCACCAGCAACTAGAATTCTCCAACTTTTCCTTAAGTACAAAATCCGATCTGTTAACCATCCGTAATCCACCCGAGGCCCTCGGGACCTTGAAAAAATATACCTACATGTCCCAAAACACATTACGAACTTAGTCGAGGCTTCAAATCATGCCAAACAACATCGAAACTACGAATCACGATCGAAATCCTTCCTTAAACTTTCAAACTTCCAAACCTCGACGATCGCGTCCAAACCATATTAAAACATTTCGGAATGACGCTAAACTTTGCGTGCGAGTCAAAAATCATGATACGAACCTATTCCAAGGCTAGGAATATCAAACGTACATCGATAACACCCAACTCCACTTCAAATCAAACTTAAGAAATTCTTAAACTTTCAAAATGTTAGCTTTCCATAATAAGTGCCGAAATGCTCCCATTCCATCCGAATATACGCCCAAGTCCTAAATCATCATACGAATCTATTGGAACATTCAAATCACAATTCCGAGTTCGTTTACTCAAAAGTCAAATCTTAGTCAATTCTTCCAACGTAAAGCTTCCGAAATTAGAATTTTCTTTCCAAATCAACTCCGAACTTCCTGAAATTCAATTCCGATCACACGTACAAGTCATAAATCCTGAAGTGAAGCTACTCAAGACCTCAAACCGTCGGACGATTCGCTAGAGCTCAAAACGATCGGTCGGATCCTTATAATAAAAGTGATAGCACACACCATTGAATTTATACTTTCAAGTGTTTGAACTGCAGGTCAAAAACTACATGTGTTTTATATGAAACCAATTCTACTTGAATTGTTTCTCCAGACTTAAGATTCTCATATATATTTAGCGTTATCATAGATGTAATCAGTGAATATTTTATATCGGTTCCAACCACTTTTTTTTCATAAAGACATAACATAGAGTTCTCTTCATTTATATTTTCAAGTACCTGCACCTTTTCTGAGATTTTATGAAGTATTATGTCATGTGATATTCTAGATCACTTGCCTCCTTATTATGATCATTTTGATCATTTGATCAATTCTTTATCAAGAAGTTTGTTTGAAATTGATTTATCTATACGCTTTAAGCGTACCATAGATTTTGTCCTTCTTAGACTTATTCTAATGGGAGCATTTGTAGTGAGAGTATAGCTACTTTCGTTAAGTCAGCAAAATGCGTCTGGCATGCTTTGCAATATAGTGCAGATGAATTATCTTTTTGTGAACTTCAAGTTCATATTATCTTGTACGAGGATCTAGATGTAGAAATGATAATTCATTCCACGTAACTTTTTCTCAAATATTTATCCTTTCCCCCCCTCATGTTAGAAAAACTAACTTGCTTCCTCAAGTTTTGCATACCTACCTTTGTGCGTTATGGTGTTAATCAAAATATACACCGTACATCAATAATAATAAGATAAAATTATTTGGTTCCTGACCTGAACCAGTTGTAAGGGGAGAATGTAATATACTTTCGTGTATAATGTATATCAAACTGATATAGATAACTTTGTTCTCATAAGCAATAGTTTAGCTATTAAGTGGATGCAGTCAATACATTGTTTTGCTAAACCAATTGTGATGTAAACGAACTTATCAAATGAACTTTCTTGAATAGAAAATCTGGAAATTATACTCTAAATTAAATTACTGAGCAAGATTCTGGCATTCAAGTTGTGGGTTGATAATAAACGCGCATGTAACCATCTCATAAATGCATATTTATAAGGTTTACATGAAGGTGAATGAGCTCATATTCACCTTTGATAAATTCCAGAATTCAAGGTATTCAATCTCAATTATAATTGGTATAATAATCGCGAGAACAAGTAATACATGAGAATTCATGAAGAATCTTCTTCAACACTTACCCATGTGAATTCTCATTTATTTTGCACATGATGCTTAAATCAAGATTGCTCAATAGGCCATGCTTGATAAAATTACAGTAAACTTCAGGTTTACATTATGACATGTGCGATTATTAATTAAACTTCAGTTTACTATGACATGGGTATTTTATATCAATAAACATCCAGTTTATTGTGTCGTATAATTTTACCGTATTTTTATTTATGTAGTACAAATCAGGCAATAAAGCGGGTAATTTTTATAGACATATTACCCTGCTACAATTGTAGTAATATAAAGATATTAAATCTTCTCATTATTTATAGTCTCAATATAACCAACCGCTTTCATGAATACTTTAGAAACTCAATAAGTTTCTTTGAGACTTACCACAACACAATGTCTTATTGATAATCAATTTTATTCCTAAAAATAGTAATAATTGTCTCTTCCAGAGCTCTCAATTAATTTTGTACTACCATATATTCATCAACATCTATTTGGTGAATATCTTTTAAAGATAAAGTTATACCATTATGGTCATAGTCAAATTATATGTAAGATCTGTTTCTTGCATTACTGTTGTCCTTTAATAATCACATTGCCAAAATATTTTGCGTATAATAGGTACATGACCAATGACCATTCATGTCATAATAATTCCATTATTTCTTATTTCATTTCAAACCTTCTTCTAGAGGTGAGTGTAGTATATTCACTACCACTGACACGTTCATATTCTTCCAAGAATAAATATGTATTCATAAATCACATGTTATCATATTCACATCATGAATGGACCATAATCATCTATATGTGCTTTACAAAATCTCATGTCAAATCGATAAAAAATATTACTTTCACAGAGTGAATGATTATTTTGAGAATCCTTATTATCTTCATTACCATAATGATGACGATTATAATTTCGTCTATTGCCACATCCACATCCATTGAGACCTTCACAACAATAATTTTATCTTCTTTTTGACTTATTATATATTACTACCACATTCTCTTTAGGAAATGAGAATGAAGCAAATTCAATGGGACGAGTTTCCACTTTTTGTGCTCACTATCATACATGAATTTGATCATGGTAAGACAGAGAAATTTTACCACTTCGAGTTGTTAGAATTTCATACAAACTGTATTAGAGTTATAATCAAACTTTGTTGCCTTTGCTTGTATTTAAAATCAAATTATAAAATTTTAAGAGTTTAAAAGAGAAAAATATGGTAAAATATTTACATTCAATCCAGAATTTATTCCTAAAGGAAGTTCATGGAACAATTGACAATCATTATGCTTAATATTATATACAAGTTGAGCACCATACACATATCCCAAAGCCTGGTGACCAAAGCATATGCCTCTACTCAATTGGTTAGAGTCTCATGCTGATAACGTGTTATAAAACAATAAAAGAAGAAGAAGAATATTGTAGAGAAAAGTAGAGAGAATTCTTATTGATTCGGGATAAATTACAATAAAATGGAATTCTCTATTTATAGGGAAAAAGTGACTTAACCACCAAGTAACAAACCCTAAAATCTCTCAAAAATATAGACATTCACCTTAAATACAATTCTATTTATAACACTAAACTAATAATAACATGGACCATCGTGTGAACAATCGTGGTTATATTTTTTTTTATATCTATATAAGGTAATTTTTTAATTGATGTTAGTATCGTAAATATTTGGATTATATACATAGTTTAAATAGAAAAAGATTTAATAAGTCAAATTTTAGTTGGTTTCAAAATTCTAATATTAAAAAAATAACTTAAATTACAATTTTATCTAATGTGAAATCTAGAGGATAAAAAAGGCGAACGACATTTTGCTAATGACCTTCATTCTTTTAATATAGTATAGAATATAGTATAGATAATGCACTAACTATTAGGAGATCATGAATTGTTGTATGATAAGTATTAGTAATACGTATACATTAGAGATTTTGATAACAACGTCAAGAATTAACTCCATTAAATAACTCTTTCCTAATTTCTAATTTAAAACTTTAAGTTAAAACATAAGGAAAAATTTAAAATTAAGAGTTTTTACTACAATCATCACCGTCACCTTTATTTTATTTATACAAATGTTTAAATACTCATTTATCAAAAGATCCTCCATTGTACTTACCCCACAATTTTGATATTGTTTACCCGCAAAACAAATACAGTTGAATTTGTAAACGTGATTTGTAGACACGTGAATTAAATTGATCTGATTAATAAAACAACAAAGTATAAAGAAAATAAAATAAAGATGATAAAAAGGAAAGAACAAGCCTGGACTACATATTAATCCCGTCGAATCCAAGAATAACCGAAAACACTTGATAACACTCTTATAAACAATAACAACAACAACAATAATATACCCAATAATATTATATACCGTGGAGTCTAGGAAGGATAATTATTTACCCGAAAAATGGTACAATTGAATTTGTTCGTGGTTTCTAAACAAATGAATCAATTTGATCCTAAAAGATAATGAATTAGTCAATTTGGATGCAAGATACTTAGCTCAAATGTAGATAAAATGATAGATTTGGAGAGCCCGAGAACAGGGATTCCGGGCGCAATGATGATAAGATCAATAAGCTAGAGAGAGAAAAATAGTATCAAAATGCTGTATTAGAATATCTTCCTTGATGTCGAGAAAATTCTTCCTATACAATGATAATTGAGCCTATTATTTATAGCTCAGTGTGCGTAATGGTCGGGCCCACCACTAATGACAATTATTGGAATGAGATAATGGAAGTCTAATGGTAAACATAAATATCCAAATTCTTATAATGAGCCGTTATTCTTTAATGTTGTGGAATATTCTCCATTAAATGCTACCGGACGCAACATACTTAATGCCTTTATGGATTGCCTTTCTCGGTGACACACGAGGTAGTTGTGCCCGATTTTCTGTCCTCCCGATTTTGATTCCATGTGTCTCCTTTTTGGGTGGTCACGTACCGTAACGTATTTTACTCAATACAGATAGTCGCCCTGATTTTCGGTATCATAACTTTGTGTTACCGGAAAGTTGGTGAGAATCTTCTTTTGGCGGGAATTACTATAATTATGTCTGAAGGCTTCTGACGGTTGATTAGACGCATGTCTCTCCGCATTTAATGCCTCGAACATGCGTTGTCCCATAATTCAGCACAACTTTTGCTGATTATCGAGGTAATTATGGTCATGAATTTAGCCGCCAAATTTTTTACCTATACGTATCAACTCCTTTTTACTTTAGGTCTCACCAGTCGATTGAGCTTCCAAACTGCATTCCTATTTTGCATCTCTTCTCTAACTTTCTCCCAACACATAACTTTTTCTTCCCCTTCTCCATTGGCTTCTTATCTAAACGCGTTGGTTCTAAGAGCAAGATTAAGAACGAGGATTCAGTTCCTCCAATAGTAAGTTTCATAATCCCTAGAAGACTTAGTACTTTGAAGGATTTGGAGGAGAAATTTCCCACTGATAACCCCCGCACATGGGCGGTTAGCAGGTACCCATCTTTCATTCGTCTTTCTAGTATCCCTATTGTAAAGGAATACTGTTGTTGCCAAAACTTGGACATCATCGCTCCCGATCTATCGTAGCGAGTGACCCTTCCCAGAGAGGGTTTCACATATTTTTACACGTACCCTTTTACATTGGGTGCGTTTTCTTTGGAATGAGAACTTGATACCGTGATAGCGGAATTTTGTCTCTGTTATCAAGTGTGGTTGGAATATGTAAGTCCTTCTATGTAGAGGACGGTTTCCTGCCTTCAGCGCTTGTTCCTGGAAACCAAAGAAGAGCTATCATTGACTCATATGATGAATTTGTACTCCCCCAAAATCTTTCGCGGGGGAATGATAAATCTTTGCAATCGTGGTCAGCATGCTTTGATATCCAGCATGGATGACGACTATGACCGAGGGTGGATGGAGCGGTTCATTGCAGTTGCCTCTGGTAACATTATTCCCATAATGGCCTCATCCTTTACAGTTTCCTGGAACCGTTCCCGTAAGTTTCTTTCAATACGTTCTCCCCTCCTAAATGCTTTTTTACACCTATATTGATATTTTAACTTATTTATATTATAGCAACCCGATGGGTCCCACTGGTAGTAGAAGGCTTTGACCGATGGGTTCAAAAAATCTTAGACGTTACCACGCCTGAAATTCGCTTGTGGAAAGAACTGTCCATCAAATACGGGTGGAAGGCCAAAAATTATGTTAGTTATAATTTGTTTTGATTTAATTTTTATATATGTGGAATTTGGCTAAATCTTCTGGCTTATTTGTCGAATTAGGTCTACCCCCAGGGTCAGTCGAGATCCCTGAAGAGGATGTGTTGGCCGACCCTGCTGATGCGGCGAGGCTGCTCTAGGAGGCGCTTGCTCAAACGGGTACCTCCGGGTCTACTCCGGGCATAAATATTTCTTCACGAAGTCCCCGTCATAGAACAGGCAACCAAAAAGAAGGCTTTCCTCTACGGCCGGGGAGAAGAATAAGAGGGCAAAGGTTGATGCCCCCGAATCATCCCAGGTGGCGATGTTGGTTGGTCCTCCCTTCGGGCCGGTCATAGACACCATAGTGATTGATGATGAATAAGCTAGTGATGATGGAGCTTCTCTTCATAGAAGACAACGATCCTTGTCCTCTCAACAGGATGCTCAACCCGTTGATGCAGTCACACCCGCCGAGTATAATGTCTCAGCACTTTGGGGAGAGTTTGATTTGGTGTAAAATGCCAACTCCCGTTCTCTGGCCCTAATCGTTGTGCCCGGTACTGCGAGGAAGAGTATCGGGTCCTTGCCATCCCCGATTGGTTAGCACCCAACAATCAGTGCTGCCTTCGGTGCAATTGCTTCCCGTTCTTCTTCTTCACCAGCTTTATCACCACCTTCTTTGCCACTTGCAGATGCTATATCTTTTCCATCTTTATCCATGTTTCCCCCAACAACATCATCTCCAATGGCCATGCCCGACCGTGCTGAAAGCGTTCCTCTTCCCCAGTCTCCTGTTCATGGGAATTTGGGGAAACATTATGTTGCCCCTTCTGAAGATCCTCAGAGGAGGAGGAATGTTACCCTCTCGGTCTTTACCTGGTGCGATCTTCTTTCCCGGCCGGTGGAGTTAGCGAATTACCTGAAGCCCTTGGCTTCAGAGAAGTATTGGGAGAAGATTCAGACACTCTCGGGAGAGTGTTTGTTGAACAATGCCATGAATAATGCCGTAGCAATATGTTTCTGTCTTTCTCTGCTATTTCTCAGCTTCTGAATGAGTGCATTTTAAATTTTACCTTTTCTTATCTTGCAGACCAATTTTCTTGCTTCCGAGGGCCTATAGAGGTTAATCCGTGAGAATGAGGAACTTTCTTCTGAACGGGATCAGCTTTTGGGTGAACGGGATCAAACCGTTCTTTGCCTATCAGAAATAGAAACCAGGGCCACATAGTCCATTATTTTGGAAACCCGCTTGCAGCAAAGTGAGTAGGAAGTAGAGATCCTTAGCTAGGAAATTGGGCAGCTGAGGACTAGTTTTGATGAAGTCAAAGCTAAGTGGGCTGAGTTCCAGGATGCCATTCTTGCTGCCAATGACCGCGAGGTTGCTGCTGCTGAAAGGTTAACTGATTTAGAAGCAGCCTTAAATTCTAAAGTTGGAGAGCTTACTGCTGCAGAGGCAAGATACGCCTGGTTGGAGGAGAAGTATAAGAAAACTATCGAGCACAACAGGATCTATAGTTCAACTGTACATGATCTCGATGTCAGTCTCCGATCTGCTAGGTCTGCCCGGGATAATATTTCTGCTGAAATCACTCAACTCAAAGAAGAAGTTAGGCGTCGAGAGGCTTCCCTCGTTGTTGAAAAAACTTACGCCATGTACAGCATGAGGAGAAAAACTTTGGAAGTAGCCAAAGCTGGCATTATTGATATTGATTCCGAAATTGCTAAGGCATGCGAGCTTGAGTTGGCTACAAAACATAGACTCCCGGTGCAGTCTGATGCTCTAGATTCTTCTGATTCTGGTTCCGATATTTCTGATACTAAAGAGGAATCAGAAGGCGATGATGCCGAGGACCCAGTTGGAAAAGATGTTGAGCCATCAGTGGCACCAGCTATTGCTCCCGGGGTTACAAATACTTCTCGTCCTTCCGATTCTGGCGACGTTGCAGTTTAGTTTTACCTTTATTTGTTTTGCAATTCCTTTTGGTACATCCTTGTAAATGTTTACGTATTGTTGCTCAAATATTTGGCTGAGTCTTACTTTTGCTTGGATATTTGTTCGTATTTTCCTGTATGTTTCTGTCTCCGAGAATTATCCCTTTTACATGAGGGTTTCACTAAGTATTTGCGCAAGTTTGGTTTTTGTGCCTTTTTTTATGCGACTTTGGGTGTATTTTTTCCCCGATAACATTTTTGATTCTGGGCATACATTTTTTTGGGATCAACCCTTTAACGTGAGGGTTTTTTATAAGAATTTGCGCAAGTCTTCCTTTTGCGTCTTTTTCATAAATGGCTTCGGGTGTATTTTTCCCGATAGCATTTTGATTCTGGGCATACATTCTTCCCGGAGCAACCCTTTAACGTGAGAGTTTTTTTATAAGAGAGGGCCCTCTTATGTTTACGGTGCTATTGAAGAGGACGTCGCATGTTCATTACAGCACTAGCATTTGAAGTACTTGTTTAACTTTCAAATGACATAATTAACTCATTGTTCAGACAAGAAACAAGATAAAAGCAAAAGGATTTCATTCCTTCTATTTTCATAGTTTATATAGGCATTTTTCTATGTAAAAAAGAAGTTGCCATGACTTGTGGCTATCTTGTACAACTTGTTTCTACGGGGCTGGCTATGCAGTCCCCTGTCCCGATGATGGGTGGCATTCAGTGTTGCCTTGCCGGTTTCGTTTCCGGTTGATATGGCATTCAATGTTGCCTTGTCGGATTTTCGTTCCCGGTTGACGTGGCATTCAGTGTTCCCTTGCAATCATATCATCATCCCGCCCAGTGTTCTAATACGAAGAATGCGAGTTGGAACACTGGAAGTCTTGTATCTTCGAAGGTTCCACCAATGAATTGCTACGTATCCCTTTGCTCGGTAACATATTTTGCTTTCCCTTAGGAATTCATGTTGTTGAGCAAAAGAATACCTAACAATCCTCTAGTGGTGTTGGGTAACCTCTGTTAGGTAGCAAACTCATCTTCCCGGCGGGAATCTGCAATTGAATCAAAGATTATCTGACCATCCCCGAGTAGAGACTTGCTTGTTTACCTTGTCCTCAAAAGGTCTTATGACTGCTGGTTTTGTAGTATGCTTGTCGTTTCTGCCTCATTAAAAACCTTACTTTTCGTTTGACCGTTGTTTGTCAGCACTAATATTTTTTTAGATGAGCCACGTTCCAATTGTTGTGCAGCTTGTCTCCGTTGTGGTTTTCCAACTCGTCCGACCCTTTACCGGTGATAGCTGAAACCCAGTAAGGGCCTTCCCATGTAGAGGCTAATTTGCCTACATTGAGTTCTCAGGTGTTCTGAGTCACCTTCCTCAAGACCAAGTCTCCCACTTTGAAATAACGGAGGTTGGTTCTTTGATTGTAATATCTCTATATTCTCTGTTTTTTGCGCTGCCAGTCTGACATGCGCTAATTCCATGCGTTCCTCGAGCAGTTCCAAGTTGATTTGCATTGCCTCGTTGTTTTATTCTTCGTTTGCTTGGGAATACCTTAAAGTGGGCTCCCCTACTTTCACATGTATCAAAGCTTTTGCGCCGTACACAAGGGGAAAAAAGGGTTTCTCCTATGCTTGATTTGGACGTTGTTCGGTAGGCCTATAGTACCCCCGGTAACTCTTCGGGCCAGTGGCCTTTCGCTGCTTCTAGCCTTTCGCTGCTTCTAGCCTTTTCTTTAGATTTTGCACAACTGTTTTGTTTGTCGACTCCACTTGTCCGTTTGCACTCGGATGGTAAGGCGAAGAAGTAATCCTTTTTATCTTAAGATTTTCAAGGAACTTTGTAACTTTTGCGCCGATAAACTGTGGCCCGTTGTCGCATGCAATCTCCTTCAGTATTCCGAACCTACATATTATATTTTCCCACAGGAAGTCGACCACTTCGCATTCTTCGATCTTTGGTAAGGACCTGTTTCCACCCATTTGAAAAAATAGCCAGTTAAAATTAAAAGAAATCTTACCTTTTCCGGAGCCGGTGGTAGCAGTCCTACGATGTCCATTCCCCATTTCATGAATGGCCACAGGGACAGAATTGAATGTAGTGGTTCTGCTGGTTGATGTACTAGTGGTGCATGGCGTTGGCACTTATCGCATTTTCGTACAAAGTCCTTAGCATCTAGCTCCATATGGGGCCAATAATATCCTTCCCTGACTAGTTTCAGCACCAAAGAATCTGCACCCGAGTGGTTTCCGCATACTCTTTCGTGGATTTCCCTCATGACGTAGCCGACTTTCGAAGTTGTATCGCGTGGCTTTGGTGCGCAACGCTCTAGACGCTTTGGGGTCTTTGGGCAGTTTCCCGTGTTCGAGATAATCGATTATCGCGTTTATCCAATCCCAGACCAGATTGGTCAAATTCACCACATAGTAACCATTTGTGTCTAAGGTTGAGTTCATCGGTTGAACTACCGCCCCTGATTCTGGTCCCTGAAGTTTTGTTGATGAGCCCAGATTTGCTAATGCATCTGCTTCTGCGTTTTCTTCCCTCGGGATATGGGTAATTGACCACTCCCAGAATCGTGACAATAAGGCCTGAACCTTTACCACGTATTGTTGCATTCGCTCATCTTTGATGTCAAAAATTTCGTAGACCTGATTTACCACTAGCTGCGAGTCACATTTGATGTTGATGGCTTCAGAGTCGAGCCCCCAGGTCAATTCGAGCCCTGCAATCAAAGCTTCGTATTCTGCTTCATTGTTAGTTAAAGTAACCGTCCTGATAGATTGCCTTAAGGTTTCCCCCGAAGGTGTGACCAGGACTATTCCGAGCCCAGACCCTTTCACATTAGAAGTTCCATCTGTGAATAAGGTCCAAACTCTCGGTGCCAGCTTTGACACCATTATTGCTTCTTTGGCAGCTAGGAGCAATAACCCTTGGCTGAAGTCGGCTATGAAGTTAGCCAAGACTTGTGACTTAATCGTAGTCCTTAACTTATACTCTATGTCGAACTCGCTCATTTGAACGGGCCATTTAGCCAACCTACTCAAGATCTCGGGTTTATGGAGTATGTTCCGCAAATGAAAAACAGTCACCACCAATATCGGGTGGCATTGGAAATAGGCCCTCAGCTTCCAGGCGGTTACCACGAGAGCTAAGTCTAGCTTTTCCAGATGTGGGTAGCGAGTTTCTACTCCCGTTAAAATTTTGCTAACGTAATATGTGGGGAATTGCGTACCTTTTTTCTCCTGAACCAAAACTTCGCTTACCATAATTTCTGAGACCGCCAGGTAGACCAGCAATGCTTCTCCTTCTTTAGGTTTCAAGAGCAACAGAGGGCTTGACAAGTATTTCTTCAATTCCTTCAAGGCTTGTCGACACTCTGGCGTCCACTCGAAGTTGTTTTTCTTTTTGAGCAGTGCGAAGAAGTGATGACACCTTTCCGATGACTGGGAAATGAACTTGCTCAATGCTGCTAATCTGCCTGTGAGTCTCTATACTTCCTTTACGTTGAATAGTTGATCCGGGATATCTTCTATGGCCTTGATTTTATCGGGATTCATCTCAATTACTCTTTATGAGACCAGGAATCCTAAGAATTTACCCGAACTGACCCCGAACGCACACTTCTCGGGGTTAAGCTTCATATTATTCTCCCTCAGTGTGTCAAAAGTTTCTTCCAGATGTCTCAGATGGAAACATGCTTCCAGATACTTGACGAGCATATCTTCTATGTATACTTCCATAGTTTTTCCTATCTATTTTTTGAACATCTTATTTACGAGTCGTTAGTAAGTGACTCCGGCGTTTTTTAGTCCAAAGGGCATTACGTTGTAAAAATATGTACCAAATTTTTTAATAAACAAAGTCTTTTCCCGGTTTTTTGGGTTCATCTTGATCTGATTGTACCCGGAATAGGCATCGAGGAAACTTATTAGCTCGTGCCCGGCCGTAGCATCGATCATTTGATCGATATTCGACTATGGGAACGAGTCCTTCGGGCATGCCTTATTAAGATCTTTATAATCTACGCACATGCGAAATTTATTATTTTTCTTAGGGACTACTACCACATTAGCTATCCAGTCCGAATATCTTACCTCTCGTATTGAACCAATCTTGAGTAGACGGGTTACCTCTTCTCTGACGAATTTATTCCTTGCTTTTGTAATAGGGCGCCTCTTTTGCCTTACCAGAGGTATGCTCGGGTCTAAGCTTGACTTGTGCACGACTATCTCTATTGGTATTCCTATCATATCCTTGTGCGGCCATGCAAAACAATCGGCGTTAATTTTAAGGAATTCAATAAAATTTGACATGAGCTCCGGATGTAGTCGTGTTCCCAAATGAAATTTCCTTTCTGGGAATTTTTCGAACAGTGCAACCTGATATAGCTCTTCTACCGTGGATTTTGTTGCGTTTGTTTCTTCCGGTACTTGAAAATACCTTGGTATATGATATTGCTCTGACTCTCCTGCCTCCAGGGAAACTTCTTCTGGTTCGGGGTCGGAAGTTAGTTCCGGTAACTGCTATGCCGCTGGTTTCTTTCCCTTGATATGGGAGACTGAGATCACATTCATCTCTCTTGCTATTGGTTGATCACCTCTTATCCGCTTGATCCCCTCGGGTGTTGGAAATTTCAACGATTGGTGGTACGTCAAAGGCACAACTTTTATCTCATGTAACCATGGCCTTCCCAGGATGAGTTTATATCCCATGTCCCTATTTACTATTCCCCTAGGGTTGTCACGCTTGCGAGGTTGAACCCATCAAGGAGCTTTGTTGCAGGTACGATGCTCCTGGTGAGTTTATCTTGATCTAGAACTCTCCATTGTATGATATTGGCAGAACTTCCTGGGTGCACTAAAACATGTTTAATTTTGAAATTTAACACATTTAAGGAGATTTCCAGTGAATCATTGTGCGGCAGTTGTAATCCGTACGCGTCTTCATCAGTGAACATGATATCATCCTCGTGGAGCCTCTTACTATGGGTTGTCGATACTTTTATCTTCTTTGCGGCCGAGAAGGTGATCCCATTAATCTCATTCCCTCCGAAGATCATGTTGATCGTTTGGCGTGGAGGTTCCTTTCCTGCTCTCGAGTTTTGCATGTCGCCCTTGTCCCGGCCATAGTTATTTTTGGCTCGATCGCTCAAGAATTCTCTAAGGTGACCATTTTTTAACAGCGTTGCCACTTCTTCACGGAGGTGCCGGTAGTCCCTAGTCCTGTGACCATTAATGTCATCGTATTCACACCATATATTTGGGTCCATCTGGCTAGGATTGGACCTCATCGGTCTCGGGAACCGCACCACTTTGATGTCTCTCATGGCCGACACTAACTCCACCGCACTGATGTTGAAGTTATATTCTGATAACTTTGGATAGGAAGGACCTCGTGGCCCTGGGGTGTCCCTATCCTACAACGATCTGTTATTCCGCCTCGGATCAGTCCTCCTGTCGTTGAAAACCTTGTCTACCGATCAGAAGTTCCTCCCGCGACCTTCCGTCTGCTCGTAGGGTAGAAACTGGTTCCTTGAAACTCGTCTATGTGAGTCGACATCGTCCTTTATTTTTTCTTTGTTCTTCTTCCGTCCCTTTGATGATGACAAGATGTCAACCTGATCGTATTCGATCCTTATCTTTGACTCGTACCGGTTGTGGACATCCGCCCAAAGTTGTTTCTTGAAACTCAAGCAGACTTTCCTTGAACTTCCGGGAAGCATCCGAACTCCTCAGGTTCAAACCCTTAGTGAACGCTTCAGCTGCCCATTCATCCGGGACGACCGGTAACAACATCCTTTCCTTCTGGAACCGACTAACGAATCTTCGTAATAATTTGGATTCTCCTTACGCGATCCTGAATATGTCGGCCTTTCGGGCTTCTACCTTTCTGTCACTGGCATGGGACTTAATGAACGAATCCACGAACATTTCGAAGGAATCTATGGAATTCTCGGGCAATAATGAGTACCATGTCAAGGCTCCCCTCGTGAGAGTCTCACCAAAATATTTCTATAACACGGACTCAATTTCGTGAGGAGCCAGATCATTTCCTTTCACCGTTGTTGTCTAGGTGGTTATGTGCTCCTATGGATCTGAAGTTCCATCGTATTTTGGCACTTCATGCATTCTGAATCATTTTGGTATTAGTTCCGGGGCTGCACTCGGCTTGTTCGGTAATTGGATGTACTTCTTTGAGCTCGGGACTTTCAATATTGGGGGTGCTCCCTGGATTTGGTCCATGTGAGCGTTTACCTCCTTCATGATCCACAAGATTTCCTCCTTAAACTGATCGTTATCTTTGTTGAGGCCAGATCTACTCGCCCCTGGGAGTGTTGTTGTCAATTCTTTGCATTGTTTGGTTTGTAGGAATAATGGGAGGAACTGGATATTGCCCGTTTGCATTATTTGAAGTGCATGACAATGCCTGTTTTAACTCTGTCATAACCTGATCCTGCCGCGTGAGGTGGCCTAGAATGATTGTATGTTGTTCTTGCAGGACCCTTACCGCATCTTCTACGTGCCCCTGGTCAGCATCATATGGAGTCGCCTCCCGTACTTGTCTGGGGTACCGCCTGTCATACACCGGCATGACATCTTCCTCCTCATTACGAGTGTCGCTGATCAAGTCCTCAAAATGGGTGTTTTCCCCTTGAACCTCAGGATTGCGAGTGTTATTAATGGTATTGATTGCCATTTTTTATGATTTTGCTAAGAAAAGAATGATCAAAACTTGTGAGTGAAAGAAGTAAGGACCAACGTAACCACACGATTGTCTAGGCCCCACGGTGGGCGCTAAGCTGTTTACCCGAAAAATGGTACAGTTGAATTTGTTCGTGGTTTCTAGAAAAATGAATCAATTTGATCCCAAAAGATAATTAATCAGTCAATTTGGATGCAAGATACTTAGCTCAAATGTAGATAAAATGATATATTTGGAGAGCCCAAAAATAGGATTTTCGGGAGCAATAATAATAAGATCAACAAGCTAGAGAGAGAAAAATAGTATCAAGATGTTGTATTAGAATATCTTCCTTGATGTCCGGAAAATTCCTCCTTTATAATGATAGTTGAGCCTATTATTTATAGCCCAGTGGGCATAATGGTCGGGCCCACCACTAATAACAATTATTGGAAAGGGATAATGGAAGCCTGACAATAAACATAAATGCCCAAATTCCTGTAATGAGCCGTTACTCTTTAATGTTGTGGAATATTCTTCATTAAATGCTATCGGGCGCAGCATGCATAGTGCCTTTATGGATTTGCCTTTCTCGATGACACACGAGGTATTTGTGCCCGATTTTCCGTCCTCCCGGTTTTGATTCCATGTGTCCCCTTTTTGGTTGGCCACGTACCGTAATGTATTTTACCCAATATAATAGTATGTATGCAGACCTTACCCCTACCTTGTGAATGTAGAGAGGAATAACACTCTTATAAAGGTTAGGAAAATGAGAGAAAGAATGATAGTATTTGTAGTTCTAGTATTTCATCCCCTTACAATGAGTACCAATGTTGTTATTGATAGCTAAATCGAGAGGAGACAAGATCCCAAAATCACCCTGAACATATTGAATTCCAGTGTTTTGCTAAAAAGAAATGTCTGTTTCAAAGTCGGACAACCACCACCTCATACTCTCAGCGTTTCCTCGCTACTCGAGCTGGCCTCGAACTCCCTCGTGTGGTAAAACCTTTATCCCTTTACTCTTTTTCTGGATTTTGCTTCTACTAGTCAAAACTAGGATCATGTTTAGTTTTTATGTCGTTTAATCCTATGTAATTAGGTAGTTTTTTTTATTTCAATTAGCTTCAGTTTTGTTTATAGGTAGTTGTATACGGTCGAAATAGATTTCGGCCTTCGTACGATTGATCGAGGTCAAAACATAATGGATCTAAGAAAGACTTCGTATTATCGAGATGGGTTCCGAAGATGGTACAAACAAGCTTCGGACTCCAGGTATAGGTCGAACACCGAGTTCGAAGTCATCATCGAGCTTGGGTCTGAATCAAACTATGATGAGATGATTTCGAGCTTAAGGGGCAGAGGCCAACCGGGACCGAGTCCGAATCATCACCTGATCCCGAGTCCATATCGAGCTTTAGAAGCATTACCGACCAGCACCGAGGCCGATCGATCTCGAGCTCACAGACAAGAGCCGTTGCAAACACACTAAGGGAGAGAATCTCGGCGAGAATAAGGGAAAAGCTGATTTATCATGGAGTCTCCACTATGTATTTTTAATTATATCTAAAGTAGGATCCTCCACTATAAAGAGGGTGACTACATTTCTGTAGAAGGCAGTTTTTGCTTACATTGTAATTCAAGCACCATATTCTCATATATTCAAGGATTATTCTTTTAAGCTTCATTAATTGATTCATTGTGCTTAGTCCTAAAATCATCTTCTTTCCAACCTTGTATATTTTTCATTCTTTGCAATCCATATTTGATATTTCTATTAATCCCTACGATTTGTATCAAGCTATATCATATATCCTTAGAACTATGTATAAATTCAACTCTATCCGTTTTTCGGGTAAACAGTTTGGCGCCCATCGTGGGGATAAGGATAACAGTGGTCATTTGATACGAATATGCAAAAACACACTGTTTTGCGCTTGTTTCCGAAAGTATCTTGGATTTCTAATTAGCAACAACTAGCTACCAATCAAATGGCCTCATCTATCGACAACGAAATCGGTCTTCAAGATGAGAACAACAACTTGACACCCAGTACCGAAAGACCACTCGTCAACGCTGTTGGAGCTCAAATCGAAGTGCCGATAGATATCAATTCGCATGTGGCCATTGAAGCGAACCTACATTCTGAACCTGAAAATAACATTCATGGTGGCACTCGGTCTGCAGCTCGAGATACCCATAATATCGAGGAAAACGACGTCAGCTTGCGTATGATTTTTGAAATATTGCAAGCTCAACAGGCAGCAATAGCTCAGTTGCAAAACCAAACCCAGCTACCAAGCAGGCCGGAGCCCAGTCCACCTCGAGAAATCGCCCACATAAAGGAGCCAACCATAGTGAGGTCAAATGAGCAAGAATCGGGGACTTCTCCTGAAATTACTAAAATACTCTAGGAGCTCACAAAGCGAGTCGAAGCCAACGATAAAAAAGTAGAAACATATAACTCTAGGGTCGATCAGATCTCGGGAGCTCCGTCAATGATAAAAGGGTTGGATTCCAAAAAATTCGTGCAAAAACCTTTTTCCTCGAGCGCAGCCCCAAAACCAATCCCCAAAAAATTCCCTATGCCCAAAATTCTCAAATATAACGGAACGACCGACCCCAACGAACAAGTAACTTCTTACACGTGTGCCATCAAGGGCAATGATTTGGAAGACGATGAAATTGAATCTGTGTTGTTAAAAAAATTCGGAGAGACCTTCTCGAAGGGAGCAATGATTTGGTATCACATCCTACCACCGAATTCTATCAACTCATTTGCCATGTTAGCAGGTTCTTTTGTAAAAGCACACGCCAGTGCCATAAAAGTCACTACAAGGAAATCCCACCTTTTCAAGGTAAGACAAAAGGATAACGAGATGCTGAGGGAGTTCGTATCTCGTTTTCAAATGGAACGAATGGATCTGCCACCAGTCACAGACGATTGGGCTGTTCAAGGTTTCACTCAAGGTTTGAACGAACGAAGTTCGACGTCTTCACGTCGGTTGAAGCATAACCTGATCGAATACCCAACCATCACGTGGGCCGACGTGCACAATCGATACCATTAAAAAATTAGGATCGAAGATGATTAGTTGGGGTCTGAAACCGTTGCTTGAAGGGATATTAATCGAGAACAAGGTCCGATCAGGGATCGATACCGACCGTATAACGGAAATCACAGAATCAATGAATTGAGACGTAACCCCGGACAAAGCACAAAAGAAGTGATCGAGGTTAAGGGTCTCGGGGGCTGATGAACAGAAGTGGGTTCGACAGGCCTATCGGATCTAAGGAAGAGCCTCGGTTATTAGAGTATAACTTCAGCATTGATGCATCCGCCATCGTGCCGGCTATCGAACGCATCAAAGACACTAAATGGCCTCGACCCATGCAGACTGATCCTGCCTAGAGGAATTCCAATCAAATATGCGAATATCATGGCACCCATGGACATATAATGGAAGATTACAGGCAACTAAGAGAGGAGGTAGCCCGGTTATTCAACAAAGGGCACCTTCGAGAATTTTTAAGCGATAGGGCAAAGAACCATTTTAAAAACAGGGATTTCGGCAAGCAAAATGAACAAGAAGAACCATAGCACGACATTCATATGATCATCAGCGGCGCTGATACCCCTCAGGGACCGGTGCTTAAACGCACTAAGACATCGATTGTGAGAGAAAAACGATCTCGAACTCGGGATTACACACCCATAGGAACTTTGTCCTTCGATGATGAAGATGTAGAGGGAGTCATACAACCTCATAACGATGCACTGGTAATATCCGTACTTATAAATAAAACTAAAGTTAAGCGTGTATTAATTGATCCAGGTAGCTCGGCCAATATCATTAGATTGAAGGTCGTAGAACAACTCAGTTTACAGGACCAGGTCGTGCATGCAACCCTGGTTCTAAATGGATTCAATATGGCATGTGAAACCACCAAAGGCGAGATAGTTCTACTGATAAACATGGCCGGGACCATCCAGGAAACGAAGTTCCACGTAATCGAAGGCGACATGAGGTACAACGTCATTTTTGGAAGGCCATGGATCCACAACATGAGAGTTGTACCTTCGACACTACACCAGGTTCTTAAATTCCCAACATCGAGGGGAGTCAAAACAGTGTATGGAGAATAACCGACCGCAAGAGAAATGTTTACCGTCAAGGAAGCGAATCCAATATCCTCGCCATCGCCAATAAAAGGATCGGGCTCAAAAGGGGAACGAGATACCAAATAGCAATCATAGACATCAACTTTAACTCGGCCAGATAGTCAGAAGATCGATGAAGATGATGATCAAAGGATCCCTCAATCCTTCGTGGTTCCCGATGATTCTGACGCTACCAAATCTACGATTGAGGAATTGGAGCAAGTCACACTAATCGAGCACTGGCCTGAACGGAAGGTATACCTGGGAACGGGGTTGACCCCCGAACTCAGTAAAAAACGTATTTAATTTCTTATCGATAACATAGATTATTTTGCCTGGTCCCATTTAGATATAACAGGGATCCCACCGAATTTAACGACGCATCGGCTAAGCTTGGACCTTAGGTTCAGATTGGTGAAGCAAAAGAGAAGACCCCAGTCCGAGGTAAAGCACACATTCATAAAGGACGAGGTAACCAAACTTCTCAAGATAGGGTCCATTCGGGAGGTGAAATATCCTGAATGGTTAGCCAATGTAGTTGTAGTGCCTAAAAAAAGAACAAACTTAGAATGTGTGTAGATTATAAGGATTTGAACAATGCATGCCCCAAAGATTCCTTTCCACTTCCCAACATCGATTGCATGATCGATGCCACGGCCGACCACGAGATCCTTACTTTTCTCGATGCCTATTCCGGGTATAATCAAATCCAAATGAACCTAGAAGACCAGGAAAAGACTTCATTTGTCACCAAGTATAGAACATATTATTATAATGTGATGCCCTTCGGGCTAAAAAATGCAGGAGCTACTTACCAACGCCTAGTAAATAAAATATTCGAGGAACAAATAGGTAAATCAATGGAAGTTTATATTGATGACATGCTATTTAAGTCCCTGTGTGCAGAGGACCATTTGACCCATTTGCAGGAAACATTCGACATTTTAAGGAAATACAACATGAAGCTCAACTCCGAGAAATGTGCTTTCGTGGTCGGTTCGGGCAAGTTACTCAGTTTCATGGTGTCAAATCGGGGGATCGAGATTAACCCCGATAAAATCAAGGTCATCTAAGACATCACCATCGTGGACAACGTGAAATCCGTACAGAGGCTAACGGGATGGATTGCAGCCTTAGGTCGATTCATTTCGAGATCGTCAGATCAAAGTAACAAATTTTTCTCTCTACCCAAAAAGAAGAACGACTTCGCTTGGACACCGGAATGCCAACATGCATTAGAGGAATTAAAATGGTATCTATCGAGCCCACCACTGCTTCATACTCCAAAAATAGACGAAAAACGCTTCTTGTACTTGGCAGTGTCGGAAATCGCGGTAAGCGGTGTCCTAGTTCGAGAAGAGCAAGGTACGCAATTTTTCGCTTATTATGTGAGTCGGACCTTAGGAGAAGTAGAAACTAGATATCCGCACCTAGAAAAATTGGCACTTGCACTGACAAACGCCTCTAGAAAGTTAAGATCATACTTTCAATGTCACTCCATATGTGTATTAACCACTTACATGCTTCGTAATATTTTGCACAAGCTCGAACTATCAGGCCAATTGGCCAAATGAGCCGTCAAACTCAGTGGGTATGATATCGAATATCAACACCGTACGACCATCAAGTCTCAAATTTTAGTGGACTTTGTGGCCGATTTCACGCTGACCCTCGTACCCGAAGTCGAAAAAGAACTTAGTGAAATCGGGTACGTCATCGGGGGTATGGACCCTTTTTACGGACGGGGCTTCAAACGTGAAGGTGTCCGAGCTAGGCATCATTTTAAAGCCACCCACGGGTAACACTATTAGACAATCTATCAAAACTACTAGGTTTACTAACAACGAGGCCGAGTATGAGGCCATGATTGCAGGTCTCGAACTAGCTAAAAGCTTGGGAGCAGAAGTCATTGAAGCCAAGTGTGACTCTTTACTGGTGGTAAATCAAGTAAACAAAACTTTTGAAGTTTGAGAAGATAGAATGCAAAGGTATTTGGACAAACTGCATGTCACTTTGAACCATTTCAAAGAATGGAATTTACAGCATATTCCACGAGAGCAAAACAGTGAGGCTGATGCATTTGCAAATTTGGGATCATCGGTCGAGGAAGGCGAGATAAGCTCGGGGATTGTCGTTCAACTCTTGAGATCCGTGATCGAAGAAGGTCATGCCGAGATAAATTCTACGAGCTTAACCCGGGATTGGAGGAATAAGTATATTGAATACATAAAGAATGGAAAGCTCCCATCGGACCCTAAATATTTGAGGGCCCTACGGGCCAAAGCTGCTCGATTCACATTAGCTGCAGATGGAACGTTATATCGAAGAACATTCGATGGACCATTGGCAGTATGCTTAGGTCCAGGAGACACCGATTACATCCTACGTGAGGTTGCATGAGGGCACCTGTGGAAATCACTTCGGTGCTGATTCATTAGTCCGAAAAATTATCAGGACAGGATATTATTGGATCGATATGGGCAAATATACAAAGGAGTTTGTTCGAAAATGTGACAAATGTCAAAGGTTTGCACCAATGATCCATTAGCCCGGAGAGCAACTTCACTCAGTTCTATCCCCATGGCCATTCATGAAATGGGGAATGGATATCGTCAGCCCTCTGCCATCGGCCCCAGGTAAAGCTAAGTTCATTTTATTTATGACTGACTATTTCTCTAAATGGGTTGAAGCACAGGCATTCGTGAAAGTAAGAGATAAAGAAGTTATAGACTTTATTTGGGATCATATCGTCTGTCGATTCGGGATACCCACCGAAATAGTCTGTGACAATATGAAACAGTTTGTCGACAGCAAAGTGACGAAATTCTTCGAAAACCACAAAATAAAAAGGATATTATCAACACCGTATCACCCCAGTGGGAATGGACAAGCCGAATCAACGAACAAAACTATCATTCAAAACCTAAAGAAGAGGCTGAACGACACTAAAGGAAAATGGAGAGAAATCCTACCCGAAGTCCTTTGGGCATATAGAACAACATCAAAATATAGTATGAGGGCAACCCCGTTCTCCTTAGTATATGGATCCGAAGCCTTGATTCCAGTCGAAGTCGGGGAACCCAGTGCCAGATTTCGATATACAATAGAAGAGTCAAATAACGAGGCTATGAACACTAGCCATGAATTATCGGATAAAAAATGAGAAGCTGCTCTCGTCCAATTGGCTGCCCAAAAGCAACGAATCGAAAGAAACTATAATCAAAGAACCAAGCTTCGCCATTTTAAACTCGGAGACTTAGTGCTAAGGAAAGTCACCCTCAATACCCGAAATCCAAATGACGGAAAACTAGGACCGAACTGGGAAGGACCATATCAGGTTCTCGAAAACATCAGAAAAGGATCATACAAGCTCGGTGATATAAACGGCAAACAACTATCAAGCAACTGGAATGTGTCGCACCTAAAACGATACTACTGCTAAGGTACGACCCTCCCATATTCGTTTACATTTTGAAACTAACCCCTGCAGGAGTCCGATCAGGAGCTAGGATGGATCCTTCAATACGAAGCCCTAGATCTGAAAGCACTCATTGCACTCTTTTTCCCTTAGACCAATTTTATCTCAAATGGGTTTTTCGGCAAGGTTTTAATGAGGCAACCGATGATCGTTCTATACTTAGAAACAATTCGACAGTATCCGAGGCCTCTTTACAATCGACCTCGAATACTGGGGGGCATTAGCCCTCAAATATATCAAGTTCTGATGCAAGAAAGTTATTTTGTAACAACAGGGTTCTAATAGGAAAAGTTGTAAGAGCCAAATGGTCAAAGCGAACCATGCTTATGTAGTTAGCCCGAGCCCTGATGCAAAACATGAACACATGTATAATGACTTGCAAAATAAAGTTCTCTTCTTTACAGATATCTTTTATCCAAGAAAAATTCCTCTATTTCGAGATTTATTATGCAAAGAGGATTGAGTTCGAGCAAGTACTCACTAGACCATTACGCCTACGGGCTACATTACTTCGAGTTTGAAACATTTACTCGACTAATAAGCCTACGGGCTAATCTTATTCCGAGTTCGAGCAAGATCTCACTCGACCATTATGCCTACGGGCTACATTACTTCGAGTTCGAAACATTCACTCGACTAATAAGCCTATGGGCTACTCTTATTCTGAATTGACTTCAAGTTCTTTGGCCATTTTATCTCTTCAGCGAGGTCGAAATCTCGAGCATTGATCTCCTTGAGGGTCTCCCTCCGAGATCGACACTTAGCAAGTTCAGCGACCCAATGTGCTCGAGTATTGGCGGTCTCGGCTGCCTCTCTTGCTTGGACCTGGGAAGCTTCAGCGTCAGCCCGATAAACGGCCTCGAGCTCCTTTATTCTTCTTGCTTGAACCGAGCCTTTCTACTTCATACTTTGAAGTTGGTTTTTGGCCTATGATAATTGGGCTCGAACAGCTTCTTTCTATGCAGCAAAGCGGTCCATACCTTCTTTCCACTTCAAAGACTCCACTTTTATCACATGAACCTCCTTACGGAGTTTCCCGACCATCTCAATTTTCTGCTGCAGCTGTGAGACCGAAATATTAGCCATCATTCCGGTATCGAGCCCATAGGCTTTTAAAAGTATCATTACCTGCTCGAACAAATCGGTATGATCTTGGTGAGCCTCGGCCAACTCAGCTCGGAGGTCTTTTATTTCCTCTACCCTTTGCCCTAAGAGGAGTTTAAGGAAGTTCCTCTCCTCTGTAACCAGTTGAACTGTCGCGGCCTGCAAAGAAAGAAGAAACGAAGTTAGAAAAGAAAAAGCAAACATAAAGGTAATGCCAACAAAATAATGTAAGGCTTACCTGATTCAAAGCATGCTGCACTCAGTAAAAAAGATCTGATGCGTCACTTGTACCTGTTACATCCTTGATACAGATAAATAGGTCACGAAAAGGATCCTCTCCATTATGAGGCATGTCTAGTTCGAGGCCCCTCAAAGCTTGGGCTTCCCGAATCACCCCTACTAAAAAAGCAGGGAAGGTGGGCGAGTCTTCGATTGCTACTGCCCCAAGTGAATCACTTGGAGCATTCTCTTCGGTTCGAAGAGATTCGAGGAGAGCCCCTTCAGACATATCCCCCATATGTTGGCTTCGATGGGAAGCATCTTCGATCTCCAACAACTCGAGGATTCCGCTCGAATCTTTCTCCGATATATCATCAGTTCTAGGCAGAGCCTTATGAACCACCATCGATCCAGATGCATATGGAACGTCAGTGGTCTTCTTCGTTTGGGCCGCCAGTGCGGACCCATCATTTTCTTCTTCTTCTTCGTCTTCATCCCTTAGATGCAGAACAGATTCTACGGTCAAGGGAATGGTATTCTTGTTCAGCTTACGAGCCGTCCTCTTCTTTGATTTTGGATCTTCGGGAGCGGAGGCTCTTTTCCTCTTATTATCCTTCACCGGCTTTGGAACAGAGGCTGAAGCCTCGACGAACGAGGGCCTCAAAACCGCATCTTTTCCCACACCTACATATGGAAAATTTCATTAAAGTATATGGAAGGCATCTCGTTCAATCTACCAAAAGGTACTAGAAAAAGGCTTACCATGATTTTTGGCCTCCCATCGGCCCTTTGACAAATCACGCCATGAGCGCTCGGCGTTTGTGGAGAAGGAAGTAACACTAGAATTACACTTACGTTTCATATTCCACTCCTCGGGAAAAGGTATTTTTTCAGTCGGAATCAGGTCTGAAGTCCTTACTCGAACGAACCTACCCATCCAGCCTCGGTCCCTGTCCTCGTCTATACTGGAGAACACAGCCTTGGTAGCCCGACATTGGAGTTTTATTAACCCTCATCGAAAAAGGCGAGGATGGTACAATCGGATGAGATGGTCGAGGGTGAACGACATCCCCTTGATTTTGTTCACAAAGTATCGAATCAAAATAACTATCCACCAAAAATAAAGATGGACCTGGCCTAGGATTATTTGGTATTGTCGGCAGAAGTCAATAATAACAGAATCGAGGGGACCTAACGTGAAAGGGTAAGTATACACACTTAAAAATTCTTTCACGTAAGTGATGATATCTTCGTCAGAAGAAGGGATTATTATTTCTTTATTCTCCCAATTGCAATCTTTATGTAGCTGTTTGGGGTGCCTCTCGGTTATCGAACACATGTACCTCGATACTGGCTCGCATCGGCCGGGAACCGATGAGCCTTTATCGACCTTAAAATTAGAGGTAAGAACACACGCCCCAGGAACACACTCCTCAGACCGTGGCTCTACCGGTGTTTCGTCGGCGACAAAATGTGAAGATGAAGCTTTCTCTTTCTAAGGAATAGTTTGTGATATTTTCACCATTTTCGAATTTAAAGGTTGAGAATAGAAGAAAGTAACAAAGATTTGGTAATTTTGAAGAAAGGGCTTTTGCAAAGAGGAATCATAGATTGGCGAATAAACTCAGAGGATACGAAAAAGAATTTGAAAAATTTGGAAGATTGAAGATGCAAAAGTAGTAAATGATAAAAGGAAGGGCTATTTATAGATTAAAACAATGGCGGTTCAGTATCAGCGGTGGCCGACCATCGTCTGACATGTATTAAATGCCTTGAAAAACTAAATCGACGGGACATCTATCACGTGCGTCATAATCGAGCCCAATGTAAACATCAACTTATAATCCAATCGAGCCATTGAGAAATCATATAGTTTCTCACCACATCCTTCCCGAGAAACAAGGGGACTATCTGTATACAGTCGAAAAAGATTTCAGACTTCGTATGATTGATCGAGGTCAAAACATAATGGATCGAACAAAGACTTCGTAATATCGAGATGGGTTCCGAAGATGGTACAAACAAGCTTCGGACTCCAGGTATAGGTCGAACACCGAGTTCGAAATCATCATCGAGCTCGGGTCCGAATCGAAATATGATGAGATGATTTCAAGCTTAAGGGGTAGAGGCCAACCGGGACCGAGTCCGAATCATCACCTGATCCCGAGTCCATATCAAGCTCTAGAAGCATTACCGACCAGCACCGAGGCCGATCGAGCACGAGCTCACAGACAAAAGCCGTTGCAAACACACTAAGGGAGAGAATTTCGACGAGAATAAGGAAAAAACTGATTTATCATGGAGTCTCCACTATATATTTTTAATTATATCTAAAGTAGGTTTTTCTACTATAAAGTGGGTGGCTACATTTCTGTAGAAGGCAATTTTTGCTTACATTGTAATTCAAGCACCATATTCTCATATATTCAAGGATTATTCTTTTAAGCTTCATTAATTGATTCATTGTTCTTAGTTCTAAAATCATCTTCTTTCCAACCTTGTTTATTTTGCATTCTTTGAAATCCATATTTGATATTTCTATTGATCCCTACGATTTGTATCAAGCTATATCACATATCCTTAGAACTACGTATAAATTCAACTCTATCAGTTTTTCGGGTAAACAGTAACGTTAAATATTTGTTTAGACTCGTGTATTAGTTTGAATAATGTATTTTTTTCAAAGTTTAAGTATTTTCTGCTTATTATATACTTGATTACATGGTTGGCTCAACAAGATTGGAGGCCTAAAGCCAAACATCACATAGAGGCCCTAAATGTTTTTTTTAAAAAGAAAAGATCACTATATATATTTTTATTTAAAGTCTACTTTTTTAGATTTTTTAGATGCAAAATCATTAATTATTATCTTATAATCGATATGTTCTAATTATTATCATTAATCAATTTGTTCTTACATTTTCTCTTCTTTTTTTTCTTTTTTTGCATAACCGGATTCATATTTTCTAGTTAACATATTTAAATTGAATAAAATCTAATAATAACTAAAATAAGAATATATACGTAGGAAGTAAGACTATCAATAATGACAAAGTTTTAATGAAAAAATATAATATAAAGTTAGAATAATAAAACATGGCTCAAGAATTTGGTAAGTTGATATAACGATATCGAAATAGTCGTTCCCTGCTTCAAAATAACTATTGCTTTTGTCTTATTGCAATGCTTGAAATTTTGAATAAGACACCCAAAAGCACACTTTGATGTTTTGTGAGCACACAACAGTAAGTTTTCTGGAATGGAATACGAGAATAGTTAATAAGAAGAGAGTAAGAATAAGTGAGAGAGAATAGAGAATGAAAAAGATAAATATAGGAATAGTCATGTGGGCCCATGTTAGTTGTTAGGATATAATTGAGGCAAGAAATTAGGCACCAAAAGAAAAATAGAATTACCTAAAGATTTATTTCATTCCCCAATTAATGTAACGGTCCCCATATAAAAGGTAAAAAATTACTTTCTTCCAAAAATTCAGTTTCAACAATATATGTACAATTTTTTTTAATAATATATAACATATATCTTTAGAAAAAAGAAATGGCCCCCAAGCCATTGCTTTAGTTGCCTTATAGTTCAACCTCCCCTGCTCGGTTAGCCTTGTTTGCGTTAGCTGTATTATTTGTTTGAAATGGCATAGCCCGAGAAGCATGAACAATTTGGTTAGTCCTTCTTGTTTTGATCTTTTCATGCTTAAATAGATGAATATTTGCTAGATTCAGATCACATAATTGACTTGGGACTAGCAGTTATAAGTTTGGTTGTTTCGTTGTTGGTTCATGACCATCGTTTTACACTTAGATTGAGTAGCTACTAGTTTTTTTTATTTTTCATCAATTGTGGACCGTTGGATAATGAAGAATGAATGGCAAGGATTTGATCTTGGATTCATTTAATGAAACGATATAGTTTAAACAAGTCGTGTCAATCCCAGGCCCCATGTTGGACCGCGTCTAGCGTATTTGGGCCACTGATTTGGGTCAATTTTGGCTTGAATTTAATAAGCCCAATCCCTTAACCCCTTATCAAACTATTTATCTATAATCTAATTCAAAAACCTACAAATATGCATAGTAATCTTAAAAAATATAATGTAGAAGAAAAGGAAAAAGCAAAAGTTAGGCATTTACAGTTGCCCCTCTTTGCTCGAGAACTTGAAGAATTTTCGTGCAAAGACGTCCTCTTAAATATAAATAAAACCTCTTCTTGATGACTACTATCATGACCCTAATTTCCCTTCGTAGGATGTCATGATGGCACCTAGTCTCTAAGACTAGGTAAGCCTAACACTTACGAAATAAATCGAGGAATTCAACCATCAACTGATAAATATGAAATAGAAATCTTTATATACAGCGTACAATCCCAAAACCGGTAGTACAAGTCATAAGCTCTATGAGTTTACTAGAAGAATCCTTAAATACAACTATTCAGAATGGAAATTAAATGGTACAAGTACAATATCAGAAGGCGACTCTGAGTCATGCGAACGCGACGACATGTTTATCTTGAGTCTCCACAGCAATGCTCAACCAGCTAGATAATAATCAACAATAGCCGAGGCACCTGAGATCTGCACAAAAATATGCAGAAGCGTAGTATGAGTACACTATAATGATACCCGATAAGTATCAAGACTAACCTCAGTGGAGTAGTGACGAGAGACAGTCAAGACACCCACCAGACTAAACAATCTGAACAAGTATATATGTAGAACTAGCGGGGAACAATATCAGTATAAGGCTAGGTATGATGACAATAATAATACAACATTTATAAAAGGGACTAAAAGAAACAGATAGCAACGAGACACAACAGGTAATAACATTGTAGAGTAAGCTGAGCACAGTCCAAATCCGGTAAAACTGAAGAAAAGAAGACAAGTGACAACTAGTAGGAACAACCGCTTTCACACCAGATTTACCCAAGGATTTCCATGAGGTGCCAAACCTCAAAATCACAAATCATGGGTCACATAACCGCAAGAACGACTCAGGTGCCAATAGATCATCCCTCACACAGAAGGCAAGTAGACAAGAGTACGTATAATGGTCAATGATGCCAGGATTCATCTTTTACAACCAATATGGGTGATTTAACTACGTGTATGCTTGTGCAAGTGTTCGACCACAATTCAAGTCAACAAATAAGAGTAGAGACAATGAATGACACATAAGAAACAATCACCACGAAATGTACAGTATAATAAAGGCAGCAATGAAGTTTGGAGCAACGACTAGCACAACAAGATTAGCTACATAGAATAGAGCAAATAGTACAACACAGAGGGAAATAGTTAATAGTATGCCAAGAAAAACAACAATCAAAGACAAGCGCACAGAAAAGGGAAATGACAACAAGAGCCCTACCGAGGTACCGCCTCATAGTTTCAAATCATAAAATGAATCACAACTTTTCTTATATCACCGGGGGAGCCCTTATATTTAGTTTTGAAAATAATTTTTTCCGTAATAGCATTCCGGGTTTTAGCCCTCCTTACCACATCGCATGGCTTCTAGTAGATCCCCTACTAGCCACGCATTTCAAACCCACCTTATCTCACCGCATATGTTTCAACACCTAGACCTTATACCACCGCATGTGTATCAATAATAACAACAACACGACAAAAACCTCGTGCAACACAATAACAACTGCATGACAAAAACCTCGTCCAAACACAGTAACAACCGCACGACAGAAATCTCATGCAAACACAATAACAACTGCACATCAGAAACCTCGTGCAACAACATAACAACTCTCTTAACAATAACACGTGTGCAAAAACATAATAACTCAAATAATTGACTTTCACAATATGTGCCCACATGTCACAACATTTCCTCAAAATAGTTTCAATATCACAACTACATATAGCCCCCGGCTCAATGGCACTGTATACAACAACAATAACGACAATAACACGAGGATACGACAAGTAAATCAACTTAGGAACTTCATAACACAAAGAGACGGAAGAACGAGCTCACAAAGAAGGACACAACATGGAATAATAGTCTCAACAAGACTAGATCAACAAGGATGAGATAATGTGTAGCATTCATTCCGCAAAAGTACAATTCGACGATAAGAAAGATAACACGAATCAATAATTCTAAATAAGGATAAGTCAACAATGATAAGGGATAACAAAATTTTATTTTAGGTTGAGTAATTACGGAAGAGATACAACAAATTCAATTAAGGATAAATAATTATAGAAAAGATAATAATAACTTCAATTAAGGATAAGCAATTAGGGAAGGATAGCATGGCAATAGAAGATGCAACAACTTCAGTTAAGGTACATAAGAGTTTAATCGGCAATAAGGGTGGAACATGAAGCAATTAATTTCAAATAAAGGTGAAACTAGTAAATGGAGGATTTAACATGACAAAACAACTTCATATCTAATGAACATAAGAACCTAAGAGCTCTAAATGGTCAAATTTCCACAAATAAGCCCGAGCACGTACTCGTTACCTCACGTACACGGCCTTCACATGACACAATTAGCACAAATGACTCAAATCCTAAGGGGTAGTTCCCCCACACAAAGTTAGGCAAGATACTTACCTCAAAGAAGCTAGATCGTTACTCTAAAATGACCTTCTCGCATGAAACAAACTTCGGACGGCTCAAATCTAACCAAAGTAACTTCAATTCGAAAAATAAAACTTATAGAAAATAATTCCAGATAATAAAGCTTCAATTTTTAATTAAAACTAAAAAGTCAACCCAAAAATCAAACCCCGGGCACGCATCTCGAAACCCGATAAAATTTATAAAATCCGAACACCCATTCCGATACGAGTTCAACCATAGCAAAATAATCAAATTTCGATAACAAATCGCCCGACAAATCCTCCTTTTTTATTTTTGAAAGATTTTACAAATTTCTCAATTTTTCACTTTGATTCTCACCATTTTGATGTTAAAACTCAAATAAAATCATGAAGTATACATAGAAATTGAACAAGGGCACTTACCCAATAATTGTAGATGAAATTCCTCTCTCAAAATCGCCCACTCTCGGACCTAAGGTTCAAAAATATCATTAAATGAAGCAACAACCTGAATTACACAGCTGAAAATAAGCTGCAGATGTCGCATTTGCGATCCAGGATTCGCAACTGCGAACCCTCGCAAAAGTGAAGAAGCCTTCGCAATTGCGAACAAGAACATGAATGGAAAATATCGCAATTGTGATAAAATATTCACAATTGTGAACTAGAACAGAGAAAGAGTCGCAATTGCGATAAAATGTTCGCAATTGCGAACTAGAACATGGAAAGAGTCGCAATTGCGATAAAATTTTCAAAATTGCGACTACACCAGAAACCAGCAGTCTCCTTGATACGGAAATGAGCATAACTCTCTCATACAATGTCCGATTTCGACAATTCTTTTTGCTATGACTCCGTAATTACAATACGGATCTAATTCTTAAATAAAAATTGAATTTGGATCTCATTTGCTTCATATGGTGAAATTTATGCTTGAAAAAACGACACCGAAACATAAAAAATAAGCACAAAACAACCCAAATCTATCTGAAGCTTACCCAAGCCACTACAGACCTCGTCTGAATATACAACAAGAGCCGTAACACAACATGGACCTACTTGAGGCCTCAAATCACATAAAATAATGTTCGAAATTACAAATCGCTCCTCGAATCGAACTTATAATTTTTTAAATCTTCCAAATTCCCAAACGCGTGCCGAAACATATCAAATCAATCCGAAATAACTTTAAATTTTGCACAAAAGTCATAAATGACATAATGGACCTATTCCAATGTTTGGCAATGAAATCCAAACCCGATATCAATAAAGTCAACCCTCGGTCAAACCTCTCCACCTTCCAAAATTTAAACTTTTTAATTTTTGCCAAAATGCTTCAATATATTCTACAAACCTCCAAATCTAAATCCGGGTGCACGCCTAAGTCCAAAATTACCATACAAAGTTATTGGAACCATGAAAACCCTATTCTAGAGTCGTTTACACAAAAGTCAAACTCTGGTCAACTCTTAGCGCTTAAGCTTCTAAAACAAAAATCCTTTTTTCAAATTGATCCTGAATCATCCGAAACTCAAATTCGACCGCACACGCAAGTCATAACACATAATACAAGGCTGATCGAGACCTAAAACCACCAAACGAGATGTTAATTCTCAAAAAGATCGGTCGAGTCATTACATACATAACATTGGAAGTAAATGGTGTGATTTTTTGTAACGTCTGCTCCTTTAATACTATTCTTTCCAACCGGTACTTACTTTCAAATTCTCTTCCCCGGTCTTTATGTCCTCAGAATTTACTCAATACCGGTCACGTGACTATATCCGATATTAACTATATGCTGACTCATTTTCACCTTGTTATCAATGACACAAGTCTGCTCGAGAGACGTACACTTGTAACTTATAAATTTTACCCAATAGATATACTATGACAAAGTTTGCACCCCTTTTGGATCTTTATTTTTTTTCAATAACACTCGTAGACATAAAAAGTTTTATATGTTAGTGATAGATGATTTCTCTTTTAAAAGATAAATTTGAATTTATTGATGTGGATTTATGTTCTTTGTATAAATAGTTATGGATAAATGAGTTACATGTTAGAAATTTTTTAGTTCTTACTTTATGTGTTTCCATTTTTATTCTATTCTCACTCACATCAATTTTTAACGGATTTTATACAGATGAATATTAATAATTTTAAATATATTTACCTGATGTAGAAATAAAATATAAAAAATGTCATTTTTATCAATCCTTATGGCATCAAGATGCCTCCAAAAAATTGATTGTGTTTGATACGAAGATGAGTTGTAGTTGTTTAAGAATTCATACGCTGGGTTTGCGGAGTTGTACCTGACGGTTAAGTTAGATAAATAGTCAATAGAGTTAAAGCTTGTAGTTAGTGCAAGTAAGTCCCAGAACAGTTTAAGTATAAGTTTTGGTATTTATAGATTAGCCTTGTTTAATGTCTATTTCAAATACTTATAGTTCAATAGAATTAGTTATGCTATTTTGTCTTTTAGCTGATAGTAGAAACACATATATCCCCATAAACAGTCGTTGCTTTCATCAATTGATGAATTATCATTTCTATTTTCTTAGTTTTCTTCTTAGCTGTAGATTTTCCCTTTCAAACCCTAGATGTCGCAACAGTGGCATCAGAGCAATTCTTTGGCTCTATGGGTAACTGTCGACGGAGATGAATGAAGTCATGAACATATTGCAGAAGATGCCATTCCCTCCCTATCCGTCTCTTGATCCCTCATGTACAGCTTTGTGTCTAGACAGAATCAGCTCGAGGCGAGCCAAGAACAAACCTGCAAAAATCAAAAAGAGGCCATGGGTGAAATTAGAGAGGTACTCAATGAGGTCATCCGTGGAGGGAAGAGACCTGAGCGAGACAAAAACGTGAGCTGCATTGGTGAGGAGTTGTATTCTCCAAATGATAAATCCTTCGATTTTGGTGAGTTAGCTACCCCCTATACTGCCGGAATTAGTGATTCTATAGGGGTCAGTAGGAATGTGGTGTCAACCATTCCACCTCTTATTAATGAATAGATGTAAACACCCTTACACCTTCCACAAAATGCCCTAGTTGGCCCTAGTCATCTCTCATCAGTACCAATCACTCATACACCTCTTAACTCAAACAACTAATTTCAATCACCCTTAGCCCAACCTGTACCCTTTCAAACCCAAGGTTTTCAACCAGTTGATTCTTCACATCTAAGAACTAACAAAACTCTTCCCCAGCCTTATATTGGTCCACCTGACTTGAGCAGATCTTCCCACACAAATCACAATTAGTATCAAGGAACATTCAACAATGCTCACATGTCCTACAACCCTTATGCCAATAATGTGCAGTATCTACCTACCTAAAACTCACAAAACACTCATCTTCCACCTTCCTTATACCACCAACTTCCCTATGTGCCACAACCACCAACACCTCTACTCTATCAAAATACCTCTGCAAACAATGCTCAGCAAAAGACCCATAATAAATACAATGTTCCCCTCCCCAAAATTCCCATTCACCAAATACTCTAAGTTAGAGTTTCCTAAATTTGATGGTGAGGATCTGAGAACTTGGTTGTACAAAGTGGATCATTTATTTGTTGATAAATAAGTCATTATACAACAAACAATAAAGATGGTGTCCTTATATTTTGAAGGAGATGCATTGCAGTGGCATTTAGGATACATGATGAGTAGGGGCAATTGCCTCTACCTATTTGGGAAGAATATATCTGGGCTCTATGTGATAGTTTTGGAGCTGAGTACTCGGATCGTATGACAGAAATTATGAACATTAAGCACACAGGCACTGTGAAGGAGTATCAAAAGGCTTTTGTTGGGGGTAATGACTAGACTGGACATTTCAGTGGAACATGATATTAGTATTTTCCTGCATAACCTTAAACTAGAACTGAGTCATGAAGTTAAAGTGGGGAACCCATGCACCTTACCCCAAGCATATTACCTAGCAAGGCTTCATGAGGCCAATTTTGCTGCACAAAGCAAGGTCATTAAGGCCTCCTCATCAAGAACTTCTTGGAATAAAGGAACATTGGGGCACAACTCAGGGAATTGGAAGAAGAACAATAACAATACTCTCAGGAAACCTACCACTGCTAAACTAGATAACACCTAGAGAAGGAGACTAAGTCCTGCAGAGATAGAGGAAACAGAGGTCCAAGGGTTTATGTTTCTTCTGTGATGAGAATTATATAGCAGGTCATACATGCCAAGCTAAAAGGCAACTGTTCTCGTTAGAATTAGAAGGGGTTGGAATGATAGAAGAAGAATAAGAACATGGGGAGGAGCCAAAAGTGGAAGAAGAGGAAAACCTAATAGTAATGGAGGCTTTACAGAATTGTGTAATATCCCTACAAGCCTTGAAAGAAACCATGGGTTACCAGACACTAAGACTTAGAGGATTTACAGAACAACAACCCCTGGAGATATTCATAGAATGTGGATCTACACACAATTTCATAGATGAGGATACAAATGTTACACCTCATGTTTTCGTACGTGAGAGTACGTCGTAAGTCAATTGATGTAAATTTAGAAATGAGATTATATTTGAAAGTAAAGAAAGTAAGTTAATCATATTACCGTATAGGTTAAAAATCTTTAAGATCATGGATAACAATGACCAAGAGGGTTGGAAGGCTTAGAAGCTAAACGAATCGAAGAAAATAAGTTTCATCGAAAGTTGACAAGTTGGGAATGTTATGACATGTACTTTGGGGTGAGACTAGGGTTCTTACCATGATAAGTAGGTTATGTTATGAGTTATTTTAGTCGTATGATAGTCGTGTATTACGTTTTGAAGTCAAGCGAGTTATGGAACAAAAGTTGGCAAAGGTCATTACAAGTTACATTCATAATGTGCTGAAAATTAGGTTAAATGTAGCAAAGCTTTTCTCCTAATATACTTGGAATTACAGGAAGAATCACATATCAAATTGAAGATTTATGAGTCTAGTTTCTAATGCATTAAACCGTTCGCCGATATGACATCGGAGTATAGAGATATTTGCGTTTATGCGAGACCGCGCAAGCAGCTCCCAATGGGACCTACTTAGGCAGTGGACGACCCTTGAACATTTTAAAGGGTTTGGACGAATCATTTTTGTCATTTTCGACCAAGGATAGTTCCCAAACTCTCTCAAAACCTCTCTAGCAGTCCTCCATGGTTTCAAGTCGAATCCAAGGTGGTTTTGCCTAGACCTAACTTCAAAAATTAGCCTAAGTGAAGAAAAGAGTCTCTATGGTATTGTGATGCTCTTAAGGGTGCTTGAAAGCTAAGGGAAGCTTTGGTTCGAGTTTGTTCTGATTATTTAAGGTATGTATAACACCCTAGTACTTGGGCATAAGCTTATATATGTATTGGTTAAGTTATTTGGATGAAGAATTACAAGATAGAACTTGAAGTTGTATAAGAAGTTGTTGTCTTTTATTGGACTATTTTGGAGTTGTGTATATGACTTCATATGACTGAAAATTATGGAAAATAAGGTGGCTATGATATTTTTAGTATGATTATGTTGGTTTATATGTCAATCTTGTTGAGAAAATTGGTAACTAGAAAAGAAATGGCTATAAAGCACTTGGAAGCTGTCCATAGTGATATTATCTTATGTTAGGCTATTTCGGGTAACTTTGAAATTGAGTACAGGTTTCAAAATCCTTTAAAATATATTTGTTATTATACTGGATATATTACTAAGTTCAAGAATGAATGATAATGGGGTTGAAGGGTGCTAAAGGGATTCAATCCGAGCTTGCCACTCGTCGTGATATGTTGATGACTTGTTAGTGAAATATTTTGTACCCTATTATTGATGTTGTTCTTATTGTATTGCTTTCGTTGTTGTTGTTGGTATATAGTATTGGAGGAGGCCCTTGTTATAGGGGAGATGCTGCCAAAATTTACATAAACGAGCTACTAGTTTAAGTTGCGGACTTAGTCTTTACCCATCACTGATTTTGAATCTCCCTATGCTATGGTAGATTAAGTTGAGTTGTTTGAAGAATTTCTTGGAAGGTATTAAGGACTCAATGGAGTTAAGGTATGTTAAGAATATCCCTTCTTTCTTTTGGCATGATCCATATGATACAAACAAAACGAGCAAACGCGAAACTTTCACAAATGACTCTATTCTTAGAAGTACTAGGGGTGCTTATGTTCTTGATTCCCTGTGTGTCCTATTATTATATCGCCTATTTATGGGTCTCATAAAATACGTAAACTGATAAAGTTAATTTCATGATATTAACCGAAGGCATATTGATCATATGACATCCCGAGAGATCTTATTGACTTACTTTTTATGCATTGCATTCATTTATACATGTACATCGACTCATGACCAGATGCATTATATACACGTATATTATATGTATATGGGGTATGGGGAAAGGTTACGACATTATATACGCACCACCACCTGATCATTTGGTATATGTTGATGATTTTGCCCACAGAGGCTAAGATGATATGGTGGGATGCCCTCAGAGGCTTGATGATGTTATATATGCATATACTTATGCATGATATGACATTTATACGTACATGCATGACATTATAAATGTTTCATGATTCACAGAGCTATTCAGACTTACAAGTTGAGTACTTTACTCCATGTTTCTTTTATGTATTTTATGTATAATGTTTTATTCCTTACATACTCGGTACTTTTATTTGTACTAACGTCTCTTTTTCCTGGGGACACCGCGTTTTATGTCCGCAGGTCCCGATAGGTTGATAGTCCTCTTAGCAGGCTATCAGCTCAGCGAAAGGTGTTGGTACACTCCATTTGTTCCGAAGTTGCCTATTTGGTCAGTATGCTTTGGACATGTATAGATTGGTATGGTGGGGCCCTGTCCCGGCCTTTATGATGTTTATGTACTCTTATAGGTTTGTAGACAGATGTCATGTATATGGATACTTGTATGGCGTTGTCGGTCTATATTTTGAGTATACAAATGATCATGTCGGCCTTATAGTCCTATATGTCACATGTATAAGTTTGTATTCCATGTTGGGTCACCCTATATCGAGTATTATCTTATGTTTATTTCTGGTTATCTCATGACGGCCTTTCCGGCTCACTTACCCATGATAGTATGATAAGGAGGATACGTTGCGTTGGTACTCGGTGAAGTTAGGCACGGGGTACCCGTCGCGGCCCTGCAATTTGGGTCGTGACAACAACAATCAGGATTGGGTGCAAGATTAGCAAAATCAAACCCAACTGGTACATATTGCATATGGAAGAGAAGTACCAACAGATAGCATATGCAAAGGTTTCCAATGGTTGATGCAAGGAGATGTGTTCCAGGATGACTTCTTAGTATTCCCTATTGGAAAGAATGATTTAGTGCTTGGTATCTAATGTCTATATCCCTTAGAAGATATCAAATTCTAATTCAGGAAATTGGTGATTGAGTTTGAATACATGGGTGAATTGCTCACCTTAAAAGGGATACAACCTAACTTTAAGACAGTGAAGGCTAAGTCACTAGAGAAAATGGTAGTGGAGGGGTCACAATTCTTCATGATCAAGGTCCAGGAGGTAGAAGATGAGGTCTCAGAGGTAAAGGGAAGCCATGATGAAGAGCAACTTGTAGAGGTTATGGAGGTACTTGCTAAGTATGTAGGTGTTTCTGGGGAACCAACTCAACTACCACCTTCCAGAGGAGTTTTTGACCATTGCATTCCCCCTACTAGAAGGTACCTCACTAGTAAACTCAAGGCCTTATAGATACTCACCCCTTCAAAAAGATGTCATTGAGACTATGGTTAAAGAGATGCTTAACCAGGGAATTATCTAGTATAGTTCAAGTCACTATGCATCACCTGTGTTGTTAGTGGAGAAAAATGATGCCTCTTGGAGGTTATGTGTAGATTATAGAATATTAAACAAGGTGATTGTGAAGTAAAAGTTCCCAATTCCTATTGTAGAGGAATTACTGGATGAGCTAGGGGTCTCATGTTTACGCTATGATAGACTTGAGGGCAGACTATCATCACCAGATAAGAATGGCACCCACAGATGTCCCTAAAACAACCTTCAAAACACATTCTGGCCATTATGAATACTTGGTCATGCCATTTGGCTTGACCAATGCACCTTCTAGCTTCCAAGGGCTGATGAACCATATCTTTCAGGATCACCTTAGGAAATTCATTCTAGTTATTTATGACATTCTCATCTATAACAAGAACTTGGAAGAACACATACAACATATCAAGATGGCATTTGAATTGTTAGTGCAACACCAGTTGCTGGCCAAGAAGAACAAGTGTGTCTTTGCTGCTAAAAGAGTTAAGTACCTAGGACATTATATCTCAGCACAAGGGGTGTCCACTAATCCAATAAAAGTGGAAGCTGTGAGATCTTGGCCAGAACCACAGTCTGTGACATAATTGAGAGGATTTCTAGGACTGGCAGGGTATTACAGGAGATTCATCAGGAGCTATGGGGTCATTAGCAAACCTCTCACTGACATGCTTAAAAAAGACAATATTGGATGGGGTGAAGAGGTCGGGGAAGCTTTGAAACAACTAAAGGAGGAACTGACTACTTCACCAGTCTTAATCCTCCCACATTCTTCTCTAATGTTTATGGTTGAGACTGATGCATGTAACATGGGCATTGGGGCTGTCTTAATGCAAAAAGGGCACCCTATTGCATTCCTCAGCAAATTACTATCCAAAAGACATCAGTCTTTATCTGTATATGAGAAGGAACTATTAGCTTTAGTACTAGCTGTGAATAAGTGGTCATAGTATCTGATAGCTAGACCCTTCATTGTGAAGACATGCCAAAAGTCTCTCAAGTTCTTATTGGAGCAGAAGTTACACACATGCACTCAACTCAAATGGATCACTAAGCTCATGCAATTTGACTTTAAAATTGAGTACAAAAAGGGAAAGGAAAACAAGGCAGTTGATGCTTTATTAAGACTTCCTTTGGTTAAACTGGCTGCAATGACACTGTCAACTTTGAAAACTGACCTATTGGAGCTGATAATGAAAAGCTGGGACAAGAATGAAGAATTAACATAACTAATTCAGGCACTGAAGGAAAAAGGAACTGAGGTTAATGGTTACACTTTTATCCATGAATAACTAAGAAGAAAAGGAAGACCGGTAGTAGGTCCCGAAAAGCAGCTGGGAAGGGACATCCTGCGGCTCTGGCATAAATCACCAGTAGGAGGGCACTCTGGCATTGACAACACCTATAGAAGGCTGACAGCTCTTTTATGGTGGAAGGAGATGAGAGAGAAGGCTCGGAACTATGTGAAAGCCTATGATATATGTCAAAGGCATAAATATGATAATGCTCTTTACCCTAGACTATTATAACCTCTCAAAATTCCAGTAGCAACATAGAGTAGTATAAGCATGGACTTTATAGAAGGATTGCGTAAATCAAAGGGGAAAACTATGATTTGGGTAGTGTTAGACAGACTCACAAAATATGCCCATTTCATTGGTCTTTCTCACTCTTATTCTGTTCATGATATAGCTAAGCTCTTCATGGAAAATATTACAAGTTACATGGGATAGCAGAATATATCGCCAGTGACTGGGACCCAATTTTTACAAGCAAAGTTTGGCAAGAACTATTTTCTATGATGGGGGTGACTCTGAACACATCAACATCCTACCACCCTCAGACAGATGGCCAGACATAAGTGGTAAATAGGTGTTTAGAGACCTATTTAAGGTGTTTATGCTCAGACTCTCTAGCTGATTGGGTTTAGTTCTTAGCATCTGTTGAATGGTGGTATAACACCACCTTTCATACCTCAATTCAAAGCACACCTTATGACGCTTTGTATGGCCAGCCTCCACCCTTATATCTACCCTATGCACCTAGTGATTCTGGGCTAGAGGAGGTAGACTGAAGTCTGCTAACACGTGAATTCAAGGGGCAACTGTTAAGATATCATCTAAAAATAGCACAGTAGAGAATGTTGGCCCAAGCCAACAAACAAAGTTCTGATAGACAAATTAAAGAGGGCGATTGGATCTACCTAAAAATTCAGCCTTATAGACAAATTTTCATGTCTGGTAAATATTTTTCTAAGCTATCTGTTAGATACTATGGCCCCTATCATATCCTACAAAATGTTGGAACTGTGGCCTACAAATTGTCACTTCCTCCTCAACTTCTCTTACATCCAACCTTCCACTTATCCTAGCTCAAACTCTGTCATGAGCTTCCAGCAACCATTTCCCACCCCCAGTCATTAGGGCTGCTTATCGGGCGGATCGGGCGGTTATTTACTCTTAACGGTTCGCCTTATCGACTTTTAAATATATTAATCCGCTAGCCACCCGATAAGATATCGGACGAATTTGTATCAATTTAACTATTATCGGGGGGTTATCAGGCCGTTTATCATCCTAGTTGTCCTTCTCACCTGTTATGTTTATATCAACAGTCTGCCCAAGAATCTCATTTTCAGAGGTATACTGGTTATGAGTCCAATCATCGAATATTCTAGTTTTACCTAAAAGTCTGCATTCTTGACAATTTATCTCGTTTTTGTCCTGTAGCTTAGGTAGTACCCAACTATTGAGCAAATGTCGCCGCCTTATTTTCCATCTCCAGTAACTATGAGAAATTGACAAATTACAATTGAACATTTATAAGCTGAGATACTTGAGCGACAAGCTAGAGTTTGAAATGTATTAAGTGGTTGACAATGAATTAGTTCCTGATGAAGCAAGGCACAAATGCGCACAAAGTATACAAGTACATACACACAAATGCACATAGTATATATCAGTAAGTAATAAGAGACAGAAATGAGCTATCTCCATCATAATTCAATTGCCAGTAAGAGACGAGGTTTCCAAATCAATAATTCGTTGCTAGGAAAAGAACTGTATATATATATTCTTAACGGGTTAACGGTTTATCCGATAAAAAAATTAAATAATCCACCCCCAAACCGATAAGCCGTTAATAATAAAATTTCAATATGTTCCCCATCTGTTAAACCGATAACCCGATACCAATAAGCCATTAAGCCACTTTTGCCGTTTGGTTTTTGGTTTTCGGTTTCGGTGCGGTTTTGAACACCCCTACCAATTATAGAGTTGTCAAGCTCTTATTGTCCGCAACCTGAAAAGATCTTGGAGAGGCATATGATTCAAAAAGGAAACAAGGCAGCAGCTCAGGCCCTGAAGATACGTTTTCCCACCTTCCTTCCTTGAGGACAAGGAAGAAGTTAACAAGGGGGAACTGATACCAAGATGAATTGTAGCTATTTTAGAAGTCATACACTGGGCTTGCGGAGTTGTACCTGACGGTTAAGTTAGTTAAATAGTCAAGAGAGTTAAAGTTTGTAGTTAGTGCAAGTAAGTCCCAGAATAGTTTATGTATAAGTTTTGATATTTACGGATTAGCCTTGTTAAATGTCTATTTCAAATACTTATAGTCCAATAGAATTTGTCATGCTATTGTCTTTTAGCTGATAATGGAAGCACATATATCCCTATAAACAGCCGTTGCTTTCATCAATTGAAGAATTATCATTTCTATTTTCTTAGTTTTCTTCTTAGCTGTAGATTTTCCTTTTCAATTCCTACTAGATGCCGCAACAGTGTTTAGGGCATTACCCTTCATAATAATAATTGATGATGAGAATAATCATTCTTTTTCTTTCTATCAATTCATCTAATTCGGATATTGAAGAAAATATAGAAGCAAGATAACATTGATGATACTGGAAACGTCCTTTATCAGGCTATCATCTATTTTCTCAAACGCGATAATATGATTTGAGATAATTATAAATTTAGTTATGTCCATCCATTCAAATTTAAGTTGGTAAAAATTAATTGTAATCTATTAGATACTAATTACTAAAAAGTAGCTTAAGTTGTCTATTTGTCTCGGGCTCTTTTAATTAATGTGAACATTCTATTTTTGGATGGCAAGAATGCTAAACACAAAAGAACATACAAAGTAAGTTTCTCTTACTGGTCAAATGCTCCATATTGAAGCGAAATATTACATTAAAGTCGACATTTGATACTTCAGTAAATTCAAAAAAAATGTCTTTTATTTAAAAGAAAAAGTGTAAAAATTAACCTTTATCCACAATGAGATCGTTATTGTAACTGCAAGTTCATCTTAATTAAAGTTAGATTTGTCACGCCCTAGATTCAGGGGTTACGTCAGTGTCATTCGACTACTCAATCCCTCGAGTAAATCGGCATTTCATATTATGTTATATTTAACACCAACACATATGTAGATATGAGTTTCCTTTTACCATCATATCCATATCATTATCACGTAATCCAAGTAGTTTTGTATCATGCAACGAACATTTATATTTAAATACAAGAAATATATATTTGCACATAAGATTATGAATATCGATATAAGCAAAATGTCCCAACTATACGAGATGTCAATGTACATACAATCCAAAAGAATAACCCACTAATATAGAAATTCACTAAATTATAAAAGAAAGAATACGTGAGTTCCTTCGGGACATATCCCAATACAAAAATAAGAAATGATTATTGGCCACTATCGAAATACAAATAGGGCTTATTATCCGAAAGATATGACAAGTCTTTAGTAAAACATGAACAATATGTACAAAATAATCATAAGTTTTGTTAAGCATTTCAACATGCGTATCCAGAGGCGGAACTAGGATTTAAAGTGTATGAGTTCTAAATTATAAGAAAAGACGATGACCTAAAACTAATATACAATAGCAAGTTGACTAAAGAATGAGTATCGATATCTAATATATATTAAAGGTAACGAACCAGACAAACACAATATATGAATATAAACATTATCATTTCAGTTGCACTCGACGACTTGTCATGTTTTGAAAACGATCAATGATCGCATCATTAGGTACACTTTCAAATACTTCATCATCTATATAGCAAACTAAACAATCATTCAAAAAGTCATCACCAATTATACTTCGCAAGTCATTTTTAATAAACTTCATCGAGGAAAAAGCTCTTTCAACTGTTGCAGTAGCCACATGTAATATTAAACTTAGCTTCACAAGCAAATAAACAAGTCCTCATATCTTGTGAATATTTATTTTAACCAATGTCTTAGAGAGATCGCCAAGCCCTTTCAAGTTAGAGAATGCATTGTCCATTTCTCGCACATAGTCAATATAGTTGTCAAGCTCAATACCAAGAAGCAGATCAGTATTCACTTCACTAAAATGACTGTTAAGCTCCGAAGGTTACAAATCAATAGTGGCACAAAAAACTTCTACATGCAAATGATGAGAATATATAACAGTTGAGCTTTTACGCTTCGACTTTCCAAGACCATACTTATCATCCATTTTAGGGATCATAATACTATTCTTATCACAAAACGAAGAGACATCTTCTAACAAAGAATTCCATTTAGATTCCCTCATTGTTTGTAATTGCCTCTTTGTGAAATGAACAAGTTTCATAGTACTAACAATATCTTGATCTTTTCTTTGCAGCGCCATATTCAAATCATATGTAATTGCAATTATTTTTAACATCAAATGTAATATATACACAAACTCATAAGATCTTATATCTTCCACTAGACTTTTTGCCAGTGCTTTCTCCTGATAATTTGAACCCTCATTTGTAAGAACTCCAAGTACATGAACAATTGATGAGAATAAAGATATAAAGTTACGCAATGTCTTAAAGTGAGATCTCCAACGGGTATCATCCGGTATTTGAAGCCCAAGTTCTTGATTTAATCCACTTCCTGTATGAACTTCACCAAGCACTAATAACTCATCTAATTTTTCAGCTTGATCATCTCTAAGCATCTCCCTACGCTTATAAGAACCTCCAACAACATTCAAAACATTAGCAAGAATGTCAAAAAAAATATTTATATTATGATGTTTCTTTTCAACAGCTACAAGAGTCAATTGCAATTGATGAGCAAAGCAATGTACGCAATATGCCGAAGGATTATCTTTCATAATCAAAGCTTTAAGACTATTGATTTCTTCTTGCATGTTACTAGCTCCATCATATCCCTGTCCCCGTATTAAAGATTAACTCAATGAATGTTGTAAAAGCAAAGAATTTATTATTTTTTGTAATGCATGTACAGTTGTATCTTTAACATGAACAAGACCAAGGAATCGCTCAATAAGTTCACCCTCTTTGTTGACATAACGCAGAACAAGAGCCATTTGTTCCTTATGAGAGACATCTTTAGACTCATCAACTAATATCCCAAAAAAATTCCCATTCAAGTCTTCAATAATTGCTTTCGCCGTTTCTTCTACTCAAGAATTCACAATATCTTTTTGAATATCAGGAGAAGTCATGGTGTTATTTTTTGGAGCTTTTTCTAATACTATATTTTTTACATCTTCCTTCCTATCCGCATACCATTTTAAGAGATCTAAAAAATGACCTCTTCTTGTAGAAGTTACACTCTCATCATGGCCCCGAAAAGGCATTCCTTCTTTCAAAAGATACCTTATCACATCAATTGAAGCATTCAAGCGAACTCGATGTTTACTTTTAATTTTCTCAGATTGCTTGTCCAAAGATGTTAGAATAGATTGTGCTTGATTCATTAAATCTAGCATCATCTTGAAACATCGATTATGAACACTATTCACGTCACCCACATGTGATTTAAGCCTTTCTAAACCTTTATTCCAACCTCTAAAACCATATGTTGTGAAAGCATCACCTACTTTTATTTTCATATCCTCCAATCTCATTTTTAAACAAGTAATACCATAAACAAAATACTGCATCTTGTTTAATGATATATTCTAACCATTGAGAACATGAAGTTTTAAACCATTCAGGATTAAACTGACGCATTATTCCTCCAAAATCTCTTTTTGGAAAGACAAAACCACGAGGTTGACAAGGTCCATTTTGTATATAATTTCTCCTTACTCTGTCACGTAAATTAGATAGATATGCTGAAATTAGTTTTCTTTCAACGGGATCGGGCTCATAATCCAACACTTTTATCCGATGCTTGGGAAGGATTAATATTATTACTAATAACTGGACATAGAGAACTTGACAAAGGAGAGCTAGAAAAAGTTGTATAAGCTTGAGCTTTGTAAAAACTCGTGATCATATCGACTTTTGCTAGAAGACCCTAAAAATCACAAAACAAAATTACACTTCAAGTTGTATGTTTCACAATGCTGTAAAAACCTATTCTTTATCTTCTTTGACATAGTTCAATTTGTAAACTTAGTCTAGCTAGCTAGTATATATAGTAAAGTCAATTCAATTTGTTTGTCTCACAAAGAGACCCACTTTATAAAAAATTAATAGAAGAAACTGAACCAACATTGGAAGCATTCAAAGTGTTAAAAGGCTACTACATACGAAAGTTTTCTTCTTTCTGAGCAGTATTCATGTGAATGCAAGTTGGTCTCACTAAGAAACTAAAAATAAGAAAGTAGGACCACATACCTTGTGTGTCGATTTGTCGGAGAAGCCAAGTTTGAACTTTTGGAAAGTACAAAAGCACAAATTGATAAAGAGAATGAAGTTCAAAATGTGGGACAACCCTAGAATCAACGATTAAAAATCTGATTTTGTATAAATTGTCAAATATAAAATATAAGAGGAAAACATGAAGAGAAAAAATCAGGAAAGAAGAATTTAAGAAGGAAGAAGGGTCTAACTTCTAAGGGAGTAAGAACATACACAGCGAGAGTTTGAGGGCATCAGACTCCGGCAGATGGTAGTAGCAGCGATCAAAAGACTGACAGAGGCAAAATTGAGAACCCTAGCTTTTTTTATTTGGGAATTGGAAAAAGAGAAGACGTGTTGGCTGTTTTTGTTTAAAAGGAATTGTTTATTAGAAAGAGGAAAGGCTTTATGTTTTATTTATTAAAAAGAATAACTATTAATCTAAAGTAAGTCAAAAAGTGTCCTTTGGAGTTATTTGAGAATTATTGTCGTTAGTTTGTGCTTTCTGAAATTCTTTTTGTAGTTGTTCGAGAATTACATTGTCGTTAGTTTGTGGTTTCTGATATTTTTTTTGTAAAAAACAATTGTGCTTTCTGATATTTTTTTTAAAAAAAAAACAAAATAGCACACTGCTTCTAGCGGGATTCAAACCCACATGTTCTTCCTGCGAACCTAGAACTCTTACCATTGAACCCAAACCTCTTTTGTTACTATGTTTGGCATGATATATTTATATAAAAACAGTAAATTTTTCAATACAAATACAGGGTCTCGGAAAAAGTCACTGGGTTCGCCTGAACCCGCACCCTCTATTGTAGCTTCGCCCCTGTGTGTATCTAAATAAGAGTGCCGCATCAAATTAAACCATGGAATTCTTTCCTTAAGTTCATTTCTAAAACCATTAGGTTATTCTATTTTATAGTTCAACAATTAATTATATCACTAGCTTAACCACTTCGGAATATCGTCATCACTTCCTTGCCTGAGGTGTTTTTCACATTAAAGCTAATATTATATAATTAAGACAGATGATACAACACACTTTCCTTGAAGCCCTATAATGCATTTACTAGTATGGTTATACAATCGATCTTAGAGTATTTTATCTTGTTCAGATTAACTATATTCTATCGTATCATTCAGATGGAGTTTAGTCATAATACTCGCATTAGGTTTTCATATGTCATCATTGGCTTCAAATCATTGCACATTTTGGCCTTAATAAGTTCATATCGTCCTTGGCTATGATAACATTACTTCGGTGAGATTGTTTCGATTCGAGCATAATAACTATCAATATTCAATTAAATTTGGATATGTCCAAGCTATCGAATATCAACCTATCGCATTCATTAATATATATTACAATTCAAACTTTTAAATTATGCGTTTTTTTATAAGAAAGGTAAACCTCCACTTACCTCTTCCTTAGCTTTGGCTTCAAGAATACGCTCACACAAAATATCGTATCAATCTATATAAAATACACCTGATTTTTTTAAACATGGATTTTCATCTCAACAAAGTAAATATTTTTTATGTGTGCTTATATTTGATGTGGAATCTGTTAATGGGGGGTTTACATATAAAATTTGGGTGTTAGAGCACCCATTAACCTCGACTCGGAGTATGTATAATTACCTAGAATATTTAAGGGAACCGATATAATTAAACAACAAGCACCCAGGTAACAAAAACTCTAATGGGTGCTGGAGGGTTATGAAAGTTGAAGGTTGAGAGATCGAAACTGACTCCCAACAAGATTAAGATTGTTTTACTCCCTTTTTCTTTTCTTTTTTTATATTATCAAGCACTATTTTTATTTTGTCCCAATTATTAGGTCATCTCTTTTGCTTTTCACCGGCGCACCGGACACCAAGCGATGTGCGGTGCTCTTCTAGCCGCTGGATTCTACCTCCGACTGAGTCGTTTCCAGGGTGGGCAGACTGTTAAATAGAAAAGATAACTCTTCCCGATTGTTTTTGCCCAGTACTACTTTTTAAAAATTTCTTTTGATTCTAGCTTTATTTTTTGCGTTTCCTTCTACTTCGTCTAATTTACTGTAGCGAAGAAAGAAAATGAAAGTTTTCTTTAAAAAAATAAAGAGTTCCTCTGGAACGGTAATATCCACTAATTTTCTTTCTCGTCAATTGCGTTATCCATCATAGTTTTATGGTATTTGTAATATTAATACTCGGGGTTTCTCATTAATTTTTATCGTATTTAATTAGTTGCGCACTTATAGGATTTGATTGGTGGTAACTTTATGTTAAATAAAGTTAAGCATCCACGAACCCAAAATTCTGAATTCGCCACTGAGTCTGTTAACCAGGTAAGACAAAAATAAGCTTTAATAACATAGTAGCAAATTAACAACAACAACAACAACAACAACAACAACAACAACAACAACCTAGTAAAGTCTCACAGGTAAGGGGTCTGGGGAGGGTAATGTGTACGCACACCTTACCTCTTCCCTGATAGAGTATAGAGGCTATTTTCGTTAGACGCTCGGCTCAAGAAAATGAAAAAGACAATATATTAGTATCATCAACAGAAACCATAGAAATAATAACAACATTATAAGAACCAAAAATAGTTAGAAACGCAATAACAATAATCAGTAAATAAGGCTCGGTGCTATGAAAAATGGGAGAATAGTGTGAACACAACATTAACCACTAGCAATCTAAGACAAACCTCTATCAGATTAGCCTCACACCCGGAACAAAGTAGAAAATGCTCAACTATCTCCTAACCTACAACCCTATTGCTCGATATCTACACCTTCCAATCAAGGGCCATGTCCTCGGAAATCTAAAGCCACGCCATGTCTTGCCTGATCACCTCTTCCCAATACTTCTTAGGTCACCCTCTATCTCTTCTTGTACTGTCACGATCCAAGATCTCACATGTCATGATGGTGCCTATCGCAATCCTAGGCAAGTCGAGAATCACAAATAACCACACATTTTTTAAGTTCAAAACATAATGAAATAAGCTTAATAGTGAAAATCTCATAATAACTTATAAGAAAATACCACAACTCGATACAAAATCCCCAAAAATACCCCAAAATCCGGGTATCACTGAGTTCATGAGCATCTAAACGACAACATAATCTGACTGCTAAACAATGTCTAGAAAGATAGGATAGTACAAATAAACTTGAAATAAGGAGAGTCAATGTCTGTGGATGCCAAGGTAGCTACCTCAATAGTCTCCGAATATATAAAGCTCCAAAACTAGCAATCGCCATGTCCAGAAGTACATGAATCTGCACACATAGTGCAGAGTGTAGTATGAGTACAACCGGCCCAATGTACTCAATAAGTAACAAGACTAACATTGGGCTGAAAACAGTGACAAGGTCAGACAGGTAAAATCCAAATGCAAATATTAACATTAAATAAATGGAGACGTGCTTTCAAGTTTAGCAATTTAAATTCAACATGGATTAAAATATTCCAAGTGTGACTATTATGAGGAATGATACATCTCTATATCTACATGTCAATTATGCATGCCTTCTGTAATGCACATAATGATAAAGTCATGTGCATACCCTCGGAGTATTAAATCTCACTCAGCACACTCAATCACTTAGTCCTCACAGTCACTCAGTACTCTCGATCACTCGACACTCGCACTCGGTAGGTACCTGCACTCACTACTGGTAAGTCAGACTCCAAAGGTCGGATCCTGATCAAGCGCTAATATAAGCTAATCATGGAATGAATCAATAAAGCCTGTTGAGACGTGCAACCCGATTCAATAAATATCACTCACAATCAGGTCCCCAACCTCGCTCAGTCATTAACCTCTCTGATAAGTGGGGTTTTGACGGCTTACTAGTGCCATTTAGCTTTTATTTTAGTCTAAAAACATTGAATTATGTTCCTAAAACTAATAAAACTGTGCAAAATTATAGGAATGCTGGTAGTTGGTCTCCCGAGATGAAATTCAACTCAAAAAGGAGTAATCCGAAGCACAAGGCAATCAAGGGCACATAAGCACAAATATGCGGCCCGCAAAAGAAATTACGGACTGCATAATTCCATTTGCAACCGCAAACAAAGAGGAAAAATCTAGTAGAAATTTGCGCAAAGTGCGCCGCACATAAATTATGAGGCCGCAAAGCTGGGCTAAGAGTCAAAGTTCAGAAAGTATGCAAAAAGACCAAGTCCAGGAGCTTCTGTGAAATTGCAGACTGCACAAGATATGTGCGGCCGCAGAAGAGTGTCTTGCGGCCTCAGTCCTAATTGTGCAGACCGCAGAAGTGCTACCTTGCGGCCGCAGTCCAGAAATGTGCGGCCGCAGAAGAATTCCTCGCAGCCACAATTTAGAAATGTGCTGCTGCTGAACTCCAGTTCCTGCCAGATGAAGGAATCTGCAGACCGCACATGAAATTGTGTGGGTGAAAAACCTTCCGATAGGCATTTTTGTCCGAGATTTTTAGCTTTGTATAAATAGATGAGTTTCACAAAATTATGTTAAGTTTTGAACCTAGAAAGATGTTGTAGCCATTTTTGAACTCTTTGTTCTAAATGTATTTGTCATAAAGATATTTCATCTTTTCTTTGTACAAGGACGAACTTGTGTAGGCATGGTACCACAATTCATCCAATTTATTCAAATGTGCAACCCTTAAGTTAGCGGCTACATCCCAATCAAGATTCAACTTCTTTAAAGCTCACATAGCCTTGTGCTCAAGTTTCACCGGAAGATGACAAGCTTTTCCGAACACCAACCGGTACGGTGACATTCCGATAGGTGTTTTGTAAGCCGTATGATAAGCCCATATTACATCATCAAGCTTCTTGGACCAATAGGTCCGGTTAGCATTCACTATTTTGGACAAAATACTCTTTATCTCCCGATTGGAGACTTTCACTTAACCGCTGGTTTGTGGATGATAGGGAGTTGTGAATTTATGAGTAACACCATACTTGATAAGTAAAGTGTCGAAAGCCTTATTGCAAAAATATGACCCCCATCACTTATAATAGCCCGTTGAGTACCAAACCTTGTGAAAATATTCCTCTTCAAGAATGCCACCACACTTCTCGCTTCATTGTTGGGTAGATAAACGACCTCCACCCATTTGGACACATAATCCATAGTGACCAAGATGTATGTGTTTCCAAAAGAATTCATAAAAGGACCCATGAAATGAATACCCACACGTCAAAAATATCAATCTTCAAAATGGTAGTAAGAGGTATTTCATTTTTCTTTGAGTTTCCACCGGCCCGTTGACATTCCTAACTTCTTTTCACGAGCTCACTAGCATCCTTGTAAAGAGTGGGTCAATAGAAACCATAACTTAGCACTTTGGCCGACATTCTTGCTCCACCATGGTGACCATCATATGGTGAAGAATGACAAGTTCCAAGAATTTCACCTTGCTCTTATTCCGGTACACATCTTCTAATCACCCCATCCGTACAAATCCGGAAAAGGTATGGTTCATCCCAATAATAATCTTGACAATCCCGTTTGAGCTTCTTCTTTTGGTTTGAAGAGAACTCATCCAGAATGATACCACACACAAGGAAATTTGCTAGATTCGTTGTCATGGCCCAAAATCTCATACGTCGTGATGGCGCCTATCTCAATACTAGGCAAGCCGAAAACCTCAATAAATCACATATCCTTTAAATTTGAAAACATAATGATTAAATTAAGCGGAAGAAATCTCACAAGTACAAATATAAACACTCCCAAAATCTGGTGTCACTGAGTACATGAACATCTAATATGAATGCAAATCTGGAAAATACGGTCTATAATAGTATGAGACCAAATACATTAAACAATGAGGTAGGGAAGGAGAGACAAGGTCTGCGAAACATGACAACTACCTTTGAATCTCCTAAAAAACCAATTGCGTGAAAGAATCAACACCTGCTATGTACGGGAACACCTGGATCTGCACACGAAGTGCAGGGTGTAGTATGAGTACAACCAACTCAGTAAGTAACAATAATAAATAAAGAACTGAAGATAGTGACGAGCTACACAATTATAGTTCACTTTCAGTAATCCCAGCAAAGAATAGACATGCTTTCAAATCCAGCAGTTCAAGTCAAATCAATTTTATACAGTTCAAGTTCATGTAATCCAGATATAAAAAATTTCAGAGAATTTTACAATAATGACAGATAGCAACTAAGTGCAACAACAAATGAAAAGCAAGTACAACCTCTCAGGGCAACAATCACTCAACTCTTCACAACAACTCAACCACTCGGCTCTCAGCCCTCAGCACTCACACTCAATGGGTACCCACACTCACTAGGGGTGTACAGACTCCGGAGGGGCTCTACAGCCCACGCGCTATAATCAACATGGACAGCTCACGAGCTGCACGGACAACTCACGTGATATTATATCACGTACAGACAAATCACGTGTTGCACGGACAACTCACGTGCTATAGTATTCATACCTCACCGATAGGCCCTCGGCCTCACTCGGTCATCAACCTCTCTAGTCTCTCAGACTCTCGGAAATCACAAAGATCAGCCCAAACAAAGATAACATAGTGTATCAACAAAAATCAAGAAAGATTGAGGTATGATACGCAAGTAAAATCATGACTGAGTACAAGACAACAATTAAAAAATAATTCAACAAGTACTCTGCGGGTCCCAACAGTACTATCACATAGCCTAAGCATGATTTACAGTCAAATTTCTTCAACACATAGAGAGCATATAGATAACAACAAGTTATTCAACTTTACAGTTTCACAGGACGGACCAAGTCTTAATCCCCTCGGTACACACCCACACGCCTGTCACTTAGCATGTGCGTCACCGTCAAAATAATCACGACATAAAATATAGGGTTTCATACCCTCGGGACCAGATTTATAATTGTTACTTACCTCAAACCGTGAAATTCTTATTCCGCTAAGCCTTTGCCTCGTGAATTGGCCTCCAAACGCCTCAAATCTAGCCACAAATAATTCAATTCAATCAATAAAATTTATTGGAATTAATTCCATAAGAAAATGCTAATTTTCCATAAAATTCCGAAATTTAGCTCAAAAATTACCCATGGGGCCAATGTCTCGGAACCCGACAAAAATTATAAAATCCGAACACCCATTCCGATACGAGTTCAACCATACCAATTTTATCAAATTCCGATAAGAACTCAACCTCCAAATCTTAAATTTTTGTTTTTGGAAGATTTTGCAAAAATTTTGATTTCTTCCATTTAAATCCGAAATAAATGATGAATATAACCATAGAATCATGAAGTATAATCACTTTCGGATATAGAACACTTACCCCAATCCATATGGTGAAAATCAGATCAAATATCGCTTCAATCCGAGCTCCATAGCTCCAAATATGTTAAAAATGATTGAAATCTAGAAATATAGCTACTGCCCAGGTATTTACTCTTCGCGATCGCCGAAAATACTTCGCGATCACTAAGTACAACTTTTCTCAGCCCAAATTTTGCCTTTCGTGTTGCCAAACCTTTCCAGACAGCCTCTAGTATAATAATGGTCATAACCTTTTGTACAAAACTCCAAATTGCAAATGGTTTAACTTTCTGAAAACTAAACACCAAGGGCTATAACTGTCATTTGTTTCTCATCTCTAAATTCTTTATAGATTGCGAGATATAAGCTTCCAAAGTCATCCATGTACAACATAGATTTCCAAACTCTTCCCAGACAGCCTATAATGTATCTATCATAACCTTTTGTACACAACTCCAAATGAGAAATGGTTTACCTTTCTGAATACTAGATACAAAGGGCTACAATTTTTATTTTTGGATCATCTCCAAATTCCTTATAGATTGCGAGATATAAGCTTTCAAAGTCGGGTCAGTGCAGCAGGGATTTTGTTCTACGCGATCACGAAAGAGCTTTCGCGATTCACAAGGCCCCAAACTGTTGTTTGCTCTTCACGAACGCGACCAAATGTTAGCGATCGCGATGCACACCTCTGTAGACAAAAACCAGGAATTAAAAATGGCCTAGAAATGGTCTGAAATCACCCCGAAACTTACCCGAGCCCCTTCGGACCTCAACCAAATACACCAACAAATCCTAAAACATCATACAAACTTAGTCAAAGCCTCAAATCTTATCAAACAACGCTTAAACCATGAATCATGTCCCAATTCGAGCTTAATGAAACTAAAAAATTCTAACTTCTACATTCGATGCCGAAACCTATCGAATCAAGTCCGATTGACCTCAAATTTTGTACACAAGGCATAATTGACATAACGAAGCTATTCCAATTTCCAGAATCGGAATCCGACTCCGATATCAAAAAGTCAACTCCCCGGTCAAACTTCTCAAAAAATCATTTTTCATCATTTCAAGCCTAATTCCACTACCGACCTCCAAATAATTTTTCAGACACTCTTCTAAGTCCAAAATCATCATATGGGGCTATTAGAATCATCAAAATTCAGATTCGAGGTCGTTTACACATAAGCCCACAACCGGTTAACTTTTCTAACTTAAAATTTTCAATTATGGGACTAAGTATCTCATTTCACTCTGAATTTCCTTCGGGCCCGAACCAACTAACCCGGTAAGTCTAAAAACGACTGTAAAGCATAACTTGAGTAGTAAATGGGGGAACGGGGTTGTAATGCTCAAAACGATTGGCCGGGTCGTTACATTCTCCCCCACTTAAATATACATTTGTTCTCGAACGTGCCAAGAGTTGTTTCCAAGCCATCAAATCACTATTCCATCTTACCACGCACGTACCCGGGGGTGATTATCATGTCACCCTATTCTATAGAGGACTGACCACACAACATAACAAGAAAAATCATTAATTTAACCTTAGCCCAAAAACCTTGGAGCCAAATTTCTAACATCCAGAATTCTTTTCAAGACCTGAATCTCGCATCTACACATTGTATTAGCCTGAACAAGACGTATCCTGCCATAACCATAATCCTAGATATAATCGCATAACATACTACACAACTCGCATACTCGTAGCACCATTTCTAATCACAATAACTACTCAAAACCAACCAAGTACTAGTATAGAACCCCACATTCAACAGAACCTCATTCCAAAACCTTCGTACACTACCAAAGATGAAAGAAACAATCAAAAACTCATAACCACTCATCAGATTAACTAGCCATGGAGCTCTCTCGCCCCAACCAAAACCACAATCCTCTCCTAAGCCGACTTTCAATATTATCCTCCTGAATATACCATAATCAAGCTTGATAGTACCCATTCTAGGTCTAATGACCTTATTTTATTAAACACAACTATCCCACAGACACACCACATCAATATAACTCAAGCCACAACTGCGCAATCCGTGTACCCAAATATGGGAGATGTCTCAAGGAAGAGAACCGTATTGCAAGTTCAACAAGCACCACCACAACCACAATGTTACAACCAACTCCTCAAATTTCGTGAAGAGGATAATCGTAGGTGCATGTGCACAATTGTAGAGGAAGGAAATTAATAGATCAGATAAATTTTTATAGAAATAGAATTACCACACTCGGCACGAACAACTCAGGTGCCAATAATATGAATCGCCCGACATGGTCACAGGCCTCCAGTCCCAGCATATCATACATGAGCAATTAAACAAGTACACTTGTATATGATAATGAAATAAGATTCTCATGCTCCTGGGCTGGTATAAATAGCACGCCATAGTGTAAGCATGTGTAAAGTCTTCTATCACACCTCAAATCGGTAATTTTTAACGCAGAATTAGTAAATACTCCGTTTATTTAGGGAATCATCTTCTTTGTAACCTCGAGTTTAACCCAGATAGTTCTCAACAAAGGTACGAATAATAAAAACATTATATCTTTACACTTAACAGTCAACTCTAGGCATATTATAGCCTAAGCATTCTTCCGAGTATGAATACTTGCTCTAATGCCCGCACATGGGCTCAAACCTCACATATATGCGCACTCATAGCGCATAACTATCACAAATAATTAACGCAACTAGTGCCTCCATCGAGTTTTAAATAAAATAGTCACCTCAAATAGGTCGCAACCCCGAAACAATATACTTCTGAGAACTCACAGTCTCCAAATTCATCAAACACATGAATCACCATAACTGATTCCAACTCCAACACTAGAATGACTAACACATTTTTCATGCACGATCATCCTACGAGGAATACTTTCATAATTCTTCTGTGCCACATAGCATTAATTTGAATGTCATCAGTCTATCAACCAGGTGAGTACCGTAATACTAACGAAACATTTGTAAGTCTAAACACAATGCGCCTTCTGAAATGCGCACCGTTCTCAGGAATTACCGAGTAGTTATAACATTCATCGAAATATCTGAAACTGACCATGTTGTCCAACATTCGTTACCTTCTCTTCAAGACTGAACTATCACCTTGTACATGTAAATCCTAATCCCGCATAACACATCACATTTATTATACCACCATGTGACAAGCACAAGAATCTCATTATCAACTCTGAGTCACCAGCAAATTACATACCCGGTTAGTTAGAAACCTTCCTCTTGCTTCCTTCCAGGAGGAAATCACAATACACAACACGTTTCCCACACCAGTAGAAAATATCCGGTTCAAACCATGGTAGAAACCATCAAGAACACTTTGAAATCCATCTGCACATAACCAAGCTATTAGAACTAAATTCCTCTAACTCGACCAAACCACGTAAGTCACCAAAACCCAAGAATATTGCCACCAAAACATCTGTAGAGTCTCACCACATCATAATTACCCCTATAAATACCACAACTGAAACACCCACTCTGAAAATACCTTATTTGAGTCTAAGGCTGTTTCATTCACCTTCTTGATACCAAAATATAAAATCCATAATGATATACAAAAATGCCATAACTCTCGACGCCATCCAAATTAAATCTCATATTTTAGCCATAAACAAATCCGCCAAAAATTCTCAATTGTTACATATTAATCTCGAATCCAATAGAACTTTCTCGAGAGTCACCCCCTTGTTCAAATCCATATTACACCGTCCAAATGGGCCAAAAGACACGTGCCCCATTAGCACAACAACACTCAAAGAAGTAACTCTACTTTAATACCACCTATCAAATTCATACTCCGTGCGCACTACATTATTCACAAATAACAACTCACTCATCCCACAATTTTCATATACTCATAAAGCGCAATATAACTCGTATCCAGAAATTTCCTTACTCGAGTCATTCTCGAACTCCACCTCTACAAGTCATCACTGATACTCAAGTATACTTCAGACCAAAACAAAATATTTGACACATAACCATGAATTGAATTGTCAATAGCAGGCTGCCCCACTTGGCTCAAAGCCATAGATTAAAATACTTCATAACTTACAAAACCCATACTTTATTACTGCCTTAATACCGGAGTCAGTTCAACGAAAATTCTTCTCAGGCTCAAGATGCACCAACCATAAAATACCTCAATCATCCGCTAATCTCGCATTCATTCTCTTAACACTCAAGTCAACTTTCTCAACCAGATTCAAATTCAACTCTCAACACATACGCCCCGCTGGCAGAAACGAAACTTTCTATTCACATCATAAGGAACACACCTACATAGATTACTCCGCAGGAGATAACCCACCTGCTTAGTCTCAAATTGGCATCTTGTTATACCCTTTTGCAGCCACAATTAATATGAAATCACTTAATCTTTATGAGTTTGAACTCATCAACACGACATGAAAATCTACTTCGCTCCACAATTAAACAACGTGGCAGATTCCTCAATGCACTTACAACTCAAGATTGTACGTAACATCAAAACATGTATCAAGTACCCAATAGCAGACTCTTGAGTCACAAGTAAACTTTATTCGTCTTATTCAACCCATCTGAACACATCATACTTAACATATAGCCATTCAACTGCTCATCAAGCCAAAAATTCCATTCATATGGACACTACCGGACATATGAGTCCAAATATACAAGTTCACATAACTGAAGCTACCGAGCTTAAGCTGCAGTCTAACCCTGACCTCAAGTCCTTCAGACTGGCCCATCACCAAAACACAGAATACATATCACGAATCTCGTTCATGGAATCACAAGCCGGTGATGCACAACTAATTCCGAGCGCTCACATCCGCACACAAATATGTGGAAGGAATTCAAAGAGTTATGTTTCAAGCTGAATCAATTCCGCATGATAGGATACAAGAAGGGAAATTTTCCTAAGGGTTCGGCAGCCTCTTGAAGACAAATACAGACGTCTCCGTACCGATCCGCAAGACTCTACTAAACTTGCTCATGACTTGTGAGACCTATGTCACCTAAAGCTCTGATACCAACTTGTCAAGACCCAAAATCTCACCCTTTGTGATGGCGCCTATCTCAATACTAGGCAAGTCGACAACCTCAATAAACCACATATCCTTTAAATTTGAAAATATAATGATTAAATTCAACGGAAGAAATCTCACAAGTACAAATATAAACACTCCAAAAATCTGGTGTCACTGAGAACATGAGCATCTAATATGAATGCAAGTCTAGAAAATACGGTCTATAATAGTATGAGACCAAATATAGTAAACAATGAGGTAGGATAGAAGAGACAAGGTCTGTGAAACACGACAGCTACCTCTGAATCTCCGGAAAAACCAACTGCACGAAAGAATCAACACATGCTATGTATGGGAATACCTGGATCTGCACACAAAGTGTATGGTGTAATATGAGTACAACCAATTCAGTAAGTAACAATAATAAATAAAGAACTGAAGATAGTGACGAGCTACACAATTATAGGTCACTTTTAGTAATTCCAACAAAGAATAAACACGCTTTCAAATCCAACAGTTTAAGTTAAATCAATTTTATACAGTTCAAGTTCATGTAATCCGAATATAAAAATTTTCAGAGAATTTCACAATAATGAGAGATAGCAACTAAGTGCAACAACAAATGAAAAGCATGTACAACCTCACAGGGCAACAATTACTCAACTCATCACAACAGCTCAACCACTCGGCTCTCAGCCCTCAACACTCACACTCAATGGGTACCTGCGCTCACTAGGGGTGTACAGACTTCGGAGAGGCTCCTACAGCCCACGCGCTATAATCAGCATGGACAACTCACGTGCTGCACGGACAACTCATGTGATATAATATCCCGCACAGACAACTCACGTGTTGCACGAACAACTCACGTGCTATAGTATCCATACCTCACCGACAGGCCCTCGGCCTCACTCAGTCATCAACCTTTCTAGTCTCTCGGGCTCTCAGAAATCACAAAGATCAGCCCAAACAAAGATAACATAATGTATCAACAAAAATCAAGAAAGATTGAGGTATGATACGCAAGTAAAATCATGACTGAGTACACGACAATAATTAGCAAATAATGCAACAAGTACACGACCTCTGCGGGTCCCAACAGTACTATCACATAGCCTAAGCATGATTTACAGTCAAATTTCTTCAACACATAGAGAGCATATAGCTAACAACAAGTTATTCAACTTTACAGTTTCACAGGACAAACCAAGTCACAATCTCCTCGGCACACACCCACACGCCCGTCACCTAGCATGTGCGTCACCTCCAAAATAATCACATGATATAAAATCCGGGGTTTCATACCCTCGGGACCAGATTTATAACTGTGACTTACCTCAAACCGTAAAATTCTTATTCCGCTAAGACTTTACCTCTTGAATTGGCCTCCAAACACCTCGAATCTAGCCACAAATAATTCGATTCAGTCAAAAAAAATTATTGGAATTAATTCCATAAGAAAATACTAATTTTTCATAAAAATCCAAAATTTAGCTCAAATATCGCTCGTGGGGCCCACGTATCGAAACCCGACAAAAGTTACAAAATTCGAATACCCATTATGATACGAGTTCAACCATACCAATTTTATCAAATTCCGATAACAACTCGACCTCCAAATCTTAAATTTTTGTTTTTGTAAGATTTTGCAAAAAATCTTGATTTCTTCAATTTAAATCCGAAATAAATGATGAATATAACCAAAGAATCAAGAAGTATAATCACTTTCGGATATAGAACATTACCCCAATCCATATGGTGAAACTCGCCTCAAAAATCGCTTCAATCTGAGTTACATAGCTCCAAATATGTTAAACATTGGTTGAAACCTCGAAATATAGCTACTACCCAGGTATTTACTCTTCGCGGTCGCGGAAAATGCTTCGCGATCGTGCAAAACAAGTGCCCAACTCTTCCAGACATCCTCTAGTATAATGGTCATAATGTTTTGTACAAAACTCCAAATTGCAAATGGTTTAACTTTCTGAAAACTAGACATAAAGGGATATAACTTTAATTTGTTACTCATCTCCTAATTCCTTATAGATTGCGAGACATAAGCTTCCAAAGTCAGCCCTGTGCAACAGAGATTTTCAAACTCTTCCCAGACAGCCTATAGTGTATACATATTCTATCATAACCTTTTGTACACAACTCCAAATGACAAATAGTTTATCTTTCTGAAAACTAGACACAAAGAGCTACAACTTCCATTGTTGGATCATCTCCAAATTCCTTATAGATTGCAAGATATAAGCTTCCAAAGTCGGGTCAGTGCAGTAGAGATTTTGTTCTACGCGATCGCGAAAGAGCTTCTGCGATCGCGATTCACAAGGCCCCAAACAATTGTTTGCTCTTCGCTAACGTGACCAAATATTCGCGATCGCGATGCACACCTCTGTAGACAAAAACCATCAATTAAAAATGGCCTAGAAATGGTCTGAAACCACCCCGAAACTCACCCGAGCCCCTCGCGACCTCAACCAAATATACCAACAAGTCCTAAAATATCATACGAACTTAGTCGACGCCTCAAATCACATCAAACAATACTAAAACCACAAATCATGCCCCAATTTGAGCTTAATGAAATAAAGAAATTCTAACTTATACATTCGATGCCGAAACCTACCGAATCAAGTCCGATTGACCTCATATTTTGCACACAAGTCATAATTGACATAGCGAAGCTATTCCAATTTCCATAATCGGAATCCGACCCCGATATCAAAAAGTCAACTCCCCGGCCAAACTTTCCAAAAATTCACCTTTCGCCATTTCAAGCCTAATTCCACTACCGACCTCCAAATAATTTTTTGGATACGTTCCTGAGTCCAAAATCACCATACGGGGCTATCGGAATCATCAAAATTCAGGTCCGAGGTTGTTTACACATAAGTCCACATCTGGTTAACTTTTCTAACTTAAAAGATTCAATTATGAGACTAAGTGTCTCATTTCACTCTGAATTCCCTCCGGACCTGAACCAACTAACCCGGTAAGTCTTAAAATAACTGTAAAGCATAAATTGAGTAGTAAATGAGGGAACAGGATTGTAATGCTCAAAACGATCGGTCGGGTCGTTACATTCACGAATCATGACACCTCTTTCATTGAAATAGCCAAGAGTTACTCATCGGGGAATGAGTCATTGATTTCAAGGCCATCATGCGGCCTCCCCTCCTCCTCCAAACGAGACAAGTGGTCCGCCACTTGGTTTTCACTCTCTTTGCTATCTTGGATGTCAATATCAAACTCTTGCAACAAAAGCACACATCTCATCAACCGAGCTTTGGAATCTTTGTTGCTCATAAGATAACGAAGTGCTGCATGATCTATGTGGACAATGACCTTTTCACCCATCAAGTACGGGCGGAGCTTCTCAATTGCAAACACAATATCAAAGAGCTCTTTCTCCGTAATGGTGTAGTTGACTTGGGCACTATTCATGGTCTTACTAGCATAGTAAACGGGGTGAAAAATCTTGTTGATATATTGCCCCAAAACATCCCCAACAGCTATGTCACTTGCATCACATATGAGTTCAAAAGGGACACTCCAATTTGGAGCGGTGATGATGGGAGTAGTTGTCAACTTGAACTTTAACAATTCAAAAGCTCTCATGCAATCATCATCGAAGTTGAACTTAGCATCCTTATCAATAAGTTTGCACAACGGGTTCACCACCTTAGAGAATTCTTTGATGAAATGCCGGTAAAACCCCATGTGGCCTAAGAAACTCCGCACACCCTTCACCGAAGATGGAGGTAGAAGTTTAGAAATCACCTCTATCTTTTCCTTGTCAACTTCAATTCCATTCTTTAACATTTTGTGGCCAAGGACATTGCCTTCCTAGACCATGAAATGATACTTCTCCCAATTGAGCACCAAACTATTTTCTTCACATCTTGGTAACACTTTATCTAAAAATTTAAGACAATCATCAAGGTTGAGGATGTTTCCCGGAAAGCTAAAGTCTAAATGGAGCGGTCCCTTTGAAATTATGGGTGTGACACTTTTTAGTGCATTGGACTTGAAAAACAAAAACAATAAAGTATTTCGAGTCAATGGTCACCGAGTGAAGCGCTATTTTGGAAAAGTTGGAGATAGCCAAGTCGTGGCGGTCATTCATTTCAATTGATGGTATTCTGCGTCGTGCCGCGACGTTAAGTCAGACGGTTCTTGGGAGGCAACCCATGTTTCTTTTCCTTTTTTGTTTTGTAGTTAGGTGTTATTTTTGTGCTAAATTGATTTGAAGTGTGTTACATAGATGAGTGTACCTTACAGGAATTGTGGACAAATATCATCCTAAGTGTTGCATCACTTGCGGACCGCAGTTGAATTGTGCAAATCGCACATTTATAGTTGATGCAGCAAAAGTGCTTTGTGGCCGCACAATTATCTTGCGGGCCGCACAAATGGAAGGTGGAAAATGCTAAATCTCTAAAGTTGGTCTGTCAGAAAAATGGTCAATCTGCAGTTGCAACAAGGAATCTGCGGACCGTAGACAAGACACCAACTTAAGCTCACCAGGTAACAGAGTGCGGACCGCAACTGAAATTGTGCGCCCGCACTCGCTCCTCCTTCTCTTAGAAAATCACTAGTATAAATAAAGGGCCATGGAAACTGTTACATTTTTCCCTCTATGAGCACAAAATCTTGCACTATATTGAATATTTTTGATGAATCATATGCCCGCATGCCCAACAATTGTGATCACTCATCCCTTGCACTCATTCACATCTGGCATGTTTAAATTCCTTGTTAGAATTTTTCATTTTTTAGTTTAATTTGTACATTATTTTTAGGCCATTTGTCAATAGAATTTAATTGTACATTCATGTGGGGGTAAATCTATAGTGGGTTAACTAAGACATGCTCATTGGGGACTGAGTCAACGTATTTTCATGCCTTTATGGTGTTACCATGTCAAAATTTGCACAAACAATTGCAAAACCTAGATTGAAAGACTGAACCATTCGTAGTGTTTTGAATTCTACGGCCACACCTGAAATTCTGCGGTCCGCAGAAGTTGATTCTGGGTCATCTTTAGTAAAGAATGGGTCTACGACCGCAAGAAAATTGTGCGGACCACAGAATTCCCACTGCGGTCGCAGAACAGCCCTTTCACTGTCATCGGAGAGTCTATATTTTATGACTCAAATGTGAGGCCACAAGTCTAATTGTGCGAACTGCATAAATCACGTTGCGACCGTATATCAGCCAATTCTCTGTCATCAGAGAGTTGGCAGATTTTGGGTTTTTGAGATACGGCCGCAAGTGAAATTGTGCAGACCGCAGATCCTTACCATGCAAACATACTGTGTCTGTGACCCTCACTGTGTTTTCTGGTGTATTCTTGCATATTTCCTATGTATGCCTGAACATTGAATTGCAACTAACAACTGCCTTTGCTTGATATAGACAATGGTTAGATCTAGAGGCAGAGGCGACACTTCCAAAGGGAGAAGTGAACCTTCTCGGTGACGAGGCAAGAGAGCTTTACCTCTTGCCCAACAGCAGGAAATCAGAAAAAAGACAACATCCGGGAGAGGGAGAGGTGCAAATCTCTCTGAGACAAGTTCATGCGCCCCATCTACGGACGTATCAGAGGGAACCTCAGCCTCTCTTTAGGAACAACAGCCAGTACAGTCCATGCCGCCAGGGAGACTTTAACTTAGGGACGGGCCGTCCTGATCCCACATCACTTTCGAAGGATCGGAAAGTGCTAGTCAGGCTTATGAGCCTTCAACAACACTAGTCCATAAGACACATGATACACTCATTCAGGACATACCCGATGATGGTAGAGGGGGAGATTCCACAACTACTGGGGTTGAAAGAACAAAGAAGAAAGAGGTTTGGGAGGACTGATTCGTCAGCCTAGCAACTTTCACTAGTTTTTTTACATGGTGGCCGGCGAGGTCGCTAACACTTGAGCGACAATTCTTACTGACAGATTTAGAGAGGTACAATCCGCCATGCTAAGGCAGTTTAGAAAACGCAAATGGTGGATGTCGTTTACCCAGAATATGGTGGATGCTAAAGAATACCTTATCCGGGAATTCTACGCCAATTTGGCGCATATCAAAAAAGGGACAAATGTGACAAAAGTGTGAAACCTCAAAGTGCGATTTGATCAGCACACACTGAACACACACTTGGGCGTTGATGATGTCGAGCCAAAAGAATACCTGGAAAAGTGTACACTTGGGGATGCAGTTCGTCCTTGGTTAGCATAGATTCTAGTTGCACCAAGTCCACAACCACCATGGATCACCGATAAATAGTAGTCAGAGAACGTTAGATTAATAAAGACTAATATAGTAGCAAATATTGTGCTAAAAGCAAACATATGAGACTATGTGCTTTGCTCGTCCATCGTTTTTTGTTGTGTCTGAAATCGAAAACGACAAGCAAGGAGTATCTGTTCTTGTCAATAATACCTTGCATCAAAGGTTTATAATAACCACTAAAGTATGTGGTGCAGTGGATGAGGTTTCTCCTTCCTTAACTAGAGGTCTCGAGTTCGAGCCCTAGGTATGGAAGAATACTTGGTAGGGAGCGCTATTCCCTGAATGAGGCCTTACCCAGTGCGAATCCAGATATAGTCGGGCTCCAATGCGAGTATCGGACATCCTCGAATAGAACCCTACCCGCGCGCGAATCTATATATAGTCGGGATCTAATGCGAGTACCAGACACCGGATGAGAAACCAAAAAAAAATTATAATATGTTCGTTAGTATGGGAAATCAATGTAATGTGTTAGAAATAATTTTAGTATTAATATAAAGCTTCCTATTTCCTAAAAAAGGGAAAGATATAATTGTTCTATTTTTAATAGTATATGAGCATCTTTAGCACTTTTCCGGTTTTCCCATATATAATCTTAATCAAAGATAGTTTCTTGGGGCACTTAGCTTATTTATTTTGCTATAACTTTTATTTACTAAAAAATTAAAATAAAGATAGAATTGTTATGAAATTAAAGCAATTTAGTAAAACATGAATAAGAAATGTTGTTACGAAATAAAAGTAATTTAGTAAAATATGAACAAGAAATAGAGATAGAGAGAAGAAAGAGATTTTCTTCTTTAATTGTGTGAATTTTTCTATCTATTACAAGGCTTTTATATAGGCATGAAAAGTGAAGAATCACAATTGCAAAATATGTCACTGAACATGTCATAAAGTATTTGAGAGGAATATCATGAAGGAGATTATGGAGTTACAATCATAACTCCATAATTATTAGAGTATTGGGAGTTGTGGAGATAATGGAGAAGAGTAGACATCCACCATAATTTAATTTTCTTATAACACTCCCCCTTGGATGTCCATATATAATGTGCCTCGTTAAAACCTTATTAGGAAAAACCCCAATGGGAAAAAAATCTCAATGAAGGAAAAAGAGTACACATGTTTAGAAATACGCCTTTTGGTTGCCTCGTTAAAAACCTTGCAAGGAAAACCTTGTAGGACAAAAAACTTGTAAGGAAAAAAGAGTACAACACGTATTTACTCCCTCTGATGAGAGAATCAATTCACATCCCTGAGCCTTTGCATCCCAATCTTGTATACTAGTTTCTTAAAGGTTGACGTCGGTAGAGATTTGGTGAACAAAGTAGCCATATTATTACTTGAACGAATTTGTTGCACATTGATATCACCATTCTTTTGAAGATCACGTGTGAAAAAAATAACTTTGGTAAAATGTGCCTTGTCCTATCTCCTTTTATTAATCCTCCCTTCAATTGGGTTATGCATGCTGCATTATCTTCATACAAAATTGTGGGTAATTTGTCACACTTCAAACCACATTTGTCTCGAATAAGATATATTATAGACCTCAACCATATACATTCTCGACTGGCTTCATGAATAGAAATTATCTCAGTATGATTAGATGAAGTAGCCATGATTGATTGCTTAGTCGATCGCCAAGATATGGCAGTGCCTCCACATGTAAACACATAGCCATAAAATAACCCCATATCGGTAGTCCATTTTAGATACCGCAATATGTGTTTGACTCCATTTCAATTTCTCCTTGTAGGAGCAGAGCTATATCTTGCTAAGACATTAACTAAAAAGATTATGTCAGGCCTTGTAGTGTTAGCAAGATACATTAGTGCATCAATTGCACTAAGATATGGTACTTCAGGACCAAGAAGCTCTTCATTATTTTTATAAGGTCAGAATGGATCTTTATTTATATCGAGTGATCTCACAACTATCGGGGTACTCAATGAATGTGCTTTATATATCCATATACAATCTCTTTAAAATATTTTTAGTGTATGCTGATTGATGGACAAAAATTCCATCTATCATATACTCAATTTGTAGATTAAGACAAAATTTTGTCTTTCCAAGATCTTTCATTTTAAATTCTTTCTTTAAACAGTCTATTGCTTTAGGAAGCTCACCAAGAGTTCCAATGATATTTAAATCATCTGCGTACACGGCGATTATAACAAATTCAGATCCTTTTATAAGGACAAATTGAATCATTCTTGTACCATTCTTTCAACAGGTACTTACTCAAGCGATTATATCACATGTACCCTAATTGTTTCAACCCGTATAAGGAATTTTGAAGCTTTATGTAATAAATTTCTTGGAAACCTTAATATGCTTCGGAATAATTTAAATCCTTCAATGATTTTCATTATACGCATATCAAGTTTTTCATGTATTGCCATATTAAAACCTGGAATGACTACATTCATCACAAGAGAACATGTCTCCATATAATCAATGCCATAATATTTACTAATCTTCTTGTATCACAAGTCGTCTTTATGTCTATCTACTTGACCTTTTTCGCACAAGAACACATTTATAACTCCATTGGTTTTATACTTTCAGGTGTTGGGACTATCCGTTTGACTTCACATTTTTCAGGTGAAATCAATCTTGATTGCATGTTTTTTATTTTTTTTATTTTTTGGCCAATCATTTATCTGTCTACATTCCATGACAGATTTGAGCTCAAGATCCTCGTCCATATTAATAATATTGAGCGCTATATTATATTAACAACATCGTCGACGATCATTTTATATCGGTTCCATTATTACTAAAGAAAAACATAACTTATCGAGATCTCATTATTTTCAGGTACCTGAGCCTTTCCCATGAGGTCTTATGAAGTTTATGTGGTGGTGCTCTTCTAGAGCACTTGCCTCCTTAGTATGACCATCTTTATCATTTGCTCCTCTCCTTCTTCAAGGAGTTTTATTTTTGGAACCGATTGGCCTGTTATGCTTCTTGCGTGTCATAGACTTTGTCCCTCATGGACTTTATTCTATTTGGAGTATTAGCAACTGAAATATGACATTTAGCTTTGGGTCAGCAAATGCGTCTGGCAATAATTTACAAATAAATTGCAATTGAACTTCAGGTTCATATTTTCTTGTACGGGAATTTATATGTATTCATAATAATTCATTCCACGTATCATTTTCTCATCTGCTCATTTTCTCCCCCTAATGTTGGGATCACCAACACATTTCCCAACCTTCTTTGGGAACCCATCTTTGTGTATTATGGTGGCATAATTAAATCATATAGCACATCCATATTTTTAGATGGAGATTATTTGGTTCCTGACCCTGAACCGATTGTGATAGGGAGAAATTTTCATAACTTGGCTAGATGCATACAAGTGCTGCTGTATATTAAATAATACATCTCATACCATTTTTGGGGGGAGTTTTTTGTTTTCATAACCAATGGTTTAGCTATAATTGGAGGCATATAATTTCTGCTAAAATAACTTGGATTCATTCCAGAAATCAAGTGATTCAATCCCAACCTTAACTGGTATATCATGAGAATAAGCAGCACAGGAAAATTCTTGAAGAATCCTCTATGTCTTCAATATATGCCAATATAATTCTCAATTAATTTTTTGCATCATAATTAAACCGGGATGGCCAACCGGTCATGCCAACTATAATTTATTTAAGTAAACCTCTGGTTTACTTGTGGCATGTGATTGCATCATCATGCTTATACTTGTGTAGTATAAATAGAAGAAAAATCGGGTAACCTTTCATATTTACCCGGTATGATTATAGTAATATAAAGATATTCAATCTTCTTTTCATTTATAGTCTCAATATGCCAACCACTTTGGCTAATACATTTGAAACTCAAAATGTTTCTTTTGAGACTTACTACAATATCAATGTCATGAACAATTTCATTCACCCGGATAGTAACAAATTAGTTCTTTTGGAGCTCTTAATTGATCTTCTACAATAAGATCTTTTGTCATACCATCCATATGGTGAATGTCTCATTCATGGAGAAAATTATATCATAATAAATTGTCATGGTCAAAATCATCATAAGCAAAATCATTTTTTGCTTAATTTTTGCCTTTAATAACTTTTATAAGGCATGACAATTTCTTTTTTGGCGTATCACATGTACGCGACCAATGCCATATTCATGTAACCACGCAATAATATTTATTATCTTTATTTCACTCAAACCTCCCTTATAGGTGAGTTGTGTGGTATTCATCCAATCATGCATTGCATGTCTTTATTCATTACTTTTATCACATATTGCCACATCCACCTTTAGGAATGAGTTTGAAATCTCAATGCTTATCAAAAGTCACATTCTCTTCAAGGAGTGGATCATAATCAACGGCCTGCTTTATTATTTTTCATACCAATTTGATGGTAGACATTGCCTTCACATTTTGAAGGATATATTTTGAGAACCATCATTGTTCTCTCATTTTATAATTACCATAATGATTTATTATTATTTTTCCATTTGTTACACCAATGTTCATTCGTCAATCATTTGTCTTCATTTAGACTTATTATGCACTACTATCGCATTCACTTCAAGAATGGAACAAATCAAATAGGACAAGCTTCATACTTTTCATGAAAAATATATTATTTTTCTTTAGTCATCATTATATCATCAATATGGTGCATTGAGACTCAAACTCAATGCCTTATCTATATAAAGGCATGTTAGGCCATAATGAGTTGGGACTTTAACTCAACTCTTATCATCATGGTGCATCATGACTCAAACTCAAGTCTTACTCTCATAGTGCGTTGGGACATGAACCTACCGTCTTACCCTCAATTAGTGACATAATATGCCAAAGTTTACTGGAATTCATCCTTGAGCATTCAAAAATATATTAGGTCGTAATTATATGCAAAAGTAAATTAAGTTTTAATAAGACATAAAATATTGCTATTCTTGCTTTTGGTGGTCTGATGCATAAGTGAAGCTTTAAAAGCATTATAAAAATTAGTGGAAAAAATCATTTATCTTTCATAACTTACATGTCGTATAACATTCTAAATTATATGATTCTGCAAAAGGCCTTTAATTAAAAAAATCATTGACAATATTTATGCATGGTTGGCTTTAAAAGTTTACTAGCACCATTTCTAAAAATGAGGATAGGATTGCTTCTAAGTAAAAAGGATTGTGCTTAAAAATAATATAATTAGATTTATAATTTATCACATGTCTATGCAAATATATCATTGTTGCACGGTTCAAAATGTAATCCTTTTGGGGTTAATATTAGTCTTAATTTTCATGAATTTGAAGCAAGAAGATATAACACTCATCATCAAATTGAATAAGATGATACGTCAAACTAAGGTCTAGCAAATATTATCATCAAATGAGACTGGCTTGAGATCAATATGAGGTTAATATGCTATTGCAGTATAAAATTTTACCTTTCTCATCATTATGCATATAAGACTAAATTAATGACACGACAGTGTCATCTTTAGTGCTTACCATAAAATCTTTATCGAGATGTAATGAAAGTTTTCCTTGGCAAAGCAGCAAAAACACTTGTAGTTTTCATGGAAGGTTTTCACTTCTTTTAGGAAGTATTAGAGGAAACAAAATAGCATTCGTGCTGATAATGTGTTATGAAATTAAAGCAATTTAGTAAAATATGAACAACAAATGTTGTTATGAAATAAAAGTAATTTAGTAAAACATGAACAAGAAATAGAGATAGAGAGAAGTAAGAGATTTTCTTCTTTAATTGTGTGTATTTTTCTATCTATTACAAGACTTTTATATATGCATAAAAAATCACTATTGCAAAATATGCCATTAAATATGTCATTAAATATTTGAGAGGAATATCACGAAAGAGGTTAGGGAGTAGCAATCATAAATCCATAATTATTAAAGTATTGGAAGTTAAGTAGATAATGGACCGTAATTTAATTTTCTTTTAACAAGAACTGCTAGTTTTATTTTTCATCATTCTTTTTAAAGAGTACATGAAGATACATTTCTTGATTATTTTACTAGTGTGCAAGTTATACAAGACCAAGGTCATTACAGCGCCGCCGTCTAACCCTCTGTCCAGCGCAAAGGGTCGCGCTGTTATCACCTAAATTAACGGCATTCGCAGCACCACGCAATCGAGCGTTACGTTTTAAGCAAAAAAGATACACAAATAAATACTACTCCTAACAAGTTCCTACATTTTTCAACCTGAATGCTATCTCGTCTTTGCCGCATTCTTCACCCTCCACCACTACTCGCCATGGCGACGCGTGTTCTTCCACGCGCTCTCCATTCCGCACACGCTTCCGCCATGGCTCTCTCCACAAACTCGCATTTCATACTTCCTTTCCCGCCTACGGCAGCTCATATTTCCCTCGCGAAATCTTCGTCAATTTTTGGTCGGAAATTTCATAATGGCTTGAGTTGCACAAGGGATAGGAAATGGAGTGTTGGCGGATGGTACGGTAAAGTGTTTGCTTCGCAGAGAGACTATCGGAAGTTTCGGAAACGGCCGTTGAAGAAGAGAGACAAAGAGAAAGAGTTGGAACTTAGTGTAAAGATTTGTATTGAAGAGCAATTGCCCGATGATCCTGAAATTCTGGTAATACCTCAGTTAATATTTCGCAAATTTGGTAATTTTGATTTGCCTATCATTTTTATTGAGTTTAAGTTCTATATACACTGATCTTGTGGCTTAAATCAGGTCGCTTAAAGCTAATTGTAGATAGCTTTATTAAATTACATTGATTGGTAACCTATAATAAATGGTAATTGACCTGATATAACAGGGTAAATTACACTATTGGTGTAAAAGAATCATTACACAGTGTATAAATCCTTTTTTTTATTATATGTGAAGTTTTGAACTTTAGTGTTCAATTGCAAATATCAATAGGAAGAGCAAATGCAAATCATATGTATGCGCACTTTTTGGCACCTATTGAGCATTTGATGTCCCTCATCCGTGTAAACATGGCATTTCTGTGGATAAGACGAGAATTATGTTCATGAGCAATATTTGAACTTCTTTACTCTTAAGTCTTAACTATATCTTAGTATCATTTTCCTCTGGGAAAAAATATCTACTTATTGTTTAGAATGCCAAGGTCTCAACTGGAGAATAAGTAGGTTTTGCTAATTGAATTACAAGTTTCCCATGATTTCACTTCCAAACTGGGATTAATAAGAAAGAGATTGAGAACTAGTACTTGGAAAAAGACAACACAATGTGAATCCGATAAACGAGTTTCACGGGCCATGAAAGAGATACGATCATGCATACTTCCACAACGGATAATAGGGATTGAAGTTGCAAGAATTTCAGCATCAAATATTCTTCATCAAAAGAAAGAATTTCAGCATCAAATATGCCAAAATCAGTAAAATGGGCAGGAGCATGTATGCATTTTAAGTAAAGTAATCCTCCCCCTTTGAGCTAGTTGAAAATTCCAAGTAAAATTCCATCAAGAAAGTTTATGCACTAATTCTTTGCAGCAACTCTTATTTGTAAATTTGTTTCTCATAAAAAAATGTAAACCCGTTTCGTTCTATTTTATTCATTCCCAGTTTTGCCACTGCAGGATATTGCTGAAATGCTTCGTCTTAATGTTCCAATGGCTATGAAATTAGCATTTGATAATTTGAAAGACTCAGAATATCAAACGAGGGATAGAGTAATTAATGATGTTGGTTGCTTTGAAACTGTTGAATTATCAGTACTGCTTTGCAATGATGAGTTCATCCGCGAGCTTAATAAGGATTGGAGAGATGAGGACCACCCTACTGATGTTCTTTCAATGTCTCAACATATACCTGAACTTGAGCTTCCAATTGTAAGAACTAGCTGCATTATTTGCATGTCACACCTCATTTAAAAAAGCTGACCAGGTCCGTGTTCTACAGTTAATGTTGGGAGACATTGTGATTTCGGTGGAGACAGCAGCACGGCAAGCAGAGGAAAGGGGACAAAATCTACTGGACGAGATACGCATCTTACTGGTAGGTTCACATACTTCTGAAAAACTCTCTGTATGCTGCTGTTAAATCCGAGCTGTCTGACAGTTGATGACTGATTCCTGTCCCTAATTTATGATGCAATATGTGGTCATCTCGGAATATTTTCACTAAAAGAAAGGCTAGTCAGATCTCTTTCATTTTCTTACGATTTGGCTTTTACACTTTTTATTCTTTTCCACTCTTTTGTTGCATTCAAGCATTCAACATTGAAGACATAATACAACAAACAAGATTTGGTTTTACTTTTTTCATTCTTTCTCACTTATCGTGTACCGTCGAAGATGAAGTACTTGTTTAGGCAAAACGATATCTTAATTTGTGAATACTTTGACATTAAACATAACTAAAGAAACGAAGAAACAAATCCATGATTTAATCAGTTAGGTCACGTACGTTTTCGACACCTTAATTAAAACAAACTACAACTTCATGAGAGATGCACCATATTTGGACGGGAAATCTAAACAAAACAAGCCTAAGCTCCAGGAACCTCAAGTTCTCCCTCAATCCAACTTCACCGTTCACACCAATATTTTCTGAATAGCCACTATAGTGCAACACTATTCAACTAGAGTGACTAAATAATCAACCATAAATACTCACATCATTCAAATCTATAGCGATGAACAACACAAATCAATTTTCAAAAATTGACAATTGCTTACAAAACAAGTGGTAGTCTCAACCATCTGAATAATAAATGACAAAATACAATGTTCTCTCCAGAAGATGATTTTAGCATCTCAAGATAAAGAAAGCAACTCCAATGAAATTTTAAATTTCTTGTCAGAAGTCCTCAAACTGCAGAATTGAGCAAACTTTTCCCCAAAGCAGTGAACCAAGAAGCACAAAACAATTTTGGGAGCAAAATGCATCAAGATATAGCCAACATAAGCGATATTAATTTCTTCGAAAAACTTGACCTTCATATTTTTATCAATCTCTACCAACTATCATTATAGACGGGGACAAAAACCAGATTGTTATGATAAATGTAGTTTATTAAAGATACACATAAACTTAATATTCCAATTTCTTTAAATGGAGTACATGAGTCTTAGATTACAGATGTAATGCTTGTAGCTTCATTAAATACACCAGGTGTGTACAAAAAGAGCTAACGCAAAAACTATACTCCAACAATAGTCAAGGTTATAAATCAGAAACAAACCTTACAAAAAAAGCTATAGATGACCTTGACATATTACTATCTAATACTACCTTAAAGTACAACTAGAGCTTCATTAACAATGTCAATGTCACAACAAACTTGAATAGGAAGATTTCATTGTCGTTCTAGCATCTCTTTTTTCATATGTGACACTTTGTAGTTCTATTCCTTTTAGCTGGTTCCTTGACTACAAAGGGAAAAATGCCTATTTTTTCAGAAAATAATTCAACTCCATCTTCATCAAACCTAGGTCGCGCAACATCACTCGTAAACATAACTTTTGTTATGAAGCTCTTACTTTTGCAAGATCTATATGGGTTTGGCTCATGTTCTTCAGGAAGAATGTAGAACTTTGCAGATTTTTCGGTTAGAAAGAACCATTTTTCGTCTATGTAAACATAATTAAACATATCAATAAACATAGGATTTGAATGGAGTGTACCAGACTCAATCATTGATAGGTAGAATTGAACTCTTGCTTTCTTATTTTCCTCTGTCAAATAAGGCTTTATGACATTAGTATGTGACCTTATAGCTCCTTCTTTGATACGCCGAAAAACTATTGATGTTGACATATTTGTAGCACAAGCCAATGATCGAATATTTGTTCGACGGCAAAGAGGGGTTTCCTTGACCAGATTAACATCAATGTGAACTCGTTTCCTCCCAACTCTGCCGTCATAATTAGTAGACACATCTAATGAATTACCATTAGCAACACTTAATTTTGCCTGTTTCCAAATTCGTACCACTGTTCTTTTTGGAGTATTGAACAAAATTTCTGCTTCCTTTAGAGACCCATATTTTAGAGCCCCTCTTTTACTTTCCTTTAAAAGCCATTCTGCAATAGCTTGGCGCTTCTCATTTTTTAGTTGTATCCTTATTTTTTAGTTGTAACCAGAATATGGATAAATATAAAAAAAAACAGAGGAAGCAAAAATGAGTTCATCTCAATATCTATGTATAAATAGCCTTTGACTTAATCTAAAATGAAATTTAGTGGCGCCACAACAAAAATTATACCTACCCTAATATCAGTAATACCAAAAGCTGTTGATTTGAGGAAAAGAAATTTTGAAATATATTTCCATTTCATCAATATAGTTGGTTAAGAATTGAAATTTAAAAATATACACCAAATGTAGAATAAAAAAATCATAGAGATCTTGTTCAAATCTGGGTTGCTTATAAATCCATAAAAATCTTGTTCACTCCGTCCGTAGAGAAAGAGTTTTTCTTTTTGGCTTTGGTCAAAAGGCTTACGGTGAATATCTTGTTGAAATGGGAAAGCCCCAGGATGGGGTAAGTTACTGGGGAAGACACACTAATGTGGAGAGAGAAGATGGGCCATGTCAAGTACTTTATCTGTTTTCCAGTTAGTGGGCCCTTAAGCGTATTATTTGAACTTGGTATACTCCCTCCGTTTCAAAAAGATTGTTTTAGTTTGACTTGACACGAAGTTTAATTTATGGGTGAAGACTTTTGCCAAATCATTTTAATATATACCATGTTCCAATTATACCCTTATGGTTCCACCAACTAGCTTTTGAATGGAAAACAGGTAAAGTACCTGATATGATCCATCTTTTCTCTCCACATTAATGTCCTTTCCCAAGTAACTTACTCCATCCTGGGGCTTTCCCATTTCAACAAAATATTCACCGTAAGCCTTTTGACTTGGTCAAAAGAAAAAACTTTCTTTCAACTCTCTCTACGGACGAAGTGAACAAGATTTCTATGGATTTATTAGCAACCCAGGTTTGAAAAAGATCTGTATGAATTTTTTATATTCTAGATTTGGTGTATATTTTTAACCAACCATATTGATGGGATGAAAATATATTTCAAAATTTCTTTTCCTGAAATTCAGCAGCTTTTGGTTATTACGGATATTAGGGTGGGTAAAATTTTTGTTAGTGGCGCCACTGAATTTCATTTTAGATTAAGTGAAAGGCTTATCTATTTATACATAAATAACTCATTTTTGCTTCCTTTGTTTCTTTTTTATATTTATCCATATTCTAGTTACAACCAAAAAATGAGGAGCGCCAAGCTATTGCAAAATGGTTTTTAAAGGAAAGTAAATGAGGAACTCTTAAATATGGGACTCTAAAGGAAACATAAATTTTGTTCAATACTCCAAAAAGAACCGTGGTACGAATTTGGAAACATGCAAAATTAAGTGTTGCTAATGGTAATTCATTAGATGTGTTTACTAATTATGCCGGCAGAGTTGGGAGGAAACGAGTTCGCATCAATGTTAATCTGGTCCACAGGAAACCCCTTTTTGTTGTTGAACAAATATTCGATCTTTGGCTTGTGCTATAAATATGTCAACATCAACTGTTTTTCAGCGTATTAAGGAAGGAGCTATAAGTTCACATACTAATGCCATAAAGTCTCATTTGACAGAGGAAAATAAGAAAGCAAGAGTTCAATTCTGCCTATCAATGATTGAGTCTGGTACACTCCATTCAAATCCTATGTTTACATAGACGAAAAAGGTTCTTTCTAACCGAAAAATGTGCAAAGTTCTACCCTATTCCCGAGGAACATGAGCCAAACCCATATAGATCTTGCAAAAGTAAGAACTCCGTAACAAAAGTTATGTTTATGAGTGTTGTTGCGCGACCTAGGTTTGATGAAGATGGAGTTGATTATTTTTTGGAAAAATAGGCATTTTTCCCTTTGTAGTCAAGGAATAGCAAAAATAGAGTTGAGAGATTCAAGGTTGAATATCAAACGGCTCCTTCAAATATTGATGAGTTAATAAATGCAGTTGAGAGATCTTTTAATGAGATGAAGGTTGAATCATGTATTTCTAACTCTACAATCTTGCATGATCGAGGTGATGAAAGAAAAGGTGGGAACAACTCCAAAGTGCCACATATGAAAAAAGAGATGCTAAAACGACAGGGAAATCTTCCTATTCAAGTTTGTTGTGACATTGTTAATGAAGCTCTAGCTGTACTTTAAGGTGTATTAGATAGTAATACGTCAAGGTTATCTATATCTTTTTTTGTAAGTTTTGTTTCTGATTTATAACCTTGATTATTGTTGGTGTATAATTTTTGTGTTAGCTCTTTTTGTACACACTTGGTGTATTTAATGAAGCTATAAACATTAGGTCTGTAATCTAAAACTCATGTACTCTTATTTTAAGAAATGGGAATATTAAGTTTATGTATCTTTAATAAATTATCTTAACAATTTGGTTTTTGTCCCCGTTTATAATGACAATTGGTTGAGATTGATAATAGTATGAAGGCCAAGCTTTTCGAAGAAATTAATCTCGCTGATGTTGACTGCATCGTGATGCGTTTTGCTCCCAAATTTTTTTAGTGTTTCTTTGTTCACTGCTTTGGGGAGAAACTTGCTCATTTTTTGCAATTTGAGGACTTCTAGAAATTTAAAATTCTATTGGAGTTACTTTCTTTATCTTGAGATGCTAAAATTATCTTATTGGAGAGAACATTGTATTTTATTATTCTGATGGTTGAGGCTATCATTCGTTTTGTAAGCAGTTGTCAATTTTTGAAAATTGATTTGTGTTGTTCATTGCTATAGGTTTAAGTAAAGTGAGTATTTATGGTTGATTATCTAGTTGAATAGTTTTGCACTATAGTGGCTATTCAGAAAACATTGGTGTGAACAATGACGTTGGATTGAGGGAGAACCTGAGGTTCCTGGAGCTTTAGGCATTTTTTGATTTCCCATCTAAATATGGTGCATATCTCATGAAGTGTTAGATTGTTTGTCGAAGACGTACTTGACCTAACATATTTAATAGCAAGGGTAGTAATCGAACTCAAAAGTAGAAGGATTATCAAATTTAGAAAGGTGCCAATCTTTTTGGAACAGATCCATAAGAAAATAGTGTCAATCTTTTTAAAACAGAGGAGTATATTTAAATGATTTGGCCAAAGTCTTCTCCCAAAAATTAAACTCCGTGCCAAGTCAAACTAAGGCAATCTTTTTTAAACGAAGGGAGTATTGTGTTACAAATGAGACAATCGTTGTTTGTCTCCCCTGCAGGTTCATGGTTTGCTACATCTTTTGGGGTTCGATCATGAGCTTAGTGATGAAGCTGAAGCTGAAATGGAGAAAGAAGAGGAGATCCTTCTAAAAAGTCTTGGGTGGAAGGGAAAAGGATTAATTCAGAGTGCATATGATGCTGAGGATGCTGATAGTCCTCCTTTGGAGAACATTGGTAATGTGCATAAGAATAACAAAAAGATTGTGTCTTTCTTTGTTAAATTACTCTCTTCTAGTTATGTTGTTACTCTCTTTTGTAAGTTTACATTCCTGATTAATTGGATTGAAGAGATCATCTTACATGCCAACTGTGTAAAGATAGGAAGAAAGAAGGGAGTCTTCGATTTTACAGACCAAAGTTTAGCTACATCTTCTGTGATATGGATGGTAAGAAAACAGTTGTGATTCTTAGAATTGGTTCCTTTAATCTGTTTCACCTGTTTATTATCTTGTTGGTTTCTTCCCATTGTTGATGTAAGGTACCCTCCTGAACAGCAAAAGTCAGATTAGTTCAGCAACTGTTGAAGCTCTAAGAGATGCCACTTCTAGGGGTGTAAAAGTGGTGATAGCTACTGGAAAAGTGAGGCCAAGCTTTTTTCTTTTCCCATATCCTACAGTAGTTTTCTGATTTCATTCTGATCTAATAGTATCTCCCTATGCAATATACCATTTTTTTCCTCTGCCTCCAAGTAACTATCATAAGCCTTGTATTTTGTTTGGCAGACCCGTCCTGCTGTCATTACTCTGTTCAAGAGCGTAGGTTTAGCTGGAAAAGACGGCATTGCTTCAGAGGTTTCTCCAGGAGTATTCGTGCAGGTTTAACTTACTCCATCCCTATCCTTAGTCAATAGCATCTTCGATTTTCGAACCATTTAATCTTTCCAATTGGATATGGGTAATAGTCATTCACTTCAAAATTATGCAGAGATTCATTTAAGATAATCATAACGTCTTTTACTTCCTCCAGAAATTAGGGATTTTTATTGATTGTAGTAATCCTTCCTTCTCGTACTTTTGTCCCATTTGCTTTTTCACACAGTTTAAGTGAAATAGAAGGGTTTTACATGTTTTCCAACTTGCCTTTCCACAAAATATAATTAAGGGAACTTAAGTTTTTCCTTGACCCCCAAAAAAGAAGTGAGTTTTCATATGTTGTGAGTAAGGCCTGTATGTTGAAGGTCAGTTCGGGAACAAATATGACCATTTAACTTTTTGCTTATAAGATATCGAATTAGTATCGAAAGTTGGGAGAAAAAAGTACCCTCTTCAGGAAAAAAGGACACATTTCCTTTTATAAGTAAAAAGAACACATTTTATAAAATACCAAAATATAAAGTTGGTCATTGATCTTCATCTTCTCCCAAAATCACCCCAAGCAATATACAAACCCATATTCGATTCATCTCAAAAATCCACCATGAAAACCACTGTAGCGGCACACCCTTGAAAAAATATGGTACTAATTAGATTGTTTGTGGGTATAACACGTATGACCCAAAATGATAAAGACCGCTGCATATTCAAGACCAACTATTAACGAGTGGCATATGTGAGCCATTTTCTTAAGTTCAGCGGCATATTTGAGGCATTAGTTTTGCTAAAAGGAGTAATAGTTTCTTTTGTGGTATAGAATTTTATAGCTTTCACTTTTCTAATTTTTCCCATGGCTATAAGTTTCTTATGTTTTTCAAAATCATACACTTGTCAGGGGTTGCTCGTTTATGGCAGACAAGGCCGGGAAATTTCTCGAAGAAACTTGGATCTGAATGTGTGTAAAGAGGTATGTGCCTTTGCTCGTGGCCATCTTAGTTCCCTTTCATTGGTTTACAGTCTTATTCATCTCGTTCTTTCAAATCAAGATTTTTATACAATGCTATTTCATAGCAAGCAACATGTTATACAACATCTCTCTTGATCCACTACTCACATATCATTAATCAATCTCTTTGAATAAAAATAAATATAATTGCACTGCAAATTGTTGTGATTTACTAGGAGTAAATTCAAGTGGAAGGATGTAAATCATATGTTTCACGTGTCAATTTATTGGTTCTTTTATTTTTTAAAATAAAAATTGACGTAACTTCAATTTGTTCAGCAAATAACAAATGATTTTTAGATGCGTTCAAGGGTTTGTCTAGTGGTCAAAGAAGTGGATGCAAACCTGGAAAACCAAGGTTCAATGCATGAGGCAAAAAACACTATGTGATTTCTTCCCATTTGCCAAAGCCTTGATGGACAAAGTTACTCGGTATTTGCACTGGTGGGAGGTGCACGCGAGCTGGTCTGAACACTACAATTATAAGGAAATGACTCTTAGATTACCTTTCCTAAGTAATTTGGAAATCTACTTATTATGACTGTAAGGCTACCAATACATTGTATGTACAGTGCAGTTAGAATATATGCCGCAATTAAATTTCACCCTTCCACAGTTAAATGCACCCATCATGCATTGGTACCCTTCCACAGTCTATGTAGGACGCGAGCAATCCAACTTAGGCGACCTTTTCTCATTATATCCACCATTCAGGGTACTTGCATCTTTTCTAGGATGTGGTCATTTCTAATCATGTGTAGTATTTTATATGACAGCTCCATCTTAATATCTGCATTTATACGGCATATGTTGTGGATATAAAACCCAGCATCATTCACTGGTTTCACAACCGTTGTGTATAATCCTTATACGTTGGTGGACTTCGTTAGTTCAAGGAGTTCAAGTCCTTAATATTTCGTAAAGTTAATCACTTTCCAGGTGCTGATTTTTGTGAACTAGATTCACGTTGATTATCAAAAATAAAATAAAGATGGTTTATTTTAAGGTCTGAACATTATCTAGGAGAATTTTTTTTAATGAATTTCATTTTTTTCATTGTTTCTCTATGTTATAGATGGAAAGTAACTTCTACATTCTTCTACAATATATATTAGTTAAAGTACAAATTTGCGATTGCGCAATTGTTTTCTGAAAGTTGCAATTTTTTGTTTTAAATGTTAGTTTATAGTGATTTGTGTACGAGTATAAGAACATCCGGGTACTTTCTATTTGTCTTAATTACTTTCTATTTTACTCTTATTTATATATATACTTAACCTATTTTTCACTTTCACTTTTATTTTATTTTGATATGATGATAATATGAGTTGAGCTTAAAGAATGAAGTGAGGATTCATACCGCCGACCCCAACTTGTTTGGGACTGAGACGTAGTTGTTGTTGTTGTTGCATGATTATCATATACTTGGTTGATGCTGGATTTGTTGATTTTCTATATGCATACAAACTGTTAGTGAGAAATGCTCTTTACTGGGATTACGGCATACCAATTGAAAAACAGGTACTCCATCCACAAGGGTATATGTAAACTATGCTCCATAAGGTCTCATGCAGACACCAACACATGCTATTACATTTACTGGTCAATATGAGACCAGATTCTGATCATTCTTCAATTTACAGGCATTTCTGTACTCTCTTGAGCATAAGGTTCCTCTCATTGCATTTAGTGAGGATCGTTGCTTAACATTGTTTCATCACCCTCTTGTGGATTCACTTCATACTATATATAACGAGCCAAAGGTACCATACTTATCAATAGTCTATATCTCGCTAGACATTATATTTTCTTGACATGCCGTGCTGAATGCTTCATATCTAATCTTTTGCAGGCGGAGATTATTCCTTCAGTCGACCAACTATTGGCAGGGACGGACATACAGGTATGTTATTAAAATTAGCTGCTAATTATATGACGTACTTTCCAAGTATGGGTATGGGAAATTAACTGTAGGGTCACACTGTTGCCCTGAACATATACTATTCATCACTGAGGGGGAATTGCAGTTTGCACTTGTACGACACACACAAGCTGAAAGGAAAAAGACATCATTATTCCCTGGAAGAGTCTTTATTTTTCAAACTAGTAGCTGACTTAGGATGCTACACATACTTATGTAGTTGGTTAAATTCGACCATAGGTCTTTTCTAATTTTGGTGGCTTACAGTTTGTGATGAAAATTGCAATATTATGGAGGTGAAGCCTCCCCTCCCCAACTAAAATTTCTGTAGACGTCTTTTTTTCTTTTCTTTTTTTCTTATCGGGTTTGAGTTTCATAATTTACATATTATTGTAATCACAGTAGAAGTATGGGAAGAGGTGATGAGCTAGAACACGAGAGAGTTCCATAAAGCAAAACAAGCGGAGAGAAAAGGAAAGATAAGAAATAAAATTTAATCTAAAGAGATAGATTTCCCTACTATATTGAGGGCCGGCTTGTCGGTGAAGATGCAGATGTCAGTTTGCTAATGTGTCGGTTATTTTGGGTTGTAATATTTTGGCCTTCTCATGCTTATGGCTATTTTGTGTCTTCATGGGCAAGGCGAAAGGGGCCACAGTTGTACCATTGCAAGGTCTTGTTAGTTTTCTCAGGTTTTCTTTTTTCCTTTTTGGGGTGTTGATGGGAGGGTGGGGTCTTCTTTTTTTATTGGTATTGTAGGGGGGGCTTTCGGAAAATACATGATTAACACTCCATTTGTAGAAAGGGAAAAGAACTCCCCCTTTCTTTGGCATGGCACGCAAAGTAAAACAAGGTCCAAGCTAAATGGCAAACAGTTATGACCTTTTTTGTTTTCTTTCTATTGTGTTCTACATCTTTTTTAGCTGATTTAAAAAAAGTGTTTTAAATCTTTTTTCATGTTTTCTTCTGTTTATTCTTAAATTTCACTTTCGCCTTCCTCCCCGTTTCTTTGCTTGTTTAAATGATCTTTTGATTTCTGTAAGAAGGCTATTTGGCTCCCCCCCCCACCCAAACACACACACACACACACACACAAAAAGGAAAAAACCCTTATCAATTTGTGCACCTGTTCTATTGGACTAAGAGCCTCCTGATTATTCCAAGTTAGATTTTTTTTCATTCAGCATCCATGTTCTAGGTTTGGTTGTAAATAATACTTCATTTCCAATTTGCAGAAGGTGATCTTCTTAGATACTGTGGAGGGAGTGAATACTACATTAAGACCGTACTGGGCAGAGGCAATTGGAGATAATGCCTCTGTTGTCCAAGCTTGTCCGGACATGCTTGAAATTGTTCCTCCTGGAACTTCTAAGGGCAGTGGAGTAAAAATACTTCTTGATCATTTGGGTGTAAGTCCTAAGGAGGTGAGTGCTGTTTTAATTTTGTTCCATAATCTCTTCTTTTTCCTAGAAACATTGGAAGTTATTCAGAATTACATTGACAGAGTATTGATAGTTATCTTTCCAAAGTTTAACTTCTTAGCATTTAATCCTGATATACTTTTAAGTTTACCAAAAATTTCCCTAGGAACCTTTATTCAGCATAAATGTTGCGCCACCTACATTTTTATGTTGCTTCTATCGTTTTCTTTCCTGAAACATGCTTCATTCTCTCTGCACATCTGTAGATGTTACGGTAAATGGATTTTTAGCCCGTGATATATGTAATAGTAGAAGACCAGAAAAGTCTACCTCTTGAGCGATATCACCTCAGACACCTTACAATTTCTGAACATTTGGTGTTCCTCTGGTATAGACTTGTTCTTTCACTCGATATGGTGCAAATCTTATGATGCTACAGGGTGTCAGTGCAATAGTTTCGATACGTTACAATTGCCTATATGAAGGAGTGAGCAGGAGATACCTATATTGTACAACCTCTCAAAACTCATGGAGCATTTTTTATTGGAAGATCTGTTTATGTTTTCCCCTAGCCTCTTAAAACAACAATGATTTGGTTGACACTATGGAGCTTTCCTTCTGTTGCTTCTGTCGGGTAAACAATTCCTTGCTCTACAGCCTTGATGGGGCCATGATTTGGGAGACTGATTGATTTTTCCATTGCATATTGTCCCTAACTAGTCTAAGCTGGAGGCAGAAATATGATGAAGCTAGTATCAACTTAGCTATACATAACCATTTTTAGATCTATATGGGCGTGCGCGGTCTAAAATTTTGTACTCTGGTTATAGAGTTTTCTCCAACTCTTCCACTTCTATTTTCAGATAATGGCCATTGGTGATGGGGAGAATGATGTGGAGATGCTTGAGTTGGCTTCTCTTGGTGTTGCTCTCAGCAATGGTTCAGAGAAGGCAAAAGCCGCTGCAGATGTGATTGGTGCCAGTAATGATGATAATGGAGCAGCTGATGCAATCTATCGGTATGCTTTTTGAGGCTGTGTTCAGGAATGGAAGAACCGGAAAAGGGGAAATGGAGAGGTTCAAAAGTTTTAAAGGTTTAGTTTTCTAATTTATTCAATTTCGAGGAAACTTTTCATTAAGCCAGCAATAAGGCTGAAGTGTGGAGCAAATTGCTCCCTTCTTATTTCATTCCATAGGTCCCATATAATGAGTTTAGATCAAGAATTTGCTTATTGTCATTTACCTTTCCTCTTAAGGAATGAGGAAACCACATTTTGTAACTGCAGAGAATATCATTTTTTTCTGAATATAGGGAGTGTCAATGGCATCTTTAACTCATTGCATGTGAGCCTGAGCTCATACATATTACAACCATGATTTAATTCTTAGAACTCTACATGCAAGATATTTATGTAGTGCTCCAAGTCCCCACATATCTGCAGATATTTGATTTGATAAAATACTGGTTCATTTTATCATTTTGCAGACTCGAACAAGTTTGCTCTCCTAAGTCATAACCCTAAGATGTCGTTTGGTAGAATGCATTAGGGAAAATAATGCATGCATTAGCTTTGTGTATTAGTAATACCTTGTGTGGTACACTTTTTCAACCGATGTATAACTAATACAAGCATTAGTTATACACCCTATTTGGTATTATCCTATGTATAGCTAGCTAATGCATAACAAATCATGTTATTAGCAATACTAAGGCTATTAATGCATGCATTAGCATGGTTAAAGATAAAATTATCCTTAAAGTCCCTTAAAGCTAAAGAATATGGAGGGCATTTTTGTAAACAACTAATTTTCTTAAAAATTATGCAATGCATTTTAATTTTTAATACACCACACCAAACAATGGATAAGAAATAATCTTTGCGTAACTAATGCTTGCATTACTAATCCCTGCATTACTAATACACCTTATTCAGCACTATTCTTATTAAACCTGTTTAACGGGTTGGATTGACCCGTTTTCGGCTCGGACCAGACCGGTAGTTAGGGGGCTGGGTTAGGGGGGTTGGTCCGTATAAAAAAACATTCCGGTTAAACGGCTCGGCCCGGTTCAACGGCTATTTTTGAATTAATTTTTAATTATTTTTTGAATTTGACTGTTGGCAACGGTCAGCTTCAAATTTGACCGTTGCCCAACGGAATTATTGCAAGAATAGCTCCTTTTTGGGCAATTTTTTTTAAAAAATAACACTTTTGTAATTACTAATTTAGCTATTTTAAAAACTATAAATACACCCCCTCTTCTTCATTTCTTCACTCATCTCTCATTTCTCAAACTCAAATCTCAATTGTCATTCTTTCATTCTTCACCTAAATTGCAATCAAGTATTTGGCTCTCATATTTTTTGGAATTTAATTTATTGTATTATTTGAAGTTTGAAGTTTGAACAATTGACGTTTCTTCGTGGTAACATTGGAGTTGCGAAAATTATCAAGAGTTCAACTTATTTCGGAATTCAGTGCACTCCCTCCAACTCTTTCTCTTATTTACTATTTTATTTGCATATTTAATTTTTGTTAGTAGTTAAATTTTTACAATATGTTTAATGCTGCAAAAAGAGTTTATAATAAGGTTGCTAATCAGGGAAATAGAAAAAGAGGTACTACTTCAACATCTATTAGTAATTTAAATGACTCTACACATGTTTCTGAAATATCATCTGATAATAATATAAATTATGAACAATTACAGGAAGATTTCGGTATAGAAGATAATGAATTAGAAATTGAAGATGAGAAACCACTTATACCTAGTAGTGTTGGAGTTGGTAGTAGGGGTGGTGGTCGTGGTACTAGTAGTAGACCACATGTGGCCCCGACTACTAATCAGAGGAAAAGAAGTAAAGTTTGGAAATATTTTGACGACATAGAGAATTCTGATAGAGTTAGATGCAAACTTTGTAAAGATGATTTTAAACATAAGACTGGAGGAAGTTTAGGGGAGGCTGGAACACTAAGTAGACATTTGAAAATTACTCATCCTATAGAGTGGGGCTCTGATTTAGATGAAAATTAAGGAACTTTAAACCCTAGTACTAGAGGACTTATGAAATATGATAAAATGAAGGATCGTGAGGAGTTAGCAAAAATGATTGTTTTGGGTTGTCTACCTTTTTCTTTTGCTTCTTCATCATATCTGACTATGTATATTCAAAGGATTTATAATCCTTATTTAAAGATATCCCTAGAAGTATTTGTAGATCTGATATCTTTAGACTTCATGGGCAATATCAGACATACATACGTTATTTGCTTGACCACCTTCCTTATAGAGTTTCTCTAACTTCTGATATTGGCCATGGTGTAAATGGAAATGGTTATTTGAAAATTACATGTCATTGGATAGATAATAATTATTGTATGCAAAAATGCGTTATTGCTTTTAAATATGATAAAGATCAAAGTCATACTGCTATTTTTATAAGTACTACTATTTGCGAAGTTGTTGAATTTTATAATCTTAATAAAAAAGTATTGTGTATGTCTTTTGATAATGCTTCTAACAATAATGCCGCTATTTCAATATTAAGACTGCATTTGAAACCACTACTAGACGAAATTTTTCTTGTTAGGTGTGCATGTCATGTTTATGATTTAATCGTTAAAAGTGGCCTTGATTTATTTTTTTGAAGGCAATGCAAAACCTTTGAAGTTCTAGATTTATATTTAATAATTAAACTTTAAATTTACTCTTTTTTCGTTAATTTAGTTGTTGTTAAATGCAAACTTTAATTTGCAAGTTTGAAATAAAAGTGCAATGTTTTTCAAATTATAAGTGCAATTTTTTTCCATCTTCATTGTATTTATATTATCTTAAATTCTTAATGAAATATTCAAATATAAGAATTTTAAAGTCTTTGCATCCTTTATTCAAATACTCTTTTTATAAGATTATTTTTTGTTTTATATTTTTACTTTAGTTATACAAAATATATTTTAAAAAAATTATACACAAACTCGACCCGGCCCGGAACCGTTCCGGTTCCATTTTTGACCGGATGGGGCCCGAACCCGTTAAGCCCGGTTTGTCGAACCCGGAACCCGGCCTGGATTGGTGATCGGCCGGTCACTTTTTTTCTCGACCTGAACCGGCCCGGTCCACCCGTTTGTCACCTTTAATTCTTATACACCCTACCAAATGACCCCTAAAAGTAAGATGCATTCACATATTACTGCTTGGTGTGTAATTGTTGGTACCACGCGAGGCGAATGGATCATAGGTCAAATGGATTCAACTGAACTCATCTACAATCAAATCTCTCTACGACAACATCACTTGATCCGATATTTTTTGGTTTTGTTAGCGAATGAATGTTATACATCTATAACAACATTTGATGTTTAAATATATTTTGGCTGTTATAAACCAAAATTATCCATTTTTTTTAATGTTACATAAAAAGGTAAGTAAATTATTCAAATTTAAATACTCAAAGATATGTAAATTTTACTAATTAAATATTAAAGAAAGCTAACACAATATAATAATTTCGTAACAAAATGTATGAAGATTTAAACTCTAAAGTATACGTTTTAAAGCTACTAGAAGATCAAATTATTTCAAAGATTGATGGAAAAATTCACCAATTGTAGTTTGTTCCATAGATTCTAGTAACTTACTTGCGATATAACGCTTGAATTAGCGAAGATATCCAAACTTTCAACGAAAGGACATCTAATAGTTTTCCCTTGAAGGCAATCAAAGAGGTTATCAATTGATTTTTCTATCTCGGTCTAAGTAGCAGCAGGTTGAGGTAAAAAAATTTAAACTTATTATTGGTGATCTTATTAGAGATTCTACATGTATATTATAGAGGGGTAATTTTACAAAGAGTGTACTACTATAAAGATGGATGTTACTTTTATAGGTTAAAAAACTGTTATAGAGAGGTAGAATATAACATAAAGAATCGGCTCCGAGAAAAAAATGACTTTTATAGTGAATGACTATTATATAAGGATGTTGTTAAAGAGAGATGTGACTGTATTTCGACCCAACATGGATACACTCTGAAAAATTACTAGAACTTTGGTAAATAGTGGATTCTAATCCATAATTTCAAATGTTTAAAGAACCTTAAATTTTTTTTATTCATTTCTGATTGCTTTTAAAGAGACTAGGTATTTTTCAAGTCACTGCGACTTCATCCACTTGTGTTCATGAAATAACAACTTGTTGTAGATCGGAAAATTTGAGAATGCATGGCAATATTATGAAAAATATATCTTAAAATATTACATAAAATGTCATAAAGGATCTAAAGCGAAGAAAAAAAAGGGGAAATAATCTTTTCTTCAACTGAGATTAATAAATGAGAGGGAACAGATTATATATAAATGAAAAAGGACAGCATAGTCATCTCCCTAAACTACAACAAAATTTACAAAATTTAAGGTTAACACCAAGCAAAATATTATTTCTTATTATTGTACGATTTATTTTTTCTATTTTCCAAAATTTAATTTCTTGATTGTATTGAGTCATGGTCAGTCCTCTCTTCCATGACCACGGTGCTTCTTCACCATAGATTGTTCAGCACTGAAAGCAAAAGAAGCTGCAGTCACTGTGGGAAAAAACAAAAAAGAAGACAAAATAAGTGAAAATTATTGAGAAGAATGAAATGATTTTAATTGAAGATAAAAATAATGTTATACGTCAAAATTTTAGATTACTTACATGCAGATATAATGAATGTTTTACCAGCATAGTTTATATTTCTCTTAGTCCATGGACAGTAGCGAGAAGCAGCAAACTGAAACAGAAATGTATATTTTTAGCCGCTCCTAAAAATAATAGCTATTTTATATACTTTTGGCTGGCAAATACAATAATTTTGTATTTTACCCAAACTGAAACATTATCCCCAGAAAAAAGAGACATTTAGGAAGAAAAAAATACACAAAGTATTTCATTGGAATTATTTATACAAATCTATATACTATATTAAAAGTAAGAAGACTCTTAGCGAAATGTCGTTCTTCTTTTTTACTCTTTAAGAGTTTATTTTATATTGGACAGAGTAGTAATTTTAGTTATTTTCCTAATATGTAGGAAGTCATTTTATTTTTCTAATATTTAGGGACAAGCATTTAATTAATAGCCTAATATTTAGGACTTTGATATGGAAAATCATATAATTATATTTTTGTTGTAAAATATTTTATATAAGAGTCCTTGACGACCTTTTTTTTTGGTTAAAAAGTTTTAGGTTTAGTATTGTTTATTTTCTTTTTCTTTTTCTTTTTCTTTTTTCAGAACTCCTTTTCTTTGTATAATTTATGTCATTTGACTATACAATGAGCTACAATAATTTATTATTTTTCTAATTAGTTGGAAATAATTCATATAATATTTATTATTAATTAAAAAATAAATAAATTGCATTTTATTCTTGAAACAAAATTATTATTTTCTATCAATTTGTTAATCCTCTTTGAGTCTTCTAAAATGAACAAGGGAATAACTTTTCAAAAAATCAAAAAAATTCTTAAGTTTTGAAGGATTATATGTGACTGTTGAAATTGAAAAGAAGCATGATAACTTATGAATTTAAAGCGATTGAATTAAAAATTAAAATAAATTTTTAGTTGAATATATTGACTGATGATTGAGAACTGGTATGAAGATTCATCATTTTTGGAAAAATTAACTTTTATTTTAACACTCAAAGATAATATTTTAATATATTATTTATAAAATATTTTAAAATTCTTTCTTATTGAAATAGTATACACGCGCAAAGCGCGTATCATAAGATTAGTAATAAAAAAAGAATAAAGATCATTTCTTAATACAAAGGAATAAAGGAGTAGTAATATTTTTCGAAAAAAATAGATTACCACAACTAGAGAAGTAATAGCACATGTCATGGAAGCTCCTTTAAATCCATCTTGAATGATGTCTGCATAATCAATCAAGATTAGAAGATTAAAGAAAACAAATGAAAGGATTAGACAAACAATAAGTAGAAATAATACAATATATTTCTTTAAAAAATAGGAAATGAAGGATCTTTATCATTTTAAGAGTAGAAAAAATGAATTAAGAGGAAAGAAAATTACGTTGAACGTCCTGATTTTTTTGTTCTTCGGTAATGGGTGGCATTTTGCTTATTTCTGTCTGCAATTATGATTAACAGAGGAATTTGATGCCTTTTGAATATCAAGAAAGTGATGAAAATTGTTTGTTTAACAAATTCTCCAAAACTTAAGGGAAACTATTAAATTGAGTGGCCAAAATTTTGGTGTTGTTTGCTCTTTATAAGGATTAAGGAGGGATATGGAGTTTTCACCCTTTTGTCACAAATTTTTCATTTTTTTTATCCTTTTTTTTTTTTTGGCACAAGGCCCATGCCATTTCCTGCATCATATATTAAACAAAAATGAATACTTGCTATTGTATGTCACAGCTCATTAATTCTTTGAGAGTCAAGAACAAAAGTTAGGAGACAGAAAAAATTGGGAAGAATACAATAATTTTCAATCATCTTGTGCCCATCAACTTTTATCTCCATTTAGGTAGGGTAGAAAATGAGAAAATATCCTAAATTATTCTTTACTTTTTGGAGAAAGTGATCTCATATGACCAATTACAATTTGAGCAGAAGAAAATAGTTTTAAATATATTTATGTGTCATATAAACTAAAATAACGTCTGCAAAGCGAAGAACCTTACCAGGGCTTGACATGCCGCGAATCCTCTTGAAAGGGAGGGGTGCCTTTGGGAACGCGGACATAGGTGGTGCATGGCTGTCGTCAGCTCGTGCCGTAAGGTGTTGGGTTAAGTCCCGCAACGAGCGCAACCCTCGTGTTTAGTTGCCATCGTTGAGTTTGGAACCCTGAACAGACTGCCGGTGATAAGCCGGAGGAAGGTGAGGATGACGTCAAGTCATCATGCCTCTTATGCCCTGGGCGACACACGTGCTACAATGGGGCATAAATCCTGGGCCAAGTTATTTAGCGCAGCGGGAAGGAGAAGGTAGGAATCCCTTATACGGAACAATAATTTCTTTTTTTCATTTCCACGATAGACTTTTAACTCGTACATTTTATGCTTCCTCATCACCGTTTGGAAGGAGTACTTGCCGATCTGAGAAGTAAAAGCTCTCGTTACTATAATGCCATCGTATCGTGAAAAGTTATGGAAATAGACCGTTCGAATCTCTTTTTCATCTGATACCACAACCGCTAAACGGCCATAAATATCTTCCATATTTTGACATACAACACTAAAATCTGTTTGATCATACTTCAAAAATTACTTATTTTGAGAAGCATTTTATTTAAAATCAAAGAAGTATTTTTGAAACATAGCAGTTTGTGCTGGATCAATTGGTTTGAGAAGTATTTTTTTAAGTATTTTTGATAAATTATTGTGTTTGACATTCTTTCCAAAAGTATTTTTGAGTGTCAAATAATTACGAAAAGAATTATATCAAAGGTCATTATACAATTAATATTATTTAAGTATGGAAATGATTTAAATATGCACGAGAGATTTTAATTATTTTTATTTACTTAAAATATAAAACATAAAAGAAAAATATATATTAAAGTTTTTAATCAATACATATATAGAGAGAAAATTAAACAAAAAAGAAAAAAAAGGAAGAGGAAATTATATTTGCAAAATTGATAGATTAAATTAACGGGGATAGTTTTATAAGTATAAATTTTGGTAAGAATATTTTATCTTAAAAAATTTAATTTTTAATTATCGGAATTGGAAGAAAAAGAAATTTTCTCTACGAACTGAAATTTAATTTCTTAAGGGAGAGAGAATGATTGACAAGTGAGATTTGTTGAATATTTGCTTCAGTTACTAATTGCATTTTTAGCATAATAAATTGCTTAGTTTTAGGATGAATCTAATTTTTTGAAATTTTGTTATGCAGATTTTTGCAGATTATGTTTTAAGTTGGCTATTTAAAGCCCTCTATGTTTAATAAAAAAAATAGAGAGGCAATTTCAACCATTCTTTTAAATTTCTTGCTGCTCCGTCTCTTTTAAAAAAAACCAATAGTGGTAGCCTCATTGGTCTTGCAGGATCTGTGAGTTCTTCTAAAGAACTATTTTCAATTATTTTTAACCAATTCAATTTTTACACTCATTTTTCAAACATAGCAAGTAACAATCTCTCTTTGAATGTCCCATAAATTTTCACCGGTGAAAACTATCATATTTGATTACTGAAAATGAAATTATATCTTGAAGTACAATCTATGGCAACTTGTAATAGAAGATAGGTAAAGGCGAACCTTGAATTTTTAAAACATGGGTGCACTACTAAAGAAAGAAGAAAAAGAAATATTAAGTAAAAATTGATCCATATACCTTTGGGTAAATAACTCAATATTCAACCAAGTGTATCATTCTACCTTTATGGATCATAAGTGCCAACAAATAATATTTGACTAATTCTAGAAAATATTTATACAAAATACTTAGTCTGGCGAAAAAACTATGAGTTCACGTGTCCCATAAACTACCCTATAAATCCACCCCTAGGCATGGAGATCATCATACCGAGACTGCTTCTGGAGTTCCTGGTTCGTTTTGTGAATAGAGGGAAAAAGAAATTTCGAAAATTTTTTTAAAACTCATTTTCAAAAAATCACCAAAATAAAACTATGTACAAACGGGTCCTCAATACAACCCGCATTTCCAAGCCTGAGTACTCACCAGGAAATTATAATATGAGCAGTTAATAGATTTGCTTGCGTTGTGAGAATGACATGGACCAACCACTTCTTACTCCGAATCCTTGATATACAGAGGCAGAAAAGAGAGGAAAACAAGTAAAAAGATTATTGTGGGAAAAAATTACTCATACATGTTGCAAATACAAACTGGCATTTTTGTGATAAGATCAACAAATTCATACAACTTAAGACAATAAGCATATTAGGATCTGAGGAGTAGTGTCTTAAGCAGATTTATCGTAGTGAGTGTTTCTCCTTGCGCATTCCAAGATTGTCTTGTCAGCAGTAATGAAGTATGCAGCAATGGAAGCTGTTCACAGTAAGAAAAGTAATTACTACAAACTAGAGACTAGTTAGGAGAAACAGAAAGAAATGAAGGGAATAGAGAAACTACTACTACTACTACTACTATTGATTTAAATATAGAAGTAGAAGATCACCTAACATGCTATGTCATTGATGACAAGATGAAGCTTTAGCATGATGGGAGAAACACAAACTAGACATACTAGATAAAGAAACCGGACAATGAACTGAAGCATTCAGGAACTTAATAGACTACCGCAGTTTACCAATAATTAACCCAAGGTAACTGAAGACGAAGTGATGAAATACCTCCTGGCATTACATGCATTTGAATACTGATAGACGATAAAAATACCGCAAATTATCACTTAAAACATAGTGCATATTATCCTAAATGAAAGGTCTTTATAGTGCATCATGAGTTGTATAAAGATGAGTTCACAAATGCGGTCTTTCATCAGAAGAATGCATCCATAAGGTGTAATAATTTGTAAAGGACTTAACTTCCTCTGCCTTCGGAAAGAAAAGGTGCTTTTATGCTCAAATCCATTCTTGATGTTGGCAAGATTAACACTCTAATAACTTTTCTATCAAAATCTTATAACCATTTTCACAAGGTTTTATTTATATTTATTCACAAAGGTTTGCCATAAAAGAGTAAATACCATCATACATATAAGGATATCGATTTTTTCCACATTTTACGAGGATGATAGAAATTAGGGCTCTTCTAACAAATAAAGAAAATAATTACTCCTTCACCTTGAAAATAACTTTAAGTTCATAAAACATGATGAAATGGACTGTGTGAAGTTGAAACAAAATTAAAGGGTTTTGGTAATGACCAGAATTAGTTGGTGTGCTTGATTGGACCTTCTAAAAAGTTTAGGGGTTCCAACTATCTTTTGCCTTAAAAAGAAGAGAAAACACAGAGAGTTTAAATAAGTCAAAAGGTAAAATAAATTTCTAGAGTACTTGCAGGATTCCCAAAGAATGTTAAAAATCAAAGGAATACAAATGGAAAAAGAAGAATTGTAACATAGTAACATGCACATATAAAGGTTTTTTTGTCTTCTAAAATAAATTCCAGTAAATAAGTTAAAAGGGTAAAATAAAATTCTTATAGCGAAGATTTCTTTCCCCCTAAAAGACCAAATGTCTTCTGGTGAAAGATCATAGATTGCTTAACCTCAGTGTATGTGGGTGTGTGTCCTTTACTTTTCCTCTTCTTCTGTTAGGTAGCAAAATTGCTTCATAATGAAGTAACTTGGTAATATTAAGTATTAAAATTATTTGGCAACTCGCCCCCCCCCCACCCCCCCCCCCCCAAAAAAAAAAAAAAAAAAAATTAAAGATTAGCAAATAACACTGTTGCACTGAACTGTATAATCTCACATTTGGCAGATGAGAAAAAATATGAAATTAGTTGGAACAAATTATTCGAACCTATTTATTATCATTTAATATCCTGAAAATTTCATGACAACGGGCATCAAACAAAAATACATAATCTTGCTATTTGATTTAACATTTTAAATAGAATAAATGATTTAACTACTTGGAAAGTCCTACTATAGCATGATACTCATGCACAATGCGCACATGCAAATTCCAGTTTGAGGAAAAAAGATCAAACACGAAGAAGAAGATGATGATAGTAATTCACATAAAATGTAGTCAAGTGAGATGGGAGAAATGCAATTGGTAGCTTTTATGTGTCTTCACCTGTATATAAGCCTAATCATAAAATCACAGACCCTCACACAAACAACAGTTTTGGACTTATCAATAAAATATGCGAACATATGCTAAAGTCATACCAGCAGATATGATGAGTGCTTGAGCTGTATAATTGAGATTTGCCTTTGCCCAAGGAATTGTCCGCACAGCAACCAACTGAGAATCAGAGAGCCGATATTTATAAGGTACAGACAATTGAGAGAAGAAAAATAACTCTTTTCCCTTTTAATGAATATATTCGCTGTCACAGCACCAAAGTGTTGGAAAGATAAGCATAGATATCAATAAAAGAAGGGTCTGTTCCACAAAGGTCAGATAAGCTGATAAATGAAAATAATTCGGACAAAAAGAAAAGTTGGTATGGCCATGACGGTCTCCTTTTTCCCCTTTCATGATTTTGGGAGATTCATAGTCGAAATGTTATTTTAATTACACGAGTTGCAGTCAGCACTATCTAGCAACTCTTTTACCAACAATAGTTATCAGAACCAGAGGAGTGCAGATAAATGGAACTCCTGACGAACTGAAACTCCAAAATGAAGTTCGACGACAATATTGTACTTCTATAATAGCAAGAGTATGGTCTAGATCCCAAAATGCTAGGGATATAATCAGATCACTACAAGAACATAAGTTCACGAACCGTAGGAATTGCACTAGCAACGCATGCAATTGCAGCTGCTTTAGTTCCCGCACGTACACCTTCTGCAAGTTCAGTAAAATCAAAATGCACAAACAAATCAGGTATTAGACATATCTGTTCCAGTAAATGGAAATAACCAAAAGTTATAAAGGGGCAAATTTCACATATAACATGTACATTAATTAGCAGAACAAAAGAAGAACGAGAGAACTTTCTTTTTACACTGTCAACATAGCAAAAAAGGACATGACCCTAGATAGGAGGATGTGGAGGTTGGGAATTAGGGTAGAAGGTTAGTAAATAGGCGGGAGTGTCTCCTTTGCATTCCGGGAGCATTAGTATTAGTCTCGTATTTTCGTACCTTCTTATCCATAGATTTCTTTTACTATATGTCGGTTCTTTTGCTTCGATTATTCTATCACCTCGTCACCTCATCACCTTATCTTGATATTGTTACTGCTTATTGTGTCTGCTTCTTTTTCACTTGTACCTTGAGCTGAGGTCTATTGGAAACAACCTCTCTATTTTCACAAGGTAGGAGTAAGGTATGCGTACATTCTACCCTCCCAGACCCCACTTTGTAGGATTACACTGGGTTTGTTGTTTGTTTAACATAGCAGAAAACTAGTTGAAGTAATAATCATATCACAACCAAGTTAAACAAAATATTCAAATTTTCTAATGCACTAAAATATGTATAAGAGGAAGTAACCAAGCATTGCAAATTTTCAATCAATAACAAAATAGAACTCGAGTCAACTTTCTAACAGTTGTTTTCATTTTTATAAGCCTTCATAACAACCTACAAACATGAGAAGTGAAACAATATAAACTAACAGAGCTTGAAATTAGCAAAAATATCATCCAACGCAAAGTTTTTTTATCTTCATGATCATGACGAGTTTTATCAACAGCAAACCAATTTCAAGAACAGAAGAAAATCTAATGCCAGAAACCTGATCACTGTAAGTCAGTAACCAACCAGAAAGCAGAAGCAACTTTATATATATATATATATATATATATGTGTGTGTGTGTGTGTGTGTGTGTGTGTGTGTGTGTGTGTGTGGATGAATAGGTAACAAGCAACTTTATAGTATAAAACTTCAAAAGAAACAGATCAGGTGACGTATTTTGAAGTGATAAAGAATGCACGGTATATCTGTTTACTGTCAACTCCATATGAAATTTTTTCCTCTAACAAAAAAAAAAGGAAAAAAGAAAATAATTTGAGAAAACTTTTGTTATTAGGAAGTAGGAACTAGAATAATCAGATATGGGATGTGTGATGAAGATGATACTTCAATAGAATAATCAGATATGGGATCTATGATGGAGTTTAGTACTTCAATACTTTGTCGGATATTGATTGCTTGAAAATTTCATTTGAATTTAAACGCAAACCAAAAAAGTATGTGTTTGAAGAATATGTAATAGCAAATTCTGCACTGGGTATGTTGTTGTTGTTGTTGTTGTTTATAATAGCAAATACTTAAATGCCCTCTTAGGACTTAACGTTGTTCAATGCATACCATCATCACCATTACAAAGGATTTTGTTTATGAGATAGTACCAAAGAGAAACAACTAACTATGTAGCATCAAGCATGAGAAATCCCACTATAAGAAAACATCACCAGTTCCACGTAGGAGTAAGCCAAAGAAGCACGAGGCAGTAAAAAAAGCCTTAATTTAAGGTCATATTCCCCCTGATCCCACATATGAACTCGTGTAATTCTACCAAAAACTCCTCAGAAATTGGCCGTAAACTACATAAGAACCATTTTTCAGTCTCTAATTTTTTTTCCTGCTAAAGAAAATAAAATATTATTTTGACCTTATGTGAATACTCCTAAACTCAGAAAAGTATTCTAAGTAACGACATGCCAAGTATGCAAAGCAACAAAAAATCCTGAACAATTAAGGCATATCATGTTTTATGCTATTTTCTGTTACAACAAGGCTGATTGATCCTACTTCGCAAAAGCCTCTTCTACCTCTTCCACAAGAAATGACGATGCAAAATGCGCTGAAATCATGAACAGCCAGCTTCGTAGGTTGTTCAAGTGATCAAAAATAATTGGTCAGCCAGGCCATGGAACAAAATAAATGATGATCCAATCATAGGAGGCTTGTGAATTGAATATTTTCAATGCTTTCTAAAGTCGATCTAGAACCCAAACGTCTCGCTACATGAGGTTATAAAAGGTGCTTCTCTACATATAAAACTAGCTAAACAAAGCTGTTTCCAATGGGAAGCTTGTGGCTGGAAAAGAACACCAATTACAAATACGATCATATTTCATTTTAATTTTTTTTTTTGATCAATTAACATTCCTTAACAGCCAAACTAGAGTTGACCCAGAAGAAAGAACCCCATATAATAAAATGAGGTCCATCACAAAAGCTAAGTTTAAGCGCTCAGCAGAATCCTAAGCTAGATTAGGGACCAACACTTTTCTCTAAAATTAAAATTAAGTTCTTTTCTGATAAACTCTAATCATAAAACAAAGGTAAATTTCAATATTTATTTCACCAAATATCTAGAAATGAGAAAAAAGTTGGGAAATTAAGAACCTTGAGTACATTCCCTAGACTTGCGAATTCTGTCCTCCTCAAATGCAGAAGCAATCAACAAAGTCTCCCTTCGCTTTGCCCACGAGTCTCTCATCTCTGATGAAATTCCCATCTCTCTTTTCTTGTTGTTTGATAAATCAAGAAGTTTCTATGTCAGCAAAAACCCCCGATGGATCTTATGCACAACTTTAATTTTCAGATAATTTGACAGAAACTGAGGCGGCGAGTTGAGAGTTGTATTCAGTTGAATTTGGACTGAAGAAAGAAAAAAAAATAAACTATTTTATTTTATTAAAAAAATTCAGCACGGAGAGAGCCCACCGAGTTTGGCTGTTTTCTTGCTATTTTTATTTTCATTTTTGGGTTAGTTATACTGTTAGTTCATATCATTGGTATATAACAATAGTCATCTATAAAAGTCAAATTTTTTCTGAACTAACTTTTATGTTATGTTGTAATATATGTTCTCTATAACAACACTTCGTTATAACATTCAAAATTATTCGGAGAGACTTGACTATAGTAACTAAAAGTTTATCGGCACTCCCTATATAAAGTATGTATATTTTATGTAAAAATAGTAAGTAGCATTTATTTTTAACGGACTAATAAGGAAGTAATATTAGTATATAAAATGGAATAGAGGGGAATATTTTACTACTTGCTAAGTGGGGTGCTGACTGATTTACACATCGGTTTATTTTATTGGTTTACCTCTTAAGGGATCGTGGATAAATTACTGAAATTATAATACAAGAATTGATCATTTTATTTTTTTAGCTACTCCAAAACATCACGGAAAATTTTGGTTTAAAACTCAAAACTCGATGGGTTGTTGAACTTGAATTAATTAATTTCTTCCTTTTTTCCTTTTATCTCCGGATTGATGTGAATAACCCCTCATCTACTTATTACAAGTAGATTTCATGAATACTTTGTCTTGATCACTTATGGCAAGGTTAAAAGATAACTAATGAACAATTTACTAAAGTATGTCTAATGGATTCCACCAGATAACCACTGCTTTAAATTTAAAAAATTAAAATGATGGTGCAATCATTGACTATTCTGGAAAAGGTTAATTGGGAGGGACAATAATGGTAACTGGGCAATGAATAGGTTTATGTTGAAAGTCTTCATTTAATAACCAACTCATTTGCAGATCTTACAGCTATATAATCTGGGTTTTTGCAAATAGAATAATACTACGTTTGCCTAAACTTCTAAAATCGATTTATTTTGAAAAGTGTTTTCTCAAAAGTGATTTTAAAAAAATTTTTAGTGAAAAAAAATTTGTGTTTGACTAATTAATTTAAAAATATTCTTAAACAACAATTAGTATTTGATCAAACTTTTAGAAGTACTTTTACGTGTAGTTTTCCCAAATGCGCTTTTTCAAAAAGGGTTGTTGAGAAAAAATATTTCTCAAGAACTGTTTGTACTTCTACTCAAAAATACTTTTTTTCCTTCTAAAAGCTTGACCAATCACCTTGGCTTTGAAATTAAAAAGTTTATGACAAAAAAAAAAAAAAAATTGATCAAAAAAAAGCACGGCCAAACATGCTATAAGACTCCACTGAGGCCATTTCCATGGATCACCACTATATATATATATGCTAACTCAATTTGATGGTTAATACTTCTTAGGGTTGGAATGCCACCTATATTTCATATGTACATAAAGAAGCACACAGCATAATCCATGATCTAACCACGTATATTAGGAAGATAAAAGAATTTGGGATTTTATATGATGTACCACCACTTTAGTAAACACATCTTTTGTTAAAACACACATGGTACTTGACGATCACAATTACATTTGAGGAGCTAACTTCTATTTTAATATGTCCAAATTATAATTATTTTCAGTAACTTCTGCATATACAATTTTATTTTTATAAAATTAAAGAAAATCGAGATGAAGACAAAAATGAAGGTGCTTCGCCCTCATGTTTACCCGAAAAATGGATAGAGTTAAATTTGTACGTAGTTCTAAGGGTATGTGGTATAACTTGACACAAATCTTAAGAGTAAATAAGAATATGGAATATTGACGGTAAGGATGAAAAATAAGCAAAGTTGAAAAGGGGATGATTTATGGATTAAGTAAGCTGAATCAATCTTATGAAGCTTAAAAAAAGATAATTCTTCAATATGGAAGTGTATGATATCTGAGTTACAATGTATGCCCAAAACTCCATTCTTTTCAGAAATATAGCCATCCCTCTTATAGTGGAGGGATCCTACTTTAGGTACAAAAAATACATAGTACGGAACCCATGATAAATCAGCTTTTCCTTAATTCCCGCTGAGATTCTATCCCTTAGTGCGGTTGTAACGGCTCTTGTCTACGAGCTCGATCTTGATCGGACTCGGTATTGATCAGTATTGGTTGGTTTCCAGTTTTAGAGTTCGATGTGGGTTTGAGCTCGATGTTGACTCGGGACCCAGTATTAGGCTGGTATTGGTTGGCCTTTGGCCCTTAAGCTCGATTCCACTGTTTCTCATCATAGTTCGATTTGGACCCGAGCTCGATAATGACTTCGAGTTCGCTATTTGACCTGTCCCTGAAACTCGAAGCTCGTTTGTACCTTCTTCGGATTCCATTTCATATTATAAAGACTTTCTTTGGTCCATTATGTTCCCATCTCGATCAGTCGTACGAAGGCCGATATCAATTTCGACCGTATACAGATAGTCCCCTCGTTTCTCGGGAAGGATGTGGAGAGAAACGATATGATTTCAAAACGGCTCGATTGGATGTACACTGACGTTTGCATCGAGTCCGACCATGACGTACGTGATAGCTGTCCCGTCGGTTCAGTTTACCAAGGCATTTAATGCATATCAGGCGGTGGTTGGCCACCGCTGATATTGGACCGTCATCGCTCTATCTATAAATAGTCCCTCTTTTTACCATTTATCACTTTTACATCTTCAATCTCCAAATTTTTCAAGTTCTTTCTCGCATCTTCTGAGTTCATCCGTAAATCTGTGATTTTTCTGCAAATATCTTTCTTCTATGATTTTTACTGAAAAATCTTTCTTCAAAATACCACATCTTTGTCATCTCCTTCTATTTTCCATTTCTAAATCAAAAATGGCGAAAACATCTAAAACCGTTCCTCAAAAAGAAAAAGCTTCTTCTTCACAGCCTACCGTCGACAAAACACCGGTGGAGCCACGACCTGAGGAGTGTGTTCCCGGGGCTTGTGTTCTTACCTCCGATTTTAAGGTTGATAAAGGCTCGTCGGTTCCCGGCCGATGCAAGCCAGTATCGAGGTATATGTGTTCGATAACTGAAGGGCATCTCGAACAGATAAGGAAAGATTGCAACTGGGAGAACAAAAAAATGGTAATCCCATCTCCCGGAGAAGATATTACTACTCACGTGAAAGGGGTTTTAGGTGTGTATACTTACCCTTTCACGTTAGGTCCTCTCGACCCTGTTATCATTGACTTTTGCCGTCAATACCAAATAACCCTAGGCCAAATCCATCCTTCTTCTTGGCGGATTGTTATTTTGATCCGTTTCTTTGTGAACAAAATCGAGGGGATGCCTTTCACCCTCGACCACCTTATTCGATTGTACAGCCCCCGCCTCTTTCGAGTCGGGTTAATAAAACTCCAGCGCCAGGCCACCAAGGTCCTGTTCTCGAGTATAGAGACAAGGATCGAGGCTGGATGGGTAGGTTCGTTCGAGTGAAGACTTCGGACCTAATACCGGCCGAGAAGATGCCATTTTCCTAGGAGTGAAACATGAAGCGTAAGTGTAACTCTGCCGTTATCTCCTATTATTTTGTTCCTTCGTTTCTTTCTCACTGATATCCCCTTTTGTGATGCAGCAGTTTCTTGGATGCCCGGTGCAGTTCCTGACCTCAAGAACTGGGTACGGGCCCTGGCTTCGACCTCCTCATACGCCGAGCGCTTATGGCGTAATTTGTCAAAGGGCCGATGGGAGGCCAAAAATCATGGTAAACCTCTTTCTCGTATCTTTGATAGTTCAAACGAAGCGTTTTTCATGTACTTAATAAATTTTCTTGTGTGTAGGCATGGGCAAAGATGTGGCTTTGAGGCCCCCGTCCGGAGAGGAAGAGGCTTCGGCCTTTATTCCAAAACTGGTGAAGGATAATAATAAGAGAAAAAGGATTTCTACTCCCGAAGATCCAAAACCGAAGATGAGGACGGCTCGTAAGCCGAGGAAGAATACCATCCCTTTGACCGAAGAATCAGTTCGTCGTCTAAGGGATGAAGACGAGGAAGAACAAGACGACGGGTCCGTACTGGTGGCCCGAGTGAAGAAAACCATTGATGCCTCGAAGGCAGCTGGATCGATGGTGGTTTGCGTGTCTCCGCCTCGAACTGAGGTGGTATCGGAGAGAGATTCGGGCCGAGTCCCCGAATCGTTAGAGATCGAGGATGCTTCCCACCGAAGTTGACAAACGGTGGATGTATCTGAAGGGGCCGGTCCTGAAGTTTTTCGAACTGAGGAGGACTCCCCAAGCGAGTCACTTGGGGCAATAGCAATCGGAGACTCGCCCACTCTCCCTGCTTTTTCCGAATGGGCGATCGGGAAGCCCAAGCTTTGGGGCCCCTCGAGATAAACCAGTCTCATGAAGGGGAGGACCCCTTCTGTGATTTGTTTACTGGCGTCGAGGATGTTACTGGCCCTAGTGATGTGTCAGGCCTTTTCTGTGAAGTGCAACAAGCTCTGAATCTAGTAAGCTCTAACTCCCTTCGTTGATACCACTTTTATGTTTGCTATTCTTTTCTAACTTCTTTTCTTCTTTCTTCGTAGGCCGCAGAGGTTCATCGAGAATCATGTTCCCGATCTCGAGCTGAGTTGCGTCGGTACGAGGCCGACCTTCGACGAGTCACAGAGGAGAGGAACGCCTACTCTTTGGGCAAAGGGAAGAAGAAATCAAGGACCTCCGAGCTGAATTGGCCAAGGCGCATCAAGACCAGGCTGACCTGACCGAGCAGGTAATGATAATCTTAAAAACCCATGGGCTCGATCCTGGAATGGTGGCTAATATTTTGATCTCACAGCTGCAGCACAAGCTTGAGGTGATCGACAAGCTTCGTGAGGAGGTTGATATGATAAGGGCGGAGACCTTGGGATGGAAAGATGGTATGGATCGTCTTGCCACAGAAAAAGAAACAGCTCGAGCCCAATTATCATCGGCCAAAAACCAACTTCGAGGCATGAAGGAGAAGAGCTTGGTCCAAGCAAGAAAAATAGAGGAGCTTGAGGCTCGGTTGGCCTCCGAACTTGCTAAGGCCAGATCTGATGCTGAAAAAGCAAAGGCCAATGCGGATGCATTCGTGGTCGTCTATCGGGCCGATGCTGAAGCCGCTCAGGTACAAGCAAGAGAGGCAGCCGAGACCACTGAAGCTCGAGCACATTGGGTTGCTGAACTTGCCAAATGCCGATCTCGGAGGGAGACCCTCGAGGAGATCCATTCTCGAGGCTTCGATCTCACCGAAGAGATAAAAAGGGCCAAAGAGCTCGAAGTCGATGCTGAAGCATTGGCTTCCGATGATGACGATGATGATGATGGGAGCAAGAGCGGGTCTGAGAGCGGGGAGGAGCCCGATGGAGAAGAGACCGCCCTCGGAGATAACCAGGAGCCTTAGAGTTTTTTTTTCTTCTGTTTTTTGTGTAGGGTCCTGTTCGGGCGTTGTCATTTTTGTATATATAAAGATCTTTTCCTTTCCTGATTTGTCTCTGTCTTATTTTCTGCCTTGTGAAAGTCTTGTTTCATTAATGCCCTATGAAAGTTTTCATAAGTTCGAGGCTTTAGGCAATTTGATCGAATTCGGATTTTGTAGTCTTTATAACCGAGTAAGTGCTTGCTCGAACTCGAAGTAAGGTAGCCCGTAGGCTTAATAATCGAGTGAGTGATTGCTCGAACTCGGAGTAAGGTAGCCTGTAGGCTTAATAGTCGAGTGAGTCGATTGCTCGAACTCGAAGTAAGGTAGCCCGTAGGCTTACTAGTCGAGTGATTGATTCAAACTCGAAGTAAGGTAGCCCGTAGGCTTAATAGTCGAGTGAATGATTGCTCGAACTCGATCTAATGTAGCCGATAGGCTTACTAGTCAAGTGATTGATTCGAACTCGAAGTAAGGTAGCCCGTAGGCTTTAATACGGAAATTTGATTGAATTCGGACTTTGTAGTCTTTATAACTGAGTGAGTGCTTGCTCGAACTCGAAGTAAGGTAGTCCGTAGGCATAATAGTCGAGTGAGTAATTGCTCCAACTCGAAGTAAGGTAGCCCGTAGGCTTAATAGTCGAGTGATTTGATTGCTCGAACTCGAAGTAATGTAGCCCGTAGGCTTTAATAATCGAGTGAGTGATTACTCGAGCTCGAAGTAATATATCCCGTAGGCTTAATAGTCGAGTGAGTTATTGCTCGAACTAGAAGTAATGTAGCCCGTAGGCTTAATAGTCGAGTGAGTTGATTGCTCGAACTCGAAGTGATGTAGCCCGTAGGCTTAATAGTCGAGTGAGTTGATTGCTCGAACTCGAAGTGATGTAGCCCGTAGGCTTATTAGTCGAGTGATTGATTCGAACTCGAAGTAATGTAGCCCGTAGGCTTAGAAGATAGTCCCCGACTGAGAATGGTTGCTCGAACTCGAGTCGGTGTAGCCCTTGGGCTTCGTAGATAGTCCCTGATTTATGGGGTAATGGTCAGCCCTTAAGCTTGTTTGCATAATAGATCATGAAATAGAGGATGGGTTGTGAGACATGAGATATGGGCAAAGAAGCTTTTTTTTCATGTCATTATACATGTGTTTATATTTTGTACCAGGGATCGAGCAACCTATACGAGCACGATTCGTTTTGACCATTTGGCTCTTACAATTTTTCCTATCGGAACCCTGTTGTTATGAAGCAACTTTCTTGCATTGAACTTCGTTTTGACCATTTGGCTCTTACAATTTTTCCTATCGGAATCCTGTTGTTATGAAGCAACTTTCTTGCATCGAACTTGATATATTTGAGGGTAAGGTAATGCCCCCCCAGTATTCGAGGTTGATTGTAAAGAGGCCTCGGATACTGTTGAATTGTTCTAAGTTAGCACGATCGATAGTTGACTCATTAAAAACCTTGCTGAAAAACCCATTTGGGATAAAACCGGTCTAAGGGAAAAAGGGTGCAACTCGTGCTTTCAGACCTAAGGCTTCGTGTTGAATAATCCATCCTTGTTCCTGATCGAACTCATGCAAGGGTTAGTTTCGAAATATAAACGAACATGGGAGGGTCGTACCTTAGCAGTAGTATCGTTTTAGGTGCGACACATTCCAATTTATTGGTAGTTGTTTGCCGTTTATAATATCGAGCTTGTAGGATCCTTTACCGACGTTTTCGAGTACCCGATACGGTCCTTCCCAGTTTGGACCCAATTTTCCTTCATTTAGATTTCGGGCGCTGAGGGTGACTTTCCTTAGCACTAAGTCCCCGATTTTAAAATGGCGAAGATTGGTTCTTCGATTATAGTATCTTTCGATCCGCTACTTTTGGGCAGCCAATTGGACGAGAGCGGCTTCTCATTTTTCATCCAATAATTCGAGGCTAGTATTCATAGCCTCGTGATTTGACACTTCTATTGTATATCAAAACCTGGCACTGGTTTCCCCGACTTCGACTGGAATCAAGGCTTCGAAACCATATACTAAGGAGAACGTGGTTGCCCATGTACTGGATTTTGATGTTGTTTGATATGCCCAAAGAACTTCGGGTAGAATTTATCTCCATTTTCCCTTAGCGTTGTTCAACCGTTTCTTTTAGTTTTGAATGATAGTCTTGTTCATCGATTCGGCCTATCCGTTCCCACTAGGGTGGTATGGTGTTGATAATATCCTTTTTATTTTGTGATATTTGAGGAATTTCGTTGCTTTGCTGCTGATAAATTATTTCCCGTTGTCACACACTATTTCGGCGGGTATCCCAAATCGACATACGATATGATCCCAGATGAAGTCTATAACCTCTTTCTCTCTTACTTTCTCGAACTCCTGTGCTTCAATCCATTTAGATAAATAGTCAGTCATAAATAAAATGAACTTAGCTTAACCTGGGGCCGATGGCAGAAGGCCGACGATATCCATTCCCCATTTCATGAATGACCATGGGGATAGGACTGAGTGAAGTTGCTCTCCGGGATGATGGATCATCGGTGCAAACCTTTGACATTTATCACACTTTCGAACAAACTCCTTTGCATTTTTGTCTATATCGATCCAATAATATCCCGCTCTGATTGTTTTTCGGACTAATGAATCAGCACCAGAATGATTTCCACAAGTACCTTCGTGAATCTCACGTAGGATGTAGTCGGTGTCTCCTGGTCCTAAGCACACTGCCAATGGTCCATCGAATGTCCTTCGGTATAATGTCCCATCTGCAGTCAATGTGAATCGAGCAGCTTTGGTTCGCAGGGCCCTCGAATATTTAGGGCCCGATGGGAGCTTTCCGTTCTTCAAGTATTCAACATACTTATTCCTCCAATCCCAGGTTAAGTTTGTAGAGTTTATCTCGGCATGACCTTTCTCGATTACGGATCTCGAGAGTTGAACGACAGTCCCCGAGCCGATCTCATCTTCCTCGACCGATGACCCCAAATTTGCAAGTGCATCGGCCTCACTGTTTTGTTTTCGAGGTACATGTTGTAAAGTCCATTTTTTGAAATGGTGCAAAGTTACCTGTAGTTTGTCCAAATACCTTTGCATCCTATCCTCTCGAACTTCGAAGGTTTTATTTACTTGATTTACCACCAGTAAAGAGTCACACTTGGCTTCAATGACTTCTGCTCCCAAGCCTTTAGCTAACTCGAGACCTGCAATCATGGCCTCATACTCGGCCTCGTTGTTAGTCAACCTAGTAGTTTTGATAGATTGCCTAATAGTGCTACCCGTGGGCGGCTTCAAAATGATGCCTAGCCCGGACCCCTTCACGTTCGATACCCCATCTGTGAAAAGGGTCCATACCCCCGATGATGTACCCGATTTCAACAAGAGTTCATTTTCAACTTCGGGTACGAGGGTTGGTGTGAAATCGGCCACGAAGTCCGCTAAAATTTGAGACTTGATGGCCGTCCGGGGTTGATATTCGATATCATACCCACGGCGTTCGACGGCCCATTTGGCCAATCGGCGTGATAATTCGGGCTTGTGCAAAATATTACGAATTGGGTAAGTGGTTGGTACGCCTATGGGGTGACATTGAAAGTATGGTCTTAACTTTCTAGAGGCGCTTATCAGTGCAAATGCCAATTTCTCTAAGTGTGGATATCTAGTTTCTGCTTCCCCTAAGGTTCGACTTATATAATAAACAGAAAATTGCGTACCTTGCTCTTCTCGAACTAGGACAACACTTACCGCTATTTCCGATATCGCCAGGTACAAGTAAAGTTTCTCATCTGCCTTTGAAGTGTGAAGCAGCGGTGGGCTCGATAGGTATCGCTTCAATTCCTCTAATTCCTGTTGGCATTCCGGGGTCCAGGCGAAATCATTCTTCCTTTTGAGTAGAGAGAAAAATCGGTGGCTTCGATCTGACGACTTCGAAATGAATCGGCCTAAGGCAGCTATCCTTCCGGTTAGCCTCTGTACGGCTTTTACATTGTCTACGATGGTGATGTCTTCGATGGCCTTAATTTTATCGGGGTTTATCTCGATCCCCCGATTTTATACCATGAAGCCAAGGAACTTGCTCGAACCGACCCCGAAAGCACATTTCTCGGGGTTGAGCTTCATGTTGTATTTCCTTAAAATCTTGAACGTTTCTTGCAAATGAGCCAAATGGTCCTTTGCGCGCAGGGACTTAACTAGCATGTCATCAATATAAACTTCCATTGATTTACCTATTTGTTCCTCGAACATTTTATTTACTAGGCGTTGGTAAGTAGCTCCTGCATTTTTTAGCCCGAAGGGCATTACATTATAACAATAGGTTCCATACTTGGTGATAAATGAAGTCTTTTCTCGGTCCTCCGAGTTCATTTGGATTTGATTGTACTCGGAATAGGCATCGAGAAAAGTAAGGATCTCGTGGCCGGCCATGGCATCGATCATGCGATCGATGTTAGGTAGTAGAAAAGAATCTTTGGGGCACGCCTTGTTTAAATCTTTATAATCTATATACATTCTAAGTTTGCTTCCTTTTTTAGGAACTACGACTACATTAGCTAGCCATTCGGGATATTTCACCTCCCGAATGGAACCTATTTTGAGAAGTTTAGTTACCTCATCCTTTATGAATGCGTGCTTTATCTCGGACTGGGGTCTCCTCTTTTGCTTCACCGGTTTGAACCCGTTGTCCAGGCTCAGCTGATGCGTCGTTATCTCCGGTGAGATTCCTGTCATGTCTAAATTGGACCAAGCAAAACAATATATGTTATCAATAAGGAATTGAATAAGCCTCTTCCTGAGTTCGGGGGTTAATCCCGTTCCCAGGTATACTTTTCGCTCGGGCCGGTACTTGATCAATATAACCTGTTCCAGCTCTTCGACCGTTGATTTGGTGGCGTCAGAATCTTCGGGAACAATAAAAGTTCGAGGGGTCAGAAAGTCCTAATCTTCTTCTTCTATCTCATGCTTTCCCGATTCGGTCGAGGCTGATGGCTGTGATTGCTATTTGACTTCCTCTTTTTCTTTGATGCTCGACCTCTCCGAGTTTGATAGTGTCGATGTCAGTATTACCTCGTCGACCGCAAATATTTCCTTTACAGCGTGCTGTTCCCCGTATACTATTTTTATACCGTCCGGCGTCGGGAATTTCATCACTTGGTGGAGGGTCGAAGGGACTGCCCTCATATTGTGGATCCAAGGTCTTCCGAGCAGGGCATTGTATCTCATGTCACCCTCGATTACGTGGAATTTGGTGTCTTGAATCGATCCGTCCACGTTCACCAGTAGAATAATTTGCCCTTTAGTTGTTTCACTGGCCATATTGAAGCCTTTTAAAACCCGAGCTGCGGGTACGATTTGATTCTGTAGGCCGAACTGTTCCACGACCCTCGATCGGATGATATTCGCCGAACTACCTGGATCCACTAAAACACGCTTAACTTGAACTTTACTTAATAAGATAGAAATTACCAGAGCATCGTTGTGGGGCTGAGAAATGCCTTCTGCTTCTTCGTTGTTGAATGACAAAGTACCTTTGGGCACATAGTCTCGGGTTCGTTTTTCCCTAGCGGTTGATACCTTAGTGTGTTTGAACATGGGTCCTTGTGGAACGTCGACCCCACCGACGATCATATGAATAACATGTTGGGGTTCCTCCTGTTCACTTTTCCTGTTGGCGTCTCTTTCTCTGAAATGATTCTTGGCTCGATCGCTGAGGAACTCTCGAAGGTGGCCCTCGTTGAATAGACGGGCTTCCTCCTCCCTTAATTGTCTGCAATCGTCGGTCTTGTGACCATGCGTGCCATGATACTTGCACATCAAATTTGGGTTTCTTCGGAAAGGATCTGTCTGTATGGGTCTGCGCCACCTAGTATCTTTGATCCTTCCGATTGCCGATACAATGCCTGATGCATCGATGCTAAAGTTATATTCTGATAATCGAGGTGCCTCTATGGGATCGACATACTTGTCGAAATCACTTTTGCTCATAAGTCCCCGAGAACTCTGTCCTTGATCACTTCTTCGATTGTTTCGGGTGGAATTGCATCCCGAACCATTGTTCCTTCGATCTGTGGTATATGGTTGATATTGGTCTCTGTTCGAACTTCATTCCCTGTCGATGTCCCAATGGTTCTTAACTACCGACCTGTTTGGATGTACTGAACCAGAGGGGGCTCTTAGTTGATCGTCCTCGACCCTAATCTTCGACTGATATCGATTGTGCACATCTGCCCAGTTCACGGCCGGATACTCGATCAAAATTTGTTTCAACCGACGTGATGCTATCGAACTCCGCTCGTTCAACCCTTGTGTGAAAGCTTGAACGGCCCAATCATCTGTGACCGGTGGCAATTCCATGTGTTCTATTTGAAATCGGGACACGAACTCCCTCAGCATTTCATTATCCCTTTGTCTTACTTTAAAAAGTTCCGATTTCCTCGTTGTGACCTTTATGGACCCTGCGTGTGCCTTTACGAAAGAATCTGCTAACATGGCGAATGAGTCGATGGAATTTGGTGGCAAGTTGTGATACTAAATCATTGCTCCCTTCGAAAGGGTCTCTCCGAATTTTTTCAACAGCACAGATTTGATTTCGTTGTCTTCTAAATTGTTACCCTTTATGGCACACGTGTAAGAGGTGACGTGTTCGTTAGGGTCGGTCGTCCTATTATATTTAGGAATCTCGGGCATGCAAAATTTTTTAGGGATCGGTTTTGGAGCTGCACTCGGGGGAAAAGGCTTTTGCACGAATTTTTTGGAATCCAACCCTTTCAACACTGGTGGTGCCCCCGGGATCTGATCGACCCTTGAGTTATATGTTTCCATTTTTTTATCGTTTGCTTCGATCTGTTTTTTGAGTTCCTCGAGTATCTTAGCAATTTCGGGATTAGTCCCTGATTCTTGCTCATTTGACCATACTATAGCTGGTTCCGTTCTGTGGGTGATTTCTCGGGGTGGACTGGGCTCTGGTCTGCTTGGTACCTGGGTTTGACTCTGCAATTGAGCTATCACTACCTGTTGAGCTTGCAACATTTCGAAAATCATACGCAAGCTGATTCCGTTTTCCTCAACGTTATGGGTTTCTCGAGTTGCAGATCGAGTACCACCATGAATGCTATTTTCAGGTTTAGAATGTAGGTTTGCCTCAATGGCCACATGCGAATTAACGTCTAATGGTACTTCGACTCGAGCTCCAACGGCATCGACAAGTGGCATTCTGGCCCTGGGCGTCAAGTTGTTGTTCTCACCTTGAAGGCCAGCTTCGTTGTCGATAGGTAAGGCCATTAAATTGAGAACTCGTTGTTGCTATTCCGAAATCAAAGATACTTCCGAAAACAAGCGTAAAATGGTGTCGTTTTGCAGATTCATATCAAATAATCACTATTATCCTTAGCCCCACGGTGGGCGCCAAATAGTTTACCCGAAAAATGGATATAGTTGAATTTGTACGTAATTCTAAGTGTATGTGATTAAGTAAGCTGAATCAATCTTATGAAGCTTAAAAAAAAGATAATTCTTCAATATGGAAGTGTATGATATCTGAGTTACAATGTATGCCCAAAACTTCATTCTTTTCAGAAATATAGCCATCCCCCTTATAGTGGAGGGATCCTAATTTAGGTATATAAAAAGAATACATAGTGGGGAACCCATGATAAATCAGCTTTTTCTTAATTCCCGCTGAGATTCTTTCCCTTAGTGCGGTTGTAACGGCTCTTGTCTACGAGCTCGATCTTGATCGGACTCGGTATTGGTCAGTATTGGTCGATTTTCAGTTTTAGAGCTCGATGTTGGCTCGGGGCCCAGTATTAGGCCAGTATTGGTTGGCCTTTGGCCCTTAAGCTCGATTCCACCATTTCTCATCATAGTTTGATTTGGACCCGAACTTGATAATGACTTCGAGCTCGGTATTTGACCTGTCCCTGAAACTCGAAGCTCATTTGTACCTTCTTCGGATCCCATTTCGATATTATGAAGACTTTCTTCGGTCCATTATGTTCCCATATCGATCAGTCGTACGAAGGCCGAAATCAATTTCGACCGTATACACCTCATAATTTTGAATCATGTCAAATTCTTTTTCGAAATGGACTATGAGCTTTCATCTTTCATGTGCAAGTTTGTACAAGTCCCTTCTATTAAGCAAAATAGACAATTTGGCTGTTAACTTTGTAGGGTAATATCTCTATTTGAGTTTTACTTATCAAAAAAAAAATCTTTGTTTGGGGTTTCACATTCTTATATCCACAAAAGTCACTTATTTCTCACACATTTTCTCTTATATAAGAAGCGAGAGTTTAGGTCCTTCAGGAGCCTGTATCATCAACAAGCTTAGCTGTCACTTTTAGGGCATTTTTGTCATTTCGGATTTCTCCGATTAAAACATCTCCTATTAAAACACTAGGAGATTCCGATAAGTTTCACCTTTTATGAAAACATATCAGTCCACCTGTTCTTCTTCTGATCTTCTGCTTCTTCTTCATTACAACTGAGCGATTGACAATTTCTGTGGTTAGGTCCTTCTCTCGCAACACCTGTGAACTGCTTACCCTGCACTGTGTATTGTCCTTCCTCTTCTTCTTTTTTTGGGTTATTTATTTGAAAAAGGCCTAAATTTGTATTTCTAATTGCTACTCGCTTCTCTGATAATAAGTTTGGTTGACTTTAGTTGTTATGTGGTTAAGAGTGGTAACTCCAATTGAAAAAGGCCTAAATTTATATTTTTAATTACTACTCGCTTTCTCTTATAATAGTTTGGTTGATTTTCGTTGTTCTGTGGTTAAGATGATACTTGAACAAAACCGTTGATTTCCCTGCTTTTAGTAGTGCGGTTATGTGTTAGAAAAGTGAGGAGTGTAGAACATAGTGAAGAAGCAAAGTGGCAAAATAAGATTAAAAGAATATTGTTTCTACAACATCACAGAGAGGTTGTAGTCTTGATATCTTTGTGATATTTCTTATATGTGTTGCCTTACTGTATTAGTAAATTATTAGAGACGCCTTTGTTTTTCATTTTTCTGGTAGGTGCTTGGCAAAATTCTTCAACGATTCGAGCTTTCATCCGGGAAGAGTTTGACAAAATCTGACAAAACATGTATCCGCTCTTTCTCTGCCCAACAAAATTAGTTAAAAACTTTGTGCCTTACGGCTAAAATGTTAAATGCAGGGACTTAAAAAATAGGAATAGAAGGTGTAGTTCAAAACTCTGTACCTTACCATTCAAATGCTACTTGCACAGATCTAAAGAAATAAATACAAAAGCTGTTAAAAGATTAAGATATCTTTGTGATGATGACGACAACTCGGACGAATTAGTAGCTAGACAACAATTTAAATACTGGACTTAGGTCTCCAACTCCTTATTTGGGACATAAATTGACTGTTGTTGTATTCAGGTCAGGTTATTTCCTATTGTTGTTTGGATAAATATATGTTCAAAGTTTATGTGGTTTCATTTAGATGGATTTTAATTGGAGAAACATAGTTAGTAAGGATTCATAGGCCGACCTGAACTTGTTTCGGACTGAGGCGGTGTAGTTGTTATTGTATGTAGTTTAAATTAAAGTGAATTACTTTATGCGAGTGCAATGATGTTCTATTGCATTTTTTGGTTAATAATGTTAATAGCGTGATGGAATATGTCGAATAATGCAGTGGTTCACCAATCCATGGAGTGTCTGATATGCTTATAGGTGTTTTGGGAGGAGGGCAGCTGGGTCGTATGTTGTGTCAAGAAGCATCCCAAATAGCACTCAAAGTGATTGTCTTGGACCCGATGGAGAATTGCCCGGCTTTCATCTCCTAGGGGTCCTCTAGCATTGCATCTTATTTTAACCGTATTAAAAAACTCTGGGATGAATTAGCATACTCTATTTCATATCCAGACTGCACTTGTGGGTGTAAGGAAGCATTTCAAAAGAATAAAAGAAGAATAGAAGGTTCACCAGTTCCTAATGGGGTTAAATGAGACTTATACTGGAGTTGGAAGAAATATCTTGCTCATGAAGCCCTTGCCTGACATTGATAGTGTATATGCAATGCTTATAGAAAATGAGAGTCAGGTTGAGAGTCAGCCTTCCAATCCAGCTTTTGTTTCAGATTCTGCTTCTTTTGCTACTAGAGTTCAGAAGCCCTTCAGCTCTACTTACAATTTAGAGGCTACTACTCAGAAGCCTTTCAATTCAAGGGTAAATTTTGAATCCACAAAGAGGGGCAACTCCAATTTGGTGTGTAGATACTGTAAGAAGCCAGGACATCTCATTGATAAATGTTACAAACTACATGGTTATCCCTCTAGATTTAGAGCTAAATTCGAGAGGTCTGCAGCTTATGCTTATGTGTCAAACTCAACCAACATGGGGCAGCCTGATATTTCTGGTTCTAAAGGATCTAAAGCAATTCCACTTGACATTGGAGGGAATATTTTGACAAAGGAGCAGTATGATCAGCTGCTAACTCTACTTCAACAATCCAAGTTCTCATCCACTACTGAGGATACTATATATGTTTCAGCTAACTTTGCGGGTTTGATAGCTAATACTGTTGTTGATAATTGTGGTTTTCATACTTTCAATCTGTCTAGAGTAGAAGACAATTTTTGGATTATAGACTCAGGTGCAACTAATCATATGACTCCTCATGCAACATTACTCACTAATATTAAACCTCTGCCCTTACCCTATCTTGTAACACTCCCTAATGGTTATAAGGTTAAAGTAACCTGTACTGGTACTCTTTTCCTTTTTGCCACCATGTTTTTTCCTGATGTCTTACTTGTTCCCTCATTTCACTATAACCTCATTTCTTTGCATCAGTTGCTGGTACAGCTTAAGTGTAATGCTTTCTTTACTCATTATGCTTGTGCTCTACTGCATGACCCTTTTTTGAAAAAGCCACTGGTTCTTGGTAAGTTTCAGAAGGGGCTATACATTCTTCAGCCAGCTGACCTTAGTAATTTTGATTCTTCCACTTCTTTTCTTGTAAATACCATGACCGCCAACGTTAATGAAATGAATAAGAGCAGTTTTAATCATTGTCTTCATGTGTTCGGCCGAATCCGTAAGTTATACTCTCCCTCCGCCCATGCGTATTATGACCTTTAAAATGAATAACTTGAAAATACACCTTAGTAAGATGATATTTTTGTCTTGTAATTCTGTTAAGGATTAGATTAATCTTATATACTGTAATATTTTTGGGTGTTTCACTGTAATCTATATATATATATATATATATATATATATATATATATATATATATATATATATATATATATATATATATATATATTAGTAAGATGATATTTTTGTCTTGTAATTCTGTTAAGGATTAGATTAATCTTATATACTGTAATATTTTTGGGTGTTTCACTGTAATCTATATATATATATATATATATATATATATATATATATATATATAAAATTAACTTTATAAATTAAAATACACATACAAATTAATAAATAAAGGCTAAAATACTAAATAAGAAGAATAAAAGGGGAAAAATCGCGCCTGCGAGAAGACGCCTTGACGGGAACAAGAAGAAGAAAGAAGAAAGAAAAAAAGGAGAAGAAGAAAGGAGAAGAAGAAGAAAGAAGAAAGAAGAAAAAAAGAAGAAACATTACCTGGAGGATTGGAGGTCTCTGGCGACTTGAACCCTAGCAGCACTCAACAACAATTGATTTGGGAAGAAGAGAGAAATGGTCTTCACTTTGGTGGGTCTGTTTTGTATAATAAAGACGCGAGAGTTTAGGTCCTTCAGGAGCCTGTATCATCAACAAGCCGCTGTCACTTTTAGGGTACTTTGGTCATTTCAGATTTCTCCTGTTAAAACATCTCCTATTAAAACACTAGGAGATTTCTGATAAGTTTCACCGTTTATGAAAACATATCAGTCCACCTGTTCTTCTTCTGATCTTCTGCTGCTTCTAAATTTCAACTGAGCGATTGACAATTTCTGTGGTTAGGTCCTTCTCTCGCAACACCTGTGAACTGCTTACCCTGCACTGTGTATTGTCCTTCCTCTTTATTTTATTTTTTGTTGGTTATTTATTTGAAAAAGGCCTAAATTTGTATTTCTAATTTCTACTCGCTTCTCTGATAATAAGTTTGGTTGATTTTAGTTGTTATGTGGTTAAGAGTGGTAACTCCAATTGAAAAAGGCCTAAATTTGTATTTTTAATTGCTAATCGCTTTCTCTGATAATAGTTTGGTTGATTTTCGTTGTTCTGTGGTTAATATGATATTTGAACAAAACCATTGATTTCCCTGCTTTTAGTAGTGCGGTTATATGTTGGAAAAGTGAGGAGCGTAGAACATAGTGAAGAAGCAAAGTGGCAAAATAAGATTAAAAGAATATTGTTTCTACAACATCACAGAGAGGCTATAGTCTTGATATCTTTGTGATATTCCTTATATGTGTTGCCTTACTGTATCAGTAAATTGTTAGAGACGCCTTTGTTTTTCATTTTCTGGTAGGTGCTTGGCAAAATTCTTCAATGATTCGAGCTTTCATCCGGGAAGAGTTTGACAAAATCTGACAAAACATGTATCTGCTCTTTCTCTGCCCAACAAAATTAGTTGAAAACTTTGTGCCTTACGGCTAAAATGTTAAATGCAGGGACTTAAAAAACAGACATAGAAGGCGTAGTTTAAAACTATGTACCTTACCATTCAAATGCTACTTGCATAGATCTAAAGAAATAAATACAAAAGCTGTTAAAAAATTAAGATATCTTTGTGATGCTGACGACAACTCGGGCGAATTAGTAGCTAGACAACAATTTCAATACTGGACTTAGGTCTCCAACTCCTTATTTGGGACATAAATTGACTGTTGTTGTATTCGGATCAGGTTATTTCCTATTGTTGTTTGGATAAATATATGTTCAAAGTTTATGTGGTTTCATTTAGATGGATTTTAATTAGAGAAACATGGTTAGTAAGGATTCATAGGCCGACCTGAACTTGTTTCGGACTGAGGCGGTGTAGTTGTTATTGTATGTAGTTTAAATTAAAGTGAATTACTTTATGCGAGTGCAATGATGTTCTATTGCATTTTTTGGTTAATAATGTTAATAGCGTGATGGAATATGTCGAATAATGCAGTGGTTCACCAATCCATGGAGTGTCTGATATGCTTATAGGTGTTTTGGGAGGAGGGCAGCTGGGTCGTATGTTGTGTCAAGAAGCATCCCAAATAGCACTCAAAGTGATTGTCTTGGACCCGATGGAGAATTGCCCGGCAAGTGCATTAGCACATGATCATGTGGTGAGAAGTTATGATGATAGTGTCACCGTTGAATTTGGAAAAAAGGGTTTTTTTTTGGTCAAATATATGTTTGCTGAGGGTGACGATAACAGTGTCTGTATCCGACAACCAGTTCGGGTTTATGCCGGGTCGTTCGACTACAGAAGCTATACACCTTGTTAGAAGGTTGGTCGAACTATACAGAGAGAGGAAGAAGGATCTGCACATGGTATTTATTGACCTAGAGAAAGCGTATGACAAGGTTCCTAGAGAAATTCTCTGGAGATGCCTGGAGGCAAAAGGTGTGTCGGTTCCGTACATTATGGCGATTAAGGACATGTATTATGGGGCTAAGACTCGGGTTAGGACAGTAGGAGGCGACTCTGAGCATTTTCCGGTTGTAATGGGTTTACACCAAGGTTCTGCGCTCAGTCCGTTCTTATTCGCCCTGGTGATGGACGCGTTAACACACCATATTCAAGGGGATATGCCATGGTGCATGCTATTCGCCGATGACATAGTTCTGATTGATGAGTTGCGAGCCGGTGTTAACGAGAGGCTGGAGGTTTGGAGACAGGCTCTTGAGTATAAGGGTTTCAAGCTGAGCAGGACGAAGACGGAATACCTGGAGTGTAAGTTCAGCGCTGAGCCAGGGGAAGTGGGCGTGGATGTGAGGCTTGATTCGCAGGTCATCCCGAGAAGAGGCAGCTTCAAGTACCTTGGTTCGGTTATCCAAGGGGGAGGGGAGATCGACGAGGATGTCACACACCGTATTGGGGTAGGATAGATGAAGTGGAGGTTAGCATCTGGAGTCCTGTGTGACAAGAGAGTGCCACCGATACTCAAAGGTAAGTTTTATAAAGCGGTGGTTAGACCGGCCATGATGTATGGGGCTAAGTGTTGGCCCGTTAAGAACTCACATATCCAGAAGATGAAAGTAGCAGAAATGAGGATGTTGCGGTGGATGTGCGGGCACACTAGGATAGATAAGATTAGGAATGATGATATTCGGGAGAAGGTGCATGTGGCTCCCATTGATGACAAGATGCGGGAAGCGAGGCTTAGATGGTTCGGACATGTTCAGAGGAGAAGCCTAGATGCTCCGGTACGGAGGTGTGAGCAGCTGGTTGTGGAGGGCACGAGAAGATGTAGAGGGCGGCCTAAGAAGTATTGGGGAGAGGTGATCAGGCAGGATATGGCGAGACTCCAGATTTCCGAGGACATGACACTAGATAGGAAGATGTGGAAGTCGAGTATTCGGGTTGTAGGTTAGGAGGTAGTTGAATCGTGCCTTACTTCGTACCATTGTGGGACTAGCCATGTAGGGTTTTTGTCTAAGATAGCTAGTGGCAATGTTGTGGCTTACTATTTCGCTTTTCAGTGCATGTCCTATTTACTAGCAATCGCTTTTTCTTTGCATCTTTCTTCTAGATTTCATGGTGTTCCTATTGTTCTTATGATTGTTGTGGTGATACTAATATTTACTAATATTGTCTCCCTTTGCTTTGCATCCTTCTTCTGGATTTCATGGTGTTTCTATTTATCCTATGATTGTTGTTGTGATACTAATATTGTCTCTTTTTGCCCTTTTGTCCTTTTTTTTGAGCCGAGGGTCTTTTGGAAATAGCCTCTCTACTCCTTCGGGGTAGGGGTAAGGCCTGCATACACACTACCCTCCCCAGACCCCATTAGTGAGATTTTACTGGGTTGTTGTTGTTGTTGTTGTTTTGACTATTCTGCAAGTTAATTTGAATATTAGGACCCGTTTGGCCATGAGTTTTGCCAAAATAAATTTAGAATTTATTTGGCAAACACATGTTTGGCCATAAATTTTGCCCACATTTTGGCAAATTCCCAAATGCCAAATCCCAAATCCCAAAATCACCTCAATTGCTGATTTTGGGCCAAAACATGACAGTCATTTTTTAAAATTTTTAAATATTACCCCAAACTTTTATAGTTTGTAAAAGAGCCCACATTTATTACGACCAACTAAACCATATCTGCTCACTTGCCTCTCATTAAACTTATTTATGTTCAGGACTATGGTTTGTGATAATGATAATGAATGGTATTTATGAAGGTTCTGTATATACAAAATAGCAAGTTTGTTTGTTTGGCACTATTGGGTATTTGTGATAGTTTTTAGAACTTGTGGGTATAAGTCATGTTTCATGTTTTTTCAAATAAAAAGTGAAATATGTTTTGAAAAATCATGTCCAAACACATTTTCATCTTCAAACCAAACTTCACCCAAATCAGATTTTTCAAAACAAATTTGGGAATCTATGGCCAAACGCTAGCTTAAAGTTACGTGCGGAGTTCTAATGGTTGAGATCGAGCATGTTGATGTGGGTACACTTGAGAAGCTTGAACGTCAAGGTGTGGATTGTGAACCTAAAGCCTATACTATTCGTATAATCCAGGTTAGTCTTTATATCCTATAAATTTGGATGAAACAACAGTTTTTTCTTGCAGTGTTTTTACTTTTTAACTATTCAGTTTTCTTACTCCTAGGATTATCAATCTTTGTTTGGTTCAATTATTGTATTTTGTAACATGATAAATATCTTCAGAAGATCCACTTTTCTCAACATGCAATTACACTTCCTAGATTATGCAGGTGGGCTTATAAAACTGCTGTACTAAATTTTCTTCCCCTTCTAATACAACAACATACCCAGTATTATCCCACATTGTGGGATCTGAGGAGGGTAGTGTGTACGCAGACCATACCCCTTCTAATACATTTTCAATATTTTTCTTACCATTGATGGAAACATATGCTTAAAACAGATTAATAATCTTGAAAGTGCTAAACGAGCAGGGGATCTGTTTGGTTATCCTCTGATGATAAAGAACAGGAGGCTGGCATATGATGGGCGTGGCAATGCTGTAGCTAACAGTGAGGAGGAGCTCTCTTCTGCAATTTATGGTGATACGTCTATAATTATGTAATGATCAAGATGTACAAATTTGACTCTTGTAGGTATTATGTGTTTTTTGGCCAAACATTTGATGTGATTGCTTCATTATTCATATTTTGCAAAAAAATTCACGTGATTGCTTTTGCAGTGTCTACCACAGATATCATGGTGTGCTACAGGTTTGGAAAAGTTTACTTAAGTACATATAGCTGATGCAATCAACTAAAAGTTACAACTTGAGGAACTGACCAATCAAATTAAAGAAAATTGGTTTCATTGGCCTTAGTACTATGAGATCTGACAGAGCAACTCAACTACCGAAATCGAATTTCTGCATCTTTGGATATGATGGAATACATTGTATGTATATTCCGTACATATATGTCAGTAATAAAATTCTGCTCAATGAAACTACTCCTTGTGATTTCTCTATATGCACAAGATTAAATATTTTACATCTTGGTTTTGCTATGACATATTTTACTCTAATTATAAGTAGACCTTCCTTCCTATTAGTTCTGTTTAGTGTTTGATTGTATAAACATTTAGAAAATCATCTTGGGCAATTTCTTAAACATTTGAAATTAGCTGTGGTGATTGGGACCGGGCACAGCCCGGGCTGACCCAACTAGTAAAGGTTAAAACTCCCACATTCCGCTGCAACTCAAAAACCAGTCCGACAATCTGCTAGAAAGAAGCCGCTGAGCACATTGCACATAATTTTTACTACTAACAAATTTATAGCCGAAGTATAAACAACACAACCAAACAATGTCAACCAATAGATCAAAAATCCAAATTTAAGCCATTCCATTATATATAACCAAGTGCTCAATGACAAAAGCTTATCAGTAAAACCAGAGAAAAAAGAAATACAATGATAGAGCAGTTGATGATTACAAACTTCTCCTCAAGTAAACAGCAAGCATGACTTCTTAACAGCCACAATTATGTAGAATACTATTACACTGCAAAAGTTTCAACTCATCACAAGGTGATAAAAGAGACGAAGGGAATTGATATTAATGGCGAAAAAGAGGTCCAGAAATCAACCTACCAATAATATGCCTAGAGACCTTGCTCAACAAGATAGTCACCAAGCCTTTCAACAATCATATTGCACTGGCCAGGAGTCATTGGCTCATCATATATTCCAATGATCAAAGCCTGGTTGGTCTTCTTAATAGTGATACCACCTGGACCCTGAAAATAACCAAGCAGAAAGCCAAGATGACATAACAATGAATCCAGAGCGAATTGCCACAAAGTCTATATATATGGAAGCATACTATATTATTAGTAAACAAAAACTCGCATTGAATAATGAACATTAACAGAAACTGAAGGTCCTCAAGCTGCTCCATTCTCAAAGGAACTCGACAAGTACCCCTTTATTTCATTACTATCACCAAAAGATACCAGGATGATAACTAATTATTTAACATTCAAGGGAAATCTGTAGATAGCTTGTATCAGTTGGGAAAAGGGATAAAGATTTGTTCAACCCAGCAGGTCGTTCAAACATCTCAAGGGGCGCAAGTGAGTTGCAGAGTTTCCATGCCCGCTTTAGATAAGATATGTATGCAAGGAGACTAATGGTAATTCAAGCTTTAAAAAACAAAGATCATGTACCTTCTTCCCTCTGATCACCGCTCCTGGCTCGCCCTGAATCACCATGTATTTTGTTCCCCCGAGATATAAACCAGTTGGAGCAAGTGTTCCAGGTTCCGCAAAGTCGTTCATTATGCCTGTTATTTCTTCTGGCTTGAACTGCCATAATACATAAAATCAATGAGTTAACAAATACTCCAATAATAGACAACTTAAAACCCACAGGCAGTTATGTCCACCCATCCCTTCTTTACTCCTCACCCGTCCAAGGGAATGGTGGTGAGCAGTTCAGAGAAATGAAGAGAAAAGATCGCAAAACGAAAGAGGAGAAAAAAACACCATTTCAATTTTCCACATACAACATCACATTAACCACACTTATAAGATGAAACCGTCACGCACTAGCATAAAACAAGTGGAGAACAGCAATCGCAAAAGCTAAGTTTCTCAACTACTCAGCTAAAGTGGTTTAGCTGTAACCTGAAACTGCAGCACAATCAATCAGAAATTATATCCCCTTCCTCCGATCCCCATTGTTTCCAGCCAAAAAAAATCTCCTAAGAATCTTGGGGTTTAATCGGACTAGACCTCTTAATAAAAGTTTAACTGGAGAGAAATAGTCATTGAGTTATCCCTTTATATTTTTCTTCTTTGGCTTAGCATTCTCTTTCACGTCAACCTTCTTCTTCTTCTTTGGGCCGCTTGCTCCCATCTTTTAGTTTAACCTTTTCAACTAGGTAGGCTCTCACCATTCTCTCTTGTTTTTTGACATGTTCTTCACCAGACTACACTCTCTCTTATCACACTCTCCAAAGAAAATATAAAAACGGGAGACGGGTTCGTTCCGCACTATGTTGGATTGGCACACAATCGTCTTCTCACTGATAGGATCAACTGGAGTGAAGCTAACAGAAGCTTTAACAACTAGAAAGTATAGGGAAAATGTTAAGCTTGAAGCTTTCTTAACCTCACTCCAGGCAATTCCTCTCCATATTGCATGAGGTTTCACATCTCAATTTTCACAGAGAAGGTCCCAACCTCGGAAACTTCCTGAATTTTTTATAACAGTGGTGTTTGGACCAGCTTACCGGACATTGACAATTCCACCGGATACCTCCTACACCCCTCCCCCAACCACTACAGATACCGAGTAACTCTACTCACCAAGGCTTAGGCGGGAAGAAATCATCTTGGTTTTCTTCTAAATGTTTTAAGCACCTAAAGGGCACTAGAAGAGCCAAATAACCTAATATTCCTTCCTAGCACGCTTCCAAAATTCTGTGTGACCTCAATTTTTAAATATTTTTCTGCGTACTTCCACTTCAATAATTTTTCTCTATATTCGTCCTAATTAGAACCACATTCAGTGATCAGTAAATAGATAGAATCAACATAGATACTAAACAAAGGAAACTTATATCCCAAGAGCAAACTAGGCTGAGGTACACAAATATCAGTCAGCTACTCCTCAATCCCAAATTAGCTGAGGTCAGCTATATGAATCCTCTGTATGACTATCCACTCTGCTCCGTTCAGATCCATTTCATTCCAATAATAAATAATCATCTAAACTACTTTGTTTCTCCTTTCTTTGAACCCAACGTCTGTAAGCTACCCCCCCAATAAATAAATAAATAAATAAAGCACCAGAACCTTCTGCAAGGGCATCACGAATTTGTTTTCATTCCAGTCCGCCAAATATGCAATAATTCAACAAATTACCCAAAAATCTACATAAGAAAAATCTGAACCGCTTGAATCTGAGTAAGAGCAGAAAAAGAAAGGAAGCCATGTGAAATCTAACAAAATTGGAAGTGGGCATAGAAAGGAAACCTGAGGGAAATTGGCGGATTGAGCCCAAACGGTGCCGTCTTGACCAATAATAGCAGCAGAAATGAGATGGTTACCTTCAATCTCACACAGCAAGTGGTCATCTACATATGTTTGCCACGACATTTTTTTCTGCTTTTTCAGTGATTCACCTTAAGTTTCTTCTTCTTCAAAAGTTGCTCCGAATCCCAGATCTATGGTTCAGTGAGATATTGCTTGTGTACTTCTACTTGAGAAAAAATAAGTAAAGAATATGGGTTGATAAATGTGATAATGGCTTTTCTAGAAGTTGCGTTGAGGTTAAGCTGAATTTAATTTCTTCTTTAATAGTAATAAATGGTCAATTTCTTATCTTTCTTTCTTTTTTCTTTTGGTGTGGAATAAGACTAGAAGATTCGGACAACTAAAAAAAATCTCCTTTTGACTTGAAGCGGACACTTTATTGACGTATCATGCTAGTATCGCCTTAATTTGGATTAATTTATCAATTTTGTCCTTAAATTAGTACTACTAAGACCCCGTTTGGCCAAACAGCCAAAAACTATTTATTTGTGTTTTTGACCAATTCATTTAAGAAGTACTTTTTATAACATTTGGTAAACAAATTATGTTTGACCGATCTTTCTAAAAAGTATTTTGAGTGTCAAATTGGCCAAACTTTTTAAAAAGTGCTTTTGAGTGTCAAACTACCAAAAAGGATAATACAAAGGTCTTATAATTATTTTAAAGAGAAAAATGAACTTAAATATTTATCGTAAGAGACTTTTATTAATTTTTATTTTATTTAATTAAAATATAAAACATAAAGTAAACATACATATTAAAGATTTAAATCAATATAACATATATAGTTATACCAAAACATATAATATTATCTAGTATAATTACTTATTGTCATCATTCAATATGAATTAGCAGTCTATACCACAAATTACTATATGTTGATAATCCACGATGAAATAAAAGTCACTTACACATGATAATATTTCTGAACAATTTCATCTCTAATTCTATCACACAACGCCTCCATATTAGTAGAAGACTTGCCTTGCATTTCTAAAGGAATGCCAGAAGGCCCATCTCCTTCCTCAATCTCTGCAGAATGTCTTCATTAGCATAATAATTGAATTCCTTATCGGTAGAAAAATATCGTCGGATGAAATTTTGTATAGCTATGGTAGCTTTAACAAGATGATTATGAGTGTCAAACTTGAAAGATGATATTGAGCGTAAAACAAAAATAATTTTAAATATATTAAAAATTATTGTTTTCGTAAAAAAAATAGTTAAGTATGTTTAAATTCAAATTCAAAAAGAGTAACTAATTATTAACAACACATAATGCATAATGTTTTTAAAAAAAATTAAATTCGAAAAGAAACTAATTATTACCTGTCATAACTAACTTTTTCCTTAATTACCAAGTCGCCTATTGTGAGGCTGCCAGCTGGCGTAATGTGGAGGTTTTTTTTTTTTTAATAATATATAGATTATGCGAGGCAATTATAAATTTATTACCTATTTGTAGGTAATTTTCATAAATTAAATTTGATAACTGTTTTAAAGATTCGGGAATTAATAGCTTATAAGAGAAGAAATGATAAATGATTATTTGTAAGAAGAGAATTGATAATCCAAAGAAGGATGTAGATAATTTGCTTTAGTGTGAAAAAAGAAGAAGATAATTTGAAAAGTTATAAGACATTACACAAAGAAAAATAAAAACAAGAAAAGTCAATAAAGAATTTGGAAAGTTACAATATGATTCATGTATATGATATCTTTAAATTTAAAAGAATGGTGAAAACAAGAAAAAAAAATGGAAAAAAAAATTCAATAAAGGATAATTTAGAAAATATAAATTTATAGTGAGGATAGTTTTGTCTTAAATAGATTAATTTTCTGCTTCTGGTTTTTGGAGGAAGCTAGAATTTTCTGGTTCTTCCCAAAAGCAGAAAAAACTGCTTCTGTTGCTGGCCAAAAGTACTTCTCCGTGTTGGCCAAACAATTTAAATTTTTTTAAAAGTACTTTTTCAGGGGGCGAAAAGTACTTTTGGCCTCCCAGAAGCTTGGTCAAATATGCTCTAACTCTATTTCGATGAGACAATGAGTTTAAAAACTAAAAATAAAAAAATATTTTTTATGTGATAAAAACAATTATGTGACGTTTGTACATTAAACATAACCAGGATTTGAAAAAACTAAAAAATAAATCTGAATGACCACTCATGAAATTTTCTCCTCTTTTCTTCTAGAGAAGGACGAAATCTACTTATATAAAATTTATGTGAATTATAAACATTAAATTACATAATTCACATAGGTCACAAGTTCGAACCGTAAAAGAAGCCACCAATACTTGCATTTAGGGTAGGTTGTCTACATCACACCCTTTGGAGTGTTGTCCTTCTCCGGACCCTGCATGAATGGGATATTTTGTGCAGCAGACTACATTTTTTATGTACATTAAATTATAAAGTCAAACATGAAAAGTAAAGGCGGATCCAAAAATTTAATTTTATTGATTTAAGATTTTGATTGAACCACTAAGCGAATCAACCTTATTTGAGTTATGGGCTCATAACCGGAAGGAGGAGGATGACGAAGGCAGGGCCATAGCTCAATTTTTTCAATAATATTAGTGAATTTTATACTAAAATTGAGATCCAGGGTAAATGTTATGAGGCTAATTGAACCCATAGCAAACTGTTAGATCTACACCTTAAAAAGTTGTCACGCCCCGGAGTCCCAGCCTTGGGGTCATGATGGAGTCTAACATCTACTTGCTAGCCAAGCCGACGTGAACAGAAAATTAACTCATTTTAACAATTTTTGACAGGCTATTATCAATTAAAACGGCACAAGTCTGAAGTCTAATATAATAATAATACAGAATCACGAGTCTAAACATAACCCAGAAACTGGTGTCACGAGTACATGAACATCTAGATTGCTACAAACATGGTCTGAATAAAATACACTAATTGGAACTCAGAAAATAGTAAAGATATGAGGGAAAGTGACTTTAGGGCTACGAACACCGTGCAGCTGTACCTCAAGTCTCCGTCGGCACTGGATCCAAGCAAATCTATTGAACGCCACTAGGACCCACTTCGAAATATGTACAAGAAGTGAAAAGTATAGTATGAGTACAACCGACCCATATACTCTGTATGTGTCGAGCCTAACCTCGACGAAGTAGTGACGAGGCTAAGGCATGCCACTTACAATAACCTGTACGCCGTATAATAACACTAACATGGAAGGAAAACATGAAATGAAACTAAGGCAGTTAATTTATGAAAAAGAACTCAATCCTCGCAATCAGAGAACCCAGAATAACCGATCTCATGATTTTCATATAAAAATATTAGAAACCAACACAATAACAACAACGAATACAACGTACATATCCGTTGCAACGCGCAACCCAATCCCACCGTACACACACAATTCTCCCTTATTTCACCATAGCATCATTTATCAATACCAAGAATCACGTATACAATCTGTTACGGCGCACAACCCTGTCACACCCCGACATCGGGGAGCGCAACTGGTGCTCAACAGAGTTACCCCGGTCGAGCAAGCCTACACAGTGTCGTCTACCCAACTCACCCATAAATAAAGAGAAGAATACACTCATTAATTAGTTAGTAAGAAGTCATGTGAAGAAACCTCGTTCATTTCCATTAATTACGTCATTAACAAGTCTTCAAAACAGTACATTGTACAATCATAGTTAAAGTGGAACAGATTATACGATTACAATATTTTTAGTTTAACCTTCCCAAAAATAGATACAACCCACACTATGTCTACGGAGCCTCTAACGGGAATAAAAGAGTGCTATGACAGTACCGGCAATAAGGCCCCGGTTATACCTCAAAATGCTATGTACAAAGGATAGGAAATACAGGACCCCGAAATGAAGTGGGGCTCACCAAGTCAGTTGAGGAGAGGGTGTGCTGCTATCACTAATCAATACCACCTGCTATAGAACCACCTGTATCCATTAAAGATGCAGCGCCCCCGACAAAAGTGACGTTAGTACATATGGAATAGTACTAGTATGTAGAACTAAGCACCCTATCAATAGAACGAATAACAGTAAACAGAGAAAGAAACAGGACATCAATAAGAGGATCAAATAGTAACAAGGTGTCAACTTAGGGACAAGTAAGTTCCAATCTTTTTAAGTTGGGAGATCTTTAGCATCGATACACCACCGTGTTTTAGCACGGAGTCCGATCTCAGCCCAATCGTCTAAGCTGTCTCACCCCGAGACATCCACTTCAAATACCACCATGTGCACGACATGTCATCTGATCTCAGTCCGATCGGCTAAGCTGTCTCGCCACAATGCCTTGTGGGTCGACATCACATCATATCACGCTAGCAATAGCTCATCCTATTTAAGGGGAAACAATCTCATCACATTAACACGAAGATTTACCCCTCAATCATTCCTACACTGGCACGTATAGTTTTGGGGTTAGATTATTCCGACCTACCCTTTATCAGTGGCTATACGATGCTCCCAAGGCATTTATTATAAAAAGTATTTAACACTCATTTCACATTCTTTTACATGTCATTCATTTTGTTGGCACCATTGGCCATAACGCAATACCATTCTTGGCACGTTGGCCGTACTTCATAATTCATTCTCACTATTTCACTTTCAAACATCATTATGGGTAATCAAGAACAAGGCCCTTCAAATTAAGACTTTAACACATACTTGAGAAATTTAGGGTCTTAGGCACATGTGATTTTTTTTTACATAATTTGACATGGTAAATTCCGCTAGGAACACATTTTTAAATCATAACACAATAACACACAACCCATGCTTAAACCACATTCTCAAATGGTAACTCAGCATAACAAGAATCTTTGGAATATATATTGAACGTATATTTATTTTGACATAAGACTTATTTGGAATAATTTAATTTATAATAAGCATCATGGGACTTACAAGGGTATTATGGGGTTCAATTCTAAGAGAAGAGTATATCCAACATACCTCGCCTCGAGTTTTTAAAATTACTATAATATTCCGGAATTCTTAGCCTCATCGATCTATTTAGAAATATAGCAAAATTGAAAACAAATTAGGAAGGAGTTCATAGTTCCAGCTCACTTGAGTATTTTATCAAACACTAGGTGTGCATTAAGGTTTCAAGATCCCCCTATGGTGGATTCTTTCACCCCACTACCCAAAGTTCACCCAAAGAGTTCAACAATCCTCCCACTACCCTTGATGCTACATGCATGTAAAAATACATAACTCTTACACCCAAGAATTGCTTGGCTTATTACCTATTTCAATTAGAATCACGAAATTGAGGGCTATGGAATAGAAACTTACCTCTAGGATGAAGACCTAGTAAATTCTTCTTGCTATTTCTTCAACTTTGAGCAAACATTGATGGATGATGAGCTTAGGAACTTCCGCTCTCACTCCTTGGCACTCCTTCTCTCTAGAATATATGTCTTTAACCTTCTAAAATGATCCCCAAGGCTGTTTTATAAGAATGGGGTCAGGTCAAAAAATTAGAAAAAATGAAGCCCGATGCAGTTATGCGGTCGCATATGCGACCGCATAACGCTTCTACGGTCCGCAAAATGGGCCGCATAATGGCCCTTTGGAACTGGACAAGTCTGCCCCACTCTGCGACCAGTCTACGGTCCACAGACCTATTCTAGAGTGGCATAATGCGCCACGGAACTTCCCTCTGGAAATTTTCATGCTGGGTCTGCGATGAGTTATGCGGCTCGCAAAATGATTGTGCGGCCGCATAATGTACCGCATAATGGTCTAAAATTTTTGCCTAGTTCTCTGCTTTAGTCAGCGGATGATAGGCGGTCCGCAGACAGTTCTGCGACTATAGAATGGACCGCAGAAATGCCCTGTATTTCTCAAAAATTTTCTTCAACTCCCCAACGCACTGTTCAACCCAACTTAAGTGAAAACCCGGGTTTTAGGTTAAATATTTATGAGGACTTATATCCTCCCCTACTTAGGATTATTCGTCCTCGAATGAGGGTCAAAATTCAACATTAGCGCCCAATATGACTCAGTTGCTACAACACACACCAACAGTTCTAATTGTTTTGGCTAACTCCCTAAATTTTCAAAAATTTTGCCAGAGTCTCCCCTGTAATTGGTCCTATCCACCTGCCAGAGAATCCCAAAACTAGTCCTAAAAATATATACAGGAACCAACGACGCAACATAACATTAAAAAAAATGCCAACTGTAGCCTCACGGGCAGTATACTACCAAAAAGGAACACCTTTAGCATCAACTGTACAAATGATACATAATTCATAGAAGGTAACTCTTAGAATTTTCATAGAACACAATGTTATAAATACATGGCTATTTAAACAAATGAGGGTACTTCTTCTTCATTTCTTCCTCGGCCTCCCAGATGGCCTCTTCAACTTGTTTGTTCCGCCATAGTACTTTCACGGAGGCAATCTCTTTGTTCTTCAATTTTCGATCTTGCCTATCAAGGATGGCAACTGGAATTTCTTCATAAGTAAATTCTTCATTAACCTCAATGGTCTCAACCAGAATAACAAGCGACGGATCTCCAACCACCTTCTTCAACATGGACACGTGGAACCCCGGGTGCACTAAAGACATTTCTAGAGGTAGTTCTAGCATGTATGCCACCTGACCAATCCTCTGAATGATTTTGTACGGTCCGACATACCTCAGACTCAATTTTCCTTTCTTACAGAACCGCATGATACCCTTCATAGGGGAAACCTTCAAGAATACCCAATCATCTTCTTTGAATTCCAAATCTCTACGACGAACATCTAAATAGGACTTCTGACGACTCTAATAAATTTTCAACCGCTCCTTAATGATCTTAACCTTTTCCATAACATGATGCACGAGGTTTGGCCCTATCAACTCCGCTTTCCCAATCTCGAACCACCCAATAGGAAATCTACATCTCCTACTATATAAAGCCTCGAACGATTCCATCTGAATGCTGACATGATAACTGTTGTTGTAGGCAAACTCTATGAGCGGCAAATGATCATCCCAACTACTTTTGAAGTCAAGAACACAAGCGCGCAACATATCCTCAAGCGTCTGAATAGTCCGCTCTGCCTGTCTGTCAGTTTGCGGGTGAAAGGTTGTACTAAGATTCACCTAGGTACCCAAACCTTACTGAAATTTCTTCCAAAAATTAACCGTGAACCATTCCCCTCGATCTGAGATAATAGAAACTGGAGTGCCATGTAACCTGACTATTTCCGTGATGTACAATTTATCATACTGTTCTGGTGTGTTGGTAGCCTTAACATGTAAGAAGTGTGCTGATTTCGTGAGTCGATCCACAATCACCCAAACTCGAGTCGAATTTGCGAGGAGTGCGAGGTAGCCCTACCACAAAGTCCATATTGATCATCTCCCACTCCACATCAGAATCTCTATGTTCTGTGCCAACCCAGCGGGCCTTTAGTGTTTGGCCTTTACTTGCTGACAATTTGGACATCTTGCCACAAAGTCCGCTATATTCCTCTTCATATCATTCCACCAATAGACTTCCCTAAGATCATGATACATATTTGTAGAGCCCGGGTGCACGAAATACCTAGAAGTGTGAGCCTCGATCATGATTTTGTCTGGAGACCATTCACATTTGGAACACATAGACGCCCTTGGTTAAGGTACCATCATCCACGCCAAGAGAAAAGGCCATGGTCTTATGTTTATGAATCCCTTCATTCAGTTGTACCAACATTGGATTGTTGAATTGCCTCTCCTTGACTTCTACCATAAGCTACGATTCAGCCCTATTTTGCACAATCACCCCCCCCTCCTTCACTAGAGTCTACATGACGAACTCCCAAACTAGCCAACCGATGAACCTCCTTGGCCAACGACCTTTGATATGCCTCCAAATGAGCCAAACTACCCATAGATTTCCGGCTAAGAGCATCCACCACAATATTAGCCTTCCCCGGATGATACATAATATCGATATCGTAATCCTTGAGTAACTCAAGCCATCTCCTCTACCTCAGATTCAATTTCTTCTGTTTGAAAATGTATTGTATGCTCTTATGGTCCATGAATATATCTACATGGACCCCATATAGATAATGGCACCAAATTTCAATGCAAATACCACTGCCGCGAGCTCTAAGTCATGTGTTGAATAGTTCTTTTCATGATTCTTTAGTTTCCCAAAAACATAAGCTATCACCTTGCCATGTTGTATTAATACAAACCCAAGACCGATCCTTGAAGCATCGCAATACACCACAAACCCCTCCGTACCCTCTGGCAGGGTCAATACCGATGCCATAGTTAATCTTGATTTCCACTCTTGGAAGCTCCTTTCACAAGCATCTGGCCATTGGAAATTAACCGCCTTGTGCATCAATTTAGTCAATAGAGAGGCAAGAGTGGAGAACCCCTCCACAAACTTCTTGTAATATCCAGCTAAGCCCAAGAAACTGTGAATCTCTGTTGGGGTAGTAGGTCTAGGCCAATTTTTCACAGCTGTAATCTTCTGAGGATCAAGCTCAATCCCTTCTCGTGAGATGACATGACCCAAGAACATGACAGATTCAAGCCAAAATTCACATTTTGAAAACTTCGTATATAACTGGTGGTGATATAGAGTCTGCAAAACTGCCCTGAGATAATCGGTTTGGTCCTCCCGACTCCGTGAATAAACAAGAATATCGTCAATAAACACTATTACGAAGGAGTCGAGGAAAGGTTTGAAGACCTGATTCATAAGATCCATGAAAGCTGCGGGGGCATTTGTTAGCTCAAAAGACATTACCAGAAATTCAAAGTGCCCATACCGAGTCCTGAAAGTTGTTCTCAGAATATCCTGTTCCCTGATCTTCAACTGGTGATACCCGAATCTTAAATCGACCTTGGAGAAGTACTTAGCACCCTGCAATTGATCAAACAAGTTCTATCCTTAGTAGTGGGTACCTATTTTTGATTGTAACCTTGTTGAGCCGCCGATAGTCAATACACATTCTTAGCGACCCATCCTTCTTACTTACAAATAGAATTGGTGCGCCCCAAGGCGACACACTCGGCCGGATGAAACCCTCCTCTAATAAATCTTTCAATTATTCTTTTAGCTTTTTCAATTCTGCTGGTGCCATTCTGTAGGGTGGAATTAATATAGGCTGCGTGCCTGGCATCATATCAATCCCAAAATCAATCTCCATGTCTGGTGGGATCCCAGGGAGCTTATCCGGAAAGACCTCTTGAAATTCATTCACAATAGGCACAAACTCAAGTGTAGGTGCCTCTGCAGATGTCCATAACCCGGACCAAATAGTAGATACACCCCTTGTTAATCATCTTTGTGGCCTTAAGGTAATAAATAAACATACCCTTTGGCACCACATCATCCCTCTTCCATTCAATCACTGACTCAGTTGGAAATTGAAACCTAACGGTTCTGGTATGATAGTCAAGCTTAGCGAAACATGAATAAAGCCAATCCATCCCCATTATTACATCAAAGACAACCATCCCCAATTCAATGAGATCGACCATGGTGTCCTGACCATACACCGTAACAACACAATCCCTATAAACCCGCACGACCACAATAGACTCACCAACCGGGTAGATACAGAGAACGGCTCATGGAGTTATTCCATATCTATCCCAAATTCCATAGAAACATAGGGAGTGACATAGGACAAAGTGGAACCGGGATCAATAAGAGCATACACATCATGAGATTGGACAGTCAATATACCTGTGACAACATCTGGAGAAGCCTCTGAACTCTGAAGACCCCTCATAGCATAAAAACGGTAGGGTCCTCCCGAACTCTGTGCGCCACCCCTAGCTGCACCACGCCCTGCGATTGTTGGGGTGCCTCGAGCTGGAGGAGGTGCTGTGGATGTAGTAGCTACAGAACTGGCTGGCTGAGCTGCACCCCTGCCCATGCTCTGGTAAGACGAACGACAATCCATTTGAATGTGATCCCCCATTCCACACCCGTAACATATGGGCTGGTCCATGTAGCAGATCCCAAAGTGCATCTTCCCGCACCTAGGGCATGGGGGCCTCCGCTGCTACTGAAATCTCCCACCAGACCGGCCCTGCTGGTAAGATCCCCTGTTTCCCTGGCTAGGCCTAAAACGGTTCCCCTACTGCTGACTGGGTCCCGATGGCGGTGCACTGACTGAAGACTGAGAAAAAGACTAGGATGACCCTGATGATCCTCCCCTGAAAGCTGTCCTACCACCACCACCAGAAGTACTATTGAAGCTATCCTCCTCTACTACTTTAGGTGAAATATTTACGGGGCCTTACAAACCCGATCCCACCATATCATTATAATTAATGTCATAATCCTCCATTATTACACCATATTATCATTTATTAATAGCAAGAGTCACGTATATCATGGTAGGCTAGAAATATGATTATTTGGCTACTTTGCACCTATTATTTGCTACACTTTAATTGTATTTGAGCTAAAATATGGACAATATATACTCATTATGTGTTTTAATTGTGTAGGATGAGAATCCGGGCTAAGAAAAGTTTTTGGAGCTAAAATTGTTTACCCTAAAAATGGATAACAATTAAATTTATAAGTGGTTTTAAGGATAGGCGGATTAATTCAATAAAAATGATGAATTACGTTATATTAAACAGATAAATGACGTAACAAATTGTCAAACCAATTAAGGGAAGTGATCCCGGACTTAGTAACAACTTTAATGGAATGCCTACCTTCGATCCCGGGCTCACGTTAATGATGAACTGATGAACAAAAGTGGGAACTTTGAATAACAGAGAAAATAAGAGTATATTGCCTTAATATACGTGTTACAATATTCCTAATAAATAATCAGACCCTTTTATATAATAAGAGAGTTTTACCTTAAGTACAATTCCATAAAAGGTAAAAAAATTTCATCTTACTAATCACTGATTTTCTGTCGATATGTGCTGAGATTCACGCCGTGACATCCGGATGGTCACGGATATCACGTCCCTTTGTTGGTCGTGCTCGATTATCTGGTAATGCTTTGTGAGGTTTTTGGGATTCGAATCGAACCTGCGGGTCGTAGCCCCGATGCTTCCAAGGGCATGTGTTTTGCCCGGACCTTGACTCGAGGTCTCCTTGCCTCGATCCTGGTTCCTTGCACTCATGTCTCTTACTTCGTTTACTTCATCAAAAACCGAGGTGTCCCACGAGCTCAGTTTTACCCGTATACAGATAGTCCTCTTGTTTCTTGGAGAGTAAGTTTACGGAGATGACGAGAAATGACATGTGCACTTTGATTCCTTGTTCAATACGCCGTGACATAAACGATAAAGAATCTGACACATCTTATCAGTTGTGTCATTATGAATTCAAATGCGTGCCAGCCATCGACTGGTCATCCTTGGATGTGAAACAGCGCGAAGCCTCTATAAATACTCCCCTCCTTCGTTCATTTTTTTACCTTTTGACCAAGCTTCTACCTTCGATTCTTCAGGATATCACTGCCCTTCTTGATTCTCTAACATTTTTACCTCCGTTCTTCAAGACTCCTCAGTAAATTACAAGCTTTTACTTATTTTCTACTCAAACCAATGCACTTGAACTTTCATCTTCCAACCTTTCTTCATATGTTTTAAGCCTTTTCTGGATAACAATGGCTAAAACTTCCAAAACTATTCCCCAAAAAGTTACTTCATCTTCTTCACAACCGACCGCTAAAGTCGACGAGGCCACTCCCGATGTGGTCGTCCTCGAGAGATCCATTCTTGGTGCGGCTACCGATGAATCGGCTACCGAGCTTCCCTTGAAAATTTTTGTTCCCAGGGGGTGCTTGGTTGCCGATGACTTTAAAGTTGAAAAGCCCTCGTCGGTGCAAGGCTGATGTGAGGCGGTATCTAGGTATATTTTCTCCTTATGGTTCGAAAGGACTACGATTGGGTGAATAAGGACGTAGTTGTCCCCGGGCCCGAGGACGCTATTACTACCCATGTGGAGGGGTATCTGAGTGTTTACACTTATCCCTTCACATTGGGCCTAGTAGAACCGGTTATTTTGGACTTCTGCAAGAGGTATGAAGTATGTCTCGGTCAGATCTACCCGTCACTGTGGCGGATCGTAATCCTTCTTCGATACTTTGTGAACAAGACCGAATCCCGTCGGTTCACCATCGATCATTTTCTCTGCCTAAACAGTCCCCGAATCTTTTGAGGGGGACAGATAAATCTTACACGCCGGGCTAGCAAAGCCACATTCTCGAGCATCGATGAGGACTGGGATCGGGGATGGCAGGGACGCTTTGTCCGGGTGAAGACCACAGACTTGATCCCTTTTGAGCTTATGCCATTCCTCGAGAAGTGGAATGTGTCATGTAAGCACAACTTTCCTTTAAACGTCGATTTTACGTTCATCTCCTTTTTCCTCACTAGTATTTGTGGTGGTGTAGCTGCTGCTCGAGTCCCAAACGCCATTCTTAGGTTCAAGGAGTGGATCGAAGGAATTTGTTCGTAGATGCCTTATTTTGATGGCACATGGCGCGATCTCTCGAAGGGCCACTGGGAGACCCATTCTCATGGTAAGATCTTGATGGTAGGCTATAATTGCATATTTTAGTTTCTTATCGCACTCTAATTTACTGCACTCTTATTGTGTTTGAGCCTTAATCGCTAGTGTTTTGCACTTATTGTGTGTTTATGCCTTGTATGAGCGATTCTGAGTTATGTAGATATTGTGGAACTAATTCGAGCTATATGGAGCCTTGAAATCTGAGTAAAAGCCCAAGGGATTAAGTCGGGATCGTGTTCGGGGGTCAAGGATCAATTTTGGACATCAAAATTCAAGGAAGAAGCAACTGCTGAAGAAATGCATTAGTGCGAGGCACTGTGCGACGCATTAGGGAATATTTTTGTCAGAAATTTCCAAAGTTCAGAGATTGGGTTTTTTATGGTCTGACAGGAAAAAGCATTAGTGCGACGCACTGTGCGAGGGACAGTGCGACGCATGGAAAGCATTAAGTTTGCAAGTTTTCCTATTTCGGCTAGGAAAGGGAGATTTCATCTAGGTCCGACCCTACTTGGTATAAATACATGGAAAAACGTTATTTTCTGGACTTTTGACACACTTTAGACCTAGAGACACACGAGCAACATTCGGGAGCAAGGATATCTCAGATTTCTTCATCTTTTCTTAGTATTTTCAATTATCCAACACTTATGAATTTGTTTGATACTATCATGAGTGGCTAAAACCCATAGTTCTGGGGTTGTGATTTAGCCATGAATATTGTTGTTTAACGTTGACTTAATCTTGATTACGATTCACCAATATATGGTTGTTTCTTTATTTTTGTGATTAATTGCTTAATTGTCTGCCCAAAAGTTAGGTTATATTGACTATCTATGCTATGCTTAGGAAAGCCATGTTTAGATTAGATAAGAATTGAAGAGAGCACGATCTTAACTCTGAGGGAGGCAGATTTGTGATTAGGATAGAAATATACCTAGTCACCATGCTTAATTAAATATCATAATCTTAATGCGTTCTTAATTGACTGATTTCATAGGAATATAGGCGTTAATCTATTTTGAATAGGCGAGTAGTACTTCGGGAGAAGGCTATGAGAGCAATTGTTCGATTAATTAGCAATCATGAGTGAATTGTATGAAATGGAGAGTTAACTAAAACACAATAGGATTGGTGAATCGATCACAACCCTAGAATATTGTCTCTGCTGAATACACAACAACCGTTTTGCTACTTGATAATTTAGTTACTACTTAGAATTATAGTTTAATATAATTAAACTCTTGAACTTGAATTGGCTCGACTGAATAACAATCTTGGTAAATTTAGTGGGTAGTGTCTCTGTGGATTCGATACTCGACTTATCATTTGATTACTTGTACGACCACGTATACTTGCGTGTGCATTTGGGAGCAATAAGTTTTTTGCGCCATTGCTGGGGACTTGAATATTGACTACTTTCTAGTTTTTGCTTTCATTGTTTATTTCGTCAAGTCTAACGTTACTTGATTGTTGCTTTGATCTTCCGAACTTTGATTGAATGCGCAGGGTCAGAAACCAAGACAGATTTCAAGGCTTTGACCACGAACCTGAGAGAACATTTCACAAGAGGTTGAGGGAAGCAAGGGATACAAATAATCTTCAGACACTTGATCAATTTCCTATGAACATGGTAGAGGAGCAACATATGGTTGTTCAAGAGGTGGCGATGCCCAGCATTGCTAATGTCACCTCCAGCATTGTGAAACTCAGAATCACTAGGCACTTTGAGCTGAAACAGAGCATGATCCAGCTACCACATGCGAATGGACAGTTTATGGGTCTTCCACACGATGATCCAGAACAATACATCCTAAACTTCTTGTAGATTAGTGATACCTATATCACCAACGGAGTCACTCCAGACTATGTGAGGCTCACACTTTTCACGTTCTCTCTATTGGGCGAAGCAAAGCGATGGCTGAAGGTAGAACCAACTAATTCTATTATATCATGGAATGATCTGGCAAGGAAATTTTTGGCAAGGTTCTTCCCTTCAAGCAAAACTGCAAAGATCAGAAGTGAGATAGTCGCCTTCAAACAGAAAATGGGGGAGTCTTTATACTCAGCTTGGGAGAGGTTGAAGGGGCTGCTCAGAGACTGTCCTCATTACAATAAGACAAATGGAGTGTTAGCTCACACTTTCATAGAAGGGCAACATCCCGAAACAAAGATTGTGGTGGATGCTGCAACTGGAGGTCAAGTGTTGGAGAAAAGCTTTGATGAGATATATGCGTTATTGAACAAATTCTCCAAAAGCAATCCTGATTGGCAAGGAGAGATGGGCAGACACACAATGTAAAAAAATCTGCAGGGGTTCTCGAGTTAGATGTCGTCTCTGCATTATCAGCGTAGATTTCCACATTGACCAACCAAGTCAATCAGATAACCTTGGTTATTAACAAGCAACAAACCCAGCCAGTACAACAAGTTCAATTGTTTTGTGAAGTATGTGGAGAGGGTCATACAAGCGACTTATGCCCAGTTAATCCAGAGTCTGTCTGTAGTAATGCAAATAGGGGCTAGACAAACCAGTATGGGAATACCTACAACCCCAATTGGAGGAACCACCCAAACTTCTCTTGGGGTGGAAACCAAGGTGCTCAGAATCAATATAGGCCTCAAGCACCTCAATAACAATATAGACCACCTTAGGCTGAACAACGTGAAAACTCAACGAGTCACCTTGAGGATATAATGAAAAAATTAATGGGTGATCAGCAGGCCCAAGCAGCAACAATGAGAAATTTGGAGCGACAAATGGGACAACTTGCCAGTGCCCAAAATACTCGACCAGTTGGAGCTCTTCCAAGAGACACTGAGGCTAATCCTAAGGCATCTATTAATGATGTGTCATTGAGGAATGAGAGACATTTAGAAGAAGTCTAGTCAAAAAAGAGAAAACAAGTGACCTTAATAAGGAGTCGACCATTATTGAGTCGGAATTAGAAAAATAAAAGGAGTTAGAGAAGCCAGCTGAAGAGGCGGTGGCTAAACCTCCACCATTAGTTGCGAGGCCACCACCTCCGTTCCCTCAAAATTTGCAGAAAGTGAAGGATAATGTTTCGTATAAAAAGTTTATTGATATTTTGAAGCAAGTGCAAATCAATATTCCACTAGTAGACATTCTGCAAGAAGTGCCCAAATATGCAAAATACATCAAGGACATAGTGGCAAATAAAAGGAGGTTGAATGAATTCAAGACTGTGGCACTCATTGAGGAATGTAGTTCTAGAATCCAAACCAAGCTACCTCAGAAATTGAAGGATCCGGGTAGTTTCACTATCCAAATCTCGATTGGTAAGCATGCAGTCGGGCGAGTTTTGTGTGATCTTGGAGCGAGCATCAATTTTATGCTGCTATCTGTATTCAGACAGTTGGGGTTGGGTGAGCCACGCCCAAAAATGGTAATATTATAGTTGGTTGATTGCTCTCTTGCTCATCCTGAAGGAGTGATTGGAGATGTGTTAGTTCAAGTGGGTTCTTTCATATTCTCTGCTGATTTTATTATCTTGGACTACGAGCCTGATCACGAAGTCCCATATATTTTGGGGCATCCATTTTTAGCCACGGACCGAGCTATTATTGATGTATGCAAAGGAAAGATGACGATGAGAGTTGGTGATCGAGTGGAGGTATTCAATATGTATAAAGCACTTAGATTGCCAGCCCACTATGAAGAGCTATCCATGATTTCTATGGTGGAAAGTGGTGTTACGTCATTGGTGCCTTGTATGAGCCCCTTAGATCCTCTTGAACGAGCTTTGATTGGGGATGAAGAAGACAGTTAAGATGAGATGACGGGATAAATTGAGCAAGTACTTGACATGTCTTGCAGTTATGTCCATGGGTTTGGGAGATTTGAGGAGTTGGACAGGCCTGTAACTCTGACCCCTCCTAAGCTATCTATTGAAGAAGCTCCAAATCTAGAACTTAATCCCCTTCCAGCGCATCTACGCTGTGCTTATTTGGGGAAATCTGAGACATTGCAAGTGATTATCTCATCCATCTTGACTAATGTACAAGAATAAAAACTGCTCATAGTACTTCACGAACATAAAAAGGCTATTGGGTGGACAATTGCTAACATCAAGGGAATCTGTCCATCATTTTGAATGCATAAAATCTTTCTGGAAGATGGACACCGCCCCAGTGTTGAGCAGCAAAGGAGTTTAAATCCCATTATGAAAGAGGTCGTGAAGAAGGAAGTAATCAAGTGGCTCGATGCAGGTAGCATCTTTCCTATCTCTGACAGCAACTGGGTAAGCCCAGTGCAATGTGTGCCTAAAATGGGGGGGATGAATGTGGTAGAGAATGAGAAAAATGAGCTAATTCCTACTCGCACCGTGACGGGGTGGAGAGTTTGCATTGATTACAGAAGTCCCAACAAAGCAACCCACAAAGACCATTTCCCACTTCCATTCATTGATCAAATGTTTGAGAGATTGGCGAGGCATGAATATTATTGCTTTCATGATGGTTATTCGGGGTATAACCAGATTGTCAAATGCCCAGAGGATCAGGAGAAGAGCACTTTTACTTGTCCTTATGGCACTTTCGCCTTCAAGCGTATGCCGTTTGGTCTTTGTAATGCACCAACCACTTTCCAGAGATGCATGATGGCTATTTTCACCGATATGGTGGAAAAATTTGTGGAAGTCTTTATGGATGATTTTTCAATCTTTGGGTCTCCTTATGACGACTATTTGAAGAATTTGAGCAAGGTGTTAGCCCGTTGTGAAGAAACAAATCTAGTGTTGAATTGGGAAAAGTACTATTTTATGGTGCAGGAAGGCTTCGTGTCGGGTCACAGAGTGTCTAGAAGCGACATTGAAGTTGATAAGGCGAAGGTGGAAGCGGTTGAAAAATTACCTCCACCCATTTCTGTGAAAGGTATCCAGAGTTTCTTGGGACACGTGGGGTTCTATCGGCGCATTATAAAGGATTTTTCAAAAATTGCTACTCCTTTTGTGCAGGTTGCTTGAAAAGGACATAACTTTAAATTTTGATGATGCCTTCCTGAAAGCATTTGAAGAGCTCAAAAAGAAGTTGGTGGCTGCCCCCATTATTGCGGCACCAGATTGGTCCTTACCATTTGAACTTATATGTGATGCAAGTAACCATGCTATTAGGGCAGTGCTAGGCCAGAGGAAAGTCAAGATGTTTTATTCCATCTACTATGCGAGTAAGACTTTTGATGATGTACAACTAAATTACATCACCACTAAAAGTGAGTTGTTAGTCGTCGTGTGGGCCTTTGAAAAATTTCGGGCAGACATGAGCAACTTTTTACTATCACCCAAGACCCTTACCAATGGTACGCTGACTATGTGAACTATCTTATGATTTGGGTACTTCCTCCTGAAATTGAATCTGAAGCTAGAAAGAGGTTTTTACATGATGTGAACTTCTACTACTGGGATGAGCCATACTTGTACAAGCAGTGTGCTGATTAGTTGATGAGGAGATCCATTCCAGAAAAGGAGGTGGAATTAGTGTTGTATGATTGTCATGCATCACCTTATGATGGCCATCATAGTAGAACATCTGCACAGGTATTACAATCTAGTTTTTTTTGGCCAACATTATTCAAGGATGCCCATGTATTTGTAAAGAAGTGTGACCAGTGTCAAAGAATATGAACAATCACAAAGAGGCATGAGATGCATTTGAATAACATCCTGGAGGTCGAGATTTTTGATGTGTGGGGGATAGATTTTAAGGGACCATTCCCATTGTCCATAGGAAAAAAATACATCTTGCTAGCAGTTGACTACGTGTCAAAATGGGTAGAGGCGATCGCATTGCCAATAAATGATACCATGGTGGTAGCTGCGTTTGTGAAAAAGAACATATTCTCGAGGTTTGGGACTCCAAATGCCTTGATTAGTGATGAAGGGACACATTTTTGCAATCGATTGTTGAATAACCTTCTATCTAAACATGGAGTCCGCCATAGAGTTGCTACGACATATCATCCGTAAATAAGTGGACAAGTTGAGGTGTCTAACAGAGAAATAAAGTAAATCTTAGAGAAGACAGTGAGTGTGAATAGGAAGGATTGGGCTGCAAAGTTAGATGATGCCTTGTGGGCGTATAGAACTGCATACAAAACGCCAATTGGGGCATCACCGTATAAGCTCATTTATGGAAAAGCATGTCACTTGCCTGTTGAACTTGAACACAAAGCATACTGGGCCATTAAAAAGTTGAATATGGACCTTGAAGTCACAGGTGAGAAGAGACTCTTGCAGTTGAATGAGTTAGATGAGTTCAGGCTGCACTCTTATGAAAATACTAAGTTTACAAAGAGAGAATGAAAAGATGGCATGACAAGCGTATCAAGCCACATCACTTTGAGCCAGGACAACAGGTATTATTGTTCAATTCTAGGCTCAAGCTGTTTCCTGGGAAGTTAAAATCAAGATGGTCATGCCCGTTTGAGGTAGTGAGAATCACTCCCTATGGTGCAATTGAGTTGCGTGCTTTAAATGATCAAAGGAAATTTTTAGTGAATGGACAAAGAGTCAAGCACCATTGGGGAGGAATAATTGATCGTGAGAAGACCAATGTTGTATTCGCTGATGAGTAAGCGAGGCCCTGCGTCGTGCTGCGATGTTAAATCAGGCGCTTGTTGGAAGGCAACCCAACTTTCTGCTTTCTTTTGTTTTTATTTTTTTATTATATTATTTTTGTAGTGGTTGTTTTGATGTTGTGGAATATAAGCATAGGAAGCAAAGCCATTGGAAGGGTGCAAAAAATCGAGCAGGTGATTAAAACTAAGTGTGATATAGCCGCACAAAGGACCATACCTGGGGGAAGTATGAGTATCCGTGAGCTGCTAATTCTTCGGCCTTTGGCCTACCTGAGAGTCTTTTTTACCCTCTTGTTATTTATAATGTGCATTGAGGATATTGCACAATTTTAAGTGTGGGGTGAGGAGATTGTCTGGGTGATTTTCTATGCTATCTTAGCTTAGTGTAGTAGTTTTTGATTGCAAAAACAAAAATCAGAAAATTAGGACTTTTCCCGATAATGGATCTCCTAGACAGTTTTTTTGAGGGATTTAAGTCGAAAGGAAAAAGGCAAAAAGATTTTCTTTTGTAGGTAGTGTAGCAATTACCCCTTGGTTTTTCTTTGTGTCGCGGTTCTTTTCCAAGGGTTTTGTTTGGACCGGGTGTAGTTAGATGTATTTCTTTTAGGAGTAGGAGCTAGTGTGCTGTGATTGGAATTGAAGCAATATCTTTTGACTTTGTTATGCCTTGAGAATAGTGAGTACTTTGGTTGTGACGTGTAAGCTTAGTTTTTGACTCTTGTATAAGTACCTTAAATTGTATGATCTTAACTTTGCTTAACTGCTTTGACTAGAGTGTCTTGATGAGTCCAATCCCGAGTGAGTTATGTGCCATGTATGTGTAGGTTTGTGTGTTATTTCTGTGCATTGCATTTGATGTCTAGAACTTGCCACGTGTGTTTGCAAAGCGAAATAGTAGTTTTGTTCAGTCTTGAAAGTGATATAGGCGTTTCTTTGTTGAGCCAGATATATATATAGTTTACCCGCCTAATTGTTATGTAACATAGTGAAACCCTTTGAGCATGTAATCCTATTTCTTTGGCAACCACATTACAAGCCTTACCTATTTATTTGAATTAACCATTTATTTGAACCTTTTAACCTCTCATGAGCACTCGAATTGTAATGAACTTTGTAAAAGTTAAAGTGTGAGGAGGCTGATTTGGCTTTTGGGTGGAATTAATGAACTAAGGAGAAAGGTGCACTGTTTTGAAAAAGTGAGAGCCACTTGAATTGAAAAAGAAAAGAAAGAAAAATAGTTATATTGTTGTGAAAAATATTCCTTAAAAGTGGTAACTGTTGATGTAATTATGCTTAAAGAAGTAGGGAGTTGATGTATATTGATGTGAAGGTGGAGTTATGGTTTGACATAAGCGTGTGGTTTTAAATATTAAAGTGTATGTATTAAAGTGCTTAGGGAGGTGTAGTCACTCTTATATCTAAATGTATCCTACCTGTCCCGCAACCTAAATTACAACTAATTAAAGTCCTACTTGATCTTAGACTGAATAAGCTCGATTAGTAGAGCAGTACACTACGGGAAAGCCTATGGTGCATATTTTATGGCATATGAATGTTGTTTCTGAGAGTGAGAGAATTCTTTCTATCTTGAGTTCCTAATTGTTCTTAAATTTTATTGAGTGTAGAACTACTCTCTTTTGTTGTGTGAGGACACTTGATTCATAAAGGAAAGGTAATGCTTGACCTCTACGTTAGAGTAAGTGAGCGGGCTATGAAAAATGCGTGGTGCTTGTGAGTCAAATCTTGAGGTGATGATGTTACACTATTGTGCTTAGTCTATTTTAAATATTCTTGGTGTAATGAGTTAGGAGGATTGTTTAAAAAGGTTGTGTCTATATAAAGTGTAGTTTGATTGCTCGAGGACGAGTAATGGTTTAGGTGTGGGGTGTTGATGGTAGGCTATAATTGCGTATTTTAATTGCTTATCGCACTTTAATTTACTGCACTTTTATTGTGTTTGAGCTTTAACCGCTAGTGTTTTGCACCTATTGTATGTTTTATGCCTTGTTGGAGCAATTCTGAGTAATGTAGATGTTGTGGAACTAATTCGAGCTATGTGGACCTTTGAAGTCTGAGTAAAAGCCCAGGGGATTAAGGCGGGATCATGTTCGGGGGTCGAGGATCAATTCTGGATGTCAAAATTCAAGGAAGAAGTAACTGCTGAAGAAATACACTAGTGCGAGGCACTGTGCGACGCATTAGGGCAAATTTTTGTCAGAAATTTCCAAAGTTCAGAGACTGAGTTTTTTTATGGTATGATAGGAAAAAGCATTAGTGTGACGCATGGAAAGCATTAAGTTTGCAAGTTTTCCTATTTCGGCTAGGAAAGGGAGATTTCGTCTAGGTCCGACTCTACTTGGTATAAATACATGGAAAAATGTTATTTTCTAGACTTTTGACACACTTTAGACCTAGAAACACACAAGGAACATTCGGGAGCAAGGATATCTCAAATTTCTTCATATTTTCTTAGTATTTTCAATTACCCAACACTTATAAATTTGTTTGATACTATCATGAGTGGCTAAAACCCATAGTTCTGGGGTTGTGATTTAGCCATGAATATTGTTGTTTAATGTTGACTTAACCTTGATTGCAATTCACCAATATATGGTTATTTCTTCAATTCTGTTATTAATTGTTTAATTGTCTGGCCAACAGTTAGGTTCTATTGACTATCTATGCTATGATTAGGAAAGCCATGTTTAGATTAGAGAAGAATTGAAGAGAGCACAATCTTAACTCTGAGGGGGGCGGATTTGTGGTTAGGATAGGAATATACCTAGTCACCGTGCTTAATTAAATATCATAATCTTAATGCATTCTTAATAGATTGATTTCATAGGAATATAGGCGTTAATCTATTTTGAATAGGCGAGTAGTACTTCGGGAAAAGGCTATGAGAGTAATTGTTCGATTAATTAGCAATCATGAGTGAATTATATGAAAGGGAGAGTTAACCAGAACACAATAGGAGTGGTGAATCGATCACACCCCTGGAATATTGTCTCTATTGAATACACAACAACCGTTTTACTGCTTGATAATTTAGTTACTACTTAGAATTATAGTTTAGTATAGTTAAACTCTTGAACTCGAATTGGCTCGACTGAATAACAATCTTGGTGAATTTAGTGGGTAGTTTATACAAGTCTCTATGGGTTCGACACTCGACTTATCATTTTATTACTTGTACGACCACGTATACTTGTGTATGCATTTGGGAGAAACATATCTCTCTCCCGAATAAGAAACATTAGGCTCCCTTTTTAGCATCATATTCTCATTTCTTCTCTTTTCTGTTCACAGGCTTGCCTAAGACCATTGAGCTTAGGCCTTCGGTATGGGATGGGGACCTGCCCGTTGATCCTACTGCTTCGGGGCAGCTTAGGGCTGTAGCAGGAGAGAAGAAGAAAAGGAAGGCTCTGGGCTCCCCGAGCTCAGAGAAAAAGAAGCCAAGGAGAAGGTTGGCCCGTAAGCCAAAAAAGAGTTCTAACTCCCGAGTACCCGACTCGGACTCACTTTATCAGCTCAGGGATGATCCCGAGGAAGATGATATTTTTGTGGCCCGTAATCTGACCTTCCTCAAAGAGAGAGCGGCATCCGAGGGAGAAACACGAAGCCTGATCCCCCCAGGTTCGGGAGGTTGATGTAGGGACGAGGGCTGAGACCTCTTGAGACGCCGACATATGCTCCGCCCGGTGTCATAGAGATTTTAGGGTGGCCTTCATTCACCGAGTCCATATTTGACGAAGCCCGAGCGACAAAGGTGCGATCCAACGAAGGGGCCCATGGAGTGGACGATCCCTTTCGTTCGCTTTTCGAAGGTGTGGACTCAACCGCTCTTGAAGACTTCTCTGTGTTGGGTGACATGGAGGTGCCGAGGAAAGACCCGTCTTCAGAGGTCAGCGGGCTGAACTTAAGCCCAAAATTAATCAACCAGTTTCCCGCCCCGAGCATGGATCCCAGCCGTAAGAGGTCAAAAATTATCACCGTCCTATAGGATGCCCGAGTTCTTTCTGCCCCTGTTGGAGTAGCGAGTTACCTCTGGTGCCTGGTAACCGAAGAAGAGCAAGCGAGAATGAATGAGGTAAATGTGTCGTGCTTGTTCAACAAAGCGCAACAGGCACTGAACCGGGTAAGGCATCTTTACGCTCTTCCATCTTCTGACTTAGTTTTTGATATTTCTCATGTCTTCTCTCTTTTATCTTTTTGCAGGCCTCGATACTCCATCATGAAAGTTTTCTCCGGTATCGGGCTGAGGTTAACCAGCTCGAGGCTGAGGTCAGGGAGCTTTCCGAGAAGAGTGACACGTATAAGCTTATCAGTGAGCAACACGAAGGTGCCATCAAGAGTCTTTGGGCCGAGTTGGATGCGACTTAGAAGGAGCATGCCGACTTGGTGGAACAGGTAATTTTTTTTAAAGTTAGCAATGACGACTTAACCATGGTGACTAATGACCAAACCTCATAGGTCCAACAGAAGATTGATCGGATCGACTAGCTTCGTGCTGAAATGAACGAGGTCCAGGCCTTGGTCAATGTCAGGAAGGGAAAAATGGACAAACTGTCTTCGGTAAAGGAGACCGCCCGGGAGCAGCTGTAATCATTAGAGGTCCAACTCCGAGTGGCGAAAGAGAAAGTCGATACACGGGCTTGGCAAATCGAGGACCTCCAAGCTCAATTGGGCTCGGCCATTGCTGAACGGGATGCCCTTGGCAAGGAGCTCAAAATAACGAGGTCCGAGTCGAAAATATCCGGGGCTGATGCTGAAGAGATAGTGGCCTAGTACGTGAAGCGGTTGTCTTGAAGGGAGACCCTCTAGGAGATTCATGCCTGAGGTTTTAACCTGTCAGCCGAGATCGAAGAGGCTCGAGGTAGAGGCCAAGAAGTTGGCTGAGCCCGAGGGTGAAGAAGGCTCCGAGGGCTCCGGCGAACCCGAAGATGGAGAAGACCTCGGCGGCTCGGGTGACGAGGCGGGTTCCGATGGAGATTAGGCATAGGTGCCCTAGGAATATTTGCCTTTGTTTTTGCATTTTGTACGTTTTTTTTGTTGAGGTCATTTTTATCGACCTTTGTAAAGATATTTTGGAACGTATATCTAAGGTTTTTTCCCTTTTGGCAATTTTTAAGTGTATTACTTTTAGCATATATTTTTACAATTGCAAAGATTTCAAATTCCTTAGCACGGAGTAAAACGTAGTAATAAGTTGTTGTTCGGAGGTCCGAACAATACTTGTTCTCAACGTAATTTCTGTTTGAAACTTGTGGGGGCTCGGTATGAACGAAAGCTTTTCCCCAAAGTTTTTGTTTAAATGTTCTTAGACTATAATTTTGCTGAGGTTAACCGTTGAACCGGTTTGAAATTTTGAAGGCCTTATGTTTTAGAGAAATATATATGGCTGAGCACTTTTTAAAAAATATTTAAGAAAATATTAGCAATCTTTATTTTTTTACATAAACGTAAGATTTCTTTTTACATTTAGAGCATATCTTAAAGATAAGCAAATAATTAATGACCATGAAAAAATGCACAAATCATGGGATCTTTGAAATTTCACACTCTCTCTCATCGTCAAAAGAAATTAGATCTCTGCTCTTTTCGTATTATCTCCTTCTTTCATCTTATTTTCACCAATAACTTAATCTATCACAATACGCAATCAATTAGGCATGTATATTTCTCTCAATCATTCTACAATATTAAAAGAAAATTATTTTATGTATAATTACATGTTATGTACAACGATATGATAAATTATACATGATTTATACTAAAAAGATACATGTTATACTACATGTAGAGCTGTTATACCATCAAGATAGTCGGATTATTTAGGGTATAATTTATACATGTTATACATTACGTGTAATTATACATGAAATAATTTATATTTACAAGATATTTCATGGTACTAAGAAGTATACGAGATATTTCATTTGTGTGCTTCCTATTAGTTGCTTCTCATCTCTTTATATAATAATAGATGGCATATGGAATATGACAGTTATGAATATGAAGATTGTCTGACACTAAGGACTAATTATCTTAATTAAGGAGAAGTAGATAATTGAAACTATGAATGATGCATGATTTAAGGTACACTGTTTAAAGAATTTTGACTAGGAATATAAATATTTTCTTGCCTTATGTGTAAAAGACCTAATGCTGCTACATCAGCGAAATATTTTCTATAATTTTGCCTAGTTATGTTTTTCGCTCTATGTTTTAATTACGGGCTTTGGACGTCTCTAAGCCATTTTAGGGGTGGTCGTACCATTGGGCTCGATATCCTTAAGGAACAAAATGTAATAATCTTAAGGGACAAAATATGTATCTGCAAGGTAAAAACTTTCTTCCATTCCTTTGCATAATATACAAGATTGTAAGTGTGTACAAGCTTTGTGTTATGGCTTATGTGGTCTATGCGGGCACAGTTCATTTGACCGTTTGGCCCCTACAATAAATCCTATCCACCAAACCTAGACTGTTCAAGCATAAAGTTTCCTTCCTTGCTAAAAATAATTACCCGAGGGTGATGGCCCCCAGTATTCGAGGTCGATCGTCGAGAGGGCTTAGATACTGTTGAGGTGATCATCGATTCCGATTCAAAACCAGTCTTCAATTCTAAGTTAGCACGATCCACTATTGCCTCGTTAAAAACCTTGCCGGAAAACCCATTTGGGACAAAACCGGTTCAAGGAAAAAAGAGTGCAATGCGTGCTTTCACGCCTAACAACTACATCATCCTTTGGTTGTTGCCTGCAAGTGTGAGTCCAATTTGCAATATATATCAAGAAAGAGTGAATGGGATCATACCTTAGCAGTAGTATCGTTTTAAATAGGTCACGTTCTAGTTGTTCGGTAGCCGCTCACCGTTCCCTGCTTCGAGTTTGTACCAACCTTTACCGGTAATCTCGATAATTCAATATGGACCTTCCCAATTCGGTCCCACCTTCCCTTCGTTCGGGTTTCGGGTGTTAAGTGTCACATTTCTCACCAAGTCCTCGATATTAAAGTTCTAGAGGTTGGCCCTCTGGTCGTAATATCTTTCGATCCACTATTTATGGGTGGCCAACCGGACTAGCGCGGCCTCGCGCCTCTCATCCAATAGTTCTAGGCTCGTGCTCAAAGCCTCACAGTTCGACTCTTCGGTCGCATATCGGAACCTGAAACTCGGTTCTCCTACCTCAACTGGTATTAGTGCTTCAGCACAGTAGACCAACGAAAATGGAGTGGCCCTAATACTAGACTTTGAGGTCGTACGGTATGCCTACAGGATTTCAGGAAAAATTTCCTTCCATTTTCCTTTGGCATCGGTTAATCTTTTCTTAAGGGTTTGAAGTATGGTCTTGTTTGTAGACTCTGCCTGCCCATTCCCACTAGGGTGATAGGGTGTTGATAAGATTCTTTTGATCTTATGGTCCTATAAATATTTGCTTACCTTACTGCCGATGAACTGCTTCTCGTTGTCACATACGATCTCGGCCGGCATCCCGAACCGACATATTATATGGTCCCAAATAAAATCAATAACTTCTTTTTCTCTGACTTACTCAAATGCCTGAGCCTCAACACATTTAGAAAAATAGTCAGTCATAAATAATATAAATTGAGCCTTACTGGGTGCCCATGGCAGGGGACCGATGATGTCCATTCCCCATTTCATGAATGACCAAGGTGACAAGACCGAATGTAGTAGCTCCCCGGGCCGATAGATCATCGGTATGTGCCTCTGACAAATGTCGCATTTCCGCATGAACTCCTTCGCATCTTTCTCCCTGTAGATCCAGTAATGGACGACTCTGATTATCTTACGAACCAACGATTCGGCCCCCGAATGGTTCCCGTAGCTACCTTCGTGAACTTCCCTCAAAATATATCCGGTGTCTCTCAGTCCCAGACATATGGTAAGTGGGCCATCGAACGTTCTTCTAAACAGGGTGTTATCTTCGGATAGGCTGAACCTGGACGCCTTCATGCACATAGCTCTTGATTCTTTAGGATCCGAGGGCACCTTCCTGATTTTCAGGCAATCTATATACTTGTTTCTCCAGTCCCAGGTTAAGCTTTTCGAGTTTATCTCGGCGTGACCTTCTTCCACTATCGATTTCATGAGTTGTACGGCCATTCCCGAACTGAATTCGTCGTCATCAAACGACGACCGCAAGTTAGCCAGAGCATCGGCTTCGCTGTTTTGATCCCGGGGTACATGTTGCAGGGTCCACTTCTTTAATAGATGTAGTGTTACTTGTAGTTTATCCAAGTATCTTCACATTCATTCCTCTTTCACTTCGAACGTCCCATTGACTTGATTCACCACAAGGAGGGAATCACATTTGGTTTCGATCACCTCGCCCTCCAGGCTTTTAGCCAGTTCGAGACCTACAATCATGGCCTCAAACTCGGCCTCATTGTTATTCAATTTCACAATCTTAATAGATTGCCTAACTACGTGACCCGTGGGAGGCTTCAACACGATGCCGAGTCCGGACCCTTTCGCATTCGAAGCACCATCCGTGAAGAGGATCTAGATCCCCGAGGAGGTCTTCAAGGTTAACAACAATTCCCTCTCGACTTCGGGTATTAAGGCCGGCATGAAGTCAGCCATGAAATCTGCCAAAATTTGAGATTTGATGGCGGTTCGGGGTCCATATTCAATATCGTACCCACTAATTTCCACGATCCATTTGGCCAATCGTCTCGAGAGCTCGAGCTTGTGCATTATGTTCCTCAATGGGTAAGTAGTCACGACACATATGGGATTGCACTAAAAGTATGGCCTCAACTTCCCGGAGGCGCTTAACAAAGCAAGCGCCAATTTCTCCAGGTGAGGATACCTCATTTAGGCCTTGCCTAGAGTCCTGCTAACATAATATATAGGAAATTGCATACCTTCTTCTTCCCGGACTAAGACTCCACTTATCGCTCTCTCGGATACCGCTAAGTACAGGTACAACTGTTTGAGTTCTTTCAAAGCTTGCTGGCATTCTGGGTCCACGAGAAGCTATTCTTCTTCTTCTTCTTCTTCTTCTTCAATAACGAGAAGAACCAATGGCTCTTATCAAAGGTCCTCGAAATAAACCAACCTAGGGCGACTATGCGCCCGGTTAGCCTCTGAACGGCCTTGATGTTATCCACCACGGTGATGTCTTTTATGGCCTTGATATTTTCGGGATTGATCTCGATCCCTCGGTTGGACACTATGAATCCAAGGAACTTCCCGGACCCGACGCCGAATGCGCATTTCTCCGGGTTCAGCTTCATATTGTATTTCTTCAGTATGTTGAAGGTTTCCTGCAAATGTTCCAAATGGTCCTCTGCTCACAGTGACTTAACTAACATGTCATCAATGTAAACCTCCATTGATTTTCCTATTTTCTCTTCGAACATCCGATTTACTAGGCGTTGGTAAGTGGCACCAACGTTTTTTACCCCGAATGGCATTACGTTACTATAATAGGTGTCATATTTAGTGATGAAGGAAGTCTTTTCTTGGTCGCTCAAATCCATCTGCATTTGGTTGTACCCAAAATAGGCGTCGAGAAAGCTGAGTATCTCGGGGCCGGCTGTCGCATCGATCATGCGATTGATATTAGGCAAAGGAAAACAGTCCTTAGGGCATGCCTCGTTCAAGTCTTTGTAGTCTACACACATTCTTAACTTATTTCCCCTTTTAGGTACTACCACTACATTTTCTACCCAGTCTGGGTACTTAACTGCCCGAATGGAACCTATTTTAAGGAGTTTGGATACCTCGTCTTTGATGAATGCGTGTTTGACTTCGGACTGGGGCCTCCTCTTCTGTTTAACCGGGTGAAACTTTGGATCCAAGATCATCTTGTGAGTAGTTATTTTGCGGGATCCCTGTCATATGAAGATGGGACCAAGCGAAACAATCTATGTTAGATATAAGGAATTTAATGAGTTTTTTTCCTGAGCTCGGGAATTAGCCCCATGCCCAGGTATACCTCCCGATCGGGTAGGTGCTTGATCAATATGACTTGATCCAGCTCCTCAACCGTTGAGTTGGTGGCATCGGAATCATCAGGGGCTACAAAAGACCTGGGGACTCCATAATCGTCATCCTCGCTCGTCCCTTGCTTTTCTGGTTCGGCCGGGGCTGGTATCGGTGATTGCTATTTGGTTTCTTCCTTGGTGACCGAACTAGGGTTCTTCAATTTTGAGAGTGTGGATATCGGGACCAGATCATCGACCGCGAACATCTCTTTTGCAGCCGGTTGCTCTCCATAAATTGTTTTGATCCCTCATAGTGTGGGGAATTTCAACGCCCGATGTAGTGTCAAGGGTATTGCCCTCGTGTTGTGAATCCACGGCCTCCCAAATAGAGCATTTTATCTCATATCTCCTTCGATCACGTAAAACTTTATTTCCTGAATGGTTCCGGTAGTGTTTACCGGCAGAGTTATCTTACCTTTAGTGGTCATACATGCCATGTTAAACCCGTTTAAAACTCGGACCGCATGCACAATTTGGTCTTGTAGACCCAGCTGTTCCACGACCCTCAATCTGATGATATTAGTCGAGCTACCTCGATCAACTAACACGCGCTTAACTCGAGATTTATTTATGAGTATAGATATTACAGTACATCATTGTGTGGTTGCACGATACCTTCAACATCCTCGTCATTGAAAAATACGTTTCCCTCCGGTGCATAATCTCGAGTGCACTTTAACATCGGCCCATGGGGGACGTCAACCCCACCAATGATCATGTTGATGACATGTTGAGGTTCCTCTTGCTTGATCTGCTTGTTGGAGTCCCTGTTCCTAAAGTGATTTTTGGCTCCATCACTCAAAACTTCTCGGAGGTGTCTGTTATTGAATAACTAGGCTACTTCTTCTCTTAGTTGTCGGTAGTCTTCGGTTCTGTGGTCGTGAGTGCCATGATATTTACACATTAGGTTGGGGTCCCTTTGGGCATCAGATTGCAATGGTCTAGGCCACTTAGTATCTTTGATTCGTTCGATGGCTGATACGATGCCGATAATCGACGTTGAAGTTGTACTCTGATAACCTTGGTGCTTCCTTAAACCCGATGGGTCTGTCAATTTTTGCTCATTAGTCCTCGAATATTATGACCTCAGTCGCTTCTTCTTTCACTTCTCACAATGTTGCATTTGGGCACATTACCCCTTAGATCTCCATTGTATGGTTGATACCAGTCTCTGTTCGATCTCGGTTCATGATTGATGGCCCTTTTGGATCTGTCACTAGTCATGACGGGATAAATGGACCCGGAAGGGGCCCCGAGCTGATCGTCTTCAACCCTGATTTTTAATTGGTACCTGTTATGGATGTTGGCCCAAGTTACCGTTGGGTATTCTATCAAATTTTGCTTCAACTTCTGTAAAGCCAATGAGCTTTGGGGATTGAGTCCTTGGGTGAAGGCGTGAACGGCCTAATCATCTGCAACCAGAGGCAGATCCATCCGTTCTATTTAAAACCTTGATACGAATTCCCTGAGCATCTCGTTATCTCTTTGCTTTACCTTGAAAAGGTTTGACTTCCTAGTCTCGACCTTGATGGCCCCGGTGTGCGCTTTTACAAAGGCATCTGCAAGCATAGCAAGCGAATCAATAAAATTAGGGGGTAAGTTGTGATACCATATCATGGCTCCTTTTGACAAGGTCTCTCCAAACTTCTTCAGCAGAACGGACTTGATTTCATCATCTTCCAAGTTGCTCCCTTTGATGATGCATGTGTAGGAGGTCACACGTTTGTTTGGGTCATACAGAACTTCTTTGGGATCAGCTTTGGGGCTGCGCTCGGAGGGAAAGGCTTTTGGACAAATTTCTTGGAATCCAGGCCCTTCAGTAGCGGTGGTGCTCCTGGGATTTGATCGACCCTGGAGTTATAGGTCTCCACTTTTTTGTCATTGGCTTCGATTTTCTTTTCTCCTGACTCCACCCGTTTGGTCAGTTCCTCAAGCATCTTTATTATCTCGGGGTTGGTCCCAAGTTCTGCTTCACCCGGCCTTTCTGTGTCCAATTCATTTTTGCGAGCATTTTCTCGGGATGATTCGGTCTCAACCCTGCTGGGGATGCGGCTTTAGTTCTGCAACTGGGCTATCGCTGCCTGTTGAGCCTGTAACATTTCGAAGATCACACGCAAATTGATCCCATCACCTTCGCCATCGTGTGTACTCCGGGCTATCGACCGGGCTCCCCCGCGTATGCTGTTTTCGGGGTCAGTAGGCAAGTTTGCTTTGATAGCCACGTATTAGTTAGATTCGATTGGATCAGCGATAGGGACTCCATTGGGGTCAACAAATGGCACCTCGTTGCTGGGTACCACGTTGTTGTTCTCGCATGGTGGTCGGACTCAACATCCACATTCAAATAGGCAGATTGGGAGTTCGATATTTTTAATTTTGTCCCGAAATTAAAAACTCAAAGAACAAGTGTAAAATAGAGTGTGTTATGAAAATCTGTATCAAATTATCACTATTATCCTTAGTCTCACAGTGGGTGCCAAATTATTTTTCCTAAAAAACGGATAACAATTAAATTTATAAGTGGTTTTAAGGATACGCAGATTAATTCAATACAAATGATGAATTGCGTTAGATTAAACAGATAAAGGACGTAACAAATTGTCAAACCAATTAAGGGAAGTAATCCCAGACTCAGTAATAGCTTTAATGGAATGCCTGCCTTCGATCTCGGGCTCACATTAATGATGAACTAATAAACAAAAGTGGGATCTTTGAATAATATAGAAAATAAGAGTATATTGCCTTGATATGCGTGTTACAAAATTCCTAATGAATAATCAGACCCCTTTTATATAGTAGGGGAATTTTACCCTAAGTATAATTTCATAAAAGGTAAAAATCTTCCGTCTTACTAATCACCAATTTTCTGTCGATACGTGTCGAGATTCACGTTGTGATATCCGGCTGGTCGCGGATATCACGTCCCTTTTTTGGTGGTGCTCGATTATCTGGTAATGCTCTGCGAGGTTTTTGGGATTCAAATCGAACCTAGGGGTCGTAGCCCTGATACTTCTGAGGGCAGGTGTTTTGCCCGGACCCTGACTCGAGGACTCCTTGCCTCGATCCCAGTTCCTCGCAGTCACGTCTCTTGCTCCATTTACTTCATCAAAAACCGAGATGTCCCACGGGCTTTATTTCACCCATATTCAAAAATAAATAAATAAAACTTTGAATTCTGAGTAAAAGTTCAATAGTTAAACCGAGATCGAGTTAGAAAATCTAGGACCGAGAGTGTACATGAAAAATGAACGAAAAATATTCAAAGGCCAAAAACTATGGCCTAAGATGCCATGACTGATGACATGAGGCACAAAAAAGTGCAATTAAGCAATGGTTTAAATGTCAAACTATTTGGAAAGTTAGCTTGGCACTTGTGCTTGACAAAGTGGCTTCCTAATCCTTCATCATACGAGACAAAAGTGAAGCAGCAGACAAAGTGCAAAAGGCGACGCAACCAGTTCAATATCCTGCCAATTGTTTTCTACTTCGTTTCATTAAGGGTAATTTGGTACTAGGGTGGTTTGAACACGGTATAATTATACTGTAAACATAATTTTAAAAAGATATTCGACTTAGGAGAGTTTTGGAGAGTTACCACGGCTTGAATACACAAGATTTCATCAATTATCTTGCCAACAAGCAGTGCAAAAATGAGAGTTTGTATTGTAAAGTTGTCTTTGATGTTTTCTATGTTTGTCACGACCCAAAATCTAACTAGTCGTGATGGCTCCTAGCCCAACCCACTAGGTAAGCCAATTAGCAACAATCCAATTCAAATGAGGTTTATTGAGAGAAATAATGATAATATACTGAACTTTTATGCAAAGAATTTCCAAGGACTGGTAGTACAAATCACGAGTTTTTAAGATTTAGAGTTTACAAAGCTAGTATGAAATAAATACATTATCTGCCCGAAATATACATAAACAAATTTTCATAAGTCTAAAGCAACCACGTACAAGAGACAGCTATAACCGAAATACAGGTACGTCTTCAATGCTAGCTCCCACCATTCACAACAACATCATCATCCAAAATCTTCACGCAAAGTGCAAAAGTGTAGTATGAGTACAACCGACCACATGTACTCAATAAGTGACAAAACTAACCTTAGGTTAAAAGCAGTGACTATCTTGGACAAACTGTCAGAGTCCAACATCAATGGCCAACAACAACTCATAACAATATAATAAAAGTAGTACAAGAACAACTCAAGGATATGATGCTTAGCTCGTATATAGTTACGGAAAAATAGGCATGCTTCTCAAGTATATCAGTAAAACCCAAATCTTTCACCGAATTTACCAAAATGTGAGTATATCAGAAAAATTATGATTTTTTTCAAATACTTTCAATAATAGATAAAAATATTTCAATCTCAAATTACATGAGGAAAGTATATCTCTATGCCTACATGTCAATGTGCATGTGAAGTCATGAATGTCACAATACCGTGTAGCATGAGAAAATGCATCTCTATGCATGTATATCAAGTACACTTGTCAATGCAATGCATCACAGTGATGAACTCATGTACTCACACCCTCAGCACACTCAATCACTCGACACTGTATGGTTCATGCTTCGGCACGCAGTCCGATCTTATCAATAGTAATAAAGCCTATAAGGCCTGTTGCGGTGTACAACTCAATCCACATATAGCCATAAGTCTTGTTGTGGCCATTAACCCGATCCACATATATCCATAAGGTCTGTTGCGGCGTGCAATCCGATCCAGATATAAATCACTAACATCCACTGCGGCGTGCAGCCCGATCCCATCAATATCACTCACAATCCGGCCCTCAGCTTAGTCATCAATCTCTCCAGTCTCTCGGGCTCACAAATCTCATGCCAATCAGCCCAAACAATGATAACATGATGTGACAATGATGATAACAGAGACTCAGATATGATATGCAAATGAATGAGTATGAGTGAGTATGTAATTACAATTTATGCAAATAACTCAATAGAAAAAACAACCTCAGTGGGTCCCAACAGAATAAGCACATAACCTAAACATGATTTCTAACATGGATCACAGGTCAATTATTCTACCACGTAGGAATTTTATGGCAAAAAAACAAGATAGAATACTACACGGTACCACAGAATCATCCGAGTCATAATTCACACGGTGCACGCTCACACGCCCATCACCTAGAATGTGCGTCACCTCAATATCAAACATATAACACGTATATTCAGGGGTTCATACCCTCAGCATCAAGTTTAGAAGTGTTACTTACCTCAAACAAGATGAATCCAATACCGAGCAAGCCAAACGATACTCCAAAAATGTCACCCTGCACGTACTGACCTCCAAACGACTCGAAACTAGCCAAAAGCAACTCAAGAACATCAAATAATGCCAAAGGAAATAAACCCAATCGATAAAGGTCGAATCTTTAATCAAAACTTTAAAGTCAACCAAAAAGTCAAACCTGGACTCGCACCTAGGAACCCGACAAAACTCATAAAATCCAACAACCCATTCAATTACGAGTCTAATCATACTAGTTTCACTCAAATCCGACTCCAATTCGATGTTCAAAACTTAAAAATTCATATTATGAAACTTTAGGCTAAAACCCCCAATTTCCTCTATTAAATTCATAATCCAATTACCAAAAACGAAGATAAATTCAAGAAAAATAATCAAACTAAGTATAGAATACTTACCCCAATCCATGTGGTGAAAATCGCCTCCAAAATTGTCCAAATCCAGCTCCCCAACTCAAAATATGACCAAATGAACAAACCCTCGATATTATATGTTTCTGCATAGTTGTTCCGCATCGTTTCTCATGCCAAATAATTCTGAAACTCGCTTTTGATGCCTCCAATGACGCCAGTTACAAAATAAAAACTAAGTTCGCCAGTTACAAAACAAAAATTTCAGCTCTAGAGTGCAGAAGTTTTGCGTGATTGCCTGGAGGGGGTAGGCAGACCCCTACCTGTAGATTAATAACCAAAATGAGAAACATACAACAAAAGGAACCAAATGCCTATGTTCCTCTGTGAATAGAAAGGACTGGACATGCCCAATCCAATATCAGTTAACACCAAAATGGCCAGCTGTGTTTGCACTATTATGGTAGTTGGAAGTGAGTCTTCCATGTACATGTGATGCTATGACTTTTGAGCTTACAAAAAAGTACAAACACAACATATATACAATCTAACTATCATCCTACTCCATCTAGCCGAAGCTTCTTCATTTTTGATCTCCTGAATCTAAATAAAGGCATTTGCCTCCTATCCATTTGATATACCCCTACAGTCTCCCTAGGCAGATCTTGGACATTTAGGAAGATGGTAGCAATAAGTAGAATATCCAATGTAGCACCATATTTTGAAAGTGTGTCTGCCATTGAAAGTGTGTCTCTGAATAATCTTTTTCATCTTTAGAATATCATTATGTATCTCCCAAACATGTGAAGAAAATCCATTAAGCATATTAAGTTAGGCTTTTGAATCACTCCATTTGACCTTATAATGAAGGAGATAAGTTGGTTTCAATATTTGAAAATAGTGCAGAGTTTTAAATACGAATTCAGTGGCAATTTCGTAATTAATCTGGAAAAAAATCTAGCAACCCAATTCTTAGTAAAATGACCATACATTCCTCATACAATGTAAAAACTTGATGATTCCAGTTGCTACGATTCCAAAATTACGATACAGATCTACTCTTCAATCAAAACAGAAATTGAAGCTAATTTTCTTAATGTGGGCTTGAAGAAACGACGTCGAAACATAAAAAACGAGCGCAGCACAACTCAAACCTATCTGAAACTCACCCGAGCCCCTCGAGGCCCCATCCGAACATACCAACAAGTCCCATAACATAAAACGGACTTGATCGAGTCCTCAAATCACGCATAACAATATCAAAACGACGAATCGCACCTCAAATCAAATATAATGAACTTTGAAACTTTCAACTTCCAAAACTTGTGTCGAAACATATCAAATCAACTTGGAATGAACTCAAAGTTTGCGCACAAGTCCCAAATGACATAACGAAGTTATTCCAATTCCCGAAACCACAATCCGAATATGATATGATCAAAGTCAACTCTCAGTCTAACTTATGAATATTTCAAATCTTCAAATTTCTAACTTTTGCTAATTAGTGCCAAAACCTTCTAGAAATATCCAAATGCAAATCCGGGCATACGCCCAGGTCCAAAATCACCATTCGGACCTAAGGAACTATCAAAACTCCGATCCAATGTCAAATACTAAAAAGTCAAACTTGGTCAACTCTTCCAACTTAAAGCTTCTTAGTTGAGAACCATTCTTTTAAATCAATTCCGAATAACCTGAAAACTAAAAACGACGATTCAGACAAGTTGTAATACCTCATACGATGCTGCTCAAGACTTCAAATAGCTGAACGAAATGCAAATACTCAAAACGATCGGCTGGGTCGTTACATTCTCCCCCACTTAAACATACGTTCGTCCTCGAACGTGCCAAGGGTCGTTCCAAAGCCATCAAATCGCCGTGTAACCTTTCCATACACATACCCGGGGGTGATCCCACGTCACCCCAATCCATATAAGCCTGATGACATAACATAACTGAAGATTCTTAATTCAACCTTAGTCCATAAACTTTGGAACCCAATTTCTATCATTCGAACTTCCTTACAAGACCTGAATCTCGCACCTACACACTGTCTAAGTCTGAACAAGTTGTATCAAGTCATATCCATAACCCAAGATGTAATCATATGATATATCACATAACTCACATACTCATAGTGATAATTGCCAACCACCATAACTGCTCAAAACAAACTCGGTACCGGTAATAAACCTCATATCATACAAAACCTCGTTCTAAAACCCTCATACACTACCGATGATGAAAGAAACACACAGAAACTCATAACCAATCATTAGATCAACAAGTCGTGGAGCTCCCTCTCGTCCGACAAAACCAAAGTCAAACCTTAAGTTGACTTCCGAAATTATTCCCCCAAACATACTGTAATCAAATTTGATAGTATCCATTCTAGGTCTAATGACCCAATCTCCTCAAACATAACTATTCTATTAGCATGCTACACCAATACAACCCTAGAGCCACAAACCGTGCAATCCATGCACCAATATGCAACAATTCAAATGCACCCAAAAATGAAAAATAACTCAAATGAGAGAATCATCCTGCAAGCTCAACAAGTACCACCACAACCGCAATGCTATGAACCCATCATACATAGTAGAACCAAAACACACGAATCCAACACAAAGGATCATATCCAATAACCCCGCTGCAATACGTGACCCATGCAAACACCAATCCATATGAAATACTTTGAGCCCCAAATGCTCAAAATCAACAACCACAAGCAATTCGACATCAAGCACGAAAGTGCATCACCCTAACTATGGAGAAGCAAATAACACTTTATACCACAGCCCGAAAAGAACATAACCAAGGCACAATCAACCATTCAACCCCCCAATAACAATTTCACTCGAATTCTGCTACAAGGCCCAAACATAACCGCATTGAGTATACATATAGCCAACAAATCACAACCCCTCATAGCATAGAAGAGTAACACATAGAATATATCAGAACATGAACAAGCTCACTCTAACTGAATGACACACCTTTCTGCAATAACGGTGTTGAATCAACAAATCTGACCCGGTGTAGAATACACATCCTCATTGGGCCTACCAATGGCCCCCCAAATCAACTCAGGTCATCCCCAAATAGATAAATGGCCCTCCAAAAGTCTACAATGACCTAACCATAGCACGTACTACCATCTAGCTAATTTTGGCCACATCTTCACAGTCCGCAACCCCAAAACAATCTGCTTCTGAGAACTCCCAGTCTCCAAATCCATAGAATACATGAATCACCATAGACAATACCAACTCCACCACTCGAATGACTAACGTATCTCTCATACATAATCATCCCCACGAGAAATACTTCTATAATTCTTCCATGCCACATAGCAAAATCTGAACATCAACAGTCGATCAACAAGGCGAGTACCGCAATATCAATGAAGCATATGTAAGTCAAAACATAGTGCGCCTTCTGAAATGCACACCCTTCTCAGGCAATACCAAGTAGTAATAACATTCATCTAGTCATATAAAACCGTCTGTGTTGTCTAAGAATTCATGACCTTCCCTTCAAAACTGAATTGTGACCTTGCACATGCAAATCTCAATCCCACACAACACACCGCATCTACCATGCCATCATATGAAAAGCACGAGAATCTCATAATTAACTCTGAGTCACCAGCAGAATACAAACCCGATAAGTCAGAAACCTTCCATTTGATCCTATCCAGGAGAAAATCACAATATGCAATATTCTCTTCACGCCGGTAGGAAATATCCATCTCAAATCGTGGTAGAAGCCATCAAGAACTCTTCGAAACTCATTTGCACATAACCAATCCATCAGAACTTAATCTCTCTAACTCAACCAAACCACGCATGTCGCCAAACCCAAGAGTATTGCCATAAAACACCTGTAGAGACTCACCACATCATAAATACCCAAAGAACCGGTCATATCAATTACCGTGTTGATCCAATCTACTATCAAGTTGTCATATTTCTCCGAGTTCCTTCCGATTACTCTCAAGTTGGCACTTCTCCCTGCCAGAACACCACGATCCTTACCCAAAGCTCACCATAAGAGATCCTAGCATAAAACCACACCACCCTAAGGCCCATAAGCCACTGTATTCTCTCTTAGCACCCCAAATGTACCACGATCGAGACACCAACTCTGAAGAAACCTTCTGTGAACCTAAAGCTATTTCCTTTACCTTCCTGATACTAAAATGTAGAATCCATAATGATATAGAAATACCGCGAGTCTCGACACCATCAAATGTAAATCTCATATTCTAGCCATATACAAATCCAAACAATTCTCAATTATTACATATAAATCTTGAATCCATTAGAACCTTCTCGAGAGTCATCCACGTTGCTCAACTCTCAATTGCACCGCCCAACGGGCTGAACGACCCGTGCCCCATTAGCACAACAACACCCAAGAAGTAATCCACACCTCTAAGCAACCGATTGAATCCTTTTTCATGGTACGTTACATCCATCACTGACAACAACCCTATACCATTTCCAAGACTCCTATATACCATAAGGTGTATTACATCATGCGCCTAGAAATTCCTCACTCAAGTCATTCTCAGAACCTACCTCCGCAAGTCATAACTGACCTACCATTACAGTATTCCTCAGACCGAAACCATTACAACACATAACCATGAAATCAAATCGTCGATAACAGAATCCTCCACTTGGCTCAAAGCCATAGATCAAAACACTCGATAACTCACAATGCCCATACTATATTACTGCCATAATACCGCAGTGAGATTCAACTAAATCCTTCATAAGCTCGTGTAACACAAACTATATATGCTTCAAATCATCTGCTAAGCTCACAATCATCTTTGTGACAGTCAGGTCAACTTTCTCAACCAATCCAAACTCAAATCGCAACACCTATACCCACTGGTAGAAAAGAAAGCCTTCACATAACATCATAAGGATCGCACATCCGTAGATTATCCCGTAGGGACAATCCCCTGCTTAGCCTCAAACTGACATCTCTCTATACCCTTTTACAGCCGCAACTACTACGTAATCACTTAATCTTCCTGAGCCTGAACTCATCAACGAGACATGAGAATCTAATTCGTTTCACAATTAAACAACATGAAAGATCCTTCAATACACTCTTAACTCGAGATTGTACGTCACGTCAAGACTGAAATCAAGCACCTAATAGTCCTTTTTACATCTCAAGCAAACTTTTTCCGTCATGTTCAAACCGTCTGAACACACCCCGAATCCATTAGCCATCCAACCACCCACCGAGCCACCGGTCCCACTCATAGGGACACTACTAGACATAGAAGTCCAAAATTACATGCTTACATAATTGAAACTACCGAGCCTAAGCTGCGGTCCAAACTGGGCCTCAAGTCCTCCAGACTGGCCCATCACTAAAACACATCTCGCACCTTATCTATGGAATCCACAAGCCGTTAATGTACAGCTAATACCGAGCGCTCACATGCGCATACGAGTGAGTGGAAGGAATTCAAAGAGATACGCTTCAAGCTGAATCAATGTCGTACGATAAGGAAAGAAAGATTTGAAGTTTATCCTAAATGCCTTGTAGCCTCTCGAAGATAGGTATGGACGTCATCATACCGATCCGCAAGACTCTAGTAGACACTTGCTTGTGACTCATAGAACCTATGAACCAAGAGCTCTAATAACAACTTGTCACAACCCAAAATCCAACTAGTCGTGATGGCACCTAGCTCAACCCGCTAGGTAAGCCAATTAGCAACAATCCAATTCAAATGAGGTTTACTGAGAGAAATAATGATAATATACTGAACAATTATACCAAGAATTCCTAAGGACTGGTAGTACAAATCATGAGCTTCTAAGATTTAGAGTTTACAAAGCTAGTATGAAATAAATACATCATCTGTCTGAAATGTACATAAACAGATTTTCATAAGTCTAAAGCTACCATGAACAAGATGCAGCTATAACCGGAACGCAGGTACGTCTTCAATGCTAGCTCCCACCACACATAACAACATCACCATCCAAAATCTGCATGCAAGGTGCAGAAGTGTAGTATGAGTACAACCGACCCCATGTACTTAATAAGTAACAAATCTAACCTTAGGTTGAAAGCAGTCACGAGCTTGGACAAACGGTCAGAGTCCAACACCAATAGCCAACAACAACTCATAATAATATAATAAAAGTAGTACAAGAACAATTCAAAGATATGATGCTCATCTCGTCTACAGTTACAGAGAAATAGACATGCTTCTCAAGTATAACAGTAAAACCTAAATCTTTCATCGAATTCACCAAAATGTGAGTATATCAGAAAAACTGTGATTTTTCCCAAAACCTTTCAACAACAGATAAAAATATATCAATCTCAAATTGCATGAGGAAAGTACATCTCTATGCCCATATGTCAATGTGCATGTGACATCATGAATGTCACAATACCATGTAGCATGAGGAAATACATCTCTATGCATGTATGTCAAATATACATGTCAATGCAATGCATCACAGTGATGAACTCATGTACTCACACTCTCAGAGTACTCAATCTCACTGTCTCGCACTATCACTCCTCATGCTAAATCCCTCAGCACACTCAGTCACTCAGCACTGTACGGTGCATGTTGCGGGTCCCAACAGAATAAGTACACAGCCTAAACATGATTTCTAACATGGATCACAACTCAATTATTCTAGCACATAGGAATTTCATGGATAAAAAAAATATAGAACACTACACGGTACTATAGAATTATCTGAGTCATAATTCACACGGTGCACGCTCACACGCCCGTCACCTAGCATGTGCGTCACCTCAACACCAAACACATAACACGTATATTCAGGGGTTCATACCCTTAGCATCAAGTTTAGAAGTGTTACTTACCTCGAACAAGTCGAATCCAATACCGAGCAAGCTAAACGATACTCTAAAAGTGCCATCTCATGCGTATCGACCTCCGAACGACTCAAAACTAGTCAAAAAAACTCAAGAACATCAAATAATGCCAAAGGAAACAAACCCAATTGATAAAGGTCGAATCTTTAATAAATAAAAACCCAAAGTCAACCAAAAAGTCAAACCTGGACCCGTATCTCGAAACCCGACAAAACTCACAAAATCCAACAACACATTCAATTACAAGCCCAATTAGATAAAAAAAAAATACCCCAAATTTCTCTTTAAAATTCATAATCCAATTACTAAAAGTGAAGATAAATTCACAAAAAAGAATCAAAACCGAGTATAGAATACATATCCCAATCCATGTGGTGAAAATCGCCTCCAAAATTGCCCAAATCCGAGCTCCCCAACTCAAAATATGACCAAATGAACAAACCATTGATATTATATGTTTTTGCATGTCTGTTCTGCCTCGTTTCTCATTCCAAACGATTCCAAAACTCGCTTTTGATGCCTCCAATGGATTTCTTGTGAAAGTTCAGTCCAGTTAGGCTCTTGAAGAACTCCATTTGATCTTATAATGAAGGAGATATATTAGTTTTAATATTTAAAAATAGAGCATATTTTTAAATACGAAGCAGTGGCAATTTTATAATTAATCTGAAAAAATCTGGCAACCCAGTTATTAGTAAAATGACCATAAATTCCTCATACGATGTCAAAACTTGATGATTCCAGTTGCTACGGTTCCAAAATTACGATACGGATCTACTGATTCAATCAAAACAGAAATTGGAACTCATTTGCTTAACTTGGTACCATTTATGCTTGAAGAAACGACGTCGAAACATAAAAAACGAGCGCAACACAACCCAAACAAATCCGAAACTCACTTGAGCCCTTCGGGACCCCATCCGAACATACCAACAAGTACCATAACATAACACGGACTTACTCGAGGCCTCAAATCATGCATAACAATATCGAAACGACAAATCACACCTCAAATCAAATATAATAAACTTTGAATCTTTCAACTTCCAAAACTCATGCCGAAACATATCAATCAACTCAGAATGAACTCAAAGTTTGCGCATAAGTCTCAAATGATATAACGAAGTTATTCCAATTTCCGGAACCACAATCCGAATCCGATATCATCAAGGTGAGCTCTCGCTCAAACTTATGAACATTTCAATCCTTCAAATTTTTAACTTTCGCCAATTAGTGCTAAAACCTTCTAGAAATATCCAAATGCAAATCCGGGCATACGCCCAATTCCAAAATCGCTATTTGGACCTAACGGAACCGTCAAAACTCCGATCCAGGGTCAAATACTAAAAAATTAAACTTGGTTAACTCTTCCAACTTAAAGCTTATTTATTGAAAACTATTCTTCCAAATCAATTCCGAATAACATGAAAACCAAAACCGATGATTCATACAAGTCATAATACCTCATACAATGATGCTCAAGACTTCAAATAGCTGAACGGAATGCAAATACTCAAAATGACCGGCTAGGTCGTTACTATGTTCTTATTTGTGATGACTTTCTCCATACCTATGGAGTAGTTCTTCCTTAGGGTTTTGACGGATATGGTGTTTTGAGTATTGTTTGTAGATTTAACTCTAGTTTAATTGCATGAATTCATTTATGGTGCTTTGAATTGATTGCGAATTTGTTTACCAATTTATTTAATCGAAAGAGAAATATTTTGGTGATTAGTTCTGCATTATTTGGTTTAGGTTAATTTAGTGATTCTTCTAAGTAATCAAGAGAGATTTTTGAATTGTTGATTAAATCAAGTTAGGAGAATACTCGTGAGATATTTTCCTAAAGATTAGTCCATTAACGTGTTCTTGCATATTTTCACAGTGCTTCAAATTAGTTTATTTTGTAGAGTTCAAATTTAATCGAGAGAGGAATCTTGAACTTATGTTTAAACTAATCATCGAGTAAATTCGTGAGAATCATTAGAACATTAGAAGTGAATTTAAACAGAGTTAAATCCCGAATATCTATCTTACACCTATCCTGTCGTAACCCTTAATTCTCATTTTATTTACAACCCGTTAGTTCAACTCTCATTCTCTGTGATCGGGACTAATTATTAGTAATCTTAATTTAGAAGTCAATTGTAGTAGTAATCACTCGAAATCAAGTGTTGATCTTCTTGAATAGCAATTAAGCCAAAAATTACTCGAACATTGTTTAAATCAAATCCTTGTAGAGACGATAATTTTACTATATTATCTTTGGCTAGCAAGCATTAAATTCCGTGTTGTATTTTGCGCTCATCAGATTTTAGCGTCGTTGTCAGGGATTGGCAATCAATAGTGTTCAAAAAAAATTTTGGTGCTAATTCGGGAATTATTTTTTTTCCTTATAATTTTTTTTATTAGTTAAATTCTCTTTAAGATTTTTTTGTAGCATCTAATAAGTGCTAGGGTGAAAATTTTAAGAAAATATTCTTGATATTGAACTCTAATTGTTGTTGAAGATGGAGCACAAACAGCTTAAGAAAACGGTAGCAGAGTTAGTAGTTGAACATTATCATAAGTATGCTATTTGTTTTAAATATAGGGAAAATCATCTATGGGTTGATTGTCAAGAAGGTTAGTATTCCTCCCGTGATTCATATTTTGAAGAGTCTTACTCTATTTCGGGTCCGTACAGGTATGAGGTTTTATAAGGGCACAATTTTAACTCTGGGTGGAGCGAATACTCTGATTATGACTGGAACGAAAGCGAAGTGAGATAACCACCTCAAGAAGAGAATGGTAGTTTAGAAGAGCTTATGTATAAGTTCATGAACAATGTTGAAGAGAGATTTATATAAAATGATGAAGCCATTAAGAACCTAACAACGCAACTTAGTCAAATAGTAAGTATACTTTCAGAATGCTCATTGCGTTATGATCGTGAATATATGGAGGAATTACCCTGTGAGAATGAGCCTACCCAAGAGGATGGGTATCCACAAAGAGAATTTGTCACTCTGCAAGAACACTCTGATTCAACTGAGATGATTGAAATAAGGTTTTGGTTGAGTGTAACGCAATAGAAGAAGAGTTCAAACCCCAATCCACCTTCCCATATTGCATCCTTTAGTAGAAGATAATGAGAAACAAATAGTTTTGGATATACCACATGAATATTCACATGACCTTTCTTCTTTATTTTCTTATTCTAACCTTGATCATGTGGATTTTATTTTTGAGAATTTACAGAAAAATGCATGGATTGATCCTGTGAAATGCAGGAACAAGTTGAGGATCATCATGAACGAACAATTCAACACTCAAAAAGAGACCAAGAAAGAAAGAAAAGAGCGTGTCTTGCAGATATTCTCAGAAGATTTTGGCTTAATGAGCTCCATAAATAATTCTAAGGAGCGAAAACTAAGAATGAATTTAGAATTAAGGGTGGAGTTCATAAGTTCTCAGAAAATAAAAAAATTCAAGTAAGTTTCTTTACCTCTAGCTTTTTACTTGTGTGTCATGGAGATATGCCACAATTTAAAGTGTGGGGTGGAGGGTGTAAATATGAGTTTATGTTTGTTTTGGTGTGTTTTTGTCTTTATTTAAAAAAAATTTAAGAAAAAATTGGACTTTTCGCAACGATGGATTTTCTCGACCGTCTTCTTGAGGGTTAAAGTCGAACAAAAAAATCCAAAAAATATGTCTTTTATTTTATTTTATTTTATTTTCTTAGATAGTGTAATAATTCCCCCTTGATTTTTTTTTGTGCCACAGTTCTTTTCCAAAGGTTTTTACTTGAACCAGGTGTAGTTAGTTTTTTTGTCCTTTCTTAGGAGTAAAAAATCTTTTGTTGTTAGTGCTAGTTGAAAGTAATTTTCTTGACTTTGTTGTGCCTTGAGACCGGTGATTGCCTTATTTATGACACCTAAGCTCAATTCTTGACCCGTGTATAATTGCCTTAAATTGTTTGATTTTGATTCTGTTTAACTGCTTTGACTAGAGAGTCAGGATAGATCCGACCCTGAGTGAGTTATGTGCCAATATGTGTGTGTGAGGTTTTTGTTGATATTCTGTACATGTTAGCTGATGTCTGGAACTTGTCATGTGTGTTTGCTAAGAGAAATAGCAGTCTTGTTCAGTGTAGGATGTGATAGAGGTATTTCTTTGTTTAGCCAAATATATATTTTATCCACCTAATTGTGTGTATCCTAGTTAGCCCTTTGAGCATGTAATCCTATTTTGGTTGGCAACTACACTACAAACCTGATCCCTTTTTGTTTGAATTAACTATCTGTTTGAACTTTTTTACCTCTCTTAAGCGCATAAAATTGTTATGAACTTGTTAAAAGCTAAGTGGAGGTATGATTGGGTTTTTGAGTGGAACTGAGAAAAAATGGAGAAAGGTACATTGTTTGAAAATTTGTGAGAGCTACCAAGTAAGGAATTGAAAGAAAGAGAAAAATGAAGTTGCGTGAGGATAAAAAAAATAGACCTTAAAAAGAAAAAAAATTGTGTATGTATTAAAAAGAAAAAAAAATTAATTCCTTGCTAGTGATAGTTCTCATCTTGTTTGTGCTTAAAGAAATTGGGAGCTTGATGTTATTATATTGTAAAGGTTGGAGTTTGTTTCAACGTGAGTGTGTGATTTAGATTGTGAAATTGTATGTATTAAAATACTTAAGGCGGTGTAGTCACTAATATCAATATGTATCATACCCGTTCCGCAGCCTTAATTACCACCAATTAAAGTCCTACTTGATCTTTGACTGAATGAGCTCAAATTAGTAGAGTATTACACTATGGGCAAGCCTATGGTACGTCTTCTGTGGCACATGAATTTTAATTCTGAGAGTGAGTGAATTCTTTCAATTTTGAGTTCCTATTTGTTCTTGAATTTTATTGTATGTGGAACTTATCTCTATGTGTGTTGTGAGGGCACATGATTTGCAAAGGAAAGGTCACGTCTTTGGCCTCTGTATTAGAGTAAGTGAGCAAGTTTTGAAAAATACGTGGTGCTTGTGAGTTAAGTCTTGAGGTTAGGATGTTACGGTATGGTGCTTAGTCTGCTTTAAATATTCTTGGCATGATGGGTTAGGGAAGTTGTTTGATGAAAAGGTCGTCTCTAGGCGAAGTGTAGTTTGATTGGTCGAGGACGAGCAATGATTTAAGTGTGGGGTATTGATGGTAGGCTAGAAATATGAATTTTTGGTTACTTTACGCCTATTATTTGACACGTTAATTGTATTTGAGCTAAAATATAGACAATATATACTCATTATATATTTTTTATTGTGTAAGTTAAGAATCCGGGCACAGAAAAAAATTTGGAGCTAAAATAAATTAAAACAACTTCGAATTTTGAGTAAAAGTTCAAGAGTTAAGCCGCATCGAGTTCGAAAGTCGAGGACTGAGATGTACATGAAAAATGAACAAAAAAAATATTCAAAGCCCCAAAATTATTGCCTAAGATGCCATGACTGATGACGTGAGGCACAAAAAAGTGCAATTAAGCAAAGGTTTTAATGTCAAACTCTTTGGAAAGTTAGTGGCTGCCTAATCCTTCATCATACGAGACAAAAGTGAAGGTGTGTCGCTTTGTCGCTTTGGAAAGTTAGTGGCTGCCTAATCCTTCATCAAAGGGGCGACGCAAGGTGTGTCGCGACGCAAGGTGTGTCGCTTTGTGCGGCGCAACCAGTTCAATATCGTGCCAATTGTTTTCTACTTCGTTTCATTGCCAACAAGCGGTGTAAAACGAGGGTTTGTATTCTAAATTTGTCTTTGATGTTTTCTATGTTTTTATTTGTGATGATTTTCTCCACATCTAGTTTAATTGCATGAATTCGTTTATGGTGCTTTGAATTGATTGCAAATTTGTTTACCAGTTTATTTAATCGAAAAAGAAATATTTTGGTGATTAATTATGCATTATTTGGTTTGATTTAATTTAGTGATTCTTCTAAGTAATCGAGAGAGCTTTTTGAATTGTTGATTAAACCAAGTTAGGAGAATATTCGAGAGACGTTTTCCTAAAGACTAGTCTATTAACGTGTTCTTGCAAATCTTCACAGTGCTTCAATTAGTTTATTTTGTAGAGTTCAGATTTAATCGAGAGAGGAATCTTGACCTTACGTTTAAACTAATCATCGAGTGAATTTGTGAGAATCATTAGAACATTAGAAGTGAATTTAAACAGAGTTAAATCCTGAATATCTATCTTACACCTATTAGTTCAACTTTCATTCTCTGTGATGGGGTCTAATTATTAGTAATCTTAATTTAGTAGTTAATTATAGTAGTAATTACTCAAAATCAAGTGTTGATCTTCCTGATTAGCAATTAAGCCAGAAATTACTCGAACATTATTTAAATCCAACCCCCTTTTTTTACTATATTGTCTTTGGCTAGCGAACATTAATTTTCGTGTTGTGTTTGGCGCTCGTCAGTATACAAACCGTTGTGGTGCGTAACCCGATCCCACCATATCATTAGAACCAATGCCATAATCCTCCCTTATTACATCATATCACAACTATTGCGGCGTGCAACCCGATCCACAAACAATCTCAATAAATGTAACTAATCCAATAGTTCAATTTACAAGAACCTCTAACATTAAAGGATATGAAAGCAAAGCGATAAAGAAACCACATACAAATCAAAGGAGTTCTACAAATAATACAAAAGCAACAAGGCAAGTCAAGTATGCGACAATTAAGGTGTACAAGTAAGACAATTAAGGCAAGTAGCGATTAATCATAGAGTCATGGAAGGGACGAACAATTCAATACAAGAATAATTAATGACGAGTAACAAATTACAGCATGGAAGATAATTAAAGCATGTAACAGATAAGGCATGGAATGAGATAATTTATGAAATACGAGAAGACATGGAAATGATTATTTTGATGACGTATATACACTCATCCCCTCGCATATACGCCATTACACACGTAATTCACAAAATATATAGTTCAAGGGTCCCTAATTCCCTCAAATCAAGGTTAGACTCAACACTTACCTTGCTATGCGATCAAATCAAAGCTCAACCGGGGCCTTCCCTCTAAAATTCTCCTCTAAACCAATCGAATCTAACCAAAATCGACTTATTATCATCAAACAATACTAGGGAAATCAATTACAATAGATAAAGTTAAGATCTTTACACCTTTTCCAAAAAGTCAACAAAAGTCAACTCGAGGCCCCTCCGGTCAAAACTTGGGTCCAATGGTAGATTCCGACTACCCATGACCACACGAGTTCATATATGTGATTAGCTTCAAAATTCGAGTCCAAATCGACTCCCAAAACTCAATTTCTTATTTTTCAAAAAACATGACAAGATTTCACAATTTTTCACTTTGATTCACATAATTTTGAAGTTAAAATCTAAGATAAATTGATGGAATATGATTAGAAATAGATTAGAATCACTCACCCAAAGTTTGTAGATGAAATTCCATCTTCAAAATCGCCTCCTACCGAGCCTAGGTTCAAAAATATAAAAATGAGGCTAAAAATCCTGTTCTTCAGCATTTGTCCAGTCACGGGTGTCGCAATTGTGACCTGGGGTTCGCAATTGTGAACCCCACAAATGCGAGAAATCCATAGCAAAAGCGAAGAACCCATATCCCTGCTACAGTCGCAAATGCGACTTAATGTTCGCAATTGCAAACTGGCACATCGCAAATGCGACCAGGCGGATCGCAAATGTGAGAAAGCTCACCGAGCCCCACCTTCACAAATGCAAACATAGAGTTCGCAAATGCGAGCCTAGAAGAAGAAGTAAAACATCGTAAATGCGATCTCCCACCTCGCAATTGCGAGGCATGCAGTAGCTGATAGCACCAGCAACACTTACACTCTCCAAACACTTTGAAACACGGTCGAAACTCACACGAACCATCGGGGCTCCAAAACAAACATCGACACAAGTCTAAAAATATCATACGAACTCGCTCGCAGGATCAAAATACAAAAATAACACCTAGAACTACGAATCAGACATCAAAATGTATGAAATTTTTAAAGAAACTCAAGAACTTGCAAATTTACAACCGGTCGTCCGAATCACGTCAAATCAACTCCGTTTTGCACAAAATTTTGCAGACAAGTCATAAATAGTGAAATGAACCTATTTCCATTTTCGGAGCTGAATCCAAACCCGTAGCAACAAAATCAACCTACGGTCAAACTTAGGAATTCTTTAAACTTTCAAATTACTAGTTTTCAACAAATCACGTTAAATCAAGTTAGGGACTTCCGAATTCGATTCCGAGTATATGCCCAAGTCTCAAATCACGGTACGAACCCACCGGGATTGTTAAAGCACTTATCCGAGTTCGTTTATGCAAAACGTTGATCGTAGTCAACTCAAATTAGTTTTAAGGCAAAATTTCACATGTCATTCAATATTTCACATAAAAACTTTTCGGAATAAGACACGAACTATACACGCAAATCGAGGAACCCTAAATGGAGCTAGCCGAGGTCTTGAAATGCAGAAATAAAGGCTAAAACTCAAAATGACCGATCGGATCATCACATTCTCCACCTCTAAAATGAACGTTCGTCCTCGAACGGACATAGAAAGGTACCTGAACTGGTGAAAAGGTGTGGGTACCTACTCCGCATGTCGGACTCAGACTCTCACGTAGCTGCCTCGATCGGCTGACCTTTCCATTACACTGGAACTTAAGGATAACCCTTAGACCTCTTCATCGGCTGCTTGTCATAAGTCAAATCCTTGTCCAATTAGATTGAGCTGAAATCTAACTCATAGGACATATCACCGTGATACTTCCGAAGCATGGACACATGGAACACCGAATGAACTGCTGATAATCTAGGTGATAATGCAAGCTTGTAGGCCACTTCCCCCGCTTTCTCAAGAATCTCAAAGGGTTTGATGTACCTGGAATCAACTTGACCTTCTTTCCGAACCTTATCACGCCCTTCATTGGTGAAACTTAGAACAATACCCTCTCTCCAACCATGAATGCAATATCACGAACTCTACGATTTGTATAACTCTTCTGCTTGGACTGAGCTGTGTGAAGTCGATCCTGAATCATCTTGACCTTTTCAAAGGCATCCTGAACCAAATCGATACCCAACAACCGAGCCTCCCCCGACTCAAACCAACCAACTGGCGAACGACACCATCTCCCGTATAATACCTCATAAGGAGCCATCTGAATACTCGATTGGTAGATGTTATTATAGGCAAACTCTGAAAGTAGCAAGAACTAATCCCAAGAACCACCGAAATCCATAACGCAAGGGCGAATCATATCCTCCAATATCTGAATGGTGCGCTTGAACTGTCCGTCCGTCTGGGTGAAATGTTGTGCTCAACTCAACCTGTGTGCCTAACTCACGCTATACGACCCTCCAAAAGTTCAATGTGAACTGCATGCCCCGATCTGAAATGATGTACACCGGCACACCGTGGAGACGAACGATCTCGCGGATATAGATCTCAGCCAACTGCTCTGAAAAAGAGGTAACTGCTACTAGAATGAAATGTGACGACTTGATCAAACTGTCCACAATAACCCATATCGTGTCGAATTTCTTCGAAGTCCGTGGGAGCCCGACAACAAAATCCATAATAATACGCTCCCACTTCCACACGGGAATCTCGAGCTTCTGAAGCAAACCGTCAGGCCTCTGATGCTCGTACTTTACTAGCTGACAATTTAGACACAGAGCCACATATGCAACTATATCCTTCTTCATTCTCCTCCACCAATAATGCTACCTCAAGTCATGATACATCTTGGCAGCACCCGGATGAATGGAATACCGCAGACTGTGGGCCTCCTCAGGAATCAACTCACGAAGCCCATCCACATTAGGCACACAAATCTGACCCTGCATCCGCAACACCCCATCATCTCCAATGGTAACTTGCTTGGAACCACCGTGCCACACCGTATTCTTAAGGACAAGCATATGTGGGTAATCATACTGACGCTCTCTGATGAGCTCATACAAAGAAGACCGAGAGACTGTGCAAGCTACTGGGCTCCGAAACATCTAACCTCACAAACTGATTGGACAATGCCTGAACATCTGATGCTAGCGGCCTCTCATCAACTGGAATGTATACAAGGCTACCCATACTCGCAGCCTTTTTACTCAAGGTATCGACCACCACATTGGCCTTTCCAGGATGATACAAAATGGTGATATCATAGTCTTTCAACAACTCCAATCACCTTCACTGCCTCAAGTTGAGATCCTTCTGCTTGAACAAATATTTTAGACTCCGATGATCCATGAACACCTCACACAACACGTCGTAGAGATAGTGCCTCCAAATCTTCAATGCATGAACAATGATTGCCAACTCTAGGTCATGAACATGGTAATTCTTCTTATGAACCTTCAACTGTCACAACACGTATGCAATCATCTTGCCATTATGCATCAATACTGTACCGAGCCCAATACGTGATGCATCACAATACACCATGTAGGATCCCGAACCTTTGGGAAACACCAACACTGGCGATGTAGTCAAAGCAGTCTTAAGCTTATGAAATCTCAACTCACATTCATCCAACCACCTGAATGGATCACCTTCTGGGTCAATCTAGTCAATGGGGCTGCTATGGATGAAAACCCCTCCACGAACACGCGATAATAACCCGCCAAACGTAGGAAACTCCGAATCTCTGTAGTTGAAGTAGGTCTAGGCCAGTTCTGAACTGCCTCAATCTTTTTAGGATCCACTTTTATGTCCTCGGCCGATACAACATACCCCAAAAAGGTGACTGAGTCTAACCAAAACTCACACTTTAAAATTTGGCATATAACTGATTATCTCTCAAAGTCTGAAGCACAACTCAAAAATGATGTTCATGCTCCTCTCGACTGCGGAAGTAGATCAAGATATCATCAATGAATACGATCACAAAAGAATCCAAATAGGTCTTAAACACCCGGTTCATCAAATCCATAAATGTTGCTAGGGCATTTGTCAACCCAAATGACATCACTAGGAACTCATAATGCCCATATCGAGTCTGAAAAGTTATCTTAGGGACATCCGATGACCTAATCTTCAACTGATAGTAGCTAGACCTCAAATAAATCTTTAAAACTACCTTGGCACCCTGAAACTGATCAAATAAGTCATCAATCCTCAGCAACGGATACTTGTTATTGATAGTAACTTTGTTCAACTACCGATAGTCTATACACATCCTCATTGAACCATCCTTCTTCTTCACAAACAACATGGGCGCACCCCAAGGCGAGACATTGGGTCTAATGAATCCCTTATCAAGCAAGTCTTGCAACTGCTCCTTCAGTTCCTTCAACTCATGCGGGGCCATACAGTATGGTGGAATAGAAATGGGTTGAGTTCCTGGAGCCAAATCGATACAGAAGTCAATATCTTTGTCCAGTGGCATCCCCGACAGATCTGTAGGAAACACCTCTAGAAACTCACGCACAACAGGTACCGAATCCATGGAAGGAAACTTCGCAATAGACTCGTGAATATAGACCAAATAAGCTAGACACCTCTTCTCGAGCATATGCCGAGCCTTCACATATGAAATAACCCTGCTGGTAGAATGGCCAGGAGTCCTTCTCCACTATAATCGAGGCAACCCCGGCATGGCTAAGGTCACCGTCTTGGCGTGATAGTCCAATATAGCATGCTAAGGTGACAGCCAATCCATGCCCAAAATAATATCAAAGTCTACCATATCAAGAAGTAGGAGGTCTACACTAGTCTCAAGACTCCTAATAGTAATCACACACTAGCGATAGACACGGTCTACAATGATAAAATCTCCCACAAGCGTAGACAAATACACAGAAGCACCCAAAAAATCACGAGGCCCAACCAGATATGAAGCAAAATAGGATGACACGTAGGAATAAGTAGAGCCCAGATCAAATAGAACTGAAGCATCTCTATGGCAAACTGAAACAATACCCGTGATAACAGCGTCAGATGACTCTGCCTCAGGTCTAGCTGGGAATACATAAAATCAGAGCTGGCCCCCACCAGCATGACCTCCGTCTCTCGGACGGTTTCTAGTTGATTGGCCTCCAACTCTAATGGCCTGACCTCCACCTCTAATGGCCTAACCTCCACTTCTGGCAGCCTCACCCCTGCCCTTAACTGGCTGAGTGGGCAGTGAAGCAACCATGGCATGAGAACTCTACTGTGGCATATTGCTCTACAATTTCGGACAGTACCTCCTTATGTGACCGGTAACCCCACACTAAAAACACCTATCCTACTGTTGTGGTTGATGAAGCTAAAACTGACCCGAACGGGCAGGATAACCACGGTAGTAGCTCTGTATCGGAGGCGCACTCATAGGAGCCTATGGTGCACTATAGGCTGGCTGCCCAAAATGAGATACATAAGGATCACGACTATCCGAGGCACTGTGAGATTCCTGAAGCGCTGACTGAAATGGCCTAGGAGGATGACCTCTACCAAAAGTACCTCTATGTCCAGATGAGGTGCCATTGAAACTACTAGAATGACAAGGCCTCTTATAAGACACCGGCCCCCTCTCCTGACCGCGAACCATCTCGATCCTTCTAGCAATATCTACGGCCCTCTGGAAAAAAATATCATCTCCAATCTCCTTGTCCATCTGTAGCCTGATACTAAAAGTGAGTCCATCAATGAATCTCCTCACTCTCTCCCTCTCAGTAGGGAGTAAAACAATGGTATGGAGAGCTAGGTCCAAAAATTGAGTTTCATACTGGGTAACAGTCATACTACCTTGCTGAACACGCTCAAACTGCCTACGGTAATCCTCTCCCGGAGTAAAAGGAATGAACTTCTCGAGAAATAGCTATAAAAATTGATCCCAGGTAAGTGCAGGTGAACCGGCTAGTCTAGTCAACATATAATCTCTCCACCGTCTCTTGACAAAGCCAGTCATTTGGAACACTGCAAAGTCGACCCCATTGGTCTGAACAATACCCATGTTGCGCAACACCTCGCAGAAACGATCTAAGTAATCTTGTGAGTCCTAAGAAGAAGCACCGCTGAAATAAATAGGAAAGAGCTTGGTAAACTTATTCAGCCTCAATAAGGCCTCAGACGACATGGAAGGCCTATCCCCAGCCTGTGCCTCCACAACCGGTTGAACTACCCCAACCGGCTGGGCTGTTGGGTCTGATATAAGGGAGCTACCTACTCCAGAGTGTGAGTAGCGGGAATCTGTGCTCCTCCCCTAGCCTGAGAGACAGTTGGTTCCACTGAAAATGCACCAGTCTGGGCCACATTCTCCATAAGGCCCAACAAGTAGACTAGAGCGTCCTGAAGCACCAGAGTGTGTATGAATCCCTTCGGAACCTGAGCTGGTCTGACGGGTACGGTCTGAGTCGGAACCTCCTCCTCATGATCAACTAGAGGATCCACTATGGGTGTTGTTGCTCGAGCTCTAGGCTGAGCTCTACCTCTGCCTCGGCCTCGACCTCTGCCCCTGGTTGTAGCTGCAACAGGGGGCTCCGGCTCATGTCCGGCAACTGATGATGTGCGTGTTCTCTCCATCTGCGAGAGAACAAGAATAGAATGGTTCAATCATCAATGATAGAATGAAATCGCACGATAGAGAAATAAAGAAGTTAAATTTTTTTCCTAAACTTCATAGCCTCTAGAAGATAAGTACAACGTATCCGTACCGATCCTCCAGAAATTACTAAGTTTGCTCATGACTCGTGAGACTTAAGCAACCTAGTGCTCTGATACCAACTTGTCACAACCTGGAATCCCAGCCTGGGGGTCATGATGGCGCCTAACATCTACTTGCTAGGAAAGCCGACGTGAACAGAAAATTAACTAATTTTTACCATTTTCGTCGGGCTATTATCAATGAAAACGGAACAAGTCTGAAGTCTAGTATAATAATAATATGGAACCACGAGTCTAAACATAACCGAGAAACTAGTGTCACAAGTACATAAACATCTATATTGCTACAAATATAGTCTGAATAAAATATATTATTTTAGAACTCAGAAAACAGTAAAGAAAGAAGGGAAGGGGATTTCAGGGCTACGAATGCCAAGCAGTTGTACCTCAAGTCTCCGACAACACTGGATCCGAGCAAATCTACTGAACACCACTAGGACCCACTTCGAAATCTGCACAAAAAGTGCAAAGTGTAGTATGAATACAATCGACCGCATATACTTTATAAGTGCAGAGCCTAACCTCGACGAAGTAGTGACGAGGTTAAGACGGGCCATCTACAATAACCTGTATGCAGTATAATAACGATAAAAGGGAAGGAAAACAGGAAATTAAAGTAAGGTAGTTAATTTATGAAAAAGAACTCAATCCTCGAAATCAGAGAACATAGAATAACCGATCTTATGATTTTATATAAAAATGCTGGAAACCAACACAATAACAACAACAAATATAACGTACATTATCCATTGCGGCGCGCAACCCGATCCCACCATGCACACACAATTCTCCTTTTATTTCACCATAGCATCATTTATCAATATTAAGAATCACGTATACAATCCATTGCGGCGCGTAATTCGATCCCACTATATCATCGTAATCAATGTCATAATCCTCCCTTATTACACCATATTATCATTTATCAATAGCAAGAATCATGTGTAAACCATTGCAATACGCAACCCGATCCCACCATAGCATCAGAATCAATGTCGTAATGCTCCCTTATTACACCATATCACAATCGTTGCGTCATGCAACCTGATCCACAAACAATATCAATAAACGTAACCAATCCAATAGTTCAATTTACAAGAACGTCTACAATCAAAGGATGTGAAAGCAAAGCGATAAAGGAACCATGTCCAAATCAAAAGAGTGCTACAAATAATACAAAAAGCAACAAGGCAAGTCAAGTATGCGACAATTAAGGTATGCAAGTAAGACAATTAAGGCAAATAGAAATTAATCACGGAGTCATAGAAAGGACGAACAATTCATACAAGAAAAATTAATGACAAGTAACAAATTACGGCATGGAAGGCAATTAAAGCATATAACAGATAAGGCATGGAATGAGATAATTCATGAAATACGAGAAGACATGAAAAAAATATTTTGACGACGTATATACACTCGTCCCCTCGCATATATGTCGTTACACACGTAATTCACATAACAAATATTTCAAGGGTCCCTTATTCCCTCAAATCAAGGTTAGACCCAACACTTACCTGGTTCGGCAATTAAATCAAAGCTCAACTGGGGCCTTCCCTCTAAAATTCTCCTCTAAACCAATCGAATCTAACCAAAATTGACGTATTATCATCAAACAATACTAGGGAAATCAATTACAATAGATAAAGTTAAGATCTTTACACCTTTCCCAAAAAGTGTACAAAAGTCAACCCGGGGCTTGCCCGGTCAAAATTCGGGTCCAATGATAAATTCCGACTATCCATGACCCCACGAGTTCATATATGTGATTAGTTTCAAAATTTAAGTCCAAATCGACTCTCAAAACTCAATTTCTTATTTTTCAAAAAAACTTGAGAAGTTTTCACAATTTTTCACTTTGATTCACATGATTTTGGTGTTAAAATCTAAGATAAATTGATGGAATATGATTAAAAATGGATTAAAGTCACTCACCCAAAGTTTGTATATGAAATTCACTTCAAAATCGCCTCCTACCGAGCCTAGGGTTCAAAAATATGAAAATGAGGCTAAAAGTCCCGTCCTTCAGCTTTTGTCCGGTCGTAGTTGTGGCAATTGCGACCTAGGGTTTGCAATTGCAAACTCCGCAAATGTGAGAGATCCATCGCAAAAGCGAAGAACCCACATCCCTGCTACAGTCGCAAATGCGACTTAATGTTCGCAATTGCGAACAGTTGGCACGTCGCAAATGCGACCAGGTTGATCATAAATGCGAGAAAGCTCACCCAGCCACACCTTCGCAAATGCGAACACAAAGTTCCCAAATGTGAGCCTAGCAGAAAAGGTCAAACATCGCAAATGCTATCTCCCACCTCGCAATTGCGAGGCCTGCAGTACCTGATAGCACCAACAACACTAACACTCTCCAAAACACTCTGAAACGCGTCTGAAACTCACCCGAGCCACCGGGGCTCCAAACCAAACATCAACACAAGTCTAAAAATATCATACCGACTATCTCGCGCGATCAAAATACTAAAATAACACCTAGAACTACGAATCAAACATCAAATGTATGAAATTTTCAAAGAAACTCAAGAACTTGCAAATTTACAACTGGACGTCTGAATCACGTCAAATCAACTCCGTTTTGCAACAAATTTTGCAAACAAGTCATAAATGGTGAAATGAACCCATTTCAATTTTCGAAACCAAAATCTGAACCCGGTTGCAACGAAATCAACCTACGGTCGAACTTAAGAATTTTTTTAAACCTTTAAGTTACTAGTTTTCAACAAATCACGTTAAATTAAGTTAGGGACTTCCGAATTCGATTCCGGGAATATGCCAAAGTCCCAAATCACGGTACAGACCCACCGGGATCGACAAAATACTGATCCAAGTACATTTTTATATTTTCTTTAATTTCTCACATAAAAACTTTCTGGTTTAAGAGACGGACTGCGCACGCAAATCGGGGGACCCTAAACGGAGCTAGTCGAGATCTCGGAACGCAAAAAGAAAAGATAAAACTCAAAATGGCCATTCGGGACATCACAAAAATTGCATATGCCAATTGCCAACCAATATACATCGCACTACGGATATCTCTAATATCCTATTGAATTTGGCAGTATTATGATTTGGAACAACCAAGTTCTATTGGAACGCGCATGCAAATTTTGCAAATTTTGTTGAATTTCTCTATCAACTGCTATTACTAGTAATTAAGTTCTATATATATATATATATATATATATATATATATATATATATATCAATGAATTTGTTACTTTGTTCTTGAAATACATATAAATTTTTATTTATTTCCTTCATTGCGCCTTTTTTAACTAAAGCCCACACTTTAAATGCGCTTTGCGCTTAAATCCCAGATAGACCTAGAGCGCTTTTTAGAGCTTTTTGCCTTTGACAACACTGCATTAAACTGGAAAAGCGAAAGAAAAACATACAACTTCTAAGTGGTAAGTACTACAAATATAGAGAGAGAGTAACGACAGCTTGTTGCACCGAAGTTGATACTTTTGGAAAAAAGAGAGGACCAAACCCAGGCCGGCTCAATATAGTTGGTGGCCTAAAGCCAAACTTCAATAAGAGGCTTTAAATTTGTCTTAAATTTTTTAAATGCAAAATTAATTTACCGATTTCTTCTAATAATTCTTTTTCATGTGATAATATAGCTAATCTATTTAGTTTTTTTAGATAATATTGATCTTAGGTAAGATTTTATTAATTTTAATTTTGAAAAATATTTTTTCATTGTGGCGATTGTTGTAGAAATTGTTAATATTATTCTATAAGCCATATAGGTATTTGGAAATAATTAATTTTTTGTATTATCTTTTACTTGTACTATTTTTCTTTATATTTTAAGTTGAAAAATAAGTCTACGCTATCAATATTGGTATGACTATTACGTTTTAAAGAACATTCAACTTTTATCCAATTTTAGCTGTAAAAATAATATAAATTAAAACAATAAAATTTGAATCAAGATGCTAATCTTGATGTCATAATTGATTTGACGCTCCTTATTTGTCATGACCCATATATCCATCTAGTCGTGATGGCGCCTAACCCAGTGCTAGGTAAGTCTGACATAGAATAAGGTAACTCAAATGAAAGATCAATAACAAAAAGAATAAAATAACTGAATTATGTATAACTTCTCAAGGACTGGTAGTACAAGTCACGAGCGACTACAAATAAGATTACAATTTCAGTTTGAGGAAAGATACATCATATGTTTGAAATTTACATAAACAGAAATAGAAATCCTAAACTACTGCGAACAAATGGTAGCTTGTATCTGGAGTGTTGATACGTCTTCAATACTAGGCCCACGAACTCTGTAGCTACCCCTCGTTGAATATCTGCACGCAAGGTGCATAATTGTAGTATGAGTACAACCGACCCCATGTACTCAGTAAGTATATTGACTAACCTCGGTGAAATAGTGGCGAGATTTTTTTGTCAGAAGATACTCACGATTATAACATGTTCAGTTAGATTCGCAATAGAAACAACACTACAAATAACATAGAAGAGTACAAGAATAAATATTCGAAGCAGTAAATGACTACTAAAAAAATCACAGCTAGTTTTCTCAATATCACAACCCATCCTTTTCTTAAAGAGGTAACCACCAAACAACATAGTAAATTAACAAATCTTCATAGTATGAGGAATGTGTTCAAGATATCAAGTCAAATGGAACGGCAATACCATTCGTACATTTATCTCATCCTCACCAAATATATAAATGTATGTCAAAATAATTGGCACACCAACATTTTTCGTGCATTTATCTCATCCTAACCAAGCATATGTATAACGGTACCAACAAAGTAAAATAAATGCCAATAACAGTAAAAACAAAGTGAAAAATACACAGGTAGCAATATCGAATAAGGCAAATCATACGGATTATGGTAACAGACAAGGTGGGAAGCACAGAAGTAATGATAGTAATTAAGGTAGGAGAACATAAATTTCACTATTTAGCAAAGTAGAAGGTTTAGATGCACAGTAACGAGAAAAGTCATAGGTGTAAATATAACAAATAAGACGGAAAGCATGATGGTGACTAGATAAACAGATAGAAAGCGTGGATAGAACAATAATAATTAAGGTATGAGGCAAAGACGTGACAACAATAAGAAGTCACATAGAAAGCATAGGTGCAACAATGACAACTTGGAATGAAGACATAAATGTATATGCAATGGCACGACATCACCCTTCATACTTTACTCTCTTACTCACATGATAATGTATATATAATGGCACGGCATTACCCTTCGTATTTTATACACTTCCTCACATGATAATGTAAAATAATGGCACGACATTATCCTTCGTGTGTAATAATGTATATGAAATGGTACGGAATCACCCTTAGTGCTTTACACTCTTCCTTACATGATAATGTATATGCAATGGCATGGCATCACCCTTTGTGCTTTACACTCTTCCTCACCAACCACATGTATACCAATGACAAGTAAGGTAGGAAGCATAGATATCATCAAAAAGATTGGTTAAGGAAATATACCACGTGAACATAAATCACAACTCTAGAACCAATAAACAATTCAATAAACCTCAAGAATCATATTGTTCAAATATCTTGACAAAGCTCAAAATACTTTTCAAAAAAAGTATGGAACCTAAGTACCTCAGAATTACGGTCATAGACATGTATTTTGTAATTAGGTATAGTGATAACCGAATTTAGTACATCAATAATTTAACAAAGAGGTTGTCAAATTTAATCTAGTTATGACAAACTGAATCATGGCTTCTAGCATTGAAATTCATATTCATATTATTATAGAAGTCAAGTAAAACATGAGACAAGAAAATCACATAGTCCTACAAGGCACAAAGAATCGTATAATCTACCCCGAGCATGGATGACTCTGACACATGCATATACACTAGTCATCTCGCATATACATCACCCTGTATGTAGCAAACAGTATTATTTTATTAAGAAAAATTCCTCAACAAATCTAGGCAAGACATTTACCTCAAGTAAGCTAAATCAACACTCTAAGAAGCCTTTCCCATGCAAATCAACCTCCGGACGGCTCGAATCTAGCCAAAAAAATTTAATATCATAAATAAAAGCTAGAGAAAATGATTCCGAATAATAAAGTTTCAACCTTTAACTAAAATCAAAAAGTCAACCCAAAAAGTCAACTCTAGGCCCCCACTCCGGAACGCAACAAAACTCATAAATTCTGAACGCCCATTCCAATACGAGTCCAAATATATGTATTTCATCAAAATCCGACCTCAAATCGATCCTCAAATCATCAATTTCTGTTTTAGAAAGGTTTTGACTAAATTCCCAAATTTCTTAATTTGATTCATCAAACAATCGCTAAATTGAAGGTTGTAATCGTGAAATATAAAGAAATCCGAGTCAAAAAATACTTTCCCCAATCAAAATCGTGAAAAATTCCTCAGAAATCGCCCAAATCCGAGTTCCAAAATCTTGTGAGAAAAAATGACTAAATTTCGGAACAAGTAAAAAAATGCAGCAGTTGTTCCAACTTGAATCAGATTCTACATGACACTGAAACTGATATTTGATAATCCCAACGTAATCCTTGTAATATTATACCCAAGATAGCCTTTTGAATCACCAAATTTGGCCTTGAAATGAGGCAGATAAGATGTTTTGAAATTTTAAAGAAAATTTGAAAACTTCAGGGACATAAATGATATTTTGGTAATTATTCAAACCAAAAAAATCAGCAAAGAAAAAATCTTCGTTTTAGCACCCAAACTCATTTGGAACCTCCCAGACACAAACCATGCATCAATCATAAAATACGCTATGAACCTGCTCGCGCACTCAAAATACCAAAAAGAGGTGATTTTGAGCCGATATTGACCATGGTCTAACTCCAAATTCCTAACTTAACTAGTCTCTCAATCAATGATCCAAAATACACTCGAGCCCCTCGGGACCTTATTCAATCATACCAACAAGTACAAATTCATTTTTCAAACTTATCCAAAGCCTCAAAACACACATGGGAACAACGCAACAAAGAATCGAGGCTCAAATCGAATAGAATTTCTCTTAGGTTGTTAAATCTTCATTCATTCAAAAGAATGTCTGAATCACATTTACACACTTCGGATTACTTCCAAACTTTGCATACAAGTTCAATTCAACTATATAGACCTATCCAAAGTCTCAGAATACCAATTGGAGTTCAATAACATCAAAGTCAACTCTTGGTCAAACTTATGAACTTTTAAATTATTCAAATTGCCAACTTTCGAGAAATAGAGTCGAATTCTTCTAGAAACAATTGGTGTTAACGGACACCTTGGGCAATCTCTATTCCCTTCATGTAAGCATGCACCACATATTGGGTCGTTGTTTTCTTGATTTGCCATAAGTGTTAAAAGATTGGGACTGACTAACTAACATGAAGAGTATGATTGTGTTATATTTGTAGCATGTGGCTGATTTGACAGAAAGAATTATGATTCCGAGAGACTGATTTGACAGAAGAATTATGATTCTGAGAGTCTGCAGATAAAGAGTGATTAGACTGGGAAAGGTTGCATAGACTGATTTGACAAGGAAGAGAAGTGAAAAGAGGTCATCTTGACCCGATATTGACCATGGTCAAACTCCGAATCCATAACCTAACTAGTCTCTCAACCAATGATCCAAAATACACATGAGCGCTTCAAGACCCTATTCAATCATACCAATAAATACAAATCCATTTTTCAAACTTTTCCAAAGACTCAGGACACCCACGTGAATAACACAGCAAAGTATCGTAGCTTAAATCGATTAGAATTTTTCTTAGGTTGATAGATCTTCATTCATCCAAAACATTGTCTGAATCAGACTTACACACTTCATATTACTTTTAATTTTTGAATACAAGTTCAAATCAACTATATAAACCTATCCAAAGTCTCGGAATACCAATTGGAGTTCAATAATATCAAAGTTAACTCTTTGTCAAACTTATGAACTCTTAAATTATTAAAATTGCCGGCTTTCGAGAAATAGAGTCGAATTCTTCAGGGCAAAATTGGTGTTAACAGGCACCTTGGGCAATCTCTATTCCCTTCATATAAACATTAACCACAAATTGGATCGTTGTTTTCTTGATTTTCCATAAGTGTTAAAAGATTGGGACGGACTATCTGACAAAAAGAGTATGATTCTGTGAGAGTCGCAGAATGCGACTGATTTGACGGGAAGAATTATGATTTTGAGAGACTTATTTGACGGGAAGAATTATGATCGTGAGAGTCTGCAGATAAAGAGTCATTAAATTGGGAGGAGTTGCAGAGACTGATTTGACAGGGAAGAGAAGTGAAAAGAGGTCATCTTGACCCGATATTTACCATAGTCAAACTCTAAATCCTTAAATTAACTAGTCTCTCAACCAATGATCCAAAACATACCCGAGCCCCTCGGACCCTATTCAATCGTACCAACAAGTACAAATCCATTTTCAAACTTATCCAAAGCCTCAAAACACACACAGGAACAATAAAACAAAGAATCAAGGCTCAAACTGAATAGAATTTTTCTTAGGTTGTTAGATCTTCATTCATTCAAAAAAGTGTCTGAATCACACTTACGCACTTCGGATTAATTCCAAACTTCGCACACAATTTGAATTCAATTATATAGACATATCCAAAGTCTCAGAACACCAATTATAGTTCAATAATATCAAAGTCAACTCTTGGTCAAACTTATAAACTTTTAAGTTATTCAAATTGTCAAATTTCAAGAAATAGAGTCGAATTCTTCTAGGAAAAATTGGTGTTACCCGGCACCCTGGGCAATCTCTTTTCCCTTCATGTAATCTTGCACCACAGATTGGGTCGTTATTTTCTTGATTTGCCATAAGTGTTAAAAGATTAGGACTAACTAACTGTCATGAAGAGTATGATTGTGTGAGAGTCACATAATGCTACTTATTTGACGAGAAGAATTATGATTCCGAGAAACTGATTTGACCAAATAATTATGATTCTGAGAGTCTATAGATAAAGAGTGATTAGACTGGGAAGAGTTGAAGAGACTTATTTGACAGGCAAGAGAAGTGAAAATAGGTCATCTTGACCAGATATTGACCGTAGTCAAACTTCAAATCCTTAACTTATCTAGTCTCGCAACCAATAATCCAAAACACACTCGAGCCCCTCGGAACCCTATTCAATCATACCAACAAGCACAAATCCATTTTTCAAACATATCCAAAGTCTCAAAGCACCCACGGAAATAGCAAAACAAAGAATAAAGGCTAAAATTGAATAGAATTTCTCTTAGGTTGTTAAATCTTCATTCATTCAGAATAGTGTCTGAATCACACTTACACACTTCAGATTACTTCTAAACATTGCACACAAGTTCAATTCAACTATATAGACCTATCCAAAGTCTCAGAACACCAATTGTAGTTCAATAACATCAAAGTCAACTTTTGGTCAAACTTATGAACTCTTAGTAATTCAAATTGCCAACTTTCGAGAAATAGAGTCGAATTCTTCTAGGCAAAATTGGTGTTAACCAACACCTTGTTCAATCTCTATCCCCTTCATATAAATATGAACCACAAATTGGATGGTGGTTTTCTTGATTTGCCTAAGTGTTATGTCACGACCCAAAATCACATGTGTCGTGATGGTGCCTATCGCGATACTAGGCAAGCCAACAACTCACAAATAACATGCATCTTTAATTTAAAACATAATGAAATAGGCTTAAGTAAGTAAAATCTCATAATAGCTGGAAGAAAATACCGCAACTCAATACAGATTTTTCTCAAAATTCGGGTGTTACTGAGTACATGAGCATCTATACAATATCATGGTCTGACTATTGAAACACTGTCTAGGAATGTAGAATAATATAAATAAAACTAAAAAGAAGAGTAGTCAGGGTCTGCGGACGCCAAGGCAGCTACCTCGATAGTCTCCAAATAGACAAGGCTCCAAAGCTAAAAAAACGACGTGCCCAGAAGTATATGCATAAATTTTTAATGATACTAGCTATCACCTGTGTAGTTCCATCTTTTAAACTGGCACAGAACAATATTGAAAACTAACTCATCAAGTTTCGTGAGAAAACATCCGTGTGTGCATGTGTACATTTTCTCAAATACTCTGCTCAGACAGTATCATGGCATGTAGAGGTGATAAGTAGTTAAATCATATAAATGATCAAGGAAATGTAAAATCCAACACAACATTAGCCAGATTCTCTCCACCTTCCATATCTGTTCCAAACCACTGATCAATATTCTCAATAACCGTGTGTACACCATCAAGAGAGAAACATGAGAGGGTGACCCTAGGGGGATGGATCCGTATCCACATGCTGCACGGACAACTCACGTGTTGCACGAACAACTCACGTGCTAAAAATAGAACCCACACGGAAAACTCACATACTGCATGGACAATTCACGTGCCAATAATATCAATATATGGGTCTGCACGAACAACTCACGTGTTGCACGAACAACTCACGTGCCAATAACACAATCTGCTCGGTGTGGTTACAGACACAACAGCACAATCCGCCCGGCGTGGTCACACGCCTTCAGTCCAAACATATCATACATGAGCAATTAAATAAGTATACATGTATTTGATGAATGAATAAATATCCTCATGCTCCTAGACTGGTATAAATGACATGCTAAAGTGTAGGCATGTGCAAAGTGTTCTATCATAGCTTAAATCGAAAATTTCATCACAGAAAAACATTTATCATGTTCGTTTAGGGATTAAACCTCTATATAGCCTCAAACATGGCTCAAATAGTTCACACAAATGTGTAAACAAATATGAGAAATATTATAGCTTAAAGCTTAACAGTCAATCCTAGGCTTATAAGAGCCTGAGCACAATCTGAACATGAATAAATTATCCCAATGCTCGCACGTGGGTTCATCCCCACGCATGTGCGCACCCAATAGCACGTAGCTATCACAACATTTCAGGAAACTAGTGCCTCATTCGAGTTTAAATAAGATACTTACCTCAAGAAAATCAAATCACTCTGCTAGCAAGCCCTTCCCATGCGTAACGACACGGAAGGCTTGAATCTAGCAAAAAATAACGTTAGACTATCAACAAAATCTATAGGAATCGATTCCAATTAATAAATCTACTATCTTTAACTAAGGTCAAAAAGTCAACTCAAAAAGTCAACCCCGGGCTCACATCTCGAAATCCGACAAAATTAATAAAATCCGAACACTCATTCAACCACGAGTCCAACTATACTAAAATTACTCAATATCGATCACAACTCAGCCTTCAAATCCTCAATTTTAAGCCTATGAAGTTTTTAAAAAGTTGTCCCAATTTTCCAACCCAAAACACTAATTAAATGATATAAATAATGATAGATTCATGTATATTAACCAAATCCGAGTTAAAATCACTTACCCCAATCAATACCCTGAAAATTCCTTCAAGAATTGCCTAAATCCGAGCTCCCAAAATCAAATTATGAAATATAACTCTAACTCGCATTTTTGATATTTAAAAGTTTGCCCAGAAGTTCCTCTTCGCGATCGCGAAGAACAAAAATTCAGCTGCCCTCAAAGTACTCTTCACGAACGCGAATATACCATCGCGAATACTCTTCACAGACACGTTAACCTACGCGATCGCGGACCCATTCACGTGATCGCGAAGAACAAAATGCGTGGACTCCCAGTCTTCTCCTTCCTTCTTCGCAGACGCGACCAAGCTCATGCGTTCGCGATTCACTGACTCCCCAAGCTTCGCGATCGCATAAACCTTCTCGCGATCGCATAGAACAACTTCCACCAGTCGCCAAATAGCTCTTCGCGATCGCAAACCCCTACACGTGATTGCATACAAGGAAACCAGCACAACAAAAATCAGCAGTCTTTAATTTTTGAAATGCGCCGAACATGATCTGAATCAAACCTGAGTCCCCCGGGACCTCAAACAAACATACCAACGTGTCCTAAAATATCATACGAACTCGCCTGAAGCGTCAAATCACATCAAACAATACTAAAATTACGAATCGCATATCGATTCAAGCCTAATGAACTTATGAACTTCTAACTTTCAAAACTAATGTCGAAACAAACCAAACCAACTCCGATTAACCTCAAATTTTGCACACAAGTCATAATTGACACAACGGGCCTATTCCAACTTCCGAAACCAAAATCTAAGCCCGGTAACCACAAAGTCAACTCTTGGTCAAATTTCTTAACTCTCCAAACTTCTATTTTTCCAACTTTCGCCAATTCAAGCCAAAATCACTTACGGACCTCTAAATCAACATCCAGACACGCTCTTAAGTCTAAAATTATCATACGGAGCTATCGGAACTATCAAAACCCTATTTCGAAGAAATGTACACATAAGTTAATATTCGGTCAACTCTTTCAACCTAGGCTTCCAACCAATGAGCATGGAATAAGTAATAAATTGGGGAATGGGGCTATAATACTCAAAATGATCGGTCGGGTCGTTACATCCTCCCCCTCTTAAACAAATGTTCATACTCGAATGAGTCTAGAATTATACCTGGAGTCTCAAATAGGCATGGATATTTGCTCTGTATCTCCCGCTCGGTCTCCCAAGTAGCCTCCTCGACTGGCTGACCTCTCCACCTCACCTTCATTGATGTTATGCTCTTTGACCTCAACTTTCGAACGTGCTGATCCAAAATGGCCACCGGCTCCACATCATAAGTCAAATCACCATCCAACTGAACCGCGTTGAAGTCCAAAACATGAGACGGATAAAGAGTGATTAGATTAGGAAGAGTTGCAGAGACTGATTTGACAGGGAAGAGAAGTGAAAAAATGTCATCTTGACCCGATATTGACCATAGTCAAACTCAAAATCCTTAACTTAACTAGTCTCTCAACCAATGATCCAAAATACACTCTAGCCTCTCGGGACCCTATTCAATCATACCAACAAGTACAAATCTAATTTTCAAACGTATCCAAAGCCTCAAAGCACTCACGGGAACAACACAATAAAGAATCAAGACTCAAACACAATAAAATTTCTCTTAGGTTGTTAAATCTCCATTCATTTAAAAGAGTATCTAAAGCACACTTACACACTTCGGATTACTTCCAAACTTTGTACACAAGTTCAATTCAACTATATAGACCTATCCAAAGTCTCAAAACATCAATTGAAGTTCAATAAAATTAAAGTCAACACTTGGTCAAACTTATGATCTCTTAAATTATTCAAATTGCCAACTTTTGAGAAATAGAGTCGAATTCTTCTAGGCAAAATTGGTATTAACTCACACCCTGGGCAATCTCTATTCCCTTCATGTAAACATGCACCACAGATTGGGTCATTGTTTTTTTTTATTTGCCATAAGTGTTAAAAGATTGGGACTAACTGATTCACAGGAAGAGTATGATTGTGTGAAAGTCACTGAATGAGACTGATTTGATGGGGAAAATTATGATATTGAGAGAATGATTTGACAGGATGAATTATGATTCTCAGTGTCTGCAGATAAAGAGTGATTAGACTGGGAAGAGTCGCAGAGACTGATTTGACAGGGAAGAGAAGTGAAAAGAGGTCATCTTGACCCAATATTGATCATGGTCAAACTCCAAATCCTCAACTTAACTAGTCTTTCAACTAATGATCCAAAACACACCCGAGCCCCTCGGGACCCTATTCAATCATACCAACAAGTACAAATTCAATTTTCAAATGTATCCAAAGCCTCAAAATACCCACAAGAACAATACAACAAAGAAGCGAGGCTCAAACCGAATAGAATTTCTATTAGTTTGTTAAATTTTTATTCATTCAAAAGAGTGTCTGAATCACACTTACACACTTCGAATTACTTCCAAACTTTGCACACACGAATTTCTATTAGGTTGTTAAATTTTTATTCATTCAAAAGAGTGTCTGAATCACACTTCCACACTTCGAATTACTTTCAAACTTTGCACACACGTTCAATTCAACTATATAGACCTATCCAAAGTTTTGAAACACCAATTGGAGTTCAATAACATCAAATTCAACTTTTGGTCAAACTTATGAACTCTTAAGTTATTCAAATTGCCAACTTTTGAGAAATAGAGTCAAATTCCTCTAGGAACCTCCAAAATCAAATCCGAACATACGTACAAGTCTAAAATCATCATACGAGCCTATTGGAACAATCAAAACCCAATTCTGAGTCCTTTTGCCCAAAAGTCAAATATTGGTCAACTCTTCCAACTTAAAGCTTCCAAATCGAGAGTCATTCTTCCAAATCAATCCAGAACCACTCAAAAACTAAAATCAACCATACACACAAGTCATAATACATCATATGAAGCTACTCAAAGTCTCAAACCATCGAACGGAATGCTAAAGATATGAAGCTACTCAAAGTCTTAAACCATCGAATGAAATGCTAAAGCTCAAAACGACTGGTCGGATCGTTACATTAGCGATGCTTAAAACGTAGAGGAAAACAAAGAAAAGACTCGGTAAGAAGATGTTTACGATTCTTGACTCTAATTTTTAAGAATCGTACTCCCAAAACTTGGATAAAGAGAATATGAAAGTGTAATACCAACTCTTTGAAGAGAAATCTAAAAAGGATTTTAAAAAATTGCGTCCATTGATGAGGTTAGTGGTCAAAGTGTAAATAAGGCAAGAAAATATTTGCCATTAGAGTGATTACCATAAAGATATATTTAGCAAAATAAAGATTCTTTTTCCCAAGTTATGTTAAATAGTCCCACATAATTGTACTTCTCCTTTAGTTACTAAGTACTTAATTTTTAAGGAAAATTAAGGCAAGAAACTAACATATATAATAATTATCACGATCTAAAATCTCACATGTCGTAATGGCACATATCGCTATACTAGGCAAGCCGACAACTCACAATAACTACACTCTTTAATTTAAAACAATACTGAAATAAGATTGAATGATAAAAATCTCAAAATAACTGGAAGAAAACACAGCAACTCATTACAAAATTCCCCAGAATCCGATTGTCACCGAATACATGAGCGTCTATATAATAATATGGTCTGACTACTAAAACACTGTCTAGGAACGTAGAACAATATAAATAAACTAAAAAGAAAAAGGGAAAAAGTCAAGGTCTGTGGACGCCAAGGCAGCTACCTAGATAGTCTCCGAACTGATAAAATTCCAATGCTAGCAACCGACATGCCAGGTACATGGATCTACACATAAAGTGTAGAGTGTAGTATAAGCACAACCGACCAATGTACTCAATTAGTAACAAGACTAATCTTGGGCTGAAAGTAGTGACGAGCTCAGAAAGGTACAGTCCAAATCCATACAATCAGAATAATAACTCGGAAGGAATCCAATATTTAATTTATAGACAGTTCATAAATAGAGACATGATTTCAAGTAATTAACAGTTTAAGCTCAATACGGATGAAATATGCCAAGTATGACTGATATGAAAAATGTTGCATCTCTATATCTACATGTCAATGTGCATGTCACATGTAACGCATCACAATGATGGCCTCACGTACTTCCACTCTCAGAGTACTCAATATGTCTGCCTCAACTCTCATTCATCACACTCAGTCACTCAGTATTGTGCATTACTCGCGCTCACTGCTGGTATGTCAGACTCTAGAGGGGCGGATCTTGCCCAAGCGCTAATAAACCTATTGCAGCGCGCAACTCGATCCCATTATGAATTAGTAATACCTACAGCGGCATGCAACCCGATCCCATCATGAATCAATAATACTCGCTGCGATGCGCAGCCCGATCCCATCAATGTCGCTCACAAACAGGCCATCGATCTCACTCAGGTATCAATCTCTCCAGTCTCTCGAGCTCACAACACTCATGTCAATCAGTCCAAAATAATGATAAATGATGTAATAATAAATAGTAACAAAGACTGAGATATGATAGGCAAATGATGAATGCCACTGAGTACATGACTGCAATTTAAGCAAATAACTCAACAATAAAAGAACAACCATTGTGGGTCCCAACAGTACCAGCATATAGACTAAATATGATTTCTAACATAAATCACAGCTCAATTTCACTAACACATGAAGAATACATGAATAATAACAAGATTATATGACTACACAGTTCTACGGAATCGACCGAGTCACAATTTTTACAGTTCACGCTCACACGCCCCTCACCTAGCATGTGCTTCACCTCAACACCAACCACATAACTCGTAATTCAAGGATTCATACCCTCAGAATCAAGTTTAGAAGTGTTACTTACCTCAATCCGTGCAAATCTATACTCCAACAAGCCCTAGCCTCGCAAATCGGCCTCCAAATTCCTCGAATCTAGCCACAAACAACTCATTAAAATCAACACACGCTATAGGAATTAATTACATATGATAAAGCTATTTTTTTTTAAAAGTCAAAAAGTCAACTTAAAAAGTCAACCCCGGTCCTATATCTCGAAATCCGACAAAACTAACAAAATCCGAACACCCATTCAACTACGGGTCCAACCATACCAAAATTACTCAATTCCGATCATAGCTCGATCTTCAAATCCTCAAATTAAAGCCTATGAAGTTTTTACAAATTTTCCCAATTTTTTCAACTCAAAACACTAATTAAATGATAAAAACAATGATAGATTCATGTGTATTAACCAAATCCGAGTTATAATCACTTATCCCAATCAAAATCTTGAAAATCCCACCAAGAATCGCCTCAATCCGAGCTCCCAAAGTTCAATTATAAAATTTTACTCTAACCCTCGTTTTGAATTCTTATATTCTTCCCAAATGCTCTTTCTTCGCGAACGCGGAAAGTGTCTCGCTTTCGCAAAGCACAAAATGTTCAGCTGCCAAAATTCCTCTTACGCGAACGCAAGATCCCCCTCGCGAACGCGTAGACCTAACGCGTGAGGTCCCCTAGCCTGTCTCTCTTCTTCCCGAACGCGGCTCCCTTCTTGCGATCACGATTCACAAACCCAAAATACCTTCGGGAACGCGTGGCCTTCTTCACGAACTCGAAGAACAAACTTCACCTGCCTCCCAGGTACTCTTCACGAACGCGAGACCTCTCTCGCGAACGCGTATAAGAACACTAGACACAAGAAAATCAGCAGCTCTACAAAGTGATCTGTTAAGCATCCGAAACTCACCTGAGGCCCCCGGGGACCTCAACCAAACATATCAACAAGTCCTAAAACACGATACGAACTTAGTCGAGGCCTTAAATCACATCAAACAACATTAAAAATATGAATCGCACCCCAATTCAAGCCTATTGAAACTAATGAACTTCCAACTTGTACAATTGATGCTGAAATCTATCAAATCAACTCTGATTAACCTCAAATTTTGCACACAAGTCATAAATGACACAACGGACCTATTCCAACTTTTGAAACCAAAATCCGATCCTGGTAACCACAAAGTCAACTCTCAGTCAAACTTCTCAACTCTCCAAACTTCTATTTTCCCAATTTTCGCCAATTCAAGCCAAAATCGCCTACGGACCTCCAAATCAATATCCGGACACACTCCTAAGTCCAAAATCACCATACGAAGCTATCAGAATCATCAAAACTCCATTATGGAGTCATTTGCACATAAGTCAATATCCGGTCAACTCTTTCGATTTCGGTTTTCAACCTTGGGACTAAGTGTCCCAATTCATTCTGAAGCATCCCCGGAACCAAACCAACCATCCCGGCAAGTCACATAACAACAAATGAGTATAGAAGAAGTAATAAATAGGGAAACGGAGTTATAATACTCAAAATGATCAGTCGGGTCGTTACAATAAAATAATTGTAAACCTACTATTAGAAAATTGGGGACCCAAAATATAAGGGGCCTAAATTACTCGCTTTAGTTGATTTACCTTAAGCCGCCACCGAGTCTCCAAACCACATGCATCTGACAAGTAAATGAGGAAATCATTTATTTTAGGCGCAGAAACTAAGTTATCCGGATGAAAAGTTATCACCTATGTTATGCTTGTAAATTTTAATTCTCATATCTGATACTGGAAAAACTAGCTTACTGATGGTATTTGTAGGAAGGATATACGAGCAGGGTGTATAAAGAAAATCAATAAATCACATCAAATCAATAATTCGAGTCAAATCGATAAAAAAAAAACCAACTATGGTTCGATTTGATTTGGTTTGATGTTGGAAAACAAACCCGACAATAATTGGTTTGGTTTGATTTTAACCCAAAAAAGGTCAAGTCGAAACCAAACCAACTCGACATTACATGTGTAGAAAAATTAGATATACTTAATACATAAATATACTTATTGTGATGTAATTTATAAATATTTCTTAAAGTTTTTCATAATTTTATTTTTAAGGTATTATTTTAAAGTTGGATTTAGAACTTTTGAATTTTCCAATAAGTTTTATAGCCATTAATGTTAGTAACTCAAATAATGCTAACAAAAGCCCAAACCAAAATTAAATCAATACTAATGCTAACAAAAGAAATGACAATGTGTTGGATATCTATTTTTAATTTTGCAATGAATTAGATAAAAATGCATAACCCATTTTTATTTTTTCTTTAACGTTTAGTCATGTAATTAATACTCCCTTAGTAGTTACTTATTTTAGCATGACTTAATACTTTTAGATTACGTTTATTTTTATTATGATTTTTTAATTAGCAATATTTATATTATGTGATTTTATTGTCTTTATTGTTGAATATTTTAGGATAATGTCATGACACATTTCATATTTTGTATTATTTTCTTGAAAAACACCTTATATAGTTGTATCTAACTAAGAATAAAGAAATATTTGGAGCACAAGTTATTTGTTTTGTGCTACGAAGATTTTACCAGGAAAAAAATCCAAAAACTTGGGAAAAATCGAGATTGAAAAAGTCGAGTTTTATTGATTTGGTTTGGTCTTTTGATATAATAACCCGACACAATTAATTTGGTTTGGTAATTGAAAAGGTAGAATCAATCCAACCTATGTACACCCCTATATACGAGTTAATTGCTTACAACAACAACAACATATGTACGCAGACTTTACCCCTACCCTGGGGTAGAGAGGTTGTTTTCGATAGACCCTCGGCTCCCTCCCTCCAAGAACTCTCCACCTTGCTCTTGGGGTGACTCGAACGCACAACCTCTTGGTTGGAAGTGGAGAGTGCTCACCACTAGAGCAACCCACTCTTGTCATACGAGTTAATTGCTTATCTTTTTTATTTCATAACTTGAATTAGATGTTATATATGATACATATGGTGGGTGGTAATTTTTCCTCTGCATAATTTGGGATCAATATTTCCAACTATTGCAGCTGAAGGTAGAATGATTTTACAAAAAATTGTATACGCTGGACACATATACGTGACAATGATTCTCTCGTCTAAATTTCAAACATTTTATTTCGAGTATACTCATTACCAAAAAATATACGTTGGAACACGCTAGTTTTTTTCATTTGAATATTGATGATGGAATTACACTGATGAAGAGGCCGTTGATCAATTGGAATCACATATTGTATATAATTATGTAGTTAAGTGCTTAGCTAGTATTTGATTAAAATATCATGTTGTCACATATTGTTGTACACTCACATATTAATCGTTGTAGTATTTATTATGGTAATTCAAAAGTGCGAACATTTTATGTATCATTTTCTTCATGTTATGATTATTTATGTATATTTACATAAACACGTGTTTACGTGCGAACATGTTATGATTATTTACACACGTGTTGCATTATAATTGTTCATGTATATAAGTTGGGTATTATTTGAGTAAATTATTATGTTTTAAGTTTGGAATTGTCATTGAAATACAAATAAATTGGATTAGTAGCGTTAAGGATGACTATTCGGTTCAATGAATTGATTGGTTTTCTATAAGTACAGTAAACTATTGTTCCCTTGCGTTGTCATAAAGTTAAAGTTTCTTACACTTTATAATAAAATTATTTCACTTTATTGTGAAGGATCTCACAACGCGCGATGATTTTTTTAATTAAAAGAATTTTCTTATTACATGTGTATGATTTCTCTTATACCATGTAGTAGGTCATTACTTATAATATCATTTCATCGATTTAGATTCTTTATGAAAAAAAAATAAAAAATCTTTCATGACATCAATTCAAGAATACTTATGAAAATGTGACTTAGAGAAGATAAAATTACTTGAACTTCGTTATAACATACAACAATAAGTATGTCGCGATCCCAAACTACTAACTTTGGCATTTTAATCATCGATATCATTATTTAAACCCATTCATTTCAATATTCAATCATTTGAGATTGTCTAACACTAGACGTTTTTTTTTTACCTTTTTAATTAATGACATACAATTTCTGAACTGACTAATTAACTGAGCATAAGTAAACATATCATCATCATTAAACCTTAATCTCAAAGAGTCGTTGACACCAATATGGATCTTCTGTGCTTCAATTATCCTATAAGAAGATAATGTGAAATTAATATTGCTATATTTGCTAGTTTCGTCAATTTATCGTTTGCAATTAGCATATACTGTATATGGTAAAAATCGATCTCAGAAGTTGGGTGAATTAGAAAGCAACACGTGTCAAAGATGACTAGTTAGCAGTGATTCAATCATGTTGACATCGGATACAAACATGTGATCGGATAAGGATCAATTCAAGATATGACCGTTAACGTTACATAAGATCCCAAGATTTCTCGTGACTTTATTAGCCTTTATCGGGTTTTATTACCTTTTATTGCCTTTGTCAAGCCATTTGCCGAAAAAGAGAAGTTGTTGCTGGAAAGATAAAATATTATCGGATCTTCATTTCCAATCAACTCCTCAAGTCTCAAACTTTCTTTTCTCTTTTAATCTTTGACTTTTTATTTGGTGACATGTACTTTTTTTCATTGATTGTGTTTGCCATGTCAATAGCAAGTGTATTCACGCATTGAAGTTGGTTTATAATTGTCAAATTTGTGTTCAATAGAAATAGTTTGAGCATAGATCAAGTGTTCAATAGGTCATAGATTTTGCTTAGTTATCTAAATGATATTTAGAGGCAAGTTTAAGTGCTGACTATGTACTTGGCCTATATTCAAACAAATTGTCCTATAGACTTTTCATAAAGTTGTTCCAATTCTAATTCCTGAAAAAAGGCCTATATTCAAACAAATTGTCCTATAGACTTTTCATAAAGTTGTTCCAATTCTAATTCCTGAAAAAAGGAGCTTAGGATGTCATACTTGAATTTTTTAAAGATCCAAGTCTTAGCCTTCTAGAGTTTTGCATGCCGGTCAATTCCTGCTTATAAAATGGTTTAGTTGCACCTCTAAGGCTTTTTCTTTTAGGCCCTTTTAAACATGCACCCCGTAGCAGGTCCACATCAAGGTTTATTGTGATGACGTGATAGGTCATCTATAGTTTTACCTTTTATTTCTGTGCTCCGAGATCTCGAATAGCTTCGTTTAGTCTTTCTCAATTTGCGTGCGCATTCCGTGTCTTTTTTCGAAAGGTTTTTATGTGAAAATTTGATGAAAATGTGAAATCGTGCGTTAAAACTCATTTGAGTTGACTTCGGTCAACGTTTTGAGCAAACGAATCCGGATCAGTATTTTGACGGTCTCGGTGGGTCCGTATCGTAATTTGAGACTTGGACGTATGCCCGAAATCGAATTCGGAAGTCTCTAACTTGATTTAACGTAATTTGTTGAAAACAAGAAATTTTAAGGTTTAAAGAATACTTAAGTTTGACTGTAGGTTGACTTTGTTGCTACTAGATACGGATTACGGCTTCGAAACTTGGTAAAGGTTAATTTCAGTATTTTTTGACTTGTCTGCAAGATTTGGTGCAAAACGGAGTTGATTTGACGTGATTCGGACGTTCGGTTGAAAAATTAAAAGTTTTTAAGTTTCTTTGAAAATTTTATTCGTTTTGGTATTTGATTCATAGTTTTAGGTGTTATTTTGGTGTTTTGATCGCACGAGCGAGTTCGTATGATGTTATTACACTGGTGTACATGTTTGGTTGGGAGCCCGAGGGGCTCGGTGAGTTCCGGATAGGCTACTAAGTGATTTTGGACTTAAAAGAATAGCTTATGCATGTTTGTTTCTAGTGGTGGACTGCAAATCTCGCATTTCGAGGTCTAGCTCGCAAATGAGAGCATCATTTTTGCGAACAATGAGTCGCCTTTGCGAGCATGGGTTGGGTTGGGTTGGGAAGAGTTCGCATTTGCGGACTCTGTATCTTCGCAATTGCGAAGGTTTTGATCGCAATTGCGACTACGGACTAACTTGGTACTGCTTCGCTTTTGCGAAGTATTGTTCACATTTGCAGATAGCCTTGGTTCGCATTTGCGATAAAATTGTCGCATTTGCGACGAAAACAGGCTTAGTGACTTTTTCGCATTTGTGAAGGATTGATCACTTTTGCGATCATCGCAACTGCGAACTAGGTGTCGCAATTGCGATAACTGCAGCTCGGTAAAAGAGGGGGGAAATGGAAATTAGCTCATTTCTTTCAAACTTTCAACCCTAAACATCCTAGTTCAAAAAAACAATTCTTTCTAAATTCGTTGGTAAGTGACTTTAATCTACTTCTTTTCAATTACCCATTATATTTCATAAATTTTCAACATCAAATCTAGGATTTTCATGGTAGAAATTAGGGATTTGGGTAGAATTAAAAAATTTTGTAAATTTGGAATTTAGACCTCGAATTGAGGTCGAATTTCGAAATAAATTACATAACTGGGTTCGGAGGTGAATGTGTATTCGGGTTTTGGTCAGAATTTCGATTTTGACCAAGCGAGCTCGGGGTTGACTTTTGTTGACGTTTTCAATAATGATCTAAATTGAACCTCTTTCATTCGTGGGTAGTTTTTAAGGCTTCTTTTGAATCGTTTGATTAATAATTTTCTAGATTTTGGTTGGTCTGGAGGCTTGTTCAAAAAGCAAGGCCGTGGTTGAACCTTAAGTTGATTGCGGAGTAAGGTAAGTGCTGGGTCTAACCTTGATTTGAGGGAATTAAGAACCCTTGAGCTATGTGCTATGTGAATTATATGTGCAACGGCGTATATGCAAGGTGACGAGTTTATATACGCCATTAAATTTCTTATTTCCATGTTTTCCCGTATTTCATTAATTACTTTATTCCATGCCCTAACTGTTACATAACTTGCTTTCCCTATCTTCATTGCTTCATAGTATATCTTGTTTTATGTCTTAAGTGTTACATGCTTATTCGACTTCCATACCATAATTGCTAATTGCCATTTAGCATTTCTTGTATTAGATTGTCCATCCCCTCCCTGATTCCATACTTATTCACTACTTGTTTTTGCTTGTTTCCCGTATATATCTAAATTGTCTTATGCCTTGTTGCCTTATAGTTTCATATTATTTATTACTTTCACTGATATAGTTTCACTTGTATGAATTGTTAAAAGGTAGATACCGTTGAGTTGATAAAGTTGAGACATCCGAGTAGTTCGAGTCTCTTTGATTATCATGTTATTCCAAGTTGCTCGTACATTTGTTCTCTTGATGTATGATTTCCTGTAAATCTTAGTTACTGAGTTACTATTGTTAATTGACATTGTTTGGGGAGTGGGTTGCACGCCGCAATGAAAATTGAAAGGAAATGAATTGAAAAGGCGGAATAAGGATGGACTATGATGTTGACAGATAATTATATTGTGGGATCGGGTTGTGCGCTGCAACGGATTGATTAGAGTTTATATTGTGGGATCAGGTTACGCGCCGCAACATGTTGATAGAAGTTATATTTGTTGTGATTGTTGGATTAGTCTCGGTTGTTGAGATGAGTTATATGATTGGTTATTCGGGACTCTCTGCTAGTTGAATTTGAGTTCGTTGATATAAGTTACATGCTTTACTTCCATTCCTGTCTTTCTGTTATTATTATTATTATTGCGTACAGGTTAATGTAAGTGACCTGCCTTAGCCTCGTCACTACTTCGTCGAGGTTAGGCTCGACACTTACAGAGTACATGGGATCGGTTGTACTCATACTACACTCTGCACTTCTTGTGCATATACCGGAGTTGGTCCCAGTGGCGTACTGTAGATTTTGCTCGGAATCAGCTATCAGATGAGACTTGAGGTATAGATACACGACGTTCGCAGCTCTAAAGCCTCATTCTACTTTATTTTAGATGTGTGCTTTCTTTTAGACAATTTTATTTTTATTCAGACCTTTGTTTCTATTATTCTAGAAGCTTGTGCACTTGTGACTCCAATTCTGGAATTTGTATTTGGATTTCGGCACTTATTAGTTTATTTACCATGTTTCAGACTATTCAATTTTTCCTTTATTGACATCGTATTTGAAACTTGTTAAAATTGGTTAATAATTACATCTAACGTTGGCTTGCCTAGCAAGTGAAATGTTAGGCGCTATCACAATCCCGGTGGTGGAAATTCCGGATCGTGATATTTATAGCCTATAGTCATGTGGCAAATATATGTTCCAAAATTTATGTCTATTCTTACAACTAGGAGTGTTAATAGTTCTTTAAGAATTAATTAAATTGATCGAGTCATATCGAATCAATTATTAGGTTTTCTTTAATAAAATTGTATATTTCCATATAAATCTATATATATAACTAATTGAATAATTAGTGTAAGTTTTTAGTTTTATAAAAGTAAATCGCAAAAATACCGAACTCTACCCAATAAATTTATATGTATAAAATATACTTCATATATCAAATTTCAAAATAATAAAGCATAAAAAGTTTTTTCCTTTGGCCTGGGTAATGGAAACAGCTACAGGCCAACAGGTAACTGACACCCAAAGCCCAACTTGGGAACCTATTGAAACTATTCTACTGCTCATTTTAAAACTAAAGCAGTTATAGAATCTTGAGTAGCGAGCCACAAGGTATTGGATAACTTTTTTTTTTCTTATTAGATACTTAATCCTAGTATACTCGGTTCATGAATCCAATTTTAATTAATATCTTTTCAGTCTTGTGATTTAGATTTTTTGTCTTTGCCTAATTTATTTTATACTACATATAATAGAACAGTTGGATAGATGTCTATTCTAGCCGTCTTTTGTGATGACCCGATAGTCATCTAGAGCTTTAACCGCTAAATTATGTATTTCGAAACCTTAAATAGCTCTTTTTAACTTTCTTCGATTCCCGTGCATAGTCTGTGTATTTTCATGAAAGGCTTTTATGTGAAAAACTAATTAAAATGTGAATTCGTGCCTTAAAAATTTATTTGAGTTGACTTCGGTCAACGTTTTGAGCAAACGGACCCAGATCCATATTTTGATTGTCTCATTGGGTCCGTATCGTGATTTGAGACTTGGGCGTATGCCCAGAATCGAATTCAGAGGTTCCTAACTCGAGTTATCGCAATTTGCTAAAAAATTAAAGTTTAAAGGTTTAGAGAACTTATGAATTTGACTGAAGTTTGACTTTATTGCTAACGGGTCCGAATTTTGGTTTCAGAGCTTGGTATAGGTTCATTACTGTATTTATGACTTGTCAGCAAACTTTGGTGCAAAACGGAGTTGATTTGACGTGATTCGAACGTCTGATTGTTAAAATGAAAACTCTTAAGTTTCATTGAAAATTTCATTCATTTTGGTGTCCAATTCATATTTCTAGATATTATTTTGGTATTTCTATCGCACGAGCGAGTTCTTATGATATTTTTGGACTTGTGTGCATATTTGGTTTGGAGCCCTAAGGGCTCGGGTGAGTTTCGGATAGGCTACAAAGTGAATTATGACTTAGAATCATAGTTGATGCCTTTTGCTTCTGGTTTCTGTTGCAAATCTCGCATTTGCGAGCATGGGCAGGTTAGGGGGGGGTCCTCGCATTTGCGAACTTGCTGATTCCGCTTTTGCGAAGGCAGAGTCGCAATTGCGACTCAGCATAGTTCTTCACAGTCTTCGCATTTGCGAAGAAATGGTCTGCATTTGCGAGAGCTGGGGGTTCGCATTTGCGACCAAAAATATCGCATTTGCGATGACTGGGCTTCTGAGAGGAGTTCGTATTTGCGACCTCTTTCTCGCAATTGCGATATTCGCAATTGCCAATAATATATTGCAATTGCGACATCTGTAGTTCGGTAAAAACTAAGATAGACGAGATTTTTCTCATTCTTTTAAATTTTCAACCCTAAAAACCTTAGAGGCAATTTTTCAAGAGCTTTTCTTCCTCAACTCATTGGTAAGTGACTCTAACCTACTTTCATTTAATTACCCACTATATTTCATAAGATTTCAACCTTAAATCTAGGATTTTTATGGTAGAATTTGGGAATTTGGGTCGAATTAGGGATTTTTGTAAAATTAGAATTTAGACCTCGAATTGAGGTAGGATTTCGAAACAGATTATATAACCGGGCTCGGGGTTAAATGGGTAATCGAATTTTGGTTCGAACCTTGGATTTTGACTAAGCGATCCCGAGGTTGACATTTTTTGACTTTTAAAGAAAAGTGTAAAATTTCTATCTTTATGTATTGTAATTGATTCTCTTTATCATTATTTGAAGTTATCGAGTCGATTGTGGTTAGTTACGGTTGGTTTGGAGGCGGATTCTAGAGGAAAGGCTCCGGTAGAGCTCTGATTGACTGTGAAGTGACGTAAGTGTCGTGGTTAACTTTGACTTGAGGGATTAGGACTTGTTTGCCTATTTTCTACGTGTTTAAATGTGTGGGTACAACGTATATTTGAGGTGACGAGTTACTATGCGTTATTGTTGGGTTAAAACATGCGGGTGGGACTTGTTTCCTTGTAAGTTATTATCTTCTTTGATTATGATATCCATGCTTAGACTAGTTTATTACTTAATTGATCGTTCTTTCCGAATTTATGAACTATTTGTGATGATTGAGTATTTTTGGAAGTTGAGGTTCGGTATTTTTGGAATCGTTGTGGACGTAAATTTTTTTCTTGCTTATCCTATCTTCCAAATATTTATATTCATTGCTACATGGTAAGGGAGAGTGATAAAGCACGAAGGGTGATGTCGTGTCATTTATTGCTTCATTTACTGATTAATACATGGTGAGAAAGAGAGTTAAAGCATGAAGAGTGATATCGTGTCGTATTTATCGTTTCATGGAGAGGTTAAAAGTAAAATCACGAAGGGTGATGCCGTGCCATTATTATTATTTCATGGTGAGGCTGAGAGTAAAAGCACTATGGGTGATATCGTGCCATCTTTATTCATTATGTTTATCCGTTTTCATTGGTTGATGGTTTATTTGACCGTCTGATGTTGTCATTTCCTGTTGTAGTTGTCGTACCTTGTACCCATTTCGCCTCTTCCCTCCCAATAGTACGTGTTTAATCTCTATTTGTTGTTATGTTACACGTATATCTTCGTTTATACAGGTTTAATTGCATGTGTGTCCTATTATAGCCCCGTCACTACCTTGTCGAGATTAGGCTCTACACTTACGGAGTACATTGGGTCGATTGTACTCATACTACAATGTGCACTTCTTGAGCAGATTTTGGTACTGGTCCCAGCTGTACGTGAGGTGCATCAGCTTAGATTGGCCTATTTGGAGACTCAAGGTAGATCTGCTAGCGTCCGCAGACCTTGAAGTCCCCTTCCCCTTTCCTTATTTTCTGTTCATTTCATTTGAAACAGTTGTATTTATTTCAGGCTCTATGTGTAGAACCTTTAGAAGCTCGTGAACTTGTAACTCCAGATCTGGGTTGTATTTAGATATGCTGGTTATTACGCTACTTCACACTTCATTTTAGTTTTATCTCAGTTTAGTTGGTTTATTTATTTGAACTGTTTAAAAATGGTTTAAGAATTTCTCTAACCACTACTAGAAATTCGGGGAAAACCGTCCAAAAAATCGACCAAAGTAGGTCGATAATGGCCAATAACCGTCCAAAACGCGACCATTAATGTGTGGTTGGTATTTTGAAGGTCGGAAGGGCATATCGACCAAAGTTGGTCGGAAATTACCGACCAACTTTGGTCGGTCAATTAAATTCAAAAAATAAATTACCGAAAAAACCGACCAAAGTTGGTCGGTATTTTAATTATGTAATTAAAAAATGCACCATCTGGGAATCGAACTGGGGTCTGTACTGTGGCAGGATACTATTCTATCACTAGACCATTAGTGCATTTTTTAAGACTGTCTTTTATTTCATTTATACTCTTTAATTGTATTTTCGCACGAAAATAACCGACCTAAAATTACCGACCGAATTCGGTCGGTTTTTTAAAATGACCGGTCGAATTAACCGACCGATTGCGGTCGGTTTTTTAATATTTATTTTAATTTATTTTAAATAAAAAACCAAATAAAGTTGGTCGGTTTCTTGAAAAATAAATTTCGCGGGACTCAAAAATAGTTTCCCGCATTTTTGCGCCAAAGAAAGCTGACCAAAGTTGGTCGGTTTCATAAAAAAATAATTAAAAATAAAATATTTTGAAAAATCGACTGACTGGTCGGTTTTTTGGCCGGTTTTTTGACCGGCCGCGGTCGGTTTTTGCCGAATTTCTAGTAGTGAACGTTAGCTTGTCTAGCGAGTGAAATGTTAGGTGTCATCACTGTCCCGAAGGTAAAAATTCCGGGTCGTGGCATCTTTCATGTGTCCTTTATTCATCACATTTTTAATAATAAAAATATCTAGAGAAGTTTTGCCAAACTCCTACACAAGTATGCATGGTATCATACTCTAACTTCTACTTGTGACTCTTGCATGACGTTTTTTAAAAGATACTCAAATTAATTGAACCGTACCAATACCGAAACGAAATCGAGATGACAAAAACGGTTTCGAAAAGTCTAATTTTAATTATACAAATAAAATAACCGAAAAATTGATATCGTATAAATTTTATTTTATATATAATCGGCCTAACCGAACGATTAACCCTCCTACTTACCACCTCAAAGTTTTTGGTCAAAATTAAGTTGGTGAAAAATAAGGTGAAGACTACGAAGGGTCAAGAAGAAGGATAGATTTCATGCAAATGTGAAAACAATACTACAATCTTATAGAGTAGTAACAATTCAAAGCGCAATATATATTGAAAAAAATAATCGCTATAAATCGTTTAAATTTTCTCTTTTTCTATAATTATTATTTTTAGAGAAGAAAAGGCAAAATACAGTTTATGATATTATTAAACTTCAGTTTGATCTCGAAAATGAAAAGTATATAACGCTATACTAGCAGCCAACCAGAATTCTAGATGTTTGAAGTCACCTATTCCCATACAGTTTTTCCAATACCGTCGGCATAGCGTTGTGGTTTTTGTCATTTTGAAGTTTGAACATTCCCATTCTGACTCGCTCCTTTTTCATATATTGAATGAATGAGGGAATCCTCAATTCTCGTCTTCTTTTTATACCTTCTTTCTCGCACTTAACTCCTAACTATCCATTTTATTTTTCCCATTTCATTCTTACAGTTAGAACCAAAAACCAATCTTGGATTTTTTTTGGGTTGAACACAACTTCTGCTGCAAATTAAAAATACAAACTTTGAACTTTTTTTGGACTCACCATTGAAGTAGTGTTAATATAACTGGTAGATCAGATGGGGATAGAGAGTAAATACCAAATGAAGGTGGTAGAAGGAGATAATGGCTACGTACTTGAAGATGTCCCTCACTTGACTGATTACATCCCTCATCTTCCCGTACTTACTTTCTTTTCTCCTCTTTTAGTTTTTTGTTTTCTAACTATGAAAATCTATCATTTCTGTATTTGTTTGGTTGCTGCACTTTTGAGTCTTGATAATGTCTATTCAATGGCTTTTGTTAAAATGGCTGCTTTATTTGTATGTCTTTCTGCTTCAGGGGGATCCGTTGATTTGTGGAATTATTACATGTTATAATGTTTCTTTTTGAGTTGATCTACCTTTTATTGCAAGCTTTGATCTGCTTACACTATGCCATAAACATATACTAATGTTGAAATGAAAAGCCTGCACCTTTAACTTTTTTACTATCATTGCACTCTTTAGTTCCCCCCCCCCGGGAATAACAGTCATGAATGTGTTCTATGTGGTGGTTGATGGAATCCAGTACATAAAATTTAAAGGTTGATTTTTGACATCCAAATATACTTTAATATCATAGTCTCATGGACATTTTTTTTTTTTTTGTGTGTGTGTGGAGCTTTAGCAACAAAAGTATAGTTGGCATGAGGAACACATGTCCTCTAGACAGTTTACTGAGCAAAGGCAGTTTCTGGATTTTTACTATTCCAATATTTTGACAAGAAAGTTAGATGAGGCTATGCGTTAAAATATGTAGAGAGAATTTCTCTTCTCAATTAGTAGGGGGTAAACTGATATAAGGTTAAAGTTATATAAAACGAAGGTGAAAATCGAGATAATCATTTTTGTCCTTTGGAAGTTGACTCCATGAAGATAAGGAGCTGTTACATTTCTTGATTTATTCAAGGACATCCTGACTTGATGAAGAGTGAATTGATCTATGAACTTACATTTATGTTAAAGAACGTTTTCGCGGCATTTCCATATACATGGTTTGGAGGATATACTGTAAAGCAAGGTGTTGTTGGAAATTCTAAATTTGAATAAGAGAATAAGAGATGTTGCTTGAACATGCATCACGCGTTGTTGTATTCTAGTGAGTTCTTGGAGTGGAACGATTTGATATATGAACTTACATTCATGTCCAAAAGTTCCGAGATCCAAATCTGTTTGTAGATAATTGCAAACCATGGGATCATTGAAATCATATTTGTATCAACTCAGTGATATCTAATTATTGGAATATCTAACATCGTACAGATGATTTGCGCTCTTGAATATAAAGGGGTGGACATCCACCTGGAGCATTTTTCTAAAGAAATTCCACATTTATTTATCTTGATTGAGATGGAGAGATAGAGTGAGAGAGACATTGAGGGAATAGGCATTAGCTGTTGGGGAATATACTAATAAGTTCCTCAACAACACAAAATGACTCATGAAGAAAAAGGATGTTAACTCTAGCTCATGTGGAAATATTTTAATACCCTGAGTTATTATGCTTTGTGGCACACTAGCATCATGCATGTTTAGCAAGTAGTTATAGTTTATTCCATTTGAGACTTTACTATGAACTTCTCACGTTCTACATTGAGCAGGAAATTGAGATTTCAGACTGTCTTTAAGTTTCTTTCAGATCACACAAACAATGCATTTTCTCTTTTTCTTATACATACACTTTCTCTTCATGGTTGAGGTTCCGGCTTTCTCTTACATAAGAGCTCTTTAAATGAGCGTTGTTATCACCCTGGTCATAGCTTTTTCTAGGTGGAAACATTTTTTTTAATGTTGTCACTACTATTTGTTTGCTTTCTTCTCTCTCTGAAGTTGATTCTAATACGGAGTCCATATACTTACTATACTCTCATTTTGTTTCGTTCATATTTTTTTTGTTGGAGTGATTCACTTCTACTTTTTGCAAGAGTTGTCTTCACTTTTTCACTCAGAAAATAAAATTTGTATCTTTTAGACACAAAAAGCTTGATTTCAACTATTTAAAATGTGTATCTGCATTTATGCTCAACCCTATGACTATGCTTTTCCTGAGCCAGGGTCTAGGGTCTATCGGAAACAGACTCTCTACCTCCACAAGGTAGGGGTTAGTTCTGCATACACACTAACCTCCCAAGACCCCACTTGTGGGATTACACTGGGTTTGTTGTTGTTGTTGTTGTTGTTGTTGTTGTTGTTGTTGTTGTTGTTGCCTTTATACTCAATTATGTATGTTTTCTGCTCTAGATGTTGGCGTATCTACTAACTCGACTTTATTCTTCATTCCATTGCTTGATGACAGACTTATGATAACCCATTGCAATCTAATCCAGCATACTCAGTTGTGAAGTGAGTCTATTATCAACTTTTCTTGTATTTATGCTATTAGGCCAATATGGCAGTTATTACGCATTGACCCTTGACAAGTTATGAACTGTCTTCATGATTTCAGGCAGTACTTTGTCGACATGGATGATACAGTTCCTCAAAAGGTGCAATCTTCTTTTAACTTGTTCTGACGATATATATAAATATCTTTCATAAATATGTCCTTACTTCTTTCCTTTTCAATGGTTAATGAAATGGTAAAACGGATGACAGATAATAGATAGTTACATCGATCTGCGAAAATTGACTTAGTGATTCTGCAAAGTGGGATGCTAGTCATACAAATGACCTATATATAACTATCTGGAAAGCAAGAGTAGAGGACCATCATTGTCTGATGTTGGTTTTGGAGATCAACAGAGCCCAAATTATGTCGATTTAGCACTTCTCAAGATTCTACGGACACTTCTTTCATTCCACTGCTAGGAATGATGTCTCAAAAAACGTACTCTATAATAAAAGTGTCTTCCTTAAAGGATCAAAAAACTGAAGTACATGTGAAACAGAGTAAGAACTAATTGCAAATATGGTAGAGAAGCTACTGAAAAGGAAGACGTGGCTGACTCCTTAGAGTGTCTATAGAGAGTCCAAAGTGAACTTTGCATCCTGAATCATTTCTTCAGTCTTGCAGTAGTTTCCATTCTCCTGCACCATTGCAGTGAAAGAGCAAAAAAGTGTGTTGAGCTTCTTCTTTTTTTAGTTGTCTTTTGTGGACAAAGATATTCAATCAGCCCTTTATTTTACATTATATTCCTTGTCGGCTTCTCTTTCCATTTACCCCAATAGGGAAACATTTTTGTTAGAGAGAGCTCCTTTGCTCATCAATCCCTGCTCTTTCCTTGTCATAATTGTTATGAATTTGTTTGATCACTTTGTAGATTGTTGTTCATAAGGACAGTCCACGAGGACTACATTTTCGGCGTGCTGGTCCCCGTCAGAAGGTATGTCTACTTTCTTCAAGGATGGAAATATGCAATCTGTTGCCATTTACCAGCAGAACTATTGATATGCAATCTTTCACTCAGAAGAAAGCTTCAATGTATCTCAGGTTTATTTCAGTTCAGATGATGTTCGTGCTTGTATTGTTACATGTGGTGGTTTGTGCCCTGGTCTAAACACAGTGATCAGAGAAATTGTACATAGCCTTGACTATATGTATGGTGTAGATAAAGTCCTTGGAATAGAAGTGAGTTGGCTGATTTCAACTTCCTTATGCTTGATAAGCTGTTTTGTCTGCAGCTAACAGTACATTTTTTCCTTCATAGGGAGGCTACAGAGGTTTCTACGCAAAAAATACTATCAATTTGACACCAAAGCTTGTAGATGATATTCATAAACGTGGTGGTACAATCCTTGGGACGTCACGAGGAGGCCATGATACCACAAAGATAGTTGACAGCATACAGGATCATGGAATAAATCAGGTACTCAACTACAAAAATTTGTCCAAATATATGTCTGCTGTCAAATCTTGGAGTACCTTATCTTCTTTAGGTCCCTTCCTCTCTTTGAGGTGGATTTACTAATATCTGCAAAAGTAACTTATTTAGGAAGAAAGTTAATATATTGGTCACAAGAAAAAGCTTTGTGTAATTGACGAAAGTGGTATCATGGAGACAAGCATCTTCTTTAATTGAAAAAGAAGTTGAGTAGTATGTTTTCTATAAAAAGGAAAGAGGAAAAGATTCTTATTGATAAATTTTACTGTTACAACAACATTAATGACTTTTAGAAATATCCATTGTTATATTTTTGCAATTTGCTAGTCAGACTTCGTCTGAGGCATCTTTGATTTCATTGCAAAAATATTATGATGACGACTGTCCTGCACAAAAGCTTCCACTTGATATAATGAGCATCTTATTTGTTCAGGTCTATATAATTGGTGGCGATGGGACTCAAAAAGGAGCCGCTGTCATTTATGAGGTATGTTAGGTTCTGCAAATTAAGAGGCCAGGTACTTACCCACCCGATAACATGAGTTAATTTTCAACTTGAGGGCAATATAGTTACATTTTTGCTGAAAGCTTAACAATCTATTCTTTCAAATTAGTCTATTGAGGGGATTCTGTATCACTCTACAACTGTTGAATCAAATATCTTGTTCCAAGCCTGTCGTACCATGTCAACATTATTGCATTCAGCTTCATCATCTGCACAGAGATTCAACATGTTTGAATATACCTTAGTACTGGTTCTGGCGAGCATTCTTAGTATAATCCTACTCCATTTTTGCAGGAAATTAGGCGGCGTGGTCTCAAAGTTGTTGTTGCTGGGATACCAAAGACAATTGACAATGATATTCCAGTATTTCTCATTTCCTCTTATTATAATTGATTATATTTTGTTCTGGTGTGATAAACAATTTAGCAACCTAAAGGAGTAATTCCAAAGTTTCTTGCAAAGTGCAAAGCATAAATTTTACTGAATAGTAAAAGTACAGTGTAATATCCGGAGATCTCATTTTGGTAGTTTCCCCTCCCATTTGACTTAAGCAACTAGTAGCTAATAGTGCTCTTCAGTTTGGAATGCTCTTATGTGAAAACTAGTTTGTTCTCTTATCAGGTCATCGACAAGTCATTTGGCTTTGATACTGCCGTAGAGGAGGCTCAACGTGCCATCAATGCAGCGCATGTTGAAGCTCAAAGTGCTGAGAACGGTATCGGTGTGGTGAAGCTAATGGGCCGCTATAGTGGTAACATGCTTTTACAAAGTCTTGAAAAACTTTCGATGCATAGCAAATTGCCCAGTATAGAATTTCTCTTACCAAGTTCACGTAAAGACTGTTCTATGCCCATCTTCACTACAAATCTTATCAGGCACTTTCATTGTTGGTTCATTTTGCTGTTGAATAATAAGCTCTTCTCTGCATGGTTAGCTGCAAAACTCATCACTTGATAGGCTATAGCTGTTATTGATAACAAATTACTAAAGTGAGTTTCTATATGTCCAACATTTTCTTGGAAAACATAAATAAAGGTAAGCACATCCTTGAGACCACAAATTGCTTCTTCTTTTTTTTCAAGTCATATTCTCAATGCTTAACTGCCCAAACTTCTCCATGCTTCCAAAGTCTATATATTATTGTACTTTTCAACAAACAACAGAAGTCTTGATTTCAGTTCAATTTGCTGGAAAATTGGTGCAGGATTCATTGCAATGTATGCCACTTTGGCGAGCAGAGATGTTGATTGCTGTTTGATTCCAGAGTCACCCTTCTATCTTGAAGGAAGTGGTGGTCTCTTCGAATTCGTTAAGAAAAGGCTCAGAGAAGATGGGCACATGGTTATTGTGATAGCTGAAGGAGCTGGACAGGAACTTCTTGCAGAAGAAAATTCCCATGCTAGAAGCGAACAAGATGCTTCAGGAAACAAGCTTCTGCAAGATGTTGGTTTGTGGGTATCCCAGAAAATCAGGGTAATGGTCATTATAGACAGAGTTGTCCCTAATCTTATAGTCATACATAATGCAGAACTGATTGATCTTGCTTTCTCTCTCTCTTTAGGTGATTAAGTGTGCTCGTCTCTACTTGAGTATGCGCATTTTTGGGTTTGTGAGAGCTAATATAATCTGTTTTAGAAAATTACATCCGCTCCAGTCGATGAAGATGTACTGAAGTTCATACTATACATGTTTTCCAGAAAATAAGCTGCATATCTTCCTAAAAAAGATAAGGAAACGAGGAAGAATTTGTTTGACAGAATTATTCACTGAATGATTACCAGATATTCACAAATGCTCATGTGCCTCTAATAAGAACTTGTACTTTTTAACTACACTCACCAAATAAATTCATGTAACTAGTGGCGAAGCCAGGAATTTCTCTAAGTTCAAACTAGAAAGAAGTGAAAAAAATTCCCTGACAAAGGGTGTTCAATATATGTTATATACCTCTAAATTCTAATATTTTACCTATATATACAATGTAATTTTTTGACGAAGAGTGGTCAACTAACCACCCTTAAATGTAGCTTCGCCCCTGCATGTAACCACCAAGTAGTGGTTTGCATCTTATAAAGCAAACACCATATAGAACAACATAAGAAATAAACGTGAGGCATTATAATTCTATATTTATATGTTTTTTTATTTTTGTTTTTGAATGCATTGTTGTCTATCTATCGCTTTGAGGAATGGTATGTTATTATATATTTTGTACAGAGGCTGGTCGCCTAAATCTTCTTTTGAACACCGACTATCTAACAGTCATGATATTTTGTTGAACTTCTTACTGAAAGAACCCTGCAGCACATGAGTTTTAGATTGCCGCTTATCCTTTGTTAAGATTGCTATGATCCAACAACATGGAAAATTGTTCTTGATCCTACTTTTCTTTTCGTATTTTCTTGCAGTCTATGGGGAAATTGTGACTGAAATTATTTATATTAGGTAGTATTATGTATTAGCATTCTACTCACCATTTCTTTACTTCTTGCAGGATCATTTTGAAAAAAAACTTAGGATACCCATTACTCTTAAATATATAGGTGAGAAAATTTCAACCATCTGAAGGGCTGATTTAGTTTGGAAAACTTATGATGCTTACCAGCTAATCACATTGTTATGCAGACCCAACTTACATGATTCGTGCTGTTCCGAGTAATGCATCTGACAATGTATATTGCACGATTCTTGCTCAAAGTTGTGTTCATGGAGCTATGGCAGGGTATACAGGCTTTACCTCGGGGGTTGTCAATGGTCGTCAAACATATATTCCATTCAATGTAAGTATCTACGTTTGGTTGTTGATCTTTCTAGTTGTATCTCCGCTGCTTCTTGATTAACCCCAAGGTATCGACAACTTCCGTCCCTGTGGCAATTGGAATCTGATTGGGACTTGGCTGTGAGTTATCACACACTAGGCATAAATCTTAGTTCCTAGCTGCTTTAAGTTAAACAGCCTCCGGTTCAATAACTGCTTTTAGGGTTTAGGTTTAGCTTGAGGATGCAACAACTCATGTTCTTAAAAGTTTGATTTCCTTGCTATAATCACTTTTCCAACGCTGGCATCGTCCATTTGGAGTCTAAAATCCAGTTTAGTTTTTCTTGAATTTTCATAACGTCAGAGGAGATTTTTTGCTGCCTTTCAATGAGTATGTTAAACAGTCTCCGGAAAGTATGCTCTACTGCCTAGTTTGGTGCCATGTGTCAAATGACGTGGCACGCCAAGTCAAACCAAAGAGCCAATAGGATCGTGCCACGTGTCAAAATGACAAAGCATACAACAACAACAACAACAACAACAACAACCCAGTATAATCCCACTAGTGGGGTCTGGGGAGGGTAGTGTGTACGCAGACCTTACTCCTATCCTGGGGTAGAGAGGCTGTTTCCGATATACCCCCGGCTCCCTCCCTCCAAGAACTCTCCACCTTGCTCTTGGGGTGACTCCATATGACAAAGCATCTCGGATCTAGTTTCTTGGCATAGTTGATATCCGCAACAGCTGTGTGCATGTTATGTAAAGGCTGGTTTTGTCACTGGCAATATTATGCTCTATTCGGATCATTTTAGTGTGACTTGGTGGCAGAAAGGGGAACCAAAAGCCATTCAATCAATTATGTCGTGGGCCTTACCTTATCAAAAAATTATGTCTTGAGCACTCGTTTTATTTTGATTCGGCTTTCAAAGCCATTTCACTCACCATTTTCACAAGCTTAACCAGCATCTTCGCTGTGCAGCGCATTACTGAGAAGCAAAATAAGGTGGTCATAACTGACAGGATGTGGGCACGGCTTCTTTCATCGACCAATCAGCCAAGCTTCTTGAGCACAAAAGACATTGTTGAAGTGCAAAAGGGGCAGCACCCACCAACTCAGTTACTAGATGGGGATAATAATGACAGTGAGACTTCAGGTAAACAAAACACTAGCATGGCATGAAATAAAAGCATCCTATAACACTAGAGCAGTAACTTTTCTCACCAGTACTCACTCTAGTTGCTATTTCTACTACCTTTGAATCTGCAAATGCTTACCATAATGTCAGATTAATCGGGTCGTTGTAGGAACTTATTTGAAGGTTTTGGATCTGTTACCGTGCCTCAGCTGTGGGCAGTAACAGATGTATATTGAAGGTTTTGTTGTATCTAGTGAAGTTGCGCCAAAGCTTCGTTGTATTCATGATTTATGAACCATATTTATTTGTATGTTGTGGAGGTGTTGCTTCCCAATTTTTTGGTTTTCTCCTCTCTGCATTTTACACTTGAAAAATGCTGCTGTGTATGTCTCAGTTTCTGTACCTACAGAAATATCAACTACTGATTCAAGAATTTCAAAGTTGCATCTTGAGTTCACCTAAATTTATTCATGCTGAGAAATTGCCGGGTACTGGATAGGGCAAGTCTTTGGACCCTTCCCATGTTTGAACGTTTAAATGCTCCGATATGAGGAAAAGGTCTAAAACCACATGCCAAACTAAATTCTTTTCAACGTATCATTGCAAAATCCAAACTTCTCCTCATTTGAAGTATCAAAAGACTGGTTTGACTCCCAGACAACACAATTGAATTATCTTACTAGATTGTACATCTAAGCTAGACTTTGATTGCATTTTAATTTAAATAAACTTTGATTAGGGAAAATTATCTATTCATTTATGCAAATGATAAAGTAATTCTGAAATGAAAAGAGCGCTAAGCCTTAGTGATTAGGAAATGCACATTACCCCCACCCAAATATTTGCAAAAAAAAACTATTTACAAGAATGGCCGATAATGCAAATAATAACCTACCCATGTTCTTTTGGAAGGAAATCAGTTTCACTCCATATAGCTTTGTGAGGCAAAGTTGGTTAAAAGGAAGTAAAATTACCGCTGCATTCTAATTGGATTGGTGCTTCAGTTAATAGGAGTAGGTAAGAGTTCAAACGGGACTACAGGAGTCAAGAGAATGTTGTCTAGCCACTAGCAAGATCAGAGTGCAGGACAAGATCCGAGTAACAACAAAGAGATTACGATTACATACAACATTGAGAAAAGAATGCAAAAAATGACTATCTTTTGTAAAGAAACCCCTTTCATTTCCAGGCAATGCAAGGGGGATCACAGTTTTACATGGTGGGTGTGGTTATTTTACGTCACAGTTTTAAGATCACATAGATTAATTTAGTCCGCCACAAAGATTGTGAGAGTCATTGGTGATGTCTTCATCAGCCCTTATAAACACCTGAAGGATCTGCATTCTGCACAATCCAGGGATGCTCCAGGACCTTTTTCAGGGGCAGACGCTGAGAAGAATCCTTTACAAGCATCTATATCCCACAAACATAATAAATTATAAAGAACAAGTCAGGCCCGAGATTACATGCTGCAGTATTTCAAAGCATCTCAAATGGATTAGAGAAAAACCTGACTAATGAGGTCCTTGGCAGCTGATGAGACAATTGGTTTGGCAGGAAATTTGAGATCCACTTGCACAATCCTGTACACATCCATAGGAAAACCTTATCAATATACCTACTAGTGTTACACGCTGGTAATATTCATAAAAGTTGTTTTGCCATTTCAAACTCTCCATAACAAGATTTAGCATATGACCGAAGGTTTGAAAATTGTGCTGCTTGTGTTCATTGTATGTGTAATAATTTCTTCTGCCATTTCATACTCATCCATGCACAATTGACAATTTGAAAGTTGTAGCATTTTATGAAAGAATTCACTATTTTTCTAAAAGGAAGACTTGTGCATAAATTGTACTATTTCTTCTAAAGTCTTCTTCCTTTTTTGTGCTTTCCTATTTAAGTTTCTCATGAAACGTTTTGAGGGTGTTTGGACATAAGAATTGTAAAATTCCCAAAAAAAGTGAAAAAATTTCAAGTGAAAATGGTATTTGAAAATTAGAGTTGTGTTTGGACATGAATATAATTTTGGGTTGTTTTTGAAGTTTTGTGAGTGATCTGAGTAAAAATTTTGAAAAACAGTTTTTTGGAGTTTTTCAAATTTTCGAAAAATTTCAAAATGCATCTTCAAGCGAAAATTGAAAAATTTATGGCCAAATGTCAAAAAAAAGTGAAAAAATTTCGAAAAAAGTAAAAAATTTCTTATGTCCAAACGGGCTCTTAGTTTACGTTTGGGAGAAAAGCGCACCTTCTATATGTGTCTGAGTGTTCCTTTGCTTCAAATGGAGGCATCCCATACAGAAACTCAAAGCAGAGGATACCCAGGCTCCAAATATCCACACTTGCGTCATGCTCCACACTTTCCACTGCAAGTTCAGCAACCAACGTATCATAAAACATGTAAAAGCAGTCAAAAGATTTGTTAAGCTATATTCTCATACATGCCATGAAACAGAAACGTAAAATAGAAGAAGTTTTTTTTGAAAAAAGAAGAAGAAAAAAAGATGCTAATAAAACTTCCAACATATCTCGTATAACATGAACCATGCTTTTGTAACTTCTTGCACATGACACATAGTCTAGGGTGCCACACATAGACCGCTTTCGATGAACACACAATGTATATCTCATATAACACACATACCCATCTCTGGTGGCAAATAGTCTAGAGTGCCACACATAGTCCGCCTCCGATTAAAGGTATGCACTGACCACCCAAAGTCTGCAATTTTGAGTTCACCCTAAAAGCAGAAACATTTAAAAAACTATTTCAAGCTCCATCATTTTATAATTGCAATGCACACTATAAATTGTTATTGCCAAATATATACCTGTGCACCAACCAAAAGATTCTCCGGCTTGATATCTCTGTGTATTACGTGCTTCCCATGACAGTATATTAGGGCTCGGGCTAACGATGCAACATACTGCTCCAAGACCCAAGATAAAGAAAAATAAGAAAATTTATGGTCAGTTGGTCAGTTCAAAAGTAGTTAGGATGGTGAGGGCATGAATGTAATTAAATGTTGAAAATAAATAAATCTGCTCACACTCAAGGCTATTTAGAATGAGACCAAAACTGAAAATTTTGAAAGAAAAACTTCACATCTGCTCATTTACGGGACTTATTCTTTTTCCAACGGTAACAAAAAGTTTTCGCCGTATGTGGGCTTTTCAGAGTGTTTTATTGTTAAGCATAGTCATGGTTTTTTCAATCTGCGTGTCTATTCAGCAAATAAATAGCAGTTCTTTTTATCAATATGTATGGTCTTGGATCATCAATAATGATTTTTCTTTAGACTTCGGATACTTGATTTCTCATGATTCTCAAATTAAAGATTTTGAAAAAAGAAAATCCTACAAGTCCAATAATAAATGTATAAGCAGTTCTGTAAATCAACAAGAGCTAACAGTTGCAGCACGCCGTTCACTAAAATATTTGCATTTCTGCAGCTCCTTGTAGAGTTCACCCTTGGCAGCATATTCCAGGATCAAATACACACGTTTCTGCAATAGTAAGCACTATCATCAGTCTCCTGGAAGTTAATCTTAAGAACAAAAAATGAGAACAAGCAATGCAGAAGAGGTTACAGAAGGAACCTTAATTTACCTGGTCATAAAAGTAACCATAAAGCCTCAAAATATTTGGATGACGAAGGTGGCTTTGTATCTCAACTTCACGACGAAGCTGATGCTCAACCTGGGACTGTTTTAGCTGGCTCTTGAACAGCACTTTTAATGCGACAATGTGATTGCTCTGTTTTCACGAAACAGCTAACCTTAAGTATTGGAAATGTGATTGCAGAATGTAATGTCTGTCTAATAGAGTTCGAAAAATCATTTATCTCATGTCCGTAAGATATCATCCCCAACCTCTCACCCATTAACTATCACTATTAAATGATAGCATTAGATGCTACAGAAATTTACTGATATAGAACCCCCAAATAAACAGGCACTGTTATAGCAGGCAAAACTAATATATTGAAGGAGCCAACTAGCAAAGCATAAATCTGAAGCAATTGATAGTAATAACATTGTATCTTTCTTAAAGCACTGACCCTTTTTTCCCTAGCTAGATATACATGACCAAACTTTCCTCTTCCAAGAGGCTTCCCAATGTCAAAATCATTAAGCATCCACCTCTTTTTATCTGCCTCTGATGATGCCTCTGGTGACGCCTGCAGAAGTTGAAAATTCTGTAGTCCATAAAAAGAGCAGTTTATGGAGAATAAAAAAAACGCAGTTATAACCATTAATTTCTGTTGAATTAAATCCGCACAAAAACTCAGAAACAGTATAAATCCAGGACCAGGTCATAAGTCCAAAATCTTAACTTCTTTTTATGGTTTGGAGCTGTGTGAAGATTCACCCCCAAAATTCTTATATATAAGCGAAAATTTAAAATCCTAGAAGCAGTTTAATAATAGCGCTTCACAATTACCACCACCAAGGCATAAAATATTTATCATATCATCTAAAAGGAAACCCTAATTATATCGGAGCCGAAGCTGGGAATTTCTATACATCTTCCCCAATTATTAAGACGAAAAAATGTAAGCACAAATCAAGCTATTGTCCAATGTAAAACCCTAGATAACTCAAATACATTTCAAATTCAAGTCCTAAATTCGAAATGAAAGAGGACAATAATCACATCAAATAAATTACATAAGAAAATCAAAGGAAAAAAAATTATGAATTAATTTGCTTTTTGTATTTTGTTCTGAGTTGTTAATTACCTTGTGTTGTTGCTGTGGTTGATTCTCCGTTGCGATCCCCATTTCTGTATACCCTAGAGAAAAAGAGAGAAAAAAAATTGAAGAAGAAGAAGAAGAAGAAGAAGAAGAGAGTGGACGGCTAAACGGGAAATGAATGAATGGTGACTTCTTTGAATTTTTAGATTTGAATATAGAGGGGGGCCGAGGGGGCAAGATTTTTCTCTTTGTTCTTTTACAACGGTCATATTTTTGGTAACGTGCCACGTGGCCCAATAACGCTTCTGCTCCCTTTTCAAATTTTCGGTTTTTGTTCAATAAATTCTTCTTCTCAAGGAGGAGCGTCCTTGAACATGTCCTGATGGGACCCATATAGGGTCGGATCTATAGTAGTTTTTATTCTTAAAAAATTTCCTAAATATTTGATTATAAACTTAATTATTATTTACATATATTACACAATTGTTGTAGGAACTCATAAATTTCATTAAACAAAAAGTGTTATTTTTGTTTTATATTTGTTGGATTGAGAAGTTTGACCAATTAATCAACTGTCAAACACAAATTAGGATGGACTATATGCAGGGGCATACGCATAATTTTTTGTAAACGGTATCAATATTTATAAAAGATGGAGAATAAATAGCATTAATTATGACATTTCTAATAACCAAAAAAACATTATGACATTTCTATACAAGAAATAGTCGTAGACTATTAGTTTTGTTGAGTCTTGAAAGGTAGAGTTCAATTAAATTTACTATAATTTTTAATAATAGAGGCTCTCTCAAATATTTACCAAAAATATGTTGTTGATGAGGCTCGAACTTCCGACTTCCTAGAGCAAGACAAAGCATTTAACTAGCGTATCGAGCTAGAAACCATGTTAAGCGGTATCATTTTTTTTTCTTATTCTTTTCTTATCGTATTAATACATATATTTCGTAAAATTTTCTGATGAAGCGATTACGTGTGACACCGCTTAAATCCACGTGCGTTCACCCCTCGTTATATGAGGTTTTTTGTATTTATTCCATGCTATTTAAGTTATATTTTGTTCCATATAATGAATAAGCTTATTTTTTAAGACAAATTAGGACTTCTTCAAAAATAAGAACTTTTACTTATTACTGAATGGGCATACAAGTCTTTCAGCAGAATTAAAGAAATTAATATTATGAAATAAAAGTAATTTAGTAAAACATGAACAAGAACACGTTATGAAATAAAAGTAATTTAGTAAAACATGAACAAGAAATGGAGATAGAGAGAAGGAAGAGTATTTCTTCTTTAATTGTGTGTACTTTCTTATATATTACAAGACCTTTATATAGGTATGAAAAGTAAAGAAAAATATGTCATTGAATATGTCATTAAGCATAGCAATATGTCATTGAATATGTCATTAAGCATTTGAGAAGATCATAGAAGAAGAGTAGACATCCACCATAATTTGATTTTTCTTATAACACTCCCCCTTGGATGTCCATAGATACTGTGCCTCGTTAAAACCTTATTAGGAAAAAACCCTATGGGAAAAAAATCCTAGTGAAGGAAAAAAGAGTACACATGTTTAGAAATACGCATTTTGGTTGGCTCGTTAAAAATCTTGCAAGGAAAACCTAGTGGGATAAAATCTTGTAAGAGAAAAAGAGTACAACGCATATTAACTCCCCCTGATGAGAGCATCAATTCACATCCTTGAGCTTTCGCATACCAATCTTGTACACTAGTTTCTTGAAGATTGACGTCGGTAGAGATTTGGTGAACAGATCAGCCATATTATCACTTGAACAGATCTATTGCACAATGATATCACCATTCTTTTGAAGATCATGTGTGAAAAATAACTTTGGTGAAATTTGCTTTGTCCTAACCCCTTTAATGAATCCTCCATTCAATTGGACTATGCATGCTGCATTTCTTCATACAAAATTGCAGGTAGTTTGTCACACTTCAAACCACATTTGTCTCAAATAAGGTATATTATAGACCTCAACTATACACATTCTCGACTTACTTCATTAATAGAAATTATCTCAGCATGATTAGATGAAGTAGCCACGATTGATTGCTTAATCGATCGCCAAGATATGACAGTGACTCCATATATAAACACATAGCCTGTTTGAGATCGAACCTTGTGTGGGTCAGATAAATACCCAGCATCGGCATAACCAACAAGATCGGGACTGTAATCATTTCCATAAAATAATCCCATATTGGTAGTCCCTTTTAGATACTGCAATGTGTGTTTGATTCCATTACAATGTCTCCTTGCATGAGCAGAGCTATATCTTATTAAGACATTAACTGAAAAAGTTATGTCAGACCTTGTAATGTTAGAAAGATACATTAGTGCACCAATTGCACTAAGATATGGTACTTCGGGGCCAAGAAGCTCTTCATTATTTTCATGAAGTCGAAATGGATGTGTTTTATCCATATAGAATAGCTTTAAAATCTTTTTAGTGTATGCTGATTGATGGACAAAAATTCCATCTTTCATATACTCAATTTGTAGACCAAGACGAAATTTTGTCTTTCCAAGATCTTTCATTTCAAATTCTTTCTTTAAATAGTCTACTGCTTTATGAAGCTCTACTGCTTTAGAAAGCTCCCTAGGAGTTCCAATGATATTTAAATCATCAACATACACGGTGATTATAGCAAATTTAGATCCAGATCTTTTTATAAAGACACAAGGACAAATTGAATCATGCTTGTACCCTTCTTTCAACAGGTACTCATTGAGGTGATTATACCACATGCGCCCTAATTATTTCAATCAGTATAAGGATTTTTGAAACTTTATTTAATAAATTTCTTGGAAACCTTAATATGCTTCAAAATAATTTAAATCCTTCATTGATTTCCATTATGCGCATATCAAGTTTTTTACGTATTTTCAGATTAAAACCTGAAATGACTACATCCACCATAGGAGAACATATCTCTATCAATGCCAGGATATTTAAAATCTTCTTGTGACACAAGTCGTGTTTATGTCTATCGACTTGACTTTTTTTTCGCACAAAACACATTTATACCTCCACTGGCTTTATATTTCTAGGTGTTGGGATTATCCGTCAAACTTCACATTTTTCAGGTGAAATCAATTTTTATTGCGTATTTTTTATTTGGCCAATCATTTATCTGTCCAAATTTCATGAAAATTTTGAGCTTAAGATCCTCATTAATATTAATAATATTGAGCGCTACATTATATTAATAATATCGTCGATGATCATTTTATATCGGTTCTACTATTATCCAATAACGACATGACTTATTGAGATCTCTTTATCTTATTATTTTCAGGTACCTGAGCCTCTCCCATGAGGTCTTATGAAGTGTTATATCGTGGTGCTCTTTTAGAGAACTTGCCTCCTTATTATGACCATCTTGAACATTTGCTCAACTCCTTCTTTAAGGAGTTTTATCTTAGAAACCGATTAGTCTATTATGCCTCATGCATGCCATAGACTCTATTCATTATGAACTTTATTTTATTTGGAGCATTAGCAGTTGAATATGACATTTAGCTTTGGGTCAGCAAATACGCCTGGCAATATTTTGCAAATGAATTATCACTTGAACTTCAAGTTCATATTTTCTCGTACGAGGATCTAGATGTACTTATAATAATTCATTACATGCATTACTTTTTCAGCTGTCCATTTCCTCCCCTATTCTTTGGATCACCAACACATATCCCTAGCCTTATTTGGGGATCCATCTTTGTGCATTGTGGTGGAACAATAAAATCATATAGCACATTCATATTTCAAGATAGAAATTATTTGGTTCCTGACCCTGAATCGATTGTGATACGGAGAACTTATCATAACTTGGCTAGATGCTTACAAGTGTTGTTGTATATTAAATAATACACCACATACCAAATTTTATTTTGACAGTTTTGTTCTCATAACCAATAGTTTAGATATAATTAGAGTCATACAATTTCTGTTAAACCAACTTGGATTTAAACCAGTATTATCAAGATAAATCAGCATAATTTATATTCTGAAATTGTGCTCTAATAATTTGAGCAATCAATCTTGCAAAAGCCAAACTGTAAGTTGATAACAAATGCACATGTTACCATGGAATAGATGCATCTATTAAAATCATATAATAGTAAACGGTCATCATGGAAGGTGACTGATCCCATATATTTATCACCTTTTATTCATTCCAAAAATTAAGGGATTCAATCCCAACCTTAACTGGTATATCATGAGAATAAGCAGCACAAGAGAATTATTGAAGAATCTTATATTTCTTCAATATATGACAATATAATTTTCAATTAATTTTTTGCATCATAATTGAATCGAGATGGTCAACCGGTCATGCCAACTAATAATTATTTCAGTAAACCTCTAGTTTACTTGTGGCTTGTGATTGCATCATCATGCTTATACTTGTGTAGTACAAATAGAAGAAAAGTCACGTAACCTTTCATATTTATCCGGTATGATTATAGTAATATAAAGATATTCAATCTTTTTTTCATTTATAGTCTCAATATGCCAACCACTTTGGCTAATATATTTATAAATCAAAATATTTCTTTTGAGACTTACTATAATATTAATGTCATGAATAATTTCATTCATCCGGGTAGTAACAAATTAGTTCTTTCAGAGCTCTTAACTGCTTTTGTACTATAAGATCTTTTGTCACACCATCCATATAATGAATGTCTCCTTCACAAAGAGAATCATATCATAATAATTGTCATGTTCAAAAACATCATAAGCAAAATAATTTCTTACTTTAATTTTGCTTTTAATAACTTTCATAAGGCATGACAAAATATTTTTGGCGTATCACCTGTATGCGACCAATGATATGTTCATGTAACTACACATTAATATTCATTATCTTTCTTTGTCTCAAACCTCCCTTAGAGGTGAGTTGTGGTATGTATCCAATCATGCATTGTACGTCTTTATTCATTGCTTTTATCACATACTGCTATATTCACCTTCAGGAATGAGTCTGCATTCTCAATGTTTATCACAAGTCACATTCTCTTAAAAAATGGAGTATAATTATTGTGACATGCTTTATAAATTTTTCATACCATTTTGATGGTAAATATTTCTTTCACCTTTTTGAAGGATTACATCAAGAACCCTTTTTGTTCTCATTTTATAGTTATCATAATGAAGTCAAATTATTATTTAGTCCCTTGACATGTCTTCGTACATTCATACAGTCATGAAAAATTATTTTTTCGTCTTTCAAACTTATCATATATTGTTGCCACATTCGCTTCACTGAATGGAGCATATCAAGTAGGGTTGTGATGACTCAAAATATTATCTTTAAATTTAATAATTAATTATATGATCTAAGCACTATTTTACCATTACTCGACTTGCGTGTGCAGTCCGTAAAAAATTTTCGAAAAGTTTTCAGGTGAAAATGGATTAAAATATGAATTAGATTTTTAAAACATAACTGAGTTGACTTTGGTCAATATTTTGAACAAATGAACTCGGATCAATATTTTGACAGTTCCGGTAAGTCCGTATCGTGAATTGGGTCTTGGGCGTATGCCCGGAATCAAATTTTGAGGTTTCTAACCCGAGATATGGAATTTTGATGAAAAGATTTAAAGTTTAAATAGTGACCGAATGTCAAATTATGTGCAAATGACCCAAAATAAAATTTTGATGATTCCAATAGCTTCGTATGGTGATTTTGGACTTAGGAATGTGATCGAAATTTTATTTGGAAGTCCGTAGTGGAATTAGGCTTGAAATGCCGAAAGTTGAATTTTTTGGAAGTTTGACCGAGGGGTTGACTTTTTGATATCGGGGTCAAAATCCGATTCTGAAAATTTTTATAGCTCTATTATGATATTTATGACTTGCGTGCAAAATTTGAGATCAATTGGACTGAATTTGATAGGTTCCGGTGTTATTTGTAGAAATTGAAAGTTCATAGATTTTGATTTGAGGTGCGATTAGTCGTTTTGATGTTGTTTGATGTGGTTTGAAACCTCGACTAAGTTCGTATTATATTTTGGAATATGTTGGAATAATTGGTTAAGGTTCCGAAGGTCTCGGGTGGAATTCGGAAGGTAAACGGAATGGATTTCGGACAAAGAAGGTTGCTGGAAATTTGCAGAAATTTCGCCAGAAATTTCTGGTGTATGGAGCCAACTTTGAAAACTTATATTTCATAATTCAAAAAGAATCACAAAATTGTCAAAACATGAAAGTTGTAGTCGTTTGTTTCTAGTTTCCAGAAACTTAAATCATTTATTATTTGGACATTTGTACAGAAAGTTATGATAGATTGAATGAAGGCTGGTAGAGCAGTTTTTTTAGAAATTCTGATGTATGGAGTCGATGTTGGAAGCTTATATCTCGCAATTCATAAGAAATCAAAAATGTTGCAATACATGAAAGTTGTAGTCAGTTGATTCTAGTTTCCAGAAAGTTAAACCATTTATAATTTGGACATTTGTACATAAAGTTATGATCAATTGAAGGAAGGTTGGTAGAGCAGTTTCTGGTGAACTTTTAGTGACGAAAAATGGACTTTTAGTGACGGATTGGCAGAAACTTAAGGACCAAAAATGGTCATTTCGTTTTGGATTTTTGGAGCACGGTTCTTGGGCGATTTTTGGGCGATTTTCACGAAAAAACATTGGAGTAAGTGTTCCTTATCCTATATTGATTATATTTCATTATTCCATACTCATTTACATCATGAATCCGTGAATTTATGGAAGAAAAATCAAGATTTTTGCAAAATCTCTCAAAAACGAAAATTTAAGATTTGAAGGTCGAGTTGTTATCGAATTTTAGTAAAATTAATATGGGTGTACACGTAATTGAATGTGTTGTCGGATTTTGTAAGTTTCGTCGGATTTCGAGATGTGGGCCCCACGGACAAATTTTGAACTAATTTCGAATTTTAATAAAAATGATTACTATAATTTTTGTTGACTGTATCGAATTAATTATGACTAGATACGAGTCGATCGGAGTCGGAAAATCGAGCAAAAAGCATAATACTTGGTTAAATTGAAGCAAGTCGAGGTAAGTGACTTGTCTAACCTTGTGGGGGGGAAATTTTTCCTAGAATTGATATTAATGTGATTATTAAAATATGTTAAAAGTCGTGTACATGAGGTGACGAGTGTGTACACGGGCTAAATGTGAAAGATTATATTTTTAAATTGTGTAGATCATTGTTGCGCATTTATTAAATTATTTTATCTTGTTATATTCTTCATCATTGATCTGTGATATATATTTTAAATTTGTTTTCCTTTTTCCTGCTAATTGTTTTACCTGTTTAATTGAAACTTGGTTTCTTTCATATTGTGCATTATTTGAAGGTTGATTTTCTTTAAATTAATTATTATTAATATAAAGTATTTGACATTTATAATTTTGATATTGAAGCAACGTATTAAAAATTTGAAATATTATTTTTCTGAATTATTTATTCTTGAATATTTTCGTGAGATATTTTTTCGTGGAAAATTAAAATATTGGGCACTTGAGGTATAAATTGTGATATTGATACGCATGCGGTGGTATAAGGTCTGGGTGTTGAAACGCATGTGGTGAGATAAGAGTGCCTTGATACGCGTGGCTAGTAGGGGTGACTACTAGAAGTCATGCGGTGTGATAAGGGTGGCTAAAATGCGGGATGCTATTTCGGAAAAAAAATATTTTCTTTAAATAAATCGTGAAGGCTCCCGCGGTGATATAAGGAAATGAGATATTGTGAAATTATTTATAATTTGGGACTACGAGGCGGTACCTCGGTAGTGTCCTTGTTAAATATTGATTTATGGCCATAGTTGCCTTCGATTAATTGTTGTGATTTTCATAAAGTTAAAGGAAATTCTATTTTGATTCCACGAGATATTATTTGCAATTATTTGGTGTCATTAAATGTGACATATTATTTGATTCATTTTCAGTGTCATTTTATTTTACTATATTGTTAAACATTTTACCATTCCATTATTATATTCCAGTAGGGTCTCACCTGAGCTCGTCACTACTCTACCGAGGTTAGGCTTGGCACTTACTGGGTACCGTTGTGGTGTACTCATACTACGCTTCTGTACATTTTTTTGTGCAGATTCAGGTACATCTTACTAGCCTAGACGTCAGTGAGTTACCTGCGTACGGAGACATCGAGGTATATATGCCAGCGTCCGCAGACTCCGGAGTCCCCTTCTATCAATTTATGTTACTTCCTTATATTTTATTTAGACCTTGATATATAGAGACATTGAGAATAAATTCTTAGAAGCTTGTGATTTATTTCTACCAGGTTTTGGGAGTTGAAATTGTTTGAATTGTAGTTTATTTATTTCAGATATTTATTATTATTCCGCATTATTAGGCTTACCTAGTTTTAGAGATTGGGTGCCATCACGACATCCTACGGAGGGAATTTGGGGTCGTGACAAGGGCGAGCTTCATGATTCTTTCATCGATATTGTGCATTGTGACTCAAATCCAATGTCTTACCCATATAAAGGCATGTTAGGCAAAATGTGTTGGGACTCAAACCCAACTCTTATCATTATAGTGCACTAGAACTTAAATATGTCTTAACTAGTTGCATAATAGGCTAAAGTACAAGATTAAATTATCAATCTTGTGGTCAGAAACATAAACAAAATTAGTTATAACAAGATTTAAAAATATAACCACTTTTTAAAGTGGTAGGACGAAAACGTTTCAGTCCTTCTAAGTGTTATCACTTTTAGATTTACATGAATTAAAATAGAAGTGCATTCAAATAAATACTAGATAATCTGTTAGAACACTTACCAATTTTGTAAACGATAAACTAAATCAATAAAGTAAGAATAAAGACTAGGACTTGAAAGCATATATATAATTCATGTAGTACTTCCAGTATCTACATATGTGATCCAATTCACATTACAATATATGGATTATAGATGATAGTCAAAGGCTAAGATTGACTGTAAATCGGAATATCTATTATGCTTACAACTATCCTGCCACAATATTATGTTTATTTATGCATGCATTTAACCAACTATGTAGGAATAGTACCAGCTTAGTTCTATTCATTAAATATTACCATAGTAACATTTATCTTAGCGTGAAAAGGGTAAAGGGCACATTGGTTGTCTGATATCTGCACACATATATGTAAGCACTATTCAGCACATTAAATATAAGTTAAAGAATTGAGTAGAGAGTACTTGTTTCAAAACTTAATTACAAAATATATATTCATGCATTTTGATTTGGTTCATGAATAGATCCCTTGAAGGATAGCCAAACGATAACTAAAAATTCATATCATATGTCAAGAAAGAATAAGCAAAAGCTATACTTGCCAATGCAAGGCTCGCACACTTTCAAGCTATAACAAAATGGAAATAAAATATTGAAAGCTTATTGTGAGTTATCATGAAAAAATAGAAAAAATTTGAGATTAGTGGAAGATAAAATAAAAATATGAACTAGCTAGAAAGATAAAAACTTATCTTGTATTAGTATCCAGCCCATTGGCTTCCATCTTTATTTTGTTTGATAGCCACAGAATTATTGGTATAAGGATAGCAAACACAAAGCACAATCTATGCCTATATAGAGGTGTACGAAAATGGGAGCACAGTCGTGATGATAATGTGTTATGAAATAAAAGTAATTTAGTAAAACATGAGCAAGAACAAATTATGAAATAAAAGCAATTTAGTAAAACATGAACAAGAAATGAAGATAGAGAGAAGGAAGAGTATTTCTTCTTCAATTGTGTGTATTTTCTTATATATTACAAGGCCTTTATATAGGCATGAAAAGTGAAGAAAAATATGTCATTGAATATGTCATTAAGCATAGAAATATGCCATTAAGCATTTGAGAAGATCATGGAAGAAGAGTAGACATCCACCATAATTTGATTTTTCTTATAACAATTAAAGACTTCTAATAAAAACTATACTTAATGTAAGTGTAACAGCAAACTAAGTCTTAGTTTCAATTGGTTGAAACTATTGTTCTTTTTTCTTATCAAATTAATTTTTTTAAATTTAACCAAAGTAATACACTTGCTCATTGGAAATAACCAAAAAAGTAACTCCTAAGACAGACTATCCTAGCTTTCAATACTAAACTTATCACCTTCTAGGAAGGGTATAAGTTAAGTAATATCACAGTAGTAGTACATGATGTCTTCTAACAAGGAAAACTCTTCAAACTATCTAAAGTATACTTTCATTTGTTATGAAATAAAAGCAATATAACGAGAATTATGTAATTAAGATTAATAATAGAGGAGAATGATAATATTAGAAAGGAACGTTTCTTTCTTCGTTTCAAAGTGTCTTCTTTAGATTCATGAATGAACCTATTTATAGATATTATTGCATTGTTACGTAACTTCCTAAATCTAGTTATGAGTATCAAAATCAATAAAAATCTAGACATGAAGACAAATCTAGATATGACAAGATTTCCAAATCTCAAGCTGGACATCCACCTTCTGTGCAAATGGATTTATAACACTCCCCCTTGGATGTCTATTAAAAGATAATAGTGCCTCGTTAAAACCTTACTAAGAAAAATTCAGTGGAAAAAAGTCTAGTGAAAGAAAAAGAGTACACATATCTTGTGATTCTTGCAATATGCATTGAAAGATGCCTCATTAAAAACCTTACCAAGAAAACCCAATTGGGACAAAACTTTGGTTAAGGAAAAAAAAAAAGTACAACGCGTATTTTTTCCCCTGATGAAAATTCTATTTGATATCTCGGAGACGACGCATTCCAATCCTATATCTCAACTTCTCAAATGTTGATGCCGGTAATGCCTTAGTTAACAAATCTGTCAAATTATCACTTGAGAGAACTTGTTGAACATCTAATTCACCATTGTTTTGAAGATCATGCGTGGAAAAAAAATTGGTGAAATATGTTTTGTTATGTCTCCTTTAATATATTCTTCTTTTAATTGAACTATGCAAGCAGTATCGTCTTCAATATATTTGGAATCTTCTCGTCAAAGAATAGTCACGCATCTCCTTCATATGCAGACGAATTATTTAAAGAACAAACTTCTGGTAATGTGTCATGCATTTGCATAACCAACAAAATCTTGACAATATTTATTAGAATAAACAAATCTATATCAAGGATTTCTTTTATAATATAATACAAGTCGTATTCCAATATCTCCGTAAAGGAGTAAAGTTAAATCTTGCTAGCATAATGTTATACTCAAGGTTCTAACAAAAAATTATAAGTGCACCAATTGCACTAAGACACAAAAATAAATCATATATGTCATATAAGGATAACTGAAACTTTATTTAATAAATTTTTCGGTAACCTTTATGTACTTCAGAATAATTTAAATTGTTCAAGGATTTTTATTATACGCATATCAATTTTTTTATGTATTACCATACTAAAATCTAAAAGTGTTTGCATCCACCACAAGAGAAGATGTTTCCATATAATCAATGTCAGGACATTTATGAAAAATCTTGTGACACCCCACTGGCTTTATACTTTCAGGTATTGGGGCTATCAGTTCAAAACTTTATATTTTTCAGGTCAAGTCAATCTTGATTGTGTATTTTTCATTTGGCCAATCATTTGTGTGTCCACGTTCTATGATAGATTCCTTATATAATATAGAGTGCTACATTATATCAACAATATCGGCGACGATCATTTTTACATCGGTTCCATCATCGCTCAATAAAGACCTAACTTATTGAGATCTCATTATTTTCAGGTATTTGAGCCTCTCCCATGAGGTCTTATAAAGTGTTATGTCGTGGTGCTCTTATATAGTACTTGCCTCTTTATTATGATCATCTTGATCATTTGCTCTTATCCTTCTTCAAGCAATTTTATATTTGAAACCGATTGGTCTATCACAATTTAGGCGTACCATAGTCTCTATCATTCAAGGACCTTTAATTAGAGTATTTGTAGCTGGAATAAATAATATTTAGTTTTGGGCCAGCAAATACGTCTGGCAATATTTTGCAAATATATTATCTCTTGAACTTTAAGTTCATATTTTCTTGTACATGGATTCAGATAATTTATTTTATATTCTCCCCATAATGTTGGGATCGCCAACACATATCCCCAACGTTCTTTGGGGACCCATCTTTGTATGTTATGGTGGAGCAATTATATATCTCACAGTCAAATTTCTAGGTAGAAATTATTTAATTTCTAACCCTGGACCAATTGTGATAGGGAGAATTTATTATAACTTGTTGGCTTGATGCGTACAGGTGTTGTTGCATATTAAATAACATATCTCACACCAAATTTCTTTTTTAGGAGATTTGTTCTCATAACCAATGGTTTAGCTATAATTAGAGGCATACAATATATGCTAAATCAAATTGGATTTAAACCAACATCATCAAGATAAATCATCATAATTTTATACTTTGGAACTGTGCTCTAATAATTTGAGCAAGCAACCTTACAAAAGTCAAATTGCAAATTGTGAATTTGCGTAGAATTAGGAATTTTTGTAAAATTGAAATTTGACCTCGAATTGGGGTTGGATTTCAAAATAAATTACGTAACCGGGCTCGGGGTGAATGGATAATCAGATTTTGGTCCAAATGGATAAAAATGCTCAATTTTAGTTGGTATAATGATCAATTTATCATGAGAACAAGCAGCACAAGAGAATTCTTAAAGAATGTCTTAATTCTTCAATATATGTCAATGTGAATTCTCAATCATTTTTCGCATCATAATTGAACTCGGATGGCCAACCGATCATGTCAACTGATATTTATTTCAGTAAATCTCAAGTTTACTATGGCATGTGATTCCATCATCATGCGTACACTTATGTAGTACAAATAGGAGAAAAGTCGGGTAACATTTCATATTTACCCGGTATGATTATAGTAATATAAACATATTCAATTTTCCTTTCATTTACATTCTCAATATGCCAACCACTTTGGCTAATATCTTTGAAACTCAAAAAAAAATCTTTTTGAGACTAACTACAACACCAATGCCATTAATAATTTTATTCATCCGGATATTATCAAATTCGCTCTTCCGGAGCTCTCAATTAATTTTGTACTACAAGATCTTTTATCACACCATCCAAATAGTGAATATCTCTTCCGTAGAGAAAATTATATTATTATTGTCACAGTCAAAATCGTTATAGGCAATACTCGTTTCTTGTTTTAACTTTGCCTTTAATAATTTTTGATAAAGCCTAACAAAATATTCATATTGTCGTACCATAAGTATGTGACTGATGATATATTCATGCAACCACACAATAATATTTATTCTCTTTATTTTTCTCAAACCTAGGTGAGTTGTGGTATTTATCCAACCATGCATGAGCATGTCCTTATTCATAATTTTTTACATGTTGCCACATTAATTCACTTCTAGGAATGAGTCCTATTTACAATGCTTATCACAAGTCGCATTCTCTTCAAGGAGTGGACCATAATCATCTGGTCGTGTCTCATGACTTACCATTTCAATAGCAAATATTACCTTCATCTTTTGAGGGCTTATTTTGAGAACCTTTATTGTTCTTTTGTTTATATTGATTACCACGTGACGATTATTATTTCCTCCCTTTTTCACGTCCACATAAATTATACATCTATAATAGTTATTTAGTCTTCTTTCGGACTTTTGATCTTTCGCTATCATATTTAATTCGCGGAATGAAACAGATCTAGTGGGACGAGCGTCATAATTTTTATTAAAAGGGTATTATTTTGCCTCAATCATTATTATACCATCAATATGATGCATCGGAACTCAAACTCAACATCTTATCCTCATGAAGGTGTGTTGAAGCTATAATGTATTGGTACTTAAACTCAATATCTTATTCATACATTAGGACTCTGAACTCTGTCTTAAAACCTTTTTTAAAATATTGCTACTTCCCGAGCAAATCTGAGATATGTAACATAGAGAATATTTCTCTCTAGCATGTCTTCACGAGCTTTTTGAAGTAATACAACTTCTTCTGTCATATTTAGCTTAGTGAACTTTGGCGAGATCAAGACTGTCTACTACTGTAAATATTTAATTTAATATTTCATAATTGACCGACAGAAAATTACCAAGCATAGCTGATAATCATTTTATAAATATGAAGCTATACTAGTGTCGTACTATTTGTCAATTATATTCCACACCCTAGATATATGTTAACCTATTTGCAGTATCATTCCATTACTTTTGCGAAAAACGTAAATGCGGATAAACACAAGTGTTAACTTAAAATTAGAAGCAAAGTTATTATCAACTATACTTGAAAAAATTGAAAATTTAAAATATATCCTGAATAATTTTCAAAGAGAAGGGCTAATAAGTTTAGCACCCCCCATATAATCAATGCAATCTGTGTATGCCAAAGTTATATGTGAATGATATTGATATAAGAAAACCAACTTTTACAGTTGAACTACTAATTTGTCTTGTTGAGTTTCTGTAACTTACTATTCCTTAATGTTCAAGTTAGTATAAATGTAAAATTCCTTTAATAGTGGAAATAAAGAAGTCACTAATGTATTTTACGTTTTGCCCATAATCAAAATAAGCAAACATAAAGAATTAGGAAGTAAAGCACCCCAAAGATATGTAGCTTTTGTAACTATGCCAGTATAGATAGCTAATTTAAAGAAAGCATACTAACCTTTGCTATACTCTCAGCAGTGCCAATTGAATCCATTTAGATTCATAGACTTTCTTTCATCAGCTTTTCTTAAGTAGGATACAGGACGTATTTGTGGACGGATGAAACTCAGTTGATTAGAGTTCGTGCTGATAACGTGTTATGAAATAAAAGCAATATAGCAAGAACTGTGTAATTAAGATTAATAATAGAGGAGAATGATAATATTAGAAAGGAATGTTTCTTTCTTCGCTTCTAAGTGTCTTCTTTAGGTTCATGAATGAACCTATTTATAGATACTATTGCACTGTTACATAACTTCCTAAATCTAGTTATGAGTCTCAAAATCAACATAAATCTAGACGTGAAAACAAATCTAGATATGGCAAGATTTCCAAATCTCAAGTTGGACATCCACCTTCTGTGCAAGTGGATTTATACAGCATTTACACTGTCTCCGACTTATAATATAATATGTAATATATGGATCATTGACTTCCTTTGTGTTACATTTTTACTAAATACACATTGATTATGAGGACTCTAGATCTTGGGCTGAAGAAAGAAAAAAAAAATGGCTTGCATAAGTATGATAATTTCGGGCTGCTATTCGATTTCATCCTCATTTAAGTAAGTTTTGCAAAAGTAAATTGGTGGGACATAACTTGCTTGCCCAAAATTATGCCGGGCGAGCATAACTTTGAACAAGTTATGCCTCGTTTTGACATAACTTCCTTTGATCTTATATCTACAAACCTTTTTAAAATGTGAGGAAACTGAAAAATAATTAACTTATATACTAGTAATTAAAAGGGCTACCTGGTGCAAAATCTTGCTTTCTTTTCACATTCCTTTGTACGGTTAACTTTAGTTTTAAGAAATAAAATAATATTTACTTATATACGGGTCTAAATATTGACCAGATGAAGAAATGGCCAAAGAATTAGACACACAAATGGATCCGTTTCAGCTTATTACAAGGTTGAAAGTATGATTCTTTTCCCCACCTTAACTTCGTAGATGAAAGAGTTTGAATGGACGAGCAACTTTGTTTAGTTTTTAACATACCGACCACATCATTTACTCAGCAGATTTAGAGAATAAAAGGCCATTATTTTGATTCATATGTCAGATAGGAACAATACAAACTTATTTGTGACATCAACGCTTGACCCTAATTGAGACAAAGCTATGCCAAGATCAGTAGGAATAAGACAGACAACTCTCCCATCCCTCCCCTCTTTTCTTTTTTATTTTTCCCCCTTTATTAGGATAATCAGAAAGTCTAAGATAAGGTAACACAAATTGCACTTGATAACTGATATTCTCACTCCATATTATTAGGCTTGAGTAGTCTCTTGAGCCTTGTTCTGCACAGATTGTCCACCCTCTTTAGCTCTTTCCTTCATACCCCAAGCTTTGCTCGCAATCTTCATCCTAGCAAAGTCAAGTTGGTCTGCCCCAAACAGGTTTTTCCCACCGACGTTTCTATACGTCCAGAACATCGCAGCTAATGCCCCTATGCCTGACCCGCCAGAGAACAAGAAACCGGCGCTGATCAGGACATGAATTATCACAGCCGGGACAAGAATTGGGCTGGCCATGATAAGTAATGGGGTGACAAGGATCAGAAATATAACTGTCCCTGCAAAGGTCAGACTGGACAAACCTAACAAAGCAGCACCAAGTGTTCCTGCTGCCATGAACCTCAAGGATTCATAACTTGGAGTTGATCTATGCAGTTCTTTCTGCTGATCAGACATGACTAAAATTTCTAAAAGGAGTTGCTATAATATCTTTAAAGAGAATTGAGAATGAATGCAAAGGATTAGGAGAGATTTGCATTATATAGTATTTTTGTGATAAAGTGGGACCCATAAGACACATGGAAGTACAGTTGGCATCATCTTCTTGGGTGGTGTGAGACATGAGACATGAGGGGGTGTAGATAAAGTGTGCAGGGGATGGTGGTATGTGTGAGGGGGGAAGGGGACAGATTGGCATGAGCCTTTGGTTTTATGAGCATTCAAGATCAAACATTTGGCAAGGAGGAGAAGGAAAAGATGGAGAAAGTGAAAGTAACGCATAATGCTTCTCTTAATAAAATACAAGTTAAAACAAAACCAAAACACAATTATTACAAAACCAAAAAAGAAAGGGAAGAAATGCCAAGTAGGAAGCAAAACAGGGAAATAAAGAAAAATTAACTCCAATGCAGAAATAAGGAATACATACTATTGCTGTTCGAAATAAAATAAAATAAAAAACATTCCAGGTTCTACTTAAAGAAAGATATCAATGAGAAAGGAGTGAGGCGCATCACATGTATCTTGATGCCTCCCCTCATTCTGAAACAAGGTTAACTCTTTTCAGCTAATAACAAGGGGCACATGAAATCTTTGCAAGTTGAGACTTTGTTTAAGCAAGTAAATGATAGAACAAAACAAAATCCACGTTTACAGTCAAGAGAAGGAAAAATAGAACACAGTGAGAAAGAGAGGGGGTGAAGGATTCCATTGAGTAACCATGCATATCTTAATCATTTGCAATTAAGAAAACTAGCTTACAAAGGTTAGAAAAATTTTCTAATACTTTGAGCTTCAAGACCCACTCTACCCATTGCCAACTGGTGCCAAATACCAGAACATGGTTAAGAGTCCTTCGACATACCACGACCAGCTGCACTTAACCCTTGATTCCTTGGTAGAAGATATGGCGGAAGGAAAGAGGGGATTACAAGTGCTAGTGCCAAGCAGAGCACCACCAACACTACCACATACCATGCTTGGTGAGGGATACCAAAGAGTAGCTCATCACATACTGCCAAGGAAATGCACATGATATTAGTAAGACATTGCTTAAGTTAGGTTGCCACCTTTAAGCATGCTTTTATAGAGTTTTTTTGTCTGGTTCCCGGGCCAACAATTAGGCACCATATAAGTTAATAAGAACCTTAGGTTGAACTCGAAAGAGGAAATTTAGAATTGCTTTCGATTTAATAGTGTATGTTCATGACCCAAGCATTACAGAATTGATTTGTCAGCAGGATAGAAATATACCTGCTCGCCTTATATAGTGAAGACTTAGAATAGGCAATTAGGCAATGGAAAGATTCCTATGAGTAAACAATGTACCCGAGGTAAATAACTCTGTGCATAACAATTATTTGGATTAAGCTACTACCATAATGAAAGTGTCAAGAGAACTAGAGGCCTATAATGCTTTAGCATAGACTCTGTTGAATCACCCGTTGCTTTCTTTAGTTCTATTTCAAGCTTTACTTCAGATTTTAATTAGGAACCCAGAAACCTTATTTCTGCTTATAAGAGCTAACAGTCAATCTCTAAAATGCCAATCTGGTCTCCTTAAACTGCCAGAAGTGTAAGGAAATTGGCTTCCTTTTTTCCCTTGCTAATCTTCGACAAATAGGTCACAAGCAGAAGATTGGTGTGAAATCTGCCAAGAAGACTAAAGCTCTAAACTTTAAAACACCCTGGCTATGCAATACTATGTGGTTAAGAAACATCAACCTGTATTTAGCTTTTCCTATTGTTACTCCTTCAGATTAGATATATCTACATTTCTATGACTCCATTATTAGAAAACTGCTTTTAAGGCATCTTAACGTGAAATATGTTTGAGGTGTAATTTGTTACAATAGGATTTTAACTGATCAACTTTATAAAGATCCATAATGATATTTTTTTTAAATGAGGTAAGGGAAATTTCATCGAAGGCATTTAAAAAAAAAAAAGCAGCCCGGTGCACTAAGGCATCCCGCGTTCACGCAGGTCCGGGGAAGGGCCGCACCCCAAGGGGTATGATGTAGACAGCCTAACCTAATGCATACATTAGTGGATGCTTCCACAAAAGAGTAAAACTACACAATAATAAAATCAGCTCCACTACAGAAGAAAGCTAAGCCAAGGCTAGGGAGCTGACAAAATCCAAAAGATTAATCGGGCAATTTACAGGGGCTAAGTTGAGCCAACTATATACGTCTATACTAAATTGTATCTTGCCATCCTCCCTTCTGAAGAGAGCATAATTAAATTCCTGCTAAAATTTAACCTCCCAAGACCAACACATCTATCGAAAGGAGTTTGCTGCTCAACAATGGGTGCAATAGCCACTGGCTAGAGCAGTTCTCAGAGTTTTGTAGATCATGGCTCATATATTCTCGTCATAATAAACTCTCATCCCATATCATAGAAACTCCACTAAACTAGATAATTTTAGCATCTCCAGCCGAGGAATTAAACATGCACACGATATTCCTTTGTCTTTTCCCATATTATATATTCATTGCACAAAAACCCATTTCTTTCTCTTCTTCAAGTGACAAGAAACATGAAAATCTTTATAACACCTATCAAAATTCTAGCTTCTTCTAATAGGAGATATAATAAATAAATCACCAGATCATTGCAAGAGAACTTGCATACTCTATGTTCTTCCCTTTGACAATCTTTTGCAACAGCTTTTAGGGATTCCTTTAATCTAATGGGTCCACTTGACACTTGGTACAGATAATATAAATTTTATATCACAACTTGGTATATTGACTCAGGCTTAAATGGAACGATATGGGCAGTGAGGATCAATAAAGCCGACGACTTGCTTGGGATTGAGGTGTAGTTGTTGTTTTTGTCCCCTTATATTGATATAGCTGACTCATAGCCTAAATAAATTTCAATTGCATGCTTTAACCTTTCTTCTATTTCACATAAATGTGCTTCCTAGATCAAAGAGCACTATGTCAATACGCCTTTAATTTTGTGATTTTCAATTTTTCAATAGGTAGCCTTCCGTTATTGCATTTCCCTTTCCCTTTCCTTTTTCTTTTTCTATGGCACTCAAAAACACAAGTCATAGGTGAATGTTCTTCATTCTTTTCCACCTTTTTTTTGGGAGAAAAAGGAGGTTAAGGTGCGTTTCAAAATATAGCATTGCCAATTCGATATATAAGTGATGACAGTTTCATGCACAATTACCATATTGGAATGTGAGAAGATGATTAAATAATGTTGAATGGAACTTTGAACTATCTAAATTAAGGGGAAAATTTTACCTATATTATATATCACGTACTTCCTCTCCTTTACCCCAGGTATTGCAACAATTCCCTCAGGCTCAACATTTACCAGGACAGATGTTCCGCCCTGTGCCAAATTCCATTATCAGTGCCTTTACAGACGTAAAAATGAGTAGAAGAATAGACAACAAATCACTACATATCATGCTGACATAACCAACCTTGTCGCCAAGAAATTGAATACTGTCAGCTTGAAAAATAATCTTTTCAGTATTCAGTAACTTCCTACCACCATTTAGCCCCGAACTTCCTTTACTTAGTTGTAAAGTAAAAGTCGCTGGTATCTGTTATACGTTCAATAGCAAAAGGTTTAAGCTTTAAATATCAATAGGGTATACAAAACTGGTAGGCAAGAATGCAAATGTACATACAGAAGCAGGATATGAGATCTTCACTTCATACCACTTATTCGAATTCAACCCTTGCAGTTCATATAGTCTAGATCCGGACTGTAATGGAAGAGTTTCCTTCATTAGCTCCTGTCCGACTTGCAGAACTTTTATATCCATCCTATAACATTAAGAAGTTTAACTTTTACACAATGTCGGTGTATGCATATTTTTTAGGTGAAGCAATTGACTTCATTGATGGCATCAAGAAGATGCAAAATTTACCAGTAGAAGCAAAGTCTATATAGTTGATAGTAGCATCAAAAAGCAAAGGCTACATAGTAGTATCAAAAAGAAAAAGACAACCAGTTAGCTAATTACAGATATGCTATCTTAGATTCAATGAGCTAATGATACTCAAAAAGTTCTCTGGGGAATCTACAGGGGAAACATTTGCCCAGCTAAATAAATAAATACATATTTACTCAATCGGGTTAGTCATAAGCTAATTATAGCCTAAGTTTAAGTTCTATGCAATGGATGGCATAGGACAAGAGTGGGTTGCTCTAGTGGTAAGCACCCTCCACTTCCAACCAAGGGGTTGTGAGTTCGAGTCACCCAAGAGCAAGGTGGGGAATTCTTGGAGGGAGGGAGCCGAGTATCTATCGGAAACAGCCTCTCTACCCCAGGGTAGGGGTAAGGTCTGCGTACACACTACCCTCCCCAGACCCCACTAGTGGGATTATACTGGGTTGTTGTTGTTGTTCTATACAATCAACATTGAGTGGTAACCTGGAAAAAGTATACAAATTTTTACCCTGCAACTTAAATCTTTGTAGCCAAGGGCGGAGATAGAAGCCCGAATACGAATCGGCCGAACCCAATACTTTTTGCTCAAATAGTGTATTTTTGTTTTTTTAAAATCATTAAACATGTACAAATATTGACTTTAGGACCCAGTTATTAGTACTTAAGTCGTGCTTCTAAAATTGATAACCCATAAAGTTAAAATACTAGCTCGGCCTCTACTTATAGACTATACGTAACTACTCATAGTGAGCATGGATTTGTAACCTGGCATATGTCTCCAACCAATTAACTTACACCGATTGTGTTAAATTTATACAGACTGTCACTCTACATAAGTTAAATCAAACAATATATTGCAAAACTCATTATTATAAATAAAAAAACTGATCTAATTCCAAAATAAGCTCAAATCAGCAACACTGTAACGTAAATTGCACCAAGATTTTGATATATTGGGTATTAATGATGACATAAGCAATGGAGTCACTTACGTGTTCCCATGAGTGAATGTTAGAAGAAGTGTGAGAATGGAGAGAAGGGAGCCAGAAGAACTAAACAGTGAAGGTGAAATGCTCATAGTCGTGTTTGATCTTGACCTCCTCCAATGATGGACGGACCTCAGATTTTCCAAAAATGGCGATTTTAAAAAAATTCTGATTAAATTTTCCAAAATAGTGTGATATGCTATTCCTATAGTGCAGAAAGCATTAACCAATTTTTCAAGTATAATGGCGGATTAAGAGGATTGGTACAGCTAAAGCTTGAAGTTTCCTAGCAGGTGGAAGAGGAGAGGGTTTTCATTCGTCGCAGGTGAACTCTTTATTTTTTACTTTTTTCATCGTTACCAAAATATAGCCGGTTTTACCGGTTCAATCAACTTCTAAAAACAAATGTGTAACTAAATTAATCAACTTAGAAATATTATATTTGCTTTGATTTGATAATTAAGCAAGTATCAAATCAAGCGAAGCACCGATAGCATATTGTGAATAATCTTAGTATAAAATTTTGCATAAAATAACGCATTATTTGGTTTAGGGATAAGAAGAAATAATTTTCACATAACTTATTCGGGAGCTTATGTATTATTTTATGGGGAAAATAAATATGTATTAGCAATTTGATTCACCTTATATTTTTATTTATTTTAATTATCTTCGAGATTTTCACTCACTTCATTAATGGGTAGCTAGATCATATAAACACAACAATAATATACCTCGTGTGATCTCACATATGGGGTGTGGAGAAGGTGGGGTGTACTTATTACCTTGTGTGAGGTACAGGGGTTTGTTTTCGATAGACCCTTGGCTCAAGAAAAGCGTCTTCAAAATAAGTGTGAAAAATGCCACCGTAAAAAAAGTAAGATGAAAATACCAAAAGAAAAATATTTACAGCAAAAATAATAAAGATAACTAAAGTAGAGGAAACAACAATAGTAATAAAATTGAAATAAGGAGAAGAAGGAGCAGAAAATATTCTCTTAACTAGAATCATGCTCTCCTAACGAAAAGATATAAATCGCTTGACCACCTACTAATCTTCTACCATAATCCTCAACATATGTACCATTATATCGAGGGTCATGTCTTCGGTGAGCTCAAGATGTGACATGTCCTATCTTATCACCTCTCCTTAATTCTTTCACGGTTTACATCTATCTCTCCTTAAACTTATCAACGTCAACTTCCTGCACCTCTTCACTAAGGCATATGTGCCCCTTCTCTTCGCATGCCCAAAATATCTCAGCCTCGCTTCCCGCATCTTATCCACCGCGGAGATAACTCCCACCTTGTCTTGAATATCCTCATTCCTAATCTCATCTTTCCTAGTATACCCATACATCTACCTAAGCATCCTCATTTACGCTACTTTTATCTTCTGAACATGTGAGTTCTTGACTGGCCAACACTCTACCTCATAGAACGTAGTTGATCTAGCAATTACTCTATAAAACTTACCTTTAAGTCTTGATGGCACATTCTTATCACATAAGACATCGGATGTGAGTCCTCTATTTCATCCACTCCCCCCCCCCCACCCCCGCTTCAATACGATATGTAACATCATCATTGATCTCCATATTTTCTTGGCTTATTGACCCAAAATTCTTGAAGTTTCCTCTTTTGGGATGAATTGCGTACCACCCTAACTTTGGCATCCACCTCAAGTGATGTGTCATTGAACTTACACTCCATTTATTCTATTTTAGTCATGCTCAACCTGAAACCTTTACACTTTAGCGTCTGTCTCCAAACCTTTAATCTATCATTTAACTTCGCGGCGTATCTCGTCGATCAATACTATATCATATGCAAATAACATACATCATTGGTGCCTCCCCTAGAATATGTTGTATCAATTCATCTATCACCAAGACAAATAAAAAATGACTAAGAATTGATCTGTGATACAATCCCATATTGATTGAGAAATACTTAGAGTATCTTCTCAATATTCTTGCTCGGGTCTTGACTCCATCATACATGTCCTTAATCGCTCTAATATATGTCACATGTACACGTCTAGACTCCCAGCATCTCCATAAAAAAACCTTGAACTTTGTCGTATGCCTTTTTAAGGCTAATGAACACCATATATAAGTCTTTTTTCCTATCCCTATATTGCTCCAACAATCTCCTTAAAAGATAAATAACTTTCTTAGTTGATCGCCCCTACATGAATCTGAATTGATTCTTGAATCCCTCTTCGTCCTTATCTCTACCACTCTCTCCCAAACTTACATAGTATGGCTTAGTAATTTGATACCCCTATAATTGTTGCAATTTTATATATCACCCTTGTTCTTATACCGGGATCATTGTACTCCACCTTCATTCATTAGGAATTTTAGACGTCCTAGAAATGACATTGAACAACCCAATTAGCCACCATACCTAATTTGCCCGCGTTCTTCCAAAATTCAACAGAAATCTCGTTTGGCCTGGTCACTCTTGTTCCTCTTATTTTATGAATTTTCCCCTTAACCTTCTCAAACTTTATACTCGTATAATACCCAAATTTCTAATAGCTCTCATAGTGCTCCAAATCACCCAGCACACTATTTATGTCTTCATCTACATTTAAAAGTTTATGAAAGTATGTCTGCCATCTTTGTTTAATGTATGCATCTTACACCAATACTTTGCCATCACCATATTTAATGCACCTCATTTGGTCCAGGTCGCGAGCCCGCCTCTCTCCGTCTCTCGTCTTTGCGAGCCTATACAACTTCTTTTCCCCACTTTGTCCTCTAATTCTTTATATAAGTGTTCAAATGTTGTTGTTTTGGCCGCTGCTATCGGTGCTTCTTTCCTCACAGTTTTATATCCTCTAGGATTTGAAGTTTATGAATTCTTACCGTATTCTCAAATTAATATACAATAATAACTGGGTTCACAGTTAGATATTTTCAAATATTTAGTGAATTTCTTAATATAAATATAGGGGCTACGCAAGAGTTACTGGGTTCCTGGGTACCCAAATATTCAATGCTCCAGGTCCGCCCCTGTCTATATCCCTTAAAGTTGCCCTTTGAGACCCCTACTATCTAATCACATAAACACTTACTCCCTTCGTTTAAAAAAGATTGTCATAGTTTGACTTGACACAAACTTTAATAAATAAAGAATGACTTTCGTGTTATAAAACAAAAAAAGAATAAGAAGAGCATTATAGAGAAAAGTAGAGAGAGATAATTCTTATTGATTTGGGATGAATTACGATGGAATAGAACCCTCTATTTATAGGGAAAAAGTGACTTAGCCACCAAGTAAAAAAAAATTAAAATCTATCTAAAATATAGACATTCACCATAAATAAAATACTATTTATAACACTCCCCTTTGAATGTCTATTCAATAGATAATGTGCCTCGTTAAAACCTTAACTAAAATAAAACCCAGTGAGAAAAAAAATTCTAGAAAAGGAAAAAGAGTTCACATGTTTAGAAATACGTCTTTTCGTTGCCTCGTTAAAAACCTTGCAAGAAAAAACCAGTGGGATAAAATCTTGTAAGGAAAAAAGAGTACAACGCGTATTAACTCCCTTTGATGAGAGTATCAATTCATATCCTTGAGCCTTCGCATTCCAATCTGGTGCACCATCTTCAAAAGATCGTTGGCAGAGATTTGATAAACAAATCAGCCATATTAACTTGAATGAATATGTTGCACCTTAAAATCATCATTCTTGAGAGATATGTAATGTCTTCATAAAATACCGTGGAATGGCCTTTTTCAATATCTCCATAGAGATTCTCGCTATCATAGTATCATGCTTATAATTATAGTAAGATGCATATGGGCACAAATTGTACTTAGGATGTGGCACTTCATGATCAAGAATTGTATATGCTTTAAGAGATTTAAATTCTTCAGGGATGGTCATATAAGTATAGTCATATAAGCCATATGAATGGACTTTAGATGCATATCAAATTTTTATGTCATGCTAGATATATAAGATAGATAAAGTGATTGCACACACCATTGACTTTATACTTTCGAGTGTTTTAACTATATATCCAAAACTACATGTCTTTCATATGAAACCAAATTCTACTTGAATTGAATCTCCAAACTTAAGATCCTCATATATATTTAGTGCTATTATAGATGTCGTCGGCAAACATTTTATATCGGTTCCAACCTCCTTATTTTTCATAAAGACATAATATAAAGATCTCTTCATTCATATATTCAGGTACCTGAATCTCTCATGAGATTTTATGAAGTTTTATGTCATGTGATCTTCTAGATCACTTGCCTCCTTTATGATCATTTTGATCATTTGCGCATCTTCTTTATCAAGAAGTTTAATTAAAACTGATTTGTCTGTGTGCTTTAAGCGTACCATAGACTTTGTCCTTCTAGGACTTAATAAGAGCATTTTCAGTGAGAATATAGTTACTTTCATTGGGTCAGCAAATGAGTCTTGCATGCTTTGCAATATATTGCAGATGAATTATCTTTTTATGAACTTCAAGTTCATATTATCTTATTCGAGGATCTGGATATAGAAATGATAATTCATTCCACGTAACTTTTTCTCAACTATTTATCATGTCTCCCCCTCATGTTAGAAAAATTAACTTGCTTCCTCAACTTTGGGAACTCATCTTTGTGCATTATGGTGTTAATCAAAATATACACCGCATATCAATAACAATAAGATGAAATTATTTGGTTCCTGATCCTGAACCACTTGTGAGGGGAGAATGTAATATACTTTCGTATATAACGTATATCAAACTAATATAGATAACTTTGTTCTCATAAGCAATAGTTTAACTATTAAGTGGAGGCACTCAATAAATCATTTTGCTAAACCAGCTGTGATGTAAACCAACTTATCAAGATAAACTGTCTTAAATAGAAAATTTGGAAATTATGCTCTAAATTAAATTATTGAACAAGTTACCTCACAAACACCAAGTTGCGGGTTAATAATAATCGCACATGTAACTATCTCATAGATGCATTTTTATAAGGTTTACATGGTAGGTGAATGAATCCATATTCACCTTTGATAAATTTTATAATTCAATGGATTCAATCCCAATTTTAGTTAGTATAATAATCGCGAGAATAAGCAACATAGGAGAATTCATAAAGAATCTTCTTCAACACTTACCCATGTTAATTCTCATTTATTTTGCGCATCTAAATCAAGATTGCTCAATAGGCCATGCTTGATAAAATTGTCTGTATTAGTAAACTTCAGGTTTACATCATGACATGCACAATTATGAATAAATTTCAAGTTTATTATGATATGGGTTTTTATATCAATAAACTTCTACTTTATTGTGGCATTCTTTTATTTGTGTAGTACAAACTGAAGAATAAAGCGGGTAGCTTTTCACATACATATCATCAGCTACAAGTTGTAGTAATATAAGATATTAAAAATTTTCTTTATTTATAGTCTCAATATAACCAATCGCTTTTGCGAATTCTTTAAAAACTCAATAAGTTTCTTTGAGACTTACTACAACATAATGCCTTATTGGTAATCAATTTTGTTCCTCCAAAATAGTAATAATTGGCTATTCGAGAGCTCTCAATTAATTTTGTACTATCACATATTCATCAACATCCATATGGTGAATATCTCTTTTAAAGAGAAAGTTATACCATTATGGTTATGGTCAAAATTATATGCAAGATCTGTTTCTTGCATTACTATTGTCTTTTAATAATCACATTGCCAAAATATTTTGGCGTACAATTAGTACGTGACCAATGACCATTTATGCCATAATAATGATATTATTTTCTTATTTACTCTCAAACCTCCTTCTAGAGGTGAGTGTGGTATATACCACTAGCACGCTCATATTATTCCCAAAATAAATATGTATTCATAAATCACATGTTGTCACGTTCACATCATGAATGGACCATAATCATCTATATGTGCTTTACAAAATCTCATGTCAAATTGCTGGCAAATGTTACTTTCACATAGTGAAGGATTATTTTGAGAATACTTATTGTTCTCATTGACAAGGTGGGTTGCTCTGATGGTAAGCACCATCCACTTCCAACCAAGAGGTTGTGAGTTCGAGTCACCCCAAGAGCAAGGTGGGGAGTTCTTGGAGGGAAGGATGCCGAGGGTCATTTGGAAACAGCCTCTCTACCTCAGGGTAGGGGTAAGGTCTGCGTACACACTACCCTCCTCAAACCCCAATGATGATGATTATAATTCCGTCTATTGCCACGTCTACATCCATTGATACATTCATGGTAATAATTTTGTATTCTTTCAAACATATCACATATCGCTATCACATTCTCTTAATCACATATCGCTATCACATTCTCTTAAGGGATTGAGAATGAAGCAAATTCAATGGGACGGGTTTCCACCTCTTGTGCTCACAATCATACATGAATTTGATCATGGCAAGACATAGAAATTTTACCACTTTTGGTGGTTATAATTTCTTACAAACTATATTAGAGTTATAATCAAAATTTATTGTCTTTGCTTGTATTTAAAATCAAATTATAGAATTTCAAGAATTCAAAAGAGAAAAATAAAGTAAAATACTTACTTTAAATCCAGGATTTAATCATGAAGGAAGTTCATGGAACAATTGGCAATCATTATCGCAGTCCCAAAGCTTCTACTCAATTGGTTAGAGTCTCGTGCTGATAACGTGTTATAAAACAATAAAAGAAGAAGAAAAGCATTATAGAGAAAAGTAGAGAGAGAGAATTCTTATTGATTTGGGACGAATTACAATGGAATAGTACCCTCTATTTATAGGGAAAAATGACTTAGCCATCAAGTAAAAAACCCTAAAATCTCTCTAAAATATAGACATTCATCATAATTAAAATACTATTTATAACATTTCGAGATATATAGTTTTAAATAAGTCATATCATTTGTGTGACTATAGAACTTTTGAAACTTGTGGTCTTAAAACTGTCATAACATTTATGTGCTTATAAATGCTTCCTATTAAGGAAAAATGTTATAAATGCTTCCTATTAAGGAAATATTGAAAGGTGTAAATCTTTTTTTATATATACTAATAAGAAAACAGTGCATCTTTTCTAAAGGAAGGGAATACTTTATTATTATTCACTCAATAAAATAAAATAAAAGTCTCTTTATTACTCTAAGTATTATTTAACGCATAAATTATGTTTACATTATAAATCTCTTATTTTATCAACATGGAAAAATGTTTTGGCACCCAAAAACGAATGGTGGTGAAGTAGAATTAAGATTTAAGCCAAAGAAAATTCCATGGCACCACACTGAACATAAATTGCCATCTTTGACGTGTCAAAAACGTTTGACCAGCGTTTCCTTGTTCAAGCTTTCTCGTTTCTCCCATAGGATTTCTGTCCCTCACATTTCCCGGTTCTTTCCTTCTTCAACTAATAAAGCCGCCTGCTTGTTTCCTTATTTCTGGGTTTTAATGTTTCATTGATTGCAGAATTTTTTCAATTCAATTTTATAAGGATCTGCTTTGAGAGATTTTCAATATTGCAGGATCTCATCTGTCAGCTTCTTAGGTGAGGATTTTTACAAAACTGAAATTCTTCAAAGCTTTGATCTTTCTTTTTCTTTTTAAGTTCTATTGGTGTAAGTATAGGAAGAGAGTGAGGAATTGGACACCCAGGTTAGAATATGAGTTCAATTTATAAATGAGAGTGAGTTCTTGAAATAATAGGTACTAAGATTTAATTTTGATCTTCTGAGGAATTCCTTCATGTGTTTGTTTTCTATGTCTTTTTTCTCAACTTAAGTAGAAAAAAGAAGCTTTGTTTCCCTTTAATTCTATCTTAGATCTCAGGTTTATCCATCTTTTTTAAGTGATCAAATGTACATTGAAGGATCTGCATAGTGCATAATCATTAATGAGTTACATAGATGAATTCGCGAGTCTACTGACTGTGAAGAGGATCAATCAATCTGCATTACTTGCAAATTTGTTTAAGATTTTTGGTTCTTAGCTTACTTTAGGTGATTTACTTTTATGTAATGCATTATTATCAAATTTGTAGATTCCCAACTTCCTTTTGTTTTGGTGCTTTCTTTTTCTCCATAAGTAGAATTTGAAAATGACTGGAGGATTATTGCCTATCAATCTTCATGCTGCTTGTGTGGAATGAATTTGCTTCTTTGTTATGTGAGCACGTAGATTATCAGCTTATTTAGTGAATGGGCAGTGGCCCAACCTGGCTGATTTGGTTATGCTTTATTGTTTCCTTGTTTTGCGCATGGAATAATACCAAAACTTGCATAATTACCTAGGGAATTAAATGCACTTGATGTATGAAAAAAATGTAAACCATTGGAATAAGAGATGTCCTATTCTCTACGTATAACAAGTTGAAAGAATACAAATTAAGATATTGTGAATACCTCAATATTTGAATGATAAAGTGTAGTTATCTTGTGAAATTACCATTTGCATGGTCATCTTCGATATGACATGCTCGCTGGGTTCTAAATTCATGAAATACTCAAGTGGACATCAGTATAAACTCTCTAAGAGCAAAATTGCTGGTGGACAGGGAGAAATTATCTCAACTGTATATCATAAAAGCAGTTAACACTGTATAAATGAAAATTGTTGTTATAATTCGTGCTATATATTCGTGGTGCTATACTATTTAAATTCCTCTTCCTAAGAGTATCTCTTTCTTTAAATCATCCGCATCATTAACTTGTTCTTTTGGTTCTGACTCACATCTCTTGAGCATTACAGAGTGGAGGGAATGTAGTAATAAACCATCCTAAAACAAATTCTTTTTTATGTGGGTACGTTTGTCACCATGGTCTGTATTTTCCAAGTTTAGATAATGGATTCAGCAGTTTCTGTACTGACAAATATGGTGAGAGTTACATCTGATTGGGTGACATCAGCCTTTGAGGTTCCATTCGCAAGAGCTGTGATATTTGAGGTTAACATTGGAGGTAGTCTCTTCATTCTTAGGATGGTAATCACCTATTTGTTTTTAGACTTTGTATTGAGCATTGGATAATGTTTTACTGTTTTTCCTGTAGGACATCTATTTGTGGAAGGTCTTCTCCTGGTGGTCATTGTCTTTCTAATGTCTCAGAAGAGTTACAAACCACCTAAAAGACCATTGACAAAGAAGGTTTGTGAGAGATCTGCATTTTCAACTGTCAATGGCTCTGTGAATATTATGTCTTCTCATTGTTCAAAGAAACCACCTTATGTCTGGCTGTCTTTAGTAGCTTCAATGCGTGTTGCTGGTATAATTTTTGCAGTTAAATATCACTTAGCATTTAGGCTCAAGACAGGGATAAACATGCTTCAGAAGCATCTATGTTGAAGATATGCATATGGAGTCCTTTTAATTTACCCATCAAAATAAGGAGTCCTTCCAATTTTGTTTCACCACCCTTTTCCAGTTTTGTGTGCTTCACATGAAAAGCTCTTTAAAAATGTATTCCATATTCATCAAAATGACCGTCAAGAGAATCATGCAGTGCCCCCGGTCCCTGGCTCGCACCTCTTGTCCCTAATGAAAGCAAAATAAAATTGCCAGAACAGAATTCCTGCAAACTTCAATCAAGGTGATGAATGCCTTTACTATTTTCAGGAAATTGATGAGTTATGTGAAGAATGGGCCCCAGAACCACTTATCCCTTCCATCACTGATGAGATGAAACATGAACCTCCGGTTTTGGAAAGGTGGAAAAGCTGTTTCTCTTTTCCTTCTTTTAGACAGTCTGATACTTGTGTTTTGTTCGGCTTTATAAGAAAAATTGCATTTTATTCAGATGATTTCAGTCAGGTTACTCTTTCTTTTATTCAACTGTATGCATTCAGAGAATTAGAAATTTCTACCAGATGTATATGACAGAAAATGCAACTTTATAAATGTTTTGCATTCTCTGTAATGATATTTTTGCTGTTGCACCGCTCTCCCCAGCTTTACATCTTTTTTAAAGTAGATTACATTTGGAGAACCAGTTTAGTATTTGCTTGGGTTTTATTCTTGTATTAAATGATTATTAGATGTCTATCTAAGGATACAAGCCATTAAAACTGTTATGCTGCGCTCTTGCTTTCTAGATTCAACTATTTTTTTTATACGTAAAGGTTATTTTATTCATGAAACAGCATTGAGATGGTGCTGAATATGCTTTGCAAAAGCTTAGCTGCCTCTTCAAATATAGGGAACCAAGGAACTCCAACATGGTATCAATATCATATACATTTAGCATGTCAGACTAAAATGCCAAAAATAATAGTGCTAGTTTTTGGAGGTTTTATGTACAGACTTAGTACGACGGCTCAGATATGCTACAAGTTGTAAACAGCGTCTTTACGTTTTGAGCTGATACGCATGTTACTAAGCTGCATTGAAGCCACATTTATTGTTAGAAGAGCTTTCGTTCTGCCTATTGTTCAAGTTCATGATTCAGATGCTAAAGTTATCAAACTTTTAGGAATGAATAGCTTGATGTATTGCTTCTCATACCTTGTGTTTGTTCAGTGCTGCAGGGCCTCATACTATAGTTAATGGGAAAGACGTAGTGAACTTCACTTCGGCGAATTACCTTGGATTATTAGGAAGCAAAGAATTACTAGTAAGGTTTTCTTCATTACTTATTTAACAGGGATTTTGTTTTAGTTCTTTAGTAGAACAGAAAATTCACACCTAACGTTGAATGACAGGAGACTTGTACTTCAGCTCTAGAGAAGTATGGTGTAGGTTCTTGTGGTCCCCGGGGATTCTATGGCACAATTGGTATAATTTGATCATTTGTATCTACTTACTATTCTACGGTTTTATTGCACTCTTCTCCTTCTTCATTCTCATTAAATATCAATCTGAATATTCTATAATTCATTCAGATGTCCACCTTGATTGTGAGGCTAGAATAGCGAAGTTTCTGGGAACTCCAGATTCCATACTCTACTCGTATGGACTTTCTACAATGTTCAGTGCAATTCCAGCTTTTTGCAAAAAGGGAGATGTTGTTATCGCGTGAGTATTTACATTCTTTTGTTATTGAATGCTTCATATGTAGTCCAATGTTTTAGTGTGAAAAGATGTTGAAATTACATTGATTTTGCTGAAGTATTGCAAGAACCAATGGCATAAGTGTGGGCTATGCATACAAGATCAGGGTTATATTACATAAGTGTGGAATTTTGCAAGCTTCTCTTGTAACCACTTTGATTCTTTGATATTACATGATGCGTCACTGCGATATGAATAAAGAGAGCCAAAGTATCTTTTTGCTTATATGCCGACACAAAAGCTTCTATGTTGACTAATGTTGCATTTTGTCCGTAGCTCAACTTATTCGAAATGTATCAGCTCATCTTGCTTCTCTTTGAGAACTGTTTAATTTGCAAAAAGTGCTTTCTCATGAATTTGCATAATCAATTAATTACAAACATAATTGATTCGTTGAGTCTATTCACTGTTCAGCTACAGCATTGGTTTTAGCTTGTAAAGCTCTTTACTAATGCACTTACCATGTTATGCATATGTAGATTAGCTCGTGGACTCCTTAAAAATTGCTTAGCAAGTTATTTTTCTGTTCCCTTTTTCTTTTAGGAGAGGGAGTGGGGAAAGGAGGTTGTGGTAATACACTTTCCCTCCTCTCAGTTATTTACTTTTTAGGTTGTGACACCTAATACCCCTCAGTTCAAAAATGTATGCAATACCCCCTTGAACTTAATTTTAGCTGTGTCAAAAAATTTGGTTTCCCCTTTGCTAGTATCAGTTCTAATTATCATAATAAATAACCCCAAGACTGCCAACTGTCATCAAATCTCACTATTATTGACATTGTTCCTGCGATCTTTCTTTGCTCCTGTAGGGATGAAGGTGTCCACTGGGGAATCCAGAATGGCCTTCAGCTCTCTAGAAGTACCATCATATACTTTAAGCATAACAATATGGAGTCGTTGCGAAGTACTTTGGAGAAAGTAACCCAAGAAAACAAACAAGCTAAGAAGCTTAGGCGCTATATCGTTGTTGAAGCTGTGTATCAGGTATCAACTGTTTATGTTAATGGAAATACCTGATACGAAAGAGTAACTCTGATTTCTTTTTTTCGGGTGGTAGTTGAAGGGGAAGTAATTAGTAAAGAAATGGGGGAGGTTAGCTCTAGGCATATTCAGACAATGACCCTCATTTAAACTGGTCCGAAGAGGATGCAGAGTTACCTAGTCATTATAATGTTCGGAATTTTCTTCAAATTAATTGGAGAACTTGTGGCTCGCAGCTGAACTTTCCACGACATAGATCTTGTGTGATAAGAATGTGCCACCAAGTCTTAAAGGCAAGTTCTATAGAGTGGTCGTTAAGCCGACTATGTTGTATGGTCAAGAGCTCTCATGTTCAGAGGTTGAAAGTAGCAGAAATGAGGATGCTGAGATAGATGTATGGGCATACTAGGAGAGATAAGATTAGGAATAAGATATTCGAGACAAGGTAGGAGTGGCCCCAATGGTGGACAAGCTGCGAAAAGCGAGGCTGAGATGGTTCGGGCATGTAAAGAGGAGATTTCCAAATGCCCCATTGAGAAGGTGTGAGAGGTTAACCATGGTAGAGGTAGAGGTAGAGGTAGGCCAACGAAGAATTGGGGAGAGGTGATAAGGCAGGACATGACACATCTGCAGCTTACCAAGGACATGACCCTTGATAGGAAGATGTATAAGTCGAGAACTAGGGTAGAAGTCTAGTAGGTGGTCGAGCGTTTTTCTTGTTCTTACCTATCCTCGTACTCTTATATACCTTGATTTCTATTACTACCGGTTATGTCTTTTGCATCGGTCATCCTATTATTTTGTTGTTGTTGTTACTGTTGTTACTACTTCTTGTTACTGCTTTCTTTCCATGTCACTGCTTCTTGTTAATGCTTCTTGTGTTTGGATTCGGTCATCTTATTATTTTAAAGTATTTCTTTTTAACAATGATGTGATTATACTTTTCCTGAACCGAGGGTCTATCGGGAATAATCTCTTTACTTTCACAAGGTAGGGGTACGCATTATTTTCCCCGAACCTCACTTGTGGGATTACACTGGGATTTTTTTTTTTTTTTTTTTTTTTTGTTGTTGTTGTAATTGGAGAAGTTGTGAGGGTTACGGGTTCTAAATTATTTTCAAGGTTGTGAGAGGTTAACCATGGTAGAGGTAGAGGTAGGCCAAAGAAGAATTGGGGAGAGGTGATAAGGCAGGACATGACACATCTGCAGCTTACCAAGGACATGACCCTTGATAGGAAGATGTATAAGTCGAGAACTAGGGTAGAAGTCTAGTAGGTGGTCGAGCGTTTTTCTTGTTCTTACCTATCTTCGTACTCTTATATACCTTGATTTCTATTACTACCGGTTATGTCTTTTGCATCGGTCATCCTATTATTTTGTTGTTGTTGTTACTGTTGTTACTACTTCTTGTTACTGCTTTCTTTCCATGTCACTGCTTCTTGTTAATGCTTCTTGTGTTTGGATTCGGTCATCTTATTATTTTAAAGTATTTCTTTTTAACAATGATGTGATTATACTTTTCCTGAACCGAGGGTCTATCGGGAACAATCTCTTTACTTTCACAAGGTAGGGGTACGCATTATTTTCCCCGGACCTCACTTGTGGGATTACACTGGGATTTTTTTTTTTTTTTTTTTTTGTTGTTGTTGTAATTGGAGAAGTTGTGAGGGTTACGGGTTCTAAATTATTTTCAAGGTTTTGCAAGGAAGTAATTCATCAAGTACAATGGTTTTGGGGTTGCACATTGTAATCCTGATGTCCTCCTAATCATCAACAAAACATTTTCTTTACGGGGATAACCAACTTGTTGCTTCATAATTTAGTGGCTGCCTATTAATACTCAGCGCACTTATCTTCCCCCCCCCCCCCCACACACACACACACACACACACACACACTCAGTGCACTTTCTACCAAGGGAAATTTTGCTTTGTAATTCCAGATTTCATTTATGACCGTAATTTGCAGAATTCTGGCAAAGTAGCTCCATTAGATGAAATCATCAAGCTGAAGGAAAAATATCGATTCCGTGTATTGTTGGATGAGAGCAATTCCATTGGTGTGCTTGGCAGTTCTGGTAGAGGTCTAACTGAACATTGTAAAGTTCCGGTATGTTCATCATATTTTTTGGTTAATTAACCTTGTATCTCTGTGTACATCCTCTTACGGAATCATCCAATTGCAGGCTGACAAGATAGATATAATAACTGCGGCAATGGGACATGCATTGGCCACAGAAGGCGGCTTTTGCACTGGGAATGCTAGAGTCATTGATCACCAGGTACTAAGGTGTACTCTATCCAATGATAATTCCATTTTCATGATTTTCATTGTCTGCACTTGTATCTCTTTATGTATTTTCCAGCTATCTTTTGTTGATGGTTTATTTTGCTTATGTTGGCAGCGCCTCAGTAGTTCTGGTTATGTCTTCTCTGCTTCACTGCCTCCTTACTTAGCAAGTGCTGCGATTAAGGCTATTGATATCGTGGAAGAAAAACCTGAACTTCTTGTCAAACTGAGGCAAAATATTGCTACGTTGACTAAAGGTCTTTGTCCCGTACTGAACTACCGATTACCTTTTCCTTCTCCCTTATCCCCATTATGTGAGTCTAAAGAAACCTTTTTTTTTTATTTTTTTTTTATTTTATATAACTGCAGGTCTATCGGATATAAAAGGCTTAGATATAGTAAGTGATCCGCTCTCCCCGATTATATTCCTTACATTAAAGAAGTCCACTGGTTCTTCAAAGGGTGATCTACAAATGCTTGAAGATATAGCTGATCATGTGAGTTATTTTGCTCAATGCACGTTACGTTGCCATCTATAATTTTGAACTCATCATCTAGAGTTACCTCACGAGTTTGTTTTCGTGCAACATCTTATACACTGTAGGTCTTGAAGGAAGATTCTGTCTTTATTGTTACTTCAAAGAGGTCAACTCTTGATAAATGTAAGCTGCCAGTTGGAATTAGATTATTTGTGTCGGCAGCTCATTCAGAAGCCGATCTGGTGAAAGCCAGTGAATCATTGAAAAGAGCAGCAGAATCGCTATTGCCAGTTCGCGATTGATACTGAAGGATCTAAACGTTCTTGAGATTGCGTGGTCACAATTGTTGATTCACTACTTGTAGAAATTCTTTTGTCCAAAATTTTGTTTTCATTTCCTATTTCATAATTTGCTTATTAGTGGAAAGATCAAGAAAAAACTGAAAGATGATAGTAGTAGTTGAATAGTTGAATGTATAGATAGATATTTATTTCTATTTTGTTGGAGTATGAAGTTAATTTTTGTTGATTTGACGAGATGTTTCTATTTTGTTGGAGTATGAAGTTAATTTTTGTTGATTTGAAGAGATGGAAAAGTGTGTGTGTGATTCTATGTACAACTTCTTGTCATTCAATGGGGATGTCAGGTCACCTAGTATGTTTTTGCATTTTCTGGATTAAGTCCTGAAAATCACAAGATCCTATCAAACTGCCAATAATAATTATTCTGAAACGAGTAAATAAAAAAATTATTCTATTCGCACCAAAAAAAAAATAATAAATTATTCTAAAGCAAATTATAGTCTATTGTCCCTTTCAATAAGATAACTCACTTTTTTTCTCCAAGAGTGCCTATGGTAGACTATTACAACCCGCATGTTGGGGTTGTAATTTCGGCCAAGAACCGGGGAGAAAAGGCCTTCTGATAGTCTGACGTAGAGCAGTCTACTCGAGCAACTTGGGCTTTTTAATTTTAAGCATATATAAGGGGGTATAGGTGATGAAAGCTCCGACCTGCCTCCCCCATACGTGCTGCCACCGAGCCGTATAGAACGAGCTGCCTTGGGGGCGAATTCCAAGGGCCTGCCTAGATGACTCAAAGGAGTGTCAAAGGTATCCACACGAGTTTGGGAACTCATATGGGCGGCGCAACGCCTTCGGGCCTGCGTTGGGCATCAAAGTGGCGCTGGAGGCTCGAAGTGTGGGACGGCCAGCCCCGCGGGCTGCCGAATGTTGGAACGAGACCTCCATGCCGATTGGATACTTGATGCACCTGTCATAGGGGCATCATGTGTCGACTTGTGAGCATGGCTTTGGTTCAACCATGCAAGCAAGGGTCCGTTGGCCTAAAGGTGCAGGTGTGGGCGACACTGCACTACTTCGGAATGGAAGCGTGCTGCAAGAGGGCTATGTATGGGCATGGCACGAAAGAGGCGCATGATAATGGCCAAGGGCTAAAGGTTGCCTTACTCGGGCGAGGCACGAACTAGTCGCAGATGCACTAGGCGAGTGTCAAGCTTGAGGATTGGGTTGTGCACGCGGGAGCGATGCTCAGTCCTGGCGAGGGACAAGACATGTCCTAAGCCAATCCCCAGGGCACGCATGGATTGTGATCCTAAGATGGAGCGCCACGACATGTCTAGGGCCAAGGGCCTAGGCATCTTACGGGCGGCACAAGTTGGGGCGAGCCTACGGGCGAGTCCCTCCGACAGGCACAGGATCAAACGTGAGAAATCCTGGGACAGGAAGAAGGCTGGCCTGTAGCGAGGGGAACTGCGGGCGCCGCACGGGCGAGCAGGTGTCGCTACCCAATGTAAGGATTTGGGCCCGTGACATTATGCTGTACTTAATTCTGCTGTGAAATTAACTCTAGAAGAGTTTGGGTGTGTTAGATACAACAACACACCCAATGTAATCCTACAAGAGTGTGGAGAGGATGGTGTGTATGTATATCTTACTTCTACCTTATGAAGATCGAGATACTGTTTTCAGTAGACTCTTGACTCACTTTAAGTGTGTTAGGTATCAATGAATAAAGAAACACAAGTGCGTTTGTTTTGAGTTCCTGCAAAAATGATTTTGCAAACTCAGGTTTTACGTTTTTGGTGTCTTTGGGACCTCGAATATTTTGTCATTGGTGAGAAAGGGAATTCCATGAATTATTAAGATTACTCGGGTTGAATATTCTATTTAAAAAATATCATACAAGAATAAAAGTTTTTGACTCTTTAAATAATAATCATATCGCAATAGAATAAAGTAAAAATGATATAGTAGTAGTCACTCTTAGGATGGCTAATTGAAATATATTGCAAAGTAATTAAAAATAATCATAACATAAAAATACAATAAAATAGTTGAAAATAACCACACAAAATTCAAAAAATATTCTGGAGTTTGAACTGCTGCAAATAGTGTCCTGAAATCCGAAATCTATACAAGTGAAATTTCAGTAAACTTATTTATTATAAATACATGTAAGCTTTTACCACAAAAAAATGCTGTTTTTTCCATCAAAAGTTGGGAAATGTAAGAGGCTTTACTTAAGGGTAATTCAATTTAAATTTCCAAATCTTTCCAGGACGATTGTCGTATTTTACCCAAACTTTGGGGGCAAAACAACGATTTAGCAAACATTCAAGAACAGAAAACAATTCGACACACAAAGAACGAAGGATTTAACACTGAAAACTGCTAAAATTATTAACAGAAAAGTTCGCCCGCCCAATTTCTTGAATGGAGAAAATCCGTTAGAGTTCAACTCGGCTCATAGTTGTTTGCTACAATGGTAAGCTAGAGCGTAATAAAATTCAAATATTTTTAACTTCTCGCAGTATATTTATGATCATCTCAACTGTGTCTCTCTGATTCTTTTTTTGCTTTTTCAAAATTTGGGGTTTCAGTTTTCAATTGCAGCTATCAATGATACAGACTCAAAAAGCCAATGGGAACCTTTAGCCCCAACCAAAGAAGCCCAGGTAAACTTCAGCTCAAGTTTTTTTTTTTGTCTCTTTTTTTGTGTGTGTGTGTGTGTGTAATTTACACATGTTGTTGGTGGTGCAATTGGTGTCTGAGATTAAAGGGGACTTCTCTGTAAGAAACAAATATTAGTCCTTAGAATGCAGCAAAAAATAGTCTGCTTAGTTGTTGAGATTCAAGAATTAATAGTAAAGAGCACCTTGTGTTAAAGTACCCTAATTTTGCAAGCTTAAGATCTAAAAGGAAAAAGTTTTTTCTACTAAATTTTTAGTTGATTATAACGCATCTCTCTTTTTTCTTTTTCCATTTTCCTTAAAAAGTTGGCGATTCTATCTACTATGCATGCAATATTGTGATCACTTGTTTCTTATATGGATGATTTTTTTTGTTACGAACTTTTATTATGTTACTGTGATGAAGAGTAAGCATGGCGTTATTTCGATTTTTGTCTTTTTACAATGGATTTATGATAACTTGGTTTTTCCAGGAATTTCATTTATCACAAGCTTACCATGAAGGACTTTTGAAACTGGAAGCTAAAGACTATAAAAAAGCTCGTGAGCTTTTGGAGGCTGTGTTAAAGGATCCTTTGGTCGCAAACTCTCAGGTAAAATGCTGATGGTTACCTTAAAATCACCATCTTTTCTGCTACATCCGTACTGATGATTTTTTTTTTTATAAGGTAATATAACTTTGCTGATGATTATTTTATTCTTTTTTTTTTCCTTGTTGACATTCTAGGTGGATAGTAATTCTAGTGATGGTCATCTTTTGCAGCTCAGGTGTGTTTTCAGGCCTAACTTCTCACTTGAACTATTGGTTCCAATTGTATTGTAATTCTTGTCTTGCTTGTTCTTGGCTACTACTTCTCTAATAGTCTAGAATAGCAAGTGGACTACCATATCTTCTATCTGTCTATAGAACATTTTCCCATTTAATTTTCCCATGCATTTAAAACTAAAGCGCATTTATTGCTCTTACCCTCTATGTTCGCTTTAAGATTCAATTATGGCCTTCAATCCTCCAAATAAAATCATTTTCATGGTTGATTGTGGATGTTAATAAACTAAGATAGTTGCCCTATAAAAGCCTCAAATAATTGACTACTAATTCACAATTTCTTTTTTGTTTTGATAACCGAGAAATCCCCAAGGAATAGTGGTGCACGGTTCGTAACTCGGTGGATAATGGGCCCACCCCCAACCCTTCTCCACTTCTAATTGTCAATATTTGTATAAACATATATTTCTGATGCTGGGTAACTGTACTCATTCACATTTCTGCAGATTTTTGGCACTGAAGAATCTTGCCAATGTTTTTCTACAACAAGGTGCTCCTTACTACAAAGATGCTTTGCAATGCTATCTTCAATCTGTAGAGATTGATAATAAGGATGCTGTTGTCTGGAATAAGCTGGGAACTTTAGCATGCTCAATGGGATCGTTGAGCATTTCCCGCTGGGCATTTGAACAAGGGTTATATTGTAGTCCCAATAACTGTGAGCATTTTATATCATGTTTAAGTTCTTATAAGCTTCCTTAAATAAGCTTTTCCTGTTACATGATTTTGAATGTTAAAAGAGCCAACATATTCACCTTATGGCAGAGGTAATCTTATTATTCCTTCATCCGCTGCTTCTTCTTGAATAATATGCAGGGAATTGCATGGAAAAACTTTTAGAAGTGCTTATTGCTATAGGTGATGAGGTTGCCTGCCTTTCAGTCGCTGATCTAATTCTAAGACATTGGCCTTCCCATTCTCGAGCTTTGCTTGTTAAAAGAACTATTGAAGAGTCTGAACCAATTCCATTTGCCCCACGAGGGATAGACAATCTAGAACCTAAACATACGCGGCTGAAATTCCCAGAGAAGAGAAAAGCTGCAGGTGATGACCTTGATGAGAAACTTGTTTCCAAAAAGTTGAAGCAAAGTTTGGAGTTCTGCCTTCCAGATGTTTCCTGGACAGCTCTTGCCAGTGAATTCTTGAAAATTTTACATCCATCAATTGAATCTAGTTCTGAACTTGGACTAGGGAAAAACATATCTGGTGATGTTACAGTAAGCACTAAATTGTCTAACATACCAGGAAAATCTAGGGATCCTTCAGAAAGGAAAACTACTTATGTCTCCGCAGCTGCTGAAAGCATTTGCGTTGTGGATTACAAGTCTGAGAAAGGTAGTGCTGGTAGAGAAAAACAATCAAGTATTTGTGGAGAACAACCTCAAGAAAGACGAAGCAGCCGCCTGGAAAGGCTCAGGAGTCGTAAACCAGACAAAGAAGAATTAGATTTTGAGACCAACAGGGACCTTGCTAAAGTTGTAATGCAATTTCTAGGACCCTATCTTGTGAATCAAACAGGATTTGCAGACAAAGCTGAGGATCTTCCTAATTCACCGGATACAGAGTGTGATGATGTTGTTGAATTTGTCCTGAAATCGACAAGAAATCATGGTGCTTACCACTTGGGTCACATGCTCCTGGAAGAAGTTGCCAACCGAGGCATTTTGTATCAGGATGGCATGTCTAAATTTTTAGATCTGGAGAAGATGATAAGGTTTTGGGGCCAGGAGAGAACTCCTGAGTGCAATTTGTTTCTTGCTGAGTTATATTATGATTTTGGTGTATGTTCTTCTGACACTTCAAAGAAGTCTAGCTTGATGTCAGAGGCTTCATATCATCTATGCAAAATAATTGAATGCGTCGCTTTGGACTATCCATTCCACATTATTGGCAGGAAAGAAAGCTCTTCAACGAGGGCGCATTGTCAGAATAATGGTCATAGTGGATATCCTCAAATTAGTAAAAATCATGGGTTTTGGGTTCGCTTTTTTTGGTTAAGTGGGCAATTGTCTATATCAGATGGTGACAAAGCGAGAGCTCGAGAAGAGTTCTCTATTTCAATGGAGCTTTTGACAAATAAGGAAAGCAAAAATGACTTCGTTTCATTGTCCCACTTAAAATCGTATAAGAGGCTGACTGTCGATAGAATCCTCCATGAGATTCATCTACTGGACGTTGATTTTCTAATGAAGGATGGTATCCATCAGTTAGTTGATAAAAATCTGCACTCTGAGTGTGTAAAGACACTTGCTCCTCTTCTCTTTTCCTCAAAAGAGGTCCGTGCTGAATCATTACGTGTCACCAATCATACAGAGAGAGGGCTAACTTCAATTGAACTGTCTGCCTTAGATATTTTAATAAAAGGATGTGAGGAGACGGAGCCATTGGACATTGAGGTCTATTTAAATTGCCATAAAAGGAAGTTGCAGGTGCTCATTACTGCTGCTAGTGAGGAAGAATATCAGCTTTCTAACCAGATGAAAGATTCAAAAATGTTATCTGTCTCTGACTCAGAGTCAAAAGAAATCCCAAGTGACCTCTGTAACTTGGTTGCTCAAGAAGTGAAGGCAATATCTCAGTGTGCGTCAAGGATAAAGAGCATCAGTAACCCTTCTGAAAGCTCTGTATGTCAGTTTTATCTTAAGAGTTTTTGGGGCGTCTTTTCTTCATTGTTGCAGATGCGTTGATCTTTAATTTTTTTTTATTTTTATAAAAGATGCTATATCACTATCAATATTGAGAAGAATGATAATTTTTTTTTGATGTGATGGGGAAAAACCCTGCATTCAAGTAAAGAATCTTAGACCAAACATACAGAGAATGAACCCTTTTTTTAATTATACATAGGGGGAGGGGAAGAGGAAATGGGGGAGGGGATTACAAGATGGGGAATCGAACCCTCACCAGCGAAGTGAAAGTTTAGGTAGCCAACGATTGGACTACTAAGATTCCCCATAGAGTGAACTTTTTATGGGAAGTATTGAAATGAATGTGCCCATTGGCTTTTCCTGATTTCAACCTGGAACACCCCCCCCCCCCCCCACACACACACAAAAGAGAGAGAGAGAGAGAGAAGATAGAGAATTCAAAAGTCTAGCTTGCGACAAGTTCCTCACTGTCAATGAGCTAGGGGTGTTACCTCACATATTGGGGGCACTAGAAAAACATGTAATACTGATTTTGAAATGTTGTCTGCACCACTCCACATGTAGTTGAACATTTACTTGCTGCCTTTAGCTTACTTTTAAAGCTTGAACTGGTGTAACTGCCTAGAGAACAATACTTTTGGTGAAGGTTTAGGGATTTCTAGAATTCAATCTCGTAATATGCAAGGTTTGGTTTGTTTAATGCTGTTATGGTCTTCAGGTTTGTGAATTATGCTGAGAGTGTTTAGTATAACATTGATCTTTGCAACTTTATCCACTACTTGTTGGTTATTTAGTTGTCAAGTAATTCTACTAGAAGATTGGAGCATTACGCATTGTGCTTATAATTATTATTGTAGTGACGACCTTTTCCAGTGATGCTTATGTTTAATAATGCTAAAACCTAGATTTCTAAGAGCTATCTGGACCTGGAACTTCAGAACAAAGTAAACAAAGAGAAATTGATAGTTTGAAGATGCAGATAATGCATTCTGTTAACTTCAACATTTGATCCCAAATATTACTACAAAAGCTCAAAGCATTCTTTTGACCAACTTTACTCATATATTGCTTGTTTGTTCAACTTTATCCTCTTTTTCATAGTTTGGCTTTCCATACTAGATAGTCAGCCGTAGTTGTATGGTTATGATGCTTATTGTAAGATTGGGAAGGTAGAGTATGCCAATATGAAAATCTGTCATGGATTTCATTTGGTCAAAATCCTTTGTCCAACTAGGAAAAGAAAGTGAGAAGTTTAAATAAGAATGACTTGTTCTGTTATGCAATTTCTTCCAACTCTAGTTCTAAGGACTTGCCACCTTTTGTCCTTTTTTTTAGTTTTTGGTGATTTCCTTGCTCTCTCCATTTAAAATCGCGTTCCTTTAGAGATGGATGCTTCTCATCTGACCTGACTTTTTGCACTTTCTCATCCTGAACTTCAGCCATATAGACAATTAAGGTCCATGTTCTTGTTGACAAATATTAGATGAAATGTAACTGATGCTTCACATTTTGGTTTTCCAAGAAATGATTAACTTTTATTTAGTTAATGAGCAATGATCACCAGACATCTATTTAGTTTTTGCTGTGTATTCTTTTGATAAATAAGTTTTGTGCTAAGGTTGCAGAATTTGATACATCTTTCCCTTGCAGAGTGGTGTTCCAATGACTGTCATTAGTGATATTCAATCGTCGCTGCTGATGTTTATGTGTAACATTGCCAACACATATTCTTGTAAGAAATTTTCTGGCCCAGGAATTTCAGATCATAGAGAACAGAGAGAAAGCTCGTACTTTGTAGATGCAGCTATTGCATTCTGTAAACTCCAACACTTGATCCCAAATGTTCCTATAAAAGCTCAAGTGAGACATCTTTCTTTCTTTAGAGGGTTTAGACCGTTGACTTTCAGCTGTAACATCAGTGTTTGCTAACTCTATCTTAATCTTTCATTAGAAACAAGCTGATTTCTTTAACCTTATCATGCCAGACAGAGTTGATCGTGGCAATCCATGACATGCTTGCTGAGTTTGGTGTCTGCTGTGCAAATGCAACTGGTGAAGAGGAAGAAGGAACATTTCTAAAACTTGCAATAAAGCACCTCTTGAACTTGGATATGAAACTGAAATCTAACTTTCACTCTGTCTGCAAGGAATTTGAAATGTCTCAGCGTGACGAACAGTCTTCTCATGATAATAATGTAGGGAAATCTGAGCAACTTTCTCATGGAAGCAACATCAAAGTGTTATCAAATGTATCGAATTTGGACAACCTAAATGTGACAGGTCAGATAGATAGAGATGAAGCTACTGCTTCAGATAAAGATGCTGTTGAGAGGATTAGTGCAGAAGCCATTTCTGCCAGTAAAGCTCTGGAGGTTGAGAAAACTAAAGGGGAGAAAAGTAAGAGTATTGGTGATGTCTCTGATGGTTTGTACCCTAGATCGGAGAAATCAAAGGATCAATTGGTCGAAGATGGAACCGAGCTAAGTGAAGATGAAAAGGAGGAGCTTGAAGTTGCCATTGATAATGCTTTGGATCAGTGCTTTTACTGTCTGTATGGATTGAATCTAAGGTCTGATGCATCTTATGAAGATGATTTAGCTGCGCATAAGAATACAAGCCGGGGTGATTACCAAACTAAGGAACAGTGTGCTGACGTTTTTCAGTATATACTTCCCTATGCAAAAGCTTCTTCTGTAAGTGCTACGTGTCTTCTCTTTATCAAATCCTACTTATCAAACCTCTTCCTCCAATTCCTTATTCCGCGAGAAGTATTATTTCAGTTATATATAGTTATATTTTCCTCTCTAGGCATAATATATGATTTTAAAACTCTCAATTTTGCTTTTTTTCAGAAAACGGGGCTCATTAAACTCCGAAGAGTCCTTAGAGCTATACGAAAGCACTTTCCACAACCACCAGATGATGTTTTAGCTGGAAATGCAATAGACAAGTTCTTAGATGGTCCTGAAATGTATGAAGACAAACTCTCTGAGGAAGCAGGATCCAGTGGCTTTTTGGAATCCATGACAAAGATATTATTATCAGATCCCGGAAGCCTCAAACAACAGAAAGCATCATCAAAAGGAAGGTAAATATGTTAGTTATGGGATCAGCATTTTGGAACAAATGAATTTACTAGTACTTTGAACTATGGACTCAAACAGATATTTGTCATTGGTTGTTTGCAGTTCTGAGCCATACCTGGAAGTTTATAGCAACTTGTATTATCTTCTTGCTCAGTCCGAAGAAATGAATGCAACTGATAAATGGGCTGGCTTTGTTCTGACAAAAGAAGGGGAGGAATTTGTGCAGCAAAATGCAAATCTCATCAAATATGATTTAATTTACAATCTCCTACGCTTGGAGAGTTGGCAGAAACTTGTAAATATATATGATGAGGTGAGATTGTTCTGCAGTCTATCTGTTGCGGCTATATATTCCCTAACTGAAGGCAGTTTTATACTGTGGGGAGTTCGTGGGCGTCGTAGTTTCTTAATCTCTTTGTTTTTTGAACATCTTTTGGGTACGCAGGAGGTAGACTTGCTGCTAAATGATGGAAGCAAGCAAATAAATGTTCTGGTATGGAGGAAAAATGCTGTTTTATCTGAGAGAGTTGAGGCAAGTCGCAGAAGGAGCAGACGATGTTTGTTGATGACTTTAGCTTTAGCCAAAACAGCAGATCAACAGGTTTGCTTCACTCTGATAACTTGTGGGTGAAGGTTTTGCTTTTGTTAGATCTTATTGCCATCCTAGGAGTAATCAAGGACAGACCCGTTGTTGGAGTTTGAATCTTCCGATGTTACACGAGTTTCATGTATCAAGGTTTCTTTTTCTTTCTTGTTTGGTTGGCGGTCCTGACTCCTGTCAAACATATAGAATGATTTGAATGTTTACTTAGGTGTTAACAATTTTCAGTTTGCTTGGCATTTGACTATGTTGATTAACTTCTGCCAGTTTTTATTTAATAATAATTACCTTACGTTATAAAAAAAGTTAATGTTGGAGCTAAGAGTGTGTTAGTGCATTTCGTTCTCACAGTCTACATATGATTGTTCCTGCTTCTTTCAGGCTGAGATACATGAGTTATTGGCATTAGTATATTATGATGGTCTTCAGAATGTAGTACCAATCTATGATCAAAGATCTGTTTTGCCGTCCAAAGATTCAGCATGGATGATGTTCTGTCAAAACTCAATGAGACACTTTCAGAAGGCCTTTGCACACAAGTAAGTCTGTTTGGTGACTCTTTTTCCCTTGATTATTTCTTCATCTAATGTAACCTTAGCCTGCAATTTCAGGGAGGATTGGTCGCATGCATTCTATCTGGGAAAACTCTCCGAGAAGCTTGGATACTCACATGAGATGTCATTTTCATTCTATGCTAAAGCTATTGCTTTGAATCCATCTGCTGCAGATTCTTTCTATAGGATGCATGCTTCACGGTTGAAGTTACTTTGCACATGTAGGAAACAAGATGAGGAGGCCTTGAAGGTTGGTGCTTTTCTGAAACTTGCTTTAGCTCCTTTCTGTTTCCTCTTTTATTGTGACAGTTATACATGTAAGCTAACTATGACACGAACAGGTGTGTATTGACAGCCGTGAAGATAGCTAATTTAGTTTTAGCTCTTTTCGTTGTTCATAGATCTAATCTATTTGTTCATAGATCTAATCTATCTCCAGTTGTATGTAAAATTTCGAGAGACATACACAGCAAAGCCACATTTCAAAATATATATACAAGCGCAACAGAAATATGTTTCACTAGATTATTCTAAGCATAGCCTGCTTAGAGTTCAGCTTTGTGTATTATATAACGCTCTTCTCTAATCAGCAACCTATATAGGTTCATGAATTTCAGCAGCATGTGCGTCGTTTTCTTTTTTTCTTCATAGCTCATCACCGAAGAGTTCCCAAAACATACCCTGACAATTGCATCTGGGACAGGAAGGACTGCATGTCTAAACTAATGCTTACTTCTGAATACTTTTAATCTGCATGCCCCTTCTCTGGCCAGACTTGGAAATAGTTACCTTTTTCAAGTGGTCATTTTCCATGTGGTAGGAGTACAATTGTTGACTTAATTAGTGCCCGGATGCATTTTAGGTTGTTGCTGCGCACTGTTTCAATGAATCGACTCAGGATACTGTGATGGATATCCTCAGTAAGGTTTGCCCATCAATTTCAGAATCAACGTGCTCCGAGGATAGAACTCCCGATGCTTACTTTGTAAATGATGTAAAAGGGGATTCACATTTTGAAGGGGTGTGGCAGATGCTTTACAATGATTGTCTTTCTGCCCTTGAAATATGTGTGGAAGGGGACCTGAAACATTTTCATAAGGCTAGATATATGCTTGCTCAAGGCCTATATCGAAGAGGTGGGAAGATGGATCTAGGGAAGGCAAAGGAGGAACTTTCTTTCTGCTTTAAGTCGGCTCGTTCTTCATTCACAATAAACATGTGGGAGATTGACAGTATGGTTAAAAAGGGAAGGTATGCATTTCTATTTTCTTCTCTGTCCTATCATTTAGCACATCGAGGAGGCACGTTGACGACATTTTCTGATTCCTCCTAGATTGTTCTCTCTTTATTTAGGGAAGGCCCTTTTATTTAATTGAATCAAAATCTTGGTGTTGAATATCACACCAAGGCGTTGTCAGCTTTAGTATATGGTATAAAAGGGTTGCCATCCCATCTACACAAGCTATTGGAAAGATCAACCCTGAGATTCCAAAGATCCATCCAAGTGTATATATAATATAATAAGATAGTTTCTTTCCCAAAAAAATAATAATATATAAATGGAAGTAAAAAGAGCCTTGAATGTCCATACAGGTTTCTTTTTCTATTGTTCCTTTCTCGCAAATCATTCCAAAACACACATTGAGAGAAATGAAACAAACAAGAGAAGATTGAGAAAACAACATTGCTTGATTATTCCCTCAAGCTATTGGGGGTTTAGATAGTGAAGTCTACATGTTCCAAGAAAGAATGAAAATCAAAATTACATAACTACAGGAAATAAAGCAATCTACTTGATTTTGGATTGATATGTTACTATTTTACAAGACCCTAATACTCCCCTCAAGTTGGCACATACAAATGGTATGTATCAAGCCTGCTACATAATATATACCTTTTTTTGAGAAAGTTAAGGGACTTGATGTTTATATCTGCAAGTTGATCATTTGACTTCATGAACTTTATGACAATGTCTCCTGAGATTATCTTTTCTATGACGAAATGACAATCAATTTCTATGTGCTTGGTCCTATCATGAAACACTGGATTTGATGCAATATAAAGTGTAGCCTGATTATCACACATAAGTTCAATTTGGTCAATCCCTCCTAATTGTAGTTCTGTTAGCAGTTACTTGATCCGTGTGAGTTCACATATAGCCACTGCCGTAGCCCGATAATTCTGCTTCTATGCTTGATCTTGCAATTACGTTGTGTTCTTACTTTTCCAAGACAAATAGATTTCTCCCAACCAGAATGCAGTATCGGGAGGGAGATCATATGTCTGCCCAATCTGTCCTCTAGTATATCCAGCAATATGCTCATGTCCTCTATCTTCGTAGAGTAGTCTTTTCTCTGGAGCATATTTTATGTATCGAAGGATACAAACAAATTCATTCTCAGTTACTATCACTAGGAAAATCCAGGAATTGACTTATGACTCTCACTGGGAAAACAATGTCAAGCCGAGTTACAGTGAGGTCATTTACTTGCCGATCAACCTCCTATATCTTCCAGGATCACTAAGAGGCTCCCCGTAACCTAGTAGAAGCTTAACATTCGGATCCACAGAGTATCAATGAGCCTAAAGTCTATCATTCTTGTCTTATTAAGAATTTCAAGAAATGCCTGATCTGGATTGAGCAACCTCATACCTAGGAAGTATCTACTGTCCAGGGTCCTTGGTCTGAAAGTGCTGGAAAAAAAATGATGCTTCAACTTGGTAATTCCCTCTTCATCACCTCTGATAATTATATCATCAATGTAGACCATAAAGTACATGCACAGATCTAGAGTGGAGACATCTCTTCCCGTGACTGTTTGTAAATGGGAAGTGGATAAGCTGTAGGGGATCTTCTCGGTTTGACACTTTAGACAACATATACTTTGCATGCTCAACCTCCCTACTCCGCGGATGCTTCCACCAAAGATGTGTTCAAGAAATATTTATCTCACCTGAAGCATCCCAAGCCACTAAAATATTGTTTCACTACGTAATCTTTTGTAAGCATCCATCAAGAGACAAAGATGCCCATGCCACTGCCTCCTAGTAAGATCTTGAAACGGAAGCCATTTTGTAAGATCTCCTACAGTTTTGTTGACTGACATACAAAGTTCATTGGTCACACTTTGTATTGTCGTACACTAGGATTGAGTTACGTATGGCGTAGCTGGGACTGAGTCTATTGATTTGACCCTTTAGATGTATGTCACAATTTTTGCAAATTGTTGGGCGTGGTGAGTAAGCAATTGCAGAAGTTAGTTTGTTGCGACTCTCAAGAATAGGTTATATCACTCACAAGTAGGAGAGAAAGATATGTCACTATCACAACTTAGGGAAATGTGACCGACTGGAACTGATGTTCAAATTGATGAATGCCTATGTTTGTTAGGAAATGTGAGGTTTTTAGGTTGTTGTAATCATCAAATGATACAGTAATGGAAACATTTTATTTATTGAACCTGGTGAACTTGGTAACGAGGGGCAAAGTCAATTATAATCATGTTCCTAGATGAATCTCTTTTGAGGTCCATTACCTGGTCAGTATTGGAGCCACATTTCTTGCCTCGTTATCTGATTCAGAATGTTAATAATTTCAATGAGTTAAGCCATGCAGATCAATGTTTTTAATATTCATATTGCAGGCGCAGAACCCAAGGTTGCTCAGGGAACAGGAGAGCCCTAGAAGTTAACTTGGCAGAAAGTTCTCGGAAGTTCATTACTTGCATCCGCAAGTACATATTATTCTATTTAAAACTGCTGGAGGAGACAGGAGACATATGTACCCTTGATCGGGCTTATTTCTGTCTTAGGACAGATAAGAGGGTACTGCCATATGAATTGGATGCATACTTTGTTCACAATGATTAGCAGCATTAATGATTAGCCTAATGAAAAAAAAAATATTCTTCTTTATACACCTTATCGCGTCACCCCTTTCTGAGGTTGCATATTAGCAAAGCCCCTTTGAGGTTGCTTTATTTTATTTATCTATAAGAAAGCATTTCTAATAGCTAAACTTTCTGACACAAATGCTCAGTTTTATTATTTATAGGAAAGCATTCCTCATGCCATATCTTAGAGATTTACAAGTTGGAATAACAGTCAGTAGAAAATACAGAGAGAGTTGTTTTACTTGTATAATACCATGGAAAAATAATGCAGGAAAAAAAATAAAAAGCGTCTGGAAGAACATTTATTTTATGTTATAGATCATCTGATTAAACTTTCTATTTTATTATAACCAATTTAGACCCTCCTTTCTTTCAATTCTCTCGTCGTTGCCTGTTCTGTTGGATACTAACATGGAACCTAAAGCTCTGGCCGTTCTTTTTGATTTAATTAACTCAACCACTGTTGTAAATTTAGTTATACCTCTATTTCTTATTTAATGAAAACTCCCTTGCCTAACATATATATATTTTTCATCCAGTTCTCCTTATGCCTTGAAGATCTCATTCCAGTTGCTCTTGGACGATACTTAAAGGCATTAATTTCATCTATACATCAAACTGACCATATGTCTTGTGCTGCTAGCAACTCTAGTGAGCATCATCTGGAGAAAATGTTCTCTCTGTTCATGGAACAGGTAGCCATGTGGTCTGATATTTGTGGCTTACCAGAAATAAAGAGCTCAGAGTTGACGGAGAGCTGTTTATTTGGGTAAGTTCTTTTGAAGTGACCCCAACTTTATGTGTGCTGTACTAACTTGAAGTTTTTCTGTGGTTTCCAGCTTGCTTACATTTGCAATCGAAAAAATTTGTTTTCCATCTCTATAGTAATAAAAAAGAAGGATTTTTCCCATCTCTTTTGTAGTCTCAATATTGATCTACACCAATTGTAAGCTGAGCAAAATAACAAAGGTATAAGGAAATAATTGCTCTCTTATCTAAGAACTATGTTCAGGTATAATTTTGTTCTAGTATCAAACATGATATTTTGTTTTATTTGGGTTTTTGATGTAAAAGAGACATTAGGTCTTGTAACTAGGGACCTTTTCTCTCAGCACTATCTTGGCGCTGAGATTTATCTATATATCAATGAAACCTGTTATCATTTCAAAAAAAAAAGAGACATTAGTTAGAAGGATTTGTTTGGATATTTATTGTTTACCTCTTGTACTGACACCATCTTGGTGTGATATGCAATGAATGATTTTTGGATTATCAAAATATTGTATAATTTTGTTCCTATAAAATGTGGTGGTGCACAACTTGCTCTTCTTAAAAAAAAAGAAGAAAAGTATTGGTGCACAAATAGGAACTACAAGAAATAGATGTAATTTGATAACAATCTGGATAGAGTGAGCACTTATACATGTGTTAGTTGCTCAATATTCTCATTAAAATTGCATGTACTATCAAGATATTGTCCTTGCATCAAGTACTTTATATATTTCACTTTTGGGAATGTATGAATTTTCCAGTGTGTCCCAGAAGTGTCTCTGTTGTTTATTCATATGAGTCCTAACCAGGCTTTGAACAATAGAAATGATACCATGAGCATTTGTGGAATACCTCAAATTCCTTGAAGCTATGAAGTCCACTGTTTGCTTAAACTCAAAGCAGTATGCTTATACAGATACCATTTTAACATTCCTTGCAGATATCTTTATCGATATATCCAGTCTTTAGAGCAAAATATCAAAGTTGAAGCGCTTGAAGGAATAAATGAGAAGATACGCAAGCGTTTGAAGAACCCAAAGCTGTCGAATAGTAACTGCGCAAAAGTTCATAAGCATGTTTCTGCTGCTTGGTGTCGGTCACTTGTTAATTAGCATGGCCTTAATAACACCTTTGCATTCAAGACTCTCTAGTGAAGTGCAAGTTCCAAATTCGCCAGCTAATGGATTAGAGAATTCACAACTGCTTTGTGTTGATCTCCAACTGGATGAACTATGGAGTTCATCTTTTGAGGACATGAATCATTTGAAGGATCTTGAGAGGAAGTGGAACCCTTCATTGTCTAAGATAAAAAATGTAATAGTAAAGAGAGTTGCAGATGAAGATATGGAAACTGCTTCTATGTTGCTTAGGTGTTGCTATAATTTTTATAAGGACACTTTTTGTGCATTGCTCCCATCAGGTGTAAACCTTTATATGGTGCCATCTCAATTTGCTACGGAAACATATATCCAACCTGGGATAGATGCAGTTGACATACTCGATATGAACACTTCACGGAAGCTACTTTTGTGGGCCTACACACTTCTGCATGGCCATTGCACAAATGTCTCAGCTGCTATTAAGTATTGTGAAGAAAATTCCAAGGTATTACATCCATCCTTGTCGAATTAGTCTAGTTTAATTTCTAGCGCGCTCAGGTGAGTGTGAGTCATCAATCACCAATAAATCTAAGACCTTGACATACGATATCACTGCTGATTTAGAAGTGTAGTGAATAGAGCTGCACACTTGAGGTGCTCTGCTGTAACATCCTCTTATGCATTGTGGTCTAAACTCGAACAGCAGGGAATACTTTTCGCTTACCTAACCTTATAGCCAAATTGGTTTTTTTCTTACCTCTTGATTTCCCTTTTCCCCTTACCTCCCAAATTACATAAACTGTAGAAAGATGTGGCTCCTTCAATTCAATATTTTCTCCTTTTTAATCTCTATTCTTTGTTAAATGGATCCCTTATTTGCTTTGACCTGGCTGTCTAAGGCTGACAGGGTAGGGCTACCTAGTGGCCTTTCTCTGAACTATATTTGGAATCAGTAAAGCTTTACAGGTTCAGGTACCTGATACTTACACACTTTCCTATAGGGAACATATCCAAAGCCTGTAACATAATTCTATTTTGCGTTTAGCTTATGATACTCTGTTTCTAGAACTCCCTCGTGCTAGTTCAAGATGTCTTTTGTTTTTTGTTTTTTGCTTGGCTATTAAGAGCATGTAAAAAAAGGTCAAGAAGGAAATGAAAAGGAAAAATAAGATAGATGGTCATTTCACAACTGATGAATTTTAAATGCTGAATTCCATGCAGTCAAGGATAAAAAAAGGAACTGGAAGCTCGTTGCCTTCAAGTGCAAATGCATCTCCTGCCACAGCTTCCAATATAGGTGATAAACTAGTTTCATTTATCCTTATCAATGTCAAGTAGTGCATACATCTTTGTTTCCTCTCCAAGCTGATCTGTAACTCTATGTTGTAGGTGGAGGAAAAGATGGAACGAGTAAAAGCTCTGAACCAGATGTTTCCCTATTATCAAATTCGGGCAATGCACCATCTTCTGAAACCGATGGATCACAAAAGGTTAAACCTCCCAGTTTGCCAGAAACTGAGAAGGCAAGTGGTGCCTCTTTATCCCAAACGGGGGGCACAATGAATGCATTATCGACATCTCTACCTGAAGGAGAGAGTGGTTTCAACATGACATCCATATCTTTGTCTGAATCTGTAAGCACTACTTGTCCAAAAGCTGTATCTGCTGATCAGGGCCAGAAGGTTTTATCGGCTGCTCCGCATTTACATCAAAACAATCCTGTTGCTGAGAGCAAGAAATTGAATATGCAGAATGATGCGAAACCTGAAAACATTTGATGTTGTACAACCTGTTCTAATCAATCTGTTCTGCAATTTTGCGTCGTGACTGGTCTATTATTGTATGTAAGCAGTTCCTTCTTTTCTTGAAGAGCTCTCGTTTCTTTCTTTTTTCTACTGTTTTTGGTGTCAAAGGGGATATAAATATAGGTTTTCCCCCTTGTATCGCTACTCTACCTATTCCCACAGCTCGTGCTGAGCATGACCCTCGCTCACTCTCCCTCACTCACACACACACACACAAAAAAAAAAAAAAAAAGCATGCCATATTTTTTTGGTATAACCATCTGATAGCCGGTACCCACTAGCCCAACTAATTCATATTTGTGTCTTGTAACACCTGTTCAAGGGAGAAGTGCTCCCTACCAAGAATTTCTCCATTCTCGGGGCTCGAACTTCCATTCATCCCACCACATCCCTTTTAATGAAGCCTATTTTTTTCTTTTTTCTTTGTTCTTTTTGAACTTCGGCTCTGGAAGGGACTCACCAGCTACTACCTTCTTTTCTTTTTTGCTTTGGTTTTATTCTTTAGAGACATTTCTTTTTCTGCATCCGCCTCGGTTCAGTGTTGTGCTTCTGGTTCCTCGGAAGAATCAACTTATGCCATGCTGGTGAAAGAAGCAATTAAAAGTTTAATCTTTGATCCAAAATCAGTTTTTGAAATGAAGATAGAAAGTAGTTCTCTTCTTTTCTTTATTAAGTGTTCTTGCAACAAATATTTTTCATAAATTGGTTAATATTCGATAATGGAGCTTTGGTTGTTATAGATAAAAATTATCCAAAAAGTCATATTTCAATTTGTTTTTATGATATAAAATATTATAAAAATTTAACTTTAAACTCTCAAAGATATTCATATTTCATCTGTGAAATGTAACTTTGAAGTCAAAAAACTTTACACTTGATCTTTTAATTTGTTCTGTTCCAAATTCGCAAGAGTGATCACCCTCAAACATTCCTGTAGCGCTGCAAACTTCAGACAAAATGATGTTTAATCCTCCTCTTCTTGCTAGCCGTCCCACAACTGCTGCTACAAAGCTCATGGTGTTATAGTTATGCAGTCTTTTTTACTATTTATAGATCTTTCTGATGTACAATGAGAATGATTGCTACGTTTGGACTTCTTTCGAACTCTAGACTTGATACTCTCAAGCATGTTCCAAGTATCAGAAGTGGATATGGGCATCCAAGAACTATACAAAATTGTTACTAAACAAAATTTCTACCGACTGCAGTATATTACTATTACAGCTTACAAAGAAGTTGCTAGTGATAAATGAAAATCTCGCCGCAGAGGACTAACTTCAAATCTTGGTCTGAAGTTAGGTTTGGTAGTTCAAATTTCAGACACACAAGTCCAAAGTTGTGGATTGCCAAACTTTACTTCAAACCTAAATGTCTAAAATTTGAACTACACAAACTATATGCAAGCTTCAAACATACAGGTCTGAAGCTAAGCTTTTGCAAGCCCAATTTCAGACCCGTATGTCAGAAGTTTTTGAGACTCCCCACGAATTTCAAGATGAGTGCCACTTTGCCTTTAAAAAGAAACATCTGAGTTTGCATCATGATTTAACTTTCGAATATGCTTAATGAAAATGGGAAAACCTCAAAATGAAATGGTCATATTGTCTAGCTTAAAATTAACCAAGAGTAGGTGCCCCAAAAAGACATTAACATGTATGTGCTTGTTTGAGCGATGATTTAAAGCAGACCAAAGAAAGGCAGCCTATGAATACAAATAGGACTACACTTATACTGGTGATATTATTTACCATTGGCATCAAAAAGTTGCCGCTCTCCTAATGGATACAAATGAAGTGTGTCAACTTAATAAGCTTGATAGCTTATGGGATAAGACACGTACAGTACAACTTCCAATCTAGATGGGGCATATGTGTTAGCATTGCAACCTAAACTATTGTGTAATTCACAAGTACAAACACATCATATTTACAGTATGGGGTGAACACGTTCAGGACCAAAATTGTTTTGCATGCCCTCTGAACATAGATTGCGAGCACTTTGAATCAATGCAGTGTAATATCAAAACCCTCTCCAGATGATACTTTGCATTTCTCACCAGTTATGCAACTGTGAAGTGATACTTTTCACTACAGGATGATATTCAGTATGCAAGTACCTCTTTGCTTTCTCTGAACCAGGCTGTTCAAGCCACTCATTGTATAGGCCTTTTATGATGGGATTGTTGAAAGGATCAGCAACGACAACCTGAACATTAACAAAGAGCATTCAGTTTCAAAAGATCAGAAAGTTTAGTGTAAAGAAAACAAAGAGATCTCATGTCAATCATGGCTTTGCAACTTCTAAAGAGTAGACCTTTCTTTCATTAGAATCTACTTAGATGAACATTCTCATAAACTTCCTCATCTCGTAACACGGAAATATAAAAGCCAAAACAAGCAGCAGCTCTTTATAACAGAAAAAAGCCACAGATGGGGAGACAGACACAAATCAGAACAAAAGATTTCAGCATCTCAAACATGAATATTTTCATGTTTGACTTGGCACAAATTATACGCAAAGACTTCAAGCTGGAGTGGAGATTTCTAGAGTCCAAGATGGTGTAGTATGACAAACTCTGCCAATCATAATTGGTTATACAAACAAAAAAATCCAATTGCACCATGTCACTTACATCTTCTACATAAGCCGTCTCCAACAGCCGAATCAACTCTTTACCTGACTGCCCAGGCTGTGGCTTTATTTGTCCACCACCATTTAAGCATCCTATAATCAAGAGGGAGGCAATTAAAGACAACTAACTGTTAACATTGATGCAAGGAGGTTCAGAGTTGTTATTCACAAAATAGAAAGATCTAGAATCTGACCTGAAGGGCATGCCATGATCTCCAAGAAATGGTAGTCACACTTTCCCATTTTCACTTTCCTAACAACATTCTGCAGGTTTCGGAAACCATAACATAATGCAAATTTCAGGACCGATTTATCATTCACCTGTGTTATAGAAATCTCGTCAGTGGGTTGTCAATGGCCGACTACTCTTTTGTGGCAATTGCTACGAACTTATAATAAATATACGTTTAAAAAAGAACTTTCAACTACATATATATGGTTCAACTTGAAGACATTGGATACGCGGGGTGGTGCGGAAGCTCTACTTCCACGGATAAGTTGGGATTTTACAAACTTTTCACTAGCTTTTATTTAAAGTTTTGCATCTTTTGATAGCATGCCCCTCCCCTTTTTCCTTTCTGCACCGAGGGTCTACCGGAAACAGCCTCTCTGCCTTTTTAAAGGCAGGGGTAAGGTCTGCGTACACTCTACCCTCCCCAGACCCCACTTGTGGGACTATATTAGGTTTGTTGTTGTTATTGTTGTTGTCGTCATCTTTTGATAGCATACAATAGTATAATCTCACCTGATTTTCGTTGGTTGCAGAGTTAAAAGATTTTGGAAATCTTTGAATAGGAAGAAAAGATAGCAAAAGGATTCAAAAAGAGTTCAAATGCAAGCTAATCTGAAGAACCACTGTCAGCGTTTTGATTCCGCTGGCAGCAGAATTGTGACAGTTTGATAGGATTCTGAAGTTTTTGCAGCAGGAAAATTCCATTGCAGCAGATGGAAGCCGCAGGCGGTGGAATTGGGTTCAATCTGGTAATTCTTCGAAGTTTCAGCAGCAACGGCAAAGCGCTGCAGCGAATCTATTTTGTTGGCAGCAAAACTGGAGGCTCCTGAAGTTCAAATCTGGGATTCAAAAGCGCTGTCAGCGCTTTTATTTCGTTGGTAGCTGAATTAGCAGTATTATTAGGGCCTTAGGGGTATTGTAGAAATGATTTGTAAATTAATTAGACTAGTATAAATAGTAGATACCGAGTTTTTTTAAGCAGTATAGTAGATAGAAAGAATATGTAGGAACTTTTGCTGCTGGAAAGCATTCAATAGGATCTTTCTACTATTCTTAGCAAGGATTCAAGCAACTTTTGGAAATTCCTCAGGAGTTTGAGTCATTCAACTTAATTTTCATTATTATTATAAATTCTTACCTTTTAATTGCTTTTACTTTCATTTCTAGCATGAGTTGCTAATTCACTGCTTGGGTTGTAGACCTAAGTTTGCAAGTTAATGGGTTATTAATTGCTTGTCACTATATGCTTGGGTTATGATTATTTAACTGGTTCCATGCTTTATTTGTCAATTTAATGGTGGTCAGCACTAGATTAAGCCCTAATTTTCTTAGTTCTTATTTGGGAAGATGGAACCAGGACTAGGTAAGAATCAAGTATCAAGGTTTTTCTTTTTCTTTTTTTTTTCTTTTTTTTTTTTGGGGGGGGGGGGGGGGATTGTAACATATTAGTATATCTATTAAACAGAGATTACACAAAGTAGTGTAGTCCTATATAATTGCAAGGAGAATTGAAGCCTGATTTCCTAGCCCTTAAACTATGATAAGTAATCTAGAATCTCATAAATAGATTCAGCTTCTTGTAAGTACTCCTGTTTACACTAAAAATAAAAGAGAACTAGACAACTTCAGCTTCTGAATGGGACTTCCGTTATCTTCAAAACATCTCTGATTTCTCTCTTTCCAAATTGTCCACCAGATGCAAGTTGGGACGATCAAGGAATTGAGTTTTATAAAGGTTTATATAACTCAATTAATAGAATCAAGCTAGGAATAGCTAGATTCTTACTTGGGTGTTCATCGATTTGAATTTAAAGCATTCCATTTGGTTAGGGAGAACTTAATTGGGGTAGGCCCATTATTATTGGAAGATCCTAATAAATAAATCATAATTGAACCAAAATCAAGAAGATATTGCAGTGCCAGCCTACAGGCACTTAGTTTAATAGAACACTATATGGGCGTCTTCACAGCATTCTATAAAATCATGTTCCTAAGAGAAAACTGAAGCAAACTTACTTCTAGGCTCACTTCTTGGAAATCAGAGTTCCTTATAGTCTTGAATGCTATAGGGCCTTTAACTTCCTGATTTAAAAGAACTTTAGCGGCATGACGATAAATGGTATCTGCATATCCTCCAGAGCTTCCGTGAACCCCATAAAGATGGCCCTCCTCATCGATATTGGCAAACCTTTAGAGAGCATATAAACACTCAATTGTAAGGATTTGCATTAACAAATGAAATAAATGGAAGGTGTATAAAAGTGCTTACAACTTATCTAAGGGTGACTCTTCCAAGGATTGAAAATTAACTGCTTTTAACTACATCAAAGAGAGAGTTTGACTATGAGTAAACAACATAGTGCCCTTTTTAAAGAACAAAACCTAAAAAGAGTGAAACAGAAGATAGAAAGGAGAATAACTGTAAGTACTCTAAATGCAAGCTCTCTCACATTTTTGCTCTGAGAGAAAGTAATACTGAGAAGCAGAAAACTTTCTTTACCTGTATCAAATCCAAAACCTCTCCTGTTGTCAGAACTGAATCAACCTCCGTAATTTTTTCACTATCTGTATCCACTTGAAACACAAAGTCCTCACGAGCAGCCTCGAGCTTCTTGTCATAACATGGCATTACCGTAACATGATATATATCCTCTGGTCTGTACAAAAAGCAAATCTATCAAGCACCAATTGACTGCGATCAGGTCCAACAACTAACAGCTCGATTTAAGGAACATTATAAAAACTTTAACTTTTCACCAACTAACATGCAATATCATATATCCTGAAATATCAATCTGTCAGCACTGATTTTCACTGTAAATGAGAAAGAAATGATTTCTCTGAAAACTTTCTGTAGGATGCATAAAATGGATGGGAAGCACAACAGGCAGCAAAAGTTGATTGCTTAGTGCATATTTGCAATACAGCAACTTATGACTGATTCTTCTTTTTGAGGTAGACACGTAAAGTCCAAGCATTACAGTTCAACAACACAAAAATAAAAATTACAGTTTACATATGATGCACAATGCTTAAAAGACAAAGATGACAACAAGCTACCTTACACTTAGCTTTTGACATAAATAATTCTTAACGACTGCTCCGATAGTTTGTTGGGGGCTCTTGACTGAAGAAATGTATGGAAGAATGTAAGACCCAAGGGTCTTCTCAGCGTAGCATATCCAACCTGCAATTTCAACACCAGTAGAATTAGAACATATCGTAGAATCTCAAGCAAGAAATTAAGACAAACACCAAAGTAAATGAAGCCATTACCTGGACATGCGGAAGATATCATAGGCAAAGGTGGCTTTGACTCCCCATTACCTGTACTTCGGGGTTGTTTATATCGCACCATGAACTCGTTACAAGATTCTATTAGGGTCAAGTCTCTACTGCAGCTGGTATCAAATATAGCTTTCACACCCAGAGACTTAAATAAAGTTGTGAGCTTCCTGAAGACCTGACATAAGAAGTGCAAGCTCGTATTTATTTCAACCAAAAGCAAATGCTTTGCAATACTTGTTGTTGTTTTTTTTACTTTGCTGAAAAGCATCAAATACCACGGACCCGCACCCCTCAAAAAAAGGCATTTTACCAAGAAAAAAAGATGGAAGTACGAATTACAGCAGTCATATCAGGTGAGAAGATATACAGCAAAAAGTGAAACTACAAATATGAAAATACCAAAACCTACCTGAAGTGAAGAAAGTCCATATTGAACAGCGAGAGAGGCCCTAGACTGGGGAGATACAGAGACAATAACAGTTCTCCCCTTTTCCAAATTGGAAAGGAACTCATCTAAGCTCTGCTTCTCAAGCATGACTGTTTCTGCTGATGTAATGCACCCGCTGCAATCAGGGATCAAGCTTAGTTGCTCATCATTGTTAAATCTTTTATAGAGAGATTGGCATTTGCTTTTAATAGCTCAAGCAACAAAATTCAAACACAAAGTAAAATTAAATAAAATTAATATCTATCAAGTAACAGTTTTCTGAGTAACTTCTCTTCTTTTTTTTTTAAATGTAATGAAGCATTTTTCTGAGTAACTTATAGACTGGACTGACTGCAACAAGACCAGCACCGTATAACTGGGCTGGTCACAGACCTTTGAGGGACCTTTTACCCGATATGTTTATTCTGGCAGCAAAAAATACTTTTCTTTAGCAGAAAACAGAATTGATGACGTTTGGAACATCATTTAGAAGAAATTTCAATGATTGGGAAGTACACAGGGTTGCTGAATTTTTCAACCTTCTGAATACAAATCAGCAGCCATCCAACACTGATGATAGCCTTATATGGAAGCCAAGAAGCAATGGAGTTTCAGTAAATTGTTGCTATAAAGATCTAACAAAAGGTGGATAATCCTGAAAAGCCTTCCCCATGGAAACAAATTTGGAAGTCCAGAGCTCCAACTAAGGTTGCTTGTTTCACATGGATAGTATTTACTGAAGCTTGTCTCACACATGAGAATCTACAAAAGAGAGGTATTGTTTTGACTACCAAATGTTTTCTCTGTAGAAGAGAAACAGACAATACCTGTCACTTATTATTGCAGTGCCAAGTTACCACCCAACTTGGCAGCTCTTCATGGATATGATTGGTTTGGAGTAGGTCATGTCAAGGACAACAGGTGACTAGTTGAAGTGCTGGTACAGAAAGGGAGTCAGGAAGAGAAAGCTACTATGGTGGAATATTATACCAGCGTGCATATGGTGGACTATTTGGAGTGAGAGAAACAGAAGATGTTTTGAAGACTCTGCTAGCTCCATTCAAAAGATAAAGGCCAATACTTTTTTGTTTTGCTTTTGGTTAGAATAGAACATGTAAATGAGGCTGAAATAGTTTTACAGGTTCTAAAGTCTTTACAGGTTTAGCGGGGTGCTTTTGTTTTTTGCTCCTCTGCTGATATTGTACAGTGGCTACAGCACGATCTTTGTGCTGGTTTATTTATAAAGTTATCTTACCTTTTGAAGGAAAAGAACAAGACCGGCACCTGAGCCTTAACATAGAAATATAGCCCAAAATTCCTTATTGCCAAAACAATGAAAAAATTCAAGCTATTTGAATCGTCATAGTTGATTTACAGTTAAGAGGCAGTTTTGTTAAAGGATAGCTTAAAGCGCGCTTAAGTCCTCAAGCTTGGTGAAGCTCAAGTTGTGCACTTCCCTTTCACTTAATTGGCTCTTTACGGTAGGCGTCAAGGTGCTAAGGTGTGGTCATTTTCACTATGGGCTGTCTTTAATAGCACAACACTAGACAATCAATATAGCTGACAAAATGATACACTTTAGTTGTTAAGAAAACACTGTGGTTAAACTTTCATGATTAAGAATAAGAAATTAGAAATTTAGTATAAGAAATCTGGGTACTGAAAACCTAAGACTACATCTTCTATTTTTGATAAGGAAAGAAGGTACTAAGTGGGACTCGATCCCTTAACCTCCAAGTAAAATACCTAGCATCAGCCTTCTGTACGTCTTCTATTCTAAATCAGACATTTAAAATACTTCGAAGTTTGAACTTGATTGACATGATTTTAACTGCATATATACAGCTTAAGTATTGATTTTTCATTCCTTTGTCCACATAATTATTGTTTGTGTTTATAGTAACATTTTCTTGCATTTCATTCCATTTTTATATTTTCTTCACTGGCGCTTTTCTTCACTAGAAACAACTTTAGTTGTGTTTTGTGCTAAAAGCTCCAATAGACTTCGGCGCTCTTTTTGCGCTTTCGCTTTTGAACTTTGGCTAGGGCTCATTTGCTTGAATGTGTAATTGGAAATTATTCTTGTTTGTTTGCTACTTCTAAACCTTGAATAATCTCTGTATTAGATATCTGCAATTGACGTATTCTTTTAATAAAACTCAACGTGGTAGACGTATTAGAAATACAATGTATAAGAGATTACGAGAATGACAAAAATGACCTTTTACCAATTACATTCATCTCCAACTCTTTTTTTGATGAAGTAAGTTGATACGTTAAAAAAGGCATCAAGCAGAAACTAAGGTTAAAAGAGAGATTAAGTCAGCCCATATTATAATATGACGTAGCTAATATGACACAGCTTCTTTTTCTTTGCTGACCTGTTATGATCTTTTTTTAAACATAAACACAGTCATGTTAAGGTTATCCCCATATTACTGAGTCAACTTTTCAATTCAGGGCATGGTTGCCTAGAACAGTATATCCAAAAAGAGATAAGTTAATACCTGCAAGCCAAGCAATCTTTGAGAGAAATTTTGACGGGTTCATTTTGTACTACTGGTTTGCTCAGTGCTCCAGCTGATTTTCCCACATTCTGATGAAGAAAAGAGCATTAACTCAACATTAGTTATAGCAGCAATAGTCTAATAATATTAAGTAGGAGCAGCTAGCTGTTCTTCAAACCAATTGGCAACCCTAAGAAATACTCCTATAAGTCAGTTCTCACTTCCACCCTTGCTTAAAATACTTTTTTTAATAGCATAAAGGTGTTCTCTTTACACCAAATTCCTACAAGTCTAAATTCAAATCAGCAATGAACACAAAATCCATGCCTAAGAGAGGCTGATCTATTTCGCCCACAATGAAAACAAAAATTACATGGACAAGGGTATTTCAAATAAAACCCTAACCTTAAAAAGAAGTAGTAAAAAAGATATACCTGGGGGATCCTAGGAGTAGAATTAGCATTGAGGGAAACGACGCAGCCCTGGGAGGGAGCTATGTAATCATTCAAATCCCCTATCCTTAGTGTCGCTGAGAATTTCTCAGACATCCCTAAAACTCCTATTGCAAATGGAAAATTGGAGAAGGTGGAGAGAGAAGCAGACGCTGCTATCAATTTGGAAGAGTAATACTTGTCAAGCTATGGCCCAAACGGGAGATCCTTCTTCTTATAAGGCTATTGAAAATGGTGGCGGCCTGTTCCTTTCTGCCTTTTCCAAATGGCGGCCTATTGTTTTTCCATGGCTGATACTTTTTATTTTATGCCAAATAAATTTGAATTTTTTTTTTTAATTAGAGGCTTAACTAATGGACAATAAAAAGAAAAGAAGAAAGAAATTAGAAAAAAAATTAGACCTAAATATTGCCTTTTTTAGCTTATGCTTTAAAATAATTAAGTAGGAACATGAGTACACCCGTCAAGAAATAAACTAAACTCACATAAGAAATGTTGGTTATGTGACTCATATAGTAAAATTTCTCACTTTTAGTTGTCAAATATTCTAAAAATAAATTTTCATTTTTATTTGTCACTTTTCGCATATCAAGAGAAAAATAATTTATTCTTCCTCTTTTGACCTTAGCATTAATTACTCATTCTAAATTATTTTTCAAATCCATTAAGACTATACACCAATTAATATGGGTATCATGATAAATTATACACTTTATTTATTATTTTTTAAGGGGTGTATAAAGTCAATAATGGATAAGTAAAAGTGAACGGATAGAGTATTTTTTATTATGACAACTATAAGAAATAAAAACCATAAGTAATAAACAACGAGATAGCTCCCATATACGCAAGCAGTATCAGCTCTGCATACAATTCCTTTTTTGTTCTTACCAATTAACCCCTACAACTTTTTGTGCTTAATTAACAATGTTGAATTATTTTTCGAACAATAATTACTTTATACAAACCAATTTATAATCTTCTCTATTGGGTTTTTAATCTTCAATTCTTCATTTGCAAAGTTCTTTGCAGTTTGTTGGGAAACTACTAGTTATGTCCGTCCATAGTAACTTATTACAAAAAATTGGTTAATACATAACTAATAATTAATATTAGCCAAATACTACTAATATTAGGCAATTAGCTATATGTAGCAAAAAAAGTCATTTTTTTTACTTTTTTTTGAGTGAATACTATTAAAATATATTGGGTACATCTTAAATAGTTTTAATTTCGATTTTGGGATGATTTGGTGGAGCTTTGGGGTGGTTTGAATTGAAAACTCACACACACACACACACACACACACACACACACACACACACACACACACACACACACACACACACACACACACACACACACACACACACACACACACACACACACACACACACACACACACACACACACACATATATATATATATATATATATATATATATATATATATATATATATATATATATATATCACATATTTATAGTTTTATTTATTTTTTATGCAATTTTACATGTTTATAAATATTTACTGTAATTATATTATTTTATAAAATATTAAAAATTAAATACTTATGGGGCTTACACGTCGCTGAGGCATATGTAAAACGTCTCATCTATATGTTTTCAACGAATTCCAACTATACCCATTGAAAAAAATTCTTTTTTGCCTAATTTCTTAATATCGTATATCATCGATAATGAATTTTGATTCCAAACTAATCTAATTCACCTTCATACTTCGGCAAATTTTGTTTGTTGCCCCATTTATATGTTTTCAACGAATCGCAATAATACCCATTGAAAGAAATCCTTTTTTTGCCTATATTTTTTTTAATGTTATATATCATTAGTAAATATTTGGGCTATTTTTGGTAGCACGACTGCACGACTAAAATGGCTAGTTATTAGTAAATCGTGTCTTATTTTTTGTACATTTCCGTAAGATTCCCTATTTTGTTCCAGTTCTCGTGTGTGGTTTACACCTTAATTCTACCTTTTTAATGAATATAAATCCTAATCTCCTTATTTCCTAACAAAATAATAAAACTATTTTATTTTACAATTTTCATGAAGGCAAAATAACAAAATATAATTAATTATTCCTAAACTTATTTTAACATTTAAATACACAAAAAACGCAAATAATATTAAATCAACTTTGAAAATTCAATTCCTTTTAAAATGTTGTACTAATTTAACAAAATTATTCTTTATTGAATAATCCTGGAACATTTTTAGTTTTAGCCCTTTTTCAATTAAGTAAGCCAAGTTCTTTTTCCTTATTTTTTTAGTAAACTAATAGCATGTTTGGCCAAAAGTACTTTTTTTAGTCAAAAGTACTTTTTTGCCTAAATTAAGGTGTTTGACCAAGTTTTAAGAAGGAAAAAAGTGTTTTACACTAGAAACAGTTTTGGAGAAACAGAAAAAAATAGTTTATTCCCAAAAATACTTTTTTGAAAGCACCTTTTAAAAACTTGGCCAAACACTAACCGTTGCTCAAAAGTGCTTTTCAAATTAATTAGTCAAACGCAAACTACTTTCCGCCAAAAATATTTTTTTGAAAAACGTTTTTAACAAAAGCCCAAAATAAGCAGATTTTAGAAGCTTAGCCAAACATGCTATAAGTTTACAACTTAAAATCATAGTAATGATAACTTCAAACTAGGAAACCTAATTTTGATAATTAAAATTACAGAATAAACCGTAACCGAACATTGCACCCGACTTTTAGAAGAGCAAATAGGCATGTTCTTCACCATTTTCTTTTTCATGAATCGTCTTGTGCAGCACACATTTTTAGTTCTGCTTAATGAACATGACCTACGAGATGATTTAAAACAAATTCTAATGCAAGAGATTAAAAAAAGGATAACGTAAATCAATGTATCATATATAAAAGCTTCCTTTTATTTTTAAAAATCTCGAGCTCTTTATTCCTTTTACACATCATTTTATTTTATTTTTTGGAGGAAATTAGTTTAGGGGTATTAGCACTTTTAGCCCGCGCCAGAAACTATTTATATTTGGTAGCCTAAAAAGTATATAAAATTTGTATACTTTTTTTTGTATATAACATATAGAATATATATATATACAAATTTTATATATTTTTCGTCTATTATTTTTACAGCGGATGTACTTCCAATAGTGGGGTTAGTTAGTTTATAATGACTGTTACAAAATGAATAGAAATCCAAGGAGGGATTTGTATCTGTACCCTATATTTGTGTCACCTTTTAACTTGTACCCTATTTTTTAAAATTATTGATTTGATAGTCATCTCACAAAAAATCCACAATAATATGACAATTATACCTCTGACAAAGGATATAAAATGATCTTCTCCTTTCCTCTCAGCAACTTTATAAAAAAATCAAAAACTTGTCTAGATTCATCTTCAGAATCACACTTGCATGAAGTTGTTTCACCTTGAAGCTAAAACTGCATGCTAATATAGCATGAAGTTGTTTCATGTTGAAGCTAAAACTTCATGCTAATGAATGCTGAAGTTATTTATCCTGCAGTCTACAGTTTTGTCATGAATTTTATCCGAAATTTTAGTATAAATATGCTGAAGTTATTTAGTTCATTTGCTAAAATTTCAGACTAAACATGATTAAGTTCATGCTTAAGTTATTTAGTTAATTTGCTAAAACTTCTGACTAAACATTCTTAAGTCATTTAGTTCATTTGCTAAAATTTCAGACTAAACATGCTGAAATTATTTAGTTCATTTGCTAAAACTTCAGACAAAACATGCTGAAATTATTTAATTCATTTGCTAAAACTCCAGATTAAACATGCTTAAGTTATTTAGTTCATTTGCTAAAACTTCAGACTAAACATGCTTAAGTTTTTTAGTTCATTTGCTAAAATTTCAGACTAAACATGCTGAAATTTTATAGTTCATTTGCTAAAACTTTAGACTAAACATGCTTAAGTTTTTGTCTTGCAGTATGTAATTTTCTAAAGAATTTTTGCTAATGCATGCTGAAGTTATTTAGTTCATTTGTTAAAATTTCATACCAAAACATGCTAAAATTTTGTAACGCAGTCTACAGTTTTGTCCTGAGTTTTATCCCAAATTTCAGTATAAACAAGCTGAAGTTTTTTAGTTTATTTGCTAAAACTTCAGTCTAAACATGTTTAATTTTTGTCCTGTAGTTTGCAAATAGTCTTTTATTAAAGAAGATCAAAATTATCTTTTTAAAATATTTTTAACAAAAAAATGGGTACGAATGCAAACGAAAAAATAAAAGGGGTATAAGTTAAAAAGGGGCGACCAAATAGGGCGCCCATGCAATTTTTACTTTAAAGTTGAGATCAGTCCTAAATAGGTCCAATCAATTGACAGTCCAGCCCAAAATGTGAATATGGGCTTAAGTCCAAAAATAAATGTAGTATCATCGATCAAACAAACACACACTATCTATCCATGGGAAGCAGCATTAAAGCTTTGCATTTGCTGAAACCAGCCACTGATTCTTTCTTCTTCAATTTCACCAAAAATGGCATTTCCTCATTACCAGTGTCAATCAAGCAGCGAAGAAGCTACTCTATGAAATCGAGTGTTCTAGAGCCTCCTGATGTTCCTCGTTTGGCTGAAACTGCTCGAATTTCACTCACCCCCCAACAAGTAATTATTATTCTTTTCATATTTAACCTTATTGTTGTTGTTTATATAATCAAAAATTAATCTTGGGTTTTCTTTGTAGGTTGAAGAATTTGCTCCCAAAATTCGACAAGTTATAGATTGGTACCGTTCTTTCTCTGCATTTTTTGTCTCTGTATATGTTTGCCTCTAAGTCATTGGTTAATATTAAAAAGGAATTAAGATGGTGTTCTAATGGTTGAAACTTTGTTGCGGTTTTAATTTTCTTCCAGTGATTTATTGATATTAAGGTTACGAGGAGGGATATGTTTGTTAAACACTTCTCAAATTCAACATTTACTTGATATCTTGCTCTTAATTCAACTGAGTCCCTTTGAGCAGAAATTTTATTGATTTGGTTAGCAGGCTTTAATTTCATCGTCGTATTACTTATTTAGTGACCTGAGAAGTTGTTGTTTTTTAAATAATGATGACTGAGAAATCCATCTAGGGCCAACCCTCAGGACCAACCGCATCCTTCGAACTCAGCGATAATGGACCCACCCTTCTACCCTTCTCCACTTAAATACCAAGCTTAGTTCATATGATGCAGGGCTTGAACCTATGGCCTTTTAGTACCTTAGAGGTGTTGTCATTTACATTTATTTTAGCTAAGTTAACTATGCTAAAGATAGTAGAGTTATGTATCTTAGAACTCAAGTGGTAGATAAAACTGAGTAACATAAAGTTACTGCTCAATTTGTATTAGGAGAACCCCCAATGTGTGTAAGACACACGTAAGATATGTCTTTTTCTTTTCCCCTCTTTGCGAGCAGGGTGAGGAATGAAGGGTGAGGAATGGAGCAGTTTGATGAATCGTCGCCTAATTAATCACCAAAATTTGTCTTCAAATTCTGAAACTAATGTTCAGAGTTCTTATTTCAAGCTAGAATTCTGGTTGTGCTTGAGCTTGAAATAGTTAGAACCGTTGAAGCTTGCAAGGCATTAGTCCAAGAATATGGTGGATACTTGATATTTGTCTTTCCTAGCTAATAGGAGGGAGGGAAGGAGGGGACCGGTGGTACATTATTTACTTTTGGTACGTTCTGCAATGGTGCATTGTCTACTTTTCATGTTTTGATGTGCCTTCCTCGTGGGTGAAACAGGTTTGGACAACTTCAAGCTGTTGATCTGCAGAGTATCGAGCCAGCCATAAGGGCAGGTGCTTAAGATACTTAATTGAATACTTCTCTTTGATTTTTCTTTTTCTTTTGGAGTTCTATATTTTTTTCTTTTTCTTGAAGATAATGTCATATGTTTCTCAAAATAGTGCTTGCATCATTTGGCATGAAAATCAGAAAAAAATGGTATAAGAATGCCTGCCTTCTCATCTCGGGCTATAAGCACCAAAACAGAGACTTTTTCCCCCATATTTTCTTTTTTGAGTTGGCCGTGCACCAAATATGCCATGCTAAAAGATTTCATTGACTGATCTTCAGTGTCAGCTATCAGACACCCAACAATGAAGAAATTTATCTTCTTGCAGATTGTATTCTATTAAAATAGAACAGCAACTAACGCCTACCTCATTCCTTTTTTCTCCTCTCATGTTCTACTTTACTAGTGTTAACCTTTGCAGAGTAGCCTTAGCAATGGATTCCTGGAAGAAGCTTTAGCTGTGCTAGGGTAGACTAACAATAGGTTAAACAGTCAAGGTTACTGTTCTTCTTTTTTCATCTGGATCTTTCCTGGATTTAAATATCCTATAGAAAGCTGAAACAGATTGTAAGAATGTCAAGTTGATACAATTAGGCTATCAATCAAAACATTTGCTTGGGAATTCTGTGTCTCTTGACTTGAACAATCAGAATGTTTTGTTGGATTTTCTTTTCTGACTTGTGTATTAATAACATGTAAGAGTACAAGACTTTTGAACAACAAAGCATTTGATGCAACATTGAAATTTTTCTTTTTGGCAATTTTTTCTTGATCTACAGATACTGAGGGAGATAATTTGCGGGATGACGTATCTGAGAAGTTTGAGAATAGGTAATGTTGTTTTCCGCCATCTACTTTCTTTTATGTTATTTGGCCCTATGGTAGCAAACGAATGATTCTTGTATGCAATTTCCTCAATAGGGAAGCATTGATTTCTGCTGTGCCTAGCTTTGAGGAGCCTTACATCAAAGTTCCCAAAGTGTTGAATAAGGAGTAATATTATTTAGGTAATATTTCATTTTACTTTCACGCAAAGTTTGTTGATGTATTTTGATTAGAAGAAAGACTAGAATTCATCACTCCAAAATCTTTTCCCAGATGTATTTAGATGCAGATGAACTTTTTTTTTTTCATGTTTAATAGTTAAGTCTCTTACTGCTGTTATCTCTATTCAATTGCTCTATTGCTCATCGAAAAAGTTCACAAGTATCTGAATTGGTATTTTGTACATTTCCTACTTGTCCGATATTTAAAACATAACGTCATTTAGCCCCTATAACCTATTCCTCTGTGTGTTCGCACTCTTCCTTTTTCAAATGAAAATGGTCATTGTTCAGGTTTGAATTCCATAGAAGAGATAACATGGATGAAATATATAATGACAAACGAATGAAAACTTCCTCAAGATTCTAATCAGATTTGATCCACTTAGAGTTCTAAAAATTGGTTGAGTGAGCTTGCAGATTTACTTTATTTCGTTAAATAAGTAAACAATTGAATAGGTTCTTAAATATAAGGATGGTCAATCATTAATTCATAACAACAAAAGCATTGATGTCCAAATTTAAAGTTCAATTCCAATTCAAACTAGACGTTTGTGTTATGATTCAATCTGTCATTAATATGACCCAAGTAACTATATGGAGTACGTGAAACCAACAAAGAATATGAATCTTTGATGCTGCCCACAAAGTGAACGTCCATCAACCAATCAGCTTTCTCAAAAACTTCATTAGTACTTGATTTCAAACTAAAAGAAAATGGACAAATCAAGAACTCGTAATGGAGTGCATTTTGCAAATGTATATACGCCAATCCTGTAAGAAGCAGCAGCGTTATTTTTTTGACTGAAGTTGCAAATCCAATGTTATGGATATAGGAAAAAGTAAATCAAATGTTGTGTATGTTTAAAATGAGAACTTTTTTGCCCACATTTAAACAATCTTTAAACTCTCTATACAAAAACCAATACTCAATCAGAGCTGTTTTATCACCAATCTTCTTTTTTCGAAAACCATACAAGCAGGGTCAACCAGAACACAGTACAAGAAAGAAACTCAAAGTAGCAACTCAGTCGAGATACTGATAATGCAACAAAACTCAGGTAGAAAAATACATCTTATTGAATAAGAAACTAATAAGCATCACCCGAAGATTACATTAGAATTCCAGAAGGATATATCTCTTGGATATTTACAGTGAAGAAACACAACTGCACAACCAAAAGTGGGGGGTGTTACACAATGAATGCCTCTCTCGGTATTTCTATCTACTCTTTCAACTTTCTTCTGTTGTCTACCCAATTCCTTTCTACATCTGTGACAATTCACTATCTAAACGACTAAATAAAAGGTAAAAAGTGGGTGATGTAGAAAAATCAAAATGAACCCAGAAAAAAGATAGGGTGTTAGCGGAATATTTCTGCTCAGCTTTGTACTATGATTGCCAAAACAGTTCGAAGTCATTGCTATACAACGACCTATCTTGAATCTCTAGATTAGCAACATGCCAATTTACGAGCTGCAATTGGATACATTTACACAGAACCAGTGCGAAAGGAAATATCCACCATTCACTTTCATCCCTGCAATAGCAAAAGCATTATTTGATAGCGAAATTGGATAAATTTCAGATGACAACATTGGACAAACTTCAGAATGCTTACATGTTCCATGGCTGGAAGTAAGGAAGCTTTCTGCTTGACTGGGTGCTATAGTGGACATATCCACAGACAAATGTGACAATCTAGCATGAGATAAATGATATACAGAGCAGTAAGTAGGCATACCCAGAAAATAATCGGTAAAACATACTGATGAAATGAACTAACACCCTCAGTGGAGAGTTTAGACAGCGAATGGTCCTAATCGGTCAATTAGAAAAATCAGAAGTTATGGTGACATGCAATTCAGCCATCTCAGTAGATGAATGTACATCCCAAGTTAGTTTTGAAAACACTAATCAAAACTCAGTGATGAATTTTGACTTGAACTGGATATGGACATTAGTGCAAAAACTGTTAGAAAAATAAATGGTACTCATTGAACAGAACTTATTTGGTTGTAGATTATGTAACTGAGATTCTGGTAATTATATACGTGCTACTACAATTTCTCTTTTAAGGGAACTGGACTATTTCGGGATAAAATAGAGGACAGGGTTCAAATTTGGGAGAGGTAGTAGATCCAAATGATTGCATTTTGAAGTATATGAATTGATAACTCCTAACTAATTGACACTTTATCGGGGTAAAAACCTAACAGACGAAAAGAACAGAAATTGATGAAGTATATCACTAGAGAAGATGTAAATTCCTACACTTGTGATACACTTGTGAGACTTCTATATCGAGCATCAGTGATAATGCAGCTTTCCCTCCAGTCAATCTCAGAGTATGACCCATTAAGTAAAGACAAAACAGAAAGGCACAAGGAAAGAGAAGGCAGAATATAAGGACCACTTAAAGAATGCTGACCATTTCTGGGCTCTAATAAGGTAAATAAGTTGGGAAAGGAACAGATGTATTAACAAAACAAGTTCGCTACAGGCGTAATTACTCTTTTCTTTTTTAACGGTAAAGGTAAAAGTTACTTACAACATTAATCAGGGATGTAATGTTCCACAAAGCATATACACGTGCAAGACCCGCAGAACGCCTTTGCCCATGACTGAAGAGAGCATTGATTCCAGCAGGAAATGGAAATAATATTCCAAGAGGTAAAACAAACAAAACCAGAAAGACATCCGCTAAGGAAATCGAATACAGCTGGAGCAAAGTAAGCAGCACTAAACTAAAATCGCCTAGCAGCAGTATCGAAATGACCAAACCAACAAGATCCTGCAACATTAACAAAATGTTCTCAGTAACAAAATTTCAAAGCCACCTGACAAGAGAGAGAGAGAGGGGCAGACCTGATGACCAACTGGTTTAGTGTTATGAATTAAAAAAGAGAGAATATAAAACAGATCTCTTTTCTCCTTAAGCATCTTTAAGCTGTTAATGTCCAAAATCCCTCCGTAAAACTTCCGCTTTATGGTGTTTTTGTCATCCCCGCTTAAGTTTGACTCATCTCTTAGATAGCGCGGAGAATTCTGTCTGTCTGTGTTGCTATCACTGCAAACAACGGAACAAATAGATCAATTAGGTCCATAGCAGTTGGGAGAGCAAACAAAAGGGGGAAGATGTGAGATTAATATCGTTACCTACCTCCACATTAAAAGTTGAAAATATTTGGGGTGCCTAGAGCAAATAGCAAAAATGGCAGAGACTGGTATACAAAATGTTCAAGGAGGCACTAGCTATGAATTGTTCTTCTTTCGAGCCAGACTCTCCAAATCCATTAGGGGCATTACATATTTTAAACACTTTAACTTGCAGACATGAACTAATCAGTGATAGAATCTTCAGATGATTAAACCCCTGCCCTCTTCTACCACTCCCCGCCGGTCCTTCTTCAGTGACCATAAGATGACCATGTAACAATTTCACAATAATGACAGCAACTGATAGCAACACAAACAGTGCATAAACGATAGAATACATATTTAACATGTATTCATGACTTAAATAAAAGTCGCAGATACAAGTGAAACGATGAGAAGTATGAGAGTCCAGATGAAGGAATCTGTCAAGATGGACCGGAGTCGGGACAAAATGCAGGAGAAACCAAATAAAGGATCTAAAGGAAACTCTCTAAGTGCACACCATACCTTGATAGGTGTTCACTTCTGGAGCCTTCATCAAGACCTTCAAAAGACACTAGCCCAGCTTCTTCTTCGATAACACACACCGAAAGTCCAAATTGAGTATAGCTGTCAGTTGTTGCTTGGAACGATGCAAGATCCACGCGGATGCCGTAGACCCTTAAAGCAGGATTGGCAAAAGTTTCAAGCCATCTAAGCACCGGGCGAAACATTGTACTAAGGCAACCCCGACGAACCAAGCGCAACTGTGCATTCAAACCAGCCACAAGACGGTACCATGTAGTAGGTGGAACGGACTGAAAACAATTGCATATCTTTAATTACAAGGTGATTAAAGCATCAGGAAATCCCTGCTTCTTCTCTAACTTTTTTTGTTTTTGCAGTGGCTCATGACTAACCTGACTCATAAGACTGGTAATAACATTGTCATTATTGAGTGAGAATGGAGCCATATAACTTCCATCACCACCAAATAGCAGGGACATCGGAAACCTTTGGTGAAGACTAGGAGGAAGATCGCTTCGCTTTTCATCACCACCAAGAAAGAAGTCCAAATATGCTAGCATTAGATCAGGTGTTGCTGCTACCTACAGTCATGAAGACCTATAAGTTAAGGTTGAAAAGTCATTCTCGAACCGCATGGTTCAGTAAAATTTGCTTTTGGGACTCTGAACATAAAATCAAATAAACAGGGGAAAATGACACATTTTTGCAACCGAAAAAGAAAATCAAAACTAATGTTATTGAGAAAATAATTTAGTTCAACATCTGATATTGTAAAATTATTACTTTATTAACAAATTCAACGTCTGACATATCCAGGAATCATTATAATATGCTAATCTTTAGAAGCGGTCCACTATGGTTGAAAAACAAAATTTGGATTGAAGTCTTTTAATTTTAGGAAGAAATCAACAGTGGAAAACTGAAAAGCAGTGGCTGAAATCAAAATTTTGAGTTACAGCACATGGATGGCAGTATAAAGTCAAAATACAAGACACAATGGCTCTACTAAAAATAAGCAGAACTATCACACAACTGAGATGCTGCTTTTTCCTGCTCAGCATGATGTAGTTGGTCCAGTTAGAAACTCTGACAAAATAAAGATGCTGTTCAAACTTAACAATACATTTATGCCACTTTATTGTACAAGAAAAATATCCAAAAGACTGTCACCTGCATAAAACAAGCGTACACAAAGCCAGAGTACAAAAATGGTGTTTAAAGTTTGAACAGCAAATAGCAGAAAGAACCAAAATTTCACCCATTCAAATTTCTAAACATGCTTAAAAATAAAATAATGACAAATGATATCTGACCAAAGTACAGTATAATCTAACCTTCAGCCCCTCATAAAGAGCACGTGATCGACAAGAACGTAAGCAAGCATGATCATATTCTGATCGAACAAATTCACGAAGACGTTGTAACTTCATTCTACGCCGCCATTGCTGCCATGACCATGCAAGAGGATACACAAGGATACAAAGAATGCTATGCACTGCTCCTTCCCACCATTGGTAGGCAGCAATAGTATTAATCTCATCCACAAAGGTGTTGAAGGCACCCTCATATCTGGCAGTTAAATACAGAACTACTGAATGGCTATTCCCAGTTTGTATAAATTATTCGAAGAAGAAAGACAAAGACTCCAGATTTTGGGGAAAATATTAAAATGAAGAAAAGAACCAGCCAGAGAAAATGGAGGCAGAAAGAGATACATATTCCTCCTCCCTCATTTTCCCTTCTGGATTAAAGCAAGAGTAAACTTGAAAAAAAACATGACTTCATTGAAACATAACAACCAAAGCAACACATTCAAAACAAGAGTAAACTGCCAAGATAAAACGAAAAAATATCAACTTACACAACTTCTTTTATTTGCTGTGGAGGTGTATGAGACAGATGCCAAGGTTCACTGAATGTGTTTGGACCCAAAAAGTACAATCTATAGACATGGCTTTGGGACTCCTCGACCCTGTTTGTTTCCAAAACCTGAAAGAAGCCAATGCCAAATTCCACTTTTTACCTTCAAATTCCACCTAAGCTAGTAAAAATGTAGACAATCTAATACAGTTGCATTATTGTATGTCAATAAGAGACATCTGGACAGACCTCATTCAATGACTCCAGAAATGGAAACGAGTGATCAATTTGAGAACCCTGTTGTGTGGGAGCAGGACCTGGTGACTCATCGACACCAACAAACTTCATTCGAGCTACGCTAAGAACTAACGCTAACAAAATGAGAAGACCTAAAAGGAGAAGAACAAACAACCAGGGCCCTCCAAATGTGTAGATTAGTTCTTCAAGAGCTGTATAACAATGAGGCATATGGTATCTCTCGGAAACACATTTGTAAGGACAAGGACGTTCTGTAACACCACCTATTACAAGGAAAGCTTCTTAAAGTTAGTCTAAGAGTAGCCACCATCAACCATGAATCAGCAAAGAATTGTGTAGAGAACAAAATTTCACGAATTCTGAACAAATAGGATGAGAAAAAGAATCTTGTCAAAATGTAGGAAATACAGAGACTCATACAAGTTAATTTCACTGATGTAGATCTTTTGAATGTTACTTAGTGTCTTAAAAAGATTCATTTCCTATTTATTTATTTATTAAGAAAAAACTTAACCCCAAAAGCCATAACATTTATGTTGGTGAAAGTAACTTGTATCTGGCCTCCTTATTCCTCTATTGTACGGAAACTAGTGAAAGCCTTTGCAGCTGCTATAAACAGCGCGTCAGTTACAATACCTCGGACAGCAATATAAACAGCTCGATGTGGGAGCTCATCACTCAGGCACGAAACACAAAGGGCTCTATCAGATCCTGTGACATTCTTGAAAGTACCAAGTGGGCATTCCTGTATAGACACAACAGAGGAATTACAAAAAAAAAAAGAGAAAAATTCACAGATAAATACATTTCCGAATTTAGGGAAGGAAAAACAATGGAAACCCACACAATTGGAAATGATAACAGACTGATGATAAAAAAGAAATGACCACCCCCTCCATCCAGGAAGTTCTTTCTTTGCCCTTCTTTCAAGCTGATTCAAGAACCTTATACAAAGAGAAGCTTATAGATACTATTGGGAACTTACCTCACAGAAAATCCCATAAAGACCTTTTGGGCATGGCTTTCCAGACAAAGTTCCACTTCCACCACTACCACCTTGCTCTCCACCCAATCCACCCCTGAGGAAACAGCACACGTGACATAAATACAATCAAAGGTAAAGACTGGAACCACTGTTACAAAGTTAAGTCACAACCGTACTGGATTAGTAATTGATCTGAAGGTCGACTAAGAGGACCTTCACGTATCGCTCACCTCCAGCATAACTTATTTACAATAACTTAGGCAATTTTCCCATAAAAAAGAACACATTTAAAATAATCAAAACAAATTCATGAAAAATACTCAGTATTAACCACTTGCTAATTGCTCCTAACAGGCTAATACTATATGGTATATAGATATAAACCAATAAATAGATGCTTCCACAGAAATAGATTTGCAAAAATCTCAAAAGGACGTGTGGGATACACGAAGAAACCACAATGGAATTCTTTGTAATAAATTTAATTTAATGAGCTGTCAGTCACAGAGATCTTAAATGCATTCATAGGATCCATCTTGTAAAAATGCATTAACAGTTGAAGGATAGCCTAATCCCCCCCCCCCCAAAAAAAAAAAAAAAAAACTTCTAATCCAGTCTCTAGCTTTATCTCCTAACTGGATCTTAGACCAGCTAAGCAATCGCAAAGAATGAAGCAACAAATTGCACTTGAGGTTCAGAAGTTGATTGTGGCCATCAGGCCCAATAACAAATTACTAATTGATGCAACTAATAAACCAACATTCATTAGAATTTGAAATCAGATGCTCAGGAAGTATCATAAGCAACGTAATGACATACTTCCAAAGAGAACAATGAAAAGTGCGGCTACAACTCTATCCAGTCATTGAAGTGAAACTATGCATCTTCATGTTATAAGCAGAGAATTTGACAAGAAATATCAATTACATAGCAAAGTAATCTGAACAACAGCAAAAGAATGCAAACACAACAAGACTTAACATTTGGATATTTCAGGTCTAGCTATTTGCATCTCTTGATAGTGCAATAATACAGTCGAGAAAAAATGGTTTATGAATTCAGGAAAACAAGATTGCATCTTTCAATGAATTGAAACATGGCATTACCAGCAGGCTAGAACATAGAACGATGGACCTGTTTACTTCAGCAATTTCTATAGTACAATAACTAGACTAGAAAAAGATGCACTAAGATGACTACACAAGTTATCCACAACTTATCAAATGAATCGTGTATATCCCAAAGTACGCAACTTAACAATAGCGCAACTCGTGAAAATGCAATATGTTGATTCATAACTGCACAAACCTTGTATAGATGCTCCCATTCACAGTTGCTATTGGCTGATACACATCTCCAGTAGGAATGTCCGACCAGTGAAAGTGTATTCGTCCACCACCTCCACCACCACCACCACTGGAACTGCTACTACCTCCAAGGCTTGACATGGTGCCAGATTCACCAAGATGGAGTGATTTCAAAAACAATAGAATACTTCCACCGGATCCACCTCCAGGCCCTATGTACTGATCTCTAGTTAGATAACCTTTCTTCCTGAAGCTTTCTTCAAAGCTGTCCCCGTCAGAGTCAACTTTGCCTTTGACCGACAAATACATCAGGGGATGCTCCCACGAACCCATTACTGCATTTGGATGACAGCAGAAAAAAGAGAAACAGAGCAAACAGATTTATATAATACCCAAAGATAGTGTAATAACAAAGCATTAAAAACAATAATCTGTTTTTCACAGCAACTGGTCAAACAGTAGCATGTAATTGGAACCTCATGAATGAGTAAAGCATCAAGACAACATTCACGAAAGCTGATATAGCTTGACGAGTCACAGGCATTCAAGCCAAAAACCTTTTTTTTAATCAGGTAAGGTAAAATTCAATTAATAGGAGCATCCAGAGGATGCAAACTCCGATTCAAGCTAAAAACCTACACTTGATACTGGCTTTAAATAGGTAGAAGCACACGGAAGTTGACAAGGTTAGAGAATTTGTTGCACATGTGATACTTTACTGTGACATTTGAAAAAATATGCATATCACATTTTATGAAGTATGTTTTCTTGCTCGTTAACACTTTAGTTTGAATAATGAACTGAGCTTGAATAAGGAAGTGAACTTAGAGGAACAATCTTACATTTTCTCAAGCCCCTTTTATTTGTTTTCCAGCTTTCTGTCCAAAGCAAATTCTTTAGGTACAAGATGGTTGGTTAGGAACAATCTAATGGATCATCTGATACACGCTCCCTTCCCTCAGCAAAGAGAAACAATCGACATTTTATCAACAAAAGTACTTGGACCTAGTGGAGAACACAACTAAAAGCTGGAGATTGGAGAGGATCAGCAACGAAAGGAAGGCGACATGGAAGATGACACCTACTTGTCTCCATTTGGAGTATATAGAACGAATGGAATAGGAGATCATTTTGTAATAGTGAGAATGATGTAGAAAGCACGAATAGATCTTTGTTATTGCACACATATTTTTGGTGCAAGGAGAAAATAATGTTGTATTAATAGTTGGGAAAACTTGGTGGAAGACAATGTATGACTCAAGCAGAGCGACACACACATCTTGTATGTATTTTCTTACACTGAATTGGTGCTTATTAATGAAGCATTTGACTTATCCAAAAAGAGTCCTTGGACCTTAGAGGGGAAGGAAAAGAGGAAGACTACAAACAATGGAAGAAGAAGCATTAGATGCAGATGCCAAAACTGCCATGTTTGGAGAATAAGAAGACCCCAGATCTTCAATCAATGAACACTCTACTATGCCTGCAGACTATACAAAACATCTGTAACTACTACTTAATTCGAAAAAGGAGTAAATAGCAGAGATACATGCGCGACCGCTCGAGAGAAAACATGGACAAATTATTACCACACTTTTGGTAGCTAGTCAATTACGGTGGATGGTGCAGAGTCTGTTCGGAATATAGTGGACGATGCCCATTACAGAAAAGGATGTGATGTTTAGCTGGGGTTTCCGACGAAGGAATAGAAGATGTAGAGCATGTGATGATATCTTGTGGATACTCTAGAAGAAAAAAGGAAGCTTGTGAAAGTGTGGAAAATAATTTTGTACTGAGTGCTAGTTTCTTGTTACTGGTTAAAGCTTGATGTACCGACAAGGTTTTTAAAAGTATAGATAAGCGGCTATTATTTGTAAAGAACCATATGTTTGTGCAGGTCTTCTACTTCTTTATACCACTCGTATAGCGGGTGAATTTGAAAAAGATGTATCTTTCTTTCAAAATTTTAGTAATTTGGGGGTGATTAATCCATTCAATAAAATCTGATTTTTGAATCAAACCAGGATGAATGCGGAGTTGGTCTGACCTCTCAGTTGAATGTAAGACTTAGCTGGTATGGTTGCGACAAAAAGAAGTGGCATTTAAAACTGTTGTCGGATTAACATTTAAATTTGGCATTACAAAGCTTGCATTGTCTTTTTTCACCAGGCCCATGGCATGCCATGACAATGCTTCTACTACTTAAAGAGGAAAATTCAAGATCATATGAAGAATTTCACCATTAGTACAAAATCAATAAAGCAATAGATGTTTATGCAATTTGTTTCATTACCAAATCGAGTTGATCAAACCATCCACAAGTTTGTCACTTGTCATATACAAAAAGATAAAGCTAGCACAGGGAAGAAAGTGGAAGTTGGGGATTATAGTGAAGACGAATCCAACTTACCCAAAACACCACCACCAGCAGTTGATCCAGCTAGGCTACTATTCCCACTTCCACTGCCGGGTTCACATGGCAAATTGGGATCTCCATATGTGATGCCACCCGCAATGCAGCTTCCATTATAATATCCATATCCACCTTCACCACCATGACCAGCACCACTGCCAAGATCATTGCTTAGAACTGATCCTTTGCCTACTCCTCCAATGCAGCCTGTGGAGATGACACAATGGAATCGATGAAACAATGAGGTTATATATTACATTCTGAGAAAGTATATTGTTGTCGTTTGATTTGTTTGACAATTTTAACATTGAATTTTTGCATCTAAATGTGAGCTTTTTTCTATAAGGCAAATTTGACCTTTCTCTAACAGAAAAATTTGAACTCTCAAAGCAATGATAGTTATTTCTCAGACACTAAAGACATTAAACCATGCCTTAAGAAAAGCAATATAAGATAAGGGTTACATTGAAAAAGTTAATATGACAACATCAAATATAAATTGAAGGAAATTAAGAACAGACCCATCCCTGATGTGCTAATAATTCCATAAGGTTGCACATCTACAGTCCTTGCTCTGTGGAAATGAACAACAGATCCTTCTATGAGGCCTTCAACAAGGATATCTTCAACTCGGCAGATCTGCAGATAAAGCAAGAATTAGAGTTGCATAAGTGCACGGTACAATCTATACACACATCATGCAGAGATGTCTGTTTTGATACTGGGCAGAAATTAGCACCTGTAAAGTGAATGATAGAGAAGAGTTCACGTTGCAGTCTTCAGGAGGGTGGAGCAATTCAAAAGGACAACCTGGACTATCACAGTTCAACTTCGGTTTCCTATCAAGCACCAAATATCCCATTAGCAAATCAAAGAAAGCTTCTTGGAAAAGAAACAATAGGGGGAAGGAACAAGAAGTAATTAGGAACTCACACAGCATCAGCTGTCGCATTTCGTGAAGGACCACGCAAAACTGATCCTGGTCCAATCTGCACGCAGTAAGAGAAAAGTAGGCAAGAAATAAAATAAATAGATATGATATATAGAAAAAAATGGTCAACCCAAACTACATATAAGGTCCAGGAACTGGAATACCAAGCTCCTCAGGAGCTGAGGCAGAACACAGACCAGGTAAAAACCCAAGCAAAGACTAAGCTCAGTTACCACCTTGCTAGTGAAAAGAATTGGAACAGTAATACAGATACCCAATGAAGACTGACATATATTATCTTGCATCTGATATTCATACAAAGACGGCGAGGGAGAAAGAAATTACTACACGCAATTTGAAAAATCCATATACTGATGTCAAAAACACCACAAAAGATCAAGTGACCAGGAAAAACCAAGTGTCGAAAGAAAGCAAGTATAGACCAGTTAGGAATCTACTGCACATCTCCTATAAAAGCAGAAACAAAAGGATGCAAAACAAGATTTCTGCTCACATTGACGCTGTAAAATAAAGACAGGACCAGTCTTTGAGCTTCAATAGCATCTCCTGGTCCAGATAAATTCAACAACCCTTGGCCATGAACTCCAAGATTTGCATTCGAACGAATTTGAGATGATTCCTGCATAAGATGGCACGTAGAGGACATCTCAAAATGAACAAGTACGATAAGACAACCAAGAAAAACAAGCAACGGAAAAAGAAAGAGCACCTTAAGAACAATTAGGTTACTAGCCTCAAGCATTGTTGTCTCAACATTTTGATCTCCACCACCATCAATTATCATTTTCGAATTCCACATCAGAAACATTTTGACAGACATCCGTAGCGCTCCAAAAACCTGAAAAAAACAAGTCAGATAACATTCACTGCCAAAGCTTCAGAAATACGCTAATACAAGAGACAGCGCTTGGGGACAATGAGTATAAGAGCAGCAATATAATCATGATTCTAGAAGCAGAGTGAAGAAATTTATGCCAAAGAGCCAAAAGAAAGCATAAAACCACAGAAGCAAAACTGAGGGTGGCTGAAGTAGGTATTTTACCCTACCTACCTTATCAAAAAAATAGGTACAAGAGCATACAACACGAAGGGAACAGCAGCAGCGAGATAGACCAGACATTGTCAGTGAATAAAACTCCAACTTCTCTTTCATCCTAATGAATAATTTTGACAAATCTTCCTTAAAACCTTAATAACGATAGAAACATTAATCTACAATCAAATAAGGAACAGCATTCAGAGGATCCCAAGTCATTTGGTTGCTTATGACCCCAAATAATGAAGGAACAAACTATAAAATCTCCTTTTGATTCTAGACATGCAAATCTTTGTGAAATAAAAGAAAAAGGTGCTGGACCACAGTTTCAAAATTGGTGCCGCGCATTGCACAATATCTAAGAGTCGTCCCCGCTATTATTATCCTTTTTTCAGTAAGCAAAATGATTATAGCAAAAATCTTAGGTTAAATAACCGAAGGTAGGGTCCTAAATCATTTTGACATAGGTAGAACCCTAAATCATGTAAAACTAAACATAGAAAGTTCTCAAAATAACCAACTCTAGATAATTTTCAGTTTATATTCAGTGAGCTACTTGACAGCCTCAGGCATCTGCACTACAAGGAGAGACCTTATTTTAGTACGAGGAGAGATACAGCAGCATGAAAAGATGGTTTCAAAGCTAGCGTCACCTGCTTCCATCTGGAACTTTTCCCTTTGTTTAAAATTATTTTATGCTTTTATATGACAGTGTCAGAAAATGTAAGACTATGAGGAGACATTACGGTTAATGGTTAATCAAGCTGTTATTAGAGTACAATTACAACATAACAGCAGGGAGACCTTACGCTTAGCTAAGCTGTTTTTCAACTTCCGTGTAGTAGCTTTAGCAAACACATGCAATATGTATTGCATGTACTGATGTTTCCATTGGTCAATGCAAGTAATGCATCAAAGTAGACGCTCCAAAGGACAGCTATAACATCATACAAGTAGAAGAAAAGAAGAGTAGAGGCACAAGCTAGAGTCTAACAGTTAAGAGTTTATGAAGACAATTGTAAATGAAAAACAGATGTGAAAAAGACTTTCCAATTGGAATATTGCATGAACACTTCTATAGATCACCAAAAGAAAGGGCTTAAGGAGACTACAACCGTTATTAAACAACAAATCTGTATTTGCAAGGAAATTCTACCGCTTACCTTAATGACAGAATCACTCATCAAAAGCTCCTCTGCCAATAATTCAAACTCTGACATCGCATAACGTGCCAGCCCAAAGCTCAGCGCTCCATTACACAAAAGGCTGATTTGACCTTGGACCTATATAAGAGAGATAAGATACTCATATAACCAAAAAAACAGAGGCAGGGGTGCAAAACAGAAGGAAGCTGGAGAACCACTACGATGCTTAGGCTGCTAAGTTTCCCAAGGCATTTCATTGTCACCTCAAGGTGAAAAGAAACTCCTTGGCTTGTTTGGCTTTTCAAGAAGTGAAAGTAAAAGAATTATTTTAAGCTTCTGAATAATTAAAGTCTTCAATTAAAAGGGGTGTTATAAAAATAATTTTACTGAAGAGCTCTATAACTGGAAAAGCAAAAAAAGGATTGGAGCGTTTTGTATCACTTTTATTCTTTCAGAGCCCTTGGACCCCCATTGCCGCTCTTGGGGATTTTATCTTTCTATCTTTTACATGTTCCTTTCACATGTAAGGAAATCAAGTTCTTCTTAGATGAAAAAAGTTAGATGTCAAGCGAATTTAACCTTTTCAGATTCAATGCCCATCCTGTGACATGTAGAATCTAGAATGAACATGAGTTGATAACTTGGAACATAACTCAACTTCAAGATTTATCTACAATACATCACATTATCTGTACAACTTAAAAGTATCGGTAAAACATCAGAACACATAATAAAATAAAAAAAATGGTAAACCAGAACAATCCCTTTTCTCCAAAGTAAGATCCATGTGAAGAAAATCGATCAGGACAAGTTAAAGACACCTAATCTAGGAAACACGAAGCAGAGCCATGAAAACTAACGCAACCAAGGAAAAGAAAGCATCAATTGCAAAACAATGCAGCACTCATTTAGAAACATACATCATATCCTGAGGCAAGAGTTTGATATGCATAAAATAGGATAAAGGAGTAGGAAGGGACTATCTTTCTAAAGAATAAACATCAAAACCTCTCATCATAACCAAGGAAAATATAACTTCTCTATGATGCTTCACTCAATAGATTCAATGTCAAGTAAGTTCAATCAATTGAGGTTACACTCAATAACTTCTCTATGATGCTTCACTCAATATATTTACTCTCATGAAAAACTGAAAAAGGAAAATTAAGATGCACTGCACCAACCTGAACGCGACTCCACAGCAAGGGGACAGCAGCCTTAGCGTGGTTGCGAATATAAACATTTGTCAGAAGTGGCTGAGGAAGATCCAAGAGAAGTGTGTCTGTAGAAGTTGATTTATTGTGGTTGCTGACGGTAAGACTGCGGGGGACATTATCATAGAAAGTTCCAGCTGCGCCTGCATTTTCTGGGCAACCACGACTGCTTCCTCCTGCATGCAGAAAAATGGAGGTCGTATTGGCTTTAGTACCAGCTGAACAATATAATAACTAAAAGTAAGAAATGTTCAAGCGGTTTACCTATCCAAAGGCCACAATTAACTACTTACAAAGACCACATGATAAGGGTTTTTTACCACAAGTATTTCTAGAGTAAATCTTTCATCAAGACGAGAGATAATGCATGAACCTGCTAAGGGAATAGTTGCTATGTAGAGATAGCTAATGTTTAACAGAGCATGGTGCAAGTTAAAATCCAAAAGCACGAGAGGTCAATTCTCACTTACATCATTCATCTTTGGAATAGCCCTAGAATTTTCCATGGCTTAGTTCCCTTGCTCAACTATGAGCGGGAACTGGGAAGTTATCACACACTTCACATAAAAAATGTGTGAAGTTAGAAGATTCTTAAACAAGCAAGGTAAATAGCCCTACCATAAGCAAAGATTTCTGGTTCGTCGTGTCTACTAAAAATATCAACAGAAACTCTTCCACCACCTCCACCAGCAAAACCATCACCTCCACAAGCGCTAATTCTACCGTTTCCAGTCCTGCATTTGGTGAGAAAGAAAGGGTTAAATGGCAGTGCAGGTACAAGCATTTGACTCTTTTTGCAACTTAAGACATACCAACAACCGAGCAAGGTAATTGCAATTAAAATTTCAAGAAAACCACTGTGTTCCCGGCAACGGGGTATTTGTGTATAAACATGAAATAACGTGTTGTATAAGATAGCTGCTAGAGTCATGGAAGGGCTAATGTATTATTTTATCAAGATTCTTTTGTTAAAGAAACCTTGGGGTGTATTACCAACACATTCAATTTTTGCTTCTCATCTTCTCTAGAGAAGCAAAAATCGAACCAATAGAACTAATAGTCAAACGACATAATTTTTTCTTTTTCATTACTTCTATGATCGCCACACAGCAGCACCCGTTCTATTGAAATAGTTCTTCAGTAGAGATGTTCCACCGAGTACCTGTTTTCCGATCGTATTATAATTCCTGTTCCTATCCTACCTCTTGACCTCTCTACATTCTTGGAAATTGATAAGCTTATCAAAGCAAATCCCCTATTCTATTACCCAACATAATTGAGAGAAGCTCATCATACTAATAAAATTTATTTGAATAAAGGCACTCAGTGTTCCTCACTTCAGCTACTTCTGCTTGACAAGGAAGGGGATCCGCAATCACCAGAGACACTGAGTAAGTAAGTAGCTCCTAAGTAGTTATCATGCATGGAATTTGGAAAAAATCTAGTCCATCTCTATTTAAACTACCTATTGCAAAGTTTCCAAGTCAGCCACTTGGGCTTCCATTTTCAAATGTTTCAAAATTACTCTGATGGCCAAAAGTGGAAAACAGTAACTCAGAACTGCTGATCACCAGCAGATGGGGAAAGAGAACAATAGGAACCATCCAGGAAGATAAGGGAAAAGGACATCAATGCATATATAGCTATTCAAAGAGTAACATAAATGCTCATTGCAACAGGTCAAGCATTCTTTCATACAGTAGGTTTCTACCGTTTGTCAGGTAACCTTCTTCACACAATTTGCAAGTGAACCTTCAGCAATTATAGCTTTTACCTTCATCATAAGAAAACTTTTAATAGGTTAATGAAAGAAAGTTGATGCTGGCAGCAAGGAGGTGGTGCCTGCCAGTTTGAAAGTCCATGAAAATCATATTCACTACACATCTGCCAAAATAAAAGAGCTAGCAAGCATGGACACCATATCTCAGACAACGTCTTTGAGTCATACTAACATATAACACCAACACCAATTCAAGTCCACTAGCACTCGGATGTTTGAGTCCAATACCAACCCAGCATGTCCAATAGCTTTTTGAATTTGTCAATTCATGTCAGCCCAATAGACAACAGTTCGCCACTAGTTCCATATTCTTTTATTTTGTCAAAAGCTTTCTTAGGTGCAGGGAACAACTTTGGGGGGGGGGGGATATAAGAGAGAAAGAGAGGAGTTGGGTCTCTCTGGAGCAAAAGAAACTTGTGAAAAGACAAACAGAACCAACAAGGAAATAGACAAAACAGAACTAGAGATGCACACATCAAATGTCGTATTCCATTTTCTTTTCTAACCTGCTGTTATTTTAGAACCTTTTTTTTCTTTTGAAAATTTTTTTTAGAATCTTTTGTAGAATGACTCTATCCATTTTGATGTCAAATATTATGAAATTGGTCATTCAAGAAGACACCTTCGAAATTGATGCATTATGTGAGAAGTATGCCACATGTGTCCTCCAAATTTTGAAATTTCCATGTATTTAGGTAGTAGGTACATGTATATATTGCTTAGCACAAGAGTGTCCAAATTTAGAAATTTATTGTTCTCACCCATGGCGCCAATTGGGGCTGAGCCAACTAATTAACCCAGGGGAATTTCTTGGTTATACCTTATCATAATATTTCACCACTCACTACAAATGTCAACTTGAATGCCAACTATATCTTGTGAATGTGCTAAAGCAAGAGCATATCTATATATGATTACATGATCAGTTGATGTTTATAAGGCCTTCAGCCTCACAGAGGAACATCATTCCCCGACCCACTTGCTAGATGCATCCCCTATATCAATGAATTTACTTGAAAATCGAATGGGGAAACCTTGCACCAGATATTAGATTACCATTTTATTCAAATACAAGACATGAAAACTTAAAACACGAAGCTTATTTCTGATACTGTAAGTCATCATAATACTGAATTCAGCTTAGCTCTCAAAGCCAACACTGTATTTCAAGTCTAAAGATGCTTGGATTCATTTTTGGAGGCATTGAGCATCACATTCCATGCGCTTATCTTTTATGAGGCGCTTCCTAGATGCCTCAGTGATATCAAAGAATTGACTTGAATAATTACACAGGAGAAAACAAATCAGAGAATCAGGATGTCATTCAATTCAAGTAAAGAACATGACAACTCAAAGGAAGCTAACTGTTTACCACAAATTATAACAGCCAGCTCCCAATAATGCATCTAAAGCTTCAGTTACTTTTGACAGGCATGTGATTATCTGCATTTGATGTATCAATCTTTTCATTTGACCTTTTCCATTCTTTAGTTCCTTCACCATCCCTCCCTCAGCGGCAAACCACTACCTTCTTTTGATTTGTGACATCAAGTACCCAAGCAACATGTTCGTTCCATTCTTTGTTTCTTTGTTTGATAGGTAAAAGTTGTTTGTTCCATTCTTACAAAATGCTCTTTTATAAAGTAAAGAATTTTATTAACGATGGGGGGAAACCCCGTATAAAAGCCGTATACTAAAAACGAACCTACACCACAATATGGTTCGCTACAAAGTAACCCAATCATTTATACACACAGGAACCCCATGGGTACAACAAAAAACAACTAGAAACAAAAGACTATTTTGCAATTTGATGAAATCACTCTCTACTCGTTCAAGAGTTCTCATGTTTCTCTCTTTCCATAAAACCCACATAATGGCTAATGCTAACCAATTCTTATAAAGTATCAAATCTATACAAATATATTAGGACATTTTTAATCACGTAGCAAACTTAGCAAAAGCTGCACTGGTGCGTTGGTTTAGTGGAGTGGCATTGCAAAATTCAAAAGCTCAATTCCTTTAGTGCACATGCAAGTAACTAAGGAACTACCAATCAATATGTAACATTAAACTCCATTGTCTTATTGAGGACATGACCGTGGATAGAAAGTTGTGGAGGTCGAGAATTAGAATGGAAGGTTAGTAGTTAGTAGAGCTTTCTGTCTGTCCTTACTGGTAACTTTAGTATTACTCTCATTTAGTCTTATTCTTTTTCTTTTTTGATAACCGTGGTGTCCAGGCCAGCTTGCGCGCACCTCTCATTTAGTCTTATTCTTGGTTGTCTATATCTATCTAATGTGCTTCTGCTTCGCTTCTTTTACTATCTTTTTGTTGTTATTGCTTTTTCCATGTCTTTTTCATTACTTTATTTCCTTTGCTTTGTTGCTGCGACGATGTTGAGTCGGGGGTCTATCGGAAACAACCTCTTTACCTGCACAAGGTAGGGGTAAGGTTTGTGTACACATCATCCTCCCCAAACCCCACTTGTGGGATTCCATTGGGTTTGTTGTTGTTGTCATCTTACACCAAAGAGCTAGACTATAGATACGTTTGTTCTTGAGCTTCATAATGCTTTCCTTTCTTCCTTTCAAAATTCTCTGATTTCTTCCTTCCATATCACCCGCCATACTGCTGCAGTACCTAAGGAACTACCAAACTATATGTAACATTTACATCCATTGTCTTACACCAACGAGCTAGACTATAGATACATTTGTTCTTGAGCTTCACAATGCTTTCCTTTCTTCTTTTCAAAATTCTCTGATTTCTTCCTTCCATATCACCCACCATACTGCTGCAGGGACAGTATTCTAGAAGAATACTTTAACGAAATCCTTATCTCCACGTGCAAGAGGGAGATTTCATTTTTTTGGTACGAAGGAACTATAAGTTGCCGTTTTCAAAGCGAAGGTCATGTCAGTGCTAGGTTATCATCAGTTGTTCATGGTACATAAGCTTTTTCTATTGGGTGTATAGTTTTGAATAGATCTCTAAGTTTACTTTGAGTTTCAAGGGGTGTGTAAGAATGTTAAAGAGTTAGTGTAAGCATGTTGCAATTAAAGTAATAGAAGAATTAACTCTTTTAAGGCTCACCGCTTTAGAAGAATTAATTGGAATATCCCATATTGGACAAATATCATGTGTCTCTTAGTTAAGACCTATAAAGAGGTAGAGCTTGTACTCCCGGAACAGCTTCGGAATTTACCTGTTACCGAATAAAGATGCAGACCTTGTACTCATCAAATTTCAAGTAATCAATATTTCTCTTCTCTCTTATTTTCTCATGGTATCTAAAGGTCACATATAAAATATTTGAATCTCTGTTTTGATCTACGGAAATATTTGAATTCCAAAATCACCCAAGAGATGTATCTATAAGTTACTACCATGCGTAGATAGTAAAAGGAATCTTTCAAATACCTATGACTTCAGAAATTATTATTTTTGGGGGGGGATAAAATGACTTCAGAAATATTTATATAGTCAAATTTTCATCTTCCTTTTTCAGTATGCACACTTCAATCCAAAATTTTAAGAGTAGTCTATATCTTGATAGAGAGTATGCACATGATGTTCCCAGCGACGAGGAATTCTTTCTCATCATGAACACCAACCTCAGATGTGTCTCCTCCCTTCTTTTCACACTTGTTTTCTATCTAAACAGGATATTCGGATAAGATAAACTTACTGCCTCTCATAGGCTACCACGAAGGGCCCCAAGAAGCACGCCTCCAACCCTAGTGCAGTAATGTAGGATGATCTACTCCTGTTTCACTTGAACCAATAAGCAAGAAATTCTGCATCTCACGTATTCTTTCTTCTTCTACTTACTGGGACTCTCATATTCCTCATGATAAACCAACTTATTTTGATCCATTCAAGCATGGTTCGTCAAGCCTAATTACATGTATCTACCTAACGTATTTCATTCTGTAGAAACAACCATGCGACCAAGGACAAGTCTCTTATAAAGCATGATAAATTCAGTATAAGCACATCTCGCAGTGATAAGATACCATGCATTCACTGAAAATTTTCGTTGAAACATGATATAATCATTCACAAAATATCCAGTGCAAATCAAAGGTGGATCGCATGTCATGCAAACTACATGTTGTACCACCTTTACAAGTGATAAGCTCCTTTTGTTTGTCCCAATGGTGCAGAGTTCCATGTATTCCCTCAAAAAAACAACCCTACTTTCTCCTACCAACTCATAGTCTAACACTTCATCATCCTACAGAAGAAAAAACTTTCTAGCACAACACATGAACCTACTGAACATTTCTAGTAACATAAGAGTAATGGCAGTATAAGAATAGCAATATGAAAGAATATCCACATATCTAGTCACATAAAGAATAATGGCAGTACGCCAGTACAAACTAATAATATGGAGAAATTCAAGGGCACAGAAAGATACTAATACTGCTTATAATATGAATATGGAAATAAAGCAAAAGAAATATTACATCTTATAGGCTTTGATGTAGATGCTACCGCCAGAGCCGCCGCCACCTTTGACGCCTCCATCACCTCCATCAGCCAACACACTGCCATTCACTTCCAGAAACTTGTCCACCAACAGCATTATCTTTCCACCTCCACCCCCACCATAGTCCACAACCTTACTCGTGGTCCCACCTTTACTCCCATAACTCCACGGCATTTGCAAAGTGGACCATCCGTAAGCATCCCCGCCCCAAACATCCTCCTGAATCTTTTTTTCATCCGTCAAACAACACGCCCCTCGTCCCCCATATCCTCCACCCGCTCCCTCCACTCCCTGTGGCGTCCCACTTGTCTGAGCTGGCGCTGAACCAGCCAAACCAGTGGTATTCACAGCAGAACTATTACTAAAAGTAGCGTTATCCGCCACCAGCTGGAATGTTCCGACTAGTATCACGGAATTCTCACCCAAAGTGAAGTTCCCAGTCACATTAATACCAATTTCACAACCGGTAAAAGTACAATTTAAGGTCACGTTTGGAAGGACATAAAAATTTCCCTTCCCTTCTATATACACACTCTTAGTGATATTCACATTGGACACAATCTTGCAAGTTGTATCCAACGACCCAACGCCGCCGAGATCGTCCTCACATGATACCGACGGCGGGTGCGGCGGCGGAGGTGGCGGCGCTGGCGGGGAATAGTCTTGATGGAATAGAATTAACTCGGAATCATCATCTGAATAACTCGAAATCGATAAAGGGTTTACGAAAAATACCAAGAAAAGTAGGAGAGTCAAAGCCATTGACTGATGAAAATAGTCATCACATCCGACAGTGATAAAGATCGGATTTTTGCATCGCAAATAGGGAGAAAAAAAAATCCCACCTCAAAAACTCCGCCCCAAAATCAAACCGTATAAAGATTAAGCTTATACTGAACAAAACCCAGTTGGGTTTTTGTAGAAAGACAACTGTAATAAATATTTATATTTGGGGGTTTATGGATATAGGAAAATTAGAATTTTTTGGAGAAGAGAAAACCCTAGAAAAAAATTTCTATTTTTCTGAAGGAGAAGAGATTCTCGTGGGAAAGGGGACAGAGAGGTTTGGGAGAAAAGGGTTTAGAGAGAGAGGGAGAGAGAGAGAGAGAGAGGGAAAGTGGGAAATGAGGTGAGCAAATGGGGAAAAAAGGAAAAGGAAAGAGATGAGAGAGCGTGGCGAGATGATGGGAGTGAGGGGTTTTGTTTGTTTAATGTGGGATAGGTAAAAGGTTTGTGATTAGGTAGGGAGTGACAACTTTTTTTCTAAAATCTTACATTGTAATTTGTACTTTCCTAATTAAATTGGATTTTAATAAAACTTTTCGTTAAAATATTTTCGGAAAGTTTACTAAATGTAGGGTTCCTAAGATTGTAAAAGGAAAGTATTCTTATGAAAGAGATATCAAGAAAAAACTCCAAGAAGGAAAAAAGAAAGAACAAGAAAAGATTTATTACATAAATTATTTATGATTTGTTTTGTAACCAATTTTTTCAAATAATTAATATGTACTTATAAGAATGAACCAACTAAATTTGAATTCATATAATGTGGTTCCAATTACAACCTCTTAGATATAATACTTTTTCAAAATTGAGAGGGAAAAATATGTGTTTATATTGTGACAAAATGAATGCATTCAAACCAACGGAAATCAAAATTTTCATACATTACTTAAGGAGAAGATCTGTGTCCGTCCACTTAGAATTTGATTTTCTTCGACCCCGAAAAGAAGTCCTACTTTCCTTTCTTCCCCAAGCCAATAACAACACTAAGAGAAAAGCGAATAGCATCTCATGTATGAAATTGTTAGCGCATATGAGTGTATTTATATTTCTTTTTTGGTTAAATAAGATATTGATTAATAACTAATCAACATTACAAGATTTGATCATGGATGTCCCACGGGTATCAAAACCATGGCTTGTAAAAAAGCAAGAAATATTACAAAACATAATAGTGTTATGTAGACCACAAAGTTCCCCAAAACTAGCCAAATTTTTACATAGGCTTCCCTATATGGTACTAACAAAAATAGTAGTTTGAGCGTGCTTATATTTTTGCTTTATAAATATGAATTTTAGGCATTTTTAACGATATATGTCATTGTTCTTATATTGTAATATTTTTATTTCAATAGTGATGAAAATTATCACAATTTTATTTTCGTTATACTCGAATAGCTACCCTAAGCAATCAAAAAAGGATTAAAAGGATCATGACATTATAGTGGAACTTTTAATCTTTTGTATTCGCTCTCCTAAAATATGTATATATTACTATATACTTTTATTTTCTATTGCTTTATGTTTATTGAGCAAAATTTAGTTACCCAATATAGAAGTCGATGGTACAGTTAAGATGAGGAAATAAAAAACTTGAGGCATAACTTTTTACTTTCTTTCTTTCTTTAGCAACCATTTGAGATAAATTATCATTTTTTGGAATTTAATATAACTAATTTTGATGAAAATGAAATTTTAAAACTAAGTGCAATAAGTTGGCAGAATGGTATCTTTATGAAACTTGCCTCGAGTGAGATAAAGAACATAAAAAATGGGTCATCAAACAAGGGAAAGTTAACAAAGTGACAAATTAATGCATTGAAAGACAAAAGGTGGCCGATGGAGTCGAAATGAAGGACAAAGAGTCATGAGCTACGACCACGAAACAAGGCACGTAACATAACATACTTCGAATCAGTATACATTGAAACATTTCATATACAATTTATAAAATGATAGAATTTCATGTATATTCAACACATTCTACTCACTCTATATAAATTCCATCTTCCCTAAGCATTACGAGCTTGAATCTAAAAATTTACTTTAGTTGTATTCGAAAACGTGACATAAATTCTCAAGCTAGACAAAATAATATCAAGATATGTTCAAACGAATTGTACTTCAAATAATTAAAAATCATTTTGTTGGTGTTTCGGCCTTTTGGGTCTATCCCGAGCTCAACCTAACAGGCTCCCTCTATTTAGAATATGACAGAAAAGTTACATATTTCATTTTTTGAAGACATGAAATACAATCAATAACGCTATGACATTGTTTACCCGAAAAATCGGATAATGTTGAATTTATGTATGGTTCTAAGGGCAAGTAGATTCCTTTGATCTGAAAATAACAATACACGTATTTATGGTGCAAAAATAGAAGATGATGAACAAAGATATTTAGTGAACTTAAGAAGGATAAACACAATGAATTCTTAATCCCCAGCCCAAAAAGTGCCTTCTATTACAAACTATCTTTTCTTTTATAGCCAAGGATCACTACTTTATCTATAGCAACATGATGGAATAAATATTACTAGTGGAGGACCCATGATGGTGTGTCTCCTCCTTAATTCCCGCAGAGATTCTCTCCTTTGGTGCGGTTGTAACAGCTTTTTATCTGTGAACTCGATACTGACTCGAGCTCGGTATCGGATCGGAACCTCGGCCTTGGTTTCGAGCTAGGTGATCACTTTTGGGCATCGATGTTCGGGACCTGTATCGGTCGATGTTACCTCGGTCGATTCGAACACCCGAGCTCGACGCCCCCATCTCGGAATTCGTTCGGGGTCTCCATGAAGATGCCCCTTGATTGAAATACCATCCTCGATCGATCTTCATGACCGAGGATCGGTTTTAACTGTATACAGATAGCCCCCTCGTTTCTTGGAAAGGAGATGACGAAAAACGATGTGATTTCCCTAAGGTTTGACCGAATCGATAATGACGTTTCTATCGGCTTTGACTATGACGTGCGTGATAGCTGTCCCATCGATTTGGTTTTATCGAGGCATTTAATGTGTGTCAGTCGGTGGTCGGCCACCGCTAGAAACGAATCGCCATACCTTATAAATAGTTTTCACATATAATATTTTCCACTTTTATGCTTCCTCTTTTCCCAAATTCCCTTTGATTAGTTTCTCTTATTTCGTTGCTTTAGTGCCGCTTATACCGGAGTTACGGTGTTGTCCCCTCTTTCACCTTTCTTTGCGATTTTTTCTTCTCATATTAATGGCGAAAACTTCGAAAATCGTACCTCACAAGGAGAAAGCTTCTTCCTCGCGGCTGTGTGACGATAAGGCGCCGCCCGAGCCGTCCGTTCAAGATTATATTCCCGGCCCGTGTATTTTAAAAACTAATTTTAAGGTGGAGAACCCTTCGTCAGTTCCGGGTCGGTGTGAGCACGTATCGATGTATAAATGCTCTATAGCGGAGGTTCACCTCGAGGCCGTCAGAAAAGACTGCGGCTGGGGTTCTGAGGTTGTGTTATAAATCCCCTCCCCTGATGAGAGCGTCACTACCTATGTGGAGGGATTTTTAAGTGTTTACACCTATCCCTTTACGTTGGGAGCTGTCGATCCCGTGATTTTTGATTTCTGCAGGAGATATCAGGTCACCCTCGGCCAAATTCATCCTTTCTTATGGCGTATAGTCATCTTATTACGTTTCTTCTCTATCAAAGCCGGAGGGTTGGATTTTTCTCTGAGCCACCTTATATGACTGTATCGGCCTCAGATTTATCGTGGACTTATTAAGCTGTATCATCGGGCATCGAAGGCTTTGATGTCGAGCATCGATGAAGATAAGGATCGAGGCTGGATGGGTCGATATATTCGAGTGAGGACTCGTGATCTTATCCCGGAGGAAAAGATGTTGTTTCCTGAAAAATGGAACTTCGACCGTAAGTGATCCATGTTTGCTTTTCATGTCTTTTTCCGTATTTGTTAATATTATTTTCTGATGTCCAGCTGCACCTTGGATGCCACAAGCTGTGCCTGATCTCGAGGATTGGGTTCGAAAGTTAGCCTCGACTTCATCCTATGCCGAACGCGCTTGGCGTGATTTGGCTAAAGGTAGATGGGAGGCCAAGAATCATGGTGAGGTTTGGTTCCTGTTTCCCTCGAGGTATATTCTGCGTTCATTTCATTATCAATTTTTCCTTTGTATATAGGTGTAACTAGGGATGCCGTTTTGCGGCCTTTGAGCGGTGATGAAGGAAACAAGCCCCCGGTCCTGGAACAGGGAAAAGAAAAGAAACGAAGGGCTTCCTCTCGGCCGGAGCACCCTAAGACCAAAACTCGAAAGGTGAGGAGAAAAATCATTGCGCTTTCGATCGACTCGGTCCATCGACTGAGGGAGGAAGAAGAAGAAGAAGAAGATAGCTCCTCGGCTTTGATAGTCCGACCTACGGAGGCAGTCGAGGTTGCTAGAGTTGCTGAGGCTAAGGCGGAGGTTGAGTCGTCGAAACTTTTGGCAGATAAGTCTATTGATGTATATCGAGCTGATGCTGAGGCCGCTCAGGTGGAGGCCCGGGAAGCGGCGAAGATTGCCGATGCTCGAGCTCATTGGGTTGCCGAACTTGTTAAGTGTAAATCTCGGAGGGAGAACCTCGAGGAGATTCATGCTCGAGGTTTCGATCTTACCGAAGAGGTAAGAAAGGCAAAAGAGCTTGAAGCGGAAGCTGAAGCCTTGGCTTCTGATGATGATGATGATGATAACGATGATGGTAGCAAAAGCGGGTCCGAGGGTGGGGAAGATCTCGACCCAGAAGCTTAGAGTCTAATTCTCATTATCTGTAAATTAATTACGTAGGCAATTTTGTATATATATATATACCAAGGTCGATTTTGATCGATCAGATTTGGAGTGACGTTTTGCTTGTTGAGTTGATGATAATGTGGTGGTTAACGTAAACTCTGAGTAAACATAGCTTTTTCAATGTTTCAAATTCGATTGGGTCATTGTTCGAACTCGGTAGCTCGTAGGCTTTAATATTTGAGTGTTTATTTCGAACTCGATGCAGAAGTGGCCCGTGGACTTAATATTCGAGTGATTATTTCGAACTCGAGATAATGTAGAAGCCTGTAGGCTTAATATTCGAGTGATCATTTCGAACTCGAGATAATGTGGTAGCCCGTAGGCTTAATATTTGAGTGATCGTTTTGAACTCGAGATAATGTGGTAGCCCGTAGGCTTAATATTTGAGTGACCGTTTCGAACTCGATGTTGAAGTAGCCCGTAGGCTTGTTTATTTCGAACTCGAGATAATGTGGTAGCCCGTAGGCTTAATATTTGAGTGATCATTTCGAACTCGAGATAATGTGGTAGCCCGTAGGCTTAATATTTGAGTGATCGTTTCGAACTCGATGTTGAAGTAGCCCGTAGGCTTGTTTATTTCGAACTCGATATAATGTGGTAGCCCGTAGGCTTAATATTTGAGTGATCATTTCGAACTCGATATTGAAGTAGCCCGTAGGCTTGTTTATTTCGAACTTGAGATAATGTGATAGCCCGTAGGCTTAATATTCGAGTGATCGTTAATTCTGGTTGCATAATAAATATCAAGTCATTGTACATATGTTTTGGGGCAATCTAATATGAGCATGGTTCATTTTGACCATTTTGGCTCTCACAATTTTTCCTCTATTGTTGTGAGAAGACTTTGTTGCATCTGAACTCGATGTATTTGAGGCCCTGGTGCCCCCCCGGTATTCGAGGCCGTTCGGGCTAAGGGTTGAAAGCCTCGGATACTGTTTTGAAAGCGCAGCACGATCGATGGTTGCCTCATTAAAAACCTTGCCGCAAAAAACCCTTTTGGGAAAAATCGGTCTAAGGAAAAAAGAGTGCAACACGTGCTTTTGAGTAAAAGAATACTTCTGTTCTTCGTTCGAACTTCTGTACGGGACAGTTGAATAAATATGGGAAAGGTCGGACCTTAGCAGTAGTACCATTTTAGATGTGATATATTCCAACTGCTTGATAGCTGTTTGCCGTTTATGATGCTGAGCCTGTACGATCCTTTCCCAAAGTTCTCGAGCACCTGGTACGGCCCTTCCCAATTTGGTCCTAATTTTCCTTCGTTTGGATTCCGAGTGCCGAGTCCCCTGGCTTGAAGTGGCGAAGTTTAGTTCTTCGATTGTAATACCTTTCGATTCGTTACTTTTGTGCGGCCAACCGGACGAGGGCAGCTTCTCGTCCTTCGTCCGATAATTCAAGGCTGGTGTTCATAGCCTCGTTATCTGCTTCTTCCGTCATGAATCGAAATCTGGGACTAGGCTCTCCGACTTTGACTGGTATCAATGCTTCGGAGCCATATACTAAGGAGAATGGGGTCTCCTCTGTACTGGATTTCGATGTTGTTCGGTATGCCCAAAGGACTTCGGGCAGGATTTCTCTCCATTTTCCCTTAGCGTGGTTCAATCTCTTCTTCAGGTTTTGAAGAATAGTTTTGTTTGTTTATTCGGCTTGTCCGTTTCCGCTGGGATGGTATGAGGTTACTAGTATCCTTCTTATTTTGTGGTCTTCGAAGAATTTTGTGATTTTGCTGCCAATGAATTGCTTCCCATTATCACATACTATTTCGGATGGTATCCCGAATCGGCATACGATATGATCCCACAAAAAATTGATAACCTCTTTTTCTCTTACTTTCTCGAATGCCTGCGCTTCAACCCATTTAGAAAAATAGTCAGTCATAAACAAAATAAATCTGGCTTTACCTGGGGTCGATGGTAGGGGGCCGACGATGTCCATTCCTCATTTCATGAATGGCCATGGCGATAGGACCGAGTGAAGCTGTTCTCCGGGCTGATGGATCATTGGAGCAAACCTTTGACATTTATCGCATTTACGAACAAATTCTTTTGCATCTTTGCCCATATCGATCCAATAATACCCTGCTCTGATCACTTTTCGAACTAACATGTCGGCACCGGAGTGATTGCCACAAGTGCCTTCGTGTACTTCCCGGAGGATGTAATTGGTATCCCCCGGACCTATGCACACTGCCATTGGTCCGTCGAATGTTCTTCGATATAACGTTCCGTCCGCAGCCAAAGTAAATCGAGCAGCTTTAGTTCGAAGGGTCCTGGACTCTTTATGGTCTGAAGGGAGCTTTCCATTTTTTAAGTATTCAATATACTTATTTCTCCAATCCCAAGTTAAGCTAGTAGAATTTATTTCGGCGTGCCCTTCTTCGATTATAGAGCTTGAGAGTTGAACGACAGTTTCCGAGTTCAAACCATTCACCTCGACCGATGATCCCAAATTAGCAAGCGCATCGGCCTCGTTATTCTGTTCTCGTGGAACATGTCGTAGACTCCACTGTTTGAAATGGTTCAAAGTGATAAGCAGTTTGTCTAAATACCTTTGCATTCTGCCTTCTCGGACTTCGAAGGTTTTGTTTACTTGACTCACCACTAGCAAAGAGTCGCAGTTGGCCTCAACGACCTCTGCTCCCAAATTTCTAGCTAGCTCGAGACCTGCAATTATGGCTTCATACTCGGCCTCGTTGTTAGTTAACCTGATAGTTTTAAAAGCTTGCCTAATAATGTTACCCGTGGGAGATTTTAAAACTATGCCTAGCCCAGACCCCTTTACGTTCGAAGCTCCGTCCGTAAAGAGGATCCATGCTTTCGTCGATAAATTTGATTTTAACAGTAGTTCTTTTTCGACTTCGGGTACGAGGGTCGGCGTGAAATCGGCTACGAAGTCTGCTAAAATTTGAGACTTGATGGCCGTTCGAGGTCGATATTCGATATCATACCCGCTGAGTTCGATGGCCCATTTGGCCAATCGGCCCGATAGTTCAGGCCTATGTAAAATATTACGAAGTGGGTAGTTGGTTAATACGCTTATGGGGTGGCATTGGAAGTACGGTCCTAACTTCCTAGAGGCGCTAACCAGTGCAAGCGCCAGTTTTTTCAAGTGCGGATATCTAGTTTCCGCTTCCCCTAAGGTCCAACTTACGTAGTAAACAGGAAATTGCGTACCTTCCTCTTCTCGAACCAGGACACTGCTTATGGCGACTTCTGATACTGCCAAGTACAGGTAAAGTTTTTTGTCGGTTTTTTGTGTGCAGCAGTGGTGGGTTCGATAGATATCGTTTCAGCTCTTGCAACGCTAGTTGGCATTCCGGTGTCCAAGCAAAGTCGTTCTTCTTTTTGAGTAGAGAGAAAAAGTTGTGGCTTCGATCTGATGATCTCGAAATGAATCGGCCTAAGGCTGCTATTCTTCCTGTTAACCTTTGTACAGCTTTCACGCTGTTCACGATGGTGATGTCTTCAATGGCCTTGATTTTGTCTGGGTTAATCTCGATTCCCCGATTTGACACCATGAAGCCGAGGTACTTATCCGAGCCGACTCCGAAAGCACATTTTTCGGGGTTGAGCCTCATGTTGTATTTCCTCAGGATATCGAATGTTTCCTGCAAATGGGACAAATGGTCCTCTGCACGCAGGGACTTGACTAGCATGTCATCAATATAGACTTCCATTGATTTACCTATTTGTTCTTCGAACATTCTATTTACCAGGCGTTGATAAGTAGCTCCTGCATTTTTTAGCCCGAAGGGCATTACGTTATAACAATATGTTCCATATCTGGTCACAAACGAAGTCTTTTCCTGGTCTTCCGGGTTCATCTGGATTTGATTATACTCGGAATAGGCATCGAGAAAGGTAAGGATCTCGTGGCCGGCCGTGGCATCGATCAAGTGATCGATGTTGGGCAGTGGATAAGAATCTTTGGGGCATGCTTTGTTCAAGTCTTTGTAGTCTATACACATTCTAAGTTTGTTTCCCTTTTTAGGCACTACGACCACATTGGATAACCATTCGGGGTATTTTACCTCTCTAATGGATCCTATTTTGAGCAGTTTGGTTACCTCATCTTTTATGAATGCGTGCTTCACCTCCGATTGGGGTCTTCTTTTTTGCTTCACCGGTCTGAATCTAGGGGACACACTTAGTCGATGTGTCGTTATGTCCGGCGGGATCCCTGTTATATCTAAGTGGGACCAAGCAAAGCAATCGATGTTATCGATAAGAAATCGAATGATTTTCTTCCTGAGTTCGGGTCTCAAACCCCTTCCCAGGTATACCTTTCGTTCGGGCCAGTGATCGATCAAAATGATTTGCTCCAATTCCTCAATAGTTGATTTGGTGGCATCGGAGTCATCGGGGGTCACGAAGGATCGAGGGATCCACTGATCATATCTTCTTCGATGCTCTGCTTATCTGGCTGGGTCGGGGCCGATATCTTTGATTGCTATTTGGCATTTCGGTCTTCGACTGTCCCTCCTTTTGAACCAGATCCATTCACTGGCGAAGACGAGGATGTTGGTTTTGCTTCCTCGACGGAGAATATTTCCTTTGCGGCTGGTTGTTCTCTGTATACTATTTTGACACATGTCGGTGTTGGGAATTTGAGGACCTGGTGTAGGGTCGAAGGTACAACTCTCATGTTGTGGATCCAAGGCCTTCCGAAAAGGGCGTTATATCTCATATCGCCTTCGATCACGTGAAACTTTGTTTCCTGAATTGTTCCGGCGACGTTTATCGGTAGGGTTTTCTCGCCTTTGGTGGTTTCGCATGCCATATTGAATCTGTTTAAAACCAAAGTTGCGGATACGACCCGGTTTTGTAAGCCGAGCTGTTTTACGACCTTCGATCTGATGATATTGGCCGAGCTACCTGGATCAATTAACACACGCTTAATTTTAATTTTATTCATGAGTACGGATATTACCAGTGCATCGTTATGGGGTTGGATGATTCCATCTGCATCTTCATCATTGAACGATAAAGTCCCTGTGGGAGCATAATCTTGAATTCGAGATCGCTTTTCCCTCACAATCGACATTTTAGCGCGTTTGGGCAAAGGTCCCTGAGGGGTATCGCCGCCGCCGATGATCATGTGAATGATGTGCTATGGTTCTTCTTCTTCGTTTTGCTTGCCGAAGTCCTTGTTTTTAAAATCGTTCTTCGCCCTATCACTCAAAAATTCCCTAAGGTGCCCTTTGTTAAACAGGCGGGCTACTTCCTCTCTTAATTGTCTGCATTCTTCCGTTTTGTGACCATGGGTGCCATGATACTCACATATATGATTGGGATTCCTTTGGGCCGGATCGGTCTGCATGGGTCGAGGCCATCTGGTATCTTTGATGCGTCCGATAGCCGATACGATGGCGGATGTATCGATGTTGAAGTTATATTCCGATAATCGAGGAACTTCTATAGGATCGACATATTTATCAAAGCCTCTCTTGCTCATAAGTCCCCGAGAATTTTCCCCCGATCATACCTGCGGTTATTCCTAACTGTCTCATGTGCCGAACCGTGGTTCACCTGATCTGTGACGTACGGCTGGTGTCGGTCTCTGTTTGACCTTTGTTCTCTGTTGGTTTCCTTTAGAATTTTAGTGGTTGCACGGTTCTAACGCGTGGGTTCATACGAAAATCCCAATTGATCATCTTCAACCCTGATTTTCGATTGATACCGATTGTGTATATCCACCCAAATTATTGCAGGGTATTCGATCAAGCTTTGTTTCAGTCGACGCGATGCTGTCGAACTCAGTCCGTTCAACCCTTGGGTGAAAGCTTGTACGGCCCAGTCGTCCGTGACTGGTGGCAAATCCATGCGTTCCATTTGAAACAGGGATACGAATTCCCTCAGTATTTCGTCACCCCTTTGTTTTACTTTGAATAGATCCGATTTTCTCGTTGCGACCTTTATGGCACCAGCATGTGCTTTTATGAACGAATCTGCTTACATGGTAAAAGAATCGATAGAATTCGGTGGCAAGTTGTGATACCAGATCATTGCTCCTTTTGCGAGGGTCTCTCCGAACTTTTTCAATAATACGGACTCGATCTCATCGTCTTCCAAATCGTTGCCTTTGATGGCACATGTATAGGAGGTGAGATGTTCGTTAGGATCGGTCGTACCGTTATATTTGGGAATTACGGGCATACAAAACTTTTTTGGGATCGGTTTTGGGGCCGCGCTCGATGAAAAAGGCTTTTGTATGAATTTCTTCGAATCCATCCCTTTCATCATGGGCGAAGCCCCCGGGATCTGATCGATCCTAGCATCATATGTTTCGAATTTTTTGTCGTTGGCTTTGACTCGTTTTGTGAGTTCCTCGAGTAGTTTAGTAATTTCCGGAGCGGTTCCTGATTTTCGCTCGTTCGATTTCACTGTGTCGGGCTCCATTCTGGGGGTTACTTCTCGAAGAAGTGGATTGGAGTTAGGATCACTTTGCATATGAGTTTGGCTCTACAACTGAGCTATCACTACTTGTTGGGCTTGTAGCATTTCGAAAATCATACGCATGCTGACACCGATATCCCCCGCGCTGTAGGTGTCTCGGGCTATGGGTCGAGCGCCACCCTGAACGCTTCTTTCCTGCTCGGAACGTTGATTCGCTTCTAGAGCTATTCGTGAATTGATATCTACTGGTACTTCGGCTCGAATTTCGGGTTCCTCGATTCGAGCCTCGTTGCTGTTGTTGGGTAGCCTTTCGGCCACGAGCACCGAGTTGTTGGTTTCATCCTGAAGGTCGGCTTCGAGGTCGATTGGCGGAGCCATTGCTGGTATGAAGTTGTAAGCTGGAGTGTACTGTATATTTGTATCAAAATAATCACTTATTATCCTTAGCCCCACGGTGGGCGCCAAACTGTTTACCCAAAGAATCGGATAACGTTGAATTTATGTATGGTTCTAAGGGCAAGTAGATTCCTTTGATCTGAAAATAACAATACACGTATTTATGGTGCAAAAATAGAAGATGATGAACAAAGATATTTAGTGAGCTTAAGAAGGATAAATACAATTAATTCTTAATCCCCAGCCAAAAAAGTGCCTTCTATTACAAACTATCTTTTCTTTTATAGCCAAGGATCACTACTTTATCTATAGCAACATGATGGAATAAATATTACTAGTGGAGGACCCATAATGGTGTGTCTCCTCCTTAATTCCCGCAGAGATTCTCTCATTTGGTGCGGTTGTAGCAGCATTTTGTCTGTGAACTCGATACCGACTCGAGCTCGGTATCGGATCGGAACCTCGGCCTTGGTTTCGAACTAGGTGATCACTTTTGGGCATCGATGTTCGGGACCTGTATCGGTCGATGTTACCTCGGTCGATTCGAACGTCCGAGCTCAACGCCCCCATCTCGGAATTTGTTCGGGGTCTCTATAAAGATACACCCTTGATTGAAATGTTATCCTCGATCGATCTTCATGACCGAGGATCGATTTTAACCGTATACAGATATAACACTGCAAATGTCATACTAACTAACAACTAAACATAAGGGAGGGGTGAATTGTCACTGAAAATCGAGCACAATTTCATAAAGATTCAATTTTCAAAGACAGTCCTACGAGGGCCTTGCTTAATTAATATTTTTTCAAGTCTGATTGTGCGCTCATACTTTAATTAGATTTTATAAATACTATTTCCGTTGTCTTAAATTATTTATTTGCTTCTCTTTTACATGTCCCTTAAGAAAATAATGATAAAGAGTTATAGACTATTTTAACCGTATTTATGTCTTAAGATATAATCTCTCTTCATTAAATATTTACTTTATTTATGTGTTATCTCCATCTCCAGGGACAATTGCTATTAAGAGTAAAATAGAAAAAATATAATTTATTTTAATTTGAACTTTTAAAATGAAAAATAATTTGAAAAAACTATTTTTAGAAATCACGACATATAGCTTGAAATGGAAGGAGTATCTAATTTGTAAAATAGTTATGTTAGATAACTTGTTGCAATTTATTGTTTTTTCTGATCATCTAAGATTTATGGGATAAAAGATTATTTTCACATAGTTAATTGGGAATAGAAAATTTGATAGTAAGTCTATAGATTACAATTCTAGTTATAGTCGTTTGCTAATAAAACAACCTTCAAGGGACATGCTCTAATAATTACCTTATGATCGAAACATATCATAATTTTACTTTGATATAGTGTTTATTTTTTTGTTATTTTTACTCTTCGTCTTTTTGTATTTGTTAAAATATATCAAGGACAAACATTTGTAATCTTATCTCAATATGCTTTGAATTTTCCTTTGAATATTAGTTAGCTTGTATTTAGGAGATATCCTTGGTTAGATATAATTTTATGTAAATGTTATATGTATGTGAATACCAAATAGTCTTTGTTAAGAGAGAGTTATTATAATCACAAATTTTTCCTCTAATTTAGTATCAGAGTAGTGTGATTCTTGCGAATACTTTTTTCCCGTCCCTATGGCTTCCCAAACAGCCTCTGGAACTCAATCCTCTTCAGCCAACAAACCTACTTGTGGCATTATGTGAAGAATCAAATAATAAAGTTTTTTCCTTTCTCTTAAGCTCACACTTACCTAAGATAATTATCTCTTATAGAAAAACAAAATCATATCTACTCTTTGGGTGTTTAATTGGAGAAATACCTTGATTCGTTGTGCCGTCTTCAACACATAATTCCTCGACATCAAAATACTCTCTGCTAAGAGATAGTAATTATCATCGCATGTCTCTTCTCTAATTAAATATACACTTTTTTTTCTTAATTTATTATGTTTATCACATCAAGCAAATATATAACCATAAAAATTTATATGTGAAATATTAACCATAGAACACTTCAATCGTGACTTGACAGTGTAAATAACTTAACATATTATTGTTAATAAATGCCGAATTGTAATGTTGGATAGTATACGTTGGAGTATTAAATGGTTTCGAGTGGACAAAAAGAGGTCATAGCGAACTATTGCTCAATCACCTTGTTCTTTGGGACTTTCAGTTGTGTTTTTTTTCTTCCTAATTGTGATTTTTTTCTTTTGATGATGATGGTGTTCAAGCAGTTTGTGCGTGTCTCGACTAATTTCATCATATATTTGTTACTTTCTACCAATACAAATATCAGATAATTCTATCAACCAAAGTTTAAGTAAAAGAAAAAAAATCACCTAGTGTTCACTATATAATATTTGGTATCTTCCTATGGTTAAGCTTTGAATTAGGGTTAAGTGTTAGATTGTGAATGTCCCTTGTAACAATCAGCCAAGAAAACAAGCATTTGTGTTGGACATTGCCCAATTTTTTTTTTTTTTTTTGATAGGTCATGAAAAGAACAAAATATCTTCCAGGAAAAAAAATAAAGCTCATAGAATTTGAATGTGATGTCTTGAACTGCAAAAAAGAAAAAAAAGAGTTGCTGAAGAAATGGAAAGATAAGGGAAATACTTAGAGCCTGTTTGGATGAGTTTATTTTACGTGACTTTTAAGCATAAGTCATAAGTTATGAACTTTAGCCTTTTTGTTGTTGTTGTCATTTTAGATTAAAAATAAATGCTTAAAAGCACTTTTTTACTTTATTCAAGCACCGCAAAAATGGCTAAAAAGCTATTTTAACTTAAAATCACTTAAAATAAGCCAATCCAAACTTATGCCGATCTTCATCTCAAAGGAGTCATACGGAAAAATGTAGAGGGGACTCCTCTCATTGACTATACATATATATGTACGGTTTCACGGTTTAGTTTGGATTGATTTTTAGTTAAAATCAAATCGAATGGATTTAATCAATTTTTTAATTATTGAAATCAAATTAATTATAGTACAAATTATTAATTTAGGGTATGTTTGATATGAAGGAAAATAAGTACTTTTTTTTTCATGATGTAGAAAAAAATATTTTCTTTCATTTCAACAAACTAAGTATTTTCTTTTTCTGGAATAGAAAAAGTATTTTTTTGGTCAAAAAATGAGTACTTTCTTTTCATGATGCAGAAAAAATAATTTATTTCATTTTAACAAAACGAGTTCTTTATTTTCATGATGTAGAAAAAGTAGTTTATTTCATTTCAACAAATTAAGTACTTTCTTTTCCTGAAATAGAAAAGTATTTTTTTTCCAATAAAGCGAGTACTTTCTTTTCATGATGTAGAAAAAGTATGTCCTTTCATTTCAACAAAAAAGAGTACTTTCTTTTTATGATGCAGAAAAAAGTATTTTCTTTCATTTCAACAAACTAAGTATCTTCTTTTCCTGCTGTAGAAAAAATATTTCCTTTCATTTTAACAAAACGAGTACTTTCTTTTCATGATGTAGAAAAAAATATTTTTTCATTTCAACAAACTGAGTATTTTCTTCTCATGATGTAGAACAAGCATTTTCTTTCATTCAACAAAATGAGTAATTCCTTTTCATGTTGCAGAAAAGATACTTTCTTTTTCAACAAAATAAAGTATTTTTTTTTAGTTATCGAGCTCAAATTTTAACGTTGTTCTTGTGTGAAAAAAGTAAAGTAACACATTTAGTTCCTTTGGATTTGTGTGAATTTTAAAAAGAATAATTAAATTCTTGAAGAATATAGAGTCCGGGGGCCGGGGCGGGGTGGGGGTGGGGTGGGGAGGGAAGGAGTGTAGGAAATATGGGGATTTCAGGGAAGGAATGTTGAGGAGGGCAGCGTAGAAAATTATTTTTTAAAAAATATTGTATAGTCTCTAACCAAACACTATAAAATATTTTTCGGAAAATTTTTTTCACTCATCAATCAAACAAGAAAAAATAAATGATAAAACTACTAATTTTTCAGAAAAATATTTTCCTTCGTACCAAACACATCCTTAGTTGTTGTCGATTAGTTAAGTTTTTGCTTTTTCTGATCAATCTTGATTGTAAATCCACCCACTCTAAATTCTGAATTCCTTTCTATTTTGTCACCAACTAGCTCCTATAGCCTCTTAGCCAAACTCATCAAATATTTATATTGTTTGTCGAATACTGCAACTTAAAAATAAATAATTGTGCAACAAATAGTTTCAATCTCCTAATCAGTGATAAAACTCCACGACTCTTTCGTGTACTATATACTTGTCCCAATAGTATCAAGATTGTGTCTTTGCATTTCTAATTTTGACAATTGTCACAAAGACATATACTTCCTCTTTCACTTTGATTTAATTTAATTTTTCAACTTGTGAAGGTGACACTCTTTTACACATGTCCTCATTCTTCAAAATGATATCTCAAGTAGAAAAGATTTTAGCCAAAAAGATATGTCGTCTATGATGTATATTTCTTTTCAATTAATAAGTATGCGGTAAAACATCCTTTCTATCCTCACAAGATAGGGATAGGTCTAAATACATATTATCCTACCCAAACTCTACGGTGTGAAATAATACTGCGTATGTTATTGTTATAAGTATGCAGTGAAAAGAATGTGTTGAAAATGGACAACGTTTTTATTCTAAATTTCTTTATGTTAAATCCAAGTTGTCATTTTGGTGGTTCTAGCAAAAGGACAATGTAGCATTGATATGAAGTTGGAAGAAGAAAAGGGATTCCATTGGTAATAGTTATATATAGTGATTTAAAGATAACATGATTGATAGAAAATGACAAAATATTGTTTGTTTGTGTGAATAATTCAAAACTGATGTTGTATAAAGCTAAAATATTTTCAGCTTAAGCCTTCAATCTATGTGCACCTACTTTAGTTGTTTTTTCTTATGGTTATATATTTCGATTTGGAGTTGTTACATTTTGAAGAAGATTTTTGGAGCAATGATCAAGTTATTTTCGTGTGACCTATAATCTATAGGTTACATGTTCGAGCAGAGGAATCAGATACTGATACTTACATAAGGTAGACTGCTCACATCACACCCTTTTAGGGTGCGGCCTTACCCGAACCTTGCGTGAACACGAGATGCCTTGTACACCGAGTTGCCTTTGATTGTTACACCTAAAACAAGGAAATTTGAGCTATGAATCTCTTCCAATAGTTTTTGCATAACTTTAATTTTGATATGAGATGGCGTTGTAATTTGGTTTTAAACAATCCGCGATTAACGGGTGTGATTTAAGAGTTGTAATGTTTGAGATTTTATGATTTTCTATTTTATTCGTCTTATTTTATAAAGAGATGAAATTCTTTGTTTGCTGAAAAATGTGAAAGAAATTATGTGAAACTTCACAACTTGTATTTGGGAATTTGGATTATGAATATTGTACTTTTCGTCAACTGTCAGTCTATTTTTTTTTTATAAAGAAAAGTACTTATTTAATTATATATGTCCAAATATCTTTCACTTTCTTCCCCCCTCAAAGTATATCCATTGTCATGCAACGTTAATCTTGATTCTTATTTTAAATTTTTCTACATCGATGAGTTGATGATTTTTGGCTTCTGGTGTCAAAATCACAAATAATTCTCATGTAAGGTTAGAATTGATAAATAATTGAATTTGAAGTTTATACTTTAACCAACAAGATGAACTAGGTCCTGGGTTAATTTGAATTGACACGCAAAAGCGGATCTAGGACTTCTATAATATGAGTGTATCATCGAAAAATGAGGGGAAAAAAAGTAGTAAGTGGGAAGTAATCCGTGTTTATTTAGGTATATAACTCAGCATTCAACCAGAGACACCATTCAATAGATAATATTAGATCAATTTTACGAAATATATGCATAAAATACCTTATTTAGCGAAAAGACTATGAGTTCACGTGCAACGTAAAACGATCTAAATTCGTCTCAGCTGACAGGACCACCATTTCCTCTACACTTAATCAGAGGTAGCTAATTCAAACCTTAGGTATGAAAAGATTCGGATAGAAAGCGCTTTGTTTTTTAATTTGCATCATACGATATGAAGTCAGATTAGTCGGACTCTAATGCAAATACTGACTATTCCACTAAACGCATTCGAATCGACAGGCTCAATTTTACAATTTCACCCCTATCTGTCTCTCTGGAAAGATGAAGAGTTGGCATTTTAAACCCATATCTGTTGTCTTATTTTCTAAAAATTTCATTTAGAGCCTCTCATTTTTAGTGGATCAAACTTCAGCCCTTTTGAAAGTGATCAACTTTAGCTAAGACAAGTTACAGCTCAACTTAATTGCCTTTCCTTTCAGGATATCCTGTAAAGTGATCATTAAATGGACCTTTCTGGCAACCTTACAAAAACCAATGTACTAAATCGTACATAGAAATTAATTGTGACTACGACTTAATAGTTTCATAATTTCTTTTTTGTCATAATGGGATTATCCTTATCTTATATAGCACTATCTATGAAATTTTCGAAAGAGAAATAAAAATTTATAGGGGACCTCACTTTAGGGAAATGGCTCAAGAAAAAATAAAATAAATTGTGTATAGCTCATCCATCTTTAAAAAAGAAAGAAAATGAAAGAAGTGGCAATCTGGAATTTTTTTTTTAATTGATTAAGAGATATGAATAATACTTAGGGAGGAGACATGTTTAGAGAACGAGAGGGGAGCAAACTTCCATTTTTCAAAAAACTTATATTGTGAATTTTCCTACTATCAAATGCATATGTTACGCAAATAAAATATTTCTAATCATACTTCTTTTCTTTGGTCTTTTAAAACATAAGAAAATAGTTTTTTTTTTTTTTTTTAAAATGATATTTTTCTTTTGTAGTTTGAGAATATTAACTTTACCATTTTGATCAAAGTTGGGTTAGCGATCATCCGCCGATTTAAAAAGTTTTAGTAGAAGCTGTGAATAGCGTCAAGAATTATCCCTCTGCGAATACTACTCCCTACGGATCCCAAATGTTAGTTGTTATTGAATTTATTTCAAAATATTTAGTATTTTAAAAAAAACAAGTGCATTTATTATTGTTTTTCAAATTCACTCCGATTAGTGAAGTATTAATTGACACATTCAAGAGAGATAAATATTATTTCAGACAAATATATTTTTATAATTAAAGCTATTAAATTGTCATTTTAAGAAGTAAACAAAACTTGAAAAAATAACTACTAATATAAATTGAGGGTATATATGTTGCTCGTCAAATAATGATTTTTTTAATTAAAGAAAACCATGGAAACAAACAATTCCCAAGAGCATAAAAGTTTGACAGAGGAACATCGTGAATATAGTTTTGAAACAATTCCCAAATCTAGAAGCAATCATTCTATCAAATGAATGACTTTTGAAAGAAAAAGGATATAGTTTTAACGATAAACACCAATTAGCAGAATAAAAAAACTTCGTTTGCTTGTTTATTTTGTCCGAGTAAATACTAATCTGCATTATTATTAGACGTATAGGTGACAAACCCCAAAAGAGTGTGAAGTTGTTTGAATTACACGTATCAACTCATCTAAAAGTTTAATTAAAGAGCACAAGCAATTTCATGTATAAGTATGATTATTTTTTGCAAATTGATGACAGTGAGAACATAGATTCTTTACTTGTCCGAATATCATGTTGAATTATGCACATAAGTATACTGAAAAGTTTAAACTGTAGATGAGAGACACATTAATTATACAATTTAAGTTCAAGACATGCCAAAAACATGTTACTATTAAGAAACTTGAAGAGGATTTTTAAGTGTTAGAACTTGAACGCAGAGGCGTAGGCAAGGTTTAAAGGTTATGACTTTGGGATTCTAGTTCTTTTAAATTACTGGGTTTTAAATTAATAATTTGTACATATTCAATAAATTTCTTAATACAAATAAAAGACTTAAACCAATATTACTGGTTTCGGCCGAACCTGTAACCAACACATCTGCAGTTGAAGGGAATCATCCAACTACAACATCTTCAAATATGGAAACATTCTATAGAAAGAGCGATACTCATATTGCAACGTGGGTAAAATCCTAAGAGTATATGCTTTTGACATCAAAATCAGTGCCATTACTCTGATATCACAAGTTGCCATTACTCTGATATCAGTACAAAACCATTTGGGATCTTAAATGTAGAAACCATCACTGAGTTGAATGCATAGGATGCTGGTAGTGGGATGTAAATGGTCTCTGATTCAAAGTTCTGTCTTGTTTGTCCACAAAGTTACCATCTAAAAGCCAGGTTGTTGGCCAGCTTGTCATTTATGGTACAAATACATACAGAGATAGAAATTAGTCATCTGATAGCTGATGCTGACAATCAATGAAGTAAATTTATTCATCACATGTCTTTAAACTTTACCAGATGTAAACAATACAAGGTTCTTATGGTATATGACTACTCTATAGATAAGAAGTATATAAGAAAAATTTACTCGGAGATTGATCAAGTTTACAAATTGGTAAATACAAATGCTTATGGCTATGCAATGTCCAGAACTATACAGAGTAATGAGTTAAATCTTGGAAACAATCAGCGCTTCTTAATTTTGAGAGAGCTCTTCGTTCTATTCTCCTAATCCACTCTTTACTTACTCCATAAAGCCTACCAATCTCCTCGAGGGATTTGCGCTGATGATTTTCAAGACCAAACCTAAAATATACTACTTGCTGCTCTTTTGGATCCAAGCTTTCCAAAAGAGCATACATGTTGTCTATTATGTCTTCCCTAATGACAGTTTCCTCCGGGCTTATAATTGATTTATCTGGTGTGAGTTCCTGTCAAGCAACGGGTCAATCGCATTCAGATACATTTCAAGAAAACAGTAATGTCCAAAAAGTTAAAATGGTAGCAGGCAAGTTAAGATACTTTTCTAGTAGAGAGTGATGTCCGAGAAGTAAAATGGTAGAGGTAAAGGCTAGTTGTTAAAGATAATAAATTATCATAGAGTGCTTAAGGTACATTTCTACGTTTTCCAAATGAAGATATGATGCGAGAAGAATTACCTTAAGAAAAGGATATGATGCAAGAAGAATTACCTTAAAAAAAGAGGATATGATGCGAGAAGAAATAAGTTTATTCACGTTTCTCAAGCTGTCATATCACTAGTCATATGGATTTCTCAAGAAATCATAACTCAAGCTAGTAAGGCATTTCCTTCATTATAGTTCCAATTGACACAGTTTGAGATCAAGTCATAGCTTACAACAACAAAACTAGTATCCTCTATCCCAGAACTAGCCGAGAATCAAATCTAGGTATTTCAAGGTTTCCAAATCAATGGGTATAAACACACCGGTTTAAAAGGATAAATAAAGAAAATAGGACAAAAAAAGAGGATCAGAGATTTTTACCATAACTTTTGCACTGATGCAATCTCCAACTTTCTGATCAATTGAACCCACAACTCTCAGGCATTTACTAGCCATTGCAATCCTAGCCGTGGATAGACCCGTGTACTTGGCAATTTCATCATCACCTGGAAATTTTCCGTGGCTCCTACTGAGAGCTTTACGAGCTTTATGTATTTGATTTATTGCTTTGCATATAGTGAACTGCATTAATCCAGTGAAAAAAAAAAGCGAGAAAAAGCTTTGTTAAAACCTATATGGAACTGAAAGAAGATGAGTAAAATATCCCAGAGAGGAAATCACATACGGGAATTCGGATTCCTCTAGCATGCTGGGCCACCAATTTTGACAATGATTTTCTTATCCAATACTGAACGTAAGTTGAGAATTTGTATCCCCTAGTGTCGTCAAATCTTACAGCACCTTGTAGCACACCCATGTTCCCAGCCTGTAGCAACACAATTGAAAGTATAAAGTAAATATTTCAGCTAATATGATCTCCAGAATGAAAAGATAACATCTAGCATTCAGTAGGTTTCCTCTTTAATCCGGTCTAACTAGTTACTAGATAATCATATATTTTAAGTTAACAGTAGGTATGTAACTTTCTTCACTTGATATATGTTAGCAGTGGTATATCATTAACATTGTATCTTTGTAAATGTATGCAGGGAAACCTTGAAAAATTCTTCTGAAGAACTATCATCAGACAATTTAAAAGGAAATAGTCTTAGTACCAATCTAGTAATTGTAAAGCGAGGGACAACATCGGTATGGAAGTTGTTTAAATAGAAGCAGACTATGACGGCATAGTTTTAGAGCATTCATGGAGATTCTTCATATCTGATACAAGAGAAACGGACTATTATTACATAGTCTAGTTTCTGGCCATTCATGGAGGCCGTTCACGTCTGACTCTCTTTCTCTATCATGTTAGCTTCCTTGAACATTATCTCATACATTTTTATCAGCATGACCTCTACCTCTAAAAATGCAGTTTTTCCTTATTGAGTAATTTGGGCTGGTTTTCTGTGCTGAATCACATATAAAGGTATGATGACAGAGTATGAGCATCCTTTTTTTTTTTTGATAATCGTGAACATGGTGTCCGCGTCAGCTTGCGCGCACCTCGATTAATTCCGCGGGGTGCCAGCTACCTCCCACCAACACAGGTACCAAGTAACTATGTCCACCAGGGCTTGGACAGATGGGAAGAAATCCTCTAGTTGTTTTGCCTCCACTAGAATTTGAACCTAAGACCTCATGGTTCTCAACCTACTTCATTGACCACTAGGCCACACCCTTGGGTGCCCTTCTTTGTTCTTTTTGGGGTGGTTATTTTCCTGGTTGTGATAAGGATCGAGCCTAAGAGAAAGTTTCTATTATCCTGATTTAATTGTCAATATCTTGATTTTATTCTTTACTATGTGCAAGCAACTTGATGCAATAGGGTTGCATTAGGAGAGCAAAGTGATTTCCAACATATGGTGGAGCTCTTAAAGGCGATTCAGACAGTAAGCTTGCACATCAACTCCCAAAGTTCTGGTTCTTAACAAGATAAAAAATTGGGATTTCAAGAAGTACGGTGTAATTGTGCTACCACCTGTCATTGCCTAAAATGGAAATGAAGAGTTAATGAAGGTATTTCAATAAGACACGGTTCACTAACCTGAATTAAGTCTTCAAATGCCACTCCAAGCCCCCTGTAGTTTCTTGCCAAATACAAGACTAAGGATCGTGTACTTTTCAGAAGCTCATCCCTGCAATACCAACCAAAATGCAAGCGCTGCTGCAACTCCTTCTGTTCAACTCCAGCAGCTTCTGCCCAGCTACTGAAACTAGCTACTCGACCAGTTTCTTCTTCAAGGATTGACCTGATTCTTTCCAATTCTGCTACCAGCTGTTTTATAACAAAGAATTAAATTAAGATGTGGTCTGAATCTTTAAAAACTGTAATATAATATCTCTGAATAAAAACTGGAAACAACCTTAACACCTCTTGACATTTCTGCCTCATTCTTAGCAATTTTCTGTCTTTTATTTCTAGAGGTATGTGTTCTTTTTCCAGAAAAAAACTTTGGCTGCTGCAAATCCTCCTGGATGTTTTTGGTATGTGGCTGCACTGTAATAATGTCATTAGCATTTCTGGATGCTCTGTTTCTTCTTGACTTCCGCTCTTGCTTTTTTTTAGAACGTACGACTACCTTATCTATACCATTTCCAACAAGGCCATCTTTTTCAATTTCTTCAATAAGCTCCCTTGGCACGTCAAGCACTTCAGGAAAAGTAGAACAATGATTTGTCCTTGAGAGACAAGTATGAAAGAATTCTAAAGCTCCAAGCTTGTCTAGCTGCACCATAATATCTCTTTCTAATCTTGACACCTCTGAATCAGCAAACATGTTTTCCAGCAGATCAAGATTTTTCATCAGTAAACTAAAATGAAGAGCTCTGGTTGTGTTTAAATATGTTGGTTTCTCCCCATCAAGTGTTATCCCATTCTTAGGACTGCCAATATCTCCATATATATTGGTAGGGGATCCTCTGCCGATTCGCGTCTGATGAGAGAGAGAGCAAAAGTAAGCAATGACATGCAATTTGGAGAACAGACTAAAGGCAAAAAAGATACTCCCCTAAGACAGGCTTTACTTTCTAACAAGAGAAGAACAAACCTTTATTTCTGTAGTTACTGATGTATCACTAGTCCACAGTTGGGGGTCAGATAAACAAGTCCGCACTCTGAAAGGATCACTATGTGAAGGTTCACAGTCCTCATTGATAAAAGGTTTGAGAGACCGAGCTGGATCGTATAAAGCCTCCTTTCCTTTCACTGTATATGAAGATGAGTTGTAATCAATAAAAAGGTCCCTGTGTGGGTTCTTCCGTCAATGAAAAGTGACTTGACTAACTAGCTCTGTTTATGATTAAGGAGCCATTACACCAATGGTTTGGCTTAGATCCATTACAAACGATAAGATTTTCCAACCAAAGATGCAGATAAAGTATATATACTTAAATGACAAGTTCAGATCTATTTAGTTCGAAGGCATGTCAGACCAGATTGAAGGAACATCTCATAAAGTTACATCATTGAATTGCTACATTTCTTCAAGACTATATCTGCATCTCCTCGTTTAAAGGCGGAAACAAAATCCAAAATTACTTTAAACAGGTAAAAGAATCACAAGTTTTCATATCATACTATCTGTCAAATCTCTGATAATTAACGATGAACCAGGATGAAAGGATAGTTGATTCCCAGAACATAAAAGTTATTTGCGCTGACAAGGACAATTGTTTTTGGTCTGAACATGAGATGTTAAAAGGACGAGAAAAGCAAATTGTTTAATTGATTATATCCACAGATCAATATTGCCAGAGACAAGATTTTTTCGATTATATCCAATTACAATAAAACGTAAGGTTATCTGATGCACCTACAGTATTTCTCAATAAATTTCTAGTGAAGTAAGGATTTTTCTGTATTCTCTCGAAGTTAAGATACATGCATCAGAACTGGTAGGAACAGTACCAAATCGCTCAAGTTTCCCATATAATTGGATTCATTTATATAATATGGTTTGTTTGTCACATACTACACTATTGCAATGACAAAGGATCCAGTAGCATCCACTAGCATTCATCGTTCAATCAGAAAAAAAATAGAAACAAGAGTGGAACTTCATTTAAGTCATGTTGAACATTTCAGTAAAGGAAAGAAACTTTTATTGGTTGCACGTAACAGCTTGCCCGCAAAATAACGTTGAAGAAGCAGATAAGAATCATAAAGCAACAGCACGACAACAGAACTGGGGGTATAATTCGGTTATGGTAACACAGTCTGAACTAAGGCCTGTACAGTAACCTAAAACTGTTCGAAATAATCAGTGACGCTAAATTCTTAATAATCTGGTGTCCGGTTGCCTTTTCTTTTTATTAGTAATATCATACGCGTATTAGCAATACTTGCATAAGAACATATACATGACAAAATACCCTTTATACTATTACTTTTTAAGTAATTCATCTCTTATTGGTTAGAATGAAAACATGTTCAAAATTCCATTAGATCAAAAGGAGAACCCTCTTATGCCCTTTTGGAATTAAGTGGATGGAGCACAGATAAATGTAGTTTATGGGCAGTGGGTCGGGCCACCTACTGCATTCAGCTTGACCTATATACAAAGTTGAATAAGTTCAACTAATATACACACTATGTTTACATTAATTGTGAGGATTAATCATGCAATTGGCTAGTTTTACACTGGCTGCTAGCCTCCTCGCAACCCTCCTCCTTTATCCGGGCTTAGTGGTTGTTGTATGTTAGCACTAATTGTCACAGAGATTAGTGGGCATAATAGTAAGTAACTTGGATCCGCCTCCCACGTGGAAGGGAGATGGTACACAGGGGAAACATCTTCCACTATTCCAATCTAAGGTCTTATCCTACTTGGTAGAAGAGCATAAATATGCAAGTCAGACATTCTTGTTAATAAGCTAATGTGTGTGATCAAAACACAGAGGCACTGGATCAACTGAACTAAAGACACTAAATCCCATAGTAATATTATACACAGTTCTTGATCATGCTTAACATTATGAAACAAGACATGGGCATGAAGATACATCACTAAACAACCAGGTTGATCCTAGCAATGGATTAATCAATCAACACATTTCCACTTCTTCCTAGGGGCCTTTTGCCTCAAAGTAAGCTAAATTGATTTAATAAAAAAGCTATTTACAATCTTTAGCACATAAATTGATGTACTCAAAGCATAGAGGAAGCAATTCAAATAAAAGAAAGAAGAGTACTAAAGGGGCAATCAACTAATTGAGTGTTACTCACAAGAATGTGAAGAAGGCCATGATGATGAGTTGGAGGAGAAAGGGGGTTGGACAGAGAAACCCCATTTGAGGTACAGCCTAAAACCCATAGCCAAAAGGTTTTGTGAATGCAAGAGAAAGACTTGGAATTTGATATGCATATACAGGTATTGTCAGACCTGAGCCACTGGTTTCCCATCGCTTTTTTTTTAGTAAGCTCTCACTTCCTTCACTAGTTCCAAATATCCACATTTTCCATCTTTCTCTCTCCCCAAAAACTTTTTTAAAAAAATCTTTTTTTAATATTAATTTTATAATTTAACTAGATTAGATATTTTGTAGTTTTTTTTTTTAATGTTGAATTTATCTCTTATTAATAAATCATTCTCTTTTCACAATCTTAATTATAGCCGCATAACACAAAGGGGAAAATCTAATATGCACCACATATTACGTCCAACCAATAGGTGCATATTATGTGCTTGTAAATAGATCTATTTTCACATAATAAAATTACTTAATCATGAAGTTAGTAGTATACTTTGGTGTAAATATCTAATGTAATTAAGCTTTTACCCAATTCTCGAGAGAAATGACATATCGTGGCCATTTACAATGTTGAAATTACGCGATTTTTGGTAAAATCAGAAGTTGGCAGTTACTTTTCTCTTGGAATGACTCGCCCCCTTTCATAGAATTTTGGAGCGAGAAATTAAAAAATAGCCAGATTTACAAGTGGTAATTGAAAAATAGCCAAAATTTTAAAAGTGATTGAAATTTAACTACTTTTCATATAAAGATGAATCTAAACGAAAACACTGTTCAAAATCCGAAAAAATATTCCAGCATAATATACTGGAGTTTGAAGTTTTTACATGTGAACTTCTAGCATAATATACTGGAGTTCCAGCATAATATACTCGAGTTCCAACATAATATATTGGAGTTCCAGCATAATATGCTGGAAGTTCATACACATGTGTTCCAATCTCCAGTATATTATGCTAGAACTTTCTGTTAGGGGTGGGCATAATACTGGCCAAACCGAAAAAATCGGCCGAACCGAAAAAACCGGCCGAACCGTGAATTTTAATTTTTCGGTTTCGGTTTAATCGATTTTTCGGTCGGTGCACTGTTCTTAAATTATTAATTTTCAGTTTTTCGATGCGGTTTACGGTTTTAATGTTTAGGTTTTCGGTTTAACCGAAAAACCAAAATTTTGGGTATTAATTATTACCCATTTTAGGCTGAAGCCCAATACCTATTTGAACTTTGAAGCCCAATTTAGTTTACCCAAACCCATTAGTTACACGGACTAAATCACTAATACACTATCACTTAGTTAATTCCCAATTCCCATTTCCCAAACCTAAATAAAGAATTATATTTAGGGTTCTTCGGTTTTTTCTTCTTCCTGTGCAATTGCTGTGACTTGTCGTCGCCGACTACTGTGACTCGTCATCGCCGACTTCTGCGACTCGTCATCGCCGACTTCTGCAACTGCGACTGCTGCGACTTGTCGTCGCCGACTGCTGTGACTTCTTCTGAGTTTCTGCGAGTTCTGCGCCTTAAATACTGCGGTTCTGTGAATGGTATACATCATTCATTCAATAATTCCTTCATAACTATTCAAAAAAATTTTAAAAGTTTGAAAAATCCCAACATTTCGCTGCTTTTAAACATCTGCATGCATTAATTTTGACAAACTTCCTAATAGATAGTGTTCAATAGTATAGGAACTTGGAACAATATTAACACCTTGACTTGCAGGGGATTGGTCACTTAATCTATTTGGAGCTGAGGAAAAGATTGCAAGGTGTGGGCGTTCGAAATCGTACTTTGCTGGGGAGATAAAGAGTCTGAAGGATTTTGGCTTAAGGAGGTAAACCTTCAATAATGCTTGTATGGGGTTGAACTATAATCAATCATGGCTGGTTTTAGAATATAATACATTACTAAATATGTATAAAAGATTTCCAAAGCATGCTATTTAAGGTAAGTTCCATATTTTTGATGAACTTTATCAAGTCGAAAACAAAATATATCAAAATGCATTATGGTATTTACCTTTTGATAATCCGTCTGCATCAAATAGGTGCATAGATATTGGCTATACGTATGCTTTCTCTATTGCTCCTACACTTTATGTTAATAAGCAATATGTGTAGGGGTTTTCAGTTATTAGTCAAGTTGACACAAAAGACAGAGCTCGCAGGCTCCCCGTTAAGGCTGATATTCGAAAAGCATTGTGTTTTCCTGGTGGTTCAAATCTCATAATTTCTCATTTCAACAAGGACAACTTATTCTGCAGTGTATCTAAATTTGAAATTCCCCTTAAAGCCTTCAAGAGAGGATTGCCAATCTCCAGTTCTTCAAGAACAAAGAAAAATTGTGTCTGAGGGAAATGACCATTCCCAGGACAGAAATGAGGCAATTAAAAGCATCGGCTCTAACTACTATGGTAAGTGAAGCTACTACCACTTCTGCTAGTTCACAGAACCGCATTAAGTGATGTTCCTACAAATCGTAAATACTTGTTGTTCTTACAACCGTTTAAAATCGAAAAAATAAACCGGAAATAACCGAACCGAACTTTGAAAAAACCGCACCAAACCGTAAATACTTTGGTTTGATTTGGTTATTAATATTACAAAATCGAAAATCGATAAACCGAACCGTACTTTCATAATAACCGACTGAACCGACCGACGCCCACCCCTACTTTCTGTGTGCTGGAGTTCCAACATAAATGCTGGAAGTTCATACACAGGTGCTCCAATCTCCAGTATATTATTATTTACCTGTAAAACGGTACAGTCGAATTTATATGTAGTTTATAGACAAGTGAATTGATTTGATCCTAAAATGATAAATAAATTAAACAAGAGTATAAGACTTAGCGTTGAAATCGAGACGAAATAGCAGAAATCGAGTATAGTATGTGCTTGTCAGAAAATTCGTGTCCTACAATATTTGTAGAGCTCACTATTTATAGTTGTACCTAGGGAACAAGGTCCTAAGATCAAGCCCCCTTTTAATGACAATTACGAAGGCCATTGAAGAATGTGAAACGGTAGGCAGTGAATGCCATATTCTCTGTAACGGACCATGTACTTAATGCTATAGAATATTCTCCATTAAATGCTATCGAGGTGACATGCATTTGTTTCGCCTTTATGAATACCATTCCCTTTGGTAACAAACGAGATTGTTGCCTTCGGACCCTATTGTCTTCTGTCTTCGGTTTCATGTGTCGCTTTATCATGCGAGCATTTAATATGAATATATTTTACCCTATACAGATAGTCTCCCTACTTTCCGGTGGCATAACCTTGTGTCACCGGGAAGTTGGTAACGATACTTTTCTTGGTAAGAAATTCTCTGATCCCCTTCGAAAAGTTTCTGAAGGTTGATTAGACACACGTCTCTCCGCATTTAATATCCCAAACACGCGTCATCCCAAGATTCAATAACACTTTTGCCGGTTATCGAGGTAATTATAGCCATAATTTTTGTCACGACCCAAAATCCTACCAAAGGCGTCACGATGATACTCAGTCTCTAAGACTAAGTAAGTCGATTTTAGTTACAATTCAAGCCATTTAAAAAATAAAATAAAAACTAACAGCGGAAATAATTACAAATATAACAACCTCCCAAGACTGGTAGTAATGAGTCACGAATTCTAACTGAATACATGAAATGATCTCAAGGATCGATTACTCAATACTGTTTGAATAATTAATAACAGTACAAGAAAATGGAAAGATTCCAAGGAACTGCGACGACCAAACAGCTCTACCTTGAATCCTTGCGATTCTACTCTAACTCTGTCCGAGTCCGATATCTCCAATACTCGGTTCTGAACAAAAATGTGCAGAAGTGTAGTATAAGTACACCACGGTCGGTACCCAATAAGTATCAAGACTAACCTCAGTGGAGTAGAGACGAGGTACACTCAAGACACTCACTAGTCTAATAACCTGTGCAATATAGCATACAAAATAATAGGAACAAATAACAATAAGGGCAACATAAGACAACCATTGATATGCACAACAAGACAACAAAACACCATTAATGTTGTTCAACAAATAATAAATACAATTACACCCAATTAAATCAAATTCTTTAAATAAATGTCTTTCACATATAATTCTTCTAAATAACTCTCTTTCAAATATAATTTTCTCAAATAATTATCTTTCAAATATAATTCTTTCAATAAATCTTTTCAAATATAATTTCCTCAAATAAATATCTTTCAAATACAATTCTTTCATATAATACTTTCTAAATAAAAATCCTTCCAAATAAATATTTTGAATGTAATTCTTCAATCAAAAAGTCACCATGTGACACCTCATTTCATAATCATAAAAATACGGGCCTCAGCCTATTTTTATATTTTTCGTAAATACAGGTCTCGACCCATTTTTCATATCTCCACGGCACTTTGTGCCCATAATTAAATCGTCATATTTTTCCGGCACCTCGTGCCCTCATTTCATACCACAACTGCACGGATAATTCACGTGCCAATATCCTCATTATTTACTCACGGTACCTCATGCCCACATTTTATTTTATAATCCGCCTGGCAATAGTCACATGCTCCCAATTTTAACATAAATCAGATTGTTATCAATTTACCAACAAGACAAATTGCACAAAGTATAAAAATAAACACAAGAAAATCACATGAAAATTATCAATACCACAACACCACATCATCACATATCGTCCCTGACAATAGCCACCCTTATCTCTCCTATAACTACCCTTATCACTCCTATAATAGCCTCCCTTATCCCTCCGCCTTGACAATATCAATAGTCACCCTTATCGCTCATATTGCCACCCTTATCACTCCTATAACCACCCTTATCGCTCCGCCCAGACAATATTCCAACCAACACAACAACCGTGAAATGCCACCCTTATACCCACATAATATCAACGGTGAAATGTCACCCTTATATCCTAAAAACAATAACTCACACAATACAACAATTTACACGGAAAATTATCACGACAACATAACAAAATCAATTCATATCACAATTTGCTCAATGTCTACAAACAATTTCAAAGATACAATCAAATCAATTAATTTCACAACAAATAGCCTAAGGCTCCACACAATGTATATAAAACCTCAAAAACAATCAACATAGATAGAAACTAATCAGCATAGGGCAACACCTTTATTAGTCCAAATTTAGATAATTATATTAACACTTCTTTTTAAACTTACTTAATTAAATATTTACATAGGAAAAATTCATAATGAAATAAATTCCAAGAAATATCAAACCAGCAATTGCAATACTCACGAAATTACATACATTTTCAAGTAACAATCACATCAAATTGTCATATAAAAATAAATTCAACAACAAGGATTTAAGCATGACAATTAGATGATTTAATAAATGCCAACAATTATCCAATTTACTACACAATAATGCCTAAGACTTTAATCCAATAAAATTTGCAGATATAAGCCCGAGTACGTACTCGTCACCTCGCGTATACGGCTTTTCACATTTTACAAATGGCACATAAGACTCGATGCCTAAGGAGTAATTCCCCCACTCGAGGTTAGGTAAGACACTTACCTTTTTGAAGTTATGCCGATATTCCAAAATTGCCTTCTTGCTTGAATTGACCTCCGGACCGCTCGAATCTAGTTATAATTATTTGATACAGTCAACAAAAATTATAGAATCAATTTCATAAGAAAATACTATATTTTTCAATAAAAAACAGAAATTACTCAAAAATTCGCCCGTGGGGCCCACGTCTCGGAATCCGGCGAAAGTGACGAAATCCGATAACCCATTCAATTATGAGTCCACCCATACCAATTTTATCAAATTCCGATAATAACTCACCCTCCAAATCTTAAATTTTCGTTTTTGGAAGATTTTGCAAAAATCTTGATTTTTCTTCCATAAATTCACTGATTCATGATGTAAATGAGTATGGAATCATGAAATAAAATCAATATAGGATAAGGAACACTTACCCCAATATTTTCCAGTAAAAATTACCCAAGAACCGTGCTCCAAAAATCCAAAACGAAATGAAGGAAATGACCATTTTTTGTCCTTAAGTTTCTGCCCATCCGTCACTAAAAGTCCATTTTCCGTCACTAAAAGTCCATACCAGAATTTGCTTGCACCAGCCTTCATTCAATCGATCATAACTTTATGTACAAATATCAAAATAATAAATGGTTTAACTTTCTAGAAATTAGAATCAAAGCACTACAACTTTCATGTTTTGATAATTTTTTGATTCATTATGAATTGCGAGATATAAGCTTCCAAAGTCGGCTCTACGCATGGCAAAACTGCCCTACCAGCCTTCATTCAATCCATCATAACTTTCTATACAAATGTTCAAATGATGAATGGTTTAACATTCTGGAAACTAGAATCAAAGGACTATAATTTTGACATTTTAGAAATGTTTAGATTCCTTATAAATTGTGAGATATAATATTTTAAAGTTGGCTCCACGCACCAGAAATTTCTGGCGAACAGCTCTGCAATAGAAATTTTCAGCAACCCTCTTTGTCCGAAATCCATTCCGTTTACCTTCCGAAATCCACCCGAGGCCCTCGAGACCTTAACCAAATATACCAACATATCCCAAAATACAATACGAACTTATTTGAGGCATCAAACCACGCCAAACAATGCCGAAATTATGAATCGCGCATCGAATCGAATTATGAGTTTTCAAATCTTTCAACTTCTATATTTTGCGCCGAAATGTATCAAATCAATTTCGATTCACCTCAAATTTTGCACACAAGTCATAAATGACATAACAGAGCTATAAAAATTTTCAGAACTGGATTTCGATCCTGATATCAAAATGTCAACCCTCCGGTCAAACTTCTCAAAAATTCATCGTTCGCCATTTCAAGCCTAATTCCTCTACAGACCTCCAAATAATTTTTTGGATACTCTCCTAAGTCCATAATCACTATACGGAGCTATTGACATCATTAAAATTCCATTCCGGAGTCGTTTGCTCAAAAGTCAACTCTCCGGTCAACTCTTTCCATTTAAACTTCTAAATAAGGATTGTTCTTTTAATTTAATTCTGAATCTTCAGTAATTCAAACTCGACCACACCCGCGGGTCATAATACATATTGAGAGGCTTCTTGAGACCTTAAGTCACTGAACGAGTCATTAATTCTTAAAATGACAAGTCGGGTCGTTACATTCTCCACCTCTTAAACACACGTTCGTCCTCAAACGTGCCGAGAATCTTTCTGAGGACTTTAAATTACTAAGTGTATCCTTACGCACATACTCGTGGGTGATTCTACGTCCCGCAATCTAACATGGGTCCGACAATACCATCTGGGTTGAGATTATTTCTTTTATCCATACTTATAAACCTTAAAACAATTTTCTTACACTTCAAACATTTTCAAAAGGTCTAATTTTCACATCAACGCACGGTATTAGTCTCAACTGGCTATAGTAACTCCTGCCTACGCATACATCCTCGTTAAGCGGGGGGCTTGACTCTGTTATCTCAGAGTTTTATCTTCATTACCAGGTTTGCTTGGCACATGTGAGCCCTCTGTGTGGCGAACTGTTGCTTTTCTTCGGCGTCTATGCCAGGAGATGGGAGGAGATCTATCCCTGGCTCGATTAATGAACCTTTATTCCCCCAAGATTTTCTACAGGGGAATGATAAATTTCAGCAAACGTGGACACCACGCTTTGCTAACCGGCATGGATTATGACAATGACCGTGGATGGATGGAACGATTCATTGCAGTTTCCACCAAGGACATCATTCCAGCCACCAAGGACATCATTCCGGCCACAACTCCATCCTTTTAGGAATTATGAAACCGTACTCGTAAATTCATCATTTGTTTTTTCTTCTAGTTAAAGATTGTCCTATGCTGTTACTGATCCTTCTTCTTTCACTTATTTCAGCAACTCGGTGGATACCACCTAGGGTTGAAGGCTTGGACCAGTGGGTCCAGAAGATTCTGGATATCACTACGCCTGAGACCTACAAGTGAAAAGAACTGGCCTTTAAATATGGGTGAAGGCCAAAAATCATGGTAGGTTGAACTTATCTTATTTTTATTTCTCATGTAGGAAAATTGGTTAACCTTTCTTCCCTGTTGAATTCAGGTCTACCGCAGGGCTCTGTTACCGTCTCTGAGGAAGACGTTTTGGCTGATCTTGCTGACGCGGTAAGGTTGTTGCAGGAGGCTTTCACCCGAACTGGTGTCTCCGGGCCTTCTTCTAGTGCAAGTACTTCTTCTCGGAGTCCCCGGCCGGAGAACAAGCAACAAAAAAGGCAGCGCTCCTCTGCATCCGGGGGTAAAGATAAAAAGGCAAAGGGCACCATGCCCGAGCCGTCTGCAGATGCTGTGGTGATTATCTCCGCGCCCGAGCCGACCATAGACACTGTGGTGATCGACGATGATGGAGGAACTAGTGGTGATGGAGCTTCTTTACATAAAATATGACGACCTTCATCAGTTCAATAGAATGCTCAATTGGTTGAGCTTGTTACGCCAATCAAAGATGACGCCCCGATGCTCCGGAGGCAATATGAGATGGTGGAAGATTCTAACTCTTGCTTTCGAGTCCAGTTGCCATGCTCGGGTCTCTTCCGTCTTCGGTTGATGAGCAACCAACTACTAGCACTGCATTTTCCACAACTACTTCTCAACATACAACACTATCAGCTTCATCTCCTTCTTCGCCAACCTTGCCTTTGCCACCAACAACTGTTACATCATCTCCACCGACCGCAGTTGCCCGAGATGAGGATTTCCCTCTTCCCTAATACCCAGTTCATGGGAATTTGGGGCATAATTATTCCGCCCCCTCTGAAGATCCTCAAAGGAGGAGGACTGGAGGAGCGTCTCCCTCTTGGTTTCTACTGGATGCCATCTGTTATCCCGGCCGATGGAACTTGCTAATTATCTGAAACCTCTAGCTTCAGGAAAAGATAAGAATAAAATACAATCTCTCTCGGGAGAGCATTTGTTGAACAATGCCACGCACAACATAGCGGCAGTATAATCTTTGTTTCCTCTGTTGTTTCTTCTATCTTTGTTATGGTAGGGTTTTGAGTTTGCACTTCTGTTTTGCAGGCTAACTTCCTTGCTTCTGAGGGCCTTCAAAGGTTGATTCTTGATAAGGAGGAACTCACCTCCGAGCGGGATTAACTGTTGGCTGAGCGAGACCAAATTGTTGCTTGACTCTCAGAACTGGAAGCACGGGCTGCTGAGGCTGTTGAGTTGGAGACTCAGTTGCAACAAAGCGAGCAAGAGGAAGTGACCCTTGGCCAAAAATCTGCCCTATTAAGGGTACAATTCAAAGAGGCTAGGGCCAAGTGGGTTGAAGTCCATAATGCCGTTCTTACTGCATCCGATCGTGAGGCTGCCTCTGCTGAAAGATTGAATAATTTGGAGGCAGCCTTGAACTCCAAAGCTAAAGAAGTTACTGCTACCGAGGAGAAGTATGCCCGATTGGAAGAGAGGCATAAGAGGGTTGTAGATCTTAACAAAGTTTTTCACTCCACCATCTGCGACCTCGATGTTAGCCTTCAAGCCATTAAGTCAGGGAGGAATGATCTTTCGACCGAGGTTGACCAGCTTAAAGAAGAGCTTCAACACCGAGCAGCTTCCCTCATTGTTGGAATAAAAGTTCTCTATGTATAGCATGAGGAAAAAAAACTTGGAAGATGCCAAAGCGGGTGTCATTAATTTTGATGCCGAGATTGCTAAGGCCCGTGAGTTGGACTCAATTTCCCAAAGGGGTCTCTCGGTCCAACCTAATTCTATCGACTCTTCTGGCTCCGGTTCCGAGTTATTAGGAACTGAAGAAGAACCGGAAGGGGATGAAGTTGAAGGCTAAAATGGCGAAGGCCAAGATATTGAGCCATCGGCGGATCCACCCAATTCTCTTGGGAGTGAATACGTTTCTCTTCCTCCGGGTTCCGGAGATGCATTGCTTAGATTTTGCTTTCTTTTCTATACTTTTGTACTCGTTCTTTTTGGCATGTTTGCTATAAATAGATGTACTTTTTCGTTCAAATATTGTGCAAGTTTTTCTCTTTGCGTTCTTTTTGTTTAAGTATTCTCGCAATACCGAGATATACGAAGCTTCGGGTGTGTTTTCCCCGATAGTATTTGGATTCCTAGCATAAGTTCTTCCGAAATCAACCCTTTAACGTGAGAGTTTCATACAAGAGGGCCCTCTTATGTTTAAGGTGATCTTGAAGAGGACGTCTCTTATTCATTACGATACTAGGATTTGAAATACTTGTTTAACTTTCAAATGATAAAATTAATTTATCGATAGGACAAGAAACAAGATAAAAATAAAAGGACTTTACTTTATTCCTTTTATTTTTAAAAGTACACAAGAATTCGTTGTGTTAAAAAGAAATTGCTCTTACTTGTGGCTAACTTGTACAATTTGTTTTTACGGAGCTGGTCATGTAGTCCCCGGTCCCGATGATACAACTTTGTTTTCGGATTTCAGGTTTCCGATCGATGTGACATTCATTGTTGCCATATTCTTACATCATTCCCTCCAGTGTTCGAATGCAAAGAATGCGAATTTGAATACTGCAAGTTTTGAATCTTTGATGATTTCACTAGTGAATGGTTAGATAATCTTGAGTTCGATTGCAAACTTCACTCCCCCTTAGGAACTTTTGCTATCGATCCAAAGATTATCTAACAATCCCCACGTGGCTTACACTTGTGAACGGTCAGGTAATCTTTGTCCGACAACAACCTTTATTTCCCGGTAAAAACTTTGCTACCGAGTAAAAGACTATCTAACCGCTCCGCAGTGGCTCATTGCTTGCATGCCTTGTTATTTAAAGGTCTTATTTCTGCTGACAAAGCTTCTTTCGTATTATGCTTTCCGTAGCTTTCTTGTTAAAAACCTTTCCAGAAAAACTCAATTGGGACAAAAACTGGGTGAAGAGAAAAAGAGTGCAGCACATACTTTCAGTATAGGCGAGGCTCATCAACAATAATTTCTCTTGAGGTGTGCCACTTTCCAGTTGCTCGGCAACTTCACTCCGTCTTGATTTTCCAATTCGTATGACCCTTTCCTGGTGACAGCTGAAACCCGGTAGGGGCCTTCCCACGTTGGATCTATCTTTCCTGCGTTGAGCTACCGGGTGTTCTGAGTTACTTTCCTTAAAACCAAGTCTCCTACTTTGAAACAACAGAGATTGGTTATTCGATTGTAATATCTTTCGATTCTCTGTTGTAGGCTGCCATCCTTATACGTGTCAAGTCCCTGCGTTCGTCGAGCAGCTCCGGTTTGACCAACATTGCTTCATTGTTTATTTTTTCATCCGTTCGAAAATATTTCAGGGTAGGTTCTCCTACTTCCACCAGGATCAGAGATTCTGCTCCGTACACAAGAGAAAAATCACATTGATTTGGCCGTTCTTCGATATGCCCATAGTACTCCTGGTAGGTCTTCGGGGCATTTGCCTTTGGCTGCTTCCAATCTCTTTTTGATGTTTTGTATAATCACATTGTTTGTTAATTCTGCTTGGCCGTTTGCACTCGGGTGATAGGGTAATGATGTGATCCTTTTGATTTTTAAGTCTTCAAGGAACTTTATGACCTTCACGCCTATACATTGTGGACCGTTGTCACAGGCTATCTCTTTTGGTATTCCGAATATGCAAATTATATTCTCTCACAAGAAATCTACCACTTCGCGTTCGCTTATCTTTTGATAAGGACCTGCTTCAACCCACTTAGAAAAATAATTAGTTAAAGTCAAAAAAAAATCTTACCTTACCGGGGGCGGTGGCAGGGGACCGACTATATCCACCCCCACTCCATGAAAGGCCATGGAGACAAAAATGAGTGTGGTGGATCTGCCGATTGGTGTACCAACAATGCATAGCGTTGGCACTTATCGCATTTCTGTACATAAGCCTTGGCATCTTGTTCCATCCGGGGCCAGTAGTATCCTGCCACTGATTAATTTTAGCACTAAAGAATCCGCGCCTGAGTGATTTCTGCAGATCCTTTCATGGACTTCTCGCATGACATAATTAGCTCTGGAAGCTCCCAAACATCAGGCCAACGGGTCTTGGAAAGATCTTCTATATAATTAATTTCTCTTAAAGCTGTATCGAGCTGCTTTAGTGCACAACGCCCGTGATGCCTTGGGATCTTCAGGCAATTTTCCGTGCTCGAGATAATCAATGATCTCATTTCTCCAGTCCCAGACCAAATTGGTCGCGTTAGCCTCGTAATAGCTATCCATATCCAATACTGAATACATAAGATGTATGACCGTACCAGAGTTCGATCCCTTCATTTCGTGGACAATCCCAGATTGGTTAATGCTTCTGCTTGCGCATTCTCTTCCCTTGAGATGTGCGTAATTGACCATTCCCTGAACCGAGCGTGCAGAGCGTGGACTTTCTCTACATACTGTTGCATGCGTTCCTTTTTGGCTTCGAGGATCCCGTAGACCTGATTTACTACTAGTTGGGAGTCGCATTTGATTTCTATTACCTCGGAGTCCAGTCCCCAGGCCAGCTCGAGTCCTACAATCAAAGCTTTATACTCTGCTTCATTGTTAGTCAGAGAAACAACTCTTATATAAACAAGGTCCAAACTCCCGATGTCGATTCTGACACCATTACTGCTTCTTTGGTAGCCAAAGGTAACAGTCCCGGACAGAAATCAACCACAAAGCCGGCCAAAACGTGCGACTTAATCGCAGTCCTAGGTTCATACTCTATATCAAATTCACTCATTTCGACGACCCATTTGGCTAGCCTACCTGAAAGTTCAGGTTTGTGAAGAATATTCTGCAGGGGAAAAGTGGCCACCATGGCTATCAGGTGACATTGAAAATAAGACCTTAGCTTTCGAGCTGCTATTACGAGGGCTAAGGCCAATTTCTCAAGATGTGGGTAGCGAGTTTCTGCTCCCGTTAAACTTTTACTAACATAATAGATATGAGATTGCATACCTTCGTCCTTACGGACTAAAAATGATATTTACCGCTACCTCCGAGACTTCTAAGTAGATCAACAACTGTTCGCCTTTCTCCGATTTTGACAGTAATGGAGGGCTTGACAAATACCTTTTTCAAATCCTTCAAAGCATAGTGACATTCTAGAGTCCATTCGAAGTTGTTCTTTTTTTGTTGAGTAGTGAAAAGAAATGATGGCATTTTTTCGAAGACCGAGAAATTAATCTACTCAAAGCGGCCAGTCCCCCTGTCAACCTTTGAACCTCTTTTACGCTTGATAGCTGATCCGGGATGTCTTCGATGGCTTTAATTTTATCTAGGTTAACCTCGATCCCCCTTTGCGACAACAGGAATCCCAGGAACTTACCAGAGCTGACCCCGAATGCACACTTCTCGGGGTTAAGCTTCATGTTGTGCTTCCTTAAGATGTCAAAGGTTTCTTACAGGTGTTTAAGAGGATCATCTGCGTTCAAAGATTTAACATCATATTATCTATGTAAACCTCCATAGTTTTCCCTATTTGTTTCTCATTAACTCATGCCCGACCGTCGCATAAATCATTTGATCGATGTTTGGTAATATGAACGAGTCTTTCGGGCAGGCCTTATTTAAATCATTATAGTCTACGCACATGCAAAATGTATTATTTTTCTTTGGAACTACTACTACGTTAGTAATTAAGTCGAGATACTTTACCTCTCGGATTGAACCGATATCAAGCAATCGATTACCTCTTCTTTGACGAATAATTTTCTTACCTCGGCAATATGACATTTTTTCTGTCTTAACGGAGGGATGTTGGGATCCAGGCTCAGTTTGTGCATGATGACTTCTGGCGGGATACTTTTCATATCCGCATACGATCACGCAAAATAGTCAACACTAAAGTTAAGAAATTCTATAAATCCAGACCTAAGCTTGGGGTTCAGTCTTGTCCCCAAGTGGAACTTCATCTCCAAGAATTTTTCGAACAACGCAACTTGCTCAAGTTCTTTCGCCGTGGAATTTGTTGCATTTGTTTCTTCTGGTACCTAGAAATATCTTGGTACCTGATAGGATTCCGATGGCTCCTCTCCCTGGCTGACTTCGCTCGGCTTGGAAGCAGGCATTGGTTCCTGTAATTGCTATACTGCATGCTCCTTCCCTTTGCTACTGAAAATCGAGATTGCGTTTATCTCATTTGCCGCCATTTGGTCTCCTTTTATTTGTTTAATTCCCTCGGGAGTCGGAGACTTCAGCAATTGATGATATGTCGACGATATAACCTTCATCTCGTGCAACCATGGTCTCCCCAAGATAATATTGTAGCCCATATCTTCGTCTACTACCTCGAAAAGGGTCGTCTTCATCACCTCCTCGGCATTCGTGGACAGCAAGATCTCTCCTCGAGTTGTCACACTTTCCAGATTGAACGCGGAGAGGAGTTTTGTGGCCGGAATGATACTTCCGATTACCTTAGCTTGTTCCATCACTCTCTACTAGATAATATTGGCCAAACTTACTGGGTCCACCAAAACACGTTTAATTTTAAAATCTAAGACATTTAGAGAGATTACCAGGGCGTCGTTGTGCGGTAGCAGCAATACATCTGCGTCTTCCTCCATGATAGTGATTTCGTCCTCAGCGACTTCTCGGAGTCTTTTGCCACTGGTCACTGATACCTTCGTCTTTTTTGTCACGAAAATGTCACACCATTAATATCGTTTTCCCCGATAATCATGTTGATCGTCAAGCGTGGAGGATCTTCTCCTGCTTTCGAAGGTTCTACATTATCACGATTATGGCCGTAGTTGTTTTTATTCCGGTCTCTTAATAATTAGCAAAGAATATACCCATTATTTCCTTTGTCGCGTGAAGTTTAAGAATTGAGAAATACTGGCGAAACAACTTTAAGAAAAGTTTGTTGAGGATTATTAATTTTTTCTTTAGGATTATTTCCTTTTTTTTGTTTTGTTGTGGAAAACGCTTTTTTTTAAAGGAATTTGTCTCTGGGCACAAAAATGAAACTTCTTGAATTATTTAGGTTCCCTTATCCTGAAATGGGTAATGTAATAGGCAAATAGTTCCGTTTCGTAATCTATTTTAGGAAGTGTGATAACTAAATGCATGAACCATTTCATATTTTATTTTTATGAAGTGTGATAATCATAAAAATGTTCATGCATTTGCTTTTGTTTTCCATTTTTGCTTTAATCAATAGCTAAGCTGTCCCCTTTATGCATTTTAGCAATTTAAGAGGGTTGGAATCTTTAATATAATTATGTCTATATTTTCGGGAGGAGGGGATGCACCTTCCAATCAATAAAGGGAATAACTTGAAAGCAACGATCAAGTTTCAAATATTAAAATAAAATTAAAAAACAATTTCTTATAGGAGATTTGTGCATTAGCAAAGTCTCTTTACCTATTCAAATATCCTTCGAAATTTCGCTTCAAAGAATTTTCCCCTACATTTAATTGCCCAACTCATCATTTTACTCTCTTTTCTATTTTTTTTCCTTCATATAATTCTACGACTCAACTCTTATTTCAAGTGAAATAACAAGAAATGAACAACAACAACAACAACAAAACCAAGAAGTGGACATGAATCTCCCAACTGAGTTTCTCGATTTTGAAATTCTAAGTTAGTATGAATTCTGAAATGCTAATAAGATATTTGAACTCCGTTATACGTAATATTTGAAGAGAGTGAAAATCAATATAAAATAAATTCTAAAGTATCTAATGTTTTGCTAGAAGTTTTCTTCGACGAAATATGGTAAATATTTTGAAACAAAAAAAGAAGAAGAAAAGTACTAGGATTATCATTGGGATTAGAAGGAAGTATGTTAATGAAAATGTTACATGACATCTTTAAACTAGACTCTTTACATGGTTAACAGGCTCATGAACCCAGAATGTCATTGGTTCAACCAAACCCACTAAGTTTAATTCAATTTGAAGATAAAAATAATACGGGCTAGCCAGTTTTCGGACTGGTAATTGAAAATAACCAGCGTTTGCAAAGTCGTTGAAAAATAGCCACTATTTTGCTACAACATGGAAAGTTCCAGCATAATAAACTGGAGATTGGTGCACTTGTATATGAACTTCCAGCATATTATGCTGGAACTCCAACATACGGAAAGTTCCAGCATAATATACTGGAGATTGAAGCACATGTGTAAGAACTTCGAGCATATTATGCTAGACCAGTATATTATGCTTGAACTCCAGTATATTATGCTGGAATATTTTTCGAATTTTGATTCGTTGAGATTTTATCTTTACATGAAAAGTGACTAAATTTCGATTAGTTTTGAAAATGTGGCTATTTTTTAATTACCACATGTAAATCTGACTATTTTTGAATTTCACCAAATCTGAAGTGATTTCTCCCCCCTCCCCCCAAACACACAATACCCACCATCCAAAGAGGAAAAACATCGTTTTTTATATTAAAAGTACGAAATAAATTTTTTAAAGTCTTTCATAAGCTAGATGTCATAAATCTGGTAGGAGAAAAATCTATATTTCCTTGAGCCCGTCGTTCCAAATTAACAAATCTTCTTCTTGTTGTAATTTTCATTTGCCAAAAGAATATACATTTTAATGAGACTTAGAAATAATTCCCCACTGTTGTTCACATTATTAGATAAAGATTTGATGCTTAAAACTTTAAGTTGGTATGGATTGCGTATACAACAATAAAACTAAAGCATAAAAAACAAACCTTTCTATTTTGTACATTAAAAGATACATTCGCAAAAGGAGGTAAGCAATTATTGGGACAACCTCTTTCGGATTTGCACGGATGGGGTAATTAGAAGATGTGTACCAGATGAAGAACAAAATGTTATTCTTGAGGCTTGCCATTCTTTAACTTATGGTGGTCACCATGGCGGAGCAAGAACGACGACTAAAGTGCTAAATTGTAGTTTTTATTGGTCCACTCTCTACAAAGATGCAAGTGATATGGTGAAAAGATGTGATGAATGCCAATGGGCCGGTGGAATCTCGAAGCAGAATGAAATGCCTCTCACTACCATTTTAGAGATTGATATCTTTGACGTGTGGGGTATTGACTTTATGGGTCCTTTTGTGAGTTCTTGTGGAAATACCTACATCTTGGGTTGATTATGTGTCTAAATGGGTTGAGGTTGTTGCTCTACCCAACAATGAAGCAAGGAGTGTGGTGGCGTTCTTGAAGAAGAATATTTTCATAAGATTTGGTACTCTGCGGGCTATCATAAGTGATGGGGGGTCGTATTTTTGCAACAAGGCGTTTGACACGTTGCTTAGTAAGTATGGTATCACTCATAAAGTTACGATTCCCTATCATCCTTAAGCGAGTGGTCAAGTGGAAGTCTCCAACCGGGAGATAAAGAGTATCTTGTCAAAATAGTGAATGCTAACCAGACAGATTGGTAAAAGAAACTTGATGATGCACTATGGGCCTATGAGACTGCTTTCAAAACTCCTATTGGAATGTCTCCATACCGGTTGGTGTTTGGCAAATCTTGTCATCTTCCGGTGGAACTTGAGCACAAATCCATGTGGGCTTTAAAAAAGCTGAATCTTGATTGGGATGCAGCCGCTGACTTACGGGTTGCACATTTGAATGAATTGGATGAATTCTGGTATCATGCATATGCAAGTTCATACTTGTACAAAGAGAGAATGGAGTACCTTCATGACAAATACATCCGAAACAAGGAGTTCTAGGTGGGCGATCTTGTTTTGTTGTTCAACTCACGATTGAAGATGTTTCCCGGAAAGCTTAAATCCAATTGGAGTGGTCCCTTTGAAATTGTGGGTGCGACACCTTTTGGTGCATTGGACTTGAAGAACAAAAATAATGAGGTATTCCGAGTCAATGGTCATCGGGTGAAGCATTATTTGGGACAAGCTAATGATGGCCACGTGGTGGCAGTTATTCATTTGAAGTGATGGTAATATGTGTCGTATCGCGACGTTAAATCAGGCGCTTCTTGGGAGGCAACTCATGTTTTCTTTTTCTTTTTTCTTTTCTTCTTTTGTAGATGGGTGTTATTTTGTGATAACTGAATTTGAAGTGTGTTGTAGGAATGAGTGTGCTTTACAAGAACTGCACTCAGAAAATTGGCTAAGTGTGGAAAACATGCGGACCGCACAATTTTGAATGCTACAACAGAAGGCAACTGCGGCCGCACAATTCTTGTGCGGATCGCACAAATTAAGATGGGAAATTGCAAACTCTTTGAAGTTTGGTCTGTCAGAGAAATGGCCAATCTGCGGCCGCACATCGAATTATGCGGTCTGTAGTCAAAATCTGCGGTCACACCACAAATTGTGCGGACCGCATGTCAACAAAGGCTATTGAGCCTCCAGGTAATAGAGTGCGGACCGCAGAAGGAATTCTATGGCCGTACTCCTCCTTGGTTTCCCAAGTCTGCCTGTAAGTATAAATAGTAGCCTAAGGCTACTGTACTTAGTTTTTTCCTGCTCTGAGCACTCTAAATTCTAAAACTTAGAAATCATCTATTCAACCATCTGCCACACTCCCTACACATCTGTGATCACTTAGTTGCACTCCTTCATATCTGGTATGTCTAATTTCTCATAGAATTTTTTAACTTTTAGTTAAATTTATAATTTGTTAGATAGTTTAAGGACATTTGTCAATAGATTTAAATTTTACTACCATGTGGGGTTTAATCTATGTTGGGTCAACTACAAATTGCTTTATAGGTACTGGTTAAATTAATTTGCATGCTTAATTGTTAATATCATGTCAATTGTTGAAAATTTTTGTAAACCCTAGGAGTCTGATCGACTTTGATTTGAAACCTGCGAGCGCACTTGAAATTGTGCAGAACGCAAAAATTCCACCGCGGCCACACAAAACATTGTGCGGTCCATAGAAGTAGAGAATATGGTTCTTTGATCAAGCATGATTCTACGGCCGCACTTGAAATTGCGCAGACCGCAAAAATTCCACCGCGTCCGTAGAAAAGTGTGTGCAGCCGCAGATCAGACCAATATCTTTCATCAGAGAGTTGGTACTTTTTGGAATTCTAATGTGCGGCCGAAATGAGAAATGTTCCAACCACACTTCTATTCTACGGTTGCACACAAAATTGTGTGGACCGCAGTTCCATTTCTGCGGCCGCAAGTTTAAGTTGTGCGGTCCGCACATCCCAGTCTGCGGCCGCACTTCCCCACCCTGCACTCATGTTCTACACCGTGATATACTTTATGTGTGCAATTGAATTACAACTGACTTATGTTGTTGCTTGTTGTATAAAATAGTTAGATCTTGTGGCCGCGGTGACACTTCAAAGGGGAGGGGTGAACCTTTCAGAGGCCGAGCAAAAAGCACTTTACCCCTCACCCTCCAGAAGATAATCACCAAGAAATCTACAGAAAGCTGAGGAAGATAGCCCGAGTCCTCCGAATCTAGTTTATATGACCCATCTCAGAAGAATCGGAGGGCGACTAAGTGCAAGAGTAGCCTGCAGTCCAATCACTTCCATAGCAACCACAGGGAAGGTATCAACTTTGGGACGAGCCTTCCTCATCACATAGCACTTTCGAGGGTTCGGAGAGTGCAAGTCAGGCTTCAGAGCCCTCTTCTACACCTGTCCCTGAGGCACCAGTAGCTACTGTTGACGATATTCCGGATGATGGCTGAGGGGGTGATACTACATTGTTTGGCCTTGAGTGGTCGAAGAAGAAAGAGGCATGGGAGGACAATTTTGTGAGTCTAGCTGCCTTCACCAGCTTCCATGCGTGGTGGCCAGTGAGATCGCTCACTCTTGAGTGACAGTTCCAGCTTAAAGGTCTTGACAAGTACAATCCAGAAGTGTTGAGACAGTTCTGGGAAAGGAAGGGGTGAATGTGGTTCACCCAGTCAGTTGCAGACGCCAAGGAGTCTTTGGTCCGGGAGTTCTATGCCAATGTGGCACACACAAAGAAAGGGACCAAAGTTACAAAAGTGAGAAATCTGAAGGTGCGATTCGACCAACACATACTGAACTCCTACTTTGGGTTTGAGGACGTTGAGCCGGCACAGTATTTGGAGAAGTTGGCGATGGGTGGTGCAACTCGCCCATGGATAGCTGAGCTTCTTGCAGCCCTGGGGCCACCACCACCATGGATCACTGCAGGGGTTCCTATTCAGCGGAGCACCCTAAATTTCGAGGCGAAGGGATGGCAGACCTTAGTATGCAGCAGACTAGACCCGTGCCAGAACGAGACAAACTTACCTATTCCACGGGCAATTCTAGTCGCATCTATTATGGCCGGGTACCCGATCAATGTGGGTGCCATGATGTCGGCCAACATGTCAGTGGTTGCTAGGCAGGCTAATACTTCATACCCGTATCCCAACACCATCACTGAGTACTTTACGGATGCACGGGTAGAGCCCAGAGATTATGACATGAAGGTTCGGGCGAAGAAGCCCTTCTCTTGGTATTCTCTGGTGGATGCACACAACCCAAAGAGAAAGGGTCAGCCGACTACTACCGTAGGCCAGTCTGATGAGCCATCAATGGTGGGTACAGAGACAACTGATATGCCATCCACATCAGTATACCCTTCTACCAGATATTTTAAAATTATAAAAGGTATGCTTTACAAACTTAAACTTCAAATGAGGAACAATATTTTTTCTCCTAAATTAGATGAGAGGCAAAAAGAAAAAAAGAAAAGAATATAGACAAGAGCAGGATGCCACATTTTTTTTTTGTCAACTACGTAGCTGACTGGTAAAACTGAAGGCGATATGTGTTTATATTAAATACTTAACATGATTAAATATTTTAATGAGATAATATTTTATATTAATTAATTATGATTAACTTGATATAAATATCAGCAAATTTTTACCGGATAATATTGCTGTGGAGACAAAGGCAACAATATCTCAACAACTCCCCTAATAAAACTTTGTGGGTCCCGCACCATCACTTTCTCAATTCTCAATGCACTTTTCTTTGCCAATACCTCCTACCTACCTAACTCAGTGCCATCCCTCTAAAATCTAAATTTATTTTTTACAATTAAGTGGGACCCACAAATTGGATAATATTCTCAACTATACGATTTTCAAACATAAATTTCTATCATTATCTTGTGTTCTAATATTTTATTCTTTTTAATGGATATCTTCATCTAGGTCTAAATGACATTCTTATGGTTTGTTTGGTACTAACTCCGTTCCAGTTTATGTGAACTTATTTCCTTTTTGGTTTATTTAAAAAAAATGATCCCTTTCTATTTAAAAATAATTTTGGTTAAACTTATAATTCTATCCTTAATGAGAAGCTTTTATAACCACACAAATACTCTGCCCCCTTTTGACTTGTTTAGGATCACAAATTCTAAAAATCTTTATTTTTTTTAAAACATAGTGCCCAGTCAAATGAGTTCACATAAATTGGAACGGAGGAAGTACTAACTAAGAAAAATACCTTCTTATTCTTTTAGTTGTCTCGAATTATGAAAAATGTTCTATTAAAAAATCTATTTTTCACTATCAGCTTAAAGCGTTCTACTATTACTTTGAGGAACAAATTGCTTTTCATTAATGCATTTTATATGATTTTTCCATCTATTTTTATACGTAATCAAACATGGGAAAATAAATCTGAAAAAGATTTTTTATAAGAAAACATTTCTTACAAAAAAGAAGAAGAAGAGATTTTTCATGTGAAACATTTTCTTTCATGCTAGACGGATAAATAATTGAAGAAAAATATTTGATATTTGCCGGTCGTTTATTTAATTTATGTCTAAATAACATTATAGTCAGAATTACATAGGAATAAATTTTTATATTTTTAGTTGAAATATGTTTCATACTATTATAAATAGGAGTATTGATAGCTTATTTATGTGTGGAGGAAATAATGAATTGTAGAGATCAATCAGAAATTTATAATAATATATTCAAATAAAATATTTTTCTTCAATAATGACTTTACATTTTCTTTAGACTGATTTTGTGTATGTTGATATTGCATTAAAAATGTACTTACCCTCGGACAAGTGCAACGTCAAGAAGTATCTTTCACTGTAATTGTGTGCTAGATAGAGTTGGAAATTTCATAACACGACATGAAAATGTTTCATTTTCACTGTACTTATGCAGACTTGATCACGTACATATGTATAATTGGAGCAACTTTTTCTTTAATTAAGAAAATGGGGCTCTACTGTTTTAATGTTTAGTCCAGACAAGTTAGGGTGGCAAATACTTTTGATTTTTTGATTGGCGGGATACAAGATTTAAATTTTGTGAGTTCAATTTTAAAAGTTTTAGCATTAAACCGTTATATTTTAAAGTAATAAGTTCATATCTACTATTTTTGCAGTAAACAACAATAACAACAACAACATACCTAATATATTTCAACAGGTGGGGTCTAGGGAGTATTGTGTATACGCAGACATTACATAAATTTTTACTCTGCGTTAAAAGATATGGGTCCAGTTGAACTAGTCACCATCATACTACATTCGCCCCTAATTCAGTACTACTCAATGCACATATAACTGGTCTATCACTAAAAAAGCGCTTTCACATTTCAAGTTAGTTGATAGGTTATGTGTCCTGTTATGTTTTGATGATCTAACAAACTTAATGATAAGAACCAGATAGGGAACCTGTTCCACATCCTCAATGTGCTCAAGATCAACAAGTCTTAGACTGGGACATATTCCAACACTCAGAGTCAAAGAAACAACAGAGGGAACATATGGACATCAGTTCCCTTACTGACTGTACTAGTCAACTCCCCACAACTGTAAAGTCGCTGCAACTATTCCTCTGCACACACGCAACAGTGCAAACAGTGCAACAGTCACTTTATGGGTAATGCCCTTGTACCAAATATACTTGCATCATTCGAGTGATGTCACTTGTAATATTAACATGAAGCAAAGGGAAAATAACACACTTGCACATTTCAGAATTCATCAAGCTTTCTCTCAAGTGTGTTGCCAACTTGCAAGTGACAATCCGGGCTTCAAGAATAGAGAAACATCATAACGAAGGACCAGTTTCTTGCATTGAGTTATTACATGCCCCTAGAAATGTTGTACCTTTGTTGAAGTGATTTACTTGTAATTCCTACTTAGCTTAGCTAGAAGCATTGTGTAGGAAATCTTTTGTAAAATCATAAACCTCGTATTTGTGTCTTGACTAGAGCTAGTCGAGTTGTGAGATTTGTAATAGAGTTATTACAAGTGAGTAAGGGATTAAGGTTTTAATTCCTAGGTTACAATAGGTTGTAATCAGAACTTGCTCGGATAGTGAAGTTGAAATCCTACGAGTGTAGGTTGTAGTTTTTAATCCCGTGAGCTGGGAGTTTTCCACGTAAAACTCTGCTGTGTCATTTACTTATCTCTTTGTGTGTGTTCTGTGGGAACTGATAGAGGACCCGGTTCTCTATACAGTTTGGTGGACCCCAAGTTTCTATCAATTGGTATCAGAGCAGGTTCTTTCTATCAGGCTAACACCTAGAAAGGATCCTCATGGCTGCTTCACCAAACTTTGAAGAAGGTCAATCAACCTACAGACCACCAAGATTCAATGGCCAATACTACAGATGGTGGAAGACAAGGATGCATAATTTTTTCATGGCTGAAGATTCAGAGCTCTGGGATATTATCTACGATGGTCCTTTCATTCCTATGAAGACCATTGGTGAACCAGCAGTGATAGTTCTCAAGACAAGGAAGGAGTAAAATGATGCTGATCGCAAGGCTATAGAAAAGAACTTTCGAGAAAAAAAGATCGTCGTATGTGGTACTGGAGCAGACGAATACAATAGGATTTCTGCCTGTGAATCTGCCAAGGAGATCTGGGAAGCTCTCCAAACAGCACACGAAGGGACAACTCAAGTCAAGCAGTCAAAGATTGATATGCTAACCACTGAGTATGAACTCTTCAGGATGAAGGATGATGAGTCCATTCAGAACATGCACACTCACTTCACTTCCATCATCAATGATCTCCATTCTCTGGGAGAAATCATTCAAAGGAACATATTTGTCAGAAAAATACTTTCTGTATTACCTGGTTCCAGGGAAAGCAAAGTAAATGCTATCACGGAGGCAAAGGATCTACAAAAGTTGACTATTAATGAACTCATTGGTAATCTAAAAACTTATGAAATGAAGAAGGAAGGACCATGAGAGAAGAGAGACAAAAAGGGAGAAGAACCTGGTCCTCAAGACAGACAGCAATGACTCAAGTGGTGAGGATGCTGATATGACTTACCTGACAAAGCGATTTCAGAAAATGGTTAGCAAGAATTGAGGTATTCCAAAAAGGGGAAGCTCCAGCAAGCCAAGAGGGTATGACTTATGTTATAAATGTGGAAATCTAGGACACTTTATCAAGAGTTGTCCTCTCCTCAAGCAAGATTAGTACAAGCACAACACAGATAAAGCAGCCCAGAGGAACCCGGTTCCTGACAAAAGATTCAAGAAAAAAGAAGCCGCTGACAATGTTGTGAAAAAAGCTCTTCTTGCATGGAGAAATTCTTCCAGCGAATCTGGAGAAGATGATGCACAAGGTGATACCTCCACGATGGCAGTTGAAAGTGAAGCAGCTGATTATGATTTTATCTTTGCCCCGATGGCAAAAGATGACGATGATGAAGATAATGATTTAATTGATGCTTATCACAATCTTATAAATGATAAAAATGCTTTAACTATAGAGCTATGATAGGTAGAAAATGAGAGAGATTATTTGGCAATCGTAGTGGCTGACCTAAAAGAAACCATCGAGGATTTAATGAAAGAAAAGAGTGTTCTGATTAAAAAGGTTGAAGACGTAGAAAATAAGAAAAATGACTTATTGGTAGTCATCATGGACCTAAAAGAAACAATAGAGGAATTAAAAAGGGGAAACAGTTCTGGGACTGTCCAAAAGGGAAAGAAAGTTGTAAGTATGGCACACATTAAGCTTGAAAATGAACTCAAATCTGTGAAATCTAGTGTGTGTGCTGAACTTGAAAGAAATAGACAGCTTCAAGAAGATCTAGGTAGAGTTAAAAATGACATAAAAAAATCTCTAAAGTGGACCTGGTCCTCTGATACAATTGCTGCCATGTATACAAGCAATGGTGGGAACAGGCAGGGAGTCGGGTTCCAAAAGAAAAAGACTCCCTACAATCCACATGGCAAGTATGTTACTGTCTCTGATAACTGGCTTTGCACTCACTGTGGCAACACTGGTCACTTTAAAGAAAACTGTAAGGCTAGAATTCAGTCTCAACAGAAAAATAAGGTTTTTACTAAAAAGGTAATTGTTGCTAAGGAACCTGGTCCCTCCGTTAAAAAATGTGTATTGCCTGCCTGGACAAAAAGAAGTTTAATTCGCCTTTTCATCACTACAAGGGACCCAAACTTATTTGGGTTCCTAAGTCTAATCCTTGATTCTCTTGTGCAGGGAGCAGTGAAAGGAAGCAGCCATTAATGGTACATGGATAGTGATTGTTCTAAGCACTTGACTGGAAACATCGATGATTTCCTTTCACTAAAAGCCTTGCAAGGAGGGAGTGTGTCCTTTGTCAATGACAAAAGAGGATACATTTTGGGAGTAGGAAGAATTGGGAAGTCACTCACTCACTCAATTGAAAATGTGTACTATGTGAACGACTTGAAATATAGCCTACTGAGTGTTTCCCAAATCTACGACAAAGGAAACAAAGTGGAATTTGTGTCAAAAGTCTGCACAGTCACAAATTGTGACTGGTGAAGTAGTCCTGATGGCAAAAAGATACAAAAACATTTATGTTGCTGATTTTGAGTCCTTGAAAATTGGGGATCTCATATGTCTGAGTGCTGTTGATGGTGATGCTGAACTGTGGCACAGAAGATTGGGTCATGCAAGTTTTACTTTGCTGAACAAATTGGTCAAGAAGGACCTGGTTCATGGCCTGCCTAAGTCAAGCTTCAAAGATCACAAGGTGTGTGATGCATGTGTAAAAGGAAAGTAAGTCAGGTCCTCCTTCAAGCCCAAAAAGGAAGTCAGCACCTCAAGGCCACTTGATCCTCTCCATATGGTTATGTGTGGACCTATGAGGGTGCCAAGTAGAGGAGGAAAGAAGTACATTTTTGTTATAGTGGACGACTATTCTAGATTCACTTGGACCTTGTTCCTCAGAACCAAGGATGAAACTTTTCCAGTGCTTGTTGCTTTTGTGAAGAAGATTCAGGTGAAGATGAGCCATAATGTTATGTGTCTCAGTTCTGATCACGACACAGAGTTTGACAATGCAAAATTCGATGAATTCTGTGCTGAAAATGGCATAAGTCATAATTTTCAGCTCCAAGAACACCTCAACAAAATGGTGTTGTGGAGAGGAAAAATAGGACTCTTGAAGACATGGCAAGGACAATGTTGATTGACCGTGGCATTGCAAAAAGCTTCTGGGCAGAAGCAATTAACACTGCATGCTACTTGGTGAATAGGTGCATGATCAGATCCCTCATGAACAAAACCCCGTATGAACTGTTGAACGGGAGGAAACCCAAGCTAACACATTTAAGGACATTTGGATGCAAATGCTTTATCCTCAACAATGGCAAAGAATCACTTGGAAAATTTGATGCCAAAAGTGATAAAGGAATCCTTCTCGGCTATTCATCAAAAAGCAAAGCCTACAAAGTCTATAACAAAAGAACTTAATGTGTTGAGGAAATCATACATGTGATCTTTGATGAATCACACCACCTATGTGGAAAAGATTCACATGATAAGATAGATCAAGACGGAGAGCAGTCAACAGTTCATGGCGAAGTCATTGATATGGCAAATGGAAAGACCGACATGATGAGTCACGTCAAGGAATCAAATGAAGATGGTGCAGTTGTATCTCTAACTGATGCAGAAGAACCTGGTCCCTCAATCACAATAACTGAAGCTGAGAATAGAGTTGTTGATGCTGTGAAAGCAACCCCAGATGCTGAGCTGAGAAGCAGGACTAATGTCAACAATGGATCACATTCAGAAGAACCTGTATCCTCTCACAATGAGATTCAGGTATCTAACTGGAAGCACAAAAGTTCACACCCTCTTCAAAATGTGATCACTTCTCTCGACTCAGGGATTCAAACTAGATCAAAGTCAAGAAACTTACTTGCCTTCTCAGCCTTTCTTTATTAAATTAAACCCAAATATATCAAGGAAGCATTTAAAGATGCTGACTAGATTACTGCTATGCAAGATGAACTTCATCAATTTGAGAGGAACATGGTATGGTACCTGGTTCCTCGACATGCTGACAGAACTATTATAGGAACCAGGTGGGTATTCAGAAACAAACTTGATGAGTTTGAAAACACAACAAAGAACAAGGCAAGGCTAGTAGTTCAAGGCTACAATCAAGAAGAAGGGATTCACTATGATAAAACATTTGCTCTAATTGCTCGAATCAAAGCCATCAGAATCCTCATTGCCTTTGCATATCATATAGAATTCAAATTGTTCCAAATGGATGTCAAAAGTGTATTTCTGAATGGATATTTAAAATAAAAAGCCTTTGTCGAGCAACCACTTGGCTTCGAATGTCATGAGTATCCTGAGCATGTATTCAAACTTGACAAAGCTTTATATGGGCTGAAGTAGGCTCCTCGTGCTTGGTATCAAAGGTTGTCCAAATTCCTCCTAGAAAATAGCTTTACAAGAGGAAAAATCGACAACACCCTATTTATGAAGAAACGAGGGAGGAACCTGCTCATTGTGCAAGTATATGTTGACGACATCATCTTTGGTGCAACAAATAATTTTCTATGTGAAGAGTTTGCAAAGCTCATGGGCAGCGAGTCTGAAATGAACATGATGGGGGAATTGAATTTCTTCTTGGGTCTGCAAGTTAAGCAAACTCCTAAGGGGACAATGATAAGTCAACCGAAGTATATCAAAGAGCTTCTAAAGAGATTTGAGATGGAAAGTTAAAAAATTATTGATACTCCTATTGCCACTGCCACTCGTCTGGACATGGATGAACCTGGTTCTCCTATGAACGAGACCATGTACAGAGGTATCATTAGGTCACTTTTGTATCTCACAACAAGCAGACCAGATATCGTATTCAGCGTAGGATTATTTTCTAAGTTTCAATCCAATCCAAAGGAATCTCATATGAAGGCTTCTAAGAAAATTCTAAGATATCACAAAGGAACACATGACCTGGTTCTCTATTACCCTTCAGGAGACAATTTTGACTTGATTGGGTATGTTGACGCTGATTATGCTGGTTATCTGGTGGATATAAAAAGTACCTATGACATGGCACATTTTCTGGGATCATGTCTAATTTCATGGGGTACGAGGAAACAAAATTCAATGGATCTTTCATTTGCAGAAGCTAAATATATGGTAACTGCTTCTTGCTGTGCTCAATTGTTGTGGATCAAGCAACAGTTGAAGGACCTTAGTGTATTTTTTGATTGCGTGCCATTACTATGTGATAACACCAGTGCTCCCAACATGGCAAAGAATCTAGCCCAACACAAGAGAACAAAGCACATTGATGTGCAACATCATTTTCTCAAAGACAATGTTGAAAATGGGCTTATCTGCATGAAGTTTTGCAGCACAAACGACCAAATTCCAGATATCTTCACCAAAGTACTGAGTAGAGAGCACTTTGAAAAGAATCGACTGGCACTTGTGTTGATAAAGTCAAGTTGAGCACATGGTCCCTCAATGATTTGCTATGAAAGAAATGAACAGGTAAAACAACTAAAAAGTATTTTCTCGCAAGTTCTAACTCATTTCTATATTGTTACAGGTAGACACACATGGCAATTACAGAGCAACCAAGAAGCTAGTGGCACTGCATATTGGTAAAAGGATGCAGTTCACATTTACAAAACTTGTCAAGGAACCTAGTTCTCTTGACACAGGTTAGTAGTTCCTTTGTACTCTCATACATAACTTTTTAACGGCTAAGAAAGTGGCACGTCATTAAAATGCCAGTTTCTCTTTTTTCCCTTCTTTAGAATCCAAGCGTCGTACCCATTACTAATCGACCCGTCTATCCAAAAAAATAATACCCATTCCTAACCGGTCTCTCACTCTCTTTAAATAAACCCAAACGTTATCTCTACTATCACTATTCACATCAAAAGCCAAAATCTCCTTTTTTCTCTCAACAACCAAATACTCATTTTCTTTAATTTCTTACTACAAATCCCCACCACGTATGAGAATCTAGAAGATTCAAATGTTCCAGGTGTCATCCCCATTGTGTCTTCATCTCACGAAGCACATCCGAAATAGTCTAAGTCCCCCATGCCACCAAGTCTAATCCCAACACAAGATTCTCAACCACCCCCTGCATCTTCTCCAGCCCAATCGAGTTCAGGTTCTAATCAGAGTCGCAAAACTCCGAACACAAAGAGGTTTGTGGCTGTAACCTTTCCTTCTTCCTTGCTGGAAATAATGGTTTAAGGCGACACAGTAGAGGGAGAAGAAACTCAAGAAGTCTCCAGTCTGTAAGTAGAAGAGAGCTTTGAGGCCCAATAGAGTGTGGTTCGTGATTGTTAAGAATCAGCACCAAGCCTTGATTTGAATGTTGCCATCCCTACAGGTAATATCTCTCCTAAGTCTACTTTGGGGCTAAATGAACAAGAAGCCATAGAAAATATGTTTTTAAAAGCCGATGAGGGAGTCGTGGTCGGTGGTTGTGAAGACGTTAATAAGATTGTAGGGTGTCAGGGGAAGGTGAAGGCTATCCGGAAGAGAGTAGGGAATGAGTGCCTTTTGAAAATATAGCACGTGATAGTACTACTGGGGAAACTCATGAAGGACATGTTCCCTCTACTCAAGAGGAGCCCTCTGCTCCTACTTGGGATAAAACTCCCTGCTCTATAAAAGAGTCCCAGGTCAGTACTGATCCTGCTCCCTCTCCTCACTTCGATGTTGAGCCACTAAACTTTGTCATTCCTGAGATGAGATCCCTATCGGAAGAGGAAAGTATTGAGGAAGCCTATGATGATATGCCTGTAGCAAGCTTCATTGCTACTCGAAGTAAGAAAGGAGTTCCTAGTGCATCTACTCTTAAAAGACCCACTACTAGGTTGCAAAAAAGGGAGGCACTTGAGTCTGTGCTGAAGAAAAGCAAAGAAGAGAAGAAAATAAGGAGGTTAGTGAAATGGGGAAAGCTGGTGAATGAAGAGGAAGTGCCTCCGACACTTATTGTTGATATTGGTGACGAGGTGACTGAGGAACCTGGTTCCTTAACTCGTAAGTCCTCGAAGAAACCTGCAGTTCCAAAACCTAATAGAGAAACATCTGTGAGCATGATGGAGGCTAGCAATGTTGAGGTAGAAAAATTTGGGGAGAAGGTAGCTGAGGAGTCTGGTGAGAAAATGTCTGAAAAGTATGGTGACAAGGTGCCTGGGAAATTGTCTGAGAAATCTGTAGAGAAAGGGAAGAGTATGAGAAAATTTGTGAAAATGAAGGTTGGTGTCAATGAAGAACCCGGTTCCTCCAAGAAAACCAAGTTGGGTGTGACCAAGGATGAAGGAAGAGAAAACCTGAGAAAACAGAGGGTGCTGTGGGGCAAAACATTTGCTCCTGATATTCTTGACATGATAGGGATGTGCCAACTGGTTGATATATGTGAATTTAAACAGTGGACACTTTGTTCACTACTGAGATCCCTAAGGTGTATGAGGCGGAGGTGCGCAGTTTCTATGCTGATATGTTCACTGTAGAAGATGACAACATATGCATGAAGGTGAATGGTGTTGATTTTGTGATGGATGAGGTTGTGCTGGGAACTTGCTCTTCAAACTGGCGGCATATCATCCATTGAGGGGACTTGCTCTTCAAACTTCAGAAATGCTAATTTGAATGATGATGTAGTACAACATGGGGAATGGGTACACAAGAAGGCCCTCCTTCCAGTGTACTAATTGTCTTTCGAGATGGCGAACAAGGTTTTGCTCCCACGTGCAGAAAGGCATTCCATTACGTCACGAGCAGACCCGTTCCTCATGGAAGCACTCTATGCCTACTCCACTATCAATTTGTCGGGTATCATGATTGAGCAAATGAAGAAAGTGACAGATTTTAAGGATGGTAATCATGGGCTGCCCTACGGGTTCTTACTCACTAAGGTATTTGAGTTCTTCAAAGTCCCTTTGGGAAAGGCTATAGTGGGTACTCGCAAGTAGACCTTCTCCAAGACCACCTTAGAAGAGTGTAAGTGTATCGATAAAAAAGGAGGGGTTGGCAGCGATTCCACTATCTCTCAACTGATTGAAGCTTAGAACACTGCCAATGAAGAGATAAAGAAGTTGAAGGCACGTAATGTCATTCTTGAGGGACAACTTAGTCAGGCCCAGGAGGCACCTGGTTCCGGCCGTTCACAAGGCGCAGAGGTTGCCCGCCTGACCAAGGAAATTGCTGAACTCAGGAAACAGGTCGAGAACCTGAAGGAGAGGTTGCTTAATGCGCAAGTGTCAGCAAATGCTCTGATGGATATTCTCCTTAGAACCCTTGTCTCTTCATCTCTGCCTCCCCTTCTAGTGCTCCTTAAAACAGTTTCCTTCCCAGTGTCCAGTTCAAGTTGTTTGTTCTCTGTTTTGGTCCCTTTAGTTTGCTGTGTTTAGTGGCTCATACTTTTTTAGTTGTTTTATTTTGTGAATGGTTGTGTAACAAATGGTACTGCAAATTCTTCTCCCCTTTTGAACAAATTTATGAGCAACCCGTCCTTTTGCCTTGCATGCTATACTCTTATGCTCTGTTTTTAGCCATGTTTGTGTGACACATGTGGCATGAGTTAACTATGCTAGACTTCTTTTTGCTTATTACTTGTGCCTAATATTTTTATGATACCAAAAGGGGGAAAATTAATTGAAGGGGAAGGGGTTCACGGGGAATACAAGAAATATTTATGGTGCTATGTTTCTCAAGAGGAACTTATATTACAAGTTTGTCATTATCAAAAAGGGAGAAATTGATAAGTTATGTGTCCTGTTATGTTTTGATGATCTAACAAACTTAATGATAAGAACCAGATAGGAAACCTGTTCCACATCCTTAACGTGTTCAAGATCAATAAGTCTCAAGTGTGGGACATGTTAAAAGAAACAACAGAGGGAACAAATGGATATCAGTTCCCTTGCTGACTGTACCAGTCAACTCCTCACAGTTGTAAAGTCGCTGCAACTGTTCCTCTGCACACACGTAATAGTGCAAACAGTGCATCAGTCACTTTATGGGGAATGCCCTTGTACCAAATATGCTTGCATCATTCAAGTGACGTCACTTGTGTTATATTAACATAAAGCAAAGGGAAAACAACACACTTGCACATTCGAGAATTCATCAAGCTTTCTCTCAAGTGTGTTGCCAACTTGCAAGTGACATTAAGGGCTTCAAGAACAAAGAAACATCATAACGAAGGACCAGTTTCTTGCATTGAGTTATTACATGTCCCTAGTTATGTTGAACCTTTGTTGAAGTAATTTACTTGTAATTCCTACTTAGCTTAACTAGAAACATTGTGTAGGAAAACTTTTCTAAAATCATAAACCTCGCGTTTGAGTCTTGATTAGAGCTAGTCGAGTTGTGAGCTTTGTAATAGAGTTATTACAAAGAGGCTTGTAATAGAGGTGTTACAAGTGAGTGAGGGATTAAGGTTTAATTCCTAGGTTACAATAGGTTGTAATCTGAACTTGCTCGGTTAGTGAAGTTGAAATACTACGAGTGTAGGTCGTGGTTTTTAATCCCGTGAGTTGGGAGTTTTCCACGTAAAACTCTGATGTGTCATTTACTTATCTCTTTGTGTGTGTTATGTGAAAACTGATAGAAAACCCGATTCTCTGTACAGTTTGATGGACCCTAAGATTCTATCATTAGTATCTCAATATTTCATTTTATGTTCAAGCTGGTACTCACGGTCAAACTGGATTTAAAAACACTGAAGTTCAGTATTTATAAGTACTTTCCTTTTATATAAGACGTACGTCTATTTCAAAGCTCTTCAAAGAAAAAAGTTTACAATCAATTGCTTTTTGCAAATAGTCAATCGGACTTATTTATTGACTAGTAAAACATAATTTGACAGAGATCTTGACTAAAGAAGAAAATTTAAAGCTATATCTTTTATGAATAGATCACGATCATAATATAGCCATCCTAGTGTACTATAATTATTTTTAGTCTCTTATCGTAACATTAAGGGAAAATCGTAACATTAAGGGAAAAAGGTTAAATATACCCCTGTACTTTCATATATTGTCTATATTTAACTTTCGTTATACTATCATGTCAAATTTACCCTTATCTTTATACTATCGGGTTAAATTTACCCCTACAATCAGCAAACTTTTAAAAATACCCTTTGATCTGTTAAGTAATCCAAAATCTCCCAAATTTTTTTTATTTATATAATTTGTTGTTCTTCTTGCTCCATTATTTTCAAAAATTACTATTGATGTGAATGCTAAAGTTACTAGACTATAGAAATTATTCATAATTGTTTAAATTACCAATGTACCCATTTCTCTTCTTGTAATAAATAAAATTGGTTTAGAATTTTATTTATTTTTCAATCATATACACACCGTAGAATTTAGTGAGTCTATTTATTGTGTATTATATTAGCTGATCATCATGTAGGCATTTAATTAAAGCAAAGTTGAATTAGACAATGTAAAATCTCTGAGAAACTTCAATTTCAATCACTAATACTTGCAAAGTCTCCATACATTTGGTGCAACGAATTCATTAAAATTGGGATGTTGTAAATACTTTTAGAAATTAGAAAATCTACCTAATTTATATTTTTTAATTTACTATACTTTGTTTATTCGGTTGTATTATTTAATATTTTTTTCTCTAATTCAGAAAGTAGGTAAATGCCAGTTATTTAAAAAATAGTGGACCAAGAAGAACAACAAGTGATTTAAATAAAAGGAATTTGGGAGATTTTGGATTACTTAACAGTTAAAGGGATATTTTTAAAAGTTTGCTGATTTTAGGGGTAAATTTGGCCCGATAGTATAACGGTAGGAATAAATTTATCCCGATAGTATAACGGAGATTAAATATAGACAATATATGAAAGTAGAGGGGTATATTTGGCCCTTTTCCTTGACATTAATTGTTCTTTCAATTTCACTCGCAGGAACATTGATCGAATTACAGTAATACCATTCATCTATTAGTGAAGCGTCTCGGAAAAAAAATATTACTCGTTCTAGTTTATGTATTATTGTTTTCTTATTAAACTGTTAAAGAAAAAAATGATAATTATTTATATATTTGAAAACAGTTTTAACTTTAAATTTTTTGTTTTTACTTTAATGTCATGATTTTATATCTACAGAAATATCATGCCTAGTGGCTGCTAATCAAAAAGTTTACACGTCTTAGTACACACATAATCTACTGAACACCTTACATTTATTCATCATAAGCATGATGCAAAATCAAATTCCTCTAACTCAACTCTTCAACAACTACGTTCAATCTCTTACCAACTGTCTTCGTGGATGTAGGTTTCGTTGTATTACAAATAAAATAGAATTTAGGAGTTTGAATTCTTACAACTGAGCTCTACCACACGATCTAGAGCAAGAAGAAAGAGTGACAGTCCTAAATGCCCTGTAGCCTCCTGCTCATAAGTGTGGTGCACAACACACCCATAAACAAGACTCTACTAGACACGACTTGTAGACTCCCTAGGATAGAACTACTCTAATACCACTTTTGTCACGACCCAAATCGGAGAGCCGCAACGGACACCCGGTGCCTTACTCAACCGAGTACCAACGTAACGTATCTTTCTTATCACACCATCATGGGTAAATGGGCCAGAAGGGCCGTCATGAGATAACCAGAATAAAACATAAGGGAATACTAGACACAGGACGACCCAACATGATATAGAAACTTATACATGTGACATACGGGCCTATAAGGCCGACATGATAATTTGTACACTCAAAACATAGGCCGACAAGGCCATACAAGTATCCATATACATGACATCTGTCTACAAGCCTCTAAAAGTACTAAACATCATAAAGGTCGGGACAGGGCCCTGCCATACCAATCAATACATGTCCAAATCATACTGACCAAATAGGCAACTCTGGAGCAAATGGAGTCTACCAACACCTTCCGCTGAGCTGATAGCCTACTAGGAGAACTGTCAATCTGTCTATTGGGACATGCGAGCAAGAAACACAGTATCTTCAGGCAAAAGGGATGTCAGTACGAATAAAGTACCGAGTATATAAGGCGTGAAAGCAGTATATAAAAGACATGAAAGAAACATGGAGTAAAGAACTCAACCTGTAAGTCTGAATAGCTCTATGAATCATGAAATATTTATAATCTCATGCATATGTGTATAAATGTCATATCATGCATAGGTATATGCGTACATAACATCATCAAGCCTCTGAGGGCATCTCATCATATCGTCTCGGCCTCTGTGGGCAAAATCATCAACGTATACTAGCTGATCAGGTAGTGGTGCGTAAATAACGCCATAACCTTTTCCTATACCCCATATACATATAATATATGCGTATATAATTCCATCTGGTCATGGGTCAATATACATGTATAAATGAATGTAATGTATAATGAAGTAAGTCAATAAGATCTCTCTGAATATCATAAGATCAATATGCCTTCGGTTAATATCATGAAATAAACTTTATCAACTAACGTATTTTCTGAGACCCATGAACAGACGATATAATAACAGGACACATGGGGAATCAAGAACATAGGCACACCTAGTACTTCTAAGAATACAGTCATTAGTGAAAGTTGCATGTTTGCTCGTCTCGTTGTATCATATGGATCATGCCAAAAGGAAAGAAGGGATAGCCTTAACATACCTTAACTTCTTTGAGTCCTTAATACCTTCCAAGTAATTCTTCAAACAACTAAACTCAATCTACCATAGCATAAGGAGATTCAAAATCGGTGCTGAGTAAAGGCTAAGTCCGCAACTTAAACCAGTAGATCATTTATGTAAATTTGGAAAGCATCTCCCCGGTAACAAGGGACTCTTCCAATAACATACACCAACAACAATAACCAGAGCAATACAACAAGAACAATATTAACAATAGGGTACAAAATATTTCATTAACAAGTCATCAACATATCACGACGAGCGGCAAGCTCGGATTGAATCCCTTTAGCACCCTTCAATCCCATTATCATTCATTCTTGAACTTAATAATATATCCAGTATAATAACCAATACTTTTTAAAGGATTTCCAACCATCTATAGTTCATGGAAATAACCTTTCCAAAACAGTCCACTAAAACAATAACATCTCAAACTATTTCAAATCTCATCTTGTAGTATTTTGCTCAAATAATACGACCAATATACAAACAACTTCAAGAACATGGCGTAGGATGTTATACTCACTTTAACCAGTAGAAACAACATAAAATTTCAACCAAGCACAGCCCAAAACTATCCTCAATAACACCACGACACTATAGGTATTATATTCTCTTCAAGAATCAACATTTGGTGTTCAAGTTGGTGTGTAAACACTTGTAGTTCGCCTTGAAAATCTAATATATATGAAGGAGGTACTGATTATTACCTTAATCAACAAGAACAACACAAAATCATAGATTACTTACCTTTGAAGAACCCTCAAAACAGCCACAAGATGAAGAACTATGATCTAGCAAGCACCATGAGATTTCTAGCATTGGATTCATGTTTTTATCTTAGGTTTTCACCCTAGAGTCATGGATGGACCCTTGGAGAGCATTTATTAGGTTTAGGAACTGTTCTGGATGAGAAAAATGAGTTAAAACGACTTAGAATTGCCTTAAATACAAGCTGGAGTTTTACACCGACTTTCTGGGTCCCATGAGAGCTGCTTGCGTAGTCTCGCGAAAATACGAATATATATCTACTCCTATATCGTATCGACAAACGGTGAAGTGAGTTAGAAACTAGACTCATAGATCTTCAATTTTGTAGGTCTATCACCCCGTAATTCCAATTATATTTGGAGAAACGATCAGCTACATTTGACCTAATTTTCAGCATATTTATGAATGTAACTTGTGATGACCTTTGCCAACTTTTGTTCCACAACTCACTTGACTTCAAAGTATAATACACGACTATCATATGTCTAAAATAACTCATAATATAACCTCCTTATAATGTTAAGAACCCTAGTCTCACCCCAAAGTTCATGTTATAACATTCCAAACTTATCGACTTTCGACGAAACTTATTTTTCGTTTAGCTTATAAGCTTTCCAACCCTCTTGGTACTTGTTATTAATGATCTTAAAGATTTGTAACCTCCAATGTAACATGATTAACTTACTTTATTTACTTTCAAAAATGATCTTATTTCTGAGCATACATCAATTATCTTACGACTTACTCTTACGTATGAAAATATGGGGTGTAACAGGTTTGGCCCAAGCATTTTGCCAGAGGGCCGCCGTAAGTCCCCCTGTACAGGCCGCTATGGAGGATACTGTATCTGGCTGCTTGAATTCTTAGTTTCTTGGCTTCTTTTTTGTTGTTTCGGAGTGTGACATCCTGCAAATAGGCGATAATACGATTGCGACAATCCCAAGTTAGGCTTACAGATTTTACCTCGATTTAGTCTAGTGATGAGTTGAGGAGGTGGTCTACACTTTTATCCCTGGTCGTGATGCTTTTGGTAGCTATGACCAATTTGGCGAGGCTGTCCGCTTCAGCATTCTGTGCACGCGGGATCTAGTCGAGCTGGCATTCATCGAACTCGGGCAGCAACTTACAAATCTCGGTCTGATATTTTTGCAGTCTTTGTTCTTTGATTTGGAATGTCCCTGTAACTTGGTTGACTACGAGCTGAGAATCACAGCAGAGTTTTAGCCGCTTTGCCCCATACTTTAGGGTTAGCCTCAATCCTGAAATTACAGCCTCATACTCGGCCTCGTTGTTAGTCATATCTGGCTATCTTATGGACTAGCGAGTTACTTCGCCAGTTGGGACTTCGAGTACGAGTCCTAGTCTAGATCCGGAGGGGTTGGATGCAACGTCGATGTATAGGACCCAGAGGTCTTGTGTTTGGAGATAAGGTTGGGCGGTTTCCTTCTCGACTTCAAGCATTATTTTTGCACTGATGTCGGTGACGAAGTCGGCGAACACTTACGACTTTATCTCCGTTCGTGGCTGATATGTGATATCTTGCTCACTTAGCTCGATGGCCTACATGGCGAGGCTCCCCGATAGTTCGGGTTTATGCAAAATACCTCTTAGGGGAAAAATGGTAACAACCGAGATAGGTTGGCATTGGAAATAGGATCTAAGCTTTCGTGAAGCTACGACTAGTGCCAGTGCCAGTTTCTCGAGGTGCAGGTACCTTTTCTCGGCATCGACGAGTATTTTGCTAATGTAATAGACGGGAGATTACGTACCTTTTCTTTCTCGGATCAGAACTGCGCTTACTACTATTTTTGAAATGGCCAGGTAGACGAGGAGATGTTCTCCGAGTTCGGGCTTTGAAAGCAGAGGTGGTGATGACAGATATGCCTTTAGTTCACGCAGAGTTTATATGCACTCGGGTGTCCACTCGAGGTTGTTGTCCTTTCTGAGCATGCCGAATAAATTTGTGACATATGTCAGATGATAAAGAGATGAATCTCGATAAGGCGGCGATTCGACCAGTCAACCTTTGGACTTGCTTCTTGGTAGTTAGGAGCTCTAGTATCCCTTCGATAGCTTTGATTTGGTCTGGGTTGACCTTGATCCCCCGTTGTGACACTAAGAAGCCCAAAAACTTCCTAGAGACTACACCAAACACGTATTTCTCAAGGTTTAGTTTCATTCCGTACCGTCTTAATATGTCAAAAACTTCCTTCAAATGGTCGATATGCTCCTCTGCCTTTACGGACTTGACCAGTATGTCATCGATATATACTTTCATGGTCTTGCCGAGCTAATATTTGAACATCCTTGTGACTAACCTTTGAAATATAGGCCCCGCGTTCTTCAGTCCAAATGGCATTACCCTATAACAATATGTTCCTTGGATGGGTTATGAACGTGGTTTTCTCTTGGTCCCCTTCTTCCATAAGTATCTGGTTATAGCCTGAGTACACGTCATGAAACTCAACAACTTGTGCCCGACCGTTGCATCGATGAGTTGGTCGATATGTGGTAGCGGGAACAAATACTTCAGACATTCTTTGTTCAAGTCCGTGAAATCCACGCACATCAGCAATTTCCTATTTTTCTTTTTGACCATCTGTTGCACCCTATTTTGCACTAGTCAAGACAGGATTCAACTTGTGGTTTCTCTATTGTTGATTAAAGCCACCTAATATTTAAAGGTATACTAAGGTACCTATTTAATTACTAAGTCATGTTCCTTATAGGTCTGCAAAACCGGTGAGATTATGGGTAAGGGTTCTTGTTATTCTAAGGGGCGGGTGCTAGGCACCCCTTAAAATCTACCTAAGGTAGCTCCATAGGACTTAGACTATTCTTTAGGAACCTGTTATTTATACTATGCTTAATTACTATTAGGGCATGACTTACTATATATATTTAAGAGAGGGTATATATATGGGATCTAAGACGTAAGAAAGATGTGAAATTATAAAAGAGTTATGCAAGGTTAAAAGAATTCTTAAAATAGTCCATGTTTTATAAGGCTTGTAATAATGAGATTAAGTTATGGAAGTAATTAACTTAGGGAATAGATGTTCATATGATTCTAAAAGATGTTCGTAAGATAGTGATTCTAAATGTACCTTGATTTAAAAGTCTGAAGAGGAGCGGTCTGCGAAAATTCATTTAGGGTGACAGTACCTTACTGTTTTATGAAAATCTGATTTACCTCTTATGAGTAAGAACATCGATTCTTTCTGATTTTTTCTTTCTGAAAATGGGGCTTTATTTTGATTAAATTCAGGGCTTAAAAAACCTTTTAAGAGAGGTGAGTGAACAAGATGAATAAATTATAATTGGCGAAGTGAAGATTAATGACTAACTAATTCTCTTTAAATCCTATAATATTAAAGTTTGACTATGTTTCAGGTGATATTAAAGCATTAAGGTAAAGCACAAGATCTAATAGATGAGTGTTAAATACATGATAACAAAATATGACAAAGCGACAAGGCAGTAGGTAAAGTAATAAAGCAGTAAACTAGATTAAGGAAGCAATAATTAATAACGAAGGAAATGAGGGAAAAGAAACTAGACTCTGATGGTTGGGCCTCAAGAAGGTAGGCCCAACAATTTGAAAGATGCGGCTATAGCTGACTAGACCCTCCAAAAAATGCAACAAGGTTGGTTTGAGCTTGAGTTCCTTAGGAACTCAACAAGCCCAAGTATGTACATGCCCAAAAAGGAAAGACGGCCATTAGATGTATATTTCACATTCTCAGCATATTCAAATATGTATTAAATGTATATAGACAAACAACTGGAACAAGAAATTATCAATATTCAAATGCTATAGGAAACTATATTAATGTGGTAGCTATACTCGATAAATAATTTACATTGAAAACCTTTCATTGTCATTAAACACTAAACCCCAAAAGAACTCAAACGTGTTAATGAATAAAGGATAAGGAGGAACTCAAGGCCCAGGGCAATGCTTGTTCCGGGGAGAGCAGCCTGACCTAGATTAAACTCCACTCCCAAATACCCTTAGACACTAACAACATATTTTCCTTATAAGTTTAAATGCCAATGAGGCCCTTTCAATGTAAACTAAGTTCTATAATATTACCTACCACAAAATATACTTTCCCTCCTAACACATAATCTACATTTGATACCAAACAAAATTACATATGAGGTGAAATTAAGGATCTGACTTTTGAATGCACACAAGAAAGGAGCAGAAACATCACAAGCATGTTGTAAAGGTATGAACACTAGAGAAGAGCATACTCAAAGAAAAGGCAAGCTATATAGGGTCACATATGTAACAATACAATATATACAAATGTTTCTGTTTCTGGCAAACCAACTATGAACTGATTGGTTTACTTCTAGCACATACATGGGTTGATAATACTACTTAACACTTTAAGGTCATCAATGACGATTCAGACAAAGCATTTCTGGTTAAACATTTTTATAGAGGTTATCAAAGATATCAGGAACAAGATTAGAATCTCAACATGACTACAAGTTCATAGAGTTAAACATGGAATCCCTGAGGATGCAATAGAGTCATACTCCTAACAATGCTAGCCCTAAAAAGGTCATCATGTTTAGACATTATCAATAAAGGACCTCATAAGGTTTAAGGATCAGATTTGGTTTCAAATTAACAGTAGGGAAATGACTGAGATAGTTCAGGTCATAGCATGGAATCAAGGATCAAACAGGAACATGCAATATCCAGTTAGTTACATAAATACTTCAAGTGAAGTTATGACTTCATATAGACAGAGGGGCTTTGCACATTTAAGATCAAGTTAAACATGTCATGAAGAGAGGGAAGCATTGTATTAAAACAAGTTTAACTTAAACATGGATCCAGTTTAACATCTACATATGAAGTAATCATGCCTCAGTTTTTAAAAGTTATCACTTGATTAATAAAGAATAACTAAGTCCTACTTTTGATGGAGGACAACTTAATGATAGATGCATGTAAGCTTCGCAAGAACCAACTGTAGTTCAAAGAGATTAAAGGCAGGGAAGTATTATACCATGTAGGTTTTGAATGGAACATGAAATTAAAGGTTTTAAACAAACATGAGATAGCTGAACAACCACCAGTCAACAAAACATGATCATGACTTGTTTATGAAGGGAGAATAACTTAATCCCAACAGGATGTGTACAGTAGAGCTATGGGTATTCATGAAAAGAAGAAAGTTTAATTCCAACAAAACCAGGTCAACAGATGCAACAACACCTAGATGAGAATGTCATGGTGACAACCTAGAAGTTACTTTCAAAGTCAGTATTTACTGAGTACAGAGAAGAAAAGGCATATAAACACTTAGATTTTCATGCTTTAGTTAGAAGGTAGATGATATAGATTTAGGAACCTTCAGATTCATCTCAGTCATAGTCATCAAACAATTGACTCCACTATGAGACTAATAACATATATGGAAAATAATATGTAAAGGCAAAGATCACTATAGAATCATCAATGAAGACCTGTGGAGTTTAGGTAAGTATAAACAATCATTCGAGACACATTGCAACTAAAACATGTGGACTATTAGAACTCAGAAACAGAAATCATCAAGAATCACTTAATGACTTGATCAATCATCAATTAAAGACTCAAAAGGCAGGAAAACTAATCACAAGCAGACATTAGACGATCAAAACATAAACATTCCCATACTAATCACAACCACCATAAACAACTGTAATTCTCAGAAGATAACTAACACATTTATGGCATTCAAAAGAGATGAACAAAAGAGATAGATGACGAATGTGCTGACATTTTTAAAGGAAGCATACCAAACGAAGGCTCTCTCAGTTGCTTAAGATCCCAAGAACTTCAAGTTTGGAGCAACGACATTACTCAAAAACGAAAAGGAGCAGAAATAGTAAGGAAACCTAGGCTTTTGAACTCAAAATTGCCCTTAGATTATTTCAGTGTTAGATCGTTGTGTTTGTGTTTGTGTTTGGTGAGAACATTAAAGGCCCCTTTTATAGTACCGTTTAAGCCTCTAGGGTTTCACAAATTCAAAATCAATAGTGGAGAGTGGCACATGGCAGGTGATGATAGCGAATCGAGTGAAAATCAGAAAGGAACAGAGGGGAAAAGCATAGTCGATTTTACCTGAGATGGGGGATCGATCGTTGAAGCATGAGAGACCGTTGGTCAGAACCCTTATACCCGTAGGTCATTGCATTTGACCTCTGGGTGCTGAATATCAATATGGAAGCCAACTAGCGTCTCAAACTTACTTTGATGTGAAGAGATGAAGGAAAATTTCACTTTTTTTGTCTGACCTTTTCGATTAGGACTTTGAAATCGAATGGTGAAAATAGAAAGAGAGAAGAGGTCTAAGATACAGGAGCAAAACAAATGTCCATGCATGCCATGAATTTGCAAGAACAATGGCGATATGAGGTTTCATATTTTAAGGTTAGGGTTCGAATTTGGGGGTTTACGTCTCTGATGATGAGAGAGGAAAATTCAGCGGGAATCACGGCTAGGGAAGGCAAAAAAGATAAATCTCTGATGAACTCGTGACCTTGCACGAATCTGTACAAGGTCTGGTGATTGATTTGGCTTGTGAGGTTGAGAGAAAAGAGATAGGAGGGGGAAAGAGAAGAGGCGAGGTTAGAGACGAAATAATTTAGGGTTTGGGTAATTGAGGTTGGTCTCTAGGGTTATGTTTGCAAGATGGAATATGGGCCGTTTGATCATTTGATCAACGACCCTGATAAATCAGGGCTTTATATATTTAAAGAAATTAATTTGGAAAAATACGGGAACCGTTGAATTTGTGTGATCCAACGGTGGAGATAAAATCTGATAATGGGTCTAAATTAAAAGATAAAATGGGAATAATCATGGGTTGTCGATGGTTTGGATCAACGACTCAGATCATTTGTGTTTCTTACGTGAGGGTGGGAGACGGGTGACGTGGCAAGCGTTGATTGGTGTGAATATAGTGACTTGGATCGCCATGGTGGAAAGAGATGAGTGTTTGAGTTGGGTGTATTTTCGGACTGGGCTGATGCATTGGGCCAAAATAATTTAAGGAATGGCCATTGACTTGAGAATTGCAATTGTGGCCTTTTGGTCTTTTAACCCCTTTTGAATTTAATTTAAATAAACTTAACAATTTCAATAAAATGTGATAAAAATTATAATTATTATATTTTACTAATTATTTTAAATTAATTATTTATAAGAATACTTTATTTTCTACATTGTAACACTAATTTTGAATTTTTACATAATAATCTTATTAGCTAGAAATTAAAGATTAATTTATCAAATTAATTATAGAACCTATATAACGTATATATAACAAGTATTTTGATAATCTTAAAGTACATAATTATAATACTATGTGATTAATTTAAAACTAATGCTTGGTTAATTTGTGAAAAAATAGATATTTATTACTGAAAAATACTTTGCAAATAATTATTTTAAATGATTAAGTATAAATAAATTAATTTTAAAAGGGAGGGTCAAAGTTGGCTGTCAACAGCTGCCCCTCTTTGATCGGAGATGATGAAAGAGTTTTCGGGAAAAGAAATTGATCCTAAGCCAATTTTGTCCTGACTTTTAAGCAAGTATTGCAGGAAATGGGGATGGTGAATTGCAGGATTGAGCTGAGGAAGAATCTAGAATGATTTGGGAGTATTGTGGTCGAATTCTGGTTTTGAATTGCTTATATACCTCGGGCTCAACAAGGATCAGGCCTCATGTAGTTCTGGAGTAGAGACTTTGGGAAGCGGCACTCGCAGGAATTGCCCCAGTATCGTATTTTGACGATACGGCGAGACGAAAGATTGGTCACTTATGGTAGCTTGAATTTTTCGGCTTCATTTGAAGGATTTGAAAGTTTTGAGTTTCACTGATCGTCTTGAGCTGGGATCTTAGGCACTCTAATTGGTTGGCTGTCCCCATAGCGTTGCAGTTCAGTCTGCTGCTAAGAAAAGTTTCACGTTGCGATGTTTGTTCCTGCAAAACAAATAAAATACACACATACCAACATATTGTAATGCAAAATATATTAAGATGCGATGTAAGGAATGATGATGCCTGGCTGCCGGCGAGCCATTATTTGGGATCGAGACTATAAGATACTTGATCTTGACTCGATTTGTTAGCTGGGCTATGTACCGCTCCGCAGCTGTCGGAGCATTTAAAAATTGTCTCTGCTTGCTGGGAGAGCTTGATTGGTAAAGTGCGTCTCCGCTTGTTGGGAGAGTTTTGTATTGAGGAATATCTCCGCTTGTCGGGAGATCTTGATTTGCAGAGTGCGTCTCCGCTTGTTGGGAGAGCTTTGCACTGAGATATAAAGTAATCTCCACTTGGGAGTAATTGACTAAAAATGTAATAATTCCTGAAGCTGCATAAGCAAAACGTTAAATCATTCAAAGTACTAGTAATTGAAATGAAAGCATGCCCAAGAGATACTCTTGACTGCCAAACTAAGTTACGACCATCGATTGGCAGAACGTCAGTGACGAGGTTTGCGACTGTCTATTCTGGCATTTAATGCGATGAAGCGACGATGCGAATTGCTTTGTTAGCAAAATTTGCAGTTTGCTATGTACAGGGCTCCGGTTGGCGAAGCCGGCGTTTGATTTATACAAGGCACTCCGATTCATTGAGCTGCCTGATTGCTATATACATGACTTCAATTGGTGAAGCTGACGGCTCGTTTGTACAGGGGTGCTCCGATTGATTGAGCTGGTGGTTTGCTATATGCAGGACGTCAGTTGGTGAAGTCGACGACCCGTTTTATACAAGTTGCTCCGATTAATTGAGCTAGCGGTTTGCTATATACAAGTTTTTCCGTATCAGATGTCTGATTCCGAGGTACCTAAAAAGGATTCAAAAGGTAGATTTATCTGTACAAGAAAATTTCAAGTAAAGGAGGAAAAGAGATAATCTTAGGCAAGTGGCGGATCGGTCATTTTCCCCAGTGTGGTCCTAGTGCTTCCTTACTCCCTGTCGACCCTACACTCAAAGTAAACTTCTTAGTTGGGGGGGGGGAGGGGGTGGAATTGGTTTGTGTCGACCATAGTGTTGGTTTGCCCTGGCCTTTGACATGATTGCGCCGTGAAGTTCGGTAGATGGAACAAATTACTGTATATATATATATATATATGTATGTATGTATATTTATCTAGAAAACATTTCGAAAATAATGTGTTTTTAAGGCAAATGCCGTAGTTCCGAATTATGACATGTTACGAAAGATTTTCCACACGTGAGTGTATCATATTGAAAACTTTTTCATGTTAATGTCGATCTCTCATTTCGATGAGTCCCTATCCTCGGCCGAGCTGAGCCTTCTTTAAAGGGAAGGTGGGACGGTGCCCTTGACGTATGGCTGGTGTCATTCCCTATTCGGTCGTGAGACCGGGTGATCCCGCCTGATATTGTCTCTTCGTTTTTTTATGGACTCGGCTTGTACCGAGTTGAGTAGATGGGTTGGTCCGTTGAGGTAGTCCTCATCTACTCGGACTACGGCATAATAAGCAATATGGATCTCGTCCCAAGTGGTTGGAGGACATTTCATCAATCGGCTCAACAGTTTTCTGGTTGCTCTCGAACTATCTCTACTCAACCCGTTCTGAAAAGTCGCGATCGCCATCCCCTCGGACACGCTTGGCAGGGTCATCCTTTTCCCGTTGAATAGGGTGAGAAAGTCCCTCAGTCCCTCTCCTAAGGACTGCTTGTTGGGTAATATGTCGTTTACTCTTGTTTCGACCTTCTTGGCTCTAGCATGGTGATAAGTGTGGATTTTGATCACTTATTAGCACATTTTTGCTTCTGTTTTAGTCCGAAAGTATTGTTTTATGTTCCCAACACTAATGAAAGTGTGCAAATTGCAGGAGTGTTGGGAATTTGAGCTCTCATGAAGAAATCCAACTCAAAAAGGAGTATTCCGACTCACAAGGCAAGAAGGGGCGCAACACACAAGAAGTACGGTCCGCAGAGGTATTTCTGTGGTCGCAGAAGAAAGTGCGGACCACAGAATTACCTCTGCAACTGCAGAATTGGTGAAGAATCCAAGTAAACTTTAAGCAGAAGTGCGGACCACACATGAATTGTGCGGCCGCAGAATAGGGTCTACACGGACAGGAATTCTAAAGTTCAGAGAGTGTGCAAATGACCAAAACTTGAAGCCTTACCTGAGGTGTAGACCGCACAAGAATTGTGCGGCCGCAGAAGCTGACTTGTAGCTGCATACCAAATTGTGCGGCTGCAGAATCCAAGTTCCTGCAAGACCAATCAATGTGCGGACCGCACATGGAATTGTGAGGCCGCAAAACCTCCCGAGGGGAATTTTTGTCAGCGAATTTTGGGCCACTATAAATAGACGGGAATTACATTTTTAGGTCAAGTTTTGAAGTTCAAGCAACTGTAGTCATTGAAATTTTTCATTTTAGGAAATTTGTGATCATTTTGGGATTTAAATATCATAGTTCATCATTTTAATCTTACATTATGAGTTTAATTAGTATTTCTTCTTTGTTTTCTTCATTTTCTACTATGAGTAGCTAGACCTTTTCTAGGGTTGTGACCCAACCCAAGTGTGTAAACCATATGGGTATTTAATTTAATGCTTGTTTATGATTGGGTGTTGATTATTTAGCCTTGCTTATGATTTTATTTTAGATTTAATGGTTGCAAACATTGATTCATGGAACTAATCTAGGAAAGCTTGGCTAACAAGAAATTGGGCTAATTAAGGATTTGATTAGCTTAATAAAAGGGTTTGAACTAGAGATATGAAAAACTCGACTTGAGCTCATATCAACTATTTAGCTTGATACCCATTTGGGCTTGAGAAATCTAAATTGGGCAAAATCACTCTATGACCGAGAAGTATTGAGTGGGTAACTTAGAGTTGAGAGCTATAATACACGCTCAATAAAATAAGTGTTAATGTGCTTAACCCATTAGGCAGACACCTAGGTGAAGGTCACACCCCTAGGCTTTTTAACCAGTTGGTAGAAACAACAAAAATAATCATTCGTTTTCTAGTTTCTTCTCATTAGTTTATAATTGTTAGTGATAAATTAGAAGTTGAAAACAACAATCCTTTGTTGGGAAGCGCAATTTAGTTATTTCAATTTGCTCTCATTAAGTGTATACCCCTAACACCCATATTAAACTCCACGTGAAAATCGACCTCGACTCTTATTGGGTACTATTCTTTTAACGACCGTTTCCACTCATTATTGAGTGCGGATTGGACGTGGAACAATTTTTGGCGTCATTGCCGGGGGAGTTAAAAATGGTGTTAGCTATATATTTGAGTGTGTTTTTGGAATATCTTCTTCTGTGTTACTAACTTGTGTGAGGAATTACAAGTACCAATATGGCGAATAATGATCTCGGAAATTTACCTTTGGGGGAATTGGACGGCGAGTAGGAACAAGTAGAAGAGGTACCTCTTGAGCCTGAAGCCAACCGAAGAGGCCGGGTACCTCATGACAACGTGCCCATTCTACCCCCACCTCCACCACGAGCGGCTCCACACCGGATATTACCCAACTTGTCCCTCCCCATATTAGGTCGGGCAACTTCCAAATCACCATTGCGATACTCACTTTGCTTGAGCAACAGGGTTTATTTACCGGTGCTCCAACTCAAAATGTTTATAAACATTTGAAGGGCTTTGTGGATACATGTTGGGGGAGCAAGCAAACTAATGTTTCCGAGGATGCATTGAGGCTAAGGCTTTTTCCCTTCTCTCTATGGGGGAAAGCTTTAGATTGGTTGGAACGATTGCCGAACCATTCAATTCACACTTGGAATGAGTTGGCGGAAAAGTTTATATCTAAGTTTTTCTCTCCGGGCACATGGCTATACTTCGAGATGAGATCTTGGCATTCAAGCAAGAGCCGAATGAACCACTACACGAAATATGGGAGCACTATAGAACAATATTTAAGGAATGTCCCAACAACTATATGAAAGAAAATATGATTCAACAAACCTTTTATAGTGGGATTAACACAACCGACCAATGTGTAGTGAATCAACTAGTCGGTAAGAACTTTATGACTACGCATTGTGCGGAGGCGTATGAAATCTTGGATGTGATGGCGGAAACATCGGCGGCTTGGCAATCCCGGGAAAATATTCCACAAGGTGATCCGAATACCTTCACAAAGAAGTGCAAAACCATGGGAAAGCCATTGGCGAATGGACCACTACCATGACTCAACTAGCGAAGGCCCGACTAAATCAAGTGCAAGCTCCTAAGCAAGTTAATGCGATGGAGAGAGTGAATGTGATGGTGAACAATAGGAGGACCAAGGGTCTACAAGTGCAAACTCGAGTGGAGAACTATGTGTAAGATTATGGTGGTCTTGAGTAAGATGATTCTTATAATGAACAAGAGGAGGAAGTGCAATATGTGATCAATTTTCAAGGGCAAAGAAACAACTTTAAAGACCCAAACCAACAATAATGGCGACCACAAAAATTTCATGGCAATTGAAATTCTAACAATCAAGGGAATTGGCATAACAACAAAAATCAAGAAAATTGGAGTGGAAATAACCAAGGAAATTGGGGAGGCAACAATCAAGGTGGATGGAGTAACAATCAAGGCAACCGAGGGTCCGGTTTTCAAAGGCCCTCGATGTACCAACAACCGAGCAACCCACCTCCTTATCCTTCTCATGGTTCAAGTTCTTCAAACAATGAGATGGGACGTATTGAAAGTATGTTCAAGCAAATGATGAAAAAGAATGCCGATTCGGATGCCCAACTTGCCTCACACAACATATCAATCAGCAACCTAGAAGTTCAAATGGGGAAAATCTCTCAAGCACTAAATTTTCGTCCTAATGAGGCACTACCAAGTGACATGGTGGTAAACCCAAAAGGTGGTAACAATACGGGACATGCCATGGTGGTTATCACAAGAAGTGTAAGAGGCGGGAATGCACCCACCTCAAGTAGAAGGCGACTTATTGATGATGATCAGCTGATGCAAGAATAAGAGATCCCGAACAATATTTTTCAACCTAATGAGGAAGTTTGGATTGATATTGATGATAGTGTGGAAGAGACTCAAGAGGAGGTGAACCCGTCGAAGGAGTACATTATTGACATACTGGAGCCGGTAGTGCAAAAGGCTAAGGCACCATTGCCTAAGCCTCCACCTCTATACCCTCAAAGACTTGTCAAGCAAAATGGTGAGAATCTATTCAAGAAGTTCATTCAAATGATGAAGAGTCTTTCAATCAATGTGCCATTGGTCGAAGCTTTGGAACAAATGCCCCGCTATGCAAAGTTTATGAAGGATCTTGTGACAAAGAAGCGGTCAATGAATTTTAAAACCATCAAAGTCACTCATCAAGTGAATGCAATTGTTCATTTAATGGCTTCTAAGTTGGAGGATCCCGGTGCTTTCACGTTTTCTTGTACAATTGGAAGTGCCGAGTTTGCTAAAGCTCTTAATGATCTTGGGACAAGTATAAATTTGATGCCATATTTGGTTTTCAAGACTTTGGGAATTCGGCAACCAAGACCCACCTCTATGAGATTGCAAATGTCCGATCGCACCATGAAAAGGTCGTTGGGTATGATTGAAGATGTTTTGGTATGTGTTGATAAATTCATTCTTCCGGCGAATTTTGTCATTCTAGATTGTGAAGTTGATTATGAAGTGCCAATTATTCTTGGGAGACATTTCGTTTCTATGGGTAAGGCTCTTTGTGATATTGAAGTAAGAGAACTCACTTTCCGGGTTGGTGATGAAAAAGTGGTATTACATGTGTGTAAGTCCATACGACAACCATATAGCAATGAGGTGTGTTCTTTTGTAGATTTGGTGACCGATGTCATTGTTGATGATACAAGTGCTACAATAAAAGTTGGTGATATGTTGGAGGACGTCTTGCTCAACTTTGATGAGACGATATGGATGGCTTCATGGAATGTGTGAACTCTTTGTAAGGAATGGGGTCGTACAACTATGCACCTTGAAAATTGTCCTTGGATCTTGAAAATAGGAAGACCCCTCCTACAAAGTCTTCTATTGAAGAGCCACCTATCTTGGAGTTGAAGCCATTGCCTCCACATCTTCGGTATGAATTTCTTGGCCCTTGTTCTACTTTACCGATTATTCTTTCCTCTTATTTGACTAACGTGTAGGTAAATTCCACATTGGCGGTGCTACAAAAGAGGAAGAAGGCTGTTGGGTGGACCTTGGTGGATATTCGGGGTATAAGCCCCGCCTTTTGAATTCATAAGATCAAGTTGGAGGATGTCGCTAAACCATCTATTGAATATCAAAGGAGACTCAATGAGGCTATGCAAGAAGTTATCAAGAAGGAGATTATCAAGTGGTTGGATGTGAGGGTTGTCTATCCCATCTCTGATAGTTCATAGACTTCTTCGGTTTAACGTGTCCCAAAGAAGGGGGCATGACGGTGGTTACCAATGACAAGAATGAATTGATTCCTACAAGAACAGTGACCGGTTGGAGGGTGTGTATAGATTATTGCAATCTCAACAAAGTCACAAGGAAGGATCACTTTTCACTTTCTTTCTTAGATCAAATGCTCGATATATTGGCCGGTTGTGCTTTCTATTGTTTTCTTGCTGGGTACTCGGGCTACGACAAAATTGTCATTGCTCCGGAAGATCAAGAGAAAATAACCTTTACATATCCATATAGTACTTTTGCTTTCAAGCGGATGCAATTTGGTTTATGCAATGCATCGGCGACTTTTCAAAGGTGTATAATGGCTATTTTCACGGACATGGTGGAGGATTACCTTGAAGTTTTCATGGATGACTTCTTGGTGGTTGGAGACTCTTTTGATGATTGTCTTGCAAATTTGGACAAAGTGTTGGCTAGATGTGAAGAAATAAATTTGGTTCTCAATTGGGAGAAATGCCATTTCATGGTCGAGGGAGGTATTGTCCTTGGCCATAAAATCTCAAGGAATGGAATTGAAGTTGACAAGGCAAAGATTGAGGTGATTTCTAAACTTCCACCCCCAACTTCGGTGAAGGGTGTGCGTAGTTTCTTAAGCCATGCGGGTTTTTACTAACGCTTCATCAAAGATTTCTCTAATGTAGGGCTGGGCATATATCGGGTATAACCGACATCCCGAACCGATAAAATGCTATTGGGTTATGGATATCGGGTTATTGGGTAAATAGTTCGATAACGGTTTAATGTTATTTGACTATTGAGTTATCGGATCAGGTTTCTGTTTGTCCAATTTTATTAACGGTTTAACCGATAGCCCGATAAGCTTTAAAAAATTATTATTTTACCCACTAATTATATAAAGCCACCTTATGGTTTCATTCTCTTATTTTCTCAATTCTTTCGGCAGTTACTCTTCATCTTCAGACCTTAATCCTTAGAGTAAGTTTTAAACTTTTCTGAATTTCTCATCTTAATTCTTCAGTTAAGATTTTTAGTTTTATACTTTAAAGAATTAGTTGTTTAGATTTTTAGTTTTTCTATTTGTTTCTTTTGTTGCACTGATTCTTTATTATTTTATTATTTTTGTATTAGTTATGTCCGCCCACAGTGAGATAGTTAGTAAGATTAGATTGTTGAGTGTCTTATTCCTTACTCCTACTAACTTATAACTTTGAAAATTGAGATCATTCACTAGGATTTTCAAATGCAAAGAAAGTTTTCTTTTCTAAAGTTGAAATTTAATCCACTTTTTCTTATGAGCAAAAATTCAGTTCCTTTCTCTTTACAATATGATCACGATTTCTATAATACAAACATGAAAATTTTGGATATTTTTTATTCTTATTGGGTAAACTAATAATCGAACCGATAAGGATTGATAACCGACAAACCGATACTCGATAATCGATATCTTACCAGTTCAGTTATCGATTTAGCATATTTATAAATCGATAACCGATATGCCAAACCGATAATATTCACAACCGAACCGAACCGACCAATGCCTACCCCTACTCTAATGTGGTGAACCCGTTGTGCAAGCTTCTTGAGAAGGATGCCAAGTTTAATTTCAATGATGATTGAATGGGATCTTTTGAATTGTTGAAGCTCAAGTTGACAACTACTCCTATCATCACCGCTCTAAATTGGAGCGTGCCTTTTGAACTCATGTGTGATGCAAGTGACGTAGCGGTTGAGGCTATTTTGGGGCAACCTATCAACAAACTTTTTTATCCGGTATACTATGCCATGAATAGTTCCCAAGTCAACTATACCGTTACGGAGAAAGAGCTCTTTGCTATTGTGTTTGCAATTGAGAAGTTCCGCCCATACTTGATGGGTACAAAAGTTATTGTCCATACGGATCATGCGATACTTCGTTATCTTATGAGCAAAAAGGATTCCAAAGCTCGGTTGATGAGATGGGTACTCTTGTTACAAGAATTTAATATTGACATCCAAGATAGGAAAGGTAGTGAAAATCAAGTGACAGACCACTTGTCTCGTTTGGAGGAGGAGGGGTGGCCGCATGATGGTCTTAAAATCAATGACTCTTTCCCCGATGAGCAACTTTTGGCAATTTTTTTGTGTGTGGAATCATTCTGGATGAGTTCTCTTCAAGCCAAAGGAATAAGCTCAAATGGTATTGTCAATATTATTATTGGGATGAACCATACCTTTTTCGAATTTGTAGGGATGGGGTGATTAGGAGATGTGTACCGGAAGAAGAGCAAGGTAATATTCTTGGGGCTTATCATTCTTCGTCATATAGTGGTCATCATGGTGGAGCAAGAACGACAGCCAAAGTGCTTAGTTGTGGTTTTTATTGGCCCACTCTTTACAATGATGCAGTGAGTTAGTGCAAAGATATGATGAATGTCAACGGGCCGGTGGAATCTCAAAGAAATATGAAATGCCTCTCACAACTATTTTAGAGATTGATATTTTCGATGTGTGTGGCATTGACTTCATGCAATCTTTTGTGAGTTTTTGTGGAAACACCTATATCCTTGTCGTGGTGGATTATGTGTCCAAATGGGTTGAAGCCATCGCTTTACCCAACAATGAGGCGAGAAGTATAGTGGATTTCTTGAAGAAGAATATTTTCACAAGGTTTGGTACTCCACATGCAATTATAAGCGATGAGGGGTCACACTTTTGCAACAAGGCTTTTGACACTTCATTTAGCAAGTATGGTGTTACTCACAAAGTCACGACTCCCCATTGTCCACAAGCTAGTGGGCAAGTCGAAGTCTCCAACCGGGACAGAAAGAGTATATTGTCTAAAACGGTGAATGCTAATCAAACAGATTGGTCCAAGAACCTTGATGATGCATTATGGGCTTATCGTACAGCTTACAAAACACATATCGGAATGTCGCCATATTGGTTGGTGTTCGGAAAAGCTTGTCATCTTCTGGTGGAACTAGAGCACAAGGCAATGTGGGCTCTAAAGAAGTTGAATATTGATTGGGATGTAGCAGCTAACTTGAGGGTTGCACATTTGAATGAATTAGATGAGTTCCGGTACCATGCTTATGCGAGTTCGTCCTTGTACAAAGAAAAGATGAAATATCTTCATGACAAATATATTTGGAACAAAGAGTTCAAGGTGGGCGATCTTGTATTGTTGTTTAACTAAAGGTTGAGGATATTTCCCGCGAAGCGCCTAATCCAAGTGGAATGGTCCATTTGAAATTGCTGGTATGACACCTTTTGGTGCATTAGACTTGAAGAACAAAAAAAATAAAGTATTCTGAGTCAATGGTCACCGGGTGAAGCACTACTTAGGCAAGGTTGAAGATAGCCACGTGGTGGCAGTCATTCACTTCACTTGAGGGTATTATGCGTCATGCCGCGATGTTAAATCATGCGCTTCTTGGGAGGCAACCCATGTTCTTTTCCTTTTTCTTTTGTAGTTAGGTGTTATTTGTGTGCTAACTTGATTTGAAGTGTGCTACAAGGATGAGTGTGACTTACAAAAAAGGTGTACAAAAATATGGTTAAGTGTTCAAAATTGTGCGGACTGCACTTTATTAGTGTGGGCCGCACATTTCTATGTGCCACGACAGAAGATCATTGTGGCCGCACATTTCTCTTGCAGACCACACATTAGAAATATTAAAAAAATGTTAAAATACCAACTCTCTAAAGTTTGAGCTTGTCGGTGTGGAGGTCGATCTGCGCCCGCGCTTGAAATCTGTGGCCGCTCTTGAAAATGTGTGGCCACACTCGCCTCTTCCTCCTTCTCAAATAGTTGGCATAAATAGAGGAATAGAGCTCATTGTACAATTTTCCCTCTTTGAACAAAACATTGTTGCTCTGTTGATTTTCTTGGAGATTTTAACTGTTCTCACATACAACCACCTGTGATTATCCACCCATTGCACTCACTCTATCTGGTATGCTTCAATTTCATATTAAATTTTTATGTTAGTTTAATTTTTAGATTTTTAGTTCTTTTTAGGCCATCTGTTATTAGAGTTCAATTATGTATCCATGTGGGGTAGATCTGAACTGGTTAAACTTAACACATGCTCTAATGGGGTTGGGTTAGAGAAATTTCATGTTTTTTATAATGTTTCCATGTCTATTTGTGCGAGAAATTGAAAAACCTAAGTAGGAAAAATATGATTGTTCGTAAATTTTTGAAATTTGTGGCCGCACTTGAATTTGTGCGGTCCGCATATTAGAAAATTTGAAAATATTGTGAAGCAGGGATCTGCGGCCGCAAGTTAAATGTGTGGACCGCAGATTTCCCTCTGCGACCGCAGATCATCCATTGCTTGCTCTATCTTCAGAGACTCTGCATTTTGAGAGCCTGAAGTGCGGCCGCACTTTCAAATTATGCAGACTGCACTTCCTTTCTGCGGCCGAACCATCAATTTCTACTGGCTGCAATTCCCTTCTGCGGCCGCAGATAAAAAATGTGCGGATGCAAATCCCTTTACCTGCAGATATGTGTTATACTCATAACCCCACTGTGTCCAATTGTTTCTCCCTTACCCACATAAGTCTTGAATGTGTTGAATAATGTATTGCAACTAAAAATCTTTTTTCGCTTTGATAAAGACAATAGTTCGATCGAGAGGCAGAGGAGACACTTCAAAGGGAAGGGGTGAATCTTCTCGGGGTCGAGGTAGAGGTACCTTTCCCCTTGGCCAGCCTAAGACCATCAGGAAGAAAACCACAGCCGACAGAGGGAGAGGTACAGACCTCTCCAAGTCTAGTTCCTATGTCCCGTCTAGGGAAGTGTCAGAGGGCAACCCAGCCTCTGTTCAGAAGGAGCAGACAACCACACAGTTGAGGCCGCATGGGAGATACCAGCTCAGTGATGAGCCTTCTTCATCTCACAGCACCTCTGAGGGGCCGGAAAGTGCTAGCGAGGCATCTGAGCCATCAGCTACACTAGTCGCAGAGGCACAGACGATACAGGAGATTCACAATGATGGTAGAGAGGGAGATGGCATAGCTATAGGGGTGGAGAGATAAAAGAAGAAAGAGGCTAGGGAGGATAGGTTTGTCAGCTTGGCCACCTTCACTGATTTTCGTATGTGGTGGCCAGTGAGGTCTCTGACTATGGAGAGACAATTCCTATTGAGATATTTAGAGAAGTACAACCCGGCGATCTTGAGGCAGTTCAGAGAACGAAAGAATTAGATGTAGTTCACTGGGAGAGTTGAGGATGCCAAGGAATACCTCGTCCGAGAGTTATATGCTAATGTCGCTCACATAAAGAAGGGGACGAAGGTAACCAAAGTGCGCAACCTTAAGGTGAGATTTGATCAGCATACGCTAAACGCGTACTTGGGCTTCGAGGATGTTGACCGAAAAAAGTATCTGGAGAAATGTGCAATGAAGGAGGAAGTCCGACCTTGGTTGGATGAGATCTTAGCACCACCAGGGCACCACCACCAAGGATTACCGCTGGGGTTCCCATTCAATAGAACATATTGAGCTTCAGGGCGAAGGGGTGGCAAACCTTTGTTTGTAGCAAACTGGATCCAAGCCAGAATGAGACTAATCTTCCTATTCCTCTGGATGTTCTTATAGCTTCCATCATGGACGAGTATCCAATTAATGTGGGTGCCGTGATGTCGGCCAACATTTCCTTGATAGCACGGCAAGATAGCTCTGCCGACCCTTATCCCAACACTATCACAAATTATCTCACCGATGCAAAGGTAGAGCCGAGATCTTTTGACACCAAGGTGAAGCCGAAGAAGCTATTTGACTGGTATTCACGGATGGATGTGACCAACCCAAAGAAGAAAATCCAGCCTTCTACCACCACAGGCTAGTCTGATGAGCCAGCAGTGGTAGTTACTGAGACAACAGACCTTCCATCCACCTTTGCTGAGCCTTCTTCCAGTGCCGCTACTATGCCTCCGCCATCATCCTCAGCTCTCACCACAGCCCCTAGGGCAGCCCTTGCTCCAACTCTAAAGCCAGTGCCTATGCCCACAGTTGCACTATCTGCTCTACGAGTCTCGATTCTGGACAACCAGAAGACGATCATGGACACCTTGGTACAACACGGGACGGTTATTGAGGAGCTGAGAAAGGAAGTGAAGTAGATGAGTAAGTTCTAGACAAGCAACAAATCAGTAGACAAGCTCAGAAAGGAGGTGACTAGACTTGCCACAGCCGGAGACCTACCTTTTGATATGCTACTTGACCCGCACCAGTCCTCCCCAGATCCATCATCACCATCTGCACCGGTAGCACCAACTGGTAAGGGTGAGGCAGTGCGTGCGATGTTCTCCAACCTCGCCACACCTAGATTTGATGATGATGAGATATATTTGGCTAATCTTGAGAGAGATGGTATTGTTGGGGACATTGAGATGTCCAAGGATCCTTAGGGAGTTTTTCTTCACCCTCTCTTCTTTCACTCTTATTTTGCTAAGCATTGGGGAAACTGCTTACTTTTATTCGGGGGGGAGGGGGGAGTTTATTTGATACATTAGAACTCATTGGCTTCTTTATTTTTCCTTTTTAGTTCTTGTTTTGTTAAGTAACTTCTTTTTATGCTTTCATAGATAATAAACCTTTGGTTTTCTTAATGCCACATTTTTTTCCAAAGGTAGTTTTTGTTTGAACCGAGTGACTTGTCCCAACGATGGATGGCGTGAAAACCTTCTTAAGGGAATGAGCCTATTTTTGTGTTTATGTAATAATAGTAGTAGTAGTGGTAGTAGTAGTAGTAGTAGTAGTAGTAATAAATAAAAATGCCTAATCAAGTTATTCTCGAAGAGTTAATCATGCTTTATTTGGTACCAACACACTTAATTACGTTCTTATGGTTAGAGACAAGGTTTTTGAAAGAAATAGCTCTAGTTAGTGACTTTAAGACTCTTGAGTTGACTTTGGCGATCATCGAGTGGTTTATTGGAGCATAGTGATCTTTAAAATTGAACGTGTATGTTGTAGGCTCTCGACTTTATCCTCTTTTACGATCTAGTTGAGTGAGGGGTGAGATGAATTGTTGCTAGTCCAAGTATACGTGCGAATTGTTTAAAACTTGCCCCAAATGTGCTTCAAGGAGAAATCGTATGTTTTGCTTGGTTTAAGAAGTGATTGTAGGCTTTCCTTGGCCCGTTTGAGCTTTCTATTGCCAATCGATGTCGTTATCCCTAGTCACCCCCCTTGAGCCTCTAGCCTTTCTCATTTGATAACTATGTTATAAGCCTTTACCCATTTTGTCGTGATCCTCTCTTGGAACCCGGACTTTCCTTAAAACTCTTGTGAAGTAAGTGGATTAAAGCATAAGTTTAGGGGAGAGATGAGGAATTTGAAAAAGGTATCAAAGCACAAAAAGAGAAAAGAAATAATCTCTATGAAAAGAGAAGGCAAGAAAAGAAAAGGAACAAAAAGAAAAATGCAAAAAAAAGAACAAGTGGAAGGGTTGATGGATTTAAAAAGAGGTAATGGTCCATAACATGAGCATAAAAGGGAGAAAAAGAATGAAATGAACAAGAAATAGTGATGTAAAGTCTCTCTAGCCCCCAATAAAAAGACAATGCCTCTAAGAATTAGTAATTATGAGCCGAGAAATAAAATATGGAGTGCTTAACGAAAGGTGTAAACACTTACCCATATGGTATCCTACCCTAATCCAAAAGCCTTCATTTCAACCCAAAAGAACTCCTACTTGATTTAGAACATAGTGATATTACATTAGTGGCGATCTACATGAGGCGCAAGCCTATGGTACTTGAAGCAGTACTTGTGACATTCTCTTGTGAGAGAAGAGTGAACATTTCATGAATCTTAAGATTGAGGGCTAACGTTTTAAGTGAACTTGGCAAATTGAAGGTAGAGGAGGAAGAGTTTGGAGTCCACCATGATCTACATGATAGAATAAGAGTCCTTGATGAGTAAAGTTAATTCTTAAGCTCAAATGTCACATTAGAACTATATGTGCATGAATATTTGACTTGTCACCTTGTTGATAATGCATGAGTAGTGTGGTTAATTATTGGTCCTAACTAAGTATGAATGGCTCACCATTGACTCGCTGAAATGAACTTTAACTTTGAGGAAGTGGGAACTAATTTATTTGCTTGAGGACAAGCAAAGACTTAAGTTTGGGGGATTGATAAGTGTGGATTTTGACCAGTTATTAGCACCTTTTTACTTCTGTTTTAGTTCGAAAATATTGATTTATGTTTCTAACACTATTGAAAGTGTGCAAATTGCAGGAATATTAGAAATTTGGGCTCTCGTAAATAAATCCGACTCAAAAAGGAGTATTTCGACTCACAAGGCAAGAAGGGGCGCATCACAAAAGAAGTGCAATCCGCAGAGGTATTTCTCCGGCCGCAAAAGAAAGTGCGGACCGCAGAATTCCCTCTGCGGCCGCAGAATTGGTGAAGAAGCCCAGCAAACTTTAAGCATAAGTGCGGACCGCACATGAATTGTGCGGTCGAAGAATAGGGTCTGCACTGACAGGAATTCAAAAATTCAGAGAGTGTGCAAATGACCAAAACTTGAAGCCTTGCCTGAAGTGCAGACCGCACAAGAATTATGCGATCGCGAAAGCTGACTTGCAGCTGCAGACCAAATTGTGCGGCTGCAGAATCCAAATCCCTACAAGACCAAGCAATGTGCGGACCGCACATGGAATTGTGAGGCCGCATAACCTCCCGAAAGGCATTTTTGTCAGCGAATTTTGGGCCACTATAAATAGACGGGAATCACATTTTTAGGTCAAGTTTTGAAAAGTTCAAACAGTTGTAGCCGTTGTAATTTTCCATTTTAGGAAATTTGTGATCATTTTGGGATTTAAACATCAGAGTTTATCATTTTAATCTTATATTATGAGTTTAATTGATATTTTTTCTTTGTTTTCTTTATTTTTTACTATGAGTAGCCAAACCTTTACTAGGGTTGTAACCCAACCCTAGTGTGTAAACCTTATGGGTATTTAATTTAATGCTTGTTTATGATTGGGTGTTGATTATTTAGCCTTGTTTATGCTTTAATTTTATAATAATGGTTGCAAACATTGATTCATGCCTTTTTGTCTTGGTCTTTACTTGAGAAAGGAGGACTTAGTCTAGAAAAGTTTGGCTAACAAAAAATTGGGGGTTTGAACTAAAGATAGGGAAAACCCGACTTGAGCTCATATCAACTGTTTATCTTGATACTCATTTGGGTTTGAGAAAGCCAAATTAGGAAAAATCACTCTATGACCGAGACGTATTAAGTGGGTAATTTAGAGTTGAGAGCTATAATACACCCCGATCAATAAAACAAGTGTTAACGTACTTAACCCATTAGGAAAATACCTAGGTGAAGGTCACACCCCTAGGCTTTTTAACCATTTGGTAAAAACAACCAAATAAAAAAAAACCATTCGCTTTCTAGTTTCTTCTCATTAGTTTATAATTGTTAGTGATAAATTAGAAGTAGAAAAAAAAATCCTTTGTTTGAAAGCGCAATTTAGTTATTTCATTTGATCTCATTAAGTGTATACCCCTAACACCCATATTAAACTTCCTGTGAAAATCGACCCCGTCTCTTGTTGGGTACTATTCTTCCAACGATTGTTTTCACTCACTATTGAGTGCGGATTGGACGTGGACCACATGCGTCGTTACGAACTTATCAGCCATTTCCTCAAAAGTTTCTATGGAGCGGGCTCGTAGCTGTGAGTACCATGTTAATGCTCCTCCCGTAAGGGTTTTGCCAAACTTCTTCAGCAAAATGGAGGACAATTGTTCCCTAGTGAGGTCGTTTCCTTTCACGACGGTGACATAATGAGTCACATGATCTTTGGGATCGGTCGTTCTGTCGTATATCCTGAGGTAGGGAGGCATTTTGAAGGTCTTTGGTATGGCATGCGGGGCCACTTCTTCTCTGTACAACTACTCTACGAACCTATCGGCGTCCCTCTTTGGCAATAGCTTAGGAGCGCTCGGTATTTTGTCAACTCGTTCTTGGTGTTCTTTCATTTGATTCGTGAGTGCTTTGTTTTCATTTATCATTTCTTCCATCCTTCTCAGAACAGCTGCAAGGGCGCTGTCACCTGGATCGTTAGTAACGTTGTGAATTATACATGGTGTTGGAGCGACTGGTCGGTCACCCTGTTCATCCGCTCGTTATACTGTGTAGGTTCTTGCAATCTCTGTAGTCGTGCATGGAATGGGCTTGTTGAGCATGCTCGCTAGCGTATCAGTTAGCCATGCTTCGAGGAGTTTTTTTTACGGCTGGTGGCGTCCCTTCTTCTATGGACATAGAGGTACCTTTTCTATTTGGTTTTGTTATGCTACAATGGGGTAGGCGACCTCTCACGCCTGGGGGAGGCGACCTCTCACGCCTGGGGGAGGCAGTGGGCGTCACGTCCTCGCCTAATATTTCACAGCTCTCGTTGATAGCGTTCTTGAGGTTGCTGGGGAAGTCATCTATTACTTTAGTCCTCTCTCCTTGGTTACCTGTCATGTAGGTTTTTGTACGTGCAAAGAAAGAGAAAGACCTTGGGGTTTGTGAGATTAGTGACTCACGTTAGCTGTAGATCTAAAGAAAAATAAAAAATTTACTAAGAAATTTCCACAGACGACGCCAAACTGTTTGACCAAAAAGTATTGATCTTGGTCTAACCAATTATATTTATGTAAAGAAAAGTTAATCTTAGTTAAGAATAATATCCAAAAGATAAACTATCGGTTTCAAGACAAAATAATTAGTATATTCTGTCCGGATGGTAATGAATATGAGCAAGGATAACAATATCCAATGATCCAAAAAGATGAAATATGGCATTAAATAGTAGTATATAGCAATAAATCATATTTAAGTAAATAAAGTGTATGAGTCACTCGAAAAGGGATGAAATCAGTGGATATTCTTTCTGACAATGATGAATGGTTGATAAGCCTTTGAACACTTGGGTTGTTCTTGGATCCGGTGAAAACGCTGGACAAGAATCTTAACAAAAAGGTTATTTTTGTATGCTTGCAATATGATCTGATTCTCTATATAAAGTCAATGTCTTCTTTACAAATGAATATCTCATATTCCCTATCACTGTGTCTTCTTCTATATATAGGGAACATGTTCCTAGAAACCCTAATAGTACATGTGCAGAGAATATCCACTAGAATATTCTCTTCTATGTCATATCGTAGAACTAGCCGTTATAAATTTATCTGAGATGCTCGACCTCGATCTTGAGCTATGGTGACTCCTCGATCGTATCCTTCATTGCTTCAAGGCTACGTCACCCCAAGACCGGTCTTTGTGGGGACATCACCGATAACACGTGGCAACCAATGAAGGTTATAATAGTACTGACGTGGCTTGCACATATCAAAGATATTTTTTGGCCTATACAGTCCTTATTCATAATATGATACTTAAAAATATTTTTTGAAAAATTTGGCCAAACACAAATTATTGCTCAAAAATACTTTTAAGAGTGATTAGCCAATTGCCTATCTCTAAAAATATTTTTTTCAAAAGTACTTTTGTAAAATTTAAAAAGTACTTTTCAAAATAAGTTAATTTTTCCAATTTGGCCAAACTGGCTATAAGTATGGACGTTCACAAGAAGATAGCGTATGAGTGAGAACTAGGGGTGGGCATCGATCGGTTCGATTCGATTTTCATAAAGTTCGGTTCGGTTTGTTCGGTTTTCTATTTGGAGCACCAATAACGAACCAAAATTAGTTCGTTTTCTTCGATTTTTGCTAATTCGGTTCGGTCGATTTTCGGTTCAATTCGATCGGTTTGGCCTTGTCGCATTGAGCTTTTAAATCTGACTTTTTCTACTAAAAAATATGACTAATTTTATGTTTTAGTGCAACTAAAACTCGAAAACGCGATACTTATAATATAATTAGCCAAATCATTTAGTTGATATAGGAAATATAAATTTATTTGACAAATATTACTTACAATATAACTATCTCGTATATCCCCGTGCAAATTCAGCAAGCCTCAAATAAAACAAAATTTATTTGCCAATCTCCTTTTATGCCGTGGTTCACAACGACAAAACCAAATCTCTTGAACACTTCAGCAACCGAAATCCCAAATCATACCAATTTTCCAAGCCATAACCCAAATCAACTCTGAAAAGTTCAATAAAATTTGTCTTTGATCATCTTTTTTTAATGGAGTGTTAAAGAAGAAAATACTTAGCTCATATCGTGTTGCCATGCATCTAGTTTGAAACCTTAAAAAAGACAGCACCAAATATAAAATAAAGATAAAGATGCATTGGCAATCAAAAAGGGATACTCCCTCTGGTTCACAATAAGTGATTTTTTGATCCCTTTTTGTGGTCCAAAATATTTAATTTTTTCAGATTTCAAGAATGAATTAATTATCTTTTTCATACATTCCCCTTGGAGTAAATAGTGTTGGAGTATGTGTTATGGGTGTTTATGTGAAGAGATAGTAAAGGTTAATATGGTCAATTTCATTACTAATTAATGTTAAAAGGTGAATTTCTTAATTTGTGTGAAAACAGCCAAAAAATCACTTATTGTGGGCCGGTGAGAGTAATTTTTAGAATGTGCGACTTTATTTGGGTTTGAGCTTCAAATTTTATAATGTAAATATATAAAAAAAAATTGGGCTAGACAACTTAAGAGGAGCCCAAAGGTTAGGACCCATTTTAGAAAACTTCGATTTTTCGATTTAATCAAAAATCGAAGTTGCAAAATTAAAATTGATTCGAACACTGAAATTACAGAAAACATAAATTTTAAACTGACCGAATAAATTGAAAAATCAAAATCAAATAAATAAAAATTTATGATTCAATCGATTTTTTCGATTCGATCAATATCATACCCTAATTCCCACCCCTAATGAGAACACAACAACATCTCCTGTATATGGATAGACATGAGGACGTGGAGAATTAAAGCAAAAGCAAAGGGACATTGAACGTATCCCTATTCCAACAACTATACCATATCTAAATCTAACGTACTATATATACGATTAAACGCCACGCATCCTTTATTTAATTTGACGAATACACAAACACAAGAAAATTGCCACTTGGGCGAAGAAGAAGAGTTGATAGGACAGTTGAATAACCACCGAACACGTGTACCCCACTCTCCAATCACTCTCATCACGTGACTTTCTTTTCCCCTTTGCCACGTTTTGCTGCCTCCTACCGTACGGTTTATGCCTTATTACCACTTGCGAATTCTGGATCATGATCAAGATATTTTCCTTTTATGCCCTTTTGTACGGTCTAGGACAGTTGGTTGTGGAAATTCAATTTTCTTTTTCGAACAATAATTATTTAATACTAAGTATTTTAAAGGAGTATGTATTTTATTTTAAAGAGTATATGGAGTATACATTTTACTTTAAAGGAATTTTTTCTATAAAAATATTTAATTATAAAATAAATTCGTTAAAGAATGCAATGTTAGAAAGAGCAAATTAATCAAATCATAATTATTCTGCATTAAAATGACAAGTAAATACGCTAAAATAGTTGTATAACAAAATAAAAACCAGGTAAATAATAATTTTACAAATTGCAATAAACATTGGTATTATAAAACCAAATTCAGAGAGAGCATTTGAAATTATCTTATGTAATGTGAATATCTTGTATGAAAACTTTTATGAGTATTATAATTGAGTGATATATATGTTTAATTTAATATTATTATAATAATTACATTTTGTGATTTTTTATAAATATCAAATAAGAGTAAGTAGGGCTGTTCAAAACCGAATCGATGGTTTATTGGCTTATTGGTATCGGATTATCGGGGTTAATGGATGGGGAACAAATTGAGATTTTATAATTAACGGTTTAATGGTTTGTGGGCGGATTACTCAATTTTCTTATCAGGTAAACCGTTAACCCGTTAAGAATTTTTATATTTACACTTTTACTCCTATGTATATAAAGTACCATTGTTTATATGTCTTTCGTTTACATTGTTATTTGTATATTAGTATTCTTTTTCCAACTTCTTGATTCAATTACATGTGGCTGTCCAGTTTTATTTGGATATTGTTTTCCCACATATTGTACCTTTATCTATTTGCATATTACAAAATCGAATTACAGCTTCTAACTAAGTTAAGCGTCGGAACTTTAAGGGCGAAGGCTGAAACTTTTGCCTTTTGATTGATTATGAACTAATGTCCTTTTGAAAGTTTGACTGATTACTGAACGAATGTGCTTTTTTGGTTTTACAAATTTGGTTAATATGTGTAATGATAGTATGTGTAGTCTTGATATTGATTGAATGATTGTTCAAAAAAAAATTATTTGATTTAGCCGATAAGCCGCCCGATAATTGTTAATCCGATACCAATCTGCATGTTGTCTTATTGGATGGCTAGCTGATTACTATATTTATAATCCGATAACCGTTAAATCAAACCGTTAAGTATAATTATTCGCCCGATAAGCACCCATACGAGTAAGTGTTCTCCCTCCTTTGTTGGTCAACGGCTTTTAGGGTCAACTAGTTAAAGCTCGGTTCTTCACTTTTCACTAAAGCCTAATCTTAATAGTATTCCTACTCTTGTGGAGTTCTACGGTCATCATATCTTATTATATGTGAATTTAACAAACTTATTTTTCTAAAAGTTTGTTTTGAAGACACAAAACAAACCTAAAAGAATTTATTCTTCAACTTATTTGGAGGTTTTCAAAGCCGAGTTACACAATTAAAAAAAATACAATTTTAAGAAATATAGTTATAATGAAATTTATTTAATTCTCCTAAATAATGATAATAAAAAATGAGATTGGATAAACTTTTTTTTGTTACCTCGCGAGACATTTTAAGCTAACGTTAGTAGCTTTGAACTGCACAAACTATTTTAATCGGTTTACAATTCTTAAACATTTACATCCATTTAACTACTCGAATTTAATTATTGATGTTAATTTTTTTTAATCAAATTAATCCTTAAAGATATAATTCTGATATTCTATTTTTTTTAACTTTCATATAATCTACGCATAAATGTAATGTCTTTAATTTTGTTTGAATTGAATGACTCGTAGAGTATAGCATGGAAGATTTCTAACTAGAGTAAGTATTTAAGTGAAAATTTTCTTTATCAAATAATACATCATTGTAACATTCAATTAGTGTATATCAATAAGTAAAATGTTAGTAGGTCAGTTGATTAACTATCTAAACTTTTATTTTAGTGATGAAGGTTCGACTTCCTATCTTGTATTCCCTCCTCCATTACCCTTTGCCATTACCCCATATATGTAATTAAAACAAAAATTGCATATCAATATCCAATCAACTATCCATTTCCTTTTGATATAAAGAGGAAAAGAAAATAAAGAAATCAGATAGACATGCTACCAAATAGTGACACAGCCTAAAATTAGTAGGACGGTTCAAGAATAAATGTGTCTATAGTAGCATCTAATTAACGTTACTATCAATTAGTTTCGACCTACACAACAACTAGACTAGTATTTGGGGATAACTGCTAATCCAAATAAGAAGTAAATTAATAAATAAATTACTGTAATGATAAGCGATATCATTTTTTTATATTTATACTTAATATTTATTATTTGACTAAGTATCACATGACACCGCTTCAAACATGATGCATACGTCCCTGAATAATACCTTGGATTACATTATTGTAAAATATTTTAAAACTAATATTAATTTTGACAATTTATTTTCTAATTTCTGTCTGATTAAATATAAAAAAATTTATAATCTAATTCTAGGAAAATAATCACTCCTATTAATATTTTCTTATTTTATCTTTTCTCAATTAAACACTTAAACTCCACGAAAAGCTGTTTAACGCCCAACCCCATCTTAAGTTCTTCAACCAACACCATAAGTTCTTCTAAATAATAGAAATCTAACGTGTAACTTACACCAGGTGACAACTTTTGAGGCTTTCTACTTAGAAGTTGGCCACTTTTTAAATATTAACCAGTTATCTGAGATTTAGCTTTGAGGTTAATTTTAAACTCTAGATAATGCGATCACTTTTGAACTTGAAACCACTGATCTAATTTTGAAAAATGGCTAACTTATAAATACAAAGCCACAGAAGTGTCGACTTGTTCAAATCAGCCAAATTTGTCCCAGCCAAATGATATGAAGCTTGAAATCAATCTAAATCCCTCTTATTTCTCTAGCTCCCAACCAATGAACATTGTTTGTTGCTATTTCTTGTCATTAGCATTTATCATTATCAAAACCATCCCATTATCCTCTTGCCTTCATAATTCATTATTATCACAAATATGTCTATATTTATAAGTAGAACCTGTAAGATGTGGTCAACGTGATAGTTTTTGTGGGACTTCTATTAATTATGACACAATATTCATTTGGTTTAACAAATATAAGCTAAATTCCTTTAGGATAAAAATAAATTTGCATTCTAATGTAACTTCCCACTTGTATAAAATTGATGAATGACATGTGGACATTCGTCGAGTTGACACGTGATAGTAAAGACAAGTAGGGTATGAGTTAGCAAATAGCTGGTATCAGTCCCAAGTATGTGACCGGTGTTGTGTGAGTTCTGACGTCAATGGAACCAGAAACGAAAGTTTAATTGAAAGTGAGGTATCGGTTGAAGAAGGCAACATCCAAGGAGCGGCACTACAAAAACATCTTTGCATTTACTCTCAACCGTTATGCAGCTATCAAGATGGGTCTTTATTCATATTAAAAAGAGCTTGATTTGGGGTTCTTGTCTACCTGAATTTAGCTATAAATAGAAGAATTTGAACTCATTGTAGACACAAAATACTTGTACGCCAAAAAGACTAAAGTCACTCTTGCTTTCTATTAATAACTTTTTGCTCAATATTCTATTCTTATTCTTGCTTCCGGAGAAGCTCGTTTCACAGTTAGGCATGTATTTCCTTCCAGTATTCTTAATTAATTTATTTCTGTTCTTTGTTACTTTATATTCTTGGATCAAATTAATGCATGTGTCTATAAACCATATTATAAATTCAAACTGTATCGTTTTACGGGTAAACAGTTTGACACCCATTGTGGGGCGTAGACAATTATGGTATTACTTTAATCCACTCATCTGTTACTAACGCATTTTGAAGCTTTTCTTTAGTAAAGCAAAAGTAGATATGGCAATTAATGATGTTAACAACTCATTTAATATTGGGACAAATAACGAGCGTGAGGATATGTTCCGTGATGGGGGACCAACCTGATGATTCAACTAGTGAAAGTTGCTAACGACAGAGATGAGACAACTCTGGTTCGGGAAGAATGAAATTTTCGGCGTATGAGGAGTCCTACCCCTGATATGGATGATGAACCTGTTGTCGAAACAGTGAAAGTTTTGAGAGCGCAGCAAAGAGAAATCATGAATAATCTCTCAAGACATGATCGAATAATAACTGAGCTCCAGCAAGCACTTTCAGTTATCTTTAATAATTCCAATAGAGGAGTTCGAGCCCCTTTCAGCATGCATACGAATCAAACAACACAAAGTACCGATAACATCGCTTCGAGTGAGGAGTTTAGATTTAATGAAAATCAAGCAGGTGGTGCAAGCAGTAGATTCGGGAATGATAATAACACAACTGATCTTTTTAAAATCGAACTCATGAGGTACATAAGGGAAATGAATAAACAGATGGATTAATATGCTAAAGAATTTCACGTTCGGGATGAATTAGAAGCCGGAGGCACCACCGGTATTGAAGGGTCCGGATTCAAAGAAGTATATTCTATTACCATTCAAACCAAGTGCGGCCCCGGAGTTAATTCCACAGAGATTCAAGATGCCAGATATTCCGAAGTATGATAGAACTTCAGATCCATAGGAACACATCACAACTTATACTACGGATGTAAAGGAAAATAATTTAGCTCCGCATGAGATTGAATCTGCTTTGCTGAACAAATTTGGCGAAACCCTAATAAGGAAACTTTAATATGGTATTCTCTTTTACCTAAATATTGGATTGATTCTTTTGAAATACTTGTAGATTTCTTTATCAAAGCTCATGCTGGGGCGAGGAAAGTCCAAGCTAGGAAGGCACATATATTCAGAATCGCTCAAGAAGAATCAGAATTGTTGCTTGAGTTTGTAATATGGTTCCGAAAGGATTGCATGTTGTCGCCGACAGATGTCCATAATTATTATGAATCAAAAATCAGAATTGAAGATGATCAATTGAGTTCTTCGGTGTCATCCAAGGGTTGTAATCGAGATTGGAATCGAGAAAAGTTCAAAAATGATTCTGATGTAGACTGGAGGTCATCCACGAGTCATTTCCAACCTTATGAAAGGTCTGATGAGCGTGGAACATAAGGTTTTCAGTCATCGAAAAAATTCAGATCGGAAAGATGGAAATATCGTTGTCGGAATACTAGTGCTTTGCAGGATAAGGAACCACCGTGGTCCCTGGATTCAGGATATCCTCGGTTATCAAATTATAACTTCAATATCAGTTTGGTATAACTGGTTTCAACTATGAGAAATATTAAGGAGGCAAGATTTTCGAATTCAGTTCGATCGGATCCCAGTCAAAGGGATCCTACTTTGTGATAGAATTCCAGGGAACGCATGGACACATGCCTGGGGACTGCCAGCATCTTCGTGAAGTGGTTGCGATGTTGTTGAAAAACGATCACCTTAGAGAATTTCTTAGCGATCGGGGCAAGAAAAATTATGGGAGGAATCGAGATACAACAGAACTAGTCTCAGGATTACTCCATTTAACAATAAACATATTTTTGGTGGGGTTAAAATAAATGGGGTGACGTTCTCGGCAGCGAAGAAGACTAAGATATCAGTAATTCATGGCAAGAAAATTTGTGAAGCATTAGGAGATGATAAAATCACTTTCATGGAGGAAGATACTGACGACCTTATTTTACCGCTTAATGACATTGTGGTAATATCATTAAGTATTTTAGATTTTAAAATTAAACGTATTTTGGTTGATCCAGGTAGTTCAACCAATATCATCCAATTGAAGGTCTTGGAACACGCAATGTTAACCGAAAACATAGTTCCAGCAACAAAGCTTCTAGCTGGAATCAACTTAACGAGTATAACTACCCGATATGAGATCATATTGACTATACATGCCGAAGGGTTATCAAAAATTATTTTGTTCGAGGTGGTGGATGACGATATGGGATACAATATTATCCTTGGTAGACCACGGATTCATGAAATGAAGGTTATGCCATCAACTTACCATCAATTGTTGAAGTTCCCTCCACTAAATGGGATCAAATAGATCAAAGATGATCAACTTGCTGCAAGGAAAATGAATGCAGTCACCTCGTCTAGCGGCAAGGTGAAAGGTACCAGCAAATAATAACTACAGAAACCGATATCTATTTCCCGTCTGATCCCGATTGAAGGCGATAGGTAGGAAGAGATATCAAATTTTTCTCAGGTGCCTAGATCCTTCTAAGTACCGGAGGAAACATATGCAACAAATTCAACCACATATGAAATTGAACAATTATCTTGTTCAAGAGTTCACGTATAAAAAGGTTTATTTGGGAACGAAGTTGAGACCTGAACTCAGACTTTGAATTATTGAATTTTGAAAAGCTAACTTTGATTGTTTTGCATGGTGTCATTGAGATATGACAAGTATTCCACTGGAAGTGGTTGTCCATAAGTTAAGTTTGGATCCTAATTTTCCTCCGGTGAAGCAAAAGAAGTGACTGATAGCCGAGACCAAAAATAGATTTGTAGAAGAAGAGGTAACTAGGTTGCTAAACATAGGTTCTATACGTGAAGTAAGTTATCCTGATTGGTTAGCTAAGTAGTAATTATACCTAAAAGAAACTATAAGTTTAGAATGTATATGGACTGCAAATATCTAAATAAGGCTTTCCCTAAAGATGTTTTTCCATTGCCAAACATCAATCAAATGATCGATGCTATGGTTGGGCATGAATTGATGAGTTTTCTTTATGCATAATCTGGGTACAATCAAATTAAATTCACCTGGAGGATCAAGAAAAAACCTCATTCATCATAAATTTTGGCACTTATTGCTATAATGTGATACGTTTTGGGCTAAAAAATATCGGAGCCACTTATGAGAGGTTAGTTAATAAGATGTTCGAGCGTCAAATTGGTAAAACAAAGGAAGTATACATTAACAACATGTTGGTTAAGTCTCTTAGTGCAGGGGATTATTTATTTCATCTTCAAGAAACATTTCCAGGAATTCCTTGGAAGAAGAGGTGACCCCGACAAGATTAAGGCGATAGAAGAAACCCCTGACCAACTGAAAAGTGTAAAGGAGGTACAAATGCTAACCAGCAGGTTAGCAACCCTTAGCAGATTCATATCGAGGTCATCAGAGAAATGTCACAAATTTTTCTCTCTATTAAAGAAAAAAATAATTTATTGTGGACTCCAGATTGCCAACAAGAGTTTAAGGACTTGAAAAGATATTTGTCTAGCCCTACTTTGATGTAAAAACCAAATGAGGGAGAGAAATTATTAATCTATTTAGCGGTATCGGAGGTCGCAGTAAGTGTAGTCCTGGTTCGGGAGGAAAAAGGTACGCAATTCTCTATTTATTATATTAGTAAGATACTTTCAAGTGCGAAGCATGATACTCGCACCAGGAAATGTTGGCTCTAGCTCTCGTAATTGCCTCTCAAAAGATTTGACCCTACTTTTAATGCCACCCAATAGACGTTGTGACGATCTTTCCCCCGAGGAGCGTCCTTCATAAACCTAAGTTCTCGGGATTGGCTAAATGGGAAGTTAAAATTAGTAAATTTGATATAGAATATAAACCTCGTACTGCTATTAAGTCACAAGTTTTGGCCGACTTTGTAGCTGAAATTAGTCTAAAAATGATGCCTTTAGCTACTTAAGAAGCAGTTTTGGTATCGGGAATTGTCTCCGGTGTATGGACCTTATTTACGGATAGAGCCTCCAATGTAAAAGGTTCCGGTCTTGGGATAGTACTAATCACTCCTTCGGGAGAAACCCTGAGACAAGCCATCATAATTGTTCCATTAACTAACAAAGAAGTCGTGTATGAAGCTTTGGTTGCAGAACTTGAATTGGCCCCAGGACTAGGCTCCGAGGTAATTAAAGTAACTTTGACTCTTAGTTGATAGTAAATCAGTTATATGAAATCTTTGATACCAAAAAAGAACACATGAAACAATACTTAAGTAAGGTTCAAGTTTTATTTTCCCAATTCATTGAGTGGTCAGTGATTCATATCATATGGGAAAAAATGTTGAAGCGGATATGTTGGCTAATTTAGGGTCGTCAATGAAAATGAAGGGAGTTAATTCTGGTGTAGTTGTTCAATTATTGCATTCAGTCTTGGACATGGATGGATATTGTGAATTTAACTCAACTAACCTAATATGGGATTGGAGAAACGAGTTTATAGAATATTTAAGGCATGAAAAGATGCCTGGAGATTCTAAAACCTCTCGGGCACTACAAACAAAAGTTGCTCGGTATTGTCTTGTTGATGGACAACTATACCGAAGGTATTTTCAAGGGTCGTTGACTCGATGTTTAGGAATATTAGAGGATGATTATGTGATAAGAGAGTTCACGGAGGGGTTTGTGAAAATCACTCTGGTATAGACTCATTGGTGCTCCAATTGATAAGAGACGATTACTATTAGCCTCAGATGGAACAAGACACAGAGGCGTTTATAGAAAAATACGATAAGTGTCAACGTCATGCTCAATTAGTGCATCAACCGGCGAAGCTTTTACATTCGATGGTATCACTGTGGCCATTCATAAAATGTGAGATGGATATAGTTAGTCATTTACCTTAAGGGCCCGAACAGTTTCCAAAATTACAAAGTTTCTAGAAGGTTTGAAAATCAGAAGGATCACATTCTCCCCAAATCATTCAAGTGCCAACGGTCAAGGCAGAGTCAACCAACAAGGTAAAAATTCAAAAGCTCAAAAAAGAATTAGAGGATGCTAAAGGCAGTTGGCTAGAAGGGTTGTCGAGAGTGTTATGGGCATGAACAATAGCAAAATCAATCACGGGAGAAATATTTTTTTCCCTTGCATATGATGGAGAAGCTTTGATTCCGGTGGAGATTGGGGAACTGACCATAACTCCACAAGGTATTCTCGAGCAAACGAGCGAGAGAATGAAGAAGCAATGTTGATTAAGTTGGACTTGCTTGAGGAACGTCAGAACTTAGCTTATATAAGGATGGTGGCACAAAAGCAAAGGATGGAATGTTACTATAATCGCAAAGCAAATCTTCGATACTTCAAAGCCAGAGATTTGGTTTTGCGGAATGTAACTCAAAGTACCCGGGAAATGAATGCTGGAAAGTTGGGACCAACATGGGAAGGACCTTACCAGATTTCAGCTATAATCGGTAAAGGGTCATATCGTCTAGAAAATCAAGATGAAGTAAAATTACCAAGCAATTGGAATGGGACTCACCTCAAAAGGTATTATTACTGAAGATCCTTGTTGATACTGAAAGTATGTACTAGAGTATTTTTCTCTTCGTCCAGTTTTTGTCTCAATTGGATTTTTCTGACAAGGTTATTAATGAGGCAGCAACGTAAAGCATATTACGAAAAGAAAGGATTCTCTCTTGTCTCGAGAAGAAAAGGGAGATAAAGTAGATTTTTATTAAGTTCAAGAGATTCTATTGAACGTTCATTGAAATATCGTGGATGAATGTAAATTACTACTAGAAATTCAGCAAATATCGATCGTGGTCTACCGATCAATTTTGATCGGTCAAAAAATCGGTCAAAAAACTGACCAAAATCGGTCAGTTTTCCAGAGTATTTTTTTTTTAATTTTTTTACGAAACCGACCAACTTTGGTCGGTTTTCTTTGGCGCAAAAATGCAGGAAACTATTTTTGAGTCCCGCAAAATTTATTTTTCAAGAAACTGACCAATTTTGGTTGGTTTTTCATTTAAAATAAATTAAAATTAATATTTACCGCAACCAGTCTTTTAATTCGGCCGGTCATTTTAAAAAATCGACCGAATTAGGTAGGTATTTTTATTTTTTAATAAAATAGACCGACATTAGTCGGTTATTTTCATGCGAAAATACAATTAAGGAGTATAAATGAAATAAAAGACAGTTTAAAAATAAAATGCACCAATGGTCTAGTGGCAGAATAGTATCCTGCCACAGTACAGACCCCGATTCGATTCTCAGATGGTGTATTATTTAATTACATAATTAAAATACCAACCTACTTTGGTCGGAAAAAATCGACCAACTTTGGTCGATTATTTCGGCAATCTTTTTTTTCTTTTTAATTTAATTGACCGACCAAAGTTGGTCGGTAATTTCCGATCAACTTTGGTCGGTATGCACTTCCGACCTTCAAAATACCGACCACACATTAATGTTCGCGTTTTGAACGGTTATTGGCCATTACCGACCTACTTTGATCGATTTTTGCGAATTTCTAGTAGTGAATATTCTTAATTAAATATTTCATATTATGTGTAAACTATAAAACTCATACAGTTCCACATATATGTTATATTTGGATTTAGATTGTTAATTATAACTGTTGGGATTTTAAGCTTGTGTAGCTTAAAGAGGGTGAATGAGAAATGGAGGGAAAAATAAAATATTTGAGTTTCCCTCCTTAGCAAAGGGACATTTGTCCCATATTGGATGAAGAAAAAGCTTTTGATGGGTATATATATAATTGCTCTTCATCTAGCTCTTAAAGAGTTAAGAAGAAGGCAAGCCTCGCGCCGTCGTCGTCGCTCGCTCGCTCGCTCGGCTCGGCTTCGGCTTCATTCGGATTCGGATTTGGTCATAGATCGATTGATTGATTAATCTTTTTGGACAAAATTTTTTTAAATTATTTAATTAAATAATTAACGAAAAATTCAATCCGGAATAACCCACGACCCGGTCCGGTCAGGCCCGTTTTCTTTCTCGGATTATTTTAAATCCATTTTTTCGCAATATTTCAAACAACCCTGTTCCAACAGCCATGACTGTTTCTGAAAGGTTGCAACCTTTTCAGAAATAATGACAGCAACTCTATAAATAGAGTTTGAATCCGAGAATCTTTTCTTACGAAATTTTTATGCTTCTTCTTCTTCTTCTTCTTCTTCTTCTGCACAAAAAGAATCCAGTGTGTGTTTTACAGCCTTCGAGTGGCTCGCTGTTCACCGGCGTTTGGTACCAACACTCCGGTGAGTTAAATCGTTCTATCCTAGGAGGATATATTCCAGCACCTCGGGTACTTGAGGGGAATAATTTCCTTAAGGACACACTTGTATTCAGTGGGCTTGATTTATTCATATACTGTTTTTCCAGAATTTATTTCGTTAAACAAGAATTACTAACTTTCTGTTTTGTTTATATATTTCAGAAAGTTTAATTGTTTATTACAACAATACATATTTATAACAATCTTAAGGAAATTACTTTATTATATTCTTTATTTTATTTGTGGAGATTAAAATCTGTGTGGTTTTCTACTCCTTCTGAATTTTACTATTCTGATTTGAAGATATAAAAAACTTCATCAGAGTATTGAAATTCATAAAACGATTTGAAGAACATAAAAGATTCATCGTTTTCTGTGAAACAGTATATAAAAAACTTCGGTTTTATTTATTATACATATATTTTTTTTTGTTAATAACAATATTGTTTACTATTCTGGTTTTGCCATTAATTGAATTCTTTCGTTGTTTACAGTGAGAAATGGCAATTGATAACGGAAATTCTTTTGCGACTGTTGCGGCAACGACGATAGCCTCGTCAAGCCGGACTGTTGTTCCACCAGCAGAGAAACCGGGGAAATTTTTCGGAGCCAATTTCAAAGGATGGCAGCAAAATGGTGTGCTTCTGGCTTACCACACTTGGTATGCAGAAATTCACTAGTGAAGAACCTCCAGTGCCTGCTGCGGACATGCCGGACAACGAGAAATTCATGATTGTTGAGGCGTGGAAGCAGGTAGATTTTCTTTGCAAAGGCTATATCTTAAGCGCTTTAGAGGATGACTTGTACAGTGTGTACAGTGCGATGAATACTTCGAAAAAATTATGGGATGCACTTGAGAAGAAGTACAAGACTGAAGACGCATGCTTGAAGAAGTTCGTGGTTGCCAAGTTTCTAGACTATAAAATGATAGACAGCAAAATTGTTGTAACCCAAGTTCAGGAGCTTCAACTTATTTTTTATGACCTTATTGCTGAAGGTATGGTCGTAAATGAAGCATTTCAAGTGGCTGCAATGATTGAAAAATTGCCTCCTTCATGGAGAGATTTCAAGAACTATCTTAAGCACAAGCGCAAAGAAATGAAATTGGAAGATCTTGTGATTCGTCTCAAGATTGAGGAAGACAACAAAACGGCCGAGAAGAAGTCTCGTAGAAATTCAACGATCATGGGATCTAATATAGTTGAGGAGACTGCTCCAAAAAGTAAGAAGAGAAAGAGGTCTTCTAGACAGACTAAGGAGTAGAACAAAAAGAAATTCAAGGGCAGCTGCTACAATTGTGGAAAAACCGGTCACAAAGCCTCTGATTGTCATCTCCCGAAAAAGTATAATAAGAAGGGACAAGCCAACATAGTGGAGAAGCATGATGACATTGATGATCTGTGTGCAATGCTTTCGGAATGCAACCTAGTTGGAAATCCGAAGGAGTGGTGGATTGACTCTGGAGCCACTCGACATGTTTGTGCTGTCAAGGAAGCATTTGCGACTTACTCTACTGCTGGTCCCGAAGAAGAGCTTTCCATGGGAAATACTTCCACATCTAAGATTGAAGGTTATGGGAAGATATTCCTGAAGATGACTTTCGGCAAGGTGTTAACACTCAACAACGTTCTTCATGTTCCTACTGTTAGGAAGAATTTAGTTTCTACTTCTTTGCTTGTTAAGAATGGATTCAAATGTGTATTTGTTTCTAATAAAGTTGTTGTAAGCAAGAATGAAATGTATGTTGGAAAGGGCTACCTCACAGAGGGCCTCTTCAAACTAAATGTAATGGTTGTTGACAGTATGAATAAAATTTCAGCTTTTTCTTATTTATTGGAGTCAAATGATTTATGGCATATTCATTTAGGACATGTCAATTACAAAACCTTGCGGAAGTTAATTAATTTAGAAGTATTGCCTAAATTCGAGTGTAATAAATCAAAATGTCAAACATGTGTTGAGTCTAAGTTTGTAAAATATCCTTATAAGTCTATTGAAAGGAATTCAAATCCTTTAGACTTAATTCATACTGACATTTATGATATGAAGTCGACACCATCACGAGGTGGGAAAAAGTATTTTATTACTTTTATTGACGATTACACTCGATATTGTTATGTTTATTTGCTTAATAGTAAGGATGAAGCAATTGAAGCATTTAAGCAATACAAGAATGAAGTGGAGAATCAATTGAATAAAAAGATCAAAATGATTAGAAGTGATAGGGGTGGAGAATATGAATTTTCGTTTGCAGAAATATGTTCGGAATATGAAATTATCCATCAAACTACTGTACCTTACACACCTCAACCTAATGGAATTGCGGAAAGGAAAAATCGGACATTAAAGGAAATGATGAGTTCTTTATTAATAAGTTCCGGATTATCGCAGAGTTTGTGGGGCGAAGCTATCTTTACAGCTAACCGAATACTCAACAGAGTATCCCACAGCAAAACGCAATCTATTCCATATGAAAAATGGAAAGGAAGAAAACCCAACTTGAAATATTTCAAAGTGTGGCGGTGTCTAGCAAAGGTACAAGTTCCTTTACCTAAAAGGGTTAAAATCGGACAAAAAACTGTTGATTGCGTTTTCATTGGATATGCTACAAACAGTAAAGCATGTCGGTTTTTGGTTCATAAATCCAATATTCCCGAAATTCACATTAATACGGTAATGGAATCAGATAATGCTGAATTTTTTGAAAGCATCTATCCGTATAAAACTGAATGTGAGTCGTTAAGTGAAAGACCTAAACGACCTCTGGAAGAACCAAAGGAAAATACTCCAAGTATAGAAGATCCAAGGCGTAGCAAACGTCAAAGAACATCTACTTCCTTTGGACCAGATTTTGTGACATTCTTGCTTGAAAATGAGCCTCAAACTTTTAAAGCAGCTATGTCATCTTCTGATTCAACGTTTTATAAAAAGGCAGTCAATAGTGAGATTTAATCAATTTTGGATAACCATACATGGGAATTGGTAGATCTTCCTCCGGAAAATAAGCCTTTAGGTTCGAAATGGATCTTTAAACGGAAAGTGAAAGCTGATGGCACTATTGACAAATATAAGGCAAGACTTGTTGTTAAAGGTTTTAGACAAAAGGAAGGCCTTGATTACTTTGACACTTACTCGCCAGTAACGAGGATAACATCTATTAGGGTGTTAGTGGCACTAGCGGCTGTGCATGGTCTTGAAATCCATCAAATGGATGTTAAAATAGCTTTCTTAAATGGAGAATTAGAGGAAGAGATTTACATGAAACAACCTGAGGGTTTTGTGGTAACTAGTAAAGAAAAGAAAGTGTGCAAACTTGTTAAGTCGCTTTATGGACTTAAACAAGCACCCAAACAATAGCATGCGAAATTTGACCAAACAATATTGGCAAGTAGGTTTAAAATCAACGAGTGCGACAAATGTGTTTACATTAAAAATACTCCAGGTCATGAAGTCATTGTTTATTTATATGTTGATGACATATTGATAATGAGCAAAAACATGGCAGATAAAAATGCTACTAAGCGCATGTTGGTTAGCAAATTCGATATTAAAGACTTAGGAGTTACTGATGTGATCTTAGGAATCAGAATTTGCAAGACTCCACAAGGTCTAGCATTATCACAGTCTCACTACATTGAAAAGGTACTTGACAAGTTCAAGTATTTGGATTTCAAAATTGCCAAGACTCCAATTGACGTGAGTTATGCACTTCAAAAGAATGAAGGTGAAAGTTACTCACAACTAGATTATGCAAGAGTATTGAGAAGTTTGGTGTATATCATGAATTGTATGCGACCAGATATAGCATGCGCTATTAGTAAACTAAGTCGGTTTACAAGTAATCCCAATTACATACATTGGATGGCAATGAAATGAGTTTTGGGGTATCTCAAACATACCCAAAATTACGCTTTGCATTATAACAAATATCCCTCCGTGATCGAGGGATATAGTGATGCAAATTGGATCACTGGATCATCTGAAGTTAAATCCACGAGTGGATATATTTTCACAATTGGGGGTGGAGCAGTGTCTTGGAAATCATCCAAATAGACATGCATCGCCCGTTCTACAATGGAATTTGAATTCATAGCTTTAGATAAGGCCGGTGAAGAATCTGAATGGCTCCGAAATTTCTTGAAAGATATTCCATTTTGGCCCAAACCTTTGGCACCTATTTGTATACATTGTGATAGTCAAGCGGCAATAGGCAGGGCAGGGTATAACAGAAAATCTCGTCATATATAACGGAGACACAATACCGTTAGACAACTACTCTCTAGTGGTATTATCATAATTGACTACGTAAATTCAAGAGATAACGTGTCGGATCCACTTATAAAAGGCCTATCTAGAGAGGTAGTTGAAAGATCATCAAAGGGAATGGGATTAAGGTCTAGGACAAGTCATCATGGCGGTAACTCTACCTAGCAGACTGGAGATCCCACGAGCTAGGTTCAAGGAGATCAAACAAAGTTATGAATGACGGTTCAACATTGTCAAATAACTCAACCCATTCTCGTGATGAAGACAATGTTCAGAAATCGAGGTAAAGCATTAAGGCTTTTTGATGAGTCAACAAAGCTTAAAGGTTTTTTAATGATTTGCTAAGTCTGGCAGGATATGACCAGATAGTGTGTCTATAGGATTACACGTTTAGAAATCACCTATGTGAGTGTGAACTGTAAGCCGCTTCAAGGGGAATGAAAGTAAATGCCCATTCTCTAAGCACTCATGAAACCAGGCGGTGTTCATGGCTGAAACGAACACAACTGTGAGAACCATAGATGGTTGTGTGATTTAAGTTGTCTAGGTATACAACAAAGCTCGACGGTTCAAAGATATCAAATCTACCGATTGACCGAGTATATCCGATATAAGTTCACTATGGAAAGTTCAAAGGGAAACCTACTTATCCAGATGCAATTAATTCTTGCATATAAAACACACGCGCGTCTGTGCATTCCTTTATTTTTTAGCCATTCCCCATTCATGTGGGGGATTGTTGGGATTTTAAGCTTGTGTAGCTTAAAGAGGGTGAATGAGAAATGGAGGAAAAAATAAAATATTTGAGTTTTCCTCCTTGGCAAAGGGACATTGTCCCATATTGGAGGAAGAAAAGGCTTTTGATGGGTATATATATAATTGCTCTTCTTCTAGCTCTTAAAGAGTTAAGAAGAAGGCAAGCCTCACGCAGTCGTCGTCGTCGCTCGCTCAGTTCGTCTTCTGCTTCGGCTTCGGATTTGGTCAAAGATTGATTGATTAATCTTTTTGGACAAAATTTCTTTTAATTATTTAATTAATTAATTAAATAATTAACGAAAAATTCAATCCGGAATAACCCGCGACCCCGTCCGGTCATGCCCGTTTTCTTTTAAATCCATTTTCCCGCAATATTTCAAACAACCCTGTTCCAACTGCCATGACTGTTTCTGAAAGGTTGCAAACCTTTTCAAAAACAATGCCAACAACTCTATAAATAGAGAAATTTTCTGAGCTTCTTCTTCTTCTTCTGCACAAAAAATATCCAGTGTGTTTTACAGCCTTCGAGTGGCTCGCTGTTCACCGGCGTTTGGAACCAACACTCCGGTGAGTTAAATCGTTCTATCCTGGGAGGATATATTCCAGCACCTCGGGTACTTGAGGGGAATAATTTTCTTAAGGACACACTGTGTATTCAGTGGGCTCGATTTATTTTTATACTGTTTTTCCAGAATTTATTTCGTTAAACAAGAATTACTAACTTTCTGTTTTGTTTATATATTTTAGAAAGTTTAATTGTTTATTACAGCAATACAGATTTATAACAATAATTGGTGTCTAACCATGTTGAAATTCATAAAGCCAAGTATCCTAAACGATCGAAGAAGTAACTTTTGTTGTAAACTTATTACATAAAGAGAAAGTTGATTTTATGCTCCGTTAAATTAGAATTCAAAAGAGCATCTCCGGATTCATAAACTTTTGTAAGTAGGTGAAGGTAATGGGAAAATAATTGCATAACCAAAAAATTCAGGGTTGAATTTGTAATTTAAAATTTTAAAATCAAGGTACGTCCATTTACTATGTTGCGAAGGAGATCCATAAAATAGTAATATCCCATGAACCGACTCCGAAAAGTTTCAAGTATTCAAATAAAGTAAATCAATGAGTTAGAAAATATTCGGAATTCGATATTAACTCTTTAACAGTTACGAGTTTACCAGACGTAACGTATGGAGTGAGCCGGCCATATTCATAACGGACGAGGCATGATCTTTGGAATAGTTACACTAGTTTGTACAATAAAATATTCTTTCTCCCCCACATTTGTACCCAATTGAAATCTTCATACTCATACTGTTACTATTTCTGAAAAATACATTCTATCTCAAAGTTCTACGATAAACATCATAAGAAGCTCTTACTCCTTTAGTGTTTACATTATTCTTATTTTTTATTATTTTCTTAATTTATCTATTTTCAATTCACAGAGATCTATTTATTTGAAGTGTGAAATATACTTATGGCCTAGTTTTACAGATTTAATTATTTTAGTCGAATAATCACATTTTAGATTAAGCAGTACGTTCATCATTTCTGTAAAAAAAAAAAAGAATAACAAATATATTGCTTTAAATTAATTTACAACCAAAATTTTATTTCGTCTTGCTAGGATTGCTATAATTGATTTTTTAGGTGGTTATAATTCTTTCTTTCGTGTTTTATTCGTCAAGCATACAAATTGGCTATGGAGACAGATTCATGATTTAAGCTTTTCAGATTAAATCTTTAAGATTTCTAATATTAAACTTATTTTTTCTCTTTTAAATTATAGGTTCGTCTCTACTTTGCTACAATTTTAATTGGATTTTACACGTAAATTTATGTTTCTCATCGAAAATATTGAGTTCAGATAGACTCGACAACAAAACATTGAACCAACCATACGATGCCTATAAATGAAAAAATTCTACAACTCAGATGTTCTTACAAATTAATTAATGTATGATATATGTCTTCTTATTTTTAATTACTTAACTGTATATATTTTTTTGACTTCAATATTCATTTGATTTAATATAAATATTGAATACAAATACATATTTTTTCTTAATTAATTAAGGGCATCTGTCTCCTAAGGTGAAACCAGGCACAAGTATAGCGCCATATGCTGCAAAAATTAAATGCAAAAGGAGTACAGTCATAAAATCGGATAAGGATTCAAGTATGGTGGCTTGCATTTGTCAATTTCGCAAAGGGCCATTTAATTTAGGCACCAATAACTTCAACACAAAGCACGTCAATATGTAGGTTGACAATTTATCCCAAATATTGAAGGAAGTTTGTTGTTAGTCATCAAGCTTGATTTTTAACTTGACTAATTAATAATAACAACCAAGAATGATGGAAGGAGTGGCAACAAATTAATGTACTCTTTCTCATTCAATTTACGTGAATATATTTTTTTTAATTCGTTTCAAAAAAATAATATCTAACTAAATTTATAAATAAATAAAAATAAACTTCCAATTCTACCATCATTAGAAGCTTCAACAGTAATACAAATATTCTGGCATATTTAATACATAAATTTTAAAAAATATTATAACCACACAAATATTATGATTTATTAAGAACTACAAATCTTAAAATCTTTATTTCTTTCTTAAATTTAATGTTCAGTTAAATATTTTAATATAAATTGAAATAAAAGGAGTATTTATTTTTTTGTAATTCTAATTTAATATTAATAATTTTATTTTAGTATATTTAGTTACAAATATAGTTACCAATTCGGTACATGAAAATACTATTCAAATTAATATTTGTATAGAGTATTGTAATACAAAAAATGTATCTCATTTACGTCATATTATATGAGTGCTTATTGTTATTTTTTTTCCTTTTACACATGCGAACCCTTTGTTGATCAAAAGACATAGTAGGTCGTGGATGTAAATAATTTGACGTGTGGCGATACATTGTATCCAAAAAGTTTACTAATCTCGATAAATGTTACAAAAGGGAAACAAAGTTAGTAATAAATTTAATGGATAAATAGTAAAACATAGGTAGTACTAATGCAAACCTGTTCTTGTATATCGAGTACCACACTATAGTGGACCTCGTAATCCGCGTCAAATGAGATGCTATCTAAATTTACTGCTTGTTTGCTTAGTTTAGCTTTTACCCTAGTAGAGTTAGTAGAAGATAGTGGGACAGTGTAAACTGAAGATATTTTAACCTAACCATAGTTAACTCAATCTTTTAACCATGGTTAATTTAGCAGTTTATAAGGCTGCAACCATCAGCTTCTTCTGAAGGCATGGTGAGGAGAAGCAGTAAAGAGAGACACTATTCTTCTATCCACGAAGCTCTGAAAAATGATGATGATCGGACGATCACCTCACTCACATCCGACCGTCCAAGTCCCTCCTTGGGACGTTATAGATGATCCAACGGTTGATGTTCATTCCCCATTTTCCGTTACACCCAACAACTACTCCACTAGTCCTGATTCTGGTTTCGACGCCTTAACGGCGTTGCACCGTTATCTGCCGTCGAATGCTAACGACGTCATGTTCGACTCTGACGGCTTGGACATTCCCGTGGACGCTTTCTCATGCGATAACTTCCGCATGTATGAGTTCAAAGTGAGGAAGTGTGCACGTGGAAGGTCACATGATTGGACGGAATGTCCGTACGCTCATCCCGGCGAGAAGGCTCGCCGTCGAGATCCTCGGAAGTATTTTTACTCCGGCACTGCTTGTCCGGATTTTCGTAAAGGTCTGTGTAAGAAAGGCGATGCATGCGAGTACGCGCACGGTGTATTCGAGTGTTGGCTTCACCCTGCTCGCTATCGTACGCAGCCCTGTAAGGATGGGACCCACTGTCGCCGGCGCGTGTGCTTCTTTGCTCACACGCCGGAGCAACTCCGTGTTCTCCCACAGAACAGTCCGCGAAGCTATGCTGCTGAGTCGTGTGACTCGTTCGACGGATCGCCGAGTCGACTCGGTTTCGACTCGTTCTCGTCATCTCCGCCGTTTGACTCGCCTCCAATGACTCCGAGTGGATCGTTGAGTCTGAACTCAGTTAACGGACTCGCTGAGTCGATGCGTAACATGCAGATTGGGATGGTTAGGGGTTTGAGTAGCCCTACGTGGGGGTTGCAAATGGGCTCTCCCGGGTTTGGTTCATCACGGAGCCCATCAATGCTCCGACCCGGGTTTATGAGCCTTCCAACTACCCCGACCCGAAACCCGACCCGCTCTGGACTGGCTGTGTTCGACCAGTGGGAGAAGACTTACGAAGAGGAGCCAACGATGGAGAGGGTAGAATCTGGAAGGGATCTCCGAGCCAGAATTTATGCGAAACTCAGCATGGAAAACTCGCTTGACTCGGGTGCTCCGGATGTTGGATGGGTTTCAGAACTCTTGAAATGAACCGGGTTCGGGTAATAATTCGTTTTGCTGGTAATGGTTTCATCGGATCTGCGGCTTCTGACTTGTAAATACATGGTCATTACTGAAGATTAATTGTGTAAATTGCATATTTCGGCTGGAGAGATTAGCCTTTTAATCTCTATTTTGTGTTTGCTTATTTGGGTATTTTTATTAGGTCAGAAAACTGAAAGAGGGAAGTGGAGTAGGAGTTTGAATATTTTGTATATAAGAAAAAGATCTAGGAACAAGGGATCTTTCTTTATTGCAGGAGCTGCAGATGTATATGATTATCGATTTGCTTCTAATTTGTATTCTCATTTCAGTCATTTTTGGCTAATGTTTAAAGCTTATTTGGTATATTGATAGTTTCTTGATTTGAGTAAAGTTACAAAACGGACTACCATGTTTGTTGAGTTGAAAATTGTTTATTTTTGGGAAATTATAATCTATATCAATGGCCTATAAAATCTTGAATTCCATGTATTGGAGATAATCTTGAACCAATTTGTTCAATCATGAAATTGAAAAGTTGAGTTTTGTTCTTGAGTGGATATGGACCACAATGCCAGCTTGATTGATGCAAGTATAAAAATCTTTATCCCACTAGGTAAAGTTGATTGTATTTGGTTCATGATTTCGTGTATCCCTTGTGCAGTGGTGGCTTGTTTTAAAGAGGCAAAGGCCATACTGGTTTGGCTGGTTCAATGCTCTGTGTCAATTTTAGGGGATATGAAATGATAATGCATAGGAGGATAATTTTGATGTGATTGCTATTTTGTCATTGATAGAGCAGTTGCTCTCTTTTGGTTTATTTGTTTATATCAATGTCTTTTTCGTGGTGTTGAAATTTGGTGCTATATGATTTTTTTTTTGCTCCAATTGTTTTATAGTCGGTTATTTTCTACTGCTGTTAAAATTTATGATTTTGGCGATTAAGCCGAAGTTATTACGAATAGTTGACGCCTCACATAAGTAAGTACCACAAAGTCATCCTAATTGTAAATGGAGATATATTAATTTATTCACACCCTAGTTGAAATAAGAGCTAAATTATATAAATATATGAATGCTTATCCAAGTAATCCCAATAAGAAAAGCATAACTATAGCAATTTTTTTGAACTAAAGTTTTATATTATAGTATACTCTATAACAACATTTTACTTTAATGGTCAAAAAATATTAGAATAAATAAATTTATTATAACGATGACTATATATTTATTTATTAGAAGAGAGATTAGAAGGATGACGTGGATGCTTGAAGTGACAAAGCCGTCCTTATCCTTTGCTTAGCTATCAAACATCTCAAGTGTCATTTAGTACTACTACTCACTCGGTTCAAACATTTTGTACAAAAAATAATAAATAAAATATATAATTTATCATGATACTCATATTAATTGATGTATATTTTATTAAATTTAAGAAAATGACTTGAAATAAGTAATAAATACTGTATGTATAATAAGAAAAATAATTTTGTCTTCTTTTGATATAAGTAAAATGACAAGTAAAAATAAAAATTTATTTTTAGTATAAATACAAGTAAAAGTGAACAAAAAAAATTATTTTATATCCTTGATTATCACGTCCTCTCTTGTTACCACTAAAAAGATTGTACTTGGTACTTTTTTATTATTATCCTTTTGTAATCTTGAAGATGTGGAGGAAATCTTTAACTTGTTTCGAAGAAAAGATTGCAACTTGTAATAATTAAAGTTTATTTGGTCAATATGTAACCACTTGACATATTCTTTGTGGTCCTTTTACTGAAATGTGAAAGATGAGTTACAGTATAGTGTCCTGATGATAAGTTGAGCATTCCTGTTTAATACCATTATGAATTATGAATGTTATTCATGAAATTAATTCTTGTTTGTCTTTTATCCCTCCCTCCTTTGAAATTGTCTAATTAAAAAGCAAATAATTTAGGGATATAATTTACATATATTATTTTTTTCGGACTCACCTTACGTGAAATTATACTGAATATGTTGTTAACCGAGCCTCGCGGAGGAAACGATTGATTAAAGAAAAGAGAAGCACAAAGCTAAAGGCCGACAAAAAGGGATTAGTTTTGAAGTACCTAATCGAAGCAAACCAAACACAAATATGACAAAAGATAAACACCAAAAAAATTGCAACATGTTGGGACTTTTTTTATTAGTGTGGGAGTTTATCGAATCCTGTGTTCCTATCTTTCTTTTTTACTTTTCCACCAGCTTAATTCAATATTGCACCTACTTCACCACTACATTTTGATCATGCAACGGAATTTGTCTGCCAAATTGCTATTGTTTTTGTTATTTTTCTCACAACCCTCGAGAAACTGTGTCAAATTATGTGAATTTGATAGTTACAATTTGCAACCTCTTTTCATGATAAAAGTTTGCTTGGTATATATTTCCGCAAATCAAACTTGATATTTTTACAACTTTTACAAGAACTAAACTTGGAAAAATAATACTATTATTCATTTTGGTTGTTAATATTCTTATAACTTCGAGAAGATCTAAACCTGGGAAAATAATGTTACTCATTTAAAACTCCAAATATTAGGATTTCTTACAAAGTTCTAATATTAGGAATGCAACCAATTCTAAAATCCTACATATTAGGAATATCATTAGATTATAATTTTCTTCCACGTGAACTCTATATTTAAAGGGTAAAAAAGATGAACGATATATTCTAAGCTAATGAATATATTTGTTGGTCGGAAGCTAACGAATATAATTAGTTTACGTAGTAAAATAGCCTATCTGTAACGACTCTCCCGTCCTAAAGAATTATATATGGATTGCGTATTTATCAATTAAATAACTATCTATACAAAAATATAAAAAGTAGAATTGCACCTACCTATATTGTTTACCCTAAAAATTAAGTAACAATAAAACTTATATTGTGGTTTTAAGGATATGTAATTTAAACCAGCACCAATTGATAAACAACGAATTAAATAGATAAATTGGACAGTAAAATAAATCAAACCGGTCTGCAAACAATTCCTCGACCTTGATTCAAGATAGTCTCGAGGTTAGTTAATAAGAATAGCAGAGGATGGAACAAACAGTGATGAACAGTAAGTAAGACAAAGAAAGCAGCATATATGTATATTTTTATCAGTGAATCATGTCTGTTTACAAGCGAATGGGATCCCTCTTTATATAATAGAAGAATCCTAAATAAGGTACAACTCTAATAACGGAAGTAGATCCCATAATTGGTGTTAATAACCGCTTTGATTTGATCTGTTCCGGGATTTCCGCCCTGACTTTCGATCTGTCACTAATATCTCGCCATTCCGTTATTACGCTTTACTCGAAGTCAATCACGCTCGATCTCGATTACTGATGGCTTCGATCTTAATGGACACTTCGATTTTCAGGTGTGATATTCTATCTTCGAGCTCGAGCTCGATCTGTTATAAGGTTACCCTCGAGGCAACTCCCCTGCCAACAAAATCGGGTATGCGCGATTTCGACCGTATACAGATAGTTCCCTCATTTTTTGGAGTGTAATGAGAAGAAACGAATTTGAGACTTCGATTTAACACTTCGATCAATTATGACGTCAATATTGTGACAGAAGCGATTGAAGCGTCGCGTCTGCGCAGTTCCCGAGGTCATTAATTAACGGAGTTGATGGTCGGCCACTAGTGCTTTCAAACCGTCAAAGTAGCTATTATAAATAGACCACCTTCATAATTTTTTCAAACTTTACTTTCAAACTTCTTCTAATCTTCAAAAGCTCTTCTATTCTCTTCAAGTTCATCAACTTTGTCGGTTTTCATTTGCCAATCTCTTATTAAAACGCAAATTCCACCTTTTCCTTTCTTAGACCTCATATAGTAATGGCAAAAACATCAAAGACCATTTCTCAAGAAGAAAAGGCCTCCCCGTCGCGGCCGGCCGATGGCAAAATACCGGTGGAGCCACGTATCGAAGAGTACATCCCCGAGCCATGTGAACTTACTTCCAACTTTAAAGTCAAAAAATCCTCTTCGGTTCCTGGCCGATGCGAGCTCATGTCTAGATACATCTGTTCGATATCCGAAGGCGATCTCGAGCAGGTGAAAAAGGACTGTCGCTGGGAGAATAAAGAGGTGGAGATTCCTACCCCCGTAGAGGACATCACCACTTATGTGAAAGGGTTTTTAAGTGTGTATACTTACCCTTTCACTCTGGGTTCCGTCGATCCCGTCATAATCGACTTCTGCCGCCAATACTGGAAAACCCTAGGTCATATCTACCCCTTTTTTGGCGTATTTTCATTTTGCTCAGATACTTCTCGAGCAAGATCGAGGGGATATTTTTCACCCTCGATCATCTCATTAGGCTATACAGCCCCCGTCTTTATCGGGGCGGACTGATAAGGCTTCAACGCCGGGCCACGATGTGATGACCCAAAATATAATCTTTAACTTTAATAATTAATTCTGTGTTCTAAGACCTCAAAAAGTACTATTTATCATTACTCAACTTGCGTGTGCAGTCCGTAAAAAATTTCCGGAAAGTTTTCAGGTGAAAAATGGATTAAAATGTGAATTAGATGTTTAAAACATAACTGAGTTGACTTTGATCAATATTTTGAGCAAAAGGACTCGGATCGGTATTTTGAATATTCCGATAAGTCCATATCATGAATTAGGACTTGGGCGTATGCCCAGAATCAAATTCTGAGGTCCATAGCCCGAGATATGGAATTTTGATAAAAAATTTAAAGTTTTAAGTTTTAATAGTGACCGGATGTCGAATTATATGCAAATGACCCCGGAATAGAATTTTGATGATTCCAACAGCTCCGTATGGTAATTTTGGACTTAGGAGCGTGATCGAAATTTTATTTGGAAGTCCTTAGTGGAATTTGGCTTGAAATGCCGAAAGTTGAATTTTTGGGAAGTTTGACCGAGGGGTTGACTTTTTGATATCGGGGTCAAAATCTGATTCTGAAAATTTTTATTGCTCAGCTATGTCATTTATGACTTGTGTACAAAAATTAAAGTCATTCCGAATTGATTTGATATGTTTTGACACAAGATATAGAATTTGAAAGTTCAAAGTTCATTGATTTTGATTTGAGGTGTGATTTGTCATTTTGATGTAATTTGAAGTCTCGACTAAGTTCGTATGGTATTTTGGGACATGTTGGAATAATTGGTTAAGGTCCCGAGGGTCTCGGATGAATTTCGGAAAGTAAACGGAATGGATTTCGGACGAAGAGTGTTGCAGAAATTTCGTGCGTGGAGCCAACTTTGGAAGCTTATATCTCACTATTCATAAGGAATCAGAACATTTTCAAAACATAAAAGTTGTAGTCGTTTGATTATAGTTTTGAGAAGGTTAAACCATTCATTATTTGGATTTTTGTACAGAAAGTTATGACAGATTGAATGAAGGCTAGTAGAGCAGTTTCGCCAGAAATTTCTCCAGAAATTCTGATGCATGGATCCAACTTTGGGAGCTTATATCTCGCAATTTATAAGCAATCCGAAATGTTACAAAACATGAAAGTTGTAGTTGTTGGATTCTAATTTCCAGAAAGTTAAACCATGAATCATTTGGACATTTGTACATAAAGTTATGACGTATTGAAGGAAGGCTGGTAGAGCAGTTTCTGGTGGACTTTTAGTGACGAAAAATGGACTTTTAATGACGGATTGGCAGAAAGTTAAGGACCAAAAATGGTCATTTCATTCATTTCGTTTTGGATTTTTGGAGCACGGTTCTTGGGCGATTTTCACGGGAAAACATTAGGGTAAGTAATCCTTATCCTATATTGATTATATTTCATGATTCCATACCCATTTACATCATGAATCCGTGAATTTATGGAAGAAAAATCAAGATTTTTGCAAAATCTTCCAAAAACGAAAATTTAAGATTTGGAGGTCGAGTTGTTATCGGATTTTGGTAAAATTGGTATGGGTGGAATCATAATTGAATGGGTTGTCGGATTTTATAAGTTTCGCCGGATTCCGAGATGTGGGCCCCACGGGCAAATTTTGATCTAATTTCGGATTTTAATGAAAATGTAATATTTTCTTATGAAATTGATTACAATATTTTTTGTTGACTGTATCAAATCAATTATGACTAGATACGAGTCGATCGGAGTCGAAAAATCGAGGAAAAAGCATAATACTTGGTTAAATTGGAGCAAGTCGAGGTAAGTGACTTGTCTAACCTTGTGTGGGAGAAATTTCTCCTAGGATTGGTATTGATGTGATTATTGAAATATGTTGAAAGTCGTGTACACGAGGTGACGAGTGTGTACACGCGCTAAATTGCGAAAGATTATATTTTTAAATTGTGTAGATCACTGTTGCGTATTTATTAAATTATTTTATCTTGTTATATTCTTCATCATTGATATGAGATATATACTTCAAATTTGTTTGATCTTTTCTTACTAATTGTTTTACCTGTTTAGTTGAAACTTGGTTTCTTTTATTCTGTGCATTATTTGAAGGTTGATTTTCTTTAAATTAAATATTATTAATGTGAAGTATTTGACATTTTTAAACTTGATATTGAAGCAACGTAGTAAAGATTTTGAAATATTATTTTCCTAAATTATTTACTCCAGAATATTTTTATACTCATTGTGAGGGATCCGTGAGCTCTTTATTGTGGAAAAATATTGTTGTTGAATTATTTTGCCAAGTTAAATTATTTAAGCACTTGAGGTGCAAATTGTGATATATTGTGATATTGATACGCATGCGGCGGTATAAGGTCTGAGTGTTAAAACGCATGCGGTGAGATAAGGGTGGCTTGATACGCGTGGCTAGTAGGGGTGACTACTAGAAGTCATGCGGTGTGATAAGGGTGGCTAAAACGCGGGATGCTATTTCGGGAAAAAATATTTTCTTTAAATAAATTGTGAAGGCTCCCGCGGTGATATAAGGAAATGAGATATTAAGAATTTATTTATGATTTGGGACTACGAGGTGGTACCTCGGGAGTGCCCTTGTTGATATTGATTTATGGTCGTAGTTGCCTTTGATTATTGTTGTGATTTTCTTAAAGTTGAAAAGAATTCTGTTTTGTTTCAATGAGGTATTTATTTGCCATTATTTGATGTAATTAAATGTGACATACTACTTGATTCATTTTTATTGTCATTTTATCTTATAATATTGTTTAAACATTTTACCATGCCATTATTTATTTTCCAGCAGGGCTTGACCTCGTCACTACTCTACCGAGGTTAGGCTTGGAACTTACTGGGTACCGCTGTGGTGTACTCACACTACGCTTATGCACATCATTTTGTGCAGATCCAGGTACATCTTATCAGACCACGCATCAGTAAACTAGCTATACGAGGAGACTTCGAGGTATATCTGCCAGCGTCTGTAGACTCCGGAGTCCCCTTCTATCTTACTATGTTGTCTTCCTTATTTGCTTTAGACTCTGATGTATAGAGACATAAATAATAAATTCTTAGAAGCTTGTGACTTATTACTATCGGGTTTTGGGAGTTAAAATTATTTGAATTGTAGTTTATTTATTTAAGATATTTATTATTATTACGCATTGATAGGCTTACCTAGTCTTAGAGACTAGGTGCCATCACGACATCCTACGGAGGGAATTTGGAGTCCTGACACACGAAGGTGTTATTCTCGAGCATAGACGAGGACATGGACCAAGGATGGATATGCCAGTTTGTCCGAGTCAGGACCTCCAATTTACTCCCCGCCGAGAAGATGCCATTCCTCGAAGAATGGAACATGAAGCGTAAGTAGAACTTCACCGATAACGTTTGATTACCTGTTATGTTTCCTTTACCTCTTCTCATCTATATTCTTCTTTATGGTGCAGCTTCCTCCTGGTTTCCTGGTGCAGTCCCGGACCTTACAGGTTAGGTTCGACAACTGGTTTCAACCTCCTCGTATGTTGAGCGCTTGTGGCGCGATTTGGCCAAGGGTCGATGGGAGGCCAAAAATCATGGTAAGTTCCCATATATGTGTTTGATGATTTCCTGTGAAATACTTTTTTTCAACTTGATTTCTTCTTATACAGGTCTTGGAGAAAATGTCGTCATGCGGCTACCTCCCCTCAGGGAAGAGGAGTCCCCGAAGGCGACCAAAGACACGAAAATGAGAAGGGCCTCGACTCCTGATACCCCAAAGCCCAAGAAAAGCAGGGCTCGAAAGTCGAAGACTGATCCCTCCGTTCGGTCTGCCGATGTAGACAAAACGTTACGAGATGAGGACGAGGAGGTAGAAGATGTCGACTAGCTGCTGGTAGCCCGGAAGAGGGAAAGCGTCGAAGCTTCGATAACTACTGAGCCGGTGACAGTCGAGGAGGTTCAGCCGCAGATCGAGGTGATCTCGGGGGAAGGTCCGAACAGAGTCCCCGAATCATCGGCTATTGATGACGCTTTCTGCCGTGATGAGCAACCAGCAGGTGTGCCCGAAGGGTCTAGTTCCGAGGCCCTTCAAAGAGAAGAGAATGCCCTGAGTGACTCGCTCGGGGAAATTAATATCGATAATTCACCGCTCGGCCCCACGTTCTCCGAGGGGAAATTTCGGGATGCCCGGTCCATGGGAACCCCCGAAGTGGGGACGAGCCCCGAAGGGGACTATATATTTTATGGTTGCTTTGCAGCGGTCGATGATGTTTCCGACCTTGACGCATCACGCATTTTTTATGAGGCTCAGCGGCTTCTGAACCAAGTGAGTTTTAGCTCATGCTACCATGCTTGCGTTTGTTCTTATTTCTCTAAGTCTGATTTTCTTTCTTTCTATACAGGCTACAACGCTCCATCGAGAAGCGTCTTCCAAGTATCGAGCTGAGCTGGCCCGATATGAGGCTGATCTCAAAAAGCTTATGGAGGAGAGAAACGCCCTCAAACTCCTCTATGTGCAAAAAGAAGAGGAGATTGTGAGCATTCTAGCCGAGCTGACAAGAGCTCATCGAGATCAGACCGAGCTCATTGAACGGGTAATGTAAATTTTTGGGAGCTTGTTATGTATTGACTTGATATTGGCAACTAACACTTTGATCCTGCAGGTTTAGCAGAAGGCCGAATTGGTTGAGCAACTTCGTGAGGAGGACAAGATGAAAGAGGCAGAGACTTTGGGGTGGAAGCAGAACATGGACCGTCTCGCCTCGGAGAAAGAAACGGTTCGGGTCCAACTGTCTTCGGTTGAGCATTAACTCCAAATTGTGAAGGAGGAGAACTTGACCCGAGCCTAGAAGGTTGAAGAACTCGAGACTCGGTTGGCCGTTGAGCTTGAAAGGGCCACATCCGAGGCAGATGTGCTCGTGGCCTCCTACCGAGCTGACGCCGAAGCCGCTAACACTCGGGCAAAGGAAATTTCTGATGCTGTAGAGGCTAGATTATCCCGTGTTACCGAGCATGCTAGGAGCAGTCTCGAAGAGAGACTCTCGAGAAGGTGCATGCTCGTGGCTTCGACCTCACGGATGATATCGAGAATGCGAAGGTTTTGGAGGACGAGGTCGGAGCTTTGCTTTTCGATGAGGAAGACTCTGCGAGTGGATCCAAAAGCGGAGATGAAGATGAAGCTCCGAAGATACGGCTCCCGAAGTGGACTAGGCACTTAGGATTTTTTCTCCTTTTGTTTTTTGTGTAAGACCGTGAGTGGTCTTTGTAAATACTTTGCATATACGAAAGATTTCTTTTCTTTCCGTTTTGTTGATTTCTGATTTATGATAAATTCTGTTTTGCCTTTGCCTTGTGAAAACTTTGTTGCAATCGGGTTACTGTAGCCTCTATAGTCGAGTGAGCAATAGTTCGAACTCAGAGTAGAACAAACCCTTAGGTTTTTCAGTTAAGCGAGGGCGAGTCCCCGAGCTTAACAATATGTTCGGGATTTTAATTTCGGATGGCTTGATCGAATCGTAAATGTACTGCTTTTATAGCCGAGTTCGAGTAAGTTTCGAACTCACAGTAACAGACCCCTTAAGGTTTTATGATGAATCCTCAAGCTATATTTTATTTGAGCTCGGAATAGTGGAACCTTTAGGTCCGAATTGAGTGAGAACAAAATCTCGAACTCTAAGTGTATTGACCCTTAGGCTCTTTAGATTGGACCGACATGGCCTCTAAAAGATGGCTATTTTTTTCCCTTTTTCGGCTTAGAAGACTTAGTAAAAAAAATTCTTTATGTCTTAACACGTATTCTTTACCCACTGGGTTTTTTGAGAGTTCGATATCGATTGAAACCCCTTTTATTTTTGTGCCTTAGCACATTTGTGTTAAGATAATTTGGTACCTCTTAAGGTTTTTTGAGGGCTGATTTTATCGAGGCCCTTTTGATTACATGGCGAGGTTAGCCTTTTTTAACCGATTTTTCAAAGAATTCGAAGGCCTATTTTTATTGCGTAATTCGGACTTCTCCGAGCCGCTTTAATTTGGCGTAGCCTTTGGGTATGTCTTTTGGGATTATTTCCCAATAATACTTCGAACTTGAGGTCTTATGAATTTTAGTTTAGATTACTCGAATATGTCGATCGTCGACGGCAGTCCCCGAGTGTACGAGGTATATTTGCACTTGGCCCTTGAGCCATTTCTCACAAAATCATAAGTATGGAGCTTGTATAGTAGAAAATTTTCTTTGAGACATAAGATGTTTGATATAAAAAGAATGCTTATTTGTATAATTTATACATGCGTACATGTTTTGCCATCGGGGCTCGACTAATTTATACGGACACGGTCCATTCGACCGTTTGGCCCATTATAAAGTTTCTCTATCGAGTCCCTCTGACACGAAGTATTTTCCTCGAAAGTATGACATCCGAGGGTGATGCTCCCCAGTATTCGAGGTTGATTGTAAAGAAGCCTTGGATACTGTTGAATGGTCCCCAGGTAGCACATAATTGTTGCCTCGTTAAAAACTTCGCCGGAAAAACCCATTTGGGTCTAAGGTCTCGATATCTTCGATCGATCATCTGCAATGAGTTAGTGTCAAATATATAAATAAAAAAAGAGGAATAAAGTCATACCTTAGCAATAATACCGTTTGAGAAGCGATATGTTCCAATTATTTGGTAGTTGTTCGCCGTTCATTGTGCCGAGCTTATAAGATCCCTTTCCGACGATGTAGAGGACTTGGTAGGGTCCTTACCAATTTGGGCCGAGCTTTCCTTCATTAGGATCTCGAGTGTTGATGGTGACTTTCCTCAGGACTAAGTCCCCAACTCTGAAGTGGCGAAGGTTGGTTCTCCTATAGTAGTATCTTTTGATTCGTTGCTTTTGTGCAGCCATTCGAACAAGTGCGGCTTATCGTTTTTCATCCAATAATTCGGGGCTAATATTTATAGTCTCGTGATTTGACTCTTCTATTGTATGTCGAAACCTGGCACTGGGTTCCCCGACTTCGACTGGAATCAAGGCTTCGGAGCTATATACTAAGGAGAATGGGGTTGCCCCCGTACTGGACTTTGACGTTGTTCGATATGCCCTAAGGACTTCGGGTAGAATTTCTCTCCATTTTCCCTTAGCGATGTTCAACCTTTTCTTTAGGTTTTGGATAATAGTCTTGTTCGTTAACTCGACCTGTCCGTTCTCACTAGGGTGATATGACGTTGATAATATTCTTTTTATTTTGTGGTCTTCGAGGAATTTCGTCACTTTGCTGCCGATAATTTGTTTTCCATTATCACACACTGTTTAGGCAGGTATCCCAAATCAACATACGATGTGATCCCAGATGAAGTCTATAACCTCTTTCTCTCTCACTTTATCGAACGCCTGTGCTTCAACCCATTTAGAGAAATAGTCAGTCATAAATAAAATGAACTTAGATTTACCTGGGGCCGATGGCAGAGGACCGACAATATCCATCCCCCATTTCATGAATGGCCATGGGGATAGGACTGAATGAAGTTGTTCTCTGGGCTGATGGATCATCGATGCAAACCTTTGACATTTATCACATTTTCGAACAAACTCCTTAATGTCTTTTTCCATGCTATCTCAGTAGTATCCCGCTCTACTAATTTTGTGAATCAGTGATTCAGCATCATAGTGATTCCCACAAGTGCTTTCGTGGACCTCTCGTAAAACATAATAAGTGTCTCCTGGTCCTAAGCATACTGCCAATGGTCCATCGAATATCCTTCTGTATAATGTTCCATCTTCAGCCAATGTGAATCGAACGGTTTTGATTCATAGGGCCCTCGACTCTTTAGCATCCGATGGGAGATTTTCGTTCTTCAAGTATTTAATATATTTATTCCTCCAATCCTAGATTAATCTTGTAGAGTTTATCACGGCATGACCTTCCTCGATCACGGATCTCGAGAGTTGAACGATAGTCCCCAAGTTGATCTCATCTTCCTCGACCGATGACCCTAAATTTGCAAGTGCATCGGCCTCACTGTTTTGTTCTCGAGGCACATGCTGTAAAGTCCATTCCTTGAAACGGTGCAAGGTTACTTGCAGCTTGTCCAAATATCTTTGCATTCTATCCTCTCGAACTTCGAAGGTTTTGTTTACTTGGTTCACCACCAGTAAAGAGTCATACTTGGCTTCAATGACTTCCGCTTCTAAGCTTTTAGCTAGCTCGAGACCTGCCATCATGGCCTCGTACTCGGCCTCATTGTTAGTCAACCTAGAAGTTTTGATAGATTGCCTAATAGTGCTACCCGTGGGCGGCTTCAAAACGATGCCTAGCCCGGACCCCTTCACATTCGAAGCACCGTCTGTGAAAAGGGTCCATACCCCTGATGATGAACTTGATTTTAACAAAAGTTCCTTTTCGACTTCAGGTACGAGGGTTGGCGTGAAATCGGCCACGAAGTCCGCTAAAATTTGAGACTTGATGGCCGTCTGGGGTTGATATTCGATATCGTACCCACTGAGTTCGACGGCCCATTTGGCCAATCGGCCGAATATTTTGGGCTTGTGAAAAATATTACGAAGTGGGTAAGTGGTTAATACGCATATAGGGTGACATTGAAAGTATGGTCTTAACTTTCTAGAGGCGCTTATCAGTGCAAGTGCCAATTTTTCCAAATGTGGATATCTAGTTTATGTTTCTCCTAAGGTTCAACTTACATAATAAACGGAAAATTGCGTACCTTGCTCTTCTCGAACTAGGATGCCACTTACCGCGATTTTCGTTACTTCCAAGTAAAAGTAAAGTTTCTCATCTGCCTTTGAGGTGTGAAGCAGTGGTGGGCTCGATAGGTACCACTTCAATTACTCTAATGCTTGTTGGCATTCCGGGGTCCAGGTAAAATCGTTCTTCTTTTTTAGCAGAGAGAAAAATCTGTGACTTCGATCCGATGACCTCAAAATGAATCGGCCTAAGGCAGCTATCCGTCCAGTCAGCCTTTGCACGGCTTTTACACTGTTTACGATAGTGATGTCTTCGATGGACTTGATTTTATCGGGGTTGATCTCGATCCCCCGATTCGATACCATGAAGCCAAGGAACTTGCCCGAACCGACCCCGAAAGCACATTTCTCGGGGTTGAGCTTCATGTTGTATTTCCTTAAATTATCGAACGTTTCCCTCAAATGAGCCAAATGGTCCTCTGCGCGCAAGGACTTAACTAGCATGTCATCAATATAAACTTCCATTGATTTACCTATTTGTTCTTCGAACATTTTATTTACTAGGCGTTGGTAAGTAGCTCCTGTATTTTTTTAGCCCGAAGGATATTACATTATAACAATATGTTCCATACTTAGTGATAAATGAAGTCTTTTCTTGGTCCTCCGAGTTCATTTGGATTTAATTGTACCCAGAATAGGCATCGAGAAAAGTAAGGATCTTGTGGCCGACCGTGGCATCGATCATGCGATCGATGTTAGGCAGTGGAAAAGAATCTTTGGGGCACTCCTTGTTTAAATCCTTATAATCTACACACATTCTAAGTTTGTTCCTTTTTTCGGGACTACGACTACATTGTTTAACCATTCGAGATATTTTACCTCCCGAATGGACCCTATTTTTAGAAGTTTAATTACCTCATCCTTTATGAATGTGTGCTTTACCCCGGACTGGGGCCTTCTCATTTGTTTCATCGGTTTGAACCTAGGGTCAAGGCTTAGCCGATGCGTCGTTATCTCTAGTGGGATCCCTGTCATGTCTAAATGGGACCAAGCAAAATAATCAATGTTATCAATAAGAAATTTAATAAGCTTTTTCCTAAGTTCAGGGGTTAATCCCATTCCCAGGTATACCTTTCGCTCGGGTAGGTACTCGATCAATATAACCTGTTCCAGCTCTTCGACCGTTGATTTGGTGGCGTCAGAATCTTCGGGAACAATAAAAGTTCGAGGGGTCAGAAAATCCCCCTCTTCTTCTTCTATCTCCCGCTTCCCTGATTCGGTCGAGGCTGGTGGCTGTGATTGCTATTTGACTTCCTGTTTACTTTTGATGATCGACCTTTCCGAGGTTGATAGTGTCGATATCGGTGTTACCTTATCGACCACAAAGATTTCCTTTGCAGTATGTTGTTCGCCGTATACTATTTTTACACCGTCCGATGTCGGGAATTTCATCATTTGGTGGAGAGTCGAAGGGACTGCCCTCATATTATGGATCTAAGGACTTCCGAGCAGGGCATTGTAACTCATGTCGCCCTTGATTATGTGGAACTTGGTATCTTGAATGGTTCCAGCCACGTTCATCGATAGAATAATCTCCCCTTTAATTATTTTACTGGCCATATTGAAGCCGTTTAAGACTCGAGCTGCGGGCACGATTTGATTTTGTAGGCCGAGCTGCTCCACGACCCTCGATCGGATGATATTTGCTGAGCTATCTGGATCTACTAAAACACACTTAACTTGAAATTTATTTAATAAGATAGAAATTACCAGAGCATCGTTGTGGGGCTGAGAAATGCCTTCTGCTTCTTCGTTGTTGAATGATAAAATGCCTTTCTCTAACATGATTCTTGGCTCGATCGCTGAGGAACTCTCGAAGGCGACCCTCATTGAATAGACGGGCAACCTCCTCCATTAATTGCCTGCAATCCTCGGTCTTGTGACCATGCATGTCATGATACTTGCACATCAAATTTGGGTTTCTTTGGGAAGGATAAGTTTGTTTGGGTTTCGGCCACCTAGTATCTTTGATCCTTCCGATTGCCGATACAATGCCCGATGCATCGATGCTAAAGTTATATTCCGATAACCGAGGTGCCTCTGTTGGATCGGCATACTTGTCAAAACCACTTTTGCTCAAAAGTCCCAGAGAATTTTGTCCTCGATCACTTCTTCGATCGTTCCAGGCGGAATTACGTCCTGAACCATTGTTCCTTCGATCTGCGGTATATGGTTGATATTGATCCCTGTTCGACCTTGGCTCCATGTCGACGTCCCTCTGGTTTTTAACTGTCGACCTGTTTGGATATACTGAACCGGAAGGGGCTCCTAATTGGTTGTCCTCGACCCTGATCTTCGACAAATATCGATTGTGCACATCTGCCCAAGTTACAGCTGGATACTCGATCAAATTTTGTTTCAACTGACGTGATGCTATCGAACCCCGCTCGTTCAACCCTTGGGTAAAAACTTGAACGGCCCAATCATCTGTGACCGGTGGCAACTCCATGCGTTCCATTTGAAATCGGGACACGAACTCCCTCAGCATTTCATTATCCCTTTGCCTTACCTTGAAAAGGTATGATTTTCTTGTTGCGACCTTTATGTCCCCGGCGTGTGCCTTTACGAAAGAATCTGCTAACATGGCAAATGAGTTGATGGAATTTGGTGGTAGGTTGTGATACCAAATCATCGCTCCCTTCGAAAGGGTCTCTCCAAATTTTTTCAACAACACAGATTCGATTTCATCATCCTCTAAATCGTTACCCTTGATGTCGCATGTATATGAAGTAACATACTCGTTGGGATCGGTGGTCCCATTGTATTTGGGTATGTCTGGAATACGAAACTTCTTTGGAATAGGCTTCGGAGCCGCACTTGGAGGAAACGACTTTTGTACAATTTTTTCGAATCCATCCCTCTCAAGATTGGCGATGCCCCCGGTATCTGATCAACTCGAGAGTTGTATGTCTCCATTTTTTTATCGTTGGCTTCGATTCTCTTCTCCCCTGATTCAATTTTTTTGGTGAGCTCCTCGAGCATTTTCATTACCGCAGGATTAGTCCCCGATTCGTTACCATTCGACCTTTTTGGTATTGGCTTGGTACAACGAGTAATTTCCGGCTCGACCTTATTCGGAGCTCTATGTTGATTTTGTAACTGAGCAATAGCGGCTTGCTGAGCCTGAAGCATCTCGAATATCACTTGGAGACTGACTCCTTCGTCTCCTCTGCCCTGTGTTCCTTGGCCACAAGATTGGCCTTCTCTTCGTACATTCCCATCGAGATCTGCGCATAGGTCCGCGTTTAGAGCAACGTGCGAACTGACATCGACTGGGTTGGCAACCGGTGCTGCCCCGAGATTAGCCTGTGGCGCCTCGACTCCTGGAGCGATCACATTTTCGTTTTCATCGTGGAATCTGAGGCCATTGCCACCGTGTGTGGATGCGTTTTGTGAGTTTGACAACGTAGAAAATGTGACTACAGCCAAACCTCTTTAAAACATCATCGTTTGTTATGATATTTTTTATTTTTATAGTGAATGATTATTATACACTGATAATAGCATTTGACATTCAAGTATATTTTCGGTGTTATAAAAAAAATTATCCAAAAATGAATTATATGTAAAATATAAGAAAATTACTCAAATTTAAATATTCAAAAGATATGTAAATTTTACTAATTAAATATTAAAGAAAGCTAAACATTATTAATATATTCGTAACTAAATGTATAAATATTTACTCTAAAACATACATTTTAAAACTATTAGAAGAGTAAGATATTTCAAGATTGATGAAAAAAATCTCTTACTGGTCTGGAGTCCTAACAGCCACTCATACATTTAACTTTACACAGTAGAGTTTATCAGCAATTATAAGGAGCAATTATAATTATTAGTTTACCTCATTTACGTTTAAAGGTTGTGGAGTAATTATAAGTTAGTATTGTAGTGTACAAAACGGATTAAGCCAAATAAAGTAATATAATTAACGTACGACTGTTATAACTTGGAGTATCATTTATATTTGGTTTACAAAACATTAACTAGAGGAGTAGTTTTTTTATTTTATGAAACCCCAACTTGATGAAAGAGAGAAATTGAAGTAGGAGTAGTTATAAGAGTCAATAGTAAGAAAAGGAAGAGACACCAGTTATTATCATTGAAAATATTAAGCGATTTTGATTGAAATCAAGAAATATTGTAGATTTTTGTATGTTGTTTCAATTAAGATTTAGTCCTAAAATTTTAAATAATAATTTAATCAGTTAAACACACTTTAAAGTGACAAATATTTCGTAGTAGCAGAAACAAACAAATAGAGGACACAAGCCGCCTTGTACTGTATAGAATTCTCTATCAACCTCTCTAATCAATGCTTTAATAAATATTTTGTCCCTTGATCTCTTTTCTATCTTTTGTATGTACGTACCAAAAGTAGGAAATTATAAAACAATTAATGACACGACGATTTATCTACAAAAATTATTCAAGTCTAGTTTGTCTCGCTCACACCTTTAACTAATTAGAATAATACAAAGCTACACCCTGAAATTTTTCATGAAATTCAGTATACATAAACGTCGTGGGTGATTTAATACCTAATTATACTTTCTTCAAAGTATATCCGTATATGCTACCCTCCAGTTCAAATATATATATATATATATATATATATATATATATATATATATATATATATATATATATATATATATATTTTCCATTACCAGATAATTTTTTACGTTACTAATAACTACATAGATAATCCTACCACCAAACAATCCCTTAGGGGTCATTTTGTATGATGTATTAGGAAAATAATACATGTATTAGCTTTGGTTTATTAATTTTTGTTTGGTACTCCCTCCGTTCACTTTTACTTGGCACGTTTTGACTTTTCACGCCCCTTAAGAAATAATAAATGAAGTGCATAATTTACCATGATATCCATATTAATTGATGCATATTTAATTGGATTTGAGAAAATAATTTGAAATGAGTAATAAATACTGTGTGTATAACAGAAAAAAAAATTGTCTTCTCATATGCGTAAAGTGACAAGTAAAAATAAAAATTTATTTTTAGTATACATGTCAAGTAAAAGTGAACGGAGGGAATAGTATTTTTCAACCTATGTATAAATAATATATACATTAGTATTCACCATATTCGGTACCTTATACCTAGCAAACCTTGACACTAGCAATACTATAGTTTTTGACGTGGATAAGCATGTATAAAGACAAAAATGGCCTTTTAAAAAAATTTCCAAATCCTTTCCAAAAGAATGTGGAGGGTATTTTGTAAACAAATATTTTTTTTAAAAAAAATATGTAACGCACATGATATTTTTAATACATCAAACCAAACGGTTGATAAAAAATAATCTCAACACTACTAATTCAAGTATTACTAATAAATCACATTCAGTATTATTTCTATACACCCTACCAAATAACATGTTAGAGTAATATTATATATCTCCTAAATAAATACAGATTGTATTAAGTAGCCCCAAAAATTTAAACATGTAAACTGAATCTGAGATACGTTCTGGAGGGAATTATTCCCACATATACATAAGTTTGCTTTGGATTTATTCAAATTCGAAGTGGTTCATCTTTTAATCTTTTTCAAAAGCTTACATCGTACATCAGATCAAAATCCTTTGAAATCAATTATTTCCTCTATAATTCAATTTGATCAATCATAGTCAATTAGACTTCAGTAATTCCTCATTTTTCAACATTTCTGTACTAAACCAATATCTTTATTGATCTTTACACATCACGCCATTCTAGGACATTAGAGAAATCACATCAATAGTTTTTGGATCGTAGATTATTAAAAGACATAATCAACTAGACAAAAATTTGTGGGCCGTAGGTTAACAAACACATATGAATCAACAAATCTCATTTAAAATTATGTTTCAAAAAGAATGATACTAGTGCTCTCCATTTTAAAAAGAATGAACATATTGCTATTTGAGAAATAAAACAAAATTTTGATTGACCATAGTTTTGGTAAATAGCTTTTAAATATTTTGAATTATAAACTATTGTGACTTACAGTATTGTTTTTATCTAGTTGTAAGTATGTAAATTTTATTTCAAAAAATTTAAAGAATTTTTGTCCGAATTCGCATCGAAAATTGGTCAATATGAGCCTCATACTTTGAAAAGATTCAAACAAATTGAAACGAAAGGAGTAATATTTAAAAATTCAAGTAATATGTCTCACTGGTTTTCAAATAACTTTTTAGAAATTTATTATAATTATGGAAATTTGAAGAATAAATACAGATCATATAATCTTCAATGAATTAAAAAAAATGAAAAAAAATATTATCCTTATTTCTTGTAATAGAAACATTACCTCAATATTGTACCTGATTTCCAGCAAAATAGAACTTTTCAATTATTTTAGTAGTACAATGTGAAACAGTGTCTTAAATTGAAGGGCCATAAAAAGGACGAAAAGATCAGATTACAACTCTGTAACCTTGATGTTACATATTGGGCGAAATACAAAAGCGGCATCCTAAATTTGACTGCTATTTTTGCTTAGATATCTTAATTGAGGTTTATACCTAGTTTCATAATAATTCGTACAAATGGAGTAGGAAATCCAAAGGAAAATAATCTCGTGGTACCTGGATTTTTCATTTTATTTTCAAACAGGCGCATGCTAAATAATCTTTTTCCTATATAGATTTTCTATAATTTCTGAAGAAATATATTTTAATGTAGCTTTCTTGATTTCAAAACCGAAACCCCAGAGATATTTTGTTGTGTTTGCATGCAAAGTTTTTTCAGATATTTTGCAATCTTCTTTAATTCTATTTTAATAAATAACAAGAGAAAAAATTTCCAAAAAGAAAAAAAAACATGATTATATCTGGGCCTGGACCACTAGATGAGTTGGAATCTGAATAGTGGACTGCACAATTTGATAGACAAAATCTGATGGTAGCCTCAGCGGAAAAGCCCAATTGCAATAGCTGCACTTGGGCCTCTGAAACATGTAGTCACCTAATCGATTTGAAAATAGCACGGGCTAGCCAGTTTTCGGACTGGTAATTAAAATATGAAAAACTTACACAAATGTCCCAAATAAGTCTCAACTTACCAACCTCTAGCTATTAGTCATAAACTTACCAAAACTAGCCAATCACATATAAAACAAATTAAAAAACCAAATAAATAAGGTTCTTTCTCTCAAAGAATCACATGCAAAAATCTCCTTCCATATTTTTAAAACAGCAACAATATGCAAGACGGAAAGGAAATTTTATGGATGAGGTAGCAAATAAGGTGATGAAATACAAAAAAAAAAATAGTATTTCAAAAGTCTCAGCAAAAAAGGAACTTTTTCAATGGGTATAGTTAAAATTCATAGAAAACATATAGATAAGTCAATATACAAATTTTGAGGAAGATTTGAGGTGATTTGGACTGGTTTTGTACCAAAATTCATAATTAAATCGAGTTCAAAAAAGCTTATGCGACACATGTATCACGCATGCATATCACACACAGGTATACATGTGATACACAATTGATACAAATATGATACATATGTGATACACAAATGATACACATATCATTTTTTTCATGTTCAGTTTTTACTTTGAATTTTCAATTCAAACCACCTCCAAACTTCAACAAATTATCTCAAAACTGAGATTCAAGCTCCTAAAGATGTACCCAATCTATTCTAATAACACTCACTCAAAAGAAAGCAAAAATTTGACCTTTTTATGCCACAAATATCTAATTGGCTAATATTAATAATATTTGGCTAATATTAGTAATATTTTATGAATTCGCCAATTTTGGTAATGAGCTACTTATAAATGGACATAACTGATAGTTTCCCTTAAAACATTTATAATGTTATAAAAACATAGCCACTATTTTGCTAAAACACGAAAAGTTCAAGCATAATATGCTGGATTACGGAGCTCATGTGTATAAACTTCCAACATATTATGTTGGAACTCGAGCACACAGAAAGTTCCAACATAATATGCTGGATTACGGAGCTCGTGAGTATAAACTTCCAGCATATTATGTTGAATCTCCAACACACAGAAAGTTCCAACATAATATGCTGGATTACGGAGCTCCTACATATAAACTTCCAGCATATTATATTGGAACTCCAACACGTTATGAAATTACAACACATTATGATGGAAGCTCATATGTAAAAAATTCGAATCCCAACATATTATGCTGGAATATTTACGGATTTTTAATGGTGTTTTTGTTCAAATTTTATCTTTACATGAAAAAATGGATAAATATTAATTACTTTTAAAACTGATGCTATTTTTCAATTACCAATTGTAAATCTGGCTATTTCTGATTTTTCATATATCAAGGTTGGTTTTAACGATCAAAAGCAACCCAATATTCCATCACAATTGTGTATCTAGTTGAATTATAGATTTACAATAGTACTATTTAGAATCTTTACACCTATATTTCTTCTCTTAATAATTACATTTTTCATGTTACAATTGTTGGCCTAGGTTATATATATATATATATATATATATATATATATATATATATATATATATATATATATATATATATATATATATATATATATATATATATTAACTATATTTAGTTTAAGCGGTTGAGTGAACAACTATTTAGATTACTTAATAAATTCTTATCTATTTATAAATAAAATGAAAAAAGTTTTGGTTTTTTCTCTTTTAGAGATAAAATAATATTATTTAGCTATAGAAAGAATATTCATTTTGGTCCTTGAATTATTATTCCATTTTGGTTTTGATCCTTACATTATTTAAGTAATCGAGTTTATCCCTCCTTTAATTAAATCAAGGAAAAAAGTCGCATGTACTACTGATAATATGATAGATTTACATGTAATTAGATATGTTTTACCCCTACTTTGGTGTATTTTTAGGTGTTTTGAAGGTTGAAAGATGATCAATTGAGCTTAATTGTTGAAGTTTGTTATGCAGGAAGCCAAAAGTGAAAAATAGAGGTGATTTGAGCAATAATGAAACTACAAGGTAATTTCTGAAGAAATAAAATAAAAATCGCGACTCAGATAGTGAAGTAACTGTCCCATAGCATAGGAAAAAAATATGAAAATTGTGACCCCAGGCAGTGAAGTAACTCCCCATAGCACAGGAAAAGCAAAGGAAAATCTGAAATTTCAACCAGACACTATGCGAAGTACAACTATAGCACCAGTGTAAATTCGCATGCGTTTTATCTTGAGGGGCAGCTTAGTCATTTGGCTCAGGGACGTGATATAAAAACTTCTAACCCTTATTTCATTTGTATTCTGGACTTGAGAAGGCAAGGAACACCATTTTTGAAGCTAATTTGAGCACGGAAGATGCTCAAGTTCATTCCATAAGACGAATCGAAGAGATTCTCTCGACTTTTCTATCTTTATTTCTATGGATATTGGTTTGACAATGATTTATATATATTTTTAGTAGTATTATGATTAGCTAAACCCGTCATCTAGGGTTTGATGGAACCAATCGTTGCATGAATTCTTGATTGCGTATTGGTATAATTGAGACGTTTTGCTCTCTAAATGTTCAACTATGTGCTTCTTATAGTTAATTGAAGGGCCCTTGATTAATTATGTCTAGTTATCTTGCGTTGCTTGAGAGAGAACACTTGATTAGATTGTTTTGAACAGTGACAGTTTCGAGTAAGTTAAGAGATTAATTACTTGGATTTAAAAGTGGGATTAGAGATAACGAAGTTTTGGTGCAATCTTTATGAGTTGTACGAATTGTCAGCTAGAGTAGTTCGAGAGAATACTTCTAGTAAATTATTGTAATTGATCGAGAAATAATTATGATATGTGAAGAACTCATCATCTTTAGAGAGTGGTGCGGCGAGATTATAGCTAAGACATAAATCCTAGAGTCTTTTAACATAATCCGACAATCGAGGAAATCATAAATCCTAGTATCTTTTAACATTGATTCAACCTCAATCTTGTTAGTTGATAATTGTTATTGCCATTTTATTTTTATTAGTTAAGTAATTTTTGTTAATTCATAAATCAAAATCTTGAATTCTGAAAGTCGACTAAGCTTATAATTAGTGATACTGAAAAATTGTAGCAAATAGGTTAGTTCTATGTGGGATTTGACTTCGGACTCTTGAACCGGATTATTTTTGCAACGACCGCTTAGTCCTTTTTAATAGGCATAGTTGGGTGTGATCAAATTTTGGTGTCGTTGCCAGAGAACTAATGATGTTATTCGTTACTACTTGAAAGAATTGCTAGAATTTTTAGTTTAGATCAATTTTCCGTGGTGCTAAATATATTTTCATTGAAATTCTCATGTTTGAATTTTTTTGTACCTCACGTGCATGCCTAGAAGCTCCTTGAGAACTGGTGAACTATTTGAAGATCTCTCAGATCCCGAAAAAGTATTCAAGACATTGAATCGGGCAAACAATTGAAACAGAACGAACAAATCGAAATTAAAATGGATGACTCGAGAACAAACAACGGTAATAATAGAAATAACCAAGGTTATCCAAATATCAGAGTGGTAGCATACCTTGTGCCGAAGGCTTCTCTATATGATTGGGCACAACCAACTACTGCCAATCTGGCAACCGCACTTGCAGTCCCTCATATACATGCAAAAACTTTTTAAATTACAAACAATATGCTTCATTTGCTATAGAACAAGGGGTTGTTCTCCATGTCTAACATCGAAGACCCACCACAATATTTGAAAATTTTTCTATCAATTTGTGTCACTTAAAGTGAGCCAAATCTGACACCCGAAATAATCAGATTGTTATTATTTCCATTCTCAATGACTGGGGTGGCTCAGACTTGGCTAAATTCACTCCCAATAAACTCCATTGCTACTTGGGAGGAACTAGTCAAGCATTTTTTAAAACAAGATTTATCCATCCAATAAGACTGCAAGACAAATTGATGAGATATTGCAGTTCAAGCAGAAACTAACTGAAACTTTGCAAGAAACCTAGGAAAGGTTCAAGGGTATATTGGTGAAGTGACCACACCATGGCATCCCAAATCAGATACTAGGACAAAGATTCTACATAGGTTTGGCTGACAATCTGAAAGCCAATGTAGATGTTTCAGCCGAGGATTCATTCTTGAGCAAATCAATTACAGAGTGTAAGATTCTTCTTGACAAGAAGGCTCAAAATTCAGGCTGGATGACGAGGGATACAAAACTCATACCAATAGTGCATTCTGTTGCTCTTGACCCAAACAATACAAATGCAGAAAATATAGCCACTCTAATGACCCAGATGAATTTGTTGACAAAGAAAATTGACGAGATGGGCACAAAATAGGTTCACATTATTGACACAACAAATGGAGGCTTATGCACTCCTTGCATTAATCAGTCGTATGTTTGCTCGTGGAGTGGAGAAAGTGATAACCAGAGTTTCAGAGAAGATATGAATTACGTAAATAAATTTGGGATTCAGAGACAAGGTGGATAGCATCGGGGACATCAGAATCAGATGTACAACCCAGCCCAGCCCAATAATAGTACAATACCAATTCTGGGGGAGCACGACCACATGGTCAAGTTGTTCCCTATCAAAGGCAACCGGATTACAATCAACACCACCAACAATAGTTGACTTATCAACAACCTCATTAACAACAGTTGGCCATACATGAAAATAGTAATATGATAGAAATCAAGGGCATGCTGCAACAACTCATTGGGACTAATGGAAAGATGCAAGAAAATATAGCCGCATATGACTCGGCTATTAAAGGCTTTGAAACTGAGTTAGGTCAGTTGTCCATGGCTTTTAACAATCGCCCACAAGGAACATTGTCCGACGACACAAACATCAATCTAAAATAGGAGAACCCAAATCAGTTAATGGCAGTGAGTCTCAAGAATAGAAGGGATTTGGACAGAGAGCAAGAATTTTCTCAATATAATAGAAAAACAGTGCCACCTATGCCAATGCCACTCGAGATCGATGAGTCCACAACACTCATAGATGTTGTATTTGAACAAGCACAAGTTGAAAAAGATAACTAGGAAGAAACTGAACAGTCACCAGAGAAGGTAATAGAAAAGACTTCTGATCAGGAAAAGACACGGATCAATGGACAGAAGCAACATCTAGCATCATTCCCTTAAAGGTTGGCAAAGCAAAAGTAATATGATCAATACAGAAACTTCATGGAAATGCTAAGGCTGATTTAATTGAATATTCCACTAATAAATTCTTTGAGGGAAATACGAGGCTACGCTAAAATAATGAAGGATTTGATGTCTTGAAAGTTTGACTTCCAGGACATAAAATGATGAAGGATTTGATTCTAGCTTCACAATCCCATGCACAATTGGAAGCTATGCTTTTGCTAAAGCATTGTATGACTTGGGGGCCATTATTAACTTGATCCCTTTGGTAATATACACAAAGTTAGGCATTGGTAGAGCTAGACCAACATCAATATTATTACAACTGGTTGATCACACAGTGAAAAGGCCAACAAGAATTCTAGTTTATGTCCTCGTTCAAGTAGGAAAGTTTGTATTTCATGCTGATTTTGTTATTTTTGACTACCAGGTTGACGAAGAAATACCCATAATTTTGGAAAGGCCATTCTTGACTACTGGAAGAGCATTGATTGACTCTGAGATTGGAGTGTTAAAAATGAGATTGAACAATGAAAAAATAATATCCAATGTTCAACACTCTATGAGGAGACCCAGCGAGTTTGTAAATTGTTCTCTAGTGGAGACAGTTAATGTGATACTACAATATGAGGATGAGACTCTTCATGTTAGAGATCCATTAGAAGCTTGCTTGATAAATTTAAAAGAAGTTGATGGTGAAGATTTGGCAGATTGGATTATGGTTGTTGAAGGCCAAGGTTTTTGTAAAAGGGAACCTCAGTTTGACCCTTTACACTTAGAAAAACAGAAAAACACCACATATGAAGCCGTCAATTGAGGAGCCACCATAGTTGGATCTAAAACTGCTCTAGGCCCACCTCATATATGCTTTATTAGGACCTAACTTTACTTTACCTATTATTATCTCATATGGTTTGTTAGACGTGCAAGTAAAACGACTTTTACAGGTTTTACAAGAATACAGGAATGTTATTGGATAGACCATGGCAGACCTTAAGGGTATCGGCCCGACCTTTTGCATGCATAAGATTCTTTTGGAAGAGGGGCACAAGCCTTCCAGGGAACATCAAAGAAGAATGAACTCGAACATAAAGGAAGTGGTGAAGAAGGAAGTGATTAAATGGCTGGATGCATGCATCATCTTTCCTATCTCTGATAGGGTCAGAGAAAGCCCAATCTAATATTTTCCGAAGAAAGGTGGCACAATTGTTGTACATAATGAGAATAATGAGTTGATATCCACTTGTACGGTCACGGGTTGGCGAATTTGCATGTATTACAGAACACTTAACAATGCCACCCGAAAAGACTATTTTCCCCTACCGTTCATTCACCAAATATTGGATAAATTGGCAGGGAGGTCTAACTTATGCTTTTTGGATGGATATTCGGGGTACAATCAGATCACAATAGCCCCTGAGGATAGAGAGAAAATGCCATTCACTTGTTTGTATGACATCTTTGCCTTTCGAAGAATGCCTTGGCCTATGCAATGCGTCGACCACTTTCTAGAGGTGTATGCTGGCCATTTTTACTGATATGGTTGAAGATATTATGAAAGTCTTTACGGATGATTTCTCAGTGGTGGTAAATTCATTCGATGACTATTTTAACAATTTGAAAAAAGTGTTGAAAAGGTGTATGGAGACAAATCTGGTACTAAATTGGGAGAAGTGACATTTTATGGTACATGAAGGTATAACTTTGTGGCATATAGTGTCATGTAAGGGTATTGAGGTCGACCGTGCTAAGGTTGACATGATAGAGAAGTTTCCACCGCCCACTTCGGTCAAGGCAATAAGAAGTTTCCCATGTCCCACTGGTTTCTACAAGCGATTTATAAAAGATTTCTCTAAAATTGCTAATCTCTTATGTAAACTACTTGAAAAAGATCACTCCTTTATATTTTCTGATGATTGCAGATTGGCATTGAGGAGCTGAAGAAGAAACTGGTGACTGCACCAATCATCGTTGCACTTGACTGGGAGCAACCTTTTGAGTTCATGTGTGATGCGAGTGACTATGCTATAGGAATGGTTTTGGGGTAGCGAAAAGAAAATATTATACATCCAATCTAATATACAAGTAGAACGCTAAGCGGTGCACAACTCAATTATACTGCGACTGAGAAAGAGATATTTATTGTGGTGTTTGCATTCAACAAATTCAGGTCTTATTTGACAGTTTCAAAAGTGATTGTTTATACTAACCATGTAGCATTTAGGTACTTGATACCGAAGAAGGAGTCAAAGCCACTCTTGATCCGTTGGGTTCTCTTGTTATAACAGTTCGATTTGGAGATCCGCAATAGGAAAGGAATGGAGAACCAAGTTCCAGACTACCTTTCAAGATTGGAGGGAGATAAAAAGAAAGTAGAGGTTGAATACATAACAAAGACATTCCCGGATGAACAATTACTGGCAATGTCAAAGGAGGAGACGCCTTGGTATGCTGATATTGCTAATTATTTGGCAAGCGGTATTGTACCTTATGAACTCTCTGCGATCCAAAAGAAAAAATTCTTTCGTGATTGTCGGTCTTATTATTGGGATGACCTTTTACTTTTTAAACTCTGTGTGGATAACATGATCCGGAGGTGTATTCCCGAGAAAAATCAATCTTTTGTTTTGGAGGCCTATCACGCTTCACCATATGGTAGGAACTTTGGAGGAATTAGGACGGCTGTAAAAGTGTTCGAGTCGGGTTTGTATTGGTCGACTCTATTTAAGGATGCTCATGCTTGGGTGAAAAGTTGTGATGAGTGCCAAAGAATTGACAACATATCTCGCCATCATGAAATGCCAATGACTACAATTCAAGAAGTGAAATTGTTTGACGTGTGGGGGATTGATTTAATGGGACCATTTATTAGCTCATATGGTAACAAGTATATATTCGTAGCAGTTTACTATATTCCAAATGGGTTGAAGTCGTGGCTCTTCCAACAAATGATACAAAAGGAGTAATAGGATTTATAAGAAAAAATATTTTCATATGATTTGGCACTCTGAGAGCTATAATTAGTGATGGTGGAACACATTTCTATAATAGAGCTTTTGCAAGGCTGCTAGAAAAGTATGGAGTTCGCCATAAGGTTGGCACACCTTATCAGCCGCAAACAAGCGGGCAAGTGGAAGTGTCCAACATGGAAATCAAAAATGTCCTGACCAAGACAGTGAATGCTACTCGGACTGATTAGGTATGGAAGCTGGATGATGCATTATGGGCTTACCGCATAATATTTAAAACTCCAATTAGTATGTCTCAATACAAGTTGGTGTTTGAAAAGTCTTCCATTTACCGGTGGAGCTTGATCATAGAGCCTTATGGGCATTGTGGCAGTTGAATTTGGATATGAAAATTGCTAGCACAAGTAGAGTTACAGAATTATATGAACTCGAGGAGTTCTGATTCCATGCATTCGAGGGTATGAGATTGTATAAGGAAATGATGAAGATGATGCACGATAAGCACATTCTAGAGAGGAACTTCAGACCTGGAGACTTAGTGTTGTTATATAACTCGAGATTGAGGTTATTTTCGGGTAAGCTGAAATCAAGATGGTCAGGACCAATTAGAGTTGTGCAAGTGTTCCCAAGTGGAGCTGTAGAAATTGAGTCCGAAGATGGGACTAACAGGTTTAAAGTGAATGGGCAAAGGTTGAAACACTACCTTGGAATGAATGAAGAAAAATGAGAGAAAAATGTGATGTACTTGAATGAACCCCAATATGTGAGCGAACCATAATCCTCAAAGCCTGCGTCGTGCCACGACATTAAATAAGGCATTGCATGGGAGGCAACCCACGACTTTATGTCCTTAGGTATTTTATCTAGCTTGTTTTAGTTGTAGTAAATTAATTTTAGTTGGTTAGTTTTGTTTGTCTTGCAGGATTGATACACAGTTACGAAGTTTGCAAAGCAAATATGGTCACCTGAGAAGGGATTAGTTTGAAAAAAATCATGAATTGTAACTTTCACTTCTTAATAGTGTACTAAAGGAGTACATCACAGGTATAACACAACAAGGAGAATTTGTTTTCTCCTTAACAGTGTGCTAAAGGAATATAGCACATGTATAGCACAACAAGGTGAATTTTTTATTTTTCTTAACAGTGAGCTAAAGGACTAAAGCACAGGTATAGCACAACATGTTAGTGAATTTTTTTTCTAATTCTAAAAATGTAGCACACCCTCTCAAATAAACGATTCCCCTTATTTTCATCTTACCAAATTCGATAATCGCTCTCTACATACTCTAGTTCTCTCTCCATGTTACTTTCTCCTCACTGTCGCCACTCCCTCCAGCGACCACCACCATCCGGCGACCCGGTAAGTTGTTCTCTGTCTTCTCTTCTCTTTTCTTTCTCTCTCCTCACTCTATTCCCCTTTTCCATCCGTCACACAATACCCACTAAACCCCGCATGCCCTAAATATTCTAGGGTTCTCCATTATTGGTTGGGCCCTAGACCATTTTCTTATGCCCCCATTCCACTACCCCATATTGATAGTTTTGTGTGATAATACTTTCTAGCCCTAGGACAAAAAAAGTTTTGCTTTATTTGTGCCAAGTTTGCTCGATTAATATGTATATTTTGAGTTGTGATTGAAGTTAATTTGTGTTGCATAATTGTCAGCGATGATCCTTATCGCTTTGAGATGGAAGTACCCCATCCCCCCCCCTCATGAATTGCATAATGTGCAAGTTCTGAGTTAAGCACACTAACTGTTTGATAATTTGACTCAACAACTAAATGGTAGTTTTCGCGAAGTCTGAGTAGCGAGCCATACTTCAGAGGTTGTTATGTGTTAATTGGACTGGGTGAATTTTTTTTATTTTTTTTTATTTTGTTGGAATTCCACTAATGTATTCGTATTGTTGTAATGTTTGAGGCTGAGCGAAGTTTGAGTACCCGAATTACTTGAACTATTTTTAGTGTTACGACGCCGCTTTGGCATGTTTGTAGATTGTTCTAAATGCTTCAACACCTTTATGTGCTCACCTTGAGTTTGCTTCTTTTGGTAAGACAATGTTTGTCACGGCCCCAAGTACTAAGTGCGGAATGGGTAGGTATGTTCGATTTTGTTTGAAGGAAAGTCTGAGTACCCACTTGATTGTTCTCCGTTATTAGAATATATACATACAGGAGAAGCTACCGGTCATTGTTCTATATTACAACTTTATTAATTTAAAGAAGTCTGAGTACTTAATTCTTAGCTTGTGGTTGTCGCAACTGTTAAAATAAATAGGGAAACGTTCAACTTTGGAAACATTCATATGTTAGACTCTAATTTTTAGAATTTGCTTATGTAGCTGATTCTAGATATTGCTCGCTTTGCATGTAATACTATGTCACCCAAACCAAAGGCAAAATCACATCATTCATCCTCTCGGGTTACAACTAGGTCTGAGAAATGAATCATCTATCTATGAAGAAAGATACAGTTAGACAGAGGTAAGCAAAAAAATAGAAGCTTTTATGTAGACACAATCTGTCAATGACGAGGCAGCAAAGATCTTTGAAGTGGTTAAAAGGAAGAATTACTTGGCAGAAAGACCCGTAAATGAAGAAATATTGAAGGAGAAGTACAAGGGGATTTGGAATGAGTTAATAGAGAATTGTCAGTGGGGTCCATTGTTCAATCCAGCAGGTGACGCCAACGTCACAATGGTTTAGGAACTTTATGCCAATTGGGTAGATTGGAAGAGCGGGATATCTCAGGTAAGAGGGGTTGACATTTACATAACTCCGACGGACTTCAATGAATTCTTAGAACTCCCCAATTCCGATAATGACTTCAGTTGGAAAAAGCAGTGTGACTACGCTAGAATAAGAGAAGTTTTATGTGATAGCAACAAGCAGGCTAAGTGAAAGCGAAAGGGTTGGAGTCGACACCATGTGTTTCCCTACAGGTATTTGAACCAGAAGGCTAGAGTTTATCTAAACTTTATCTGTAACAGGGTCTTTCTATGCAAGCATATCTGTTCCGTGCGGTGCACACATGTGCTGTTGACCTATGCCCTTATAACAAGCGTCACGGTCAATGTGGGTGTCCTTATATACTTAGAGATGCAGCGGGCATTGAGGTAGTCAATGTGTCGTTTGTTTTATCCAAACACCCTCACTAAATACATGAAGGATAAATTTAAAGTGTCCAACTAAAGAGGCGATGTGACGCAGTCAACTGAGACTAAATTGAACAACTATTCTACGGTTAGGGCCCTCGAAAAATCTATGAAGTCAAGTACTGACCAAGAATTCGATGTGATTATTGATAACTTCAAACAACTATGGTCTGTTATTGCCTCTAAAGTTAAGATTCCAGAGGAAACTGATAGAGATTTCATGAAGTCTATACCATTCAGTGGTGAGTCAAAGTTTGCACTAAACATTGATGAGGGTAGTGATGTTCATCCATCTGAGGACGAGGTCACACCACCTATGTTAGCAAAAGAGGATGATGAAAGCGATGATGAGTCCGACGATGAGGAGACACCTCATGCTCGTACTTCTATTCTTGCCTTCCCAGCCCCAAACTTTGTTGCTGGACATTCTTAGAGTGGTCCAACCACTATTATTGATGATAGTGAGGGTGATGCAGATGTGGAAGACGCTGGTGACTCTAATGCTAGCGACTCTGACTATGATACTTAGAGGGAGTATTTATTTACCCATGTTCTTTATTTTGCTGCACTACAAATAAGATATTCTCCCACCCCACACTTAAGACTCTATAATGTCCCAATGCAGAAAAATAAAGAACATGGGTGAAGAAATACTCCCTCTAAGTATCATAGTCGGAGTCGCCAGCATCAGAGTCACCAGCATCCTCCACAACTGTATTATCCTCAGCATCATCAACAACGGTGGTTGGACCACTCTGAGAAGGTCCAGCAACAGAGTCTGGGGATAGCAAAGCAAGAGTAGAAGTACGAGCATGAAGTGCCTCCTTCTTGTCAGACTCATCATCGCTTTCTTCATCCTCTTCTGCTGACATAGGTGGTATGACCCCGTCCTCAAATGTAAGAACATCACTACCCTTATCAATGTTTAGTGCGAATTTTGATTCAGCACTGAATGGTATAGACTTCATGAAATCTCTATCAGTTTCCTCTGGCTTCTTAACTTTAAAGGCAATAACAGACCACTGTTGCTTGAAGTTATCAATTATCACATCGAAATTTTGGTCAGCACTCAACTTCATAGATTTTTCGGGACCCCTGACCGTAGAGTAGTTGTCTAATTTAGTTTCAGCTGGCTCCTTCATATCGCCTCCTTGGTTGGACACTTTAAATTTATCATTCATGTATTTGGTGAGGTTGTTTGCATAAAACAAATGACACCTTGACTACCCCAATGTCCGCTGCATCTCTAAGCACATAAGGTCACCCACATTGATCGTGACGCCCGTCATAATGGCATAGGTCAATAACACACGTGTGCGCCGTATATAACTGATATACTTGCATGGAAAGATCCTATTAAAGATAAAGTTCAGATAAACTCTAGCCTTCTAGTTCAAATACCTGTAGGGAAGCACATGGTGTCGACTCCCGCCCTTTCGCTTCCACTTAGCATGCTTGTTTCCATCATATAGAACTTCTCTTATTCTAGCATAGTCATGCTGCTTTTTCCAACTGAACTCATCATCTGTATTGAGGAGTCCTAAGAATTCTTTGAAGTTCGTCGGAGTTATGTAAATGTCAATCTCTCTTACTGATATACCCCACATCTCCACCATTAAAAAAAATTAGAGAGAACTTGAAGCAAAGAGAATTCACTCCTTGAAAAACTGTGTTTTGTGAGAGTCACCTAAGTTATTCTTGAACCTCCATTTTGAGCTCATATTTGTACATTGACGGTTGAAACTGAATGACTTATAAATTCCATGTAAATTGTGTGGGGAGTTTTTGTTGTGCATTTTCGTGTAAGCATGTCAGTCTAGAACTTGCCCTACCTGTTGTTTGAGGCAAAATCCTAGGAAGTTTTGATCCTTAGAATGATAGTGGGCCTTCTTTGATATAAAACACTAGTGCCTAAGTTAGACTACCAAATGAATGAATATCCCAAACCACCTTTGATAGTCACTATATAATCAAAAGTTCACATACCTTACCCCAAGCCAACATTGCAAGCTTTGAAAAGTCCTACTTGACTATGGATTGAGACTCCTACATCAATAGATAGTGACAGAATGGGCAAGCTGGTACTGTATGTGTTGCATGTGAAATTCCTTGGTGAGTAAAAGTGTAAGTATGGGGTGGTGATAATATGCTAGATTTATATGTAATCGGATATATTTTACCCCAACTTTGGTGTATTTTGTAGGTATTTTTAAGGCCGAAAGAATGACCAATTGAGCTTAATTGTTGAAGTTTGTTATGTATGAAGCCAAAAGTGAAGAATAGAGGTGATTTGAGCAATTTCTGAAGCTACAAGGAAATTTCTGAAGAAATAAAAGGAAAATCGCGATCCATGCAGTGAAGTAACTGCCCATAGCACAGGAAAGCATAGGAAAGTTGTGACCCCAGGCAGTGAAGTAACTTCCCATAGCACAGAAAAAATATAAAAAAATCTAGAATTTCAACTAGACCATGTGCGAAGCACAACTATAGCACCCGTGCAAATTCGTTTGCGTTTTATCTTGAGGAGCAACTTAGTCATTTGGCTCAGGGACATGATATAAACACTTCTAACCCTTATTTCAGCCGTACGCTGGACCTGAGAAGGCAAGGAACACAATTGTTGAAGCTAATTTGAGCCCGAAATATCCTCAAGTTCATTCCATAAAACGAATCAAAGAGTTTCTCTCTACTTTTCTATCTTTATTTCTATGGAAATTGGTTTGACAATGGTTTATATATTTTTTTAGTAGTATTATGAGTATATAAACCCGTCTGTAACAGCTAAATTTCGTTCATGAAAAATAATAATCAAGACAAGAAATATAGCGATAAATATTATATTCGATTTTAAGTGATGAGGTTACAATCTCTAGAATATCTCAAATCTAAAGAGATGTAGTCATATGATTCTTCTCCTCACGAATAATGGTTCAAGAGCTTGAGAGCTTGATCTTGAACTTGCGAATTTCAGTTTTATGGTACATCACGAACAATTTGAAGGTCGTCACGAACCAAGATTTGGTGTTGGGTTATTACGAACGGAAGATGTGAAATCGTTCGCCTATGATTTGAGTTCATCTTTGGAATTTGACCACAGACAAAGATTGCAGATATGGATGGAGACCTTGATGCTATTCTTCAGAGCTTCTTTAGCCTTTCCTTCTGCTTACTTGATTGATCCTCTAGCCTTTTCCAGTGACCCCTTTATATAGGTGTGGGGTGGAGTAGCCTCTAAGAAAACCTTGTTGGGCCATTGGACTTGAGGCTCACGGGCTGACTCATTTGACAGAACACCAACTAATGGGCTAGCCCAATAGTATATTGGACCTTTATTTGAATCAATGTAATTAGATTTAAATAACAAATCCAATTATACCAATCCATATTACTTAATTGGATCAATATATATTTAATTTGTGGTAAAATCCAAATTTCTTATGGATTTACATTTGATAAAATTTTAATTGTCTACTAATGCCCCCTACGTCAAGGCTTGGCGGGATGTAAGCTTGCGAAAAAGAAAGGCAAGACTTGAAGTATATGTGAGAAGAACAGTTCCATGCATCATACTATTTATTTTTCTTTTCTGATTTGGAGTGTGATCGCAATTTTTCATTTTCGGAAATGCAACTTATGTGCGGGTCTACTTGTCCTTGGAATGATTTCTTGTTTTCCAAAGTCTTATGGACTTATTAACCAGAAATCAGTCAATATTGCCAAAACACAAAGTCACGTAAAGCTTGAACCAAGAACTTAAATTAGCTTTTTTCGACGTCATGCATTAAAATCATTAAAGGAGAGATTCCCAAACATGGAACTCCTCGTTAATTGTAAGAATCTTTTTCTTTCTTTCCTGTACGAACATATATGGACCAAAATTCTCTCCTTTTATTTTTGTTTTCATATTTCAAACTTGACCAACTCCAATTTGGACATGATATTTCTTTGTTTACACATACTGTGACTTGAGCGCCAAGAGTTTTCCTGAATTTTTTCAATTCCCCTTTCTATAAATTCAGTGTCTTCTTCTATGATTGTTGCCACAATAGTAATCTCCTATATTTGATGAAAGCAGCACTTTGTCCTCCTAAATTTTCTTTTGGTTCATGTTTCCTTTGTTTTTTTTTCCAGGAAACCGATGGCATCAACAAAGAAAGTTCAAATCGGCAAACCTTGTGCAACTTTTTTGACATTAAACTTGGCCATAGCTTGAAGCTTCGTGTCGTTGGGCACCGTTACCTGTTACACAGATCCGAAACTTCGATTCAATAGTACATTTATTTATCGTGACGAGTTGAAACCTCGTGCCATTGACACCGCTGGCTGCTGCTGAATTAAAGCTCCATGTCGTTGACACCGATCAATTAAACAGTACCAAAAGCTTTGTGTTGTTGGCACCAAGGGCTCCAAAACCTTTTCTCTTTCGCTGCAGAAGCTGTCTGGGATAGAAATCTTTGCGCATCTGTGGAGAAAATAACCATATCTTGTCGTAGGAGAATCAGAAATACAAGTCGTTTAATCTTTTTGAAACTACACTTCAAATACTTCAACATATCAAAATTTTGGGGCGAAATTCTTTCTGTAGCTTCTCAAGTATTCTTTTGAATTTTCGTTTCAGATGCTGTCGCGCTCGACTTCACAGCTTTGCGTGCCTTCACCAAAAAATTCATATCTTGGTATAGGAACATCGAAATCAAGAGCGGTTTATGGTTCCAAAAACTAGACTTCTAGAACTAGGACATATTTAAAAACAAGAATCATAACGTCCATAGATCTCCCCAGATATTTGTTAGAAGTTAGGAGACGAGTCCCAACTAGCTGGCTCCTTCAGCTTGTACGTCGTCGCCAAAGAATTAGTATCTTACTGTATGAACAGCGAAATTGCAAGCCACTTGATTCTACTGATGCTAGACTCAAATGAATAAAACATATCAAAATTTGACCTCAAAACACTTTCTGTATCCGATGAAATTAATTTTTGAGATTGATCAACGCATTTGGCCTGCTGATCTCACAGCTTTGTTCACTCTCGGTGAAAATGTCATATATCGATATAGGAGTGTCAAAATAACGAATTGTTTGTGCTATTGAAAAGAAGACTCTAAGAGATACAATATATATAAATCTCGATACTCCACCCTCTTTGATCCAGTCACAGTAAATCTTTGAATCAAAGGCCAAAATTGGAAGGATTATTCGGCCAGCATACTTCTTTTTCTTTTCTTTTTTTGCAGGTTTTGCGAGAGAAAGGTTGGTGCCTCCTCATCCTTGTGGATTTGGTGATAAAATTACATGGAGAACTTTTGTTTATAACCTTTGCCTAAAAAGTCTGTGGTGCATCCCTCACCTTCAAGCTTTGGCATGGGATATATAACTCCTTCTTCCAACTTGGTGAAGAAGTTCATGGAGCGTCTCATCCTTCAAGTTTTAGCGCGGAACAACCCTTTATTGCAACTTGGTGAAGAAGTTCACAAAGAGTTATATCCTTCAAGATTTGATATGGAATAACCCCTTCTTGCAACTTGGTGAAGAAGTTCATGGAGCTTCCTATTTTTTCAAGCTTTGATGGAAAAATCTGTTGAGTATTCCATCCTTCAAGATTCGGCAGAGAAGTGCACATCACAATGATCACCATTAGTATTGAAGAGTCGTGTCACCGACGTCGTGGGTTGCACTTATTTTTCTTATCTTGCATGATTATAAATAAGTGCAACCAGTCTCAATATCAGTCCAAGAAGACGAAAGTGATGTCCACATGATTGGCGGGGAACCACTTGGTGTCTCTTCTTTACAATTTCGTGACTTATACTAGTTGGTATGCCACCTCCCTCGAAGAAGTATATTTCATGTCTCCTCCTTACGGCTTGATGAAGAGACACATAATGCACCCCCTCCTTGCGACTTGGTGAGAAGGAGGTTTGGAGCGACCATATACCATCCTTGGCAGGCGAGAATGTGGCGTATCCCATCCTTCAACCTTGTGGAAATGAATTACATGAAGTGCCTAAGTCTTCAAGATTTTGGTATCGAACCACATCTTCGTTCAGTTTGGAGAAGTCCATGGAGCGTCCTATGCTTCAAGTTTTGGTGTAGAATAACCCCTTCTTGCAAATTGATGAAGAAGTCCATGGAGTGTCCTAACCTCCAAGCTTTAGCATAGAACGATGTCTTTTTGCAATTTGGAGAAGAATTTTATGGTGCATTCCATCCTTCCAGCATTAGAGTATAACAAGCTCTTCTTGCATATTGGAGAAGAAGTGCATTAAACATTCTTTTCACAACTCGATGAAATGATACGCATAGTGCTCCATATTTCAAGCTTTGGACTAGAGCATCATCGCCTTCTCTTTGCCATTGTGATAAAGTAGACCCTTTTTTAAAAAAATTTATATGACTGCACTTAGAACAAAATTCTAAGTTGCCTATGTACCTCCGCAAAGAGGATCAAGTCATTACATAGTTCGAAAGAAGTATAAGTTTTTTTTGTATGCAGTTTATACTCGTGAAGACAAGGAGTATAGTAACTTGAAGACTTTGCTCAAATTTGAATAGCTTTACAGCTTGAAGACTTGCTTAATTTGAAGAGCTTTGCATCTCGAAGTCTTTGCTCGAATTTAAAAAGCTTTGCAACTTAAAGACTTTGCTCGAATTTGAAGAGCTTTACATCTTGAAGACTTTGCTCTATTTGAAGAGCTTCACAACTTGAAGTCTTTTCTCTAATTTGAATAGCTTTGCAACTTGAAGTCTTTTCTCTAATTTGAATAGCTTTGCAACTTGAAGTCTTTGTTTGATTTTGGTGAGCTTTACAACTTGAAGACTTTGCTCAAATTTGGAGATCTTTGCAACTTGAAGACTTTGCACAAATTTAGAGAGCTTTGCAAGTTGAAGATTTGGCTCGAATTTGAAGAGCTTCACATTGAATTCTTTTTTCTAATTTTAAGAGCTTTGTAAGTTGGAGATTTGGCTTGAATTTGAGGAGTTTCGTAACATAAAGTTTAAGCTCGTGTATCAAGGAATATCATAACGTGCAGTTTAGGCTCGTTCGTTGAGGAGCATTTTGACACGCAGTTTAGGCTCATGCGTCAAGGAGCATTGCGACTTAAAGCTTAGGCTCATGCGTCAAGGAGAATTGCGACTCACATGCACTCTTCGATTTCAGTTTCGGATGAATACTTCCCCCTCCCCCCCCCCCATTCTCGGCGTCGTCCACTTTTTTTCGTCGTGAGTCTCAAAGACAGACAACCTTTGATCTTCACGTGTAGCCATACTCAATTCTATATCATGTGTACGGGTGGCCAACTCTTCAAAAACTTTAGGCTTTATTCCTAGCAAGATGTAGCGAAGGCCCCAATGCATACCTTGGATGTACATTTCTATGCCAGAAGTTTCACTAAGATGGTCATTGCAGTTGAGACTTAAACTCCTCCAACGATTAAAGAATTCGATAACTGGCTCCTCCTTCCGTTGGCAGGCATTTGTAAGTTCAATCATGCTCGCAATGCGCCTCGTGCTATAAAAGCGATTGAGGAATTTTTGCTCGAGTTGCTCTTGACTATCAATGGAACCAGGCTCAAGTTCTGTGTACCAATCATAAAGAATTTTCTTTGAGAGATCGAACAAACTGCTTGACAAGGTGATCATCATAAGTCCCAGCATCATTGCATGCCTCGACGAAGTGTGCAACATGTTGCTTAGGATTCCCTTTACCGTTTAATTATTAAAGCTTAGGAGGTTGATATTTGCTTGGCATCTTCAAGTTATCAATCCTTTGTGTGTACAGATTTGCATATGTAAGGAAAGATTTAGGCAAAGGCTCAATTTTATCTTTGATGGCCCCTATGATTAAGTCCTTCAATTGCTCAATATGAATCTGTCCATCAGAATAGATTTGGTATGTAAGGAAAGATTTAGGCGAAGGCTCAATTTTATCTTTGATGGCCCCAATGATGAAGTCTTTCAATTGCTCAACATGAATCTGTCTATCAGAACAGATTTGGTATGTAAGGAAAGATTTAGGCGAAGGCTCAATTTTATCTTTGATGGCCCCTATGATGAAGTCCTTCAACTGCTCAACATGAATATGTCCATCAAAAGAGACTTGGAGCTCTTTGGTCATTGTTGCTAGCTTTGGAGAGGACTCTCCTTTCTCTTGAATTTCTGTAAGTTTCATAGGTGCTTGGGTTGATTCTTCCTCCGCCATACTCTCCACTGTATTCTCTCCACTGTATTCATCAACTTGGAAAGTTTATCATCTTGATATTTCATGTATTTGGTCATGCCTATCATCTTGATTCTCTAGCCTTCTCCTATGACCCCTTTATATAGATGTGGGGTGGAGTAGCCTCTAAGAAAACCCTGTTGGGCCATTGGACTTGAGGCTCACGGGCCGACTCATTTGATAGAAGACCAATTAATGGGCTAGCCCAATAGTATATTAGACCTTTATTTCAATTTAATTGAATTTAAATAACAAACTCAATTATACCAATCCATATTACTTAATTGGACCAATATATATTTAATTTGTGGTAAAATCCAATTTTTTTATGAATTTAAATTTGATAAAATTATAAGTGTCTACAATGTCATCTAAAGTTTGATAGAATCAATTGTTGGATGAATTCTTGATTGCGTATCGGTATAATTGAGATGTTTTACTCTCTAATTGTTCAACTATGTGCTTCTTGTGGTTAATTGAAGGGCCATTGATTAATCGTGTTTAGTTATCTTGGGTTGCTTGAAATAGAATACTTGATTAGATTGTTGTTGAACAGTGCCACTATCGAGTAAGTTAAGAGATTAATTACTTAGATTTAAAAGTGAGATTAGAGATAACGAAATTTTGGCGCGATCTTTATGAGTTGTACGAATTGTCAGCTAGAGTGGTTTGAGAGAATATATCTAGTAAATTATAGTAATTGATCGAGAGATAATTGTGATATGTGAATAACTCATCATCTTTAGAGAGTGGTGCAGCGAGATGATAGCAAATGTGTTAAGACATAATCCGACAATATGAGAAATCTTAAATCCTAGAGCCTTTTAACATTGATTCAACCTCATTTTTGTTAGTTGATTATTCTTATTGCCATTTTTATTAGTTAGGTAATTTTTGTTAATTCATAAATCAAAATCTTGAACGCTGAAAATTGACTGAGCTTATCGTTAGTGATACTAAAAAGTTGTAGCAAATAGGTTAGTTCTCTATGGGATTTCACTCCGCACTCTTGAACCGGATTATTTTTACAATGACTGCGTAGTCCTTTTTAATAGGCATAGTTGGGCATGATCAACTACTGTAAATAGTTTATATTTACCCTTTGTCATATTTTCTATTTATATTTATTCCTACCGTTAGCAAAATAATAAAAAATACCCCTATTTTTTAACATTCTTTTTCCTATTTCTTTTCTACTTCCCGGGTCGTCATTTCCATCTCCCTTCCGTCATTTTTTTTTTTTTTTTTGTTTTCTTCTTTCTTCTTTTTATCTAATCTCAAAGTCTCAAAAGATTCTAGAGTGCTCAAAATTAAATTGCTATTGTCTTGGGTTGAATTAGTTTTGAAGATCGAAAACACAGGTTACAAAGTTATATGAAAAATTAATGGGTGTTTAGCGATTTGTTATTTAAATCTTCTAGAAATTATTTTATTTGTATTAGGTGACTGAGTTGGAGTTATTGCTCGGAAAAGAGAAATTTTGGATTCAGGAGATTGAAGAACAAATAGGTAAATATAGATAATAGTAGAGAGATAAATACGACCTTTTCCCTTAAATCAAACATGCAATCGTTGATTAATGAAGAGATAATGCTAAAAACTGTAAACTAATATTATTCACAACAAATACACTGGTGCAAATATGGTAGAATTATTTTATTATATTTTTCAGAAATTTTCTTTTTTTTTCTCCAAAGGGTCACTTTCAGCCCACTAATTATCATGATGACAGTTTTTCTCCCCATACTTGAGAAGTATGTTACATAATTAGTCCTATGGAAAAAAACATGGTAGAGGAATATACAAGTTCCTCAAAGTCAGCAATAGATTCTTCATCGAGTGTAACCTCACGTATAATTTAATGTTTTTAGTGAAGTTGGACAAATGGATTGTAGTAATATTTTGCTAAAATTTGTTAGGACCACTTTATACAGGAGAATATTTTGTGTAGAAAATGTTGGTCCTAAGATATAGTGTCATAGCAAACATTTCAACATACATATTTAGAAATTCATGTAAAGTACTTATCAACTTCTTTTGGAATATATGACGAAATACCAAACTTTCACAATCTTCTTTAGTCTCATTTACCACGTCAAGTAAAAAAGGTAACAAAAAAAAATTACTGGATCAAATTCTTTTGGAATATATTGTGAAATCAAACTTTCACAAACTTCTTTAGTCTCAATTACCACGTCAAATGGAAAAAGCAAAAGGATAAACATAGCCTAAAAAGAATAACTTGAAAATGTAAAAGAAAACCCAAATCAACGTAATTCACTTGTCGCCTTAGAAAAATAAATATAAAGAAGAACTGTAATTAGTATCATTTTTGTTTTTATCTTTAACAAAAACAATGATATTATAAGAAATGTGATTTTCAGTGACGACTCCTATGTGCCAATCAACGTAATCGTCATGAAAATAGGAGTTTTCGATGTTTCATGGCCACCTTAATAGTCACAACAGAAAGTAACTTATAACAATGGTAATTTAAAACAAAAAAAAAACAAAAAAAATAGGTGAAACCAAAAATTAAAATTTTCTTCCCTACGAATAAACAAAATTGGCCAAAGTTATTGTGATCACCTATTAATAATTTTTTTTTTGTTTTCCCCCTCGTGTCTAGTACACCCATTGGGCCCTACAAAGTTTTAGCAACAGAAAAGTTTCACATTAAAAATAAAGTACTTCCTAACAAAGACGACTCTTTCAAACTTTTTTGTGTTAAACTTTTGCACACTTCATTATAAAAGCCAAGTTTTTCCGGAACCAATTTTCATCTTATGTTATAATATATGTTCTCTATAACAGCATTTCGCTATAACATCCAAAACTATTCGGAACAAACGAGATTGTTATAGAGAGGTTTGACTGTAGTAGTGAGTAATGAATACTAAGGGGTCGTTTGGTTGGAAATAAGTTATCACAGGATTAATTATTTCGGGATTAGTTATCTCGGGATTGTTATCTCGACCTCCAATAGGGATAAAAAAATACTAAATCTCAGGAAAACTAATCCCGGATTCAGTTATACCACGATTTATTCCAACCAAACATGAGATAAACTCATCTCAAATTAAATCTCAAAATTAATTATCATTTATCTCTCGTACCAAACTAACCTTAATAGTGCAATTATGATGGCTCTAATTGAGAATAGGTATGCCTTGTAAAGGAAGTAAGGCGATTGGAGATGATATTAACCTTTTTGAAAGAGTCAAGCCTTAAACAGACAAGATGATGAAAAAGGTGTTATCTTTACTCCTTACTTCAATAATGTACTAGTCTTTTCTGCAGTCATAAACTCAACAAATATGGCAGCTAAATCACATGTCAGGACTGCAACTTTGATTCTTGTAACATGTCTGCTCTCTTATTTTTGGAAATATGAAGAGGAGTTCTAACTTCTAAATTGTCTTTTTTGGTACAAATTAAATGAAATGGGAGTACAAATGCACACTTTCTTAAGAAAATAGATGGACAAAAAGAAACCAAATGTTTTAGATACAACATTAGTATCATTACCACGGACGAGAGTTTTGGAGCAATGGTAAAATTATCTTTGTATAACCTATAGGTCACGATTCGAGCTGTGAAATCACACCTCATTGGGGTACGGTCCTTCCTCGAACTTTGTGTTAATACGGGATGTTTCATCTGCCATTTATTAGTATTATTACCATGTAAATTGAAGAGGAAATTTGTTTCTCTTATTATTTTATCATAGTTGAACAGAGATTTGAAAGTAGACGAATGAAAAAGGTAAGTTCACTAGTCTTCACTGCAAATTTGTGCGGTATATACATAGTAAAAAAACATAAACTAACATGTCAAGCAAAGTGTCAAAAGTAAAATCTTTTTCTACTCTGGTGATGGAATCATGTGGTTTCAACATTTCGTTTTCCTAATGTCATGTGACCCCTACTTTTTCTTGATTTAAAGAATTAGTACATACTAAATCATAGTACTAAAGTCATGCTAAGCTTTACCTCAAGCTACTGACCAAATGAATATTATTTTTCCTCTTAGCAATATCAAGATTGAAGAGGCAGCCACCAAAAGTATTCTCAATTTACATAAAGTGAAGAAATTAAAACTCTTTTAAGTGCATGTACTATGATTTTATGACTCTTTCTAGATTGTCAGCATCCTCACCCCAACATCTTACCTAATTTACCCTGCCTCTTCCTATATAAATATGTGCTACAGTCATAGACTCAGTCCTTTGCACACTCAAAAGTGACTTAAAAAGAAGTTTGTAGGGCAAAAAACATGGGAAGGACACCTTGTTGTGACAAGACAAAGGTGAAAAGAGGACAATGGTCTCCAGAGGAAGATGAAATTCTCAAGAATTATATCCTCAAATATGGCACTAGTGCTGGCAATTGGATTACCCTTCCTCACAGAGCTGGTTCTATTTCTCTCTTTCTTTCTTTCTTTCTTTCTTTCTCATACACACTATATATATTATGTATATAGCCTTTGTTCAACACTAAAGACTAACTTATATTATATGTGTGCAAATTAATTAACGCAGGCCTAAAGCGCTGCGGCAAGAGTTGCCGGTTAAGATGGCTGAATTATTTGAGACCAGATATCAAACTTGGAAATTTTACACGAGAGGAGGACAACATTATCTGCTCTCTCTACACTCAACTTGGAAGCAGGCTAATTCTTGCTCTTTCAAAACCTGATTTTTCCCTTTTAACTTTCCCATTTTAATAAGTAGCATTTTTAGTATTTAAGAGTGACCCCAAGTTTTAAATTTTTTATTGAAATTGCAGATGGTCTATTATAGCATCTAAGCTACCGGGAAGAACAGACAATGATGTGAAAAATCATTGGAATACCAAATTGAAGAAGAAGTTACTAACACCAAATGCAAACAACTTTGATGATAGCAAACAAGTTTTTCATTCCTCATCAATGATACCAAAAGAGGAAGAACAACAAGCAGCCTATTCTCCAATACAATTTCCATTTCCAAATTGGGACTCTGCTGGATTCAGTAGTATTCTCAATAATAACAAAAACATGGTTCAACATGACCAAAAACAATTTCCTCTTTCAAGATTCACTCAAGACTATTCCAAGATTTCGACTTCTCGAGAAGAATCGATGATTTTTGGATCTTCATCAGTTGAAATGCATGAGAATATTGATCTAGCATGGTTTAATACATTTGAGGGGTTTCCTATGGGTGATGAAATTATGGGTGCAGGCATATGGAATCAACAATCAGTTCTTGAAGATATTGATTTTCCAGTCACTTTCAGCTGATGAATATGTTGGAACTACAATCTCAAAAAACATAGAGTTGACATTAGTCATTGAAATGTAAAATTAAACAGGAGGGATTAAGTGAAAACACTAATGTAATCTCTCATTTAGTATTTTAGATGATAAGAATTATGTGAAGTTTGATGTCAACTAGAAGGAAACATGAGAAATGTACAGCATTGAAAAAAAAAGGGGTGTTTCAGATAGTTTTTTGGAAGTGAATTTCTACTATTTTGTGGAAACCAAAAATGAAAATGAAGTAAAGAATATAGGAAAAGAACAAATCTAGTTATTAGCGAGAGGGTCGTATAGAACCAAACTTAGGAAAATATAAAACCATTTCAGCGAGCAAGACTTAATAGTAATTAGGGGAAGTATAATATTGACTGTCTTGTGCTTATTTTTGCCATGCAAATGAAGGTGGTTAATTTGATCAATGCTCACAATCTTTCGTTTCCTCATTTTTTAAACACTACTAGTTTCAATCATCTGCAATAGCAATAAGTAACTCCTAAACCTTTTAACCTTTGCAAGGTAAGTTTAATTAGCATCGGAATATTTCAATTATAAATAATCAAGTCATGAAAATTCATTAAAGAGAATTTTATAACATCTTTTTCATATTTCACGCAAAAGTAGCATGCTCTTTCCCACTTCAACTTGATATAGAATTAAACTCATCTGCTGTCATTTACACATTTACTTTTGATCCTGCATGCATGTTACGAATTCAACATGAAGACTGGAGGGAGAGTAGAGCCCGACGTATAATCCTCCACCATAAGAATACATCACATCTTTACACTGTCTCGTGGTAGGCAACGAGAACTGCAAAAAAAAACACCAGACAAGGAAGCAGTCAAGAAAGTTCAAACGCCAACCACACAAAATCAATCATAAAGACTGCAAACGTTCCAGCTGCATCATTGCTTGAAATTGCATCTAAGAACATGAAATCCAGCGAAAATGCATAACACAGTCCATCGATCGTGACTTTACTGTCATTTAAAATGTAAACAACTTTGTTGAAACACATCACATCTACATGACCAAGACAATATCTGATATCCAGTTGGCATCTTGAAAGAGTAACTAAAATAAATTGGCCAAAATACAGGACCACTATTTGCTGGTTAAATTTCAGAGAGATTCTTTGTATTCTATGATCTGTTTATGGTGGCACTAAAGGTTCCTTTTCCTGCTCTTAATTGGGTTAACAAAGGGGTTGAGAACGAACAGAAATCTTTAGTTGGTTCTCAAGAGTCGAGAGTGGAATGACGTTAGCAAACTGATAAGCGAATAGGAAGGCGGCTGATTGCGTCCTACACGCTTATCCTAGTATCCATATCCAGATATGAAAGTCGAACACGAGTCGAACAATTTCCTTTCGAGTAAACCAGTTTGAATTGGCAGACATTCATATTATGCTAAGCCCATTTTGAACATTCCTTTGCCTCAACTGACGTCATTCAAGTTAGAAATGTAAGAGCCATATCAAATTAATGGATCAATAACCGACATAAAGGTGATGAAAATGGATATTAGTTAATAATGAACATTAACCCCCCCCCCCCCAACACACACACACACAAAAGTCAACCCCCGACTTAGGGACTACGGCTACTGCAGTCTGCAGGCACCACAAAGGAAAAAAAATGAAAATAAACATAAAACTGGAAGTGTTTTCAAATATATTTAAAAATTATAAAAATAGCATGTTTCAGTTGTAATCAGTGTTTTAAAAGGCGTTTCTTGGGCAAGCCCCAGGGCGAGGGCCGCGAGGCGCACCGAAAATGCCCCGAGGCGATGGTGCGGGGCGAAAGTCTCAGGAGGCGTACGCCCAGCCATTTGGGGCGTACACCCGGGCGTTAAGGCGAGTTTTTGCAGTGAGGCGTAAGCCCAGGAGACTTTTTCAAATTAAAATAAAATTTGTTGAATAAGTCCTTAGTAAATACTCAAATTCTCAAAAGTCAGCTTGTAATTAATCAGAAGTTTTAAAAAGAACTGAAATATCAAATTTAAAAGTCAAGACTTTTTTTTAATTGCTAGAAGCCCTAATTTATGGTCTTCCTAATTATTTATCTTGTACGCTAGTATGTTACTATCTCCCAAAAGCAACGAACGATTTTTTTTTGCAAATCCAAAGAAAGCTCCATTTTCGTCCATAGCAGCGATTTCAAAGTTCAAATTGCAGGTTAGTCATCCTTTTTGTTCCTCATGTAGAAAACTTTATTCTTTTCAACTCAAGTTACTTGTGCTAGTAAGTAGCGTATAAGGATTATTTTGACTAGTTATTAGTGGGGATTGAACACATCTATATATATTTTTTACTTATTTATAGTTTTCTTCAATTTTTATGCAATTTTACTTATTTAAAAATATTTAATGTAATTATATTATTTTATTAAATAGTAAAAATTAAATACCCATGAGGCCTACGCCCCGTGCCTCGAGGCTTACGCCGCACCTTACGCTCATGCCTTTTAAAACACTGGTTGTAATTTGCCCGTGTAAATAGCAATATATCATCAGGTATTCAAAATTTTAAATACACAAATCAGGATTCCTAGTCTGAATACTCGGGGGGCAACATAGGAAATCGAATGGGAAATGACCTGTTCAAAGAGCCATTTCAGCCTGCAAAGCAGCAAGCTCATCTTCTTCTGTCTTCTGAGCAGCAGGACGCACTTGTTGCCTACCAGCAGGTACATTAATTGGCGCGACAGGAGCGGTTGTAGCTGGCTGAAGGAGCTGCTCCTCCAACTCAGCTCCTTCCAGTTCTTCAAGCTCTGCCTCCAACTCATCCTGCAAAAAGATACAGGTAAATTCTTGTTCCGAACGAGTGAAATACAACTTATACGAAGTTAGGAATAATCCGAAGATACTTCATCAAAATCAGCAGCTGAACCAATTGGTGTTGCCAATGCTTCCTGAATCAGTTTCATATTCTCTGTTTGCTCGTTGATCTCATCCATGGTTTTGTCGACATCATCAATATTCCTGAAAAAACAGAATATATTAGTGCATATCAGGGACAACCCCAAGTTAACAAGGATAACCATGAACATAACAACATACTGAACTAATTACTAGCAAGTAGTGGAGATTATCCTGATGAATCAGAAACACTAGGTGACACACACAGAAAACACGACATGTAAGTGTGGGGATGAGGGAACTACACCCTTGCATGTGCCGACATAGCATATGGCAAGACGGCAACTCGTAACTAAAAGATATAAAGTGTTATGGAATTTAAGATTAGACATCCATTAAGATCACGCTTCAAAGAGTAAACCTCTGCTGTGACTCAATAATGACAGACTATATCTTGTAAATCATGTAAGAACATAACAAGATAAAGTCGATGCTTTAACATGCATCAAGGAAAAAATTCTTATTTGAAAATCTCTCATTCCTCGCTTTAATCAGCCTGTATGTTTCTACAGCTTTTCTCTGCAAAAGCTGTTTGCATCTATAGAAGAAAAGAGCAGTAAATAGCACTTAACATGTAGCATATACAACTTACGTTGCCTTCTGCATAGCTTTCATAGCAGCTGCTCCAGTTCTTAAAGCATCAACAGTCTCCGTTGTGGCTTTTGCACCTTCTAACATTATCATCTGAAACCAAGACACAAACAAGTGAATTCAAACCATGTCTCTTCATGCTGGTATGATAAGTTTTGGTGCAAAGATTCCAAGATGTACGAACACATGAAGAGCACCTGATCATGAATACGCAATTGAAAGTTTCCAAGCTGCTCAATTTGCTGCTCATAAAGCCTTTTCCTTTTCAAACATTGTATTGCAGCTAAAAGAGAAAGAAATTCGTTACTGCTGTAAACAAATCAAATATGAAAAATTTAGCAAGGGAAAAATGTTAAAAAATACGAGAACATAATTCACATCATCATCCTATAACACAGTATGTCCTCGCAATGCTAAGGCAGTGAAAACTGAAAATCCATGTACATGAGCGAGAAACATAGCTGCTTGACATATCCAATTTCCCTCTATCATCCGTTGAAACTCAAACACAACAGACTAGCTTGAGCTGGCATGAGCAAGTAAACCATGTTTGTTCCTTTTCTTTAAGGTAGAAATATATCCGGTAAACCAGTAAAATGGAGCAAGGTATCCAGACTTTCACCAGATCAGCCAGGATCAAATGCAGTTTCATAGAAAGCATCTCTAAGCTTCCATCATGCTCTAATGAGCTCTTTCAGAGGAAATGCATTATTATCTTTAACTATTTACCTGTTCTAACATATCTCCAAAAACAAGTCAAACTTTTATTGCCAAGTGTGTCTTGCATAGTTGTTTCAGATGATTTGGGTCTGAACACAGCAAAATAGCTTTCAGGGGATTCATACAGCTGACCCTAATGTTGTATGGAATTGAAGCCACGTTGGTTGATCGATCATGTATTGCATACTGTCTATAGCATGAGAAACTGCAAAGATAACACTTGTAACCTACTAGGTAAGCCAAAGGACTAAAATCTCTCCCTATTGCACAATAACTCTCCTAAGCTTTAACTACAAAACTTTCTTTTGAACCATGCCCTCTTTGAACAAAAAAAGTAGATAAAATAGTTAGAGATCAAAAACGCATATCAACAGTAGTAACTTTATTTTCCAGTTTGTTCCTTACTTCGAATTGGCTTAGTTGAAACATTAAGTAGAACCTTAATTGGAATTCTGAAATGACAAGGACCTCTAGGAATAACCCCGTTATTTCTACAAATTATAAGATAATTTTTCACCTGTTAACCTAGCAAGTTCACCATACATAAACTACTTTGTCTCACACACAAAATATAATCAAATCATCAGATTTGTCTGATATTACTCGATTCTAGAGATCATGCAAACACATGGCAATAATGGACATTAAACATCCAGCAGTTGATCATACATGCAAAAGAATATTTTTCATAGTATGTCGCATCCTTAAGTGCATTACAGTAACATAGACCATAATAAAGCAAAAATCTCAATGTAAAAAGTATCCATAACTAGTGAACTACATAGGATGGAGAAATCTCATCTTGTCAATGATTTTCAATAGACCATACCCCTTTTGTTTTTCGCTCTAGTAAATTCCTTAGCTTTTTCAACCTCACCAGCAGCCTTCTTCAGTAAAACTTTCTCCTTTTTCTCAAGCATCTCAAGAGTCTGTGCAGAATAACCAAAATAAAATGTAAGCTCTTTATTATTTACTTGAAAATTTTAAATAAGCCAATAACTTTGGCTGAGATTAACAAGAAAGAAAGTTATGACAAAACCAGTCTACAAAATGATGGAGCAAACTAGGGGACAGAAGATAACAATCAATTTCTTCACCAAAATAGGTGGAAATAACGATAATACAAACCCCTTTGGTTCTAGCTTCGCATTTGTCTTCCTAGATCAAATAAGATGGTCCAAAAGTAAGCCATGCCTGAGTTAAGAATGAAATAACATGAATAAATGCCACCAACATATTTGGCAAAGAGCCCACACCCTTTATGAACTTGCCCCCAACTAAGACTAGGCCAAACAACTGCGGCTCAGAGTCCGCGCAACATAGATGAAAACTATCAAACTTTGCAGCACAGCTATTCTGGAAAGGGTAAGCAGTATGCAGTCACTCATTCTCTCAAATACAATCGGGTTGCAAAAAAGCCACCTGTAAAATCTATCATATCCGCCTATGGCAGCTAAAATCTAGCAGGCTCGAAATATTGTATATAGCCTCTGTCCACTATCCTTCCACCAGCAAAATGGAGGAGCTTCCCATCATTTCTCATAAGTTTGTATCTGAGAATAAAATAGAACTGTAAACCCATGTAGCCATACAAAGATCTGAAGCCAACTTGCTCTCTCCCAGGCTCTTAGGGTAGGAAGTCGGATGCTCTTGCGACAAAGAACATCATTAACACTCTTGAGTCAGTGAATTACATTAGATGGAACCAAATATTAACCTGCATTATGACTCATTATTCTTTCTTTTCTTCCTTTCGACAGATAAGACTGCAATAATATATACAATTTCCACAAAGGCACAAACTTTTAGTTCGTAGAGCAAACATAAACTAAACTGAGAGAAATAGATGATTACAACAACACAACATACAGAAGTGCAGGATTATAGCAAGTTCCTTTCTTGCAACAAATTCCACAAAAAAATCTCACATAACTAACAGAGCTACTATTCAATTCCAACTTTAACAGAATCCAGTTACACGGCATATTAACTATAATAATAGTATAGATAGCTAATACTTACTCCCCCCACCCCCTTTCCATAACCAGCAAATAACGAGATTTTTCATCATCATCAAACATAAAAGTGAAAATTGAAAGAGCCACAAATAATAAAAATAAAACAAAATCTAAAGTAGAAAACCAAAAAAAACAGGGTCATACCTCGTTTAGCTTGTCTAGTGTAGCTAGAGCATTTGTTTCTTGTTTAGGTTTTCCAAAGAGTCGGGGAAACATTGTTAAATTTTGTTAAAGCTTCAGAAAATGAAAATTATCTAACTGCTGCAAGAAAAAATTGGGGGGTTCATTAGATCAACTGAAAAAACCGATCTACACAATGAATATATGAATCTTGAAAAAAATTTCATGAACTTTTGCAAATAATTGTATATACATACAGGTTTGCTTTATTGAGAATAGAGTTTGATGGACTGACCTGAGAAAACTTGAGAGGTTGTGGAAAATTGGAAATTAATCAAATTTTGACTTTGAACTTTGTAAATGATCTGAGAAATTTCTCAAAGGAAATCAAAGTGGATTCTTTTTAGAAAAAGATGATTTAGATGGAAAAGGAGACGTCACTATTACGAGTTACATCCTGTCGTTTAAGCTGAAATAACAGACCAATAGAGTTTTTGTTTTCCTTTTTTCATAAATTACACTAAAATACTAAGTGGGTGTTTGGACATTAGAATTGTGAAATTCCGGAAAAAGTGGAAAAGAAAAATTCAAAGGAAAAATGTTATCTGAAAATTAGAGTTATGTTTAGATATTAATAAAATTTGGAGATATTTTTGAAATTTTTTGAGTGATAAAGTAAAAAATTTGAAAAACATCTTCTTGAAATTTTTCAAATTTCAAAAAAAATCTGAAATTCAACTTTAAGTGAAATTTAAAAATTTCATGGTCAAACACTAGTTTCGAAAAAAGTTTAAAAAAAAATATTATGGCCAAACGGGCAAAGACCCGAATTTTTTTATTTTTTTCGAATTTCTTTTTAAAACACGTGATTGTCCATGAAGTTTGTAAGTTTTTGGAGATTCTTCGAAAATAAGTTTTTTAAAAATCAAAAAGTGTTTTTGATCAGTTTTTAAAAATTTTCAAAATAACTTTTTCCCCACTCACTAAATTGTAATTTTTTTTCAAGTGAAATGTATCTCCAAATATAATTTCAAATTCCAAATACTATTTTTCAATTTAACTCCAAATACTAATTTTTTTTAAAATTTATAATTTTTATGTCCAGAAGCCTACTAAGACTCACCATGGATGATTGATCCCCGTAAATCAAACAATTGTGCCACTAATAATCAAATACAATGATGTTCTTCATACTTTTGTTATCAAACACTTAAAATCCTTTATATAATGAAAAATCTATAAAGTTAAGTAAGTAACTCTAATATACTTTTGTAACGACCCGGCCGGTCGTTTCAGGAGTTATAGCCCCGTTTTTCCCATTTCTATTTCCTTTATGCTCTTAAGCTATATTATGATATATCGGGTTAGTTGGTTCGGGTCCGGAGTGATTTCGTAGCGGAATGAGACACTTAGTCTCTTATTTAAAACCTTAAGTTAAAAAAGTCAACTGGATGTTGACCTATGTATAAACGATCTCGGATTTGAATTTGGATGGTTCCGTTAGCTCCGTTAGGTGATTTTGGACTTAGGAGTGCGTCCGGAATGTGATTTGGAGGTCCGTGGTAGAATTAGGCTTGAATTGGCAAAATTGAGAATTTGGCGATTTCGGTCGGCAGTGAAAAATTTGATATCGGGGTCGGAATGGAATTTCGTAAGTTGGAGTAGGTTCGTAGTGTCATTTGTGACGTGTATGCAAAATTTGAGGTCATTCGGACGTGGTTTGGTTGGTTTCGGCATCGGTTGACGAATTTGGAAATTTAGAAGTTCTTAGGCTTGAATCCGAGGGTAATTTGGTGTTTGGATGTTGTTTTGAGTGATTTGAAGGTTCGACTAAGTTTGTATATTGATATATAACTTGTTGGTATTTTTAGTTGAGGTCCCGAGGGCCTCAGGGTGATTCCGGGTGGTTAACAGATTTGTCGAAGTTGGAAGATGCAACTAAAGCTGCTGCTTCTGCTATTTCCGCACCTGCGGAAAGAAGAATCGCAGGTGCCGGGTCGCAGGTGCGCATGGGAGTTCGCAGGTGCTGGCAATGCTGGGCTAGACAGGATGCGCAGGTGCGAGAAGGCTATCGCATCTGCGAGCCCGCAGGTGCGAGACCTGGGGCACAGATGCGGAAGGAAGGAAGAAGGATCGCTTCGCAGATGCGGCGCGCCACGCGCATGTGCGGTTGATGTGACCGCAAGTGCAGTCGCGCGAGTGCGAGTAAAAGGCCGCAGGTGCGAGAAGCCTTGGCAGAAGATGTATATTGCACACTTCGCGAATTTTGGTGCATTCTTAACCATTTCTATTCGGTTTTGGAGCTTTTGGGAGAGATTTGAAGAGGGAATCAAGAGGGGTTTCATTGAGGTAAGTTACAAGAGCCCTAATACTCATATATATGGTGATTTCCCGTTGTTTAATCATGTAATTAGTGAAAATGAGGGGTTAGGGCTTGAGATTTTTGGAGAAGTAATTTGAGGATTTGAAGGACCAAACGATATCGGATTTTGATGAATTTGGTATGGTTAGACTCGTGAGTGAATGGTCTTTCTTGTTTTGTTAATTTTGTCGGATTTCAAGACGTTGGCCCAGGGGTCGGGTTTGAGCCAATTTTGGGTTTTGCTCTAATTTTGTAGCTTTTCTTGTGGAACTCATTCCATTAGCGCGTATTGATGGTATTGTAGTAATTGTGAATAGATTCGGAGCATTTGGAGGCCGAGTCCAGAGGCAAGAGCATTGCGGGGTAGAGATTTGACTGGTTTGAGGTAAGTATCGATTGTAAATCTAGTCTTGAGGGTATTGTAACGACCCGGCCAGTTATTTTGAGAACTTAAGTCTCGTTCGGCGGCATAAGACCCTGAGCATCTTCATACTATGTGTATTGACTTGCGTGCGTGGTTGAATTCAGTTACCGGATGATTTAGAGTGATTTGGGACACTTAGTCCATAAAACGGAAGCTTAAGTCTTAGGATTTTGACCGTAGTCAGAACTATGTGAAGACGACTCCGGAATGGATTTCCTTCGGTTCCATTAGCTCCGTTGGGTGATTTTGAACTTAGGAGCATGTCCGGACTGTAAATCCGAGGTCTGTAGCTGATTTAGGCTTGAAATGGCGAAAGTCGAATTTTTGGAGATTTGGACCGGAAGTGGACTTTTTGATATCGGGGTCAAAATGCAATTCCGAGAGTTGTTACAGCTCCGTTATGTTATTTGGGACTTGCCTACAAAATTTGACGTCATTCCGGGTTGATTTGATAGGTTTCGGCACGGGTTTTAGAAGTTGAAAGATTTGAAATTTATAAGTTCGATTCATGGTGCGATTCGTAGTTTCGACGTTGTTTGATGATATTTGAGACCTCGAGCGAGTCCGTGTTAGGTTATGGGACTTATTGGTATGTTTAGACGGGGTCTCGGGGGTCTCGGGTGAGTTTCGGATGGGCTACAGATCTTTTCCCCCTATTTTTGAACTGTTGTTATCTGTCATCTGGTTTCCTTCATCACGTTCGCGTCCTTGCCTTCGCGTTCACATAGTGTTATTTTGGAGGGTGAAATATTTCCTCTTCGCATTCGCAGTCACCCTCTCGCGTTCGCTAAGTTCTGCCACCCCCTTTCTTCGCGTTCGCATTCCCTATCTCGCGTTCGCGAAGTGCAAACCAGGACCTGGGCACTGGTGATCATTTTCCTCTTCGCGTTCGCGTGTCACTTATGCATTCACGTAGCTATTCCATTGCACTCTTCGCGTTCGTGAATAGCAGTCGTTGGGCCATCATATTTTTCCTCTTCGCGTTTGCGAACGTGTTGTCGCGTTCGCGAAGAACAACTGGGCAGCTTTGTTTCTCTTCTTCGCGAACGCGTCCCTTTCTCCGCGTTCGCGATGCACAAAACCCCTGGGCAGAATATAAAGTCCTCTATTCCGAGGGTTTGTCATTTTCACCATTTTTGGGGTTCTAGAGCTCGGTTTTGAGCGTTTCCTTGTGGGTTTTTCATGCAAATCGATTGGGTAAGTGTTCTTGACCTAGAATTTATTTATTTCCATGATTCTATCTTTATTTTTATCATTTAATTTGTGTTTTGAGTTGAGGAAAATGGTAGTTTTTGAAAGAAAAATTCAAAATGAAAAATCATGATTTGAGGGACGAAATGGTATCGGAATTTGATGATTTTTGTATGGTTAGACTCATGAGTGAATGAGTGTTCGTATTTTGTGACTTTTACCCAATTCCGAGACGTGGGCACAGGTCGACCTTTAGGGCGGATTTCGGAATTTTTGTTAAAGTATTGATTTTATTAATTAGATGAGTCTATTATGGTTGTATTCATGTTATGCAATTGTGTTTGGCTAGATTTAGGCCATTCAGAGTCGGATAATTGAAAAAAAGGGCATTCTTACAGACTGGTTGAGCTTGGTTTAAGGTAAGTATCTCGCCTAACCTTGTGTGGGAGATTTTTCCCTTAGGATTGAGTCTTCTATGTTGATTGTAGTCCATGCACGCGAGGTGACGAGTGCATGCTCGGACTTATTTGTGAAAAGTTGGCCTTTTAGGATTCTTAAGTCCTTATATTCACTAAGTATGAAGTTGTTCTTGATATGATTAAGTTCCTATTTACTAGTTTCACCTCTACATGCTTTAATTAGAATTAATTGCTTTCAGGATTCACTCTTATTGCCTATTTGACTCTTATTTGACTTAACTGAAGATTTTACCTCCTCTATTGTCATGCTATCTTTTTATAACTGCTTATCTTTATTTGAAATTATTATTATATCATCTTATAATTTGTTCAGTCTTAATTGAGGTTATGATTATCTTTCCGCTGCTTATCCTTAATTAAATTGTTGAAAATCCTTAGTAATTCCTCAACCTTAAAAGAAGTTTTAGATATCCTATATCTTAGTCGACTTGTTTTATTTGGAATTATTTGACTCGTGTTAGTTTTCCTGTTAGTGAAATGTATATTGTGGTATCGTTGATACACATTAGTTTCACTTTGTTGAGTTGTTCCCTTTACGCCTAGCATTCTTCATTGTGGTTATTCCTTGTGAATTAGTTCTACCGTTTCTTTGTGAATTAAAGTTCTTGAGTTGATTTACTTGTCGTACTTTGTATTATTGTCATTGTTGTTGTGGTACTTGTTATGGTGATGCACGAGGTTTCTGCCGTGCGGTTATTATTATTGTGATGCACGAGGTTTCTGCCGTGCGGTTATTACTATAGGTTTGCACGAGGTTTCTGCCGTGCGGTTGTTACCATTGATATTTGCACATGCGGCGTGACAAGGCGGGATATGTATATATATTTATGGGTTGCGCATGTGGCGAGACAAGGTGGAAACATTATTATGCACGTGTGGCGAGACAAGACGGGCATTTATGTTACTATTGCACACGTGGCGAGACAAGGTGGGTTGTATCAGGGATTGATTTGTGATGATTTATGGCCTGGGAGAATTCTTGTTGTTGATATTTGTGTAGTGGTATACGTACCTCTGTGAACTTTATCTTGTGAAATCTATGAGAAAATATTCTACGTGTTGTCCGTTCTTCTTCTTCCTTATGCTTATTTGCTGGTATGGATTATGTTAGGACACTTGCACAAGCATACACGTAGTTAAGCACTCTTATCAGATAAGAGGTGTTCTTGATATTGTTGAGCATGAATGCTCACCCTTGTTTACTTGCCTTCTATGTGAGAATGGCTCTATTGGCACGTGAGTCGTCAGTGTGGTTATGAGGTGTTATGAGGGCATAAGATGCCAAGTGTTATGGTTCAGGTATTGAGACCCGTGAGTTGTAAATTGTCCGAGGTTCAGTACCTCGTGGAGTTGTTGACTAAAACCTGATGTAAAAGTGGTTGTAATTACTGAGTTATTACTTGTCCTTGCTGTATTCGTGATTCCGGATTTAGGTTGTGTTCCATTCACTTTATCTGTGTCATTTTCATGATATTCCGCTGATACTTGTTGTTTCTTGCTTTAATGCCATTACTGTATTGTGAGCAAAATTGCATAGTCTTTATGTAGACATCATACTTCTGTTATTCATGTACTTATATCTGTTCAGTTATTAGACCAGTGGGTGTCTTGACTGTTCTTCGTCACTACTCCACCGAGGTTAGTCTTGATACTTACTGGGCACCATTGTGGTGTGCTCATGCTACTCTTCTGCACATTTTTGTGCAGATCCAGGTACTTGTTCGTTAGCTAGCTGGGTGGACTATTGCTGTGGAGACTCAAGGTAAACCTGTTGCTTCGTTCGCAGGCTTCGGAGTCACCTTCCAGTTTTCATTTTGCACTGTTTATTCTTATTTCTCGACAGTTGTATTTAGAAGTTTTCTAGCAAACACCTTGTAGAGCTTATGACTGTACTATCTATTTTGGGAATTTTAAGAGATTCTATTTAAATAATGTTATTTTAATTATTGTTAGGCTTACCTAGTCCCTAAGACTAGGTGCCATCACGATACCCAAACGGAGGAAAAATTGGGTCGTGACAGGTATGAAACCCCGGATTTTTGTATAATTCTACTATTTTGAGGTGACGCACATGCTAGGTGACAGGCATGTGGGTGTACACTATTGGGGATTGTGACTTGGTCCGTCCCGTAGCAATTGTAAAGTTGCATATTTTGTGGAAATTATATGATACTTGTATGTTTTAGAAAGAGTTTCTGTAAATTGGGCTGAATGCCATGTTTGGGCCTTATGCCACTGTTGTTTGGACCCTTAGGGGCCTTTTATTACTATCCTCTCTCTGTTTTCGATTGAAAATCTATACTCAGCCATGATTATACTTGTTTACTGCATAACTCAGTTTTATGACTCTATTTTGATGCATATAAATATTCTTTTGGGTTGAATGCCCTTTTTTTTACTGAAATGCCCGGATGGCTTGAGAGGTTTATGACTGAGTGAGGCCGAGGGCCTGGTTTGTAAGGATATTTATGGGATCGGGTTGCACGCCGCAGCATGTTTGATATAGGCTGAGGGCCTGAGTGATTTATGCCATGATTTGGCTTGATATAGCGCTTGGGCTGAAGGAGTCCCTCCGGAGTTTGTACACACCCCCAGTGAGCGCAGGTACCTACTGAGTGCGAGTGCCGAGTACTGAGTGACTGTGAGTCATGAGTGATTGTGAGGTATGCCTGAGTGGCAAGAGTGATGGTGAGGCATGCTCGAGTGGCAAGAGTGATTATGAGGTATGCCCGAGTGGCACGAGTGACTGCGAGGTTTGCCCGATGGGCTGTTTATGATTTTATCATTTTTGCTCACCTTTGCATTGAGCCTTTGTTTGAAAAACTGTTGAAAAATATCTTTAAATGATTTTTACTGGAACCGGGTTTAAACGAGATGATTTGATTCAAACACTGATTTTTAAAGCATGCCGTACTTTACTGATTTTTTGTGATATGAACTTGATATGCTTTATTGCTCGTCACTACCGCTCAATCTTTATTTATTGTTGTTACTTGCTGAGTTGGCGTACTCACGTTACTCCCTGCACCTTGTGTGCAGATCCAGGTGTAGCTGGATACGGTAGCGGTTGTTGATTATTCTGGTTGCAGATTTTCTCGGGAATAGCAAGGTAGCTACTTGGCGACCGCAACCCCTGCTCTTCTCCCTCTTATCTTCCTTTAGTTGTATTTAGCTATTTTCCAGACTATGTTAGTCTTGATATTGTCAAATAAATGGTAGTAGACGTTCATGACTAGTGACACCCCGATGTCGGACTTTTCTTTTTCGCACTTTTGTTTTGATTTGAACTCCTTTACGAAGATTTTTATGTTGAATAGCATTGAAATTTATCTTTGAAATGAAAATATCGGTTTGTTTTGGAAATGAGTCGGCTTACCTAGTTTCACGATAGGCCATCACGATAGGGGTTAGTTTGGGTCGTGACAGATTGGTATCAGAGCCTGGGTTACATAGGTCTCACGAGTCATGAGCGGGTTTAGTAGAGTCTTGCAGATCGGTACGGAGACGTCTGTACTTATCTTCGAGAAGATGCAGAACCATTAGGAAGATTCCACATTCTTGAATTCTTATCGTGCAAATCTGTTGATTCTAGTAACTAAACATCTGTTGTTTCATTCTCTCACAGATGGTGAGGACTTGTACTACCGGTCAGGAGGGCCAGCCACCAGTACCACCAGCCAGGGCCGTGAGAGGCCGAGTCTGCGGTAGAGGTCATGGTAGGGGCAGAGGTGCAACTCGTACAACAGTTGGGGTAGTACCTGCAGATCCACCAGTTGTTTCAGGTCAGGACCAGGTGTCACGACCCCAAATTACCTCCGTAGGATGTCGTGATGGGACCTAGTCTCTAAGACTAGGTAAGCCTATCAATGCAGAATAATAATAAATATCTGAAATAAATAAACTACAATTCAAACAATTTCAACTCCCAAAACCCGGTAGAAATAAGTCACAAGCTTCTAAGAATTTATTCTCAATGTCTCTATATGTCAAGGTCTAGATAAAATATAAGGAAGCAACATAAAATGATAGAAGGGGACTCCGGAGTCTGCGGACGCTGGCAGATATACCTCGAAGTCTCCGTGCGCAGGTAACTCAATGACGTCTAGGCTGGTAAAATGTACTTGAATCTGCACAAAAAGATGTGCAGAAGCGTAGTATGAGTACACCACAGCGGTACCCAGTAAGTGCCAAGCCTAACCTCAGTAGAGTAGTGACGAGGTCAGGTGAGGCCCTACTGGAATATAATAATGGCATGGTAAAATATTTATCAATGTAGTAAAATAAAATGACATTGAAAATGATCAAATAGTATGTCACATTTAATGACACCAAATAATTGCAAATAATATCTCGTGAAAATCAAAACAGAATTTCCTTCAACTTTATGAAAATCACAATAATAATCAAAGGCAACTACGGCCATAAATCAATATCAACAAGGGCACTCCTGAGGTACCGCCTCGTAGTCCCAAATCATAAATAAATTCACAATATCTCATTTTCTTATATCACCACGGGAGCCTTCACAATTTATTTAAAGAAAATATTTTTCCCGAAATAGCATCCCGCGTTTTAGCCACCCTTATCACACCGCATGACTTCTAGTAGTTCCCCTACTAGCCACGCGTATCAAGCCACCCTTATCTCACCGCATGCGTTTCAACACTCAGACCTTATATAACCGCATGCGTATCAATATCACAATATATCACAATTTGCACCTCAAGTGCTCAAATAATTTAACTTGCCAAAATAATTCAACAACAATATTTTTTTACAATAAAGAGCTCACGACTCATGCCAAAATAAATCATCAATAATAGTTTGCCACAATAAAGAGCTCACGGCTCATGCCAAAATAAATAATCAATAATAGTTTGCCACAATAAAGAGCTCACGGCTCATGCCAAAATAAATCATCAATAATAGTTTTCCATAATAAAGAGCTCACAGCTCATGTCAAAATAATTCATCAATAATATTCTTCCACAATAAAGAGCTCACGGCTCCCTCACAATGAGTATAAAAATATTCAGGAGTAAATAATTTAGGAAAATAATATTTCAAAATCTTTACTACGTTGCTTCAATATCAAATTTAAAAATGTCAAATACTTCATATTAATAATATTTAATTTAAAGAAAATCAACCTTCAAATAATGCACATAATAAAAGAAACCAAGTTTCAACTAAACAGGTAAAACAATTAGTAAGAAAAGATCAAACAAATTTGAAGTATATATCTCACATCAATGATAAAGAATATAACAAGATAAAATAATTTAATAAATGCGCAACAGTGATCTACACAATTTAAAAATATAATCTTTCGCAATTTAACCCGTGTACACACTCGCCACCTCGTGCACACGACTTTCAACATATTTTTAATAATCACATCAATACCAATCCTAGGGAAAATTTCCCCCACACAAGGTTAGACAAGTCACTTACCTCGACTTGCTCCAATTTGACCAAGTATTATGCTTTTTCCTCGAATTTCCAACTCCGATCGACTCGTATCTAGTCATAATTAATTCGATACAGTCAAAAAAAATTATAGTAATCACTTTCATAAGAAAATATTATATTTTCATTAAAATCCGAAATTAGCTCAAAATTTGTCCGCGGGGCCCACATCTCGGAATCCGGCGAAACTTATAAAATCCGACAACCCATTCAATCACGAGTCCACCCATACCAATTTTACCAAAATCCGATAACAACTCGACCTCCAAATCTTAAATTTTCGTTTTTGGAAGATTTTGCAAAAATCTTTATTTCTTCCATTTAAATCCGAAATAAATGATGAATATGACCATGGATTTATGAAATATAATCACATTTGGATATAGAACACTTACCCAAGTTGAAGTCTTGAAGAAATCCTCAAAATCGCCCAAGAACCGTGCTCCAAAACTCCAAAACGAAATGAAGGAAATAACCATTTTTGGTCCTTAAGTTTCTGCCCCAAAAACACTATTCCGGTCACTAAAAGTCCAATCCCGTCGCTAAAAGTGTCACATCTGGTCGCTAAAGGTGCACACCAAGACTATTTACACCAACAGTTTTATTTCACTAAAAAGGCTCTAACTCCATCATACGAACTCGGAATTCGACGATTCTTGTTCCTATGAGTCACAAATAAAACTACAAACCCATTCGTTCAATAGAAACTCAATTCGGAGCTCATTTGCTCAATGTGATACCAATTTCGCTCGTTAAACAATTAACTCATATTTTCCGCTTAAAACTCAATCTCGACTTGATGAAATTAGACCAACCTTTCCAGATCACTCCTATAATTCATTATCAAAATGTCAAAAGTCTGAAAAAATCGAATTTCGATCTCTAGAACTAAAAATGGACTTTTGGATCATTACATGCTTATGTTGAAAATATCAAACTCTTCCTCGATAGCCTGTAGTGTATCAATCATAACTTCTTGTACTCAACTCCAACTGCCAAACGGTTTAAAGTTCTGCAAATTAGATACAAAGTACTACAACTTTTATGTTTTGCTCATCGCCCAGCTCCTTATAGATTGCGAGATATAAGCTCCCAAAGTCAACCCTGTGCAGCAGAAATTTCTGGCGATGCACACTGCTGTAGCAAAAATCTGCAGTAGCAGCTTTAGTCAATCGATCATAACATTTTGTATAAATGTCTGAATGATAAATGGTTTATCATTCCGGAAATTAGAATCAAAGGGCTACAACTTTCATGTTTTGAAAATGTTCAGATTCCTTATAGATTTCGAGATATAAGCTTCCAAAGTCAGCTCTGCGATTGCACCGGTTGCTGTCCAAAAACAGCTTCTGCAGCAGAAAAATTCCAGCAACTCCTTTTTGTCCGAAATTCATTCCGTTAACCTTACGAAATCCACCCGAGGCCCTCGGTACCTTAACCAAATATACCAACATGTCCCAAAATACAATATGAACTTAGTTGAGGCTTCAAACCATGCCAAACAACGCCGAAATTATGAATCGCGCATCGAATCGAATTATGAGTTTTCAAATCTTCCAACTTCTATATTTTGCGCTGAAACATATCAAATCAATTCTGATTGACCTCAAATTTTGCACACAAGTCATAAATGACATAATGGATTTATAAAAAATTTCAGAATCGGATTTCGACCCCGATATCAAAAAGTCAACCCCTCGGTCAAACTTCCCAAAAATTCAACTTTCGGCATTTCAAGCCTAATTCTACTACGGACTTCCAAATAAAATTCCGATCACGCTCCTAAGTCCAAAATCACCATACGGAGCTGTTGGAATCATCAAAATTCTATTCCGGGGTCGTTTGCACATAATTTGACATCTGGTCACTATTTGAACTTAAACTTGTTAATTTTTCATCAAAATTCCATATCTCTGGCTAGGGACCTCGGAATTTGATTCCGGGCATATACCTAAGTCCCAAATCACGATACAGACCTACCAAAATTGTCAAAACACTGATCCGAGTCTGTTTTCTCAAAATGTTGACCAAAGTCAACTCAGTTGAGTTTTAAAGCTCTAATTCACATTTTAATCCATTTTTCACCTGAAAACTTTTTTGAAATTTTTTTACGGACTGCACACTCAAGTAGAGTAATGGTAAATAGTGCTTAGATCACATAATTAATCATTAAATTTAACGATGACATTTTGGGTCATCACATTCTCTACCTTTAAAACAAACGTTCGTCCTCGAACGGAGTTAGAAAAAGTACCTGAGCTGGTGAATAAGTGTGGATAGCAGGTGCGTAAATCATTCTCGACCTCCCAAGTCGCCTCCTCGACCGGATGACCCCTCCACTGAACCTTTACAGAAGCAATATTCTTTGACCTCAGCTTTCGACCCTGCCTATCTAAAATAGCCACTGGTTCCTCAACATAAGATAGATCCTTGTCCAACTGAATCGAACTGAAGTCTAACACATGAGACGGATCGCCATGATATTTCCGAAGCATAGAAACATGGAATAACGGATGACCGGCAAGGAGACTAGGTGGTAGTGCAAGTTTGTAAGCCACTTCTCCAACTCTCTCAAGAATCTCAAAAGACCCAGTATACCTAGGGCTCAAATTGCCCTTCTTTCCGAACCTCATCACACCCTTCATAGGCGAAACCCGGAGCAATACCCGCTCACCAACCATGAATGCAACATCACGAAACTTCCGATCCGCATAACTCTTCTGTCTAGATTGGGCTGTACGAAGTCGATCCTGAATCAACTTAACCTTTTCCAAGGCATCCTGAACCAAGTCTGTACCCAAAAGTCTAGCCTCGCCTGGTTCGAACCAACCCACCGGAGACCGGCACCGCCTACCATACAAGGCCTCATACGGAGCCATCTGGATGCTTGACTGGTAACTGTTATTGTAAGCAAACTCCGCAAATGGTAAGAACTGATCCCAAGCACCTATCACACACGCACGAAGCATATCCTCTAGTATTTGAATAGTGCGTTCGGACTGCCCGTCCGTCTGAGGGTGAAATGTTGTACTCAACTCCACACGAGTACCTAACCCTCTATGTAAAGCCCTCCAAAACCGTAAGGTAAACTGTGTACCCCGGTCAGAGATGATGGATATCGGTACACCGTGAAGTCTGACAATCTCGCGAATATATACCTGAGCCAGCTGCTCTGAAGAGTAAGTAGTAATCACAGGAATAAAATGAGCTGACTTAGTCAATCTATCCACAATCACCCAAACTGCATTGAACTTCCTCCGAGTCCGTAGGAGCCCAACAACGAAATCCGTAGTGATTTGCTCCCATTTCCATTCTGGATGCTCATATTTCACCTGCTGACAATATAGGCACCGAGCTACATATTTCATTATGTCTTTCTTCATCCGCCTCCACCAATAGTGTTGTCTCAAGTCTTGCTACATCTTCGTAGCACCCGAATGTATGGAGTACCGCAAACTGTGAGCCTCCCGGAGAATCAATTCACGAAAACTATTTATATTTGGCACACATAGCCTGCCCTACATCCGTAATACATCTTCATCTCCAATAGTGACTTCCTTGGTATTGCCATGCTGAACTGTGTCCTTAAGGACAAGTAGATGGGGGTCATCATACTGACATTCCCTGATACGATCATAAAGAGAAGACTGAGAAACCACACAAGCCAAAACTCGACTCGGCTCGAAAACATCCAAACTGACAAACTGGTTGGCCAAGGCCTGAACATCCAAGGCCAAAGGCCTCTCTGCTACCGGTAAATATGCTAAGCTGCCTAAACTCTCCGCCTTACGACTCAAGGCATCGGCCACCACATTGGCCTTCCCAGGATGATAGAGAATGGTGATATCATAATCCTTAAGCAACTCCAACCACCTCTGCTGCCGCAAATTAAGATCATTATGTTTAAATAAATGTTATAGACTTCGGTGATCGGTGTAGACCTCACAATGGACACCGTACAAATAATGCCGCCAAAATTTTAAGGCATGAACAATAGTTGCTAACTCCACGTCATGTACATGATAATTCTTCTCATGCACTTTTAACTATCTGGACGCGTAGGCAATCACCCTACCGTCTTGCATCAACATCGCGCCGAGACCAATACGCGATGCGTCACAATACACAGTATAAGACCTTGAATATGTAACTAATACCAACGCTTGTGTCGGAGTCAAAGTGATCTTGAGCTTCTGAAAGCTTAACTCACACTCGTCTGACCCTGTAAATGAGGCACCCTCTTGGATCAATTTGGTCTTAATAGTTGTTCATAATCAATTACAGAATCGTCATTTAACCTCATGTTAACAAAAATCTCGTTGCAAACCTTCACAATACTGATAACTAGATGCGAGGCATGAAGACTTCATAATTATTTACTCAAATTAACGAGTCACATTTAACGCCACCTAGGCGGGCACCTACCTCATAGGTTAAAAATTAATAATTACAGCACGAATTTGAAAACTATGCATAGAGAATTTCATATAAGAATTTTCAAATAAGCCTAACATGCCTGACTCCCTATTAGTACTATAGTACAAATTTAATTTCATAAGGGACAACTTAAACATAAGAATTTTCCTCACAAGGATCTCGTCCTTATATAACTTCTACCGCAGCTCGTAGCCCGGTTTAAACATATCAATTTACATAAAAATGTGAGGATCTCGTCCTCAGTTCTGAATCACAAGTAATATGCACATCGTGCCAATTGAAAATTTCTATTTTCTCCTTTTAAATAATTTCGGTTACACCAAATCACAACACATAATGAACCCCACACCGGTAGGGCATATAATTCATAATTTGCAATTAATTATTCGAAATTTACATAAAAATTTACCGAAATGAGTAACAGAAAGCCACATTTAGCCTCGCAGCTCTTATTAGTGACCAACACGAAATGATAGGCGTAGTTATCTCCATAAAATCTCCCAACAGGGGTAAACACATAAGTAGATTATAGAATTATGAAGCTCACTCATAAGTGGAGCACAATAGGAAGACTCGTTTCGATATTGAGAACCGAATCAACTTAAGGAAATTATTCCTTTATATTAAATCGAGGTCGTACCTGTAACGACACCATCTGATGTAGCGACCTCCGCCATACCGTAAAACAAATATATCAACGGCTGGGTCTCCACCTCTAGGACGCCTTTTACTCATATGACCTTCACCCCTAACTGGTCGTGTGGGTGGTGTAGTAACTGCAATGGGGCACGTAGCCTGAGTGCTTTGATGAAATAAGTCTCTCCTAAGTTTTTGACAATTTTTCTCATGATGTGCCTAGTATCACCATATTCATAACAACTCCTTTGCGGGTTAGGCTGCTCATATTGAGTCTGTGCCAGATAACAGAAATAACCATTGTAGGAACTCATGTCGGTGGTGCATTAAAAGAACTTGCTGGAGCACCCCGAGTAATCCGATGTGTAGACTGGGCTGGACGACTGCCTGAGCCAAGTGGGCGGTGTTGCATTGGCTGGTCTGCCCTCTTCATAGGCTTACCACGAACACTGGTGGAGAATTATATCTCCCAAGGCAAATTTCTTCTTTTGTTATGCTGACTCAACACTGTTGAGCTGACCCATTTCTTAACATACTCTTTGATTCTTCTTTGGGGTAACCCTTACCCCTATTTATACATAACGATCACAAAAGTAGAGCTCCATACAGACAAATCTTGGCACGAACCACATAGTCCAGAATCTCGTCAACAACTATACTTACTCCGAAGCACTCCAAAATCCACAACAATGACGTCCACGCTGAGTAGATCTTCTACAAATTTAGAGTTGTTTCTATAACTCCTTTGCTATTGAAGTATAGTATTATTAAGGAGGCGGACATACCGCAAGTCCCAACCTTATCCTCTACAAAATTTCAGGTCTTAAACATGTGTAAATTTAGGGAACCTTTCAGTACCACATATATACATTTCAGGCCAAAACTGATATAATACATGACCCCGCAATCCACCCATTGGTAGTGGACTCCCCCTACTCAGCGCGAAGTCATAGGTCACAACGTCCGATAATCCACAATAATAATCTTCACCGCTTGTATAAATCAACCAGACGCCAATGTCCGTTGCACCCCGTACATGATTCACTAGGTGATCTCTCAATATGCCCACATCTTCAGTTGGAACCACACGTTAAGGAAATGTTTGAGCATCTCTGGCTCCCTCGTAGTCCATCTGCGGCATCACGAACTGTCGACACACAACTGATATTGAGTGCGCAATGTCATATACGAGTGGATACAAAGGAATATGAGATATATGTTTCACGCTAAATCAATGCCGCACGATAAGGAATCAAGGAAGTGAATATTTTCTTAATAGTTCCATAGCCTCCCGAAGATAAGTACAGACGTCTCCGTACCGATCCACAAGACTCTACTAAACCTGCTTGTGACTCACAACACCTATGAACCTAGTGCTCTGATACCAACTTGTCACGACCCCAAATTCCCTCCGTAGGATGTCGTGATGGCACCTAGTCTCTAAGACTAGGTAAGCCTATCAATGCGGAATAATAATAAATATCTGAAATAAATAAACTACAATTCAAACAATTTCAACTCCCAAAACCCGGTAGAAATAAGTCACAAGCTTCTAAGAATTTATTCTCAATGTCTCTATATGTCAAGGTCTAGATAAAATATAAGGAAGCAACATAAAATGATAGAAGGGGACTCCGGAGTCTGCGGACACTGGCAGATATACCTCGAAGTCTCCGTGCGCAGGTAACTCAATAACGTCTAGGCTGGTAAAATATACTTGGATCTGCATAAAAAGATGTGCAGAAGCGTAGTATGAGTACACCACAGCGGTACCCAGTAAGTGCCAAGCCTAACCTCAGTAGAGTAGTGACGAGGCCAGGTGAGGCCCTACTGGAATATAATAATGGCATGGTAAAATGTTTATCAATGTAGTAAAATAAAATGACATTGAAAATGAATCAAATAGTATGTCACATTTAATGACACCAAATAATTGCAAATAATATCTCGTGGAAATCAAAACAGAATTTCCTTCAACTTTATGAAAATCACAATAATAATCAAAGGCAACTATGGCCATAAATCAATATCAACAAGGGCACTCCCGAGGTACCGCCTCGTAGTCTCAAATCATAAATAAATTCACAATATCTCATTTTCTTATATCACCGCGGGAGCCTTCACAATTTATTTAAAGAAAACATTTATCCCGAAATAGCATCTCGCGTTTTAGCCACCCTTATCATACCGCATGACTTCTAGTAGTTCCCCTACTAGCCACGCGTATCAAGCCACCCTTATCTCACCGCATGCGTTTCAACACCCAGATCTTATACCACCGCATGCGTATCAATATCACAATATATCACAATTTGCACCTCAAGTGCTCAAATAATTTAACTTGCCAAAATAATTCAACAACAATATTTTTTCACAATAAAGAGCTCACGGCTCATGCCAAAATAAATTATCAATAATAGTTTGCCACAATAAAGAGCTCACGGCTTATGCCAAAATAAATCATCAATAATAGTTTGCCACAATAAAGAGCTCACGGCTCATGCCAAAATAAATCATCAATAATAGTTTTCCATAATAAAGAGCTCACAGCTCATGTCAAAATAATTCATCAATAATATTCTTCCACAATAAAGAGCTCACGGCTCCCTCACAATGAGTATAAAAATATTCAGGAGTAAATAATTTAGGAAAATAATATTTCAAAATTTTTACTACGTTGCTTCAATATCAAAGTTTAAAAATGTCAAATACTTCATATTAATAATATTTAATTTAAAGAAAATCAACCTTCAAATAATGCACAGAATAAAAGAAACCAAGTTTCAACTAAACAGGTAAAACAATTAGTAAGAAAAGATCAAACAAATTTGAAGTATATATCTCACATCAATGATGAAGAATATAACAAGATAAAATAATTTAATAAATGCGCAACAGTGATCTACACAATTTAAAAATATAATCTTTCGCAATTTAACCCGTGTACACACTCGCCACCTCGTGCACACGACTTTCAACATATTTTAATAATCACATCAATACCAATCCTAGGGGAAATTTTCCCCACACAAGGTTAGACAAGTCACTATCTCGACTTGCTCCAATTTGACCAAGTATTATGCTTTTTCCTCGAATTTCCGACTCCGATCGACTCGTATCTAGTCATAATTAATTCGATACAGTCAAAAAAAATTATAGTAATCACTTTCATAAGAAAATATTACATTTTCATTAAAATCCGAAATTAGCTCAAAATTTGCCCGTGGGGCACACATCTCGGAATCCGGCAAAACTTATAAAATCCGACAACCCATTCAATTACGAGTCCACCCATACGAATTTTACCAAAATCCGATAACAACTCGACCTCCAAATCTTAAATTTTTGTTTTTGGAAGATTTTGCAATAATCTTTATTTCTTCCATTTAAATCCGAAATAAATGATGAATATAACCATGGATTTATGAAATATAATCACATTTGGATATAGAACACTTACCCAAGTTGAAGTCTTGAAGAAATCCTCAAAATCGCCCAAGAACCGTGCTCCAAAACTCCAAAACGAAATGAAGGAAATGACCATTTTTGGTCCTTAAGTTTCTGCCCTAAAAACACTATTCCGGTCGCTAAAAGTCCAATCCCGTCACTAAAAGTGTCACATCTGGTCGCTAAAGGTGCACACCAGGACTATTTACACCAACAGTTTTATTTCACTAAAAAGGCTCTAACTCCATCATACGAACTCGGAGCTCATTTGCTCAATGTGATACCAATTTCGCTCGTTAAACAATTAACTCATACTTTCCGCTTAAAACTCAATCTCGACTTGATGAAATTAGACCAACCTTTCCAGATCACTCCTATAATTCATTATCAAAATGTCGAAAGTCTCGAAATCGAATTTCGATCTCTAGAACTAAAAATGGACTTTTGGATCATTACATGCTTATGTTGAAAACATCAAACTCTTCCTCGACAGCCTGTAGTGTATCAATCATAACTTCTTATACTCAACTCCAACTGCCAAACGGTTTAAAGTTCTGCAAATTAGATATAAAGTACTACAACTTTTATGTTTTTCTCATCGCCCAGCTCCTTATAGATTGTGAGATATAAGCTCCCAAAGTCAGCCCTGTGCAGCAGAAATTTCTGGCGATGCACACTGCTGTAGCAAAAATCTGCAGTAGCAGCTTTAGTCAATCGATCATAACATTTTGTATAAATGTCTGAATGATAAATGGTTTATCATTCTGGAAATTAGAATCAAAGGGCTACAACTTTCATATTTTGAAAATGTTCAGATTCCTTATAGATTTCGAGATATAAGCTTTCAAAGTCAGCTCTGCGATTGCATCGGTTGCTGTCCAAAAACAGCTTCTGCAGCAGAAACATTCCAGCAGCTCCTTTTTGTCCGAAATTCATTCCGTTAACCTTCCGAAATCCACCCGAGGCACTCGATACCTTAACCAAATATACCAACATGTCCCAAAATACAATATGAACTTAGTTGAGGCTTCAAACCATGCCAAACAAAGCCGAAATTACGAATCGCACATCGAATCGAATTATGAGTTTTTAAATCTTCCAACTTCTATATTTTGCGCCGAAACATATCAAATCAATTCCGATTGACCTCAAATTTTGCACACAAGTCATAAATGACATAATGGATTTATAAAAAATTTCAGAATCGGATTTCGACCCCGATATCAAAAAGTCAACCCCTCGGTCAAACTTCCCAAAAATTCAACTTTCGGCATTTCAAGTCTAATTCTACTACGGACTTCCAAATAAAATTCCGATCACGCTACTAAGTCCAAAATCACCATACGGAGCTGTTGGAATCATCAAAATTCTATTCCGGGGTCGTTTGCACATAATTTGATATCCGATCACTATTTGAACTTAAACTTTTAATTTTTCATCAAAATTCCATATCTCTGGCTAGGGACCTCGGAATTTTATTCCGGGCATACACCTAAGTCCCAAATCACGATGCAGACCTACCAAAATTGTTAAAATACTGATCCGAGTCTGTTTGCTCAAAATATTGACCAAAGTCAACTTAGTTGAGTTTTAAAGCTCTAATTCATATTTTAATCCATTTTTCACCTGAAAACTTTTCCGAAATTTTTTTACGGACTGCACACTCAAGTAGAGTAATGGTAAATAGTGCTTAGATCACATAATTAATCATTAAATTTAACGATGACATTTTGGGTCATCACATTCTCTACCTTTAAAACAAACGTTCGTCCTCGAACTGTGCCTATTGTGATTCCAGGCCTTCAGGAGGCCCTAGCTTAAATTCTGATAGCGTGTACTGGCCTTGCTCAGGCGGTCTCTATCTCGACGGCCGCAACCACTTCTCGGGCCAGGGGAGGCACCCAGACTCCCGTTGCTCGCACACCCGAGCAGGTTGTTCAGGAACTTCAGACACTGGAGGCACCACCAGCCCAGCCAGTTGCAGTTGCTCAGAATTATGTGGTTCCTGCTATGCCTGAGGATGATCAGCATAAGTTGGAGAGGTTTGGGAGAATCCAGCCACCACCTTTCAGTGGCACAGAGAGAGAGAGAGGATGCTCAGGACTTTTTGGACATGTGTCAGAGGATACTCCGTACTGCTGGTATTCTGGAGACTTGTGGGGTCTCCTTCACTACTTTTCAGTTTTCTGGGGCTGCACTCAGATGGTGGGAGACTTACGAGAGGCGTAGGCCTGTTGGCACAACAGTTCTCCATGGTCTTTTTGGAGAAGTTCGTGCCTCGATCCCGCAGAGAGGAGCTGCGCAGACAGTTTGAGCGGCTTCGCCAGGGTGATATGTCTGTGACTCAATATGAGATGCGATTATTAGAGTTGGCCCATCATGCTATCTGGTTGGTTCCCACGGACAGGGAGAGGGTCATGAGGTTTATTGATGGTCTCACTTATCAGCTACAATTGCTCATGACCAGAGAGAGGGTTTCGGGTGCTACTTTTGATGAGGTTGTCGACATTGCTCAGCAGATTGAGATGGTTCGCGGTCAGGAGAGGGTTGAGAGGGAGACCAAGAGGCCCCGTGGTCAGGGTGGATTCAGCGGTGCTCCTTTTGGGGGTCAGTTCCAGCACGGTAGAGGTCATCATTTTAGACAGGCTCAGTCAGCTCGACCATTTCACTGAGGTGCATCATCTGGCCATGGTTCTTACAGTTCTCATCAGGGCCACTCATCACTTAGTTCCCTTCCACCTTAGAGTTCGTCCCATGCTCCACCTGTTTAGGGCTCTTCCATGCCAGGTTCTTCTACCAGTTATCCCGGTGCTAGGGGTTCCCTTCAGTTCCCGCCACCAGTACTAGAGAGTTATTTTGAGTGTGGGGAGTTTGGGCATATGTGGAGGCATTGTCCTCATCATCATAGAGGTCTATCTCAGCAGAAGAGTCAACCTCCGACATCAGCACCAGTTACCTCACCACCCGCCCAGTCAGCTCGGGGTGGAGGTCAGTCAGCTAGGGTCGCCCTAGAGGGGGAGGCAGATCAGGGGGAGGCAGATCAGGGGTGGCCAGGCCCGTTTCTATGCCCTCCCTGCCAGACCAGACGCTATTGCTTTAGATGCTATGATTACAGGTATTGTCTTAGTTTTTCACCGAGATGCCTCAATATTATTTGACCCTAGTTCCACGTATTCATATGTTTTCTCGTATTTTGCCTATTTTCTGGATATGCTCCGTGAGCCTCTAGTTTCTTCTGTTCATGTATTTACTCCTGTGGGAGATACTATTATTGTGGACCACGTATATCGGTCATGTGTGGTGACTATTGGGGGTCTGGAGACCCAAGTGGACCTTTTGTTGCTCAATATGGTTGGCTTTGATATGATATTGAGTATGGATTGGTTATCTCTATGTCATGTTGTTATAGATTGTCACGCTAAGACGGTGACGTTGGCTATGCCGGAAATTCTGAGGGTTAAGTGGAGCGTTTTTGTAGATTATGTACCAAGTAGGGTGATTTCATATTTGAAGGCTCAGCGCATGGTTGAGAAGGGTTGCCTATCTTATTTGGCTTTTGTGAGGGATGTTAGTGCAGAGACTCTTGTTATTGATTTTGTTCCGATGGTACGTGATTTTCTGGATGTGTTTCCTGCAGACCTGTCGGGCATGCCGCCTGACAGGGATATTGACTTCGGTATCGATTTGGTGCCGGACACTCAGCCCATTTCTATTTCACTGTATCGTATGGCACCGACGGGGTTGAAGGAATTGAAAGAACAGCTTCAAGAACTCCTTGATAAGGGGTTTATTCGGCCTAGTATTTCACCTTGGGGTGCACCGGTTCTATTTGTGAAGAAGAAGGACGGTTCCATGAGAATGTGTATTGATTATAGGCAGTTGAACAAGGTCACAGTCAAGAACAAGTATCCTTTACCTCGTATTGATGATTTATTTGGAAAGATTTAGGGAGCGAGGGTGTTCTCCAAGATTGATTTGAGGTCCGGTTATCACCAACTAAAGATTCGAGATTCAGATAATCTTAAGACGGCTTTCAGGACCCGATATGGCCACTATGAGTTCTTAGTGATGTCTTTTGGGCTGACCAATGCCCCAGCAGCGTTCATGCATTTGATGAACAATGTATTCCAGCCCTATTTGGACTCATTCGTTGTTGTATTCATTGATGACATCCTGGTGTACTCTCGTAGCCAGGAGGAGCACACTCAACATTTGAGGATTGTATTACAGAGATTGAGGGAGGATAAGCATTATGCAAAGTTCTCCAAGTATGAGTTTTGGATCAGTTCAGTAGCATTCTTGGTACACGTGGTGTCCAGTGAGGTGGATCCGAAGAAGATAAAGGCGGTGCAGAGTTGGCCTAGACCATCCTCAGCCACGGAGATTAGGAGCTTCCTTGGTTTGGAAGGTTATTACCGTCGCTTTGTTGAGAGATTTTCATCTATTGCATCGCCTTTGACCAAATTGACCCAAAAGGGTGCTCCATTCAGGTGGTCAAATGAATGTGAGGATAGCTTTCAGAAGCTCAAGAATACTTTGACCACAGCTCCAGTGTTAGTTCTGCCATCAGCTTTAGGTTCTTATACCGTGTATTGTGCTGCCTCGAGGATATGCATTGATTGTGTTTTGATGCAGGAGGGTAGGGTGATTGCCTACGCCTCGTGCCAGTTGAAGACCCATAAGAAGAACTATCATGTTCATGACCTTGAGTTGGCAGCCATTGTTCACGCCTTGAAGATTTGACGTCATTATTTATATGGGGTTCATTGTGAGATCTATACTGATCACCGGAGCCTGCAACATCTGTTCAAGCAGAAGGATCTTAATTTGCATTAGCGGAGATGGTTGGAGCTTCTTAAGGACTATGATATCACTATTTTGTACCACCCGGGGAAGGCCAGTGTGGTGGCCGATGCTTTGAATCGCCGGGCAGAGAGTTTGGGGAGCTTAGCATACCTTCCAGCAGCAGAAAGACCTTTGGCATTGGATGTTCAGGCCTTAGCGGGCCAGCTTGTGAGATTGGATATTTCGGAGCCTAGTCGGGTATTGGCTTGTGTGGTCTCTAGGTCTTCTCTTTATGACCGTATTAGGGAACATCAGTATGATGACCCCCACTTGATCGTTCTTCAGGACAGGGTTCAGAGAGGTTATACTAGGGATGTGACTATTGGTGATGACGGCGTGTTGAGGATGCAGGGCCGGATATGTGTGCCTAATGTAGATGGGCTTCGAGATTCTTGAGGAGGCCCATAGCTCGCGGTATTCTATCTATCCGGGTGCCGTGAAGATGTACCAGGATTTGAGACAACACTATTGGTGGAGGCGGATGAAGAAGGATATAGTTGGGTTTGTAGCTCGGTGTCTCAACTGTCAGTAGGTTAAGTATGATCATCAAAGACCGGGTGGCTTGCTTCAGAGATTAGACATTCCGGAGTGGAAGTGGGAGCGGATCACCATGGACTTTGTAGTTAGGCTCCCACGGACTTCGAGGATGTTCGATGCTATTTGGGTTATTGTGGATCGGCTGATCAAGTCCGCGCACTTCATTCCAGTTGGTACTACTTACACTTCATAGCGGTTGGCTGAGATTTACATCCGAGAGATTGTTCGCCTGCATGTTATCCCAGTTTCCATCATTTTCAGATAGGGGTACCCAGTTCACATCGCAGTTTTAAAGGGTCGTGCAGCGTGAGTTGGGTACTCAGGTTGAGTTGAGCACAACTTTTCACCCTCAGACGGATGAGCAGCCCGAGCGCACTATTCATATATTGGAGGACATGTTGTGCGCTTGTGTCATTGACTTTGGGGGTTCATGGGACCAGTTTCTGCCACTCGCGGAGTTTGCATATAACAACAGTTATCAATTGAGTATTCATATGGCTCCGTACAAGGTTTTACATGGGAAGAGGTGTAGATCTCCGGTTTGATGGTTTGAGCCGGGTGAGGCTAGGCTCTTGGGTATAAACTTGGTCCAGGATGCATTAGATAAGGTGAAACTGATTCAGGATCGGCTTCACACGGCGCAGTCTAGGCAGAAGAGTTATGCGGACAAGAAGGTCCGTGATGTATCTTTCATGGTTGGGAAGAAGGTTTTGTTGAAGGTATCAGCCATGACGTGTGTTATGAGGTTTGGGAAGAGGGGCAAGTTGAGCCCCCGGTTCATTGGGCCTTTTGAGGTGCTTCAGAGGATTGGGGAGGTGGCTTATAAGCTTGCCTTGTCACCCAGCTTGTCGAGTGTGCATCCAGTATTTCATGTTTCCATGCTCCGGAAGTATATTGGAGATCTGTCCCATGTTTTGGACTTCAGCACGGTTCAGTTGTAGGGTGATATGACTTATGATGTGGAGCCGGTGGCTATTTTGGATCGGCATGTTCGAATGTTGAGGTCAAAGGATATAACTTCAGTGAAGGTGCAGTGGAGAGGTCATCATGTGGAGGAGGCCACCTGGGAGACCAAGCGGGAGATGCGAAGCAGATATCCACGCCTATTCGAGACTCCATTTATGTTTCTAGACGCGTTCGAGGACGAACGGTTGTTTAAGAGGGGGAGGATGTAACAATCCGGCCGGTCGTTTTAGGAGTTATAGCCCCATTTTCTCCATTTATATTTCCTTTATGCTCTTAAGGTATATTATGATATACCGGGTTAGTTGATTCGGGTCCAGAGTGGAATGAGACACTTAGCCTCTTATTAGAACCTTAAATTGAAAAAGTCAACAAGATGTTGACTTTTGTGTAAACAATCTCGGATTTGAATTCGGATGGTTCTGTTAGCTCTGTTAGGTGATTTTGGACTAAAGAGTGCGTCCGGAATGTGATTTAGAGGTCCGTAGTAGAATTAGGCTTGAATTAGCGAAATTGAAAATTTGGCGATTTCGATCGGCAATGGAAAATTTGATATCGGGGACGGAATGGAATTTCGAAAGTTGGAGTAGGTTCATAGTGTCATTTGTGACGTGTATGCAAAATTTGAGGTCATTCAGACGTGGTTTGGTTGGTTTCGGCATCGGTTGCCGAATTTGAAAATTTAGAAGTCCTTAGGCTTGAATCCGAGGGTAATTTGGTGTTTCAATGTTGTTTTGAGTGATTCGAAGGTTCGACTAAGTTTGTATGTTGATATATAACTTGTTGGTATTTTTGGTTGAGGTCCCTAGGGCCTCGGGGTGATTCCGGGTGGTTAACAGATTTGTCGAAGTTGGAAGATGCAGCTGAAGCTGCTACTTCTGCTATTTCCGCACCTGCGGAAGAAAGAATCGCAGGTGCGGGGCCGCTGGTGCGTATGGGGGTTCGTAGGCGCGGGCAATGCTGGGCCAGGTAGGATGCGCAAGTGCGAGAAGGCTATTGCATCTGCGAGCTCGTAGGTGCGAGACCTGGGGAGCAGATGCGGAAGGAAGGAAGAAGGTTGGCTTCGCAGATGCGGCGCGCCACGCGCAGGTGCGCAAGCATAGGTGCGACAGGTTGGCCGCAGATGCGGAACCTGGGCGTTTAAGTGACTTGCACAGGTGCGGTCATGCGGGTGCGAGTAAAAGGTCGCAGGTGCGATCAGCCTGGGCAGGAGGTACATATTGCACACTTCGCGAATTTTGGTGCATTCTTCACCATTTCTATTCGGTTTTGGAGCTTTTGGGAGAGATTTGAAGAGGGAGTCAAGGGAATTTTCATTGAGGTAAGTTACTTGAGCCCTAATACTCGTATATATGGTGATTTTCCGTTGTTTAATCATATAATTAGTGAAAATGAGGGGTTAGGGCTTGGGATTGTTGGAGAAGTAATTTAAAGATTTGAAGGACCAAACGATGTCGTATTTTTATGAATTTGGTATGGTTAGACTCGTGAGTGAATGGTCTTTCTAGTTTTGCAAATTTTGTCGGATTTTGATACGTGGGCCCGAGGGCCGAGTTTGAGCCAATTTTGGGTTTTGCTCTAATTTTATAACTTTTCTTGTGGAATTCATTCCATTACCGCATATTGATGGTATTGTACTGATTGTGAATAGATTCGGAGCATTTGGAGGCCGATTCCAGAGGCAAAAGCATTGCAGGGTAGAGATTTGACCGATTTGTGGTAAGTATCGATTGTAAATCTAGTCCTAAGGATATGAAACCCCGGATTTTTGTATCATTCTACTATTTTGAGGTGACACACATGCTAGGTGACGGGCGTGTGGGCGTGCACTGTTGGGGATTGTGACTTGGTCCGTCCCGTAGCAACTGTAAAGTTGCATATTTTGTGGAAATTATATGATACTTATATGTTTTAGAAAGAGTTTCTGTAAATTGGGCTGAATGCCATGTTTGGGCCTTGTGCCACTGTTGTTTGGACCCTTAGGGGCCTTTATTACTATCCTTCTCTCTGTTTTCGATTGAAAATCTTTACTCAGTCATGGTTATACTTGTTTACTGCATAACTTAGTTTTATGACTCTATTTTGATGCATATAAATGTTCTTTTGGGCCGAATGCCCTATTTTTTTTTTTTTTTACTAAAATGCCCGAGTGGCTTGAGAGGTTTATGACTGAGTGAGGCCGAGGGGCTGGTTTGTGAGGATATTTATGGGATCGGGCTGTACGCCGCAACATGTTTGATATAGGCCGAGGGCCTGAGTGATTTATGCCATGATTTGGCTTGATATAGCGTTTGGGCTGAAGGAGCCCCTCCGGAGTCTGTACAAACCCCCAGTGAGCGCAGGTACCTACTGAGTGCGAGTGCCGAGTGCTGAGTGAATGTGAGGCATGAGTGATTGTGAGGTATGCCCGAGTGGCAAGAGTGATGGTGAGGCATGCCCGAGTGGTAAGAGTGATTGTGAGGTATGCCCGAGTGGCACGAGTGACTGTGAGGTTTGCCCGAGGGGCTGTTTATAATTTCATCATTTTTGCTCACCTTTGCATTGAGCCTTTGTTTGAAAAACTGTTGAAAAATATCTTTAAATGATTTTTACTGGAACCGGATTTAAACGAGATGATTTGATTCAAACACTGATTTTTAAAGCATGTTGTACTTTACTAATTTTTTTTGTGATATGAACTTGATATGCTTTATTGCTCGTCACTACCGCTCAGTCTTTATTTATTATTGTTACTTGCTGAGTTGGCGTACTCACGTTACTCCCTGCACCTTGTGTGCAGATCCAGGTGTAGCTGGACACGATAGCGGTTATTGATTATTCTGGTTGCAAATTTTCTCGGGGATAGCAAGGTAGCTGCTTGGCGACCGCAGCCCCTGCTCTTCTCCCTCTTATCTTCCTTTAGTTGTATTTAGCTATTTTCCAGACTATGTTAGTCTTAATATTGTCAGACAAATGGTAGTAGATGCTCATGACTAGTGACACCCCGATGTCGGATTTTTCTTTTCCGCACTTTTGTTTTGATTTGAACTCCTTTACGAAATTTTTTATGTTGAATAGCATTGAAACTTATCTTTGAAATGAAAATATCGGTTTGTTTTGGAAATGAGTCGGCTTGCCTAGTTCCACGATAGACGCCATCACAACAGGGGTTAGTTTGGGTCGTGACAAGTTTGAAGCGAAACAATCAAAAAAAGAAAATTTTACTAAAAATAAGTTCGTATATATTGAAAATTATAATTAATTAAAAATACAAATAGCTTAAGTGTTCAAAATGTAAAAAATTAATCACAAGTAATTGATATATAGTATTAAGTAATTTACAGTCATTTCCTATTTACGAATTTGAAAAGTATATACATTTTTTAAAAATGCTTATTTTACTTTTTAAACAACAATGTGGATAAATATTTATTTGCTTTCTTAAATTTCATCTAAATATGTAATTTTAATTTGTCATTTAGTCATTATATGTTAATATACTTGCTTAGAGATATAGTTTCTCGTGTTGTATTTTTGAAATGGCAAAGGTTAAGTATTAGAGCGGTGACTACAACTCCTGTTAATAATGAATTCACGTGTGCTTGTGATGTATTTACGTATGTAAACATATTTTCTTGTTTTATTTGGCAAATGGAGCCAGCTAGTGCTATTCTGAAAATGATGCACTCTTTCCTCTCATATGCAATTTCTTTATATTCCTTGGCAATGCAAAATCATCATATATATATTTGAGTAGACCATTGGCAACTATCTCATTCTCCGCAGTACATAAAGGAAATAACTTCATTATTTTGTTGTGTTCATTGTTTATTTTATTTATTAATAAAAGAGTTTCATTTTTTTTCATATGGTGGCATTGGGAATGCAGTAAATCTCTTTTTCATATTTTTAAGTTTTTAATAATACAAAAAAAAAAACAATTGAACTTTGTCTAATATTTGTAGGACTTTAAATTAAACTATTCAACTCTTCAAGTATATCAATAAGTTTCTTGGTAACAAAATCGAGGTAGTATATTGAAATACATGTCTTATACCTTATTAACTTGAAATATAAATTATCAATATAAATAAGAGTCTGAAACCAAATTAACGTGTAAAACACTAAAATAAACTAAAATATTGTGCAAAAAAAAAAAACATAACAATGTTACATATAGTGCATGCCTAGCATGCGTTATACATGACTGGGCTAACGGTCGGTACTCAGGTCAGACTACTGTGTGGGTGCCTCTTCATATTCATGTTATCGTGTTGGTGGTTGGGTTTTGGTAAATTGGGCTTTGCAATAGGCTACTCGCAAAGCTCCTAATGGTTCATCACTTATAACTGTTGCTTTTGATTTAAGCAATAAGATATTCTCACATGTGCCGGTACTTATTACTCATGGTTTTATTTTGTGAAAACTTATTGCTCTTAGAAATTGTCTTTCTGTATTCAATATGAGGGACGTTTGGATGATGAGAGACTATCCAACTAAGGAGTCATGGACCAAAATTACATTTAAAGCACCAGATACCAAGTATGATTGCACACTCTTGGTATATAAAGATATTTATACTTCTTTTCACATATGAAAATATGATATTCAGATTGGCAAGCCAAAGCCTTGAAAAAGTACTGATGAAATACTGCATTTAAAAGGTCAATTACTCCGAAATTTAAATAAAAATAAAATTGTGATGTTGGAATCTTGGGTAGAGACAAATGATATTTAGTAAATAAATTAACATCCCATGTTGTGAAAGAATCGTCGCATGCCCTAGAATATAGATCATTGCAAGTGATTTGATAAGAGAAGCTGATTATCTATAATATGAAAGAGGATCAATTGAGGAATCTGATGGTTGATGAATCAACTTATATTTCTGAAGGAACATGAACTTTCATGGAGAGTCTTATATGTCCTCAAGGACAGTGAGTGTTACTTTGTGCAATATTATGAGATATGTTGTATTCAAGTATTACGTTAATAATTATGTAAGTTCTTATTTATTTTTAGTATTTTTTTCCACAATATTTTGTGATTAGGGACACAGAGAGATTTATTAATGGTAATTATTTTGTCTTCATTGAGTTGCGTCAATAGTAGTTCTTTAGAGTTAATCAACTGTATTACATGAAAAACTCGATTTTGCCGCTTGCATTAATTCCGCATCATAAATCCTAGTGCTTGGGGGAGACGGGGAGGGGATAGTTATATTTTAAGCATATATTGTCTTAAAAAGAGTAATTTCCTGATTTTTTTGCCTTTTCTTTGAATTATAAGTTAGTCTTACAATGAACTAATGTAAATTTATTAACCACTTATCTCACAGTGGATTACTTTAAATTATTATAACCACTTCTATGCATATATTTTTAAGCAATCGGTCTGCAAAAGGCTTATTTAATGGTTCTAAATACAGAAATAACATTTATGTTGCTACTTGCTTGATTGTGTAATTGTCAAGATCTACTGATACATACTAGAGATTAATGTGGCTAGTATTAATACTATTTATACTATCCTAAAAATGGAAAGCTCCAAATTCAACCCCATAAGTATTTTCAGTCATTTATGAGTTACATTCCGTCTCTGAGCACTTTTTCAATTCTATTTATAGTTTTTTTTTAGCCCATCGGCTGAAATTAATTACGGACGCTAGCCAAATATATAAAATATATATATTGATTATGTATATAATTAGTATATTATAGGTATATTTTTGTATACTTAATATATAAAACTATATTTTTCCAAATATTAATAAGTTTTAGGGCGGCCAAAAAATATAATTATTCTTATTTTTTATCTCTATTTTATCTTCGTGGAATTAAAGAAACTTTTAATATTTTGTAAGAAGATAAAGAGATTAAAGTGTACATTTTAAAAAGAAAGAGTAGAATATGATGTAGATTGTAAAAGAGAACATGCACTAACGCCCCGTTTGGTTTGCCGCATAAGACAAATAATCATGATATAAGAATCTGCATTATTTTTATCTAATATTTGGTTTGAAGTTTTAATGTATAACTAATCTAGATATAACTTATACACCAATTTCAATATTATTTCATATCAAATCACATGGTATAACAATGCCAAAATTAACAATACTGTTATAAAATAAAGACTATAAAAGAAATAAGTTGAAGATAAGTATAGAGAGAGATTGATATTTTATTCAACTTTCAGAGTTATATTCATAATGAACTGAAAACTTCTCTATTTATAGAAGAAAGGAAACAGCTGCGAGGCTTTTCAGGAAGCAGCTGCAAGGCATTTCCTTAGCTGCTTGTAAGTTGTCTGCATGAGCTGCTTGCAACCTGCTTGTTTAATAAGAAGTTGCTGCAAATCATTTCATTGAGTTGCTTGCAACCTGCCTGCATCAGCTGCTTGTAAGTTGTCTGCATGAGCTGCTTACAACCTGCCTGTTTAATAAGAAGCTGCTGCAAATCATTTCATTGAGTTGCTTGCAACCTGCCTGCATCAGCTGCTTGTAGATAAATTTCAACAGAGTACTAAATGGATAATCTTCTTCAGGAAGATTATCTATAGCGGAGTAATGAATGGACATCCACAGTATAATATTTTCATATCACTCCCCCTTGGATGTTTATTAAAAGATAATGTGCCTCGTTAAAACCTTACTAGGAAAAACCCAGTAGGAAAAAATCTAGTGAAGAAAAAAGAGTACACATATGTAGTAATACGCATTTTTAGCCGCCTCATTAAAAACCTTACAAGAAAACCCCCATGGAAAAACAAACTTAGTAAGGAAAAAAGAGTACAATGCGTATTTCACTCCCCCTGATGAAAACCTTATTTCAAATATTTGAATCTCTGCATTCCAATCTTGTATACCATCTTCTCAAAAGTTGAAGTTGGCAAAGACTTAGTGAACAAATCTGCCGGATTGTCACTTGAACGGATTTGTTGCACATCAATGTCACCATTTTTCTGAAGATTATGTGTGTAGAATAATTTTGGTGAAATATGCTTCGTTCTATCTCCTTTTATAAATCCTCCATTTAATTGGGCTATGCATGCAGCATTGTCTTCGCATAAAATTGTGGATCTTTTATCACATTCCAAACCACATTTTTCTTGAATAAAATGAATCACTTATCCCAACCATACGCATTCCCTGCTTGCTTCATGAATAGCTATCATCTCAGCATGATTTGAAGAAGTAGCAACAATTGATTGCTTTGTGGAGCGCCATGATATGACAGTAACTCCACATGTAAACATGTACCCGGTTTGAGATCGAGTTTTATGGGGATCAGATAAATAACATGCATCTGCATAACCAACAAGATCTGCACTACCTTTGTTAGTATAAAACAAACCCATATCAAATGTTCCCTTTAAATATCATTCCAATGTCTCCGTGTAGGAGAAGAGCTATATCTTGCAAGTAAATTAATAGAAAATGCTATGTCAGGCCTTGTAGTATTAGCAAGATACATAAGTGCACCAATTGTACTGAGATAGGGTATTTTAGGACCAAGGAGTTCCTCATCTTCTTCTGGATGTCGGAACGGGTCCTTATTCACTTCAAGTGATCGAACAACCATTGGTGTACTTAATGGGTGCGCTTTGTCCATGTAAAAGTATTTTAAGATATTTTCTGTATAGACAGATTGATGGATAAAGATACCGTCTGCTAAATATTCAATTTGTAGACTAAAACAAAGTTTTTTCCTTTGGAGCTCTTCTGGAGTTCCTATGAGATTTATGTCATTAACATAAACAACACGTATAACAAACTCTAATGTTGTTTTCTTTGTAAAAATGCATGGACAAATGCCATCATTTATATAACCTTCATTCATCAATTCAGTGAGGCGATTATACCACATGGGCCCTAATTATTTTAAATCATACAAAGATTTTTGTAATATGATTGAGTACATTTCTTGAGACTTTGAATTATATGGTTCAAGCATTTTAAATCCTTCAGGAATCTGAATGGCATGACATATAGGTTATGACTTGCATCTAGATGGCATGACATCTTCAAGTGTCTGGACTACAGGTCTGATCCTCACAATATTGTGCACTATTTTATATCAAATCTATCGTCGACGATCATTTTGTATCGGTTCGCAAACGATATAACTTGTTGAGATCTTATCACTTTATTTATTTTCAGGTACCTGAACTTCTTCTAGAGTTTCATGCAATGTTATGTTGTGGGCTCTTCCAGAGCTTATTTCCTCCTTATTATGATCATTTTAATCATTTGCTCCTATCCTTTTCAAGGATTGTTACCTTTGGAACCGATCGGTTTACTACGCTTCATGCGTACGGTAAACTTTATCCTTCGGGACTTTAATTTTAATAGGAGCATTTGCAGCTGAAATATGATATTTAATTTTGGATTAGCAAATGGTTCTGGCATTTGACTTGAATTATCTTCTAAGCGAAGATCATATTAATGATAATTCGATTCATATAGCATATTTTTCAGCTGTTTTATTCCATCCCCCAAATATTAGAAAAACTAACTCATATCCCTAATCTTCTTTGGGAAACATATCTTTGTGCATTGTGGTAGAAAAATTAATCATATACCATACATCAAAAGTTATTAGATAATAAAGATATTTGATTTTTGATCCTAAACCAATTGTGAGGGGAGGACTTATCATATTTTGTTTGTCTGATGCATACAAGTACTGCTGTATGTAATTTAAAAAATCTTAGACCAACACATGAGACTTTGTTCTCTTAAGTAATAGTTTAGCCATTAATATGAGGTATTCAATGCTAAACTAGTTTGGATATAAACCAGCATCATCAAGATGAACTATCTTGATTTCATAATCTAAAAATTATGCTCTTAATTGAGAAAGATAATTTCAAATGCCAAACTGCAAGTTGACAATAAACATATATGTAACCATCTTATATATGCATCTATAAGTGGTTCACATGATGGGTGAATGAGCCCATATTCACCTTTTATATATTCTAGAATTCGGGAAATTTAGTCCCAACTTTAGCTGGTATAATCAAGCTATTATGAGAACAAGCAACACAGGAGAATTCTTGAAGAATCTTCTAGTTCTTCAGTATATGCTTATCTGAATTCTCAAATAGCTCATTTAAAAATGGCAAATAAAAACTTCAAGTTTATCATGGTATATGCTATCTCTTAGTAAGCTTTTGGTTTACTATGGCACAAACTTTTGCATCAGTAAACTTCTGATTTACTGTGGCTATTTTTGCATCAGTAAATTTCTGGTTTGCAGTAGCTACTTTTGTCTTAGTAAAACTTATGATTTACTATGACTGTTTTTGTATTAGTAAACTTCTGGTTTACTGTGATACATGATATAGTACAAATTGAAGAATAAGGCGGGTCACTTCTCACATACATATTATTTTACCCCCTATGATTGTGGAAACATGAAGATTTTCAATCTTTCAGTCATTTGTAGTCTCAATATGATAGCAATTTGTATTAGTAAACTTCAGGTTTACTACAACATATGTTTTGACCATAATCATATAATATGAATTATATATTTGTATATAAGCTCTTCGAGAGCCTTCATTTATTATCCACAATCTAATATTTATCAGACACTACTGGTGTCATATGTCTTCTAGACAAACAGTTAGCTCTTCAGGAGTTGTTGATACATTTTGTACTATTAAATATTTTTCAGACACTTCTGGTATCATGAGAGAAAATCATATTCAAATAAACAATATAAAATAATTGTTTAAGCACAAGAATACACCTCTTCATAATATTTTCCTACTTCATGAGGAAATTTCAATTGCGTTACTTCTTCATGAGCAAATTTAAAATACGAAATATTGAGTATATATTCTCTCAATCATATAAATCTTCTAGAGGTGAATTGTAATATATTTACAACAAGAGCGCGTTCATATTTATGACTTTATTAATATTATCACATTCACTTCAGGGAATAGATTAATATTTATTAAAAATTTTCATCCTTCAGAAAATCGAACATAATTATCTGAACGCGCATTAATCACATCAAATTGTGATGCTTCAACCTCTTTTAAAATATTTACTACTTCAGGAGCAAATCAAGGCGTACATGTAATATAGAGAATATTTCTCTAGCTTATCTTTAATTGTAACCCTAGAAAGCCTAAATTATCACTTCTGGTGGTCATAGGCATATACCACTTCTGGTGGTTAACAAAATTTAGCCACAATGAGATATACGAAATATAACCACTTATGGTGGTTGTATATTTCTTACGAATTCTGTTGGAGTTTAAGTGGATCTAACAATGTTATTCACGTTGTAATCATTTATTAAGATAATAAGGATGAAAACAAATACCAAAATAGGTACTGTATACGTAACATATAACCAAGCAATCGATGATAAAGATATTAAAATATAAGCAAAATGCTCAAATTAAATTACGCAAATTTGGCCACTCCATATGTAAGTGATATCTATATCACTACTGCCAAGAAGAAAAACTCACCACCTCAAGGATATAATCTGCCTTTTGATGCTCGGAATGAACAAGATCTGACCACGGACATAAGAGTGTCGCCTTACATCGGAGATGAACACTGAAATAGAAATTAAATTGGATGTAAGTGCTCAAAATAGCGGAGTCTCGTGTTGATAACGTGTTATAAAATAAAGACTATAAAAGAAATAAGCTAAAGACAAATATAGAGGGAGATTGATATTTTATTCAACTTTCAGAGTTATATTCATAATGAACTGAAAACTCCTCTATTTATAGAAGAAAGGAAGCAGTTGCGAGACTTTTCAGGAACCAGCTGCAAGGCTTTTCTTTAACTGCTTGTAAGCTGTCTGCATGAGCTGCTTGCAACCTGCTTATTTAATAAGAAGCTGCTACAAATCATTTCATTGATTTGTTTGCATCAGCTGCTTGTAAGCTGTCTGCATGAGCTGCTTGCAACCTGCCTGTTTAATAAGAAACTGCTGCAAATCATTTCATTGAGTTGCTTGCAAACTACGTGCATCAGCTGCTTGTAGATAAACTTTAATAGAGTACTAAATGGATAATATTCTTCAGGAAGATTATCTATAACTGAGTAATGAATGGACATCCACAATATAATATTTTCATAACAAATACCTGAATAAATATTGAGAAGACAAAACTATATTTTCATAACAAATACCTGAATAAATATTGAGAAGACAAAACTGCATTTGAGGTAATAGAGCAATGCCGTTGAACTAATTGCGAAGTGCGAAACATCATATTTCACTAAAATCATACCCATGTAAAGTTTGTTTCCTTAGGCAACATCGAACCAACTAAACAAATACAAGGGATTAGGCATAACTAAAAACAAATTTTTATACAGTCTTAAATCAAACATAGATTTTAATTATTATAGTATTATACTGTATTGTATATCTATTTTTTAATACAATGAATCATACATGCCATAAAAATAATCACTTCATTATAACCTCCCACTTACTAATTCATGTATTTCTATCCCTACATAATTTAGTAAACCAAAATGAATATAACTCTAATCATAGTATTGTCCTTTTCTTCTTCTCCGTTATCTTATTAAAAAAAAAACAAAAGAGAAAAGAAAAACAGAGCTGTATGTGAAATAGCTATTTCTTTTGCAAAGCTAACACTTTTAGGAGAGATCTCATCAGCACAGCTTTACACTTTTGGGAGAGATCTCATCTTTATTACAATTTCAGATCCATTTTTCAGTTAGGCAGATCCAACCATGGATTTCATGAAGGTCTTCGATCAAACGGTCCGCGAAATGTAAGTTTTTCTTTGTAATTAGATTTGCATTCTCTTTTTAGTTAATTTTTTGAAATAAGATTAGTTTTACTTTAATTTGTTTTATGGGTTAAATTTTTACTGACATTTTTGCAGAAAGAGGGAGGTGAATTTGAAAGTGTTAAAGATCCCTGAAATAGAGCAAAAGGTAAAATAATTAAAAGGAAAATTAAATACATTCAGTTTTTTTTTTTTTTTTTTCAATTGTGATTATTCAGTACATGTTTCTTGATGTTGTAGATTAATGTCTGATTAATTAAGTTAAAGAACTACCTGGTTCAAGTTAAGGACATTTGAGTGATTATTAAATTCTAATTGTATTGAGTGCTCTGGATTTTCTGAGGTAAAATTGTGTTGCATTTCGTTTCCTAGTTGTTGAGTAGAAAATTAGCGAACCATATTGTATTGAACCATGGAACGAATCTAAGAACATGTAGAGAACTCTATGGGAATGAACCATGGGAATGAATCTATAAAATAATCATTTTATTTGGCAAAATTTTCCATTCTCTAATCCATGTCCTAATTGCTGCTCAGAATTCCTTCTGCTCCACCTAGATACTCAATGTGTCCCAATTTATGTGATACTCTTTAGTTTGTCCTCAAAAGAGTGAAACCTTTCTATATTTAGAAACAATTTGATTTTGGACTTCCGATTTTACTAATGAGATGATTTATAGCCACCGAAATGTCTATGGCTTTTAGACGACAAGTTTCATAAGTATTTCTTTATTTCTTGAACTTTACGCCAAGGCAAACAACCTCACATAAATTGGGACGGAGGGAGTAATTGATCACATGTTGGGACCTGGGCCGGTTAAATGAAGTCTAGTAAGCTAATGTCTTTATGAAAGCATCATTCATGAAAAATTGAGACACGTGAAGGTATATAATGGTTTTTCAGATGTCATACATGGCTATGCACTTTGGCATACGTTTTAACTTTACATAGCTCAGGATTTTTATTTGTTTAGGCATAGGCTGGTGGTTATTCTTTTTTGAAGGTTAGGCATATTATATAGAAAGAGGTGCATAGAAAGTAGATTGGATATTAGGACTATCTTTTATTCTTTTACTTCTATCAGTTTGAATGATGATGTGATATATTTCAACATGGAACTAGGTATTGGATGCTACGGATGATGAGCCTTGGGGCCCTCATGGTACTGCTCTGGCTGAGATAGCACAGGCTACAAAAAAATTGTACGGCTTAGCCATTATATTTTCCGGATTTAGTTGAATAATTCTTTGTTTGTCTTTTCATCAGCTGGCTGATCTATTGAGGTATTTTGCAGCTCCGAGTGTCAGATGGTCATGAATGTGCTCTGGACAAGATTAACTGAAACCGGAAAGAACTGGCGTTTTGTTTATAAGGTAGGAAATATTTTTCTAATGGCATCAACTTGCGTAGCTAAGCGAGTTAAAAACTTTAGTACTAATAAAATATAGTAAGACAAAAGGAGAGCAAAGACTTAAGCTTCCGATCGTCAACTTTGTTGTCTCTTTTGAGTTTCTATTCTATAACTTTTCAAATAATCTCTTATTTAAATAGTTATGGATTAATGTTTGTACCAGTCGTTGGCTGTTATAGAGTACTTGGTGGCACACGGATCTGAACGCGCAGTTGATGACATCATAGAACATACATATCAGATCTCTGTACGTATTCTCATGTTATTTCATCATATTTCTTATTTTCTTTTGCCAGTACCAAAACATACAGTTTTTTCCTAGTCTGACCGAACCAAGTATGGTCCTTTACCTTCTCCCTTTATGTCTTATATATTTATTGTTTCAATTATTCTACTCAAGTCTCTCACGAGTTTCGAGTATGTTGAGCCAAGTGGGAAGGATCTGGGCATTAATGTGAGGAAAAAGGCGGAAAATATTGTGGCACTATTAAATAACAAAGAGAAGATACAAGAGGTTAGGAATAAAGCTGCTGCAAACCGTGACAAGTAAGTATCTGATTTAAGGTCTGACTTTACTTTTGATTACTCAAGAGTTCCTAGAAACTTTAGTTGCATAATTGCACGCTGATGATATTAGATGTCACCTTTTAGGTACGTTGGAGTATCATCTTCTGGAGTGTCATATAAGTCAAGCTCTGCCTCTTTCAGTAGCAGCGGCGGCAGCTTTCGGAGTAATGAGCGATATGGAGGTTTTGGAAATAAAAGCGATGGCGATTCATTTAAGGATAGTTACAGTGAAAAGGATCGATATGATGAAGAAAAGATTGATCAAAGTACTTATAAGTCAAAGAAGGGATCTTCTCGTTATGGCAGGTCTGTGCACCCTGCTTCTTTATCTATTTATTTATTTATTTATTTATTTTTCTTAGGTAAGTATAGCTAACTACCTTTTATTCTGCACTGCTTTTATCCCATTTAGCTGTTTAATCTTGGGGGTTTTGCATGAAAAAGACTCATGTTTGGGGTTTGTGGCCTAGGGTAGTTCATACTTTCACATAGCTGCTGAACCTGTTATCTGGTGCTGCAGAACCATTCAAGTGCATACTCTTTCAAAGCTTATTGCAGAAGAATGGAACATATATTAGCAGCAAACATGGCAAAAATTAAATTGCCGTTGGTTCATGAGACTAAGGGTCTAGTTATTATCTTCCCAGATGTTCATGTTGTTGCTAACACAAACTGGTGATGCATAACCATTCATGTTTTTTCAATAGGTTGCTCCATGGTCTACGCCATTCTTGCTTTTGGCTCTCAAATTGTTTTTGGCCTGTCATCATACTTTAAGCTGCTATATAGAGTTTGTTTGAACTTTAGCTTCCCTCTTTATTTAAATCATAGATTAAATTTTGCACTGGCATTGACTTTAGTTCAAATAAGCTGTTTCTCTGGGAATGGTAGTTTTCTTCCATGTTTTAATTCATGTCTCTTTTCGGTTAACATTAATGACATCTGCAGCAAAGTTCAGGATACTGTTTCCGCTAGTGGATCAAAGATGATGACGAAGATAGGTGAGCCTAAAAAGTCTTCTTCACAGAGATCAACTGTACCATCAAGCAATTACGAGGAAGATTTTGACGATTTTGATCCTCGGGGGACTTCGAGTGCTAGTAAGTATCTGGTCTTCTATTTTGTGTTTTATAGGAGGCCCTCGTTATGCACAGTTCCCTATAACATGTTTTGTTTACAAAGGTTCTGTAACTTTACAGCTTTGATGGTTTGGGCAAAAGAACTTCTATAACTTTTTTGCATGTGCACGGGTGGGTATTCAACAAATTAGAGAACTCTATTAAAGGTAGCAGCATAAGTTGTGTGTTACATCAAAACCTATGTTCTTTTTGAGCCTGGTAAAAATTTATTGGTGTCCTGGTTGACCCAAAAAATGCTAGAGGTCAAACAAAGTTTTATTATCTGGCTGTCCTATTGTGTTGGAGACAATCATTAAGGAACTAGGGCATATTAACATTAGCAATGGTAAAAAACAACAAATTATTGACGTGGACTTGATTTCCTCTCCATGTACTTCTGAAGTACATTCTTAATACATCATTAATAAAATATCTTACCTTATGAAAAAAAACAAAAACAAATTATTACTCAATCTTTAAGACATCTATTTGATAGAGAAGACATCTATCTTTAAATGAAATTATTGTGTAGAAGTGCACCAGACCTTTTAGATGTGGCAAAGTTAAAAAAGTTGTCATAAATCTTTTGGTGCGGGATGGGAGAGGGGTAATAACACAACTGAAATGAGAGCACATATGCGTGTTGGAAATGAAACCATTGAGGTCCTAATCTCATGTAGACTGCAACTTACTGCTTGATTTGCTATTTCTCGTTTCGAAATTTACTTTAACTTATTTTGGCTGTCAAACAGAGCCTTCTACAGGAAATTCTAACCAAGTAGATCTATTTGGGCAAAATTTGATCGGTGACCTCTTGGATGCACCGACACCTGCTCCAGCTGCTACGTCTACTGTGAACACTGATCCATCAGAGGTTGATTTATTTGCTGATGCCACTTTTGTATCAGCAAAACCACAGATTTCGGGTGTAGCTTCCCAAACTCCAGTATGAATCCCTCCATCACCCTGTTTAAACTCTTGCTCTTAATATTGGTTGGTTCGTTACAAAGTAGCCATTTGTCTTTTCTGCAGAAGGGTGTGAATCTGTTTGCCTCCCAGCCTGCCCCTTCAGCTGCAGCTTCAACAATAGATTTTTTCGCTGCACCAGATCCTGTTGTACAGTCTAATAACGGATTTTCAAAATCACAGATTACGGGTGTAACTTCCCAAACTCCAGTATGAATCCCTCCATCACCCTGTTAAAATCTTGCTCTTAATATTGCTTAGTTTGTTACAAAGTAACCATTTGTTTTTTCTGCAGAAGGGTGTGGATCTGTTTGCCTCCCAGCCTGCCCCTTCAGCTGCAGCTTCAACAATAGATTTTTTCGCTGCAGCGGATCCTGTTGTACAATCTGATAACAGATCTTCAAAACTAGACCAGATGAACATTAACACTGTTGATCCATTTGCTTCAGTTCCACTAAATACTTTTGATAACTCTGATCCTTTTGGTGCATTTGTTTCTCAACCTGTATCAATGCCCGATGAAAATGCTAGCAATGGTGGGAGTCATGATGCTCATGACAAATTAAGCAAATCGTCTGTTGAAGCTAAAACACCGCCAAAGAAGGATACATTTCAAGTCAGGTCTGGAATATGGGCTGATTCACTGAGTCGTGGGCTGATTGATCTGAATATAACTGCACGTAAGTTGAGTGCTGGATATCATCACTTACATTTTTGTTTAATTTTGAAAATCATGTTGCTATTCGTATTTAGTGGCATGTAGTCATGTACTGCTTTTTCATCAAGGGTCGATTTTTGAGGTGTTCTGAAAACTACATTTAGAAAAAGACTGCCTCCTGGTTGTCCTATTTGATCTTTAGATGACCTTGGTGCAATTTTCAGAGACCTGGTGGGCGTACTCAGATTAGCGAACTCTTTCTTTTTTAGTTCCTTTCTTTTTTCGATTCATTGATTGGATACTCACCAATGTCAATTACAAGGACAGCTTAATAGCAATATGGAGCAGTCCCTTTCTTGTGTTTTCCCCAGCTCACTTGTTGCCCAAAGATGGTCGTAGGGTCACTACTGAGCACAGACCCTTATCGACTACATGAATTGTGCCGATTGCTCCCAATATTTGATGGTTTGACCATACTTGTGTCTTGTGGACATGTTGAAAAGATGTAACAACTTGAATGACAAAAAACACTAATAAGTGGTATACTGAAGCTTTTTGTCTTGGTCGACTTAACTTTTCTGGTTACCTGATGGGATATACCTTTTGAACTTACTCCTTTCCCCCCTAACTTGCAGCCAAAAAGGTCAACCTTGCAGATGTTGGCATCGTAGGAGGATTGACTGATGGATCAGATGAGAGAGAAAAAGGGCCTACTACTTTCTACACTAGCAGAGCAATGGGTCAAGGAATCGGACATGGCAAATCTGGTTTCCCGTCAGCAGCAACAGCTGGAGATGACATATTTTCAAGTCTTAACACACAAAACTATCAGTTTGGCGGCTTTCAGAAGTGAATAATTGTCTTATTGCACCTTGCAACAGATATTAATTCGCCTATTTTCACTCAAGATATTCATTTGTGAGCTTGACGAATCAAGACCAACGTTACATTAGGGAAGTGACCAGATATTGGGTAACCAGCCACTATTTGAAGTACCATACACCTTTTACGCCAATCGCCTCTTGTTTTGATGTTTTCTACTCTTGAGGAGCTTCCTTGTATCCTATTTTCAAAAACATACTTTAAGGTCTTTGTCATATACATCAATAAACAACACTTAATATCTTAGATAGCTGGTTGCTATTTCGGCAGTATGTGGTTGCTCACGCTAGCTGAACCTGTAAGCCAGTTTGATAGTCGTGGCTATGTATTCAGATATTCATTGCTTGTATTAATGTTTCTATATGGAGCGGCATCTTATTTGACTGCCTTCATTATATCTTTCACAGTTTTCACAGTTTTGAGAAAACAATAATTCAGAACTGGAGATGAAACCTATAAATCAAGAATTGTTTTCGACATCAAAGTGATTGAAAACGTTTGTGATTAATGATATTTTCTTCGAGATTCAAAGTGTGTCTGGACTTGCTAGCAAAGGAAAAAGATAGCAGCAATCGCTGAAGACTCACTAAACCTCACCAGTAACCAAAACACTGTAACTAGTGAGCAATCAAATTTTGAACTGTAGCTGCCAAACTGCTTATTTATGGTACAACAGTACAAGGGCAAGTTTTATGTTCTTTTCCATCTTTTCAGAGTCTAAAGATACAATATAAGTCCTGCATGAACTTCCTGCTTAGAAATCTAGTTTCCCCCTTAGAATGGCTTCGGCTTTTCTAGCCTGCTTCACTGGTCCAATGATGAAAACCTGCACCAAAGCAATCCTAGGTGAGACAAGTAAACAAGTAGACTACAACTGCAGTAGGAACTTGAAGACCTTCGATACGCCAAAAGTATCGATAAAACAACATATAAATTGAACAGCTCTAAGTAATTCAACATTTTTTTACAGCTTTAAAGTGGAAAAACTCTGAACTGTTTGCAATTTTGCATCTAAGATGATTAAATCATGAAAACAGGCAATCAACCACCTGAGGATCTCAAAAGGTACACAGTAAACTTGGTAAACAGCTTCACCCATGGTGGTTGAGCCAATACCACATTTAGGTTAAAGCTGCATGGTCTTGTTTATGTTAACCCCGGGAAACTTCAGCAGCAGATCAGCATTGTAATTAATTCTTTTCTTGGAACTCTTAGAAGTTAAAAAGAAGAAATAGCATATTTATGGATGTAAACACTTTTGGTGCAAGGAAAATTTCAACAGGTATAATAGCATTCAATCTTTGACACTATAGCACTAACCTTATCAGCAGGACCTTTAGCACCTCCTATGAATATTTCAGCACTGCAAATGAAAAGATTGTCAAAGTCAGAAAACTTGATTACTTCATCACTAGTAAACCTATACATAAATCCCGGCAGAGACAAAAAATACTAGCTGGTTTCTTCCAATCTAGCTAAGCCATGGTGGGCAGAGTTACCCGGTGCCTGTACTAGTGGGAGGTAGCAGGTAACTTGTGGGTGCGCACAAGGTGGCCCGGAAGCCACCGTCATGGAAATAGATAAACCTATACATTTTCCGAACTCTACTAACTGCTGTACATTGAGAGTCAGATTGCAAAACCAAAATATTCTTGGACAGGTATACTAACCTTTCAAAAAATTAGTTTCTGGTGACCAATTTTCCTTTGAAATACTATATTCTCTTGTTTCCTCTTCTTTCAAAACAATCTTTTTCCCACAAGGATAGAGAATGACTAAAGCTGTCGAAGCACAATTATAAATGTTCTGACCTCAGGTATTATTGACTTAAAATATTATCATACCAAGCTCATCAACTGGGTTAAAGGGGCTACGGTCCAGCACACGTGATAAGACATAATTAATAGATACACAGAGCTACAATCAACTCAGTCCATCATTTTAATTAAACTAAGCTCAGGTAACAATCGGGCAATATGTTGTTTGACATGCTCATTCTCTCTTTACTCTCTCTTTCCCATTCTCTCTATGCATGATGCATTTGTTCTATAGTTCAACAATGGGATATAAAACAAAAGAGGAAATTAGTACATTGGAGCAGATGGGATCTATGAGAATGCACGGGAGAAAATTTATATTGATCAATTAATTATAATACAATGAGCCCTATTTATAACTATACATAATACAGATCCTACTCCTATTCAATAAGGGACTCGGACTAATTACATATTAACCATATAACTATCTAAAAGTCCCCCTCAAGCTGGTGCGTACAAATCATATGTACCGAGCTTGTTACACATGTAACTAATACGGGGATCAGTGAGGGACTTGGTGAAAATGTCTGCAAGCTGATCATTCGACTTCATAAACTTTGTTGCAATATCTCCTGATAGCATCTTTTCTCTGACAAAATGACAGTTAATCTTAATGTGTTTAGTTCTCTCATGGAACACCGGTTTTGATGCAATATGAAGGGCAGCTTGATTATCACACACAAGTTCCATCTTGCCGATCTCACCAAATTTCAACTCATTAAGCAAATGTTTGATCCAAACTAGCTCACATGTTTCCACGCCATTGCTCGATATTCTGCTTCTGCACTAGACCGAGCAACCACATTTTGTTTCTTACTCTCTCAAGACACTAAATTACCTCCTACTAAAACACAATATCCAGACGTAGAACGTCTATCAGAAGGTGATCCTGAGTACCCAACAATTTGCTCATGGCCTCAATATTCAAATAATAATCCTTTGCTTGGAGCTGATTTTATATATCGAAGAATGCGGACAACTGCATCCCAATGACTATCACAGGGAGAATCTAGGAACTGACTTACCACACTCACAGGAAAGGAAATGCCGGGTCTAGTCACAGTGAGGTAATTTAATTTACCAACCAGCCGCCTATATCTTGCAGGATTGCTAAGCGGCTCCCCCTGTCATGGCAGAAGTTTAGAATTCAAATCCATAGGAGAGTCAACAGGTCTACAACCTGTCATTACTGTCTCCTCAAGAATGTCTAAGGCATACTTCCGTTGTGATACACTACCCGAGCTAGACTGCGTGACCTCAATACCTAAAAAATATTTTAATCTGCCCAAATACTTAGTCTGAAAGTGCTGAAATAGATGTTGCTTCAACTTAGTAATACTATTCTGATCATTGCCGGTAATAACAATATCATCAACATCAACCACCATATAAATACTGAGATTTGAAGCAGAATGCTGATAAAACACAGAGTGATCAGCTTCACTACGAGTCATGCCAAGCTCCTGAATAACGGTTGAACTTACAAAAAAAAAGGCTCGAGGAGACTACTCTAGACCATAGAGGGACCGATGCAACCAACATACAAGGCCACTAGACTCCCCCCTGAGCAACAAAACCAGGTGGTTGCTCCATATAAACCTCATCCTCAAGGTCACCGTGAAGAAAAACATTCTTAATGTCCAACTGATAGAGAGGCCAATAGCGAACAACAGTCATGGATAGAAAAAGGCGGACTGATGCTATTTTAGCCACGGAAGAGAAAGTATCACTGTAATCGAGCCCAAATATCTGATTATACACTTTGGCAACAAGACGAGCCTTAAGTCGATCAACTTGGCCATCTGGACAAACTTTGACTGCATACACCCAACGACAACCAACAATCGAGAGGAACAAGCTCCCAAGTACCACTCGTATGTAAAGCAGACATCTCGTCAATCATAGCCGACAACCACCCTGGATGAGACAATGCTTCACTTGTAGACTTAGGGATGGAAACAGAGGACAAAGATGATACAAATGCATAATGGGGTGATGGCAAACGATGATAACTTAAACCGACATAATGGGGATTAGGATTAAGTGTGGACCGTATACCTTTCCGTAGTGCAATCGGTTGACTAAGAGGAGACAAGCCCGCAGTATTAGCATGGTTAGGTGCAGGACGTGAATCAGTCGGGCCTGATGCTGGGCGCGGACGACGATGATAAGTCAAGAGTGGTGGAGCTCTAGAAGGTTGAACTGGACTAGGTGGTGGAGTGGGAGCTATAAGTGGTGGAGCTGCAACTAGAGCTGTAGGTGGTGAAGCTGGAGTTATAGAGGAAGATGAATGGGAGATCGTGACTGAATCTCCAAAAGATGGAACTGGTAGCACCTCGGAAATATCTAAGTGATTACCTGGACTTGTGAAGTATGATTGGGTTTCAAATAAGGTAACATCAGCAGACATAAGATACCGCTGGAGTTCAGGAGAATAACATCGATATCCCTTTTGCGTTCTCGAGTAGCCCAAAAATATGCACTTAAGAGCACGAGGAGCTAACTTATCTTTTCCTGGAGTAAGGTTATGAACAAAACATGTGCTCCCAAAGACACGTGGTGAAAAAAAGAACAAAGGTAAATGGGGGAACAGGACGGAGAATGGAGGCTTGATTCTGGATGGCTGAAGATGGCATACGATTAATAAGATAGCAAGATGTAAGAACTGCATCCCCAAAAACGCAACGGAACATGAGATTGTATGAGTAGGGTACGAGCAGTTTCAATAAGATGTCTATTCTTTCTTTCAGCTACCCCATTTTGTTGGGATGTGTACGGACAAGATGTTTGATGAATAATCCCACGAGAGTTCATAAACTGCTGAAATGGGGAAGACAAATACTCTAGGGCATTATCACTACGAAATGTGCGGATAGAAACCCCAAATTGATTTTGAATTTCAGCGTGGAAGGCCTGAAAAATAGAAAACAACTCGGATCGATTTTTCATCAAAAATATCCAAGTGCACCTGGAATAATCATCAATGAAACTGACAAAGTAGCGGAATCCCAAGGTAGAACTGACCCGACTAGGACCCCAAACATCTGAATGGACTAAAGTAAAAGGTGACTGCTCGATTATAAAGACGCCGAGGGAAACGGGAGAGGGTATGTTTACCGAGCTGACATGACTCACACTCTAGAGTGGACAAGTGAGATAGACTATATACCATTTTCTGAAGCTTTGACAAACTGGGATGTCCCCCAACCGTTTATATAATAAATATGGTGAATCGGTAACAAGACAAGTTGTTGAAGAAAGACAAGATGTGAGTCCATGTGATTTTGCAAGGATAAGGTAGTAAAGTCCATCTGATTCACGTCTGGTACCAATGATCCACCCCGTACTGCGTTCCTGTATAAAAACAAGGTCATCAAGAAATAAAATAGAGCATTTAAGTGATTTGGCTAATCGATTAACGACTATGAGATTAAAAGGACTACCAGGAATATAAAAAACTGAATCTAAAGGTAAGGAAGGTAGTGGACTTGCTTGGCCTATTCCAGTTGCCACAGTTTGAAACCCGTTGGCCATCGTGGCTGTTGGAAGAGATTGAGAACATGAAATAGTAGTGAAAAGAGATTTATTAGCAGAAATGTGATCAGATGCACCTGAATTAATGACCCAAGATTCGGAGGTTGAAGATTGGGAGACACAAGTCACGCTACTACATGTTTGAACAACGGAAGCTATCTCTGAAGATGTTTGTTTACATGCTTCGTACTGAAGGAACTCAATATAATCTGATAAAGCAACCATCTGGATTGGATTCAATGCATTGGATCCAACGGATTGCGAGTCAAAAGCTTCTGATACGAATGACATTATAATGTTCACGCCGGAAAAATTGGAAACCCTTCTGGAAATTACTATTCACGTCAGAAAAATCAGAAAATTTTCTCAAAATCACGGTTCACACCGAAAAAATATAAAAGTTGTTGGAATTTGGTTTAAATTGGATGGGTAGGCTTGGAATTGCAAGGCGATGACACTGTCCAACATAAACTTTTTCAAATTATGGCCAGAACAGTCCTCGCGCCGGCGCGTGGGACAGACGCGCCGGCGGATCTCCGACAGGCGCGTGAGGGGGCTTTTTCAGGAGAATCTTTCTGGGGTTTGGTCGCCTCTCTTGGGAACCTTGTGGTGGTGTTGGATTTCGCACAACACTGATAATTAGTGACTTTGACGCAAACAACCACTTAGGTCACCGAAAAATCGCACAGTGACTGAGTTCTTTCTTCCCGAATGTCGCTGGAATGATGCACATCGATCTCTTCTCACCGATGATCTGATACCATGTGAGAATGCACGGGAGAAAATCTATATTGATCAATTAATTATAATACAATGAGCCCTATTTATAACTATACATAATAAAGATCCTACTCAATATGGGACTCGGACTAATTACATATTAACTATATAATAACTATCTAACAGGATCATCATATTATCCATGTTGTTTAAGCCCAAAAGTTGAACATTTAAATAACGTTCGGGAAATTGAAAGTGAGTTTTTATCCTCACATAGGCACACATTAACCAATGAAGCAGAGAAACATACTTGCATGACTCCTTTATCGACAATATAGAAGCTCCCCTTCTGCCAATAACACGTCCCATTTTCCCCGAGGGAACATCAATAACAGACAAGACTTCTTCCTCAGGCATACATCCATCAGCAGCAATATTTTCTGCAATCACAACCCACCTAATATTAGTTCTTCTGCTCTAAAAGGTACAAACATAAGAATTTCATCTGGGACGTGCTTTCTTCAGTCTGAGTTCTACACCCCAGCAGTTACATATTTGGATGTATGTCTATGTTGATCATATAAAACAAACATCTGCTTGGTTCAAGAACTGAATAACTACATAGTTCATTGCTTTATCAAGTGAAATTTTCTTGACAACCATCAATAGAAGGTTTTACCAGTTTAAACCTCCTTATCTCAGGTCTAGATAATTTTAGAAGTCATGCTTCTTAAAAAGGTACTACTTACAAATTTCTGTCCTTGTGGAACCCATCAAACTTTTATCAGCATGCTTATAACTGCCTATATGCTTCAATCAATCAGCTAAATAAATCCTTCATATCCATTCCACTCTATTCAGATCCACTTCAGTTAAATACTAAATAATTTATCTTTTAAGGCAAACTAGGGTTTCTCTAAACTAGCGGTTCTCTAAATCTCACATTTACTCGTATAAGCATATGGTTAAAAGATTACAATCATTTCTAAGAGATAGACCACAAATGCTTTTTATATATACAGCAAGCTTAGGGTTGAACCATGTAACTAAGAGAAATCCTTTCCACCTTTTTTTATTTGATCTTAGAATAATGAAAAGGTACTACAGAAAATGAAAGAACATAGGTCACATAGCCAAGGATATTCTTGTATTGCCAAAAAATAAAACCATTCAAATATATATGTACAAATTCAGATTTAAGAGTCAAACAAGACCAGTCAATACAAAGAGAGACAGGGGAGAAATAACCTGGAATTGGAGGTAGAGGTGGCCAGTCTGCAAAATCATTGTCATTGATGCAGAAACAGCGACAATAGAGGGCACCACGCACAGCTAGGCGCCATAAGGACTTGTCATTCAACTTTTGCACCATCTTATGATATATAAAAAGAAGAAATCGAACATCATCTGCCGCGGCGCGTATCATCTGTTCAGACAATGGTCTATATGTCCAATATTTAGGGTCCTGGAATGTGAAAGACACAATTAACCAGAGAAACTTTAAGTAGATTTAGTGACTGAAAAACTGCACATATATCTATATTTTCAAGCACAAAAAGAGACATGAAAATAGTATAATAATTTCACTTCTGTTAGTCTATCTGCTAGTTTTAGATGCAAAACAGGCTTAGACAAAGAATTCATCAGCTGAACGATCTCGCTGTTGACCTTCCAGTAATTTATTTGAAGCTTTAGGAATCGAAACCGGACCAAGCTCGCGCACACAAGCCTGCTACCAAGCAGGAGCAAAAAAAGGAATATGTTGAATTGGGACAGGAAACCATCATAAGCCAGCCAATAAGCAAAACGAGTTCTCATTCACGGATAACTAAGCTTTGACAAGGGAGAGGGGGACCCTTCTCATACCCGCCCTTACAGGAGCCTAACGGAGAAAAGGCTATGCCCAATAGGGGAAGATTGTGGTAAAAGGATGTCCATTTGTTGATGGCTAGCTCGTACACGCAAATATTGAACCTAGGTTTGTTGATGGATCTGGTCTTGTCGAACAGGTCCGGATTCGAGGTTCGAACACAAAAGCCCACTAGCCGAGCTAAACTGGTTAGTGATGGAAGCAATTCCCACGAATTGAGAACAAAAGGATGTACTTGCCCCCTTCCCCAGCCATTACCGCTGGGGAATTTCTTGCACGTGCTACTATTTAACACTTACAGAATGTCACTGGATGAAATGAGAAATACATAGTTAAGGTAAAAGATAGCTTTCCTAGAGTAATAAAGGGAATTCACACAACATGAGAAAGATTCTTCCATCTTTTAGCTATAGAAACTTCGGCCAGGTAAGAGAGATTACAAAACAGAAGAAAACATAGAACCTCTTGTCTCTCTCGTGGCTAGGACCTTTGGCACAAATAGCAAAATCTACTACTCAGCGTGTGAAAGGACACATCTAATGCTATTTTCTTAGGCAAGAAGATAAATAGAGACAAACATGTGCTGTTTATTTCCTTCTCTTTAAATTTAGTAGTTGGCTCTCCAAATTGAGGTGCAAAATTTTGACAAAATCCGCACCTTGTCTTCCCCTTAAAAGGCAGAAAGTACACATATTAAGGTCTCTAACTATGTTAAATGGATCCATTATTTTCTTCGACATACCCGCTGTTGAACGGGTGTCATTTGTTAATGGGAACTTCATGCAAATTCTTCAAAATACACTAAAAATGAGCAAAAAACTGCACGTACCCATACCAGATAATTATGCACACCCCATATTAAATACATACCCGGAAATAAATCCATGTAACATAGGTCTCTAACATACATGTAGCTACATAGGGAAACAATTTAATCCATGAAGAGAAACAACAAAATGGAAGCAATGGACATGTTCAAAGCAGGAAAACAGTTTTTCATTGCTGTGTGCAAGCAAAATTTTAACTCACCTGTCTTAGAAGAACTCTGACTTCTTCTTTCTCATCATAAGATATTCCTGCCCAAACAAGCAAGAAGAAGTTTAGTTCCCACAAATTCCAAATCTGCATCTGCTAAAAACTTACACCCTAGTAGAGAAGTTCAAGATAAAAACACAATAGACAATTGGTTTAGTAGGGCGCAAAAAGACTTTATGCATATACTGTTAGCATATACTGTTATTCTGTGGCAACAACAACTAACTTTATCTCACGAAAAAAGTTTGATGTGTATAATTTTGTGAAGAAAAGGAGAAAACAATAAGAATCTGCTTTTCTGAAGTTTCAGTTATCCTAAGGAAGATAGTTGAATTTATCCGCTTTACAAGACAGAAGTAATACTCCTTTTCAATCTACACAGAGACCCTTCATCAAAACCATTGCAAGGCTGATCTATCCAAGGACCTTAAAATCTAAGCTCCTTCTAGTCAGATAGATACTTCCTCCACTAAATACCGCGTCCAAACTCAAATTGTTCCTACCCTTGCAGTTGCTTTAGGGTGTGAATGAAGAACACAAAAAAGGAAGAGTATTCCAGCCATCCGGGACAGAAATTAAATTAGAAACAGCATTTTTATAGTTGTCACGAGGGCCAAAATAATCCCTTTCCTTGATACTTTTTCACAAAGCTCTTGAACTTTACGTTAACTCATCTATGCTTTTTTAGAAAGTTGTTCATGATAAACGACAGTATTCCTTATCATAAGAAAAAATGGTTCCTGGCAGTTATTCTTTTCTTTCTGACAGGCAAGTAAAGGATATATTGATAGAAAAAAAAAATCTAGCACTAACATGGTGCTAGTACATCAACATAGTCAGAACCCTTCTATACAAAAACAAAAAGAAAGAGTTCCTTCTGTACAATTCCTATCCCTGTAGTGAGCCGATGAGATATACCAAGCTATTTTCATCTTTGACATCCTGAAGATTACACCAAAAAGTCAAAAGCCAAAAGCATCTAAACAAGTTCCTGGAAGTTATTTGAGACACTTATTCTTATTTTAATCAGTAACAAAGACTCTTTTGATCAATCAAGATGAGGAATTACATTTCGACCATAATTGGATAAAAAGAAATGAGTTCCCTTTTCTACGGCTCTTCCCGTTTGAGTAAAACTGCAGCCTATTATACACAAAAAAGTGAGAATTTATATAAAACAGGCATTATGACAGTGCCAAAATAATTAAAGGTAGTTTGACAAACTATGTCATACGTGAATAACTTAGTCAGCAAAATCTATTCCAGATAATCCACAACTAAGACAACTATCAGATAATTAGTTATGATCTTATTAAAGATTTAAAACTCGTTATGCCTTCCATCAGCACTGCTTCCCTAAGCCAAAATAACATAGAATACACATTCACCACTCAGCCCAGCCCTTTAGCCCTTAGACAAACCTAGCTTAAAATATGACCTCCATCAAGTTTTCTCCTCCCCTTCCTGAAAGATATATTCACTCCACTGACGAAGAAATAAGAAGAGTCAGAGGGAAAGAATTTAGTATGAGTTGGTTAAAAAGAAAAAAGAAAAGGAAAATGTCTTAGTCTACATAGCAAGGAAAAGATCCCATTGTCTAGATAAGAGTGCAGAAAATTCACAGCAAATGACTGCGAATAAAACGGATATGCCTACTCTGGTAAGCAGGTATGCAAATGAAAGTGGACAAAATTCTTGACGGTTCAACAAACACAGAGCTGGAATGCTAGAGATCAGGGACAAAATGTAAAGATCATAAAGCTCGTAGGTGACAGCAATTTGAACGAGGAGCAGAGAAAGTAAAATGTTCAAAACTGCAAAAAGATGAAATGGAAGAGTCCAATGATCACTGAATCCACCAAAAAAAAATTAATAAGCAATAAAGCCACAAAACAAAGTATTAAGGGATGCCAAACAACTTGAGTACAAGCTCCAGCTGATGGAACTCATTAGTTTCAAGCTAATTGCATTTTTTAGAAGACAAAGGTAATTGCGAGAATTTTAGTTCTGCTAATAATGTTATTATTTACCCTTTGGCACTTGTTATATAATTTTACAGAAAAATGCATTCAAAATACATGATAGCTTCCATTAGATGATAGGTTTCCTTCATCCTTGCTTACAAGCTCATATCTAAGTAGCAGGATCCACAGAACAGGCTGCAGAATCCAAGGCACACATAAGCAAGTAAAAATTTCAAAACAGAAGATAGATCAATACCACAATAACGTGGGTCAGCAAGTAGACCAACAAATGATATGTAGTCATCTGGGACCCGTGCACGCCCTTCTTGTTCACTGATCAAAGAATATGCAATCTGCTTGAGGAGAGAGTATAAACATTATAATCCAAGTGCATCAAACTGGTCATAACCATACTACTCTCTATTATCACTTCCAGGCAAATAAACCCTAGTTAAAGTCAGTGTAACATATTAATCAGTGTCAAATTATAAAAAGAACGGACATGCAAACGAACATATTCTGGGAAAATAAAAACAGAAAGATAGAGAACAAATGATGGAAGATGTGACTCATTTAATTGACAGTAATGTTTTCCGAATCAGTCCATTCAATCCACGGAATGTGCAATCACAATTATTAACATCACACCACCTACCAGTTGGGAAGAAGAAACTACCTTGAACAATCTAAAGCATGATCATTCACAGTCAGAAGAGGTTGAGGAAAGAAAACTAAATGAAGGACCCAAGTGGAGTATAAGAACAAACCAAATATAATTGAATGGACTGAAAACCCAAGAGTTTTACTTTTACCCTTCACAATACTTGGCAGTAAGACAGTAACACAAATTAAAAAGGCCCTCACAGAACCTGGTATCATTAGTTGGTTTGTCAAGTTTACAGATTCATCCATCCCAAATTATGTGACATACTGTCGGTTAGTCCGCCCAGTTGCTTGACCACTTTCTTGTCTATGTCCGATATTCAAACTACATAAAAGACCAACACTATTATTAACTCTAGTTTAGTCTTTCAACAAACAGGGCCATCTATACACATCTTAACTATTATTTATAACATATACTACTAAATACTAATAATTGTATTAACTCCACTTCTAATATGACATTCTTTCCAAAAACTGTTTCCAGTTTTACACATTTCAACTATTAATACAACATCTTAAAGTAATGGCACCTAATAGTCCATCAAACTCAGGTCTCAGTATTCTACTTTTCAGACTAGTCAAACTATATGGTGCTTGGTGGAAAATCAAGTACGCTGAGACAACTTCAAGTGAGAATGCTTGCCTGTGTATCCACAACATTGTGCAACTTTATGCCAAACTGAAAATATAATGCCTGAAAGAAGAATGGTCAAGTAAATTAGACATGCAACAGCACTTCATATATACAACAATTTGAAAAAGAGAAGAAACCAATAAGAGACCTCACTATCTCGTTTGCAATCATGAATAACTTTTGTGATGTAACTAGACTCAAGTGCAGGCTTACAGGCTTCAATAACAGTCTCTCCACCTTGAATAGCGTCAACCAAATATATCGCATCAGGAAAGGCAAGCTGCACAAACAAAATTTTATGAACAGGAAGCTTCTTCTTTTTTTTGGTTCGGATAAGTGTTATCAACTGAAAGCATTATGACACTAAGTTATGCTGCAAGCAGCAATGCTGGTTTGATCTCAAATAAGCTAGAAGAAACAAGCTGACAAACGTAATAGAAAATCTGAATATACCACAGCCTTAGAAGCCCTTTGTGGATAGACTTAAGCTTTCAATCCACTCGAGAAGAAAAGAGAAATTTAACATCAGGGCTTAGAGGCCAACTATTTGAGATTCAATGTTTTGATGCCAAGGATACAAGCACAGGGAATTAGATTTAGCACAAGGCCTAAGTTGCTCCGACACGGTAGTTTAGGGCACACGTGTCGGCACGACATTAGTATGGGTGTGGGTATGGGATCCATACCGAATTTGGTCAAACAATTTTGGGTACTTTGACCACGACGAATGGAAAAATTTGAGACGAGATACAATTTGATTCCCAAAATCAGAACCAAAACTAGGGTAAATCTGAAGAAAATAGTATACGTTATCTAAATAATTAATCCTTTACTTATCTACAACTTGAGAATAAAAAGGAAATCCACACTTTACAAGCTATACGTAAGTATTCCACAAAACTTCTCATAATTTTGAGATATTTTTATTTTTTTGAATTATGTTTAGCTGGATCCCCGCACCTGTATCTGTACTAGGATCCGTATCCCAGAATCTTAGAATTTACATCTTGAAGGATTCGATCTCTAGATCCGCACCCGTGTTAGACACCCGCTACCCGTGTCCGAGCAACTTAGCACAAGGCACATTTAAAATTACACTTGATAATTCCCAAAGTACACTCTAACCCCAATCTAAATGACCCAATTTGACTAATATGAAGATTTGGAAAGAAATTTAGCATGCTGCAGTCAGTTAGAGGTATGTCTAAAAACAATAGCTTTGACTTCGTATGAAAGTCTGGTACTATGCTGAGAAGATACCACATCAGCACTAGAAAATACACAGTATTACACTCCTAACCAATAAAAAGTGGTATTACCGTACATTAATTTGAATTCTTGGATACAAATTTAGAGGGGTCAAAGTCAATTGAAACAAACCAAAAAGCAGCGGAAGTTAGCTGCATTTGGAACGTATATAAAATCATGAAAGTAAACATTGGGAGTGCGCGGAGAACAAAAAAAGTAAGAGAAAAAGCAAGGAAACAGTAATAATAGCAGAAAAGGATATGATCATATCATTCCTTTTTCAAAAAATACATGCTGCCACCACATCGCAAGTTTTGAAATTTAGCATAAGAAAGCCTAAAAAGAAAGTCAGGCTGATGCAAAACTGGCTACATAAATGCTTAATTGCATCAAATACACTTTTTAAGGCATGTAGGTACTCTAACCCCAGCACTCCACACTCCACCACACTCTTGTAAGTTGAGGATTTACTTCTGAAAATATTCATATCCCTCTTTTCTTCGTTCACTAAAAATTTCCTCCTCGAACCTGCTTTTTTCACAATTTTCAAAGTAGCAAGATTTTCTGAAATGGAAAGCCTAAAGGGATTCCGGCTAATGCACATCTGGCTATATAACAGCTTTATCATATCAAATACACTTTTTAAGCCATGTAAGTTCTCTAACCCCAACACTCACCACATCACCCCATTCCTCAAAGTTGAGGATTGACTTCTAAAAGTTAGTGCTCTCCCTTTCTTGTTCCTTCACTAAAAAGTTCCTCCATGATCTCTCTTCTGACACATTTTTCAACTGCTTACTCTTCAGTCCACCATCAGCTCTTCCTTCAGTGCTGGTAAAGGATTGAGAAAAAGAAACAAAGAAGATCCAATGAAAGTGGCTGTGATATCTCAATGTTGAACATGCCAGGGATGTCTATTCTCATATTTGTCTTCCAATTCATCCGTCTCCTCCTTCCTTCTCTAATAAACATAAAAGCTCCCAAACAGCCAAGAGAGACTTTCCATATGCTGCTCACAAGACTATTAGTGTTAGTCTTGTATTCTTTTATTGTTAGATCTCTATTACTACATGTTGTTCCTTCCGCTTTGGTTTTATATTATCTTGTCGTTGTTACTGCTTGTTGCTACTGCTTTCTTTTCATCTTTTCTTGAGTCGGGAGTCTATCGGAAACAACCTCCCAACCTTCAAGGTAGGGTAAGGTATGCGTACACACCACCCTCCCCATACCCCACTTGTGGGATTATACTGGGTTTATTGTTGTTGTTGTTGTTGCCCACAGTGAAAACGTTAATTGCATTGCCCGTGTGTATCATGACATCTTAGACCACCATCAGAGAATGTAAGAGGTTCTCCAATGCCACATGCCAGTTTTCTTCTACCACTATAACCATTTCAAAATACTCCATTGGTCGATTGGGACATCTGAGCCTACCGCTGATGTTTAGTACAAAAAGAATGCATTTGGAGAATATTAAAAGCACATGTACCTCGTATAAAGACAAGAAACTATAGCTTTTAGCCTAAAACCCTGATGTGATCTGGGGAGTACAGGATATGGGCATGGAAAAAGTAAATATTTTCCAGGAGAACCATCTTGGTTATGCCCTAGTTCATCTTGTTGCTAATATAGAGCATTCAAAAGATACTTCTCCAAAAGAAGCGCCAATAATCATTCCCTTCCAAACTAGGATTACCACACTGAGTAAAACAAAAATTTGAGCAAAATACATCAAGTCTGAACTCTACATTTACTAATTACCAACCAAAGGTGCACAGTACACTTACAAGCTCATAACTTCAAAGGCTTACCTGTGTCCATAAAATGTATGAACATCAAATTGCATTAGGCTTTTCATTAATCTAGAGTTGTATGGATGACTACTTCTTCAATACAACAACAACAACAACATACCCAGTATTATCCCACACCGTGTAACCACAAAATATTGCACTATTGCAGGCCATGTAATTTCATAAAACGAGAAATTTAATTAGCAATTTTAAGGCCGCATGACATGATGCACATTCAGATTTTGGATTTACCTGCATAATACAAAGAGTCCCATGGCGACAAAGATCAACACCCTCACAATCAAAACCAATAACCAGTTGCGACTCAGGAGAAGGCTCCAAGAATTCAACAGGTAGTTGAGATGGATTAGTGACAACATGGATTGGAACTGAAGAAAAATTTGCCTCGTCCCCTCCGACTTTGTCACCTACGAAAACCAACATCATAGAACCTTGAGTTTTCATTCACATCCTCCTTTATCTTTCCTTTTCGCTATGACAAAATTTTAGGTCAAACTACAACATGCCATAGTTAGTTATGAAGCAAAGAGTAACATTCGTGGGTTAGTATATCTATACAAACAAGAACACATAAGAATAGGAAGTCCAATGGTTAAACTAAGTGCTGAGTCTCATCGGAACATCTATTGCAACCTTTCTTTTATGCAACTTAAAATGATAGAATCTGTACTAATGGACCTAAAGGCCTATTAACAGGATATCAATGCAAACAACAAGAAAGTCATAAACATGAAAAAATTAGAACTTCGGTGAGTTGCCTACGTCTGATTGATGCAAAACCTCCAAGATTAATGCGACAAGCGAATTTGCACATACAAGGTAACCCCCCCCCCAAACCATCACCAAGAAAGCATGAACGTTAAAACCCCATTTCATTAAAATGGAGAATTGTACTGCCCGCATAATAAAAACCCAAGAAAATCCACAACAGAAAAGGGGGAAAAAAAGCGTTTTGATCTGTAAAATCAGGAAATGAAAGATTAAAAGGGGTGAAAACAGCAAACCAGGGTCAGGAGGCAAAGGAATGTGTGTTTGTTGAGAAGACGCCATGTGATCGGACCATCCAAAGCAGATCGGGGCAAGTTTCAGAGGGAAATACACATTTCTGCGTTTATGTAATGTAACGTTCACTATTTATTAGAACCGTACTTGGAATCCTGAAAGAAGATTGTCTCGGTAAGAATCCACTTAGAATTTGGAAAAAATTGGATGGTACTTAGCCATGTGCCAATCACGTGACTCTTTACTCTCTTTTTTTATTTTTTTATTTTTTTTTGGCGAAATGGCCGAGGGGCCATTAAACTTGCAGCTGTCGTGTCATATAAACTTACACTTTTCCTATTTTAGTACCTTAACTCATATATTTGCAAACTAGTAAACATATATTACGAGCGTGGTCTTCAAGCACTATGACACAAATGATATGTCATAAACTTATCCTTTTATGAGTTGTCACGTGTAATTTGTGGGTCCCACTTTATAAAAAATAATTTACTCACAAAAGTTTTATTTTTCGTCCATTCTCTTCGTCTAGGACGACATTGAGCCACCATTTTTCATAGTAAATCCACCATTTTCAATCGTAAGAATCCAAATTTGATCCTTTAGATTCTAATCAAACCTCAATAAAAAAAAATAGCCTAAAAATGGTTATAACACTCTAGAAAAGACCTCCAAAATTACACCGACGAGATTGCCGCCAGTAAAAATGGCAACCATACAAAGAATCACACAAAAACGTCACTGCTTCACCTTTTTGCCACCAGCCTGACACCTTCCTTATCACTTTATCTTCGTCACCTCCTTTTCAACAAGCTCACTAACAATAGACCAAACCGATCTGAAACACCACCATTTTAATTTCAATACTCTTTTGCCACCAAAATTAAAAAAAGAAAAAGAAAAAAGAGAGACGAGCAATAATCAAATCGATATAATTTTCGGGTTGTGGAGGAGTTTGAGGGTGTGGGAAAACAAAAGGGAGGGAGGGGAGGGGAAGCTGGGAACGGGAACATGGATGAAGAATTAAACAAGGGAGGGGTTTCTTCATTTTTTTCTCTCTTTATATTCCCATGATTTTATCTTTCTTTTTTTATTTTATAATTTTTTTTAATCAAATTAATTCATTCACGCGCCTAATTAACGAGATTTGCATCCATTTTGGCCACGTCAACTAGTATGTCGCCATGTAATCATAGTCAACGGTCAAACGTGTTTATTAGTACTCGGCTCATCAAGTTTAGGTGCTCAAATGAGAAATGTGTATGTTTATATACTGGAATGACAAATGGGTGCAAGTTTAGGTGGTCGTTAGGTCATTTTGCCTCTTTTTTGTGTGTATGGGGGAGGGGAAGGGTTAAATATCATGAAAATATTGGTATGTGTTATAAAAATAATTATATTATAGATTTTTATTTATTATTCCGCTATAGATAATCTTCTTGAAGAAGATTATCCGTTTGGTACTCTATTGAAGTTTATCTACAAGCAGCTTATGTAGGCACGCAGGTTGCAAGCAACTCAATGTAATGATTTGCATCAATTTCTTATTAAACAGGCAGGTTACAAACAACTCATGCTGACAGCTTACAAGCAGCTCAAGAAAAGCCTCGGAACTGCTTCCTTCCTTCTATAAATAGAGGAGTTTTCAGTTCATTATGTACATCAGTTTGAAGTTGAATAATATATCAATCTCTCTCTATACTTGTCTTCAGTTTATTTACTTTATAGTCTTTATTTTATAACACGTTATCAGCACGAGACTCTGTCATCTCGAGCAAATACTCCAAGGTACGAAGTTTCTTTTTCTAAATATATGTTTATCATGCATGTTCATCACGTCTTTCTAGCCAACTAATGATGCAGGTGTCATTTTACTTGGATGCGGTCTCGCAAAATTGGAAAGAAAATTTGATTTTACTTAAGCTATTATATGGTCGCGAGACTACACCAGTAGTTTATGTGGCAAACAGTTAGGAACTATGTATACTTATACAATTGCTATTTTTGTACTTATTTTCCTCCTTGATCGTTTAGTGAAGAATTAAAAGGTGAATAACAATGTCAGATCCATCTAAACTCCAGAAGAGTTTATGAGAAATATATAATTACCAACAGTGCTAATATTCCTAAGTCTCGTTATGACTTAACTTCATGGTTCACTTGAACTCCAGCAGAGTACGACCACCAGAAGTAGTTATGTTTCATATAACTCATTGTAACTAAATTTTGATAACCACCAGAAGTGTTATATACGTATGACCACCAACAGTGATAATTTAGGCTTGCTATGATTACAATGAAGATAAGTTAGAGAAAATTCTCTATATTATATGCATACCTCGATTTGCTTCTGGAGTATCAAATATCTTAAAAGTGATTCGAAGCATCACGATTTGATGTGATTATGCACGTTCAGATAATTATGTTCTATCTCCTGAAGGAAGAGAACTTTTGATAATATTCATTCACTTCTTGAAGTAAATGTGACAATATTAAATATGAACGTGATGTTGATGTAAATATATTACGATTAACCTCTAGAAGAGATAATACGATTGAGAGAATATATTCTCAATATTTCATATTTCAAATTTCTCCTAAAGTAGTAAATAATTAAAATTTTCTTATGAAGTAGGAAACTATTATGTAGTGGTAAAAATATTAAAATTCTTAATTTTCGTCATTTATAAATTTAGAATTGTCTTTATATTGTTCATTTGATTATGATTTTCTCTCATCACACCAGCAGTGTCTGAGCAATATTTGGTAGTACAAAATTGATCAAAAGCTCCTGAAGAGTTAACTTTTTATCTAGAAGACACATGACACCAGTAGTGTCCAATAAATATTAGATTGTGGATAATAAATGAAGGCTCTCGAAGAGCTTATATACAAATATATAATTCATATTATATGATTATGATCAAAATATATGTTGTAGTAAACCTGAAGTTTACTAATACAAATGGACATCATATTGTCAAGACCCAAAATCTCACATGTCGCGATGGCGCCTATCTCAATACTAGGCAAGCCGACAACCTCAATAAACCACATTTCTTTTAAATTGAAAACATAATGATTTAATTCAGCGGAAGAAATCTCACAAGTACAAACATAAATACTCCCAAAATCTGGTATCACTGAGTACATGAGCATTTAATCTGAATACAAGTCTGAAAAAATACGATCTAAAATAGTCTAAAACTAAATACTGTAAACAATGAGATAGGGAAAGAGAGACAAGGTCTGCGAAACACGGCAGCTACCTCTAAATCTCCGAAAAAGTCAATTGTGCGAGAGAATCAACACTCGCTATGTCCGGGAGCACCTGGATATGTACATGAAGTGCAGGGTATAGTATGAGTACAACCAACTCAGCAAGTAACAATAATAAATAAAGAACTGAAGATAGTGACGAGCTACACAACTATAGTTTATTTTCAGTAATTCCAGCAAAGAATAAACATGTTCTCAAATCCAACAGTTTAAGTCAAATCAAATTTATACAGTTTAAGTTCATGTAATCCGGATATAGAATTCTTCAGGAATTTCACAACAATAACAGATAGCAACTAAGTGCATCAACAAATGAAAAACAAGTACAGCCTCTCAGGACAACAATCACTCCCTGGGCTCCCAACCCTCAATACTCACTTGGTTCCCAGCCCTCAACACTCACGCTCAATGGGTACCCGCGCTCACTGGGGGTGTACGGACTCCGAAGGGGATCCTACAGCCCAAGCGATATAATCTGTACGGACAACTCACGTGCTATAATATAAATATCTGGATATGCACAACTAACTCACGTGCTATAGTATAATATTTCACAATCAACCCCTCAGCCTCACTCAATCATAAACCTCTACAGTCTCTCGGGCTCTCAACAGTCATAAAATCAGCCCAAACAACAATGATATGATACATCAATAATGAACAAATAGAGACTGAGATAAAGTAATCAAGTAAGTTGTGACTGAGTACAAAACAATAATTTAAGCATATAATTCAATATGTATACGACCTCTGTGGGTCCCAACAATACCAACATATAGCCTAAGCATGGTTTCTAGCATGACTTATAGTCAAATTTTCACGGGACAAACCAAGTCACAATCCCCTCGGTGCACGCCCACACGCTCATCACCTAGCATGTGCGTCACCTCCAAAGTAATCACATGATACCAACTCAGGACCAGATTTAAAATTGTTACTTACCTCAAACCGTGAAATTCTTATTCCACTAAGCCCTTGCCTCGTGAATTGGCCTCCAAACGCCTCGAATCTAGCCACAAATAATTCGTTTCAGTCAATAAAATTTATTAGAATTAATTCCATAAGAAAATATAATTTTTCATAAAAATCTGAATTTTAGCTCAAAAATTGCCCATGGGGCCCATATCTCGAAACCCGACAAAAGTTACAAATTCTAAAAGCCCATTCAATCACGAGTCTACCCATACCAATATTTTCAAAATCCGACCTCAACTCGACCCTCAAATCTACAAATCTTATTTCCAAATTTCTAAGTTCAAATCTCCGATTTACACCTCAAATTCATGTAATCTTGTCAGATTATTCAATGATAATTCAATATTATGGAGTAGAAATGATCACAAGGTACTTATCTCAAGTTTTTCTTGAAAATCTATCAAAAATCGTCTCTCCCCAAGCTCCAATTTCTCAAAAATGGCGAATGGGACGAAGTCCCTGCTTTATAATTCTGCCCAGACCGCCTCGGTCCTGCCTCGATCTTGGCCTTCGATCGTGGTCATCGATCTTGGGTCTCGATTCTGACCCTCGATCCTAGCCCTCGATCTTGGGTCTCGATCCAGGGCCCCGATCCAGTGTCTTAGATCGTGGCCCTCGACCCTTGGCTCGATCGTGGCCCTCGACCCTTGGCTCGATCGTGGCTTCAATCCTGGTCCTCGACCTTGCCTTCGATCGTGGCCCTCGACCCTGGGCTCGATCGTGGCTTAACTCTAGGTTCATTTTTTAGGCTCGATTCTGGGCTCGATTTCTGGAAGAAGGAATTTTCAGGAGAAGGAAATTGCAGCAACTGTTGTAGTTCAAATTTTGATTCGTTAACCATCCGAAACTCACCCGAGGCCCTCGGTACCTCAACCAAATATACCAACAAGTCCTAAAACATCATACAAAATTAGTCGAACCTTCAAATCACCTCAAACAATGCTAAGACCATGAATTATACCCCAATTCAAGCCTAATGAATTTTGAAATTTCTAATTTATATAAACAACTCCGAAACCTATCAAATCACGTCCGATTGACCTCAAATTTTGCACACAAGTCATAAATGACATAACAGAGGCATTCCAATTTTCAAAATCAGATTTCGGACTCGATATCAAAAAGTCAACCCCCGGGTCAAACTTCCAAAAAATTTAACTTTCGACATTTCAAGCCTAATTCCACTACGGACTCCCAAATAATTTTTCGGACACGCTCCCAAGTCCAAAATTACCATATGGAGCTGTTGGAATTATCACAATTCAAATCCGAGGTCTTTTACACATAGGTCCACATCCGATCAACTTTTCTAACTTAAATTTTCAATTATGAGACTAAGTGTCTCATTTCACTCTGAATTCCTTTCGGACCCGAACCACCTACCCCGGCAAGTCATAAAAAAAATATAAAGCATAAATTGAGCAGTAAATGGGGGAACATGGTTATAATACTCAAAACGACCGACCGGGTCATTACATTCTCCCCTCTTAAACAAACGTTCGTCCTCGAACGGATTTAGAATAATACCTGGAGTCTCAAATAAGTGTGGATATTTGCTCCGTATCTCCTTCTCAATCTCCCAAGTAGCTTCTCCGGCTGGTTGGCCTCTCCACTGCACCTTCACTGATGTTATGCTCTTTGACCTCAGCTTTCTAACCTACCGGTCTAAAATAGCCACCGGCTCCATATCATAAGTTAAATTGCCGTCCAGCTGCACTGTACCAAAATCCAGAATATGAGACGGATCCCCGACATATTTTCAGAGCATGGATACATGGAACACTGGATGAACACCTGAGAGACTAGGTGGCAAAACAAGTTCATAAGCCACATCTCCAATCTTCTTAAGTATCTCAAAAGGCCCAATATACCGAGGGCTCAACTTGCCCTTCTTCCCGAACCTCAACACACTCTTCATGGGTGAAATCTTGAGCAGAACCTTTTCCCCAATCATGTAAGCAACATCACGGACCTTCCAGTCGGCATAACTCTTCTGTCTAGACTGTGCCGTGCGAAGCCGTTCCTGAATCACTTTGACCTTCTCTAAAGCATCCTGAACCAAGTCAGTACCCAATAGCCTAGCCTCACCTGGCTCAAACCAACCCACCGGGGACCGGAACCGCCTCCCATACAAAGCCTCATACGGAGCCATCTGAATACTCGATTGGTAGCTGTTATTGTAGGCAAACTCCGCGAGTGGCAGAAATTGATCCCAAGAACCCCCAAAATCAATGACACAAGCGTGTAGCATATCCTCCAATATCTGAATAGTGCACTCGGACTGACCGTCCATTTGAGGGTGAAATGTTGTACTCAACTGAACTTGTGTGCTCAATTCTCGCTACACTGCTCTCCAAAATTGTGATGTAAACTGTGTTCCTTGATCTGAAATGATGGACATTGGCACACCGTGTAGGCAAACAATCTCGCAAATATAAATCTCAGCCAACCGCTTCGAAGAATAATTAATACCAACTGGAATAAAATGCGAAGATTTGGTAAACCGATCTACTATCACCCAAACCACATCAAACTTTCTCAAAGTACGTGGAATCCCAACTACGAAATCCATGGTAATACGCTCCCATTTCCACTCCGGAATTTCATGTCTCTGAAGCAATCCCCCCGGCCTCTGATGTTCATACTTTACCTGTTGACAATTTAGGCACCGAGCTACAAACCCAACTATATCTTTCTTCATTCGCCTCCACCAATAGTGCTGCCTCAAATCCTGATACATCTTTGAGGCACCTGGATGAATGAAGTACCATGAACTGTGAGCTTCCTGGAGAATCAACTCACGCAAACCATCTACATTAGGCACACATAGCTTGCCCTGCATCTATAATACACCATCATCTCCAATAGTGACTTCCTTGGCATCACCGTACTGAACTGTGTCCTTAAGGACAAGCAGATGTGGATCATCATACTGGCGCTCTCTCATGCGATCATATAAAGAAGATCGAGAAACCATACAATCCAAAACTCGATTCGGCTCGGAAACATCCAATCTAATCAACTGGTTGGCCAAGGCCTGAACGTCCAAGGCTAAAGGTCTCTCTGCTACTGGTAAGTATGCTAAGCTGCCCAAACTCTTCGCTTTACGACTCAAGGCATCGACCACCGCATTAGCCTTTCCGGAATGATAGAGAACAGTGCTGTCATAATCCTTAAGCAACTCTAACCACCTTCGCTGCCGCAAATTAAGATCCTTCTATTTAAATAAATGTTGTAGACTCCGATGATCGGTATATACCTCACTGGACACCATACAAGTAATGCCACCAAATTTTCAAGGCATGAACAATGACTGCAAACTCATGATCGTGGATTGGATAATTCTTCTCATGTACCTTTAACTGTCTGGATGCATAGGCAATCACCCCTACCGTCTTGTATAAGCACTGCGACAAGACCAATACGGGATATGTCGCAATACACAGTATAATACTCTGAACCTGTAGGCAACACCAATACTGGAATTATAGTCAAAGCTGTCTTGAGCTTCTGAAAGCTCTCTTCACATTCATCCGACCACCTGAACGGAGCACCTTTCTGGGTCAATTTAGTCATAGGCGATGCAATAGACGAGAAACCCTCCACGAAGAGACGATAATAACTGGCCAAACTGAGAAAACTCAGAATCTCAGTAACTGAAGTTGGTCTGGGCCAAACCTGAAATGCCTCTATTTTCTTCGGATCTACCTTAGTTCCTTCACTAGACACTATATGTCCCAAGAATGCCACCGAACTAAGACAAAACTCACACTTAGAGAATTTGACATAAAGTTTCTCCTCTCTCAGCCTCTGTAATACAATACCCAAGTGTTGTGCATGCTCCTCCTGGCTACGTGAGTACACTAGAATATCATCAATAAATATAACTAGAAATAAATCAAGATATGACTGGAATGCACTATTCATCAAATGCATAGATGTTGCTGGGGCATTGGTTAGCCCAAAAGACATCACAAGAAATTCATAGTGGCGATAACGAGCTCTGAATGTCGTATTTAGAATATCCAAATCCTGAATTTTCAACTGGTGATACCCTGATCTCAAATCAATTTTGGAGAACACCCTCGCTCCCTGAAGCTGGTCAAATAAGTCATCAATACGCAACAAGGGATATTTATTCTTGATTGTAACTTTGTTCAACTGCCTATAATCAATGCACATCCGCATAGTACCATCTTTCTTTTTCACAAACAGAATCGGTGCACCCCAAAGTGACACACTAGGCCTAATAAACCATTTTTCAAGGAGTTCCTGAAGTTGCTCTTTCAATTCTTTTAACTCAGTTGGCGCCATATGATATGAAGGAATAGAAATGGGCTGAGTGCCCTGCACCAAGTCAATACCGAAATCAATATCCCTGTCGGGTGGCATACCCGCCAGGTCTGCAGGAAATACATACGGAAAGTTTCGAACGACCGGTACTAAATTAATAATAGGAGTATCTGCATCAACATCGCTCACAAAGGCCAAATATGACAAGCATCCCTTTCCAACCATACGTTGGGCATTCAAATAAGAAATTACCCTGCTAGGAACAAGATTTAGAGAACCCCTCCATTCAACCTTTGGCAACCCCGGCATCTCCAACGTTACTATTTTTGCATGACAATCCAGAATATCATGACATGGAGACAACCAATCCATACCTAGTATTACATCGAAATCAACCATACTGAGTAATAAGAGATCAACTCTAGTCTCCAGTTCCCCAATAGTTACCACACACGATCGATACACATGATCCACGGTGATAATATTGCCTACCGGTGTAGATACACAAACAGGTGAAACTAAAGACTCACAAGGCATATCCAGAAAATGAGCAAAATACGATGATACATATGAATAAGTGGAACCAGGGTCAAATAATACAGAAGCCTCTATATGGCACACTGAAACAATACATGTGATCACCGCATCTGAGGCAACAATATCTGGCCTCGCCAGAAAAGCATAGAATCGAGTCTGCCCGCCACCTGATCGCCCTCCCCCTCTTGGGCGACCCCTAGCTGCCTGACCCCCACCCCGTGCTGGCTGGGCGGGTGGTGGAACTACTGGTGCTGTCAGTCGAGGACTCTGCTGTGGAGCCCCACTCAACAGCCTAGGACACTCTCTCTTGAAATGACCAAATTCTCCACACTTGAAATAACCTCTCATCTGACGGAACTGCTGCTCCTGATAACTCGAGGAATAACCTGTAGAAGCCTGAGTGAACGAGGCATGATGAGAACTCTGCGCTGATAGTGCACTGAATGAAGACTGGCATGAGTTAGCACTGTAAGAACAGTGGATGGCTGATGCGCCATGATGAGCTGGACGACCCGTCTGAGCGTGTATGTAAGAATTACCCCTACCGCGGTAAACCTGAATCACGAGGCCTCTTATCCTCCCTCTCTCTCTCTCTCTCTCTCTCTCTCTCTCTCTCTCTCTCTCTCCATGTTCCTGGCTACGAACCATCTCTATCTGCCGAGCAATGTCCACTACCTCATCAAAAGTAGCACCAGATACCCCCTCCCTAGTCATAAGTAACCGCAACTGATATGTGAGGCCATCAATGAACCTCCTAATCCTTTCCCTATCAGTGGGAACTAACCAGACTGCGTGACAAGCCAACTCAGAAAATCTCATCTCGTACTGCGTCACGGACATATCACCTTGGCGAAGCTTCTCAAACTGTTTGCGCAGCTCCTCTCTGCAGGACTGAGGCACGAACTTCTACAAAAAGACCACGGAGAACTGTTTCCAAGTAAGGGGTGATGCGCCAATAGGCCTACGCCTCTCGCAAGTCTCCCACCATCTAAGTACAGCCACAGAAAATTGAAAAGTAGTGAATGAGACCCCACTGGTCTCCAGAATACCCGTTGTCTAAAGAATTCATTGACAACTATCCAGAAAACCCTGAGCATCCTCTGACTCAGTACCGCTAAATGGTGGAGGTCGAAGCCTCTCAAATCTCTCAAGTCTCCTCTGCTCATCATATGCCATAACAGGAACTACCGGGGCCTGAGCAGCTGCAACCGGCTGGGCTGGTAGTGCCCCCGATATCTGAAGTCCCTGTACTACCTGGTATGGAGTACGGGCAACGGGGGTATGAGTACCTCCCCCGGCCTGAGAAGCGGCAGATACGACTTGAGCCAAAACCACCTGAGCCAGACCAGTGCAAGCTGCCAATATCTGGACCAAAGTCTCAAGAAGGCCTGGAATCTCAATGGACACAACTGGTGCCTGAGCTGACCCTGTCGGTTCAACTATATCTGGAATCTGCTCCTGAGATGGAGCAACTGGTGGTACTACAGGTGCTGGTCCAACTGTGGTACGAGCTACACCTTAACCTCTACCTCGACCCTGACCTCTACTACGGCCCCGGCCTCTCGCGGCCCTAACTGGTGGCTCATTGTCCGATCCGATAGTACGTGTCCTCACCATCTGTGAGAGAATAAAATAACAGAAATTTAGTTTTCGGAATCAACAAATTCACACGATAGAATACAAGAAAGTGAATTTTTTCTAAGGGTTCTGCAGCCTCTCGAAGATAAGCACAGTCGTCTCTGTACCGATCCTCAAGACTTTACTAAACTTGCTCATGACTCGTGAGACCTATGTAACCTAAGCTCTGATACCAACATGTCACGACCCAAAATCTCACCTGTTGTGATGGCGCCTATCTCAATACTAGGCAAGCCAACAACCTCAATAAACCACATCTCTTTTAAATTGAAAACATAATGATTTAATTCAGCGGAAGAAATCTCACAAGTACAAATATAAATACTCCCAAAACCTGGTGTCATTGAGTACATGAGCATCTAATCTGAATACAAGTCTAGAAAAATACGGTCTAAAATAGTCTACGAAAAAATACAGTAAACAAGGAGATAGGGAAAGAGAGACAAGGTTTGCGAAACACGACAGCTACCTCTGAATCTCTCAAAAAGTCAACTGTGTGAGAGAATCAACACCCACTATGTCCGGAAGCACCTGGGTCTGCACACGAAGTGCAAGGTATAGTATTAGTACAACCAACTCAGCAAGTAACAATAATAAATAAAGAACTGAAGATAATGACGAGCTACATAATTATAATTCATTTTCAGTAATTCCAGCAAAAAATAGACATGCTCTCAAATCCAGCAGTTTAAGTCAAATCAATTTTATACAGTTCAAGTTCATGTAATCCGGATATAGAATTCTTCAGGAATTTAACAACAATAACAGATAACAACTAAGTGCATCAACAAATGAAAAACAAGTACAGCCTCTCAGGATAACAATCACTCCCCGGGCTCCCAGCCCTCAGCACTTACACTCAATGGGTACCCGCGCTCACTGGGTGTACAGACTCCGGAAAGGCTCATACAGCCCAAGCGCTATAATCTGCACGGACAACTCACGTGCTATAATATAAATATCTGGATCCGCACGGCCAACTCACGTGCTGCACGACCAACTCACGTGCTATAGTATAATATAAGGATCTGCATGGACAACTCACGTGCTGCACTGACAACTCATGTGCTATAGTATAATACCTCACAATCAAGCCATCGGCCTCACTCAGTCATAAACCTCTCCAGTCTATCGGGCTCTCAACAATCATAAAATCAGCCCAAACAACAATGATACGATACATCAATAATAAAAAAATAGAGACTGAGATAAAATAATCAAGTTGTGACTGAGTACAAAACAACAATTTAAGCAGATAATTCAACATATATACGACCTCTGTGGGTCCCCACAATACCAACATATAGCCTAAATATGGTTTCTAGCATGACTTATAGTCAAATTTCTACGGGACGGACCAAGTCACAATCCCCTCGGTGCACGCCCACATGCCCGTCACCTAGCATGTGCGTCACTTCCAAAGTAATCACATGATACCAAATTCCGGGGTTTCATACCCTCGGACCAGATTTAAAACTGTTACTTACCTCAAACCGTGAAATTCTTATTCTGCTAAGCCCTTGCCTCGTGAATTGGCTTCCAAACGCCTCGAATCTAGCCACAAATAATTCGTTTTAGTCAATAAAATTTATTGAAATTAATTCCATAAGAAAATACAATTTTTCCATAAAAAATCGAATTTTAGCTCAAAAATTGCCGTGGGGCTCACATCTCGGAACCTGACAAAAGTTACAAATTCTGAAAGCCCATTAAATCATGAGTCTACCCATACCAATTTTATCAAAATCCGACCTCAACTCGACCCTCAAATCTACAAATTTTATTTCCAAATTTTTAAGTTTAAATCTCCGATTTACACTTCAAAATCATGTAATCTTGTCGGATTGTTCAATGATAATTCAATATTATGGAGTAAAAATGATCACAAGGGACTTACCTCAAGTTTTCCTTGAAAAACTATCAAAAATCACCTCTCCCCAAGCACCAATTTGTCAAAAATGGCGAATGGGATGAAGTCCCTGCTTTATAATTCTGCCCAGACCGCCTCGGTCCTGCCTCGATCTTGGCCTTCGATCGTGGTCCTCGATCCAGGGCCTCGATTCTGACCCTCGATCCTGGGCCTCAATCCAAGGCCTCGATGCTGGTCCTCGACCATGCCTTCGATCGTGGCCCTCGACCCTTGGCTCGATCGTGGCTTCGATCCTGGTCCTCGACCCTGCCTTCGATTGTGGTACTCGACCCTAGGCTCGATCGTGGCTTGACTTTGGGCTCTATTTTTAGGCTCGATTCTGGGCTAAAATCTGGGATCGATTTCTGGTTGAAGGAATTTCCAGCATAAGGAAATTGCAGCAGCTATTGTAGTTCAATTTTTGATCCGTTAACCATCCGAAACTCACTCGAGGCCCTCGAGACCTCAAACAAATATACCAACAAGTCCTAAAACATTATACGAACTTAGTCGAAATTTCAAATCACCTCAAACATAGCTAAAATCATGATATACACCCCAATTCAAGCCTAATGAACTTTGTAATTTCTAATTTCTACAAACGACTCCAGAACTTATGAAATCACGTCCGATTGACCTCAAAATTTGCACACAAGTCATAAATGACATAACATAGGCATTCCAATTTTCAAAATCGGATTCCGACCCCGATATCAAAAAGTCAACCCCCCTATCAAACTTCCCAAAAATTTAACTTTCGGCATTTCAGGCCTAATTCCACTACGGACTCCCAAATAAAGTTTCGGACACGCTCCAAAGTCCAAAATCACCATACGGAGCTGTTAGAATTATCAGAATTCAAATCCGAGGTCTTTTACACATAGGTGCACATACAGTCAACTTTTCTAACGTAAATTTTTAATTATGAGACTAAGTATCTCATTTCACTACGAATTCCTTCCGGACCCGAACAACCTACCCCGACAAGTTATAAAATAACTGTAAAGTATAAATTGTGCAATAAATAGGGGAACATGGTTATAATACTCAAAATGATCGGTCGGGTCGTTACACGTAAGACTTGAAGATTGAAAATCTTCATGTTTGCACAATTATAGAGGGTAAAATAATATGTATATAAGAAGTTACCCACCTTATTCTTCTATTTGTACTACATCATGTATCAAAGTAAACCAAAAGTTTCCTAATGCAAAAGCAGTTGCAGTAAATCAGAAGTTTTATTGCGGCAAAAATAGCTACAGTAAAACAAAAATTTGCTGATACAAAAGTAGCCACAGTAAATCAGAAGTTTACTAATACAAAAGTTTATGTCATAGTAAACGAGAAGTTTACTAAAAGATAGCACATGCCATGATAAACTTGAAGTTTATATTTGCCGTCTGGTTTAAATATGATGAGCTAATTGAGAATTATGATAAACCTAAATTGAAGAACTAGAAGATTTTTCAAAAAATTTCTTGTGTTGCTTGCTATCATAATAAATTGATTATACCTGCTAAAGTTGGGACTAAGACCCCTGAATTTTAGAATATATATAAAAGGTGAATATGGGCTCATTCACCTATCATGTGAACCACTTATAGATGCATATATAAGATTGTTACATATGTGTTTATTATCAACTTGCAGTTTGGCATTTGAAATTGCTTTTCTCAATTAAGAGCATAATTTCTAGAATATGTAATCAAGACAATTCATCTTGATAATGCTGGTATAGTCAAGTTGGTTTAGCATTGAATGTCTTCTGTTAATGGCCAAATCATTTCTTATGAGAACAAAGCTTACCGTGTTGGTCTAAGATTTTCTAAATTACATACAACAATACTTGTATGCATCAGACCAACAATATATAATAAGTCTTCCCCTCACAATTAGTTTAGGATGAGAAATCAAGTATTTTTACTATCTAATAACTTTTGATATGTGGTATATGATTAATTTCTCTACCACATTGCACAAAGATAGGTTTTACAAAGAAGATTGGGGATATATGTTAGTTTTTCTAACATTTGGGGGATGGAATAAACAACTGGAAAATATGCTATATGAATCGAATTATCATTAATATGATCCTAACTTAGAAGATAATTCAAGTCAAAATGCCAGAAGCATTTTGTGATCCAAAATTAAATATCATATTTCAGCTGCAAATGCTCCTATTAAAATTAAAGTCCTTGAAGGATAAAGTTTACTATACGCATGAAGCGTAGTAAACCGATCGGTTCCAAAGGTAACAATCGTTGAAAAATTATAGGAGCAAATGATCAAATGATCATAATGAGGAGGAAATGAGCTCTAGAAGAGCCCACGACATAACATTTCATGAAACTCCAGAAGAAGTTCAGGTACTTGAAAATAAAAAAAGTGATGAGATCTCAACACGTTATGTCGCTTAAGAACCGATACAAAATGATCGCCGACGATATATTTGATACAATATAGCTTACAATATTGTAAACAATTGTGAGGATCAGACATGTACACGCCTGAAGATGTCATGTCATCTAAATACAAGTCATAACCTATATGACTCATTTGATTAAGTCTATGTAACGACCCAGCTAGTTATTTTGAGTGTATTAGACCCGATCCCCTATTTACTGCTTTCCCCGTATCTGTTTCTGCTTATGTGACTTGCCGTGAGATCTTGTGTTTGGTTTCATAGTGTTTTGGGACACTTAGTCCCAAAAACAGAAGTTTAAGTCTTAGGATTTTGATCGTAGTCGGAACGGAATGAAGACGACTCCAGAATAGAGTTCTGTCAGTTTCGTTAGCTCCGTTAGGTAATTTTGGACTTAGGAGCGTGTCCGAACTGTGAATTTGAGGTCTGTAGTTGATTTAGGCTTGAAATGGAGAAAGTCGATTTTTTGGAGATTTTGACCGAAAAATGACTCTTTGATATCAGGGTCGGATTTCGATTCCGGAAGTTGGAGTAGGTCCGTAATGTTGAATATGACTTGTGTGCAAATTTTTAGGTCAATCGGACATGATTTGATAGGTTTCGACATCATTTGTAGAATTTAGAAATTTCGAAGTTCATTAAGTTTGGATTGGAGGGTGATTCGTGATTTTGTTGTTGTTTGACGTGTTTTGAGGGCTCGACTAAGTTAGTATGGTGTTTTCAAAGATTTTCAAGGAAAACAACGGGGTAAGTGTTCTTAACTCATTATTGGTCAAATTACCCGAATCCATGGTTGTTTTTATTTTACATTAATGGGCGAATTAAGTTGGAGAGATTAGAAAACCCTCTTGGTTTAAATTGAAGATTTGAGGGTCGAGTTGAGGTCGGATTTTGATAAAATTGGTATGGATAGAGTCGTGATTGAATGGGCTTTCGGATTTTGTAACTTTTGTCGGGTTCTGAGATGTGGGCCCCACGGGCAATTTTTAAGTTAAATTTCAAATTTTTATGGAAAAATTAGCATTGTTTATGGAATTAATTCCAATAAATTTTATTGACTGAAATAAATTATTTGTGACTAGATTCGAGGCATTCAGAGGCCAATTCTTTAGGCAAAGGCATAGCCGAGTAAAGAATTTTACGCTATGAGGTAAGTAACAGTTTTAAATCTGATCGTGAGGGTATGAAACCCCAAAAAATTTGTGTCGTGTTATTATATTGGAGGTGACACAAATGTTAGGTGACGGACGTGCGGGCGTGCACCAAGGGGATTGTGACTTGGTCCGTCCCGTGGAACTGTAAAGTTGAATAACTTGTTGTTAGCTATATGCTCTCTATGTGTTGAAGAAATTTGACTGTAAACCATGTTAGGAATCATGCTTAGGCTATGTGATAGTACTATTGGGACCCAAAGAGGTCGCGTACTTGTTGAATTATTTGCTAATTGATGACTTGTACTCGGTCATGATTTTACTTGTGTATCATACCTCAGTCTTTCTTGATATTTGTTGATTCGCTATGTTATCTTTGTTTGGGCCGATCTTTGTGATTTTCCGAGAGCCCGAGAGACTAGAGAGGTTGGGGACTAAGTAAGGCCGAGGGCCTGTAGGTGAGGTAAGGATATTATGGCACGTGAGTTGCCCGTGCAGGATATTATAACACATGAGTTGTCCGTGCAACACGTGAGTTGTCCGTACGAATTATGGCGCTTGGGCTGTAGGAGCCCCTCCGGAGTCTGTACACCCCCAGTGAGCGCGGTTACCCATTGAGTGTGAGAGCTGAGGGCTAAAAGCCGAGTGGTTGAGTTGTTGTGTCGAGTGGAGTGACTCTTGCCTTGAGAGGTTGTACTTGCTTTGTATTGTTGTTGCACTTAGTTGCTATCTGTTGTTGATACCCAATTTTGTCCTCATATTTTCTCAAATAGTATATATATTTTCAAAATATCACTTGGTGTCATTACTTAGTTTACAAGCATTTTCTATAATATTCCATAATTTTTAAAGCTAAAAAATTAATTTCTTTCTACATTTCTATTATATAAATATTTAATAATTATCCTTCAAAATTATTTTGGGATGACCTAAGTACCTAAAATTATTATTTTCATCCATAAGACATATTTTAAATATTTTCACTTTATTTTGTAATTACAGTGGTATTTTAAGCTATTTGCACAATCTTGGAGGCATAACCTATATTTTGCATTTGTCATTTTGGTCAGGGTCAAAATAATATTTTACATTTTTGTAATCTCCTACTATTATTTTAAAGTATTAATTTGCATAAATAGAATTTTTATATATTTATTTAATTATTTTTTATTAAATTATTTCCCTTTTAATCTCCTATTTAAAAATTAGCCCAATTCTAGGCTAATTTTCGGACCAATCTTGGCCCAAATCCTAAGCCCACACCCTCTCCCCTCTCGGCAGCCCAAACCATCCCAACCCTTTAATGAACTCGGTCGTGACCCATTTTAAACGACCCGTCACACTCCCCTTTCGATCTTGACCGTTGATCTCAAATGACCAACGTCCCATAATAATCCCCTACCTCTCCTTATAACCCCTCAACCCCAAACCCTAACTTCATTTTACCCGTCCGCCGCCCCCAAATCCTCTCGAAGCTTCTCTTCTCCTCACAAACCCTAACTGTCGCCTCCCCAATCTTCTCCAAATCCGAGTAAATCATGGATTCCCTCTGTGATTTATTTGCCTTTTACGCGTTATCTCGTTGTTACTTGCAAGATTATGGTGTTACTTGGTACTTGCCTAAACATGGCAAGTACTACCTCTCTGATTCTGTCTGAATGAGTCCTATTTCTTGAATCTGGACCGTATTTCGTCTACACACGTCTGTAACTACACTGTGAGTCCGATTTCGTTAGGATTTCTGCTGATTTACACTTTCCTTAAAAAACTAAGGTTTATCGGATTTCTCTCTTAAATTAATTTCAAATTAATTTGCATGTTGTCTTCCCTTATTTGGTGCTTAATTTACTCTGTTTTCTTATGTGCTTGCTCGATTTTTGACTGCTATATAAACCCCTCCCCATTCCCCTTTGAGGCAGACCTGAATCGCTAGACTTTCACTAAAAATTAGAGTTATTACTCTATTGTTCTCTTATTCTCTTGTTCTATACTCTTGATTCTTGGCCGGCTGAAAGCCAAGGCTACCAGATTTTGATTTTTCAACTTTTCTTGGTGCGAGCACTGCTCGGGGTTCATTCGAAGCCCTTGGGAACTCTAACACACTGAGATTATGGGTTCTCACTCTTTGATTGATATTCAAAGTATTGTGGAGTTGGTTCTTTCTTGTTGTCTGTTTTTGTCAATTGATAATTGGTAAGTCTTTTGGCTTTTACAATTTTGTTCTGTGTTCACGATTTACATACTCTTACCTCTGAAATTCATGACCTAATGTGTTCTGGGATATTTATGTGTGCAGCTTTGTTAGTTTTGCACTTGTCTTGAACCTCTTTAGCATTTGATTTTAAATAAAGCTACCAGTTATGAGATATGTTATTTGAATATGTTTCACCTAAATAATTTAGACCCTATTAAGCTTAATGTGTTGATACCTGAATGTCTATATTTGCTGTTTGACATGAGTTTGTTTTTCCTACTCTTTTCTGCATCTCTATAATGAATGCCTCACATCTGTAATAACCTGTGTTAAGGCCTTCACTGTTAACTATGACTGGTTTCTTTGCTATTGTGTCACTCAACTTGCTCGCTTGATCTCATACCCCTTTAATGATGGGCTTTCAATCTTAACAGTTACCTCAACTTGTTTTCCCTGTCCCGTTTGAACCATTTTGTTTTATGGAATAACTTAGATCTTCCTTAGTTAATTAGCCTATTGTGTCAATCCCAGAATCCCTACATGTGCTATTTGGTATGAACTTGCTACCTCACTGCTCTGAATCTCTGCAATGTTTGTCTTGCATGTACAATGTGTTTCAATTTGTACTAAGGCCATTCTCTATGATCTTGCTTCTGTGCCAATATGTTCCCCAGCATGTCTATGGTTCATTCGATATCCTGTTCTTTCAGTGATTATTTTGCTTGTTACAATGTGCATCCCCCATCATGTCTAAATACTGATTAACATGACACTAAGATGTGTTTAGCATCATCTCTTAGGTTTTAACTTGTTTGTATTGTGCATCTGTGACTGCAAACTTGTTTCTCCCCTGACCCTTCCCACATGTAGTTTTGTCATAAGTTGTGTTCCCTATCATGTCTCAATGCAGCAATGTTCCTGATGAGAGTTAATATGTTTATCTTATTGATGCTAAGATATATACTTAACCTAAATTGGACTTCTTAGGTCTCAACGTGTTTGTGTTAACTTTTGTCAAGTTTTATAAACCTGTTCCTCCCTTTAATTTCCCCAATATGGGTTTGTTATGTGCTACTTTGCTAAATGTTGAAGTTCTACTGAACAAAGTCTTGTGATCTGCTTGATTAGTTGTTTCTAGCATATATACTAGAAATCATGGTTGAGTAAACTGATTCTGGATTCCTTTATGGATCCCTGAGTCGTATATCAAATGTGGCTCTTTATTGAAGGCCCAGAAAATGCTGGGTATTTATTTCATTTGGGCATGCTGTGGGCCTCTTATCACTGTTATGTAATATTTGTTAATTTACTCATTATTGAGAATGTAATAATCTTTGTATAAACAATTGGGGTTGTTAGTAAAAGGGAATGAGGTAGATTTTAACATTCACATGTGTTGGGTAGATAACATGCCTATAGGACTTAATGATGTGTTTGCTATATGTGTCGTTCACTCTCTATGTACACTATAGAAATCATACCATTAGGAGAAGCACACACTCACACTACTTGCCTACTAGCAAAGCATGAGCTCAAATGCTTCAATTATCCTCGTTGCTACATGTTATTAGAAAATATGCCCATAGGAAATAAATGTCGTTGAACTTTCCTTCAATTTGCATTGCTGCAGCATATATACTAGAAATTATGCCTATAGGATTTGGATCACTTCATTTGCTATTGTATCGCACTGATCACTAGAAATCATGCCTATAGGACTTTGATCATTTCATTTGCTATTGTATCCCACTGTTCACTAGAAACCATGCCCATAGGACTATAATTGAATTAAAACGCTTTCAGGTAACAACTTTAACATAGTAATTGGGTAGCATGAGATGATAGTCTGTACCCGCTGAATAATATGAGTAACACCCCATCTTGAGGGAGTTACAGAGTATTATTTATGTTGCATGGGGTGATCCTTTAGGCTAAAAGACTTAGGACCCCCTCTTCTTTGTATGTCGTTATTAGATCTAACTAGTCGTATCCCTATATTCGCACTAGGATCTGTATTAATCATGTTGTAATAAAGTTCTGTGACTTCTGAACTCCTTGGTTTATTTGATCACCTAGCTTAATCATAATCCACATAATCTTAAGTTCAGTCGGGACCCACAATTATGGACCTCAAGGAGTGCCTAACACCTTCTCTTTGAGGTAACTTGAGCCCTTACCCGATCTTTGGTGACGTAGATTAGTCAAACAGAGTTATTTGCAAATAGGTGCCCTAACGCACCTTAAAAATCGTTAGGTGGCGACTCTCCTCTTTTAATACCTCCTTTAAAAGAGTTGTCACACGTCGAAACCCGTTTTGTGCGAGAAAATGGGGGCGCGACATCTGTCATTGTTGTGAAATTAACTCAAAAATTTTATATCCAGATTATATGAACATGAACTGTAAAAAAAATTGATTTGACGTAAACTGCTAGATTGGAAAGTATGCCTATTCTTTGCTAGAATTACTGAAAAATGAACTATAACTGTGTAGCTCGTCATTATCTTCAGTTCATTAGTTATTATTATTACTTGCTAAGTTAGTTATACTCATACTACACCCTGCACTTCGTGTGCAGATCCAGGTGCTTTGGGACATAGCGAGTGTTAATTCTCTCGCACAGTTGATTTTCGAGAGATTCAGAGGTAGCTTCCGTGTCTCGCACACCTTGTCTCTCCTTCCCTATCTCCTTGTTTACTGTATTTGGTCTTAGACTATTATAGACCGTATTTTCCAGACTTGTATTCATATTAGATGCTCATGTACTCAGTGACACCAGGTTTTGGGGAAATGTTCATATCAGTATTTGTGGAATTTTGTATTGTATTTAAATATTATATTTTCAAACTTAAAGGAAATTGTGGTCTATTGAGATTATCGGCTTGCCTAGTATCGAGATAGGCGCCATCACGACAGGCTGGGAATTTGGGTCGTGACAAGTTGGTATCGGAGCCTAGGTTGCATATGTCTCACGAGTCATGAGCAGGTTTAGTAGAGTTTTGCTGATCAGTACAGAGACGTATGTACTTATCTTCGAGAGGCTGCGGGACCCTTAGGAAAATTTCACTTTATTGTAATCTGTCGTGCGAATTTGTTGATTCCAAAAACTAAATTTCTGTTATTCTATTCTCTAACAGATGGTGAGGACACGTACTACCGGATCAGACGGTCAGCCACCAGTGCCACCAGTTAGGGCCGCGAGAGGTCGGGTCGTGGTAGAGGTTGGGGCCGAGGTAGACGTCGAGGTATAGCTCGTGCAGCAGTTGGAACAACACCTGTAGTACCACCAGTTGCTCCAGCTCCGAAATAGATTCCAGATACAGTCGAGCCGGCGGGACCAACTCAGGCACCAGCTACACCTATTATGATTCCAGGCCTTAAGGAGGCTCTGGCCCATATATTGACAGTTTGTACTGGTCTTGCTCAGGCGGTTTTGGCTCAGGCCGCACCTGCCACATCTCAGGCCGGGGAAGGTACTCATACCCCTGTTTCCCGTACTCCAGACCAGGTAGTGCAGGGACTTCATGTACCGTGAGCACTACCAGCCCAGCCGGTTGCAGCTACTCACGCCCCGGTAGTTCCTGTTATGGCAGATGGTAAGTAGAGGAGACTTGAGAGATTTGAGAGGCTTTTACCTCCACCATTTAGCGGTGCTAAGTCAGAGGATGCTCAGGGATTTCTAGATAAGTGTCAACGGATGCTTCAGACAATGGGTATTCTAGAGACTAGTGGGGTCTCGTTCACTACTTTTTAGTTTTTTGGGGCTGCCTTTAGATGGTGAGAGACTTACGAGAGGTGTAGGCCGGTCGGTGCAACACCCCTTACCTGGCAGCAGTTCTTCGGTCTATTCCTGGAGAAGTTCGTGCCTCAGTCCCACAGAGACGAGATGCGCAGGCAGTTCGAGCAGCTTCGTCAGGGTGATATGTCCATGACACAGTATGAGATGAGATTTTCAGAAATGGCACGTCATGCTATCTAGTTGATTCCCACAGACAGAGAAAGGATCAGGAGGTTCATAGACGGCCTCACTTTTCAGCTACGATTACTCAAGACTAGAGAGAGGGTGTCTGGTGCTACTTTCGATGAGGTTGTCGACATTGCTCGTCAGATTGAGATGGTTCGCAGCCAGGAGCGGGTTGAGAGAGAGGCTAAGAGGCCTCGTGGTTCAAGTGATTTCAGCAGTGTTCCTTCAGGGGGTCATTTTTACCGCGGTAGGGGTCGTTCTTACAGACACACTCAGGCGACTCGTCCAGCTCATCATGGTGCATCAGCTAGCCACGGTTCTTACAATGCTCACTCAAGCCAGTCTTCATTCAGTGCACTACCAGCGCAAAGTTCTCATCATGCCTCGTCCGCTCAGGATTCTACAGGTAATTCTTCGAGTTATCAGGAGCAGCAGTTCCGTCAGAGGAGGGGTTGTTTCGAGTGCGGAGAATTGGGTCATTTCAAGAAAGATTGTCCTAGACTGTTGAGTGAGGATCTACAATAGAGTTCTCGACCGATGACACCAGCACCGACAGTTACACCACCCAGCCAGCCAGCTCGGGATGGGGGTCAGGTAGCTAGGGGTCGCCCAAGAGGGGAAGGTCCGTCAGCTGTCGGTCAGGCTCGATTCTTTGCTTTTCCTGCGAGGCCAGATGTTGTTGCCTTAGATGCAATGATCACATGTATTATTTTAGTGTGCCACAGAGAGTCTTCTATATTATTTGACCCTGGTTCCACTTATTCATATCTATCATCATATTTTTCTCATTATCTGGATATGCCCTGTGAGTCTTTAGTTTCACCTGTTTGTGTATCTACACCGGTGGACGATATTATTACTGTGAACCTTGTGTATCGGTCGTGTGTGGTAACTATTGGGGAACTGGAGACTAGAGTTGATCTCTTATTACTCGGTATGGTTTATTTCGATGTAATCCTGGGTATGGATTGGTTGACTCCATGTCATGCTATTCTGGACTGTCACGCAAAAATCGTGATGTTGACGATGCCGGGGGTTGCCAAAGGTTGAATGGAGAGGTTCTCTAGATTTTGTTCCTAGCAGGGTAATTTCTTATTTGAAGGCTCAACGTATGGTTAGAAAGGGATGTTTGTCATATTTGGCTTTTGTGAGAGATATTGATGCATATACTCCTATTATTGATTCAGTACCGGCCGTGAGAGACTTTCCGGACCGGTTATGCCACCCGATAGGGATATTAATTTCGGTATTGACTTGGTGTAGGGCACTCAACCCATTTCTATTCCTCTATATCGTATGTCACCAGCTGAGTTAAAAGAATTGAAAAAGCAACTTCAAGAACTCCTTGAAAGGGGGTTTATTAGGCCTAGTATGTCACCTTGGGGGTGCACCAGTTTTGTTTGTGAAAAAGAAAGATAGTACTATACGGATGTGCATTGATTATAGGCAGCTGAGCAAAGTTACAATCAAGAATAAATATCCCTTACCGCGTATTGATGACTTATTTGACCAGCTTCAGGGAGAGAGGGTGTTCTCCAAAATTGATTTGAGATCTAGGTATCACCAGTTGAAAATTCAAGATTCGGATATTCTAAAGACGGCATTCAGAACTCGTTATGGACACTATGAATATTTTGTGATGTCTTTTGGGCTAGCCAATACCCCAACATCATTTATGCATTTGATGAATAATGTATTCCAGCCATAACTTGATTTATTTGTCGTAGTATTTATTGATGATATTCTGGTGTACTCACGTAGCTATGAGGAGCATGCATAACACTTGGTCATTGTATTACAAATATTGAGAGAAGAGAGACTTTATGCCAAATTCTCTAAGTGTGAGTTCTGGCTTAGTTCGGTGGCATTCTTGGGATATATAATGTCTAGTGAAGGAATTAAGGTGGATCCAAAGAAAATAGAGGCAGTTCAGAGTTGGCCCGGGCCATCTTCAGTTACTGAGATTCAGAGTTTTCTCGGCTTGGCCGGTTATTATCATCATTTCGTGGAGGGATTCTCGTCTATTACATCGCCTATGACTAAATTGACGCAGAAAGGTGCTCCGTTCAGGTGGTCAGATGAGTGTGAAGAGAGCTTTCAGAAGCTCAAAACAGCTTTGACTACAACTCCAGTATTGGTGTTGCCTACAGGTTCAGACTCTTATACTGTGTATTATGACGCGTCGCGTATTGGTCTCAGCGCAGTGCTGATGCAAGATGGTAGGGTGATTGCCTATGCGTCCAGACAGTTAAATGTACATGAGAAGAATTATCCAGTCCACGATCTTGAGTTAGCAGCTATTGTTCATGCCTTGAAAATTTGGCGGCATTATTTGTACGGTGTTCAGTGTGAGATATATACCGATCATCGAGTCTACAACATTTCTTTAAATAGAAGGATCTTAATTTGCGGCAGCGGATGTGGTTAGAGTTGCTTAAGGATTATGACATTACCATTCTCTATCATCCCGGAAAGGCCAATGTGGTGGCCGATGCCTTGAGTCGTAAGGCGGAGAGTTTGGGCATCTTAACATACTTACCGGTAGTAGAGAGGCCTTTAACCTTGGATGTTCAAGCCTTGGCCAACCAATTTGTTAGATTGGATGTTTCCGAGCCGAATCGAGTTTTGGATTGTGTGGTTTCTCGGTCTTCTTTATATGATCGCATCAGAGAGTGCCAGTATGATGATTCACATCTGCTTGTCCTTAAGGACATGGTTCAGCACAGTGATGCCAAGTAAGTCACTATTGGAGATAACGGTGTATTACGAATGCAGGGCAGGCTATGTGTGCCTAATGTAGATGGTTTGCGTGAGTTGATTTTCCAAGAAGCTCATAGTCCGCGGTACTCCATTCATCCAGGTGCCGCGAAGATGTATCAGGATTTGAGGCAGCACTATTGGTGGAGGCGAATGAAGAAAGATATAGTTGGATTTGTAGTTCGGTGTTTAAATTGTCAATAGGTGAAGTATGAACATCAGAGATCGGGCGGATTGATTCAGAGACTTGAGATTATGGAATGGAAATGGGAGCGTATTACCATGGATTTCGTAGTTGGGCTCCCACGGACTTTGAGAAAGTTTGATGCTGTTTGGGTGATAGTAGATCGGTTGACCAAATCTGTGCATTTTATTCCAGTTGGTACTAATTATTCTTCGGAGTGGTTGGGTGGGATTTATATTCGTGATATTGTTCGCCTACACGGTGTGCCAGTGTCCATCATTTCAGATCGGGGCACACAATTTACATCACAGTTTTGGAAAGCAGTGCAGCAAAAATTGGGCATGCAGGTTTAGTTGAGTACAACATTTCACCCTCAGACGGACGGACAATACGAGTGCACTGTTCAGATATTGGAGGATATGTTACTCGTTTGTGTCATTGATTTTGGGGGTTCTTGGGATCAATTTCTGCCACTCGTGGAGTTTGCTTACAATAACAGCTACTAATCAAGCATTCAGATGGCTCCGTATGAGGCTTTATATGGGAGACAATGTCGGTCTCCGATGGGTTGGTTTGAGCCAGGTGAGGCTAGGCTATTGGGTACTGACTTAGTTCAGGATGCTTTAGAGAAAGTCAAAGTGATTCAGGAATGGCTCTGCACGGCACAGTCTAGACATAAGAGTTATGGCGACAGGAAGGTTCGTGATTTCATTTACATGGTTGGAGAGAAGGTTCTACTCAAGATTTCACCCATGAAGAGTGTGTTGAGGTTCGGGAAGAAGGGCAAGTTGAGTCCTCGGTATTTTAGGCCTTTTGAGATACTTAAGAAGATTGGAGAGATGGCTTATGAACTTGCTTTGCCACCTAGTCTATTAGGTATTCATCCAGTGTTCCATGTATCCATGCTCCGAAAGTATGTCGGGGATCCGTCTCATATTCTGGATTTCAGTACAATACAGTTGGACGGTAATTTGACTTATGACCGGCAGGTTCAAAAGTTGAGGTCAAAAAACATAGCATCAGTGAAGGTACAATGGAGAGGCCAGCCAGTTGGAGAAGCTACTTGGGAGATTAAGCAGGAGATGCGGAGCAAATATCCACATCTATTTGAGATTCCAGGTATGATTCTAAATCCGTTCGAGGACGAACGTTTGTTTAAGATGGGGAGAATGTAACGACCCGATCGGTCGTTTTGAGTATTATAACCCCGTTCCCCCATTTACTGCTCAATTTATTTCTTATAATTAATTTATGACTTATCGGATTAGTTGGTTCGGGTCCGGAAGGAATTCAGAGTGAAATGAGACACTTAGTCTCATAATTGAAAATTTTAAGTTAGAAAAGTTGACCGAATATGGACTTATGTGTAAACGAATCAAGATTTGAATTCTGATAATTCCAATAGTTTCGTATGGTGATTTTGGACTTAGGAGTGTGTCCAGAAAATTATTTGGAGGTCCGTAGTGGAATTTGACTTGAAATTGCGATAGTTAAATTTTTGAGAAGTTTGACCGGGGGTTGACTTTTTGATATCGGGGTCGGAATCCGATTCTACAAATTTGAATAGGTCCGTTATGTCATTTATGACTTGTGTGCAAAATTTGAGGTCAATCGGGCGTGATTTGATAGGTTTAAGCGTCATTTGTAGAATTGGAAGTTTTAAAGTTCTTTAGGCTTGAATCCAGGTATAATCGGTGTTTTTGAAGTTATTTGATGTGATTTGAAGGCTCGACTAAGTTTGTATCGTGATTTAGGATTGGTTGGTATGTTTGGTTGAGGTCCCGGGGGCCTCGGGGTGATTCTGGGTGGTTAACGGAAGGTTTGGAGTTGGAGAAGTGCAGTTGAAGCTGCTGCTACTGGTGTTTTCCGCACCTGCAGAGTGGGAACCGCAGGTGCGAGGTCGCAGGAGCAAAAAAAGAGCCGCAAGTGCGGCTAAGGGAGACCTGGGCTCAGACCGTAGGTGCGATAGAAATTCCGCATCTGCGGCGGACGCGGAAGCGGTTTGAGAGGCGCATATGCGCAAATGGATCGGAGGTGCGATTTAGGACCCGCATCTGCGATGGCCGCAGATGCGGTCAAGTGATCACAGGAGCGGAGTCAGGATCTTAATGAATTTCTACAGAAGCGGATCCCGGTTCGCAGATACGGTTCCGCATGTGCGAAACTAGGACCACAGGTACGGGTTTAACTGGGCAGAAAACCCCAGCTCAAGGTTTTGTCCTCCATTTTCAATTTTGGACTTGAGGAGCTCGGGAGAGAGGCGAGTTTTCGAAGATTTTCAAGTAAAACAATGGGGTAAGTGTTCTTAACTCATTATTGGTCAAATTACCCGAATCCATTTTTTTTTTCTTTTAACATTAATGGGTGAATTAAGTTGGAGAGATTAGAAAATTCTCTTGGTTTAAATTGAAGATTTGAGGGTCGAGTTGAGGTCGAATTTTGGTAAAATTGGTATGGGTAGACTCGTGGTTGAATGGGCTTTCAGATTTTGTACTTTTGTCGGGTTCCGAGACGTGGTCCCCATGGGCAATTTTTAAGTTACATTTCGAATTTTAATGGAAAAATTAGCATTTTCTTATGGAATTAATTCTAATAAATTTTATTGACTGAAACAAATTATTTGTGACTAGATTCGAGGTATTTAGAGGCTGATTTGTGAGGCAAAAGTATAGCAGATTAAAGAATTTCACGCTCTCAGGTAAGTAACAATTTTAAATCTGGTCCTGAGGGTATAAAACCCTGAAAATTTTGTGTCGTGTGATTATATTGGAGGTGACGCACATGCTAGGTGACAGGCGTGTGGGCGTGCACCGAGGGGATTGTGACTTGGTCCGTCCCGTGGAACTATAAAGTTGAATAACTTGTTGTTAGCTATATGCTCTCTATGTGTTGAGGAAATTTGACTGTAAATCATGTTAAAAATCATGCTTAGGTTATGTGATAGTACTGTTGGGACCCACAGAGGTCGCGTACTTGTTGAATTATTTGCTAATTGATGTCATGTACTCAGTCATATCATACCTTAGTCTTTCTTGATATTTGTTGATTCGCTATGTTATCATTGTTTTGGCCGATCTTTGTGATTTTTCGAGAGCCCCAGAGACTAGAGATGTTGGGGATTGAGTAAGGCCGAGGGCCAGTCGGTGAGGTAAAGATATTATGGCACGTGAATTATCCGTGCAGGATATTATAGCACGTGAGTTGTCCGTACAACACGTGAGTTATCCGCACAACACATGAGTTGTCCGTGCGGATTATGGCGCTTGGGCTGTAGGATCCCCTCCGGAGTCTGTACACCCCCAGTGAGCTCGGGTACTCATTGAGTGTGAGCGCTGAGAGCTGAGAGCCGAGAGGTTGAGTTGTTGTGTCGAGTGGAGTGACTCTTGCCTTGAGAGGCTGTACTTGCTTTGCATTGTTGTTGCATTTAGTTGCTATCTGTCATTGTTGTGAAATTGTCTGAAAGATTTTATATCCGGATTACATGAACATGAATTGTACAAAAAATTAATTTGACTTAAACTGCTAGATTGGAAAGTATGCCTATTCTTTGCTAGAATTACTGAAAAATGAACTATTACTGTGTAGCTCGTCATTATCTTCAGTTCCTTAGTTATTATTGTTACTTGCTGAGTTGGTTGTACTCATACTATACCCTGCACTTCGTGTGCAGATCCAGGTGCTTCTGGACATAGCGGGTGTTGATTCTCTCTCACAGTTGATTTTTCAGAGATTTAGAGGTAGATGCCGTGTCTCGCAGACTTTGTCTCTCCTTCCCTATCTCCCTTTTTACTGTATTTGGTCTTAGACTATTATAGACCGTATTTTTCAGAATTATATTTATATTAGATGCTCATATACTCGGTGACACCAAGTTTTGGGAAAATGTTCGTATCAATATTTGTGAAATTTTGTATTGTATTTAAATATTATATTTTCAAACTTAAAGGAAATTGTGATTTATTGAGATTATCGGCTTGCCTAGTATCGAGATAGGCGCCATCACGACAGGTTGGGATTTTGGATCGTGACAAATGCGGAGACTCAAATATTTGAAATACGGTTTTCATCAGGGGGAGTGAAATACGCGTTGTACTCTTTTTCCCTTACTAAGGTTTTTCCCATGGGATTTTTCTTGTAAGATTTTTAATGAGGCAACTAGAAATGCGTATTATTAAATATGTGTACTATTTTTTCTTCACTAGGATTTTTTCACTGGGTTTTTCCTAGTAAGGTTTTAACGAGGCACAATATCTTTTAATGAACATCTAAGGGGGAGTGTTATGAAAATAATTATATTATGGATGTCCATTTATTACTCCGCCATAGATAATCTTCCTGAAGAAGATTATCCGTTTGGTACTCTATTGAAATTTATCTACAAGCAGCTGATGCAGGTAGGTTGCAAGCAACTCAATGAAATGATTTACAACAGCTTCTTATTAAATAGGCAAGTTGCAAACAGCTCATGCAGACAACTTACAAGCAGCTTAAGAAAAGCCTTGCAGCTGCTTCTTGAAAAGCCAACTCAATGAAATAATTTGCAGCAACTTCTTATTAAACATGCAGGTTGCAAGCAGCTCATGCAGACAACTTACAAGCAACTCAAGAAAAGTCTCGCAGCTGCTTCCTGAAAAGCCTCGCTGCTGCTTCCTTTCTTCTATAAATAGAGGAGTTTTCAGTTTATTATGTACATGAATTTGAAGTTGAATAATATATCAGTTTCTCTCTATAATTGTCTTTACTTTACGGTCTTTATTTTATATATTTTATAACAATATAAATATTGTTTGTATTCCTAAGTATTAATATTCTTTTCTCAATAATATTCACTATGATACACATAATCAGTCACTACTCTTTTTTATAATTGCATTATTCCTAAGTGATTACTCTATACATTCATGATTTCTCTAGCGTTCATAATACATAGCTATGGATAGATTTTAAATTTCATATTGTACACATCGAAAAAGAAGAAAAATAATTTCTCTTTCAATACTGCGTACTTTTAGTTTTGTTGCATATGATGCTAACAATACATAATGTTTGATTTTATTCCACCATGATTTATTTTCTTTTTCATGTATATATCATATTAATCTGTTTTATAGTACAACTTGAACTTTGAAATTAATAATAACTAGAATATTTTATTATCTCCCTTCAGGGGCGAATCTACATATGAATTTATGGTGCTTAAGCACCCATTAACCCCAACTTCCAATCTGTTAGTTATATAGGAAATAATAGCAAGAGAATATATAAATTTGAATAGTCAGCATCTAGTAAGCAAAAAGATCTTTAGGTGCTTTGGATCAAGGGTGGAAGTTAAGGCTCGTAGTGTCGGAGGTGTGTGAGTTCGATTCTGAGGCTATAAACTGAGTTTTTGAAATTCAGCCGCTTTTTTTTAAAATTTATTTGTCTCATTGTGGCACAGAAAAGGGAGAAAGTAAGAACCAAGATTTGATTAAAGTTAGAGAATTGAAAAATAAAAGAATGTGACTCTCTTAATAATTTTTGTGCTCAAGGAAAAAGGTTTCGAGTACTTTAGAAGTGAAAAATACAAAAGCTTTGACAATTGTAACCAATGATATTATTATTCATTATTTTTAACGTATGAAAAGTAATCGAGCACAGTTATGACTTGTGACTAGAAACTGAGTTTTTGAAATTCAGCCGCTTTTTTTTAAAATTTATTTGTCTCATTGTGGCACAGAAAAGGGAGAAAGTAAGAACCAAGATTTGATTAAAGTTAGAGAATTGAAAAATAAAAGAATGTGACTCTCTTAATAATTTTTGTGCTCAAGGAAAAAGGTTTCGAGTACTTTAGAAGTGAAAAATACAAAAGCTTTGACAATTGTAACCAATGATATTATTATTCATTATTTTTAACGTATGAAAAGTAATCGAGCACAGTTATGACTTGTGACTAGATTTTTTTTTTTATCATGATAATATTTTTGGTAGTTCATTGTGACTTGATCTAGAAGTCCTTTTTGATACTGTTAACATTAACCATAGTTTTCTTATTAACTTTTTTTATTGTCGTATGTTCTACTACTAATTGTAGTATGTTCTACTACTAGTATACAACCAAGTTTTGGTTGGGCAGAGAAACATTATCATATTAGATTTTAGAATACGTGGCATTAAAATTTCCGTGCTCACTCAATAGTGGATTGAAAACTTCTCAAAAAATAAATAAATAGCGGATTACTCTTAATTTAGTCTTTAACATTTTACTACTTCATACTTGTAACGTTTTACGCATAACTTTAAAGATTCTGCCAAATCTTGATACATTTAGAAGATTTATTTGAACTTTAACAGAGTTTACAAGAAAGATATAATTACCAGGGTAGGGTAGTACATAATGTTGGTTATGATTAGATGAATGAGTACAAAATTTTAAAACTCATGTTAAATTCAGTTTATAATTGAAATCACATACGGCGAATTAGGTTACAATAGAGAAAAAATTCTCTATTTCTATGTCACCAATTTGCTTTTGAAGTAGCCATATTTTGAAAAAAAGTTTTAAGATTATTCTGAACTAATATCATGTCTAATTTTGCATGAGGAAATGACGAGCTGTTATTAAAAAATCATGAAGTAAGTCCAAATGATTTTGCTCAATTACCTCAAGGCTAAAGTGAATGCGATAATAACTTTAATAAATGTCATGGATTCTGAAGGCTAAAGTGAAAATTAAGAAGGTGCCTTGAAACACACATTTGCAGAGAGAACTAGATGAATGAAGAATATATCTAAGAAATTACATATACTAATCTAAACAGACATGAATGAAAGGGTAAATTACAATTAAATGACGACTTTGAAACAATTTGATGAAGATTAGAGAATAACAAGAGGATAAATTACAACTGATAATAACGACTTACACAACAAAAATTGACTTCAGTATACAACAGCTGGACTAAGCAATCACCGGGCAACAACATAACGTAAATTCGTATGAATGCTTATCTACATAGTGGCAACGTAACCAAATTTAAATCAAGCTATAACATACTATCAGAAAGGTTACAACAAATTGACCGAAACCACTACATTTGTTTGGATGAGTAAATAGTCATATTCACAACACAATGAAGTGCTACCTACAGACGAGTGAAAGCTGTGTCATGTTGTTTTCTCTCTTCTTGTATAGACTGAAATATCCGAGCGGCAGATTCTGTGGCAGACCTTGGATTGTGAGGTACAACTTTGATAACTCTTGCTGAATGATCAGGGTTGTCCGTAGCTGGAGATGTGGGGAAAAGAGAAAGCATGTTTCTTCCTTGTGTGGCGTTACTCACTGCCGCTCTCTCACTTGGACTGCTTGCAGTGCTGGCTTGTAGCTCATTATCTCTGGTGGCCTGAAACCTTAAAACATCTGGAACATTTCCATTCTTCTCACTCGGACCATTACTTGAGTCCTGATGTTGAATGTTAAAGTTATCAACCCCTCCAGATAACTGGCGTTGAAAACCTGGCGAAGTAAATTGGTTTGATTCTTCAACAGTAGATGATGAGATTGGTGGATTCATAACTGGCATGCTATAATGAGGAAAATAGCCGTGACCAGTTGGAGGCGCGAAAGGAACTCCCATTCCTTGATAGCGAGGATGAGGACCAGGAACTCCAATAGCTGGAGGAAAAAAGTTCCCCATCGACCCTGGAGGTCCACAACCTCCATTAATAGGACTCGTAAATCCAGGTCCAGGAAATGGCTTGTATACAAGTCCTTCAGAAGGAGACATCACTGGGATCAACCATTGGTGCCCCGGAGGTTGTTGAAAGCACCAGGGACTCGTGTTAGCATCGTTTGTCACAGGCGTTGGTGGGGGATTTCCTGAAAATGGTCTGTGGCTAGAGAGCTGGCTACTGTTTTGCACAGAAGAAAGAGATGCCTTCCCCACAGTGTTTTCAGCAGAGCATTCCATCCTGAAGTTAGGCTTCTCAGAATCATTCTTGCGCTTCGGAACACTTTGAGATTCTCTAATAATACACTCCAATGGCAGTCTTTTACCAGACGAACTCTTTAATGGTTTGCCTAAATAAGCAGCATCTTCAAGCATACTGTTTGGTGACTCGGCAATGAGCTTCTGGACCTGTTAAAATAACAGGAAAAATGCATGAGCAGCGTAGTAATGAATCGAAAAACAGTATATAGATCATATTTTCTATTTCACACCCTCCCCCCAAATTGCTACAAGAGATTCAGCCTTTGGAGTTGCTTTACCTTTATTAGTCGATGCAACTCAAACACTTGAATGGCAAACACTCTTTGCTGGCTGTACCAGGACAATGGAGAGCGTCAGGAAAACATAAAGAGAAAATAATATTTTGAGAGAGATTAGCTCTTCAGATGCATGCGGCCAAAGGTATCTAGAACATAAAATAAAACAAAGAGTGTACAGCGGAAACTCGATTTGAAGAGATAGAGCAAGACAATATATAGAGAGAAACAGTAGTGATAAAGCAGAATGACTCGATGAATATCCTGAAACCACTTAACTACTCAGAACTCCATCAAAAAGCTTGAACAAAAGAGTCTCTGCACAGTCAACAGACAACAAATGGTAAAATCTTTATCCACAAAGAGACAATCTTTCAATCAATACGTATGCAAAAAAAGTTTTGAAAGGTCCAGTATCGTAATTATTATCCCAAAGTGCAAACTTAAAATCCCACCAAACATGTCATATCGCGTGAACCGATGTCCACAATGCTTAAAACCCCATCCGGTGCAGCCTACACCCTGACTCAGATATGTGAGCCTCCCCTACTTCTATGTGGATGATTAAGGCTTTTACCAAAAGATAGAGCAGATAGTCTCCTTCAAAGCCATTACATGGTTGATTCCCAATAACAAGTGCTAGTTGCCAGAGCTATCATCTTCTCACACCAATGCCAACACCATAAACTGGTTATCTTCCCCAGCAAGATGGTTTACAACTCGAGAGCAACAACAAAGAGGAAAAGGAAGTCCCAGCGGCCAGCAGAATATATCAAATCGACAATGAATAGAATGATCCAGTGCCGGCCAGTTAGGGCTGTGCATAATTTGGTAAATACCGAATTACTGTACCGAAACCGAAAATTTTGGTATTCGGTATTCGATATTTGGTATTCGGTATGGTATTTGGTTTACGTTTTAAAAAAAAATTGGTATTAGGTATGGTATTTTAAAATGAAATTTTAAAATGAAATACCGAAATACCAATACCATACCGAAATATATATTATATTACACAATACACATTTTATTAATTATAACATAAATATAAGAAATCTAAAATTTTACTTTCCTTTATTCTCTAAGTTCATCAATTAACGATTTAACTCTAAGCAAGTAACAAGACATTTCTCTAAGTTTTCTCTCTCTAGGTTGGTATTTGCTAGTTTTGGACAAAACTTTTGTCAACAAACGTTTTTAGTTTTATACTTTTGAGTACTTTAATTAAGAATATTACCGTCTATGACTCTATCCACTAGTTAGTATTCAAACTGAATAAACCGAAACCGAAAGGAGAAAAATCGAACCATACCGAATTTAATTAGGTACGGTATTGGTATAGCATTTTACGAAACCGAATACCGAACCGAAATGTCTAAATACCATACTGTACCGACCGACGAACACCCCTACAGCCAGCTCACCTTGAACAAAGTACACGGTCTAACATGGTCCCCACAGTGCCATATATCCACCGCTGAAATCCCTCAAGGGTTGCTGTAAACGACAATGGGGGAACCATCAGACACTGCACGAAGAGATCTACCCACACAACTCCTACGATCATGCCATATGTTTCCGTCAAGAATTAGTTCGGCCACGACACATGAAAAGCTTGATACCACAGACAACCTTAATTCGGCATTTATATACTCCACCAATCGGATACACTGTCATCTCTAAGAGAATATAAAGTTATCCAAAAATAGTGTTCTAATGCTTGTTACCTCATCCAAATGTGCCAAAAGATCCACTAGCAATACTCAGTTAAATCTAGATCGCAAAGACAAACTCCTTTCTTCCCTATAAAACTACTAAAAACAAACTCAGGCAAACAAAGAGAGGAACAACTAATGCTAATTCAACATTTTTGAAAGCCTCAGAACTCCACAGTAGCCTATTAGCATCATGAAACAAAAGAGAAATCTTTTTAATCATTAAGGGGTCGTTTGGTTGCCGGTTAGAGTTATGTGTATTAGTTATGCAGGAATAAGTAATGCAGGGATTAGTTATGCAAGGTTGAGTTATGTTGGGATTAGTTATGCGGTAGTTATATAAGGATTAGTAATATAAATGTAATGTGAGTGTTATTTATTATTAGCTTACTTTATTTTATTAAAATTGTTAGTATAATTTAAATTTATATTTTTAAACAAAAAAATACAAGTTTGAATAAAGGGTATTCTTGTCATTTTGTGTTTTAATACAAGTATTACTAATACATGTATAAGTTATTCCACCTTCTACCCTGCATAAATAATACATAGATTCCCTCATAACTTATACATGTATTAGTTATGCAGAAAAGAAAAACATGAACCAAACATTGTATTAGCAATGCTACATTTTATGTGGAAAAGAGGAAAAAACAACCAAACATTGTATAACTTATGCTAGCTTCTATGTGAAGATTATTTTTTCCCCTTCTTTTAACCAAACAATGTATAAAGTTATCCTAGTTTTAATACATGGATAACTCCTCTCTAACCGACTACCAAACGACCCCCAAGTAATAAAGAAAAAACATATACAAAAACGAAGAAAAAAAAAACTTTTCTTTGGGGGAACTTCTAATAACATGGCACCTCTCACACCTTATTAATTAACATTTAAGTCACAAAGTTCAAAATTGTCATTCACGATCATCTATACCTAACATGTAACTCAAAATTCATCAAGTGGCAACATAAACCATCACATAAAAAGATCATCTGGACTCTTTGGAGATATTGATGACGCGGCATAATACAAAAAAGTTAGCAGCTGAGATATAACTATTAAGCAAAGAGTACCAAGGAAAAAGTGCCTGATATACACAGATCCTTTGTACTCAAAACATGCCTTAAACTGCAAGCGCACAACATTATCTAAAGAACAAGAAAATATATCAGAGAGCATACCTTATATTTACAAGAAAAAACCATGAGGATACATATTAGGGGGGTCATTTTGTCACTCTATATATCATGATCTGAGTGGCACTGGGTAGTACAATCATCAGGAAAATGAAAGTCAGGTCTAAAGAAAAGCTAGTCAATAAAATTTCTCTGCCCAACTGACAAATGGAACAGTATATATTTCAAGTTTCGCATGATGTGACAAGGAATTTAAATGTCAACCTGAAAGCAACAAGAACTTACCTGACAATTTCTCTTCTGGCTTTCCAGAAACGCTTTAGGCCAATTATTCCCACAACATCATCAGGAGAGATGTCCGTTCCAGACATAGATTCCACTATGGAAGTCTCAGATAAGTCGTCACCTTGGTCCACAATTCCTGTTTGTATTGATTTACATGTCCTGTCTTCCTGGGATTCCATACCATTTATGAGATTATTAGTAATTATCTGCTCTTCTGATGCAAATTCTTTCATGGGATAAGAATCGCCATCATTTACACCAGTAACAGGTTCAGGTATGATGGTACAACCAACCTGACGATCAAATCTGCATTCTGGTCATTGAAAAAGATTGGTCTTAGGTATTATGCCAAAATCATAAGGAGGCTCACATCTTGGTGTGAAATGCAAAGTTACATCAATTTGTATGAGAAGACCTTCTGACAGCTTACCCTTGGATGGAGAGTTCGAGGTTGTTCTATGCTCTCTACTAGCTGGAATACATTTGGGATTCTCCTCATTCTGGCTATCGCGCTGTTGTCTCAGAATTAAATTCGTAAGTCCTTCCAAGTCTTTATTAGGATGCCCTGAGAAGACTGGACCAGAGGGAGAGAGCTTTTCCATATCCAGATTATGACTCCCATTGGCATGACCTGGCTTGGAGTTAACAAAGACGGGGACTGTAAAGTCATCCTCTTCTGTTCTCTTATTTAACTCAAATTGTTCCAAGAGTGTATTGGGATCGGAACTGTGGCCAGGTGGTTTATCAGCTAGATGTCCAGATGGAGGGTGTTGAACAGGGAAATATACAACTCTTTCGTGCCCACTACCCTGCAAAATGTAGTTGATCCAACCAGTCAGCTTACAAATTCAACCAACCACTAAATTTACAGCTATCGATGAACTACACAGTCAATGAACGTTATCCCAAAAGAGATGGTTTCAAATCAAGAAACCTTTAAAAGCCCAGCAGTAACATCACCACACAGTTTAAGAACATAATTAGATGTGACTGTAAATGTGAATATCTACATTTTCTTTGACCCCAGGACAAAGCCGGGGAAAAATATAACATTGACACAGCTACCATTACATCTTCACAATGCATTAAGTTGAAGAATTTAGGGTTCTCTTGCACTTGGTAGTTGGTACATAAAAACATCCAAAAGGAAAGTGCTCTCCCAAATGAAAGTCCCGAAAAAGTACAAAAAAATCAGGCAAATTTAGATGATAATCAGCACAAGGTAATATATAAAGATAACACACTTGATACTCATAAAGCGAAGACAATTGATCCTTCATGATATGTCAAGTGACGCAATGAGGTTCAACCAATTGAAGCGAAAATTACTACTCACCCCGTTCCAGTTTATGTGAAGCTTTTGGCTTTTCAAGATTCAAACTATGTGAACTTTGATCAACATTTCGAAACGCATTTTGTCCTTTAGTTGACATGAGAAGAATTGCAACTTATAGTACTTTTTGTATAGTTTTTTAATATCCAAATTTTAACTTTAAAATATTGAGTTAATCTAAGCCAATTTAGCTTCCAAGATTAATCAAATTGTTTCTGGAAAAGTGAAAAGGTTTACATAAACAGGAAAGGGGGAGTACATTATCACCAAAGAAATAAGCTACAAGATTGTCTTTCCCTGTATTTTCTAATGCTTGAAACACAAGCCCAAATTCAAACAACAAAAAAGAAACCAATGTAAGACTAAGTCAAGACGCACACTAAAAATAACTAACATCCAAAAACTGCTCAGAACAGTAAACCAAACTACTCAAAGACCAAAGTTAGGGCCTGACTCTATTCTACAGTTTAAGCAACACATATCCTGTTCAAAAAGCACAAAGAGTTTGTTGAAAACTAGTTGTACCTGGTTAGAGGAAGGAGGGGGCAACTTTGCAGTGTTATTGTTGGGGTTAAGAGGCAAAACCCCTGAATTGAATCTCTGAGAAGGTATACTGAGCTGCTCATATAAAGCCATCTTGTTCCTTGGAGGGGCTCTTGGACCTCCTTTTTCTGTATCATTTACATGAAGCCTTGGGAACATTGGCCCCATCACTTTCTCTTCACCTTTCCCTCTCTTCATTTCCTTTTTTCCTCGTAATAATTACTCCTCTCCTAGTCTTCTCCTACAGGTTAATCCCAATCAATCACTCCTTCTAATTAAAAAAATCACAACCCCAAGAATTCAAAGATCAATTTTTTCCTAGCATAAACAGTAGAATTTCATAGATCAAACCCCCAAAATCAGTTCTTTTACTCAAATTTCCTGGACTGCAAGCCAAATAAAACTGACCCACTTGGGAAAACACAGAAATCCACCAAAAATTTCAAGCAAACAGACAAAACCCACCAAAACAAAATCCCAACAACCCAGAAATCAAAACCAACTATTGACCTCGATATCAAGCGATTACTCACCAAGGGAAAAAAGACATGTACTTTGAGCAGTACAAAAAACAGTCGGCCTATGTTGGAAAATGATAAGAAGAGACATTAAAGTGACCAAAACAATAACAAGAATTGATTCGAGTAAAAGGGGAAAAAGGGGCAGGAAATTAGGGATTCCTAAAAGGCCAAAGAAAGATCAAAGGGAGAATTGTGAAAGGGTACAAAAGTGCCACGAGGTGGACCCAGTAGTTATGGATAGACCATAGAGAGAACCTAGAAGCTCCTAAAGTGATTGTTTATTTGAATTAAAAAAGAAATTGGTTGGAACATAAGATAAGATTTTCTTTCACTTTTTATTGCAACTTTTGTCCCAAATCTAAATAACCAAGTCATTAGGTCTCTTTCAAGTTCAATTTTGCCACGTAAACAAAGATTTTGCTTTTGGTATAAAATTGGCTAGTGTAGCTGAGTTGATGATCGCACCATTACGTGGGTGACATTGTGATTTTGGAGTTTAATACGAGCCTTGATAAGTTAAAAGTCAAAAAATTACAAAAATATGATACCTTTTTAGGTATATTTTTCAAGGTCAAAAGTTAAAAGTTTTGTTAGCGAGGGACAATACTTGTTAAATTTAAAATTCTACCCATGAGGTAAGCAAAGACAAAAGTTAAAGATCACCCACTCCGAAAAAATTCCGAATCGTGGAAGGTGTCAATCTGTCTTTTTGGTTAAACAAGAAGTTGGGCTTAACTTGAAAGTCTCTAAAGCTCATGTCATTAACTTTTGCATCTTGCTATTACCATGGTTAATATAGGGAAATTAAGGGAATGCTCTTAAAAGTAATTAACTAATTTAGAAAAAAATATTTACAAAATAACCAGCAAGGGTGTAGTTGTATATGTTGGAGATAGACAATTCACATGTTGAACTATTCTACATGTTGTATCCCTTAATAATCACAAAGTTTTTAAAGCACGTATTTTCTATTCGTAAAATCATAGAATGGAATCCTTACTTTGTAAAAGAAAGTCTCCACATACTGATAGTGATAGGCAACAAAATTCAGCTAGAAATACACATCTTATTTTGGATAATTAAGACCTAATAAACAATACCAGAAGACTACATTAGAATTCTAGTAAGAAGTATCTCTTGGATATTTACAGCGAAGAAATATAACTGCACAACCAAAAATGGGGGTGTTACACAACGAATGGTAATAATAACGGGGGCTAATCACTTTTCAGCCATGTAATCGGAAAATAGGGCAAAACTTCATGACAATATCCAATTGCCGTTTCTCTCAGTATTTCTATCTATACTTCTAACTTCCTTCTATTTTCCACCCATTTCCTTTTGACATATGTGACAATTCACCATCTAATTGACTTTATAAAATGCAAGAAATGGGTGATAATAGGGTGTTGAATATTTCTCCTCGGCCGTGTACTATGGCTGCCAAAACAGCTCAAAGTCATTGCTATACAACGACCTATCTTGAATCTCTAGATTAGCAACATGCCCATGTATATATGTTTGGAAATTAAACCAAGATTAATTAGTATTTCTAAGTTACCTAGGATTTGATATTTGGTAGTTTATTTAATTCATGTCTAGTTAGGTTTTGTTTACCAATTTTATATTGGAATAGGTTTTCGATTTTGTACCAGTTATGTCCATTTATAAGTAGCTCATTACAAAAATTGGCAAATTCATAAGATATTACTAATATTAGCTAATTAGCTATTTGTAGAAAAAAAAAAGGTCAAATTTTTGCTTTCTTTTGAGTGAGTGTTATTAGAATAGATTGAGTATATCTTAAGGAGCTTAAATCTCATTTTTGGGATGATTTGGTGAAGTTTTGAGGTGGTTTGAATTGGAAATTCGAAGTAAAAACTGAACGCGAAAAAAATAATATGTGTATCACACGGTGTATTATCTGTGTATCACATATGTATCATATTTGTATCAATTGTGTATCACATGTATACTTATGTGTGAGATACATGCGTGATACATGTGTCGCAAAAAATTTTTTTGAACTCGATTTAATTACGAATTTTGATACAAAACCAGTCCAAATCTTTCTCAAATTTTATATATTGACTTATATATATGTTTTCAATGAATTTCAACTATACCCAAAAAGCAAAGCAAGTTCCAGGGATGCGGGCAGAGGGGGGTTTCTCGATAGTCCAAAACTAGTGATCTAGGCTTCTCGAGCAAAGATTGAAAAAGTTTTATTTTTTTGCTTAGATTTTTGGAATATTATAATTTTTTTTGTATTTCATCACCTTATTTGCTACCTCATCCATGAAATTTCCTTTCCGTCTTGTATCTAATATTGCTAATCACGCTTAAAAATATGGAAGGAGATTTTTTCATGTGATTCTTTGAGAGAAAGAACCTTATTTATTTGATTTTTTAATTTTTATATGTGTTTGACTAGTTTTGGTAAGTCTATGACTAATGGCCAGATGTTGGTAAGTTGAGACTTATTTGGGATATTTGTGTAAGTTTTCCTATTATAAATTGGGGTGCTACCTCATCCATGAAATTTCCTTTCCGTCTTGCATCTAATATTGCTAATCACGCTTAAAAATATGGAAGGAGATTTTTTCATGTGATTCTTTGAGAGAAAGAACCTTATTTATTTGATTTTTTAATTTTTATATGTGTTTGACTAGTTTTGGTAAGTCTATGACTAATGGCCACAGGTTGGTAAGTTGAGACTTATTTGGGATATTTGTGTAAGTTTCCCTATTATAAATTGGGGTGCTACTACTTATTTTCTCGTAGAGAGATTCAAGAGTTTATGAGTTGTGAAAAAACCTCCTACCACATTCTCTCCCTAGTTTAATAAATTTCTTCTATATAGTATTTGTTGAACTTTTTGCTTGTGCCTAAATTATTCCTGGGGTATTTCAATCCTTCAAAATGGTATCAGAGCAAGATTCAAGACAGGCTCATCTTGGTGGGTTTAGTTCTAGCCGCAACCTATTTAACGGTAATCATGATTTTATCTGAGAAATTTGACCGGAGTACTACTCACGTTGAGACAAACTTTGTGGTGGAGATTTGGAGATGCGACCTGTTGAAGATTATGTGAAGAAAGTGAATCAGATTTATTTTGTCAGAAAATTCAACAAAGACTATATAGAAGAAATTTATTAAACTAGGGAGAGAACGTGGTAGGAGGCTTTTTCACAACTCATAAACTCTTGAATCTCTCTACAAGAAAACAAGTAGTAACACCCCTATTTATAATACTACAAAATCAAAAACCTATTTCAATATAAAATTGGTAAACAAAACCTAACTAGACATGAACTAAATAAACTACCAAATATCAAATCCTAGACAACTTAGGAATACTAATTAATCTTGGTTTAGTTTTCAACAATGTATGAGCTGCAAATTGGATATATTTACACAGTGATATTTGGTCGAGACTGAGACGGTTTGGTGGATAAGTAAAATTATTATAGTAGTAATAATATGTTATAATATAAGATATGTTATGCACTTTCTATTTGAAATAAACAAAAATTTAAAGTAACTTCTAAAATATTAACATCTTATGGTGTCATTAGCTATTATTATTAGTTAGTATATTGAAATAATTTCTATTAGTAGAAAGCAAAATACTACTAATTATGTACTGAATAATCCAGGTACATTGTTAAAAGAAATACCAAGCTAACAGACGATTAACATATGCCAAACAACATAATCTATAAATGTGATGCAGTGGCCAAATAAGCTAAACATAAGCTCATTGCTAATGTCTTCATAAAATAAATATATGAAATAAAACCGATTATGTTGGCAATTTAATATTTCACAAAAAGAACTTAGTGAGGTTAATAAATCGAATAATTCATTTAAAATATCTTATTTAGTAATTAAATCAAACTATATCATTTTAAAATTGTTGTTAACATGGTCTTCTTTCTTTTCTTTTGATGGTAGAAGTATTAATTCATTATTTTCATTAAGCTTTAAAAAAAGATAATGACCCATTTTGGTTTTACGTTTGATCAGCAGTGACTGAGCCAGAAATTTTACTGATGACTATCAAATATTAAAAAAAAAATATGTAAAGAAAATAAGGAGAATCAACATATAGTATATATGCATAAAAAAGTTTGACCTAACTAATAGTGTAATTTTATGGCAAAAGAGTATCAATTCCTTAACATAAGGTAGCTCCGTCCATCTTGACCAGTCAACTATAGCCATAATAATAATACTTCTTTTTTCAAGTTATATGCGAATAGTTTAGTGTTAGACAACCAGATGATGAAAAAGTTATAACTATGTGAACCATAATATCACGATTACGAATAATAAGAGATTGAAATATATGCAAGTACTTGTTGTTTTTCTTTATTAATGTATTTTAGTTAAATTTTGTATTACTGAACGACATACATGAATAACTATAGAAAAATATCCTCTTTACAAATATCCGTTTAAATTACTGTACAGATATTTAGACACTATTCTGGACTTTAACAGTCTTATTGAAATAAGGGTAAAGGTATTTTTTGTTATTAAAGATATTGAAATTATATTAAAATTGAAAGTGTAAGAGTTATCTAAAAAAAAATGAATTTTCTTGTTGTGTTTCTACTTCTAGATAGAAGCTAATCCAAAAGCAGAAAAATTTGGCCAAATAAACTACTTATAAAATTTAATTAAAATATTAAAATTTAATAAAAGTTTCTAAATATTCTTAAAAAAAATTCCTGAAACAGACCCAAAAAAAGGAAAGAGTTTATATGGGAGGAGGAGTTTATATGGACCTTATAATTGTTGTCTTACTTCCCCTTTTGTTGTTTGGTGTCTACCTTCTCCAAATCCTACCACAATTTGGTGTAGGAATGGCAGTTACTACTATAAATATTTGTTTATTCTGTGGCATTGTGGATTTTAAATTTGTCGGAGAATTCCATCAAAGTAATATGGAGGATACAAGAGACCGAATTTCCCAACTGCCAGAGCCAATTTTGCATCACATCTTGTCTTTCCTTCTTGTTAAAGATGCTGTACGAATGTCTACACTGTCCAAGATTTGGACCAGTGCATTGAATTCACTCTCCTACTTAGATTTTGGTGAAGATTTTTTCTATGGGCCACAAGACATGCGAAATCTCTTGAAAGCTGTGACCCAAATTCTAGTAATTCGGCTAAAGCACAAGATTTCTGTGGAAAAGTTTTGGCTACGATTACCCTATTTGCGTAGGAGGTTTTATTATGTTCACAGGTGGATTAAATTACTCGTAGCTTGTAATGTCAAAGAGTTTGATCTAAGTGTAGGCAGACGTATTTATGAAGGAAAACAGTTACACAATAAGTTGCCTGAGGTAATCTTTGATGCCAAAGCACTAAATGTGCTTAATTTGGTTGGATTTAAGATTGAATTACCCTCTCATGGTACTATAAACTTATCATCTTTGCGAGAATTACACCTCCGTGATGTAATTTTGGACGAGAAATTTATTCAGGCTCTATGCGTAAGCTGCCACAATTTAGAATTTTTGTATTTGGCGTGGTTTAAGGGACTTGCTAGTTTTCAAGTTGGTGAAAAGAATTTACCTAAACTAAAGAAAATAAAGCTGGAAAATTGCCCTTCTGAATTCCAGATGGTTGATATTGCAGCAATTAGTCTTGAAGACCTTACTATAAAAAGTTATTGGGACCTAAAGTTTGTTAAAATAACTGCTTGCAAAGCTCTCAAGAGTTTGTTCCTCAATGGTGTGGCCGTGACCGATAAATGGTTAGAGAAACTCTTTTTCAGCCTACAAAATCTTGAAAAGTTTTACTTATCCTGTTGCAATACATTGACCACAATGAAGATCTCAAGTATATGGCTCAAACAGCTCATAGTATTTGGTTGTTCTAATCTGGTTGATGCTCAAGTATATACTCCTAATTTGATACTATTCGCATTTGGTTGTTGTTCATTGCCAACGTTGAAACTAAAAGCTTCACGTTCATTAAAAGCCAATATCTCCTTTGACTCATTAGAAACCCCTGATAGTGATTGGTACAACTCTAACCTCACAAATTTTCTTGGTAGCTTCAATCATTCCTTATCTATTAAATTATCAAGCAAAAAGGATGAGGTATGTCCCGCAAATTCTCTAGCTACATTGCTTCAACAAGATAGTCGTGTTATTGATTTCTCATAATTTGTTTTCTTTTTTCGGTTGTTACAGAGGATAGTTATACCACAAGACATGAGAGTAAACTTGCTTCCTCCACTTTATGCTACTAATAATTTGCACGTAGATATTGAGAAACGATGGAAGCATTTAGTTGTAGAGGTTGTTGATAGTTTGCTTTGGATTTCTCCTCAACTGGACACCATATCTTTTAACGAGGCTCGAGTCTTAAAGACCCTGAAGGTAATTTGTTCTGACTTTGTAAAAGAACCAAATTTGCTAAGTTGTTACTAAGGTTTTGTTGCTACTTTGTGTTTTCTTTTTATGTAATATGTAATTACGTTTTCTTACTGATTTTCCCGGTTTTACAGTTTATACACGAAGATGCATCAAATGAAGATGAGAAGTCTTGTTGTGCATCGCTACCTTGGAAATGTTGGAGGCATAAGTTAAAGCAAGTCAAGATGCAAAACTTTTCATGTATGGAGCAACAAGAGTTGAGAGACTATTTTTTCACAAATGCACATATCTCAGAGATAATTGACGTTCCCTCAGAATGAGTCGAGTCCAAGATTTTATTTCAATACATGTACCTTAGATAGAAGCTTCCATGGGTTCTTCAGTGGGTATCTTTTCAAACTAATTTTATATCTAAGGACAAAACTCTATACCTCATAACATGAATAGTCGTTCACTTCATTCGGCAGCTCTCTCAGACTTTTTCACATTTAAAAATGTATTCTACATTCTTCTCTGTAGTTTCACTCAGAGCAAGCCAGTCTTTATTCTGCACTATTACTACCATTTTATGTTTTTCTTTGCTGTAAGTGGAACTACTCCTTGTTCTTGCACTGTATCTATTTAAGAAGATGGATTGTGTGTAGGACCTAATTACATCTTTCAGCATTGATTGTGTGTCAAGGCTACTTGGAATTTATATTGATCCTTTGAGATGGCTGATTATAATCTGATTCTTTTCTATCGACACATTAGGATCATTTGCTGTTTGAACTTTCTGTATTAGTGAAAAATACACTCCCCACACGGGTCTATTAAATGGCGACACATGTCAGCAAAGTTATGAGAAAAATGAAGAATGAAATGTAAAGATGATATGTGAGACACCCTTGGGACCGAGCATACTCGTACCGTGCCTATTAGTGTTGGAACTGACAATCATAAAATAGTTCTGGATCAGTTATGGGAGAATAGCTCATAATTACAAATGAGTAAAGAATCAATTAATCCTGGATTACATGAGATTTACCATCATTATGCCAACAGTTACAAATCACTTATGTAATGTATAATAAATGTAATAAATGATTGAAACGGTCAAAACAAGGCAAACAATTACGAGATTGACTCAACAGTACGAGATTAACTCAACAGGCACGAGATTGACTCAACAGGCACGTGATTGATTCCTCAATTACGGAATTAACTCATCAGTTACGGAATTCCAACATTTACACTGTTGTTATAAGTCTTCCAAAAATAACGGATGGATTGAGTAAATGCTCATAATGGACCCATAATTCAAGGAGAATGGTTACTTAGATCTAGCCCTATAAATAGACATACTTTTATCTCCATCGGGGGAATCTAATTTTTCTTCACAATTATATACATTGTAATTCATAGGATCTTGCTCCCAAGTTAGCCATAGTTCGGCCCTTCAAGCACTGTTTGGCTCATCATCCTATCAAGGATCATTCAATAAGAATTGTTTCTTCTCTGCTTTATATTTATTATATTATCTATTGATGTGCGGCTATAATTCCATATTTTAGTACATTATTTACCTTACACATTAGGTGATTTAATGCTAAACTATACTTTATTTGCGCGTAATGGAGTCTATTTTATATGTAAGTACATTGGAGAAGAAATTAGAGAAAAAGGAATATTTAAAGTATAAAGTGTGTTCGAAAACAGTTGAAAAAAAGAAAGAAAGAAAGAAAGAAGTGAGGAGCGGAAAAATGAGGAAGCTGGCAAAGCAAGCTATTGAGGTCGCATTAGAGCTGGCGAGGCGAGCCTCTGAGCTCGCGTGGGAGCAGGAGACGCGAGGGGTAGGGCGAGGTTGAGCTCGCGTGGAGGCAGGCGCCGCACAGTCTGAGGCGAGATTCATGTCGCGTTTACCTCACGAGGCACGGTCTGAGGCGAGCCTGATCTGGATTTTGAAGGCTTATTTCATCTCCTTGTTAGACTTGGACTGGGGTTATGTCGTTTAGGTCTTTTCCTACACATATAAATAGGCATTAGACACCGCTTTTGGAAGAGTTTTGCGACCGGAGGCAAGAATAGCTCGTGGAACACCTGTTGGGGGATAGAACCATCGATTTCTACATTCCTTCATCTTTACTTTATAATTTATTTATGCAAAATACTTGGGATATTGTTACTATGAGTATAAGTAGCTAAATTTCTAATCTAGGGTTTTGATGGAACCTATTGGAGGATGATTTTTATGTTACATTAATATAGATTTGCCGTAACTTTTTCTCTATTTGTTTAACTACGTTTATATTGTGGTTGGTTGAAGAGCTCTCAATCGACTGTGCCTATTTAGTGTGTATGACTCGGAAGAGAGTGCATATTTAGGTAGTTGTTGAACAACATCACTCCTAACGTATACGGGGGATCAATACAGAGGGTTTAAATATGGGATTAGGAATAACGAAACCTTGGTACGATCCGAGTAAGCCATAACTTAGTGCCAGCTAATATAATTTGGAAGAATATATCTAGTAAATTATGGTAGTTACTCGGGAGCGGAGCGAATTACGACACTCAGAGAGCTCATGATCGGTAGAGAAAACTTAGGCAAATTTATAGAAAACACAGCAGAAAGGATTCCGACAATAGGGAAAATCAAAATCTTAAACCATTCCAATCCTTGTCTACAACTTGTTCGTAGTTAGTTATTAATTACTGCATTTTTATTACGTGATATTTAGTTAGTAAATATCCAATTTGTTATTTAAATATTTTTGAATATTGATTGCGTGAATTTGTGCGAGTCTAGTAGCTGTGCTTAATAGGTTAATTCCCTGTGAGATTCGACTCCGGACTTGTTAACCGCAATATATTTGCAACGACCGCTTAGTCCTTTTTATAAGGCATAGTTGGGCATGATCAAATTTTGGCATCGTTGCCGGAAATTAACGATGTTATTAGTTGCAGCTAAAAGAAGTGCTAGAATTATTAGTGTAGTCTATTTTCTTCATTTTAAAGTAAATACATTGAAATTTTAACGTTTGTAGTCTTGGATGTTAGAGGTGCATGCCTAGAAACTCCTCAAGAACTGGTAAATTATTCGAAGCATTATCAGATCCTGAGAAAGTTTTCAAGGCACTGAATCATGCAAACAAGAAGGGCAAACAGAAACAGAACCTAATAGAACAAATCGAACCAAACATGGATGACGTAATAGAAAACCCAAACAATAGAAATAATGCGAATAACCCGAACAATCAGGGTGTGGTGCCTCTTGTGCTAGAAGCAGCCTTGTATGATTGGGCACAACCCACCGCCGAAAATCTGGCAACCACAATTGCAGTCCCTCAGATACAAGCAGAATTATTTCAAATCACAAACAACATGTTACATCTGTTGCAGAACAAGTGACTGTTCTCAGAGTCTTACATTTAAGATCCTCAGTAGCATCTAAAAAATTTCTTGTCGATATGTGTCATGCAAAAGCAACCTAATGTGACACCGGAAGCAATAAACCTGCTAATGTTTCCATTCTAGGTGACGGGAGAGGCTCCTAATTCACTCCCCATAAACTCCATCACTACTTGGGAGGAATTAGTCAAGCAATTTTTGAACAAGTTCTACCCACCAATAAGACTGCCAAACAAATTGATGAGATATTGTGCTTCACGCAGAGACCAACAGAAACATTACAAGAAACGTGGGAGAGGTTCAAGGGTATGCTGGTTAAGTGTCCACATCATGGTATTCCAGATCAGCTATTGGGATAGAGGTTCTACATGGATTGGCAAACAACTTAAAGGCCAATGTTGATGCTTCAGCAAGTGGAGCATTTTTGAGCAAATCATTCAGAGAATGCAAGATCCTACTTGATAAAATGACTCAAAACTCAAGATGGATGACAAGAAACTCTACAATCACTCCTATCGTTCACTCTGTGGCTTTAGACCCCAACAACTCCATAGCCAAAAATATGGCCACTCTGATGACGCAAATGAGTATCCTCACCAAAAAGATCGATGAATCAGGCCAGAAGCAGCAAGTACACATAGTTGATGCGACTAATGGGGGCTTATGTACGCCATGCATTAACCAACTATAGGTATTCTCTTGGAGTGCAAAAAGTGACAACCAGCACTATCAGAAAGCTATGAACTATGTGGACAACTATTGAGGACAGAGGCAAGGTGGTCAGAATTGGGGGCAACAGAATCAACAATATAGACCAGCACAACAACAATACAATAATAGCAGCAATCCTGGAGCTATGCGACCACAAGGTTAAGTTGTGCTTTACCAAAGGCAACAAGGATACAACCAGCAAAATCAGCAACTAGCGTATCAATAGCCTCAACAACAACAGATAGTAAGACAAGATGATGGGTTGTTTGAAATTAAAGGAATGTTGCAACAACTGATTGGGGCCAATGGAAAAATGCAAGAGAGAGTGGACGCACATGACTCAACGATAAAAGGCATTGAGATTCAATTAGGGTAGATATCAATGGCTCTGAATAATCGCCCCAAGGGACGTTACCTGCAGACACACATGTCAATCCAAAAGAGCAGAGCCCGAAGCAGCTTATGGCAGTGAGTCTAAGAAATGGTAGAGATCTAGATCTAGAGTAAGAAATTGCTCGCGAAAGCCGGCCAACTGAAACTCTTGTGCCAGTACCCATTGAGGTAGATGATCCAACAGGGTTGACTGAGGTAACGATACAACATGCACAAGAGGACGCAAGCAAAGAAAAAGAGGTTGTGAATGAGACTGAGGTGGTGCAAGAAAAGGCAGTAGAAGCAGTGCCCGAGCAGGATCAAACTCAAATCACAGGAAGGAAGTGACCTCCAGCACCATTCCCACAGATATTGGCCAAATATCAGAAGGATGAGCAGTATAAGAAATTCATGGAGATGTTAAAACAAATCCAGGTGAACATTCCACTGATTGATGCCTTAAGGGAGATGCCTCCGTATGCCAAAATGATGAAGGATTTGATGTCTCGCAAGTTCGACTTCCAAGACTTGGCCATTGTTACACTAACCCGGACCTGTAGTGCTATCGTGGCGAGACCCATAGCTGAGAAGTTGTCAGACCCGGGGAATTTCACGTGATTCATGATAGAGAGGTAATGTCGTTGACCTCCATGTTAGAGTAAGTAAGTGAATTATGAATAATGCATGGTATTTGTGAGTCAAATCTTGAGGTGAGGATGTTACACCTTTGTGCTTAGTATATTTTAAAGATTCTTGGTGTGACGAGTTAAGTGAATTGCTTAAAAAGGTCATGTTTATAAGTGTAGTTTGATTGCTCGAGGACGAGAAACGTTGAAGTATGGGGTATTGATGTGCGGCTATAATTCCACATTTTAGTGATTATTTACCTTACATTTTAGGTGCTTTAATGCTAGACTATACTTTATTTATGCGTAATGGAGTCTATTTTAAGTGTAGGTACAATAGAGATAAAATTAGAGCAAAAGGAATATTTAAAGTATAAAGCGTGCTCGAAAACAGTTGGAAGGAAGAAAGAAAGAAGTGAGCAGCGGAAAAATGAGGAAGCTGGCGAAGCAAGCTATTGAGCTCGCGTTAGAGCTGGCGAGGTGAGCCTCTGAGCTCCCGTGGGAGCAGGCGACCCGAGGGGTAAGGCGAGGTTGAGCTCACGTGGAGGCAGACACCGCACAATCTGAGGCGAGATTCATCTCGCGTTTACCTCACGAGGCACGGTCTGAGGCGAGCCTAATCCGGATTTTGAAGGCTTATTTCATCTCCTTGTTAGACTTGGACGGGGTTATGTCGTTTAGATCTTTTCCTACACATATAAATAGGCATTAAACACTACTTTTGGAAGAGTTTTGCGACCGGAGGCAAGAATAGCTCGTGGAACACCTGTTGGGGGATAAAACCATCAATTTCTGCATTCTTTCATCTTTACTTTGTAATTTATTTATGCAAAATACTTGGGATATTGTTACTATGAGTATGGGTAGCTAAACTTCTAATCTAGGGTTTTGATGAAACCTATTGGAGGATGATTTTCCTTTTACGTTAATATAGATTTGTCGTAGCTTTTTCTCTATTTGTTCAACTACGTTTATATTGTGGTTGGTTGAAGAGCTCTTAATCGGCTGTGCCTATTTACTGCGTATTACTCGGAAGAGAGTGCATATTTAGGTTGTTGTTGAACAACATCACTCCTAACATATATGAGGGATCAATACGGAGGATTTAAAGGTGGGATTAGGAATAACGAAATCTTGGTGCGATCCGAGTGAGCCGTAACTTAGTGCCAGCTAGCGTAATTCGGAAGAATATGTCTAGTAAATTGTGGCAGTTACTTGGGGGACAATTACAACACTCAGAGAGCTCATGATCGGTAGAGAAAACGTAGGCAAATTTATAGAAAATATAGCGGAAAAGATTCTTACAATAGGGGAAATCAGAACCTAAGACCATTCCAATTCTCGTCTACAACTTGTTTGTAGTTAGTTATTAATTACTGCATTTTCATTACGTGATATTTAGTTAGTAAACATCCAATTTGTTATTTAAATATTTCTGAATATTGATTGCATGAGTTTGTGCGAGTCTAGTAGTTGTGTTTAATAGGTTAATTCCCTGTGAGATTTGACTCAGGACTTGTCAACCGGAATATATTTGCAACGACCGCTTAGTCCTTTTTATAAGGCATAGTTGGGCGTGATAATCTATCATTGAATTTATTTTTCACTTCTCTATCATGTTGTATTAACGAAAATTTATATCTTTCGAATCGAATCGGTTGCTTGTGGCCCGTCATATAAAATTTATTACTTTGACCTTGAAAATCATTTTTGGGTTAAACAGTTTGGTTCCGTTACCGGGAACTCGAGCAAATTTTTTATTCATCCAAAGATATTAACAATTATTTTTAACTAGTATTTAGAGTACGCGCGTTGTGCGTGTATTTTATATCAATAAATATAAATTTTATAAAAATTACATAGACATTATTTACAAAAGTGTCTGAATTATTAAATGAAAATTTAAAAAATCCAAATTCCTGAAAAAATGATGAACAATAATCACATTTATCTAACTCAATAAAAGAACATCTATGCTCTACAAAATACCTTATTATTTGGACTTTCGTTAGGAACAGATTTATCATGATAAAGAGATTATACATACTAATAAATATCGTTACTTTCATAGGTCAATAATGATGGGTATATCAATTAGCCATATATCCCTAATTTGATATTTATTTGCGATTAATGCAATATCTATCCGCCGGATAGATTATCGACACTGTGAAAAATTGTGAAACTCTATGACATCACTTTGGAAAGTATTTTATTAACATTTTTTAAAAAGAATAGTTTGAAAAAGCTAACATTTTTAACATTATTCACCTTAAATCTTTAAAAATTTAGTTAATTTGAAAATAATTGTGAGCTCATGAGTTTTGCTTTAAGTTTTCATCTCTACGTATCTTGAAGTGGAAGACTTTTAATGTCACCTTTATTAGTGGTATTCCAGGTGAAATAACAATTTCTTATCTATTTTTGTAAAAATTAACTTAATCAACTTATATAAGTAATCTTATTGGGATCACATTCCTAAATATTAGGAGTTCTTATATAGTTCAAATAAGAAAAAAATTTAATAATCAAAATTTTATTTAATTTTAACGCCCTAAATATTTAAAATATTAATTAAACATTAATTTTATCCAATATAAAGTTTATTTATATGATAAAAGGTCGACCAGTTTTGCGTTTAAGTTTCGTACTTTTATAATAGTCTCGATTTATTGAAGAAGACAAATTAAGTGAAATGTTATTTTCCTATATATTTAGTAGTTTTTAATTTTTATTTACCACGTAATTACTATAAAATTAATATACTTTGTTGCAAATACTAAGTGAAGTTAAAAAAATTCTTCTAAAACTTACTCATTGATGTTAAAAAACTATTTTGTTCATCATGATAAAGTACCGTCATTTTCTAATTGCCATACAGAAATTACTTCAAAAGAATGGCTACAAATTTTGTACTAATGATCCAAATAATTAACTTCTTAATTACTTATTTAAGGTAAAATTTTAATCGATTTTAAATTCCTACATTTTAGGTACCTAGTTTAAATAAGTAAAGATTTAATAACCAAAATTTAATGAATTTTTAGGTCCTAAATATTAGGACAATCAAATGACTAATTTGTCTAATGTAATTTGTCTTAACGTACTCGCGATGCACGTGTATTCTATCTCAATGAGTACTAATTTATTTAAAATTTGTGTTTAAATAATAAAATAAAAGTATAAATTCAAGAAGGTGATCATATATGTTAATCTTGTATAATAACTCAATAAATAATGAAGGTCTCATAAAAATCCTCAATCATAAGTCAATAATTCAACTTAAAATTTATTTCAGTTTAATAATATTATAACTTTAATTTTACAAGTTATCATGTTTTTTTTTTCCAGTCTCAGCAAGAACAAGTTCTTAAAAACTTAAATAGTGCTAAAGTATAGAACTTAAAATATATAATTAGGCAACTAGTAATCTACAACTTTCATATGATCAAAAAATCAAATTAAATAGCAATGAAAATAAATAAAAAAATTAAAAGATACTAAAGCAAGCTTGTGAGAGAATTTATAATTGAAAGAAAACTCATCCATGGCATATTTACTCCAGAGAATGACTTAAAATTAAAACTAAAAAAAGGCAGCTCGGTGCATAAGGTATTCCGCGTAATTTAAGCGCATGATCTATATAAAGTAAAATTTTAATATTTTAAAGTTTTAAATATTAGGACTTTCAGTCCAAATAAGAAAAAAACAATAAATAAGAGTTTTATTAATTTTAAAATTTTAAAAATTCTAAATATAATTAAATGACTTATAAATGAAGTATTTAATATAATATTTAACATTAATTTGGAGGGACTTCAAATTTTCTTTTTTGTTTATAAAGATCAAGTTTGAAATGGAAAAAAACGTTAGTTTTAATATTTAGTCTTTTGTTGTAGGTATTTTATTAAATATCTAGAATACAAATATAATAGTCACATTATCTCTTATTAATAAAAGGGACGAGGAAACAAACATGGTAAAAGTATGTTTGTGGTTTTTTCTTTCTTTTAATGATTTTTTAAGGTAAAAGTTCAGTGATTGATTTTGAAGTCCTATAAATTAGGATTCATACCTATTTTAAATAAGGAAGTATTTAATATACAAAATATAATTAATTTTGAAGCCCTAAATTTTAGGCAAATAACTTAAATTACTATTTTATCCAATATATAATATATTTTTAAATGGTAAAAAAAGGTCGAACGACATTTCGCTAAAGACGCTTTTAATATAGTAGATAGATATTCGCTTGTTTTCCGTTTAAACCTTCATCATAGCCAAAATTTGTCAATCAACATAGTTGAGGGCAACCAAGATGGAAATGGCTTTACCATGAAAAATGAAAAGGGAATAATAGCCATGATAATGATAAGTAAGCAACAAACAGATAAAAATATAGAATGTACATCGGTATATTGGTACCGCAAATATTAGTATCGGAACTGGTTAAAATAAATTTGCGCCAAACAGTACCGAAACATGAGGTTCAGATACATCAGGTAATTTTAATATGCAAAATTTAGTTCTAAAACTTAACAGAAACAGATCAAGGAACAGAACGAGCAGATAGAACACCTACGGGAATATCCAACTATCCCACGAGAATGATATGCATAACCGTTACAACACCGGGTTTCAAATAAAGGAAGGCACGCAGGTTCAATCGAAAGTCAAAATAGAAGATCAAACAGAGATGATTCTTGGGTGATCCGAATCTACACGCAGAAATCCAAAAAAAAAAGTCCGAGCAAAGAGATACGAAATTTTCTTCACGGGCTGAAAAACATCCGGAACTTCCCGAACAGGTAAGGAATCACTTTGCTAAATTGCAAAATTTCACAGGAGAAAAAGAAAGGTTAGGAAAAACATAGGTAAAATATCCAGGGGATTGCTTACAAAGATACCGCACCTGACAACTGGAAAAGAACAGATAGGTGCGGGATGAATAATTAAAGATTACGAGGAAGAAGGTTCATTAATAACCATGGAAAATTAGACAAATATTTTCGGAAACAATCATTGAACTGAAGGAATCAGAAGCCACAAGGTCAAATGCTGAAGAACTAGAAACTATTATTGACTTCCCAAATAGGAAGGTTTACGTTGGTCGAGACTCGACACCGAATTTAAAGGTAAGTTAATTAAACTTTTACGTGATAACGCAAATTACTTTGCTTGCCTCCATGCTAACATAACAGGTATACCACCGGAGATAATCGTTTATATGCTCAATATTGACCCCGCGGTATAATCCGGTCAAGCAAAAGAAGAAACTGGAGTCAAATAATAAAAGATAAAGTTACAAAATTTCGAAAGGTCGGTTTAGTTCGAAAAGTTGAATCATTTGGACTCGCTAACTAATATCAACCCATCATTACTTTCAAAATTCCGAGGAGAAAGATGATTGCTGGTATACCAAATTGTCTCGGATGTCTCAGTAAATACAATCTTAATTCAAGAAGATAAAGGTACACATTCTCCTATCTATTATAAAATGCTCTTAGATACGGAAACTACATATCTAAATTTTGAGAAGCTGGCATTAATTGCAGCTGCCCTAAATCTAAGGCTTTATTTTCAATATCATTCAATTCCCATAGTCACTATATTTTTATTACGCAATATTTTGCATAAACGTGAACTGTCAGGAAGGCTAGCTAAATGAGTAGTCGAACTTAGGGAATATGATATTATTTATTAGCCATGTACGGCTATAAAATCACAAGTTTAGCAGATTTTATGATTAATCTTAGCTTGAACATATTACCCGAAGCTGAAAAGAAAGTATATATTATTTTTGGGATAATTCTCGGGATCTGGACCTTCTACACAATTAGGTCCACAAGTATTAAAAGTTCCGGGTCAGGGACAATGCTTAATGCCTATGAGGGAAAGTAGTTAGATAATTCACAAAAGTTATTTTATTACTAACAACAAAAATGAGTATTAAGCATATGCTACAGGGCTTGAGTTAGCTAGGGGACTCAGAGCAAAAATATTGATTTAACGATTAATCAAATCCAAAAAAACTATGCAACCCAAGAAAATCGAGTCGGATGTGATAGTCTCCGATCTACTGCTGATATCACTGAATCCAGACGCAACTCCGGGTTCTTATTGAGAAATATCGTTTCCGGATCAAATAGTCTCGGGATCGAGTCATCCCTTTGGGCGATCCCCGATCTATCATCAATTAGAATGAAAATGAGGTAAGCTCGACTTATTTAATTTTGGCATAATAAATTAATTGATTACTTGCAAAATAGGACTTTACCCACAGACAAGCACTCTCTCGACAACTCTTAGTGCGTCTCATCCCGTACTGACGTATTGAAGGAGTATTATATTTGAGAATATTCAAGGGTCCCAAAGCTAAAATGCCACATGAACCAGACAAACAAAATATATAATGCAAGAAATTTATAAAGAAAGCAGTAAAAATTACTCCGATAATAAGGCTTTAAATCGAAAACTTATCAAAGCCAGTATGAATAGCTCAAATCAAGATATGTCATGATCCTCGACAATATTTTGGAACCTCTGTAGTTCCCGTCCAGAGTAAAAAAATATTATATAAAAAGAGTTCTGGTACCGTCCCTATGTTGGAACTGGACCGTTTGAAAGTCCATCAACATTGAAACTAGCTATCCTATTAGGTACTATTAAACTGGGGACTGTCCAATTATGATTCCAGTGTTTGAGTTCTCATACCTCAAAACTCGAACACTAGGGAGATTACTTAAATTTGAAGATTAGTCAATTTGACCTGACATTATAAGAAGTGATACAAGCAATTAATTTCCTTGGGAGATAGAATTCCTAAGAGTATTTCGATATTATTTACCACAATCTCAACTCAGTTAGTTGTCTTTCTCATATCAAACATAAAAACTTCAAACAATGTTGAATGAGTTCTTCAAAAATACATATACTACACATACACAAAAAGAATCGAGAACTCCATGTCAGAGTCAAGAATCCCACGATAAAAAATGAGAGTTTTATATCCAAGTCAAGATAAATGTATGCAAATATGCCACCAGAATAAAGTTCACTTTGAACAAACGAGTGACATATATTTTGTAATGACCCAACCGGTCATTTTAACTTTTAGAATCCCGTTCCCTAAAATAAAACTTCTCGTAGGTACTTGTAATAATTTATGACTTGCGGGAATGGTTGGTTCGGGATTTGGAAGTGTTTGGGGTGAAATCGGAACACTTAGTTCCTTAAGTTGGCCTTAAAGTGCTAAGTTTGACTTCGGTCAATATTTTAAGAAAACGACCCCGGAATAGAATTTTTATGATTCCAACAGCTCCGTATGGTGATTTTAGACTTAGGAGCGTGTTCGAAATTTTATTTAGAAGTCCGTAGTTAAATTAGGCTTGAAATGGCTAAAAACAAGAATTTAAGTTGGAAGTTTGACTAATGAGTTGACTTTTTGATACTAGAGTCGGAATCCAGTTCCAAAAATTTTCATACCTCCGTTATGTTATTTATGACTTGTGTGTAAAATTTGAGGTCAATCGGAGTTGATTTGATAGGTTCCGACATCGAACCTAGAAGTTGAAAACTCTTAGTTTTATTAAGCTTGAATTGGGGTATGATTCATGGTTTTAGCGTTGTTTGATGTGATTTAGAGGTTCGACTAAATTCGTATGATATTTTAGGACTTGTTGGTATATTTGGTTGAGGTCCCGAGGGCCTCGGGTGAGTTTCGGATGGTTAACGGATCAAAAGTTGGACTTAAAAAGCTGCTGGAATTTTCCCTTCTGCTGTATATTCTGGGATGTGATCGAGCCCCAGATATCGAGCCCACGATCGAGGCCTAAGTCGAAGCCAGGGACGGGGCTCAGTATCGAAGCCACGATCGAAGGTCCAGCTCGAGGGCGATGATCGAAGGCAAGGCTCGAGGGCCAGGATCAAGACCCAAGATCAAACTTGATCGAGGCCATGACCATGTCCCAGGCTCGAGGCATGATCGAGGCCATGACCAAGTCCCAAGCTCGAGGCCATGACCGAAGCCCAGGCTCGAGGCGTGATCGAGGCCATGACCAAGTCCCAAGCTCGAGGCCATGATCGAGGCCATGACCGAAGCCCAGGCTCGAGGGCCACGATCGAAGCCACGATCGAAGCCACGATCGAGGCCCAATTCCGAAGGCTGCTTGGGCAGTTTATAAAAGAGGACATTCGTCCCATTTGCCATTTTTGACGAACTTGAGCTTGAGCAGAGGCGACTTTTGGCAGATTTTCAAGGGAAAAACATTGGGGTACGTGATTCTAACTTGAATTTGGTCTACATATACAAGTATATCATTGTTTTCACCATAAATTAGTGTTTTGAGATTTAAATTTGGAAAATTTTTAGAAATCTCATAGAAACGAATTTTTGAGATTTCGATATCGATTCGGAGTCGGATTTGAGTAAAACTGGTATGGTTGGTCTCGTAATTGAATGGGTTATCGGATTTCGTAACTTTTTTCGGATTCCGAGACGTGGGCCCCACGAACGAATTTTTAATTAATTTCGGGATTTTTATTAAAAATATAGTATTTTCTTATAGAATTGATTCCTATAATTTTTAGTGATTGTATCGAATTATTTTGGCTAGATTCGAGCCAGACAGAGTTGGATAATCGTGAAAAAGACCTTATAGTGGATTAAATTGGAGCAAGACGAGGTAAGTCTCTTGTCTAATCCTGTGAGGGGGAAATTACTTCATAGGTGATTAAAATTAAATAATTGTTGCTAATTGTGGAGGCTACGTACGCACGAGGTGACGAGAGTCCGTGCGTAGCTACTATTAATGCTAAAGTCCGGGTAGTTTAGGACTCAAAGCATGCATTACTTGTGTAAATAATATTCTTTGATTAATTAATATTAATTGATATATATGAATATATTGTGAATTGTTAGATAAAGATATTAAAGGATGAAAATCTCATAGGCTTGATTTTCTATTTAAATCAATTAATTTTTAAAAGAAATTGTTCTCCTCCCGAATTTATCTTATAATAAATATACTCTCCTTCCGAAGGCACATAAGAAAATGTCCTCCTTTTTTGTGGAGCGGACCGAACGCCTCGGCAGGATAGATGCATCTATGGATCGCGCCGCACGTCCCTCGGCAGTGTACACGACACTCTGGATCGGGCCGTACGTCCTCGGCAGAAATCGTGCTTAATAATAATAATTACACGATATTTTAATAATTTATTTCAGCTTGTGAAGCTAATTAATAAATTGAAATTTTTTTGGAATTTAATGAATTATTATTCTTGCTTGTTAAAGAATTAATTGTTACTCCTGTAAATGAGATTTAATTGATAAATTGGAAATTATTTGAATTGAAGGAATTTAATTAATATATTGAGAATTGTTACATTTGAAGGAATTTGATTATTTCCGCTGATTAAATAAATTATTGTAAATTCTATAAATCATGCTGATTAAAATATCCTAGTTTTATTTCAGTTATTATTGACCCATAGTAAGTGTCAAAGTCGGCCATCTCGTCTCCACCACTTCGAGATTAGGCTTGATACTTAGTGGGTACACGTTGTTTACGTACTCATACTACACTTTCTGCACTTTTGTGCAGGATCTGAGACAGGTACTAGTGGAGAACCTATCATCACATACCCATGTCATCCCGAGGCATAGTGGTGAGCTGCCTTTCTGAGCCGTTCCGCAGCTACCAGTGTCTCGTCTTATATTTACATTCTATCTATTTCATTTCAGGCAGTATTTGGAGTTTTGTATAATTTACTAGTTGCTCATGCACTTGTGACACCAGGTTTTGATACATACACATTGGTAGAGTTTGGGTTTATATTTTCTTGGTTTTAAATTTTATCAATGTATGCTTAATTTATTAGATGGCTTGCCTAGCTGTAGTGTTGGGCGTCATCACGACCTACAGGTGAAATTGGATCGTAACATATTCGGTCCAACAATGACCATTCAAGTTAAATATATAAGCCTTTCTTAATGGCTAATTATATTATTACTCAGATCAATTATCCCTTGTATATTAATGAAAATCTCAAATATTATTTCGGACATGTGTCCCTCTTTACTTGGAAGTATGTTCATATACTCCAATTTGGATTCAAAATCCAATCAGATTAAACGTCTCTTCAGGACAAATCTACTAAGATATATATTTATTTGAGATCAATATTCCCTTAGACTCAATGTCTTACCAGGATCAATACTCCCGTAAATCTTAATGGGGTCAATACTCTTGTAAATCCTATCAGGATTAATATTCCCTCCGACTAAAAGTCTACTCGGATCAATCGATCCTATTTTATGCCTGAATGAAAAGGACACGTCCTCTTCGTAGCATTTAAAATATTTAAAAGGCCCCTCTTTTATTTAAAAGTTAGACACCCAAAGGTGCAATTTTAAGACATCGCACATGTAATGATGCATCCAAATATATATTTTAAGTCTATAAGACTAAATATGAGCACTCATATCTTTTAAGTCTAGACAAACGTGATTACAGTACTTAAATTTGCAGTACTTATATCTTTCTCAGATTAGAGAACTCTCTTTATCACCCGCCATTATAATGAAAATATTATCTAGTTTGGAGACGAAACTTAGTAGGTTGAGGATTGGTTCGGGATTACTCTAACTATCCTCGGAAGCTCTTTCCTCCCCTTGTAAAATATTTTATTTGGAAGAAGTGCAAGGACACTCTCTAGAATCAGTATCCATAATACTCTTCTTCTAAAGTCAATCAATCAAATGGCTAATGACCGGATGTCCCGATCATAAAGTTAACCAGATGCATTAATTCCTAGACTTTATCCAATCTAGAAGTATAAATTTTCTGGTTATTAACATCCCCGGTCTCTAAGGCTGTGAGGATATAAAAGTTTTGGGTACAACTAAAAATTCAAGAGTCAAAACTCAAAGATTAAAACCTCCAGATGTACGTTAAAAATCTGAGATCAAGCTTTCTATGGTAGTGACACTTTTTCAGCACCAACCAATCATTGCCGAAAGGAAAATAAGTGACGGAGTTGTCATCTGAATTCCTAAGTTCTGCACTCTTTTTTCCTTCGCCCGGTTTTTGTCCCTATTTGGTTTTTCCGGCAGGGTTTTTAATGAGACGGCGGCAAGGGTGAAAAAGATAAAATCTTTCACTTTCCGGTCACATTACAGTGAGTAACTGAAAAGTAGGGAGACTATCTGTATTAGTGAAAAATAGACTCGCCACGCGAGTCTATTAATTGGCGACACATGTCAGCAAAGTTATGAGAAAAATGAAGAATGACATGTAAAGATGATATGTGAAACACTCTTAGGACCGAGCATACTCGTACCGTGCCTGTTAGTCTTGGAACTGACCATCATAAAATAGTTCTGGATCAGTTATGGGAGAATAGCTCATAATTACAAATGAGTAAAGAATCAATTAATCCCGGATTATATGGGATTTACCATCATTATGCCATCAGTTATGTAACGTATAATAAATACAATAAATGATTGTAACGGTCAGAACAAGGCAATCAATTACGAGATTGACTCAACAAGCACGAGATTGACTCAACATGCACGAGATTTACTCAACAGGCACGAGATTGACTCAACAAGTACGAGATTGACTCAACAGGCATGGGATTGACTCATCAGTTACGGAATTTCAGCATTTACACAGCTGTTACAAGTCTTCCAAAAGTAACAGATGGATTGAGTAAATGCTCATAATGGACCCATAATACAAGGAGAATAGTTACTTAGATTTAGCCCTATAAATAGACATACTTTTATCTCCATCGGGGGAATCTAATATTTCTTCTCCACAATTCTATACATTGTAATTCATAGCATCTTGCTACCAAGTTAGCCATAGTTCGGCCCTTCAAGCTCTGTTTGGCTCATTATCCTATCAAGGATCATTCAATAAGAATTATTTCTTCTCTACTTTATATTTATTATATTATCTATCATTGAATTTATTTTTTACTTCTCTATCATGTTGTATTAGCGAAAATTTATATCTTTCTGATCGAATCGGTTGCTTGTGGCCCGACCCGTCATATAAATTTATTACTTTGACCTTGAAAATCATTTTTTGGGTTAAACACTTTCCACTCAAGATATTAACTTTTTAGTATGTGTTCCTTCATCAAGATGGTTAATTAACAGTTTTCTGGTTATGCTCTATTACTCCTCTGTTTATCATTAACTAGTAAATTTTACCGCGCAAAGATAGCAATAAATTTTGAAATAATATTTTTATAAACTTAGGAGAGATAGAATAAATAACAATTTTCTTGTATATGCATATAATTTTTAATTCTTTTATATTGATTAAATAAAAAGGGTAATATTTTTACTGAAAGTAGAATATTTTACTGCATATTTCATCATCAAACCTCTTTTCTAAAATAAAATAAAAATAAAAAGAATTTTTAAGAAACTTTTTCACTTTTAAATATAGATATGTATTGTTTTCTTATTCAAATTGAAGAAACAAACAATGAAAACTAAAGAAACTAAAAACATAAAGAAAGCAAAAATATCAACTTATTATTGGTTATATACACTTGCATCTTCCAATTTCACAAAAATAAATGTCAAGTGAAGTACACATTCACATACTACTAAAAAAAAGAAATCCACAACACACAAATATGTGCTACAGTGACTCAAGTCTTCAACAGAAGACAAATGAAGATAAGAACTCCATAGTAAGCAAAAAGTTACTACAATTTTCAGAGTAAACCCCGAACTCTCACGAAGGGCTCATTAACACGATTTTTTATATCAATGGCAACAAAGATTTTTAGCAAAAACATAACTCAGTTTATAGTATAATATCTTTCTGGACCATCCTTAACCTTAAGAAAACAAATAATAATAAATTAATAATAAAAAACAGTTTCCAGCAAGCTAAAATTCAGAAGTCATAAACGTGTTCCAATAAATCATTCTCGACAAAATAATTTTTTTTTCAACTGGACAATTATTCTAGGCTTGATTTACTTCTGTTTCCATAGAAAAATTACAAGCTGATATATGTCAAATTAGAAATTGGAATAGCTATGTATATACTGCACAGATGAGTAAAAATTATGTTAAAAATATCAATGTTATATAATTTACCTTTCAAATGAAGATTTTTCACCAGAATGTGGATAAGCCCGTCTACGTACTCTCATTATTCAAAATATAATATTTTCTTTAAAAAAACACCTTCACCTAGACAAAACAAATTCACAATACTATTAATAAGATGACATGAGAAGTCAAACGATAAGGTAACAAAAATTGAGGAAGATAAAGAGTTTTAAATCAAGAAAATAAAATATGTTAAGAAGAAGTAAAAAATGTTAGAATTGGAAAGCCAAAAGATCAAATAGAATATCAAACGAATGACCAACTCCCCTTGTCTTGTTTGACTTATATATTGTCACGATCCATACTAACCCCTGTTGTGATGGCGCCTATCGTGGAACTAGGCAAGCTGACTCATTTCCAAAACAAACAGATATTTTCATTTCAAAGATAATTTCATTGCTATTTAACATAAAAACCTTCGTAAAAGAGTTCAAATCAAAACAAAAGTGCGGAAAAGAAAAGCCCAATATCGGGGTGTCACTAGTCATGAGCATCTACTACCATTTGTCTGACAATATCAAGACTAACATAGTCTGAAAAATAGCTAAATACAACTAAAGGAAGATAAGAGGGAGAAGAGCAGGGGCTGCGATCGCCAAGTAGCTACCTTACTATTCCCGAGAAAATCTGCAACCAGAATAATCAATAATCACTACCGTGCCCAGCTATACCTGGATCTGCACACAAGGTGCAAGGAGTAACGTGAGTACGTCAACTCAGTAAGTAACAACAATAAATAAAGGGTGAGCAGTAGTGACGAGCAATAAAGCATATCAAGTTCATATCACAAAAATTCAATAAAATACAACATGCTTTAAAATCAGTGTTTGAATCAAATCGTCTCGTTTAAACCCGGTTCCAGTAAAAATCATTTAAAGATATTTTCAACAGTTTTTCAAACAAAGGCTCAATGCAAAGGTGAGCAAAAATGATGAAATCATAAACAACTCCTCGGGCAAATCTCACAGTCACTCATGCCTCTCGGGCATACCTCACAATCACTCTTGCCACTCGGGCATACCTCACAATCACTCATGCCTCTCAGTCACTCAGCACTCGGCACTCGCACTCAGTACTCGCACTCAATAGGTACCTGCGCTCACTGGGGATGTGTACAGACTCCGGAGGGGCTCCTTTAGCCCAAGCGATATATCAAGCCAAATCATGGCATAAATCACTCAGGCCCTCGGCCTATATCAAACATGTTGCGGCGTGCATCCCGATCCCATAAATATCCTCACAAATCAAGCCCTCGGCCTCACTCAATCATAAACCTCTTAAGCCACTCGGGCATTTCAGTGAAATTAGGGTATTCAACCCAAAACAACATTTATATACATCAAAACCGAGTAATAAAACTGAGTTATGCAGTAAACAGGTATAACTATAACTGACTATGGATTTTCAATCGAAAACAGTGAGAGGATAGTAAGAAAAGTCCCCTAAGGGTCCACACAGCGCTGGCACAGGGCCCAAAATATGGCATTCAAGCCCAATATACAGAAACTCTTTCTAAAACATATAAGTATCATATAGTTTCAACAAAATATGAAACTTTACAGTTGCTACGGGACGGACCAAGTCACAATCCCCAATAGTGCACGCCCACACGCCTGTCACCTAGCATGTGCGTCACCTCAAAATAGTAGAATGATACAAAATCCGGGGTTTCATACCCTTAGGACCAGATTTACAATCGTTACTTACCTCAAACCGTGTAATTCTTTATTTCGCTATGCCCTTGCCACGAGAATTTGACTCCGAAAGTCTCGTATCTAGCCACAATTAATTCGATTCAGTCAATACCAATTATTGTAATTAATTCCATAAGAAAATACTAATTTTTCAATAAAAATCCGTAATTAACTCAAAAATCGCATGTGGGGCTCACTTCTCAGAACCCGACAAAAGTTACAAAGTATGAATGCTCATCCAACTACGAGTCCAACCGTATAAATTTTACCAAATTCTGATATTAACTCGACCCTCAAATCTTTAATTAAAATTTATGAAGATTTCTACCATTTTCAACCCAATCTTTACCCATTTGAACTTAACAATCTTTCCGCAACCTTATGGGTATGTATACATAATACTCTTACACCCAAGAATCATACTATTATTCACCATCTTTACTCCAAACCCGAAATTGAAGAATTAGGGAAAGAAATTCTTACCTCTTTGAAACCCTAGCAAGATCCTTGTGAAATCTTCAAACCTTAAACAAGAATTGATGGATAAATGACTAAGTCTTCGCTTTCTCTCTCTAAAATATCAGATTTTGGCTCAAAAATGAGCTTCAAGGGCTATAAATCGAAGTTGGGTCGGGATAAAATTTAGAAAGAATGGAAGTTCCGCATACCGGCCGCATAATTTGGCCTCCAAAGCTGGGCGTTACTGACCCGGTCTGTGGTCATTATGCGGCCCGCATACTTGTTCTGTGGTCGCATAATGCACCGCAAAAATAGGTCTTCGGTCGCATAGTGCACCGCAAATTTTTCTCAAATCTTGCCCCTCTCCTGATCCACTTTGCGACCATTATGCGGTCCGCAGAGTGATTCTGCGACTGCATAGTGGTCGCAGAAATAACCCTTTTTCCGATAAAATTTTTCTTTACACATCGGTGCATTGTTCAACCCAAATCTTTGTACTAATTGATCTACCTCGACACCACCAAACCTTAATTTTCTTAACAAAATTTCTCCAGTGTCGTTACACATAAGTCACACATTCGCTCAACCTTTTCAACTTAAATTCTAAACCTTGGAACTAAGTGCTCCAAATCATTTCAAAACCTCACCGGACCCAAACCAATTACCCCGGCAAGCCAAATAACAACTGTAATTCACAATTTAAGCAATAAATGAGGGAAAGAGATTGTAATAGTCAAAACGACCGGGCGAGCCGTTTCATATATATATATATATAGAAAGTAAATAACACATTGGAGTGGGAGAAGGGAGTAATTAGAGTAAATAAGGAGGGGAAAGTGACTATTGGAATGCCCAGCAACGGAATAGGAGTAATATTTAGTGTATTTACACACTATTACACCTTAATAGACATTAATCTTAGGAATTAAGGAAGGAGAAGTAAACCAAAATATTTAGAGTTATTGGGAATAAACTCAAAAAAAGGAGAAAATAGATAAATAAGATCCTTGGCCAAAGAGAGGTGCCAACTCATCTCCTATTTTTTTAACTTTTTTCTATTATATAGAAAAGAAAAGGAGAGATGGTCGACCACGGGGCAAAATTGTCATTTTGCTCAAAAGAAAAAGTGCTTGTATCTAACTATAGCACCCAGGTCAAGCAGAAAAGCTTTCTTATTTACAGCCATGGAACCCCTAAGCATTCTAAAGTTTGTCCAATCCAATGTTGTCATCTGAAATTTATCCAATTTGTTGTGATGAAAATTTTGGATGGCGCTATCAAATAATGCGTTTGCTCTTGCAGGGATGAAGGTGAATTGTGGATCGTTTCACAAACTAGCAAAATAACGCGTACCTATTAACAAGCTAGAAAAATATTCATCTCATTGGTGATAAAAGTATTAGTAATTCAAAGAGATTCATTAAGATCATACAAAATCTAAAATATGAAGGTGTTTCAAGCCCATTATATTTAGTCAACGACGAGGTAATATCATTTTGAATAATATTATAGCTTTACTTATTTATATTTCCTTTAATAATGAAGGGTAAAAAATCTAGTAATTGTACTATCTTTGGTAATTATTTATTGGAATAAATAGATTATTTTCGTACATAGTCATTTGATACTTATAACTAATCTTAATTTAATACTTTAGATGTCACCACTTATTGGAGAAGGATAGAGTGAGAGAAGAGAGATAATAGTTACAAATAAATAAAGGGTAAGTTAAAACTATACAAATTTTCATGAAAATTGATCGTTGACGTAGTTAATGATATATTTTATAGTCTTAATATAGATGTGATTATACGATAATTACTTTAAGGGGTGATATTACTTAAAATGATTGTGAAATTCTTGAAAAATGAAAGATGATAAATCAATCATTCACTTTTATGATGTTAGACTCAATATTGACAATAATATATACTCATGGTTTTGACAGACAACCAAAACGGATGAAGTGAACATATACCATGAATATTATCTCTCTCTCTATATATATGAAATTACATATTTGTAACTCATAAATCAAAATAAGTAGGTCAAATACATAAACATACCCTTAAATTTGTCAAAATATTTTATTTAAACAATTCAACTAAGAATGTGACCTATTAAACACGTGGGCCTCATTTGTTTGCACATTTAATAAAGGTCTGAATCTTAATCATTCAGATCTCAGACATTAAGTGCGTTTGCTTTTAAAATCTAAATCTTAATTGTTCAGACCTTAATCGTTAAGTTGTTTATTTTTTTACTTCACAACCACTTAATGGGTCTAAATAGGTCTGTATCATTAAGATCTATAACAGAGACTTAATTTCATTAAGATGCTATCATCCATATTCATTATTAATTACCGTCACCGCCTACCATTATCAACTAGCACCATGCCACCTACCACCACCATCATCCCCAATCATAGCAGCCACCATTATCGACTACCACCACCCACCATCCCTACCACTCCCACCACTATCATTCTCAACGACAGCCAATACTCATCCACCTCAACTACCACAACTAACCACCCCATCACCATTAACAACCATAGCTGGCACTGCTCACCATTATAAACTACCACCACCATCTTCCTCAATCACAACTACCACCACCACCACCCGCCATTATTAACTATCACCACCCACCACCATCATTCTCAATTATAATAATTACTACTACCAATCACCACTAGCTACTATCCAAAAACTACTACCATCAACTAGATCTACCACCAACCACTGCTTTTAGTCGGCATTCACAAGCACTACCGTTAGCCATCACCGCCAGCAACTATCATATTTTAAAAAGCTATATATTTTAGTGATGGAGTATTAGATTAATTAGTATTTTATTTGAATTTTATGTTTATTAATTTTCAATTAAACGTAAATTTTATACATTCAGATGTTAAAAAATCAAATAATCTTAATCATTTAGTATTGAGATCTTAACATTCATATGTGTATTTAGATTCAAATATCTTAATCTTAATACACATCTTCATATTCAGACGTGTATTCAGATTCATACGTCTTAATCTAAAAAAAAAAAAGAAAAAAAGAAAAAAAAAGGGCCTTAATGTACCTATGTTCATTGAACCCTCCAAAACCATTCAGCCAAAAACACAAACGCATGGCAATAAACAAGTAACACTTTAACACGTTTCATGAAAAAAATATTTAAAAAAGAAAAACAAGTTTCTTATCTTCACCGTAGCCATGTATCCCTATATCTTCATCCACAATTTTCTAAAAATCCATAAGCTCACTCCAACGGAAAACCAGCAAGGACATGAATATTCATCCACCAATGCTCTCTTGAGATCCCAACCCCAGCTTTTAAACCAAACCCCACTTGTAGTGACTAAATCGAGAAGTTTCTTTCCGAGAGCACAAAGAGAAACCTGAAGGCTTCAGAAATAGCCCATCTCTGGAAACTACGTTTCTTTCTAAAGCTAATTTTTTTAGTCCCGATAAAAAAAAAATCTTTCTTCTCACCATAAATATCATATCTCTGTTTTCTCCTCAATTTTTCCGTTGCCTTCTGACACAATTCTCGTCGAACTTTCCCTTATTTGAAATCTCTGTTACCTTATGTCTCAAACAATATCTTCAAAATCAGCGTCCTTTTTCGACATTGAGATACTGCCGGAAACAGTGAACTTATCGCTGTTGATTGCGGACTACCCAATAAGATTCCGTCGGAGATTGTTAAAGCTTCAGAATTTGTATATCCTTTCCTGCAACTGAATTCTCTTTCTGGGTCTATTAAGCGAGAGCTGGGTAATTCAAAAAGCTCTATGTTTTTGGCTTTATCGAAAAACATGTTCTCCGATGAACTATCGATTGACAATATTTGCAGAGCTTAAGAATATCACTATTTTGAAGAAGGGTTGTGGAATTTCCTTTTTGATGGGTTTCGTGAGTAATAACGTATATGTCTAGTATGTTTTAAGTTGCACTGATTGTATCTTTAATTTCTGTAATGTGTGTGCAAAATAATGGTGAAGAAGATGAACACTATGAAAAAGAAAGTAGAAGAAAGCCATGTTGAAAAAAGTAAATCAATTCACGCGCTGAAGTTTGGGTGAGATTCACATATCATAGCATGTCGTGTTCAATAGCCACACATTGCACATAGTTTAGGTGTCCAATAGGTCACATTCTTAGTTAACATGTCTAAGTGAAATATTTTGACAATTTTAAGAGATTGTGGGCAAATAAGTAATTGCATATATCTAATCAAATAATATTCAATTATCTTGATGTCGACAAACAGATTAAATCCATATAAATTTAAACTTTATCCTTTCATATATTATTATTTATTCAATGATTTCCTTTCATATATTATTATTTATTCAATGATTTAAAATTTGATGGTTTTTGAGTTTTTAAAGTGAATTTAATTTAATATATAATAATAATTAATTTTGTAATCAAATATTTATAGATACTTTTTTTAATACATATAAAGAGATGGTAAATTCTACCGAATCCCGTGAACTAATAGGTTACGCTCTGTATCCGCCACAGACTTTAGAATGACAGGTTCAGGCTTGCGCCTTGCTTCATACTTCTAACTTAAATTGTCTTGGATCTTTATTTGATAAAAATTACTACATATTAGTTAAGTTTTTACTTGACATTATTTGTTTGGAAACCTGTTTTTTCTTTAAAATTTACATGTTAATGTAATTTGTATAGCTTAATTAAGATTTTACTAAATAGTTGCTTGGAAATACATGCACGGGTCTAGATGTTTCCCATTTCTTCTTAATTAAACTTGCAGGTCAGTATATATCAAAATATTATCTTGTGCATACAAAGTCATCAAAGTATAAAATATGTAGAATACGTGACATTTCTTATACTCATGTACTATCATACTCAATCCAATTTTTTTTCTGAAGAAGATTGGTTTTTTTCCTTCTAATAGTGAGGGAGGGGGAGGGGGAGGGGTATTTGGGCATTTAAACTTCACATTATATCCTTTTGTGGCATGTTTCATACCCATTATAAATTTTATGGCAGTTTTATAGAAAATAATTTTTAGTTTTATCAAAAACTCTTTTTTTTTTCCCGTAAAAATTCGTGCTCAATCATACATTATATTACAATTGCAATGGAGGGAGTAGTGTAACTAGAACGTAGGAGCTAGACTCAACTAAAACTGATGAAACTCTAGCAATTTACAAATCCTCAATCTTTCCTACACTTATACAAGGGACTTTTTGGTCATTCATTCCAATCCCAAATTTCTTCCCAAATAGAACCCATGTCGTTTCGATAGTGCAATTGTTCAAGATTTACCCTGATATAAGGGCATCCGATTTAAGTGTTCAAATTTTCAGTCATTTCTCCCTTAACCAGCAAGTTTTTCAGAGAATTGAAACTAAATAGAAGAATTTTGTTGGCGAAGGAGAGTTTCAAGAAGTTAGAGACGGTAACAGAGGCTTTTATCCAATTGCAATCTCATAACCATTTCCACTCCGCAAGCTTTGCTCCTCCGCTTCTTCGAAATCTCAAAACGTTCTTCGAAAAACCCCAATTTCGGTTTCCAAATCTGTTTCGAATACCTTAAAACAATATAACAATTCACCCAACAACAGTTCCACCAAGGTTTGCACTGAAATCAGCATCGCATTTTTCAATTTTATATCTGCTTACAATAAATGTAGAGAAAAAAGAACAGGAAAGAACAATGAAAAATAAGTTCTCGCCAAGAAGAGAGATTGTTGTTTGTGTTTAATCTACTCCTATTTCCCAATTTTATGTCTGTTGTTGTTGGTGGAGACACCGTTGACGATGCGGAGACAGAAAAGAGGGGAAAACAGAATTGACTCCATATTTTACTAAAATAACAGCAAAGCCGCTTGTATGTGTTGAGTATGCTGGTAAGGGCATTTTAGGAAATTTAAAAATGGGTATTAGTAACATACTACTACTTTATGTAGTATTGAACCCTTGCCTCCCAGGTTCGATTTATTGGCACATAGTATATTTCAAATTTCCAAAGTTTTTATCGCATGAAGAACTCTAAAATACAATCTCATTAGGCAAATGGTGAGCCCCAAGCATCCACCAACGAATGGCAAAGCATTTTATCTGGCATAGAAGCAGCGGTGAAGCTAGAAAATATTTCAAGGGTGTTCAAATTTGAACAAAAAAAATAAAAATTGTGGAGAGTGAAGCTTGAACCCGCGCCCATGAGGCCCTCTTGACCACCCTTTGCCACTGAGCTATGACTCTTCATTGTTGCAAGGGTGTTCAATATGTATTAAATGCATGTAAATTCAAAATTTTACCTATATATACAGTGTTAATTTTCCGACATTTTCGAACGAAGGGTGGTCAGTTGACCACCCTTGCTACACTGTAGCTTCGCCCATGCATAGAAGTACCAATTGCCAAATATAAAAAAAGTTCATTTATTGTGCAAGAAAACACATATTTAGTCTATTGGTCAAGATTTTATAAGTTAAATTCTCTTACAGTGGCACAGCCACCTTATAGGAAGATGACACCTCTTCGCGAAAAAAATAAACTGTGTCGATAGGTAAAAAAATAAATTATATGTATATATACTATGTATCGACTCCTCTTAATTTCCTGATATATTTACTTTTATATATTTTGACACCCTTTAACCAAAATTCTGGCTCCGCCACCGAATATAAGGGCTCAAAATTCACTAGCAACAATAGAGTAAGATAACATGTTTGCTATCTACTAGGAGCCTTTGAAAGCACAGATGTTAGAAGGAAATCTAATACAATTATTATTTTGGTGCAACTTTACTACATTAAGATTTATTGAGTAACTTTTATATTCTTCGGAGTATTTAGTTTAAAATCAAATATAATTAGAAATTGATTTATAATATTGTTATAGCATTTTATTGTAAGCATTTGAACTTTTGTTTCCAATAAAAAAATAGAAGTGATCAAACAAATGAATGAAAAAGTAAAAAGAAAATGTAAAAAAGGATACTACACTAACGAGCAACCGAACCACGTGATACCTTATCAGAGTGCTGCCAAATTTTATACTCCACTCACAGCACGCACATTTCACTGGAACAGTCAGCTGATGTCATCATCTCACCTCATACACAGAGGAATTACGCCTATAACTACATTATAGTCCTTTCTGCGGCACCATTTCGAGAGCCTGTAAACAGAAACAAAATCAGAAAAAGCTTTTCGACTTTGGACGCACATTAAAAAATGGTGAAGTTTCTGCTGATGATCAGTGCGGATATGGAAAAACTGACAAATCTGCAGCCAGAAGCGGGCGTCAATGATGCTAATTTCCTCTACTCTTTCAAGGTATAGGTTCTATTTTTCTTGTATGCATGTACTTCGTTGAGGCTACTACTCTGTTTTACAACTTTTGTTTTTTGGTGAGAGATCTCTCTGTTTTCAAATAATATACTCGTATGATCGATCTCCGTTTTACTTTTGTCTAGTTTCTACTTATACGCATGTACTCAGTTTGTGCTTCTCCGTTTTACAATTTTTTTTGGTGAGAAATCTCTGTTTTCAAATGATTTACTCGTATGATCGATCTCCGTTTTACTTTTGTCTAGTTTCTACTTATACGCATTACTTAGTTTGTGCTGCTCCGTTTTACAACTTTTTTTTGGTGAGAAATCTCTGTTTTCAAATGAAATACTTGTAAGATCAATCTCTGTTTTATTTTTGTCTAGTTTCTACTTATACGCATGCACTTCGTTTGTGCTACTCTGTTTTACAACTCTTTTTTGGTGGGAGATCTCTCTATTTTCAAATAATTTACTCGTAAGACGATCTCCGTTTACTTTCGCTTTGCATTAGACGTAATAAAAATCGTGATCCAAATCCTTGTTCTGTGCTTATTGCTTCTGTTAAAATAACGCGTTAAAGTTATTTTTAATTTTTGTCGAGTCTTAGAAGTGTGATATTAGAAGAGCTCTATTTGTTCTGTTTGATACATTTGGCATATCTTAGAATCATATTTATGAACCATATGTAAGATTTTACGACTAATTATACTTAATTTATTTCGTAATTATTTGAGAATGTTTTGACGTTATTACTTTTTTTTTCTTTTGTGCAGCTTAATTGTGGCAATTTTTAAAATTAATGTTTAGTTTCTATCGAGTCTTAGAAGCGTGATAATAGAAGTGCTCGATTTGTTCTGTTTGATACATTTGGCATATCTTAGAATCATATTTATGAACTATATGTAAGATGTTAGTACTACTTGTAATAAATTTATTTCTTAATTATTTGAGAATGTTATGAAATTTATTACTTTTTCTCTTTACCGCAGCTTAAGTGAGGGAATTTTAAAATTAATGTTTAGTTTCTGTCGAGTCTTAGAAGCGTGATATGATAACAGAAGTGCTCTATTTGTTCTGTTTGATACATTTGGCATATCTTTGAATCATATTTATGAACCATATGTAAGATTTTACGACTAATTATATTTAATTTGTTTCTTAACTATTTGAGAAAGTTATGAAGTTATTACTTTTTCTCTTTTGTGCAGCTCAAGTGTGGGAATTGTGGGGAAGTCACCCTCAAAGAAACTTGTGTGAGTTTGGGTTTCAGCATACCGGCTAGGTGTGATGTCCTGTTTCCCCTACATATATGATGTAGGTTGACTGCCTTTTGCTTTTTCCCCTGCACCCTCTGCACTTGGTATTTACGATCGACTAATAAATAAATGACACATATTACTTTATTTAATTACAACTTAATAGTACTTAACCATAGTTAACTACCATGTATTTGCTCATAATCTTAATTAATAATATGAAAATACTTAATAATCTAGCTATTCCTCGTTATCTTCTAGATAGTACTGTCAACCTATCCCAAAGGCCACCATTGGCCATTACGAACTTTGAAAAAGTTCTCCTGCTACATTTTAATCTTAACTGAACCAAAGTATAGGCTCTACTGCATCTCTACTCATTTATACCGTAGAAGCAAAATTTCTTTTCTTACATCCACCATATATGAATCTAAATTTAATCCTCTCAATATGCACATGTACTTATTAGAATACAAAATTTAGACGTGGAAGAAATATTCTGCAGCCTTCAAATAACAGAAGGATGAAGCTAAACAAATATATTACATGCTCCAATCCGTTGCTCTTAGTTCGTACTCCCCAACCACGTTGTAGCTTCAAAATTACTCTTCTGATTTAAAATGGAGAAATGAAAGAAGGAAAACACAAGATTGCAGCAAAGTAAAAGGTGTTGGGTTTTTTAAGCTTAAATGTAGCTTAAAATTATTGGGTTTTAAAGCTTAAATGTAGCTTAAAAGAGGGTGAATGGGAAATGAAGGGAAATTGAAAATATTTGAGTTTTCCTCCTTGACAAAGGAATATTGTCCCATATTGGAAGAGGAAAAGATTTTGATGGGTATATATACAATTGTACTTCTTCTAGCTCTTAAAGAGTTAAGAAGAAGGCAAGTCTCGTGCCGTCGTCATCGTCGCTCGGCTCGGCTAGGATTCGGCTTTGTTAATAGTAAATATTAACAGAATTGTTATTAAATATCCAGTTTTTTGTAAACGGAATATTAATATTAAATCCAAACGTAATAGTATATGCCCTTCACTTTTTGTAAAAGACATTTTACAAAACAGTTTGCACCTCTTCAGATTTGAAGAACAGTTTGCTTTGAAGAACAATTTGCACCTCTTCAGATTTGAAGAAACCGATCTTTGTGTTCGCTGAAACACTGGTGTTTGAAGTATCGCTACACCAGTGTGTAATTCGTTCTATCTTGGGAAGAAATAATCCACAACCTTGGGTACTAGGAGGGGATTAAATTCCTTAAGGAAACACTGTGAATTCAGTGGGTTCGGATTAAATTCTGTTTCGTTTACATTTCTGTTTATATGTTATTTTATCTTCTCCGGAATTATTTTACAAATACAGTTCTTTAACAAAAGGTGCTAAGGATGTGACGGCAACCCTAATATTTCTGCTTTTAGTTACTTTGAGTTTATGACTCTATTATCTGTTCTGAATTTTTTTTTATTTATTTAAAATAAGACTCCTAATATATCTTAGTTTGTTTTTTTATGATTAACTTAACTAAGCCGGGTGTAAATAACCGGTGCGTGCAAGTTTTTACCTTAGGTTGACAGAGTTTTCCTTTTGCATATAAAATTCATAGGAAAGCATTGATCTTTTAAACTTGCATTCACTTTGAGGTATAGCCCTAGAGGGTTTAAATTTACTAATCTTTTTTTTTCAGTGTAAACTTTGTGCAAAGAGTGGTACCGTCACCATGGTCCGTGACTCGGGTCGTCCTTTGAGTTTGGCTGATAGTAAAGCTAGAGAATTCGCCCCCTTGATGTTATTTGATTGTAGGGGGTATGAGCCTCTAGATTTCGTTTATGGTAGAGGGTGGAAAGCCGAGTCAGTAAGTTTTCTCTACCTTTTCTTGGGTAAATTGGTAACAACATAAATGATACTGATATATTTTTCCTTTATTTGACTAAAGGATCTAAAATTTGTATGTTTGTTTGTCTTATTTGCAGCTAAAGGGAAGAGAAATTGGTAACATTGACTTGTCTAATCATCTCTTCGAGCAACATGATGAAGAGGGGAACAATGTTAGAATTGGACATCCCCGTGCAAAGTTTGAAGTGAAGTGAAGTGAAGTATTTTACAAAGTAATGTTGTGTTGTCAATAGCTTTATAGTAATAGTTTTTTTGATCCAATAAAAGTAAAGACTTGTGTTTTTGTGTGATCTTTTTACTCCACGTGTAAAGAAGCTAGCAAAATTCAAAATAGTTGTAAGGCAAAGTATTTTGTGAAAAGAACCAATAGGTCTGTCAAGCGTTTGTCAATATATATGCGCAGTGTGAAACAATTTTATGTTATTGCAGATAGCCTTGGCCCTTTAAAAACAATAGCTGAATTTATCTACTTCAAATTTTGCCTCTTCAACTACTTCTTGTATTAGGAATGTTGATCGTGTGCAAGCTGGAACATCCCTAATTTGTACTCTAATGAGCTTACTCAAAGTGTAGATGATGAAGATGATAAAGTGTGAAGGACATGGCAATGCCGTGGGGATCCACGTGTAGTGCAGCAGGAGATAGATAATTCTCCAACATTGTCAAGACCATCAAAGATCATAAATTTGACTACAATTATTGTTACGAATCAAAATTCACCAATTTGTAAAGGATCGTGCTTTGGTCTCTTCAGCCGCTAAGACTAATTCTCCTGAGTATCTATGAAGGATTTAGGGTTGAGGTTAATCAACTGAGGGACAAAAATAATTTTACTATTCCTAATACAAGTATTAATTCACCTACAGTTATTAATATAATCGAACACGAATTTTTTTAATAAAATCTAAGTTATAAATTATCTTATTTATAAAGGTATGGATTGTTATTTTATTTCCTAGAAAATATCCAAATATTGAAGGGAAGAAAATGATGAACAAATATTTTAAAAAATATAAGTCATTTGTAAATAATAAAGAGAAATAATAGTCTACTAAATAAGACAGGATTTCTGTTATAAAATATGTCGGAGCGAACTGTGCCTTTGAAGTTATGAACCTGTAAGTGTAATGTGCACCTTTGGTTGGTAATTAGTAAATGTAGAGTTCAAACTTGATGTATTTTGCTCAAATTTCTGTTTTACTCAATGTGGTAATCCTAGTTAGGTAGGGAATGATTATTGGCGCTTCTTTTGGAGAAGTATCTTTTGAATGCTGTATATTAGCAGCACGATGAACTAGGACATAACTAAGATGGTACCATGTACTCCCCAGATCACATCAGGGTTTTAGGCTAAAAGCTATAGCTGCTTGTCTTTTTATGAGGTACATATTTTTTTAATATACTCCATTATTAGATGGTACTCGACCAATGGAGTATTTTGAAATGGTTTTACTGATAGAAGAAAATTTGCACGTGGCATTGGAGAACCTCTTACATTCTCTGACGGTGGTCTAAGATGTCATGATACACACGAACAATGCAAGTAACGTTTTCAATGCGAGTAACCACAACAATATCAACAAATTCAATATAATTCATAAGTGGGATATGTGAAGGTTAGTGTGTATGCAAACTTTATTCCTACTTTGAAAGTAAAAAAATTATTTCCGATAGACCACTGGCTCGAAGAAAGATGAAAAGAAAGCACTAATAACAAGCAGTACAACAATAAGATAATTATAATAAGAAAACAAAGCGAAAGAAATAACATGTAGCAATAGTGATACTTAAAGTGCACGTGATGTTTTGAGCCTAATTGTATTGTTTACTTGCATAGGAGTGATTGGAAGAACAACAAACAACATTTCCAATATAATCCCATGCATAGTAGGATCCGGGGAGGTCATGTGTACGCAAACCTTACCTTCAATAGACCCTCAACTAAGAAAAGTATGAGCACCACATTAATAAAAAGAAAAACAAAAAGGGACAACACCGAAAAATCATGTAAAAGCAGCATAAATAACAACAAGATAATAAGATGACCGAAATGAAAGAAACGACAAGTACAAAAACCTAATACCAACAGAATGCGAGAGTACATACTAATCGGTATGAACAATTTAGACTACCTAACCTATTACCCTAATCTTCGATTTCCACGCCTTTCTTATCAAAGCTATCAAGAAAATTTGTGAGATTTAGAGAGTACCAATCACTGCCAGGGGTTTCTAATGAGTCAAAGGAGATATTGGCTTTTAATGAACCTTAAGCTTTTAGCTTCAATGTTGGCAATGAACAACAACCATACATGAGAAGAGTATAAAATTAGGAGTATATACTTGAGCATCAGATTAGGACAACCAAATACTATCAACTGTTTGAGCTGGTAGCTCGAGATCTTCATGGTGGTCAATGTATTGCTACAAGATAAGTAAAACTTTTCAAGATTTTGTAGGCTGAAAAAGAGTTTCACGGTCACACCATTGAGGAACAAACTCTAGAGGGCTTTGCAAGCAGTTATTTTAACAAACTTTAGATCCCAATAACTTTTGATAGTAAAAAAATACTCTTGAATTTAACTAAAACTCCTCCTCCCGTATAAACTCTTTCCTTTTTTTTTTGGTATGTTTCGGAAAAAAACCCATTTTATATATTTAGAAATTTTAATTAAGTTTTACAAAGTATATATTTTAATTTTAATTTATAGTCTCTTTGACCAAGTTTTTAGAGCCCCTTATACACAGTTTTCATCTTAAAATCACGTTTTATATTAAATTTGAGGTGTTTGGCCAAAAGAAATAGTAGTAATAAAAAAAAGTAATTTTTTCTCTTGCTGGGATAACCTCTTCTTAATTCAGTTCCATTTAATATGATCCGAATTAAACTAGGGATTGTTATACAAATAGTCGTCCAAATTTGCGGTTTGCTTTTTTTAGTCGGTATAAATAGATGATACATTGATTATACGCAGCTATACATATTGATTAAACTATAACTCCTCCTCCCGAATAAACTCATTCATTCTTTATTTGGCATGTTTGTGTTTATTTTGTTTAGAAACTTTTAAATTTTAATATTTTTAATTCAAATTTTAAAGCCTATTTGGCCAAGATTTTTTCACAGAAAATTTACAAGATCTATAAGATTAATTATATATATTACCACCAAATTAGATAGTACATATATTCGGTGCAATCGGGCCTCATTTATATGTTTTAAGATTAAAGCGTCTCAATCTGGATGCACATCTGAATTTTAAGATATGTATAAAGATTAAAATATCTGAGTCTGAATGCATATCTGAATATCAAGATGTGTATTAAGATCTGAATACTAAATAATTAACAATGTTTGTTTTTCAATATCTGAATGTGTAAATTTTTTTTTTTTTTTAAAAAGTTAATAAATATAAATTCAGATAGAAATAAAATACTAATTAACCTAATGTCCTATCAACATAATATTTCTAAAATGGCGAGTAATAACGACTATGGTTGATGATGGTGAAGGTGGTGGTTAGTGGTGGTAGTTGAGGTGGGTGTGTGGGTAGTTGAGAATGATTTGGTGGTGGTGTTGAGGGCGTTGGGTGGTAGTAGTTGATAAAAATGTGGGTAATAAGTGGTGATAGTCAATAATGGTGGAGGTGGGGATAGTCGATAATGGTGGATGGTAGCAGCAATGGTTTAGGATGGTGGTGGTAGGTAGTGGTAGTTGTAGTTGAGTATCGTAGTGACGGATGGTGCATAGTGCATGATGCATGGTGCATGGTGATAGTTGATAATGATGGACGGTGACGACGATTAGCAGTGAATATGAATAATAGCAACTTAATGATTTTACAAGTTACCCGATGTGGGAGAATAAAAAGCTGAATCATAGAGCAGTCCCTATATTTGGGGGAAATCGAAATTAAGGTGTGGATCACTTCCATCCAAAATTGAAAGTTGTAATATATTTTTTCTCTCTTCTCATAATACTTTAAATCATTAGGAGAGTAGTTTTCATCAAAAATAACTCTTACGCCTGTCCCCTTGGCATAATATTCCTTATTTTTTGAGAGTTTAAAAAAGGATATTTAATCCTTATAGTTGAAAAAAAGATAAGTATATACCTATAAATTTAGTTATGCTGTGGGGAAAAAGACATTTCAAAGTGATTCAAGGAATCGGCTTAAGCATATTCATTGATAATTGTTATATGAAAGTGAAAATTGTGCGTCGAAAGTCTAGCATATCCATAAGTGTAGAAATATAAAGTTAAAATGGATGTGCATTTATATAAGATAAGCAAGAATATATATTTGATAACAAACGTCATAAGGTGCGAATATTACACATAGAAAATAAAATAAAAGAAGATTTAGTTACGTTTTACTTCAATCTCTAAATGTATTATTAGTCCTTGGGTGTGAAATCATGGTATTAAATGTGTGTTTACCCTCAAAATCGGATAAAACTTAAATTTATAAGTGGTTTTAAGGATGCGGATTAATTTGATACAAAGCGATAAATTGAATTGCTATTGAATAAACAAAGATAAAATAAATTCATACCACACGAGTTGGATAGTTTCAGCCTTAATGAAATAGCCACTCTCGAACCGAGTTCACCAAGACCGAGATGAAAAAGAACAAGAGCTGGAGACAAAAAGAAATAATAATATAATTGCTTTTGAATGCATGTTACAATATGTTTCATGAATTATCAGACCCCCTTTATATAGTAGGGGAGTCCTATTTTAGGTACAACTCTATAAAAGGTAAAGATTTTCTGATTCACTAATTGCCGGTACCTTACCGATACGTTCCGAGATCCCCGCCATAATATTCGGCCGGTCACGGATATTTCGGTCTTCTATTGGCTATGTTGGATTATCTGGCAATATTCTTCGAAGTCGTTTGATGCTAGGACCGATTCTGGGACCATGGCCTCGATATTCTTGAAGGCAGTGTCATGCCCCGGGGTTCTGGTTCGGTGGGACTTTGACTCGATTTCTGTCCCTTGTTGCCATGTCTCGAGCCCGACTTATTTTGTCGGATATGCACCATGAGCTCGATTTTATCTGTATACAAATAGCCGCTCATTTTTCGGAGAGTAAATGACGAGAAACGACACGAGCTTCCGATTCTTACTCCCATACACCGTGAGAGAAACGACAAAACAAGCGAAACATCTCGTCAGTCAAGTCATAATGGCATTAAATGCATGTCAGCCGCCGGTCGGCGTCCCTAGATTCAAAACGTCGCTGAACTACTATAAATAACCCATCCTTTGTTCATTTTAACTTTACGTCCAAACCTTCTACCCTCGTACCTTTAAGATTTCGATACTCTTTAGCACTTTTACCCCGGTTATTCGAGGTCTTTTACAAGAATTTTTACCCATCTTCATCTCAAGCCAATAAGTCTAATCCTTCAACTTCCTTTCTTTCTTCGGCTTTTCTCAGATTTTCCTCCATTTTCTAAAGAAATGGCAAAGACTTCCAAAACCGTTCCCTAAAAAGAAGCTCCCTCTACTCCGCGGACGGCTACTGAGACCGAGGAGACCGTTTCGCATGCGGCCGTTGATGAACTAGTACCTGAACCCCCTTTGAAAATGTTCATCCACGGGGGATGCTCGGTCAATGTCGATTTCAAGGTCAAAAAGCCTTCCTCCGTACAGGGCCGGTGTGAGGAGGTGTCGAGATACATCTGCTCGATTACCGAAGAGGTCCTCCCTACGGTCTGAAAAAATTATAAATGGGCTGATAAAGACATAGTGATCCCCGGCCCCGATGAAGCCATTACCACCTATGTAGAGGGATACTTAAGTGTTTACACTTATCTATTTACACTGGGACCGGTGGACCCGGTCATCTTAGATTTCTGCAGAAGGTGCAACGTGTGCCTAGGCAGATTCATCCATCGCTTTGGAGGACCGTGATCTTTCTCCGGTTCTTTGTGAAAGAAATCGATGGGTGCTCGTTCACCATCGACCATATTCTTTGCTTATACAGTCCCCGAATCTTCCCGGGGGGGAGGGGGGGCTGATAAAGCTTGTGCATCGGGCTAGTAAAGCCCCATTCTCAAGTATTAATGAGGACCGGGATGGCAAGGCCGCTTTGTCCGAGTGAGGACTTCAGACCTGATCCCAGCTGAGTGTAGGCCATTCCCGAGAAGTGGAATACATCACATAAGTATAACTTACTTTCGAATGTCGATTTCATACTTACCTCTTTTTTCCTTATCGGTGCTTTGTGGTAGTGCAGCCGTCGCTCGGGTCCCAAATACTGTCCCTCAACTCAAGGAGTGTGTCGAGGGTATCGTATCTCAGATGCCCTTCTCCGAACACTCGTGGCGCAAACTCTCGAAGGGCCCTTGGGAGGCCCGTTTCCACGGTGAGACTTCTTTCGCGAGTAGGTAGTATTAGGATTCTCCTTTCTACATTAAGTCCTTACTCCCTTTACTTCTTTTTGCCGGTTTATCCAATGATTTCGAGTTGAGGCCTCCAGTTGGTGGCGAATACTTTCCTACCGAGTCCCCTGTTCCAAAACATGCCGAAGAGAAGAAGAGGAAGAGGGCTCCCAGTTCCCCTAGCTCGGAGAAAAAGAAAATAAGAAGAAGGCTGGTGCGCAAGTCAAGAGAAAAAACCAGCGCCCGAGCACCAGCAAATTCGCTCTATCGGCTGAGGGACGAATCCGAAGAAGAAGAACCTTTTATTCTAGTGGCCCGCAAGCTGCCGGAGCTTGAAAAGTAGGGGGCCTCCGAGCCAGAGATCCATGAGGCAGATCTACCCCATGTTAGGGAGGTCGATGAGGAGACCAGAGCCAAGGCTTCCCGGGGCCGCGGGTAGTGCCCCGAAGGAGGCACTCGGTGTGATAGACATCACCGAGTCATCCTCGTTCATCGAGTCCATGTACAACGAGGCCCAAACGATGAAAGAGCTCCCCAACAAGGGGCCCACGAAGTGGACGACCCACTCTGCTACTTTTTTTATGGCATGGATTCCATCGTCATGGAAGACGTCACCGGATTGGGTGACATAGAGGTACCGAGGGAGAGTCCGACCTCGGGGGCAGGCGGGCCTAACTCGAGCCCTAAATTGGTCAACCGGTTCCCTTCCCCGAGTGTGGATCCTGATCGGAAGCGGTCCATTGTCATTACCGTTCCGGAGGATGTCCGGGTTCTTTCCGCGCCCGTAGGGGTGGCCAGTTACCTCCGGTGCCTGTTGACCGATGAAGACCATGCCAAAATGAATGAGGTTGACATACACTGCCTGTTCAACGAAGCACAACATGCACTGAACCGGGTAACTTTAGATAACTCTCGATTATTTCAATTTCTCCTTTTATACTTGAATTAATTCATTGATAATCCTAATATTTTTCTCCATATTTGTAGGCCTCGATGCTTCACCAAGAAACTTTCCTTCGGTATCGGGATGAGCTGAACTGACTCAAAGCCACATTCAGAGAGTTTACTGAGAAGAGATACACGTACAAACTTCTCAGCGAGCAGCATGAAGGAGAGGCTAAAAGCCTTCGAGCTGAGTTGGAAGTGGCTCGGAAAGAACACGCCGACCTGGTTGAATTGGTAAAATTTTTTGAAGTTAGTGACGATCAGCTAGACACGATGTCTAATGGTCAGAACCCGCAGGTTAAATAGAAGATTTATCGGATCGACTAGCTCCGAGTCGAGATGGATGCAGTTAAGGTCGAGGCCAAAGAGTGGACCACCTGGCCTTAGAAAAGGAGACTGTCGGGGCGCAGTTGACCTCGACGGAGGTCTAGCTTCGAGCGAAGAGGGAGAAGCTGAGGCACAGTCCCTAAAGATTGAGGAGCTACACTCTTATTTTCTGATCGAGAGAGAGCTTAAGGCGGCCAAGTCGGCAGTTGATGTAACCAAAGTTGTTGCCGACGAGATGGTAGCTCAGTATAAAGCCATTGTCGAGGCAACCCAGGACCGCATGAAAGATATTTTTGAGTATGTGAAGTGGCAGTCTCGAAGGGAGGCCCTCGAGAAAGTTCATGCTCTGGGTTTTGATTTGTTGGCCGAGGTCGAAAATGCTAAGGGGCTCGAAGACGAGGCCAATAAATTGGCATATCCCAAGGACAAATAAGACTCCGAGGGTTCGGATGGATCTAGGGGTGAAAAAGACTCTGATGGTCTCGGCGACGAGGCGGGCTCCGGTGGAGACCAAGCCGTTTAAGTACCTTGTATATTTTTCTTGTTTTTGTATTTTTGTACTTTTTTTCAAGGCCATAAGGCTCTTTTTCCCTTTGATAGTTTTTAAGCTCGTTTCATTTTTCTTTTTTCCTTGTGATTGTAAAGAGATCAAATGCCTTAGCACGTAGTAGTTAGGTCTTGTTCGGAGGTTCGAACATGCCTTTCTCTCGATATTATTTTGTTTAAATCTCATTGGGGGCTCGGTATGACTGGAAGCTTTCCCCAAAGTACTTAGAATTTTTTAGATTACAATTCGCCGAGGTTATCCTTTTGAATCGGTTTAGAAATTTTGAAGGTCCTTTTTTTGGTTACGGGTCTCGGACGTCTCCGAGCCGTTTTAAGACGGCCACAACCTTTCTAGTTCGGGTGTTGCCCAGTGGACTTGTTACCTCGAGTCATTTGGGCTTAACCGAGATAACCATTCTCGAATGGGGGTGGCCATAGCCTTTAAAGTTCGGGCATTGCCAAATAAGCTTTGTGCCCCCGGGCTTCATTATCTCGGTCTATCCCAATATGCCTTGGGCGACAGTCCCTGAGTGAGGTGGCCCTTGGGCTCGATCTCTTTAGGGGATCAAATGTAAGAAAGAAAAATTTTCAAAGGGCAAAATATTTATCCGCAAGGTAGAAACTTCCTTTCACTTTTGTGCGTAATATGCAAGGTTACACATGTGTTCAAGCTTTGTGTCTGGGCTCGGGCAGTATATGTGGGCACAGTTCATTCTATCATTTGGCCCTTACAGTAAATCCTATCGATCGAGCCTAGACTATTCGAGCACAAAGTTTCTTTCCTTGACATAATCGTCATCTGAGGGTGATGCCCTTAGTGTTCGAGGCCGATCATAGAGAAGTCTCGGATACTGTTGACAACCGACCTTTATTTCTAAGTTAGCACGATCCACTGTTGTCTCATTAAAAACCTTTCCGAAAAACTCATTTGGGACAAAACCGGTTCAATGGAAAAAAGGTGCAACACGTGCTTTCAGGCCAAAAAAATTTATCGTTCTTTGACGGTTACCTGCAAGTGTTAGTCCAAAATGTAAGTAAATAAAAGAAGTAAACGGGGTCGTACCTCAGCAATAACATCATTTCAAGTGAGTTATATTCCAGTTGTTCGGTAGTCGCTCAACGTTCATTGCTTTGAGTTTATACGACCCTTTTCCGGTGATCTCGATAATTTGATACAGGCCTTCCCAGTTTGGTCCCAACTTCCCTTCGTTCGGGTTCCGGGTGTTTAATGTGACCTTACTCAACATTAAGTCCCTGACATTGAAGTGTCGAAGGTTGACTCTTCGATTGTAATACCTCTCGATCCGTTATTTTTGGGCGGCCATTCGGACTAGGGCGGCTTTGCGCCTTTCATCTAACAGTTCCAGGCACGTATTCATGATCTCGTTGTTTGATTCTTCGGTTGCATGCTGGAACCTGAGACTTGGTTCTCCGACTTTGACCGGTATTAGAGCTTCGGCATCGTATACCAACGAGAACGGGGTGGCCCCTGTCCTTGACTTCGAGGTCGTATGGTAAGCCCATAGGACCGCGAGCAAGATTTCTTTCCATTTTCCTTTGGCGTCGGTCAATCTTTTTTTGTGATTTTGGAGTATGGTTTTGTTCGTGGACTCCGCTTTCCCATTCCCACTAGGGTGATATGGTGTTGACATGATTCTTTTGATCTTAAGATATTCGAGAAACTTGCTTACTTTGATGCCGATGAACTGCTTTCCATTGCCATACACGATCTCGGCCGGAATTCCGAACCGACATATTATGTGGTCCCAGATAAAATCAATGACTTCCTTTCCCTGACTTTCTCAAAAATACCTGGGCTTCCACCCATTTAGAAAAATAGTCAGTCATAAAAAATATAAATTGAGCCTTGTCGGGTGCCCAGGGAAGGGGGCTGACGATGTCCATCCCCCATTTCATGAACGGCAAGGTCGACAAGACCGAATGTAGCAGCTCCCCGTGCTGATGAATCATCGGGGCATGACTTTGACATCCGTCACATTTTCATATGAACTCCTTCGTGTCTTTTTCCATGTCGATCTAATAGTATCCGGCTCTGTTTATTTTCTGAACTAATGATTCGGTGCCCGAATGATTTCTGCAGGTGCCTTCGTGGATTTCCCTCAGAACATACTTGGTGTATTCGGGTCCTAGACATATTGCGAGTGGGCCATCGAACATTCTCCAGAATAATGTTCCGTCTTCGGACAAGCTGAGCTGGGCCGCCTTCGTACGCAGAGTCCTCGATTCCTTAGGGTCCGAAGGCAGTTTTTCGGTCTTCAAATATTCTATATATTTGTTTCTCTAGTCCGAAGTTAGGCTTGTTGAGTTTATCTCGGCGTGACCTTCTTCCACTACCGATCTCATAAGTTGTATGACCGTCCCCGAGTTGAGATCATCGTCATCAACCGATGATCCCAAGTTAGCAAGGGCATTGGCCTTGCTGGTTTGATCCCGAGGCACATGTTTTAGAGTCCATTTCTTGAACCGATGTAACGTTACCTGCAGTTTATGCAGGTATCTTTGCATTCGTTCCTCTCTAACTTCGAACGTCCCACTAACTTGGTTCACTACAAGGAGGGAGTCGCACTTAGCTTCGATCATCTCTGCCCCCAAGATTTTGGAAAGTTTGAGACCTGCAATCATGGCCACATACTCTGCCTTAATTTTAGTTAATTTTATAGTCCTAATAGATTGTCTAACTACTTTACCTGCAGGTGGTTTCATGACAATTCCAAGTCCAGACCCCTTCGCATTCGAGGCGCCATTCATAAAAAGGGTCCAGATTCCCAAAGAAGTCCCTAAGATCAACAACAACTCTCTTTCGACCTCGATTATTATGGCCAGTGTAAAGTCGGCCACAAAGTCTGCCAAAATTTGAGACTTAATGGTAGTCTGAGGCCACTATTCGATATCATACCCACTGATCTCTACGACCCATTTGGCCAACCGTCCCGAGATCTCGGGTTTATGCATTACATTCCTCAATGGGTAAATGGTTACGACACATATGGGGTGACATTGAAAGTATGGTTATAGTTTCCTAGAGGCACTTAGCAAAGCGAGCGCCAGCCTTTCTAGGTGAGGGTACCTAGTTTCGTCCTCGCCAAGAGTCCTGCTCACATATTAAATTGGAAATTGCGTACCTTTCTCTTCGCGGACTAGGACTCCACTTACCGCTATCTCCGATATTGCCAAGTACATGTATAGCTGTTCGTCTGTCTTCGGAGTGTGAAGCAGCGATGGGCTCGATAGATATCGCTTGAGCTCTTCTAAGGCCCGTTGGTACTCCGGGGTCCATGAGAAATTATTGTTTTTCTTCAACAGTGAGAAGAAGCGGTGGCTCTTGTCGGATAGCCTCGAAATAACTCATTCCAAGGCGGCTATGCATCTAGTTAACCTTTGTACGGCCTTCACGTTGTCCACATCACTGATATCTTCGATGTCCTTGATCTTATTGCGGGTTGATTTCGATTCCTCGGTTGGATACCATGAATCCGAGGAATTTACCGAACCCGACTCTGAATGCACATTTCTCCGGGTTCAGCTTTATATTGTATTTCTTCAATATGCTAAAGGTTTTCTGCAAATGTTTCAAATGGTCCTCTGCTCGTAGGGACTTAACCAATATATCGTCAATGTAAACCTCCATTGATTTTCCTATTTGTTCTTCGAACATCCGATTTACTAGGCGTTGGTAAATGGCACCGACATTTTTTAGTTCGAATGACATCACATTATAGCAGTAGGTGCCGTACTTGGTGATGAAGGAAGTTTTTTCCTGATCACCCGGGTCCATCCGAATTTGGTTGTACCCAGAATAAGCATTGAAAAAACTGAGAATCTCATGGCCGCTCGTTGCATCGATCATGCGATTGATGTTAGGCAAAGGGAAAGAGTCCTTGGGACACGCTTTATTCAAGTCTTTATAGTCTACACACATTCTTAATTTGTTCAGCTCTTTGGGGACTACTACTACGTTTGCTAACTAGTCTGGGTATTTAACCTCCCGGATGGACCCTATTTTAAGGAGTTTAGATAGCTCGTCCTTGATGAAAGCATGTTTGACCTTGGACTGGGATCTCATCTTCTGCTTGACCAGGTGAAACTTCGGGTCCAGGCTTAGCATGTGAGTGGTTATTTCTGGCGGGATCCTGTCATATCAAGGTGGGAACAAGCAAAAACATCTTCGTTAGTTATAAGAAATTGAATGAGGTTTTTCCTGAGCTCAGGATTCAACCCCGTGCCCAGGTATACCTTTTGATCGGGCAAGTGTTTGATCAGTACGACTTGCTCTAGTTCCTCGATCGTTGATTTGGAAGCGTCGGAATCGTCGGGAGCTATGAAAGACCTGGGAACCACGTAGTCGTCATCCTAATCCATCTCCCGCTTCTCCGGTTAAGACGGAGTCGATGTTAGCAGTTGCTATTTGGTTTCTCCCTTGGTGACCGGACCCAGCTCCTTTGGTGTCGAAAGTGTGGATCGAGACCACCTAGTCGACCGCGAACATCTCTTTTGCGGCCGGTTGTTCTCCGTAAACTATTTTTATTCCTTCCAGCATCGGGAACTTCAATACCTGGTGTAGAGTCGAGGGTACCGCCCTCATGTTGTGAATCCATGGTCTCCCGAACAAAGAATTGTACCTCATGTCCCCTTCAATCATGTAGAACATTGTTTCCTGAAAGGTCCCGACAACGTTCACCGGTAATGTTATCTCCCCTTTAGTGGTCTCACATTCCATGTTGAACCCGTTTAGGACTCGGACCGTAGACACGATCTAATCTTGTAGGCCGAGATGTTCCACGACCCTCGATCTGATGATATTGGCCGAGCTACCTGGATCAATTAACATATGCTTAACTCGAGATTTATTCATAAGTACTAATATTACCAGTGTATCGTTGTGGTGTTGCATGATGCCCTAAGCGTCTTCGTCGTTGAAGGGCAAGGTTCCCTCCAGCACATAATCGCGAGTCCATTTTTCCTTTGTGATAGATACTTTGGTGCGCTTCAGCATCGGCCCTTGGAAAACATCAATCCCACCGATGATCATGTTAATGATGTGCTGTGGTTCCTTCGGTTCGATCTATTTACTAGAATCTCTGTTCCTAAAGTAGTTCTTGGCTCGATCGTTCAGTAACTCTCCGAGATGCCCGTTATTGAATAGCCGGGCTACTCCCTCTCTTAATTGTTGGCTATCTTCCGTCCTGTGACCGTAAGTTCCATGATATTTGCACATTAGGTTAGGATCCATTTGGGCTGGATCAGATTGTAGAGGTCGAGGCCATTTGGTGTCTTTGATACATCCAATGGCAGATACGATGGCGGCGGCGACGACGTTAAAGTTATACTTCAATAGCCTTGGCGCTTTCTTTGGCCCGATGGGCCCGTCGAAACTATTTTTACTCATGAGTCCCTGATTGTTTTGACTTCGATCACTTCTTCTTTCACTTTTCACAGGGTTTTGCCCAGGCTACTACCTCTTTGGTATCCATTGTATGGATGATACCGATCGATGTTCGACCTTAGTTCATGATCAACGTCTCTCCTGACTCTGTCTACCATTTTGACGGGATAAACGGACCCGAAAGGGGCCCCGAGTTGATTGTCTTCGACCCTGATTTTTGATTGATACTGATTATGCACGTCGACCTAAGTGACAGCCGGGTACTCTACCAGATTTTGTTTCAATTGTCGTGAAGCCAACGAGCTTTGAGCGTCGAGTCCCTGGGTGAAGGCTTGAACGGCACAATTGTCTGCGACCGGAAGTAAGTCCATCCGTTCCATTTGAAACTGAGACACCAATTCCCTGAGCATCTCATTATCCCTCTGATTCACTTTGAAAAGGTCTGACTTCCTGGTCTCAACCTTGATAGCCCCGGTATGTGCTTTTACGAAGAAATCTACAAGCATAGCAAATGAGTCAATAGAATTAGGAGGTAGATTGTGATACCATATCATAGCTCCCTTGGACAGAGTTTCCCCGAACTTTTTCAGCAGGACAGACTCTAGCTTGTCATTCTACAAGTCATTTTCTTTGATGGCGCATGTGTAGGAAGTCACATGCTCATTTGGGTTGGTCATTTCGTTTTACTTAGGAATCTTGGGCATGCGGAACATCTTTAGGATCGGCTTCAGTGCCGCGCTCGGAGAAAAAGGTTTTTGAACAAACTTCTTGGAATCCAGGCCTTTCAATATCGGAGGTGCTCCTGGAATTTGGTCGACCCTAGAATTGTAGGTTTTCACCTTTTTGTCATTGGCTTCGATTTTCTTCTTCCCCGATTCTATTCATTTTGTCAATTACTGGAGCATTTTTATGATCTCAGTGTTAGTCCCCGATTCATTTTCATTCGGCCTCTCTGTGATCGGTTCATTTTTGCGGGTGACTTCCCGGGATGGCTCAGGCTCAACCCTGCTCGACACTCGGCTTTGGTTATGCAAATGGGCTATCATTGTGTAATGACCCGGTCGGTCGTTTTGAGTATTAAAGCCCCGTTCCCCCATTTACTGCTCAATTTGTTCTTTAAAGTTATTTTGTGACTTGTCAGGGTAATTGGTTCGGGTCCGGTGAGGTTTCGAAATTAATTGAGACACTTAGTCTCAAAGATAAAAATTTAAGTTAAAAAGGTTGACCGGATGTTGACATATGTGTAAACGACCCCGATATAGAGTTTTGATTATTCTAATAGCTTGGTCGGGTGATTTTAAACTTAGAAGCGTGTCCGAAAAATTATTTGGAAGTCCGAAGCTAAATTATGCTTGAAATGGCTAAAACAGAAATTTAAGTTTGGAAATTTGACCGGGGAGTTGACTTTTTGATATCGGGGTCAGAATCCGATTCAGAAAATAGGTCCGTTATGTCATTTATGACTTGTGTGCAAAATTTGAGGTCAATTGGACTTGATTTGATAGGTTTCGGCATCGAATGCGAAAGTTAGAATTTCTTAGTTTCATTATGCTTGAATTAGGGTATGATTCGTGCTTTTCGCGTTGTTTTATGTGAGTTGAGGTTTTACCTAAGTTCATATGATGTTTTAGGACTTGTTGGAGTATTTGTTTGAGGTCCCGGGGACCTCGGGTGAGTTCCGAGATGGTTTCGAATCATTTCTTCATGTCTTGCTACTACTGTTGCTAGTTCTGGTGTTGTTCATTGGGAACGCGTAGGAGTTATCACGTTCGCGTAGAAGGATGTGGGCTGCAGAGTGTTTGTGCTTCGCGTTCGCGATTAGAGCATTGCATTCCTAACGAGAAAAACTTGGCCTGGGAGATTTTAGCCTTCGTGTTCACGAATGGGGAGCTGCGTTCGTGAAAGGTTGGGGGTTGTGTGCATCGCGATCGCGAGAGTGTACATGCGTTCGTATAAAAAGGTCAAGGCAGGATGGGCACCAGGCGATAAGGCATCGCATTTGCGGTTATCGGGACGCGTTCGCGAAGGCCAAGCCTTGTAAGGTATCGCATTCGCGAGGGTGTCTTCGCGTTCGCGAAGGAGGAATTTTGGGCAGCACAATTTTGTGCTTCGTGAACGCGAGGCAATGGTCGTGTTCGTGAAGGAGAGGAGCCTGGATAGAATGTTTAAGTTCTTAAAATGGGACAAAAGTCCGATTTTATTTTTACTAATTTGGAGCTCGTGGAGAGGCGATTTTCGGGAGATTTTCAAGGAAAACAATGGGGTAATTGTTCTTATCTCAATTTTGGTCAAATTACCCGAATCCATGGTTGTTTTTAACATTTAATTGGTGATTTAAGTTGGAAAAGTTTGAAAACCCTCTAGGTTAAATTTGAAGATTTGAGGGTCCAGTTGGTGTCGGAATTTGGTAAAATTTGTATGGTTGGACTCGTGGTTGAATGGGTGTTCATATTTTATAACTTTTGTCGGGTTCCGAGATGTGGGCCCCACGAGCGATTTTTGAGTGCAATTTCAGATTTTGTTGGAAAATTAGTATTTTCATATAGAATTAATTTCTATAATTGGTATTGACTGAAACAAATTATTTGTGACTATGGAGACCGATTTGTGAGGCAAAGACATAGCAGAATAAAGAATTACACGGTTTGAGATAAGCAATAACTCTTAATTTGGTTCTGAGGGTATGAAACCCCGAATTATGTATTATGTGATTGGTTTTGAGGTGACGCACCTACTAGGTGACGGGCGTGTGGGTGTGCACCGTAAGAATTGTGACTAGGTCAATGCCATGGATCTGTGTAGTTGAATAATTTGTTGTTATCGTACATCTTTCCACGTATTAGAGAAATTGAATAATAAATCATGTTAAAACCATGTGTTGACACTGTTGGGAGCCACAAAGCTTGTGTACATGCTGAATTTTCTGCTAAACTCAGTCACAGTTTTACTTGCATATTACATCTCAGTCTCTATTGTTCATTATTGATGCATTATATCATTTCTGTTGGGGCTAATTTTCATGATTTCTGAGAGCCCGAGAGACTAGAGAGATTTATGACTGAGTGAGGCCGAGCTATTGATTGTAAGATATTGATACTATAGCACGTGAGTTATCCGTGCGGATCCTGATATTTACTAGCACGTGAGTTGTCCGTGCGGATCCTGATATTTACTAGCACGTGAGTTGTCCGTGCGGATCCAGATATTATACTAGCATGTGGGTTGTCCGTGAGGATCCACATATTATACTAACATGTGAGTTGTCTGTGAAACACGTGAGGTGTCCGTGTGGATTATAGCGCTTGGGCTAAAGGAGCCTCTCTAGAGTCTGTACACACCCCCGGTGAGCGCAAGTGCCTACTGAGTGCGAGTGCCGAGTACCGAGTATAGAGTGATTGTGAGGTTGGAGTGAATGATCGGACTGAGTGACTGCTGCTCTGAGGGGATGCATTGATTTCATTATTGTTGTACTTCAGTTGTAATATATCACTGTTTTGGAAATTTCTGAGAGATATTATCTCCTGTTTCAGTTGAACTTGACATGAAATTACTGTTTTGGCCTTAGTTGTCGAACTTTAAAGCATGCCTACCTTCTTATGTTGGAAATTACTGTATTTGGACTTAGTTGTGAAGCTCGTCACTACTTTCAGTTATTTATTTAGTATTGCTACTTACTCAGTTGGTTGTATTCATACTACACCCTGCACTTCGTGTGCAGATCCAGGTGTTCCCGGACGCAGTGGGTGTTATTTTTTTCCGTGCAGTTGATTTTTCGGAGATTTCGAGGTAGCTGCCGGTGTTTCGCAGACCTTGTCTCTCCTTCTCTATATTCTTGCTTATTGTATTTAGTCTCAGACTATTATAGACCGTGTTTTTCTAGACTTGTGATGTATAGATGCTCATGTACTATGTGACACCTCGATAGTTGGGAAGTCCGCGTTATGATTTTGGGTTTTCTATCCCGTTTATGAGAACGATTACTATTAAAATCGCTTTAATTCATTTTTCTATTAAAAGTGTTGGGATTATTCCGTAATGTCGGCTTGCCTAGTTTCACGATAGGCGCCATCACGACAAGTTAGGAATTTGGGTCGTGACAAGTTGGTATCAGAGCCTAGGTTACATAGGTCTCACGAGTCATGAGCAGGTTTAGTAGAGTCTTGTGGATCGGTACAGAGACGTCTGTATTTATCTTCGAGAGGTTGCCGAACCCTTAGGAAAATTTATCTTTCTTGAATTTTGTCGTGCCAATTTGTTAATTTCGGAAACTAAATTTCTGTTATTCTATTCTCACACAGATAGCGAGGACACGTACTACCGGATCAGACGGTCAACCACCAGTGCCACTAGTTAGGGCCGCGGGATGCCGGGGCCGAGGTAGAGGTCGAGGTGTAGCTCGTACAGTAGTTGGAGTAGCACTTGTAGCACCACCAGTTGCTCCAGCTCAGGAGCAGATTCTAGATATAGTTGAGCCGGCGGGACCAGCTCAGGCATCAGCTGTGCCTATTGTGATTCCAGGCCTACCGGAGGCTCTAGCACAGATATTGACTATTTGCACTGGCCTTTCTCAGGTGGTTTTGGCTCAGGCCACACTAGCCACTTCTCAGGCTGGGGAGGTAATCCTAACCCTGTTGCCCGTACTCCAAAGTAGGTAGTGTGGGGACTTCAGAAATTGGGGGCACTACCAGCCTATCTAGTTGCAGCTGCTCAGGCCCCGATAGTCCCCATTATGACTGATGATGAGCAGATGAGACTTGAGAGATTTGGGAGGCTTCGGCCTTCATCATTTAGCGGTACTGAACCGGATAATGCCCACTTCTTCGACAAGTGCTAGCAGATCCATCATACAATGGGTATTCTGGAGACCAATGGAGTCTCATTCACTACTTTTCAATTTTCTGAGGCTACCTTCAGATGGTGGGAGGCTTATGAGAGGCGCATGCCGATCGGTGCAGCACCACTTACATGGTAGGAGTTTTTCGTTCTCTTTTTGGAGAAGTTCGTGCCGCATTCTCATAGAGAGGAGCTGCGCAAACAGTTTGAGCAGTTATGTCAGGAGGGCATGTCTATGATGCAGTACCGGATGAGGCTTTCTTAGTTGGCTCGTCACGCGATTCGGGTGGTTCCCACTGATAGGGAGAGGATTAGGAGGTTCATTGATGGCCTCACTGTTACATCTCATATTTTTGTACGTTATAGTTTCGTCGTAAGCTCGGAGATTAGATTATCTTGCGGTTATACGCATTTATGCTATTTATAACGAGCGATAGGTAAGTGCCGTGAAGGATAAAGGGTTAACGAATCAAAGAAAATGAGTTTCGTTGAAGGTTGTCGATTTGGGATAAAATACGGTCCGAGCTACAATACACGGCATTTATGGACTAATGCCATACAAGGTACCCCACGAACACGATAGTAGGATATGTAAAGTGTATTAAAAATGAGTAGTAGTTTATGTAAGTTGAGATAATTCTTAATTATCTGGGTAATTGATTAATTATTGGGTAATTAATTAAAAAGTGGGATAAGATTTAACCCTCCCCCAACATAGCAATCATCCTTTACACTTAAATGACTACGCGTTAAAGATTGTAAGGTGTCACACTTTGAGAAAGAAGTGTGACACCAAGCTTAATTGTGGGGACGCATAAAAAAAGTGTTGAATAATAACTACAATGTCTTATGAAAGAATTCTCAAAAACACTTTCCATAACTTCATTAACGTAATTTCTCTTAAAGCTTCTGTTAGGAATGACTATCTTAATCTCTTCAAAGTTCAACAAAACTTTCCATACCTTTTAACGTCATGTTCTAAAGAGCTTAATTAAAGCTTCTCATAGTTACTCAAGGAGAGGTTCGGCCAAGATAATCTTTGCATAAGCAACGAGCTTTTCATACAACGTGTTCCGTGTTTTGTCGCAATTAACGTGTGTTAGAGGAGTGTCAAGAAAATCGACTCAGGTATGTTAAGGCCATCCCTTCTTTCTTTTTGGCATGATCAACACGATACAAACAAGACGAGCAAATGCACAATTTTCATAAATGACTCTATTCATAGAAATATTAGGGGTGTCTATATTCTTGATTTCCCATGTGAATTATTATTATATCTTTTGTTCATGGGTCTCAGAAAAAATACGTATTTGATAAAATTTATCCGACATGCATATTATTTTTATGACATTCCGAGAAAATCTTATTAACGTATTTCTTATGCATTTCATGTATTTATACATGTACATTGACCCATGACCAGATGGCGTTATATACGCGTATATTATATGTATATAGGATATGGGAAAAGGTTATGGCGTTATATACGCACCACCACCTGATCAGCTGGTATATGTTGATGATTTTGCCCACAGTGGCCGAGATGATATGATGGGATGCCCTCAGAGGCTTGATGATGTTATGTACACCTATACCTATGCATGACACGACATTTACACGCATGTGCATGACATTTTAAATGTTTCAATATTTATAAAGTTATTTAGACTTACAGGCGGAATTCTTTATTCCGTGTATCATCTATGTCTTCTATGTACTGATTTTCATACCTTACATACTCAGTACATTATTCGTACTGATGCCCTATTTCCAGGGGCCTGCGTTTCATGCCCGCGGGTACAGGTAGACAAACAGACTGTCCCCCTTCTTAGGATCCTTGATCAGCGAGAGTTAGCGTGCTCCACTTGATCCAGAGCTGGTTTTGATTTTGGTACGATATGCTTGTATACATATATGGGTATGACGTGGCTCTATCCCGTCTTTGTACAGTTGTATTTCTATTAGAGGTCTGTAGACAGTTATGTATAGTCGGACAGTATGCGGCCGTGTCGGCTTCTAGTTTTGGGTATATAGTTGTCTATAGCAGCCCTACCGGCTTCGCCGACTCTGATTTCAACGGCTAAACATCAATGGCCGGTAAATGATATAGCGACTATTGTTATTGCCACCAATGCCTTTTTTATTGCCGCTAAAGCCCCTTTTTGTTGTAGTGTGGGTCGTGACAAAAGTGGTATCAGAGTAGTTCTGTCCTAGGGTTGTCTACAGACCGTGTCTAGTAGAGTCTTGTTTATGGGTGTGTTGTGCACCACACTTATAGACAGGAGGCTACAGGACATATAGGATGTTATCCTCTCTTTTTATCATAGATCGTGCGATATAAGAATTCATGTTCCTAACGATATGTTATATTTTCAGCGATGCCTCCAAAGACTACAGCCGCCCAGAAGGGAAAGTCCGTGGCTGGTGAGATTACTAGTCGAGCGCCACGAGTGACCAGGGCTCGAGGAGAGTCTCATAGTGAGATTCCATCTCAGACTTCTCATACCCCGCCCTCTCCAGGAGAGCTCCGAGGGGCACCAACTCCAGCGCCCGCTCCTGTACGTTTATCCCCTCAGCCGGATGCACCGGGTTAGGAGATGAGAGATGCTATTCAGCTTTTAACTCGATTAGTAGCTGCGTAGGCTCGGCGTCAGGAAGTAGGTATTGGTGATGCAGATAGGTCCGTCAGCGCGAGGGTTCGTGATTTCATTAATTTGGACCTCCGGTATTCACTGGGGCAGATCCAAATGAAGACCCTCAGGTATTTATTGATGGAATGTAGAGGACGTTGAGGGTAATGAAGGCCACCGCGACTGAGTCAGTTGAGCTAGCTTCCTATAGACTCCAAGATATTGCAGTTAATTGGTATGAGTCTTGGGAATTGTCCAGAGCTAAGGATGCCCCTCCAGCAGTATGGCAGGAGTTTACAGAAGCTTTTCTTCATCATTATCTGCCACCAGAGCTTAGACGGGCCAGAGTTGATAGGTTCTTGACCCTTCGGCAGGGTAACATGAGTGTTCGAGAATACAGTCTTCAGTTTGATTCATTGGCTAGGTATGCTCCCACCATTGTATCTAAGATGGAGGATCGGGTTCACCGGTTCGTGATGGGGTTAGAGCCGCACTTGCTTAACGATTGTATGTCGATCTCACTTCAGCCAGACATGGATATTTCTCGTATTCAGGCATACGCTCAGGGTGTAGAGGAGCGTAAGTAGAAACAGAGTGCCGATCGTGAGCATGATAGGGCCTAGAATAATAGAGCGAGGTCTTCGAGTCCTTCTGTTGAGTTTCGAGGTGGTCAAAGACCATAATACTCGAGGTATCCAGCCCAGCCATCGGCTAGCGTGCCTTCTCAGTTTGGTGGTAAGAGATTTGATCGTTCCACATATTCAGGGCCTGGTCAAAATTTCAGGGTCTCAGGTTCTCAGTATAGGGGTGTGTCAAGTCAGATGAGGCCTCCCTTGCCACGATGTGCTCAGTGTGGTAAGCGGCATGCCGGGCAGTGCCGTATGGGATTGAGTGTTTGTTATACTTGTGGTTATCCGAGCCACGTTATGAGAGATTGTCCGACAAGAGGTGATGCAAGCATAGCTCAGCCAGCGGGATCTGTAGCTGGTTCGTCATCATCAGTACGCCCCCTAGGCAAGGTTCATAAGCACCAATGAGTTGGGGTAGAGGCAGAGGCGGAGCATCTAGCTCGAGTGGTCCTCAGAACTGCATTTATGCGTTGGCAGGACGGTAGGATCAGGAGTCATCGCCTGATGTAGTTACAGGTATATTATCAGTCTCCTCATATGATGTATATACACTGATTGACCCAGGTTCCACCTTATCATATGTTACTCCGTTGGTTGCTAGTAAGTTTGGAATAAAATCTGAATTGATTAAACCTTTTGAGGTGTCTACACCTGTTGGGGACTCAGTGGTAGCTAAGAGAGTATATAGGGGTTGTATAATAGTGGTTCATAGTCGATCTACCGTAGCGGACCTAATCGAGTTAGATATGGTAGAATTTGATGTTATAATGGGTATGGATTGGTTGGCTTCTTGTCATGCCAACGTTGATTGTAGATCAAAGATAGTCTGATTTCAATTTCCAGGGGAGCCCGTTTTAGAGTGGAAAGGTAATTCGGCGTCGCCGAGAGGTAGGCTTATTTCCTATCTCAAGGCAAGGAAGATGATCAGAAAGGGTTGTATTTATCACTTAGTTCGGGTTCAGGATGTGGAAGTAGAGTCACCAACCATTCAGTCTATCCCTGTGGTTAATGAGTTTCCCGATGTTTTTCCTGATGAGCTTCTGGGTCTTCCGCCAGATCGAGAAATTGAGTTTGCTATTTACCTACTACCAGATACTCATCCAATATCTATTCCTCCTTATAGAATGGCCCCCGCAGAGTTGAAAGAGTTAAAGGAACAACTAAAGGACTTGCTTGAAAAAGGCTTTATCAGACCTAGTACATCACCATGGGGAGCACCTGTGTTATTTGTAAGGAAGAAAGATGGTTCCTTACGGATGTGTATTGATTATGGACAATTGAATAAGGTGACGATCAAGAATAAGTACCCGCTCCCGAGAATTGATGATTTATTTGATCAGTTGCAAGGTGCCAAGTGTTTTTCAAAGATAGACTTGAGGTCCGGGTACCATCAAGTAAGGGTTAAGGAGGAAGATATTCCGAAGACAACATTCAGGACCAGATACAGGCACTTTGAGTTTCGTGTTGTGTCGTTCGGTTTGACTAATTCCCCAGCAATATTTATGGATTTGATGAACCGTATGTTCAAGTCCTTTTTAGATCTATTCGTAATTGTATTTATCGATGATATATTGGTGTATTCTCGTTCAGAGGCTGAGCATGCAGATCATTTGCGTACTGTGCTTAGAGTTCTACAAAAAGGGAAGTTGTATGCAAAATTCTCTAAATGTGAATTCTGCTTGAACTCTGTAGCTTTCCTTGGGCATATCATTTCGAGTGAAGGTATCCGGGTTGATACACAGAAGTTTGAGGCAGTAAAGACTTGGCCTAGACCCACGACACTGGCGAAGGTTCGTAGCTTTCTCGGTTTGGCAGGTTATTACAGGAGATTTGTAGAGGGATTTTCTTCCCTTTTAGCACCTTTGACAAAGTTGACTCAGAAGAGAGCAAAGTTTCAATGGATTTGATGCTTGCGAATGGAGTTTCCAGGCATTGAAGGACAGATTGACTTCTGCACCGGTTCTAGCGCTCCCAGAAGGGATCGATGGTTATGTTATCTATTGTGATGCTTCAGGCATTGGATTGGGTTGTGTGCTGATGTAGCATGGTAAAGTTGTAGCTTATGCTTCTAGACAACTAAGAAAGCACGAGAAGGATTTCCCGACCCACGATTTAGAGTTAGCTGCAGTAATTCATGCACTAAAGATGTGGAGGCACTACTTGTATGGCATTCATGTTGATATTTATATGGATTATAAGAGCCTCTAGTATATCTTCAAGCAAAAGGAATTGAATTTACGTCAAAGGAGATGGTTGGAGCTACTTAAAGACTATGACGTTGATATTTTATACCATCCGGGGAAGGAAAACATAGTAGCCGACGCCCTCAGCCGTAGATCTATGGGTACCTGTCATATTTACAGCCAGAAAAAAGGGGAATAGCCCATGAGATTCATCAGCTATCTAGTCTTGGAGTTCGGTCATTGGACTCAGGTGATATTGAAATTACTATTCAGGATACGACAACGTCCTCTTTTGTAACTAAAGTAAAGGAACGCCTATACAAGGATCCTGTGTTAGTTCATTATAGGGATACCACCCCTCAGAAGGAGAAGACACCGTTTGAAATTACAAAAGATGGGGTCCTCAGATACCAAGGACGATTATGTGTCCCTAATGTGTAGGGCTGCGTCGACAGGTTATGGGAGAAACTCACTATTCTCGCTATTCTATCCATCCAGGAATGACAAAGATGTATCATGATATCAGGAAAGTATATTGGTGGGACAGAATGAAAAAGGATATAGCAGAATTTGTTGCTCAGTGTCCTAATTGTCAGCAGGTTAAGATTGAGCATCAAAAACCTGGTGGATTATTGCAGGCTATGGAGATTCCGACTTGGAAATGGGAAGTAATCAATATGGATTTCATCGTAGGATTACCTCGTACTCAGCGTAAGTTCGATTCGATATGGGTGATTATTGATAGGCTTACAAAGTCAGCCCATTTTCTGCCCGTTAGGACTATATATTCCGCAGAGGATTATGCAAGGCATTATATTAAGGAAACAGTACGACTGCATGGTATCCCTGTATCTATTATCTTGGATAGAGGAGCTCAATTTATAGCCAACTTCTGGAGGTCCTTCCAAAAAGGATTGGGGACTCAGGTAAGTCTTAGTACATCATTTCATCCCCAGACAGATGGACAGGCGGAGCGTACTATACAGACATTTGAGGATATGTTACGAGCTTGTGTGATAGACTTCAAAGGTAGCTGGGATGATCATTTACCGCTTATTGAGTTCGCATATAATAATAGCTACCATTCCAGTATCCAGATGGCTCCATATGAAGCTCTTTACGGACGGAAGTGTAGGTCGCCTATAGGGTGGTTCGATGTTGGGGAAACTATGTTAGTAGGACCAGAATAGGTACAACAGGCAATCGAGAAAATTAAGCTTATACAAGAAAGGTTATTAGCAGCTCAAAGCCTTCAGAAGTCTTATGCGGATAATCGACGGCGAGACTTGGAGTTTCAGGTTGACGACTGGGTATTCCTAAAGGTATCACCGATGAAAGGTGTTATGAGGTTCGGTAAGAAATGAAAACTTAGCCCTCGGTATATTGGACCATATAGGATCATATGCAAGGTAGGCCAGGTAGCATATGAGTTAGGCTTGCCTTCGGACTTGGAGTCTGTACATCCAGTCGTTCATGTGTCTGTGCTCCGTAAATGTATCGGGGATCCTTCCAGAATCGTGTCAGTTGGCGACGTTCAAATCACAGAGCAACTATCATATGAAGAAACTCCCATTGCTATATTAGACAGATAGGTTCGGAGATTGAGAACTAAAGACGTAGCTTGGGTAAAAGTACTTTGGAGAAACAACAATGTGGAAGAAATGACTTGGGAGGCCGAGGAAGACATGAAGTCTAGATATCCCTACTTATTTCCTCCTCCATAGAAGGGTCCGACTGAGACATCACAACCTTAAGGTACGTGTATGGATTCTTGTTTTAATTATTGTCATTGGTCGTGTGAGGCTATTATCGTTATTGATGATTGTGGTCCTATGTGGCGTTAAATTATTGAGTTTCTATAGGAAGAGTTGGTAGTAGTATTGTTACAAAGGCGACTCTACCAAAGTTATATAGATCCCAGGGAATTAAATATGACGAATGTTTCTAAGGGGGGAAGGATGTTACATCTCGCGTTTTCGTACGTTAAAGTTTCATCGTAAGTTAATTGACGTAAGCTCGGAGATGAGATTATCTTGAGGTTATACGCATTTATGCTATTTATAACGAGCGATAAGTAAGTGCCGTGAAGGATAAAGGTTAAACAAATTAAAGAAAATGAGTTTCATTGAAGGTTGTCAATTTGGGATAAAATACGATCCGAGCTACAATACCCGATATTTATGGACTAATGTCATACAAGGTACCCCACGACCATGATAGTAGGATATGTAAAGTGTATTAAAAGTGAGTATTATTTTAAGTAATTTGAGATAATTCTTAATTATGTGGGTAATTGATTAATTATTGGATAATTAATTAAAAAGTGGGATAAGATTTTATCCCCCCCTCCCCCCCAACGTGGAAATCATCCTTTACACTTAAATGACTAAGCATTAAAGATTGTAAGGTGTCACACTTTGAGAAAGAAGTTTGACACCAAGCTTAATTGTGGGGCCACCTAAAAAGAGTTGAATAATAACTACAATGTCTTATGAAAGAATTCTCACAAACACTTTCCATAACTTCATTAACGTAATTTCTCTTAAAGCTTCTGTTAGGAATGACCATCTTAATCTCTTCAAAGTTAAACAAAACTTTCCATACCTTTTAACATCATGTTCTAAAGAGCTTAATTCAAGCTTCTCATAGTTACTCAAGGAGAGGTTCGGCCAAGATAATCTTTGCATAAGCAACGAGCTTTTCATACAACGTGTTCCGTATTTTGTCGCAATTAACGTGTGTTAGAGGAGTATAAAACAAATCGACTTAGGTATGTTAAGGCTATCCCTTCTTTCTTTTTGGCATGATCAATACGATACAAATGAAACGAGCAAATTCACAATTTCCATAAATGACTCTATTCATAAAAATATTAGGGATTCTTGATTCCCCATGTAAATTATTATTATATCTTCTGTTCATGGGTCTCGAAAAAAATATGTATTTGATAAAATTTATCCGACATGCATATTATTTTTATGACATTCCGAGAAAATCTTATTAACGTATTTCTTATGCATTTCATGCATTTATACATGTACATTGACCCATGACCAGATGGTTTTATATACGCGTATATTATATGTATATGGGATATGAAAAAAGGTTATGGCATTATATATGCACCACCACCTGATCAGCTGGTATATGTTGATGATTTTGCCCACAGTGGCCGAGATGATATGATGGGATGCCCTCAGAGGCTTGATGATATTATGTACACCTATACCTATGCATGACACGACATTTACACGCATATGCATGACATTTTAAATGTTTCAGGACTTATAAATTTCTTTAGACTTACAGGCGAAATTCTTTATTCCATGTTTCATCTATGTCTTCTATGTACTGATTTTCATGCCTAACATACTCATTACATTATTCGTACTGACGCCCTATTTCCTGGGGCCTGCGTTTCATGCCCGCAGGTACAGGTAGACAAGCAGATGGTCCCCTTCTTAGGATCCTTGATCAGCGAGAGTTAGCGTGCTCCACTTGATCCGGAGCTGCTTTTGATTTATATATGGGTATGGCATGGCTCACTACCGTCTTTATACAATTGTATTTCTATTAGAGGTCTGTAGACAGTTATGTATAGTCAGATAGTATGTGGCCTTGTCGGCTTCCACAATTTTGTACTCCAATATTTTGTGCTTCGCGAACGCGAGGCAATGGCTGCATTCGCGAAGAAGAGGAGCCTGGATAGAAAGTTTAAGTTCTGAAAATGGGAGTTCGTCCCATTTTTCATTTTTACTGATTTGGACCTCGAGGAGAGGCAATTTCGGGAGATTTTCAAGGAAAACAACGAGGTAAGTGTTCTTAATTCAATTTTGGTCAATTACCCAAATCTATGGTTATTTTTAACATTTAATTGGTGATAAAAGTTGGAAACTTTTGAAAACCCTCTTGGTTAAATTTGAAGATTTGAGGGTCGAGTTGATGTCAGAATTTGGTAAAATTGGTATGGTAGGACTCGTGGATGAATGGCCGTTCATATTTTATAACTTTTGTCAGGTTCCGAGATGTGGGCCCCACTGGAGATTCAGATTTTGTTGGAAAAATAGTATGTTCATATGAAATTAATTTCTATAATTGGTATTGACTGAATTGAATTATTTGTGACTAGATTCGAGGCGTCTGGAGACCGATTCGCGAGGAAAAGGTATAGCAGAATAAAGAATTACACGGTTTGAGGTAAGTAACAATTCTAAATTTGTTCTGAGGGTATGAAACCCCAGATTATGTACTATGTAATTGGATTTGAGGTGACACACATGCTAGGTGACGAGCGTGTGGGCGTGCACCGTAGGAATTGTGACTAGGTCAATTCCATGGATCTATGTAGTTGAATAATTTGTTGTTATCCGTACATCTTTCCACGTATTAGAGAAATCGAACTATAAATCATGTTTAAACCACGTGTTGACACTGTAGGGACCCACAGAAGTTGTGTACATGCTGAATTTTCTGCTAAACTTAGTCATAGTTTTACTTGCATATTATATCTCAATCTCTATTGTTCATTATTAATGCATTATATTATTTCTGTTGGGGCTGATTTTCATGATTTCTGAGAGCTCGAGAGTCGGGAGAGATTTGTGACTGAGTAAGGCCGAGGGCTTGATTGTGAGATATTGATACTATAACACGTGAGTTGTCCGTGCAGATCCAGATATTATACTAGTACATGAGTTGTCCGTGCGGATCCAGATATTATACTAGTACGTGAGTTGTCCGTGTCGATCCAGATATTATACTAGCACGTGAGTTGTCCGTGTAGCACGTGAGTTGTCCGTGCGGATTATAGCGCTTGGGCTGAAGGATCCCCTCCGAAGTCTGTACACACCCCCAGTGAGCGCAGGTACCTACTGAGTGCGAGTGCAAAGTGCCGAGTGTCGAGTGTAGAGTGATTGTGAGGTTGGAGTAAATGGGAGGACTGAGTGATTGTTGCTCTGAGAGGATGCATTGATTTCATTATTGTTGTACTTCAGTTGTTATATATCACTGTTTTGGAAATTTTTGAGAGATATTATCTCCTGTTTCAGTTGAATTTGACATGAAATTACTGTTTTGACCTTAATTGTCGAACTTGAAAGCATGCCTACCTTATTATGTTGGAAATTACTATATTTGGACTTAGTTGTGAAGCTCGTCACTACTTTCAGTTCTTTATTTAGTATTTTTACTTACTGAGTTGGTTGTACTCATACTATACCCTGCACTTTGTGTGCAGAATCAGGTGTTCCCGGACATAATGGGTGTTGATTTTTCTCCGCGCAGTTGATTTTTCAGAGATTCCGAGGTAGCTGCCGGTGTTTCGCAGATCTTGTCTCTCCTTCTCTATCTTCTTGCTTATTGCATTTAGTCTCAGACTATTATAGACCGTATTTTTTCCAGACTTGTGATATATAGATGCTCATGTACTCTGTGACACCCCGATAGTTGGGCAGTGAGCGTTATGTTTTGGGTTTTCTATCCCGTTTATGAGAACTTTTACTATTAAAACCGCTTTAATTCATTTTTCTGTTAAAAGTGTTGGGATTATTCCGTAATATCGGCTTGCCTAGTACCACGATAGGCGTCATCATGACAGGTTTGGAATTTGAGTTCGTGACAAGTTGATATCAGAGCCTGTAATATTTCGAAAATCACCCGCAAATTGATCCCATTGTTTTCACCGCTGTACGTATTCTGGGCAATTGATCGGACTTCCCTGCACACGCTGTTCTCGGGATCAGTAGGCAAATTTGTGTTGATGGCTACATGCGAACTGGCGTCGATAGGGTCCGCGACCGGAACTCCGCCAAGATCGACTGGGGGCACCTCGTTACCGGGTGCTACATTGCTGTTCTCGCCATGGTGGCCGGACTCAGCATCCATGTTTAGAGGAGCAGACTGGGGGTTTCACATTTCGATTTTAACCCGGAATCAAAGACACTTAAAAGAACAAGTGTAAAATAGGATGTGTTACGGAAATTTGTATCAAATTGCCGCTATTATCCTTAGCCCCGCGGTGGAAGCCAAACTATTTACCCTCAAAATCGGATAACAATTAAATTTATAAGTGATTTTAAGGATACGCGGATTAATTTGATACAAAGCGATAAATTGAATTGCTATTGAATAAACAAAGACAAAATAAATTCAAATCACACGAGTTGGATAGTTTCAGCCTTAATGAAATAGTCACTCTCGAACCGAGCTCACCAAGACCAGTATAGATGAAAAAGAACAAGAGTTGGAGACAAAGAAAATAATAATATAATTGCTTTTGAGTGCGTGTTACAATGTGTTTCATGAATTATCAGACCTCCTTTATATAGTAGGGGAGTTCTATTTTAGGTACAACTCTATAAAAGGTAAAGATCTTCTGATTCACTAATTGTCGGTTCCTTATCGATACGTACCGAGATCCCTGCTGTAATATTCGGCCGATCACGGATATTTCGGTCTTCTATTGGCTATGCTGGATTGTCTGGCGATGTTCTTCGAAGTCGTTCGAGGCTAGGACCGATTCCGGAACCATGGCCTCGATATTCTCGAAGGTAGGCTTCATGCCCCCGGGTTCTGGCCCGGTGGGACTTTGACTCGATTTCGGTCCATTGTTGCCATGTCTCGAGGCTGACTTATTTTGTCGGAGGTTAGGATGCACCATGAGCTCGATTTCATCCGTATATAATGTGCTAAGCAAGATAATGTATATCTAAAATCAGAGAGCAATAGCTGAAAAATGCTAATATAATTATCTAAATAAGCATGTTTAAGATATAATTAAATAACAAAAATATGTTTTATCTAAAATTGTCACACAATCCAGAAGCTGGTCACACTATTCAATAAAAGGCTATATTATATTACCACTAGATAGATTTTTTTATACTTATCTTTTTGCGTTTCCTGTTGGGATTATTTGAGATTGATTGATCTTAATCGTATTTTTTTAATTAGTTCTTTTTTTTTGTTTTTGGGTTGATGGTTTTCAAGAATTCCAAGCCAATAACAGTTTTTTTCCTTCTAACATTCATCTTCTAATTTCTCAAGTTACCTATCACAGGAAGAACTCTGAAAAGCAATCTCAAAGGAATATAGCGAGCCCCGAGCATCACCAACGAAATTTTTCTGAATATAAGTTAGAACCAAATATAAAAGAAAAAGTTCGTTTGTTGTGCAAGGAAACACGTATGTAGTCTATTGATCAAGATTAAATAGAAGTTGAATTCTGATATAGGGGTTCAAAAGTGATTAACAATAATTAGAACATGTTTGTTTTCGTTTGTATACAGAGAAAATAGAACACTTGTTCCTTTAGAGGACAGAAAGTACAAACCCTCATTTTCTTAGATAAGAATAATTTTCAATACAAATATATATACACAAATTATTTAAAAGAATCCAACTCATCATTTACCTATTTACTAAACTCATTATCCACGACCCAACGGTTCATTTTAATTATCGTCCCAATAAATTACACTCACCATTGTCCTATAGCAAAATTGATAAGGTAAACAAAATATAGAATGTAAACAAAATATAGAATGTAAACAAAAGATAGATTAATGTATAAGTTAAGAACGGCCTTCCCTTCTTATGACTAATCGAGGTTGGATCATGATAGGCCACGGTTCGGCCTCGTATTATATCGAACATCAGTATGAAGTTAGATTGTTGAACCCTTAATTCGGGGACCGGTCAAGGACGAAGATCAGCCAAGATCGAGACCGGACGGAACGGAAATCGAGTGAGATCGAAAGGGGTTTACCTAATCAAGTAACGGTAAAACTGAAACATCCGTGATCGGGCGAGGATCACGGTGGAAATTTCGGCACGTATCAAGACGAGGCCGGTTAATTAGCCAATCATGGGATTTCTTACTGTATTTAAAATTGTACCATGAGTAGAACTCTTCTACTATATAAAAGGGGGTTTAATCGTTTGTAAAGGCATTAGACTCACACTGTTCAAAGCAATATACTATTCTTTAAGCTCTCAATACTCTGTCATTTTGTTTATATCTCACTTTTGATCATTCGTTTGGTTCGAGGGCGACCTAGCTCGAGGGCCAAAGCTGCACATCTCCTTTGGTTTGCTTTATTTTTCTTTACAGTCAATTTCTAATATCAATTCATATATTTTCTCAGTTTATGCTAAGTGAAATCACGTATCCTTAAAACCACATATAAATTCAATTGGTATTCGTTTTTAGGGTAAACAGTTTAGCGCCCACTCTGGGGCTAAGAATAATAGTGATTGCCTGGTACTAATTTTCGTAACACACACTATTTTATAATTATTCTTGTGAGTGTTTTTGATTCCAGGATCAACATGTCGAACTCTCAAGCAACACCCACATACATCGACAATGGCCTTGGTTTTCACGGCGAAAACGACAACATAGCCGCCCCAGGGAACGAAATGCCTCCAGTTGACCTCGATGGAGTTCCAGTCGCAGACCCAATCGACGTCAGTTCCCATGTTGCCATTAATGCAAATCTGGCCATCGACCCTGAGAATAGCGTTCGCAGAGATGTTCGATCAGCCGGTCAGAACGCACAAGGCGGCGAAGAAGGCGGAATTGGCCTTCGAATAATATTCTAAATGTTGCAGGCTCAACAAGCTGCAATAGCACAACTCCAAAATCAAGAACCATGCACCGAGCAGGGTCGAGTCCGAGCCATCGCATGAAGTTGTTTATAGGGCCGAACCAGTGTCGATAAGATCAAACGGGAATGAATCAGGGATCGACCGGCTATCATGAAGATGCTCGAGGAGCTGACAAAGCGAATTGAATCAGGGAGAAGAAGATTGAAGCAAATGACAAGAAGGTGGAAACCTATAACTCCAGGGTTGATCAAATTCCGGTGGCACCACCGATTTTGAAGGGCTTGGATTCAAAGAAGTTTGTACAAAAGCCCTCCCCCCGAGCGCGGCCCTAAAATAATTCCCAAGAAGTTCCGCATGCCAGAAATTCCCAAGTATAATGGAACAACAAACTCCAACGAGCACGTCACTTATTACACATGTGCAATTAAGGGGAACGATCTGGAGGACGATGAGATCGAGTCCGTATTGTTGAAGAAATTCGGGGAGACCCTATCAAAGGGAGCGATGATATGGTACTATAATTTTCCACCCAACGCCATTGATTCTTTTACCATGCTCGCAGATTCCTTCGTTAAAGCATACGTCAGAGCCATAAAGGTCGAGATTAGGAAGTCGAAACTCTTCAAGGTAAAGCAGGAAGATAACGAGATTCTTAGGGAGTTTGTGTCTCGGTTCCAGATGGAATGCATGTATCTACCTCCAGTTGCCGATGATTGGGCCGTTCAGGCCTTCACTCAAGGATTAAACGTACGAAGCTCGGTGAACTCACAACAACTAAAGCAGAACTTGATCAAATACCCAGCTGTCACCTGGGCCGATGTGCATAATCGGTATCAGTCGAAGATTAAAGTCGAAGATGACCAGTTGGGAGCTCCTTCCGGGTCCGTTTATCCTGTCAGGCCCGTCGAGAGAGTCAAAAGGGATATTGACCGGGAACCACGGTCAAACAGAGATCGTTACTAGCCATACAATGGAGATCGGAGAACAACGGGCATGGACGCAACCCCGTTCTAAGTGATAGGAGAAATGATCGAGGTCAGAGCTCTCGAGGGCTCATGAGCAAGAGTGGTTTCGACAGGAATGTCGAGCCCAATGAGGCACCACGGCTGTTAGAGTATAACTTCAACGTTGATGCGTCAGCTATCGTATCATCTATCGGGCGCATCAAAGACAATAGGTGGCCTCGACCTCTGCAGACCGATCCGGTCCAGAGAAATCTTAATCAAATGTGCAAATACCATGGAACACATGGCCATAAAACAGAAGATTGTAGACAACTAAGGGAGAAAGTAGCCCGGTTGTTCAACGAGGGACACCTTCGGGAATTCTTAAGCGATCGAGCTAAGAACCACTTCAGAAACAGAGATTCTAACAAACAGAACGAGCAAGATGAGCCACAACACGTGATCTACATGATTGTTGGAGGGGTCGATATTCCTCAAAGACCCGTATTTAATCTCACCAAGGTGTCGATCACAAGGGAAAAATGGACTCGGGATTATGTACTAGAAGGTACCATGTCTTTCAATGACGAGGATGCAAATGGGATCTTACAACCCCATAACAACGCTTTGGTAATATCTGTTATTATGAATAAAACTCAAGTTAAACGTGTTTTGATTGATCCAGGTAGCTCGACCAACATCATTCGATCGAGGGTCATAGAAAAACTCGGCCTACAGGATCAAGTTGTGCTCGCGACCTGAGTACTTAACGACTTCAACATGGCATGCGAGACCACCAAAGGCAAAATAACTTTGCTAGTGAACGTGGCGGGGACCATCCAATAAATGAAGTTCCATGTGATCGAGGGTGACATGAGGTATAACGCATTATTTGGAAGGCCATGGATCCATAACATGAGGGCAGTACCCTCGACCCTTCACCAAGTTCTAAAGTTCCCGATACCAGAGGGAGTCAAAACAGTCTAAGGGGAGCAACCCGCCTCCAAGGAAATGTTTGTAGTCGACGAAGTGATACCAATATCGAAGCTCTCATCAACAAAAGGATCGGATTCAAAGGAAAAACAGAAGGACAAATAGCAACCACAAACACCGGCCTTGACCCAATCAGAGAAATAGGGGATTGATGAGGATGATGACTATGGGATCCCTCGGTCCTTCATAGTCCCCGATGATTTTGACGCCACCAAATCGACGGTCGAAGAGCTAGAACAAGTCACACTAACCGAACATCAGCCCTAACGAAAGGTATACCTGGGCACGGGGCTAGCTCCCGAGCTCAGGGGAAAACTTATTCAATTCCTTAAAACTAACATAAATTGCTTTGCTTGGTCCCATATCGATATAACCGGGATCCCACTAGAAATCACCACTCACAAACTGAGCTTGGATCCAAAATTTCATCCGGTGAAGTAAAAAAGAAGACCCCAGTCCGAAGTCAAGCATGCCTTCGTCAAAGACGAGGTAACCAAACTTCTTCAAATAGGATCCATTCGGGAAGTAAAGTATCCCGAATGGTTAGCAAACGTGGTGGTAGTCCCTAAGAAGGGAAATAAAACTTAGAATGTGTATAGATTATAAAGACCTGAATAAAGCATGTCTCAAGGATTCTTTTCCTTTGCCTAATATTGATCGTATGATCGATGCCACGGCCGGCCATAAGATTCTCAGTTTTCTCGATGCCTATTCTGGGTACAACCAAATACAGATGAACCCAGAATATCAGAGAAAGACCTCGTTTATCACTAAGTACGACACTTACTGTTATAATGTAATTCCATTCGGACTAAAAAATGCTGGTGTAACTTATCAACGCCTAGTAAACCGGATGTTCGAAGAACAAATAGGAAAATTAATGGAGGTTTATATTGATGACATGTTAGTTAAGTCCCTGCTAGCAGAGGACCATTTGAAGCATTTGCAAGAAACTTTCAGTATACTTAAAAGGTATAACATGAAGCTCAACCCAGAAAAATGTGCATTCGGGGTCGGCTCAGGCAAGTTTCTCGGCTTCATGGTATCCAATCGAGGAATCGAGATCAACCCCGATAAAATCAAAGCTATCGAGGACATCACGGTAGTAAACAACATAAAGGTCGTATAGAGGCTAACGGGACGCATAGCTGCCCTGGGGCGATTCATCTCGAGATCCTCATATAAGAATCACCAATTCTTCTCATTACTGAAGAAGAAGAATAATTTTACGTGGACTCCAGAATGCCAACATTCCCTGGAAGAGCTAAAATAGTACTTATCAAGCCCGCCGCTACTTCACACGCCAAAAGCGGACGAGCGGCTTTAATTGTATTTATCAGCATCGGAGATAGTGGTAAGTGAAGTCTTGGTCCGAGAAGAATGAGATACGCAATTCCCTATCTATTATGTTAGTCCTACCTAAGGTGAGGCCGAAACCAGGTATCCACATCTAGAAACATTGGCGCCCTCTTTAATAAGCGCCTCTAGGAAACTAAAACCTTATTTTCAATGCCATCCCATATGTGTTGTAACAACTTATCCATTTCGAAATATTTTGCACAAGCCTGAGCTTTCGGGTCAGTTGGCCAAATGGGCCGTAGAAATTAGCGGGTACAATATTGAATATCGACCCCGAACAGCCATCAAGTCTCAAATCTTGACAGACTTCATGGCTGACTTCACACTGGCCCTCGTACCCGAGGTTGAAAGAGAACTATTAATAAAATCGGGTACATCCTCGGGAATCTGGCCCCTCTTTACGGACGATGCTTCAAACGTAAAGGGTTCTGGGATTGGCATCGTGCTAAAACCACCCACAGATAATGTAGTTAGACAATCTATCAGAACTACGAAATTGACTAACAATGAGGCCGAATATGAGGCCATGATTACAAGGCTCAAACTAGCCAAAGGCCTGGGAGCCAAGGTGATCGAAGCCAAATGTGAATCCCTCCTCGTTGTGAACCAGGTTAACGAGACCTTTGAAGTCCGAGAAGATCAAATGCAGAGATACTTGGATAAGCTACAGGTAACTCTACAACGATTCAAGGAATGGACTTTGCAACATGTACCTAGAGATCAGAATAGTGAGGTTGATGCACTTGCAAATCTAGGGTCATCGGTCGAAGACAACGAACTCAATTCTGGGGCTGTCATATAACTCATGAGATTGGTGGTCGAAGAAGGTCATGCCGAGATAAACTCTACTAGTTTGACCCGGGATTGGAGAAACAAATACGTAGAGTATTTAAAGAATGGGAAACTCTTATTAGACCCAAAAGAGTCGAGAGCTTTGCGCACAAAGGCAGCACGATTCACCCTATACGAAGATGGAACGTTGTTCAAAAGGATGTTCGATGGTCCATTAGCGATATGTCTGGGACCGGGAGATACCGAATACGTCCTAAGGGAGGTCCACGAGGGCACTTGCGGGAACCATTTTGGTGCCGAATCATTGGTCCACAAAGTGATCAGAGCCGGATACTACTGGATCGACATGGATAAAGATGCAAAGGAGTTTGTTCGAAAATGCGAAGAGTGCGAAAGGCATGCATCAATGATTCATTAACCCGGAGAATCACTCCACTCGGTCCTGTCCCCATGACCGTTCATGAAGTGGGGAATGGACATCGTTGGCCCTCTTCCATCGGCCCCAAGTAAGGCTCAGTTTATTTTATTTATGACTGATTATTTCTCTAAGTGGGTTGAAGCACAGAATTTCGAGAAAGTCAGGGAAAAAGAATTCATAAACTTTATTTGGGACCACATCATATTTCAATTCGGGATGCCCTCCGAGATTGTGTGCGATAATGGAAAGCAGTTCATCGGCAGCAAGATGACTAAATTTCTCGAGGATCACAAGATCAAAAGGATCCTATCAACACCTTATCATCCCAACGGTAACGGACAAGCCGAATCAACCAACAAAACCATCATCCAAAATCTTAAGAAGAGACTGACTGATGCCAAACGAAAATGGAGGGAAATCCTACCCGAGGTTTTGTGGGCATACCGCACAACATCGAAGTCTAGTACCAGGGCCACCCCACTCTCATTAGTTTATGGTGCCGAGGCCCTAATACCGGTCGAGGTCAGAGAACCTAGCATCAGGTTCCAATATGCAATGGAAGAATAAAATAATGAGGCCATGAATACGAGCCTAGAACTGTTGGATGAAAAGCGCAAACCAACCTCATCCGATTGGCCGCCCAAAAATAGCGGATCGAGAGATATTACAATCGAAGAGCCAATCTGTGACATTTTAACGTCGGGAACTTGGTGCTAAGGAAAGTCACCCTCAACACCCGAAATTCGAATGAAGGGAAATTGGGCCCGAACTGGGAAGGACCATACCAGATTCTCGAAGTCACCGGAAAGGGATCCTACAAGCTCGAAACAATGAATGGGGAAAAACTACCAAGCAATTGGAACGTATCACACCTAAAACGATATTACTGCTAAGGTACGACCCTTTTCTATTTCCTTTTGTTTTTAAACTAACACTTGCATGTGGTCAACAAGAAACAACGATGGATTTTTTGACATGAAGTCTTTAGGTCTGAAAGTACGTGTTGTACTCTTTTATCCTTAGACCGGTTTTGTCCCAAATGGGTTTTTCGGAGAGGTTTTTAACGAGGCAACCATGAATCGTGCTAACTTAGAATCAAAGGACGATTACGAATCGGTATCAAAAACTATGTTTACAGTATCCGAGATTTCTCTATAGTCAACCTCGAATATTGGGGGGATTACCCTCGGATATCAAATTGTTCTAGCAAGGAAATTATTTTGAAATGGAAGGGTCTCGATAGGTAGGATGTACTATAAGGGCCAAATGGTCAAAAAAAACTGTGACCATGTAGATTGCTCGAGCTATGACATAAAACATGTACTCATATATGACTATTTTTGACAAGAATAAATAGAACTACTTTCCATGCAACTATCTTATATCTTGGAAATATTTCCACTTTACAATCCCGCACTTTTGATTTTTTAAGAAAATGGACTCAAGGGCCGATTAAAATCAAAGTTCGAATGGTCACCCCTCACTCGGGGACTGTCGTCCAAAAACTAACTTCGAAATAGATCGAGTTATCAAAATATCAAGGATGTAAGACCTATCAGGCAACCCCCAAATTTTAAAGGCCACGACCATACCCACTCGGGGACTGTTATGTTAAGCAAGCATACTGGGCTACACTAGAGCTAAAAGGCTACGACCAATTTAACACGGTTCGGAGACGTCCGAAATCCGTAACAAAATAGGCCTTTGAGAAAGAAAAAATTCTTTCACTAACAGGTTCTAAAGGCTACCCTCGGCAGAATCTCAAACTTAAGATATTTTCGGGAGAAAACTTCGGTAACTTCGAACCCCGATAATGCCTTAACCCAGAAATGCAATAAAGGCCAATGGAAGTTCTTTACAAAAGGCCGAAGCGAACTCAACAGAAATACACAAACTATTTGAAAACCTAAGTGGCCTGATCATCTCCGGGAGTGGCATCTTCGCCCTCGGGGTCTTCTCACTCTCAAATCTACTTAAGCTTTCAGATTCACCATCATCATCGGGATAAGCTAATTTCCTAGCTTCAACTTCGAGCTCCTTAGCGTTCTCGATCTCGATTGTAAGGTCAAAGCCCCGAGCATGAATTTTTTCAAGTGTCTCCCTTCGAGATTGATATTTGGCATGCTCGTCGACCCTCTTTGCTCAAACCTGAGCGGCCTCGGCAACCTCCTTTGCTCGATTCTGAGAGGCTTCGGCATTAGCCCGGTAAATAGCCACCACTGCATGAATATCAGCCTTGGTTTCCTTAACCTCCGATTTGGCCGCTTCAAGCTCCGTAACCAGGTTCTCCTAAACAGAAACTGTTGAATCCAACTAGGGCTGGAGCTCCTCAATTTTCTTGGCATGCACCAAGGTTTTCTCTTTCATACTTCAGAGCTGGGTTTCAGCCGAGGCCAACTGACCCGGGCAGTCTCCTTTTCTGAAGCAAAGCAATCCATGTTCTTCTTCCATTCTTCAGCCTCAATTTTTACTCCATCTACTTCTTCACGGAGTTGCCCGATCACATCAAGCTTTTGTTGGACCTACGGGTTTGAAACATTCGAGCATCCTCTGGAATCGAAATGACGACCGATCGCTTTTGGTCAGGGTCTATGCTTGGGTCTGGGAATTCATCGATCAACTTAGGGCTCGAAGAAGTTGCACTCGATCCCGAACTCTTCCTCGGCACCTCCAACTCACCTATACCGGAGACATCCTCCACCCCAACAAAATAGCTACAGAAAGGGTCTTCCGCTCCATGGACTCCTTCACCGTGGCTAGTTTCCATCGCCTGAGCATCCTTGATCATCGACTCAGTGAAAGAAGGAAACGAGGGAGAATCTCCAACATCTATCACCCCAAGTAAATTTTTTGGGACGTCACCTTCATCTTGGGAGACCTCGTATAATGACCCGACTTGTTGTTTTAAGAATTTAAGCCTCGTCTAGTGGCATAAGGCCCTGAGCAGCTTCTTATTATGTGTATTGACTTGCGTGCGTGGTTGAATTCAGTTACCGGATGATTTGGAGTGATTTGGGACACTTGGTCCCCAAAACGGAAGCTTAAATCTTTGGATTTTTACCGTAGTCGGAACTGTGTGAAGACGACTCCGGAATGGAATTTTGATGATGTCAATAGCTCCGTATGGTGATTATGGACTTAGGAGCGTATCCGGAAATTTATTTTGAGATCTGTAGAGAAATTTGGCTTGAAATGGCGAAAGATGAATTTTTGAGAAGTTTGACCGGGGGTTGACTTTTTGATATCGGGGCCGGAATTCGATTCTGGAAATTGGAATAGCTTCGTTATGTCAATTATGACTTGTGTGCAAAATTTGAAGTCATTCCAGATTAATTTGATGTATTTCAGCACAAGATATAGAATTTGAAATTTTAAAGTTCATTTGGCTTGAATTGGGGTATGATTCGTAGCTTTGATGTTGTTTGATGTGATTTGACGCCTCGAGAAGGTTCGTGTTATGTATTGGTACTGGTTGGTACGATTGGATGGGGTCCCGGGGGCCTCGGGTTTGATTCAGGGTGGTTCCGGACCAAGTTTGGGTGTGTTGATATTGCTGGTTGCTGGTTCTGGTATTGTTATTCGCGTTCGCGAGGAGCCTCTCGCTTTCACAAAGAAGGATTTTGCTGTTGGGACTTTGTTCTTCGCGCTCGCGAAGAGGTTCTCGCGTTCGCGAAGAAGAAAATTTTGTTGTTCGTCGTCTGACTTTAGAGGCTCATATCTCGCAATCTATAAGGAATTTGGAGATGATCTAAAAATAAAAGTTGTAGTCCTTTGTATCTAGTTTTCATAAAAGTAAACCATTTGGAATTTGGATTTGTGCATAAAAGGTTATGGTAGATACACTATAGGCTGTCCGAGAAGAGTTTGGAAATCGCTGTTAAACAGGGCTGACTTTGGAAGCATATATCTCGTAATCTATAAGGAATTGGGAGATGAGCAACAAATTATAGTTATAGTCCTTGAAGTCTAGTTTGCAGAAAGTCAAACCATTCATCATTTGGAGTTTTTTATAAAAAGTTATGACCATTATACTAGAGGCTGTCTCAGAAGAGTTTGAAAATGACTTTTGAAGAATTTGTTCATCGTGAACATGAGGGGAGTCTCGTGAACGCGAAGAACAAACTCTTGGGCAGCAGAATAAACTCCAAATTCGTGTCATTCTTCCATTTTTGGACCAAGGAAGCTCGGGTGAGGCGATGTTTCGAGAGTTTTTCAAGGAAAACTTTGGGGTAAGAATTCCTAACTTGATTTTGGTTAAATTACATGAATCTATTGTTGTTTTTATCACAAAATTAGTGAAATGGGTTGAAAAATTTAGAAAATTCTCTTGGTTTAAATTTAAGATTTGGAGGTCGAGTTGTTATCGGAATTGGATAAAATTGGTATGGTTGAACTCGTATCGGAATGAGCGTTCAAGTAGAAAATTTATATTTTCATATGAAATTTATTCCTACAATTTGTATTGATTGAATCTAATTAATTATGATTAGATTCGAGCCGATTGGAGTCAGAAAATCAAGGAAAGGGCATACTACTTGACTGATTGAGCGCAGTTTGAGGTAAGTGTCTTGCTTAACCTCGAGTGGGGAAAATACCCCTTAGGAATGAGTATTATGTGCAAATTGTGTAATTAAAAACCATGTACGCGAGGTGGCGAGTATGTACTTGGTTTATATGTGCAAATTTCATTGATTAAAATCCTTATACGCCCTTATGTATTAAGTTGGAAATTATTGGCACTTATTAAATCCTCTATTTGTCATACCTAGATCCTTGTTTGTTGAAATTGGTTTTATATGATGATTTGGTGTGATTGCCACCTTGAATTTATGTAAAATATAATTTTGTTGAGTTGTTCAGTCCCGGATATTTTTGTTAAGATTTTGTGTACATTAGGGTCGAGCCATGAGCTCCTTATTGTGGAAAATAATGTATTGTTGATTTTTGTGGCATGTTGTAAGATTTGAGCACTTGATGTGGAATTTGTGATATGTTGTAAGATTTGAGCACTTGATGTGCAATCTGTGATATGTTGTAAGATTTGAGCACTTGGTGTGCAATTTGTGAAATGTTGTAATATTTGGGCACTTGAGGTGCAAGTTGTATTATGCTGTGATATTTTGGCACTTGAGGTGCGGTTTGTGAAATATTGTGATATTGATACGCATGCGGTGAGATAAGGGTGGCTTGAAATGCATGGCTAGTAGGGGAACTACTAGAAGTCATGCGGTGTGATAAGGATGGCTAAAACGCGGGGTGCTATTTCGAAAAAAATGATTTCTTTAAAAATTAAATGTGAAGGCCCCCGCGGTGATATAAGGAAATAAGATATTGTGAATTTATTTATGATTTGGGACTACGAGGCGGTACCTCGGGAGTGTCCTGTTGATATTTCTTTATTTATGTTCTTGCCTTGGGTGATTTTGTTTCATTTAATATGTAAATTCTTGCCTTCTTCCATGATGTACTAGTTGACTTTATTATTATGTGTTTGTGCTCGTAGTTGTATTGTGTTGGCTTTGGCCTTTTAGCACGAGACTCTGAGGAAGTATATTTCTTGTTTTATTTCTTATTGATTTTCAATGATTGAGTCAACTTAAATAAAAGGAATTATTATGTTTTAAATTAAATACTTTTACAACCAAACCAGTAGTTTTTCTGATGCTTGATTTAAGTGAAATGTTATTTTCTTCACCCAAATGATTTCTAAAAATAAATTCAATTCTTTGTTGATTTCTTACTTGATTTTAAAAATCTAAACTCACTTTAGTGGAAATAAATTGATCATGTGGATCTTATATACATTGAGGATATTGGCATATGAATTGTCCGTACATTTGTGATATGAAATGAGGGCACGAGGTGCCGGAAAAATATGATGATTTAATTATGGGCACGGAGTGCCGTGGAGATATGAAAAATGGGCTGAGACCCGTGTTTGTGAAAAATATGAAAATGGGCTGATGTCACTGGTTGTTTTATGATGTCTTTATTATTATCTGTTTCCTACCATCTTGTATATTATATTGCACAGGCTATTAGACTAGTGAGTGTCTTGACTGTACCTCGTCTCTACTCTACTGAGGTTAGTCTTGATACTTACTGGGCACCGCTATGGTGTGCTCATTCTACTCTTCTACACATTTTTGTGCAGAGCCAGGTATTGGAGGTATTGGTCCCGGACAGAGTTAGAGCGGGATCGTAAGGATTCAAGGTAGAGCTGCTTGGTCGTCGCAGTCCCTTGGAGTCTTTTCATTTCATTGTACTGTTAATTTGTAATCAAACAATATTGTATATTCGGTCCTCGTGATCATTCCATGTATTCAGTTAGAGTTCGTGACTCAGTACTACCAGTCTTGGGAGGTTGTATATTCATATTTATTCCGCTGTTAGTTTTTATTACTTAGTTTTAAAAAAATAGCTTCAAAATGCAATTGAAAACTGCTTACCTAGTCTTAGAGACTAGGTGCCATCACGATGCCTGCGGTGGGATGTTGGGTCGTGACAAGTTGGTATAAGAGCCATAGGTTCATAGGTTCTACGAGTCACAACCGAGTCTTGTAGAGTCTTGCGGATCGGTACGGAGACGTCTGTGCTTATCTTCGAGAGGCTACAAAACTGTTAGGAATTATCCACTTCTTTCATTTCTGTCATGCGGAATTTGTTGATTTTGGAATTTGAGCCTTTGTATCTCTATTCTCTCACAAAAGGTGAGGACACGTGCTATCGAATTAGCTGAGCAGGCATCCACACATATTGCTAGGGCTGCAAGAGGCTGGGGCCGAGGTAGAGGTCAAGGAACGGCACGTGCTGCGACTAGAGCACCTGTCAGAACAACGGTTGAGGAGCCACCAGTAGCTCCAGTTGGGGGATAGGTACTGAAAGAACCTATTGTTACCCCGGACTTTAGGAGACCTTAGCACAGTTCCTCAGTATGTTTGGTACATTAACTCAGGCGGGATTGATCTCTGTTGTACCAAATATTTCACAGATTGGGGGAGTAGCTCAGACTCCTACCATAACTCCAGAGCAACAGGTTCACGTTGGTCAGGTTTCGGGTGTAGTACCGGTATAACCTGTTATTCCGGTTCGGCCTGAGGTCAAGCCCGAGGCATCAGAAGAAGAACAAAAGAGAATTAAAAGGTTTAAGAGGTATAGTCCACCTACTTTCAGTGGCACAACTATAGAGGATGCCCAAGGATTTCTAGAAAATTGTCATCGTATTCTCCGTACCATGGGTATTGTGGAGGTGAGCGGAGTTTCCTTTACTATATTTCAACTGTCAGGCGCCGCATATCGGTGGTGGCAAATCTATGAAGAAGCTAGACCAGCCAATGCAACACCACCAACTTGGGCTCAATTTTCAGAAATGTCCTTGAAAGAATTTGTTCCCCAGACTCTCCGAGATGCGTGGCGCACAGAGTTTGAACGGTTGCGTGAGGACACTATGACAGTGTCAGAATATGCTATCAGGTTCAGTGAGTTAGTCCATCATGCACCTATCTTAGTTCCTACAATTAGACAACAGGTCTCCTTATTCATTGAGGGGATCTATTATGATATTAAAATATGCATGGATCGAGAGTTGCAAACTGATGCTCCATTTCAACAAGTAGTGGAGATTGCAAGGAAGATTGAGGGTGTTTTAGGCGAGGAAAGGGAGTCTAAGGAGGCCAAAAGGTCTCGAAGATCTGGAGGGTTCAATGGATTTTACTCTTCTGCTAGGACCCATTATAGCGGAGGCTCGAGCAGTCGGTCAGCTCAGTCCGCACATCAGATTACTCGGAGTGCTCCAGTTTACAGTGCACCACCGACACGGGATTCTTACAGTGGTTATTCTAGTTATCCGGCACAGACTCAGTACGAGCAGTCGCGACCTCAGAGGGATTGTTATGAGTATGGTGATACTAAGCATATCATGAGAGATTGTCCTAGACTTCGGAGGGGTGGATTTCATCAGAACACCCCAACTACAAGCTTTATTCCAGTTGATACTCCACGTGCACAGTCAACTAGAGGTGGAGGACGGGCGGGTAGTGGACACCTAAGAGGTAGAGACCCGACCCGTTGATATAATCGCTATGTTTTGGCTGAGGCCAATACACCAGACGATGTCGTTACAGGTACGATCCTGATTCTGTTAAAAAAAAAAAATATTTTCCTTAATTTGATTAGTTTCTGAATATTGAGGTGAGTCCTCCTATTATGCTCCACTTATGGGTGAGCTTCGTAAATTTGTGACCCACTTATATGTTTATCCCTGTTGGGAGATTTGAAGGTGTGAGCCCGTGTCTGTCATTTATTTTTGTACAATATTGAGGGCTATAAGTCCAAAAGTAGTTTTTATTATTCATTACAATGGGATTAATGAGTTTTAGAATAATTGATTCCAATTTTTATGAATTATATGCCCTACCAGTATGATGGTTCATTATGTGTTGCGAAAACTATTTATGGAATATATTGAAATGAAGAAAGAAAGGAAATTGAAATTCTAGTTGGCACAATGTGCAAAATACTTGTGATTCAGAGTTGAGGACGAGATCCTCGCATTTTATATATGATGTGAAATATTTAAATCGGACTACAAGTCGCGGTGGAAGTTATATAAGGACGAGGTCCTTGTGGTGAAATATTTATGAGTTTATAATTTTTCCTTTGTGAAATGTAATTTATATAACAATATTAATAGAGAGTCATGCCTGTTAGACTTATCTGATAATTCTTGTATATTTTCTGTGCATATTCAGCCATTTTCGTTCTGTAAACATTGAGTTTTAACCTATAAGATGAGTGCTCAGGTGGCCTTAAATGTGACTCGTTAAATCGGACAAATAGTTATGAGGTCTTCATGCCTCACATTATGTTGTCAGTGTTGTGAAAAAAATTTGAAACGAGGTACTGGTTAATATGAAATTAATTGATGATGCTGGAATTAATTATGAACAGCTTTTAAGATGTGAGATGTGGTGATGAGCATACATATGATGTACTTCATGTCCTGATATCATAATGATAATGCAATTTTTGTAATGTTGAGATCGGTATTATTGATATATACCTTGTGGATGTGTTGTTAGGAGTCATTTTGGTGTTACTCTGGCAGGTGGATATGCCCATTTATAGGGGAGACTCTGCCGAAATTTTCTGAAAAAATTGGGAGTTAGAAAAAAAAATTGGGAGATTGATATGTGTGAAAGAAGAGATAAATTATGTTATGTATTTGAGGATGAATGATCCTAAGCGGGGAAGAATGTAACACCCCAGAATTTCTTTTTGAAGTACTTCAATACTATCAAGAAAGTTGATGTGTGCATAGGCACGAGTTGCTACAGCCAGTTGGGACTAATACCGTGCGTTGATGAAAAATCGAACTTTCTGAAATGTTTGGAGTGTAAGAAATTGGGCTTGAGGTTCACAAAGATGGATAAAAGAAATAATCTCAAATGAGATGGTGTTGCCGGACTTACCTCCAATGCAATAACGTGGGACCAACCGTGAGCATATGTATAAAAGTAAAAATTATCAATTCGGTAACCTCAAAATAATTATTAGCACATTCGAGGATGAACGTTTGTTTAAGACGTGGAGAATGTAACGACCTGACTTGTCGTTTTAAGAATTTAAGCCTCGTCTGGTGGCATAAGGCCCTGAGTAGTTTCTTATTATATGCATTGACTTGCGTGCGTGGTTTAATTCAGTTACCGAATGATTTGGAGTGATTTGGGATACTTGGTCCCCAAAACGGAAGCTTAAGTCTTAGGATTTTTACCATAGTCGGAACTGTGTGAAGACGACTCCGGAATGGAATTTTGATGATGTCAATAGCTCCGTATGGTGATTATGGACTTAGGAGCGCGTACGACAAATTATTTTGAGGTCTGTAGAGGAATTTGGCTTGAAATGGCGAAAGATGAATTTTTGGAAAGTTTGACCGGGGGGTTGACTTTTTGATATCGGGGCTAGAATCCGATTATGGAAATTGGAATAGCTTCATTATGTCAATTATGGCTTGTGTGCAAAATTTGAAGTCATTCCAGATTGATTTGATGTGTTTCAGCACAAGCTAAAGAATTTGAAATTTCAAAGTTCAAGAAAAATATTGGGGTAAGAATTCCTAACTTGATTTTGGTTAAATTACATGAATCTATTGTTGTTTTTATCACTAAATTAGTGAATTAGGTTGAAAAATTTAGAAATCCTCTTGGTTTAAATTTAAGATTTGGAGGTCGAGTTGTTATCGGAATTGGATAAAATTAGTATGGTTGAACTCGTATCGGAATGAGCGTTCATATTTTATAACTTTTGTTGGGTTCCGAGACGTGGGTCCCACGGGCAAATTTTGGATTAAATTTTGGATTTTTGTAGAAAATTTGTATTTTCATATGAAATTTATTCCTTTAATATTTATTAATTTAATTTAATTAATTATGATTAGATTCGAGCCGATCGGATTTGGAAAATCGAGGAAATGGCATACTACTTGACTGATTGAGCGCAGTTTGAGGTAAGTGTCTTGCTTAACCTCGAATGGGGGAAATACCCCTTAGGAATTGAGTATTATGTAAATTTTGTGTAATTGAAGACTGATAATCGGCTTAATGTATGCATATTTTGATATATGTCACCTCACATTTTACTCATGTCTCGACGATTTGAGATGTTTAATATGATTGTTTGTGCTAAATTTTGGTATTTCTATGTGTAGGAATCATTCGGATGCAATTTGGGACGAAAGGGCGCGAATTGGAGCGAAATCGGGACAAAATCGCAAAAATGGAAATTTGAGGGCCACAGCCAGCGTGGGGCGCTGGCTGTGGCGCACTTTACAGAGAACAAAGAGTTTGAGCGCCAGGGCCATCGCCCCACGCTGCCCTGGACGCTCAAGATGGGAAGTCTCCTTTTTTGACTAGGACTCGGTTATTTCGACCCCTAGACGCCCCCAACTCATATAAAAGCCAACCTAAACCTACCTTTAAAGAGGGAACCGTGATTTAAAGGAGGGGGGAGGCACAAAACACTCAAAAAGCAAGGATTTGATCAATTCTTCCATCCCTTTCCTAGTATTCATTGATTTTATGTTTGAAAACATGATTTTTGATGATTGTATGAACATGAATGGCTAAGAAACCTATTGTTCTAGGGTCATGGGTATACATGAATGTTGATGTTTGAAGTTTAATTTGACGAAGTTGATTTTATCATATTGGGTTATTTATTTAATTCTGTTTTTTAATTATTTTACTGAGTAGCTAACAGTGAAATCCTATCTACGAATCTAGAGTTGAACTCGAAAGTGGGAACTCTAGATTGCATATAGAATTAAATAGAGGAAGTTCTTAAACCCGGGCATCGGGGAACGGATTCGCAATTAGGATAGATATATACCTAATTGCCTTACTCGGTTGCAATACAGGAATTGTAAGTGCGTTCTTGTTAATCTTAATTCCATAGACATATAGGTATTAAGTTAGCTTGAATAGGCGAGTAAGGACTCGACAGACTCTTATGAGTAATATCAACCATGTGAATCAACAATCCAGATAAATCAATTAGTTATTTTAAACTAAGCATACAACATGATTGTTAGATAACCCGTGACCCTGAAATATTATATCCTATTGATTGTTATTCAAAAAAAAAAATATTTAAGTGTTGTGGTTGATTCCTAGTATTTTATTACTTGATAGTTTTTCGGTAGTAATTTAGAAAATTATCTATTTTGTAAGAAATAATTTGAATCGATAAGCTATTCGAGTTTGAATTAGTCAAAAGTTAATCATAAGTCTTCGTGGGAACGATACTTTATTCACTACTCTATTACTTGACGACCACGTATACTTGCGTGAGTGTGTTTGGCCGCAACAAAAACCATGTACGCCAGGTGACGAGTACGTACTTGGTTTATATGTGCAAATTTCATTGATTAAAATCCTTATACGCCCTTATGTATTAAGTTGGAAATTATTGGCACTTATTAAATCCTCTATTTGTCATGCCTAGATCCTTGTTTGTTGAAATTGGTTTTATATGCTGATTTGGTGCGATTGCCACTTTGAATTTATGTGAAATATTATTTTGTTGAGTTGTTCACTCCCGGATATTTTTGTTAATATTTTGTGCACATTATGGTCGAGGCATGAGATCCTTATTGTTTGAGCACTTGATGTGCAATTTATGATATGTTGTAAGATTTGAGCACTTGATGTACAATTTATGATATGTTGTAAGATTTGAGAACTTGATATGAAATTTGTGATATGTTGTATGATTTGAGCACTTGATGTGCAATCTGTGATATGTTGTAAGATTTGAGAACTTGGTGTGCAATTATGAAATGTTGTAATATTTGGGCACTTGAGGTACAAGTTGTATTATGCTGTGATATTTGGGCACTTGAGGTGCGATTTGTAAAATATTGTGATATTGATATGCATGCGGTGATATAAGGTCAGGGTGTTGAAACGCATGCGGTGAGATAAGGGTGGCTTGAAATACGTGCGGTGATATAAAGTCAGGGTGTTAAAACGCATGTGGTGAGATAAGGGTGGCTTGAAACGCGTGGCTAGTAGGGGAACTACTAGAAGTCATGCGGTGTGATAAGGATGACTAAAACTCGGGATGCTATTTCGGAAAAATTAATTTCTTTAAAAATTAAATGTGAAGGCTCCCGCGGTGATATAAGGAAATGACATATTGTGAATTTATTTATAATTTGGGACTACGAGGCGGTACCTCGGGAGTGTCCTATTGATATTTCTTTATTTATGTTCTTGCCTTGGGTGATTTTGTTTCATTTAATATGTAAATTCTTGCCTTCTTCCATGATGTACTAGTTGACTTTATTATTATGTATTTTGTGCTCGTAGTTGTATTGTGTTGGCTTTGGTCTTTTAGCACGAGACTCTGAAGAAGTATATTTCTTGTTTTATTTCTTACTGATTTTTGATGATTGAGTCAACTTAAATAAAAGGAATTATTACGTTTTAAATTAAATAGTTTTACAACCAAACCAGTAGTTTATCTGATGCTTGATTTAAGTGAAATGTTATTTTCTTCACCCAAATGATTTCTAAAAATAAATTCAATTCTTTGTTGATTTCTTACTTGATTTTAAAAATTCTAAACTCATTTTAGTGGAAATAAATTGATCATGTAGATCTTATACACATTGAGCATATTGGCATGTGAATTGTCCGTGCAGTTGTGATATGAAATGAGGGCACGAGGTACCGCAAAAATATGATGATTTAATTATGGGCACAAAATGCCTTGGAGATATGAAAAATGGGTTGAGACCCGTATTTTTATGATTATGATTTTTATGATTATAAAATGAGGTGTCACATGGTGACTTTTTAATTGAAGAAAAATATTCAAAATATTTATTTGGAAGGATTTTTATTTAGAAAGTATTATATGAAAGAATTATTTTTGAAAGATATTAATTTGAGAAAAATTATATTTGAAAGAGAGTTATTTGGTAGAATTATATGTGAAGAATATTTATTTCAAGAATTTGATTTAATTGGGTGTACTTGTATTTATTATTTGTTGAGCGATATTAAATGATGTTTTGTTGTCTTGCTGTGCATATCACTGATTGTTTTATGATGTCTTTACTGTTATCAGTTTCCTACCATCTTGTATATTATATTGCACAGGCTATTAGACTAGTGAGTGTCTTGACTGTATCTCGTCTCTACTTCACTGAGGTTAGTCTTGATACTTACTGGGCACCGCTGTGGTGTGCTCATTCTACACTTCTGCACATTTTTGTGCAGAGCGAGGTATTGGAGGTATCGGACCCGGACAAAGTTAGAGCGGGATCATAAAGATTCAAAGTAGAGCTGCTTGGTTGTCGTAGTCCCTTGGAGTCTTTTTATTTCATTGTACTGTTAATTTGTAATCAAACAGTATTGTATATTCGGTCCTCATGATCATTTCATGTATTTAGTTAGAGTTCGTGACTCAGTACTACCAGTCTTGGGAGGTTGTATATTCATATTTATTCCACTGTTAGTTTTTATTACTTAGTTTAAAAAAAAAATTGGCTTCAAAATGCAATTGACAACGGCTTACCTAGTCTTAGAGACTAGGTGCCATCACGATGCCTATGGTGGGATTTTGGGTCGTGACACCTCGAGCATGGTTTCTACACCAGCATCAACTGCCTACTTGATAGCCTTCTCATCCCAAGACAGAGCGTTTTTAACTCTTTCTGGATCGGGGACTTCGGCCAAGGCTTCCCTCTCGAGATCATCAGGTAGAGGCAGAACAATTTCAGCTCCCACCGTCTCGGGGATTCTTTGAGCATCGACACCAGCCTGTACTCGGGCCACCAGCCCGGTTTCTTCTTATTCTTCTTCGGACTCATCCATTAGCCGACGGACTGAGTCCAAAGATAGGGGATGATATTTCCCTTGGGTTTACGGGCTTGCTTCTTTTTGGGTTTCTTTTCATCCGATTTCGTAGAGCTTGGAGCCCCTTTCCTCTTCTTCTTTTTTATCTGCTTCAGAGCGGATGGTTGGGGAAGGATTTCTTCATCACCAGACGGGGGCCTCATTTCTACGTCCTTCCCAAGACCTACGAAGGAAAGATGATTGAGATCGGAGAGAAATTCGAACAATAGTCAAATCGTTGAGTCATAAAGGAAAATTTACCATGGTTACGGGCCTCCCATCGGCCCTTCAACAAGTCACGCCATGTGCGCTCAACATGTGGCTTCTGTGACACTAGGCCCCTGACCCAGTTCTCTAGTTGGGGAACCGCACCCAGCATCCAGGAAACAGCTACATCGAAAAACACTGATAAGAAAGGGAGAAAATCGAAGACAATAAACAAAAATTAAGGACAGAGTTATACTTACGATTCATATTCCATTTCTCAGGAAATGGCATACGCTCGGCCGGGATCAAGTCCGAGGTCTTCACTCGAACAAATCGGCCCATCCAGCCCCGGTCTTTATCCTCATCTATACTTGAGAAAGGTGCCCTGGTGGCCCGTCAAGTAAGTTTTATTAGGCCCCTCGATAGAGTCGGGGACTATATAGGCGTATGAGGTGGTCGAGGGTGAAGGGACACCCGCCAATTCTTCTCACGAAGAAGCGAAGTAATATCACTATCCTCCAGAAAGAGGGGTGAATCTGACCGAGGGTCACCTCGTACTTCTTGCAAAAATCGATGATAATTGGATCCAAGGGACTCAACGTGAAAGGGTAAGTGTGAACACTTAAGAACCCTTCCACGTGGGTGGTGATTGATTCTTCGGGAGCAGGCACCACCACATGTTTTTAATCCCAGTTGTAATATTTTTTAACCTAGGAGAGGAGGTTATCGGGGATCGAGCATATATACCTCGATATCGGCTCGCATCGACCCAGCACGGAAGAAGTCTTTTCAATTTTGATGTCAGAATCAATGACACACTCCCCGGGAAAGAACTCTTTAGGGCGTGGCTCCGCCGCTGGTTCCTCGCTGGCCGGCCATGACGATGAAGCAGTCTCCTTTTATGGAACAGTTTTTGAAGTCTTAGCCATTTTACTTTTATAAATGAATAAGAATGGAAACTGAGAAGGAGCACTTGGTATTTTGTGATGAGATAGGCGAAGAAACACGAAGATCTGAAAGAGCAAAGTTCTGAGAAAAGTGAAGGATTAGAAGATAAGGATGAAGAAGATTTGAAAGTCTGGGCAAAGGAAGAAAGATATATTTCTAGGTTTAAGATGACAGTTCAGAACCGGTAGTGGTCGACAACAACTTACAGGAATTTAATGCCTCGAAACCCGAGCCGACGGGACGTTTCAGTATCCACTTGTCGCTGATATCATGGTCAGGTTCATCATTTACGTCATGACCTTTCGAGATGGGATTGGAAAAGTTCATATTGTTTCTCATCATCTTATTTCTTAGAAACGATGGGACTATCTGTATACGGTAAGAATGGGCCTGCCCATCTTATGACTAATCGAGGTTGGATCATGATAGGCCACGGTTCGGCCTCGTGTTATATCGAACATCAGTACTAAGTTAGATTGCTGAACCCTTAATTCGGGGACCGGTCAAGGACGAAGATCAGCCAAGATCCAGACGGGGCGGAACAAAGATCGAGTGAGATCGAAAGGGGTTTACCTAGTCAAGTAATAGTAAAACCGAAACATCCATGATCGGGCGAGGATCACGGCGGGATTCTCGGCACGTATCAAGACGAGACCGGTTAATTAGCCAATTATGGGATTTCGTACTGTATTTAGAATTGTACCATAAGTAGAACTTTTCTACTATATAAAGGGGTTTAATTGTTTGTAAAGGCATCAGACTCACACCGTTCAAAACAATATACTATTCTTCAAGCTCTCAATACTCTGTCATTTTGTTTATACCTAGCTCGAGGGCCAAAGTTGCACATCTCATTTGGTTTGCTTTATTTTCTTTTGCAGTCAATTTCTAATATCAATTCATATATTTTTTCAGTTTGTGCCAAGTGAAATCATGTATCCTTAAAATCACATATAAATTCAATTATTATCCGCTTTTAGGGTAAACAATTAATAAAATTTTTAACACATTTTTACGTAGATTTGCTAAAATCAATCAGGTTTAATCCTGATTAGTAAGACTCAATTTTTTTCCCGAACAACAATTAAGTAATGTTGATAAGTGAGATCTGGTTGTCAAAGCAGTAGTTGCACAAGTTGGAGGCTAATATTTATTTTCGCTTAGACAATATTAAAATTTATAGAAAAAAGAAAAGGTATAATATTTTTTATAAAATAGTTTAGAACTTTGAATTACACAACTCAAATCTTCACAAGTAAATAAAAAACTTTACAACCAGATCTAAGGTAATTTATTGCAATCACATGGCTAACAATTTATTGACTTGAATTAACCCTTATTAATATAAATAATCTAATAATATTACTATGTGGAGTTAAAGAATTCATATCTTATAAGAATACTATAAAAGAACAAACATGAAAAGGACGCACTATTTTTTTTGCATAAATTAAATTCGATTAAAAAGTCTAAGGTCTCTTATTAAAAAGGCACACTATTTCAGTTTAGTGATTACGCTGAGATGAAGAACATTACCGACCTCCAATATTGATTGACTTGATCCTTTAAACTGGCATAGTTGATTGAGACATGATGAAAGAAAGAACGATAGTACCTAAACAGCGTCACAAATATATATCAAATACTATTTGCTTGTTTCCGAGGGTCACAGTGGACGTAGATTTTAAAATTAGTTTAACTTGGGGTTTGGCATAATCACCTTAGGTGAGAAATGTGAACGTATTGGTGGACATCACTTTGAGGTATAGTTGTATCGGGTTTAAATTTATTATTCTCTTCTTTAATTTAATTTTGTTCAATTATTATTTTTTTCGTTCCGTGTAAATTTTGTTCAAAGCGTGGTACCTAAATTTAATATTTTTTAACAGTAGTAAATTAAAACAATATTTTCTTGCGATAGATGTAGATGGTAACTAAACTCAACATCTTAGTCTATTTATGGAACAATGTATTAGAAGAAATCCAGAAATATATCCGGGGATGAGAATGAGCTACAATTGGCTTTTGTGATAACAAGCATTAATTCCAGCTAACAAACGAGGCAATTTACATAACCTGGAAGTGTCAGACTCTATAAATCAATTTGATTTGGACTTTGATCAACAGGATTTTGAAGAGTCTATCTCTTGAAATTATGCAAATGTCAGCACTTTGATCGAGAGAATTTTGAGGTTGATATATCATCAAAAAGTCTACCTAAATTGCACAAGAACAGAAAAGGGGTATGATATTGTTTTGAGAGCCAAAGACAGAGCCACGAATTTCAATTTATTTTAGATTTTAGAACGACGAATTCAACTGTTAATAATTAAATTAATTAAATAATTGTACATATTTTATAAATAGCACAAATACACTATATTGAAATAAAAGTTCGAGCTTATAGCTCCGCACCCGCCAAGAGCCCCTCTAGTGAGACTTGCAAAGAAGGGTACAACAAGATCCAACAGATTTTGATAATAACCATGTGCAATTCAAGGTGAGAGCGGTACTTATCGATATGTAAGACAAAGATAAATCAAAATACCATTAAGCAACAAGAGTTATTACGACCATCTCTTTTATAAAAAAAATATCAAGTACAAAACAGTGTGAGTATTCTTACTCCACCACCTTTCTTGCCTTTATTTCGTATTAATAAATGATGAAAAGTGTATATTTTTTAATATATTTTCGTCTCATATCTTGTGTGATTTGTAGGAGATTACATGGTTATTCAAAGTGAATTGCTTTACTTATTCAATTACGTGCTTATTTCAGTCGGTTGAAGGGACCTCGATTAATGTGTTTGTTTATTAGGTGTTGTTCGAGAGAGAATGTGTATTTAGGTAGCTGTTGAACAAAGTCACTCCTACGTATGTAAGAGATCAATACTACGAGCTTAAAAACGAAATTAAAGATAATGAAGCTTTGTCGTGATTATAGTGAGTAGTGACAAATTGTCAGTTAGAGTAGTTCCAGAGAATACATCCACTATATAATTGTGATTGCTCAAGAAAGAATCACGATAAGTAGGATGCTCACAATCAGTAGAGAATAAATCTGCGTGATTATAGGTGACATAGCAAGTAGGATTTTGACAATTGAAAAAGTCATAACTCTACGCCTCCTTTCTCTTGAATTCACTTATTTCTCTTTAACTAATAATTTTTATTGCTTTCTAGTATTTGTTAGTTAATTAGTTTAAAATAAAAATGCGATATTTATAACTAGAAAATTGTTTGAACTTGTGTCTTCTTAGCGATGCTGAAAAGTTGTAGCTAAGTCTTAGTTCTTTATGAGATTTGATTTCGTACTCTAAGATCAGATTATATTTATAGTGACTGCTTATTTTTTTTAGGACTAAAATTAGGCGTGATCACTTATTATTTTATTGCATTTATTATAAAGTGTGTTGTAAGTTTTATGATGATCATAAGACTTTTAATTTTGTCTAGTTCTTATTTTTTTGCATGTTTGTTGAAGGATAGTACCACACTTTCCTCGTTAGTATTAGTAAGGTAAGAATTGACCTTTTTGCACTTCTTCATTTGTGGATTATTATTAATATACACAAATAATTTATATATACCTTAATCAATTAATTATAATTAATTAATTTTACTTTCACATCAAGCTATCACTTAATTATGACAAACTAATACTCTTACTTTCACTTTCCCTATTTATGTGATATAATTTTTTATTTTATTTTATCTAAAAAATAATGATATGTTTTTATATTTAAAAATAATTTCCTTTTAAAATTCTCTTTTGCCCTGAGATACTTTATACTTAAACGAATATCTAAGTTTGTTTTAGAATCTAGACCATAAATAAAGTCATTAATCCTTTCTTAAATTATGTATCCAATCAAACATGACCACATAAAATAGGAGAAAAAGATTTAATTTAGTGTAAATATTAAGTGAGAATAATATTTTTTACTTTATGCATTGAGTATTCGAAACTCACGCCCAATTATAGCATGTTTGGCCAAGCTTCTAAAATCAGCTTATTTTGAGAAGTGTATTTCCCAAAAGTGATTTTTAAAAAAGAATTTTTGGTTAGAAGCAATATATTTTTGATTAATTAATTTATAAAGTACTTTTAAGCAGCAATTAGTGCTTATCAAAACTTTTAAAAAGTTCTTCTAAGTTTATTTTTCTCAAAAGTGCTTGGGGAGAAAATACTTTTTTCTTCTTCTAAAAAGCTGGTTCTTTTCTATTAAAAAATATTTTTTCCCTTCTAAAAGTTTGACCAAACAACTTAACTTTAAAAAAAACTTTTAACCCAATAGAAGCTTGTCCAAACAGCCTATTTTTTTATTCCTATTGCTTCAGATAAAATAGCACGGGCTAATCAATTTTTGGACTGGTAATTAAAAAATAATCAGTATTTGTAAAGTCATTGAAAAATAGCCACTATTTTGCTGCAACACGGAAAGTTCCAGCATAATATACTGGAGATTGGAGCACCTCTGTATGAACTTCCAGCATATTATGCTGGAACTCCAGCACACGGAAAGTTCCAGCATATATACTAGAGATTGGAGCACCTGTGTATGAACTTCCAGCATATTACGCTGAAACTCCAGCACATTGAAAGTCCCAGCATAAATATACTAGAGATTGGAGCACATATGTATGAACTTCAAGTATAAAATGCTGAAATATTTTTCGGAATTTGAACAGTATTTTTGTTCAGATTTATCTTTACATGAAAATTGGCTAAATTTCGATTACATTTGAAACTGTGGCTATATTTCAATTACCACTTGTAATTCTGGCTGTTTTTGAATTTCACCCATTGCTTCATGCCCACCCCCACCCTGTTGGGCCCATCTCATTTTGTCCAGCCAAAGCCCCAATGGCCTAATCCTATTCTCTTTCGATTTTTATTTCTATTCGGGATTGGATTCAATTTTTATTCCTATTTAGAATTGGTTTTGAGTTTAAGATAAAGCACCACTCATTATCTATAAATAGAGCAATCTTGAAGAATTATTCTATGCTCATTGGCATAAGTCTTTGAAAGACTTTAACACATAAGTATGGTTTTTGAGAGAGTTTTCGTCAAGAGAGTAGAGAGAAGAAAAAGTGTTTGCTTTGCTGCAGATTTTGTTCCGACCAGCCAACTTCAAATTACTTTTTCTGATTTGTTAATCATTGGATCGGGCTCAAATTTTGACTGAATGTTCGTAACATCTTGATCTTTTATTTAACAATGAATATCGGATTTGGAAGCCCATAGAATCCAATTTCGAACCCCAAACAAAAGCTCTATTTTTATAACTTCTCCTATTTCTTCAATTGATTTGTTGTTGCTCTTCTTGCTATTGTTACTCTGTATTTGACACTTGTTGTATAGTCAATTTGGATAACTTTTTATAACCCTCTTATTGTTATAGTGGAACGTTTTGAATCTTTATGATCCTGTGATTTTTATCTTTGATTTGAAGGATTTTTCACGTTAAAATTTGGTATTCTTTACCTTCTTTATTTTCGGATTTGCCTCTTCCTCGAGATAACAGTAGTATCAGAGCCTTGGTTATTCATCCAAGTTTTTATGGAATAGAGGCGAATATGAGCAAGATGGTATATTTATATGGGAGCAATTATAGTGTTTGCAGAAGCAAGATGAAAGATTTATTGTTCGTGAAGAAGATGCATCTAATAGTTTTTGCAGCTCATAGACCCGAAACTATATCTGATGAACATTGAAATTTTGAACACCAACAAGTATGTGGATATATATGACAATGGGTTGAAGATAATATCCGCAACTATATGAGACACATGCGATATCTTGTGAGAAAAGCTAGAGAATCTTTATGCTTCAAAAATAGGGAACAACAAGTTATTCCTACTAAAGCAATTGATGACCTTTAAATACAAGGAGGGCATTCCTATGCTTGATCATAGAAATAATTTTTTGGTTGTCCTTAATCAACTGTCTAGGATGGGAGTTAATTTTGATGATCAGATACAAGAACTTTGGCTTTTTAATACTCTGCCAGACTCTTGGTAAACTCTTCGTGTTTCTTTGACAAATTCAGTTCCTGGTGGCAAGGTGATCATGGAATATGCAAAGAGTGGTGTTGTCACGACCTGGAATCCCAACCTTAGGGTCGTGATGGCGCCTAACATCCGCTTGCTAGGCAAGCCTATGTGAGATAGTTAGTTAGTCAAATTTTAACAGTTTAACACAAAGTGATGATAAATAACGAGGGATATGTACTAAAACTAATACAACACCAGTAAAGAGAGTCTGAAATAAATACAATTATTTCGAATGAAATAAACAGTAAAAGAGGAAAAAATAAAGGGGACTTCAAGGTCTGCGGGCATCAGCAAATCTACCTCAAGTCTCCGAATGTGATAATCCGAGCTAGTGCACCTCACGTACAGCTGGGACCAGTACCAAAATCTGCACAAGAAGTGTAGAGCGTAGTATGAGTACAATCGACCCAATATACTCTGTAAGTGTCGAGCCTAACCTCGATAAGATAGTGTCGAGGCTATGACAGGACACTCACGTAATTAAACATGTACAAACATAGATATATGTGCCAAACAACAACAAAATAGAGATTTAATATGTGCAGTTATGAGGGGACATGCAAAAGGGGGAAAAGATACGATAACCACAACAGGAATGACAACACAAGACAGTCAAATAAATCATCAATCAAGGAGGACAGATAATATACGATATGAAAATCGCACGACATCACCAGTCGTGCTTTTACTCTCATCCTTACCATGAAAATAATGTTATAAGATAAATGAAATGGCACGGTATCAACCTTCGTGTTTTTACTCTCGATCTCACCATGTAACAATGAATAACTGGTATAGATTGGCACGACATCACCCTTAGTGATTTAATTATCTTTCTCACAAAGTATTAATCAGTAAATAAGGAAATAAAATGGCACGGCATCACCCTTTGTGCTTTATCATTCTCCCATACCATGTCATAATGAATATACAAATTCGGGAGATAAATAATGCAAGGGATGTACTTTATGTCAATTATGATTCCAAGATATCAAACCTCAACTTCCAACATACTCAACCATTACTAATTAATCCATAAATACGGAAAGAACGATCAAATAAGTAATAATCTAATCTAAGCATGGATGTTATAATTAAAGAGGCAATAAATCACAAGGAAATAAGTTCTACCCGCATGCTTTAACCCCAACAACAATGCATAAGTACTCGTCACCTCACATATACGTTGTACCCATACATTAAACACTTAACAAATAGGCAAGCAAGTCTTAATCCCTCAAGTCAAGGTTAACCACGATACGTACCTCGCTCCGCAACCAATTCAAAGTTCAACGACGGCCTTACCTTTCGAACAAGCCTCTGAACCAACCAAATCTAGCAAATTATCAACCGAACGATTCAAAATAAGCCTTAGAAACTACCCACGTATGAAAGATGTTCAATTTAGATTAGTATTGAAAAAGTCAACAAAAGTCAACCCCGGGCTCGTGATGTCGCCCAAATTCACACCACTAATTGGAATAGTGAAGCGGTCGATGAAATTATAATTACCCAACTTGAGTCGGGGTTGAATCCTCAGAGAGCTTATATTGGATTAGGTATATACTCGGACAAAGCATATGACGTGCCTAAAATGCACTTCCACATACTTGGTTGTGTTGATCTACTTCTAATTTATGCTAATGTTTGTAAATGTAAAGCTATAGAACAAAATGTTTTTTGGTTTTGTTGTTTTTTCAAGTTTATAAATGATCTAGGGCCGTAACTTCCACCTAGGTGTTTACCTAACGGGTTGTGTGCTTTAGGGCAGGTTTCCTTAGTCGGGGTGTAATATAGCAATCAACATGCAATTACCCATTCGATACCTCTTGGTAGTTAGAGTGGTTTTGCCCAATTTGGCTTTCTCAAGTCCAAATGGGTAATTCACAAAACTGTTGATATATGCTCAAGTCGGGTCTTACTATCTCTAGATTCAACCCTTTAACTGGGGCTATCAATTTCTTGAGTTCACCCCAATTTCTTGTTAGCCAAGTTTTCAGGCGTGAATCAATGTTTGCAATCATTAATTCTTAAAATTAAGAAAGAACTAGGATAAATATCATACGCCCAACCTTAAACAAGCCCTAAATCAAACCCCCATTAGGTAGCCACACTAGGGTTGGGTCACAACCCTAGCTAGAGATTTAGCTACTCATAGGCAAAAATGAAGAAACTAAGGAGAAAAGAAGATTAAACACATAATAGCTGATAAAGGGATAAAAATCCAATGTTAAAATGATAAATTAATACAAAATTTCCCAAAGCAGTAAGTAAAAAATGGCTATCTAATTTCTGAGGTTCAAAACTTAACCTAAATTTGACAAAAAAGACTATTTATACACAGCTAAAATTTTCGAAAAAAATTACCCTTTTAGAGGTTCTGCGGCCGCACAATTCTGTGTGCGGTCCGCACTTTGAAGCTGGGCTTGGCAGGATGGACTTCTGTGGCCGCACAATTCTGAATTGCGGCCGCACTTCTTCAGGTTCTGCGGACCACATAATAATAGTGCGGTCCGCACTTCTTCATGGACCCATAACTCCATCTCTCTGAACCTCATCTTCTGCGGCCGCACTTTGCAAAAGAATTCTGTCAGAGGTCCTTCATAGTCTACGGCCGCACTCAATATTGTGCGGTCCGTACTTTGCTCTTTTGTTTGCTTGGTTTTAGTCCTTGTCCAAAAATACTCCTTCTTGAGTTGAATTTTATCGTTTTTTGGCTCATTTTCTAATACTCCTGCAAGCACATTTTATCAGTTTTCGGGAATACCTTTAAGCATTTTTGAGCTAAAATGAAAGTAAAATGGTGCATATAAGTAGTCAAAATCCATACTCATCAACTCCCCCAAACTTAAGCTTTTGCTTGTCCTCAAGTAAATAAGGTAATTCCCACATCCACAAGAAAAAAGCTATTTCAGCTGGCCTAAGTTGAATCAAACACACATTAATTGGGAGACCAACAATTACCCATACACTCATGAATTATCAACAAGGCCATGTTTTGAATGTTAAAGCACAAATAGCTCTAATGTGACACTTGAGCATCAAGAGTTGACTTTACTCATCAAGGAAGTTCGCACTTTCATGTAGGTCACTAAGATCCCAAACTACTCCTCCTATACTCTTCGCTAGCTTATCTCACTTAAGAATATATCACTCAATTCAAGGACTTGAGAAAGGTTCGCTCATCACTCTCAAAAGAATGTCACAAGTACGGCTCTAAGTACCATATACTTGCCCTTTATGTAGATCACCACTAATGTAAGCTTACTCGGCTTGAAATCACATAGGGCTTTTTCGGCATGTAATGAAGGCTTTTGGACTAAAGAGGTAAATGTTGGAATATGAAACGAGTTCATCTTTCCTTAAGCACTCTATTTTCTCTTGTTGGCTCATGCTTTGCCGACTCTTTGAGTCATTTTATTTTTCCTTAGGGGAACTAGAGAGACTTGACATCGCTCTTTCTTGGTCATGATATTCACATTCTCCTTCTTTGTTTTCTCCATGCTTTGCACTTTTGCTTTCTTTTGAATCGTTTCAACCCTTCAAATTGTTAACTTTCTTTTTGTGTTTTTTCTTTTGTTCTTTCTTTCTTTTTCTTTGCCTTTCCCTTTATTCATTTCTTTTCTCTTTTTTGTGCCTTGATACCACTTTCAAATTCCTCGTCTCTCCCCTAAACTTATGTTTTCGCCATTTGTTTCTCATGAGTGCTTTAGGAAGGCTCGGGTGCCAAGAGAGGGTCACTATAAAATGGGTAAAGGCTTGTAACATAGTTATCGAATGAAAAAGGTTTTAGGCTCAAATGGGTTGACTAGGGATAACATCATTGGTGGGCCATGGAAAGTTTCAAAACGGGTCAAGGAGAGCCTACAATCATTTCTCAAGCCAAGCAAAACTTAGAATTTCGCCTAGAAACATATTCGGGGCAAGTTCTAGACCATTCGCACAGGTACTTGGACTTGCAACAAAATATCTTACCTCTCACACAACTGGAATGTTAAATAGGATAGAGTCGAGGGCCCACAACAATTGAATTCAAGATTGAAAATCGCTAATGGTTCAACTAAACCACTCGATGATTGTTTAAGTCAACACAAGAGTCACAAGGTCACTAACTAGAGCCATTTCTTTCCAAAAAATCTTGTCTTTAACCATAAGTATGTAGTTAAGTGTGTTGGTACCAAGTGAAGCACGCTTGACCCTTTTTTATTCATTAATACTACTGTTTTTACCTAAACATCAAAAACGGACTCCCCTTAAGAAGGTTGTCACGCCATCCATTGTTGGGAAGAGCTACCCGGTTCACACAAAAAACCCCCTTTGGAAAGAATCGTGGCATTAAGAAAACCAAAGGCTTATTGCTCACTCAAACATAAAAAGAAGCTACCAAATTAAAATAAAGAAGCTATGAAATAAACTACTAAAAGTAAAACAAATGAATATACAAACCGAGGAGAATAGAATATATACATCAAAAGAGAGGGAGGAATATATACATAATGAAAGAGAAAATAAAGAAAAAAGAAAAATAGTATTTAAGTTATTACAGGCCAATGTCATCAAATTAAACCAACCAAAATAGACTACCCCCTGAATAAAAATAAGCATTGTCCTCAATGCTTAGCAAAAATCAGATTAAGGAAGGGTAGAGAGTGAAGAAAACTCTCTATGTGGTTTCAGGGTGCATGGCAGCATCACCACCCTCGGGATCCTCCAACGGGATCTCATCATCCTCTGCTCGGGGAGTAACGGGTTGGTGAATATATGAAGCACCTCATCAGCAGTATGGGCAGAAAGGTCTGGCTCGTCAGACTGGCCAGCTGTGCCCCTGCTGATGGGTCTGCTGGTACTGATAGATCTATCTCCATCAGTAGGTCAAATGGTAAATCACCAGCTGCTGCAATCTTTGTCACCTCCTTTCTCAATCTCTCCAATGATTTCTTCGTGGCCTAGGATTTCCTCATCTTCTTCACCTGCTGTCACGACCCAAAATTTCCACCGTCAGGACCGTGATGGCGCCTAACATCCCACTTGCTAGGCAAGCCGACGTTAGAGTATTATTAAGTCAATTCTTATATATTTCAGTAATTAACAGTAAATAAGCTATAATGATTGCAGAATATTATAATAACTTCATCATTTACCACTAACCGGATCTGGTGTCACAATTCACGAACATTCTAGAATTTACTACAAGTAAAAGTCTAAAAGAAGTACAACTATTTGAACGAAAGAAACAGTAAAACAAAAAAAGTAGACAGGGACTTCAAGGTCTGTGAACGCCGACAGATCTACCTTGAGTCTCTAATGGTCCAATCTGAGCTGCTATGCCTCTTGATCAACAGGGACCAATACCAAGATCTGCACAGGAAGTGCAAAGTGCAGTATCAGTACAACCGACCCCATGTACTGGTAAGTGTCGAGCCTAACCTCGACTAAGTAGTGACGAGGCTAAGACAAGACACCTACAAGTCAAACCTGTACAATTTAACAGTGTATATACAAATAACAGTAAAGAATTAAACAGGTAATATCGGGAGGGGGAAACATGCTGAGGGAAAATACGAGATAAATAACTACAACAGAAAGATAACTTGAACAGTAAATATACTATGAACCAATAAGAATCAATGAACACAGCAAAGGAAAAGTTCACGGCATCACCCTTCATGCTTTTACTCTCATCCTCACCATGAAATTAATAGAAACGGCACGGCATCACCCTTCGTTCATTAACTCTCATAACATGGCACGGCATCACCCTTCGTGCATTACACTCATAATATGGCACGGCATCACCCTTCGTGTATTAACACTCTCATCCTCACATAAAGTCAATAGAATCGGCACAGCATCACCCTTCGTGCATTAACACTCCCCCTTACCAATGCAATGAACAATTCACAATAGGGAGAACAAAACAACAAGTACAAGCCTTACTTCCACATTTTGGTTCCACAATATCAATTCCCAACTTCGAAATCAATACTCAAATGTCACCAAAAGATCCGTAAACATAATAAAAGCGATCCAATTAACAATACTAGTCCAAAAATGGATAATTATGAGGAAAGGAAGCTATAATTGCAAGAAACTAAACCCCAACCACATGCTTTAACCCGGCTACAACGCATAGGTACTCGTCACCACACATATACGTTGTTCCCAACAATTGAACACATAGCAATTAGACAACAATTCATATTCCTTCAAGTCAAGGTTAACCACGACACTTACCTCACTCCAATGACCAAACTCAAAGCTCAATCACGGCTTTTCCGTTCACACAAGCCTCCGAACCAATAGAATCTAGCAAATTACCAACCAAACAATTCAATTTAGGTCATTTTTGAAAAAGTCAACAAACGTTAACACTCGGGCCCGCTTGGTCCAAACCCGAAATTCGGACCAAAACCCGATTATCCATTCACCCCCGAGCCCGGTTATGTAATTTATTTTGGAATCCGACCTCAATTTGAGGTCTAAATCCCCAATTTACCAAATCCCTAGTTCCTACCGAAAAAACCCCCAATTCCACCATGAAAACTTTAGATTTTAGGTTGAATCTTAGGAAAAAGTAGTGGAAGATTGAAAGAAATTAGTTTAAGATCACTTACCAATGATTTGGGGAAGAAAAGTTCTTTGGAAAATCACCTCTTGTGTTTTTAGGTTTGAAAATTTGAAGAATAAATCAAAAATTCCATCTAAGTCATATTTCATCAGCTGCAGATGTCGCAAATGGTACATGGTCTTCGCAAATGCGAAGCCCGCAAATGCGAAGAAACTATCGCAAATGTGAAGAATGGTTCGCAAATGCGAACTCTCAATGACCGCAAATGCGACACAATCGTCGCAAATGCGAAGAATGCCTTCCTCGGACCACTTCGCAAATGCGAAGAATATTAAGCAAATGCGAAACCTGTGTGGCCTAGCTTCTCTTCGCATTTGTGATGAGAAGCTCGCAAATGCGAACCTCACCCGAGCCCCGGGGCTCTAAACCAGAAGTACACACAAGTCTAAAAACATCATACGAACTTGCTCGCGTGATCAAAATACCTAAAACTACGAATTGAACACCAAATCAAATGAGATTTTCAAGAGAGCTTTGAAATTTTTATTTTCACGACCAGACGTCCGAATTAGGTCAAATCAACTCCGTTTCTCACAACATTTCACAGACAAGTCATAAATGTGGTATTGGACCTATACCGGGTTCCGAAACCAAAATACAGACTCGTTATCCAAAAAGTCAAACTTTATTCAAACATTTCCAATTCATTTAGCCTTTAACTATCAAATTTCGACAAAGTTCGATATCTAGGGCTAGGGACTTCCGATTTTGATTCATGGCACATGCCCAAGTCCCAAATCATGATACGGGCCCACCGAGACTGTCAAAACACGAATTCGGGTCTGGTTTGCCAAAATTTTTGACCGAAGTCAACTCAAATAAAGTTTTTAGGCAAACATTCTTATTTTTATCAGTTTTTAACGTAAAATCTTTAAAGAAAGACGCCCGAACTGCGCTCGCAAATCGAGGAAGGCTAAAACATAAGTTTTAAGGCTTCAAATCACAGAATTAGGTTTCAAAACACGAGATAACCTATCAGGTCATCACATTCTCCACCTCTAAAATAACTGTTCGTCCTCGAACGGACATAGAAAAGTACCTGGGATGGTGAAAAGATGTGGGGATATCAACTCCGCATGTCCGAATCAGACTCCCAAGTAGCTGCCTCGATGGGCTGACTTCTTCTCTACACTCATACTGAAGGATAACTCTTCGACCTCAACTAACGAACCTGCCGGGCTAGAATGGCCACCGGCTCCTCCTCATAAGTCAAATCCTTGTTCAGCTGGACAGAGCCGAAATCTAACACATGGTACGGGTCACCGTGATACTTCTGGAGCATGGATACATGGAACACTGGATGAACTGTTGATAACCCTAGAGGCAACGCAAGCCTGTAAGCCACCTCTCCCACTCTCTCGAGAATCTCAAAAGGTCTGATATACCTAGGTCTCAGCTTGCCCTTCTTTCCAAACCTCATGACACCCTTCATGGCTGATACCCGGAACAACACTCTCTCCCCGACCATGAATGAAACATCACGAACTCTGCGGTCGGCATAACTTTTCTACCTTGACTGAGCTGTGCAAAGTCGATCCTAAATAATCTTGACCTTATCTAAGGCATCTTGTACTAGATCTGTGCCTAACAACCGAGCTTCTCCCGGTGTAAACCACCCAACTGGCGACCGGCACCGCCTACCATATAATGTCTCATAGGGAGCCATCTGAATGCTCGACTAGTAGCTGTTATTGTAGGCGGACTCTGCAAAGGGCAAGAACTGATCCCTCGATCCTCCAAAGTCTATAACATATGCGCGGAGCATATCCTCCAAGATCTGAATAGTACGCTCGGACTGTCCGTCCGTCTGAGGATGAAACTCTATGCTCAACTCAACCCGCGTGCCCAACTCACATTGTACTGTCCTCCAGAAGTGCGAGGTGAACTGCATTGCTCGATCAGAAATAATAGACATGGGCACACCGTGAAGACGAACGATCTCGCGGATGTAAATCTCTGCCAACCGCTCCGAAGAATAGGTAACTGCCATAGGAATGAAATGCGCTGACTTAGTCAGCCTGTCCACAATGACCCAAACGACATCGAACTTCCTCTGAGTTCGTGGGAGTCCAACAACGAAGTCCATAATGAAACGCTCCTACTTTCACTCAGGAATCTCTATCTTCTAAAGTAAACCACTGGGTCTCTGATGCTCATACTTCACTTGCTGAAAATTTAGGCACCGAACTACATAAGTAACTATATCATTCTTCATCCTCCTCCACCAATAATGCTACTGAAAGTCCTGATACATCTTTGCGGTGCCCGGATGAATAGAATACCGGGAACTATGGGCCTCCTCAAGAATCAACTCATGAAGTCCATCCACATTAGGCACACAAACACGACCTTGCATCCTCAAGACTCCGTCATCTCCAACAGTAACCTGCTTGGCACCACCGGGTCACACTGTGTCCCTAAGGACCAACAAATGAGGGTCGTCAGGCTGCCGATCTCTGATACGCTCAAACAAAGAAGACCGAGCGACCGTGCAAGCTAGAACACGACTGGGCTCTGAAATATCCAACCTCACAAACTGGTTGGCTAAAGTTTGAACATCTAATGCTAGCGGCCTCTCAACGAGTAGAATGAACGCAAGCCTGCCCATACTCGCTGTCTTCCTACTCAATGCGTCGACCACCACATTGGCCTTCCCGGGATGATATAAGATGGTGATATCATAGTCTTTCAATAGATCCAACCACCTCCTCTGTCTCAAATTGAGATCCTTTTGCTTGAACAAATACTGAAGGCTCCGATAATCCGTGAAAACCTCACACGACACGCCATAAAGATAGTGCCTCCAAATCTTCAACGCATGAACAATGGCTACCAACTCTAAATCATGGACATGGTAATTCTTCTCATGAACCTTCAACTGCCGTGACGCATATGCAATCACCCTGTCCTTCTGCATCAATACCGCCCTGATCCCAATACGGGAAGCATCACAATATACCGTGTAAGATCCTGAACCTGTGGGCAACACCAACACCGGCGTTGTAGTGAAAGTTTCTTGAGCTTCTGAAAGCTCGCCTCACACTCATCTGACCATCTAAATGGGGCACCCTTCTAGGTCAACCTGGTCAATGGGGCTGCTATAGATGAAAACCCCTCCACAAATCGACGGTAATAGCCCGCCAAACCCAAGAAACTTCGGGTCTCCATAGCTGAAGTGCGTCTAGGCCAGTTCTGAACTGCCTCAACCTTCTTAGGATCTACCTAAATGCCCTCTGCTGAAACAACGTGCCCCAAGAAAGCGACTAAATCCAACCAAAACTCGCACTTCAAAAACTTGGCATATAACTGGTTGTCTCTCAGCTTCTGAAGCACAACCCTAAGATACTGCTCATGCTCCTCTTGAGTGTGGGAATAGATCAAGATATCTTCAATAAACACAATCACAAAAGAGTCCAAAAAAGGCTTGAACACTCAGTTCATCAAATCCATGAATGTTGCTGGGGCATTTGTCAACCCAAAGGACATCACCAGGAACTCATAATGCATGTACCGAGTCCAAAAAGGTGTCTTAGGGACATCAGATGCCCTAATCCTCAACTGATGGTAGCCAGATCTCAAATCAATCTTCAAAAATACCTTGGCACCCTGAAGCTGATCAAATAAGTCATCAATCCTCGGCAATGGATACTTGTTCTTGATGGTGACTTTGTTCAACTGCTGATAATCTATGCACATCCTTATCGACCCATCCTTCTTCTTCACAAACAATACAGGTGCACCCCATAGCGAGACACTAGGTCTAATGAAGCCCTTATCAAGCAAATCCTGCAACTGTTCCTTCAATTCTTTCAATTCTAGCGGGGCCATGCGGTATGGAAGAATAGAGATGGGCTGAGTTCCCGGAGCCAAATCAATACAGAAATCAATATTCTTGTCGGGTGGCATTCCCGATAGGTCTACAGGAAATACCTCTGGAAACTCATGAACAACTGGCACAGAATCCATGGAAGGAACCTCGGCACTAGAATCACGAACATAAGCCAAATAAGCTAAACACCCCTTCTTGACCATACGCCGAGCCTTCATATAAGACATAACTCTGTTGGTAGAATGGCCAGGAGTCCCCCTCCACTCTAATCGAGGCAACCCCGGCAAGGCTAAGGTCACTGTCTTGGCGTGACAGTCCAATATAGTGTGATAAGGTGACAGCCAATCCATACCCAATATAATATCAAAATCAACCATATCGAGAAGTAGAAGATCTACACTAGTCTCAAAAATCCCAATAATGACCACACACGAACGATAAACACGATCTACAACAATGGCATCCCCAACATGTGTGGACACATATATAGGGGCACTCAAAGAATCACGAGGCACAACCAAATATGAAGCAAAATAAGATGACACATAGGAGTAAGTAGATCCCGGATCAAATAGAACCAAAGTATCTCTACTGCAAACTGAAACAGTACATGTGATAACGGCGTCAGATGACTCAGCCTCACGCCTGGCTGGAAAAGCATAGCATTGGGGATGGGCCCCACCACTCTGAACTACATCTCTCGGACGGCCCCTGGCTGGCTGGCCTCCACCTCTAGTGGCCTGACCTCCATCTCTAATGGTCGGACCACCACCTCTGGCTGCCTGACCCCTACCTCTAACTAGCTGAGCGGGCGGTGTAGCACCTAATGCCGGGACCATGGCATGAGAACCCTGATGTTGTGAATTGCTCGATGCACGAGGGCAAAATATAGCAATGTGCCTCGGATCACCATAAGTATAACAAGACCTCGGCTGATGTGACTGATGGCCGTGAAACTGACCCTGTCGACCTAAGTAACCACCCTGAAAACTCTAGAGCGGAGGTGCACTGATAGGAGCTGGGGGTGCGTTGTAGGCTAGCTGATCAGAATAAGGCATATGAGGGCCACGACCACCTAGAGCACCGTGGGATGCCTAGAGTGTTGAATGAAATGGCATGGGAGGATGGCCCCTACCAAAATTACCCCTGCCTCCAGATGAGGCACCGCTGAACCCACCAGAATGACAAGGTCTCTTGTCAGACCCTTGACCTCCCTAAGCAAGAACCACATCGATTTGCCTGGCGATATTGGCCGCCTCCTGAAAAGATATCTCACTCCCAGTCTCCTTAGCCATCTACAATCTGATAGGCTGAGCAAGTCCCTCAATAAACCTCCTCACCCTCTCTCTCTCTCGGTAGAAAGTAGAAGAAGAGCATGACGGGCCAAATCCACAAAATGAGTCTCATACTGAGAACAGTCATACTGCCCCACTGAAGACGCTCGAATTGATAGCAATGCTCCTCTCTTAATGTAATAGGGAGAAATGTCTCCAGGAAGAGCTCAGAGAATTGGTCCCAAGTAAGGGCAGGCGACCCCGCTGGTCTGGTCAACAAATAATCTCTCTACCATTTCTTGGCGGAACCGGTCATCTGAAATGCAGCAAAATCGACCCTATTAGTCTCCACTATACCCATGTTCCGTAGAACCTCATGACAGCTGTCAAAATACTCCCGGGGGTCCTCTAAAGAGGCACGACTGAAGTGAACTGGAAAGAACTTGGTGAACTTGTCCAATCTCCACAAAGCCTCAGAAGACATAACTGGCCCCTTACCGGCGTGTGCCGCAAAAACCGGCTGAACTACTCTGATTGGCTGAGCTGCTGGAGTCTGATACTAGGGAGCCATTTGCTCCGGAGTGTGAGTAGCAGGAGTCTGTGCTCCTTCGCCAGCCTAAGAGACGGCCGGTGCCATAGGAAATGCGCTAGTCTGGGCCACACTCTCCATAAGGCCCACCAAACGGACTACAGCGTCCTGAAGCACTGGGGTGGCAATGAACCCTCCGGAACCTGAGCTGGCCCGGTAGGAACAGTCTGAGTTGGAGCCTCCTCCTCAAACTCTACATGAGGCTCCACTGCGGGGGTTGTTGTTGGGGCTCTGGGCTGAGCCCTGCCCCTGCCTCGGCCTCTAGCACGGCCTCGAGCTTGACCTTTGCCCCTCGTAGGAGCTGCCACTGGAGGCTCTGGCTGCTGCTCAGCTGAAGAAGCGGTACGTGTTCTCACCATCTGTGAGAGAATAAGAGTAGAAGAGTTCAATCAGTATAGAGAAAATGATATCGCACGACAGAGAAGAATAGAAGTGAAATTTGTTCCTAAACTTCATAGCCTCTGGAGATAAGTAAAGACATCTCCGTACCGATCCCCCAAACTCTACTAAGCTCGCTTGTGAATTGTGAGACCTAGGCAACCTAGTGCTCTGATACCAACTTGTCACGACCCGAAATCCCCACCGTCGGGACTGTGATGGCACCTAACATCCCACTTGCTAGGCAAACCTATGTTAGAGTATTATTAAGTCAAATCTTATATTTTTCAGTAATTAACAGTAAATAAGCTATAACGAGTGCAGAATATTATAACAACTTCATCATTTTCCACTACCCGGATGTGGTGTCACAATTCACGAATATTCTAGAATTTACTACAAGTAAAAGTCTGGAAGAAGTACAACTGTTTGAACGAAAGAAACAGTAAAACAAAAAAAGTAGATGGGGACTTCAAGGTTTGTGAACGCCGACAAATCTACCTTGAGTCTCCGGTGGTCCAATCTGAGCTGCTATGCCTCTCGATCAACTAGGACCAATACCAAGATCTGCACAGGAAGTGCAAAGTACAGTATCAGTACAAACGACCTCATGTACTGGTACGTTTCGAGCCTAACCTCGACTAAGTAGTGACGAGGCTAAGACAAGACACCTATAAATCAAACCCGTATAGTTTAACAGTGTATATACAAATAACAGTAAAGAATTAAACGGGTAATATCAGGAGGGTTAACAGTGTATATACAAATAACAGTAAAGAATTAAACGGGTAATATCAGGAGGGGGAAACATGCTGAGGGGAAATACGAGATAAAGAACTACAACAGAAAGATAACTTGAACAGTAAATATACTATGAACCAATAAGAATCAATGAACACAGTAAAGGAGAAGTGCACGACATCACCCTTCGTGCTTTTACTCTCATCCTCACCATGAAATTAATAGAAACGACAGGGCATCACCCTTTGTGCATTAACTATCATAACATGGCACGATATCACCCTTCGTGCATTATACTCAAAATATGGCACGGCATCACCCTTCGTGTATTAACACTCTCATCCTCACATAAAGTCAATAGAATCGGAACGACATCACCCTTCGTGCATTAACACTCTCCCTTACCAATGCAATGTACAATTCACAACATGGAGAACAAAACAACAAGTACAAGTCTTACTTCCACATTTTGGTTCCACAATATCAATTCCTAACTTCGAAATCAATACTCAAATATCACCAAAAGATTCGTAAACATAATAAAAGCGGTCGAATTAACAATACTAGTCAAAACATGGATAATTATGAGCAAAAGAAGCTATAATTGCAAGAAACTAAACCCCACCCACATGCTTTAACTCGATTACAATGCATAGGTACTCGTCACCACACATAAACGTTGTTCCCAACAATTTAACACATAGCAATAAGACAACAATTCTTATTCTCTCAAATCGAGGTTAACCACGACACTTACCTTGCTCCAACGACCAAACTCAAAGCTCAATCATGGAATTTCCTTTCACACAAGCCTCTGAACCGATAGAATCTAGCAAATTACCAACCAAACAATTCAATTTAGGCCATTTTTGAAAAAGTCAACAAAAGTCAATACCCGGGCACGCTTGGGCCAAACCCGGAATTCGGACCAAAACCCAATTATCCATTCACCCCCGAGCCCGATTATGTAATTTATTTTGGAATCCGACCTCAATTTGAGGCCTAAATCCCCAATATACCAAATCCCTAGTTCCTACCCAAAAACCCCCAATTCCACCATGAAAACTTTAGACTTTAGGTTGAATCTTAGGAAAAAGTAGTGGAAGATTGAAAAAATTAGTTTAATATCACTTACCAATGATTTGGGGAAGAAAAGTTCTTTGGAAAATCGCCTCTTGTGTTTCTAGGTTTGAAATTTGAAGACAACAACAACAACAACCCAGTATAATCCCACTAGTAGGGTCTGGGGAGGGTAGTTTGTACGCAGACCTTACCCCTACCATAAGGTAGAGAGGCTGTTTCCGTTAGACCCTCGGCTCCCTCCCTCCAAGAACTCCCCACCTCGCTCTTGGGGTGACTCGAACTCACAACCTCTTAGTTGGAAGTGGAGGGTGCTCACCACTAGAGCAACCCACTCTTGTTAGTCCTATTTCTTCAGCTACAGATGTCGTAAATGCGCCCTGGGCTTCGCAAATGCGAAGAAACTATCGCAAATACGAAGAATGGTTCGCAAATACAAACTCTGAATGACCATAAATGCGACACAATCGTTGCAAATGCGAAGAATTCCTTCCCTAAACCCACTTTGCAATTGCGAAGAATATTTCGCAAATGCAAAACCTGTGTGGCTCGGCTTCTCTTCGCATTTACGATGAGAAGCTCGCAAATGCGAACCCCTCAGAGGTCGAAAATGCGATGTCTGATCTCGCAAATGCGAGGTCAGAGGTCTGCAACAAGATCAGATACACCAACAAATTTCTCCAAGTCAAATTTCACTCTGTAGCTTATCCGAAACTCAACCGAGCTCCCTGGGCTCTAAACCAAAAGTGCACACTAGTCTAAAAACATCATACGAACTTGCTCGCGTGATCAAAATACCAAAATAAAACCTAAAACTACGAATTGAACACCAAATCAAATGAGATTTTCAAGAGAGTTTTGAAATTTCTATTTTCACAATCGGACGTCCGAATCACGTCAAACCAACTCCGTTTATCATCGAATTTCACATACAAGTCATAAATATGGTATTGGACCTATACCGGGTTCCGGAACCAAAATACGGACCCGTTATTCAAAATGTCAAACTTTGGTCAAACATTTCCAATTCATTTAGCCTTTAACTATCAAATTTCGACAAAGTCCGATATCTCGGGCTAGGGACTTTCGATTTTGATTTCAGGCACACGCCCAAGTCCCAAATCACAATACAGACCTACCGGGACCGTCAAAATATGAATCTGGGTCCGTTCACCAAAATTGTTGACCGAGTCAACTCAAATAAAGTTTTTAGGCAAAAATTCTTATTTTTATTAGTTTTTAACATAAAATCTTTCTGAAACGATGCCCGGACTGCGCTCGCAAATCAAGGAAGGCTAAAATATGATTTTAAGGCTTCAAATCATAGAATTAGGTTTCAAAACACGAGATCACCTATCGGGTCATCATACCTGCTTTCCCAACTCCTCAATAGCTCCCTTATGTGCCACCAGTGTATCCATAATGGTCTTTTGATTTTCTAGGATCTTCTTCAATGTTTCCTCCACTGACGGAGGAACATGTGGTACTGCTGGGATAGAAAACTGTGCTGCAACATCACTGGATATGTCAGATAGATTTGAAGTAACTGTCTGCATCCAGTTGTTGAGACTCGCCAATGTTTGGGAGACTCGCAGCGCAGTGAGTGGATATGTGGATGAGGCAGGCACTGGTACTGATGCTGATGGTCTAGAAGATAAAGGTGGTGGCATGTCAGCTGTCTTAGTAGAAAGACCGGCTCCTGTGGAAGGCCTGGGAGTTGTAGATGGCTTAGCAGCAGAATCTGTAACCACCACCGATGGCTCATCAGACTGGCCAATGGTGGCAGTTTCCTTACCCTTAAACTTTGTATTTCCCGAACCTTTCAAGGAGTACTATGAGAAGGGCTTCTTGGCTCGCACTTTTGTATCAAAACTCCTCGGCTCCATCTTTGCATCCATGAGTTATTCTGTGAGGGTGTTAGGATATGGGTAGGAGCTTTCACCTTTTCGGACAACCACTGACATGTTGGATGGCATGATGACACCCACATTGATTGGATACCTGGCCATGATAGATGCCACCAAAATAGCTCGGGGGATAGGAAGATTGTTCTCATTCTGGCTTGGGTCAATACGGCTGCAAACAAAAATTTGCCACCCCTTTTGCTTCAAAGTTGAGGGTGGCCCGTGCAATGGGAACCCACATTGTGATCCACGGTGGTAGTGGTCCTGGAGCAGCCAAAATCTCTGCTAACCAAGGGCGAGTTGCATCACCCACAGCAAGCTTCTCCATGTAATGGATTGCCTCTACCTCCTCAAATCCCAAGTATGTGTTCATAGTGTTTTGGTCGAATCTGACCTTCAAGTTTCTCACTTTGGTCACATTGGTACCCTTCTTGATGTGTACCACATTGGCAGAGAATTCTCGTACCAAGTGCTCTTTGGCATCCATAATAGTCTGGGTGAACCACATCCACACCTTGTGCTCCCTGAATTGCTTAAGGACATTTGGATTGTATTTATCCAAATCCTTCAACAAGAACTATCGCTCAAGTGTGAGCGATCTCTGGGGCACTCTCTGAACTTTGTGAAGGTCGTCAAACTCACAAATCGATCCTCCTATATTTCCTTCTTCTTCGACCTCTCTAGGCCGCCCACTCTAGTGTCACCTCCTCTACCATCATCGGGGACATCATCATCATCATCTACTGCAATTGGTGCAGAGGGAGTGTGTGTAGATGAGGGCTCTGAACCCTCATAAGAACTTGCTGTGGTGGAGGATTCGTTGCGCAATTGGTATCTCCTAGTGAATTGTGGTTGTTAGGACTAGGCCTCAGGCTGTACCTCCACGGAGTGACCCTCAGAGGCTTCCCTAGACGGGACATACAAGCTTGATTCTGAGGGCTATGTGGCCCTACCTCTCCCAGTGGTCGTATTTTTGGCTATTGCTTTTGATTGCACTCCCAGATGTTGAGTGCCCTTGCCTCGACCTCGGGAGGGTTCACCTCTCCCTTTAGATGTATCGCCTCTGCCTTTTGATCGAACCATTATTTGCAATATGGAGCACATAAGTCAGTTAAAGTTCAAAAATATGTTAACAGTTGCAGTAAAGCAGTGTACAGAAGAGACAGTGCGGATCGCACAATATTGAGTACGGCCGCAGACTGCCTTGTGTGGATTGCACAATTTCAAAGTGCGGTCACACAACTGAAGTGCGGACTATACAATTTTGAGTGAGGCCGCACAAATCCAGGTTTAGACTACTGGTTCTCTGATGTTCCAAAGTGTGGTCGCACACATTTTTATGCAGACCGCACAATTTTTCTGCGGACCGCACAATTTTGAGTGAAAACGGCATTGACTTAGGTTTTGCAATTATTTTGCACAATGTATATATGGTATTGGCAAATTAAACATGATATATGATTTACCCAGCCCCCAATGAGTGCATGTGATATTACCCACACAATTTAAAGCACACATGATGAACATTTGACATTTTAGGCCTAAACATAACTATACTACTTAAGAACAAAAACTAAGAAAAATTGAAAAATCTAAGCATGAATTGAGCATACCAGTGATGAAGGATGTATGGGTGAATATAAACTGATGAAATTAATGTGGAGTGTGAAACAATTTGTGTGCACTGTGTTTGCTTAGGTCTCAAGAGCTCAGAGTGTGTAAAGTTGTGAATAGTGCTATGAGGACCTATTTATAGGTTGACCAAAGTCGGTCAAAAGTGTAGATGAGTGCGGCCGCACAATTTTGAGTGCGGTCCGCACTCTTTACCTGAACCGAGCTGACGTTCTGTGGTCTGCACAAAAGTGAGTGCAGCCGCAGAATGGCCATTTCTCTGTAATTCCAAACTTCAGAGAGTTGGATTTTTGGGTCTCCGGTTGTGCAGCCGCACAAAGAATTGTGCGGACGCATATTCTTCTCTGTTGTGGCATATAAAATTGTGCGGTCCGCACTTTTTCAACACTTGGCCATTTTTCTCGAGCACAGTACCTGCAATGCACACTCATTCCTGCAATTCACTTCAAAACCACGTAGCTCAAAACAAAACCTATCTAAAAAAGAAAAAAAATAAAAATGAAAAGAAACATGGGTTGCCTCCCAAGAAGCGACTGATTTAACGCTGCGGCACGACACAGATTACCATCAATCACTTGAAATGAATTAACTCCACGACGTGGCCATCATCAACATTTCCAAGACAATGCTTTACTCGGTGACCATTGACTCTAAACACTTTATAATTTTTATTTTTCAAGTCTAATGCACCAAAGAGTGTCACATTCACAACTTCAAACCGACCACTCCATTTAGACTTCAATTTTCCCAGAAACATCTATAACCGAGAATTGAACAATAACACAAAATCACCTTCTTTGAACTCCTTGTTCCGGATGTACTTGTCATGGAGGTACTTCATCTTGTCCTTATATAAGGAAGAACTTGTATATGCATGGTACCGAAATTCATCAAGCTCATTCAATTGTGCCACCATCAAGTTGGCGGTGATATCCCAGTCAAGATTAAGCTTCTTCAATGCCCACATAGCCTTATGTTCAAGTTTCACCAGAAGGTGAAAAGCTTTCCCGAACACTAACCAGTATGGAGACATACCAATTGGTGTTTTGTAAGCCGTCCTATAAGCCCAAAGAGCATCATCAAGCTTCTTCGACCAATCCGTCCGGTGACATTCACTGTCTTTGATAAAATACTCTTGATCTCCCGGTTGGAGACTTCCACTTGCCCGCTTGCTTGAGGGTGATAGGGGGATGAGACCTTGTGAGTGACACCATACTTGGTGAGTAAGGTATCAAAATCTTTGTTGCAAAAGTGCGATCCCCCATCACTTATAATGGCCCTTGGAGTACCGAATCTTGTGAAGATGTTCTTTTTCAAAAATGCCACCACACTTCGAGCTTCATTGTTGGGTAAAGCCATGGCTTCAACTCATTTTAACACATAGTCCACAGCTACCAAAATGTAAGTATTCCCACAAGAGCTCAGGAACAGACCCATGAAACCAATGCCCCACACATCAAAAATGTCAATTTCCAAGATGGTGGAGAGGGGCATCTCATTTTTCTTAGAAATCCCACCGGCCCTTTGACATTCATCACAACGCTTGACTAGATCACTAGCGTCCTTGTAGAGAGTAGGCCAATAGAATCCACAACTCAACACTTTTGTTGCCGTTCTAGCTCCACCATGGTGACCACCATATGGTGAAGAGTGGCAAGCCTCAAGAATTTCCACTTGTTCTTCCTCCGGCATACATCGTCGAATCACACCATCGGTACAAATCCGGAAGAGATATGACTCATCCCAATAATAGTCAAGGCAATCCCATTTGAGCTTCTTCCTTCGGTTTGAAGAGAACTCATTCGGTACAATGCCACTCACGAGATAATTTGCTAAGTTGGCAAACCATGGCATCCCGGTCATTGAAATGGCTAGAAGTTGCTCGTCAGGGAAGGAATCATTTATCTCAAGGCCGTCATGTGGCCTTTCTTCCTCCTCCAAACGAGACAAGTGGTCCGCCACTTGATTTTTACTACCCTTGCGGTCTTGAATATTTAGATCAAACTCTTGCAATAGAAGCACCCACCGCATTAACCTTGCCTTTGAATCCTTTTGCTCATTAAGTACCGAAGTGTCGCATGATCGGTGTGGACAATCACCTTTGTACCCATCAAGTACTGGCGGAACTTCTCCATAGCAAAGACAATAGCAAGTAGCTCTTTTTCGGTCACTGTGTAGTTGACTTGGATGGTCTTACTAGCATAGTAGACCGGATGGAAGATTTTATTGATGCGTTGCCCCAAAACTGCTCCGACCACCACACCACTAGCATCACACATGAGCTTGAAAGGCAAGCTCCAATCCGGTGCAGTAATAATAGAAGTAGTAGTCAACTTGAACTTCAGCAATTCGAATTCCTTCATGAAATTCTCGTTGAAATGGAACTTGGCATCCTTCTCCAAAATCTTACACAAGGGGTTCACCACTTTGGAAAAATTCTTGATGAATCGGCGATAGAACCCTGCATGACCCAAGAAGCTTCTCACTCCCTTCACGGATGTATGGGGTGGGAGTTTAGAGATCACCTCTATTTTGGCCTTGTCGACCTCAATACCATGCTTTGAAATTTTGTGGCCGAGGAAAATGCCTTCCTCGACCACAAAGTGACATTTCTCCCAATTCAAAACCAAGTTTGTCTCCTCACATCCTGCCAAGACCTTATCCAAGTTGTTCAAGCAATCATCAAAAGAATTTCTGACCACGGAAAAGTCATCCATGAAGACAAAATCCTCCACCATGTCGGTGAAGATGACCATCATACACCGTTAAAAAGTCATCGGTGCATTGCATAACCCAAATGGCATCCGCAAGAATGCAAAAGTACCATAGGGACAAGTGAAAGTGGTCTTCTCTTGGTCCTCCGGAGCAATAAGAATTTGATTATAGCCGGAATATCCATCAAGGAAGTAGCACAAAGCTCGACCGACCAACCTATCAAGAATTTGATCAAGGAATGGAAGTGGGAAATGATCTTTCCGTGTGACTTTCTTGAGCTTCCAGTAGTCCATACACACTCTCCACCCGGTCACCGTTCTTGTGGAAATCAACTCATGTTTGTCGTTGGTGACCACAATCATGCCCCCTTTCTTTGAGACACATTGCACCGGAGAGGTCCACGAGCTATTAGAAATGGGGTAAACAACCCCGGCATCAAACCATTTTATGATCTCCTTCTTCACCACCTATTGCATTGCTTCATTTAATCTTTTTTAATGTTCAACGTAGGGTTTGGCATCCTCCTCCAAAATAATATTATGCATGCAAAAGGCGAGGCTTATACCCCGAATATCTGCCAATGTCCATCTGATAGCTTTCTTCCTCTTTTGTAGCACTGTAAAAGTAGAGTCTACCTGCACGTTAGTCAAACAAGAGGAAACAATAGCCGATAAAGTAAAACATGGGCCAAGAAACTCATACCTGAGATGCGGAGGCAATGACATTAACTCCAAAGTGGGAGGCTCCTCGATTGAGGGCTTTGTTGGAGGAGTCTTCCGGTTCTCAAGATCTAAGGACAATTTTCGGGGTTCATAAGTGTACGACCCCATTCCTTGCAATGCATTTACACACTCCACATAGAATTCCTTCTCATCATCATCATGATTGAGCAATACGGCTTTCAAAGTGTCATCAACATTCATCATGGCACTAGCATCATCAACAATCACCTGGGTCACTAAATCCACAAACGAACAAACTTCATTGCTATTCGGTTGCCTCATAGATTTGCACACGTGGAAAATCACCTTCTCATCGTCCACCCGGAAGGTGAGCTCATTGGCTTCCACATCAACAAGAGCCTTCCCCGTAGTAAGGAAAGGTCTACCCAAAATAATAGGCACCTCATAGTCCACTTCACAATCAAGAATCAAAAATTCTGCCGGGAGGATGAACTTATCAACACGAACCAACACATCATCAATAATACCCAATGGTCTCTTCATAGTACGATCCGCCATTTGTAACCTCATGGATGTGGGTCTTGGTTACCCAATTCCCAAAGTTTTGAACACCGAGTAGGGCATCAAGTTGATACTCGCCTCTAGATCACAAAGAGTTTTGGCAAAGTCGGCGCTTCCAATAGTGCAAGGGATTGTGAAAGCGTCGGGATCTTCCAATTTTGGAGCCATTGAGTGCACCATTGCACTCACTTGATGTGCCATCTTGATAGTCTCACAATTCATTGATCTTTTATTTGTCACCAAATCCATCATGAACTTTGCATATCCGGGCATTTGTTCCAACGCCTCAACCAATGGCACATTAATGGATAAGATCTTCATCATGTTAATAAACTTCTTGAATTGGTTCTCGCTATTTTGCTTGGCGATCCTTTGAGGGTATGGAAGAGGAGGCCTTGGCATTGGTGCCTTGGCCTTTGGCACTACTGGTTCTGGTATGTCAATCACGTGTTCCCTAGATGGGTTCACTTTTTCTTGAGTCTCCTCCACATTTTCATCAATATCAATTCTTACTTCTTCATTAGCTTGAACCACATTGCTTGGAATCTCATCTTCTTGAATCACTACACCATCATCCATAATTCTTCTTTGATTTGAGATTGTTGCCTCCCCACATTTTCCACTCCTTATGGTTACGGCCATGGCATGTCCTATGTTATTCCCACCCTTCGGGTTCACCACCATTTCACTAGGTAGTGCCCCTTAGGACGAGTGTTTAAAGCTTGTGAGATTTTCCCTAGTTGAACCTCCAAATTGCGGATTGAAGTATTGTGAGAGGCTAGTTGAGCATCGGAGTCGGCATTTTTCTCCATTATTTGTTTGAACATATTCTCAATTCGCCCCATATCATTATTGGAAGAGCTCGGCCCATGAGACAGATAAGGAGGTGGGTTGTTTGGTTGTTGATACATCGGGGGCCTTTGAAAGCCCGACCCCCGATTCCCTTGGTTATTATTCCAACCCTCTAGGTTTTTACCTCCCCAATATCCTTGATTGTTGCCATTCCAATTGCTTTGGTTGTTTTGATTGTTCCAATTACCTTGATTATTCTTACCACCACTCCAATTGCCTTGGTGGCTTTGATTGTTCCTATTTCCTTGATTTTTTTGAGATCGCCATTGTTGTTGATTCGGGCCTTGAGAGTTGTTTCTTTGCCCTTGGTAGTTGTTCACATATTGCACTTCTTCCTCTTGTTCATTAAATGAATCATCTTGGTCAAACCCACTATCATCTTGCACATATTGTTCCACATGGTTTTGCACTTGTTGACCCTTTTGCCTTTTTTTGTTCACTATCATATTCACACATTCCATTGCATTCACTTGCTTAGGACCTTAAACTTGTTGAAGTTGAGCTTTCTCTAATTGATTCATTGTGGTCATCAACTCGGCAATTGCTTGCCCATGATCATGCAATTCCTTGTGTAGGTGAATCACATTAGGGTCACCTTGGGGAACATTTGCGCTACTTTGCCATGCCGATGAAGTATCCGCCATTTCATATAAAATCTCACAAGCTTTGACATATGGCGTTGTCATGAAGTTCCACCGGCAAGTTGGTTGATCACACATTGGTTGGTAGTATTGATCCCCCTATAGAATGTTTGTTGAATCATAGCCTCAGTCATGTCATTGTTCGGGCACTCTTTATCCATAGTACGGTACCTCTCCCAAATCTCGTGCAAAGGCTCATTGGGTTCTTTCTTGAATGCTAGAATCTCGTCACGAAGAGTAGCCATATGCCGGGGCGAAAAGAACTTGGCAATGAATTTCTCCGCCAATTCATTCCATGTATGGATAGGATGGTTTGGCAATCTTTATAACCAATCCAAGGCTTTCCCCTATAGAGAGAAGGGAAATAGCCTAAACCTTAGAGCATCCTCGGAGGCGTTGGTCTGTTAACTCCCCCCAACAAGTGTACACAAACCCTTTCAAGTGATTGTATGCATTTTGACTCATAGCCCTGGTGAAGAATCCATGTTGCTCTAGCAATGTGAGCATAACATTGGTGATTTGGAAGTTGCACGCCCTAATGCGGGGCGGATTATGGCACTTGCGTATCCTTCGTTTGGCAACACCCGGTGTGGAGCCATTCTTGGTGAAGGTGGGGGAGGGACGGGAATATTGTCATGAGGTGGCCGGCCTCGCCTATTTGCTTGAGGTTCAAGAGGAACCTCATCACCTTGGTCATCGTCCACTTCCTCCCCCAAAGGCAAGTTTCCGAAAGTATCATTGTTGAGAGCCATTTTTGTACCTCCAATTGATTCACAAAAAGTTTAGTAACCCGGAAGGAAAAGAAGACAAGTAACACACAAAACCAAATATATAGCTAAATCCATTTTTAGCTCCCCGGCAACAGTGCCAAAAATTGATGTCACCCAAATTCACACCACTAATTGAGATTGTGAAGTGGTCGATGCAATTATAATTACCCAACTTGAGTCAGGGTAGATTCCTCAGAGAGCTTATATTGAATTAGGTATATACTTAGACTAAGCGTATGACGTGCCTAAAATGCACTTCCGTATACTTGGTTGTGTTGATCTATTTCTAGTTTATGCTAATGTTTGTAAATGTAAAGCTATAGAACGATATTTGTTTTGGTGTTGTTGTTTTTTCAAGTTTAAAAAAGATCTAGGGCTGTGACTTCCACCTAGGTGATTACCTAACGGGTTGTGGGCTTTAGGGCAGGTTTCGTTGGTCAGGGTGTAATATAGCAACCAACACGCAATTACCAACTCGATACCTCTTGGTAGTTAGAGTGGTTTTGCCCAATTTGGCTTTCTCAAGTCCAAATGGGTAATTCACAAAACCGTTGATATATGCTCAAGTCGGGTCTTACTATCACTAGATTCAACCATTTAATTGGGGCTATCAATTTCTTGAGTTCACCCTAATTTCTTATTAGCTAAGTTTTCCTAGACTTAGTCTCTTTTTCTCAAGTAGAGACTAAGTCAATTAGGCGTGAATCAATGTTTGCAACCATTAATTCTTAAATTCAAGCAAGAACTAGGCTAAATATCATACACCCAACCTCAAACAAGCCCTAAATCAAACACTCATTAGGTAGCCGCACTAGGGTTGGGTCACAACCCTATCTAGAGATTTAGCTACTCATAGGCAAAAATGAAGAAACTAAAGAAGAAAAGAAGATTAAACTCATAATAGATTATAAAGGGATGAAAATCCAATGTTAAAATGATAAACTAATACAAAATTTCCCAAAGTAGTTAGTAAAAAACGGCTATCTAATTTCTGAGGTTCAAAACTTAACCTAAATTTGACAAAAAAGACTATTTATACACATCTAAAATTTTCGGACACAATTGCCTTTTCGGAGGTTCTGCTGCCGCACAATTCTGTGTGTGGTCCGCACTTTGAAGCTGGGCTTGGCAGGATGGACTTCTGCAGCCGCACAATTCTGAATTGCAGCCGCACTTCTTCAGGTTCTGCGGACTGTACATTTCTGTGTGCGGCCGCACTCTGGACTTCTGCGGCCGCACAATAATAGTGCGGTCCGCACTTCTTCATGGATCAAAACTCCATCTCTCTGAACCTCATCTTTTGCGGCTGCACAATAATTGTGCGGTCCGTACTTTGCAAAAGAATTCTGTCAGAGGTCCTTCATAGTCTGCGGCCGCACTCAATATTGTGCGGTCTGTACTTTGCTCTTTTTTTGCTTGGTTTTAGTCCTTGTCCAAAAATACTCCTTCTTGAGTTGAATTTCATCGTTTTGGCTCATTTTCTAATACTCCTGCAAGTAAGCATACTTTACTAGTTTTCGGTAATACCTTTAAACATTTTTGAGCTAAAACAAAAGTAAAAGGGTGCAAATAAGTAGTCAAAATCCCTACTCATTAGTCCGTTTGGTCAAAACCCGAGATTGGGACCAAAACCCGATCACCCATTCACCCCCAAGCCCACTTATGTAATTCAATTTGAAATCCAACCTCAATTTGAGGTCTAAATCCCAATTTTATAAAAATCCTTAATTCTACGCAAATCCCTAATTTCTACCATGGAAATCCCAGATTTAAGGTTAAAATCTTATGGAATATAATGGATAATTGTAAGAAAGTAGATTAGAGTCACTTACCAATGAATTGAGGAAGAAAGCCCTTGGAAATATCGCCTCTAGGGTGTTTAGGGTTTAGAATTTGAGAGAATGAGCTATAATCCCGTTTTTCTCAGGTTTTGATCATGCACAGATGTCGCAATTGTGACCTGTGGTTCGCAATTATGACCTGGGATTCGCAATTGCGAACCCCGCAAATGTGAACCTCGCAAGTGTGAACCCCGCAAATGTGAAAAAGTCTTCCCAAATGCGAAGGTTTCACACCTCTATTGTCGTCGCAAATGCGAACAATTTGTTCACAATCGCGAACATGATACCATCGCAAATGTGACAAACATCTCGCAAATGCGTGAACCCCCAGCCCATGCTCTCAAATGCGAAGTGTCCTTCGCTAAAGCGAGGCTCACATTTGCGAGCCAGACCTCGCATTTGAGAAGTATGCAGTCCAGCACTAGATGAAACTTGCACCAGCTATGATTCTAAGTTCAAAACCACTCTGATGCATATCCGAAACTCACCCGAGTTCTCGGGGCTCCAAACCAAACATACACACAAGTCCAAAAATATCATACGAACTCGATCGCGCGATCAAAACACCAAAATAACACCTAAAACTATGAATCAGACACCAAAATGAATGAAATTTTTAATGAAACTGAAGAACTTTTAATACTTCAACCGGAAGTCCGAATTACGTTAAATCAACTCCGTTTTGCACCAAATTTTGTAGACAAGCCATAAATATAATAATGAACCTATACCAAGTTTCGGAAACAAATTCGGACCCGTTAGCAACAAAGTCAAACTACGGTCAAACTTATTAATTCTTTAAATCTTTAAGCTTCTTGTTTTCAATAAATTGCAATAATTCGAGCTAGGGACTTCCAAATTCGATTCCCGACATACGCTCTAGTCCCAAATCATAATACGGACCCACCAGGACCGTCAAAACACTGATATGGTTCTATTTGCTCAAAGCATTGACCGAAGTCAACTCAAATGAGGTTTAAGGCACGATTTCCCATTTTTGTCAATTTTTCACAATAAAATCTTCCAAAAAAGACAAGAACTGTGCACACAAATCAAGGAAGACTATACGGAGCTATTCAGGGTTTCAAAATATAGGATTGAGGTTTAAATCTATAAATGACCTATCGGGTCATCACATTCTCTACCTCTAAAACAAGTGTTCATCCTCGAACGGACATAGGAAAGTACCTGAACTGGTGAAAAGGTGTGGGTATCTACTCCGCATGTACGACTCGAACTCCCAAGTGGCTTCCTCGATTGGCTGACCACTGCACTCGAGCTGAAGGATAACTCTTAGACCTTAACTGCCTGACCTGCCAGGCTAGAATAGCCACCGGCTCCTCCTTAAAAGTGAAATCCTTGTCCAATTGGACTGAGCTGAAATCTAACACATGGGACGGATCACTGTGATACTTCCGGAGCTTGGATACATGGGTGGCAATGCGATCTTATAGGCCACCTCGCCCGCGAAGTCAATCCTGAATAATCTTGACCTTATCCAAGGAATCCTGTACCAAATATGTACCAAAAACTGAGCCTCCCCCGGCTCGAACCATCCAACTGGAGAACCGCACTGCCTCCCGTATAATGCCTCATAGGGGGCCATCTGAATGCTCGACTGGCAGCTGTTGTTGTAGGCAAACTATGAAAGTGACAAGAATTGAACCCAATAACCCCCGAAGTCCATAACACAAGCGCGAAGCATATCCTCCAATATCTGAATAGTGCGCTCGGACTGTCCATCCGTCAGGGATGAAATACTGTTCTCAACTCAACCTACGTGCCCAACTCACGAGTTACGGCCCGCCATAAGTGCGAGATAAACTGCGTACCTAGATCAGAAATGATAGACACTAGCACATCGTGAAGACAGACGATCTCGCGGATGTAGATCTCAGCTAACCGCTCTGAAGAATAGGTAACTGCCATAAGAATGAAATGTGCCGACTTGGTCAATCTATCCACAATGACCCATGTCGCGTCGAACTTCTTCTGAGTCCATGGGAGTCCAATAACAAAATCCATAGTGATACGCTCCTACTTCCACTCACGAATTCTAACTTCTGAAGCAAACCGCCAGGCCTCTGATGCTCGTACTTAACTTACTGATAATTTAGACACCGAGCAATATATGCAACTATATCCTTCTTCATCCTCCTCCACCAATAATATTGCCGCAAGTCCTGATACATCTTGGCGGCACCCGGATGAATAGAATACCGGGAACTGTAGGCCTCCTCAAGGATCAACTCACGAATCCCATCCACATTGGGCACACAAATACGGCCCTGCATCCTCAAAACCCCATCATCTCCAACTGTAACCTGCTTGGCACCACTGTGCCACACCGTGTCCTTAAGGACAAGCAAATGGGGATCATCATACTGACGCTCTCTTATACGCTCATACAAGGAAGGTCGGGCGACTGTGCAAGTTAAAACACGACTGGGCTCTAAAACATCTAACCTCACAAATTGATTGGCCAAAGCCTGGACATCTGCTGCAAGCGGTCTCTCACCAACTGGGATATACACAAGGCTACCCATACTCACTGCCTTCCTACTCAAGGCATTGGCCACCACATTAGCCTTCCTGGGATGATACAAAATGGTGATATCATAGTCTTTCAACAGTTCCAACCATATCCTCTGTCTCAAATTGATATCCTTTTGTTTGAACAAATACTGCAGACTCCGATGGTCCATGAATACCTCACACGGCACGCCGTAAAGATAGTGCCTCCAAATCTAGGTCATGAACAAGGTAATTCTTCTCATGAACCTTCAACTACCGCGACGCGTATGCAATCACCCTTCCTTCCTCCGTCAATACTTCACTGAGCCCAATACGAGATGCAACACGGTACACCGTGTAAGATCCTGAGCCGGTGGGCAACACCACCACTAACGCCGGAGTCAAAGCAGTCTTGAGCTTCTGAAAGCTCAACTCACACTCATCCGTCCATCTGAATGGGGCACCCTTCTGGGTCAATCTAGTCAAATGGGCTGCTATAGATGAAAATCCCTCCAGGAACTGGCAGGCTAGAATAGCCACCGGCTCCTCCTTAAAAGTGAAATCCTTGTCCAATTGGACTGAGCTGAAATCTAACACATGGGACGGATCACTGTGATACTTCCGGAGCTTGGATACATGGGTGGCAATGCGATCTTATAGGCCACCTCGCCCGCGAAGTCAATCCTGAATAATCTTGACCTTATCCAAGGAATCCTGTACCAAATATGTACCAAAAACTGAGCCTCCCCCGGCTCGAACCATCCAACTGGAGAACCGCACTGCCTCCCGTATAATGCCTCATAGGGGGCCATCTGAATGCTCGACTGGCAGCTGTTGTTGTAGGCAAACTATGAAAGTGACAAGAATTGAACCCAATAACCCCCGAAGTCCATAACACAAGCGCGAAGCATATCCTCCAATATCTGAATAGTGCGCTCGGACTGTCCATCCGTCAGGGATGAAATACTGTTCTCAACTCAACCTACGTGCCCAACTCACGAGTTACGGCCCGCCATAAGTGCGAGATAAACTGCGTACCTAGATCAGAAATGATAGACACTAGCACATCGTGAAGACAGACGATCTCGCGGATGTAGATCTCAGCTAACCGCTCTGAAGAATAGGTAACTGCCACAAGAATGAAATGTGCCGACTTGGTCAATCTATCCACAATGACCCATGTCGCGTCGAACTTCTTCTGAGTCCATGGGAGTCCAATAACAAAATCCATAGTGATACGCTCCTACTTCCACTCACGAATTCTAACTTCTGAAGCAAACCGCCAGGCCTCTGATGCTCGTACTTAACTTACTGATAATTTAGACACCGAGCAATATATGCAACTATATCCTTCTTCATCCTCCTCCACCAATAATATTGCCGCAAGTCCTGATACATCTTGGCGGCACCCGGATGAATAGAATACCGGGAACTGTAGGCCTCCTCAAGGATCAACTCACGAATCCCATCCACATTGGGCACACAAATACGGCCCTGCATCCTCAAAACCCCATCATCTCCAACTGTAACCTGCTTGGCACCACTGTGCCACACCGTGTCCTTAAGGACAAGCAAATGGGGATCATCATACTGACGCTCTCTTATACGCTCATACAAGGAAGGTCGGGCGACTGTGCAAGTTAAAACACGACTGGGCTCTAAAACATCTAACCTCACAAATTGATTGGCCAAAGCCTGGACATCTGCTGCAAGCGGTCTCTCACCAACTGGGATATACACAAGGCTACCCATACTCACTGCCTTCCTACTCAAGGCATTGGCCACCACATTAGCCTTCCTGGGATGATACAAAATGGTGATATCATAGTCTTTCAACAGTTCCAACCATATCCTCTGTCTCAAATTGATATCCTTTTGTTTGAACAAATACTGCAGACTCCGATGGTCCATGAATACCTCACACGGCACGCCGTAAAGATAGTGCCTCCAAATCTAGGTCATGAACAAGGTAATTCTTCTCATGAACCTTCAACTACCGCGACGCGTATGCAATCACCCTTCCTTCCTCCGTCAATACTTCACTGAGCCCAATACGAGATGCAACACGGTACACCGTGTAAGATCCTGAGCCGGTGGGCAACACCACCACTAACGCCGGAGTCAAAGCAGTCTTGAGCTTCTGAAAGCTCAACTCACACTCATCCGTCCATCTGAATGGGGCACCCTTCTGGGTCAATCTAGTCAAATGGGCTGCTATAGATGAAAATCCCTCCAGGAACTGGCGATAATAACCCGCCAAACCAAGGAAATTCCGGATCTCTATACCTGAAGTAGTTCTAGGCCAGTTCTGAATTGCCTCAATCTTCTTGGGATCCACCTTTATGCCATGTGCCGATACAATATGCCCCAAGAAGGCGACTGAGTCTAACCAAAACTCACACTTTGAAAACTTGGCATATAACTAGCTATATCTTAGAGTCTAAAGTACTATCCAAAGATGTTGCTCATGTTTCTCTCAACTGAGGGAGTAGATCAAGATATTATCAATGAATACAATCACAAAGAATCCAAATAGGGCTTGAACAGTCGGTTCATCAAATCCATAAATATTGCTGGGGCATTTGTCAACCCAAATGACATCACTAGGAATTCATAATGCCCATACCATGCCATGCCCTAATCGTAGCTGCCACAAGGGGCTCCGGCTCCTGCCCGGTGGCAGATGCAGTGCGTGTTCTCTCCATCTACGAGAGAACAAGAACAAAAGGGTTCAATCATCAATGACATAATAAAATCACACGGCAGAGTAAGAAAAAAGTGACATTTTTCCTAAACTCCATAGCCTCTGGAAGATAAGTGCAGACGTTTCCGTACCGATCCTCCAAACTCTACTAAGCTTGCTCGTGACTCGTGACTCGGGAGACCTAGGCAACCTAGTGCTCTGATACCAACTTGTCACAACCTGGAATCCCAACCTTGGGGTCGTGATGGTGCCTAACATCCACTTGCTAGGCAAGCCGACGTGAGATAGCTAATTAGTCAAATTTTAACAGTTTAAGACAAAGTGATGATAAATAACAAGGGATAGGTACTCAAACTAATACAAGCAAGCATAAGTCATGTAATAACATCTACTCCCAAAGATCTGGAGTCACGAGTACACGAACTACTAGAAGTTCTACAAATAGAGTCTGAAATAAATACAACTGTTTCGAATGAAATGAACAGTAAAAGAGGAAAAAGAAAAGGAACTTCAAGGTCTGCGGACGTCAGCAGATCTATCTCAAGTCTCCGAATGTGATAATCCGAGCTAGTGCACCTCACGTACAGCTGGGACCAGTACCAAAATCTGCACAAATGTAGATTGTAATATGAGTACAACCGACCCAATATAGTCCATAAGTATCGAGCCTAACCTCGACGAGGTAGTGACGAGGCTATGACAGGACACTCACATAATTAAACATGTACAAACATAGATATATGTACCAAACAACAATAAAATAGAGATTTAATATGTACAGTTGGGAGGGGACATGCGAAAGGGGGATAAGATACGATAACTACAACAAGAATGACAACACAAGATAGTCAAATAAATCAACCAAGGAGGACAGATAACATACGATATGAAAATGGCACGACATCACCCTTTGTGCTTTTGCTCTCATCCTTACCATAGAAATAATGTTATAAGAGAAATGAAAATGGCACGGCATCACCTTTCGTGCTTTTACTCTCGATCTCACCATGTAACTGTGAATAACTAGTATAAATTGGCATGACATCACCCTTCATGCTTTAATTCTCTTCTTCACCGTGTATTAATCAGTAAATAAGGAAATGAAATTGCATGATATCACCCTTCGTGCTTTAACACTCTCCCTTACCATGTCATAATGAATATACAAATTCGAGAGATAAATAATGCAAGGGATGTACTCTACATCAATTATGATTCCAAGATATCAAACCTCAACTTCCAACATACTCAACCGTTACTAATTAATCCATAAATACGGAAAGAACGATCAAATAAGTAATAATCTAATCTAAGCATGAATGTCATAATTAAAGAGGCAATAAATCACAAGGAAACAAGTTCTACCCACATGCTTTAACCCCAACAACAACACATAAGTACTTGTCACCTCACATATACGTTGTACCCACTCATTAAATACGTAACAAATAGGCAAACAAGTCCTAATCCTTCAAGTCAAGGTTAACCACGACACTTACCTCACTCCGCAACCAATTGAAAGTTCAACTACGGCCTTGCCTTTTGAACAAGCCTCCGAACCAACCAAATCTAGCAAATTATCAACCAAATGATTCAAAATAAGCCTTAGAAACTACCCAAGAATGAAAGAGGTTCAAAATAAATCATTATTGAAAAAGTCAACAAAAGTCAACCCTGGGCTCGCTTGGTCAAAACCTGAGGTTCGGACCAAAACCAGATCACCCATTCACTCCCCAGCCCGGTTATGTAATTCAATTCGAAATCCGACCTCAATTCGAGGTCTAAATCCCAATTTTACAAACATCCCTAATTCTACCAAATTCCCTAATTTCTACCATGGAAATCCTAGATTTAGTGCTGAAATCTTATGGAATATAATGGGTAATTATAAGAAAGTAGATTAGAGTCACTTACCAATGAATTGTGGAAGAAAAGCCCTAGGAAAAATTGCTTCTAGGGTGTTTAGGGTTGAGAATTTGAGAGAATTAGCTAAAATCCCGTTTTTCTCAGCTTTTGACCAGGCGCAGATGTCGCAACTCAGACCTAGGGTTCACAATTGTGAACCCCGCAAATGCGAAAAAGTCTTCACAAATGCGAAGGTTTCACACCTATGTTGCCATCGCAAATGCCAACAATTTGTTCACAATTGCGAACATGAAACTATCGCAAATGCAACAGAAATCTCGCAAATGCGAGAACCCCCAGCCCATGCTCACAAATGCGAAGTGTCCTTCGCAAAAGCGAGGCTCGCATTTGCGAGCCAGACCTCGCATTTGCGAAGTCTGCAGTCCAGAACCAGATGAAACTTGCACCAACTATGATTCTAAGTCCAAAACCACTACGAAGCCAATCCGAAACTCACCCGAGCCCTCGGGGCTCCAAACCAAACATGCACACAAGTCCAAAAATATCATACGAACTCGTTCGCGCGATAAAAATGAATGAAATTTTCAATGAAACCTAAGAACTTTCACTATTTCAACCGGACGTCCGAATTAGGTCATCAACTCCATTTTGCACCAAATTTTGCAGACAGGTCATAAATACAGTAATGAACCTATAACAAGTTTCGGAACCAAAAATCCGGACCCGGTAGAAATAAAGTCAAAATTACAGTCAAACTTATTAATTCTTTAAACCTTTAAGCTTCTAGTTTTCAATAAATTGCGATAATACGAGCTAGGGAGTTCCGAATTCGATTTCCAGCTTACGCCCAAGTCCTAAATCACGATACGGACCCACCAGCACCGTCAAAATACTTATTTGGGTCCGTTTGCTTAAAATATTGACCGAAGTCAACTTAAATAAGTTTTAAAGAACGATTTCCTATTTTTGTTAATTTTTCATAATAAAATCTTCTGAAAAAAGACACTGACTGTGCGCAAAACGAGGAAGGCTAAACAGATCTATTCGATATTTCAAAATATAAAATTGAGGGTTAAATCTTTAAATGAACTATCGGATCATCACAAGTGTGTTCAACGAGAAAGTAAGGAGAAAATCTCAGGGTTTGTCGTCACAAGTACATATCTTGGTTACAGAAGGCCATGGGAGAGATAGAACAAGAGGTCCGAGGAATAGATATAAAAGCAGAAGTAAGTCAAGGTCCAGATACTATATTCTCACATGCAACCACTATGGAAAGAAAGGATATATCAAAAGGTTCTACCACAAGTTGAAGCAAGACACTAGAGAAGGAAAGAAAGTTGAAAATAACGAGAACAATGTTGTTGCTATTGTTCGATATGAACTTCTTTTTGCTTATGATAAAAAATATCATCAATTTAGTATCTCATGAGACGAGCTGGATAGTAAATTCTGGAGCTACCTTACATGTCCCACCAAGAAAATACTTTTATTTTATTTTATTTTATACCCCTATTGTTTCTAGAGTGTTAAAGTTGGGCGATGCCAGTGAAGTTAAGGTGTTTGGTGTTGGCACGGTTTGTTTGAAAACTAATAATGGTTCAACGTTAGTTCTTCAAAATCTCAAGCATGGTCCAGACTTTCCTTTAAATTTGATCCATGCATGAAGATTAGATGATGAAGGTTACCATAATGCCCTCTTAAATGGCCAATAGAAGCTCACCAAAGACTCATTAGTAGTGGCTCGAGAGGAGTCAAGTCTTCTCATTTATATATGACACAAGATCTATTCTTAATGACTTCATAAATCCGGTAGAAAGTGACATTTTATCAAAATTGTGGCACAGAAGACCGAATCATATGAGCATGAGGGAGATTACGTGTTTAGCTAAGAAAAGTTTGCTTTATGGAGTAAAACAAGCAATGCTGAAAAAGTATATCCATTGTTTAGCTAGCAAACAGAAAAGAGTTTCCTTTCATAGCCATCCTCCTTCAAGAAAGCCCGAATTATTGGAGCTAGAACCCTTTGATTTGTGTGGTACTTTTAATGTAAAGTTAAAAGGTGGTACACTTTACTTTGTGACCTTCATTGATGATCATTCTCGCAAGATCTGGGTGAATCCTTTGAAATCCAAAGATCAAGCACTTGACATGTTTAAGAAATTTTAGATTTTAGCTGAGGGACAGGCGAGGAAGAAATCTAAATGCTTTCGCACAATGGTGGTAAATATTGTGGTCTTTTTGATAACTATTGTAGAGAACAAGAAATTTGTCATCAGAAAATGCCGCCCAAGACACCTCAATTGAATGGTTTGGTAGAGATGATGAATAAAACTCTAGTTGATAGAGTTAGATGCTTGCTTTCAGAGGCTAAACTTCCAAAAATATTTTGGGTGGAAGCAATTAAAAATTTTGCTTATGTTATCAATTTGTCTCTTGTTGTTGCTTGTGATATCCCAGACAGAGTTTGGTTTGCCAAAGATGTTTCTTATGATCACTTGAGAGTTTTTGGGTGCAAAGCTTGTGTGCATATTCCTAAAGATGAGAGATCGAAGCTGGATGTCAAAACTAAGCAGTACATCTTTATTGGTTACGGTCACGATGAATTTGGGTATCGTTTTTATGATCCAGTTGGTAATAAACTTATTAGAAATCGTGATGCAATATTCTTTGAAGATCAGACTATTAAAGATATTGACAAAGCTGAGAAGATAAATTCTCAGAGTAATGAGAGCTTAGTTGCTATTTATCCAATTTCTATTGCTAAGGCCCCTATTGCACATGAAGGAACCCAAGACAATAATGAAGATAGTGATCAAGATCAAAATGATCATCATGGTGTAGATGTTATGGATGCTCCAGTTGATGAAGTTGTGGTAGATCAGCAACCAATTCCTGCTCATGTAACTACTTTAATGCTCCCGAAGCCTCTCTTAGAAGATCTACAAGGGAGAAGCAAAAATCCATGCGCTATCCTCCTGATGAATATGTACTTTTAACTGACATGGGAGAACCTAAGAATTATGATGATGCTATGCAAGATAGTCACAAAGATCAGTGGATAGAAGCCATGGAAGATGAGATGAAGTCACTCCATGAGAATATCACATATGAGTTAGTGAAATTGCCGAAAGGTAAAAGAGATTTATCAAACAAATGGATATTCAGAGTAAAGAAAGATCAACATACCTCTGCGCCGTAGCTTTAAGAGATAGGGGCAGAGGCAATCCGAAAAGCTTTTTAGGAACTAGGCCCCATCCTTCCTATGTTGTAAAAGGGAAGTGTAGATCTTTATCTTTCTGTAATACTCTTCCGACTTGACGTCGCCCCTGAATCCACAAGTACTGAGGTACAAGACGAAGTTAGTTGTTAAAGGTTTTGGCTAGAAGAAGGGAATTGACATTGATTAGATTTTCTCCCATTTTGTGAAGATGTCTTCTATTCGTATGGTTCTAGGCTTAGCCACGAGTCTAGATTTAGAGGTTGAGCAGATGAATGTAAATACTGCTTTTCTTCATGGTAATTTAGATGAGGAGATTTATATGGAGCAGCATGAGGATTTCGCAGTTAAGCTTGCAGATAAGCATGCGCTTTGCATAAAATTGGCAGGCATGAAGCCTGTCAATAGTTCATCTATTTGAAGACATATTTGGCCCCTTGGTTGGAGGGGGAATTTGTTGATCCCATGTCCATGCTGTCTAGTTAAAGTCCCAATGGCCTAATCCTATTCTCTTATGGTTTTCATTCCTATTCTGAATTAGATTCGATTTTTGTCATGCCCCGAACTTGGGGAGTGCGACCGATGCTCAACCGAGTGAACCCGGTCAAGCAAGCCTGTTAGATACTTTCTACCCAAACTCACTTATGAATACAGAGAATACATGTTTTTGTTAGTTATATGATAAGGATACCATGTATACAATACCAATTCATTACCATTAGTTACTTTATTTTAATGTCTCAAATTACACGCTTTTTCATGGTCTAAAGTTGAACAAGTAATCCAAACACAACATAACTAGTTTGACTTCTCCAACACTAATATACAACCCACACTATGTCTACAGAGCCTCTAATAGATACAGAAGAGTACCATGATAATGCCGGCAACAAGACCCCAACTATACCTCAAACACAATACACAAGGAATAAAAGATACATGACCCCGAAATAAAGTGGGGCTCACCAAGTCAACTTGGAAGAGGGTGTACCGCTATCACTAATTAAGGTCTCATGTTGTGGAACCACCTGCATCTATTGAAGATGCAGCGCCCCCGGCAAAAGTGATGTTAGTACATATGGAATAATACTAGTATGAATGACAAAACACCATCTCAATAGAACGATTAACAATACAAGCAAGAACAATCATAATATCAGTGGAAGCCTCAAACAACATCAAACCTCTATTTAGGATCAAGACAGTGTTCAAATTAATTTCCATATCTTAAGTTGTGAGATTTTTAGTACCGATATTCCACCGTTCACAATACCCATACCAGTGTACTTTTAGCACGGAGTTCGATCACCCGATCGGCTAAGCCATCTCATTCGAGACATCAACCACAATAATAATTTCAATTATAATTTCCAGTACAATCACCACCATGTGCGCGGCATGTCGTCCGATCACGACCCGATCGACTAGGCCATCTCATTCGAGATATCATCCTTTTATACCAATCATCTTGTTTCATACTTCTTTCGCATCTTTTCATTTCATTGACACTAGTGGCCAAAATTTTAAAATTACTCTTGGTTTGTCGGTCGTATTTAGTATTTCACGCTCACCTTTTTTCACTTTCAAATATCATCATCATCATCAATAATAAGGCATTTCAATTTAAGTTTTTTAGTACACATGTGAGCAATTAAGAGTCTTAGGCACATAGAGTTTTTCACAAAATATGGCATAATAGCCTTCGTTTGAACTTGGCTTGAAGTCGAAATATTCTTAATACACAGCCTATACTTTGAACACATTCTCAAATGATAACATAACATGATAAAAGTATTTGGGATACATATTGAACATATATCTTTCAATACAAGCTTATTCGGAATAGTTACTTTTATAATGAACAACTCGGGACTTACATAAATTACATGAGTACCGTGAGATTCAATTATAAGAGAGGAGTTTGCCAACATACCTCGATTTGAGCTTTTCTTAAATTACTACAACGTTCCAAAAATCCTAGCAATCCCAATCTATTTTGAGACATAACAAAATTGAACACAAATTAGGAAGATATTCATGGTTTCAACTCATTTGAGCATTTTATCAAATACTAGGTGTGCAAATCTGGCTACAAGATTTTTCTACAAGATTTTCTTTATTCAACAACATAATCTTTACTTATTTGAGCTCAACAATATCCCCACAACCCTTATTAGTACAAGCATGTATAATTAATACTCTTACACTCAAGAATCATGCTCTCAATCACACATCTCATACCCAAACTCAAAATTGAAGACTAGGATTTGAATCTTACCTATTAGATGAAGATCTTGTGGTTGACTTCCTTGATTCTTGAAGATTAGGACAAGAATGGATGATTAGAATGTTATATTTTCTCTTTCTCTCTCTAAAATATTCTTACCTCTCTCTAAAATCATCAGATGAATGCCCCAAAATAAGCCCCAAATGTTATTTATCAAAATGGGGTCAGGTAAAATTTTGCAAAACTTAAACTTGCCGAAATTGGGTCTGCGATCGCAGACCATACTGCAGAATCATTATGCGGCCCGCATATCGGACGCATAATTGAAGCTCCAAAACTGGGGTCGTCTGGTTGGGTCTACGGTGATTATGTGGCCTGCAGACCTGTTCTGCGGTTGCATATTGCACCGCATAACTGGTCTGCGATCACATAGGGGTCCTAATCCGATCTCTACCGCAGACCTTCCTCAAATCTTGCCCCGCTTCTGATTCACTCTGCGACCATTATGAGATCCGCAGAGTGATTCTGCGGCCGCATAAATGTCTTTTTCTGCTAAAAGTTTTCTTTTACTCCCCAACGCATTATTCAACCCAAAAAGTCCAAGCCGCGGCGAGCTCTACAATCCTCAAACAGGTAAGCCTAGTTCGGCACCACGAAACCGTAATTTCCTTTGCGAAATTTTACGGGGCCTTACAATTTTATTCCTATTTAGAATTGGGTTTGGCTTAAAAAGAAAGCACCACTCATTATCTATAAATAGAGCAACCTTGAAGAATTGTTCTATACTCATTAGTATAAGTCTTTGAAAGACTTTAGCACATAAGAGTGATTTTTTAGAGAGCTTTCATCAAGAGAGAAGAGAGAAGAAAAAGTGTTTGTTTTATTGAAGATTTTGTTCCGACCAGCCAATTTTAGATTATGTTCTCCGATTCGTTAACCGTTGGATCGGACTGAAATTTTGGTTGATTTTTCGTAATATCTTGATCTTTTATTCAAACGGTAGAGATCGGATTAGGAGGCCCGTAATATCCGATTTCGAGCCTCGGATAACAGCTCTATGACTTCTTCACTTTTTTCAATTGATTTGTTGTTGTTCTTGTTATTATTGTTGCTCCGTGTTTGACACTTATTGCGTAGTCAATCTGAAGATCTTTTGTAACCATATTATTGTTATAGTGAAACTTTTTGGATATTTATAATCCCATGATTTTTAAGTTGGATTTGAATGATTTTCCACGTTAAATTTGGTATTCTTCTCTTTTTTATTTGTGTTTGCCCCTTCCTCCTCATAACACACCCCACCACCCACTCACCAACTTGAGGGCATCTCTCTGCGCATGTGATGTGCCAACATTCCCAAACACGTTCTCACCAGATTCTATAGATCTCCGTCAATCTTTGCTACCACCTTTGCAATTTCACCATTTACCCTCATTTATGTGCTCATTCCTCCAAGAAAATCTGCCCATCTCACTAACTGCATTTCTTTCTTCCTTTTTCTTTTGGTTGGCTCACTCAGCATTTCCTTTTTTCAGTACATACTCTCTTGTCCCTAAAAATTCACTCCTAATACTAGTCAAGATTAGACCAAATAATCATTTTCCAGCTTTTCGGCTTAAAAAATTCAGAAGAGCCACCAATAATACTTCCCTAATTGTCAAAAGCAGATTGGTCGCACCTTCAACAATATCCCTCATTCTCTTAATTTCTGCTTCAGCTGAAGTTTCCAAATTAATCTGATTCTGCATTCAATTCTAGACGGTTACTCTTTTCTCTATACCTTTTATAGCCTCCCCACATACTTTAACTTCTAGTCTTTTTTCTTTAAACAAACTTGTGTTGCAAGATTTACTGGTCTGCTAAACCCTACTGTTTAAAAAAGTTCCGGTCTTTGATTTGAAAAGGGTGATTTAGCAGCTGACATGGTAAAAAGTTTGAAACTTGGTTCCTATTTTGCTGTTAAATTGCTGTTTTAGATCCTGAGTTTTGGAAAAAGATATCATTTTGATGATCTTTCCCTGTAAATTTTGATGTTAGATTGTTGATTAGATTTGGTTTGATAAAATCTCTAGAAGGGAATCTTTGATGGTTAATTAGATGCAATCAAGAGTTGTTGAAATGGAGGAGAATAAAGATCCATTAGTAGTTCTAGGTAGGACTAACAACCAAACTAGGGCTTTGCCACAGAGGCTGCTACAATTGCTGATGCTGTTTTTGTTTTTGTGTTTTACCTTTTCTGTGGCTAGTATTTATATGATCAAGTACTTTGGATTTCATAGCATAGTTCCTGCAGTAAAGCCTAGTTTACAGCCATGTATTGAGGAAGAATCGAGTAAATTAGAGCGTTGGATTAGTCCTCTGTCTAATTTGATGCATACTATGTCTGATAAAGAGTTGTTATGGAGGGCTTCTATGGTGCCGCGAATAAAGAAGTATCCATTTAAGAGGGTTCCCAAGATTGCATTCATGTTCTTGACTAAAGGGCCATTGCCGATGGCGCCTATTTGGGAGAGGTTTTTTAAGGGGAATCAAGGACGTTATTCAATTTATATTCATTCATTGCCCTCTTTTGAGGCTGATTTCCCGTCCTCATCGGTGTTCTACAAGAGGCAAATTCCCAGTCAGGTATGTTATTGCTGATTTTGCCTTCATTTTGCACACGTCTTCTGTGTCAATATATACCTTGATGTTTTTCTTGTTTTGTGTTTGTTTTTGTGTCCTTTAAGTTGAAAACCATGTGCAATGAAAGGTGGTAGTCTCCTTTTTGTCTCTACAGTTAAATAGTAGCCAGATCATTTATTATGTCTGTCCATGTAACTTGTTCCTGAAGAAGAGATGTGGCTAAATATGTACTAGATTGCATTTTCCCTTGTTAGACCAACTCATGTGTCCTTAATGTCAGGAACTTTATGCATCCGGGTTTCCTTTTTGTGTGTTGAGGGAACTCATATGTTCTTCATGACCATAAAATCATTCCTAATTGATGTCTTAGTTGGGCTGCTTCCATGAAAGAATTCCTGCTTTTTATGATCAGTTACCTGGATTTTGCCATTACCAGTGTGGGATATATCGAAAATAATGTTTTCCTTTGATATGGCAAACCCCATCTTCTAAACCCCTCTAAGCACAGGAGTCAAAAGTGATCTTTCCCAGTTTGCTCCCTTGGTAACCCAATGCGGAGGGTCAATTCTGCTAGGCTGTTTGTATTGCTGTGCTTGTAGTAAGGGATGTAAGTTCTAATTTGAAGTTGGGGCAAGCATATCCACGACTTATGCGAATGTGGTAATCTGCCAGTATATCATGAGGGACACTGCAGACATTTTGGTCGAAGTGCATATTTGTATCTAAGGTGGAAAGCCTGATCGGCCGGCTAATATTGTACTATAATATTAATGACATGGTTAATGAATATTGGTTTTTGTCCTTGTGTTTTCCTCTTTGCAAACCATCTGAAGATTGGATTTTTGAATGCATTGTTGCTAGCTTCTTCAAGGAGAGCTTTGAACATATATGCATATTATCTCTACAAGCATCAGTTATCCAGTTCGGTTAGCAGATCTAATTGTGGAAGTTGATCGCCAGATAAAAAGATGATGACTTGATCTTAAATGTGCGCCATTAGGGTGGATTAAGTGGGAAAGCAATTAATGTAGAAGTGCTTGTTTGATATCAACAATTTAAATATGTGGTTTAAACTAGTTACCTCGGGGTCTTCGGTTATGAATAAAAACCTATTGACCTAGTTAAACTTTTCAGGTTAACATTATATGATTTATGATTTCTCTTCTAAAACGAGTATGAACTAGCAAGGTCTGTACAGTGGTTCTTATTAGACAGTTTCTTTCAACAAGTCATGCAGCATCTCCTTTCGCTGGTCACAGTTTCCCTATGAGTTTCCATCTCCTTGCCAAATGGATGCAGAGTATTCATAGAAACTGTGTGGATATTTTTGAGTCAAGGTACCTCTGTTCTCCGTTGGTGTTCTTGTGTCTCACCATACATCTGAATCTGTGGGCAACCGAATTTAAAAGTAATGGAGTAATGTGGTGGGTTTACGTCATCTTCCAGTTGTTCCCTGTGAATAATTTCTCCGGAGTACGTATGCGGACCTGGAGTATAATTATCTATTCGGGCACGCCACTCGGTAGTTGAGCTAGAAGTGGGTGACTTAGCTTCTGGATGCTTGAACCAAGGGCTTGCCCTCTTAAGTTAATGCTGAAAACCTAGTTGAAGAATCTTGATTTAAGTTTAGGACGGTCTGCTCGAGTTTTCAGTTATGTGCTGTTGGCTGTGCTCTGATATTAAGTTAAAGCTCAGGCAAACCTATAGTGCTGTGAGCTTCTGAAGTTCATTTTAAATAGCTCTGCCAAGGGGAAGATTGTGAAGGTGAAAACTGATGTCAAGGATATTGCTGCCTGAAAAATTTTTGCGTTGCTAGGGGCATATATTTCTCACATATGTCAGTCATCTCATCCAAGATATGCCACCGAATAGTTTGAGCTGCATCTTTTGCAACATATCAGTATCCTTGTGCTAACACTTTTCGGTTTTAGTTTATATGTTCTGTTTCCCTCATTCCTCTCCTGTGATCTGAGCTGATCTTCTCTTTCCCATAGGTAGTAGGAAAGTGAGGGCGGTGATGAAAGGGAGGGGGGGGGAGCTTTAAAGTGAAATTTCAAAATGTATGAAAAGGCTAACAACTAATCATATTGTAAAGGTATGCAAGCGGCAGAGGATTAAGCATGGCTGTTAGTTCTTATGCATGAATGTTATATATAATGTCATAGGATTTGCATTTTTAATTCCAATCAGTCAAAACAAATAATGTAAGTTATTCCGTAACAAGAACAATATAGCACTCAGCTTACTTACTGATAAGAGAAGCAACTTAGTACTCAAACAAACAGGACTTTGTTTTGTAATATCAATCCTCTGCAGCAGTCCTGGACGCTACTATCATTCTCTCAAATGCTGTTCTTCCTTAAATTAGCTGCCAATGAATGATAGTGCGTCCAAGTAGCAGTTTGTTGATGTAGCTTGCTGCAAAAACATTGATGAAAAGTTTCACAGGATAGTGCAAAACCTCCTTTTTTCCTTCACATTTTTGGTGTTCTTTTTCATCTTCTTCTGCTGCTAGCTGCTCTTCTGAGCCGAGGGTCTATTGGAAACAGCCTCTCTACCTTCACTAGGTAGGGCTAAGGTCTGCGTACACACTATTCTCCCCAGACCCCACATGTGGGAATATACTGGGTATGTTGTTGTTCTGCTGCTAGTTGCTCGTGACTTTTTTATGCTTGTAGTTATCTCATGTTCTCTATGGCTGTCTCTTTGGTATGGTTTTGTGTCCTTACTTCACTAGATACTGCTTTGTGAAACGTGTTTATATGGAATTGGGTTGTAAGTTGCTGATGATCTTGTAACTTTGTTCTTCAAAGGTGACAGAATGGGGAAAGATGAGTATGTGTGATGCGGAGAGAAGACTCATTGCGAATGCATTGCTTGACATCTCCAATGAATGGTTTGTTCTGCTTTCCGAGTCGTGCATTCCTCTGTACAATTTCAATGTCATCTACAAGTACATAAGTCAGTCAAAGCATAGCTTTATTGGTGCATTTGATGATCCTGGACCATATGGAAGAGGTCGATATGATGAGAATATGTTGCCCGAGGTTAACATTACTGACTGGCGCAAAGGATCACAGTGGTTTGAAATCAATAGGAAGCTTGCTCTTTACATAGTTGAAGACACAAAATTCTACCCCAAGTTTGCGGAGTTTTGCAAGCCAGCATGTTATGTAGACGAGCACTACTTCCCGACTATGCTGACTATTCAAGCATCAAATCTCTTGGCAAACAGAAGTATAACATGGGTTGATTGGTCGAGGGGCGGGGCTCACCCTGCTACATTTGGAAAATCAGATATCACCGAAGAGTTTATGAAGAGAATGTTGGCAGGGCGTAACTGTACTTATAACGAGCGAAATACATCAATGTGCTTTCTTTTTGCAAGGAAGTTTGCACCAAGTGCTTTGGAACCTCTATTTCTGCTAGCCCCAAAATACTTAGGTTTCTAGATTTTGTAGAAATCTAATTTTGTTGTATTAGATAGGTTATACAGTTAAAACACGGCTCTTCAGAATTTCTTGGATCATTGCATTTTTTTTTTGTTTTTGCCCGCGTGTTGATGTTGTTGTTGGACTGCTTTACTAATAGTCTGATACTGTTTTTTGGCCATTTCCAACCTTGAAGCTATACTAGACATGTACAGGCATCAGAGGTTTTTGTTACTTAGCCATGTTTAACTGACTAGTTTTAGGGTACGCGCGTTATGCGTGTATCCTCACTATGAATTTAAACTTTTGAAACTACATAAATATTATCAAAGAATATACTTGAGTTACAAAAATATAAAGAAAAAATTAAGTCCTGAAAATGATGGATTCTTGTATTATTAAACTAACTCAGCCTACTTCATAAAAGTGCTCATGATGTTATCCCAAATTCAACCCGCATTCGCACAAGAGATAAATAGAGTACTATGGTGTCACATTTTCTTCCGTAACAAATGATCAAATATTTATTATATATTTTTGTCATGAATTTTCAGAGTCATCTAATTAACACATTAAAAAAATGTATCGTTCTTTTAAAAATTCAGAATAAAGTGGTTGGTCATATAATTTTTAGAAAAAAGGATAACTAAGTGACAATATAAAGTCTGTAAATGACTAATGTTGAGGGAATATTTTATAACAAATTACTAATGTATAAAAAATTACAGAGGGCTATTTGTTGGAATTGATGAAAAAAGAAAATAATATATTTAATATCAACTAATTTTGAATCCATTTTGTCTTCTATACCTTAAATTATCTTGTTGGAATAATTGATAAAATATGTGTTTGTTAATGATTTGCTCAACATTCCAATTAATTATACTTCGTTTATAAATTTTGAAAGTTAATAATATAATATAAAATATTATTTTTAGTAAATAGTCATGTGTATTTTAAAATATTTTAATGTAAAAAGAATTGCGTATAAATGAAAACGTAAGAAAGTTATTAAAATGAGACCGCTATTATCTAAGAACCCGTATGCCCTCTCTTTAAACTTTTTATTCTTTTCTTTATGTATTTTGTTTATCATTTATATATAATTTAAGTGTAAGATTTACATAATGCAAACTCTAAATAATAGGATTTTCTGCAGAGTTCAAAAAAGATTTTTTTAAAATTTTAATTAAATTTTAAACTCCTAAATATTAGGATAATAATTAAATAAATATTCAATGAAATATTTTTATAGTAATTAACACATATTTAAGGGTCTACAAATTTTGTTTTTATTTATAAATATCAAGGTTTAGATGAGATAAATAGTCGTTAGTTTTAAGTTCTAAAAGGTAAGCATTTATTCATTGATAGTAGTATTTTATTGGTAACGTTGAATTAATGTAATAGATAGTGTATCTCTTGTTAATGAAAGGTAGGGGAGAAAAACACAGTAAACGTATGTTGTTGACTTTTTTCTTTCTTTTTAATGATTCATATAAGGTAAAAGTTTAATTATTAAGTCCTAAATATTAGGATTCTTACATAGTTTAAATAAGGAAGCATTTAATACACAAAATATAATTATATCAATGAATAAATTAATTTTAAAGGATAAAAAAACATTTCGCTAAGGGTTTTCGTGCTTTTAATATAAATATAGATAAATGTGTAGTTTTACCTTAATTATAATTTAACAATAGTAAAGTAATGTGGTGGGTGTAGACATCATATGAGTATTTTTTTTTTCCTGATAATTAACCGTGATAGATACAGCTAGATGAAACCAAATTGAATCTGATGAAAAAAAAATACAAATTGAAGCTGGAGAAGTTCTTGTAATAATTGGGATACAAAAAGAAAATCTCTCACACACATGAACACACATACGAAAGTTACAGAGACTCAGAGAGTTGGAACGTAGAATGTAGAGAAGCAAATACTATAACTCTGCGTTCGGGTTATAGGGGCGGCTCAAGCACATGCGGCTTAAAGCCAAAATTTAATATCAGGCCTAATTTTTTAAAAGGAAGTTATAAGATATATTTTTATTTAAAATCTATTCTTCTAACTTTTTGAAATATAAAGTTGTTAATAATCTTTTTTATAATCGATTTTTTCTAATAATATTTTTTTTAATTGATATTATAGCCAACTCATTTAATCTTTCTTGAGATATTATTGATTTTAGATAAGATATTGTAGAGCAATAGAATAGAACTTCTGGAAGCTTAAAAGTATTGTTGAACACTTAAACTAATAAAGTCTTGGAGAAAGAATGTGAGTAAGAATATTAAAGAGAACGATAAAAAATATGTAGGGGTTTGAATAGATTGAAAAAAAAAGAAAGATTGACTTGAACAAATTAAGAAAGGGAGAGTAAAAATTTTACACGTTATCTAATGAAGGAGTAAAAAGTACTACTAAAAAATTGAAACGTTTGAAAAACTATTCATCTACCCATTTTTAAGCAAGTCAAATTATTAGTATATGTATATGTATATATATATATATATATATATATATATATATAGGGCTCATTGTATCATTGTATATTAAAAATTTTACTTTTGTATTGAAAATACTAAATATTATTTTTTAAAATACCTATAAACCTATTATTTAAAAAAAAAAATAGGCCCTCAAATTTTGGGGCAAGGCATAAGCCTTACCTCTTATAAGGTTAGAGCCGGCCTTCTCGGGTTACCAATTGGGTTAGGTGGTGGGACGAAACGTAAAGAAAGGTGAATGTACAAAACGTTAAATGTGAAAGATACCCTTAAAATGCACTACTGTCCAGTAATACTCAATGGGATCTTTGATTCATGCCATTTGTCCATAGAGTATTTGAAGGGTTGAAATTTATTTCATAACTTAACCTTGCTAGAAGAAGAATAATAGGAATAATACCCCCACCCCCCCCCCCACGCCCCCACCCCCCCACCCCCAAAAAAAAAACCACTGCAACAATTTAAAGGAATACATCTAACAACAATTTTGAACATTATAATAGCTACGAAATAGGCGGGCTCATGATATGTGGTAGGAGAAGGAAATTATTCAAAACTTGCTTTTAAGGAAGTCGGCTACTCTAAAGTGAACTTAGCTAGGAAGAGAGGCATATGAGGTGTCATCACAAACCATAAAAGGAGACGAAGACCGGATAAATAGATTCTCTATGAAGCTACTTCTTACAACTAATATGTACGCAAAATCTATTAGCCCTACTCAAAAAACAACATTTATTTGTATCGAGGAGACTAGATGGGTGGGAACTAAGGTACAGGATGTGAATGGGTTTAAACTATGGTACTCATGAGACGTGAGGGGGGTAAAAACGAAGTAAGTATTTTGGTTGATAGGGAACTCAGGGAGCTAATGGTAGATGTTAAAAAGGTGAACGATAAGTTGATGATGATTAAGCTAGTTGTTGGAAGATTTACTTTAAATATAATTAGTACTTACACACCTCAAGTGGGATTGGACAAGAGGTCAAAAGGCACTTCTGGAAGGTTTTGGACGAGGTTGTGCATGGTTTCCCGCTCACCGAAAATCTTTTCATAGGAGAAATCTTTGGCCATCTCGAAATAACTTATGGTGGTTATGACAATGTGCACGGTGGCTTCGATTTTTGAGTTAGAAACAATAGAGGTACTTCATTGTTGGATTTTACCAAAGCTTTTGATTTGGTGATAGCTAACTCGAGTTTTCAAAAGAAGGAGGACCATTTGGTCACCTTCCATAGTACGGTGACCAAGACTCAAATTAATTATCTAATCTTTAGAAATTGATAGAGGTCTATGCACGGATTGCAAGGTTATCCCGAGTAAGAATCTAACGTAGGCTCTTGGTAATGGACTTAAAGATCAATAGAAAGAGAAAAAAATATTGTATATAGTCAACCTAAAATTAAGTGAGGAGCCTTGATTAAGGACAAAACTTAGGAGTTGAGGGAGAAGCTATGGGCTATGGGGCCTAGCGGAGTAGTGGGAAGCTAGTGGCATGTGGACCACGACATCGAATTGCATTAAAGAAGCTGCAAGAGAGATATTAGGAATCTCGAAGGGTTACTTGAGTGGTCACAAAGGGGACTGCCAGTGGAATTGAGAGGTCTAGGGAAAAGTGAAAGCCAAAAAGATGACGTATTCGAAGCTGGTAGAGAGCATAGACGAGAAGAGGACAAATATGGAGTGGTATAAGAAGGCTAAGAAAGAGGTAAAGTTAGTTGTTACGACGGCTAAGACTGCAACGTTTGAACGTTTGTATGAAGAACATGGGGATAAAGACGGGGACAAGAAGTTGTTCAGACTAGCCCATGAAAGAGAAAGGATGGCCCGTGACCTGGATCAAATAAAATGCATCAAAGACGAGAAAGACAGAGTTTTGATAAAAGAGAAACATATTAGACGAAGAAGACATACATACTTCGATAAATTCTTCAACGAAGAGGGGGACAAGAACATTGTATTAGATAATTTGAAGCACTTCGAGAGTCGTTACAATTTTAGGTATTGTACGCGTATAAAGGTTGTAGATATCATGGGGGCTATACGTAAGATAAACAGGGAAAGGCGGTTAGGCCAGACGAAATACTGATAGAATTTAAGAAGAACGCGGACATGCAGGCTTGGAGTGGCTATGGTACGTGCTCTCTTTATTCTTTAAATGCGCTCCTCAGAAAGGAAGCCAAATTTTTTTATGTAGATCGATCAATCCTGCCCTGTTCAGGTGATAGCCCCAAACCGAGCAAGATTAGAGATTGCCTTCACGATTCTTCGTAATGGGCCTACCATTTAGCGTATGTATGTCAAGTAGTTTTTTTTTGTACGTTTGCTGTCCCTCATACTGGGTTGTTTAATGTCATTTTTAGCATGCAGAAGATGATCGAAGAATGGAGGTGGAGTATGATGGTCCCGTTGTATAAGAACAAGGGAGATATCCAAAATTGCAACAACTATAAGGGGTATCAAGCTGTTAAGACATACAATGAAAGTTTGTGAGAGGGTAGTGAAAGCGAGGATGGGGAGGAGTGTGTTTATTTTTGAGAATCAGTTCGAATTCATGCCGGGGCGTTCAACTACGGAAACCATTCACCCGGTAAGGAAATTGGTGGAGTTGTATAGTGACAGAAAACGAAACTTGCATATAGTGTTCATTGACCTAGAAAAAAAGCATACGACAAAGTCCTAAAAGAGGTCCTATGGAGATGTTTGGAGGCTAAAGGGGTTCGTGTGACTTACACTATGGTGAATAAGGACATGTATGATAGAGCTAAAACCTGGGTGAGGACAGTAGGAAGAGACTCAGAACACTTTCTAATAGTGATAGAGTTGCACAAGGGATCAGCTATTAGCCCATTTTTATTTGCCTTGGCAATAGATATATTGACATGTCACAATCAAGGAGAGGTGTCATGGTGCATGTTATTTATAAATGACATTGTACTAACTGACGAGACGCGAGATGGTGTAACACGAGATTGGAGGTTTAGAGATAGACCATAAAATCTGAAGGCTCGAAGTTGAGCAGGGCCAAGACAAAATACTTGGAGTGCAAGTACAGTGATATAACTCAGTTAGCGGATGTAGATGTGAGGACTGATATACAAGTCATCCCCAAAAAAGGATTTTTAAGTACCTTGGATCAGTAATCCAAGAAAATGGAGATACTTATGAGGATATACTGTGCCACTAAAACTTTAAGATAAGTTATACTGACCGGTGGTTAGACCGACTATGTTGTATGAGACAGAGTATTGGCTTGTCAAAAACTCTTATATTTAGAAGATGAAGGTAGCAAAAATAAAAATATTGAGATGGATGTGCAGGCATACATGGTTAGATAAGATTAGAAATGAATATATTCGGTACAAGGTGAGAGTAGCCCTGTGGAGGATAAGATGCGGAAAGCGAGACTTAGATGGTTCGAACATGTGAAGAGGAGAGACACAGATGCCTCAGTAAAGAGGTGTGAGAGGTTGGCCTTGGTATTATTTGAGGAAAGGTAGAGATAGGCTAAAGAAGTATTGGAGAGAGGTGATTAAATATGATATGGTGCTGCTTCAGCTTCCCGAGGATATGACGCTTTATAAAATGGTGTGGAGGTCGAGTGTTAGGGTGGAGGGTTAGTAGATAGCCGTATATTATTTTTTATCCACATTAATAATATTAGTGTTAGTCATGTACTTTGTTATTTTTCTTAGATTTCTATTATTACTTGTTATTTTTTTAGATTCGATTTTCTTGTTGTGTTATGGTGCTACTGATTTTTTAATATTTCTTTGAGCGAAGAGTCTATCAAAAATAATCTTTTTACCTTCTTAAGTTTGGAATAATGTTTGCATATACCGTACCCTCCTTAGACCCCACTTGTAAAATTATAGTGGGAGTTTTATTGTTGTTGTACTCAAAAGACAACATTTAAACAGGATAAAGTAAGCTACATCTTATTGATTTGATATATATTGTGTACAATTAATTAGTTTCTTCATGTCAATTTGTATGACATAGTTTGACCGATTATAAAGTTTTAAAAAATTTCTTTTTTAAATTTATAGTTTTAAATATGTCGTAACATTTATGTGATTATAAGATTTTTAAAATTTGAGATCTTAAATATGTAAATTTTGTGTCCACGAAGGATTGTCATTAAGAATATAAAAAACAAAAACTCTAATTGAATTGTTTTAAAATTGAAATTAAATGTTATTTTATAAACGACGAACTATAAATGATTGTCAATCTTTTAGAATGAAAGGAGTATTTTTCTTGTGTGCCTCACCCCTCCAAACTAATTTGCTCGAACTTTTTGTTTAATTTATACTTAGAGCCTTAAGGCAGTAAGTTTTGGCAGCAAAATAGATGACAGGTACACCATCTAGGAAGCTTCTCGAAGTGAACATGTGATACTTTTGTTGCATTGTAGTAATTGTAATTTATAGATATGGGGTGGGGGAGAGAATGGGGACAAAAGAAGCAACCACCACATGTTGTTCCTTGACCGATGAAGTTGACGCTTGCTCTTCCCCGACATTGAATATGTCTCTACGTTATTGGCTGTTTCAGATAAGAGTGGGTTATCACTTTCAACCAAGAGTCTATGAGTTCGAGTTACCCAAGAGAAATGTGAGAGTTTTTGGAGTAAGCAAGTCGAAGGTTTATGGAAAATAGTCTTTCTACTCTAATATAGGGGTAAGGTTTACGTATACATTACCCTTTTTATACTACACTAGTAAAATTATATTGGGATGTTATTGTTCAATTTTTCACACAATAGCAATGAATTGGCCATATGAGTTAGTGGGTCCCAATCAACCTGTAATTCAACTCACCAAAAAAGCATGTATGTATGGGCAATCGAATAATCGCCTCATTGGCACACTGTGCGTTGAATCATTGTTGCTTTCCTCTAAGTATTTCCTACTCATTCCCACTTTCCCTACCTAACGCTTGCCTTTCACGTGCAGGTAAAAGGGGCTTCGTCACCTTCTTTCAAATTTCAAATACTCCCTAGTTTATGTTTAATTGAACATGTAATCTAATTTTTTTAAAGATTTATTACCTTAAATAATTTATATATTCTCTCCGTTTCAATTTAGATGAGATAGTTTAATTCGATACGAAAATTAAGACTTTTTTTTGAAACTTATGGTCTTAAAAGTTTAAGGGATAAAAACTTTACGGGACTATGATATTTTTGTGGTTATAAAAGTTTCTCATCAGGGGCAAAATGAAGAGTTTAAAGTTGAATTATTTTTAAATTTAGAAATGTATCATTTATTTTGGAACAAACTAAAAAAAAAAAAGACATCATCTAATTTGAAATTGAGTGAGTATGTGATTTTAAAAATATATTTAAGCATTAAATAAGAATAGAATATGATTTTAAAAACACAGAAAAAAAGTACGGTGAAGTAAGTAGAGGAATAGCAGCTTGTTTTGTCAAGTTTCTCCCGGGCAAAAGTATTTTTTTTCAAAATTAAAATATTTGTCAACTTTTTAGGATAAAAAAGTATTTTTGAATAAAAACATAAGCAATTTTGGAGAAACAGAAAATATAGATTCTTTCCAAATGTATTTCTCTAAAAAATATTTTTAAAAAAAATATATTTAAAAATATTTTTTAAAAATTTGACCAAACATTAATTGTTATTCAAAATATTTTTCAAATTAATCCATGGAACTGTGATGTCAACTAATCTAAGACACGCGATCCGACACCTTGAAGTGCGCGTGAAGTCAAAAATTCTTTTACAAATTTATGATTCAACTTTAGAAATCGCATCGGATTCCCACTAAAAACGTTATCGTGGCGACCACAAAACTTCCCTTGGAAGAAAATATCGTAACTGTCAGTGGACCCCAGTTAACCAGTTGTCATTCAACTACTCACCAGCCTGTTAATCCTGGGCAGCTACCCGTATAAGCTGTCGACCTGCCCAAATTCTCACTCACTGCTATATATGAAGCACTACTATTACCCATCACTCCGTTGTTGCTTCGTTCCGCCATTTTCACATTCTTTTCAGATCTCTAAATTTTCTCACTTTCACCTCTCATTTCAAGCATAAATGGCGGTTTCAAAGTCAACTTCCTCAGCTCTCGCAATGTTCGCTGTGATCGTCATAGTTTGCTCTCTCATCGGAGCTACGGTTGCCGCAGACGCACCTGCACCGGCGCCAGCTTCATCTGTCGGATCTATCTCTCCGTCATTCGCCGCCGGTTGTGCTGTCACCGTTGTCGCTTTCCTCTTTGGATCTGCTCTCAGGATCTGAAGTTCTGCTGCGGTTCATTGTTTGCATTTCAGTTTGCTTCGTGAGTTTTGTGGTGTTGTGCAGCGTATATATGATATATTAGGAAGTGCTTCGTTTTGTGTATAGGTTATGGATTTTCTACTGTGTTTATGGATTCTAGATATCGTAGCTTTATGAGATATGATTTCATTGTGATATTTTGGTCGGCTCTATGTATTGAATATATTTCACTCCTTTATTTCATTGATTTACTTCAATTATTTGAGTTCTCTTACTTGTCTTCCATTTTTATCGATTTTATTGGAGAGTAAAAAACTTTAGGGTGAAAAATGGAACATTAGATGTTGAATTTTGCTACAATAGTACTTACCCCAAAAGAAAGCAATAGCAAAAATTTCTCCGTACACTTCCAATTTAGAGTAAGAATTTTAGTGTAACAGCTGCTTCTAAGTTTTGTCACTTTGAATTTTGGAAACTAATTAAGCTAATTAAATCGTACTCTTTTCTTCTCAAGTTGTCCGTTGGTAAATTTTACCAATTTAGAGTTAAGAAAAATTAAATTGTTTTTCAAAACTTAAAAAAAGAATCCGAGGGGTACAGAATATGAGGTAAAATTCACATCAGCAAAAAAGTGCAAATGTCTTTGGAGGTCACATCATGATGCCACGGATAGTTTCTCCGGTGCAGGCTTGTATGTAATTGCAAGTCCAATAGCATTCTTAACAATACTGAAGGGGCAAACCATAAGAGTAAAAACAGAGTTTTTGTAGAGGTTGAGAAAATTAAGATATTTGCCAAAAAAAAAGAAAAATAAAAGATGAAGTTGGAAAAGAAATTGTATTTGAACACGAATTTTACTGGAAAAACATTAGTAAAAAGTTGAGAGCGAAACTAGTGTATTTTACTTGAAATATTTCTCAAGTAAGTTTTATGTTGAAATTTAGAATTTACAAATTCTGAAATATTATTTTGCGGGCAAATGGTATATATGATCAAACACAAACAATTGTTTTTCAACAGTTTTGACTCACTGTTGGAACGCGGCTAGGAATAAAAAAAATCGTACTATTCCTACCATAGGAATATGTATCTTTCTTTTTTCTTTCATATCTATAGTTTAGGATAGAACATGAGTTCCATTCATTCGTTTGTGGGAGCGACTCTGTTACCGTTCTCTACCGGATCATCAAGTGATTAGCCAGCTCAATCCATTTTTTCATCCAATGATCTTTACCTTAGGACTGACTCTGTTTGACCTGCATTAATTGCCTATCTAATGCTACAGTTGCAAGCAACCTCTTAAAGAATAGGGAGTGAACGACTTTTTCAGCCAGTTTGCATTTCTGTGAAGCTCTTTAGCACCTGCATAATGCATTGCCACTTATCTAGTGTAGCATTGCAATTGCGTAAATAACTTTTTTACGCAAAATAAGCTGATTCAAAAGGACAACTTTAGTATTTAAACATGGTAGTCTGGTACCATGCGTGTTAACGGAACGGGCTGGATCGAGCTGGACATGAAAAACAACAGCCTGTCTGGTTAGTGGGGCGAGCTGGTTAGTGGGGCGGGCTGGTTAGTACGCTGGAATTCCGGGCTGGTAGTGGGATGGGAAATTCCGGGCTTTGGTGGGCCCGTCCGGATTCGGGCTTATTGGGCCGGGTTAATTTTTTTTAGTGTATTATGTTTCCTTGTTCAATGTAATTGTTACTTAAGTGTTTGCTAACTTTTAAATAATAAAATAAGTATTTTAAGACATAAAATTAAACTTTTAAACTTTAAAGTTTAAAGTTTTAAATTTAAAATTTGAATTTTAAAATTTGAAAATTGAAATTAAGTGGCTACATAAAATTATTTAATAAGACCAATACATAAGGATCAAACTTCAAAGGCTTTCATTTCATATTTTCATTGCATAATAATACTTCAAATTAACTTGTCTTATAAACTAACACATTAAACTTAAATAAGTCTAAGAAATTCAAAATAACCCAAATTGTCTCAAATCAACTTAAATACGAATTCCTGGAGGACGCACAAGACAACCCCTGATATGCCTCCTTAAACCGTGCCCTCCCACTTTCGATGAACATTAAAGACTCGACCACAGTTCTTGCACTCTACTTTGCGAACTTCTTCATTTTCTTCTACCACCTCAAAGTGTTCCCAAATATGTGAACGCACTCTAGAAGCACGGGACATGATTTAACTTGAACCTAACAAAAATGGTAACCACACTTCACTTGATAATTGTAATTTATAGTGGCTACCGTAAATAATTGATAAAACTTGAAATATTAATTAATTGAGAACTTGAGAGCAATAAACAATTCAATAATCAAAAGGGAATTGAGAGAGAATTAGAGTAGAAGAAGAGAGCAAGTTGTGAAATAAATGAAGAAGAGGGGGGGCTATTTATAGTTATTAAAAGGCTAAGAATATAATTTATCGAGGGGATGGAGGGGCTATTTTAGTAAGGGATAGGCCGAAATGGCTAAAAGTGCAAAAAATGACCGTTGCCCAACGGTCATTTTTTATTTTGACCGTTGACAACAGTCAGAAGTTTAAAAAATAATTACAACATAAACCGGGTTGGACCGGGCTAACCGAGTTCTGGCGCACCGGTAGCCAAAAAATATTCGTTCAAGACCGGCTCTCCCCCAACTCTCACCCAACCCATCCCACCCCCTAGCGTACCGGGCTGACCGGGGTCGAACCAGGCTGTAATTAGGCTGGCCGACTCGATTAACAGGCATACCTGGTACCCTCTTGAGCAGGTCCTACTTTTGTCTCTTTTATAATGAAGAAATCACACTGACTATCTTCAGGTCTTTGCACTAGGATGTTGTGGTCAAGGGCGGAATTGTAGCCCAATATATGGGGCACATGAACCTATAATTTCTCTGCCAAACTATATATTTTATGTATATATTTTTAGAATGGCTGAATACATACGCAATCTCTTAACTTATCCAAATTTTTCATTTAAACACTCGAACTAAAGGTTGTTCCTATTGAACACCTGAACAAAGGCTCTACTGTGCTTATTAGGCCATTCACTAACATCTGATGAAAAAAGAAGACGTGTGAAAGTCACACACAAATGACATGGCAAAGTGACCAATAAAATTGTGACGCGTCGCATTTGAGCTTAGATAATAATAAAAATTTTGAGTAAATAAATTTCAACTGTTTTTACAGATGTCCCCCGCCCTCTTTCTCTAACGTCTTCTTGTTGGAGTACTGCCACCGGAAACTCCTCCTCTTTTATATTTTGAGTAAAGAATAGGCACAGTTTATATGTTTACCCAGAATCAAACTGATGGAAGGCTATAATTACGTATTTTGGCCATTAATTGCACTCTAATTCGCTGCACTTTACTAGTGTTTGAGATTTAAATGGTATTATTTTGCACCGAGTGTATGTTTTATGCTTTGTCGGAGCGATTCCGAGTTACGATGAGGTTGTGCAGCTAATTCGAGCTATTCTGGAGTTTTGAAGTCTAAGTAAAAACCCATGGATTAAGTTGGGATCTTAATCGAGGATCAACGGATAATAATGCACTTAACGAAGAGAAGCGAAGAATGGAGCAGGAAGCCACCCAGGTGCGCGAGCGCGCGCTGGGCGCTCAAGTAGATTAGAACACTGTCCAAAGCGTGCAGCCATATGCATGATCACCTGCCTAGGTGCGCGGCCGCGCATGTCCGGTTCGGAAAATTTTCCAAGCCTATTTTTATAATTTCGGAGGCGACTCCTCTCGGCCTATATGAAGCCCAACTCGTCTAAAAAAAGTGTATCTTGGATTTTGAGAGCAACTTTTGGGAGAGAAGAAGGAAGGAAACAACGAAAACGTAAAATACTTGATCCAATTCATTCAATACGAAAGTTTGTTTGAATTTGGGAATTGTAATGTCTTCTTGTTTTTATAATATTCTTATGATGAATACTTTTTCCATTATAGAGTAATCTTGCTTAGGGTTATTGACGGATGTTGTGATTTGACTATTGTTTTGGGTTTTACTCTCTCTTAATTGCCCGAATTTATTGAATGAGTTGTTAATTGAATTGCAAGACTTATTGTGGTTTTACTTTAATCAAAAGAGAAGTATTGCTGTAATTTGCATTGTGCCATATCGTTTAGGTTGATTTTACGCCTCTTCTATATAATCAAAAGAGCTTAGAGAGTTATCAATTAACCTAGTTTAAAAGAATAATCTTGAGGTGTTCTTCGAAAGATCATTCATTCACTGCACTTGTGCATATGCTCATAGGACCTGTTGCTAGGTTGATTAAGGGAACTCTCATTCATTCAGAAGAAGAGTTTGAATCCTTAAGGTAGCCTAATCATCTATTGAAATCGAATGAGTCAATAGAAGTTAAGAATGAACTTAACCTAGAGTTATCCGGAATAATAGTTGATCACATATCTTGTCACAACCCTTACTTCTCACCCTGATATTCAATCGTTGCTTCTTAGTCATTAAAGTGCCATTTGTTTATTACAATAGATAATCTTAGTTTTATTTGTAGTCGATAACAACATCAATGAAAGGTTTATTATCTTGGATAGTGTTGAAGTGAAGATTTATTAGAACATTATTTAAACCAATCCATGTGGAGACGATTTAATATTATACTATCTTTGACTAGCGAGCCTAAGTTTTATACACCGGTTTTGCGCTCGTCAAATTTTGGCGTCGTTACCGGGGATTGGCGATTAATAGTGTTTAAATTAATTTTCAGTGCTAATTCAAGAACAACTTTATTTTATTTTCCTTTCTTACGTTCTTCTCATCTGTGTGCAGGCCACGGGTTAAGTTTAGCAGTGTATGACTCGATCCTCTTCAAAGGACTTGGTGCCATACGACCCAGAGTTAGACAAGCACCTGAGGCAGTTGAGAAGAGAGAAAGGATCGAGTGGATTGTTGTTGGGTCAGCCTTCAACTCAAAATAATATGGTAAACAACGAAGAGGTAGTGGACCTAGTTACGAGAGAGGCGGCTCAGTAACGGGAAGCACGGTTAGCTGCTAAAGTAGCCAGAATTGCGGATGAGATGGTCAACGGGGAGCGAAGGTTCAATCCCAATCGAAATGTGATAGAAGATGAATTTGAAAATGCAGCTCCTAGACCTAGGAGGTTGTTAGGAGATTATGCCAAACCGGTGTACAACCAACAACAGTCTAGTGTGAGACCCCCACCCATTGATGCCAATAATTTTGAACTCAAACAGGGAGTCATCCAGACCATTCAGAATAATTGCATATTCAGAGGGAAACCCAATGAAGATCCCAACAACTATCTGATGGACTTCGACAAAATTATGAATACATTCCGTTACAATGGATTATCGCATGATGCCATCTACCTCAGAGCACTCCCGTTCTCTCTTAAGGATGATACAAAGCAGTGGTTGAGAAGTCTTCCCACAGGGTCAATCCGTACGTGGGAGGAGATGACTACCAAGTTCTTAGAAAAATATTTCTCTACCGCTAAGACTAGACAAATGAGGAAAGAGATTCATAATTTCAGCCAAGGTGATGAGGAGACAGTGTTCGAGGCATGGGAAAGATTCAAGGAGCTATTGTGAAGGTGCCCTCATAACGGAATGGAGCAATGGATGCAACTCCGGGACTTCTGGGACGGTTTAAACCTGTCATCATGGAGATTCCTGAGTAGTGCAGTTGCAGGTCCTCTGATGAAGAAAACTCCTGAAGAGATTGTCACTCTTCTAAATAAACTATCTGAAGACACAGAACAATGGTCCACTGATCAAGGGGACCGAAGAAGATTAGCAGGGGTGCACCAAGTTGAATCGTCGGTAGTAATGCAGGCTCAAATTGCAGCTATGGCTAAGGACATCAAGCTACTGATGCTAGCTCAGGTGAAAAATCAATCACAGGTGGGATGTGACATCTATGGATTAGGACACCCGACACATTAGTGTCAAGCTACAACCGAGGAAGTCAACGTTGTGGGGAACTTCAACAGAGGCAACTACCAAGGATGTGATAATTTCAATTCTATGGGACAAAGATATCCAGGGTTCTCATGGAGTTCTTCAACTGGTAGTTTGAACTCCTGGCAACAGCAAAATCCCAGAGCACTAGTGAAAGGACCTCCTGATTTCCAAACTCAACAAAGGCAACCATATCAACCTCCACAGCCCAACAACTCAAGTTTAAAAGATCTAATGAAGGCATTTATAAATAAATCTGACGAGAAACTTGAGACTCAAGAGACCACTATTAGGGAGCAAGGCACAGCCATCCGGAATCTAGAAAGACAAATGGGGTAGCTTGCAACATTGTTGTCAAAAAGGGCACCGGGGACTTTGCCGGCAGACACTGAAAAGAATCCAAAAGAGATAATCAAAGTTGTGTCTCTCAGGAGTGGGAAAACAATAGCATAGCCAAAGGCAAAACCAAGGGATGAGAAAGATATCAACTCAACCAAGATAGCTGAAGAATAGAAAATCGGTGAGTCTTTACCCAAGGAGAATGTAAGCAGCAAGGATGTTGATAAGCAGAAGGTGAACAACGCAGTTGAGGAAAGAAAGCACATGTCATTGTTAACATCCCGTTCACGGAGGTGCTCACACAGATGTCAGCCTATGCAAAGTTCTTGAAGGAAATCCTCTCAAGAAAAAGGAAGATCAAGGAAATGAGAATAGACAAACTTAATGCCCACTGCAGTGCCATTCTACAGAACAAAATTTCCAAGAAGTGTGGGGATCCTGACAGTTTCACTATACCTTACTCATTGGGTAGCGAAAATTTTGACAAAGCCTTGTGCGATTCAGGTGCATCCATTAACTTGATGCCATTATCGGTGTTCAAGAAATTAGAAAGAGAGCTAGTAGTGATCAAATCTGTGCCAGTATCCTTGCAACAGGGTGATCAGACCACGATCATACCGGAGGACATAATTGAGGACATTCTGGTAAGGGTAGACAAATTTGTATTCCCAGTAGACTTCATCGTGGTAGATATGGAAGAGAATAAGGAGGTACCTCTAATCCTGGGGAGACCATTCCTTTGCACTGGCTGGGCTATTCTTGATATAAATGAGGGGCAACTCATGCTACGAGTGGGAAACGAAAATGTGGTGTTTCAAATAAAGAGAATGATGAAATACCCATGTGACGAGGCATCTGCCTATGCTTGTCTCAAGCTAGATGTGGTGAGAGAAGTAGCTGAACAACACAAACTGGATAAGCTGGTAGGTGACTCACTGGAGAGATGCATTAGTCAATCAAGCACAACAGAGGATGAAGATCCTGAGATCAAGAAGGAAGTTGAGCCGCTGGAAAATGAGAACTAGGTGGTAGATAAAGAAGAATTCGAGAAAGAAAAGAGCAAGCCGAAGCTGGAATTGAAAGTACTCCCGACACATTTGAAATATGCTTTTTTGGAGACTAATAATTTTCCCGTGATTGTTGCTGCTGATTTGACAGGTGAACAGGAAGACATGCTTGTGGAGTTACTACAGAAGCATAGAAAGGCAATCGGCTGGAGTATAGCCAATATTCAGGGGATCAACCCCCGTAATATGCATGCACAAGATCCTGTTAAAAGAAGGGAGTAAACCAGTGGTGCAGCCCCAGCGCAAATTGAACAAAACTCTTGAGGAGGTGGTTCAAAAATAGATACTCAAATTGTTGGATGCAGACATAATAATTTCCATCTCTGACAGTCAATGAATCAGCCCTGTACATGTTGTGCCCAAAAAAAGGGCATGACGGTGGTAATAAATGAGGACAACGAGCTAATTCCTACCAGAACACTTACTGGGTGGAGGATCTGCATTGACTACCAGAAATTAAATGATGCAACAAGGAAGGATCACTTCCCTCTTTCCTTTCATTGATCAGATGTTGGAGAAGGTGGCGAGGCGTGGATGTTACTGCTTCTTAGATAGATATTCAAGGTATAATCAAATACCCATTGCTCCCGAGGATGTTGAGAAAACCATATTTACATGCCCGTCCAGAATCTTTGCATACCGGAGAATGCCTTTCGGACTATGCAATGCACCGGCTACTTTCTAGAGATACATGATGTCAATATTTTCAAGTGTCTGGAAGTGTTCATGGATGACTTTACTATATTTGGAGATGACTTTGAAGATTGCTTGAGGAACCTCAAACTTGTTCTAAAACGATATGAGGACACTCACCTAGTACAAAACGGGGAAAAGTGTCACTTCATGATTAAGGAGGGGATAGTCCTGGGCCATAAAGTCACATCTGAAGGTATTGAAGTTGACAGAGCTAAAGTAGACATGACAGCCAAGCTCCCACCACCGTCCTCAGTGACGAGCATCCGAAGTTTTTTGGGGTATACTGGTTTCTATAGAAAGTTCATTAAGAATTTTTCCAGCATTACCAAGCCCGTGACTGCATTACTTGCCAAGTATGTAAAATTTGTGTTTGATGTGGAGTGTCTCAGAGCTTTCGAATAGATCAAAGAGAAGCTAGTGAGTGCCCTCATAATGGTGACTCCTAATTAGAGTGAGCCTTTTGAGATAATGTGCGACGCCAGTGATGTGGCAGTAGGAGCAGTGCTGGGGCAGAGGAGAGATAAACTGTTCCGACCCATTAACTATGCAAGTCGGACCTTGAATGATGCTCAAGTGAACTATGCTACCACGGAGAAGGAGTTCTTTGCAGTAGTATTTGCTTTTGACAAGTTCAGATCCTATTTGGTGGGAAGCAAGGTAATAGTGCATATTGATCACTCAGCACCGAAATATTTACTGAGTAAGAGAGAGTCCAAACCGCATCTTATGCGGTGGGTATTGTTGCTGCAAGAATTTGATCTAGAAATCAAGGACACGAATGGCACAAAAAATCAAGTGTCTGACCATCTGTCGCGATTGGAGAAACCACCTGTTGAAGTGGTGGACATTCGGGAAGAGTTCCCAGATGAGCAAATATTTTCCATTGCAGCAGTCTTTGATAGACCATCATGGTTCACCGACATAGCCAATTTCTTGGCTAGTGGGTGGCTACCACACGACTTGACCTCCGATAAGAAAAAGAAGCTGCAAGGTGAGGTAAAATATTATTTTTGGAATGACCCCTTCTTGTTTAAACTGTGTGCAGATGGTGTGATTCGAAGATATATGCCTGAAGGCGAAATGGCCATCATTCTGTCTCATTGCCACGATGGAGCAGCTGGAGAACACTATGGTGGGAATCGCACTGCAGCAAAGGTCATGTAAGCCGGTTATTTTTTGGCCTACCTTGTACAAAGACGCGAGAGCGTATGTAGCTGCATGTGACAAGTGTCAAAGGGTAGGTAATATTAGCAAGAGGGACGAAATGCCTCTCAACTCCATTCTGGTATGTGAAATCTTTGACGTTTGGGGCATTGACTTCATGGGTCCGTTCCCATCGTCACACTCTTATGAGTTTATCCTAGTATCCATTAACTACGACTCTAAGTGGGTCGAAGAAATCCTTACTAGGACCAATGATGCTCGGGTGGTGTGTGAATTCTTAAGGAAAAACATCTTTACCCGTTTTGGGACACCTAAAGTGATTATCAGTGACAATGGGTCACACTTTGTGAACAAGCAGTTTGCTGCACTACTGTCCAAGTATGGGGTCACACACAAAACGGGAACCCCGTACTATGCCCAGACTAGTGGGCAAGTCGAAGTGGCTAGCCGTGAACTTAAACGAATTCTTGAAAAGACGGTTAGTGCTTCTCGTAAGGATTGGTCGGTAAAGTTGGAAGAAACTCTATGAGTGTACAGAACTGCATTCAAAATAACCATAGGGACTTCACCATTCAAACTAGTATATGGAAAATTGTGTCACCTACCTGTTGATATAGAACATAAAACTTATTGGGCAATTAAGATGCTTAATCTTGATCTTAGTCTTGCAGGTGAACACAGGTTGGCACAGATGAATGCATTAGAAGAGTTTAGACTGGACGCGTATGAAAATGCATTTTCAAGAAAAATACTAAAAGGCGGCATGATCATCTGATTAAGCCAAAGGAGTTTTATGAAGGGGACAGAGTCTTACTGTACAATAGTAGACTCAGATTGTTCCCCGAAAAATTTAAGTCTAGATGGACGGGACCGTATATGGTGAAACATGTATCACCATATGGGACAATTGAGATCCAGAACCAGGACGGAACAGAAAGTTACAACAAAATCAGTTGAGGATGCCCGGTTGAGTCAAGCTCACGACTATAACTTAGAACTAGTTCTAACTCTTCTATTAGTTAGATTTTTCACTTTTATTTATAGTGTAGAATAGATAGAAATTAATGTATAGTATGATGTGGTAGGTGCATGAAGGTACATGTTGTGGAAGGTAGGAACTAAGGTGTCTAAAAGACCCATTTTGAGTGTATCCGTGCACAACCGCGCACCTGGGGGTGCACCTCGCGCATTTGGTCGCGCAATAAGCAACGTTACACGATGCGAAACATGTGCGGCCGCGCACCTGATGGGGTGACCGCACACCTAGTCGTGCACTTTCACTAGTGTACTGCCTCACATGCGCGACCGCTCACTAACCGCGCACTGACCACGCACCGACCGCGCATCATGTAAGTTTTTTCCCTTTTCCTTTTTAATTTCGGACTTTCCCCTATCAAAATCCCCACTTCTAAAATTTCTCTCTTTCTCTCCCCTACACTAATCAACCCTAACAACCCCCCCTTTTCATCTCCTCTCTGTAAGAAAAAACACAAAACACCGCCCCCTCTCCTCTTCTCTCTCCACCCATCCTCACGAGTTCTCTCCCGAGCCCCCTCAAGTAAGTGAGATGCTTGCTTTCTCTCTTTTCTTAGTTTTATTTTATTTTAGCTTTCTTGTATTGTAGCAAATTTTTATTTTTGTTTTCTCTCCTTTTATGCTCCTTTTCTTAGGGGGTGGGATGTCGAGTTTCACCATAGAGACTGACCATATAGTGGTTGGGTGTGACATTGGTGTATCTTTAGGCTAATTAGGGCTGAAGTTGAATTTTGGGGGTTAGGAAGAACTGTGCTTGTTAAGTGTTTGTGTAATTGCCTCAATGAAATTGTGGGTGAAATGTTGTGACCAAGTATAAGGTTGAAGTCTGAGTAGCCTCTCTTGGTTTTCCATGTGATTCATTAGCTAATAGTTGACGGTTTGTTGCGGGTAATATGGTGCCATCCAAGAAACAAAAATTCACAGTTGCCTCCACAAGTGGTCAAGCGGGCACATCCCGGTCACGAGCTTCCGCATATGCTCACCCGTATGATCAAAACATGTTCGTCTCCTAGGAAGCAGAGGAACGATTCCAACACAAGGCTAGCAAGAAGCCCATGCCGGAAAGGGAAATTGATATTGGGTCCCTCCAGAATGACTGTCCCCGTGTGTATCATGAATTGGTCAGGAGCGGCTTGGAGATATTCTTTGAAGAACCTGACGAGGCGAACTTAATGGTTTTTCGGGAGTTTAATGCTAACTGCCCCGGAACATGACGCTCATGTCTGCACAATCAAAAAGAAGAGAGTAGACTTCTCCAAAGAGGCTATCCGAAGGGCCTATCATTTGCCGGAATTTGTGGAAGATCTGGATACAATTGACTACTACGCCACGTACAGCAGAGAACCATACTTGTGGCGCATGTTCTTAGCCACCATTTCTGTACCTGGCAAGGAGGTAGTGTGGATCAAGGAGAGGAGAAAGTTTCACTCGACTTCGCTGATATTTGAAGGGAAGTGCTGGCTCTACATTATCAATAATCGCCTGCTGCCTTCAGGAAACATTACTGAGGTGAATAGTCCTCGGGCGACTCTGATTTGGTGCTTTGTCAATGGCCACGATTTTGATGTGACTGAGATCCTTCAGGCCGAGATGTTGATTCGCTGTCCTGTGTAGAGGTATGGGTTATTTTTCCCATCATTAGTCACTCGGTTATGCCGTATGGCACGAGTACCAAAAAACAGGGACTTGGATGGAAAGGTAAAGCGCGAACATAAATTTCGGGCTGATAGAGTTGTAATCGGGAAGGACCTTGTTGGGCCCGCTGAGGCGGATAGCGAGGAATTTGATGCGCCCGAAGAGGGCAATGAGGATGTCGTTGCTTCTCCACCACATGAGCCGGGTGTTGGGGTAACTTCAGGTGGCAGTTGGGAAACAAGAATGAGCGCTTTAGAGCAGGAAATGGCGGGGATGCGTACCTTTGTCACTGACCTGGAAGCTCGAGTGGATGCCCTTGCTACACATAATACCAAATCTGAGAGGAATATTATGGTATGGCTGCGTGCACTTGGTCGGGCTTGTCATCTGGACCCCAGAACCGTCTCCGACACAGACTGAATTGATCAGGGGAGTTTTCTTCACCTTTACATTTTTCTTTATGTGCCATGGGGACATTCCACCATTTAAAAGTGTGGGGTGAGAAATATTTGTATGTTTTATGTATCTGAGTTTTGTTTTGGTAGTTGTAGTTTGTTGATGTTAGTTGCAGTAGTTAGAGATAGATGAAAAACAAAAACAAAAATACATAAAAAAAATTTAAAATTTTCGATTTTTCCCGACAATGGATATCATTCGACGGGTTTCTTGAGGGATTAAAGTTGAAAGAAAAAGACAAAAATATTTTATCTTGTTAGGTAGTGTATTAATTTCCCCTTGATATTTTTTATGCCGCGGTTCTTTTTTAAGGATTTTGATTGAACCGGGTGTAGTTAGTTTTATTTTTTTGTTAGGAGTAGGCACCCTTAACTCTGATTTGAATGGAAGGCAACATCTCTGGATTCTATTATGCTTTGAGAATAGTGAGTACTCTAGTTGTGACGCTTAGGCTTAATTTTTGACTCTCGTAGAAATACCGTAAATTGTATGTTCTCGACTTTGCTTAACATCTTTGACTAGAGTGTCTTGATGAGTCCGATTCTGAGTGAGTATGAGCCATGTGTGGGTGAGATTTTGTATTATTCATTGCATTGCATTTGATGACTAGAACTTGCCTTGTGTGTTTGCAAAGTGAAATGGTAGTTAATTCAGTCTTGGAAGTGATATAGGCATTTCTTTATTGAGCCAGTTATATGCCTTATCCACCTAATTATTATGTATCTTAGTTAACCCCTTTGAACCTGTAATTCTGTTTCTTTGGCAACCACATTACAAGCCTTACCCATTTGTTTGAATTGACCCTCTATTTGAACCTTTTACCTCCCATGAGCACTTGAAATTATTGTGAACTTTGGAAAAGTTGAAGTGTGGGGTGGTTGGTTTGGTTTTTGAGTGGAACTAATAAAATAAGGAGACAGGTGCACTAGTTTGAAAAAGTAATAGCCACTTGAATTGAGGAAAAAGAAAAGAAAGAAAAAGTGAATTGTTGTGCAAAATATTCTTTGATAGTGGTGACCCTTGATGTAATTGTGCTTAAAAAAATAACGAGTTAATATAATTTGATGTGAAAGTGGAGTATGGTTTGACATAAGTGTGGGGTTGAATGGTTAAGTATATGTATTGAAAGTGCTTAGGGAGGTGTAGTCACTCTTATATCCACATGTATCCTACCCGTCCCGCAACCTACATTACAACCAATTAAAGTCCTACTTGATCCTTGACTGAATGAACTCAATTAGTAGAGTAGTAAACTACGGGCAAGCCTATGATACGTCTTTTGTAGCATATGACTGTTATTTCTGAGAGTGGGTGAATTCTTTCTATCTTGAGTTCTTAATTGTTCTTAATATCTTTTATGTGTGGAATTACTCTCTATGGTCATGTGAGGGCACTGGATTCAGGAATGAAAGGTAATGCTTGACCTCTATGTTAGAGTAAGTGAGCGGGTTATAGATAATGCGTAGTGCTTTTAAGTCAAATCTTGAGGTTAAAATGTTCAATATTGTACTTAATCTGTTTTAAAGAGTCTTGGTGTGATAATTCGTGAGAGTTGTTGAAAAAGGTCATATTTTAAGTGAAGTGTAGTTTGATTGCTCGAGGACGAGAAATAGTTTAAGTGTGGGGTATTGATGGTAGGCTATAATTGCGTATTTTGGCCATTAATTGCACTCTAATTCGCTGCACTTTACTAGTGTTTGAGCTTTAAATGGTATTATTTTGCATTAAGTGTATGTTTTATGCTTTGTAGGAGCGATTCCGAGTTATGATGAGGTTGTGGAGCTAATTCGAGATATTCTGGAGCTTTGAAGTCTGAGTAAAAACTCATAGATTAATTTGGGATTGTAATCGAGGATCAACGGACAATAATGCACTTAATGAAGAGAAGCGAAGAATGGAGCAGGAAGCCACCCAGGTGCACGAGCGCGCACTGGGCGCGCAAGTAGAGCAGAACACTGTCCAAAATGCACGGCCATATGCGCGATCACCTACCCAGGTACGCGGCCGCGTACGTCCGGTCCGAAAAATTTTCCAAGCCTATTTTTGTAATTTCGGAGGCAACTTCTCTCGACCTATATGAAGCCCAACTCGTCTAAAAAGAGGGTATCTTGGATTTTGAGAGCAATGTTTGGGATAGAAGAAGGAAGGAAACAATGAAAGCGCAAAATACTTGATCCAACTCATTCAATACCGAAGTTTATTTGAATTTGGGAATTGTAATGTCTTTTTGTTCTTCTAATACTCTTGTGATGAATACCTTTTCCATTATGGAGTAATCTTGCTTAGGGTTATTAATGGATGTTGCGTTTTTTGACTATTGTTTTGGGTTTTACTCTGTGTTAATTGCCCGAATTCATTAGATGAGTTATTAATTGAATTATAAGGCTTATTGTGATTTTACTTTAATTGAAAGAGAAGTGTTGTTGCAATCAAAAGAGTTTAGAGGTTTATCAATTAACCTAGATTAAAAGAATAATCGAGAGGTGTTCTTCAAAATATCATTCATTTATTACATTTGCATATGTTCATAGGACCTGTTGTTAGGTTGATTAAGGGAACTCTCATTCATTCGAAAGAAGAGTTTGAATCCCTAAGGTAACCTAATTATCTGTTGAAATCGAAGAAGTCAATAGAAGTTAAGAATGAACTTAACCCAGAGTTACTCGAAATAATAGTTGATCACATATCTTGTCACAACCCTTACTTCTCACCCTGATATTCAATCGTTGATCCTTAGTCATAAAGTGACATTAGTTTATTACAATAAATAATCTTAGTTTTATTGGTAGCCGATAACAACATCAATCAAAGTTTTATTATCATGGATAGTGTTGAGTTGAAGATTTATTAGAACATTATTTAAAGAAATCCATGTGGAAACGATTTAATATTATGCTATCTTTGACTAGCGAGCCTAAATTTTATACGCCGGTTTTGCGCTCGTCACAAACTCCCCCTCCTTTTTCCTGGCACCATCATCATCATTGGTACCGATATCACGACCAGAAACCGCCCCAGTTTCAGCGCTCCTCAAGCAACTCACACTCAAAAAGTTTAAGAAAATCATGATAATATGTTCAACTTATACTTACTTTCAGCACAAGAACTAAATCTAAAAGAAATCAAAATTGTAAAAATCAATTAACCAGAAAAGACTTTTGGCAAAGATCCTTCCGACAAGGCTTTTTTTCCGACAAAGCCAATTTTGACTCAAGACTATGCAATGAGCAAGACTGGCTCCATATATATGTGTGCTTACCTGTGCTACAACCATGGTTATTGAATTAAGAGGGGTTTCTCTGGCCAAAGATGAGGGATTAATAGATGTATATGATGATCTGAGCAATTCTAAAAGGGACAGCAAAAAAAAAAGTTTATTTGGAAGGATTAAGCACTAAAATTAGAAGAAATGATTCTTTCTTATGGTTTATGGAGATAGTAAGTATGGTGATGGAGTGGTGGCGGAAGATCGAGGTGAAGGAGAGAGAGAAAAAAAGTAAAATAGAAAATTAGGTCTTTCACTCTCTTAGAAAATGTGGGTTACACGCTCGATGCCATGTCAACCGTTTGTGTTTAATAGATACGGTTGAGTTATTATTGAGGAGTCTAATAGGAATAACATTTAGTCTAAGTGTCTAAATGAAAAATCCTAACAGGTATAAGGGTTTGGGTATATATTCAGCCTTTTAGAATAGATCTAATATTATCTTGGCATTCATATTCCCAAAAAAATTACTCTTTTCGTTTCAATTTAGATGATATAGTTTGACTCGGCACGAATTTTAAGAAAATAGAAGAATATTTTTAAAACTTATGGTCTTAAAAGTTTAAGGGGTAAAAGCTTTGTGGGGCCATAACATTTGTGTAGTTATAAAAATTTCTCATTAAGGGTAAAATGGGTAAAATGAAGAGTTTAAAGTTAAATTATTTCCAAATTGAGAAATGTGTTTTTTATTTTGGAACAGACTAAAAAGGAAAGTATCTTATCTAATTTGAAACGAAGGGAGTAAATGGTATACTTGGTTGAATATTGAGTTATTTACCTAGAAGAGCAAGGATCAATTCCTACTTAATTCTTTCTTTTTATTTATTTATGTTATAAAAATCTTAAATCCGTCTTGGATTGTGGTGAACATATGTCTCGAGTATCTTGCCGTCTTGAGTAAAAGCATTCTAACTCATTCGTAGCCAAAAAATAGATGTATTTGTCTAAATCAACTTGTTCAATTGATTAGATCATCTTAAACTACGTATGTAGTATGTATCACTTATGGAAAACTAATTCAAAGTTATAATAGGATACTTAAATTATTTAGGATTTGATATTTGCAAAATTATTTAATTCATGTCTAAATAGGATTTGTAGTCATAATTAATATTGGAATAGGCTTTCATGTTTCTAATTAAAATATATTTCGTACTATTATAAATAGGAGTATTGGTAGCTTATTTTATGTGTGGAGGAAATAAAGAATTGTAGGGATCATTCATAAATTTATAAATAAAATATTTTCCTTCATATTGGTATTAGAATTTCTACGATCTTGGGAGAGAATCAAGTAGCTTCCGCAGCCGGCGGGCGGCGCAAGGCAATGTGTGCCGCCCGTCTGGCCAAAAAAATATGTTGGCAAAATTATATATAGTTGTCAACAGAATTAGACTATTCGATGAAAAGTTTCAAAACAGATTCAAGAAAAAAAAAACAAGTTTAAAGAGGTGCAAACAAATATGGCACAAGAGGAAGAAACTCTTCTCTAAATGTTGGAGAGAGGTTTAAAAAAGTTGGAAGTTGATTACGTGCTTCAACAAATTTGAGTGTTGGTGACAAAGTGTATCACCGGGTGTTGAAAATAAGTGCTTCAACAAAATTAGGTGTTGATGACAAAGTGCATCAACGGTTGGTGACAAAGTACATCAATGGGTGTTGAAGACATGTGCTTCAATAAAATTGGGTGTTGGTAACAAAGTACATCAACAGTTGGTGACAAAGTGCATCAACGTGAGTTGGAGACAGGTGCTTTAACAAAATTGGATGTTGGTGACAAATTGTATCAATGGGAGTACAAGATACGCAGAGGCGGATATAGGATTTGAAGGTGATGGGTGCCATAATTTTCTTTAATGTAGACCTTGTAATAATTAATATAGAGTTTGTTCGGAACGCTTGTTCAGTTCATTTTTTTTAGTTTATTCGGGAAATTTAATTGGCATTTTTTTTATTTGTAAATATAAAAATTACATCTCGATCGCATACACTACTTGTGAGATTTCATTGAATATGTTGTTGTTGTTGTTGTTGTTAAATAAAAATTACATCTCAGACATCAAGAAGCAAATGTAATTAGCATTTTAAAGAAGGAATCACACCTTTATTATTAACAATACAAGTACTCAATATTTTCAATTGAGAACTACATCTTTTTTGTATGCTAAAATAAATCTGCACAAGTAAAATAACATCTCCAATAAGGGAATTTCACCAATCCGAATAAGAATAATAAAAAATAATCTTCAATAGATAAATTATACCCCATGAGTAAATGCAGAATTAGATAAATTACAAGATTCTAAAAAGTAAAATAATAAATCTCATATTTTTCTAGGCAATGCTTGCGAAATATTCATCATAATTTAATAGTAAAGAGATTTAAGTTGTATTTAACAATTATAGAATAGCACAAATTTTTATGTTATAATAAAAAAATTATAAAAATTAAAGTTGATCTCAATCCAAAATTCCTATCAAGACCCAAGTTTTTTGATTTTGAAAGAAAAAAATTACTTTAAAGAATTTGAGATTAAGAGAGATGCTTATTTTATGAAATTTTAAATTTTGGAGGCTCTTTTTTGAGTGATCTTGTTAAAGATCACAAATAAAATAATAGAATATAGAAAAAAATATAAAAAATAATAAACGATAAATAGAAAATTAGGAGGTAGCCAAAAAGGAAAATGATTGGCACAAAGGAAATAAAATGCAGAACTAAAAGGGAAAGTCAGATAAGGTTCAAGATAAATTCGAACTTGAATTTTACACACGAGAAAAGCTTTTAAAAAGGTCTACCGGCTATGACACATTTGTCTAGTTTGCAAGTGGGGGTGGCGGGATCAAATATTTAACTTCGTTTAAAAAAAATTCTACATAAATATATAATAATTTTACCAATGTAGCAGGTGCCATACCACCCCACCCTAAAGAGTGGATTCGCCACTGAAGATACGTGCTTCAACAAAAATAGGGTGTTGATGATAAAGTGCATCAACAAGAGTTGAAAACAGGTGCGTTTCAACAAAATTGAGTATTTATAACAAAGAGCATCAACGGAAATTGAAAACAAGTGCTTCAACAAAATTGATTATTGGTGGCAAAGTATATCAACGAGGGATGAAGACATGTGCTTCCGTCAAATGCAAAAGTTGAAGAGAAGTGTTCTACGTTCTAACACACAACATATAATTACGGGAACAACACACTCAATTCACAGTTCTCGACAGAGCTTTGGTGGACACTGGCGAAAAAACTACCGTGAAGCTGAAAAACACCAATATTAACAATTAAAAAAAAAAAACCTAGTTAGTGTTATTCAATGTAAAGCACAGATTGAGCAAAAAAAGAGAAAAAGTGACGCATGCTAAGTTGACACAGTGGATGAATGTAAATAGAAATGAGTTAAATTAAAAGAGAGCTAATTTTTCAAATAAAAATTTTCAGCTTTTGAGATTGAAGAGTGATGAAAGGGATCAGGAATATGTTCAGAGAAAAATAAACGGATCTGAAGAGGATATTATGGTATTTTTGGAAAGTTCACACACACAGTGGTTCTTTACTTCTCTCTCTATATATGCTCTCTGTTTCTCTCTCTTATGCATGTAATAGTTACTCTCCTCTGTTCAATTTAGACGTTATAGTTTGACTTGACACAAAGTTTAAGAAAAAAATAAAACTTTTGAGACATATAGTGCTAAAAGCTTAAGGGACAAAATCTTATTGGGACCATAATATTTGTGTGGCTATAAAAACTTCTTATTAAGGGTAAAATGGATATAATGAAAAGTTTAAAGTTAAATTATTTTTTAATATAGAATTATGTCATTCTTTTTTGAATTGACTAATAAGGAAAGTGTGCCATTTAAATTAAAACGTACCTTTTTTTTTAAACTTTATTAGTCATAATCAAAAGGAAGTACAAAGAGTTGAGGGAGATGATTTAAATCAAAGAAGCACCCTCGTCTAAACTGAAAGGAAGCCTATGATATCCTTGTGACAAAAAGATGCAAGATTACACAAGGGGATGGATACTCAGACCTTACATACAGATAGACGAAAAGTATCCATCCTATAAAAAGATATTCTGCTAAAAACTCCTACAACTACGACCAGCAACACGCTTCAAGGAGGCTCGAAGGTAATCTTTGCTCTTCTTTTATCAGCAATTCGAATTGTAGGTAATTTCCAACTATCCATGTTCATAAGACCTCTTACTTGTGTTGGTAAATCAACAAAAGACCGGAACACTTGAGTTTGTAATGAATCATAGCTCAAAGCTACAGTTTATCAACAACTTGATTGCTTTCCCTGAAATAATGATTCAAATTAAAAACTCTATGTCCCCTCAATCTTCTAAGCTCATTAACTTGATATGTTATTCTCCATGGAGTGTAGTAGTGCTTCCATTAACATAATTTACCGAGAGTTTGAAATCACTTCCTGCCAAGATATTGTGGAAATCACTCTCAATACACCACTTGATACCAAATAACAAGGACATTGCTTCTACCCAGTTACTAGTTACATGACCTAAGTTTATAGTGTACGCATAGATCAACCTCATAATGTCTCTTACTACTACTCCTCCCTCACAATAGCCATTCCTACAACTTCCATCAGAATTAAGCTTAACAAACAGTTCGGGGGGTGGGGGTGGGTGGGATTGTTCTACTTGGTTATGATAGTCTTCTTGAAATAGATAGTTGTATGGAATAATTGAGAGATGTTGTTCCATTCAGGCTTGATTCTGAACCTAAGGAATTGAGTATTCACCGCCTTAGAGATGGAGAAAAAGATAAGAGATATGGTCTTCCTTACATTGATTCTCTTGAATCATATTTGACTCCACACCTGGCTTTTCAAATTTTCTATTTTGTGATGATAGGTAAACTGTTCAACAGAAGGGCTTTAACTAGGTTTTGAGCGTTAAATTTCCACCAATTTAACAATAGTTGCCTAAAGGACATTCCAATATAGTACCTCTAGGGCCACATATAATTTTCCATACTTCTTGAGCATAAACTCCAGAACAAACAAGGCGATCTATTGTTTCAAGGTTAGGAATTCTACAACAATAACATCTAGAAGAAATAGAGAACCTCATCCTAAGAATTCTGGCACCAGATGAGATTTTATCCTCAAGGCCCTCCAAACAATAAAACTCATTTTGAATGGCACCTGTTTCTGCCAAGTCTTTGAATCAATCGATGAATTTTGCTCTTTCCTTCTGAATAAGTGCCCAGATGAAGCCGCAGAGAATGTACTTTTCTCATCAACAGTCCAAACTGGGAATTAAATTCAGCAGGTCTCAGTTTAAGCTTCATTGAGTCAAAGGAATTAAGCTATCCCATCCTCCCCACCACCATTGATAATTCACCAGTACTTCGGAGAGCTTAATGTTTGTAGGCTTACTTCCTTCTAGCAGAAAATTGTATAGTGGACCAAGATTGGTCTAGTTATCAAACCAAAAGGCAGTGTTCCCTTTCCCAACCTTTCACAATATGTGCATATCCACCTTTCTTTTAATCTTACACATAGCATTCCAAGTATGGGAATGCCTAGAATACCTTTTCTTGATTAAAGGATGTGATCTTTGATAGTTTTTACTCTTAAGAAACTTCTTCCATAGTGAATCATTGGTCCTTAAATCCACAATTGCTTTGCTATGAAATAATTACATGTATCTTGTAATTTTCTGAAATTAACTCCTCCATCACTGTATGGGAAGCATAAACTATCCCAGGAAGCCCTGTGAAATTTTTCCTTCTCGTCTGAACCTCCTCAAAAGAATTTTGCCAACATCATCTCTATCTGATGTAAGACTCCCTTGGGAGGGTGTATGGCTGACAGGAGATGAATTGGCAAAGCAAGCAAGACATGTCTGATCAATACCGTTGTACCACCTGTGGACAAAAGTTTGGCATGCCATCCTGATATCATTTGCAATACTTTGGCGACCAAGTCTGAGAAAATAGCTGTCTTTTTCCTCCCAACATATAGAGGACAACCAATGTACCTGATAGGTAGTTCCTTGTATTCCATTCTTGTGATCTCCATTACCCTTTGAATTAATTCTGCAGTTGCATTAGGAGACAATATGATACAAGACTTCTGTTAATTCACCAACTGTCTAGAAACTTTCTCATATACTGATAATGCCTCCATAAGCATCTCCAAGGATTTCCTGCACCCACTAGAAAAAAGAATAACATCATTAGCAAATGCAGGGTGATTAATTATAAGACCCTTCTTATTCATATAGAATCCAGTGAATTCTCTATGAATAGATACATCCTGTAACTTCCTGGTTAGAAATTCAGCACATAGGACAAAAAGGGAAGGGGAAATGAGAGCTCCTTGCCCAAGTCCTCTTTCAGATTTGAAGAAACCTTGTCTATTACCATTGACAAGTGGAGAATACCAATTACTAAAGACATGCTTAAACATCATATCAATCCATATTTCATTAAACCCCATTCTCCTCATCGAAGCACATAAAAAAAAACTAAGAAACTCTAACATAAGCTTTAGCCATGTCTACTTTCAACACAACATTGCCATTTTTATTGGGCTTAGAAATATCTTGAATGATTTCCCGAGCAAGTATAATATTTTCAGTTATAAACCTTCCTTTAACAAAACCATTTTGGTTCCCACTAATAAGGTTGGGCAGTAGCTTTGACAATCTAGAATTGAGAAGTTTAGCAAAATTCTTGCTCGCAATATTACACAAACTAATAGGCCTTATATCATTAAAATACTGGGGAGAGGACACTTTGAGCAACATAATGATACAAGTGTGTGTGAGCCACTTGGGTAGACTAGCCCCACAAAAGAAAGATTTTAAGGCCAAGACTAAGGTTGGAGCAACAAAGTCCAGGCCACCTGGAAAAACTTAGCAATAAATCCATCAGACACGGGGCTACTGTTAGGGTCCATTGAAAATATACAAGTCTTTATATCCTCCATAGAAGGAATAACAATCAGCTCATTGTTGATATCTCAGTGATCATAGGTTCAATGGCATCCAGATCAGAGAAGTCATTATGATCAGGCTTCTGGCAAAACAAATCCGTGGAAGTACCTAATTGCAGCTTTAGATACGTCCTATTGGTGATATTCATCCTGAATTTTGTTGATGCTCAATCTCCTTCTCCAATTTTTAATTACACTATGAAAATAGGCAGAATTAGAATCGCCATCTGTAAACCACTTCACTCTGGCCTTTTGCCTAAGGATACAGTTTTGGAGTTTGAGGTACCTCATGTAATAAACTCTAATTTTGTTAATATTGGTTCTGATAGCCCCATCGTTATCAGCAATCATTCTCTAACCTGATCAGCTCTATTTCCAAAAAAGTCCACCATATTGTGAAAATTGTACTTCCTTTTTTCATCTTGGTATAATAAAAAAAGTTTAAATTTGCGGTTTCATGTGGGCCAAGTTCTTCTTGTAGGTCTGCAAATTCTGAGGCAGTTAGTTCATATAATGTTCAGGAAGTGGGCAAAGGTAATGTAGTACCATCTCTGCTTTTGCAGTGAAAGCTTCACTCGAACAAATGGTACAACCATTACAAATCCTGTCTGAAAGTTTCCAAAAAAGTCATGTGCATGTTTTCTTCATAGAAAGGAAGGAAAGAAGATTGTGAAAAAAGGGAGAGAAAAAAAAGGGGTCACGTGATTAATAAAGTTTCTGTTACAGGTGATGGAAAATCTAACAAAGGGATATTTTTGGTTAACTTTGAAAAACTTAAAGATGTTTCCTTATTAAATGAAATATTATAAGGATTTAATGAAAGTTATGGTGAAACGGTGGTAAAGATAATTTTGGTCAAAAACTCTACAGTTGACGCCCCCCCTGAAATATCGGACACATCATGCTGCTTTGGATAGGCGTTGGTGGAGAGTTGGAAACATGGTTGAGTAGCACATATTGTAAAGTTTTCTTTAAATGGAATTGAATCAAAATATTTGAAAATGAGCTTCAAATTAGAAAACGTCAGAGTAAATTTCAACTAAGATTTCAGAAATCAAGATTTACAGTGGCTGCTGAATTAGTGCTATTTGCTTCACATAGCCGTTTCTTTTCTAAATACCATACCATTACGAAAAGTATGTCTTACTATAAGTTGGAACCACTTCAATAAGATAATGTGGTTGTATGGTAAATTCTTATGTTTTGGTATGTACTCAAATAAATGTGTTCGCGGATATTTTACCCTAGACTTGATCCTCAGACAATATAAACAAGTACTCACTTCGTTCTTGTTCTTATTTTTGTGAACCTGTTTGACTGAGCACGTAGTTTAAAAAAAATGAAGACTTTTGGAATTTGTAGTCCTAAACATGTCAGAAAGGGGTCCAAAGTATTTGTTGATTATAAAAGCTTCTCATTAAGGGTAGAATTGGAAATTTAAGCTAAATTGTTTTCAATTTTAAAAAAGGGTCATTATTTTTGGAACGGACCAAAAAGGAAAATATGTTCACATAAGTAGTAATTTCGTTTCCAAGTTATTTCTTGGTGAGCATTTTGAAGTTGGATGCAAGTCTATGCTGCCTGCTGGCTATTTCACTTCCGTAGGGATTTTTTATATAGAAGGGAAATGCTACAAACCTGTTCTGAAACATCTTCTGTTATCAAACAAACGCATGTAAGAGAATGATCCTTGTTTTTCTTACTTTATTTTACCGCAAGAATATACGACTTTCAATGTTTTTTAACATCCAAAAAAAAAAAAGGCAAAAGACTTTCATTTTAGTGACGTTTATAAAAGACCAAAATGTTAAAGGGCCAGCGTGAGATTGCGTAACGCCCATATATTACATAAATAATTAATGTATCAAATCTTTAATAAATACGCCAAAATAAAGGGCAGGCAAAGTTGTTCCTTAATTTGTCCTTTGGCGTTTAGTTTCCTTCGATTTTGCCCATGGATACGAAGATCTTTAGTATCCTTTTTGAAAATTCGTTCTAAGTGAAAATACGTTAAAGGATGAGTTGAATTAAAATTTGGAGAGATCATTAATCAATAAATGAATCATTCTCAATACTTTCAAAGTTTGCTTTAGTTAAAATGATTAGATTAAAATGGAACAAGTAACAGAGTCATAATCTAATGGGAGACGAATTGGAAAATAGACTTGAAAAATAGACAAATGGTACAAATAACAGAATCCAACTTGACCAATATAATCCAACTATTCTTCCTTTTCGTTCGAAGTAAAAGGTAATTTATTTATTTTTTAAAATTATTAGCTTAAATTCTTTAAAATTGACATATTTTCAATCTCCAAATTTAAACTTTTCCGTTACTTTTTTGCAATTTTCAGTTTCTTACATTGTTTTCTTGGTTCGGAAAGATTGAAGAAACAAGGAAAAAGAAGCTTTAGGTCATGATTTTATTTATTTCCTATCTTTATCTTTTATATTTGTCGGAAGGAAAACTTGTAGGGAAACAAATTAAAATAGAGCGAAAATTATATATGGCTAAACATTTTTCTTCTTATAATTGATGCCAAGGCGAAAAACCATGAAGAAGTACATTGATCTTGAGGAATACCAAGAGCTCATATTTTCATTCACGTGGTTTTTTTCTTTTTTCGTTTTTGCCTTTTCCTTTTTTAACTCAATGAAACATTTCCAAACAGAAGAAAGTCTACTCCGAGTCAGATTCCATGTTTCCCATAGCTTTTAGCCCTCTTGGTCTCTGCAAAATTACGACGAAATATTCTATTATCCTAACCCCCAAAATTGAAATAGAAATGGAAATGGAAATTAATTTCATAAATGATACCTTCTTGGTTACTTTCTTCTCTCTAACTTCATATCGCTCCAAGGACAAATCACAAAGCCATGCCCCTGGACTTATCAGCTACATAATAATTGGAATACGAAGCTTATTAGTTGATTAATTAAATAATATTCCATAGCTTTTCAAACAAATTATACGTAATTACGCTTACTATTAACATGGGAAGGGAAGGAAACTACTCCTGGATCCGTAAGAGCTTAAAATTAAAACTTATAGGCATTATAATATGTTATTAATACTATTCAAATCATTTAAGATAATATGTCTAGAGTTGCTCCAAGTTTTTGTCCTCTTCCGAGTCAGTTTTAAATTAAACTAGTAATTTTTTTAACTAATACAAATTTTAAAAAATAATGTTATTCAAAGTTTTACCAAACATTCTCCAAAATTTTAGTGGTGCCCCAGTATACGCAGAAGAATCCGTGCCTAAAAGCTAACACGTGTCCCCCGAAAACCCCCACTTGCCGTCCTTATAGCTCTGTTTATACTTTTTTATCTTAGCTATTTATGTCCCCATGAGGAAGAAGCCAAAGCTACGCATCCATAAATATCGTAGCCCCACCAAATACCACTATCCAAAATACAATTCCTTTTTTTAAAAAACAATAATTAAGATACCACAATCGTACAGTCTTTTTTTTTAAAAACGTACAGTCCATTTGATTATTTCGAGAGACCTATTCAATATAAATCTGATTTAGTACAAAAATTTAATTAACAGCAAACCCCAAATTTTGTTTAATGGAATAATAACTTAGAATAGAAGTTTCTTTTTCTCAAAAATATTTTAATTTGTATTGGTTCAGATAGAGCTCAAAACATATCATTAACTCAAAATGTTACTATCATGACCCTATTACCAAAGTTTTATTTAGTAAAGTTAGGGGGAAAAAGTTAGGAACGAATAAAAATAAATAATGGAGTAACGGAGAAGAAAGGGGAAAAGCAAAAGCTTACATTGAGGGTGCGTTGAATGAATTTGGCTCTTTTCTTGGGTCGTTGAGGTAGCTTAGACCCTTTGATGGCCATGAAATCCTCCTCTTTCTCCTTGTTTGTTAAGCCGATCACAAACTTCGGTGGCCATACCATCGGAATCGCGTCGCTCCCCGATGAGGACCCACCTCCTCCGCCTTTCTTGCTATCGTGCGCTGTTTCCGACGATGCAGACCCACCCCCTGCACCGTGGTGGTGGTGGTTGTGGTTGTTACTAACATCATCATTATTGTTTGTCTTACTGTTTTGGTGGTGGTGGTGGTGGTTAACGTGCGCACTACCTCGCTTATCGTGCGCACCCACTTTGTCTGGAGAAGCCATCCCTCTTAACCCGATGCTCCTTTCTCTCATCGCAATTGTACTCTCTGAATTCCTGAGAATAACAAAAACCCAATTCGTCATATAACAATAAAAAAACAAAAAGTACTTTACCTTTTTTTTTGAATTGTTAAAATAATAAAAACTTTAGCAAATAAGTTTAATTACCAAAATAACCTTAGCGTTGGTCTAGATCTGAGATTCGTCAAAATGGGTGTTTTGGGAAGGTAGATGGGAACTATAAAGGAGAGAAAGAAGATGGACCTGTGAAAGTGAATCCAAAGAGAGAGAATATGAATAATGGGTATAGTAGTGGATTATTAGTCCCAGATTGGAAGAAAAAAATAAGTGAAAGAGGAAAAAGTAGGGTGTAATGGCAACGTAGGAGCCGTTCGATTGGAATTGTAGAGAAGGTTACGTGTCTTGATTACAAGATTGGAATAGTAATGGCTGTGGGATGGTATCAATTGTGAAGAAAAGGTGGACCCACATACCTAAGCCCCTTCTTGAGTATGACGATTTAAAAGTAGGAATTTCTTCAGCTTCACATGTTCTACAATCAATCCACCATTTGCCCATCCAATATCTCAACATATAAAATCAATTAATTTTTAAAATATATTTTCTTTTACTTAGTTCATTCTTCACCTATATTGTGGAAACGTTGAAACTATACCTTGGTGCATAACCTATACTATATTTTTAAATATATCCTATGACATGACAAGAAAGAGTAATTATGTCCCCAAAAACTTAAGCGGATAAGAGCAAATCACCTCCATTTTTTTATTTTTTTTTGGCATTCACTATATCTAATCTGGAGGAGAGTTATAGCCGAGAGAATTCAGACATTTTAAAGAATCCAATCTTATATGATCAACGCCCATCAAAACAAGAGCTAGAAACACAAAGAGAGACAATGTCAAGGTCAATTGATTTGATTATTCAACCCAAACAGAACCAATTATTTGACCAAAGAAAAAAAAAAGATCCAAATAGAGAGAGGTAACACAGGAGCTTAACTTCAAATACAGTTTATCTGCCAAATAATATATATTAAAGACCATATTTAATGTAGTAATCCACCTCATTCAAGCTATCGTGATGAATCAATGACATTAGCACTTGCGTTTCAATCATTTCATTCAAAACCCTTCCTCTTTTTAGAGCAACTCTGAAAACTGGTACTATCAAGCTTACAAAACGGGTTGTTGTATTATATATTATTAAGCTTACAAAACGTGAGCACTCACAATTAATTTCCAGCGAAGAAAAGCTCACCCATTATTACCCAGGCTCACGAGTCTAGTTGTATCACTGTATGTTTTCCGCACTAAAATTTATACTGCCTCCTTTTTCTTTTCTTCACCTCTCAACGTGAGAATAGAATTTCTTTATAACAATAATAATAACCTACCCTTCAAGCCGTACAATAAAACCAGCTCACATGTAGTGGTGATAAAAAACGTTAAACTAAGAGACCGTTTGGCCATACAATTTTTTTATTTTTTCTCGAAATCAATATTTGGTCATAATATTTTCAATTTTAGATGAATTTCAATTTTTTTTGAAAATTTAAAAAATTTCAAAAAGTTAATTTTCAAAATTTTCAATTCAGATCCTTTACAAAAATTCAAAACAGCCCAAAATGATATTCATGTCCAAATATAATTCTAATTTTCAAATATCATTTTCATTTGAAGAAAAAATTTATTATTTTTTGAAATTTTACAATTCTTATGTGCAAACGCCCACTAAGGCTATACCAACTTACAACAACTTAATATTTTATGAACCCCTATGTTGTCAATACCCTGTTCATGTCCACTTTTTTTTTTTTTTTTTTTTTGGTTTTGTGATTTTAACTTTTTCACATAATGAAAAGTGTGCTTCATATTTGTTTAAATTGACTAAGATTTTATGCTTTTCGGTACTGTAAGCTTTTTCCAAACTTATGACAAAATATTTGATATGCGTTTTACATATAAAGTATATATTTCTGAAAATTGTACTACTATAATCTTCTCTTTTATATATAAATAAATACTCTCTATTATTCGATTTCCTTTCTTTTTATAGTCTGTCATAAAAAGAACAAGAAAATATTATATTTAGAAATAATTTAAATTCAAACTTCAAATGTTATAGTCTAATTTGTAATACACCATCACAAATTTTAACAATCTTTAGTATTTTTTTTTTGTAAATTCCGTGCCCACCCAAACTGAGGGAGGGAGTAATTAATAAGGTTCCAATTTTTTTTTTTTAAAAATACAAAATTTAGATATACTAGAAAATGAAGAGAGAAAGAGCACTACACATTATATTACGATCCATTAATCTGCCGTTACTGACCTCACAGCACGCCGGAGCGTGTACAATCACGCGCTAAACAAGCATTTTCAGAAGGAAAAAAGGAGAAAAAAATTTACCTGAGATTCCGATGAGAAGGGGACGCTCCACGCTGCCGGAGATTCAAATAACCGTTACTATTGGCAGTGTTGGTGGTAGCGGGTTGATTGCCGGAGTCCTTGTTTAGATCAGATCTCACAACCCGTCGATCAACTCGAACCGGAGTTCTCTGAACCGCCACTGAATCGGCCGAGTCATTATTATTACTTTTATGACTAATATTCTTATTCTGTACCTTCATGCACCGAAGTCTTTTCCGGTTCCCCCACTGTAACACGAAATCAGACGACGTCGTAGCAGCAGCTGACTTCGTCTCTTTCTGATGGTTCTGAGCTGATCTCAGTAGTGATCCGTCTCTCGAATTTTTCTCCATCTCTGGTTTTTATATACACCACGCGCACCTGTAATATCCAATCAAACACAAAAATTAATTAACTCAGGTTAAACTTTTTCCATTACTATTAACCGCAGTTAACTTACCACTAATTATAGCAACAAAAAGAAGAAAAGTTTTTTTTTTTTTTTGGAAATTGGCAGAAAATAAATTCGTGATCAGAAAATTGAAAGTTATCCTATCTAAATTTAGGAAAAAATTGTGCAAATGCAGAAAGATAAAATTTATGAAATCCGATACAGCTCTGGTTAAATCGTACAAAACAAAAATAAGATACGTGAAAACTGCACTATCTGTGTGATAGCTGAGAAAATCTCAAGGAAAATTGGAGATTTTCTATCACTGAGCATCTGAAGGAAGGAAAATGGATGCTTTTTCATATCAAAATATATGAAGGCCAAACAAAGTGAAAGCAAAACTCCCTGTTTGAAGAAACAAAAAGATGTTCGGAGAAAACAACATTTCAGCAAATACTCTAAAAAGTTCTTCGACATTCCAGACATGGAGAAGAAAATCCTCTGAGTTGCAATGAAACCAAAAAAAAAAAGAACATATGATAATCAACATTTCACCCTTAGTTACAAAAAATTCTTGACAATTTTCAGAATCAGAGGAAAGGATTATTCCCAGAAAAAATGGAAACAGAACCCCACTGAGATTAGAGAAAACAGAGTTTACTGGAATTTTTTTATAGGACTGGTGAAAAAAGCTGAAGTTTTGGAGATGAAAATCAACAGAAACCGACAGAGGTAGCTCACAACCTCATGAAAATGGCACAATCGAAGGGAAAGAGGGCTAGCCAGCAAGAACAACATCGCATTAGCCGAAATCTTTACCTTTGTATAAAATGGTTTGTCCCTCTTTTTAGACTCCAAAAATGGAAATTGAAGCTCGTATGGAGCTATCGGCACTCGGAAGAGCGTCTCAAACAAGATTCTATGGCAATCAGGATCTGTCAACAGTCTGCTACAAGAAGAACAAAACGTAAGCTTTTGTCATTCAAAAACGCAAAATCAAACTCTTTAACTGAAACCGATTTTCACCGAAAACTGATATGCATGCCTTATCAGTTTTGATTTTGCCTCATAAAACCATCGATTGGCTGAGGAAATCTTTTCTTTCTTCGTCTGTGAGCTTCGTCAATGGCGAATTGAATCGGGTCCGCTACCAGATGAACTGATTTGAGAAGAACCTCGATTTTAATAGTTTTTAAACTCAATTTATCAGTCGAAAAATTAGAGATTCTTCAGTAAAAATGACGACATTTCAGCGTTTCATTCATCAGATTTCGAGTTCAATTCCGATCTTAAAATCCTTCAAAATGATCTCTATACTTCAGATTTCTTCCAACATCACAACAGAATCTCTCCGAATGCAGCGCCTGCCCAACAAAAATTACGAAAAAGCAAAATTTCATGTCAATTACCAAACTTTTTACCAGAGAAAACCCAATGAAAATCGAGTAACAGTTCAAATTACAGACCTTAGAGAAACATAATCCCGCGACACCAAATCTTCACAATTAGCTGAAGCATTCAAAACTCAAAATTCCTTCAGAAGAAAACCTCAAGCCTCTTCAGAATGTATCTACAGATCAAAAACAAGTACCGATATATATAAATTTTCCAGATTAAACTCATAGACAATAAACTACACATTCGAATTTACAAAGTTGTTCATCTCGTCTGCGGTTTATTTCGAAGAAAAGATTGAATTACAGAATTTTAGATCTTCACGCAATTAACAATTCAAGACATTTTCACTCACCATAATTTGGAGGAAATTTTCCGGAGAAATTTGAAAGAAAATTATTAGAGAAAAAATACAGAGAGAAAAAAAGTGCTCACTATCTTCTTCTCTCTCCCACTCTGTGATACAACAAAAATAGCCTCTCTGGCCTTTGAACCCATATTTTTATACAACCCCCGTTTCAACTTCAACACGCCGTTTAATCTCTGGCCGTCGATATGTTTATCGAACGGTGTAGAGATCTCCTCGTTTGAACCGTCAATTCGTTCCGTTACGGCGTTACTGTGCCCCACTTATACGCTGCATTTTCCTCGACGGCGTTAAGTTGATCGACGGAATCTTTATGAGACGTCAGTTTAATAATTTTAATTTCAATATTTTAATCATGGACCTTTCTCGCTAACCGGTTCAATGGCTCTTTAGTGTGATTGACCTAACCTTGGTGAGTTAAGTTAACTATGGTTAGCTTTATCTTAGTTTTGGCTGACTGGGAGGCCAAGACCAAGAGTCTGGACAAATTCTTTACCAAATTCAAAGGTTTCTCTCTTCTCATCTCTATTCTTCTCTTCTATTCGTCGTCGTCGATACGGTACGATATTTACATATTTTGATTCGATATTTTTTGTATTTAGTTTTTTAAAATACTATGCCAATAGTACCTAATTATATTTGGTATGATTCGATTTTTTTCCTTTCGATTTCGATTTACTCGGTACAATAACTTTGGTTTGTTCGATTTCAATATTAAATAGTGCATAAAGCCATAAATTGTAATATTCTTAATTAAAATACTCACAAATATAAAAATAAAAACGTTCTAAGCTCACATGACTATTGACAAAATCGTTGTCCAAAACCAGCAAGTATCAACTCACATAGAGAAAAAAAAAAGGTACATAAATGAATAAATTTAATCATTGAAAATGTCTTTTTACGTGCTTAGAACTAATTCCTGAAGTTAGAGAATACAACAAGGACTAATCCAACAGGTACAATTCAAGAAACACCCTAAAATCGTAAAAGTATTATGTTAAGATGCTTGACATCCTAGAGACTAAGAGTCAAAATCTGCAGTTTACCTTGTTTCTCCATTTTCTTAAAGAAGTACATGGGATTTACTGCCAGCCTCAACATGCATACTGTGAGCACGTAATTTTTGCCCGACTAAAATATTCCTACAAAATTCACAAATAGATTTTTTCTTAATTGTTTTAGGTTTTACAGAATTTGTAGGGATTTTCGGTTAATTGTTTCTTGCATTTATTTGCATATTTAACATTCTAAAAATCATAAGAAAAACACCAAAATGTCTAAAAGTATTTCATGCATAACACTTTAGGTTTAGTTGCATTTAGGATTTAATTACATAAGTTAATTGCATTATTAAACAGAAAATCATAAAATATGGGTCATTTTTGTATTTTTAGCTTTTAATCGCAAATTAAGTAATTCTTCCTTCATTAGTCTAAATTAATTAATGGTAAAATAGATAACTAGGTTTATTCCTACAAATTAGATTGATTTAACACTTAATTTAAGTTTTTGATTAATTAATTTTATTTAAAATCAAGAAAAAAGAAAAAGAGAAGGAAATTTGGTTTGGGTTTAAATCTGGGCCAAAACAATTTGGCCCAAACACTCACCTGAATTCCGCCAAGCCCAACCCCTCACCCGGTCCAGTCTCACAACTAAGTGCGAACGACGTCGTTTTGGACGGATCGATCTCGACCATTCAATCCATCGCCATCCAACGGACACAGTCCACTCTCACCCCCCATATAAAAAGCCTATTATGTGTTTCCCCTTTCCCAGAACCCTAAACCTAATTCCTAACCAAGCGGCGCCCACCCCCTTTTCTCTCCCTCCGTCGACCAAACTCGCTTGAACTCAAGCGAGTTCACTCTCCCTCCAACTCACGCACGTGGTTCCTTCACCCTCCCTCCTCCACGTCACCCGTCCCGTAACGACCTCTGACAGAAAGATTCTTCTCTCCCTTAGGCTTCACGCGCTTTTGGTATTGAGAACAATCTCGGATGAATGGTGGTCGTAGGATCTGAGAGATTCAAGATCCTAGACCTCCATTTGTCCGATTTGGTTCACAAGAAAGAGAATCGGATTTTCGCGGATTTTTCGGACGGAAAGAGGAATTTTGGGCATGACTTGAAGAAAGAAAAAAAGGGTATGAAAATTTCGGGTATATATAGGGATGTTAAGAGATTTGTGGGGGTGGGGTTTTTTTTTTTTGAACAAAAAAAAATTTCAGAGGAAAATCGGAAAGGAAAACTAGGGTTCTGAAAAAAAAAAGAAACAATGTTCTTTTCCTTTTGAGTGGTTCGTCTTCGTTCTTTTTATTTTATTTTATTTTTCTGGTTTAGTTTCAGAACAAAAATACAGAAAGAGAAGAAACACGGTTAGTGTTCGTCGGTTGATTTTTTTGATTACTGTCTAAAAATAAAAAAAATATTCCGTCTCTTCTTTTCACTCTGGATTTTGAGTTGAAAACTGGACTTCGACTGAGAAGTTTTTGAGCTCGCTGCTGCTCGAGAAGCTGCCTTTTGAAGTGCAGATTTCTCTTTGTCGTTGTTGAAGCTGTTGTATCTGCATAACTGAATTCTCTCTGATTTTTCTGACCTTTATTTGGTCCAATTTCAGCTGTGTTCTGCTCATAGGTATGTTCATACGTCTCTGTTACTTTGACTTGAAATCATCAATGAAGCTGGAGTTGTTTGTTGCTTTACGCTATTAGATCTGGTGTGCTTAAAGGCTAAATTAGTTTGAATCCTTTCCTCTGATCAACCTCTGCATTTCTCTACTAAGATGTTTGCTTGAAGATCTGAATCGCATTTTGTGTCCATGTTTAATTTTATGTATACATGTTAATTGATATAAGATTTATTTACACTAATTGCTCAGCTGTGATGTGTTTGTATCTGCGTTAAGAAGCTAAAATTTTGAGTTTGAGTTTATGCATCAATTACCATTATCCTTATACTGGTCCTAATTTGTAATGAATTTGAATTTTTCTGTTTGTTCATATGACCTTTTTTGCTATTGAGGGATAGAGAAAAAGAAACGGACAAACCCTATCTCTCCCTCTCACTCTTTCACTCTCACCTCTCTCAGACACCATACTCATGGACTCGCCTCACTATCTGCAATTTCATTTTCTTTAGATTTGAAATCAAGGATAGCTAAAAAAAACATAAGAACAACAGTTGAAAGTACTAAAAATGCCAAAAAATGTTAGTTTAGATCTGCAGGTTCAAAGAGCTGTTTGGTTTTCTGTTGATTTTGTTGGTTAATCCCTGGGTTTTTAAGAAAGATTAAACTCTCAAATCGGTGTCGACTGCTGCTGGACACGTTTGCTTCAAGTTACTGAGTTTCATTTCTATAATTTCAGACCTTTATTTGGTTGAGTTCATTCATTTTCTACTATTTAGGTATGTGGATTTTCATCTGTTATCCTTCATTTCGAGTTTGGAAATAAAACATTAGTTGTTCATATTCAGTGGGTGATTGATCTTTTAGATCTGGTCTGTTTAGTTTCCAAATCTGCCTAAGTTTCCTTCTTTGATGAATATCTGATGATGTAATACATGTTTCAATTAAATGTCAAAATTGTTAAGTAATGGTTGATTAAATTGATACGGTTTGTTGACAGAACCCGCTTCCTAAAAGCAGTGATTCATGCTTAAGATGAACTTACAGGATTAAACTCATTCCAAGTGGTTTCTGTTTTGAGCTGTATGATTAATGATAGTTGCCTCCTTGTGAATTGTGAATCTGCTAGGGAAATAGAAAGACATAAGTTGTAATTGCTTCTGTAGCTAGTTAGAACGTGAAGTTTGAATTACTTATTTGGTTATTGTGATGGGTTTGTTTCATCTACAGAGTTATTCATAAGTGTTAAGAACAAAATAAAAGGGATTGGGTTCCAAAATGTTTAGTGCTCATCCGTCAGGAATAGGCCATTAGTATCGTTAATTGAAAGAATGCAATTTTTGTTAATCCAAATAGTTAAAATTATACATCTTCTCCACAACCAATCCAATATTCATGACTCTTGATCTTACAATATTCTCAAACCTTAGAAAAAAAAAGGAAATAAATAATTCATGAACAATCGTAGTGTGCTTTAGGTGCGATTAATAATAAATCATCGTGACTATGGGTACGGTTCCCGTGACATAGTCATGATACGCAAATCCCAATTCGAGTGTGTGTTTCACGTGACTCGACTATAACTTCAAATGTTAATAATAAAATCAACACGTTGTAAATCGCGGGTACGTTTCACGTGGCGCGATTCGCAATGTGTACAAAAATCAATGAGTGCGCGATATCGCGACTTATTCAAATAAATTCCATAAATAATTAAAAGCGGTTAAAAAGCTAAAATGCACAATAGGTTATAAATATGTATTAATCAGATAATTAGGCCGATTATTGATAGTTGATCGACCGTGCTAAAACCACGAAATTCGGGAGTGGCTCACACCTTCTCCCGGGTTAATAGAATTTCTTACCCGGTCTTCTGTGTTCGCGGACCATAAATAGAGTCAAATTTCCTCGATTTGGGATTTAAAATAAACCGGTGACTTGGGACACCATAAATTATCCCAAGTGGCGACTCTGATTTAATAAATAATCCCATTTCGAATATTGTCACTTTAATTGAAAAAACTCCCTTATCCCCTATCCCCCTCGGGAAAAAGGAGGTGTGACAGCTCTGGCGACTCTGCTGGGGATCGAACCCAGAATCTCTGGTTCAGGGTTCAGAATTCGAGCTTAGAATAACTGTTATACTTGGCTTTTGTCTATTATCTGATTTTTACGGTTTGAACCTAATGTGCTAAATGCCGCTTTTTACCGCTTTGATATTGTTTGAACTGTATATAAATTGCTACGAAACCTTCCTTCTCTCTGAGTCTTCTAAATCTTCTAGGGAGCGTGCGCTTCGCGTGGCTTCTTTTCTGTTAGAGTCATATCCTAATTTTAGAACGAGGTTCGGACAAGTTGCAAAGCCGGTGAAGCTTCTGTATTCCTGGTACGCTGCCCCCCCTCCCGGCTCGAGTTGTCCGCTCGGGTAAGCCAGGTCTAGAACAATACACCCAGGATTTAAAACTTAGAATAACACAGCCTCATGCCGGATCCCTAGTAGGCACGTTTGCTTGCATCACGTGCATTTGACTTAGGGGACTCAACACAGGGGTTGGGTCCGTCTAGGATAGGTGCACCCAAAAATTAAAAGACCATCATGATGCATCCTTTACGTGCTACTTGTGCATTAATTTGCTTGGCTTGTATGTTGACCGGTTTCTAGAGTAAGGAAAGAAAATTTAAAAAAAAAAAGAAAAGAAAAAAACCAAGAGTGAGGTAGGATAGAAAAATGCCCGGTTTTGATAATCCTGATATTCAAAAAAAAATCCCGTTGCTCTACCAAAAAAAAAGACAAAAAAAAAAAAATCATTTCAAAACAAATCATATCTTTCTATGCATCAAAATTGACCGAACTACGCGGGTTTGATTCTCACCGGATGTGAGATACGTAGGCAACCTTCATCGAGTCCGGCCCCGTTTCTGTAAAAATAACTAGAAAATATGAAAATGCATCATTTTGTCATAAATAAATTTAGGGGATGTCACTTTCTGTCCAAATAGCCAGAATCGTCCCGACGGGACGCAGGAAGTTTATTTTACCAGAATAGCCACCTATGGCTCTTTTCCTAATTTTGGCCACTTAGCAAGCACAGCTTTAAAATCTTCATTTCTGAAGGGCTGAAGGGCCGTATTTGCAAAGATGGCCTTGAGTTGTTTGAGTTTTATTTTGCACAAATAATCTTTCTTTTGGGGCCAAAAATAAAAATAAAAATCAAAAATCACTTATTTTTAACCGGTCACCTTAAATAAAATGTGCACGATGAGCACTGTTGAAAATATACCTTTTCGAGTCATAGACGAGATTCCACTAGGACTTCATATGTGGTGGAACGACCTGGGGGAGGTCAGCAAGCGTTCTGTGACAAAGGCTTTAGGTGGGCTCACTGGTCTTCTGGAAATTAAACCAAGGGTTGATATAATCGAAGCTTTGATACCGTTTTGGGACCCGACACACAATGTTTTCCACTTCTCTGATTTCGAGTTGACCCCTACACTAGAGGAGGTAGCAGGTTATGCTGGTTTCGAAGGGAAGTTAAGGCATCAATATCCAGTAGCACCAAGAACTGTAACCCCTCATAAGTTTTTGGACCTCCTCAGTATTAGCCGGCAGGTTAAAGATGAAAATTTAGCCGGAGGATTCTGCACATTCCGTTTCTTATACAGCCGGTATGGGGACCCCCACGGATTTGAGGCTCCGGACACTAGTTTGAATCATCAGGGGAATAAAGACAAATGGGAAGCACGTAGGGGTCTGGCCTTTGTGGTGGCATTTTTAGGTACTCTGATATGCCCAAGGAGTGACAAACATATAGAATTGGGGCTCACAGGAGTGGCCGACTTTATGGTCAAAAGGGCCAATGGCACTATCATACCGATGATTCTCGCAGAAATTTATCGAGCTTTAACCGCTTGTCGAGCCGGGACAGTTTTTTGAGGGTTGCAACTTGCTTTTACAAATGTGGTTAGTAGAACATCTTTGTCATCGCCCAGGTTACATGAACTACGGTCTGACCGGACTCAATTGCATTGAAGAATATGAAAATCGAGTAATCGGTCATGAGTTTCCAGAAGGTACTGAGGCATGGTTCGCGTATTTGGGTTCTTTAAACGCAAATCGAATTGAGTGGGCTTTTGGTTGGCTCCCGGTCGACGAAGTTATCTACATGTCCGCCGGAGTGTGCTTTCTTTTATTAATGGGTCTTCGGAGTATTCAGCCATATGCCCCACATCGGGTCCTACGCCAGTTGGGCAGATACCAAACAATCCCCTATGACGAAGATTTGAGTCCACATGTTATTGAAATATGCCCGAAAGCCACGTTTCCAGAAGAAAGGGTTCGCCAGATTTGGCACCAATACAGGTTCCTGGAACCACAGACTCAAGTACGAGATTTGTCCATAGGTGAAGTAGGATCCAACTACGCCACGTGGTACAGGAAAAGAAGTTGGGTCGGTCAAGAGCCAGAACAGCCCGCCAAAAGGTCCCATGTCCAACAATTCACCGATGGAGCATGAGAGCAATGGGTTTGGTTGGCTAAAGAAAAGGAATACCGAACTACTATAAACAAGCTAGAAGAACAGATTGAAAAAATTAAATTTGATAGTAGTTTGCAGGCAGCTGAAGATGAAGGGGAAAAGAAGAGGTTGGCCAAGGAAAATGAAGCCCTTCGAGCCCAGATCCAGAGAATGAAGATAGCCGCCGAGACACCAGCAAGAAGTGAGAGAGATGAGAAAATTATGACCAACCTGAGGCGGAAAGTGCATGATTACGGTTTTGACTTGACAAAGGTCGAAGGGGACTTGTTCAATGCTCAAGCAAAGCTGGCCAAAGGTGCGGAAGAACACGCTAGATTAGCCCACCAGTTGAAGCAGAAATATGACAAAGAAGTAGCAATTTTACAGAAAAAGCTGGTTGCCCTGGAAAATGAAATGATCAAGCAAACAAAGGATTTCAAGACAGAAAGAGAGCATTGCTATGCACTGATTTACCAACTACAAGAAAGCCTGAAGCAGTTACAAGACCAAAGCAACACAGATACACAAGTTTTAGAGGCTCGGGCCCAGCAGATTGGACATTTGCTTCAAGAAAAGGGTGTCATCAGAATGAGGATTAAAGAGATAGCTGATTATGTTGTAATGAAATGCCATGAATATGAAGACATGACCAAGTCTATATTTTTTGCTTCTGTAATGACATTCGTCCGACAGGTGATGGTTGACCTAGACCGCCTTCAAGAAGATATTGCCCGCAGGCCCGTGCGGAGACCGGCTGATGTCCCGCAAGCCTCCGGAGTACCAGTGGAGGCTCTTATGTATTTTTGATTTCCTTTAGTAGTCTGTATTTTACTTTCTCCGAGTCTTGTTCGTCTTTGTCAAGGTTGTCTATTACTTTATTTCGAGTCTGTAGATTTTCCTTTTGCAGTCATCGCTACTTTTAGTCCTTGTAATAGAAAATCCAAAAAGATGTCTTTTATTGATGAAATAATTTATTTCGTATCTATTTCTCTGAACTACGTAATGATCTGATTCATGCGGCGTCATGATACGTAGGCAATCCCCATAGGATTCGATCATATTCTTAAAAGAAAATAGAAAAGAAAATAGAAAAGAAGAGAGAAAAAGAGAGAAAATGAGGGAAGAAAGAAAAGAGGGGTCGAACTAAAGAAAAGAGGAAAGAATAAGTATTAAAAGAGCGAAACATAGCAAAGGAGAGAGGGAAAATCAGGATTGGAGAATTTGGAAAAGCCGGGATGAAACATACGAGCCGTCGCAAAGCATTTAGGAACGTTAACTGCTCAGGTGCATTGCATACCCAATGTGCGATTAACTATCTGTAAATTGCTTTTAAAACTGACCAAGTTTTTGTGTGCACATAGACAGGTTTTGTTTTAGGTGGTTAGTTTGTTGGCATCCTGGCAAGTCACCCTTATAACACCAGATCAAAGTGCAAGGCAGTCATGACTAGCAAAGAATTAGACACGGGTGTTATCGACGCCAAGGGAGATTGTAGAATCGGAGTCTGAATTGAAAGAGGAGGTCTACAGGTTGAAGCATCAAATGGCAGAAATGTATCAAGCCTGGGTCAGGGGGCATCCTCCACCTTCATTCCCCGCTAACCACCCAGAAAATCCCGCTTTCATCCCACCACTGTCACAAGCCCAAGATCCCATTACCATTGATCTTTCCCCTCAGCACGCACCAGGCTTTACCCCTTATCGCCACTACCCTGGCACCTCGTCCCAAACCTTTCATGCTCCACCACCCAAAACAACTGCATACCCTGCTCCGACATCCGCTCCTGTTTTCGGCCCCTCCGCGAGCTACCCTTCACAGATCTTCTAGTGAACCCGCGTTCCAAGCTCCAGATACCCAATATTATGTTCCGGAACCAACTTTCAAAGTCGCGGATCCTTATTCCCATGCCCCTCACTTTGAACCTCTTATCGAAACTGAGAAACCATCCCGGAATATGGAGCAGGACGAGATGTTCAGGAAAGTGAAGAGCCTAGAGCAATCTTTGAAGAACATGCAAGGGATAGGAAGCCAAGTAAGTGTGGCTTACAAGGATTTATGCTTATTTCCGGATGTTCAACTGCCCGTTGGGTTCAAGATGCCCAAGTTTGACCCGTACGATGGACATGGAGATCCCGTGGCGCATTTGAGAGGCTTCTGCAGCAATATGAGAGGCGCCGGTGGGAAAGATGAATTATTAATGGCATATTTCAGTCAGAGTCTGAGTGGGGCAGCTTTAGAGTGGTACACCCACCAAGACACTAGCAGGTGGTACATATGGGATGACTTGGCTCAGGCCTTTGCTCGGCACTTTCAGTACAATATAGACATTGTCTCGGATCGCCTATCTTTGACCAAGGTAGAGAAGAGGCCCAATGAAAGCTTTAGGGAATATGATTTCAGATGGAGAGAACAAGCTGCACGAGTCTACCCTCCAATGGAGGAAGATGAGATGGTCGAGTACTTTCTTCAAGCCCTAGAGCCCACTTACTTTGGCCATTTGATCTCAGCCATAGGTAAGTCCTTCAACGATGTGGTAAAGATGGGAGGAATGGTGGAAGAGGGACTCAAGTCAAGCAAGATCATGAGCTACTCTGCCATAAAAGCGACCACACAGGCAATTCAAAGTGGCACCGGAAGCCTGTTAGGCAAAAAGAAGAAAGAAGATGTCGCTATGTTTGTCTCTGGATCGTGGCGTGGCCCAAGGGGTCCGCCTCACCAATACACCCAAACTCGACCCCAACCTCAAGCCTACACCCAAGCTCCATATAATCCATCTCAGCACTATCTCCTGCCACAAGAACCTAGATATTCTGTCGAGCTACCCCAATACCACGTTCACCACGCACAGTCATATGCTCAACCCCCTCCTTACCCGCAATGGCGTGCTCCAACTCCACAAAATATTTATACACCCCCACAACCATACCAAAACCCTACTGGTCCAAGTTTTCGACCAAGGCCAGATTACAGAAAAGAGATGCAACAGCGGAAAGAAACCTTCACCCCTCTTGGAGAGTCCTATACCAGTTTGTTTCAGAGGTTGAGGCAGTTGGACGTTTTGAGGCCGATTGAGCCCAAGATACCAAATCCGCCTCCAAGGAACCTTGATTACTCCCTTAGATGCACATATTGTTCTGATGCCCCAGGGCACGACACGGAGAAGTGCTGGCATTTGAAGAGGGCGATCCAAGAGCTTATTGATAAAAATCAAATTGTGGTCCAGAGCCCGGAGGTGCCAAACATCAACCAAAATCCGTTGCCGACCCATGCAGAGACACATATGATCGAGATAGTTCATAAAGATGGGGAGCCCAAAAACTTTTCCAAGTCTGTCATGATGATCCGGGCTAGCGAAAGTAATCCAATCAAAGCTCTAGATTCTGCAAAAGTAATGTCCTTGGCGATTAAAGGGGTGTCGGAGAAGCCAAGCGCGCTCAACGTGAAGCCTTCTGTATTGGTCGTGAAAGGGCCTCTGATTGATGTTGAAGCGAACCAGGAGAGGCAAAAGGTGGTCGTGCCAGGGGCCCCGGGCAAGCCTGTCATAATCGTGGAAGGGGCTCGTGTTACCCCCGTTATTATTAAGCCAGTGACCCAGTTGCCAATGGTTGACACAAAGGCCATCCCGTGGAATTACAAACAGGTGATAGTAACGTACAAAGGGAAAGAAGTAGAGGAAGAAGTCAATGGAACCGGAGGGCTGACTCGTTCCGGGAGATGTTTTACCCCAGAAGAACTGAGGAAAACCAAGCCATCCAAGGACGGCCACATCCCAATAAAAAAGCCGGTCACCGAAGAAGAGGCTGAGGAATTCCTAAAAAAGATGAAAATGCAAGACTATTCCATTGTAGAACAGTTGAGGAAAACACCAGCTCAGATCTCTCTTCTGTCTTTGCTGATACATTCAGATGAACACCGCAAAGCCCTGATGAAGATTTTGAACGAGGCCCATGTTCCTGATAAGATCACGATGAACCACTTGGAAAAGATTGCTAACAAGATTTTCGAAGCGAACAGGATCACTTTCTCAGATGATGAACTCCCTATAGAGGGTACAGAACACAATCGAGCTCTTTATCTCACAGTGAAGTGCGAGGATTTTGCTGTCTCAAGGGTACTGGTGGATAATGGTTCTAGTGCGAATATTTGCCCTATGTCCACTTTGCAAAAGTTGAAGATTGGCACCGAAAGGATCCACATTAATAATGTATGCGCTCGAGGCTTCGATGGAGGAGGGAAAGATTCTGTCGGTGATATAATGCTAAATTTGTCAATAGGGCCGGTTGAGTTCACTATGGAGTTCTAAGTGCTAGATGTGGCTGCCTCTTATAACTTGTTATTGGGCAGGTCCTGGATCCACGCTGCCAAGGCAATCCCATCTTCTCTGCATCAAATGGTAAAGTTCAAATGGGACAGACAGGAAATAGTTATGCACGGTGATGAGAACTTATATGCTTACAATGACACAATCGTTCCATTTATTGAAGTTGAAGATGATAAAGGGCCTTGGGTTTACCAAATATTCGAAACAGTGTCTGTCGGGAAAATTCCCGAAGGAGAATGCATCCTAGGTCCGAAGATACCATCCGCGTCTGTCATGGTAGCAAATGAAATGTTGAAGAATGGTTTTCTGCCGGGCAAAGGTCTGGGTTCATCTCTGCAGGATATTGTGCATCCGGTGTGTCCACGTGAAAGTTTTGGTACATTTGGTTTGGGATTCACACTCACAGGGAAGGACGTAAAAAAGGCTAAAAGTTTGAAAGGAAAGGCATGGTCACTTCCTAAGCCTGTTCCACATATCTCCAAGTCTTTTATCAAGCCAGGGGTCGCAAAACGCCCAATATCAGCGGCCCCAAAACCTGTGGTCGACTTTGATGAAGAGTTGATCAAGAGATTCCAGAGTTTGTTTGATGAGGTTAATATGGTAAAAATCGGGAAAGGTTCCATTAATGCCGATGTGTAGCTCGTTGGGCCAAATGTGAAGCTTAGCAATTGGAAAGCTACTCCTTTCCCCGCCCGGAAGGAGTTTTGGTAGTTTGCTTTGTTTTCCTTTCTGCTATCTGGTTTATTCCAGGGTTGTAATCCAGATTTTTTATTTTTTGCTTGTTTTGATGTACAAACCCTCTTATCCTTTTATTTTCAATGAAATATAATTTCCCGTTTTCCATTAATCCTGATAGCGTTTCATTTTTGTTTTTGCTTTTCTTTCTGTACAGTTCCTTTTATGCTGGTTTCAATGACATGACATGCATGAGGAATTTTCAGCCATATCTTAAAAGCCAATCTAATTCTGAAATAACGATCCAAGAAGTAGAGGGTGATGATGAAACAGAATACGATGAAGAGGTGGCATTTGAGGAAGTCAGTAGAGAACTAAAACACTTCGAAGAAAAACCCAAGCCTAATTTGAATGAAACCGAAGCAATCAATTTAGGGGATCAAAATAATGTCAGAGAAACCAAGATAAGTGTGCATCTGGAACCGCGAATCAAGGAAGAAATAATCAAAACACTATTTGCATACAAAGATGTCTTTGCATGGTCGTATGACGACATGCCGGGCTTGAGTACTGATTTGGTAGCTCATAAATTGCCAACCGACCCTACATTCCCTCCTGTCAAGCAAAAGTTAAGAAAGTTCAAGACTGATCTGAGTGTAAAGATTAAAGAAGAAATCACAAAACAACTGGAGGCAAAGGTCATTCGGGTCACTCAGTATCCCACTTGGTTAGCTAATGTGGTACTAGTACCAAAGAAGGATGGTAAGACGAGGGTGTGTGTTGATTATCGTGATCTCAACAAGGCAAGTCCAAAGGATAACTTTCCATTGCCGAATATCCACATTCTGATTGATAATTGTGTCAAGCACGAGATCGGGTCTTTCGTGGATTGTTATGCGGGATATCATCAGATCCTGATGGACGAGGAAGACGCAGAAAAGACAGCATTCATCACGCCATGGGGGACGTATTGCTACCGGGTAATGCCATTCGGTTTAAAGAATGCTGGGGCAACTTACATGAGGGCAATGACTACTATATTTCATGACATGATACACAAGGAAATTGAGGTTTATGTAGATGATGTGATCATAAAGTCAAAGAAGCAGTCCGACCATGTTGGGGATTTGAGAAAGTTTTTCCAAAGGCTCCGCAGGTACAACCTCAAGCTCAATCCGGCGAAATGTGCATTTTAGTGTCCCGTCGGGGAAACTGTTGGGATTCATAGTCAGTCGATGTGGCATCAAGTTGGATCCGTCAAAGATTAAGGCCATCCAAGAACTACCACCACCAAAGAATAAAACTGAGGTGATGAGCCTGCTCGGGAGGTTAAACTACATCAGCAGGTTTATTGCTCAACTCACGACAACTTCTGAGCTCATCTTTAAGTTACTAAAGAAGAATGCTGCGGTTAAGTGGACCGATGAGTGTCAGGAAGCATTTGATAAGATCAAGAATTACCTGCTGAACCCCCCTGTGTTGGTCCCGCCAGAACCTGGGAGACCTTTAATCCTCTATTTGACAGTCACGGATAATTCTTTTGGTTGTGTGTTGGGTCAACACGACATCACGGGCAAGAAAGAGCAAGCCATTTATTACCTCAGCAAGAAGTTCACTCCTTATGAGATTAAGTATACTCTTCTTGAAAGGACATGTTGCGCCCTGACTTGGGTGGCGCAAAAGTTGAAGCATAATCTGTCATCCTACACTACATACCTCATTTCTCGCATGGATCCTCTAAGGTATATCTTTCAGAAGCCTATGCCCACAGGGAGGTTGGCAAAGTGGCAGATTTTACTCATAGAATTTGACATCATCTATGTGACTCGAACCGCGATGAAAGCCCAAGCCCTAGCCGATCACTTGGCCGAAAATCCAGTGGATGAAGCATATGAGCCATTGAAGACTTATTTTCCTGATGAGGAAGCGATGTATGTTGACGAGGCTGATCATGATGAAAAGCCAGGTTGGAAACTTTTCTTTGATGGAGCCGCCAATATGAAAGGTGTCGGAATAGGGGTTGTACTCATTTCTGAAACAAGGCATCACTATCCCGTAACAGCTCGACTTCGATTTTATTGCACTAACAACATGGCTGAATACGAGGCATGCATCCTGGGTTTGAGGTTAGCTATAGACATGGGAGTTCAAGAAATATTGGTTTTGGGAGACTCAGATTTGTTGGTTCACCAGATTCAGGGAGAATGGGAGACCTGTGATTTGAAGCTCATACCGTATCGACAATGTCTGCATGATCTTTGTCAACGATTCAGGTCGTTAGAATTCAGGCATATTCCCAGGATTCATAATGAGATTGCCGACGCCTTGGCCACTCTGGCGTCAATGTTACACCATCCGGATGAGATTTATGTCGACCCTCTGCATATCCAAATCCGTGATCAGCATGCCTATTGCAATGTGGTCGAGGAGGAACTCGATGGCGAGCCTTGGTTCCACGACATTGAGGAATACATCAAATCAGGGGTATATCCGGCACATGCCACAGGCGATCAAAAGAGAACCATTCGACGTCTGGCTAGTGGATTTTTCTTAAGTGGGGGAATATTGTATAAGAGAACTCTAGATCTAGGTTTACTAAGGTGTATAGATGCTAAACAAGCCTCGACTATCATGGCCGAAGTGCATTCCGGGGTTTACGGGCCACATATGAGTGGGTATGTCTTGACGAAGAAGATTCTTCGAGCAGGTTATTATTGGCTCACCATGGAACCTGATTGCATCAGCTTTGTTCGCAAATGTCATCAATGCCAGGTGCACGGTGATTTGATTCATTCCCCGCCATCTGAGCTACATACAATGTCGGCGTCTTGGCCCTTTGTCGCTTGGGGCATGGATGTCATTGGACCGATTGAGCCGGCCGCGTCAAATGGGAATAGGTTTATTCTGGTGGCCATTGATTACTTTACTAAGTGGGTCGAAGCTGTAACTTTCAAGTCCGTAACCAAGAAGGCAGTGGTAGATTTTGTTCATTCAAACATCATTTGCCGGTTTGGAATTCCCAAGGTAATCATCACAGATAATGCTGTTAACCTCAATAGTCATTTGATGAAAGAGGTATGCCAACAGTTCAAGATTACGCATCGAAACTCCACTCCATATCGTCCTAAGGCAAACGGAGCTGTTGAGGCTGCTAACAAGAACATAAAGAAGATACTTCGAAAGATGGTGCAAGGTTCGAGGCAATGGCATGAAAAGTTACCTTTTGCTTTGCTGGGTTATCGCACTACTGTTCGCACTTCAATAGGTGCAACCCCCTATTTGCTGGTATATGGAACCGAGGCAGTTATACCTGCGGAAGTCGAGATTCCATCCCTGCGGGTCGTTGTTGAAGCTGGAATTGATGATGATGAGTGGGTCAAAACCCGGCTAGAGCAATTGAGTTTGATTGACGGAAAAAGATTGGCAGCAGTATGTCATGGTCAATTGTATCATAAAAGGATGGCAAAAGCATACAATAAGAAGGTTCGGCCCCGAAAATTTGAAGTGGGTCAGCTGGTATTGAAACGCATCCTTCCACATCAGGCTGAGGCTAAAGGCAAGTTTGCCCCAAACTGGAAGGGGCCTTTCATTGTGACAAAGGTGTTGCCCAATGGCGCTTTGTATTTAACAGACATAGAAGGTAAATGTGTGGATGTGGCTATCAATTCTGATGCAGTCAAGAGATATTATGTATGATTTCTTTGCTTATCTTCAATCGCATTTTGTACTAGACACGTTCAAAGTTGGAATGACGAAGGCATTTTATTCTGCTATCCCAAATACTTTTATCATTTGTTACCCCTTTTTGAGCCTTATTTATTTTCTTTCATACCCCTCTTTTGGAATCAGAAGCAGTGTTAGAAATATAAAAGAATAAAAAAAGAGAAAAGAAAAAAAAAGAAGAAGAAGAAAAAAGAAGGAAAAGAGAAAAGCAAAGAAAGAAAAAAGAAAAGAAAAAAAAAGAAAAGCAAAGTAACAAAAACAAAACTCTTATGTTTGAACTACGTTCGACCTGATTCCTTTTAAGGATACGTAGGCAGCCTTACACGGTTCGGTCCCTTCAAAAAAAAATCCAAAAGTCCCCAGATTCGAAGAAACGGGGGCAGAAGTTTTAGTTTTGTAAAAAGATCTGGTTCCAAAAGTTGTAATTTTGAACCCCTTCATCTCAAATTATTTTGAGCCTGCATGCCACCCTTTCTTTCTAACCCTGTCCAAAACCTACATTACAGTCCAAAGAAAGACCTTCTGATCGACTTTGAGGATGCCAAGTCAAGTGAGATGAAGGTATTATTTACATCGCGGGTAGCACCTTTGTTCACGGGCACGAGGAAAAGTGAATAAATAAGAGAGTCTTATTGGTGAAAACCCTCACGGGCACCATAAGGCGATTGTGAGCTGAGGAAGAGTTAAAATGAGAGAGTCTTATTGGTGAAAACCCTCATGGGCACCGTAAGGCGGCGGTGAGTTGAGAGATGGACAAATGAGAGAGGCTTGTTGGTGAAAACCCCTCGGGGCACTACAAGTCGAAAGAGGTTGGTAACTTTACGAAAAAGTTGGATCGTTGAAAGCCCAGGTTTTGAAGTATGAAGAAATGACATGAACAGAAATGTGATTAGTTGGATGGATTAGGCTGATCAATCCGAAATGCGTGTCATGATCATTATAGCCAGCTGATTCATTCAGATAAGTCTCTTTTCAATTTTTTCTTCAAATAGTCATCTCAGTTTTTCTTTTTATATTCCTAATTCTCGAAGTCACTTCGCTTCGTTTTTCTTTTGGGTCTATTTTTCTAAGTCTCTGTCAAATTAGCCTTTTGTTAAGCAAGCAAGGAAGGACTTCAAAGCTCACTACCGGCTTTTTATTTGCACCAAGCGAAATTTGGCCAGGCACATCCCAAGTGACATGGTTTAGAATGAGCAATGCGATAGTAACTGAAGTTCAGGTGGTCAAGTGATTTGTGAATTTGTAGGAAATACAAAGGTTCCACAATTGTCATAATGAAAGTGTTATACGATGAGTTGAGTGTAAGGGATGCAAGTCATTCAGAGGTTTTGTGTTCAAGGCCCGATTGAAAGGTCAAGCAATTCTTCGTAGCCCTAAGAAGCTAATCAAAATGAAGAGGATAGTGGAAGAAGCAGACACCTTCAGCAAGGATGCCGCAAACTAACTGCCACAGTTTCAAACTAACAAAATTTTCTTTGTTTTAACCAGGGGAAAGAAATCTTGTTTGCTTTGCTAGGAATCCCCCATGAGGAGAGTATGTCCCAGATAAGTTCAGTTTTAAGTTTTCAGGACCCTCCTGGACAATGGGATCTAATTTTAAGTTTCAGGCGCCCACCTGGAGAATGAGGGAATTTATTTCAGTTTTAAGTCATCAGGCGCCCACCTGGAGAACGAGGGAATTTATTTCAAGTTTTTAAGTCATCAGGCGCCCACCTGGAGAACGAGGGAATTCATTTCAGTTTTAAGTCATCAGGCGCCCACCTGGAGAACGAGGGAATTTATTTCAAGTTTTTAAGTCATCAGGCGCCCACATGGAGAATGAGGGAATTTATTTCAAGTTTCTAAGTCATCAGGCGCCCACCTGGAGAATGAGGGAATTTATTTCAAAGTTTTTAAGTCATCAGGCGCCCACCTGGAGAATGAGGGAATATATTTCAAGTTTTTAAGTCATCAGGCGCCCACCTGGAGAACGAGGGAATTCGTTTCAGTTTTAAGTCAACAGGCGCCCACCTGGAAAATGAGGGAATTTATTTCGGTTTTAAGTCATCAGGCGCCCACCTGGAGAACGAGGGAATTCATTTCAGTTTAAGACATCAGGCGCCCACCTGGAGAATGAGGGAATTTATTTCAAGTTTCTAAGTCATCAGGCGCCCACCTGGAGAATGAGGGAATTTATTTCAAAGTTTTTAAGTCATCAGGCGCCCACCTGGAGAATGAGGGAATATATTTCAAGTTTTTAAGTCATCAGGCGCCCACCTGGAGAATGAGGGAATTCATTCCAGTTTAAGACATCAGGTGCCCACCTGGAGAATGAGGGAATTTATTTCAAGTTTCTAAGTCATCAGGCGCCCAGCTGGAGAATGAGGGAATTTATTTCAAAGTTTTTAAGTCATCAGGCGCCCACCTGGAGAATGAGGGAATATATTTCAAGTTTTTAAGTCATCAGGCGCCCACCTGGAGAACGAGGGAATTTATTTCAAGTTTTTAAGTCATCAGGCGCCCACCTGGAGAATGAGGGAATTTATTTCAAGTTTTTAAGTAATCAGGCGCCCACCTGGAGAATGAGGGAATTTATTTCAAAGTTTTTAAGTCATCAGGCGCCCACCTGGAGAATGAGGGAATATATTTCAAGTTTTTAAGTCATCAGGCGCCCACCTGGAGAATGAGGGAATTTATTTCAGTTTTAAGTCATCAGGCGCCCACCTGGAGAACGAGGGAATTCATTTCAGTCTAAGCACAGGCACCCACCTGGAGAATGAGGGAATTTATTTAAAGTTTTTAAGTCATCAGGCGCCCACCTGGAGAACGAGGGAATTTATTTCAAGTTTTTAAGTCATCAGGCGCCCACCTGGAGAATGAGGGAATTTATTTCAAGTTTTTAAGTAAGCAGGCACCCACCTGGAGAATGAGGGAATTTGTTTTAATTTTCAAGTCAACATCAGGCGCCCACCTGGAAAATAAGGAAATTTATTTCAGTCTTAAGTAATCAGGCACCCACCTGGAGAGTGAGGGAATTTATTTCAGTTTTAAGTCATCAGGCGCCCACCTGGAGAATGAGGGAATTTATTTCAAGTTTTTAAGTCATCAGGCGCCCACCTGGAGAACGAGGGAATTCATTTCAGTTTTAAGTCAGCAGGCGCCCACCTGGAAAACGAGAGAATTTATTTTAAGTCATCAGGCACCCACCTGGAAAACAAGGGAAGTCACTTAAGAATTCAATTCAAGTTAGAAGTAGCAAAAGTTTGCCTCAAGAATGCGAGCTGACAGTCGGAGATGGCCAAAGGAAGAAGTCTCAACACAGAATAAAAGAGAAGTGGATCCAAAATGCAGAAGTCGATGAAAAGATATGGGCTGCTCGAGACATGATTGAAGTCGCAAGTTTTGCATGTCCCATCTTGATCCGAAAAGCTGAAGAAGAAAGAACTAGCACCTGCAGCTAGCAAACATCAAGGTTCAAGTCAAAAGTCCGCATGAAGAACCATTCAAGACTCAAGATCAAGCTTCAGAAGACCCATAGATAGGAATCTTGTAACTCGTAGCTGATAGGCTTAGTTAGTTTCTTTTTCATTTTGACTTTGGTGTAATAAGGAGCTCAGCAAGAAAGAGCAGCAGCAGCAGCAACAGTGAAATCATAGCTTCTCGGTAGTTCTAACTACCAAAACTTTCAGAACTACACTGACCTGATTCCTCCATAGCCGAGGATATGTAGGCAACCTCGGAAGCAAGGTTCGGTCAAACGTTTTCAAAATGCTTCCATGGAGTATGCAAACGGTCAAAAATCGCTCGTATTTGCTCAATGTATCTTTGCCCGAAAACTCTTCGTGTTTTCAAGCAAAGAGGGGCAGCTGTGAGCACGTGATTTTTGCCCGACTAAAATATTCCTACAAAATTCACAAATAAATTTTTTCTTAATTGTTTTAGGTTTTACAGAATTTGTAGGGATTTTCGGTTAATTGTTTCTTGCATTTATTTGCATATTTAACATTCTAAAAATCATAAGAAAAACACCAAAATGTCTAAAAGTATTTCATGCATAACACTTTAGGTTTAGTTGCATTTAGGATTTAATTACATAAGTTAATTGCATTATTAAACAGAAAATCACAAAATATGGGTCATTTTTGTATTTTTAGCTTTTAATCGCAAATTAAGTAATTCTTCCTTCATTAGTCTAAATTAATTAATGGTAAAATAGATAACTAGGTTTATTCCTACAAATTAGATTGATTTAACACTTAATTTAGGTTTTTGATTAATTAATTTTATTTAAAATCAAGGAAAAAGAAAAAGAGAAGGAAATTCGGTTTGGGTTTAAATCTGGGCCAAAACAATTTGGCCCAAACACTCACCTGAATTCCGCCAAGCCCAACCCCTCACCCAGTCCAGTCTCACAACTAAGTGCGAACGACGTCGTTTTGGACGGATTGATCTCGACCATTCAATCCATCGCCATCCAACGGACACAGTCCACTCTCACCCCCCATATAAAAAGCCTATTATGCGTTTCCCCTCCCCCAGAACCCTAAACCTAATTCCTAACCAAGCGGTGCCCACCCCCTTTTCTCTCCCTCCATCGACCGAACTCGCTTGAACTCAAGCGAGTTCACTCTCCCTCCAACTCACGCACGTGGTTCCTTCACCCTCCCTGCTCCACGTCACCCGTCCCGTAACGACCTCTGACAGAAAGATTCTTCTCTCCCTTAGGCTTCATGCGCTTTTGGTATTGAGAACAATCTCGGATGAATGGTGGTCGTAGGATCTGAGAGATTCAAGATCCTAGACCTCCATTTGTCCGATTTGGTTCACAAGAAAGAGAATCGGATTCTCGCGGATTTTTCGGACGGAAAGAGGAATTTTGGGCATGACTTGAAGAAAGAAAAAAGGTATGAAAATTTCGGGTATATATAGGGAGGTTAAGAGATTTCTGAGAGAGGTCATTTTTTTGGAACAAAAATTTCAGAGAAAAAAAATCGGAAAGGAAAGCTAGGGTTCTAAAAAACATTCTTTTTCTTTTCAGTGGTTCATCTTCGTTCTTTTTATTTTATTTTATTTTTCTGGTTTAGTTTCAGAAAAAAAATACAGAAAGAGAAGAAACACGGTCAGTGTTCGTCGGTTGATTTTTTTGATTACTGTCTAAAAATAAAAAAATATTCCGTCTCTTCTTTTCACTCTGGATTTTGAGTTGAAAACTGGACTTCGACTGAGAAGTTTTTGAGCTCGCTGCTGCTCGAGAAGCTGCCTTTTGAAGTGCAGATTTCTCTTTGTCGTTGTTGAAGCTGTTGTATCTGCATAGCTGAATTCTCTCTGATTTTTCTGACCTTTATTTGGTCCAATTTCAGCTGTGTTCTGCTCATAGGTATGTTCATACGTCTCTGTTACTTTGACTTGAAATTATCAATGAAGCTGGAGTTGTTTGTTGCTTTATGCTGTTAGATCTGGTGTGCTTAAAGGCTAAATTAGTTTGAATCCTTTCCTCTGATCAACCTCTGCATTTCTCTACTAGGATGTTCACTTGAAGATCTGAATTGCATTTTGTGTCCATGTTTAATTTCATGTATACATGTTAATTGATATAAGATTTATTTACACTAATTGCTCAGCTGTGATGTGTTTGTATCTGTGTTAAGAAGCTAAAATTCTGAGTTTGAGTTTATTCATCAATTACCATTATCCTTATACTGGTCCCAATTTGTAATGAATTTAAATTTTTCTGTTTGTTCATATGACCTTTTTTGCTATTGAGGGATAGAGAAAAAGAAACGGACAAACCCCATCTCTCCCTCTCAATCTTTCACTCTCACCTCTCTCAGACACCATACTCATGGACTCGCCTCACCATCTGCAATTTCATTTTCTTTAGATTTGAAATCAAGGGTAGCTAAAAAAAAAATATAAGAACAACAGTTGAAAGTAATAAAAATGCCAAAAAATATTAGTTTAGATCTGCAGGTTCAAAGAGCTGTTTGGTTTTCTGTTGATTTTGTTGGTTAATCCCTGGGTGTTTAAGAAAGATTAAACTCTCAAATCGGTGTCGACTGCTGCTGGACACGTTTGCTTCAAGTTACTGAGTTTCATTTCTACAATTTCAGACCTTTATTTGGTTGAGTTCATTCATTTTCTACTATTTAGGTATGTGGATTTTCATCTGTTATCCTTCATTTCGAGTTTGGGAATAAAATATTAGTTGTTCATATTCAGTGGGTGATTGATCTTTTAGATCTGGTCTGTTTAGTTTCCAAATCTGCCTAAGTTTCCTTCTTTGATGAATATCTGATGATGTAATACATGTTTCAATTAAATGTCAAAATTGTTAAGTAATGGTTGATTAAATTGATACGGTTTGTTGACAGAACCCGCTTCCTAAAAGCAGTGATTCATGCTTAAGATGAACTTACAGGATTAAACTTATTCCAAGTGGTTTCTGTTTTGAGCTGTATGATTAATGATAGTTGCCTCCTTGTGAATTGTGAATCTGCTAGGGAAATAGAAAGACAGAAGTTGTAATTGCTTCTGTAGCTAGTTAGAACGCAAAGTTTGAATTACTTATTTGGTTATTGTGATGGGTTTGTTTCATCTACAGAGTTATTCATAAGTGTTAAGAACAAAATAAAAGGGATTGGGTTCCAAAATGTTTAGTGCTCATCCGTCAGGAATAGGCCATTAGTATCGTTAATTGAAAGAATGCAATTTTTGTTAATCCAAATAGTTAAAATTATACATCTTCTCCACAACCAATCCAATATTCATGACTCTTGATCTTACAATATTCTCAAACCTTAGAAAAAAAAAGGAAATAAATAATTCATGAACAATCGTAGTGTGCTTTAGGTGCGATTAATAATAAATCATCGTGACTATGGGTACGGTTCCCGTGACATAGTCATGATACGCAAATCCCAATTCGAGTGTGCGTTTCACGTGACTTGACTATAACTTCAAATGTTAATAATAAAATCAACACGTTGTAAATCGCGGGTACGTTTCACGTGGCGCGATTCGCAATGTGTACAAAAATCAATGAGTGCGCGACATCGCGACTTATTCAAATAAACTCCATAAATAATTAAAAGCGGTTAAAAAGCTAAAATGCACAATAGGTTATAAATATGTATTAATCAGATAATTAGGCCTATTATTGATAGTTGAGCGACCGTGCTAAAATCACATAATTCGGGAGTGCCTCACACCTTCTCCCGGGTTAACAGAATTTCTTACCCGGTCTTCTGTGTTCGCGGACCATAAATAGAGTCAAATTTCCTCGATTTGGGATTTAAAATAAACCGGTGACTTGGGACACCATAAATTATCCCAAGTGGCGACTCTGATTTAATAAATAATTCCATTTCGAATATTGTCACTTTAATTGAAAAAACTCCCTTATCCCCTACCCGCCTTCGGAAAAAGGAGGTGTGACACATACCAAAAGAAAGTATTATCTAACTTAATATGTTATAATCAATAATATGTGTATTGTACAACTTATTATATATTTCGGAACGGTATCTGTATTTCAGTATTATTTTTGTAAATACCAATACCAAAACTAATATCAATTTTTTTTAAAAAATTTAAACCAAATACTATACTAAATACCAAAATATTAAATACCAAATACTAAAATTTTTGGTTTCGATTATGCATAGCGCTACTTCATCCACCTCACTTCTTTTTTTGTTCCTTTTCTTTTTCTTCTTCTATTTGTCTTTCTCTCCGTTCTTTTTTTCTTTAATTAATACTATTCCACTACGCCACCTACCATTGTGACTTCGCTGCCACTGCCGACGGACCACCTACCAGCATCCTGACTGGAGGTGGAGTTACAGGGACAGGGGTTAGCCTACAATTTCACCATGTGAAATCAACCAATGACCTTGATTTTCCAGAATCCAGCACATTTGGTGAGGGTAACGGTGGAAGCCCTGAACAAGGCCTTGGCTGCCTTTGGTCCATGCCTATGGCAAACGATGACGAACAACGACAACATGTAACCGAACATCGATCCACCTCTGCTCAATAGCCTAATGTCCCACGCCTTCCTGTCAACACCATACCATTCTTCCTAGATCCGGCAACGGAGGATCCAGCAGCGTCGCCGGTCTTTGTGACCATCGAACCCCAAATCTACCAGGCCCCATCATTTTCTGCTCCACCAGAGAAGAGTCTGTCACCACCACCGGGCAACATCACAATGGAAATCAACAAGGCCCTAAATCTTCTAAAAAGGAAAAGCCCACCAGAAATGGAAGGAACAACCTATAGTCCCCTTCGCAAAGACTCTCTAATACTGGACTCAATCAGGGCGATAGAGTTCAGTGTGGAGACTAGCGAAGTACTGGTGTTGCTGTGTCCAAGAACAATGACCAAATGTAGACTGAGCCTAGTGTCTCACCACTCCCAAGGAGTGACAAAGCCGCTTCTCAACCTGACTCCAGTTCTCAGCATGAGGGGAAAGAACCAAGCGACACCAAAGAGGACTCCACAAGGAATGGAGAAACCTCAGGAAACACACCCAAACACCCCTAATGAACTACATCATATGGAATATTAGGGGTGGTAACAACGCTGAATTCAAGAGGCACTGCATAGATATGGTCAAGCTCCACAAGCCAGCTTTGCTTGTACTGCTAGAGACCAAGATGGCTGACCACAAAAAACTGGCAGAGGAACTGCAGTTTGACCTGATAATCCAATCTCCAACTATTGGCTTATCTGGGGGGATCGTGCTTATGTGGAAAGAGGATAGTGTTAGTATGGAAGAGGTTTTCACCCCCCCTCAGGGTATCCATGTCATGGTAAAAGTACTACCTAAGCACACCCCTTGATTATTTTCTGCTATCTATGCTAGTAATATTTTAACTAACAGAAAATTACTCTAACTGCACATATAACCATCTCATAGATGCATCTTATGTGGTATACATGGCAGGTGAATGACTTCAATGAAGTCTTGAAAGCTAGGGATAAATTTGGGGGCAACCCAATAAACCCTAATCGTAGTAACTTGTTTTAGAACTGCCTTAATGAATGTAAATTATTAGACTTAGGCTACAAAGGAAGTAAATTCACTTAGTCTAATAAGATATATAAGAATAGGACTTCTCTGATTCTTGAAAGAATAGATAGATATTTTGCTAATAAGAGTTGGACTTCCCAGTACCCTAAGTCTACTGTGATACACCTTCCTAGAACCCACTCTAATCACTGCCCCATTCAAGTTGTGCTAAAAGGGGCTCAATAATTCCACCAGACCTTTTAGGTTTGAATCCATGTGGACTAGCCATCAATCCTTTCCCAGTATCATTAATGAAGCTTTCCCCCCTAATTCCACCCTAATTCAATCTACCGAGTCCTTTAAGAGGATTGTGACCCAGTGGAACAAAAACACTTTTGGCAATATATTCCCTAAAAAAAGAAGAATCTTAGCCAAAATTGCTGGAATCCAAAAATCCCTTAATTACCAGATCAGCAGCTACTTGTTAAACCTAGAAAACAACCTGACCAATGAGCTTAATTCCATTCTCAAAAATGAGGAGGATTTCTAGAAGCTCAAATCTAGGATTAACTAGCTTAATGATGGGGATGTCAATACTAGATTCTTCCACACATCTACTCTCAATAAAAGAAGAAGAAACGGGATCCTCTTCCTCAAAGAAGAGAATGGAAACTGGCTTTATGATCAAGGAGACATCAAAACATCCATATTGTCCTTCTTCAAGAATCTCTATACCTCCTCACACTCACAAGCTCCCATCTCCACCACCAACTACCTGGCCATGACCCATACCCTATCTGATTCTCAAAGGGATAGTTTGGATAGGCCCCTTGAAATGGGAGAAATAAAAATGGCCATCTTCTCCTTCAAGCCCTTCAAGGCTCCCGGGCCTGATGGACTCCATCCCTTCTTCTACTAGAAGTACTGGAGTATTGTAAGAAATTCAGTAATTGATTTCTGCAGGCAATGTTTCACTACTAAATCCATGGATGAGACCATGAATCAAACTCTGCTTTGTCTTATTCCAAAGTGCCCCTAAGCTTCCATGCTCAAAAACTTCGGACCAATTGGACTTTGTAACACAATCTACAAGTCCATCACTAAGATTATTGTAAACATAATCAAGCCAATGCTTTCTGACATAATTGGCCCTAGCCAAGCCAGTTTCCTTTCAAATAGGAGAGATTCTGACAATGCTATCATTGTACAAGAGTATATTACTCACTTTAGGAAAATGAAAGGGAAACATGCTCACATGATCCTCAAAATAGATATAGAGAAAGCCTTTGACATGCTAGAATGGTCCTTCATCAGAGACACCCTCCATGCCTTCAACTTTCCCCCTCGGCAGACCAAGTTAATTATGTCTTGCATCAGCTCTTCCAGCATCTCAGTCTTAGTGAATGGAGGTAAAACTGAAGCATTTAAGCCCTCCAGAGGCATCAGACAAGGGGATCCCATATCCCCTTACCTTTTCATCCTGTGTATGGAAAGACTCTCCAAGTCAATTGACCAGGTTGTGCTGGACAACCAATGGCAGCCTATAAGTATTAGCAGGTCTGGCCCTAGGATCTCCCACTTTATTTTTGTTGATGACCTTACACTATTTGCCAAGGCAAACAATAGGAACTGTACCACCATATATTTTATCCTGCAGTCCTTCAATGAAAACTCTGGATAAAAAATCAGCCTCACTAAGTCCAGAGTACTCTTCTCCTCTAATACTAGCCAGGGCACCATGGAATGTCTCACTAATGCACTATCAATCCAAGCTACTACCTCCTTTGGTAAATACCTTGGTTTTCCTATGTTCCATAAGCGATCCACTAGCTCTGACTTTCAGTTCATAATAGACAATATGCAATCCAAGCTGGATGGCTGGAAAATAAATTGTCTACACATGACTGATAGGACCATTCTGGCTAAGTCATCCCTTAATAGTATCCCTAACCATGCCATGCAATATATCAATTTTCCCACAAAAATCACCAAGCAAATTGATAGAATCCAGAGGAACTTTATCTGGGGCACTATCCCAAATAAGAAAAAAAATGTACCTGGTTAATTGGAATAAGGTCACCAAGAAGAAGACCAATGGTGGGCTAGGGCTCCAAAAAGCAGAATTTAAAAACAAAGTGACCCATGCTAGTCTGGCCTGACCATTTACAAAGCCATTACTAAAATCATCACTAACAGATTGAAACCCTTCCTGGAAAAAATTATAAGCCCCTTCCAAGCCAGTTTTCTTAAAAACAGGCGAGCCAGTGATAACGCTATCCTAATCCATGAAATAATGAATAGTTTCAAGAAGAGTGCCAGTAAGAAATGTAAAATGATCTTCAAACTAGATTTGGAAAAAGCTTTCCACAAACTTGAGTGGTCATTCATATACAAAACACCATTGTACTTTAAATTCCCCCAAAAAATCATGTCTCTCATAATGTCGTGTATCTCAACTAGTTTTATGGTTGTGCTTGTGAATGGTTCAAGCACCAACTATTTCAAACCATGTCGTGGGATTAGGCAAGGTGACCCTATGCCACCCTATATTTTCATTCTCTGTATGGAGATGTTTACTAGATATATCAATCATCAAGTAGATATTAAAATGTGGGACCCTATCACTCTCTCAACGAATGGTATAGCCCTCTCTCATCTCTTTTTTGCAGACGACCTTACATTAATGAGCCATATAAATAGGAAGTCCTGTAATACTATTCTCTCTGGACTAAATATCTTCTGTAACATGTCTGGGTAGACCATTAATCTTGCAAAATCTAAAATTATCTTCTCAAAAAACTGCTCTAAAACTTGCATTAATGACATTTCTAACCTGTATGGAATATAGAGTTGGGATTCCCTATTACCAATTCAAATCCAAAAGCAAAAGACTTCCACTATATTCTAGACAACATGAGATCTCGACTAGCCATTTGGAAGTCTAACTGCCTAAACATCGCAGGTATAACCACTCTAGAATCGTCCACTCTTGCGAGTACTCCTAGTCACGTCATGCAATACACCCTCCTTCCCGCTAAAATCCTTAATTCCATTGATAAAATTCAAAAGGATTTGATATGGGGTACCACTGACTCCAAAAAGGAGCTTCACCTTCTTAGCTGGGAGACAATCAGCTCAGAAACAAATAAAGGAGGGTTAGGTCTTCGAAAAGCCAAATCTAAAAATATCGCTCTTCTAACAAGCATGGCCTGGAGGTTGCTAAACAATCTGCAAGCCCCATGGGCAAAACTCCTAATCCAAACCTATATCACAAACCAAAAACAAATGCCACTCCTAAACTTTGGTCAACTTGTCACAACCCAAAATCCACCAATCGTGATGGCACCTAACCCAATCCGCTAGGTAAGCCAATTAACAATTATCCAGTTTTATTTAACTTAATAAAATAATTAAACAAGAGAATTATCTGAATCTTATATATTTTCCAAGGACTAGTAGTACAAATTATGAGTTTCAAAGAATAGAGTTTACAAAGACAAAATGAAATAGATACATAATTTGTTTGAAAAGTACATAACAAAGTTTTATAGATCTAAGGCTACCACGAATAAGAGGCAGCCACAACCGGGACGCAGGTACATCTTCAATCCAACTCCCATCGAACACAGCAACATCAGCAGCCAACATCTGCACGCAAGGTGCAGAAGTGTAGTATGAGTACGACCGACCCCATGTACTCAGTAAGTAACAAATCTAACCTTAGGTTGAAAGTAGTGACGGGCTAACACAAAGGTCGGGTCCAATGCCAATATTCCACAACATTTCATAACAACATGTTACAAGTAATAAAAAAGGTATCTCAGAAATAGAATGCTCAGCTCGTTCACAGTTCCAGAAAAAAATAAGCATGCTTTTCAAGTATCTCAGTGAAAGCCCAATTTTTTTGCCGAAAATACCAAAAATACGAGTAAGTTTGAAAATTGTGATTTTCCCAAAAATCCTTTCAACAACAAGTAAGATGTTTCATTTTCAGATATCATGAGGAACGTACGTCTCTATGCCTACATGTCAAGATATATGTAAAATCATAAATGTCCCAAAAACTGGATAGCAGAAAGAAATGCATCTCTATGCATGTACCTCAAGTACGCATGACAAATGCAATGCATCTCGATGATGGGCCCATGTACTCACACTCTCAGAGTACTCAATCTCACTGTCTCGCATTCTCTCTAACTATCCTCAATGCTCAGCACACTCAAACACTCAGCGTTGTACAGTACCCGATGCGTCTTGCAGCCCGATCCACATATATATAGTTGACTACGCTCATTGGGGGTGTGCAGACTCTGGAGGGGCTCCTATAGCCCAAGCGCTATAATCTGCACGGAGAACTCACGTGTTATAGTATCAATAAAAGAATCTGCACGGACAACTCACGTGCTATAGTATCAATATCAGAATATGCATGAACAACTCACGTGCTATAGTATCAATATCAGAATCCGCAAGGACAACTCATGTGTTATAGTATCAATATCCTCACAATTAGGCCCTCGACCTCACTCAGTCATCAATCTCTCCAGTCTCTCTCTCTCGGGCTCACAATTACATGAAACTAGCTCGAAAATAATGATTTGATGTATCAATAAACAACAACAGAGACTGAGATATGATATGCATATGCATATGAATGCGTATGACTGAGTATATAAAGCAATGAAAGCAAACAACTCAACAGCAAAAATGACCTCAGTGGGTCCCAACATGATAAGCATGAAGCCTAGATATGGTGTCTAACATGGATCACAGCTCAATAGCTCAAGTACGTAGAAATTTCATGATTACAGGTAAGATCAGGTAACTACATAGTACCACAGAAATAGCAGTCACAATTCACATGGTGCATGCCCACACGCCTGTCACCTAGCATGTGCGTCACCTCAACACAAATCACATAGCACGTAATTCGGGGTTTCATACCCTCAGCACTAAGTTTAGAAGAGTTACTTACCTCGAACAAAGCAAATTCCAATACCGAGCAAGCCAAGCGATGCTCCAAAAATACCATCACGTGTGTAGCGACCTCCAAATGGTTCAAAACTAGCCAAAAGCAACTCAAATACATCAAATAAAGCCTAAGAAAATAATTCCAAATGATAAAGACGAATCCTTAATCAAAACCGTCCAAAAATCACACCCGGGCCCGTGCCTCGGAACCCGACAAAACTCACAAAATTTGACAACTCATTCAATTACGAGTCCAACCATATTAGTTTTAGTCAATTCCGACTCCAAATCGATGTTCAAAACTCAAAAATAAATATTATGAAACTTTAGGCCAAAACCCCCAATTTTCTCTTTAAAATTCATCAACCAAAAGCTAAAATCGAAGATAGATTCATGGAATATAACCAAAACCGAGTATAGAATACTTACCCCAATTGATATGGTGAAAATTGCTTCAAGAATCGCCTCAATCCGAGCTCCATAGCTCCAAAAATATATAAATGGTCGAAACCCTCGAAATAGAGTACTTTATACTTCTGCCCAGACATCCTCTTTCGCGAACGCGGGAACACCTTCATGCTCGCGATGAACAAAAATATCAGCCACCGAAAATGCTCTATGCGTTCGCGGCACAAGCCTCACAAACGCGATTCACACCCGAGACAGAACTACGCGAACGCGGCCAAAGCCTCGCGAACGTGATGAAGAAAGGTCCTCCAGCTCCAGCTCTCAGCTTAACTCTACGCGAACGCGATCCCCCATACACGAATGCGAAGAAGACTTGCCCCAACACTACGCGAACGCAGGACATACTTCGGGATTGCGAAGAATAATTTGCTGCTTCCATCAAAATACACTACGCGTTCGCGATACTTGCCATGCAAACGCGATGAAGGACTGAGACACAAGAAACCAACAGAACACAGTAGTGGAAACAAGAAGGATAATGATCTGAAATCAATCTGAAACACGCCCGAGCCCCTCGGGACCCCGTCCAAACATACCAACAAGTCCCATAACATAACACGGACCTACTCGAGGCCTCAAAACACACATAACAACATCAAAATGATGAATCACACCTCAATTCGAAATCAATGAATTTTGAAACTTCAAACTTCCACAACCAATGCCGAAACCTATCAAATCACATCCGATTGACCTCACATTTTGCACACAAGTCACATTTGACAAAAGTCCACTCCCGGTCAAACTTTCCAAAATTCTAACTTTCGCCATTTCAAGCCAAATTCAACTACGGACCTCCAAATCACAATCTGAACACGCTCCTAAGTCCAAAATCACCCAACGGAGCTAACGGAACCATCAGAAATCCTATCCGAGGTCAAATACTAAAAAGTCAAACTTGATCAAACCTTTCAAATTTAAAGCTTCTAGTTGAGAATCATTCTTCCAAATCAATTCCGAATAATCTAAAAACCAAAACCGACGATTCACATAAGTCATAATACATCATACGGATTTACTCATGCCCTCAAACAACCGAGCGAAGTGGCAATGCTCAAAATGACCGGTCAGGTCATTACATCCTCCCCCACTTAAATATATGTTCGTCCTCGAACGTGCCCAGAGTTCTTCCAAAAGCCATCAAATCGCCGTGTAACCTTACCATGCACATACCCGAGGGTGATCCCACATCACCATATCCCATATAGGTCTGAATACACAACATAACTGAAATTTATCAATTCAACCTAGCCCATAAGCCTTAGAGTCCAATATATTTTTTTTCACATCCGAAATCTTCTATAAGATCAGAATCTTGCATATGCATACTGTATAAGTCTGAACAAGGTGTATCAAGCTGTAATCATAATCCAAGATATAATCACATGATATACTGCATAACTCCAATACTCATAGCCATAATTTCTAATCACAGCAGCTGCTCAAAATAACCCAATACCAGTAATAAACCTCATATCAAACAAAGCCTCATTCTAAAAACTTCATACACTGCCAATGATGCAAGAAACATGCATAACTCATAACCATTCATCAGATCAACCAGTTATGGAACTCCCTCTCCTTCTATAGGAACTATAGCAAATTTCTTAGCCGATCAGCAACAATATCCTTCCAAATATGCCGCAATCAGATCCGATGTCACCTATTCTAGGTCTGATGACCTCATCTCATCTAACATAATCACTCTAGTGACATGCCACATCAATCCAATCTAAAGCCACAATATGTGTAATCCGTACACCAGTAAGCAACAATCCAGACGTACTCAAATCATAGAAAATGACTCAAATGAGAGAACTGTCCCGCAAGCTTAACAAGTACTGCCACAACGAAATGTTGAAAATCCATCACACACCGTAGGACCATCACACGAATCTAATACAAAGGTTCATACCTCAACATAACTCCGCTGCAATGCGTGACCCTATCCAAACACTGGTCCATGGCATATACCTCAAGCCACCTTGCTCAAAATAAATAACCACGCGCGATTCGACATCAAGTTCCCAAAGTGCATTACCATAACTACGGAGAAGCAAATGAAGCAATGCCACACAAGCCCGAAAGAACATAACCAATACGCAATCAATCATGCAACACCCAAATACCCATCTCACTCAAATTCCGCTATAAAGCCCAAATTAAGCCGCACCATGTGTGCATATAACCAACGAATCACAACTCCCCATAGCATAGAAGAGTAACTCACAGATCATTTCAGAACACAAGTAAGCTCAACAACAACCGAATGGCACATCCCTCAACAATACCCATCCTAATTGGGCATATCAATGGACCTCCAAATCAACTCCATGCACCCACAATTAGATAAATAACCTTCCGAAAGCCCACAATGACTGAATCATAACACATGCTATCCTCTGGCTAGCTTCGGCCATGACTTCACAGTCCACAACCATGAAACAATCTGCTCCTGAGAACTCCCAGTCTCCAAATCCATAGAACACACGAATCACCATATCTTATCCCAACTCCACCGCCAGAATGTCTAATACATCTCTCATACACGATCATCCTACCAGGAATACTTCTAAAATTCCTTCGTGCCACATAGCAAAATTTGAATATCAGCAGTCGATCAACTAGGAGAGAGCAGCAGTACCAGTGAAGTATCCATAAATCAAAACACATTGCCTTTCTGAAATGTACACTCCCATTAGCAATACCAAATAGTAATATCATTTACCTAGTCATCTGAAATCGTCCATGCTGCCTAAGAATTCATGTCCTTCCCTCCAAAACTGACTTGTGACCTTCAACATGCAATCTCGATCCCACACAACACACCGTATCTACCATGCTATCTTGTGAAGAGTACAAGAATCTCATAATCAACTCTGAGTCACCAGCAGAATATATACTCGATCAGTCAGAAACCTTCCATTTGATCCCGTCTGGGAGAAAATCCCATTACGCAACATATTCCTCACGTCGGTAGGAAACATACTCCTCGAACCGTGGTAGAAACCATTGGAAACTCTTCGAAGCCCATTCGCACATAACCAAGCTATCAGAACCGAATCTCTCTAACTCAACCCAGCCACGCAGGCAGCCATAACCCAAAAGCATTGCCACGAAACACCAGTAGAGACTAGCCACATCATAAGTACCCAAAGAACCGGTTATGTCCATTACTGTGCTGATCCAACCAACTACCAAGTTGTCCTAGTTCTCCAAGTCCCTTCCAAATTGCCTTCAAATTGATACTTCTCCCTGCTAGAACACCACGATCCTTAACCCAAAATTTCACCACACCAGAGACCCTAGAATAAAACCACAACGCCCTAAGGCCCATAAGCCGTTGACTTCCCTCTTAAGCACCCCAAAGCACCACAAACGAGACACCCACTCTAAAGAGACCTTATGTGAACCTAAAATTATTTCCTTCACCTTCCTGATACTAAAGCGTTGAATCCATAAGGATATAGAAATGTCACAAGTCTCGACACCATCCAAGGTAAATCTCAGTTTCTAGCCATATACATATCCTGAAGATTTCCAAATGCTGCATAAAAATCTTGAATCTATTATAATCATTCTCGTGAGTCATCCACTCTGCTCAAATCTCATAAACTGATCAAACGGACCAAACGACCTATGCCCCATTTGCACACCAACACCCTAAGAAGTAATCCATACTTCTAAGCAATCGATTAGATTCCTACTCCATGCGCACTACATCTCTCACCCATAACAATTCAAATCATTCCATGATTCTCATATACCAACAACAACAACCTAGTATAATCCCATTAGTGGGGTCTAGGGAGGGTAGTGTGTACGCAGACCTTACCTCTACCATGAGGTAGAGAGGCTGTTTCCAAATGACCCTCGGCATCCTTCCCTCCAAGAACTCCCCACCTTGCTCTTGGGGTGACTCGAACACACAACCTCTTGTTTGGAAGTGGAGGTTGCTTACCATCAGAGCAACCCCTCTTATACCCATAAAGCATAATACAACCCTTATCCAGAAATTCCTTTACTCGATCTCACCCTCTGCAGAACATAACTTATTCACAAGTGTGCCTCAAACCGAAACCAATACAATACATAGCCGTGCAATCAACTTATCAATAGTAGACTCCCCCACTTAGCTCAAAGCCATAGATCAAAACACACAATAACTCACGATGCATATACTTTATTACTGCCATAATACCGTAGTGAGATTCAACTAAATCCTTCATAAGCTCGTGTAACACACACCATCTAATATCTCATATAATCCGCAAATCTCGCATTCACCCTTGTAACAGTCAATCCAACTCTCATCAGTGATCCAAACTCAAATTGCAATATATATAATTCACTGGTAAAAGAGAACTCACTACAAAACAACATAGGGATCACACAACCTCAGGACACCTCGCAGGAGATAACCCACCCGCTTAGCCTCAAACTGACATCTTTCTATACCCTTCCACCGTCACAACTACTACGCAATTACTTAATCTTCCTGATTCTGAACTCGTCAACAAGACATAAGAATCTAATTCGATCCACAATTAAACAACATGAAAGATCCTTCAATACACTCATAACTCGAGACTATATGTCACATCAAGACAGAAATCAAGCACCTGATAGTCCTTTCTACACCTCAAGCAAACCCTTCTTGTCACATTCAACCCATATGAACACATCTCGCAGTCACATCATACTCATCACGTAGACATCCAGTCACAAATTCCATTAATATGGACACTACCTGACATATGAATCCAAAAGCACGTGCTCATATAATCAACATCTTTATGCTTAAGCTACAGTCAAAACCCGGCCTCAAGTACTCCAGACTGGCCCATCATCAGCATACTGAAATCACATCTGGCACCTCATCCATGGAATCACAAACCATAAATACATAACTGATACCGAGTGCTCATGTGCGTATACGAACGCGTGGAAGGAATTCATAGAGTTACGCTACAAGCTGAATCAATGTCGCACGATAAGAAAAGAAAGATGGGAGGTTTATCCTAAATGCCATGTAGCCTCTCGAAGATATGTATGGACGGCATCATACCAATCTGCAAGACTCTACTAGACACTTGCTCATGACTTGTAGAACCTATGAGCCTAGAGCTCTGATACCAACTTGTCACGACCCAAAATCCACTGGTCGTGATGGCACCTAACCCAATCCGCTAGGTAAGACAACTAATAACTATCCAATTTCAATCATATTAATAAGACAATTAAATAGAAGAAATTATCTAAATTTTATACATTTCCCAAGGACTGGTAGTACAAATCATGAGCTTCTAAGAATAGAGTTTACAAAGCTGAAATGAAATAGATACATAATCTATTTGAAAAGTACATAACATAGTTTTATAGATTTAAGGCTACCACGAACAAGAGGTAGCCACAACCGGGACGCAGGTACATCTTCAATCCAATTCCCATCGAGCACAGCAACATCAGCAGACAACATCTGCACGCAAGGTGCAGAAGTGTAGTATGAGTACGACCGACCCCATGTACTTAGTAAGTGACAAACCTAACCTTAGGTTGAAAGTAGTGACGAGCTAACACAAAGGTAGGGTCCAATGCCAATATTCCACAATAGTTCGTAACAGCATGGTACAAGTAATAAAAGAAGTATCTCAGAAATAGAATGCTCAGCTCGTTCACAGTTCAAGAAACAAATAGGCATGCTTTTCAAGTATCTCAGTGAAAATCCAAATTTTTTGCTGAAAATGCCAAATATACGAGTAAGTTTAAAAACTGTGATTTTCCCAAAAATCCTTTCAACAACAAGTAAGATATTTTATTTTCAGATAGCATGAGGAACGTACGCCTCTATGCCTACATGTCAAGATACATGTAAAATCATAAATGTCCCAAAAACTAGGTAGCAGAAGGAAATGCATCTTTATGCATGTACCTCAAGTACGCATGACAAATGCAATGCATCTCGATGATAATCTTATGTACTCACACTCTCAGAGTACTCAATCTCACTCTCTCGGATTCTCTCTCACTATGCTCAATGCTCAGCACACTCAAACACTCAGCGTTGTATAGTACCCGTTGTGGCATGCAACCCGATCCATAAATATATAGTCGACTGCGCTCACTTGGGGTGTGCATACTCCGGAGGGGCTCCTACAACTCAAGCACTATAATCTGCACAGACAACTCACGTGCTATAGTATCAATATCAGAATACGCACGGACAACTCACGTGCTATAGTATCAATTATCAGAATCCGCATGGACAACTCACGTGCTATAGTATCAATATCCTCACAATTAGGCCCTCAGCCTCACTCAGTCATTAAAATCTCCAGTCTCTCTCTCGGGCTCACAATTACATGAAACTAGCCCGAAAATGATGATTTGATGTATCAATAAACAATAACAGAGACTGAGATATAATATGCATATGAATGCGTATGACTGAGTATATAAAGCAATGAAAGTAAATAACTCAATAGCAAAAATGACCTCAGTGGGTCCCAACAGGATAAGCATGAAACCTAAACATGGTGTCTAACATGGATCACAGCTCAATAGCTCAAGTACGTAGAAATTTCATGATTACAGGTAAGATCAGGTAACTACATAGTACCACAGAAATAGCGGAGTCACAATTCACATGGTGCACGCCTACACGCCCGTCACCTAGCATGGGTGTCACCTAAACACCAATCACATAGCACGTAATTCGGAGTTTCATACCCTCAGCACTAAGTTTAGAAGAGTTACTTACCTCGAACAAGCCAATTCCAATACCGAGCAAGCCAAGCGATGCTCCAAAATGCCATCACGCACGTAGCGACCTCCGAACGATTCAAAACTAGCCAAAAGCAACTCAAATACATCAAATAAAACCCAAGGAAATAATTCCAAATGATAAAGATCGAATCCTTAATCAAAACCCAAAATCGACCAAAAATACACCCGGGCCCGCGCCTCGGAACCCGATAAAACTCGCAAAATCCAACAACCCATTCAATTACGAGTCCAACCATACTAGTTTCACTCAATTCCGACTCCAAATCAATGTTCAAAATTCAAAAATTCATATTATGAAACTTTAGGCCAAAACTGAGTAGAGAACACTTACCCCAATCCATATGGTAAAAATTGCTTCAAGAATCGCCTCAATCCGAGCTCCATAGCTCCAAAAATGTAAAAATGGCTGAAACCCTCGAAATAGAGTACTTTATACTTCTGCCCAGACATCCTCTTTTGCGAACGCGGGAACACCTTCGCGTTCGCGATGAACAAAAATATCAGCCACTGAAAAGTCTCTACGCGTTCGCGGCACAAGCCTCGTGAACGCGATTCACACCGGAGACAAAACTACGCGAATGAGGCCCAAGCCTCGCGAACGCGGCCCAAGCCTCGCGAACGCGATGAAGAAAGGTCCTCGAGCTCCAGCTCCCAGCTCAACTCTACGCGAATGCGATCCCCCATACGCGAACGCGAAGAAGACTTGCCCAAACACTACGCGAACGCGAGACATACTTCGCAATCACGAAGAACAATTTCCTACTGCCATCAGAATACACTATGCGTTTGCTACACTTGCCACGCGAACGCGATGAAGGACTGAGACACCAAAAACCAGCAAAACACAGTAGTGGAAACATGAAGGAAAATGATCTGAAATCAATCTGAAATACGCCCGAACCCCTCGGGACCCCGTCCAAACATACCAACAAGTCCCATAACATAACATGGACCTACTCGAGGCCTCAAAACACACATAACAATATCGAAACGATGAATCACACCTCAATTCGAAATCAATGAATTTTGAAGCTTCAAACTTCCATAACCAATGCCGAAACCTATTAAATCATGTCCGATTGACCTCATATTTTGCACACAAGTCACATTTGATATTACGGACATGTTCCAACTTCCGGAATCAGAATCTGACCCCGATATCAAAAAGTACACTCTCGGTCAAACTTTTCAAAATTCCAACTTTCGCCATTTTAAGCCAAATTCTACTACGGATCTCCAAATCACAATCCAGACGTGATCCTAAGTCCAAAATCACCCAACGGAGCTAATGAAACCATCAGAAATCCAATCCGGGGTCAAATACTAAAAAGTCAAATTTGATCAAACCTTTCAAATTTAAAACTTCTATCTGAGAATCATTCTTCTAAATCAATTCCGAATAACCTGAAAACCAAAACCGACGATTGACATAAGTCATAATACATCATACGGAGTTACTCATGCCCTCCAACAACCAAGCAAAGTGCCAATGCTCAAAACGACCGGTCGAATCGTTACATCTATACAAATAAATTCCACCCTTTCTATTTGGGATGCCAGATGGATCCCCAATACACCCCACCTCACAAGCTGCATAGAGGCCCCCCTAACAAGAACGATCAAACAACAAAAATCAGTGATCTTATTATTAACAATTCTTGGTCATTAGGAAAACTCTCCTTTGAACTACCCCTGATATTACTAACAATATTAAAGCTATTACCATTCCTATTAACTGCCCCCACGACTTTTCCATATGGGAACCAAACAGTGACGGTAACTTTTCTACGGCCTCCTGTTAAACAGAAACTACAACATAGAAAACAATTCCAAAAGAGGTATTTCTCTCCCTTACATTATTAACCAAGCTACTGAATATTACTACCTTACTAATAGGGAAAGTAACCCCGAAAGAAAAGTTAGTTGTAATACGAACTGGAGAAAACCTCAAGCTGGCTGGTTTAAACTAAACTTTGACGGGGCATATAAATAGACGGCCAGCGGAATAGGTGGCATTATACGTGATCATAACGGCCACTGGATTATGGGTTTCAACATGAAGGTGCAAGCTGCTTCCTGTATTCATGCAGAACTCCTGTCACTTCATCAAAGCTTGGAATTTGCCATGGAAAAAGAAAATTCCCAATTGAAATCGAAACTGACTCAACCCAGGTATTAAATCTACTTGAAAATGGCCATTCAACTTACGACTCTCTCTTGCATAATTGCAGGTGGTTGATATCTGTGAAGGAGAAGGAACTAGTGGTCCAGCATAATTTCAGGGAAGGGAATGAAGTAGCAGACCTGCTGGCAAAGGAAGGTGCATGCCAAGCAGACCCCATAAATAAGCTCACATGTTTTGTTAACCCCCACCCTTTGTCGTGGCCAGGATGCTGGCGGACAAGGATGGAGGTTTTAGTAGGAAATTAGTGCTTGAAAGCACGTGTAGAACCCTTCCAAAGCTTGGTAATCTGAATGTCGTAGACGGCATCTCCGCTATGTGTAATGATCTTTTGGATCTTTGTAACAATGTTTCGTAGTATTGAATAAAAGTATCTACTCTTTCAAAAAAAAAACTATGCTCCTTACAACAGAGAAGAAACGATAGAGATGTTGGATGCATGTAGTTCTCGACTTTAAAAAAGTTAACGTCACGACATGATAAAATGAACAATTACCTCTTTATAAACAAGCAATTATGTACTACATGGCTTAGTATACATGTCTAATCGTACATGTCGAGAAACTAATTATATTAAAAACACGAAGATTCATGGCGAAATATCATTAGTCTTTTTTTTCCCTTAAAACTAGAGTTCATACTGGACAAAATTGTCATTTATATTAATGTCCTAATACTTAAGAATGGTTATTTAATTAATTTTTTAATATTTAGAAATAGTCATTTAATTATCTTCTAAATACTTAATAGAATATCCATTATCCTTTAATGAAACGCGCTTTCTATAAAATCAAAATACTAAACCGTAAATATACATTCTTATAAATACTATAATTAGATATAAATAACCTAATTTTCACGATTATGATACTCTTTAACTTAACATCAAATTCAATAAATACTTTTAAAAAGATATAAAATAATTACATGCCAGATATACACTTATTAATAGGAGATAGACGCGCAAAGCGTATATTCTAAATGAACGAAAAAAGTCCCCTTTCCATTTTTGTAGGAAGCTTATTCTACAACAACAACAACCACTCAGTAGAATTTCACTAGTGGGGTTTGGGGGAGGGTAGAATGTACGCATACCTTACCCCTACCCCGAAGGGATAGAGAGGTTATTTCCGGGAGACCCTCGGCTCAGAGACAATAGATCCGTAATCACAACAGAAACCAGAAAAATAGTATCAGCATCGTAAAATACAGCAAATAAATAAAAAGGCCAAAATGTGAAAGACAACAACAAAAAAAAAAATAAAACACAACAAAAATAGCTAGCAGTCCTAGACAAAACACTATCAGACTAGCCGGCGCAGCGAGGAGAAACGCTCGACTACCCTCTAACGACTTTAAAATTCATTAAAAATAATTTTAAAATGGTAGCTTGATTATGTTGAAAGTCCTCTTATGACCAACATTCATCATTTTCAGGAACTTATATTTTTATTTAATTTTTATTTTATAACTCAAATATATTATTAAAAATATTGATATAATGTTTTAATATCATATACTCATTAATGTAGGTATATGCGCAAAGCGCGTACCCTAAGACAAGTAAATAATAAATATAGATAGTAAAAATAATTTTTAAGGAACCTAAAAAAAAGTGATAAATAAATTTCTATTATAGTATAACTAGGTAAATATTACTTTTCGGAACTAGAACTTCTTTTGAGCATGAATCACCGGACTAGTTCGCGTTCATTTGGGACTTCTTATCGGGGCCCAAAGGTCTAGTATGGACATGTGTTGTCACGGCCCACATATTATTATTCAAATTACATCACACAACACACAAAAAATTACACGGCGTCTCTCAAAGGATTGGTCTTGGCAAAATATTCCTGTTTTGACTGGTTTAGCAATATATCAATGCTTTTGACCTGAACACAATAGTTTTTCAATTTTTAAAGCTTTGAAATTCTTATTTGGCGGTGAAAAATAGAAATTAATGATCATAACTGTTGTTAAAATTATTTGAATGTTGATAATTTATGCTTAAATTTTTAGTTCAAATACATATTTTGGTGATTTATTGTAAAAATTACAAAACTTTATTGTTAGATCTTAGAAAGAGCTGAAGAGGACACAGTGGGTCTTTTTGATTTGGTGTTAATTGAATAAATTGTGAATTGAGGATTGTTTCGGTTGGTATTTGAAAGTTTTATTTCAAATTTGAGATCATTTGAGGTGATTTGACCAAAACGCAAATTCGAAGAACACTTTGCTAAAATAACCCAAAAAAGTATGTTAATCGGGTAGACTTCGATGAATAACTTAACATATAGGCATAGTAAATATAGCATTAACTCTATCAACCTCTAAGAGAAATCCTCAAAAAGCAAATTAAAGTATGACAATCGCTAGACTCCGATGAACAACTTAACACATAGATTGAATAATAATAACAACAACTTTACCAATCCGGTAGAGAAATCTTGAAGAGCCAAAGTATGATAACAGAATGAACTTCGATAAACAATTTAATCTGGTAGAGAAACTTCTGAAGAGTTGTGTGTCTGGGGGCTTTTTAAATACCATCAATTTTAGGGGCATTCGGCTAAGACCAGCCCCTTGTGGGACCCTTTTATATTTGGTAAATAAATTTTTTTATTACCGGGGAAAGATATTCTTATACAAGTCGAAACAAAAAACCCTATAGCATGATCAGGAGATTCAAGTTGTAGTAAACTACCCAAAAAAAATAAAACTACTGATATCTAGCTATGCTTTAACTTGTATCTCCTATTACAATAGTCACATATATCAATTCATTGTTCCCAGTTTGCTTGCAATCTTCGCCTTGCTTGCACCTCGCGCATGTATATCTTGGACAATTGATCTTGTCAGACATTCAACATCTCCCTTCTTGATCTGAAAAACTCTAAGATTCCTCTCTTACGAAATGGCATAACCACATGCACCTATGGTCAGTTTTTATATATCAACACTACTACTTTTACCTCTAGGTCACTCTATTAAGCTTTCCCAGCAAGTCTATTGAATGGGATACAAAAGATTCCTATTATATCATCAGGCATGTAACCAGCATTTGCAAAGTAATCTTTAGCCTTCAAGATTTTCCTCACCATCCAGGATGCTTGAGTTGGATTTATGTCCCATATAAGAATTAATAATTTTTTAAAACTATAACGTATTCTTAATCATCACCCTTTATAAATAAGCTACTATTGAACTAGTCAAGAATCTAGTGACTACAGTTAATGATTCAATCTCACCATATTCGTGGTAGTATATAGAACTCGAATGGCTGAATGGCTGATCAATGTTGTGTTCGTTTGAGTGATAAGGTTAGCTCTGACCCAAAACTTATGTAAAAGTGGTACTACCATCATAAACATAAACATCACTTTAACATTTCTCTATTCTTTTAAAGTCCGAGTTAAGATATATATGTTGAATGAATTCACAATAAATACTAAAAGATTCTTCTATATTTTATTTCTCTTATCCACTATTACGTACTAGGGACGTTCAAATCGAATCGAAAAATCGCACCAACCCAAAAAGTTAAATCAAAGTAATTAAAAAATCTGATTATGTTTGCTTTGATTTCGTTTGGTATTAAATAAAAAAATCTGAACCAAATCGATATATAAATATATAATTCTTCTACATACTTTTAAGACTTTATATAGAATTTTCTTTAAAAAATATCTAAAAATATTTGTGATCCTCTCATGAGATGTAATATTTATAATAAAATTATGAAGTGCATCTATTGTTATTTACTTTAAATAATGATTTGGATCATACTATCTCATCAAGTATAATTAAAATGTGTCAATCTCTTTGTTCTGTCATATTCTTATGTCAAGATCTATTAAACTCTTATATTTTTTCGAATTTGAAAATAATATTTAAAATTAAATAGAACACAATATTATTTAGGTTTCATACTGATTTTGTGTTTAATTGTTAAATTCGGTTAACCTTGAAAGCATATACCAACGAAAAATTATTGTTAGACGACTAAGAAAATAATTATCATATGTTACTATAAAAATTCTCCCATAAGAATATTTTAATAGATTATATATTTGTCAAGATTTTTAATTTTTACTTAATATATATTCACTTATCAAAACTTTATTTATAACTTTAATAAAGTAAGATTGAAATAATACTCATGTAAAAAAAAAAAAAACCGACAAAATTAAATCAATCTAAACCGATATAATTGGTTTGGTTCGACTTTGATAAAAATTGGACAAACCCGGCTTATGTACACATCACGAACCTATTCTATACAAATAAAAAGTAAAAAGTGAAACAACAGATTTATCAATTTTGGACTAGAAGTAATTATTTATAGAAAGATGACATAATTTACAACATAAAAAGGGACAAATGACATGGGATGGAGAGAGAATAATGTAGTGCAATATTTTAATTAAAGAAAAAAAGAACAGAAAGAAAGACAAATAGAATATATATAACAGCAGAACTAGAAAATACATTACAAAGTACTGTCAGTGTCGGGGTACTGTAATTCCCCCATTACTGCGATGTTTTGATATACTGTATCAATATTACATGCCAAAAATTTTCTAACAACTTCGGTTCCTAGGATGACTGCACAAAATATATCATTTGCAAACATCGGAGGAACTACTAGTAAGCTGAATCTTCCCAAAAAGCTTGGCTTTGCTGCCTCTTTTGCTAGTACATCTGCCACCCTATTCTGCTCCCTGTACGTGTGTCTCACCACGACCTTGTCCATCCTTTGCATTAACAACCTGCATTCACAAATCATGGGATCATATGTTAAGTTACCTGTGAGAAGCATTTGGATTATTTCTGGCGAGTCTGTATTGATGTCCAAAGGGATCCATCCATTTTGCTCAGCTAGTTGCAGCCCTTTCAGGAGAGATTTCAGTTCAACCATGCTATTGGTTGTATGTGGTATATTCTCCATACACCCCATAATTCAATTTCCGTTATGGCTCCTGAATACTCTACATATTCCTCTTATGCCCGGGTTATTACAAAGGTTGATAGGTCTAAAGTTTTTTAGATTGTTGGCATTGGGAAATTTTGGGATGAGGCATATGTATGTGCTATTTATTTCCAGCGGAATACAGTGAGAGCTAAATATTTCATGGCAGAAATTAATAATACTAGGGCCAACTATTTTCCAATATTTTTGATAGAATAAGGGGTGAAGTCCGTCTGGACCTGGAGCTTTAAAGGGTTTGAAAGAGAATAAGGCTTTGTTAACCTCACTATCATTGAGGGGTCTGTCAAGTGAAGATATATCTAAAGAGTCAAAACTAATTGGGAGGTTACGATTTTTAGAATGATAGTGGGAAGTAGTAAAAACTTCTTCAAAATAATTTTGTGCATGTAGCAAGATATCATTGTGGTTGTCAATCCAATTCCCTAAATTATCTTTGAAGAAGCTAATATGGTTCCTTCTTCTTCTATTGGAGGCACAATTGTGAAAAAATCTAGTGTTGCGTCACCATCGTTGAGCAATGAGATCCTAGATCTAAGCTTCCAGTAATCTTCCTCTAATATCAAGTAATCATTGTAATCTTTTTGTAAGGATATTTTCAGGTTCTAAAGGAACGTTCTAAATGCATAATAAGGGGAGCATTGAATACCAAATAGTCTAGCCAAAATTTTCCTTTTTTCCTAAAGATGTCTCCAAAAGTATTCTTACTCCAATCTTTAATATTTAGGGCAAATTTATGCATGGACGACTTGAAGTTATTATTAACGCAGGTTGATTGGACTATGTTGATAAAGTCGGGGTGCGTACACCAAATATTCTCTAACCTGAAGGGCTTTTATGGAGGGAAACATGTGAAGGAATTAAGTTTAAGGAGTAGAGGATTGTGGTCCGAGTAGGTTTTAGGCAGGTGGGTTACTGAGGAGCTCGGGAAGAGGTTTAACCATTCTTCATTAGCTAGGAATATATCCAATCTTTCCATAATTAAACCTTTGCGTCTTTTCCTATGGTTAGAAGATGTATACTTATAGCCCTTGTAGCCTAAATCGACTAGCCTACATTTATTAATATTGTTCCAAATCCTAGAGGTTCTAGAGTGACTAACCTTCCTACCTCCACATTTCTCGGATGACATGGTTATATAATTTAAATCACCTCCTACTAACCATGCTCCATCAATGGTGTTAGAAATATTTTCTAAGTAATGCCACATGATTTCTCTATCATAAATATTAGTGCTAGCGTAGACATTGCTAATTAGCCAAGAAAAGCGGAAAGGGAGTACCTCTATCATTGCATGAATTTCTTGGCTCCTCCTAGTAAAGTTATTAACAGTGACTACTTTGTGATTGTAGAGAATGACCAAACCTCCAGCTTGACCTTCAGCAGGCACCTCGATCATCTTTGTGAAATTGAAGTCATTTAGTAGGGTTGCATGGGAGCCGATTCTAGTCTCTAGTAATGCTATAAAGCAAGGCTTGTGGGTGTCAATGATTTCCCTAAACTTTCGACGGAAATCATCATTGTTTACTCCACGAACGTTCCAAAAGATGATGTTGGTGGCTCTATTCATCCTTAATGGTTCTTAGTGGTTCGAGGTCATCTCCTCCCCCATAGTGGAATTGGGGTTGGTCCTTATGTAAGGGACTAAGATCACTGCATGGGAACCCACTGTTGGATCCCTTGGTGGCCTTATGTCAATGGAGAATTTGTACGTTGAGGGAAGACAGTTGAATATGAACTTCTTGCTCAATATCTCCTTGAAGAGTAGTACCTTTACCTTGTTTAGGTTTGAAAATTTCACACTCGATTCCATGTTTAGAGGCTCCATCTCTTCCTCCTCCTCTATTGGATTTCCTTCTTGTCCTTGATCGTTGGGAGGGGGGTTGGCTTCCATTTGATTTGTGATATTGGCTTGCGAGTTGGGGTGAGTTTGATTTGCTTGGGTGTCCCATGGTATGAGTACGGGGCTGATTTGGGATATCTCCTCTGGTAGGAAGAATGGAAGGGCCAAAGGGAGGGTCATTGGAATTTGTGGGTTTGCACGGGGAGGTAGGTTCCAGTGATTTTGCATGACTTGGATTAGATTGTGATTCATGGTTGGTGCCAGGGATTGTAGCGCATTGTTGATCCATGTTTGGTTCATGTAGTTGTTCGTAGCTAATCTCACTCCTTCCGATATTATTTGTGCAAGATATGGAGTATTCTGGATTACTAGAACAATATCCTGGCCATTAATCTCCATGTTGAATGAGATCGCAATGCCCATTAGCCCTGCTTCCATCCAAGATAGGGGCTGGTAGTTTGGGGGGTAGAGGTGGAGATGTGTAGTAAATCGTTGGGTTTGGCAGTTGAGAATGGAAGGGAGGAAGGTTGTTCATAGTTGTTCTAGGTTCCTGGCGAAGAACTTAGATTAGTATGTTTCTTATTCTCATTGAATAAGGTAATCTCGGCATATTGGGGCTCTTTGGGACTTATAGATTTAGATATTCTATCAGTGTGCTTGATGGTGGGAAAGGCAGTAGGCAACTTTATAGGAGTAGGTTCTAATTGCATGGGAGGGGAGTGGGGAAGCGTAAGGGTTTCAGCATGATCTAATGAAGATCTTGTAGTTGCCACGTGTTCTAAGGTTATGTCCATTTGTTTTGTTTCTAGTGTCTCATTGGACAAATATTGGAGGAATGTGTTAGGGTTGAGAGGAGTCTTACCCAAAGAGGGTGGTTGAACACCAGTAGGGTAGGTGATTTCGTGATGTTTTGATTGGGTTAATAGGCATGTTGTATTGGCATGCTATTTTTCATTAAGAATCTTAACATCCAATAGATTGCCACTAAGTTATTTTTTATCTAATGATTGTATCATATAAGGGCTTGAATTAGTAGTGTTTGCCACGTGTAGGCAGTAGGTATTAGGAGTGTTAAACTTAGCTTCCATGCATTGGTCAGATATCTCCTCAATAGTCATTGGTTTAAAGTCATTAGTTGATACTGTGGGCGGGTTTTCTAGGGAGGAGAATTTGTTATTAGTATACAAAGGATTACCAGTGTTATTAGGGGCGTGATTATGATTAAAACCTTTAATTTTGAAGGACTTATCCTTTGGATCTTTTTCAGCGAATTTTAATTTATGAGTTTGGAGAAACTTACCTGTATCTGCATTGAAGATTTTGACATTAATACATGGGGTTGCTGAGTCGTTAAATGCAACTAGTTGTGATCGTGTGCCCCTATTTTTAGCCTTGTTGAAGGAAACTGTTTGCCATTCTTCACCACTTGGCTGCTATTGCATTACCTGGAAATTCTGTTGTTCGTGGACGTTTGGACTTTTTAATGACATAGAGTAGGGACAGTGGAGATTAATGTGTCCAAGTCTTCCACATTTCTTACATAAGAAGTTTTCTCCCTCGTATTGAATGGACTGCTTATGCGGCCAATAAGAATAAATGGTTTAACTGGCTGGTCCATGGGGATTTCCACACAAAGCCTAGCATAACGACCTCTTAGGGTTGTCGATGTACATGCATCAACTTTTAATAATCTTCCAATTGTGTTCCCAATTTTTTGAAGGACCACACCATCATAGAACTCGGTAGGGAGATGTGGTAAACGAACCTAGATGTCTGTATGGAGAGGCTTAGCTTATATTGCCACTAAGTTTGGCTCCCACTTTTGCACTGAGAGGAAATGCCAATTAATAAACCACGGACCCTGGTGCAAGACTTTGGCTAAATTTTCTTCTTTTGTAAACTTAGCAATGTAATAATCTGCACCTAAGTCAATTAATGTGAAATTTTCTGTAATCTTCCATTGTTCTTGGACTTTCCTCCTTAGGTAGTGGTGCACAATATGCTTTCCCATGAGTTTTATGATGACCGATTATTTCCAAGGATGATAAATGAATTATAGACCTTCAGATGATAGACTAACACTATAGCCTTCATTTATTGTATACGTATCACGCGTGTTACAGTCCATAGGCTTTAGTGATTGTGCTTCTTGGCGAGTAGGCTTAGTGGGAAAAGCTTCAAACTGGATTGCGATATTGTGTAGGTTAGTGTCTGCGAGTAATTTGTCTTTGAAGGAGGGGGTATCCTGAGTAGGAAAACTAGGAATGACCCTTGAATCTCCATTAATGGCGTTATTGGTTGCGATATCTGGTGGCTTTGGAGGAATTTGGGAAGTTGTTTGGTTAGCAGTAGAGGTGGTTTCTCTGCTCATCCCTTAGTGAGAGAAGAGAGAAAAATATGACCACAAAATAATTCTAAGGAGCATAGTTTGTTGTACTAGAATAATTTATTTGTCAAATCCTTAGAATAAGAAGGAATCAGGAAACAATAAATAATTTTCAAAAAATGATCATACACTTGTGTGTGACCCAAAATTTAGATCCGGGTTTAGACAATTAGATTTAATAAAATAGAGTCAATCTTAGCCAATATTAATTTCCAAAAGATATATTGACTAGTTTTATAGTAAGATAATTCGTATATTATCTAAGTAACAATAATTGTTGATACCACTTGCAATACTCAAGGACCTAAAAAGGAAGGGGATAACATTAAATAATAATAAATAATATTTAAGTAAATAAGAACATGTGAGTCACCCGAAAAGGGTGAGATCCGTGGATATTTTTCTGACAATGATGAATGATTGATGAGCCTTTGATATTCAGAATGTTCTTGGATCGTGTGGAAAATTTAGGCAAGAATCTTAAGAAAACGGTATATTTTGTATGTGTGCTATAAAGCAAGATTCTACAGAGAAAGTCAATGTGTTCTCTTACAAGTGAATATCTCATACCTCATAACTATCTCTCTTTCTATTTATAAGGAAACATAAATCTATAAACCTTAATAGTACAGATCCAGAGAATATTCATAGGAATATTCTCTTTAAAGTTGTAACAATCCGACCGGTCTTTTTACTTTTTAGGTCTCTGTTCCCCTAATTAAGACTCTTCGTATGTGCCTTTACTCTTTTATGACTTGCGGGGATGGTTGACTTGGATTGAAAGAGGCCGGGTTGAAATCGAAATACTTGGTTCCTTAGTGATGGCCTAAGACAACTAAGTTTGACTTTAGTCAACATTTTTAGTAAACGACCTCGGAACCGAGATTTAACTGTTCCAATAGGTTTGTATGATAATTTTGGACTTGGGCGTGTGTTCAGATCGGGTTTCGGATTATCCGGGAGTATTTCAACGCTTAATGTTGAAAGTTGGCGCATTGATGGTTTTCAAGTTCTTCAAATTTGATTTGGAGTAGATTTAGGTGTTATCGAGATCCGTTTGGGATTCTGAGCCTAGGAATAGTTCCGTACGATGATTTACAATTTGTACACAAAATTTTGTGTAATCTGGAGTTGATTTGATGTGGTTCGGACGCTTGATTGCGATTTTAGAAGTTCTTGAAGTTCATTATATTTTTATGCATTTTGGCATCCGATTGATGATTCTAGATGTTATTTTGGTGTTTTGATCGCGCGAGTGAGTTCGTATAATATTTTTAGAGTTGTGTGGATGTTTGGTGTGGAGCGTGGGCTCGGGTGAGTAGGGAACATGGTTCGGAGTGTTTGGAAGAACTTCAGTTTTGTTGGTTTTGGTCTGGTGCTTCAGGTCTCGCAAATGTGAGATTTTTTTCGCATTTGCGAGGACGTCTACGCATTTGTGAGGTTGGGGTGGCACTATTGAGTTCGCATTTGTGAAGAAATTGATCGCATTTGCGATGGCATCTGGGCGTAGAATTTTCCGCATTTGTGATCCTTTTGTCGCTTTTGCGAGGTGCCCAGCTTCGCATTTGCGTGCTTTTGTGTCGCATTTGTGACTTAGGAAGAGTTGGTCAGGCTTCCTGTTGCGAAGCCATTGTCACATTTGCGACCATCGCATTTGCGAACCTCATGTCGCAAATGCGACATCTAAGACTGGTATAAGAACTTTTAATTCGAGACTTACCCTATTTTCCACACACTTTCACTTGGTCTTGAGCGATTTTCTGAGCACTTTTGTGGGGGATTCTCATCAACATCACAAAGTAAGTAAACTCTACCTATTTTTAAGTTAACTACGTGAATTATAGGTAGATTAAACATGGAAAATTAGTGAAATTTGTGGGATTTTGTGAAAAACCTAGGGTTTAGGTGAAATTGAGATTTGATCATGGATTTGATTGTGGAAATCGGAATAAATTATATATTTGTGTTCGTGAGGTTATGAGTAATAATTATTTATTAAACTTTTTTGGAATTTGGGCACGTGGGCCCGAAGGTGAATTTTAGGAATCTTCCAATTTGGGTTGGGTAATTACTCTAACAATTAAATTATAGACTTTTGAGTATATATTGATTAATTTATTTAATATTTGGCTAGTTTTGGATTGCGTGGTACCGATTTGAGGCTTTAGTTTGAATTATGGACCAGGAAGAGAACTTGAAAATGAGGTAAGTCTCTTGCCTAACCTTGTAAGAGGGAATTCTTCCCATAGGTGCTATAAATGATTGTATTGCTAATAGTTGTGGGTTCTACGTGTGCACGATGTGACGAGAGTCTGCACGTAGCTAGAAATCATACTTATGTCCGGGTAGTTTTAGGACTCTACCATGTATTACTTGCATTACTTGTACTCAACTTGTTAGTTTGACTCCTTAAATTATATTTTAAGATTGGATAAAGGATTTGTAAAGACTGAGTTTCACTAATTTGAGTTTTTGGCGGGTTACTTGAGTGTTGGTGGAAACTATACCTTCCTTGAGTATTATTCTTATCTAGTAGCCGTTTATCGGAGTTCGTAGAGTATTCTCCCTTCTTGTGGATCGGACGACATTATAATAGATGCATCTATGGTTCGCGCCGGTTGACCCTCGGCAGTGTACACATTATTCTGGATCGGGCCGTACGACCTCGACATAAATCGTGCGTGATATTACTCGGAGTCTGGATATGCTTGATATTTCCTCCATGATTTGACAATTTGTAAATACTTGACGGCTCGTAATTATTGAAATGAGTATGTGATAGTTGGAAACTTTAATCGATATTTAGTTAAAGAATCACTTATTTATTGTTCACTTATTTGTTATTATTGATATACTCCCTGCCTATTTTTAATTTGTGCACTTTATTTATTGACCCTTAGTAAGTGTCGATGTCGACCCCTCGTCACTACTTCTTTGAGGTTAGACTAAATATTTACTGGGTACATGTTGTTTATATACCCACGCTACACTTCTGCACTAATCGTGCAGGATCTGAGGCAAGTACATCTGGCGGCCATTAAGGTGCCTACCCCCTTACCTAGAGGCTTAGTGGTGAGCTTCTCTCTATGCCCGTTCTGTAGCGCCCGGAGTCTCTTCCTGTTGTATTTACCTTTCTGTCTATCTTACTTCAAACAATAGTATAGGAGGTTTTGTATATTCTTCTAGTTTGCTCATACACTCGTGACACCGGATTTTGGGAATATTCTAGTGGACATTTTATAGTTTTAAGTATTAAATTCACCATTAAACTCTTTCGTTATTTTATGCTTTACTTTACTAAAATTACCTATTAATCATTCTCTTATTAATTGAAATCAATTACTTTAAAAATATTAAAAGGAACAATTACATGGATAGTTCACCGTTGGCTTGCCTAGCGGTGACGGGATGTGCCATCACGGCCTATAGTGGGAATTGGGTCGTGACAGAAGTCTTATCTAAAACTAGCCATTATTATTCCTTTTTAAGAGGAGTGCTCGTCCTCGGCTTCGACCTGTGATGACTCCCTGACCAAATCCTTCGTCTCTCGCTAGATCACTTCGACCTTGAATTCGCCTCTTGATGAAGTCATACTGAGGACACGTGGAAGCTCTCAAAGGCTCTCTTAATGTTGATATGGTCTAAACATAACTAAATTAACTTTTGGCCCATACAGTTAGTCCCTCCGCTTGTTGAGGTCGTCCTCGCGGGGGAGCTCAATGAGCGGATAATGTCGTTCATGGTCGAGCTTGTCAAACAGATAACATAGGTCGTACTCGTTGTAGGTCATTGGTGACGTGGCTCTTGATTGGTTCTGCCATTTCGATCTTTGTGCTAATCATGACCAGCCATTTCGATTCTAGTGCCCCAAACCTTATAAATAGGGGAGGACTTGTTGAGTTTAAAGTTTTTTACACTCTCTCTACTTCTCAAGCAAAAATTCTTCTCCTCCTTCATAAGATTTTACCGTCCTTTTATATACATAACATAGGCTTTATAGTTAATTCAATGAATTGTTCTTTAATTGCTAATTAATTAGGTTACTATGTTAATAATTCAAAATTAGTGTTATAATTTATGAAGTAAAATATTTTCTAAATACTTAATTACAATAATTAGTAGTATATTTGATATTTATAATTTTACTATTTTTTATTGGAAATAATTTAGTTTATTTAATTTAATTTTAAAAGGGGTTAAAAGGGTAAATGGCTATAATTGAAACTCTTTAATTAAACATATATGGGCAATCTTTTAAATTAGTTTTAGCCCAATGTGCAAGTCCATGTCCGAAAATACCCAGTCCAACAACCCCCCTATCCCTTTCCTCACTCATTTCCTCTCAAATCCCAGACCAAAATCAGTTCCAAACCTTGCACCAAATCATGCAAGGGCGTGAATCTTGACCCATATTCGTCCTCTTTGCTTCCTTGTTCGTGAATCCCATTGGAACCTTTCCATTTCATCACACGTTTTCAGAATCTTGAGTTCTCTGAACTCGAATACAAACATGAAACTTCAAGTCCTATGGGCGGCTGGTCTTTACTCGATAGATATTCACTCGCCACGGCTGTCGTGCACTCAGGTAAGAGTCTCATTCATTCCTCTCTTAGATTCACTCTGATTTCACTCTGATTTTACCCTCTCTGCTATCATCATCTATCTTCAGTCATCTTTCAATATTGATTTTTGAATTTGGAACCCTAGGGACTATATATTGGGGCCTTGAATTCCCTCTCCTAACACACAACAATATGCACCTACTAACTACACCTAATATCTGAGAATTTAATAGTTGTTCAAGAGAATTAAAGTCCAAGTCTTGGTCAATTTCTGCCTTTTCTTTTCTCTCTGATTCTGAGTGTGTTACTGATTAGGAGCTTTGAGCTATTGGCTTCCTAAAGGCTAATTTGAAGTCTCATTTGGTTTGTATCCCCAAAGGAGGTCAGTAAAACCTCAACCTTGTTTTTCTTTCACTAGTTTAAATTCCTGAATATGAATTACTTTACTATTGTTTTGTTGAATATCTTATTAACAATGTGTTCATGTCTTTTAGCCATTTTATGTGCTTGTTAATGACTGTTAGGTAGATTCTGCAACCATGAAATTATTTAAGTTATTGAATGCTGATGTTGATACGCATATGAATTATGATGATTTGTGTCTACTGTTAACTTTGAAATGACCTAAGACTTCTTAATGTTCTTAATAGCTCGTTTCAAGCCTCTTTAATGCTCTGTTATTTCATTTATGAATTTTATGCCTGTCTTGAATATTACTTACATTTCATGACGATTCATTTAATAACTTAGACTCAAATAGAGTGTGATCCTATAAGTGTTAAGAATCGGACTGATACCATAACATTAAGGCCTTAGCTTATGACTTTTGAACTTGTTTACCTCTTTAATATGCCTATGTGATTCTGTTATTTGCTTGATTAAACTCATGATTGTTTATGCAAATCTGTCCTAAGCTAGTTGGATCTTTGTATCACTTATATGTATGCTCCAGGATTACCTTATGCTTTGCTTAAGCCATGAAGTAAGGATGAGACGCGTGTGAGTTATGATGATATATTTGTTTAGTTAAAATATTACTGCTAAGTTCCATTATGCCTAAAACCCTATTCCAGAAGTGCTTAACATGTTTCTCCAATGTGATGATACCCTTATCATTTTCTTGAAACTCATTTGGTGACACTGCTAGTAATACTGTCATAATATGACCTTTGCTAAGTATCTTTTGTGTGTCTGCGATCTTGTACTCATTTGTATTATTCAATGCCTCTGTTTGTCCTTCATGACTACGTACATGCCCACACTGTTTTGGAACTTCACTAAGCTCTCTTAAGTAGATTATACTTAACTTGTAAACTTTAAAGAGACTCTTTTGGATGTTGCTGTCATGGATATACAATATGCTCTATTCTTAATGGGATTATTATGAAGTTGAAACTCTTAGGAAGAAATAATTATGTCATTAATTTTAAAGTTGAGAAAAATTGATGGCTTGAGATTCTGCTAAGTACTATTAGGAGCTCTAATTGGATTTATGAACCTGTAACCTTATTATTATCCTTAGAGGTCCTAACTGCAGCTTGCTAATTTGTAATCCTGCTCATATTCCTAGAAGTTCTATTATAGGTTTAGAATTTGTAACCTTGTTAATGTTTTTTGAAACTCTGATATATAGTCTGACATCTCTGGTAATACTTGTAAGGGCCCAACTGTGAATTGCTGCATTGAACCTTTGCCAATACTGTTTGAATGTTCTATTTAGTTATCAACTTATGCCTCTTTTTTAAGGCTACTGATCTGTATTTATCATTGAAGTTGTTTGCCTATATCTTTGTTAATACTTTTTGGGAGTTTCAATTGGAGCTGTTAACAAGACCTAAGTTAAAACCGATCTTTGATTAGTCTAACTAAAGGCTGTTAAGGCATATGTGTTTGTGCTTATAATTGTTGCAGACTTGGACAATATGATCTTTCTATCCTTAAGATATATGATTTCAAGTGTTTGATTCTTTAACAGTAATATAATAATGTTCCTGCCTCTATGTATGTTTGAAGTTAATCACTTTTGAATCTGCTTAGCATGTCACTCATAGTGAATTATCCATTTAGCTTTGAAATATGGTTATAACAATATGGATATGTTGTTTTATAGTCTTATAATGTCCTACTTTAGCCATCATGGGAAGGGTATATACTTCTGTGGTATGGCACCACTGTGGTGTTGGGATTTACAGTGAGAGTGCCTCATTGGAACTTAAACCTGTTGGGAAGTGTGAATGTGAGAGGTTAGGGGTATTTGGGAGTAGAGTTTAGCTCTTGGTTAGGCTACTCTCCCTGACACAAGTACTGCCCTAGGCCTTGAGACCCTTAGAACTTTGAAGTGTCAGGGATCCAACGAGAGACTTGACCTTGAATGGAACTCTACCCTTAGCCTCTAATCTATTGAGATTCATTACACCTTTTAGGTTTTGTGTTTAATGAAAATTAAAGGTTCTTAATGTAGATCGCTTTACCATATATGACTCCACACGCGTATAACTTTCACAACTTAAATTACTACTAGTTATTATAATTTATTCAAGTCATTTACTTATATTTCATGTATGATGTATGTATAGAGTATTATATCTAATGACCTTCTTTTTTTAAAACATGTACAATCACTGGGCCTGCCGAGTTCTTGAAAGAACTCAGGCCCAAATTTTGTACTAGTGCATTTGGGAGTTTGAAGCCCACTATTGTCCGTTCTTTCTATTTGCTGGGACTGCCTCTTTGAGGACCAAAATCAGAGTCCATCCTCTCCCTTTACTCGTCTACTTTTTACTGCTTTCACTACTTTTCAGCTTTACTGCTTCACTGCCCTTGCCACGTTTTATTATTTTATCTCTCAAATGTATACAGTAATTATCATATTAGATTGAATGATTTATTTTACCTCCTGAATCATGTAAACAACTTAGGCAAACCCTAAAAGAACATAGGATTAAAAGAAATATTAGGCTTAATAGTAATTAGTTTTTATTCGTTAATCATATGCTACTCACGCCATTAATCTCTTATGTTTCACTGCCATTTTATGAAGACATTGAAGCAAAAAATATAGCTAGCAAGGATGGCAGTCCCTTTTTTTCAAAAAACCAGAAATGGAACTCCAAAATTGACCTTCTAAAAGAGTGAGCGTTTCTAAAGCAACGTGCTGCTACCAGCGAAAGGTTTTTAAATGTTTTCTTCAAAAAATGAGATTTGAAAGCTAAGGTACCTCTTGGACTCATGTTTCTTACAACAACTTTATTTCATTAGAGTTACACAAATAGCCACATCCTTTAAACACTAAGCATTATATGACTTAGCCCTTTCTCACATGTTTCATAAATAGAAATATCGTGAAACTCTTTCAATTATATATGCCAACGTACCCTTTTAAAACTACACATCCTCTTTGTAAATATCATTTCCTAATACATAGTAGGTTGTGCCCCTTTAGCACTAGTAAAGCAGAACACAAACAACTATTCTTTTAAATTTAGTTTAAGTCCAATGGAGCTACCCCAGGTAGATTTTATGGGTTGCCTAACATATTTCCCTTAGAAGAATAAGAACCCTTACCCACAATCTCACCGGTTAGCAGACCAACAAAGAATATGACTTTAGCAATTAAATAGGTACTCTATTATACCTTTAAATATTAGGTGGCGAGTCTCTCTCATCAATAATAGAGAAATCACAAGTTAAATCTTATTTTGACTAGTGCAAAATAGGGTTCAACAATATGGCGACTATGCTGGGGAACTGATTAGGTTCTGACCTTAACAGACTTAGACTAGACTTGGAACTTAGATTTGTTTGTAAATTGCTTAAACTATATTTAATTTGCAATTACGTGCTTACCTGCTTTATTTGCTCATTATGCCTGCTTATTAGCATGCCTGTTATTATTACACCCTTATCTGTTACCGCTCTATATATACTATCATCACACTTCTTCCTATCGAGACTTGGACGTATGATATCACACACAATGGCACGCGAGGGTTGTCTTTTACACCCCGGAGAACCTTCTTTTCAAAACTCTTTAGTTTCAGAGAATGACTTTGTCATGTCAACTGACATAACTTTTCGCAGTCTTCAGCCAAATTCAAAAGTAGGAAACACTCTACTCTAGTAAACATAGGTCATATTGCATAAACCTTAAGTGGGTTATTGGCATCGACACACAATTAAGAAAGCTACCCTAATGTCAATGGATCATGCACCAATGTCATGACTTTTGTGGAAAGACAAATTAACCTGGCAAGACACCTAAAGATACGAAGCAAAGACTTATCAAACCCTTTCTTTACCCAATTCAGAAATGGAAATCAACCAAAACATCCCCGAGATCAATATGGTGATGGGAGCACAACACAAGCTGAAGCAGTGGTGGAAGAATATCCGCCGAGAGCACAGAGATGAAATCCGGACACACCTAGGGAAACTGACTTCTTTGCTAAACATTTGAGCAGACATGGTACTTACTCGCCTGCTGATAGAATTCTGGGACCCGTCCAAGGTGGTGTTCAATTTTTCTGATTTTCTAATTGTGAGTTACTGCCGATATTGGAAGAAATTACCCATTTCACGGAGCTGCCATTGACATGAAGGAAACCAATATTACCAGTCACCATGCCTAGATACATGTTTCTTGATGCTTTGGGTTTGGAAAATAGTCAGGGTTTGAGAAACATCAAGGATGGATGAGTAAGCCTAGATCAACTATTCGATAGGTTCGGACATCGTGAAAGCTATGAATGGTATTTGCGAGAATTTCAGTGTGATAAATAAATATAGGAGAGTCTCAGGACCATAAATTTCTCCTTGGCATTGTTGGGATTATTGATTTTCCCACAAAGAAGAGGTCGAATCAACATCAACTTGTTACCTGTGGTTCTGGCGACGTTTTGAGGCAACTTCCAAGCTACTCTGATATTGATGGTGTTAGCTGAGATTCTAAGGGCTTTGTCAGAATGTGCATGAGGGTATGATTTCTTTAAGGTCTATAACCTGCTACTTCAGATCTGGGACAGAGCATTTCTTCCAGCGAGAGGCCACAATTAACTATTTTGTGGGCATCAGCAACATGTCTGTAGCCAAAACTAGAGAATGAGACATTGGTCTCCCCACATGGACAAGAAGAGTGGAGAGAAATGCTGACCAACCTAAGTAAAGAATGGTTCAATTGGAAGCTGTCATGGCTAGGTGGAAGGGCAATCCTAAGAACTCCTCAGAAATACTTCATTGAGTTGATATAACTTGAGGGCATCCAATCATACTCACCCCTACGGGTTCTCAGATAATTTGGGTTGATCCAAGATATTCCTCTATGTACGAGGATAGCGTTATACGAGGATACATATAATGGACAGATGCCAATACCGAGGATAAGAAGGCTCCAAGAAGAGTGAAATGATCTGGTCACAATGCCAATGGGTCAAAACTCGTAGTGCACTCCGAAGTATTATGTCTGGATCAACGAGGAAAACGAGCTAGCCCGACCAAGTAGAGAGGGAATAGCTTGACTGGAGGACGCAATGGCTGCATTGCAAATTTACCATGAGATCCTGCCATATTACCTTGTGACTACTTCCATGCACCGTCAAGTGGTCCCGGGGCCCATTGATCACATGTTTCCACCTACTGATGATGATGACCGAGTAGTGGAGTGCATCGAGATAGAATCTAAGATAAAGCCGGAAGAAGATCTGGAGGAAGATCCATAGGAAGAATCTGAGTTCAATGATGATGGAGAGGAGTTTGAAGAAGATCCAGAGGAAGAGCCATAAGAGGAAGAGGAGATATGGAGTGATTCCCGGGATGGTTACTAGAAGTTGGTCGATTTCCCCTACTTTCCCACTTTGTATCTTTATCCCTAGTTTTCTTATTTTCCCCTAAGGGCAAGTTGTTCAAGCCTATGCAATTCTGTGAATGCCGGAAACAATGATGTAACCTCTGTTCCCACTTATCTCAAACCAAACACTATCAATGAAAACAAAATTTGCTTCGGGTCTGAATGTGTCAAAACCGATTGTTTGTCAAATATTCGCGATTCAGGACTACCTCCGGCAATGAGAGGTCCCACGAATTCTAGAAAAGCACACTTACCTAAATACGTGAACTAACTACTATGTGTGACCTTTTACTCGTATAAATGAAGAAACTGACTTCTGTTTCTTTTTCTTTCTTTTCTTTTGTTTCCTACTTTATTATTACTCCCAAAAGAAAAGTTGGTTTGTGTCGACCCAAAACTAGTGGAACCACCGTACAACCTAAGATCAAAGGGGAAGATGTCTGCTACAGAAAACCTGACCGAACATGCTCTGGTCATACTGACAGCCCGAGGCGATCGGGAGAGAAGGATGATACAAGGAATGATGAACACGTGGCTAGGATGGCCCCGGAGATAGAATCTTTAAGGGAGGAAGTACAACATATCAGGGAACTAGCACATCTGTCCGTGACAACACTTCCAAAACCACCCCGTTTCCCCTCTCTAGATTCAATCCCCGACCTATTTCCTTCTACCTCTCGCCAGGCTAACAACACCCCAACTTTGATCCCCACCACTCAAATCATACCTCCAGTAACCCCTGCAAACCCACCAAATCCCTCTATCCACACTCCCTACGTACCACATTACGTTCAAACTCCACATAAACCCACCCATTACCACCAACACAATTCACACCCCTCCTCGTGACAGAGTCACTTTTACCACTCACCAAAATTAGCATATACTTGTGGCACATACCACTACACATGAATGGTATGTTCCTCCTGTATATGCTTTTTCTGAACCTACTTTTACAGCGCCTGTCACGATCAAAGTGCCTTATGAGATTGACCAGTACGTCAAGATGGCAAAAGAAGCTAGGCATAAGGAGGAGGAGATAGTGTATGAGCAATTACAAATCTTTAGAAAAAAATGAAGAACCTCCAAGTCACTCGGGGAAGTGAAATCCTGGACTACGAGGATCTGTGAATCCATCCGTATATGGATATGCTGGTAGGGCACAAGCCTCCAAAGTTTGATATCTTCCACATGAAGGGTGATCCCCACACACATTTGAGGGCGTATTGTGACAAGTTAGTTAAAGTAGGAAGAAATGAGAAGTTGAAGATGAAGTTGTTCATAAGAAGCCTGATAAGGGAAGCACTTACTTGGTATACTCGACAAGATCCGCGAAACTGGAGGACATGGGAGGAAATGGCGAAAGATTTGATGAATCACTTCTGATTCAACATAGAGATCACTCCCGGCAGGTTCCCACTGGTAAACCTGCAGAATAAGCCATCCGAGTCATTCCAAGAATATCCACGCTAATGGAGATCAGAGGCTGCTAGGGCACAATCTCCGTTGGATGATAGTAAATTGATTAATTATTTCACCAAGGCCTAGGAAGGGATTTACTTTGAGAAAATGATGGGCATGATGGGATAGAAATTCCTCGAACTGGTCAAAATAGGAGATTTCTTAGAAGAAGCTATAAAATCTGGCAAAGTGCAATCCATGGCTGCACTGCAAGCAGCTAGTAAGGCAATCCAATCAGGGTCAATCAGTAGCGGAAAGAAGAAAAAGGAAGTATCAGCAGTCGTCCCTTATTATCAACCCAGCCCACATCATGGAAACACTTCTTATTCCACAAACAACCATTCACCACCACTTGCCTATGCTCCAGTCTACAACACATAGCATATTACCACCCCCAACCTCAATATAACCCGCCTCTAACCCATAACAACCCGAACCCATAACGACCAAATGCTCATGTCCAAACCACCACTCATCAAAACTGACCCACCTATGCATTGCGCCCTCTCATAAATTTTGAATATAGGTGCCCTAGAAATTATACCTCAATTGCTAAACCTCTAGCTCAGCTGTTTGAAAGACTGAGGAGAGCAAGTTTGATACATCCAGTGGAAGGAATGAATCCCGCGTACCCCTCAAAGTATTTTGATGCAACCAACAGGTGTGTGTACCATTCAAACATGCTTGGGAATGATACTGAAGATTGTTTTAAGCTGAAAAATGAAATTGAAACATTGATCAAGAGTGGAGCCATTTAGTGCACTCCGGCTCCGCCCAATATAAATCGCAATCCGTTGCTGAATCATCGGAATCAGAGGGTTAACATGATCACCTTAGATGAAGAATACAATTTGAAAGGAACTATTATCATGATAGGAAATGCAGAGGCCACAAGGGTACCACCTCAAAGGGCTCCGATGATCACAACACAACTAAGACCTATGGTGATAGTTCAGACTTACCAGTGACAACCTGCCGTTGCTACCAGGGACGAAGAGGATCGGGAACTATCCCATGGACATATCAGCAAAAGGGAAAAGCCAAGATGACAGATTTCGTGGCAGCCCACGGTATGACTAGGTCAGGGAGATGCTGCGCTCCTGATGATGCAAACCGAGGGAATTTGGGTAAAGAGCAGATCCAGAGAATAAATATAAAAGACCCTGAGGCCGCAGAATTCTTGAAGAGGATGTCGACCAAAGAATACTCCATGGAGGCAGTGAGGCGCTGGCTGCAACTATTGGGAAAATGGTTGGATCAAATATTATCACTTTCCGAAGAGATAAGTCTCCTGTCGAAGGCGTGGGTCACAACAAAGATCTACACATCACTATCAAATGTGGAGACAATGTAGTGTCCCGAGTACTGGTTGATGGAGGATCATAAGTTAACATCTGTCCACTCTCTACTCTGTGAGAGTTGGGTATTCACCCGAGGGAAGCCAAGGAAAGTCATGTGAGGGTAAGGGCTTTTGATGGGTTGCAAAAGGATGTCATTGGAGAAATTTATTTCGCTTTGCAGATCGAACCAATTGAATTTCCCATAATATTTCAAGTGATGGATATTTCCTCTTCATACAACATACTGTTGGGAAGACCATGGATACACTTGGCATGGGTCGTCCCATCCACCCTACACCAGTGCATGAAATTCGAGTGGGGTTGTCAAGAGATCGTGATTCATGGTGAATGTGGCCAATCAGCTTATCTGGAACACGCAGTCCCGTTCATTGAAGGGTTAGATGAAGTTGCTTTCCATGCAGTAGAGATCATGAAGACCACCGAAATAGGAGAGACTGAGCAAAACTTGGGAATGCAATCATTGTATAGATCAAAGATGGCCATAAGGAAGATGATGAAATATGGATATAGGCCAGGAACTGGGTTGGGAGCCCGATTAGTCGAGATTACAGAACCAATTGAGCCAAATGGATAGAAAGTAAGAGCCGACATAGGGTATCAGCCTTTGATGGGGAATACGTGAACTAGTAGCTCTGTGAAAAAGGCTTCTGTGCCAGAGCATATTTCGGGTACGAGCCAGAGTCCAGCACTAGAAGACAATATCGTTGATGGGATGAGAAGACTGTTCATGACTATGATTGAAGAGTGCTGTGAAAGAATTGACATCAAGACACCGAGCATTCGGAATGCTGAACCAGGAGAGGAACTGCGAAATTGGACCGCCAGCCCGTCTTTGGTTCGCCGGGAGTCTTGGTAATGTAGAATTGTAAATTTTTTGAAAAATAACTCGCAGTGTCAATTGAGGCCTAAACCGTGTCTGTACGTTTTTGTCATTTGACTCTTTCAACGCTTAGACGTTCCTATTTTGATGAAATAAAAGAATCGGTTTCTTAAAAATATTGCAACTTTATTTACCGCTTCATTTATACTTACTTTTTCCTTTTAGTAATCAAAATGATAAAAACCCGCGTTCTGCAATTGTGACATATAACGAAACCCTTGAGCAAAAAGACCCAGATTACGAGGAATACGACGAGAGTATGATGCCAGACAATCTCCCACAAGATATCGAACAACTGTAAAGCCAGAAAAAGCCTAACCTTGAAGATACAGAAGTTGTCAATCTCGGAAGCCAGGAAGACATGAAAGAAACCTGAATCAACATCCATCTAGAAGCGGAGCAGGAGGAAGAACTGGTTGAGCTCCTCCGGCAATACATCAATGTGTTCGCATGGTCATATGATGACATCCCTGGATTAAGTACTCACATCATCTCGTATCGATTTCCTACTGATCCCGCTAGAACGCCAGTCAAGCAAAAACCTAGAAAATTCAAGCCCGACCTGAGTTTGAGGATAAAGGAAGAAGTAACTAAGCAGATAGAGGCGAATGTAGCAAGGGTCACCAATTATCCCAGTTGGTTAGAAAATCGTCCCAGTACCCAAGAAAGATGGGAAGATCAGGATGTGTGGATTACCGAGATCCCAACAAAGCCAGCCCGAAGGACGATTTCCCTTTGCCAAATATCCATATCCTCATCGACAATCGCGCGAAGCATGAATGGCAGTCATTCGTGGATTGTTTCGCTGGATACCACCAAATCGTGATGCACGAAGAAGATGCAAAAAAGACAACCTTCACTACACCCTAGGGAGTTTACTGCTATAGAGTCATGCCATTCAGCCTAAAATATGCTGGTGCCACTTACACGAGGGTCATGATGACACTTTGTCACGACATAATTCACAAGAAGATCGAGGTGTATGTGGATAATGTCATCATTAAATCTTAGAAAATTTCAGAACATTTAGATGACTTGAAGAAATTCTTTGAGCGCTTGCGGAGGTATAACATGAAGTTGAACCCGACAAAATGCACGTTCGGAGTCTCCGCTGGAAAATTGTTAGGTTTCATCATAAGCAGAAAAAGGATAGAATTGGATCCATCAAAAATCAAAGCCATTTAGGAGTTATCAGCGCCCAAGATTAAGAAAGATGTGATGACTTTCCTGGGTAGACTGAATTACATCAGTCGTTTCATAGCCCAGTCTACAGTAATTTGTGAACCTATCTTCAAGCTGCTGAAAAAAGACGCTGCCACAAAGTAGACAGAAGAGTGTCAAAAGCCTTCAACTGAATTAAAGAATATTTGTCAAATCCACCAGTGCTGGTCCCTCCCCCCGAGCCTAGGAAGCCATTGTTACAATATCTGAGTCTTGGATAATGCCTTCGGATGTGTATGGGGACAACACGACAAAACCGGGAGAAAAGAGAAGGCTATCTACTACTTAAACAAGAATTTCACACCATGCTAGGCCAAATACACTTTGATAGAGCGTACTTGCTATGCTTTGACTTGGATCGCCCAGAAATTAAGGCATTACATGTCAGCATACACTACGCATTTAATATCTCGGCTAGACCCACTCAACTATATCTTTCAGAAGCCGATACCTACTGGAAAGCTAGCTATATTTCAAATTCTCCATAACGAATTCGACATTGTGTACATAACCCAAAAGGCTATCAAGGGGCAAGCTTTAACTGGCCACCTTGTAGAGAATCCAGTGGACAGGGATTATGAGCCGCTCACCATGTAATTTCCCGATGAGGAGGTATTTTTTACCGGAGAAGATATTGCAGAGTCGTACCCTGGATGGAGAATGTTTTTTGACCGAGCAACGAATTTCAAAGGAGTAGGAATTGGGGCAGTCTTAATTTCGGAATCCAGACAACACTATCCAGCATCAGCAAAGATAATATTTCCTTGTACCAATAATATGGCTGAATACGAAGCGTGCATCCTTAGGATCAGGATGACAATCGACACGAACATCAAAGAACTTTTGGTCATAGGGGATTTCGATCTATTAATACACCAAGTCCAAGGGGAGTGATCTACCAAAAACGTCAAGATCTTTTTGTACTTGCACTGTGTAAAAGAGTTATGCAAGAAGTTCATGAAGATTGAGTTCAAGCACGTTCCCAGGATCCGGAACGAGTTTGCCGATGCCCTTGCAACTCTATCATCCATGATTCAGCATCCAGACAAGAACTATATCGACCCTATTAAGGTAGAGATCAGGGATCAACATGCCTATTGCTTTCATGTAGATGAAGAGCCAGACGGTAAACCATGGTACCATGATATTAAGAGATTCCTTTAGATAAGAGAGTGCTCGGAGAATGCTACTTATAGTCAGAAGCGAGCACTAGGGAGGTTGGAGAATCACTTTTTCCTTAACGGTAAAGTCCTGTACAAGAGGACCCCAGACTTGGGTTTGTTAAGATATGTAGATGTTGCTGATGCAACCAGATTATTGGAAGAAATACATGCAGGAATGTGCGGACCCCACATGAACGGTTTCATATTAGCCAAGAAGATCTTGAGAGCTGGATATTTTTGGATGACCATGGAAAGTGATAGTATCCGCTATGTGCAGAAGCGTCACCAGTGCCAGATCCATTAAGATTTTATCTATGTTCTGCCCAGCGAGTTGAATGTGATGGGTTCGCCTTGGCCGTTCGCCGCTTGGGGCATGGATGTGATTAGACCTATAGAGCCTACTACATCAAACGAGCACCGTTTCATCTTGGTAGCCATCGACTACTTTACTAAATGGGTCGAGGCATCTACTTACAAGGACGCCACAAAGAAGGTAGTAGCAAATTTTGTCTGAAATAACATGGTCTGCCGATTTGGGATAACTGAGTCAATCATCACTGACAGTGCCACTAACCTCAATAGTGATCTCATGAGGGAAATCTGCGAGAAGTTTAGAATTGTCCACCGCAACTCCACAACCTACAGACCACAAATGAATGGGGCAGTTGAGGTAGCCAACAAGAATATAAATAGAATTCTGTGAAAGATATTGGACAATCACAGGCAATGGCACGAGAAGCTATCCTTCGACTTACTGGGTTATCAGACCACCATGAGAACATCCACTGGGGCAACGCCATACATGCTAGTATATGGCACCGAAGCTGTGATACCCGCAGAGGTCGACATACCATCCTTAAAAGTCATCCAAGAGGCTAAGTTAGACAATGTAGAATGGATACGGGTCAAATAGGAGCAACTCATGCTCATTGACGAAAAGAGAATGGATGCGGTATGCCATAGTCAACTGTATCAAAATAGGATGGCCACTTCATTTAATAAAAGGGTGAAGCCTCTCCAGTTTACACTGGGGCAATTGGTTTTGAAGAAAATCTTCCCCGTCAGGAAGAAGCCAAAGAAAAGTTTGCACCGAATTGGCAAGGTCCTTACGTGGTTCACCGAGTGTTGTCGGGTGGAGATCTAATCTTGGCAGAGATAGATGGAAGAGTCAACATGAAACATTTCAACTCAGACGCAATCAAGAGATACTATGTTTGAAGGTAATATAGTTTAGGTTTTACTGTAACAGAGCTACATTCAACCTGACTTCCCACAGAGGGATACGTAGGCAACCCAAGTAGGGTTAGGTTTCTCTCCCCTCTTTCTTTGTAATAGAAAGTCCAAATATCATTTTTTATGTTACTCTAGAACTATGCCACGACTTGATTTCCTCGGGAAGGAATACATAGGTAATCCTCATCGGATTCAATCATCTTTTGTAATTAAACTACGTTCTGGCCTGATTCCATTTGGATACGTAGGCAGTTTGAATCAGACTCGACCATTCCATTCTTCATCTAATCATTTTGCATTTATTATATTCGAACTCCACCTTGACCTGATTCTGTTTGGATATGTAAGCTGCCTGAGTCAGGTTCGGTCATATTTATCATATTTTCATCATCCACGAAGTACGTCTAGACCTAATTTTATTTTGGATACATAGGCAACTTGAAAGGATTTGGTCACAACCCTAGAAACCATTGTAATGCATTAGTTTGAATTAGAACGCAGTCGCAATGGCAAACAGTCGTGTCATGGAAGATCGACATCAACAAGGTAGAGTTTTCAAGAAGCAACGCTCGCGTTCAGAGAACCTTTCGAAGCATGTCATAAACCGGAGCAACGACATTTGCCCTAAAACAAAGATCTTTAAAAGAAAAAATATTTACTAAAAATATGATAATTTGGTCCACCTACTGAACTTCTGGCGTAACCATATCAAGGGCTGGCGCAGAACCAATACTGTGGTCGACATAAACCAACCCCCCTCCCGCTAAGAATTTTTCTTTGAGTGCAGGGCCAACAAGATGCAAGAAAATGTTGGGAATACACTAGGAAAAACGACGGATCCGCTACTCTCTCAGGTTTATGACCTCTCTTCCTTTATTTAAATTTTCTTGGTATAAGTGAAACTAATTCCTGAATCCTTTGCAGGTATCTTGGAATCAGACTGCTGATGCGAACAAGGCATATTGTACATAGCAAACTGTCTGCTCAACCAATCGGAACACCTTGTAAAAAATGAGTCATTGGCTTTGCCAATTTGATCCCTGTATATAGAAAATCGTCTGCTTAACCAATCGGAGCACCTTGTACAAAATAAGTCACCAGCTTCACCAATTCGAGCCCTGTATATAGCAAGTCGTCAGCTAAATTAATCAGAGCGTTCTGTACAAATCAAACGTCAATTTCTCCAATCGAAACCTTGTATATAGCAAACTGTTCACTCCGTCAACGGAACAATCCGCACCGCTGCTCCGTCACATTGGAGGCCATAATTGACAGTCACAAACCTTGTCACCGACGTTCTACCTATCGATGGCTGCAACTTAGCTTTGTAGTCAAGAGTATCTCTTGGATATACTTTTCTTCTCCTTTATTATTATCTTGAACGTTTTGACGTTTTTCTCGTGCAGCTTCAGGCATGATTACACTTCTACAAGTCAATCACTCCCAAGCGAAGATTACTTTACGTTTTAAGTAATCAGTAGAAACAAACTCATTAGCGGGCCAAGGATCCGAGCTCAAGTTTAAAACAATCAGTAGAACTCCAATTCTTCAAATCTTTTGAGACAAGCCGCAAATGCAAAGCTGTCATGAGTGCCAAATCTTCCATCTCGCAGTATCGTCATAGTACGATACTGGGGCAATTCCCGTGAGCATTACTTCCTTAAAGTCTTCACTCCAGAACTACATAAGGCCTGATCCTCGTTAAGCTCTAGGTATATAAGCAATTCGAAGTCAGAATTCGGCCCAAATTCCCCAAAATTCTCTTAGAATCTTCCTAATCCCACAACTCATAAACCTCGTGCCATTTCTGCAATTCATGCCTAAAGTTGGGACAAAATTGGCCTTAGTTCAATTTCTTTTTCCGAAAACTCTTTCATCATTTTCGGTCAAAGAGGGGCAACTGTTGATGACCAATTTGACCCTCCCTTTTAAAATTAATTAATTTATACATAATAAATTACAATGAATGTTTTGAAAGTATTTTCTATCAACAATACCTATTTTCACAAATTAACTGTGTATTATTAGTTTCAAAATTAATAATTTTAGTATTGTAATTAATTTCAATACTATTAAGATAATGTTTATATACATAACATAGGCTTTATAGTTAATTCAATGAATTGCTCTTTAATTGCTAATTAATTAGGTTACTGTGTTAATAATTCAAAATTAGTGTTATGATTTAGTAAATAAATTTTTTTATAAATAATTAATTAGAATAATTTGTAGTATATTTGATATTTATAATTTTACTATATTTTATTAGAAATAATTAAGTTTATTTAATTTAATTTTAAAATGGGTTAAAAGGCTAAATGACTATAATTGCAACTCTTTAATTAAACATAGGTTGGCTATCTTTTAAATTAATTTCAGCCCAATGTGCAAGCCCATGTCCGAAAATACCCAGTCCAATACCCTTCCCCCCTTCTCCACTTTGGCAATCCTTTCCATCACCATTAGACCAATCAACACCTATCATGACACCGGTCTCCCACACTCACAAAACAAACACGATAGAATCTGGGGCATCTATTTCTTAAATCAGCGACCCACAATTTTACTCTATTTTCTCTTAAATTTTTAAAACACACAGAGATATAATATTGACCATTGGATTACAAGGATCCAATGGCCACCATAATTCCCCACAAAACTAATTTAATCCCTAAATATCAGGACCGTTGATCTAAAAGATCAACGGCCCAGATTCATTCTCGCAACCTTATCCAGAGACGGACAACCCCCAAATCCCTAACCCTAACCATTCGTTCCTTTGACTCTGCCACCCCTTTCCCCTTCCTCTCTCATTTCCTCTCAAATCCCAGACCAAAATCAGTCACAAACCTTGCACCAAATCGTGCAAGGATATGAATCTTGACCCAGATTCGTCCTCTTTGCTCCCCTGTCCGCGAATCCTGCCAGAAACTTCCCATTCCATCATGCATTTTCTGAATCTTGAGTTCTTTGAACTCGAACACAAATATGAAACTTCAAGTCGTCCAAGCTTTTAATGTTACGACCAAATCTCTCAAGCGTGGCACATCTCATGCTGATTATTCTAAAATAAGAGGTCACATGCAATGACCTCTGGACGGGTCTTTACCCGATTCACTCTGATTCACTCTAATTTACTCTGATTATTCTAAGAGTCTCACTCATTCCTCTCTCAGATTCACTCTGATTTACCCACTTTGCTATCATCATCTATCTTCCATCATCTTTTACTATTGATTTTTGAATTTGGAATCCTAGGGACTATAAATTGGGGTTTTGAATGCCCTCACCTAACACACAACAATATACACCTACCAACTACACCTAGTATATGAGAATTTAATAGTTGTTCAAGAGAATTTCGATTAAAGTTCAAGTCTAGGTCAATTTTTGCTTTTCTTTTCTCTTCGATTATGAGTGTTACTGATTAGGAGCTTTGAGTGCTTGGCTTCCTAAAGGCTAATTTGAACTCTCGTTTGGTTTGCTGCTCCAAAAGAGGTTAGTAAAACCTCAACCTTGTTTTTCTTTCACTAGTTTAAATTCCCGAATATGAATTGCTTTACTATTTTTTGTTGAATAGCTTATTAACAATTTGTTCATGTCTTTTAGCCATTTTTATGTGATTGTTGATGATTGTTAGGTAGATTTTGCAACCATGAACTTATTTAAGTTATTGAATGCTGATGTTGATACGCATATGATGATTTGTGTCTACTGTTAACTTTGAAACGACCTAAGACTTCGTAATGTTATTAATAGCTAGTTTCAGACCTCTCTGATGCTCTATTATTTTTGTTATGGATTTTATGCTAATCTATCTTGAATATCACTTGCATTTCATGACGATTCATTTAATAACTTAAAACTCAAATAGAGTGTGATCCTATTTAGTGTTAAGAATCAGACTGTCACCATAGCATTAAGGCCTTAGCTTATGACTTTTAAACATGTTTACCTCTTTAATATGGCTCTGCGATTCTGTTATTTACTTGATTAAACTCATGGTTGTTTATGCAAACATGTCCTAAGCTAGTTGAATTTTTGTATCACTTATATATATGTTCTGGGATTACCTTATGCTTAGCTTAATCCATAAAGTAAGGATGAGACGTGTGTGAGTTATGATGATATATTTGTTTAGTTGAAATATTACTGCTAAGTTCCATTATACCTAAAACCCTATTCCAGAAGGGCTTAACATGTTTCTCTAATATGATGATACCATTATCCTTTTCTTGAAGCTCATGTGGTGACACTGCTAGTAATACTTTCATAATATGACCTCTGCTAAGTATCTTTTGTGTGTCTGTGATCTTGTACTCATTTGTGTTATTCAATGTCTCTATTTTTCCTTCATGACTACATACATGCCCACAATATTTTGGAACTTCACTAAGCTCTCTTAAGTAGATTATACATAACTTGCAAACTTTAAAGAGACTCTTTGGGTTGTTGCTGCCATGGATATACAATATGCTTTGTTCTTAATGGGATTATTATGAAGTTAAAACTCTTAGGAAGAAATGATTATGTCATTAGTTTTAAAGTTGAGTAAGACTAATAGCTTGAGATTCTGTTAAGTACTCTTAGGAGCTTTAATTGGATTTATGAACCTATAACCTTATTAATATCCTTAGTGGTCCTAACTGCAGCTTGCTAATTTGTAATCCTTATCATATTCCTTGAAGTTCTATTATAGGTTTAGAATCTGTAACCCTGTTAATGCTTTTAGAAACTCTAATTTATAGTCAGACATCTCTGGTAATACTTGTAAGAGCCCAACTGTGAATTGCTGCATTGAACCTTTGCCAATACTATTTGAATGTTCTATTTGAAGTTATCAACCTGTGCCTCTTGATTAAGGCTACTAATCTGTATTTATAATTGAAGTTGTTGGCCTATATCTTTGTTAATACTTTTTGGCAGTTTCAATTCGAGTTGTTAACAAGACCTAAGTTAAAACGAATCTTTGATTAGTCTAGCTAAAGGTTGTTAAGATATATGTGTTTGTGTTCATAATTGTTGCGAATTTGGACTATATGCTCTTTCTATCCTTAAGATATATGATTTCAAGTGTTTGATTCTTAACAGTAATATGATAATGTTCCCGCCTCTATGTATGTTTGAGGCTGATCTCTTTTGAACCTGCTTAACATGTCACTCATAGTGAATCATCCATTTAGCTTTGAAATATAGTTATAACAATGTGGATAAGTTGTCTTGTAGTCTTATAATGTCCTACTTTAGCTATCATGGGATGGGTATATACTTTTGTGGTATGACACCACTGTGGTGTTGGGATTTACATTAAGGTTGCCTCATTGGCACTTAAACATGTGGGGAAGAGCGAATGTGCGCGGTTAGGGGTATTTGGGAGTAGAGTTTAGCTCTTGGTTAGGCTGCTCTCCCTGACATAAGCACTGCCCTGGGCCTTGAGACCCTTGGAAACTTTGAAGTGTCATGGATCCAAAGAGAGCCTTGACCTTGAATGGAACTCTACCCTTAACCTCTAATCTATTGACATTCATTACTTCTTTTAGGTTTAGTGTTTAATGACAACGAAAGATTTTCAATGTGAATCGCTTTTACCATATGTGACCCCACACGAGTATAACTTTCATAACTCAAATTACTACTGGTTATTATAATTTAGTCAAGTCATTGTCACGACCCACAACTTAACCTGTCGTGATGGCACCTAACATTGAACTAGGCAAGCCGACAGCTCAAACATATCTAACACTTTAAAATGAAATACGTACTAAAACAGGTTTAAATAATTAAAACTTTCATAAACTGGATAAAAGATTATAACTCAATACGGAAAGTTCCCAAAATCAGGGTGTCACTAGGTACATGAGCGTCTATACAATACAAGTCTGAAATATTATCTAAGAAAAACTGAAACTAAATATATTAAGCTGAAAGATAGGGAAATAGAGTCAAGGTCCGCGGACGCCGGGAAGCCACCTCAAAATCTCTAAATGGCTAAGCTGCTCAGATAGTCATCTCCCACTATATCCGGAAACACCTGGATCTACACATGAAGTGCAGGGTATAGCGTGAGTACAACCAACTCAGTAAGTAACAAGACAAGCTATTGGACTGAAAGTAGTAATGAGCTTCACGGGTACAATTCAATTACAGTACAGAATAATAGGCATGCTTTCAAGTTCGATAATTAAAGCCAACAATAGTTAAATCATGTCAAATTCAATTGAAACAGGACATGGAACATGTCGGTAACTACATGACAATTATATAATCCAACTGAAGTACAAAACAGTAATGAAATCATGTGCATACTCTCAGAGTATCAATCACTTAGTCCTTCCATTCACTCCAACCTCACAGTCACTCATTCCTCACGGTCACTCCATCCTCACAGCCACTCAATCCTCCCAATGGCTCAGCACTCGTGCTCACACTTAGTAGGTACCTACGCACACTTTGGATGTGCAGACTCGAGAGGGGCAATTCCAGCCCAAGCACTATAAAAAGACAATCATAGCATGAATCAAATAAATATGCTGCGACGTGCGACCCGCTCCTATAAATATCCTCACAATCAAGCCCTTAGCCTTACTCAGTCATCAATCTCTCCAGTCTCTCAGGCTCTCAAGAATCATGATAATCAGCCCAAACAACGATGATATAATGTATCAATAAAGGACAACAGAGACTGAGATATAATATGCAAGTAAAAACTGTGATTGTGTACAAAATGGCAATTTAGCAGATAATTCAACATGTAACACGACCTCTGTGGGTCCCTCCAGTACAAACACATAGCCTAAGCATGGTTTCTAACATGACAACAACTCAATTTCTCTAACATATGGTGGAACTACGGGTAACAACAAGATTAATCAACTATACAGTTCTATGAAATCGACCAAGTTACAATTCGTAGGGTGCATGCCCACACGCCTGTCACCTAGCATGTGCGTCACCTCAACACCAATCACATAATACGTAATTCAGCATTTTATACCCACAAAACCAAGTTTAGAAGTGTTACTTACCTCGAACTGTGAAAATCACTACTCCAATAAGCCTTTGCCTCGTGAATCGGAATCCAAATGCCTCGAATCTAGCCACAAACAATTCGATACAATCAATACGAGCTAAAGGAATAAATTCCATGAGGAAATACTAAGTTCTTTATCAAAAGTCAAAAAGTTAACTCAAAAGTCGATCCCCGGGCCCACATCTCAAAATTCGATAAAAGTTACAAAATTCGAAAGCTCGTTCAACCACGAGTCTAACCATACCAAATTTACCAAAATCCGACAACAAATCGTCACTCAAATCCCCAAATTAAATTCTTCAAATTCCTAGCCTCAAACTCCTAAATTCCACCTTAGAGCACACAAACTAGGTGGAAAATTCCATAGGGAAACATAATTATTGAATAAAAATAACCACAAGTGACTTACCTCAAGAATCCCTTCGAAATCTCTCTCAAAAATCACCGTAATCCGAGTTTGCAAAGTCCAAAAATGATAGAATCTCGGAAACCCTCGAATTTAAACACTGCCAGTGGTCTCGCGCCTAGGACCTACTTAACCGCATCTGCGGTCCCGCAGGTGCGGACATTTCTCCACTTCTGCGGGCAAGACTGGTATCTTTGCCTTTGCTTCTGTGGTCCCCCCACGCACAGGTGCGAGTCTGCATCTGCGAAACTCCCTCCGCATCTGCGCTCCAGGGCTTCCTCCACTAAGCTCGCTTCTGCGATCCCACACTCCACATCTGCGACCATGCAGGTGTGGAAATTCCCTCGTACCTTAGACCACTGCACACTCCTCTCTAGGCCGCATCTGCACTCCCATGCTTACACCTGTGAGCTCGCACCAACGATCAAAGCTCCACAAGTGCGATTGCACCAGAACTGGTGAGCTTCAACAGTCTCTCAACTCCAAACTTGATCCGTTAATCATATGAACTCCACCCGAGGCCCCCGGGACCTCAACCAAAAATACCAACAAGTCCTAAAATACGATATGAACTTGGTTGATCCCTCAAAATCACATCAAACAATGCTAAAACCATGAATCGCACATCAATTCAAGCCTAATGAACTTTTGAACTTCTAACTTTTACATTTGATGCCAAAACCTCTCAAATCATGTCCGATTGACTTCAAATTTTGCACACAAGTCACAAATGACACAACAGACCTACTCCAACTCCCAGAACCCCAATCCAAGCCCGGTAACCACAAAGTCAACTCTCAGTGAAACTTCCAAATTTCCAACTTTCGCCATTTCAAGCTTAGTTCAACTACGGACCTCCAAATCACAATTCGGACACACTCCAAAGTCCAAAATTATCCAACGGAGCTAACATAACCATCAAAACTCCATTCTGGAGTCGTTTACCTATAAGTCAACATCCGGTCAACCTTTTCAACTTAAGCTTCAAACTTGAAGACTAAGTTTCTCAACTCATTCCGAAACCTCCCCGCACCCGAACCAACTACCCCGGCAAGTCACATAGCAACTATTGAGCATAAAATGAGCAGTAAATGGGAGAACGAGGCTACAACTCTCGAAATGATCGGCGGGATCGTTACAGCCATTTACTTATATTTCATGTATAATTGTACGCATAGAGTATTATATCTAATGACCTTTTTTTTTAAAACATGTACAATCACTGGGCATGTAGAATTCTTGAAAGAACTCAGGCCCAAATTCTGTACCAGTGCATTTGGGAGTCTGAAGACCACTGCTGTCCGTTCCTGCTGTTTGTTGGGCCTGTCTCTTGAGGCCTAAAGCTAGAGTCCATCCTCTCCCTTTACCCCTCTACTATTTACTACTTTCACTACTTTTCAGCTTTACTACTTCACTGCCCTTGCCGTATTTTGTTGTTTTATCTCACATGTATACAACAATTATCATATTGGATTGAATGCTTTACTTTACCTCCCGAATCATGTAAACAACTTAGGCAAACCCTAAAAGAACATAGGACCAAAAGAAACATTAGGTTTAATAGTAATTAGTTTTCATTCATTAATCATATGCTACTCACACCATTAATCTCTTATGTTTCACTGACATTTTATGAAGACTTTGCAGCAAAAATAATAGCTTAGCAAGGAAGCCAATCCCTCTTTTCAAAAAACTAGAAATAAAACTCCAAAATTGGCCTTCTAAAAGAGTGAGTCTTTCTAAAGCAAAGTGCTGCCACCAGCAAAAGGTTTTTAAATATTTTCTTCAAAAATTGAGATTTGAAAGCTAAGGTACATCTTGGACTCATTTATTATTTCAACACCTTTATTTCATTAGAGTTACACAAATAGCTAGATCCTTTAAACACAAGGCATTTTATGACTTAACCCTTTCTCACATGTTTCATAAATATAAACATCGTGAAACTCTTTCAATTATATATGCCAATGTTCTTCTCTAAGACTCCTCCATAACTCATACCCTTTTAAACCTACACATCCTCTTTGTAAATATCATGTCCTAATAAATAGTAGGCCGTTGTCACGACCCAAAATTCACTAGTCGTGATGGCACCTAACCCGATCTGTTAGGCCAACCAATTAATAGTTAACACAACTCTAATAAAATAAAGGTGATCAACAATTGATATATCTGGATTCCATACAATATCCCAAGGATTGGTAGTACAAGACATGAGCTGTTAAGACTGGATTATTGCAAAAATGGATATGAAATACTAGGTAGAAGGCATAGAAGTAATGACAACTATTAGGAAAAAAGAACATAAAATTCACTAACTAACATGGTAGAAGGCCTATACGTAGGTATAACAAAAAAAGGGAAAGCATGATCTTTATGAGCTAACAAATAGAAGCAGTGAATAACTAACATGGTAGAAGGCTTATAACGAAAGTGCAACAAGTGAGGTACGACATAGATGTAGGTATGACAAACAAGAAGGAAAAACATGATATTTGCAAGTTAAGCAGATAGAAGGCATGGATAATACAGCTACAATTGAGGTAGAGGACAAAGACAAAATAACAACAACAAGTCACATAGAAAACATAGGTGCAACAGTAATAGCTCAAGATAAAAGGCTTGAATATATACACAAGAAAATATATCATAACATAATGCATGTCTCTCGTCCTCGCCTGCACGGAAACACCATTCGTGCCATGAACTCATAATAATATAAAAGGATGATAATATAAATGAAATAACGCAACATCACCCTTTGTGCTTTTACTCTCATCCTTACATGATAATGTAAATGTGAACACGATAATATAAATAAAATGGCACGGCATCACTCTTCGTGCTTTTACCCTCATCCTCACATGATAATGTAATTGCGATCATGATAATGTAAGTGAAATGGCACGACATCACCCTTTGTGCTTTTACTTTCATCCTCACATAATAATGTAAATAAAATGGCACGGTATCACCCTTCGTGCTTTATACTCTTCCTCACATGATAATGTATATGCAATGGCACGACATCACCCTTCATGATTTACACCCATTAAGAGAATGTTCCAAATGAACATCAATCACATCTTAACCATTCAATAAACCTCAAGTACTTTATTGTTCAAGTATTTAGACAAGCCTCAAAAATGATCTTTAACTCAAGTATATAATCCAATATCTCAAGAATAACGGTCGTAGCAATTTATTAATGATTAATCATAGTGATGACCCAATTTAACACATCAATGGTTTCACAAAATCCGTCAAATTTAATCAAGTTATAATAAGTTAAATCTTGGTTTCTAGCATTTAATTTCATATTCTTAGTAATCTAGAAGTCAAGTAAGACATGAAACAAGAAGGTCACATAATTCTACAAGGTACAATTAACCGTATAATTTACCCCCGAGCATGATTAACCCTGGCACATGCATATACGCTCGTCACCTCATATATGCATCACTCTCGCATGTAGCAAACAATGGCAATTAGTAGGAAAAATTTTTCCAACAAAGCTAGGCAAGACACTTACCTAAAACAAGCCAATTCGATACACTAAAAGCACCATCCCGCTCAAATGATCCTCTGAACGGCTCGAATCTAGCCAAAAGCAACTCAAAATCATTAAATAATGCCATATGAAGCAAATCCAATCGATAAAGGTCGAATCTTTACACATTTACTCAAAGTCAACCAAAAAGTCAAACCCGAGACCTCACCTCGGAACTCAACAAAACTCATAAAATTCGATAACCCATTCAATTACGAGTCCAACCATACTAATTTCACTCAAATCTGACTCCGAATCGATGTTCAAAACCCAAAACTTCACTTTAGAAAAGTTTGGACAACCCCCCCCCCCCCCAATTTCTCTTTAAAAGTCATAATCCAAATGCCAAAATCGAAGATAGATTCAAGAAATATAATCAAAACCAAGTAGAGAATATAAAAGAATGAGCTAAAATCCCGAAATTCCAACTCTTAACCCACCTGCAGATGTCGCATTTGCCACCAAAAGTACGCAATTGCAAACTATTCGCAATTGCGACCACATGCACGCAATTGTGGTGTTCGCAATTGTGACAAAAGGTTCGCAATTGCGAAGTACCAGTACCAGCAAACCCAAACTTCACCGAAATAATACGAAGCCACCCCGAAACTCATCCCGAACCTCCCGTACACAAACCATATATGCATTTCAATTATAAAACACGCTACAGACCTACTCTCCTCCTCAAAACACCGAAAAGAAGTCGTCTTAACCCGATATTGACCATGGTAAAACTCCAAATTTCTTAACTTAACTAGTCTCTCAACCAATGATCCAAAATACACCCGAGTCCCTTGGGACCCCATCAAATCATACCAACAAGTCCCCAATTATAACACGGACCTACTCGAGGCGTCAAATCTCACATAGCAACATTAAAACCACGAATCGCACCTCAAATCAAACTTTATGAACTTTTAAACTTTCAAATTCCAAAACTCGTGCCGCACCATATCAAATGAACTCGGAATGACCTCAAATTTTGCACACAAGTTCCAAATGACATAATTAACCTATTCCAACTCCCGGAACCACAATCCCAACCCGATAACATCAAAATCAACTCCCGATCAAATTTATGAACATTCCAAACCTTTAAATTTTCAACTTTCGCCAAATAATGTCGAAACATTCTAGAAACATCCAAATGAAATTACGAGCATACCCCCAAGTCCAAAATCACCATCCGGACCTATCGGAACCATCAAAACTCCAATTCGAGGTCAAATACGCAAAAGTCCAACTTGGTCAATTCTTCCAACTTAAAGCTTAAATCATGAAACTCATTCTTCCAAACAAATTCTTAAACACCTAAAAACCAAAATTGACGATTCACACAAGTCATACTACATTATACGAAGCTACTCAATACTTCAAATGGCTAAACGGAACACAAACGCTCAAAACGACCGGTCGAGTCGTTATATTCTCCCCCATTTAAACATACATTCGTCCTCAAACGTGTCAAGAGTCGTTCCAAGGTCATCAAATCACGGTGTAACCTTACCCTGCACATACCCGGGGGTGATCCCACATCACCCCACTGTATATAACCCTGCCAACACAACATAACTGGAGATTCTTACTTCAACCTTAGTCCGTAAACCTTAGAACCTAATTTCCTACATTCGAAATTTATCACAAGACCCGAATCTCACCATTACACACTATATAAGTCTGAATAGGTTGTGCCAAGCCACAACCATGATCCAATATGTAATGACATGATACACCACATCACTCAGTTACTCATAACAATAACTGATGACCACTATAGCTACCCAAAAGCAAATCCGGTACAGGTAGTAACCCTCACATTAAATAAAACCTCGTTCAAACCTTCGTACATTGCCGATGATGAAAGAAACACGCATAATCTCTTAACCACTCATCTGATCAATAAACCACGAAGATCACTCGTCCGACCTGGGCCATTACCTAAATCCTTAGCGGAAATATGGTATCATTCTTCTGAACATTCCTTATCCCAATGTGATAGTGCAAATATCAGGTCTAGAAACCTCACCTCAGCCAATACAAGCAGCCCAACCAACAAGTCTTACAAAAAACCATATGAATCCCCACACAACATGGTCCTGTACACCAATAAGTAATAATTCAGACAAGACATATAATAGTAAGAAAGTTAAATAAGAAGGCTACTAGGCAAGCTAAGCAGGCAGGGTAATTTTAATATTTTCCTATGAACTATTTTCAACAAGGTGAAAGAAAAATAAACGAAATAAGCATAAGGATTTACATCTTATCACATCATCATTGCGGTGCACAGCCCGATCCAATCATATTAATCCACATAGGGGTACCCATCAAGCCATAATGCTCGAGTTCACCGATCACATGTGCGTCAACACCAAGCACGATAGAGTGCACAAAATATAATTGTGGGAAGTTGATTAGGCATAACAATAGAGAGAAATATAAGCACAACTATGTTGCCATGAGCAAATCAACATCACGAGGGCCATCTTGCCCATAACGCCATAAGGCCTAAACAAAATTACAATATGCGTTCAAAGAATCATGTAAGCCTCACAACCCATCATAGCATAAGAGAGAAACACATAACATAGACCAAGGCGCGAATAACATCAATTCCGCCCGATGATATACCTGTGGTAATATCTGCGCATGAGTAAGCAAATCTGATCCGATACAGAATACACATTCTCATTAGCCTCACAAATAATCCCCAAACCAAATTCCAATCATTCCCAAACAAGTAATTAATCTTCCAAAAGTCCATAGTAACCTTTCCATAACACATACCATTAATTACCCAATCCTCAATATTTCTTCACAATTTGCAATCAAGGAATAGTCTACGAACGAGAGTATCCAGTCTTTGAACCTCACGAATACTAAAATCTTCATATCCGATCTCAACACTGCTACTCAAATGGCTGATACGTAACTCATACTCCATCATCTTACAGAAAATACCCAAAAGTCAAAACACAATGCACTTGTCAACATGCGCACTCTCCTCCGGCGATATCAAATAATACCCACATCCTCTTAAACATCTGAAATTGTCTGTGTTATCAAGAACTCATATCCATCCCTTTAAAACTGAACCGCAACCTTGTACTTGCAACTTTCAACCCCACACGGCGCACTGCCTCTAACATGCTAACTCGTGATACTACAAAAATCTCATAGTCAACTCTAAACCATAAGCAAATTGAACACCTCATCAACCGACAACCTTTCATTTAACTCAATCTAGGAGAACATCACCACACACAATATAGCTTATATACCTGTAGAAAACATCAAATCCGGCTGTGGCCATAACCATGGTGAATTCTTCGGAACTCATTAACACATAATCGAGTCATCAGAACTGATTGCCTTTAACTCAATCGAGTCACCCAGACTACCAACCCGAAAGTAACTCAATCCGATGTGCTAGCTCTAAAGGAACCTTCTGGAAATCCGAAGCCATTTCTTGTATCTCTCCAATATTGCCATGTATAATCATTCTTGACATAGAAATACCGCAAATCCGATTACTATTCTCTACCGATTTCAAGTCGTGCCCATACATATATTTAGAAGTCCTTGTATATTATATATGATATGGAACTCGTCAGAACCTTCTTGATAACCACTCACCTTACTCTGATCTTTCAATACACAGCTAATACGCATCGAGCAACCCACGTTTCACCAGCACATGACTATTAAAAGAAACAACCAAGCAATCCCTTGACCCGGAAACTGACACAACGCATGATCCTACAATTCGATCGATATTAGAACACTCCCCCACTAAGCTCGAAGCCGTAGAACACATCATCAGTAATCTAAATTACCATATCTCCATAGCTACCCCGACTCCGCACGACTATTTAGCTAAATAAAACTCATGCAATACTGGTCATAGAACACTCTGAAGACTCTACCAAGCACTGAACCATCCTTGAAATAGTCAAGCAAACTTCCCTAAATGCTCTGAAACGATAATATATGCATTCCACTAAAGGGAAACCTCATACGAAACACATGATCCAAACTCATCACATAAGAGATAACCTAAAGGATATACTCAAATCGACACCTTACCATGAACCCAACATCATCACATCAACTAGGCCATCTGTCAGTATTCCCAAGTCTATCCTTACCAACCAGATATAAGAACCCGTCTCGTACCATAAATGAACGACTGAAAGGTTTAACACTGCATCTGCTCCCAAGACTAGACAACACATTGCGATGATAATCAAGCATTCATAGCCCTTCGTAATCCATCCACAGCATCATAGACTGCCAACGCATATCGAAAACTGAGTGCACAACATCACATATGAACGAATAGGAAGAATCAAAATCGTAGGTTTCAAACTGAAACAAGGTCGCACGATAAGGAAAGAAGAAAGGGAAAGTTTCCTAAATGCCATGTAGCCTCTCGAAGATAGGTATAGACGTCATTATACTGATCTACAAGACTCTACTAGACACTTGCTCACAACTTGTAGAACCTACGAACCTAGTGCTATGATACCAACTTGTCACGACCCAAAATCCACTAGCCATGATGCCACCTAACCCGACCTGTTAGGTCAGCCAATTAACAGTTAACACAACTCTAATAAAATAAAGGTGATCAACAATTGATATATCTGGATTCCATACAATATCCCAGGGACTGGTAGTATAAGACATGAGCTGCTAAGTCTGGATTATTGCGAAAACGGATATGAAATATATATAACTTTTGTTTGAAATGTACATAACATAATTCAACTCTAGAACTACCTAGGGAAAGTGGCAGCCACATCCAAAAGGCACGAACATCTTCAGATTCAGCCCCCGTCATCCACCGCAGCTCCGTTCCAAAATCTACACGTAAGTTGCAGAAATGTAGTATGAGTACAACCGACCCCATGTACTCAGTAAGTATCTTGACTAACCTCGGTAAAGTAGTGACGGGGCTTTTTAGTTAAAAGATACCCACTGATATAACCCTGTACGGTAGACTAACAATAGAACAATACTAGAACATAATAGAAAAGAGTACAAGAAACAAATATGTGAAGCAATAAATGATTACTAGAAGAAATCATGATTTAATATTCCTCAATATCACGACCAATCCTTTCCTTAGAGCGATAACCAGAAAAGCACGGTAGTAAATCCATACTTTCTTTAGTGTGGGAAATATACTCAAGACATCAAATCAAATGGTACGACAATACCCTTCATGCACTTATCTCATCCTCACCAAATATTCGTATAACAGTACCAACCAGGTGAATGAAATACCAATAACAGTAATGACAAAGTGAAAATACACAGGTAGCAATAATGAACAAGGCAATACATATAGACAACGGTAACAGACTAGGTAGAAGGCATAGAAGTAATGACAACAATTAGGAAAAAAGAACATAAATTTTACTAACTAACATGGTAGAAGGCCTAGATGTAGGTATAACAAAAAGAGGGAAATCATGATCTTTATGAGCTAACAAATAGAAGGCATGAATAACTAACATGGTAGAAGGCTTATACGAAAGTGCAACAAGTGAGGTACTACATAGATGTAGGTATGACAAACAAGAAGGGAAAACATGATATTTGCAAGTTAAGTAGATAGAAGGCATGGATAATACAGCTACAATTGAGGTAGAGGACAAAGACAAAATAACAACAACAAGTCACATAGAAAACATAGGTGCAACAGTAATAGCTCAAGATAAAAGGCTTGAATATATACACAAGAAAATATATCATAACATAATGCATGTCTCTCGTCCTCGCCTGCACGGAAACACCATTCGTGCCATGAACTCATAATAATATAAAAGGATGATAATATAAATGAAATAACGCAACATCACCCTTTGTGCTTTTACTCTCATCCTTACATGATAATGTAAATGTGAACACGATAATATAAATAAAATGGCACGGCATCACTCTTCGTGCTTTTACCCTCATCCTCACATGATAATGTAAGTGAAATGCACGGCATCACCCTTCGTGCTTTTACTTTCATCCTCACATGATAATGTAAATAAAATGGCACGGCATCACCCTTCGTGCTTTATATTCTTCCTCACATGATAATGTATAAGCAATGGCACGACATCACCCTTCGTGCTTTACGCTATTCCTCACCAAGCATATGTACATTATTGACAAGCAAGGTAGGAAGCATGAATAACATCAAGGAGAGTCGTTAAGCGAATGTTCCAAATGAACATCAATCACAACTTTCAAGCCAATAAACCTCAAGTACTTTATTGTTCAAGTATTTTGACAAGTCTCAAAAATGATCTTTAACTCAAGTATATAATCCAATATCTCAAGAATAACGGTCGTAGCGATGTATTAGTGATTAATCATAGTAATGACCGAATTTAGTACATCAACGGTTTCACAAAATCCGTTAAATTTTAATCAAGTTATAATAAGTTAAATCTTGATTTCTAGCATTTAATTTCATATTCTTAGTAATCTAGAAGTCAAGTAAGACATGAAACAAGAAGGTCACAATATTCTACAACGCACAATTAATCGTATAATTTACCCCCGAGCATGATTAACCCTGACACATGCATATACGTTCATCACCTCATATATGCATTAACCCCGCATGTAGCAAACAATGGCAATTAGTAGTACAAATTCTCCCAACAAAGCTAGGCAAGACACTTACCTCAAACAAGCCAAATCGATACACTAGAAGCACCATCCTGCTCAAATCATCCTCCGAACGGCTCGAATCTAGCCAAAAGCAACTCATAATCATCAAATAATGCCATAAGAATCAAACCCAATCGATAAAGGTCGAAACTTTACACATTTACTCAAAGTCAACCAAAAACTCAAACCCGGGCCCGCACCTCGAAACCCAACAAAACTCACAAAATCTGATAACCCATTCAATTACGAGTCCAACCATACAAATTTCACTCAAAATCTGACTCTGAATCGATGTTCAAAACCCAAACATTCACTTTAGAAAAGTTTGGACAACCCCCCCTAATTTCTCTTTAATAATCATAATCCAAATGCCAAAATCAAAGATAGATTCATGAAATATAATCAAAACCAAGTAGAGAACACTTACCTCAATCCTTGTGGTGAAATCGCCTCCAAAATCGCCCAAATCCAAGTCTAGGGTTAAAAATATAAAAGAATGAGCTAAAATTCCGAAATTCCAACCCTTAACCCACCTGCAGATGTCGTATTTGCGACCAACAGTTCGCAATTGCGACCAAGTGTTCGCAATTGCGACCAGATGTTCGCAAATGCGGTGTTCGCAACTACGAAGTACCAGCACCAGCAAACCCAAACTTTACTGAAATGATCTGAAACCACCCTGAAACTTATCCGGAACCTCCCGGACACAAACCATATATGCATTTCAATCATAAAACATGCTACGGACCTGCTCACCCTCTCAAAACACCGAAAATAGGTTGTATTTACCCGATATTGACCATGGTCAAGTTCAAAATTTCTTAACTTAACTAGTCTCTCAACCAATGATCCAAAATATACCCGAGTCCCTCGGGACCCCGTCAAATCATACCAACAAGTCTCAAAATATAACACGGACCTACTCAAGGCGTCAAATCTCACATAGCAACATTAAAACCATGAATCACACCTCATATCAAACTTCATGAACTTTTGAACTTTCAACTTCCAAAACTCGTGTCGCACCATATCAAGTGAACTCGGAATGACTTTAAATTTTACACATAAGTTCCAAATGACATAACGAACCAATTCCAACTCCCGGAACCACAATCTGAACTCGATAACATCAAAGTCAACTTCCGATCAAACTTATGAACATTCCAAACCTTCAAATTTTCAAATTTTGCCAAATAGTGTCGAAACCTTCTAGAAACATCCAAATGAAATTACGAGCATACCCCCAAGTCCAAAATCACCATCCGGACCTACCGGAACCATCAAAACTCCGATCCGAGGTCAAATACGCAAAAGTCCAACTTAGTCAACTCTTCCAACTTAAAGCTTAAATCATGAAACTCATTCTTCCAAACAAATTCCGAAATACCTGAAAACCAAAACCGATGATTCACACAAGTCATAATATATTATACGAAGCTACTCAACACTTCAAATAGCTAAACGGAACGCAAATGCTCAAAATGACCAGTCGGGTCGTTACAACCATACCCATTTAGCACTGGTTAAGTAGAACACAAATAACTAACCCTTTAAATTTAGTTTAAGTACTATGGAGCTACCTCAAGTAAATTTTAAGGGGTGCCTAACACCTTCTCCTTAGAAGAATAAGAACCCTTACCCACAATTTTACCGGTTAGCACACCAATAAAGAATATGACTTTAGCAATTAAATAGGTACCTTATACCTTTAAATATTAGGTTGTGACTCTCTCTCATCAACAAAGGATACACCACAAGTTGCATCTTATTTTGACTAGTGCAAAATAGGGTGCAACAAGATGTATCCATGGTCATCCTACTATGGCACTATATGCGGTAGCCTAATCTATGATGTGGAATGTTGTCTCTAGAGTTATGCCACCGGTGAGGACGAGGAGAGTAATTTCTCCCGATATCCATTCAACTATATTGTTAAAACAAGTTAGTGTGATCCAGCGTGTCACTATCTCGTCCTCGAGTCTCATCTGGGTGAGGACTCGAGGATTGATAATACACGCTCCGCTCCCATCATCTACCATGGTACGTTTAATATCAACATCTAAAATTCGTAAAGTAATGAAAAGAGCATCATTGTGAGGAAAAGTCAAACCATCGACATCTAACTAGTCGAAGATGATACTTTCTTCAAGTCCTTCATACCGTTCGTGGGTGATCGATTTTTTGAGTTTGTGAGTGGAAATGAACTTGACGTCGTTGGTGGAGGCATCATCGTTGCTGTCAATAATCATATTGATGGTGCGGGCCGATGAGGGCGGCTTCGGCGGGCCTTGACGATCTCGACCCCTGGCGAAGGTGCTCCTTCCCTTGTCGCTCAACAGCTCTCTGAGGTGCCCTTGATGCAACATGTTCAATACCTATTGCCTTAGGGCGATGCAATCTTCTATTTTGTGTCCGCATTCCTGGTGGAATTCGCAGAGGGCATCGGATTTCCTGGTACTTGGATTGGACCTCATCTTTGGCGGCCACTTCACCTTTGTTCTGAGTTTCTCCAAGGCGTAGACTATTTCTGTAGGTGAAACACAAAAGTTGTGAGCGGATAACACTGCGCCATACCTCTCTTGTTCCTTTGAGTCCCCTTTATCGGCCTAGATGGGCCATCATCATAGTGAAAGTGGTTGAAGGATACTTCATCAATCGTCTCAATATCTTTCTAGGTCGCTCTTGAACCCTCTCTACTCAACCCGTTCTGAAAGGTTGCAACTGCCATCACTTTGAATACATTTGGTAAGGTCATCCTTACCTTGTTGAATTAGGCGAGGAACTACCTTAGTCCCTATCCTAGGGATTGCTTGATGGAGAATATGTCATTTACTTTTGTTTCAGCTTTCTTAGCCCCGGCATGTGCCATCACGAACTTATCAGCCATTTCGTCTAAGGTTTCTATGGAGCGGACTGATAGTTATGAATACCATGTTAATTCCCCTCCAGTAAGGGTTTCACCGAATTTCTTCCGCAAAATAGAGGACATATGTTCCTTGGTGAGGTCATTTCCGTTCACGGCGGTGACTTAATGAGTCACATGATCTTCGGGGTCGGTTCTTCAGTCGTATATCCTAAGATATGGTGGCATTTTGAAGGTCTTTGGTATGGAATATAGGGCCTCTCTCTCGCTATACGACTACTATACGACCTTGTCGGCGTCCCTCTTCGGTAGTAGCTTGGGGCACTAGGTATCTTATCGACTCGTTCTTGGTGTTCTCTCATTTGGTCTCTGAGCGTTTTGTTCTCATTCTCCATTTCTTGCATTCTCCTCAAAGTGGCGGCGAGGACGCCATCACCCGCACTGTCAGTAACATTGTGAGTTATGCCTCGTGTTGAAGGGTCTAGTAGATTACCCTGTTTGTCTCCTCACTATACCGTGCGGGCTCTCGCGGTTTCTTTGGCCGTGCATGAAGCTTGTTTGTATGCACGCTTACTAAGGTATCAGTCAACCATGCTTCGAGTAGCTTTTTCATGGTAGGTGACGTCCCTTCTCCTATGGACATGGAATCCCTTTTTCCATTTGGTTTCGTTGTGCTACAATGTGGGGAGGGGAGGTGACCTCTCGCGCCTGGGGGAGGCAATGGGTGTCACATCATCACCCAGTGTTTCATAGCTATCATCGATAGTGTTTATGAGGTTACCGGGGATGTCACCTGTCACATTAGTACGGTTTCCTTGGTTACCTGCCATGTAAATTCTGAACCTAGAGCTCTGATACCACCTTGTCACGACCAAAATCCAACTAGTCGTGATGGCACCTAACCCAACCCGTTAGGTAAGCCAACTATTCACTATCCAATTCCAATGTAATTTAACAAGACAATTAAATAAAAGAAAATATCTAAATCTTATACATTCCCCAAGGACTGGTAGTACAAATCATGAGCTTCTAAGAATAGAGTTTACAAAGCTGGTATGAAATAAATACATCATAGGTTTGAAAACTACATAAACAGAGTTTTATAAATCTAAGGCTACCATGAACAAGAGGCAGCTACAACCGGAACGCAGGTACACCTTCAGATCCAGCTCCCAACGAACACAACAACATCAACAGCCAATATCTGCACGCAAGGTGCATAAGTGTAGTATGAGTACAACCAGCCCATGTACTCAATAAGTAAGAAACCTAACCTTAGGTTGAAAGTAGTGACGAGCTTTTACCAAGGTCGGGTCCAAAACCAATAGTCCACAACAGTCCATAACAACGTAAACAAGTAAGACCAGAAGTAACTCAACAATCAAATGCTTAGCAAAAACATGATTTCCGAAAATAGTTCTGCCTTTCAAGTACATCAATGAAAGCCCAAATCGTTTACCGGAGTTGCCAAAAATATGAATAAGTTTGAAAACAATAATTTTTCCAAAATCCTTTCAATAATAAATAAGATGTTTCATTTCTTTTCAGATAACCCGTGTAAAACAAATGCATCACTATGCCCATCCGTCAACATGTGTGAGAAATCATGAATGAGGTGATACTGTACAGCATGAGGAAAATACATCTCTATGCCTGTATGTCATGTGTGCATGTCAATGCGATGTATCTCACATATGAAATCATATGCATACTCTCAGAGTATCATTTCACTCAGTCCTCCCAATCACTCACTCAGTCCTCCTAGTCACTCAGTCCTCACAGTCATTCGGCACTCGCACTCAGTAGGTACCTGCGCTCACTGGGGGTGTATATAGACCTGTTGCGGCGTGCAACCCGATATATATATATATATATATATATATATATATATATATATATATATATATATATATATATATATATATATATATATATAAAGCCAATATGGCCTGCTGCGGAGTGCAGCCCGATCCCATAATCATCCTCACAATCAGGCCCTTGACGTCACTCAGTCATCAATCTCTCCAGTCTCTCGGGCTCACAATGTCATAAAAATCAGCCCAAAATGATGATATGATGAATCAATAAATAGCAACAGAGACTGAGAGATGATATGAAATGAATGAACATGACTGAGTAAAAAATTTCAATTTAAACAAATAATTCAACAACAATATGACCTATGTGGGTCTCAATAATACTGGCACATAGCCTCAATATGATTTTTAATATGATTCTCAGCTCAATCTCTTTAACACATAAAACTATATAGAAACTGTCAAGATTATTTGACTACAAAATTCCACGGAACCAATTACGTCACAATTTCTATAGTGCACGCCCATACTCCCATCACCTAGCATGTATGTCACCTCCAAACAATTCATATAATATGTATATTCAGGGTTCATACCCTCATCTCCAAGATTAGAAGAGTTACTTACCTCGAACAAGCCGAATCCAATGTCGAGCAAGCTAAACAATGCTCCAGAAATTCCATTCTGCGCGTATCAACTTCCAAATGGCTCGAATCTAGTCACAATTAAGTTGATTAAGTCCACACAATTATAGGAATTAATTTCATATCAAAATACTAATATTTTCTCACAAAATCCGAAATTATACTCCAAAAATTGTCCGTGGGGCCCACATCTCGAAATACGACGAAACTCACAAAATAAAATAACCCATTCAATTACGAGTCCAACCATACTGGTTTCACTCAAATCCGACTTCGAATCGACATTCAAATTCCAAAAATTCATTTTATGAAATTTCTACAATTTTTCCTCAAATTTCCATCTCAAACTACTAATTGAATGATGAAAACGATGATATATTCGTGTATATTAACCAAATCTGAGTTAGAATCACTTACCCCGATGAATTTCTTAAAAATCCCATGAAATATCACCACAAACCGAGCTCCCAAAGTTCAAATGTGAAATAATACCCAAACCCTTGGTTTTATAATGCACAATCTGACCCCTCATTGTGCTGAGCGCACAATTTTTGTGCAGTCCGCACATTCCAGGTTCTGCAGTCATACTCCAAATTGTGCGGCCGCACTTCAACACTCTACACTATCAGGTTTCAGTAACATACCCATAACTTTCTGTACAAATGTCCAAATGAATAATGCTATACCTTTCTGAAACTAGATTCAAAGGGATACAACTTTCGTTTTTGAATCATCTCCAAATTCGTTGTGGATTAAAATATATAAGCCTATGAAGTCGGACCATCGAACCTGCAGAACCCCCTGAACTGCGGCCGCAGACAAAATTGTGCGGTCCGTATTTTTCTTCTACGGTCCGCATATTTTCATCTGCTGCAACACATTTTCATCTGCTACAACACTCAAAAATGTGCCTCGGCACATGTAATTGTGTGGTCCACACTTCCAACATTCCAGAACAACATCAGAGTGCCGAAATGTCCAGACATCGCTCAAAACTCACCCCGAAACTCACCGACCACTCGGGATCCCGTTAAAATATACCAACAAGTTCCATAACATAACACGGACCTACTCGAGGTCTCCAATCAGATCAAACAACATCAAAATGACGAATCACACCACAAATCAAAATCTATGAACTTTGAACTTTTAAATTCTATATCTTGTGCCGAAACATATCAAATCAATCCGGAATGACAGCAATTTTTTGCACACAAGTCATAAATGACATAACTGAGCTATGAAAATTTTCAGAACTGGATTCCGACCCCGATACCAAAAAGTCAACTCCCCAGTCAAACTTCCCGAAAAATTCAATTTTTGCCATTTCTAGCCAAATTCCACTACGGACTTCCAAATAATTTTTCGAACACACTCCTAAGTCCAAAACTCACCATACGGAGCTATTGAAATCATCAAAACTCTATTTCGGGGTCCTTTACACATAAGTCGACATCCGGTGACTATTTTAACCTAAGCTTTAAACCTTGGATTTCATTCTTCCAAACTAACTCCGAAATACCTGAAAACCAAAACCGACAATTCAGACAAGTCATAATACATCGTGTGAAGGTATTCAAGACTTCAAATAGTAGAAAGGAGCATAAATTCCCAAAACGGCCGGTTGGGTCGTTACATTCTCCCCCACTTAAACATACGTTCATCCTCGAACGTACCAAGAGTTGTTTCCAAGCCATCGAATCACTATTCCACCTTACTATGCACATACCCGGGGGTGATACAACACAAAACAATTGAAGATCCTTACTTTAACCTTAGTCCGTAAAACTTAGAGCCCAATTTCCAACATCCAGAATTTCTTACAAGACCGGAGTCTCACATCTACACACTGTATAAGTTTGAACAAGTTATATCAAGACATAACCATAACCCCAGATATAATCACATAACATACCACACAACTTGCATACTCGCAGCACCATTCCCGATCACAGTAACTACTCAAAAACCAACCAAGTACTAGTATAAAACCCCATAACAAACAAAACATTGTTCCAAAACTTTTGTACATTGCTGATAATGAAAGAAACACGCGGAATTAGGGCTGCTTAATGGGCGGATCGGGCGGTTATTTACTCTTAACGGTTTGGCTTATTGGTTATCGATTTTTAAATGTATTAATCTGCTAGCCACCCGATAAGATATCGGGCGGATTGGTATCGGTTTAGCTATTATCGGGCGGTTATCGGTTTAGTTTCAGTTGATTGAAACTTAACATACTTCTACACAGTGTTGGGCAGTACATATTGCTAGAAATTAAATGAGCCATTTCAAACTAACTGTACTGTCTTCACATTCTTGTGCATTGATCTAATTATAGTTTTAACTTGTTCAATTTGATCTTCACTCCAACAAGATGAAAGGAGCACTTTTTTTGTTCCACCATCTAGATAGAAACCTTCATCGATCATTTCCACGAATATTTATAAGCATCTTTGGTACTGTTTCTTTTTAGAGTATGCTCCAAGTCTGGAAGTCCAACTAACCACATATGGCTTCAAGTTCTTTGCGGGAAGTGATTGGAAAATCTCTTCCATTTTTTTGATAAATCCTGATCGTCCATATGCATTGATCAGGATATTGTAGGTGCTGATATCGGCTACATAAGGTCCAGCTTCGATGACAGTTAAGAGTTCTTCCATTTTTGAAAACTGACCAATACGACCATACAAGTTGAGCATGTTGTTAAGAAGAAAAGTATCTAGTTTCACCCCTTCTTTCTGCATCTGCTAAATTTTATATATATATATTCTTAATGGGTTAACGGATTATCCGTTAAGAAAATTAAATAATCTGCCCCCAAATCGATAAGCCGTTAATAAAAATTTCAATCTGTTCCTCGTCCGTTAAACCGTTAACCCGATACCAATAAGCCATTAAGCTTCGATTTCGGTTCAGTTTTCGATTTCGGTTCGGTTTTGAACACCCCTACGCGGAATCTCATGACCCCTTATCAGATCAACAAGTCATGGAGCTTTCTCGCCCCAACCAGAATCATAATCACCTTCTAAGACGACTTTCAATATATCCTCCTAATATACCATAATAAAAATCTGGTAGTACCCATTCTAGGTCCAATGACCATATATTATTAAACACAACTATCCCACTGACATGCCACATCAATATAACTCCAGCCACCACTGCGCAATCCGTGTACCCAAATATGGGAGATATCTCAAGGAAGAGAATCATATTGCAAGTTCAACAAGCACCACCACAACCACAATATTACAACCAACTCCTCAAATTTTGTGAAGAGGATAACAGTAGGCGCATGTGCACAATTGTAGAGGAATGAAATTAATGAATCAGATAAATTATCATAGAAATAAAATTTCCACACACGGCACGGACAACTCACGTGCCAATAATATGAATCGCCTGGCATGGTCACATGCCTCCAGTCCCAGCATATCATACATGAGCAATTAAACAAGTACACTTGTATATGATAATGAAATAAGATTCTCATGCTCCTGGACTGGTATAAATAACACGCCATAGTGTAAGCATGTGCAAAGTCTGCTATCACACTTCAAATCGGCAATTTAATGCAGAAATAGTAACTACCCCCCTTTATTCAGGGGATTATCTTCTTTGTAACCTCAAGTATAGCCCAGTTAGTTCTCACAAAGGTACGAATATGAGAAACGTTATAACTTTATGCTTAATGGTCAACTCTAGGCATATTATAGCCTAAACACTCTTCTGAGTATGAATACTTGCCCCGATGCCCGCACATGGGCTCAAACTCACATATGTGCGCACTCATAGCGCGTAAAATTCACTAAGAATTAACGCAACTAGTGCCTCCACTGAGTTAAAATACAATAATCACCTCAAATAGGTCGCAACCCGAAACAATATACTTCTGAGAACTCCTAGTCTCCAAATTCATCGAACACATGAATCACCGTAACTGATCCCAACACCATTACTAGAATGACTAACTCATTTTTCATGCACGATCATACCACGAGGAAATCTTCATAATTCGTCTGTGCCACATAGCAATAATTTGAATATCAGCAGTTTATCAACTATGTGAGTATCACAATACTAATTATACATCTGTAAGTCAAAATACAATGCGCCTTTTGAAATACGCACCTTTCTCATACAACACCAAGTAGTAATAGTATTCATCTAATTATTTGGAACCGCCCATGTTGTACAACATTCGTTACCTTCTCTTCAAGACTGAACTGCCACCTTGTACATGTAAATCTAACATCCGCACAACACATAACATCTATCTTGCCATCATGTGAAAAGCACAAGAATCTCATTATCAACTCTGGGTCACCAGCAAATTACATATCTAGTTAGTTAGAGACCTTCCTCTTGCTTGCTTCCAGGAGGAAATCACAATACACAACACGTTTCCCACACCAGTAGAAAATATCCAGTTCAAACCATAGTAGAAACCATCAAGAACACTTTGAAATCTATCTGCACATAACCAAGCTATTAGAACTAAATTCCTCTAACTCGACCAAACCACGTAGGTCACCAAAACCCTAGATATTGCCACCGAAACATCTGTAGAGTCTCACCACATCATAATTACCCCTATAAATACAACAACCAAAACACCCACTCTGAAAATACCTTATTTGAGTCTAAGGCTGTTTCATTCACCTTCCTGATACCAAAATATAAAATCCATAATAATATACAAAAATACTACAAGTCTCGACACCATCCAACATAAATCTCAGATTTTAGTCATAAACAAATCCGCCAAAAAATCTCAATTGTTACATATTAATCTTGAATCCATTAGAACTTTCTCGAGAGTCACCCCCTTTGTTAAAATCCAAATTACACCGTCCAAATGGGCCAAAAGACACGTGCCCCATTAGCATAACAACACTCAAAGAAGTAACTCTACTTTAATACCACCTATCAAATTCCTACTCCGTGCGCACTACATTATTCACAAATAACAACTCACCCATCCCACGATTTTTTTTATATACTCATAAAGCACAATATAACCCGTATCTTGAAATTTCCTTATCCGAGTCATCCTCGATCTCAACCTCTGCAAGTCATAACTAACCCACCAGTATGCCTCAGCCCAAAACTAAACCTTTACATATAACCATGAAATTGAATTGTCAATAGCAGGCTCCCTCACTTGGCTCAAAGCCATAGATTAAAACATTTCATAACTCACAATACACATACTCTATTACTGCCATAATACCGCAGTCAGTTCAACTAAAATTCTTCTCAGACCCATGCAACACCAAGCATGAAATACCTCAATCATCCGCTAATCTGGCATTCATTCTCTTGACAGTCAAGTCAATTTTCTCAACCAGCTTCAAATTCAAGTCTCAACATTATAAGGAACACACCTGCTTAGATTACTCCACAGGAGATAACCCACCTGCTTAGCCTTAGATTGGAATATTGCTATACCCTTCGCAGCCACAATTACCACAGAATCACTTAATATTTCTCAGTTTGATCTCATCAAGACGACATAAAAATCTAATTCGCTCCACAATTAAACAACATGACAGATCCCTCAACGCACTCACAACTCAAGATTGTATGTCACATCAAAACAGGAATCAAGTACCCAATAACAAACTATTGAGTCATGAGAAAAATTTATTTGTCTCATTCAACCTATCTGAACACATCCCGCATTCACATCATACTTATCATATAGTCATTCAACCGCTCATCGAGCCACAAATTCCACTCATAGGAATACTACTGAACACATAAGTCCAATTGCACAGGTTCTCACAACCGAAACTACCGAGCTTAAGCTGCAGTCTAACTCCGGTCTCAAGTCCTCCAGACTGGCCCATCAACAAAATGCAGAATACTCATCTTGAACCTTGTTCATGGAATCACAAGCCAGTAAGACACAACTGATACTGAGCGCCCATGTGTGCATACGAATGCGTGGAAGGAATTCAAAGAGTTATGTCTCAAGCCGAATCAATTCCGCACGATAAGTAAAGAAAGATGGGAAGTATATATCCTAAATGCCCTGTAGCCTCTCGAAGATAAGTATGGACGCCATCATACCGATCCGCAAGACTCTACTAGACACTTGCTCATGACTCATAGAACCTATGAACCTAGAGCTCTGATACCACCGGTCACGACCCAAAATCCAACTAGTCGTGATGGCACCTAACCCAACCCGTTAGGTAAGCCAACTATTCACTATCCAATTCTAATGTAATTTAACAAGACAATTAAGTAAAAAAAAAATCTAAATCTTATACATTCCCCAAGGACTGGTAGTACAAATCATGAGCTTCTAAGAATAGAGTTTACAAAGCTGGTATGAAATAAATACATCATCTGTTTGAAAAGTACATAAACAGAGTTTTATGAATCTAAGGCTACCATGAACAAGAGGCAGCTACATCCGAAACGCAGGTACACCTTCAGATCCAGCTCCCAACGAACACAACAACATCAACAACCAACATCTGCACGCAAGGTGCAGAAGTGTAGTATGAGTACAACCTACCCCATGTACTCAATAAGTAACAAACCTAACCTTAGGTTGAAAGTAGTGACGAGCTTTTACCAAGGTCGGGTCCAAAACCAATAGTCCACAACAGTCCATAACAACATAAACAAGTAAGACCAGAAGTAACTCAACAATCAAATGCTCAACAAAAACATGATTTCTGAAAATAGTTCTGCCTTTCAAGTACATCAATGAAAACCTAGATCGTTTACTAGAGTTGCCAAAAATATGAATAAGTTTGAAAACAATAATTTTCCCTGAATCCTTTCAATAATAAATGAGATGTTTCATTTCTTTTTCAGATAACCCGTGTAAAATAAATGCAACAATATGCCCATCTGTCAACATGTGTGAGAAATCATGAATGATGTAATACTGTACAACATGAGAAAAATGCATCTCTATGCCTGTATGTCATGTGTGCATTTCAATGCGATGTATCTCAGAGATGAAATCATATGCATACACTCAGAGTATCATTTCACTCAATCCTCTCAATCATTCAATCCTCCCAGTCACTCAGTCCTCGCAGTCACCTAGTCCTCACAGTCACTCATGCCTCACAGTCACTCAATCCTCCTAAATCACTCGGCACTCGCACTCAGTAGGTAACTGCGCTCACTAGGGGTGTGTACAGACTCCGGAGGGGCTCCTTCAGCCCAAGAGCTATAACAAGCCAATCATGGCATAAATCAATAAAACATGTTGCGGCGTGCAGCCCGCTCCCATAAATATCCTCACAATCAGGCCCTCAGCCTCACTCAGTCATCAATCTCTCCAGTCTCCCGGGCTCTCAATAATCACGATCTTATAATCATCCTTACAATCAGGCCCTCGGCCTCACTCAGTCATAAATCTCTCCAGTCTCTCAGGCTCACAATGTCATGAAAATCAGCCCAAAATGATGATATGATGAATCAATAAATAGTAACAAAGACTGAGAGATGATATGAAATGAATGAACATGACTAAGTATGAAATTTCAATTTAAACAAATAATTTAATAGTAATATGACCTTTGTAGGTCTCAATAATACTGGAACATAGCCTCAGCATAATTTTTAATATGATTCTCAGCTCAATTTCTTTAACACATAAAACTACATAGAAAATGCCAAGATTATTTGACTACAAAATTCCACGGAACCAATTACGTCACAATTTCTATAGTGCACGCCCACACGCCCGTCACCTAGCATGTGCTTCACCTCCAAACAATTCACATAATACGTATATTCAGGGTTCATACCCTCGGTTCCAAGATTAGAAGAGTTACTTACCTCGAACAAGTCGAATCCAATATCGTGGAAGCTAAATAATGCACCAGAAATTCCATTATGCGCATATCAACTTCCAAACGGCTCGAATCTAGTCACAATTAATTTGATTAAGTCCACACAATTATATGAATTAATTACATATCAAAATACTAATATTTTTCCAAAAAATACGAAATTACACTCCAAATATTGCCCGTAGGGCCCACATCTCGAAATACGATGAAACATTATAAAATCCGATAACCTATTCAATTACGAGTCCAACCATACTAGTTTCATTAAAATCCGACTTCGAATCGACATTCAAATTCCAAAAATTCATTTTATGAAATTTCTACAATTTTTCCTCAAATTTCCATCTCAAACTACTAATTGAATGATGAAAACGATGATATATTCGTATATATTAACCAAATCTAAGTTAGAATCACTTACCCCGATGAATTGCTTGAAAATTCTACAAAAAATTGCCACAAACCGAGCTCCCAAAGTTCAAATGTCAAATAATACCCAAACCCTTGGTTTTATAATACACAATCTGACTCCTCATTGTGCTGACCGCACAAGTTTTGTGCGGTCTGCACATTCCAGGTTCTGCGGTCACACTTCAATACTCTACACTACCAGGCTTCAATAACATACCCATAACTTGCTGTACAAATATCCAAATGAATAATGCTATACCTTTCTAGAAACTAGATTTAAAGGGCTACAATTATTTTTGAATCATCTCCAAATTCGTTGTGTATTAAAATATATAAGCCTCTGATGTCGGACTATCGAACCTGCAGAACCCCCTGAAGTGCGGCCGCAGACAAAATTATGCGGTCCGTATTTTTCTTCTGCTATCCGCATATTTTCATCTGCTACAGCACTCAAAAATGTGCCTCGGCACATGAAATTGTGTGGTCCGCACTTTCAACGTTCCAGAACAACATCCGAGTGCCGAAATGTCCAGACATCGCTCAAAACTCACCCTGAAACTCACCGAGCCACTCGGGATCCCGTTCAAATATACCAACAAGTTTCATAACATAACACGGACCGACTCAAGGCCTCAAATCACATCAAACAATATCAAAATGACGAATCACACCACAAATCAAAATCTATGAACTTTGAACTTTCAAATTTTATATGTTATGCCGAAACATATCAAATCAATCTGGAATGACTTCAAATATTTGCACACAAGTCATAAATGACATAACTGAGCTATGAAAATTTTCAGAACTGGATTCCGACCCCGATACCAAAAAGTCAACTCCTCGGTCAAACTTCCCGAAAAATTCAATTTTCGCCATTTGAAGCCAAATTCCACTACGGACTTCCAAATAATTTTTCGGACACGCTCCTAAGTCCAAAATCACCATACTGAGCTATTGAAATTATCAAAACTCTATTCCGGGGCCGTTTACACATAAGTCGACATCCAGTGACCATTTTAACCTAAGCTTTAAACCTTGGATTTCATTCTTCCAAACTAACTCTGAAATACCTGAAAATCAAAACCGACAATTCACACAAGTCATAATACATCGTGTGAAGTTATTCAAGATTTCAAATAGTAGAAAGGAGTATAAATGCCCAAAACGACCGGTCGGGTCGTTACAAAAACTTTACGATTTTTTAGGTTAGCAAATCACGTGAGTTGTAGATCTAATGTAAACTAAAAGATTAGCTAACAGGTCCCCACAGAAGGCGCCAAACTGTTTGACCCAAAATTTAGATCTGGGTTTAGACAATTAGATTTAATTAAATAGAGTCAATCTTAGCCAATATTAATGTCCAAAAAATATGTTAACTGATTTTATAGTAAGATAATACGTATATTATCTAATTAACAATAAATGTTGATAACACTAGCAATATTCAAGGACCTAAAAAGGAATGGATATCATTAAATAATAACAAATAGTAATAAATAACATTTAAGTAAATAAGAACATGTGAGTCACCCGAAAAGGGTGAGATCCATAAATATTCTTTCTGACAATGATGAATGATTGATGAGCCTTTGAATATTCAGATTGTTCTTGGATCGTGTGGAAAGGTTAGGCAAGAATCTTAAGAAAAATATATATTTTGTATGTATGCAATAAAGCAAGATTCTATAGAGAAAGTCAATGTGTTCTCTTATAAGTGAATATCTCATCCCCCATAACTATCTCTCTTTTTTATTTATAAGGGAACATAAATCTAAAAACCCTAATAGGAATCTAGAGAATATTCTCTCTGAAGTCGTATCTAAAACTAGCTGTTATTATTCCCTTTTAAGAGGAGCGCTCATCCTCGGCCTCGACCTGTGATGACTCCTCGGCCAAATCCTTCATCTCTCACTAGATCACTTCGACCTTGAATTCGCCTCTTGCTGAAGTCATACTGAGGATACGTGGAAACTCTCGAAGGCCCTCTTAATACTAATATGGTCTAAGCATAACTAAGTTAATTTTTGACCCATATAACTTATATTAAAAAAAGTATTTTCCGAATAATATACTAATCTTCAACAAATTTTATACGTAGAACCAAAAAGGAATTCCAGGAGATTTTCAATAAAAATTGTGAACCCAACTCCATTTTCAACCAACAACTCCTTGACATCAAATACATTTGTATCTTTTAATGGATGGGCTATTAACATCAGACAATCAATCAGGTAACCCAATACCAGAAACAAAGCCTTTCTTTTTGTTAGGGGAAACTCTCTACCTCTTGAAAGTATGTTATTGCCTTCTTGAATTTTGGGCTGAACATAAAAGTATATAAAAGTTTTACTATTAACCTTTTAACAGGAACTACGCTAAAACATTGACACTTCCGGTCCTTACCGATTCATAGTAATGCTTCATCTCCACAAAATATATAATAATTTAAAATCGTTATAGCACAACTATGACTTTCTCATTACCATGGTAAACTAAAAGGTCTAACCAAGTGGGTGTCACCTGTTAAATTAAGATTTTAGTTCACGATGCATCTAGAGTACAACAACATTAAAAGTACTACCAAATTATTGATATATCTACTAAATTTGATCATCACAATGCTTTTATATTATGAACCTGACAAAGTGTAATTGAATGTTTTTCTTTAAACAAATAAATTAAAAGAAAGACATACATTGACATGTTATTAAATCAATCAGTAATGAATCAGAAAATGAAGTTTTAAGTTAGAAATTTAAAGATGGAAAAGAAATTTAAGGCTTTTTTTTAGTAGATATTTTATTCAATACTACGAAACATTGTTCAAAGGATCCAAGGGATCATTACACATAGCAGAGATGCCGTCTACGACATTCAGATTACCTAGCTTTGCAAGGGTTCTACACGTGCTTTCAAGCACTAATTTCCTACAAGAACCTCCATCCTTGTCCGCCAGCATCCTGGCCACGACAAAGGGTGGGGAGTTAACAAAACATGTGAGCTTATTTATGAGGGTCTGCTTGGCAGCTTCCTTTGCCAGCAGGTCTGCTACTTCATTCCTCTGCCTGAAATTATGCCGGACTACTAGTTCCTTCTCCTTCACGGATATCAACCACCTGCAATTATGTAAGGGAGAGTCGTAAGTTGAATGGCCATTTTCAAGTAGGTTTATTACCTGGGTTGAGTCAATTTCGATTTCAATTGGAATTTTGTTTTTCCCAAGGCAAATTCCAAACTTTGATGTTGTGCCAGGAGTTCTGCATGAATACAGGAAACAGCTTGCACCTTCATGCTAAAACCCATAATTCAGTGGCCGTTATGATCACGTATAACGCCACCTATTCCGCTGGCCGTTTGTTTGTATGCCCCGTCAAAGTTTAGTTTAAACCAGCCAGCTTGAGGTTTTCTTCAGTTCGTATTACAACTGACTTTTCTTTCATGATTACTTTCCCTATTAGTAAGGTAGTAGTATTCAGTAGCTTGGTTAGTAATGTAAGGGATAGAAATATCTCTTTTGGAATTGTTTTCTATATATACTGTAGTTTCTGTTTAACCAAAGATTCCATAAGATAAAGGGAAATAAATAACTCCAATTTATCCTATGTGAGGGAACACTAAGGTTACTATATCTAATAACATCCACCCAGTCATGGTTATTGAAGATGGCAGCAGTACTATCCCAGTTAAAGGAATACCAAAAGTTTTTTACTATACCACAGTGGAGAAAAATATGAGGTAGGTCCTCTTCACCTGACCTGCAAATAGTGCACCCTTTATCTACATTCATACCAATGGTAAAGATAGGAGCGGGAGGGTAGCCTATTGTGATAGCATTTTCAGAGATTTTATTTTATTTTATTGGGACAATGAGTATTCCAAATCCATTTAAAGCTTCTAGGTGAGGGAGTAGGATTATCTATTAGAGTGTAACAGGAGGCCGTAGAAAAGTTACCTTCGCTCTTTGGTTCCCATGTGGGACAGTCGTAGGGGCGGTTAATAGGGATGGTAATGGAGATAATATTGCTAGTAATATCTGGGGTAGTTCAAAGCCAAGCTTTTCTAATGACCAAGAATAGTTAATAATAAGATCACCGACTTTTGTTGTTTGATCGTTCTTGTTAAGGGGGGCCCTCTATGCATCTTCTGAGGTGGGGTGTATTGGGGATCCATCTGGCATCCCAAATAGAAAGGGTGGAATTTTTTTGTATAGACCAAAGGGTTCCTTTGTTACAAATGTGCCATCCTTTAAGAATGCTCTTCCAAGTGTAGGAGTGGTTTTTTCTTTTGTTTGTGATGTAGGTTTGGATAAGGAGTCTTGCCCATGGGGCTTGTGGATTGTTTAGCAACCTCCAAGCCATACTAGTTAGTAGAGCGATATTTTTCGATTTGGCTTTTCGAAGACCTAGCCCTCCTTTATTATTTTCTGAGGTGATTGTATCCCAGCTAAGAAGGTGAAGCTTCTTTTTGGAGTCAGTGGTACCCCATATGAAATCCCTTTGAATTTTATCGATGGAATTAAGGATTCTAATAGGAAGGAGGGTGTATTGCATGACGTGACTAGGAATACTCGCAAGTGTGGATGATGCTAGAGTGGTTCTACATGCGATGTTTAAGTAGTTAAACTTCCAAATGGCTAGTCAAGATCTCATGTTGTCTAGAACATAATGGAAGTCTTTTGCTTTTGGATTTGAATTAATAATAGGGAATCCCAGGTATTTTTCAAAGGAGTCACTACTCTTTATTCCAAACAAGTTAGAGATGTTGTTAATGTTGAAATTGTCAAAAGTCCCACATCGGTGGATGACAATTTTGAATGGGAATTTCACCCTATAAAAGGAGGCCTAATGTTTAAGATTTAAACACACCTCTCATTTGCCTTTTATCTTCTTAAGGCATTTGTATCTTCTCTCTTTAGTATTATTTCACTTGTAATTTTGGAGTGGAATAAAATATTGATTGTGTCCGAGGAAGTAGGCAAAATTGGCCGAACCTCATAAATTCTGGTGTTCTTTTATTGTTGTCTTATTGTCTTGTTTATTATTTAGTGGTTGTCATAATTTTTGGTATAGTAGTTGTGACTCATTCACACTATATACATTTGGCTTCCGCAACAATTGGTATCATGTCTTAGAGCAGTTTTTTGAGAAGATAAATTTTGACTTTGCGAGGTTAATGGTCTGCCTTGACATATTACATAAGATTTTTAGTCCTAAGAGAATAATATTACAGGACTTCCTATTTATATGGCTCATTAACATAAGGTTGTCTGCAAAAACGACGTGGGAGAGGGACATACCATTCGTTGAGAGAGTGATAGGGTCCCACATATTAATATCTACTTGATGATTGATATATCTAGTAAACATCTCCATACAGAGAATGAAGATATAGGGTGACATAGGGTCACCTTGCCTAATCCCACGACTTGGATTGAAATAGTTGGTGGTTGAGCCATTCACAAGCATAGCCATAGAACTAGTTGAGATACACGACATTATGAGAGAGATAATTTTTGGGGGGAATTTAAAGTACAAGAGTGTTTTGTAAATGAATGACCACTCAAGTTTGTCGAAAGCTTTTTCCAAATCTAGTTTTAGGATCATTTTACCTTTCTTACTGGCACTCTTCTTGAAGTTATTCATAATTTCTTCGATTAGGATAGCGTTATCACTATCACGCCTGTTTTTAAGGAAACTAGCTTGGAATGGGCTAATGATTTTTTCCAGAAAGGGTTTTAGTCTGTTAGTGATGATTTTAGTAATAACTTTGTAAATGGTATTACAAAGGCTGATAGGTCTAAAACTTTTTAGATTGTTGGCATTGGGGAATTTAGGGATGAGGCATATGTAGGTACTATTTATTTCCGGCAGAATACAGTGAGAGCTAAATATTTCATGGAAGAAATTAATAACACTAGGGCCAACTATTTTCCAATATTTTTGGTAGAAGAAGGGGTGAAGTCCGTCTGGACCTGGAGCTTTAAAGGGTTTGAAAGAGAATAAGGCTTTGTTAACCTCACTATCATTGAGGGGTCTGTCAAGTGAAGATATATCTAAAGAGTCAAAACTAATTGGGAGGTTACGATTTTTAGAATGATAGTGGGAAGTAGTAAAAACTTCTTCAAAATAATTTTGTGCATGTAGCAAGATATCATTGTGGTTGTCAATCCAATTCCCTAAATTATCTTTGAAGAAGCTAATATGGTTCCTTCTTCATCTATTGGAGGCACAAATGTGAAAAAATCTAGTGTTTGCGTCTCTATCATTGAGCCATGAGATCCTAGATCTAAGCTTCCAGTAATCTTCCTCTAATTTCAAGTAATTATTGTAGTCTTTTTGTAAGGATATTTCCAGGTTCTGAAGGAACGTGCTAGTAGCATATTAAGGGGAGCATTGAATACCATATAGTCTAGCCAAAATTTTCTTTTTTTCCCTAAAGATGTCTCCAAAAGTATTCTTACTCCAATCTCTAATATTTAGGGCAAAGTTATGCATGGCCGACTTGAAGTTATTATTAACCTAGGTTAATTGGACTCTATTGATAAAGTCGGGGTGTGTACACCAAATATTCTCTAACTTGAAGGGCTTTTGTGGTGGGATAGGTGTGAAGGAGTTAAGTTTAAGGATTAATAGGTTATGGTCCAAGTAGGTTTTTGGCAGGTGGGTTACTGAGGATCCAGGGAAGAGGTTTAACCATTCTTCATTAGCTAGGAATCTATCCAATCTTTTCATAATCAAACCTTTGCGTTTTTTCCTATGGTTAGACCACGTATACTTACAGCCCATGTAGCCTAAATCGACTAGTCTACAATTATTAATATGGTTCCAAATCCTAGAGGTTCTAGAATGGCTAACCTTCCTACCTCTAAACTTTTCGAATATCATTGTTATATCATTTAAATCTCCTCCTACTAACCATGCTCTGTTAAAGGTGTTAAAAATATTTTCTAAGTAATGCCACATGGTTTCTCTATCATAAATATTAGTGTTAGCGTAGACAGTGCTATGGAGCCAAGAAAAGCGAAAGGGGAGTACCTCAATCATAGCATGAATTTCCTGGCACCTCCTAGTAAAGTTATTAACAATGACTACTTTGTGATCGTAGAGAATGACCAAACCTCCAGCTTGACCTTCAGCAAGCAACTCAATCATCTTTGTGAAGTTGAAGTCATTTAGCAGGGTTGCATAAAAGCCCATTCTAGTCTCCAGTAGTGCTATTAAGCAAGGCTTGTGGATGTCAATGATTTCCCTAAAGTTTCGACGCAAATCATCATTGTTTGCTCCACAAACGTTCCAAAAGATGATGTTTGTGACTCTATTCATCCTTAATGATTCTTGGTGGTTCGAGGTCATCTTCTCCTCCATAGTGAAATTGGGGTTGGTCTTTCTGCAAGGGACTAAGATCATTGCATGGGAACCCACTATTGGATTCCTTGGTGGCCTTAAGTCCATGGAGCATTTGTACATTGAGGGAGGACCGCTGAATATGAACTTTTTGCTCAATATCTCCTTGAAGAGTAGTACCTTTACCTCATTTAGGCTTGCAAATTCCACACTCGATTCCATGTTTAGAAGCTTCATCTCTTCCTCCCCCTATATTGGATTTCCTACTTGTCCTTTATCGTTGTGAGAGGGGTTGGCTTTCATCTAATTTGGGATATTAGCATGCGAGTTGGGGTGAGTTTGATTTGCATGGGTGTCCCATGGTATGAGTATGGAGATGATTTGGGATATCTCCTCTGGTAGGAAGAAGATAAGGTCCAAAGAGAGGGTCATTGGAATTTGTGGGTTCGCACGGGGAGGTAGGTTCCAATGATTTTGCATGGCTTGGATCAGGTTGTGATTCATGGTTGGTGCCAGGGGTTGTAACACATTGTTGATCCATGTTTGATTCATGTAGTTGTTCATACATAATCTCACTCCTTCCGATATTAGCTATGTAAGATATAGAGTATTCAAGATTACTAGGACAATATCCTGGCCATTAATCTCCATGTTGAATGAGATCGCAAAGCTCATTAGCCCTGCTTCCATCCAAGATAGGGGCTGGTAGTTTGGGGGTAGTGGAGGAGATGTGTAGTAAATCGTTGAGTTTGGCAGATGAGGAGGGAAGGGAGGGAGGTTGTTCATAGTTGTTCTTGGTGATTGGAGAAGAACTTGGATTAGCATGTTTCTTCTTCTCAGAGAGTAAGGTAATCTCGACATATTGAGGCTCTTTAGGACTTATAGATTGGGATATTCTAGCAGTGTGCTTGATGGTGGGAGAGGTAGTAGGCAACTTTATAGGAGTAGGTTCTAATTGCATGGGAGAGGAGTGGGGAAGCGTAAGGGTTTTAGCATGATTAGAAGAAGATCTTGTAGTTGCCACATGTTTTAGGGTTATGTCCATTTGTTTCGCTTCTAGTATCTCACTGGATAGGTGTTTGAGGAATGTGTTAGGGTTGAGAGGAGTCTTATCCAATGGGGGTGGTTGCACACTAGTAGGGCAGTGGGTTTTGTGAATTTTTGATTGGGTTAATAGGCATGATGTGTTGGCGTCCTGTTTTTCATTAAGAATTTTAACATCCAATAGATTACTACTAAGCTATTTTTTATCTAAAGATTGTATCGTATAGGGGCTTGAGTTAGTAGTGTTTGCCACGTGTAGGCAGTTAGTATTAGATGTGTTAAGCGTAGCTTCCATGCATCGGTCAGATATTTCCTCAATTGCCATTGGTTTGATGTCATTAGTGGAAACTGTGGGCGGATTTTCTAGGGAGGAGAATTTGTTATTGGTATACAGTGGATTACTAAAGTTATTAGAGGCATGATTATGATAAGAACCTTTAATTTTGACAGACTTATCCTTAGGATCTTTTTCAATAAATTTTAATTTCTGAGTTTGGAGAAACTTACTTGTATCTGCATTAAAGATTTTGACATTAATACATGGGGTTGTTAAGTCATTAACTGGTTGTGATCGTGTGCCCTTATTTTTTGCCTTGTTGAAGGAAAGTGTTTGCCATTCTTCTCCACTTGGCTGTTGTTTCATTACTTGAGAATTCTGTTGTTCCTGAACGTTTGGACTTTTTAATAACATAGAGTAGGGACAGTGGAGATTAATGTGTCCAAGTCTTCCACATTTCTTATATAGGAAGTTTTCTCCCTGATAAAGAATGGACTGCTTGTGCGACCCAATAAATATAAATGTTTTAACTGGCTGGTCCAATGGGAATTTTCACACAAAGCCTTGCATAATGACCTCTTAGGGTTGCCGATGTGCATGCATCAACTTTTAATATTCTTCCAATTGTGTTCCCAATTTTTTGAAGGACCACACCATCATAGAACTCAGTAGGGAGATGTGGGAGGTGAACCCAGATGGTTGTATGGAGTGGCTTAGCTTCTGTTGCCACGAAGTTTTGCTCCTACTTTTGCACTGAGAGAAAATGCCCATTAATAAATCACGGACCCTGGTTCAAGACTTTGGCTGAATTTTCTTCCTTAGTAAACTTTGCAATGTAATAATCTGCACCTAAGTTAATTAATGTGAAATTTTCTGTAATCTTCCATTGTTCTTGGACTTTCCTCCTTAGGTAGTGGTGCACAATACGCTTTTCCATGCGTTTTATGATGACCGAGTGTTTCCAAGTATGATAAATGCGTTGTAGATCTTTGGATGATAGGCTAACACTATAACCTTCATTTATTGTATCTGTATCACGCGTGTTACAATCCATAGGCTCTGGTGATTGTGCTTCTTGGCGAGTAGGCTTAGTGGGAAAAGCTTCAAACTGAATTGTGATATTGTGTAGGTTAGTGTCTGCGAGTAATTTATCTTTGAAGGAGGGAGTATCCTGAGTAGGCAAACTAGGATTGACCCTTGATTCTCCATCAATGGCGTTATTGGATGCGATATCTGGCTGCTTTGGAGGAATTTGGGAAGTTGTTTGGTTAGGAGTAGAGGTGGTTTCTTTGCTCATCCCTTAGAGAGAGAATGTTACTAGTCATAGATCATTAATCGCTGTTACACAACTTCTCAATTGTACCTTAACTGAACTTTTTCTTTTAAAATAAATAAATATCATAGTTTACATGAGAATCCATCATTCATTTGGAAAAAGCTTATAGGCATTTGCAAAATTGAGTACATTACTATTTATGTAATGTATTAAGGAACTCAAATATAACATTTACACCATGTTTTATTTTCCTTTTACGTCAAAATATAGAAAACATAAACTCCTAGACTTAAGGTAATTAAATTTTCTTTTTACCTTAAAAGTTTTATGAGAAATGGAGGGATCAAAATAACTAAGATATCTTCTTGCACTTACCGTTTCAAACTCACATTAACTTCTTTTTGTGATTCTTTAATTTGGAGAAAATTTTATGGGTGGTCTTTCAACTTTATGTTCATTATCTTAACGTCATTTTTTTTTTATTATTTTATGTAAAAGTCATTCAACTTTGTGTTCATTACCCAAAAATCACATTTCTTTTTACACAAAAAATATTTTACTATGCTCTAGTTATTGCAATAGTCACTTTGACCAAAATTTATAAAACTTTCAACTGAAAAGACTATTATGCCCTTGACATTATTAATCCTCCTATTTATGTAATACCTTTTTTATTATATACTGTATAATATATTTTTACCTAGATATTTTACTTATAATTAAAATAACTTAATACTATTTGATTTATTATTTTTATAATATATTCGACATTTAATTTTTCCTTAACGCTAATTTTCAAGATATAAAGGTAGCATTATTAAATTTGTCAGTAATATTACTGTGAATAAATCTCACGTCAACATTCTTAACCATACCTAATAAAATAATTTTAACGAAAATTATAAAACTATAGCTCACAGATTTATCAGTCAAGCTATATTCATTAATCAAATAAAGAAAATACCCACATTTAGCATACTGAAACATCAAATTAATACTTTCAAAAAAATAATATTAATAGATAAAAGCTTTAATAGACTTAATATTAAACAAAAATATCTTTGATTTTTTTAAAGTTGTACTACTATAAAAAACTATCATTTGTTAACTAAATCTGTTTTTATTATTTAAAATAAATATTTTTGTCATTTTTATGTTTCAATATATGTTCATTGAACAAATTGAGTGTCATGACAAAATTAAATGTACAGATATATTATAAAGTAATAATAAAATAATATAATCATTTTAACTATAAGTAAAATATCTAGGTAAAAATATATTATATAGTATATGTTATGAAATAAAAGCAACTTAGTAAAACATGAACAAGACATGTTGTTATGAAATAAAAGTAAATTAGTAAAACATGAACAAGAAATGGAGATAGAGAGAAGGAAGAGGTTTTCTTCTTCAATTGTGTGTATTTTCTTATCTATTACAAGGCCTTTATATAGGCATGAAAAATAAAGAAAAATATGTCATTGAATATGTCATTAAGTATAGAAATATGTCATTAAGCATTTGAAAAGATCATGGAGGAAGAGTAGACATCCACCATAATTTGATTTTCCTTATAACACTCCCCATTGGATGTCCATAGATAATGTGCCTCGTTAAAACCTTATTAGGAAAACACCCTATGGAAAAAAGATCTTAGTGAAGGAAAAATAGTATACGTGTTTAGAAATATGCCTTTTGGTTGCCTCGTTAAATACCTTGCAAGGAAAACCCAGTGGGACAAAACCTTGTAAGGAAAAAAGAGTACAACGTGTATTAACTCCCCCTGATGAGAGCATCAATTCACATCCTTGAGCCTTCGCTTCCCAATCTTGTACACTAGTTTCTTGAAGGTTGACGTCGGTAGAGATTTGGTGAACAGATCAATCATATTATCACTTGAACGGATCTGTTGCACATTGATATCACCATTCTTTTGAAGATCATGTGTGAAAAATAACTTTGGTGAAATTTACTTTGTCCTATCCCCTTTTATGAATCCTCCCTTCAATTGGGCTATACATGCTGCATTGTCTTCAAACAATATTGTGGGTAGTTTGTCACACTTCAAACGACATTTGTCTTGAATAAGGTGTATTATAGACCTCAACCATACACATTCTCGACTTGCTTCATGAATAGCAATTATCTCAGCATGATTAGATGAAGTAGCCACGATTGATTTCTTAGTCGATTGCCAAGATATGGCAGTGCCTACATATGTAAATACATAGTCTGTTTGAGATCGAGCCATGTGTGGGTCAGATAAATACCCAGTATCCGCATAACCAACAAGATCGGGATTGTAATCATTGCTATAAAATAAGTCAATATCGGTAGTCCCTTTTAGATACCGCAATATGTGTTTGATTCTATTTCAATGTCTCTTTATATGAGCAGGGCTATATCTTGCTAATACATTAACTGAAAAAGTTATGTCATGCCTTGTAGTGTTAGCAAGATATATTAGCGCACCAATTGTACTAAGATATGGTACTTCAACACCAAGAAACTCTTCATTATATTCATGAGGTCGGAATGGATATTTATTTATATCGAGTGATGTCACAACCATCGGGGTAATCAATGGATGTGCTTTATCCATATAGAATTGCTTTAAAATCTTTTTAGTGTACGCTGATTGATGACAAAAATTCCATCTTTCATATACTCAATTTGTAGACCAAGACAAAATCTTGTCTTTCCAAGATCTTCATTTCAAATTCTTTCTTTAAACAGTCTACTGCTTTAGGAAGATCCCCAAGAGTTCCAATGATATTTAAATCATCAACATACACAACGATTATAACAAATTCAGATCCAAATCTTTCTATAAAGACACAAGGACAAATTGAATCATTCGTGTACCCTTCTTTCAACAGGTACTCACTCAGGAGATTATACCACATGCGCCCTGATTGCTTCAATCCGTATAAGGATTTTTGAAGTTTTATTTAATAAATTTCTTGGAAACCTTAATATGCTTCAGAACAATTTAAATCCTTCAATGATTTTCATTATACGCATATCACGTTTTTCTTGTATTGCCAGATTAAAAGCTGAAATGGTGACATCCACCATAGGAGAACATGTCTCTATATAATCAATGCCAGGATATTTACAAATCTTCATGTGACACAAGTCGTCTTTATGTCTATCGACTTGACCTTCTTCTTCTTTTTTTCGCACAAGAACACATTTATACCTCCACTGGCTTTATACTTTCATGTGTCGGGACTATCCGTCCAACTTCATATTTTTCAGGTGAAATCAATTTTCATTGCGTATTTTTCATTTGGCCAATCATTTATCTATCCAAATTTTATGACAGATTTGAGCTCAAGATCCTCGTCAATATTAATAATATTAAGTGCTACATTATATTAACAATATCGTCGACGGTCATTTTATATCGGTTCTATTATTACCCAATAAAGACATAACTTATTGAGATCTCTTTATCTTATTATTTTCAGGTACCTGAGCCTTTCCCATGAGGTCTTATAAAGTGTTATGTCATGCTGCTCTTCTGGAGCACTTGCCTCTTTATTATGACCATCTTGAACATTTGCTCCTCTATTTCTTCAAGGAGTCTTATCTTTGGAACCGATTAGTCTATTATGCTTCACACATGTCATAGACTCTATTCATTATGAACTTTATTTTATTTGGAGCATTAGCAGCTGAATATGACATTTAGCTTTGGGGCAGCAAATACGCCTGGCAATATTTTACAAATGAGTTATTACTTGAACTTCAAGTTCACATTTTTGTCGTACGAGGATCTAGATGTACTCATAATAATTTATTACATGCATTACTATTTCAGCTGCCCATTTTCTCCCCCTATTGTTGGTATCACCAACACATATCCCTAGCCTTATTTTGGGGATCCATCTTTGTGCACTGTGGTAGAATAATTAAATCATATATCACATTCATATTTCTAGATAGAAATTATTTGATTTCTGACCCTGAACCGATTGTGATAGGGAGAACTTATCATAACTTGGCTATATGCGTACAAGTGCAGTTGTATATTAAATAATACACCACATACCAAATTTTATTTTGGCAGTTTTGTTCTCATAACCAATGGTTTAAAATATAATTGGAGGCATACAATTTCTGCTAAACCAACTTGGATTTTAACCAGTATTATCAAGATAAATCATCATAGTTTATATTCTCGAACCGTGCTCTAATAATTTGAGCAATCAATATTGCAAAAGCCGAACTTCAAGTTGATAACAAATGCACATGTGTCCATAGAATAAATGTATATATTAAAATCATATAATAGTAAACGGTTCACGTGGAAGGTGACTGGGCCCATATATTTATCACCTTTTATTCGTTTTAGAAATCAAGGGATTCAATCCCAACCTTAACTGGTATATCATGAGAATAAGCAGCACATGAAAATTCTTGAAGAATCTTATATTTCTTCAATATATGCCAATGTAATTCTCAATTAATTTTTCGCATCATAATTGAATCGAGATGGTCAACCGGTCATGCCAACTAATATTTGTTTCAGTAAACCTCTAGTTTACTTATGACATATGATTTCATCACCATGCTTATATTTGTGTAGTACAAATAGAAAGAAAATCGGGTAATCTTTCATATTTACCCGTTATGATTATAGAAATATGAAGATATTCAATATTTCATTCATTTATAGTCTCAAAATGCCAACCATTTTGACTTATACATTTGAAACTCAAAAAGTTTCTTTTGAGACTTTACAATATCAATGTCGTGAATAATTTTATTTATTCGGGTAGTAACAAATTAATTTTTTCGGAGCTCTTAACAACTTTTGTACTACAAGATCTTTTGTCACACCATTCATATGGTAAATGTCTCATTTACAGAAAAACTTATATCTTAATAAATTATCATGATTAAAATCATCATAAGCAAAATCACTCCTTGCTATAATTTTGCCTTTAATAACCTTTTATAAGGCACACCAAATATTTTTTGGCGTATCACATGTACGCGACCAATGGCATATTCATGTAACCACACAATAATATTTATTCTCTTTATTTCACTCAAACCTCCCTCATAGGTGAGTTGTGTGGTATTCATCTAATCATGCATTGCATGTCTTTATTCATTACTTTTATCATATATTGCCACATTCACCTTTAGGAATGAGTCTGCATTCTTAATGCTTATCACAAGTCACATTCTCTTTGGATCATAATCAGCGTCGTGCTTTATTATTTTTCATATCAATTTGATGGTAAGCATTGCCTTCACATTTTGAAGGACTATTTTTGAGAACCCTTATTGTTCTCCTTTTATAATCATAGTGATAATTATTATTATTTTGATCTTTGGAACGCCCACGTTCATTATTCAACCACTTGTCTTCATTTAGACTTGTTATGCGCCACTACCACATTCACTTTAAGAATGGAGCAAATCAAGTAGGGCAATATTCATGTCTTTTCATGAAAAATATATTATTTTTCTTTAGTCATTATTATATCATCAATATAGTATAGTGTGACTCAAACCTAATATCTTACCATTATAAAGGCATGTTAGGCCATAATGAATTGTGACTCAAACCTAACTCTTATCATCACAGAGCATCAAGACTTGATCCTGATGTCTTACCCTCATGGTTCATTGCGACTTGAACTCATTGAAGTTGATATCATTAATAGCAAAGGACAAAAATAATTTCAAATACAAAAGAAATGCTTACATTTTGAGTTAAACTCTTTATAATATCATTTGGATATAATTCTCAACAATAGATTTTTCGTTTACTCAAATCAGCTAAGTAATTAGTGTCAAACAGATATATGAAAATATAAAATAATATTGAAAATTAACATGTGGTCTTTGCTGCAATAAGCTTACTTCAAGATGAAAGTGATATGACCAAAACATTAAAGAAAAATGATATATCAAATAGAATAATATAGTACCACTAGTTACCATACATTTTTGTGGAAACTAAGTATTATACTCTCTAGAAAAACAAAGAGATATAGCAGAACTTTTAGGTTAATTAGGGAATCAAAGAAAAATTAGGGGACAAATCTCTGTCTACTACCTACTACTATATGCTTTCTATATAGAAATGATTCAACGTGTTAATTTGATAAGAACTATCACAAATAAAAATTTTGGTGTAGTACATACTTCTTGTACTAATATTTTATCTTATTAAATAAAATAGTTACGAGTATTATTATTATTATTATATTTTAATGGCATGAATCATTAAAATAGTGAAAAATAATTTTCTACTTATCCTACTCAATCCACAAATAAGTTTTACTAAACATTAAAGCTACTTTTGATATAAGAAAATAGCAGTGCTCTAATCAGATATATATGGAACACAAGTGTTAGGAATTCTTTTCCTTTTCTAACTATGTAGGCATAAAAAAATAATTGAAGTTAAGTGTCACACATATATGCAGATTAAGATTTTTGGTTTGATTATCATGTTGTCATATTGCATATAAGTGTAAACTCAAAGCTAGACATGAATTAGTAAACGTATGCTGACATAAGAATTTAAAAGTAAAGCTTACTGGACCGAAAAGAAATTTGACTAACTCTGGTTGAAAGAAGATAAAATTCGATTAAAGCACATAATCTCAATTGGTTAGAGCATCGTGCTGATAACATGTTATGAAATAAAAGTAACTTAGTAAAACATGAACAAGACATGTTGTTATGAAATAAAACAATTTAGTAAAACATGAACAAGAAATGGAGATAGAGAGAAGGAAGAGATTTTCTTCTTCAATTGTGTGTATTTTCTTATCTATTACAAGTCATTTATATAGGCATGAAAAGTGAAGAAAAATATGTCATTGAATATGTCATTAAGCATAAAAATATGTCATTAAATGTCATTAAGTATTTGAGAAGATCATAGAGGGAGAGTAGACATCCGCCATAATTTGATTTTTCTTATAACAGTATATAATATATAAGACATCACATAATGGGATGATTTTTAATGCCTAGGGCATAATAGATTTTTTAGGTGAAAGTTTTATAAAATCTGGTCAAAGTGATTATTGTAATAACTAGAGCATAATAAAATAATTTTTGTGTAACATAAGAAAGAAAAATGACTTTTGGGTAATGAACACAAGGTTGAATGACTTTTACGTAACCAAAAAAAGAAAAGTGACTTTGGGATAATAAACACAAAGCTAAATGACCACCCATAAAATTTACTCCTTAATTTGTCTTTCATATTACCTTTGTGTGTTTATTCAAGAGATAATTTTATTTGCGCACAGTTATTTGTAAATTCTCGTTTTCTTTTTCTCTCCGCTCCCACTTTTCAAAAAAGCTTTAGTTTGTGGGATGAAGAAAATCTACAAAAGAAGCAAAAGAAAATTAAAAGATAGTTTTATATATATATCCATATAAAGGAGATTTTTGCACATTCTTAGAGTACACAATCTTCAGATTCTATCTCAAACCAATTTTGATCCATAAATTTATGTCGCTAGCCTGATCCAATATAACCAAACCAAACTGATGGCAGCCTGATCAAAATAAACATTTCTTTCAATCTTTGCAATAGGTAAAAAAAAATTGAAGTATGATCATAGCATTAGACATTTAAAATTTTTGCACCTCAGATATTAAAAACACGATTAAAGAGAAAATTAATATGCATCAAAAGAATTAGAAGCAGATACTTGACGAATAAGACTGAAAAATACGTGTAGAAATAACCAAAGGTATATATGATAGACGTAATAAAATCTTGCAAAAGACTTTTAATTATAATATATGATTAAAACACAAAATTGAACTTGGGTTACCTGAACTATGATTACACAATAATTTCTCCGGTAGACGATGCATTTTAGGAATATGAAACACCATCTGTTTCTTCCTTGTATTTCGTCTTTGCAATTATTTTGCTTTCACATTGAATTAAATTTAAGTTCCTACAGAGAAACCAACAAATTTGAACAAAATTCTTACGTCAAGAACAAAGGAAAAAATATTGAATTTGAAATACGAAGCCCAGATTAAAGAGAAAATAATATATGGAAAAAAGAAACCCACAAGATGGGGATGGCTAAAAGAGAATTGAAGTGACCCAAAGTTTGGCGTCTCTTTCCAAGCGTTATTTTTTTTCTCTTTGTAAGCGTCCTTAAACAAGGTACTAAATAAAAGGGGTATTAAAGTAATATAATTTTTAAATTAAAAGTTTTCTGTTTTTAAAATTTAATAATATAGATATACAAAACCTTAATAAGGAGAGCGCGCATCCCTTAAAATTAGAATGTAACTGACATAGCTCCCCTCCCACACAGAGATGGAGCCACAGGGTTGGTTACGGGTTCGGCCGAACCCAGTAGCTTTTGTTCAAACCTTGTATTTTTATTAAAAAATCTAATGAATATATATAAATTATTAATTTAGAACCCAGTGACTTAAAAGGATTATAATCCCGAATCCATAAGGTTCAAATCCTAGCTCCGCCTCTACTCCCACGTCACCCCCTCCCCCTCCCCTTAAAACTCTCATGTATATCAATTATACAAAGCCCCTAAAATTATATTTTCATCCTATTTTCAAAAAGATTTCAAATATTTTTTTCTCTTTCATACAAATCAACCCAAATCTCTCCCTCTTCACACACATTCATCAATATTATTGCTAAAGTTGTAGCAACAAATGGTTCTCCATTGACATACATTAAAAAGTTTTGAATTTTTGAATTTAATATTCAGGTTTTACAAATTTGTGATTTATTTGAATTGAGTGTTCTAGCAAATGATTGAGAATATACCTTGGAGTTTATATCTCAATTTTGAGGGACATTGGTTAAGTTTAAACTTTAAAGTTGGTTTTAGATTAAATTCCGGATTGAAACTAGAAGAAGAAGAAGTTTCAAAATAGTATCACGATTATATGGTAATTGTATCACAATTGTATCAATATTCAGGTTTTATGAATTTATAATTTGCTTGGGTTGGGTGTTTTCGCAAACGATTGAGAATATACTTTGAAATTTATATCTCAATTTTAAGGGAGGCTGATTGAGTTTATAATTGGTTTTAGGTAAAATTTAGATTGAAACTCAAAGAATAAGAATTTCATAATTGTATGATAATTATATCAGAATTATTTTAGGATTGTATCAGAATTATATTATAATTATATCTGAATTGTATCAATACATGAAACGATACCTGATACAGTACTGATACAAGCTTAATACAATATTTGTATCAGAATTGTACCAGTTTTTTTATTGATTTGTATTTTTTTTGTATGTGGTATATTTTTCCTCTTCAACTTTCAATCTGAAAATAAAAGCTATAATTATTGGTGGTTTTGTCCTGGTTTTTAGGGTGTTTACTGCTGGGTTTAGGTGAAATTTCATATTGAAACTTGAAGAGGGAGAAGTTAAGAATTGTATCACAATTGTATCATAATTTATCAAAATTATTTTCAAATTGTTTCATAAATGTATGATAATTGTACATAAATTATATATAATACATCAAATGTAAAACAATATGATATAATATTAATACAAGTATAATACAATATTGTATTAGAATTGTATAAAAATTTAGAAGAATTGTATTAAAATTGCCTAAAAAGTATATCTGAATTGTATTTGATTACATGATACAATTGCTAAATCTTATGTTCATTCATTTGTGGAATATATGTTAAGCATATAAAGACTTATTAGATTTTTTATTCGTAAATCTATTAGATTGAAAGCTATTGAGCATACTCGAAGAGATGAGGTCAAAAAAAAGGAGAACGACGAAAGTTTGGCAAATACGGGCTGCCACAATCCTCGAAAGCAATCAAATATCACAAATATGCTTAGCAGAGGAGAGAAAAAACGGAATTGAATTCTTTAATTAAAGACATTAATAATAGTGTGAATTTTTTTAAAGGAAAATATATATAATTTATAAAAAAAAACTTAAATACTTTTGAAAACTATAAAACTTATAGAAAATGAGTAAATAAGTTGCTATAACAGTACATATAAGGAAAAACTCCGAAAATAAGTAGAAAAGATTGGCCTTGTCTTTGGTATTCCAAATCCTAGTTAAAGTTGGTAAGTATACTTGCCTACATAAATGATCTCAAAAGACCAAACCAAAACCATAAACGGAGGTTCTTTTTCTCTTGACCTAGAAACCTTACACCTTCTTACTTTCAAAGCTATGGCGAATTGGGCAGAGTTGCCGCAGGATCTCCTTACTCAGATTACAAAGCGTGTTAAAGCGATCGAAGATTTCATTGCTTTTGGTGCTGTCTGTACCTCATGGAGAATTGCTGCTACAAAGAAATTCTTCGATGTGCTTTCGCCCCAAGTTCCATTACTTATGTTGGCGGATAAAGATGAGGATTATCGAGAATTTTATTCTCTTTCGAAGAAGAAAGTTTCACGCATATTTCTCCCAGAAATTAGAGGGCGAGAGTGTTTTCCATCAGAGGGATGGCTGTTCACCATGTCATATACCGGAGAGATGAACTTGTTGCACCCTTTCTCTCATATCAATATACAGCTTCCCCCACGAGAAGACTTATTAGCTTCAGAGGGTCTCGGAGAAGCACCTGAAGAAGAGATCTGGAACTGCATGGACAAAGCTATCTTATCGGCCAGTCCTTCTCTTACATCAGATTATGTACTGGTGGTTAATTATTATGGACGTGTTAATAGTTTGGCTTTTTGGCGACCTGGAGATCTCAACTGGACTAATATTGACATTAACACCCATGGTGCAGTCACAAGTATGAATTATTACAAGGGTCAATTTTATTCTGTCACATGGTCTGGCCAAGTCTGGGTTTTTGATGTTGCAGGGCCTAGCATTACCAAACCAATTGTAAAACCACGCTTGCTTATTTGGCTGAAAGATAAAATCTTTAGTCAAAGTTCAGTTAAGTTCTACCTAGTCGAGTTATCCGGTACACTATTACTTGTTACCCGATTTTCTCATGGAGGGTGTCAGACCTTTAAATTTAAAGTATTCGAGTTAGATTTAATCAAACTCGAATTGAAAGAGATTAACACCTTGGGAGATTCAGCAATTGTTTTGGGCCTTAATGGAGCAAGTTCTGTTGACTCTTCTAAATTTATAGGAGTCAAGCCTAATCACATATACTTTACGGATGATTGGGAAGAGGAATTAAAACACGTGGAAGATGGTGGTGGAAGAGATATGGGGGCTTACAATATTGAAGATGAAAAAATTGAATCTTTTTATCCCGGATTGTCACTAAGTCCTATTTCACCGCCTACTTGGGTTACACCATCATTTTGATTATGTGATTGTGGTCATTATTTAGGGATTCAAACAATTTTTTTTAAAATATACTTTGAATCATTAGTTATGTACTTATGTTGACTTATACTTTTCATGTACGTAGTTTCAAATACATAAATTTTATTTTAAGAGATACGAAGAATCTATACCTGAATTCATATTAAAAATTAAGATTTTTTTACTCTCGTACTCCGAACTCGTCACATGAATTGGGACAGTATCTGTTGTTTGGTTTATTCAGTTTAGCCTTTTGTTGCATTATTTTTTTTTTTTTTTGATCGACTTGGTTGCTTTGATCTTCACTTAAGATTAAAGTACAACCAGCTGAAACTTTGGATAAGTAATCTTATTAATTAATAGCACCAAGGAGGAACTATCTAGGTATGGAATTATCTTGATGGGGAATTCAGTCAGGCTCAAGATGTTTCCTATGCAAGGAGTGTGCTGAGAACAACAACTACTATATGTTTTTTACATGGCCAATTGTGGCAGGTTTTCTTGAGGGTGGTTGGTCTAAAATTGGTTACGCTAGAATCTACTTTGGATATGGTGAAATGCTAGAATAATGTACAAGGTAATGTAAGGCAAAACAAGTGCTGGAAATCTATTACAAACTTGTATATGGTGGACTGTGCGGAATGCAAGGTGCTTTGAAGATATCAGTAGTCCTACACACTGAACTAAGTCTAACTGTATTTTGTCCTTGTACTTTTGGTGTAAAGAAAATTATGTAGAGGATGCTGAATCTTTACTTGATTTTCTAGGATCCTTGTGAAGAATTGCAAGTAGTTCTTGTAAGATGAACAAGACTTTGCTCAGTTTCCTTAATGCTGATGAATATACTGTTACCATTTTCAAAAAATCTATGGGTTCTTTCAAGCTAATCTTCATTATATGCCTAGTGGTTTAGGAATATGCACCAACCCCACCATATGTATCTACAATGCAAAAGAATGTGACCGACTGATTCTGCATTTCCCTTCACAAAAATCAGATCTGCTGCACAAGTTGTAACTTCTTTTCTTGTCTGTGGAGATCTCAATGTTACTACACGAATTAAAGAACACTCTCAGAGGCTCACTGGCAGCATGTCAGATTTATCCTGCTTTATTGAGGAGCTAGAACTAATTGACCCCCCACTCCATGTTGGTTCTTTTACTTGGTTCAAAGATCAAAGGTGATACAGTATCAGCAGCTTCCAGAATCGGCAGGTTCTTTTTTCCCCGTATAATGGGATGAAAATTTAGTTTTGTTGGACAACTATGCTTCCAATGCCTATTTCAGACCATGCTCCTTCGTTTCTGCAATGTGGAAAGTGGCAACAAACAAATTCGTACTTTAAATTCGAGAACATGTGGCTGGAATTTGACGGTTTTGTTGATTTAGTGGCTGGTTAGTGGAGGAGTAATTTCATTATCCAGGGCCGTCCGAACTATGCTTTTTTCTGTAAAAATGAAGCGTCCCAAGAACAAATTGAGGGCGTGGAACACAAATAGCTTCTGAATACTCAGTCACAGAAAAAGCTTTGTGTTAAGGGACATATGGATCGAGGAAATGCCCTTGAAGATCACTTACCCAGCTCTGTAAGGACACGAGTGGAGAATTATCACCGGATTTGATCCAAAAAATACAGGGGGAATTACCTTACCGGTTAACATTTGGATGGTATTGCAGACACCGGGAATTTGACGGAGAGGGAACTACTGCAAAAGCTGACCTACTTGTGGATTTGGAGGATATTTTGCCAAAGTAGAAGAAATTTCGTGGAGGCAAATATCTAGATGTACTTGGCTTAAACATTGGGACAAAAACACCTTTTTCTTACACAAAATAGCCAACACGCACAAGTATTACAATCATATTGATAGGCTTCTGGTGAATGGGGAAGTTGTTCATGATGAGCAGATTATTTGCAATGAACTCTGTTTTTTTTCCCCCTAATTTGTACTCATAGTCCGAACAACAAAGGACAAGCTGCTTTCCTGGGAATCTGCCTGCTAACACAGGGGAGGAGAATGAATGGTGGTATAGGGAATTTGAGGAAGATGAAGTTAAAGGAGTTTGACAGCAGTAAAGCAAGTTATAAAGCATCGGACTGAACGGTTTCACTTTGGAATTCTACAAAACAAGTGCTGGAATGTGATAAAAACAGACTTGTTGAAGGCTTTACACCATTTTCATTCAGCCGCTCAGTTTGGAAGAAGTTTTAATGCCACTTACATTGCTTTGTTTCCCAAGAAATCACGTGCCAAAGATAGGCCCATCAGTTTGATTGGTAGCTTTTATTAGATTGTGTCGAAGCTATTATCGGAAAGACTGAAGAAAGTCATTGAGAAGTTGGTCGGTAGTTAGTATTCATAAAGGGAAGACAGATAACTGATGCAGCTCTTATCGCAAATGAATGCATAGACACAAGGATCAGAGAAAAGACTTCAGGGATTCTTTATAAGCTAGATATAGAGAAGGCTTTTTATCATGTCCATTGGAAATTCCTCTTGAACCTGTCAAGTAACATGGGCTTTGGTCAGAAATGGGTCAGCTGGATTCATTTTTGTATCTCTGCAGATAGGATGTCAGAATTGATAAATGGGTTGCAAAAGGTTTTTCCAGACGCATAGGGGACTAAGGTAAGGCGACCCTCTGTCCGGTGTGTGACCCAAATTTAATCTGTCAACCTAGTTTTTGTGCTGCTTATGCAATTAAAATTTGTTGCAGATGTCTGTATTCTGAAATTGTGTGTACCCTTTAGTTGTAGACTGATTTCGGAGAGTCGGAAACACTTGATTCAGTGTTTGATTTGCTTGCTTTTTAATTTGAATGTATCAGGAATGAAAAGGGAGATGCTCTCAGTGCATCGTATTACCACATAGTGAGTCCCCTGTCCAGTACTGCTGTTGGCACGGAGGTGACCCATAGCTTCTCTACAAACAAGAATGCCATCCTTGCTAATGTACTTTTTTCATCCTTTCATTGACTCTTGAGTGTATTAGTTGGCATACTTTATTTCCCTTTTTCTTCTTGGGATATGTGTTATCACAAATCTGACTTGATTTTGTCTCCAACGCTAGCTTTTGACAACTGTTACGGTTGTTGAATCTGCTCCTGGGCTGAAGACAAATTTTCCTTTTCAAAGTGCAACAAAGGTAAACAGCTATATCGTTTAAGCTAAGAATGCTATTAAATGTCGTTATAGAAAGAAGAAAATATCTCTATGCGTATATCTGCTGCTTATTTTTTTATTTTTGTCTTGGTCATTATAGCTGAAAGTTCAATATTTACATGACTATACAAATGTTTAGCAACATGCTTTTGTAGCTTCTCAAACTGCTGTGAAATTGTTGTATATGTACTCTACCTATTTACCAGGTTACGTTAGCTCTGTACGATCCATTGACGGGGAATTGCAAGACGAAATTGTTTACTACATACAGTGCTTCATATTACCCCTGCATGGCTGTCTTGTATGAGTGCTATGGAGATGCTGCGACTTGTTGGGAGATCAGGAATGTTGTCTTGGCAGGCTGCCGCTTTCATGTAATAAGTTATTCTTTATTCTTTATTCTTTTGCAAGTAGTTCTTGTAAGATGAACAAGACTTTGCTCAGTTTCCTTAATGCTGCTGATGAATATACTGTTACCATTTTCAAAAAATCTATGGGTTCTTTCAAGCTAATCTTCATTATATGCATAGTGGTTTAGGAATATGCACCAAACCCGCCATATGTATCTACAATGCAAAAGAATGTGACCGACTGATTCTGCATTTCCCTTCACAAAAATCAGATCTGCTGCCCAAGTTGTAACTTCTTTTCTTGTCTGTGGAGACCTCAATGTTACTCACTACACGAATTAAAGAACACTCTCAGAGGCTCACTGGCAGCATGTCAGATTCATCCTGCTTTATTGAGGAGCTAGAACTAATTGACCCCCGACTCCATGTTGGTTCTTTTACTTGGTTCAAAGGTGATACAGTATCAGCAGCTTCCAGAATTGGCAGGTTCTTTTTTTTCCCGTATAATGGGATGAAAATTTAGTTTTGTTGGACAACTATGCTTCCAAGGCCTATTTCAGACCATGCTCCTTCGTTTCTGCAATGTGGAAAGTGGCAACAAACAAATTCGTACTTTAAATTCGAGAACATGTGGCTGGAATTTGACGGTTTTGTTGATTTAGTGGCTGGTTAGTGGAGTAATTTCATTAGCCAGGGCCGTACGAACTATGCTTTTTTCTGTCAAAATGAAGCGTCTCAAGAACAAATTGAGGAACACAAATAGCTTCTGAATACTCGGTAACAGAAGAAGCTTTGTGTTAGGGACATATGGATCGAGGAAATGCCCTTGAAGATCACTTACCCAGCTCTGTAAGGACACGAGTAGAGAATTATCACCGGATTTGATCCAAAAAATACTGGGCGGAGTTACCTTACCGGTAAACATTTGGATGGTATTGCAGACACCAGGAATTTGACGGAGAGGGAACTACTGCAAAAGCTGACCTACTTGTCGATTTGGAGGATATTTTGCCAAAGTAGAAGAAATTTCGTGGAGGCAAATATCTAAATGTACTTGGCTAAAACATTGGGACAAAAGCACCTTTTTCTTACACAAAATAGCCAACCCGCACAAGTATTACAATCATATTGACAGGCTTCTGGTGAATGGGGAGGTTGTTCATGACGAGCAGATTGTTTGCAATGAACTCCGTTTTTTTAAAAAAAAAAATTGTACTCATAGTCAGAACAACAAAGGCCCAGCTGGTTTCCTGGGAATTTGCCTGCTATCACAGGGGAGGAAAATGAGTGGTAGTATAGGGAATTTGAGGACGATGAAGTTAAAGGAGTTAGACAGCAGTAAAGCAAGTGATAAAGCATCGGGCTGGATGGTTTCACTTATGGGATTCTACAAAAAGTGCTGGAATGTGATAAAAACAGACTTGTTGAAGGCTTTACACCATTTTCATTTAGCCGCTCAGTTTGGAAGATGTTTTAATGCCACTTACATTGCTTTGTTTCCCAAGAAATCGCGTGCCAAAGAAGTCAGGGACTATAGGCCCATCAGTTTGATTGGTAGCTTTTATAAGATTGTGTCCAAGCTATTATGAGAAATACTGAAGAAAGTCATTGAGAAGTTGGTTGGTAGTTAGTATTCATAAAGGGAAGACAGATAACTGATGCAGCTCTTATTGCAAATGAATGCATATACACAAGGATTATATAGAGAAGGCTTTTTATCATGTCCATGGGAAATTCCTCTTGAACCTGTTAAGTAACATGGGCTTTGGTCAGAAATGGGTCAGCTGGATTCATTTTTGTATCTCTACAGACAGGATGCCAGAATTGATAAATGGGTCGCAAAAGGTTTTTCCAGACGCACAGGGAACTAAGGTAAGGCGACCCTCTGTCCCCTTTCCTTTTCATACTTGTTATGGATGGCCTTAGCAATATGCTTCATTTTGGGATGCAACAGAGCTGGATTTAGGGACATGTAGCTTAACATTTTGACAGGTGAAGGAGATGACTATGACACTACTATACAAATCAGACTTGGTGCTTTCTGACGATATAGGAGAAGCTAGATCGACAAGGTACCCTTTCCATTCAGTGCTCTAGATAAGAATATGGTCAATCTACTGTTTAAGTTAGTTAACATTCATATTTTGCTCTAATTTATCTCTTGGCTGTGAAGAAATTTGAGGGCAATTCCAAAGTTGATCGAAAATAGTGGAAGAATCTTTGTAGCTAGCTGTCCCGCAATACTAGAGAACATGACTATTCTATAGCATAATAATTCACTCATTTTGCTCTTTACATTTTTTATTTAAAAACAATCAAAGAGTCCTGTTATTTTGGCTGCACCATACTTGCCGAAGACGTAGTCATATGTGGAAAGAACTTTTGGACATCAATGAAATGTCACCAGTTTAGTTCATTAGTCTTTAGATTCTTCAAAGACCTAAGGGACCACATCAGCAGAGTTAGATGGCCTTGACCAGCTTTACCAGAAAGGAAAACTATGATAATTACTTATCTATTAAGACTAATCAAAATGGAAAAGAAATCCAGATTAACTTCTTCTTTATATAAATTTTGCACCAATTAGTTAATAGGCCTCATTCCTTGGTAACTTCAGAAGTTACTCTAAGCATACCAAACTTCTAATGACTTTAATATCGATTATCCTCTTGTTCTTTCTTTGTTCCTTATTGGTGATTCTTCAGTTGATTGTGGTACTAATAACTTTCTTGGTACTTTTGCTTGTGGTGATAGACTTTCTTACGGGCGTGATTTTGATACTCATCAACCTACAGGACGTTTCTGCAATGGAGAATTACTGTCGATGATCTTGGTAATTTTCTTTTAAAAATTTCTTGAAAATTTTCATTTGGATTAGTGAGAAGAAGGTTAGCTAAAAATATTCAATGAAATAGTTGCAGAGAAGTGGTCCAGTGAACTTGGAGAATTCAATGATATTTTATTTGAGATTAAGGCGTGATTGATTGATTGATTGGTTGATTGAATAATTGTTAGTGAGAAAACTATTCGACATTCAATGAAATGATTTATGGTCTTTTGCTGTTTCTAGAATTTTATCCTCTTAAAACTTAAATACTGATTTTGTGGAAATCTTGGTTTGTAAATTTTTCAGAAATTCAGTGATTCATTCTTGCTATATTTTGGGGAATTTTAGTGTAAAGATTGTGGCTAGTGGGGTTCGAGTTCTTCCGGTTTATTGCTAATTTTTCATTTTCTGGATTTGTATTATGTTAGCTCTGCGTCTTGGATTATGTAAATGAGTTAGTTGGATGCATAATAGAGGTGCCTTGATGGTATCACACATGGCACTGTGTGACTAAGTTAAGCTTAGAAGTTAGTTGCAGTTAATAGATTTAGTTAGTGGAGTTAAGTAGGTGGTTGTGTTGATATAAATATACAGTTGGCATAGATATTTTAGCTTATCTCATTTCATTTCTTCGTACACTGGCTTGTTGCCTACGCAGTAATACAAAGTTCTCTCTCTTCTCTTGAGCTCACAGTCGTGTCAATTGCATTGAGTCCTATGTTACTGGGATTCTTGAAAAATGTTGTTGGGTGCGTGTCGGATCCTTCAAATTTAGTGCATTTTGGAGGATCTGACACAGGTGCGGCAACATTTTTGGAGAGTCCGAACAACATAGATTGAGTCACTGTTTCGTCATTCAGTTTGTGAAACTTAACATTTTACCATTTGTTCCGAGTTATCTAGGGTAGGCTGGTTCCATGGAAGCAGGGGCAACCCAAAGGGTCAAGCCACTAAAGCAAAGGCTTAGGCCCCCAAATTTTGAGGGCCCCGAATTTTTCTTTTTGTTTTCTACTCGTAATTGTATTGAGATTCCGACTAATCTAGATTCGTACCGCGTAAGGCCTAACAAAAGAGAGAACATATTTTATCAGGATATTTTTTAACCACAGGACTCGAAACCGATATATCTAATTAAGGTAAGTTGGATCATATACATCTCACAGCAATCTTTAGAGGAAGGGTCTACATATATTAGGTACGTTAAAAGAAAAAAATAAAATATTTTATAAAAAGTAAAGATAACTTTTAATTTCGTATTGATGTAACCGTTTGAGCAAAAATTGGAGAAAGAGAATCACTCCCCCTAAACCCTTGTCGCAAATATATAAACTTTTCATTATTTAAATTTTACGATTGAAATCATTAGTGAGGTACCTATATTATTATTCTCCTTTTACATTTCTCATTAAAAACGTGTAATAAACTTTTAAAATCCGTTTTTTGGAATCTTCAATAGTCCAGGTCTTATTTTTTATCTTTCTCATCAAAAAATGTGTACTACATTCTTGTATTCTCTTTTTTGGTTTAAGCAAAAAAGTTTAAGTTCTCGATAAGTTATATTGTTCTTTGTAGAAAGAAAAGAGTTTTATTTTTTCTATTAAAAACAAGAGTTGAAGAGTACCGTTGAATAAAACTATATTGCGCATTCTTTTTATCCCTTTTTTCCCCCTCAGGTTTCAAGCGTTTCAACAAGTATATTAGTACATCAAAAATTATTTCGATATTAAGTTATAAACTTCTTGAATCTGGTTCTATTAACTAAGATCAACAATATCTTAGGAGAGATTAAATTATTTATAAAAGAAACTATTAACAATTTTACATCTTAAAAAGCTAGAAAAATAGACTTCAATTAAAAATATAGATGAATTTTTTTTCCTTCTGAAAGGCCCCATATTAAAAATTGGCTTTAGGCCACCAATCTTCTTGAGCCGCCCCTGCGTGGAAACATGATTCAAGGTGTCAATTATGCTTCTGCTGGTGCTAGAATTTATTTTCTCAAGCAACTATCGAGAGAGTACCAATAGCTGTCGGTGATGAAGGTCACCAACTTTCGGTGGACGCAGAGCCAACGAGTTCAGTCGAAGAGCGTAACGAGTCTAAGATTACAGAAGCCTTCGCCAACTTTGATAGGCATAGCATTGCAAGCAAGTAGAGCAGCGAGCTTACCCTTTCTTTCTATTAGAGTCGTGAGCAGACATGATTCATGGTGTATGGAAGACAGGATTCATCGTGAGCAAGCATTTTCTACTTCAACAACTTTTACTTATAGCTTAGCAGTTTTGTCTTTCAAAATTTTGCTCTAGGGTAGGCTGGTTCCATGGAAGACATGATTCATGGTGTCAATTATTCTTCTGCTGTTTCTCAAGCAGCTCTGAATTGGTACGTTTTCATAATATTTTCTGCTTTAATCATATAGCAGCACTGGAACTGAAATAATAATTTCCAAGATGTTTTGAAGCAATATCTTCAGTTTATCAGGTAGTATGTTGAATGTGTTAATGCTTAGGTGATCTAATTGATATTCTTAACTGGAAAAATGAGCAAAATTGCAAATTTAACTTCTATTTGTGCTAATGACAAATGGAACCTAAAGCTGCTGCAACAGGCTAAGCATTTATGTCCGTTCCAAAAAGAATGACCTATTTCTAAATTTAGAAATAATTTAACTTAAACTTTCAGCTCTACCATCAATTAGAAGCTTTTATAGCCACAGAAATACTATGACTTGTTTAGGACCACAAATTTCAAAAATCACTATTTTTTTCATAAACTCCGTAAACATTCAAACAAGTTCACATAAATTGGAATGTAGGGAGTGTTATGTTTGATGAAGTATATTTATGCTGGATTATTATTATTATTATTATTATTATTATTATTATTATTATTATTATTATTTTTGATAAAGTGCATTTAAGCTAGATTAATACTTATGCAGGGTCAGCATAGCTCCTTTGCACAAGCAAATTGAGCAGGTCACTGACACTATTCAGCAATTTATAATGACTATTGTTGAGGACGCAACGGCTAATCTGATGTTAAGTTCCACGTTCTACATTTCAATTGGAATGAACAACTATATTCATTACTATCTCCATAATGTATCTGATGCTTAATCTGTTTACGTGTCTTGGATTCCTCAAAACTTTAAGCCTCAGATTTCAAACAAGTTCACATAACTTGGATCTAACATTAGTTTGAATAGTAGAAACAGATTTATAGCTAGGAGCAGTGGCGAATCTACATGGTTCTTTGTGGGTGCTCAAGCACCCATTACCTTTGACAATATTTGATAAATTTGCATAGGCAATTATAAAAATATTTAGATAAATATTGAGGGAGCACCTATAACTAAACTCCTTTTTTCTCTTCTTTTAGAATTTTGATCGGTGAGCACCCATGACTTTTGTCACGACCCAAAATTCAATTAAAGGCCGTGATGGCGCCGGACACCACTGTCAGGCAAGCCAACCATAATCAATTAACTTAATTACCCATTTTAGTATTTTTGAAATAAAAATAATTCTTCAATGAAATTGTAGAGATAAAACTCATAGAGCAAATGATAAATATTTTAGCAATTAAATTTCTAAACAATTCACAACCATTCCCAAAACCCGGTGTCACAAGTGCATGAGCATTTACTAGGGAATTAACAATAAAATACAGCATCTGTCCAGAATACAAATTAGACAGGAAAATATAATAACTCTGAAGGAGACTCTGTTAGCTGCGGATCGTAATATAGAATGCAGCTCACCTATGTCCCCACAATTATTAACCACACCTCTACGCCCAGAAGGTCGATATACATATATGTACCTGCACAATAAAATGTGCAGTATGAGTACGAAAACAACGTGTACCCAATAAGTATCAAGCCTAATCTCGAAGTGGTAGAGACGAGATAGCCGACTTTGACACTCACTATGGGTCAAAAATAATAATTAAAATAAATTATAATTATTCAAATCAGCATAGTTCACAGAGTTATCAATAATTTTATTCAATTAGCAGAAGTAATAAAAATCTTTCAAATGCAATAATTTTTCCAATTTATTTATTTAAATCATGCAGTTTCAATAAAATTTCCAATTTATCAAATAGCTTTACAAGCTGCAATTCAATTTCAATAAATTTTCAATTTATCAATTAAATATCATTTACAGGAATAACAATTAATTCCTTAACAAGCAAGAATAATAATTTATTAAATTTCAAGGATTTTTCAATTTATCAATTAGCATCGCAAGCTGAAATAAATTATTAAAGTATCGTATAATTATTATTATTAAGCACGATTTCTACCGAGGACGTACGACCCGATCCAGAGTGTCGTGTACACTGCCGAGGGACGTGCGGCACGATCCATAGATGCATCTATCCTACCGAGGCGTTCGGCCCGCTCCACAAGAAAGGAGGACATTTTCTTATGTACCTCCGGAAGGAGAGTATATTTATTATAAGATAAATTCGGGAGAAAGAATAATTTCTTTTAACAATTAATTAATTTAAATAGAAAATCAAACATATGAGATTTCCATCCTTTAATATCTTTATCTAACAATTCACAATATATTCATACATATCAATTAATATTAATTAAACAAAGAATATAATTTACACAAGTAGCTCATGCTTTGAGTCCTAAACTATCCGGACTTTAGCATTAATAGTAGCTACGCACGGACTCTCGTCACCTCGTGCGTACGTAGCCCGCGCAATTAGCAACAATTATTCAATTAAATCCCTATGGGGTAATTTTCCCCTCACAAGATTAGACAAGAGACTTACCTCGTCTCAAAGTCCACTTTCCAATTACCACGTCGCGTTGAATTCTCGATTCGACGTCGAAAAATCCGAAACTATCCAAATATTATACAAAATAATTAATATATGCTAAATGATTCAAAATTTATCTATTAAATAAATTACATTATACAAAATGATAAAATTCCTAAAATTCACCTCGGGCGCATGTGCTCGGATTCTGGAAATTTTCGGATGAAAACGTTACCCATAATATCAAGAACTTAAATATATAATTTCTACCCAATTCCATAACTATTTTCGTGATTAAAATCTCATTTTTATAAAAATCTAGGTTTTTCATCTAAGCCTTTGATTTCTAAGATTTACTAGTTATAATCTACCTATAATCTATGTATTTAACTCAAGGGGTATAGAATTAACTTACCTCCAAGTTGGTAGTTGAACTCCCATCTTAAAAGCTCTAAAATCGCCCGAAAATGGAGGGAAAATGGGCTCAAAATGTCTGAGCCCCGATTTTTAACCATTCTGCCAAGCAGTGGTTTCGCACCTGCGGAAGGGGTACCGCACCTACGACTTTCGCACCTGTGGAAAATCCTTGCAGGTGCGAGTTTCGATCGCCTGTCCCTATTCGCATCTGCGCGCACTGCCTCGCACCTGCGCGTTCGCAGGTGCGCGCAGGTGCGCCATAATTCCACACCTGCGGCAGTGGCCTCCCCTTCCCTTTTTCCGCTTCTGCGCATGAACCTCGCATCTGCGAGAGTAGTGCCTGTGGCTGTCCAAGCGCAGGTGTGAACGTACCAGAAGCTGAAAGCTTCAGCATTTTTCTCCCAAGTCCAAAATTGGTCCGAGTCTCGTCCGGTTAACCCTCGGGACCCCGCCCGAACATACCAACAGGTTTGAAATCATAAAACGAACTCGCTCGAACTCTCGGAACGCGTAAAACAACATCAAATCCAAGAATCATACCCTAAACCAAATTGATTCAAACTTAAAATTTTCAAGTTCTTCAATTTACTTCCAATGCGCCGAAATATACTTAAACTACTCGGAATGACACGAAAATTTGCGTGCAAGTCTTAAATAACTATACAGAACTATTCCCAAACTCGAAATTCCAAATGGACTTCAATTACTCAAAATCCTACTCCAAACCAAATTTAAAGAATTTTAAACCTTCAAATAGTTGATTTTTACTATTAAGCATCAAAACGCTCCCGGGTTATCCAAAACCCAATTCGAACATATGCCCAAGTCCGAAATCATCATACGAACTTATTGGAACCATCAAATCTCGATTCCGAGGTCGTTTTCTCAAAATGTTGACCGAAGTCAAACTTGGCCTTTTAAGGTTAACTTAAGGAACCAAGTGTTCCGATTTCAACCCAAACACATCCAAATACCGAACCAACCATCCCCGTAAGTCATAAATCATTAAAAAGACATTCAGGGAGTTTTATTTAAGGGAACAGGTTTCTAAAAGTTGAAACGACTGGTTGGGTCGTTGTATTCTCTCCCACTTAAATATACGTTCGTCCTCGAACGTGTTAAGGAGTGCTTTGGAGTTATCCAAAATTACTGTTTAACACCTCGTGCACCTACCCGTGCTACCACACCCAGTTGAGCACATTAACTCGAGCCAATCTAAAAATCCTCCCCTTTATTTAGGCAAATAATCCTTAGAGTCCAATTCTAACATCCAGAATTCTCCACCATGCCTGTTTCCAACCTATGAATGTCGTATCAATCACTACACGATGCACCAATACAGGATTGCATACCTTTGTTGAATTTAGACCATGCATTGCATCATTCACATGACTATAATAACATCCTCCGATAACGATAGCCAAAATTCCACGAATCTGATGTTCACAACACACCTCATGATACCTATAATCCATATTCCAACTCTTGAACTGCTTCCACGATGGAAGAAATGTGTAGAAATTCATAACCAACTGCTGAGTCAACAAATTATTGAGTTTCTCTTTCTGACAAGAACCATTGCATCATTATGGACCTAATAATGGTATTTGCTCTTTATTATACTTCATATAATCCGATCGTACTAATACCGGATCTAATAACCTCGTCTCACTTAGTATAAGTTGCTCAGGCAATAAGCTACCTCAGACATGACAAAAAGTCTCATATGACGCCACAAAGAGCTAATAAGCTACGGACTCGATTGCGATACATAAGGAAAACAGACTATGGGAAGGATTACTCAACCCACGTGACTAATTAAACAACTGAAAAGGTGTCATGAACCTTCCTCAGAAAATGGGACACAAAACACACAAAATAGAATATAGGGAACTTTACTCAACATCGCATTGTTGCGGCGTGCAACCCGATCCGCACAAAAGAATCTATATAAAAAAAATACTTACCGAGCTAAAATGCTCATTACTTACAAAATATCTGAACATCAGACACAAGTACTCTAAGTGCACAATACCACCCTTGGAAGGACCGACAGCGCCATACGCTACAAAACTCAAGCACAACTAAGGTGCGATATATGATTTGAATCTCGAGAGCCATCCTGCTCACATAACACCATCGCTATGTGGAACCTCAACACATAAGAAAATTATCAAGCCGTTTCGCAACTCACACAGCACAATATAGTATTACATGAAATAACCGATAACGAAACGTCATCAAACGTCTGAATACTCCTCCATAGGGAGCGGTTATGCTGAAATGAACACATCCAGCCTGATATAGAGACCATATTCATATTCAAATCCATCCACAGACCTCAAGCCGATTCTGATCGCATCGTACTAGGCTAATAACCTTTCAAGTATCCATAATAACCCTTTTTTCCCATAACATACAAGAATAGCCATCATAACCGGAACAATACTTCCACAGTTGACAACCCAATGAACCGAGCGCCCTCTAGGCATAAATTCTCGAATCAACGATATTACCACAATCTTCATACTTGGTTTCAATATTCACTCAATCAAGTGACAACATGTCACTCTTACACAATCTTTCCGTTAGACACGCTCCCACGACCTTCCGCACCAAGTAACAAGGTTGCACATCCATGCTACCGGTTACACTAATGCTGTAAAGCATATCAAGAATCCACAAATCAATACACAAGGTCTCTTACACCTGACATCGACCTTAGATGATGCCAAAAATAATACCATCTTACTTTAAACATCTAAATCCCTTTCCTGCCCATCCGAGCTCATAACATCATTGTCAACACCGAACCGAAATCTTAAGTCCTCAACTTTCGAATCCCATGATACTTAGTGCACTTAACCACGCCAATGCGCAGGAGTACAAGAATTCCATCATAACTCCCGAACCACTAATAGGGTAAACACTTCATCATATAGAAACCTTCTTCTTAACTCATTTCAAGAGAACCATTGCAACACGTGACTTAATTCCCATATCCGTAGAAAATTACCGGCCTCAGATAATGGTCTAAACCACCATAACTCTTCTGGGATCCCTCTACACATAACATGTCATAATACTTGAATTCCTCCAAATAAAATCAATTACGGCGGCCGTCAAGCCTCGCACGTACCGCCACAAATCACATGCATAATTCAATGCGCTGAAGGAACTGATCATTCCCACCATCGTGCCGATTCAACCAGTGTTAGTCGATCCGTCTTTTCTCAGTTTATTCTCAACTTGCCTTAGAAATAATAATAGCTCCATTCATTACATCACAAACTCAAATCCGCACTCATCCCAAGTGACCTTATTTCACGAGACCACGCTATTTTAAAACTCACTAATTATCTCATATCCCTTCTTGTGCGCACTTTTTACATCTTCAACTGGTACACCCATTGTGATACTTCTTTTATGAATCCAAAGTTATTTTCTTCAGTTTTTCTAATGCTACACCACAACCTGAAGATAACGTAGAGTACGCCAAGTCCCGTTTCATAATCTGCTGCAAAATCTCGATACTCAACCATACTATAGACTCGAGATCCTTAGACACCACACATTAAATTTTTGAATCTACTAGGACCGTTATTGAGAGTCACTCGCTCTGACTTGTTCCCAAATATGATCAATTCCAAGGCCCTGCTAGCACATAGACACTTTATCAAAGAAATATCTGACTGTTTCATTTTCCTGTGCATTACATCTACACGAAGCATAAATTCTGAGTCTTCCAAAAACCTGAATATGAATTGATAAGGCCAAATATGGCACACATTCTCCAAATACTTTGCTCAAATTACCACTGATGTTTTCTTTCCTTAGTTGCAATGACCCACCAATACACCGATAACCAGAAACCGCACAAGTTAATACTACGCAATTCAATCATAGACGGTGGGGCTCTCCCACTTAGCTTGAAGCTACAATTACAAAATTTTGGAATCCACCGAGATTCTTTCTTCATTGTTGACATGATCCTGCACACGCAACTCGCCAATTTTATTTTTCTCGAAATCCTTCTATTAACCTTTAATAAACACTCCGAACCACTAGCCACATTTACATATTAAATCTCTTACCGGGTAGCCAGTAGAATTCTTCATAGAAGCTTCGTCAACACCACGCAACCGCTAACCTGCTCACAGGAGATAAACCATATGTGGAAATTACAAGCTGGCATAATCCAACGTCACTGCACTGGGTGCAATTACTATGAAATCAGTAGATCATCCTGAGTCCAAGCTCATTCACCAGTTGCATCAGTCCGTTCACTCCTCATGGACATCAGCTAAAGGTAAGACAATACATTCCAATCCAAAGTCATGTTGTATCCTTCTTCATATCAAGCAACTCCCTCCTGTTGTATCCAGTCTTCCTAAATATAGCGGCTAATATTACAACTTAAGTCCGTAGACCTAGTCACTGTCCATTCTACATCCCAAATCACTCCAAACGTTTCCTCAAGACGTGTAATCATCTTACCACGTAACCCATATGCTACTTTGCCACTCTCCCGCTTTGGTCAACCATCTTCTTTAAGCAACTACTCTGCTTCTGTTTTCTTACACTTGGCCTTTTCGGAACCTAACTACCGTAAGGCACCTTCCACATGTCCTTCCTCATCCTTCGCTGCCCAGTTGTTGCCTTAACTCAAAATCCGTCTCTGTAGCACTTGAACCAATAGCTCGTTACTAGCCTTAAACCTTTCTGACGATCATCCTTCTCGAGACATCAATACTAGAAATGCTGCTTCGATCCTGAATCACTGCACACCGCGATCTCTAACAACTGCTTCCCCTATACCAATTCCTAACACCCCGTCGTGAAGGCGAGTTAAAGAAAACCATAACACTGGCAAACCTTAACGCATTTTACAAGGCGACGACACCACATCAAAATTGAGAACTCTACCACGCTCGAAAATATCAAGCTTCGTTACTCCATCAACCCCAAACCTGAACATTCATAGTCCGATTGCCTTTTCTCCGCTGAAATTAAAACATGGAACCTATGAATCATGTACTGAGAAAACCTTCTTTCAAGCCGTTTACTGCCCTGACACGTAGACGGGCATTTTACCATTTCATAAACACTGTGCGGTAACAACGCACGAATTGTCATAACAATCAATGCCAAATCTCAAAACCTTAGGTAGTACTGATACTTAATTTGAAATGACAGATCGTCTTTCCGCAAGGCGACGACAATAGCCCAATTAATTACACATGGAGAAGCATCCCGCACTACATCTGTAGTACCATTAAAAATTTCCACGATCCTCAATGTATAACAAGCGCTTCACGTCGCATAAGATCGAATATGAAGGAAATGTAGGCATAAGCCTTAAAGGAATCGAATCGCACGATGAGGAATCAACAAGGGAAGTATTCCTAATAGCCCTGTAGCCTCTCGAAGATAAGCACAGACGTCTACGTACCGATCCGCAAGACTCTATTAGACTCACTCATAACTCGTGAGACCTAAGTGAACCTAGTGCTCTGATACCATGTTGTCACGACCCAAAATCCAATTAAAGGATGTGATGGCGCCGGACACCACTGTCAGGCAAGCCAACCATAATCAATTAACTTAATTACCCATTTTAGTATTTTTGAAATAAAAACAAATTCTTCAACGAACTTGTAGAGATAAAACTCATAGAGTAAATGATAAATATTTTTAGCAAATAAATTTTTAAACAATTCACAACCATTCCCAAAATCCGGTGTCACAAGTGCATGAGCATTTATTAGGGAATTAACAATAAAATACAGCATCTGTCCAGAATACAAATTAGACAGAAAAATATAATAACTCTGAAGGGACTCTGTTAACTGCGGATCATAATATAGAATGCAGCTCACCTATGTTCCCACAATTATTAACCACACCTCTGCGCCCACAAGGCCGCTATACATATATGTACCTGCACAATAAAATGTGCAGCAAGTGCAGTATGAGTACAAAAATAACGTGTACCTAGTAAGTATCAAGTCTAATCTCGAAGTGGTAGAGACGAGATAGCCGACATTGACACTCACTATGGGTCAATAACAATAATTGAAATAAATTTTAAATATTCAAATCAGCATGGTTCACAGAGTTATCAATAATTTTATTCAATTAGCAGAAGTAATAAAAATCCTTCAAATGCAACAATATTTCCAATTTATTTATTTAAATCATGCAATTTCAATAAGACTTTCAATTTATCAAATAGTTTTACAAGCTGCAATTCAATTTCAATAAAATTTTAATTTATCAATTAAATCTCATTTACAGGAATAACAATTAATTCTTTAACAAGCAAGAATAATAATTTATTAAATTCCAAGGATTTTTCAATTTATCATTTAGCTTCGCAAGCTGAAATAAATTATTAAAGTATCGTGTAATTATTATTATTAAGCACGATTTCTACCGAGGATGTACGACCCGATCTAGAGTGTCGTGTACACTGCTGAGGGACGTGCGGCGCGATACATATATGCATCTATCCTGCTGAGGCGTTCGACCCGCTCCACAAGAAAGGAGGACATTTTCTTATGTACCTCCGGAAGGAGAGTATATTTATTATAAGATAAATTTGAGAGAAAGAATAATTTCTTTTAACAATTAATTAATTTAAACAGAAAATCAAACATATGAGATTTTCACCCTTTAATATCTTTTTCTAACAATTCACAATATATTCATACATATCAATTAATATTAATTAAACAAAGAATACAATTTACACAAGTAGTTCATGCTTTGAGTCCTAAACTACCCGGACTTTAGCATTAATAGTAGTTACGCACGGACTCTCGTTACCTCGTGCGTACGTAGCCCCCACAATTAGCAACAATTATTCAATTAAATCCCTGTGGGGTAATTTCCCCCTCACAAGATTAGATAAGAGACTTATCTCGTCTCAAAGTCCACTTTTCGATTACCACGTCGCGTTGAATTCTCGATTCGACGTCGAAAAATCCGAAACTATCCAAATATTATACAAAATAATTAATATATGCTAAATGATTCGAAATTTATTTATCAAATAAATTACCTTATACAAAATGGTAAAATTCTTAAAATTCACCACGGGCCCATGTGCTCGGATTATGAAAATTTTTGGATGAAAACGTTACCCATAATCTCAAGAACTTAAATATATTATTTCTACCCAATTCCATAACTATTTTCGTGATTAATATCTCATTTTTATAAAAATCTAGGTTTTTCATCTAAGCCTTTGATTTATAAGATTTACTAGTTATAATCTACCTATAATCTATGTATTTAACTCAAGGGGTGTAGAATTAACTTACCTCCAAGTTGTTAGCTAAACTCCCATCTCAAAAGCTCTAAAATCGCCCGAAAATGAAGGAAAAATGGGCTCAAAATGTCTGATCCCCGATTTTTAACCATTCTGCCAAGCAGTGGTTTTGCACCTGCGGAAGGGGTACCGCACCTGTGGCTTTTGCACATGCAGAAAATCCTCGCATATGCACGCACTGCCTCGCAGCTGCGCCAAAATTCCGCATCTGCGGCAGTTGCCTTTCCTTCCCTTTTTCTGCTTCTGTGCATGAACCTCGCATCTGCGAGAGTTGCACCTGCGATTGTCCAAGCGCAGGTGTGAACGTACCAGAAGCAGAAAGCTTCAGCATTTTTCTCCCAAGTCTGAAATTAGTCTGAGGCTTGTCCGGTTAGCCCTCGGGATCCCCGGGGCCCCGCCCGAACATACCAACATGTTTGAAATCATAAAACGAACTCGCTCGAACTCTCGGAACGCGTAAAACAATATTAAATCTAAGAATCATACCCTAAACCAAATTGATTCAAACTTAAAATTTTCAAGTTCTTAAAATTTACTTCCAATGCACCGAAATATACTTAAACTACTCGGAATGATACGAAAATTTGTGTGCAAGTCTTAAATCACATACGGAACTATTCCCAAACTCGAAATTCCAAACGGATTTCAATTACTCAAAATCCTACTCCAAACCAAATTTAAAGAATTTTAAACCTTCAAATAGTTGATTTTTACTATTAAGCATCAAAATGCTCTGGGTTTATCCAAAACCCGATTCGAACATACGTCCAAGTCCGAAATTATCGTACGAACCTATTGGAACCATCAAATCCCGATTTCGAGGTCGTTTTCTCAAAATATTGACCGAAGTCAAACTTTGCCTTTTAAGCTTAACTTAAGGAACCAAGTGTTCCGATTTCAACCCAAACACATCCAAATACCGAACCAACCATCCCCGCAAGTCATAAATTATTAAAAAGACATTCAGAAAGTTTTATTTAAGGTAACGGGTTTCTAAAAATCGAAACGACCGGTTGGGTCGTTACAACTTTAAAATCCTGGATCCTCCACTGGCTAGGAGCACACAATGTAATTCGACTTCATTAGGTCTTGCACTAAAATTAGTGCACTGCAATTGATCGTAAGTGGTAAGATCATAATAAAGAGAATAAGAATGATTCAAACTTTCTTCATTGTCAAATACAGCCGCCATGCTTATTGCATACAATACAAAAGTGCACTTAAAAGACTAATATGCACTCTAGCCTAACTTGCCATAACTATTGCACCAACAGACATATATTACAAATAACAAAAGAAGTATCGACTTTAGATAATCTTAGCATGTCGAATAACCTGTGAAAATCGTCAAGTATTGGATTAATGAACTTGACAATTACTGTGTAAGAAATTATAATCCTATACAAGAAAGAAAAGACTGTGTTTTAGGAAAAAGAATAAATTTACTCTGTAGAAGGGTTAGAAAAAAATAAATTGCACTATTATTATATTAATAAAACAGAAACCACATCATAATTAAGCAAAAAATTCTCAGCACTTTAAATGAATATAAAGGCATATCTGATCGACTGACACTTTAGATTGCCAATAAAAGCAAGAAGAGCATTAGCAAGAACTTTAGCAAAAAGTTTATGCGGAGTTCTAAATTAAAAGTTAAAATTATTGTTGGATATTAATTCATGAAAATATACTACAAAGAATAAAGCAAAAATAAAAAGCTAAACCTAAATCAAATCAAAACAAACTATGAAACAAATTTACAACTATAAGTTTTTCTAGAACTATATAGGCGGCTAATGTATACGTTTTCAATTCTCCAAATTTACTTGGAGATATGTTTATATAGTGACTTCTTCAAGTCTCCATATTTGGAAAGAAATCAAAGGGAATAAGGACTTTCTTTTAATAAATCTATGCGTAATTATTAGGTGAAATGTTATAAAAATAATTAAGTAATAATTTGAGGAAAATAGTAAATGACAATTTTGTCTATTGTGATGTCTTTTAATGAAGGGTAAAAAATTCAATCAACATTTCGCTAAAGACCTTCGTATTTTTAATATAGTATAGATATATTAGTTACTGTTTTCACATTATCTTACAATGAATGTATTTAGTAAAGCTTTACGTCGAACCGGTGTCACATGACACTTCGGCCTACATGCATATGCCCCGGGTTCCATGATAGCCATGTTATAGGTGTAATGCATTTTAACATCTTTTGACTTTTTCAAGTAAAACAAAATATATTTTGTATGGTTCGTACACATGCTAGCATCTTTATAATAAGATATATACATTTTCCTATTAATTTTATTACTTTCTTGATTTTTCTATAATTTTAATGTACTTTTTTATTTTTTATTTATTTTATTAATTTATAAAATATTAAAAATTAATATGCATAGGCTTACGCCCTGTGCTTGCGGCTTGCCTTTTAATGCAACTTTTACTGTCACTTAATCCGTTCACCTTTTCCTTTTCTCTCTTTGATGGAATGTTGAACTCTTCTTGCAACTTCTTCTCTCCTACCTTACTCCATCTCTCATACATTACATGTTTCAATTTCCTCTATAGCTCTACATTCATTGCAGAAAAGGGTTTATTATCCTTAAATATATCAAACTTTTCAAAGCTTTGTCAGAAACTTATCTAATGCTTATTGGTGGCATAGAACTTGTGTAGTGCCAATGTCAGAGAAGTGGTTGTAATGGGACTGGCTCCAGCCTCCAGGCAGTGCACCTTACTCTTGTCACATTCGTTTATAAATACAATGTTGAGATTCAAAACTTTGATATTATTTGGTTGATGGAACTTCTATGACCTACAAAAATAAAAGGGGGAAGACATGCTGTGTGATATATGGGCGAAGATTACTCTAAATAAACGCTACTATGGCTAAAGATTTTGAGACGTTTATAAAGTAATAACCCAAAATATTAGCGAGGCTATTTTTGCAGACTAGTTTTAGGGACGCACGTGTACACTATCTCAACGAATACAAAATTTTAGAAAATTACATAAATATTATATTAGAATTTGTGTTTGAATTATAAAATAAAAATTAACAAAAGATTAAGTTCCTAAAAAAATATTTATCCTAATTAGCTAACTTCAACGAAGAAAGAAACTCTCAAGACCAAAATACAATTGTTCTATTTCTACTATCAATAAGAAATATCATATCAATTGTTTTCAATATATTAGAAAATACTAAATTATTATTGCAAAAGGTATTATTTAACTGCTACATTTTGATTAATCTACTATTTCTTCATTTTGGAGTGAGTTTTCTTTCGTTGTCCAAGCACATAACTATACATCCGATATTTTCTTTTATGGAAGTAAGAGTCTAAGATTGGAATAGATTAATTACCGTTTATGGATTCTAGAAGGACCATGTTAATCTATGAGCCAAAAATATGGAGGTTATGTTAAAAACATCCTCTAAACTTTGCACGAAATCAGTTACACCCCTAAATAAATTGTAGTCTTAAGTACCCCCGAAGTTGGCTATTTGATTGTTGTTACTCCTGGACGTTAACGTGGTAAAGAGCATAGATACATACACTCTTCTTTAGACGCGTGAAAATGAAACACTACTAGAAATTCGGCAAAAACCGACCAAGGTCGACCGACCAACTTTGATCGGTCAAAAAACCGACCAAAGTTGGTCGATTTTTCAAAAAAAAAAAAAAAAATTTTTTACGAAATCGACCAACTTTGGTCGGTTTTCTTTGGCGCAAAAATGCGGGAAACTATTTTTGAGTCCCGCGAAATTTATGTTTCAAGAAACCGACCAACTTTGGCCGGTTTTTCAATTAAAATAAATAAAAATTAATATTAAAAAAACCGACCAAAATTGATCGATTAATTCGGCCGGTCATTTTAAAAAACCGACCAACTTTGGTCGGTAATTTTATTTTTTAATAAAACCGACCAACTTTGGTCGGTTATTTTCGTGCGAAAATACAATTAAAGAGTATAAATCAAATAAAAGACAATCTTAAAACAAAATGTACCAATGGTCTAGTGGTAGAATAGTATCCTACCACAGTACAGACCCCGGTTCGATTCCGAGATGGTGAATCTTTTTATTACATAATTAAAATACCAACCAACTTTGGTCGGAAAAAACCGACCAACTTTGGTCGGTTTTTTTGGAATATTTCTTTTTTTGAATTTAATTGACCGACCAAAGTTGGTCAGTAATTTCCGGCCAACTTTGGTCGGTATGCCTTTCCGACCACAAAAATACCGTCCACACATAAATGGTCGCATTTTGGTCGGTTTTTGGCCATTACCGACCAACGTTGGTCGATTTATTTGGTCGGTTTTTACCGAATTTCTAGTAGTGAAAATAATTAAAAAATAAACTTTGATAAGATGTAATATTTTTCAATCGTTAATATAATTCTTTATTTATTACAATATAATTATGTAATTTTCTTGCTTCATGTTAATATACAAACGTATACTTTATCCAATTTTGTATTTTTAATTTCTTCTTTAGATATAATGTCTATTTGATCCAATTGTATATTTTATCTTTTCGGATCAAATTTATAAAAATATTAGCTAGATAAAAATAGTTTTAGCTAAAATAATAAAGTACCAATTGTGTATTATTTGTTATTTTTTAGATGCAAATAACTATTTATTTTAATTATGTATTTTTTATTTTTGGGTAAAATTAATAAAAAAATTGGCTAGAACTTTATTATTTTCTTGCTTAATTTAAAAGGTACAGCCAACATAGGAGTTGTAATTATTTTCAGAAAGTCACAATATTTTTTAAATGCTACTTACTATGTTGTTTAAGTAAATAAAATAACTATTATAGTATATATATTTTTTATTTCTTTGACAAGCCTACACGTTTTGTTTCCCATTCAAAAAATATTTCTCAAAACTTGGATAACGACTTCTAAAGTCATTTAATTACTATTATTTTAGAAAATATCGAAAAACTCAACTAATAATTCTTTTAAAAAAATTAATTTAAATAAGGAAAGAATCTTATATATAATTTGTACCAAGTATCAGGAGTTTTTACCTAACTCAAATAAGGAAAGATTTCATAGTCAAACTTTAAATTAATGTGAAAAGTCCAAATATTAGGAAAATAATTAATAACTATTTTGTCCAGTGTGAACTCTATGGTTAAAGGGTAAAAAAGGCGAACGATATTTCGCTAAGGACCTTCGTGCTTTTAATATAATATAGATTGGGGAAAAAATAAAATTGTACCTCCTATAGCGAAGGTATACACACTATTTATTATAAATCAAAATCATTTTAAAATATTATTTTCTATAACTACTTTTTATATTCTATAGAAAATAGGTATTTATGGTATATACTACAATACATTTTTTATTTTTGTTTTCTCTCTATTTCTTTCAATTAACACACGATTCTCTCTCAAAATCCCAACAAAAATTTTTTCTCTCTCTTCGAGAAAAATACCTGCTTAGTTTCTACACTGGATATTGCAATGAATTTGTACTGCTTAGTTTCTACGCCGGATATTTGCAATGGATTTGTGTAACGACCCGGTCGGTCGTTTTGAGTATTACAAGTCTGTTCCCTCATTTACTGCTTAATTTATGCTTTACAACTGCTATGTGACTTGCTGGGGTGATTAGTTCGGATCCGGTGAGGTTTTGGAATGAATTGGAACACTTAGTTCCAAGGTTTCAAGTTTAAGTTGAAATAGTGACCGGATGTCGACTTATGTGTAAACGACCCCGAAATAGAGTTTTGATGATTCCAATAGCTCCGTATGGTGATTTTGGACTTACAAGCGTATCCGAAAAATTATTTGAAAGTCCGTAGTGGAATTTGGTTTGAAATGGCGAAAGTTAAATTTTTGGGAAGTTTGACCGGGGAGTTGACTTTTCGATATCGGGGTCAAAATCCAATTCTGAAAATTTTCATAGCTCTGTTATGTCATTTATGACTTGTGTGCAAAATTTGAGGTCAATCGGACTTGATTTGATAGGTTTCGGTATCGAATGTAGAAGTTAAAAATTCGTAAGTTCCTTAACATTGAATTGGGGTATGATTCGTGGTTTTAGCGTTGTTTTATGTGATTTGAGGTTTCAACTAAGTTTGTATGATATTTTAGGACTTGTTGGTGTATTTGATTGAGGTCCCGAGGGCCTCGGGTGAGTTTCAGATGGTTAACGGAACAAAATTTCGACTTAAACATCTACTGGAATTTTTCTGCTGGAAATCGAGCTGGAAATCGGGGGCAGGAAATCGAGGGCAGTGCCTGGACAGAAACTTTAAGTTATAAAAAGGGAATTTCGTCCCATTTTTCATTTTTGACAAATTGGAGCTTTGGAAGAGGCGATTTTTGAGAGATTTTCAAGGAAAAATATCGGGGCAAGTGATTCTAATTCGGATTTGGTCAATATACATGAATATATAATTATTTTCATCATTTAATTAGTATTTTGAGATGGAAATTTGGGAAAAATTGTAGAAATCTCATAAAATAAATTTTTGAGATTTCGATGTCGATTCGGAGTCGGATTTGAGTGAAACTAGTATGCTTGAATTCGTAATTGAATGAGTTGTCGGATTTTGTAAGTTTCGTCGGATTCCGAGACGTGGGCCCCACGGACGATTTTTGGGTTAAATTTCGGATTTTGTTAGAAAAATTATATTTTCTTATGGAATTTATTTCTATAATTTGTATTGATTGAATTGAATTAATTATGATTAGATTTGAGCCGATCAGAGTCGGAAAATCGAGAAAAAGGCATACTACTTGAGTGATTGAGCGTGGTTTGAGGTAAGTGACTTGTCTAACCTTGTGTGGGGGAAATTTTCCTTAGGATTGGTATTGATATGAAAATGTTGATGTATTGAAAGTCGTGTACACGAGGTGACGAGTGTGTACACGGGCTAAATATGGAAGATTATTGTAACACCCCGAAAATTTTGAAGAGTTTTAAGACCATTAAGGAGATTGGCGGGTGCTAATTATATTAATTTGGGTATGAACAAGACTGATAATTTGAATAATATCAATTGATCATGATAATATATGTATGAGGTGTATTAAGAATAGTTTATGGTCTAAGAAGAGCCCTAAGGCTAAGTCAAGTTGAAAAATTGTATGATGGGATAAAGTTTCAAGTGAGTTCGCACAAAACTTAATGTCAAACGCGCATAACTCTTACGATATGAAGGGTTATATGGTGAATAACCTATCAAAAGAAAGGTATATGTGTCTAGTTTCTAATGCTTCAAACTGTTTGTCATTTGGAGATTCTTACAAGAAGTTATGACCTTTTCACTAAAAAGTGGCAGAACAGTTATGCGAGTCTTGCGTAGCCTAGGCAGCATAGCAGCGTAGCCTACGCAGCATAGCAGCGTAGCCTACGCACCATTGCGTAGGCAAACCCAGCATCTTCGAACTGAAGGGGGATAGAGTCCACCCTGCGTAGCATTTGTGCGTAGCCTACACAGGGAGGCTACGCAGCTTTAGGGCCATTTTAAAGGGGCTGAAACAAGGGGTTTGGAGAGAGAAAATATTAGTTCTTCAACTTGGAATTGATTTCTAGAGAGAAGGAGGATCTCTTCCACCATGGATATACTTCAAGGTAAGTTATTTTGATACAAGAATGATTATATAACATCATTTAGTGCAAATACTAATATTATTATGGATCAAATCCATAGGAAATGGGTTGAATCTTCAAGAGCACCAAAAAGAGAAAAAGTTAGATTCTTCCACCAAGAGGTAATCCCTTCACTTGAGCTTCATATATATGTCATATTGGAGTATGGGTAGCATTTTTATGAGTTTTATTTGAAGTTGTAATGGGATATTGTATGAACCCTAAGGGAGGGTCTTGAAAATGATATTTTGGGCAAAGAAGAAGATAAATAGTGATGAATTAATATAAAAAGAATTATTTTGAGTTTCTAATGATTCCAATAGACTTGATAACTTAATTGATGAACGAATTGAATAGGGAATCACCATTTTGACAAGATACAACACTAGTTCTTGAAATGGGTATTCTTGAACATAGGATTTTGTTGGAGAAGACAATGAATAGTGACTTAATGATGTTGGATAATTAACATAGTATTATTAATGACTCCAAATGAATATTAAATGATAAGAATGGAATAAATAGGCTAATGGATGAGCCTATTGGATAATTTGGGATGGTTGAAGGCTTGTTGTCGAATTGTGAAGCCTAAATAGATATTTATGAATCTTTTCATATTTATTTTGATGTAGTTGGGATATCTAATGGTAGGTATTGAATTGTGGGTGATATTTGGACATTTTAATCAATTGGAGCATTGTAGTATTTTTGGAGCTTGAAGGTTGAGGTAAGTAACTCTTCTAATCTTGGAGCTGAGGGTATGAATCCTGAATATACGTATTATGTGAATTGTTTGGAGGTGATGCACATGTTAGGTGACGGGCGTGTGGGCGTGCACTATAGAAATTGTGACGTAATTGGTTCCGTGAAATTTTATAGTCAAATAATCTTGGCATTTTCTATGTAGTTTTATGTGTTGAAGAAATTGAGCTGAGAATCATATTAAAAATCATGTTGAGGCTATGTGCCAGTATTATTGGGACCCACAGAGGTCATATTGCTGTGAATTATTTATTTTAAATTGAAAATTCATAATCAGTCATATTCATGTCATTAAATATCATATCTCAGTCTCTGTTGTTATTTATTGATACATCATATCATTATTTTCGGGCTATTTTCATGACCTTGTGAGCCCATGAGAGAAAGACTGGAGTGATGATGACTGAGTGAGGCCGAGGGCCTGATTGTAAGGATAATTATGGGATCGGGCTGTACGCCGCAGCAGGTCATATTGGCTTTATATACTTTATTATTATGGGATCGGGCTGCACGCCACAACAGGCCAGATTGGCTTATTATAGCACGTAAATTATCCGTGCGGATACAGATATTGATACTATAACACGTGAGTTGTCCGTACAGCACATGAGTTATCCGTGTAGATTATAGCGCTTGGGTTGAAGGAGCCTCTCCGGAGTCTGTACACACCCCCAGTGAGCGCAGGTACCTACTGAGTGCGAGTGCCGATTGCGAGTGCCGAGCGATTGGGAGGATTGAGTGACTGTGAGGATTGAGTGACTATGAGGACTGAGTGACTGTCAGGATTGAGTGAATGTGAGGACTGAGTGATGGGGAGGAGTGAGTGAATTGATACTCTAAGAGTATGCATATGAGTTCATCTCTGAGATACATTGCATTGACATGCACACATGACATACATGCATAGAGATGTATTTTTTCTCATATTGTACGATATTACATCATTCATGATTTCTCACACATGTTGGCAGATGGACATAGTGATGCATTTGTTTTACACTGGTTATCTAGAAAGAAAAATGAAACATCTTATTTACTATTGAAAGGATTTTGGAAAAATTATTGTTTTTAAACTTATTCATATTTTTGGCAACTCCGGTAAACGATTTGGGTTTTCATTGATGTACTTGAAAGGCAGAACTATTTTCAGAAATCATATTTTTGTTGAGCATTTGATTGTTGAGTTACTTCTGGTATTACTTGTTTAAGTTGTTATTAACTATTGTTGGTTATTGAAGTTGGGACCCGACCTTGGTACAAGCTCGTCACTACTTTCAACCTAAGGTTATGTTTGTTACTTATTGTGTACATGAGATCGGTTGTACTCATACTACACTTCTGCACCTTGCGTGCAGATGTTGGCTGCTAATGTTGCTGTGTTCGTTGGGAGCTGGATCAGAAGATGTACCTACGTTCCGGTTGTAGCTGTCTCTTGTTCATGGTAGCCTTAAATTCATAAAACTCCGTTTATGTACTTTTCAAACAGATGATGTATTTACTTCATACCACCTTTGTAAACTCTATTCTTAGAAGCTCATGATTTGTACTACCAGTTCTTGGGAAAATGTATTGGTTTTAGATATTTTCTTTTAATTAATTGCCTTATTAATTTCATTGGAATTTGATAGTTGGTAATTGGCTTACCTAGCGGGTTGGGTTAGGTGCCATCACGACTAGTTGGATTTTGGGTCGTGATAATTATGTCTTTAAATTGTGTAGAGAAATGTTGCATATTAATTAAATTATTTTATTCTGTTATATTCATCATCCTTAATATATTTTCGTATTTTAAATTTGTCTGACCTGTTCCTACTAAGTGTTTTACCTGTTTAGTTGAAACTCTGTTTCTTTTGTTGTGTGCATTATTTCAAGGATGGATTTCTTAAATTTAAATATTATTAAAAATGAAGTATTTTACGTTTAAAAATTTGATATTTAGACAAGGTGTTAAATTTGTAAAATATTATTTTTGCTGAATATTTTTGTGAGATTTTTGTACTCATTGTGATTGAGCCGTGATCTCCTTATTGTGGATAAATATTATTGTTGATTTATTTTGCCATGAGCCGTGAGCTCTTTATTGTGAAAAAATATTATTGTTGTTGATTTATTTTGGTATGAGCCGTGAGCTCCTTATTGTGGAAAATATTATTGTTGTTGATTTATTTTGGTAAGTTAAAATATTTAGACACTTGAGGTGTAAATTGTGATATATTGTGATATTAATACGCATGCGGTGGTATAAGGTGTGGGTGTTGAAACACATACGGTGCGATAAGGGTGGCTTGATACGCGTGGCTAGTAGGGGAACTACTATAAGTCATGTGGTGTGATAAGGGTGGCTAAAACGTGGGATGCTATTTCGGGAAAAATAATTTCTTTAAAATTTAATGTGAAGGCTCCCGCGATGATATAAGAAAATGAGATATTGTGAATTTATTTATGATTTGGGACTACGAGGCGGTACCTTGGGAGTGCCCTTGTTGATATTTCTTTATGGCTGCATTGCCTTTGGTTATTTTTGGTATTTTCCTTAAAGTTGTAAATTTCTGTTTTCCTTCCGCGAGGTGTTAATTGCCCTTATTCTGTGTAGTTAAATTGTGACATACTACTTACTTGATTTATCCCCATTGTCATTATTGTTATTATATTGTTAAACCTTTCTCCCTGTCTTTTATTATTCCAGTAGGGCATGACCTGACTTCGTCACTACTCTACCGAGGTTAGGCTTGGCACTTACTGGGTACCGCTGTGGTGTACTCATACTACGCTTCTGCACATCTTTTTATGCAGATCCAGGTACATCTTATTAGACGAGGCATCAGTGAATTAGCCGTACGAGGAGACTTCAAGGTATATCTACCAGCGTCCGCAGACTCCGGAGTCCCCTTCTATCTTATTATGTTGTTTTCCTTATTTCCTTTAGACTCTGATGTATAGAGATATTGAGAATAAAATTCTTAGAAGCTTGTGACTTATTCCTACTGGGTTTTGGGAGTTGAAATTGTTAAATTTGCAGTTCTTATTTATTTGACTATTAAGATTTAAATTTCAGTTTATATTCAGTTATTCCGCATTGATAGGCTTACCTAGTCTTAGAGACTAGGGCCCATCACGACATCCTACGGAGGAAATTTGGGATTGTGACAATTTGTACTGCAATATTAGAAAGAAAGAGACAGCGACTTTCTTCTACGCCGGATATTGCAATGGATTCCTCTACACGGATACTGCAATATTTTTTACGCCGGAGAAGATTTAAGGGTCGGGGTTTATGTTCGTGTCTATTTTTAGTTTTAATACAATGTATACAATATTTTGCTTGGCCGTAAAATGCCATCTCCAGCGAACTTTCTTCTCTTCTTTGCTATTTAGTCACATACAATGATACAAATACATTGTATTATGTACAAATTCACTCAAATATATTGTATTTTTGTATAAATATATTATTTTTTACATGTATTTATGTATTTCAAAGATTTGTATTTTTTAATACAGCTGAATACACATGTATTCATGCATGAATACCGGATATAAATATTGAAATACACTGAATACAAATATTAAAATAGAACATAATATAAATAGTGAATACATTTAATTTTAAAATACAGTGAAATACAGTAAAATATACTGAATACATATAAAAATACAGTGAATACAACCAATGAAATATATTGAATATAGCAGTAATAATATGTATTAGGAATAACTAAAAAATTATTAATACAAATACATTTGAATACACTGAATATAAACTAAAGAATATAGTAAATACAAACATTGAATCTAATGAATGCAACAGTAAAAAAATATATTGAAACATACTAAATACAAAAGTTAAATACAACTGAAAAATCATTCTAATTAATTGGGTTCATAATGAGGCATGTTAGAATTGATTTTGTTGAGTTATATTAGGAGTGTATCACACTAATTGATATTATTTCTGTTATTAGACAACTGTACATACCTATTTTTAAGGTGATTGTCGTTACTGTATTCATGAATACATGTGAATACATACGCATACAACTGGATTGCCCTGATATTAGGCGCTTTTTGCTGCTATATTCACGAATACAGCAACACGAATATACTCCCGTAATAACTGAATAATAGTTATAGGAAGCAATTATGTATATGGTAGCTATAGAAAGTTAATAGGCGCTAAGGGAATGGCAGGCCTGACTCCGGGAGCTATGCTTCCAAGGACAGAAATAAGAGCAATATAAAGTATAAAGTAAAGTTGTATTATTTAGCTTGAGAATAGATTGTAGCATAAGTTCTACCAGAGATTTCGTGTGTTTACAATGGTTGTTGAAGCCAATATTTATAGCAATACCTAAGAAACAAGCTCCTAGGATCAAGCCCCTTTTAAATGAGAATAAATGGGCCATTGATGAATGTGTAACGGCAGGCCATGAATGTCAAAGTTCTCTGGAACGACTGCCTATTTAATACTAGGGAATATTCTTCATTAAATGTCATCCGGTAACAAATATTCGACCCGCTCCCGTTGATTATGCTCCATTCGGGTCTATCCAATATCAACTGCAGATGTTATCCCCGGTCTTAGTTCTTACTCGATTTATCTTCCGTCTGTCTCCGGTTCCACGTGTCACGCTATCATTTAACATAAACCAATTTTACCCTATACAGATAGTCCCCCTGCTTTCCGGTGGCACATCTTTGTGTCATCGGAAAGTTGGTGAAGATTTCTTTCTTGGCGGAAAATTTTCTGAAACCCTCTAAGCAGTCTCTGACGCTTGATAAGATACATGTCTCCTCGCATTTAATACCCCGAACACGTGTTGCCCCACAATTCAGCAATATTTTCACCAGTTCTCGAGGTAATTATGACCACGATTTTAGCTGTCTATATCTTTACTTATACGCATCATTTTACCTCTTTCACTTCTAAATATTTCATAAGCTATTTTATCCTCTTTGCACTTAACTTTCTTCTGCTTTCGTCTTTCTCCAATTTTCTTCAAAAAACTCTATCAAACGACTTTGTAAGAACCCGGTCGGTTGTTTTGAGAGTAATAGCCCCGATCCCCTGTTTACTATTTTCCCCATACCTTTTTCTGCTTATGTGACTTGCCGGGAGGTCTTGTTTTTGGTTTCGGAGTGTCTTGGGACACTTAGTCCCTAAAAAACGGAAGCTTAAGTCTTAGGATTTTGACCGTAGTCAGAAAGGTGTGAAGACAACTCCAGAATGGAGTTCCGTCAGTTTCGTTAGCTCCGTTGGGTGATTTTGGACTTAAGAGCGTATCCGGACTGTGAATTTGAGGTATGTAGCTGATTTAGGCTTGAATTGGCGAAAGTCGAATTTTTGGAGATTTTAACCGCTAGTGGACTTTTGATATCAGGGTCGGATTCCGATTCAGAAAGTTGAAATAGGTCCGTAATATCGAATATGAATTGTGTACAAAATTTGAGGTCAATCGGACGTGGTTTGATAGGTTTAGGAATCGGTTGTGGAAGTTCGAAACTTTGAAGTTCATTTAGTTTGAATTGGAGGGTGATTCGTGTTTTTAGCGTTGTTTGATATGATTTGAGGGCTCGACTAAGTCTGTATGGTGATTTAGGACTAGTGGGTATGTTTGGTTGAGGTCCCGGTGGCCTCGGGTTGATGTCGGATGGTTAACGGATCAAATTTGGTTTTGGAAGAATAGCTGAAGTTGCTGCACCTGGTGTAATCTCACCTGCGCTACATTGATCGCATGTGCGAGCCCGTAGAAGTGAGTCAATGGATGCGGGTGCGGTTTGGAAGGAAGAGGCCAGAGGTCGCAGGTGCGGAGGTATAACCACATATGCGCATCCGCAGATGCGGAAGATGGAGCGCAGAAGCGGAAGGGTCAAGGGAGTGAGGGATCGCAGAAGCGGAAGAATTCCGCAGGAGCGGGCGCGCAGGTACAGCTCATTGATCGCAGATGCGGACCCAGTCCCTTTAAGTCATTTCCGCACCTGGGATGGAAATTCCGCAGGTGTGGCTTCATAGGTGCGACTATGGACCGCAGGTGCGAGATTTTTGGACAGAACACTTAAATACAAGGGTTCACGATTTTTGCTCATTTTTAACATTTTGTGCTCAGGTTTGGCGATTTCTTGAGAGCATTTTTGAGGGATTTCTTGAGGTAAGTTCCTTGTGCTTATTTTGGATCAATAATCTTGCTTCCCCATTTATTTTTCCACCTAGTTAGTGTATATTTAAGGTGGAATTTGGGAGTTGAGAATAGAGATTTGGAGAGTTTGATTAGAGGATTTGAAGGACCATTTGGTATCGGATTTTAGTAAATTTGATATGGTTAGACTCGTGAGAGAATGAGTGTTCATATTTTGTGACTTTTACCCGATTCTGAGACATGGTCCTGGGTCGACTATTTAGGGCGAATTTCGGAATTTTTGTTAAAATATTAATTTCATTAATTAGATAAGCCTATTATAGTTGTATTTATGATATGCAATTGTGTTTGGCTAGATTTGGATCATTCAGAGTCAGATAATCGAGGAAAGGGCATTCTTACGGATTGATTAAGCTTGGTTAGAGGTAGGTGGCTTTCCTAACCTTGTGTGGGGGAAATCCCTTACAATTTGGTACTATTGTGATATGTGAGTGCCGTGTACGTGAGGTGACGAGTACGTACACGGGCTACTTGTTGTAAAACCCAATTTATTTTACTGAGTAGTAATCTATTTTTCCTTTAATTTGAGTTATATCGTTTAAATGAGTATTAGTCCATTTTTCATTCTTAATTGAGATATTCCAACATGTGTAGCTATCCTGTTTAGTCTAATATCGCATGTATACATGCTTTAATTGCTTATTTGAACTCCGTGAAGCATACCTAGTTGATTTCCTATTTTTCCTTGTTCTTTATCAGTTTAACTGTAGAAATCTTACTGTTAACTATGGTATTTATCAGTTTGAGCTGTGTGTTTACTTTGAGACTACGAGGCAGTTCCTCGGGATTTCTCCCTGCATATTTACTTTTGAGACTACGAGGCGGTTCCTTGGGATTTCTCCCTATATATTTACTTTTGAGACTACGAGGCGGTTCCTAGGGAATTCTCCCTGCACATTTACTTTTGAGACTACGAGGCGATTCCTCGGGAGTTCTCCATGTACATTTACTTTTGAGACTACGAGGCGGTTCCTCGAGAGTTCTCCTTGCACATTTACTTTTGTGACTACGAGGTGATTCCTCAGGAGTTCTCCCTGCATATTTACTTTTGGGACTACGAGACGGTATCTCGGGAGATCCCCTGTCGAGTATTTACTTTCGGGACTACGAGACGGTATCTCGGGAGCGCCCCTGTTGTTATCACATTGTTTGCGTATTTTTATTTCTATGTGAATTCCTTCTGTTAAATTCTCTGTTTTACTTCTTTTTATTTTATCATCTATCTTGTTATTATATCCTAGTAGGGCCCGGACCTGACCTCGTCACTACTCTACCGAGGTTAGGCTTGGCACTTACTGGGTACCGTTGTGGTGTACTCATGCTACTCTTCTGCACATGCTTTGTGTGCAGGTCCAAGTACTTCTTATCAGCCCCGCTATTAGCTGAGAGTGTTTGCTACTGTACGGAGACTTCAAGGTACATCTGTCGCGTCTGCAGACCTCGGAGTCCCCCTCTATTCTCTTCTATGTCATTTACCTTCCGTACTTCTTTTGTTGGACTCTGGTGTATAGAGATACTAGTCTCCTTCTGTAGCTTGTGACTTATGATGTTTCGGGTTTTGGAAAGACTGTGTATTTATAGAGTATTGGTTATCGTACATGCCGAGCAGCATTATTACTAGTTATTTAGTTATCCACTACTATTAGTTGCCAAGTTTTACTTTCGTTTGTTATTTTTCGCAATTTGTTAGGCTTACCTAGTCGTAGAGACTAGGTGATGTCACGACGTTATACGGAGGGAGTTTGGGTTGTGACAAGTTTGTATCAGAGCTCTAGGTTCATAGGTATCATGAGTCACAAGCCGGTTTATTAAAGTCTCGTGGATCGGTACGGAGACGTCTGTACTTATCTTCGGAAGGATATAGAACTATTAGGAAAAATTATACTTCTTTAATTCCTTGTCGTGCGAAATTGTTGAATTCAAAATGCTAAACTTCTGCATTCTATTCTCTCACAGATGGTGAGGACACGTACAGGAGGATCGGATGACCAGGCACCCGCGCCCCCTGCTAAAGCCGCGAGAGGCCGGGGCCGGGGTAGAGGCCGAGGACGACCATGCGGTGAAGCCAGAGCACCCACGCGTGCAGCCACAGGGGAGCCCCCAGTAGCTCCAGCTGGAGGGCAGAAACCTGAGATACCTGTTGCTGCACCAACTCTCCAGGAGACTCTAGCCCAGTTTCTGAGCTTATTCAGCACCTTAGCTCAGGCTGGATTGATTACACTTGCTCCTCCCACATCTCAGGCCGGGGGAGGAGCACAGACTCCCATCGCCCTCTAGAGCAGTGGGTTCAGGCCGACCAGGTTCCAGAGATTATACCGATGCAGCCAGTAGCTCCAGTTTAGCACGAGACTAGGACAACCGCTTCTGAGGCGGCGCAACTCAGGCTTGAGAGGTACAAGAATTACCACCCACCTACCTTCAACGGATTGGCTACGGATGATGTTCAGGGTTTTATGGAGGAGTGTCATCATATTCTCCGTACTATGGGCGTAGCGGAGACGAGTGGGGTTTCTTTTACCTCCTTCCAGCTTAGAGGAGCAGCCTATCAGTGGTGGTGTGCTTATGAGATGAGTAGTCCGGATGAGGCAGCTTCACTTACATGGACTCAGTTCTTGTACATATTTCTGAGAGAGTATGTCCCTCAGAGCCTCAGAGACTCATAGCGCGCGGAGTTTGAGCAGTTGCGCCAGGGTGCTATGACTGTGTTAGAGTATGCAGTCTGTTTCAGTTATTTGGCCCAACATGCACCGGCCTTGGTTGCCACAGTTCGAGAGAGGGTTTGACAGTTTATTGAGGGACTCCACCCCAGTATCTGGATTAGTATGGCCAGGGAGTAGGAGATGGATAGTTCTTATCAGCAGGTTGTGAGTATTGCCAGGAGATTGGAGGGCATGCTTGCCCGGGATAGAGAGGAGAAGGAGGCCAAGAGGTCTCAAGAGTCTAGCACTTACAGTGGTACTCGTGCCCCAGCTGCAGTTCGACATGGTAGGGGTTATGTGAGTCACCCCGTTCATTCAGATCTTCCAGCCGCCAGTGGTATTCCGGTCCCTTCTAGACCCTAGGAGCCTTATTATGCACCGCCAGTTTCTAGTGTGCCTCCTACTCGGGGTGATTTTAGCGGTCAGTCCAGCAGACCTGGCCCGAGCCAGTCACACTCTCCGAGAGCTTGTTTTGAGTGTGGCGACACTTGCCATATGGTGAGGGATTGCCCCAGATTTAGGAGGGGTGCACCTCCACAGACTTCTCAGCCACCACGTGCTCCACCGAGTCCTCAGGCTATGATTCCAGCACCAGCTACCGCCCCACCTACTCAGCCAGCTCAAGGTGGAGGTCGGGGAGGTCGAGGTCGCCCTAGATGGGGAGGCCAAGCCAGATATTATGCTCTTCCGACTCATAGAGAGGCAGTTGTTTCCGACTCTGTCATTACAGGTATTGTTCCAGTCTATCATAGAGATGCATCGGTATTATTTAACCTAGGCTCTATATATTCCTATGTTTCCTCTTATTTTTCCCCGTATTTAGGCGTATCTCGGGATTCTTTGAGTTCCCCTGCTTATGTGTCTACTCTTGTGGGAGATTCTCTTATTGTGGATCGCGTGTATCGGTCGTGTTTGATTGCTCCTAGTTGTTTTGAGACCAGAACCGATTTATTATTACTCACCATGGTAGACTTTGATGTTATCTTCGGCATGGACTGGTTGTCGCCCCCATTATGCTATTCTTGATTGTCACACTAAGATCATGATGCTGGCTATGCATGGTTTAACACGATTAGAGTGGAGAGGTACCTTAGAGTATACTCCCAACAGAGTTATTTCATTCCTTAAAGCTCAACGAATGGTTGAGAAGGGGTATGATACGTATCTAGCTTATGTGAGAGATGTCAGTATTGATACCCCTACAGTTGCGTCAGTCCCAGTAGCGAGGGACTTTCCAGATGTATTTCCAGCCGATCTTCTGGGCATGTCGCCCGACAAATATATTGATTTGTTGTCAGGCACTCAGCCCATCTCTATTCCTCCGTATCGTATGGCTCCTCCTGAGTTGAAAGAGTTAAATGAACAGTTACAAGAATTTCTTGATAAGGGCTTCATTCGACCCAGTGTGTCACCTTGGGGTGCTCCTGTCTTATTTGTGAAGAAGAAGGATGGTTCTATGCGGATGTGTATTGATTACCGCCAGTTGAACAAATTCACAGTGAAGAACATGTATCCATTGCCTCGTATTGATGACTTATTTGATCAGTTACAGGGTGCCAGAGTGTTTTCCAAGATTGACTTACGTTCAGGCTATCATCAGTTAAGGATTCGAGAGCCAGATATCCCGAAGACTGCTTTCAGGACTCGGTATGGTCACTACGAGTTTCTTGTTATGTCATTTGGGTTGACCAATGCCCCAGTAACTTTTATGCACTTAATGCACAGTGTGTTCCGGCCTTATCTTGACTCATTCGTCATTGTGTTTATTGACGACATTCTGGTTTACTCCCAGACTCGGGAGGATCATCAGTAACACCTAAGGAGTGCGCTTCAGACCTTGAGAGAAAAGAAGTTATATGCAAAATTTTCAAAGTGTGAGTTTTGGCTAGACACAGTGGTATTCTTGGGTCATGTAGTATCGAGTGATGGGATCCAGGTGGATCCGAAGAAGGTGGAAGCAGTGCAGAGTTGGCCTAGACCGTCATCAACTACGGAGATCCGGAGTTTTCTTGGTTTGGCGGGGTATTACCGCCATTTTGTAGAGGGATTCTCATCCATTGAAGCACCTATGACCAGGTTGACCTAGAAGGGTGCTCCGTTCAGGTGGACAGAGGAATGTGAGGAGAGTTTTCAGAAGCTCAAGACAGCTTTGACTACAACCCCAGTAGTAGTATTGCCTACAGGTTCGGGGTCTTATACTGTATATTGTGATGCGTCGCGGATTGGTCTCGGCACGGTGTTGATGCAGGACAGTAGGGTGATTGCCTATGCGTCCAGACAGCTAAAGGTGCATAAAGAGAACTATCTTGTCCACGACCTTGAGTTAGCAGCTATTGTTTATGCCTTGAAGATTTGGCGGCACTATTTGTACGGTGTTCGTTGTGAGATTTACACCGACCATCAAAGTTTGCAGCATCTGTTCAAGCAGAAGGATCTTAATTTGCATCAGCGGAGATGGTTGGAGTTGCTTAAGGATTATGATATCACCATTTTGTACCATCCCGGGAAGGCCAATGTGGTGGCCGATGCTTTGAGTCACCGGACGGAGAGTTTGGGGAGCTTAGCATATCTACCAGTAGTAGAGAGGCCATTGGCATTGGATGTTCAAACCTTAGATAGCCAATTTGTTAGATTGGATATTTCTGAGCCGAGTTGAGTATTGGCCTTTGTGGTCTCTCGGTCTTCTCTTTATGATCGTATCAGGGAGCGTTAGTATGATGAACCCTATCTGCTTGTCCTTAAGGATACGGTCTAGCACGGTGATGCTAAGGAGGTCACTATTGGAGATGATGGTGCATTGAGGATGCATGGCAGGCTTTATGTGCCCAATGTAGATGGTTAGCATGAGTTGATTCTCCAGGAGGCTCACAGTTCGCGGTACTCTATTCATCCAGTGCCGCAAAGATGTATCAGGACTTGCGACAGCATTACTGGTGGAGGAGAATGAAGAAAGACATAGTGGAATATGTAGCTCGGTGTCTGAATTGCTAGCAGGTAAAGTATGAGCATCGGCGGCCAGGTGGATTGCTTCAGAAGTAGAGATTCCAAAGTGAAAATGGGAGTGAATCACTATGAATTTTGTTTGTGGACTCCCACGGACTCAGCGGAGGCTTGATGTAGTCTGGGTGATTGTGGATAGGCTGACCAAGTCAGCTCATTTCATTCCTATGATGACTACCTATTCTTCCAAGCAGTTGGCTCGAATTTATATCCGCGATATTGTCAGGCTTCATGGCGTACCGATATCTATCATCTCTGACTGAGGTACGTAGTTTACATCACGGTTCTGGAGGGTTGTACAGTAGGAGTTGGGTACTCGGAGCACAGCGTTTCACCCTCAGACGGACGGGCAGTCCAAGCGTACTATTCAGATACTAGAGGATATGCTCTGTGCTTGTGTGATAGATTTTAGGGGTGCTTGGGATGAGTTCTTGCCACTTGCAGAGTTTACCTACAATAACAGTTATCAGTCGAGCATTCAGATGGCACCGTATGAGGCTCTGTATGGTAGGCGGTGTCGGTCTCTAGTATGTGGTTCGTGCCGTGCGAGGCTAGATTATTGGGACAGACTTGGTTCAGGATGCCCTGGATAAGGTGAAGGTGATTCAGGATCGACTTCGCACAGCCCAGTCCAGACAGAAGAGTTATGTTGATCTGAAGGTTCACGATGTTGCATTCAAGGTTGGAGAGCGAGTCTTGCTCCGGGTTTCGCCTATGAAGGGCGTTATGAGGTTCTAAAAGAAGGGCAAGCTGAGCCCAAGGTTCATTGGTCCCTTTGAGGTGTTGCGGTAAATTGGGGAGGTTGCTTATGAGGTTGCCTTACCTCCCAGTCTAGCAGGAGTTCATCCGGTATTCTATGTTTCTATGCTCCGGAAGTATCACGGTGACCCGGCTCATGTGTTGGATTTCATCTCAGTCCAGTTGGACAATGATCTATCTTATGTTGAGGAGCCAGTGGCTATTTTGGGCAGGAGAGTTCAAAAGCTGAGTTCAAAGAACATTGCTTCCGTGAAGGTTCAGTGGAGGGGTCAGCCGGTCGAGAAGGCGACTTGGGAGACCGAGCGGGATATGCGCAGCCGTTATCCTTATCTTTTCACCACTTCAGGTATGTCTTTGTGCTCGTTCGAGGACGAACGATCTTTTTAAGAGGGGAAGGATGTAACTACCCGGCCAGTCGTTTTAAGAGTAATAGCCCCGATCCCTTGTTTACTGTTTTCCCCGTACCTTTTTCTGCTTATGTGACTTGTCGGGAGGTCTTTTTTTTGGTTTCAGAGTGTCTTGGGACACTTAGTCCCTAAAAACGGAAGCTTAAGTCTTAGGATTTTGACCGTAGTTGGAACTATGTGAAGACGACTCCAGAATGGAGTTATGTTGGTTCCGTTAGCTCCGTTAGGTGATATTGGACTAAGGAGCGTGTCCGGATTGTGAATTTGAGGTATGTAGCTAATTTAGGCTTGAATTGGCAAAAGTTGAATTTTTGGAGATTTTGACCGGTAGTGGACTTTTTGATATCGGGGTCGGATTCCGATTCCGGAAGTTGGAGTAGGTCCGTAATGTCGAATATGACTTGTGTGCAAAATTTGAGGTCAATCGGACATGGTTTGATAGGTTTAGGCATTGGTTGTGGAAGTTCAAAACTGTAAAGTTCATTAAAATGAGCCTATTATAGTTGTATTTATGATATGCAATTGTGTTTGGCTAGATTTGGGCCATTCGGAGTCGGATAATCGAGGAAAGGGCATTCTTACGGATTGATTGAGCTTGGTTCGAGGTAAGTGGCTTGCCTAACCTTGGGGAGGGGGGCGAATCCCCTTAGGATTTGGTATTGATGTGATATGTGAGTGCCGTGTACGTAAGGTGACGAGTACGTACACGGGCTACTTATTGTAAAACCCGATTTATTTTATTAAATAGTAATTTGTTGTTTCTTTAATTTGAGTTATACCATTTAAATGAGTATTAGTCCGTTTCTCATTCTTAATTGAACTATTCCACCATGTGTAGCTATCCCTTTTAGTCTAATATCTCATGTCTACTTGCTGTTAATTATGGTATTTATTGGTTTGAGCTGTGTGTTTACTTTGAGTTTACGAGGCTGTTCCTCGGAAGTTCTCCCTGCACATTTACTTTTGAGACTACGAGGCGGTTCCTCGGGAGTTCTCCCTGTACATTTACTTTTGAGACTACGAGGCGGTTCTTCGGGAGTTCTCCCTGCACATTTACTTTTGAGACTACGAGGCGGTTCCTCGGGAGTTCTCCCTGCATATTTACTTTTGGAACTACGAGAGGGTATCTCGGGAGATCCCCTGTCAAATATTTACTTTCGGGACTACGAGACGGTATCTCGGGAGCGCCCCTGTTGTTATCACATTGTTTGTGTGTTGTTATTTCTCTGTGAATTCCTTTTGTTAAATTCTCTATTTTACTTCTTTTTATTTTATCATCTGTCTTGTTATTATATCCTAGTAGGGCCTGGACCTGACCTCGTCACTACTCTATCGAGGTTAGGCTTGGCACTTACTGGGTACCATTGTGGTATACTCATGGTACTCTTCTGCACATATTTTGTGTGCAGATCCAGGTACCTCTTATCAGCCCCGCTATTAGCTGAGAGTGCTTGCTGTTGTACGGAGACTTCAAGGTACATCTGCCGCGTCCGCAGACCTCGGAGTCCCCCTCTATTCTCTCCTATGTCATTTACCTTCCGTACTTCTTTTGTTAGACTCTGGTGTATAGAGATACTAGTCTCCTTCTGTAACTTGTGACTTATGATGTTCCGATTTTGGGGAAGACTGTGTATTTCTAAAATATTGGTTATCGTACATTCCGAGCGGCATTGTTGCTAGTTATTCAGTTATCCACTGCTGTTAGTTGCCAAGTTTTACTTTCGTTTGTTATTTTCCGCAATTTGTTAGGCTTACCTAGTCGTAGAGACTAGGTACCGTCATGACGTTATACGGAGGGAGTTTGGATCGTGACAGCCTTTTTTGTGCAACCTAGTGTATATTCATAGAAGTTATTAGATGGAGCTCTTTAATTTTTTACCTAGAAGATTTTAATTACTCTATTCCAAATCATGCGAGTAGCCATTAGACATTACTAAGAGACATCCCCGCTATATATATTTAGTGATTCGAGGGTTTATTTTATTAGTTTTAATAATAAGAACTCTATCTGTGTATCCTTTTTTATTCCTAAAAAATAGCAGATAAAATAGAAGGCTTAGAAGGGAAAAAATGAAATTATGTGATTGGGTCTTCCAAAAGCAAAGGAATGATTCATTTTTTAGTTAACTGATCTGATGGGTCCAACAAAATATAAATTATAACAAATATCTAAATTCTAAATAAAAAAATTAAAAATAATAGACTAAGATTCTAAATAAAGGATAATAAATAAACGAGATCTTCTTTTATTCGAAACGTCTCGTGATCTTCAACCAATTATGTGCTTCAATATAATTACCGGGAGTAAGAGCTATAGCCTGTTTCCAATACTCATCGACTTGATCGAACCAAGCCGCTGCAATTTTTTGGCTTCTTTCGCTGAGTCTTTTAAGAACACTAGTCTTCTCTTCTGTGGAGGCATGAATACAAGCAAAGATAAAAAGGTTGATGTTGATATTGATCCCCTTATGATAAGCACCATCATATCTAAACACTTGAGTATCGTTTATGACTTCCAAGAGAAGTTCCCTTTTGCGAATCCTCGAACTTGAGCTATTAGTAGGTATCCCTCTTCTATTCGCCCTTCTAATATTCCTACCGTAAAAGAGGATTGTAACTGCCATGACCTAAACATCATTGCTCCTGACCTGGTGGAGCAGGTCACCTTCACCAAGAAAGGTTTTATGTATGTCAATACGTACCCCTTCACTTTGGGCCCATTTTCTTTGAGCGGGGGACATGACCCTGTGATCTTGGAGTTATGCCACTGGTATCAAGTATGCTTGGCACAAGTAGACCCTTCTGTGTTGGGAACAATGGCTTGTCTGCGCCGGCTGTGCATGGAGACGGGGGAGACCCTAGTCTTGGCACATATGATGAACCTCTACTCCCCCAAAATCTTATGTGGGGGAGTATTAAATTTCAGTAAGCGTGGTCACCATGATCTGCTTAGCAACATGGATGATGACAATGATTGTGGGTGGATGGAGCGGTTTGTCATCATTGCTACCAGGGATATCATCCTGGCCACAACTCCATCTTTTCCCGAATCATGGAGTCGTTCACGTAAGTTTGTAATCTACTCATCCCTTTACCCGTAAAAAGACTATTTCCTGTCATTACTAACCCTTTTGTTTCCGTTATTTCAGCTACTCTGTGGACACCACTAAGGGTTGAATGCTTGGACCAATGAGTTTAGAAGATTCTGAATATTACTACGCTAGAGACCCGTCAGTGGAAGGAGATGGCCCCAAAATATGGGTAGAAGTCTAAGAACCACGGTAAACTGATTCTTTCTACTTTCCGCCTCTGTATGTACATAAGAAAACTTTCTAACCATGCCTTTTTGTTTGATTCAAGACTGTCGCAAGGTTCTTTTACCTGCCCCAAAGTTGAGGTTTTGGCTGATCATGTAGAGGCTGTGAGGTTGCTGCAAGAGGCTCTCACTCAGAGCGGCGCCCTCGGATCTGCCTTCGGTGCATGTGCTTCCTCTCGGAGTCCCCAGCTAGAGAACAAGCAAAAATACGGCATTTTTCCTCGGTTGGGGATAAAAATAAGAAAATAAAGAAGGCCACGACCAAACCAGCCACGGTTACATTGGTTATTGAAGATGACGGGGAATCCAGTGATGAAGAGGATTCCCTTCAAATGAGATAACAATCTTCATCAGCTCAACAAAATGCTCAATGCTTAGAACCCCAGCCGAATGCGAGATCAGAGCGTTTTGGGGAGAAATGGAGATGGTAGAGAATGTCGATTCTCGCTTTCCTGTCCTAGTTGCTGCTTACGGTCCTGTGAGGTCGGAAAACAGGCCTCTTCTACCTTTGGTTGATGAGCAACCAATAATCAGCACTGCCCCTGCTGCAGCTTCTTCTCAAGATACAACACCAACAACTTCATGGCCCTCTACACCAGCTGCACCTTCACCATCAGCATCCGCTACACCACCTCCACCGGTCACAGACACCGAGAAGAGGATGTTTCTCCTCCTCGGTCCCCTGACCATGAAAATTTGGGGTACAACTACTCACCCCCTTCTCCAGATCCCCGAGGGAGGATGAATGTCACTCTCTCAGTTTCAAAGGAGTGCCATCTGTTGTCTAGGCCAGTGGAGCTTGACAACTATCTAAAGCCACTGGCTTCAGAAAAAGATAAGAAGAAAATACACTCTTTTTCAGGGGATTGCATGTTGAATAATGCCATGCATAATGCAGCAGCAGTAGTGAACTTGTTCTCTTACTGCTTGTTCTTTATTCATCTATTATAACAGGGTTTATGCCTTTGATAACGTTTTGCAAGCCAACTTCCTTGCTTCCGAGGGCCTTCGAAGATTGATCCTCGACAAAGAGGGACTTATGTCCGAGCGGGATCAGCTGTTGGCCGAGAGGGACCAAATTGTTGCCTGCCTCCCGGTGTTGAAAGCAAAAGTTGTTGAGACGAGTGAGCTAGAGGTTCGATTGCAGCTAAGCGAGCAGGAAGTAATGGCCTTTAGCTAAGAAGCCACTAAGCTAAATGTACAATTTCAAGAAGCTAAGGCTAAGTGAGCTGAGGTTGAAGATGTTGTGCTCGCTGCTGCTGAGTGCGAGTCTTCCTCCATTGAGAGAGTGAATAATTTGGAGGCAGCCTTCAATTCCAAATCCGAAGAGGTTGCTGCTGCTGCTGCCGAGGAGAAGTGGGCCCAGATGTCAACCTAGTTTTTGTGCGTCTTATGAAATTAAAATTTGTTGCAGATGCCCCTATTCTGAAATTGCGTGTACCCTTTAGTTGTAGACTAATTTCAGAGAGTCGGACACACTTGATTCAGTGTTTGATTTTTTTGCTTTACAATTTGAATGTTTCAGGAATGAAAAGGGAGACGCTCTCAGTGCATCGTATTACCACATAGTGAGTCCCCTGTCAAGTACTGCTGTTGGCACGGAGGTGACCCATAGCTTCTCTACAAACAAGAATACCATCACTGTCATAACTTAGCAACAATTGGATCCTTTGACCACAGTGAAGCAAGGGTTAACTTTGGCGAGGCAAGTGCTTTAGTTCACCATGTGTGGCGTCCAAGGTCTCTTTTTACCATTTCAGAAGAAATGGACACCCAAGCTGTTGACAAAAGTGCCAATTGGACTGGCCTTGGCTCTCATGTCATAGGCTAGTCAAAGGGATAGAACAGTCGTACAATTAGAGAACTTGTTTTTGTGGCAATCTGTCGGTGGTTTTGAAACTGTAAAAAAGAGTCAGAAAAATGTGTTAAAAAGACATCTCAAGTATTGTGTAAGTATTTGGGACACCCTTTTTGATTAACAAAAGGCTGACTAATTAAGAAGGACTAGGGGTGGTCTGGGTCAAATTAGAAATAAAAAAAAATTGGGGTAAAATTTAAAATACTAAAAAATTAAAAAAAAACATCTTCTAATGAGACACGATTTTTCAACTTTTTCAACTTTTCCAACTTTTCTCTTTCCAACCATCTTCTAATGAGACCCAATTTCACCTATAGGTCGTGATGGCGCCCAAAATCACCGCTAGACAAACCAACTAGTGAATTAAATATATATTTCCTCTTTTAATAAATTTTTGAGTAATTAAACTTTCCTTACTTGAAAGATTTAAGAAAAATAGAAAGTCTAAATAAATAAAAAAAGAAAACAATTCTACTACTGTATGCGCCAAGACGTGGTGTCACAAGTGTATGGGCTTCTAGCAGATTATACAAAATTTCAAGTATTCTGTGAACAACACAAAGACAAAGAGAGGCACTAGATGCTGCGGAACGGATCGGGAAAGACAGCTCACCATTAGGCCTCGGAATAACGGGGATGTGCACCGGCAGGACCGCCTGATGCACCTGTCTCAGATCCTGCACAAAAAGTGAAGTAAGCATAGCATGAGTACGTAAATAACGTGTACCCAGTAAGTATCAAGTCTAATCTCGAAGAAGTAGTGGCGAGAGATCGACTTCGACACTCACTATGGGTCCATAATATTAAGATAAATATTTTTAAATAAACATGGTTTATGTGAATAACAATAATTTTCTTAACAAGCAGAAATAAATAATTCTTTCATAATTTAATAATTTTCAATAAATCATTTTTCTTCACAAGCTGCAATAAAATGTCAAAGCATCGTGTATTTGTATTACTAAGCACAATTTATGCCGAAGTCGTACCGCCCGATCCATAGTGACGTGTACACTGCCAAGGGACGTGCGGCATGATCCATAGATGCATTTATCTACTGCCAAAGAGTTTGGCCCGCTCCACAAGAAGAAAAGGATATTTTACAAGCATTTAACTTAAACATTATTAATGATTTATATCCAACGTAATACAAATTTCATTAACTACTTTATTTTTTAAAAAAATTCTCTAACAAGTTCTAATATAATTTAGGTACTTTAATTTAACAAGTACAGTGCAAAATTCTAAATAGTTCATGAATTGGGTCCTAATACTACCCGGACAATAGCATAATAGTAGCTACGCACGGACTCTCGTCACCTCGTACGTACGTAGCCCCCACAATTAGAAATAAATATTTATTTAAAACAACTATGAGGTAAATTTCCTCTTACAAGGTTAGACAAAAAACTTACCTCGTCTCAAAGCTCACATCCCGATCACAATCTCGCGTTCACTGATAATAGGTGAATACCCCTCTCAAGAAGCTCCAAAATAGCCCAAAAATGGAGAAAATGGGCTCAAAATTGGCTGAGCCACGATTTAAATGAAGGTTCTACCTTCTGCGATTTTTGCATCTGCGGCTCAACAACCGCATCTGCGGCTCCGCATATGCGGAAAGGGCCTCGCAGATGCGTGACACAACCCAAGTCATAAGCTCTACAGAGTGTTTGCTATAAAAGTTCTAAATACAATTGTCCATAAATAAGAATAAATAGTGCAAAACGAAAATTGGAAGGTGACTCAGAAGCCTGCGAACGCAGCAGCAGGTTTACCTTGAGTCTCCACAGCGACAGTCCACACAGCTAGCTAACGAACAAGTACCTAAATCTGCACAAAAATGTGCAGAAGAGTAGCATGAGCACACCATAGCGGTGCCCAGTAAGTATCAAGACTAACATCGGTGGAGTAGTGACGAGGAACAGTCAAGACACCCACTGGTCTAATAAACTGAACAGATATAAGTACATGAATAACAGAAGTATGATGTCTACATAAAGGCTATGCAATATGGCTCACAATATAGTAATGGCATTAAAGAAAGAAACAACAAGTATCAGCGGAATATCATGAAAATGACGCAGACAAAGTGAATGGAACACAACCTAAAACCGGAAATCACGAATACAACAAGGACAAGTAATAACTCAGTAATTACAACCGCTTTTACACCAAGTTTTAGTCAACAACTCCACGAGGTACCGAACCTCGGACAAATCACAATCTCACGGGTCTCAATACCTGAACCCTAACACTTGGCATCCTGTGCCCTCATAACACCTCATAACCACATTGACGACTCACGTGCCAATAGAGCCATTCTCATATAGAAGGCAAGTAAACAAGGGTGAGCATCTATGCTCAACAATATAACGAACACCTCTTATCCGATAAGAGTGCTTAACTACGTGTATGCTTGTGCAAGTGTCCTAACATAGTCCATACCAGCAAATAAGCATAAGGAAGAAGAAGAACGGACAACACGTAGAATATTTTCTCACAGCTTTCACAAGATCAAGCTCACACAGGTACGTATACCACTACACAAATATCAACAACAAGAATGCCCCCAAGCTATAAATCATCACAAATCAATCCCTGACACAACCCACCTTGTCTCTCCACTTGTGCAATAGTAACATAATTGCCCGCCTTATCTCGCCACACGTGCATAATAATGTTCCCACCTTGTCTCGCCACATGCGCAACCCACACATATATATATATATATCCCACCTTGTCACGCCGCATGTGCAAAATCAATAGTAACGATAGCACGGCAGAAACCTCGTGCAACCCCATAACAACAACCGCACGGCAGAAACCTCGTGCATCACAATAATAACAGCCGCACGGCAGAAACCTCGTACATCACCACAACAAATACAACAACAACAATGGCAATAATACAAAGTACGACAGGTAAATCAACTCAAGAACTTTTAAAATCACAGGAAAATGTGGGACCAAATCACAAAGAATAACCACAGTAAATAATGTTAGGCATAAAGAGAACAACTCAACAAAGGGAAACTAATGTGTATCAACGATCCCACAATATACATTTCAACAACAGGGAAACTAACACGAGTCAAATAATTCCAAATAAAACAAGTCGACTAAGACATAGGATATCTAAAACTTCTTTTAAGGTTGAAAAATTACTAAGGATTTTCAACAATTAAATTAAGGATAAGCAGCGGAAAGATAATCATAACCTCAATTAAGACTGAACAAATTATAAGACGATACAATAATAATTCCAAATAAAGATAAGCAGTTATGAAAAGATAGCATGACAATAGAGGAGGTAAAATCTTCAGTTAAGTCAAATAAAAGTCAAATAGGCAATAAGAGTGAATCCTGAAAGCAATTAATTTTAATTAAAGTATGTAGAGGCGAAACTAGTAAATAAGAACTTAATCATATCAAGAACAACTTCATACTCAGTGAATATAAGGACCTAAGAATCCTAAAAGGCCAACTTTTCACAAATAAGTCCGTGCGCGCACTCGTCACCTCGTGCACACGGGCTACAATCAACATAGAAGACTCAAATCCTAAGGGGAAAATCCCCCACACAAGGTTAGGCCAGATACTTACCTCGAACCAAGCTCAAACAGTCCATAAGAATGTCCTTTCCTCAATTATCCGACTCCGAATGGCCCAAATCTAACCAAACACAATTGCACAACATGAATACAACAATAATAAGCTTATCTAATCAATGAAATCAATATTTAATAAAAATTCCGAAATTCGCCCTAAAAAGTCGACCCGGGCCCACGTCTCGAAATCGGGTAAAACTTACAAAATATGAACACCCATTCACTCACGAGTCCAACCATATAAGAATTACTCAAATCCGACCACAAATTCCCTTTCAAAACTCGAAATCTTTATTGAAGAAGTTCTTCCAATTTTTCCTAAATTTTCAATCCAAACCCAAAACTAAATGGAGAAAACAACTATGGATTAATGGAAAACAACCAAAAACGAGTTAGGAATCATTACCCCAAAGTTTCCTCTAATAAACCCTCGAAAAATCGCCAAATTTCGAGCTCTTAAGTCCAAAAACGGAGAATGAAACCAAACCCTCGGATTTCTCTTTTCTGCCCAGCGTGACCGCACCTGCGCATAATTAGCCGCATCTGCGCGACCGTAGGTGCGCACGACCAAACCGCACCTGCGCTTCCTCTCGCTTCTGCGTGCCAAATCCGCTTCGGCGGAGCCGCTGATGTGCACAATTTCTCCGCACCTGCGGAGACTGTCAAGTCCAGCACTTCTCGCACATGCACCTCAATCTTTGCATCTGCGAGCATCGCAGATGCAGAATTTTCCTCGCACCTGTGACCCCTGGCACTCCTCCACTTTCCGCTTCTGCGCTTGCCTCTCTGCACGTGCGCTCTCGCACCTGCGGTCTCTTCTTCGCATGTTTGAAAATACCAGAAGCCTGAAGACTTAGCAGTAACACAAATCAAACTTTTAATCCGTTAAGCACCCGAAACTCACCCGAGGCCCCCGGGACCTCAACCAAACATACCAACCAATCCTAAAACACCATACAAACTTAGTCGAGCCCTCAAATCCCATCAACTAACGATGAAACTACGCATCGCACCATGAATCGAACTTAGAAATTTCAAATCTTTCAACTTTTAAAACCCGTGCCGAAACCTATCAAATCAACCCGGAATGACGTCAAATTTTGCAGGCAAGTCCCAAATAACATAACGGAGTTTTTCCAACTCTTGGAATCGCATTTCGACCCCGATATCAAAAAAATCCACTTCCGGTCCAAATCTCCAAAAATTTGACTTTCGCCGTTTCAAGCCTAAATGAGCTACAGACCTTGGATTTACAGTCCGGACACGCTCCTAAGTCCAAAATCACCCAACGGAGCTAATGGAATCGATGGAACTCCATTACGAAGTTGTCTTCACATAGTTCCGACTACAGTCACAATCCTACTTAAGCTTCCGTTTTAGGGACTAAGTGTCCCAAATCACTCTGAAACAACCGGTAACCGAATTCAACCATGCATGCAAATTAATACACATAATATGAAGTTGCTCAGGGACTTATGCCGCCGAACAAGACTTAAATTCTCAAAACGACCGGCCGGGTCGTTACATCCTTCCCCTCTTAAATAAACGTTCGTCCTCGAACGTGCTAAACATCGCCTTGAAGTCTTGAAATCACTGAAAGCACATATTCAACATGCACCCGTGGGTGACCCCATGTCACCCCAAACCACATAAGCCTGACGACACCATCTCAACTGTAATTTATCCTTTCTATCAACACCGATAAGCCTTAAAGTCAAAATTCTCACCTTTCATTTGTCTTCAAAAGACTCGATTCTAAATCCATAATCGATATCAGTCTCAACCAGCTGTAACAACTCATGCCTACACCCACAAGGTACGACCACACAACAAGACATACCACATATAGGCCCATAATAACATTTCTGATCACAATAGCTGCCCAAAATCAAAACCAGCACCGGCAATTAGACCCATATCCGTTAGCAACCCGTTTCAAACCTCTACAACGCTGATAATGATGCCAGAAACACGAAGACCTCATAACTATACACCCAATTCAACAAATCAAAACTAACACCATCAAGCATACACCCCGCAAGCCAAAACTCAAGAAGAACATAACGAAATGGACTAAGTATGTAAAGGGAAACACATAAGATAAATATCAAACAAGCCCGACAGGCACAACTTTCTAACAATACCCTACTACGAATCAATTCAAAAGGAAAAATCAAAGTACATGAACAAATCATAAGGATCTCATCCTGGTATCACCCTCCACCGTGGCACGTGGCACGCAGCCCGGCTCAAACATAACAAATCACATGGAGTCGCGAGGATCTCACTCTCAACTCTGAATCACAAGTCGAATACATATCATACCAATGGAAATCTTCCACTAACTCAATTCTGCCAATAAAATCTCAACACTTGCTAAATTCTCACCCTGGTAGAGTATCAAATCACAAATTATAACCAAATTTACTCAGGAATCATATAAAGCCTACCATAATGGACAACGTGAATTCACTTATAGTCAACTTTCAATAATTAATAGAAATAAACGATAGACACGGCTATCACTCATAGAAACTCCCAACGGGGTAAACATCTAAACATAATACTAAGTCATGAACTCACCCATAGGTGGGACAACAAGTAGGGGAACTCGCCCCGATAAGCAGGACCGAATAAAAATACGAATGGTGCCCCTCTGTAACAAATCAAAATCATACATGTATGACATCATCTGGCGCAGTGACCTCGAGCCTACTATATGAAACACATCAACGGGTCGGGCCTTCCCCTCTTGGGTGCCCTCTACTCGCCTGAATACTCCGATGTCACACACTTGTCCAAAGTCTAGGACAATCTCTCACCCTGTGACCGGTATCTCCACACTCGAAGCAACCTCTCTACTGACGTGGCTGTGGGAACTGTGCGGTACGGGTACTCTGAGACCCATGAGCACTTGAAGCACTTTGCAAAGCCTAAAGTGCAAACTGAACTAGCTGACTCACAAAACCTTTACCATGTCGTACCGTGCCTCCAAAATAAGGACCAGTAGATCTCTCCAGTCTACGAGGCCTCCTCACCTCCCTGTCCTCTCTCTCCTGATCTCGCCTGTACTCTCTCTCGTGGCCTCGCCTATCTCCTCTATCCTGGTCCCACATGCCCTCTACTCGGCAGGCGATCCCTACCACCTGCTGAAATGAAACATCTGACTCTAACTCACGAGCCATGCTAAACCGAATATCATGTCTGAGTCCCTCAATGAATCTGCGAACACGCTCTCTAACTGTGGCGACTAAAGCAGGTGCATGCCTGGCCAAATCACTGAATCTCACGGCATACTCTGACACTGACATAGTGCCCTGGCACAGATGCTCAAACTCCGCGCGCCATGCATCTCGAAGGGACTGAGGTACAAACTCTATCAGGAACATCTTTGAAAACTGAACCCATGTAAGTGAAGCTAACTCAGCCGGGCTACCCAACTCATATGCCCACCACCACCGGTAGGCCACTCCCCTAAGCTGGAACGTAGTAAAAGCAACCCCGCTCGTCTCCACAATACCCATAGTATGGAGAATACGGTGATACTCCTCCAGAAAACCCTGTGCACTCTCTGAAGCCAAACCACTAAATGTAGAAGGGTCATATTTCTTGAACCTTACAAGTCTAAGCTATTCTTCCTCAGATGCTACTGCCCTGACCACGGGCTGAACTGGGACCACAGGCTGTGTCACCATGACACTTGGAACCTGACCAACATGAACTCACTGCTCTGGGGTGTGGGCGGCAGGAGTCTGGGTTCCTCCCCCAGTCTGTGAAGTAGCTGGTGAAACCGGAATCAACCCCGCCTGAGCCAATGTACCAAACATGCTCAGGAATTGTACTAAGGTCTCCTGAAGTCCGGGGGTAATAGCAGGCGCCTCCGGTACCTGCTCCCTAACTGGAGCTACTGGCGACTCCTCAGATGTTGCTCTGGTAGGTGCTCTGGCTGCAACACTTAGTCCTCGTCGGCCTCTGCCTCTGCCTCTAGCGATACTTGCTCCAAGAGCAGCGTCGTCTATAACTGTAGATTGTGTCCTCACCATATGTGAGAGAATGGAATGATAAAAGTTCAAACTCCGAGATCAATAAGTTCACACGATAGGAATGGAAGAAGTGAGATTGTCCTAAAAGTTTTGTAGCCTCTCGAAGATAAGTACAGACGTCTCCGTACCGATCCGCAAGACTCTACCCAAACTCGCTTATGACTCGTAGCACCTATGAACCTAGAGCTCTGATACCAACTTGTCATGACCCAATTTTTTCTCCGTTGGGTATCGTGATAGCACCTAGTCTTAGGGACTAGGTAAGCCTAACAATAATAAGAACAACAACATTATTTAATTAGAATCTCTTAAAATTCCCAAAACCGGTAGTACAAGTCATAAGCTCTACAGAGTGTTTGCTAGAAAACTTCTAAATACAATTGTCCAGAAATAAGAATAAACAGTGCAAAACGAAAATTGGAAGGTGACTCTGAATCCTGTGAACGCAGCAGAAGGTTTACCTTGAGTCTCCACAGCGACAGTCCACACAGCTAGCTAACGAATAAGTATCTGGATCTGCACAAAAATATGCAGAAGAGTAGCATGAGCACACCACAGCGGTGCCCAGTAAGTATCAAGGCTAATCTCGGTGGAATAGTGATGAGGAACAGTCAAGACACCCACTGGTCTAATAAACCGAACAGATATAAGTACATGAATAAAAGAAGTATGATGTCTACATAATGACTATGCAATATGGATCACAATATAGTAATGGCATTAAAGCAAGAAACAACAAGTATCAGCGGAATATCATGAAAATGACGCAGACAAAGTGAATGGAACACAGCCTAAATTCGAAAATCACGAATACAACAAGGACAAGTAATAACTCAGTAATTACAACCGTTTTTACACCAAGTTTTAGTCAACAACTCCATGAGATACCGAACCTCGGACAAATCACAATCACACGAGTCTCAATACCTGAACCCTAATACTTGGCATCCTGTGCCCTCATAACACCTCATAACCACACTGACGACTCACGTGCCAATAGAGCCATTCTCACATAGAAGGCAAGTAAACAAGGGTGAGCATCTATGCTAAACAATATCAAGAACACCTCTTATCCGATAAGAGTGCTTAACTACGTGTATGCTTGTGCAAGTGTCCTAACATAGTCCATACCAGCAAATAAACATAAGGAAGAAGAAGAACGGACAACACGTAGAATATTTTCTCATAGCTTTCACAAGATCAAGCTCACACAGGTACCTATACCACTACACAAATATCAATAACAAGAATGCCCCCATGCCATAAATCATCACAAATCAATCCCTGACACAGCCTACCTTGTCTCGCCATGTATGCAATAGTAACATAATTTCCCGCCTTGTCTCGCCACACGTGTATAATAATGTTCCCACCTTGTCTCGCCACATGCGCAACCCACACACATATATATATATATATATATATATATATATATATATATATCCCACCTTGTCATGCCGCATGTACAAAATCAATAGTAACGATAGCACGGCAGAAACCTCGTGTAACCCCATAACAACAACTGCACGGCAGAAACCTCGTGCATCACAATAATTACAGCCGCACGGCAGAAACCTCGTGCATTACCACAACAAATACAACAACAACAATGGCAATAATACAAAGTACGACAAGTAAATCAACTCAAGAACTTTTAAAATCACAGGAAAATATGGGACCAAATCACAAAGAATAACCACAGTAAATAATGCTAGGCGTAAAGAGAACAACTCAACAAAGGGAAACTAATGTGTATCAACGATCCCACAATATACATTTCAACAACAGGGAAACTAACACGAGTCAAATAATTTCAAATAAAACAAGTCGACTAAAACATATGATATCTAAAACTTCTTTTAAGGTTGAGAAATTACTAAGGATTTTCAACAATTAAATTAAGGATAAGAAGCGGAAAGATAACCATAACCTCAATTAAGACTGAACAAATTATAAGATGTTACAATAATAATTCCAAATAAAGATAAGCAGTTATGAAAAGATAGCATGACAATAGAGGAGGTAAAATCTTCAGTGAAGTCAAATAAAAGTCAAATAGGCAATAAGAGTGAATCCTGAAAGCAATTAATTTTAATTAAAGTATGTAGAGGCAAAACTAGTAAATAGGAACTTAATCATATCAAGAACAACTTCATACTCAGTGAATATAAGGACCTAAGAATCCTAAAAGGCCAACTTTCCACAAATAAGTCCGTGCGCGCACTCGTCACCTCATGCACACGGGATACAATCAACATAGAAGACTCAAATCCTAAGGGGAAAATCCCCCACACAAGGTTAGGCCAGATACTTACCTCGAACCAAGCTCAAACAGTCTGTAAGAATGTCCTTTCCTCAATTATCTGACTTCGAATGGCCCAAATCTAGCCAAACACAATTGCATAACATGAATACAACAATAATAAGCTTATCTAATCAATGAAATCAATATTTAATAAAAATTCCGAAATTCACCCTAAAAAGTCGACCCGGGCCCACGTCTTGGAATTGGGTAAAAATGACAAAATATGAACACCCATTCACTCACGAGTCCAACCATATAAGAATTACTCAAATTCGACCACAAATTCCCTTTCAAAACTCGAAATCTTTATTGAAGAAGTTCTTCCAATTTTTCCTAAATTTTCAATCCAAACCCGAAACTAAATAGAGAAAACAACTATGGATTAATGGAAAACAGCCAAAAACGAGTTAGGAATCATTACCCTAAAGTTTCCTCTGAAAAACCCTCGAACAATCGCCAAATTTTGAGCTCTCAAATCCAAAAACGGAGAATGAAACCAAACCCTCGGATTTCTCTTTTCTGCCCAGGCGTGACCGCACCTGCGCATAATTAGCCGCATCTACGCGATCGCAGGTGCGCATGACCAAACCTCACTTGAGCTTCCTCTCGCTTCTGCGCGCTAAATCCGTTTCTGCGGAGCCGCTGATGCGCACGATTTCTCCGCACCTGCGGAGACTGTCAAGTCCAGCACTTCTCGCACATGCACCTCAATCTTCGCAGATGCGGGCATCGCAGATGCGGAATTTTCCCCGCACCTGCGACCCCTGGCACTCCTTCACTTTTCCGCTTCTGCGCTTGCCTCTCCGCACGTGCGCTCTCGCACCTGCGGTCTCTTCTTCGCAGGTGCGAAAATACCAGAAGCCTGAAGACTTAGCAGTAACACAAATCAAACATTTAATCCGTTAAGCACCCGAAACTCACCCGAGGTCCCCGGGACCTCAACCAAACATACCAACCAATCCTAAAACACCATACAAACTTAGTCGAGTCCTCAAATCACATCAACTAATGATGAAACTACGCATCACACCATGAATCGAACTTATAAATTTCAAATCTTTCAACTTCTAAAACCCGTGCCGAAACCTATCAAATCAACTTGGAATGACATCAAATTTTGTAGGCCAGTCCCAAATAACATAACGGAGCTGTTCCAACTCTTAGAATCTCATTCCGACCCCGATATCAAAAAAATCCACTTCTGGTCCAAATCTCCAAAAATTTGACTTTCGCCATTTCAAGCCTAAATCAGCTACATACCTCGGATTTATAGTCCGGACGCGCTCCTAAGTCCAAAATCATCCAATGGAGCTAATGGAATCGACGGAACTCCATTTCGGAGTCATCTTCATATAGTTCCGACTACGATCAAAATCCTAAGACTTAAGCTTCCGTTTTAGGGACTAAGTGTCCCAAATCACTCCGAAACAACTGGTAACCGAATTCAACCACGCACGCAAGTCAATACACATAATATGAAGCTGCTCAGGGCCTTAAGCTGCCGAACGAGACTTAAATTTTCAAAACGACCGGCCGGGTCGTTACAATACGATCCTTCCCCTAGCCGGCTCCTTTGCTTTTGTGAGACCGCTTCTACGGTGCGTGCGTGCGTCACACCTGCGACCTCCATCCGCTCCTGCGCTGCCTTCCTCACACCTGCGCCTTCGCAGGTGCGGTCCATTTCCCCGCTTCTACGATCACTGGTAGCCCCCCTCTTAGCCGCTTCTGCGGCTCGTGGCTCACTTCTGCGAGCTCGCACCTGCGGCTACCCATGCGCAGGTGCGGTTACACCAGAAGTTGGGAGCTTTAGCTGTTGCTCCCAAGTTCTAACTTGGTCCGAGCCTCATCCGATTAACTCCCGAAGCCCCCGGGCCCCAGTCCGAACATACCAACAAGTTTGAAATCATAAAACGGACTCGCTAAAACTCTCGGAACGTATAAAACAATATTAAAACTAAGAATCATACCCCAAACCAAATTGATTCGACTTAGAAATTTCAAATTCTTCAAACTTACTCCGAACGCGCCGAAACATACTTAAACTACTTGGAATGACACCAAATTTTGCGTGCAAGTCTTAAATCACCATACGAAACTACTCTCATGCTCGAAATTTCAAACGGACATTGATTACTCCAAACCAAATTTAAAGAACCTTAAAACATTCAAATAGCTAACTTTCACTATTAATCATCGAAACACTCCTGGATTGTCCAAAACCCGATTCGAACATACGTCCAAGTTCAAAATCATCATACGAACCTATTGGAACTGTCAAATCCTAATTCTGAGGTCGTTTTCTCAAAATATTGACCGAAGTCACACTTAGCTTTTTAAAGCCAATTTAGGGAACCAAGTGTTTCAATTTTAACCCGAACCCTTCCAAATCCCGAACTAATCATCTCCACAAGTCATAAAATAGTAAAAGCACATAGGAGGAGTCTTATTTAGGGAAACGGGGTTCTAGAAGGTAAAATAACCGGTTGGGTCGTTACAGTTGTGTAGTTGATATTTTTGACCAAATATTTGATATTTTTATGTTGTTTAATTGTAGCCATTGATGTGGTTGTTCCACATGCCCATAAAATTAGTTGTTGTGATATTGATATAACTATATTGCTCTATTTTGGGTTTGTGGAATACTTTTTTGCCCAGATGTTTCAAGCATATCAGTTGAGTGTTTGAAACATATTAAGATATTGTTAAATATTCGTGTTGTTATTGTTGTTGCTATATGTTGTGAAGTTATTGCAATGTTTATCTGGGTTTGGTTAATGATATTTTGAGTTGAGTGCTTGAAATATCTCATTAAGTTATTTGAAGCGTCATATAAGATGTTTGAAACATATGCAAGGATGTTTAACACTCCATGAGATGTTTCACCAAAGATACCTGATTATCACAATGAGATGGTTGATTATTTTAGAGATTAAAAAAATCTTTGATAGAGACGTATAGATAAAGAAGTTTGAAGAACTATAATATGAACATTGCTAGCTTGCTTTCAAACTCCATCTAACTAGCTAGAAACTTAAATTATTATATCTTGCTTAGTATTTGTATATGGCAGAAAATTGATTTTACCTCTTAAGCTCAATCTTGTATGACCATTCAATGCAGCACCTTTAAAGATATTTGAAATATCTCAGTAAGATGTTTCAAATAACTTAAAACATCTTAATGAGATGTTTGAAACATCTTATATGAGGCTTCAAACATCTCAGTGAGATGTTTTACCAAAGAATACTTAAATACTTATAGTTTTATTTTTTATGTGTTTGGAACAAATTATTTGTTTATTTTATTAATGGTCGTTACTTGTTTGCGTGTGTAGATTAAATAGCAAAGGGACGAGTGTTAAAGACAGGTGGGAGAGGAAGAGATAAATCTTTTTCTAAAAGATCTAGAAAAGGAATTAAGACATCTGAGGAGGATGAGCTACAAAAATCAATTGTAGCTGAAGTGAAAGCCAAACCTCTTCAGGTAGTAGAAGGAGGGAATGCTGGAGAAGAAGAAAAAGAGAACAAAAATGAAGAGAAAATTCAGAAAGAAAATAAAGAGGAAACAAAGAATGTACTAGGAGGGAATGCTAGAGAAGCAGAAACGGAGAAAGAAAAAGAAGAGGAAACAGAAAGGAAGAAGAAGAGGAAACAAGGAAAGTAAGAGAAGAAAAGACAAATGTTGATGAAAAAGAATCTAAAAAGGAGACAACAATTGATGAAAGAGAAGAGGAGACAGATATTGATGATGAAGCATCAGTAGAAAATACTGAAGAAGAAGAAGAAGAAGAAGAAGAAGAAGAAGAAAAAGAAGAAGAAGGAGGAGGAGGAGGAGGAGGAGGAGAGGAAGTGGCAGAAAGAAGAAAAAAGACAAAGAATGATAATGCACCTTCTCAATTTGTTGAGGCAAGCTTAATATGTTTCAATCATCTCTTTAGATGTTTAAAGTTTATGTCTGGATGTTTGAAATATTTTCTAGGATGTTTCACTAAACATGACTGTAAAGAGATCTTTTTAATTATTAAATTAATTATTCTTGTGCCTTTGATTAATCAACACCTTTAAATCATGTACATGATGAGATGCCTGAGGATGATTCTGACAGTTGTGAGGTTGAAATCTTAAAGCTTATATCGGAACTTCCCCTAAAAGTACAAGACATTGTTAGATGATAATGAGACCTTCAACAAGAAGATCACTGTAAGATCCTCATTAGGATTAGCAGGTATGGATGAGTTTTGAAAGTTGTTGCAGGATGAGGGCGTCGAAAACAAGTTGAGTAGTCCTTTCGGGTACTTTTTGGATTTGCCTAAGAGGCCACTATTTCAAGCATCTATAGTGCATTACTTTCTACTCCGTAGAGTATTGTGTGAGAAGACCTAGGAGTTATGGTTTGATTATAAAAGATTACCAATTCACTTCAGCCTTCGTGAGTTCGCCATAATGACTGGACTCAATTGTGGACATTCTTACATGAATTCGAAGCTTCAAAAGTACCTTCTTGATGGTGAAGAGTTGTGAAAACTTATTGCCAAAGGAAAAAAGGTTTGTGACTGGTAAAATAGTGCTTGATTTGATCAAATCTGAATCCAAATAAATACAAGTATACATTATGCTTGATTTGGTTTGTCCACTGTATTTTATTGGCAAAGGATTCGAACTATGGTGTGTCCGAAACTACAGTTATATTGGCCTCCATAGAAGAGGATTTTTACAATTATCCATGGGGCCGAAGTAGTTTCCGATTGACTGTTGATTATTTTATGAAAGATATGAAAGAGCGTCAACAATCTAAGGGTGACTCGTATAACCTCTACGGATTTCCTTGGGCTTTCATAGTAACTAAATAAATCTTGTTCATTACTTCTATTTTAGTGTTATTTATATAATTTTCTATTTACTTTTTTATCACACAATGTAGGCTTGGGCATTTGAAGCCATACCTCAATTGCGGCCAAAAGAGAGGACATTGCTGAGGATGAAGAGGTGGCTATTTGAAAAAATAGAAAAAGACATGTCTGATCTATTTCAAATCAAAGATCGTCCAGTAAGGCTCATTTTGATAGATGTTTAATGTTTGAAAGATATTTCAAACATTAGATGTTTGAAACATCTCCACAGGTTGTTTGAAACAACCACAAGACGTTTGAAACATCTTTCAAAAATCATCCACAGGACATTTGAAATATCCACATAATGGCTAAAACATCTTTCAAATAACATGTGGATGTTTTTTAAATATACTGCAGATAGTATTTTAAACATCAAGCATGCCTCTAATATTTTTTGCTTATAATTTTTTTTTATCTACCCAGATGGTACACCATTTTCTTTACCCTACAAAGGCTGAAAAGATGGAGCCTTACATCCAAAATATTGTTATGTTATCTGACAAAGAGGACATGATGATAGATAACCTAAGTAAAGAGTTGGATGGAGTGACAGTCTTAAGGCATTTGAGTTGTGCCCTTAAGATAGAGAAGGGTAATCTGCAAACCCTACAAGTTGGAGATAGCCATGTGATTGGAGGATATCATGATAGAATAGAAAAATCTATTGGTGCAGATGGTAAAATGGGAGAAGAAATTGTTGATGACAATGATGGAGATGGTGGAATGCACTTTAATGATGATAATGGCAGGGGGAGGGTTCTAATTATAATGATGGCAGAGGAGTTGCTTCTATGAAAAAAATGGATGATGAAATAAAAGATCATATTGTTACGGATACATCTAGTAGCCATTGTCCTTGCATATGCCTTGATTGTCAGGAAAAGAAAAAGGAGCAAATAAAGTGGAGGGATGACATGTAGCATCAGTTGAACCTTGTGAATGATCAGTTGAACTCTATGCACAAGACAATGGATGACTTGGTTCAAAAGCTATCAAAGAGACATGTGGTTCTTCTCCGAGTTATTCAGGATCCTTAAACTGAAGAAAAAAAAAAGGAACAAAAAGAGTAAGAAAACTGGAACAGAAGAAACCTCCATAGCAGTCAGTGAGGAGAGGCTGAAAGTTGATATTTATAAACCGATTGACTGGGAGAGGAGAAATGCCCTCATGATATTTATCAAAAAATAGGGGGCCTGAGATACAATTCATATAGGGGAATGTTCAATTATGACGACTTTAAGAACATTCAAGATTCAGGATAAGGTACATATTCATAACCCTTTCATCTTGATTTGATTTTTACTTCCCAGTTTGAAATATCCTCTAGGATTAATTGTGTATGGTTTGCTGAATTGATTGATCCACAATAAGATTAGTTTTTGCAAGTACAATGTTCAAAATTTTCTGTATCTCTATTAGAAAGTTATAGTCAGAAGTGTTGCATGTCTTTAGTATCATGAACTAAGTACCAGATACATTTCCCTTGAATTAAACTAATGCTTCATTATTTCTCTTGCTCCAATGTAAGATGTTCTGTAAGATATTTGAAACATCCTGTAAGATGTTTGAAACATCTTGTAAGCTGTTTGAAATATCCTAATGGATCTGTAACTGATGCTTATGGATGTTTGATGTTTAATACTAGTACATGGAGGATTTCTTGGCTCTTATGCGTATTAGGCACAGAAGATACCCCAAGCACTATGATCAAGCAGATATATGGATTGTAATTTTCTTTATATCTTAAAGGAACGCTATAGTACTCTGTGTGATGAGGTGGACAAGGTGAATGTTGTTCCATCTCTTCCTATGATCTTGAATGAGTACCAATTTCATAAGGATGATCTAAAGTATGCTCGAGGAGAGATGCCTTTCTGTGGTGGCTGACCTTGAAATGGTGCAAAAAGGATCTTCTATGTATACAACATTGAGAGGAACCATTATGTCACAGTTGTATTTCTTGTTGAAGAGTCAAAGATGCTTATTTGCGACTGCAATACCTATGTGTACACTGATGAAAAGTTGGGTGAATTTTTGTATTCCATTAGCACAATGCTCCCAAGATACCTCCGATCATATGGCCTTTTCATGCACTTGCCTAAAGAATCCTTGAACAATGATTGGATACCTGAAAGGGTCTTTGATCTTCCACGAGATGACACATATAGTAGTTGTGGAGCATGGTCCTTAATATTCATTGAGCACCTCAATACCAACACTCCGATGGACAAGATGAATGGCAACATTGTTAGCGAGTTCAGGGAGAAAATGGCTGTAGATATCTTTCATAAGAACATGGAACCATGATATGATTTGTAATTGATGCATATTTTTATATTATTTCTGGATGATATAAATGGATGATTTACCAATTTTATTGTTTAAGTTTATTTTTACGGATATTATCTGATTTTTTTTGGATGGTTTTAATGGATATTTGGAACATATCTTGATGGATGTTTGGCCCTAACATTGAACATATCTCAAAAGATGTTTTAAATATCTATCACGATGTTTTCTCCCGATTATTGTTAAATTAATAAGTTATATTTAATCGAGTGATCCTATGGATAAATAAGCATTATAATTAAACATTAACCTATTGATTAACCTAAGAATACTTCAACATAATGATCTTGTAGATTTAACCACAATCTATATCAAACATCCTGATAGATGTTTAAAATATCTGTGTTAGATATTTCAAACATCCTTAGGATGTTTGAAACATCCCAATGATATTTGTAACATCTAACACAGATGTTTCAAACATCTATCAGGATGTTTGAAGAAATTTAGATGGTAGTTGAAGGCAGAAAAAAATACAAGGAAATAATAACATCAACATCAACATCAAATTACCATTAAACATCAACTTACTTAATACTTCAAATAGTTGATCGTCAACCTAATGATCTTGTGAATAATTAAATGTGGAATAATTAAATACTCAAAGGATTGATCATCAATATATTGATCTTGTGGATAATTATACGTCAACATATTGAATACTCAAATAATTTATCATCAACCTATTGACCTTATGAATAATTAAACATAGAATAATTGAATACTTCAAATAATTGATCGTCAACATATTGACCTTACGAAATTATTCATCAACCTATTTAATACTTCGAATAATTGATCGTCAACTTATTGATCTCATGGATAATTAAACATAAAATATTTAAATACGTCAAATAATTGATCGTCAACCTATTGACCTTGCGAACATCAACCTATTTAATACTTCGAATAATTTATCGTCCACTTATTGATCTTGTGGATAATTATGCATCGACCTATTAAATTGATATAGTAAATAGGTCTAATAATTAATAATCAACCTATTGACCTTATGAAAAAGTAAATATCAACCTATTAAATACTTCAAATGACTGATCGTCAACCTATTGATCTTGTAGATTTAATGATAATAAATATCAAACATCCTGATAGATGTTTGAAACATCTGCGTTAGATATTTTAAACATCATTATCTATCAGGATGTTTGAAGAAATTAGATGGTAGTTGAAGGTGAAAAAAACACAAGGAGATAATAGCATCAACATCAAACTACTTTAAGATGTTTGAAACATCTATCAAGATGTTTGAAGAAATTAAGGTACTTAAAGGTATAAAAGAACACAAGTACATGGGTATCTAAATGATAACAAAGTCCGATTGATAAAATCACTGTCTGAAAATATAGAATAGTACAATAACTGAAAGAAAGAGAGTCAAGGTCAGCGGACGCCAGGCAGCTACCTTGATAGTCTCCAACTGATAATACTCTGAGATTTAACAGTCGTCGTGTCCAGAAGCACCTAGATCTGCACACGAGGTGCAGAGTGTAGTATGAGTACAACCAACTCAATAAGTAACAAGACTAGCCTTTGGGATGAAAGTAGTGACGAGCTCAACAGGCAGTCCAGTATAGAAATAACAGTACAGAAATGTAGGCAATGCTTTCAAGTTCAACCGTTAAACTCAATACAAGAAAAATAGATCAATACTGAATGATATGAGGAATATGACATCTCAGTGGGAAAACCTCGTGTACTCACGATCCCAAATTACTCGGTCACTCAGTACTGTATATGGCCAATCCAGCCCAGGGAAATTCTAACCCGTATATATATACACATCAACTGACAGTCAGTGACTCAGTACCGTATAAGGCCAAATCCAGCCCATGTGGTAAAGTTTTCCCCAAATTATAATGATTCAGACAAGATCCATGTCCAGAGAAATTCATCACAAATATAAATAAGTAAGGCAAGACCATGCCTTGGGAAGTCCATCCCGAATATAAATCATCTACGCTCACTGTGGGGGGTGAGACTCCGGAGGGGCTCCTTCAGCCCAAGCGTGATATAAAGCCGATATGGCCTGCTGCAGGCGGGCAGCCCCGATCCATATATTAATAATATATATATAGCCGATATCGCCTGTTGCAGGTGGGTAACCCTGATCCTATAAATATCCTCACAATGGATGAACATGACTGAGTATCAAATGTACATTTTTAAAACAATTAAATTCAATAGCAACACAACCTTGTGGGTCCCAAAATATCGGCGCATAGCCCAATCATGATCTTTAATACGAATCTCAGCTCAATTTCCCTCACACGTGGAGAATATTCGGATAACAACATGGTTCTTTAATTTTACAACTCCACAGAATTGATTTAAGTCACAATTTATATGGTGCACACCCACACGCTCGTCACCTAGTATGTGCATCACCTCCAACAATTGATCTAACACAAAAATTCAGGGATTCATACTCTCAGAACCATGTTTAGAAATATTACTTACCTCAAACCGTAAAATTATTTACTCCGTTATACCCTTGCCTCGCGAATCGGTCTCCAAACACCTCGAATCTAATCGCAATTAATTCAATTCAGTCAATATAAACTATTGGAATTAATTTCATATGAAAATACTAATTTTTCAACAAAATATGAAATCTAAGTCAAAAATTGCTCGTGGGGCCCATGACTCGAAACCCGACAAAAGTTATAAAATATGAACGCTCATTCAACCACGAGTCTAACCATATAAATTTTACCAAATTTTGACATCAACTCAACCCTTAAATCTTCAAATTAAACACATAAATCACCAATTAAATTTTAATAACAACCATGGATTCGGGTAATTTGACCAATGTTGAGTTAAGAACACCTAACCCATTGTTTTCCTTGAAAATCTCCCGAAAATTGCCTATTTTCGAGCTTAAAATCGTCAAAATTCAGAACTTAAACTTTCTGTCCAGGTCTTTCCTCTTCGCGAATGCGACCCTTGCCTCGCATTCGCGAAGCACAAAAATGTGCTGCCCAAATTTTCTTCTTCGCGAAAGCGAGCCTGACCTCGCGAAAGCGATGCTTCACCAGGCTACTCAATCACGAACGCGTCCTCTCCACCGCGAACGCGAAGACCAACTTCCCCCAGGCCGTCTTTCCCTTTCGCGAATGCGAGGCCTCAATCGCGAACGCGTAGCTTTGCCCCTCGAACCTTCGCGAACATGTGAGTCCCTTCGCGTTTGCGAAGAACAACATCAGCACCAGCAAACCAACAGCAACAATCCAGCCAAACTTGGTCCGAAACACACCCGAGGCCTCCGGGACCTCAACCAAATACACCAACAAGACTTAAAATATCATACGAACTTAGTCGAAACCTCAAATCACATCAAATAACGCTAAAATCATGAATCACATCCCAATTTAAGCCTAATGAAACTAAGAAATTCCATCTTCTACATTCGATGCCAAAACCTATCAATTCAAGTCCGATTGACCTCAAATTTTGCACACACGTCATAAATGACATAACGGACCTATTCCAATTTTCAGAATCAAATTCTGATCCCGATATCAATAAGTCAACTCCTCGGTCAAACTTTCAAACTTAAATTTCTATTTTAGCCATTTCAAACCTAATTTAACTACAGACTTCCAAATAATTTTCCGTACACGTTCCTAAGTCCAAAATCACCATACGGAGCTATTGGAATCATCAAAATTCTATTCCGGGGTCATTTACACATAAATCAATATCCGGTCAACCTTTTCAACTTAAGTTTTAATTTGGAGACTAAGTGTCTCAATTCATTTCAAAACCTCACCGGAACCGAACCAATTATCCCGGCAAGTTACATAACCACTGTAAAGCATAAATTGAGCAGTAAATTAGGGAACATGGCTGTAATACTCAAAATGACTGGCCGGGACATTATAACTCATCAATCCTATATGCCTTAGCTGCAGAATAATAATGGTGAAGCAAATCGCCGCAATAAAAAATTTTGCGAATATTTTCAGCAAGGTGCCTCATGCAAAATTTGTGATGAGCCTTAGGGTAAAAGTTTGAGTTCCCATTTGGTATGCTTATGTGCCTATCAGAAATTATACACAACTCAACACTGTCGGGGTGTATGCTGGACAATTGTTCAAAACAATATTCATATGCGGCATCACACTCCTTGTCTACTACACAAAATGCCACACCAAAAATATGGTTCTCTGAATCCTGTGCTACGGCAGACAACAACACTTCACGATACTTTCCTATCAAAAATGTCCCATCAACGGCGATGACTTTCCTCATAAACAAAAACCCCTGACTCCAAGATTCATAAGCTATAAGAAAGTACTGAAACTTCCCACAGTTATCAAGCTTCAATTCCATCTTGCTTCCTTCATTTGCCTTCCTAAGCGCGTATCGGTACGCATCTAAAATTGCATACTCGTGCTCTGGAGTTCCCCTTACCATAGCCTTTGCAATATGACTCCCTTCATACATTTCCAATAACTAACATTACAACCCAAATCTAAATGAACCATTTCCATATTTTCTTTGTTAGATGGAACTCTGCCCTCTTCAAACTTAGAATGGATGTATTCATCAATGACATCCGATGAGGTGTGTGGATGCTTTTCTGTAAGATATTATGACCCGCATGTGTGCTTATTCTTGTACCTCGTAATATAAAACCTGTCAGTACTTATATATTTGATGGCTTGCAACTACCACTTGCAATTATTGTCTACACATTTGACACAGTACACAAATTTAGTACTCTTGATTTGAAACAGAAAGGAGCCTTCAAGGAAGCAAGCTCAATGACACAACTAGCTCGCGCTTGTTTTTGAAACTTAAACCCTTATAAAACTTTGTGTCGTCTTCATAATTGTGGCTGCTTTGTGTTGTCGGTTCTACCACTTGTGAGTTGCCTTCAACTCCAGGAAAGTTTGCATATTCTTCTTCTTCGGTTTCTGGAATATCCATATTCAAATGATCCATTTTTGGAATATCGATATTCAAAAGATCTTCTTCAATATCATCCAATCCATGGCTATCATGTTGTTCCATTGGAGGTGAATTTGTAAGTTTTACCGATCTTTCAACCACAGATACCCTTAGAATGGGCGTATTTTCATCTTCCAAAAATAGCTCAAACAATCATAATTCTTTATTTTAATGGAGCTACTTTCTTGTGCTTTTCACAAATGCTATGCATGTAAGTTATGGAGATATCACTCGGATAACAAGTTAATTCACAACCGGCAATAATCTTGTCAACAAACTCATCATACGTAACATCTCTACACACCTTTATTAGAACTGTCCCTTTACTCTTCGAACGCCAGGTAAAACGGGTAGAACACTCCACCCTTTTACCATGGCAATCAACTCCAAATACAATATAATTAACCATTTTGTAATGGAATACCTGGAAATATCACAAATATATAAATAATTGGTATAAATAATCAACTTTTTTGCAAACATCCTAATGATGTTTCAAACTTTCTAAGAAGATGTTTAAAACATCTTGAGAATATACTTAGGATGTTTGAAATATCGTGAGAGGATGTTTGAAACATCCTGAATGGACGTTCAGGATGTTTGAAACAACTACCTAAAATTATATCAGGATCTTTTAAACATCTCACAGAATGTTTTAAACATCTCACCTGATGTTTGAAACATCTCACCGAATGTTTAAAGAATCACAAAAAACCTGATATCTGCAGACGAAAAAAATAAGATTAAACACCAATCTTTATTTACCAACAATGACGAATAGACTGAATATCTCCCTTGAGATAATGCACAAGTCAATTTAGCAAATCACGATCAAGTGTTTCTTAATCGTACAAGGGTCAATCTCCAATTGTTCTTGTTCTTTTTTCACCAATCTTTCTCAACAAAAAACAAGAACCTCAAAGACGAAGATCTGTGAAAAAATAATGTCGGGATTAAAGAAAGAAGAAGAAGAGATTGAACACAGAAGAAGAAGAAGAAGAAGAAGAAGAAGAAGAAGAAGAAGAAGAAGAAGAAGAAGAAGAAGAAGAAGAAGAAGAACAAGAACAACAACAACAACAACAACAACAACAACAACAACAACAACAACAAGAGGAAAAATGTAGATTTTGGTGAATTAGGAATGGGGGCTGGAAGCGGGAATAGGAGCTGGGGAGGGTTTTCGTTTTTTCAGAGAGGGTGGGGCCCATTTGGGGCAGTTGTAATAGTTGTAAAAGTTTGGAATTTTTTTTAAACCTAGTTATAAATATTAAACACTAACAATGAAAGTGTCCTTTTTACACCAATTTTAACACTTTTGTCTTATAAATTGCTTTAAGTGTTCAAAAGTCCTATAAATCTAATTCCCCTATAGAGTCTAGGTGGTTTTTTCTACCAATGTTTTGTCATTTCAAGTTCGTACATATTCACCCTTTCTGAAACTACTCATGGGTATCCTATCCCCCAAAGACCTGAGACTTGAGAGGTTTCACTCTAGATTTTGTTCCAATTAAATGTGCACAACCATATCGATATTCATTAGATTTTGATGCTTCCTTTGCTTTAATGTTCTAGCTTGGAGTAGGAAAATTTAACTAGTCTATGTTGGCATGCAGTTGCGATTTCTTTTTTTCTCGTTTTAATTAGAAACGTACTTGAAGGCTTAATACCTTGTGTTAGGGTGTCTCACTATTTTGGCCACTCCGATGTTGTAAGGCAGTAATAGAGTATGGGTACTGCGAATTATCGAGTGTTTTAATTGATGGCTTTGAGCCAAGTGGGGGAGCCTGCTATTGACAATTCAATTCATGGTTATGTGTCAAATATTTTTGTTTTGGTCTGAAGTATACTTGGGAATCAGTGATGACTTGCAGAGGTGGAGTTCGAGAATGACTCGAGTAAGGAAATTTCTGGATATAGGTTATATTGCGCCTTATGAGTATATGAAAATCATGGGATGAGTGAGTTGTTATTTGTGAATGATGTAGTGTGCACGGTGTATGAATTTGATAGGTGGTATTAAAGTAGAGTTACTTCTTTGAGTCTTGTTGTGCTAATGGGTCACGTGTCTTTTGGCCCATTTGGGCGGTGTAATGTGGATTTGAACAAAGGGGGTGACTCTCGAGAAAGTTCTAATGGATTCGAGATTAATATGTAACAATTGAGAATTTTTGGCGGATTTGATTATGGCTAAAATCTGAGATTAATGTTGGATGATGTCTAGACTTGTGGCATTTTTTAGATATCATTATGAATTTTATATTTCAGTATCAGGAAGGTGAATGAAACGGCCTTAGACTCAAATAAGGCATTTTCAGAGTGGGTATTTCGGTTGTGGTATTTATAGGGGTAATTATGATGTGGTGAGACTCTACAGATATTTTGGTGGAAATGTTCTTGGGTTTTGGTGACCTACGTGGTTTGGTCAAGTTAGAGGAATTTAGTTCTAATAGCTTGGTTATGTGCAGATAGATTTCAAAGTGTTCTTGATGGTTTCTACCATGATTTTAGTGTGAGAAACGTGTTATTTATACCAATCCAGGAGCATGAGAATCTTATTTCATTATCATATACAAGTGTACTTGTTTAATTGCTCATGTATGATATGCTGGACTGGAGGCCTGTGACCATGTCAGGCGATTCATATTATTGGCACGTGAGTTGTCTGTGCCGTGTGTGAGAATTTTATTTCTATGATAATTTATCTGATTCATTAATTTCCTTCCTCTACAATTGTGCTCATGCGCCTATAGTTATCCTCTTCACGAAATTTAAGGAGTTGGTTGTAACATTGTGGTTGTGGTGGTGCTTGTTGAACTTGCAATATGGTTCTTTTCCTTGAGACATCTCCCAATATTTGGGTACACGGATTGCGCAGTGGTGGCTGGAGTTATATTGATGTGGCGTGTCTGTGGGATAGTTGTGTTTAATAATATAAGTTCATTGGACCTGGAATGGGTACTATCAGGTTTGATTACGGTATATTCTGGAGTATAAAATTGAAAGTCGGCTTAGGAAGTGATTATGATTATAGTTGGGGCGAGAGAGCTCCATGACTTGTTGATCTGATAAGGGGTCATGAGATTTCCACATGTTTCTTCCATTATCAGCAGTGTACGAAGGTTTTGGAAAGAGGTTTTGTTTGATATGGGGTTTAATATCAGTACCGGGTTGGTTTTGAGTAGTTACGGTAATCGGGAATAGTGCTGCAAGTTTACGAGTTGTGTAGTGTGTAATGTGATTATATCAGGGGTTATGGTTATGGCTTGATACAGCTTGTTCAAACTTATACAATGTGTAGATGTGAGACTCGGGTTTTGTAAGAAATTCTGGATGTTGAAATTGGGTTATAAGTTTACGGACTAAGGTTAACGTAATGATCTTCAATTGTGTTGTGTTTTCAGGTCCATGGAATAGGGTGGCGTGGGATCACCCCGGGTATATGCGTGGTAAGATGGAATAGTGATGTGATGGCTTGGAAACAACTCTTGTCACGTTCGAGGACGAACGTATGTTTAAGCGGGGGAGAATATAACGACCCGGCCGGTTGTTTTGAGTATTACAACCCTGTTTTCCCATTTACTACTTAGTATATGTTCAAGTATAATTATGAGACCATTGAGGCATCTACACACTCCCTTATTGAACAGATTATTGATATTCACATATAGATACAGGAGAAATTATCCTTTTGTGAGCATTGTACATTGATTCATCTTGCTTGTTCATAAATCATTTTCTACTTAGTTTGGTTTGTATTTCATTCCTTTTTACAGTCAATATTCGATATTTTTCTACTTACTTTTTCGATTTGTACCGAATTATACCACGTATCCTTAGAACTGCATATAAATTCAACTCTATCAATTTTTCAAGTAAACAGTTTGGCGCCCACCGTGGGGCTAAGGATAACAGTGGTTATTTGGTACAAATCTCTGTAAAACACACTATTTTACACTTGCTCTTGAAAGTGTCTTTGATTTCAGGCTGAAAACGACGAATTCTCAATTAATTGCCCTACCTATCGACAACGAAGCTGGCCTTCAAGATGAAAACATTAACTTAATGCCCGGGGGCGAAAGGCCACTTGTCAATCTTGTTGGAGCTCGGGTCGAAGAGCCAATAGACGTTAATTCACATGTGGCCATTGAGGCAAACCAACGTTCCGACACTAAAAATAGCATTCAAGGTCGAACTCAATCTACAACTCGAAATACCCAAAACGCTGAGGAAAACGGAATCAACTTGCGTATGATTTTCAAAATATTGCAAGCTCAACAAGCAGCAATAGCCCAGTTGTAGAGCCAAACCCAGGCACCGACCAGGCTCGAGCCCAGTCCACCCCAAGAAGTCACCCACAAAACGGGGCCAGTTGTAATGAGGTCGAATGAGCAAGAATCGGGGACTAATCCCGAAATCATTAAGATGCTCGAGGAACTGACAAAATGAATAGAGTCAGTGGAAAGGAGGATTGAACAAATAACAAAAAAGTGGAAACGTATAACTCCAGGGTTGACCAGATCCTGGGGGCACCACCGATATTGAAAGGCTTGGATTCCAAAAAATTCGTACAAAAGTCTTTCCCCCCGAGCGCAGCTCCGAAACTGATCCCCAAGAAGTTTCGCATGCCCGAAATTCCTAAGTATAATGAAACGACCGACCCCCAACAAACACATCACCTCTTACATATGTGCCATTAAAGGGAACGATCTAGAGGAAGACGAAATCGAATCTGTATTATTGAAAAAATTAGGTGAAACCCTGTCAAAGGGAGCAATGATATGGTATCATAATTTACCGTCTAACTCTATCGATTCTTTTGCGATACTTGCAGATTCATTCGTAAAAGCACACGTTGGAGCCATAAAGGTCGAAACTAGGAAGTCGGATCTTTTCAAGGTAAGACAAAAGGATAATGAGATGCTAAGAGAATTCGTATCTCGTTTCCAAATGGAATGAATGGACCTACCACCAGTCACAGACGATTGGGCTGTTCAAGCTTTCACTCAAGGTCTGAACGAACGAAGCTCGATAGTTTCACGACGGTTGAAGCAGAACCTGATCGAGTACCCAACTGTTACCTGGGCCGATGTTTACAATCGGTATCAATCAAAGATTAGAGTCGAAGACGACCAGTTGGGTTCTGGGTCCGTTATTAAAAGGGACATCAACAGAGAGCAAAGGCCGATCAGGGACTGATACCGGCCATATAGTGGAGATTATAGGGGTAACGAACCAAGATGTAACCTCGTACAAAGCAATAAAAGAAGTGACCGAGGCCAAGGGTCTCGAGGGCTGATGAACAAGAATGGGTTTGACAGGCATACTGGACCTAAGGAAGCACCGCGATTATCGGAATATAACTTCAACATCGATGCATCTGCCATCGTATCGGCTATCAGACGCATCAAAGATACTAAATGGCCTAGACCTATGCAGACCGATCCAGCCCAGAGGAATCCCAACCAAATATGCGAATATCATGGCACTCATGGCCACGGAACAGAAGATTGTAGGCAATTGAGTGAGGAGGTAGCCCGGTTATTCAATAAAGGGCACCTTCGAGAATTTTTAAGTGACCAGGCCAAAAACCATTTCAAAAATAGGGATTTCAGAAAAAACGAACAAGAAGAGCCACAACACATCATCCACATGATCATCGGTGGGATCGATATCCCCTAGGGGGCGATGCTTAAACACACTAAGATGTCGGTTTAAAGAGAGAAGCGATCTAGGCCTCAGGATTACACACCTAAAGGAACCTTGTCCTTTAGTGATGAAGACGCAGAAGGAATCATGCAACCCCATAACGATGCACTGGTAATATCTGTACTTTTGAATAAAACCCAAGTTAAGCGTGTGTTAATTGATCCAGGTAGTTCGGCCAACATTATTAGATCGAAGGTCGTAGAGCAACTCGGTCTACAGGACCAGGTCGTGCCCGCAACCCTGGTTCTAAACGGATTCAATATGGCATGTGAAACTACTAAGGGCGAGATAGTCCTACCAATAAACGTGGCTGGGACCATCCAAGAAATGAAATTCCACGTGATCAAAGGCGACATGAGGTATAACGCTCATTTTGGAAGGACGTGGATCCACAATATGAGAGTTGTACCCTCAACCCTCCACCAGGTTCTGAAATTCCCAACATTGGAGGGAGTCAAAACGGTCTACGGAGAGCAATCGGCCGCAAGGGAAATGTTCGCCATCGATGAGGTAATTCCGATATGTACACTATCATCGATAAAGGGATCAGATTCTAAGGGTGAACAGGATACAAAATAGCAATCACAAACGTTAGCCTCGACTCAACTAGAGAATCAGAAGACTAATGAAGGCGATGACTATAGGATCCCTCGATCCTTTGTGGTCCCCGATGATACCGATGCTACCCAGTCAACGATCGAAGAACTGGAGCAAATCACGCTAGTCGAACATCTGCCCGAGCGAAAGGTATAACTGGGTATGGGGTTAGATCCCGAGTTCAGGAAAAAGCTTATTCAGTTTTTTATAGCTAACATGAACTGTTTCGCTTGATCCCATCTCGACATAACAGGGATCCCACCGGAGATAGCCACTCATAGACTAAACTTGGATCCAAAATTCCATCCGATAAAGCAAAAAAGAAGGCCCCAGTCCGAGGTCAAACATGCCTTCATCAAGGACGAGGTAACCAAACGTCTTACAATAGGATCTATCCGAGAAGCTAAATACCCCAAATGGCTAGCAAATGTGGTGGTGGTCCCTAAGAAAGGAAACAAACTTAGAATATGTATAGATTATAAAGACTTGAACAAAGCATGCCCTAAGGATTCCTTTCCTTTACCTAGCATCGATCATATGATCGATGCCACGGCCGGCCACGAGACTCTCAGTTTTCTCAATGCCTACACTAGGTACAACCAGATACAAATGAACCTGGAGGATCAAGAAAAAACCTCGTTTGTCACTAAATACGGCACCTATTGTTATAACGTAATGTCATTCGGTCTAAAAATGATGGTGCAACTTATCAACGCCTAGTAAATCGAATGTTCGAAAAACAAATAAGAAAATCAATGGAAGTTTATATTGATGTCATGCTAGTTAAGTCCCTGCGAGCAGAGGACCATTTAAAGCATTTGCAGGAAACTTTCGACATGCTAAAGAAGTATAATATGAAGCTCAACCCCAAAAAATGTGCATTCGAGGTTGGCTCGGGCAAGTTTCTTGGTTTCATGGTATCCAACCGAGGAATCGAAATCAACCCCGATAAAATCAAAGCTATCGAGGACATCACGGTAGTGGATAATGTGAAGTCTGTACAAAGTTTAACGGGGAGAATAGCCGCCTTGGGACGATTCATTTCGAGATCCTCAGATATGAGCCACCGATGTTTCTCACAACTTAAGAAGAGAAGCAACTTTGCATGGACTCCGAAATGCCAACACGCTTTGGAAGAACTACAGGGGTATTTATCGAGCCCGCCTCTGCTTCATAACCCGAAAGTGGACTAACAGCTTTACTTGCACTTAGCTGTCTCAGATATAGCGGTAAGTGGAGTCCTGGTTTGAGAAGAACGAGGTACGCAATTCCCTATTTATTATGCCAGTCGGACCTTAGGCGAGGCCGAAACTAGATATCCACACTTAGAAAAATTAGCGCTTGCTTTAATAAGTGCCTCTAGGAAATTAAAACCATATTTTCAATCTCACCCGATACATGTTGTAACAATTATCCTCTTCGAAACATTTTGTGCAAACCCGAGCTTTCGGGTCGATTGGCCAAATGGGCCATAGAAATCGGCGGATACGATATCGAGTATCGACCCCGAACTGCTATCAAGTCTCAAATCTTGGCAAACTTCATCGCTGACTTTTCGCCAAACCTCATGCCCGAGATTGAAAGAGAGCTACTTATAAAATCGGGAAGCTTTTCACGGACGGTGCCTTGAACACGAAGGGATCCGGATTAGGCATTATACTAAAATCACACATAGGTAATGTAATTAGACAGTCTATCAGAACTACAAAATTGACTAACAATGAGGCCGAGTATGAGGCCATGATTGCAGGTCTCGAACTAGCTAGGATCTCGGGAGCAGAGATCATAGAAGCTAAGTGTGATTCCCTCCCCGTGGTAAACCAAGTTAACTGGACTTTTGAAGTCCGAGAAAATCGAATGCAAAGGTACTTGGATAAATTACAGGTGACTCTACATCACTTTAAAGAATGGACTTTGCAACATGTACCCCGAGAACAGAACAGCGAGGCTGACGCTCTTGCGAACTTAGGTTCATCGGTCGAAGATGACGAACTCAACTCGAGAACTGTCGTACAACTCATAAAATCGGTAATCGAAGAAGGTCACGTCGAAATAAATTCCACAAGTCTAACCTGGGATTGGAGAAACAAATATATAGAGTATGTAACACCCCGGAAAATTTTGAAGTGCTTAAGTGTAAAACCTCGTAAAATTTCGCAAATGAATTTGTAAGGCCCCGTTAAAATTTTCTAATGATTTAAGATTTTAAAGTGCGACAACGGTATTCGGGAATAATGTATTCTAGTATTAAAGGAGACCCATGGTATTTATGATCAAGTTTGAGTTTTCTTTTGTATTCGACCTCGAATCGGAGTTTTGATAATTTCGTTAGGTCCGGATGGTGATTTTGGACTCGGGCGTATGCCTGGAATATAATTTGGATATTTCTAGGATGTTTCGACATCACTTCTTCGAGTATATGTGGTATCACAATAATCAAATGAGCTCCAAATTCAGTTTTGATTGAAGCATTAGATCTGTATTGAAATTACGGAGCCATAGCAAAAGAAGCGTCGAATTCGGACATCGTATGAGAGAGTTATGCCTATTCCCGTGTCAGGAAAAACCATTTCCCGTCGCCAGCACCCAGGGCAGCACGGGGCGCTATCCCTGGCGCTGGGATCTTTTAGCTACTGGAACCAGCGCCACAGGCAGCGCCCTACGCCACCTGTGGCGCCCGAAATGCTATATACTCATTTCGGGGTTCATTTTACCCCATTTCTCTTGGCCGAACTTTGGGGTTTTCCTCCATTCTCTCAAGACCTCCAACTCCCCCCATCTTCAAGGTGAGTAATCCCTACTAATTTTATGTTTCATTCCATCAATTCCACCCAAAAACTAACTCAATCCTCAATAAAATACATAGATCTTCAAGAAAGTTCTTCAAGAACTCAAAGGAGGGTTTTGCAAGATTTCTTCCAAAAGATAATCCTACACCCTTAGACTTACATGTATGGATATATTATGGGAATATGAGTATGAATTAAGTATTGAAACTTATGGTATAGTGATTGGAAGCCATAAGTTTCCAATTTAAATACATATCCATTGTAGAGATTGAAAGGTGATTGTTTGATGGAATTTTGTTGGTTGGGTATGGTTGGATGGTCATGTATGTGATGTTGGAAGTTATGAATTGTTTAAGAATGATGGTGGGATAAATTGTTGGTAAATGATAGTAGTTGGATGAACTAATTCTATGGGTAAGAGATGTAAAGATTTATGCCTACTAGGTGTTTGATAAAATGTCTAAATGGCCTAAATTATGGAATTTGTTACTAATATTAGTCCAATTGAATTATGTTGATGTAGATTGAAGTTGTAAGAGTAGTAGGTGGTTTTAGTAGCACTAAAGAGCTCCATCAAGGTATGTTGGCTAAACTTTCTCTCTTAGAATCGAATTCTATAATAAGTGTGGATATCTGCTCCGCATGTCCTTCTCGGCCTCCCAAGTTGCCTCCTTGACTGGTTGACCCCTCCACTAGACGTTTACCGCTGAAATCTTCTTAGACCGCAACTGGTGGACCTGCCTGGCCACAATGGCAACTGGCTCCTCCTCATAACCCAAGCTCTCATCTAGCTGAACTGTGCTATAATCTAACACATGTGACCTATCAGCATAGTACTTTCGGAGAATAGACATGTGGAAAATCGGATGAACTCCTGATAGACTAGGAGGCAAAGAAAGCTTGTAAGCAACCTCTCCAATACGCTCTAACACCTCAAATGGACCGGTGAACCTCAAACTCAGCTTTCCCTTCTTTCCGAACCTCATGATACCCTTCATCGGCGAGACTTTCAAGAGAACCTTCTCTCCTACCATAAATGATAAATCACGCACTTTTTGATCCGCGTAACTCTTCTGTCTGGACTAAGCTGTGCTAAGTATCTCCTAAATCAACTTCACCTTATCCTCTCGCTTGTACTTGAGCGGCTTCAGCATCGACCCGGTAGACAGCCACAATCGCCTCTGCCTCGGACTTTGCCTTTTCAGCTTCAGACTTGGCCTTTGCAAGTTCGGAAGCCAACCGGGCCTCGAGCTCCTCTATCCTCTTGGACTGAATTGAGCTTTTTTCCTTTATGCCTCGAAGCTGACTTTCGGCTGATGATAATTTGGATAAAGCAATTTCCTTTTCTGTAGCGAAGCGGTCCATACCTTCTTTCCAATCCAAGGTCTCCTCCTTTATCATATCGACCTCCTCATGGAGCTGCCCGGTTATCTCGATCTTCTGCTGCAGCTATGAGGCTGAAATGTTAGCCACCGTTCCTGAATCGAGCCCATGAGTTTTTAAGATTTTCATTACCTGCTCGGTCTGGTCTTGGTGAGCCTTGGCCAACTAGGCTCGGAGGTCCTTGATCTCCTCTTCTCTTTACCTACAGAGAAGTTTAAGGGCATTCCTCTCCTCCGTGAGCCCTCGAAGGTCGGCCACATACCGACTCAGCTCAGTTCGAGACCGAGAAAATGCTTCCCGATTAAACACTGAAGCCTACGCAGAAAGAAGAAAAGAAGTTAGACAGGAAGAAAAAAACAAACACAAGGGTAATACCAACAAGAGGAGTAAAGGATTACCCGATTCAGAGCTTGCTGCACTTCATTGAAAGGGCTCGATGCCTCACCCAAGTCCTTCCTCAAAACCTCCAAATCACTCAGGCCAGTAGCATCTTCGACCCCAGTAAAATAATCACGGAAGGGATCTTCCTCTCCGTGGCCTCTTTCGATGGAGAGAGTCTTTAAGACCCGAGCCTCTTGAATCATCTCCTCGGAAAACGAGGGTAGCAGCGGGGAGCCTCCAATTTCCATTACCCCAAGTGGATCACTTGGGGCGATCTCTCCATCTCGGCAAGCCTCGGGATCAGCCCCCACAGTCGTACCCACTGTTGGCTCATTATGGTGGGAGGCATCCTCGATCTTCGATGACTTGAGGACTTCGCCCGATTCTCTTTCTGAGACTCCCTCATCTCGAGATGGAATCTCTGCAGCCTTCACCGATTCAGTGGCCTTTGGGGCCTCAGTTCTCATTCTTACTCGGGCTACCAGCCCGAAATTGTCTTCTTCCTCTCCTTCGTCTTCATCCCTTAGACGCTGAACGGAGTCTTCGGTTAGGAGAATGATGTTCTTCCTCGGCTTACGAGTTGTCCTCTTCTTGGGTTCGGGATCCTCCGAGGTTGAGATTATTTTCCTCTTTCTGTCCTTCGCCGGTTTTTATGCCGGGATCGAAGTCTCCCCCTCACCAGATAAGGGCCTCAAGCAACATCTTTGCCAAGGCATGTATGAAAGGACATTAAGTAAGAAATGCATCAAACAAAATCATCAAAGACGCAAAAAGGGGCTTACCATGAGTTTTGGCCTCCCATCGGCCCTTCGATAGATCGCGCCATGAGGGCTCAACGTACGTAAAGGTCGAAGCTAGGTCCCGAACCCAGCTCTTGAGGTTAGTAATTGCACCGGGCATCCAAGAAATCACTACATTACGGGAAAGGATATCGATGAGAAAAGGCAAAGGAGCAAAACAATTGATAGGAACTAACTTGGGGATTATACTTACGATTCAGGTTCCACTGCTCGGGAAATGGCATCTTCTCGGCCGGGATTAGGTAGGAAGTCCTCACTCGAACGAACTGGCCCATCCAGCTTCTGTCATTGTCCTCGTCTATGCTCGAGAACAATACTTTGGTAGCCCAGCGCTGGAGCTTTAATAACCCACCTCGATAGAGGCGGGGGATATATAACATGATAAGGTGGTCGAGGATGAAAGGCATCCCCTCGACTTTTCTCACGAAGAAGCGGATCAGAATAACGATTCGCCAAAATTAAAGATGGATTTGGCCTAGGGTTACTTGGTATTGGCGGCAAAAAATGATGACAACAGGGTCGAGGGGGCCCAACGTGAAATGGTAAGTGTAAACACTTAAAAACCCTTTCACATGAGTGGTAATATCTTCTTCGGGAGTCGGGATTATCACTTCTTTGTTCTCCCAGTTGTAATCTTTCCTTACCTGTTTAAGGTATCCCTCAGTTATCGAGCACATATACCTCGATACAGGCTCGCATCGACCGGGAACCGGAGAGGCTTTATCGATCTTAAAATCAGAAGTAAGAACACACACCCCGGGAACATACTCCTCAGGTCGTGGCTCCACCGGTGTTTTGTCGCCGGTAGGCCTCAATGATGAGGCGTTCTCTTTTTGAGGAACAGTTTTTGACGTTTTTGCCATCTAAACTTTTGTGAACAAAGATCAGAAGTAGTTTGTATTTTGAGAAGAAATTTGCAGTGAAAAATCACAAATTTGCAGATGAAGAACTCAGAAGATGCGAAAAAGAACTTAGAAGATTTGGATATTGGAGATCTAAAAGTAAAAAATGGTAAATAGAGGAGCTATTTATAGACTTGGCAATGACAGTTCAATATCAGCAGTGGTCGACCATCATCTGACACACATTTAATGCCTTGGTAACTAAATTGATGGGACAGTTATCGCATACGTCATGGTCGAGCTCGATGCAAACGTCAGTGTGTATCTAGTCGTATCATTGGAAAATCATGTCGTTTCTCGCCGTATTCTTCCCAAGAAACGAGGGGACTATCTGTATACGGTCAAAATCGATTTTGCCCTTCATGTAATTAGTCATGATTGGAACATAATGGATCGAGGGTCGTTTTCACAATACCGAGATGAGATCTGAAGCCAGGTTACCAAGCTCAAGATTCAGGGATCGGTCAATACCGAGCTCGAAGTCATTATCGAGCTCAAGTCCAAATCGAACTATGATGTGAAGTGGCGTTATCGAACTCAAGATCCGAGCTCGAGTCAATACCGAGCCCGAGTCAATACCGAGCCCGAGTCAATATTGAGCTCGAGTCAGTATCGAGCTCGAAATCTGGAGATCGACCAATATCAAGTCTGACCAAGATCGAGCTGAGAGACAAGAGCCGTTGTAGCCGCACTTGGGGAGAGAATCTCGACTGGAATTAAGGAAAAGTTAAATTAACTAATCTATCATGGGATCCTTACTATGTATTTTGTATTCTATCCAAAGTAGGATCCCTCCACTATAAAAGAGTGGCTATTATTTCTGTAAAAGGCAATTGAACATTGAGGCATCTACACACTCCCTTATTGAAAAGATTATTGATATTCACATATAGATACATGAGAAATTATCATTTTGTAAGTCTTGTACATTGATTCATCTTGCTTGTTCATAAATCGTTTTCTACTTAGTTTGGTTTGTATTTCATTCCTTTTTTACAGTCAATATTCGATATTTTTCTACTTACTTTTCCGATTTGTACCGAATTATACCACGTATTCTTAGAATTGCGTATAAATTTAACTCTATCCGTTTTTCGGGCAAACAGAGAGATTCTCAAGGAAAAACATCGGGGTAAGTGATTTTAACGCGGATTTGGTCAATATACACGAATATATCATTATTTTCATCAATTAATTAGTATTTTGAGATGGAAATTTGGGAAAAATGAGAAAGAGTTCTTGGACTAGAATTTTGAGGTTTTGAATGGGATTTTGTTATCGGATTTGAGTAAAATTGGTATGGTTAGACTCGTGAGTGAATGGACTTTCTGGTTTTGCAACTTTTGTCGGGTTCCGAGACGTGGGCCCCACGGGCAATTTTTGAGCTAAATTTCGGATTTTGTTGGAAAATTAGTATTTTCTTATGGAATTAATTCCAATAAATTTTATTGACTGAGTCGAATTATTTGTGGCTAGATTCGAGGCGTTTGGAGGCCAATTCACAAGGAAAAGACATTGCAGAATAAAAAATTACACGGCTTGAGGTAAGTAACTCTTCTAATCTTGGAGGTGAGGGTATGAATCCTGAATATACGTATTATGTGAATTGTTTGGAGGTGACGCACATTCTAGGTGACGGGTGTGTGGGCGTGCACTATAGAAATTATGACGTAATTGGTTCCGTGAAATTTTGTAGTCAAATAATCTTGGCATTTTCTATGTAGTTTTATGTGTTAAAGAAATTGAGCTGAGAATCATATTAAAAATCATGCTGAGACTATGTACCAGTATTATTGAGACCCACAGAGGTCATATTGTTGTTGAATTATTTGTTTAAAATGAAAATTTCATACTCAGTCATGTTCATTCATTTCATATCATCTCTCAGTCTCTGTTGCAATTTATTGATTCATCATATCATCATTTTGGGCTAGTTTCATGACATTGTGAGCCCGAGAGACTGGAGAGATTGATGACTGAGTGAGGCCGAGGGCCTAATTGTGAGGATACTTATGGGATCGGGCTGCACGCCACAACAAGATATATTGGCTTTATATACTTTATTACTATGGGATCGGGTTGCACGCCGCAGCAAGCCAAATACGTTTATTATAGCACGTGAGTTGTCCATGCGGATCTAGATATTGATACTATAGCACGTGAGTTGTCCGTACAGCTTGTGAGTTGTCCGTACAGATTATAGAGCTTGGGCTGAAGGAGCCCCTCTGGAGTCTGTACACACCCCCAGTGAGCGCAGGTACCTACTGAGTGCCGAGTGCCGAGTGCGAGTGCCGAGCGATTGGGAGGATTGAGTGACTGTGAGGACTGAGTGATGGGGAGGACTGAGTGAATTGATACTCTGAGAAGTATGTATATGGTTTTATCACTGAGATACATTGCATTGACATGCACCCATGACATACAGACATAGAGATGTATTTTCCTCACGTTGTACGGTATCTCGTCATTCATGACTTTTCACACATATTGGCCTACGGGCATAGTGATGCATTTCTCCATTGGCTATCTCGAAAGAAAATAAAACATTTTATCATTGTTGAAAGGATTTTGGGGAAAAAAATTCTGTTTTCAAACTTATTCGTATTTTTGGAAACTTCGGTAAATGACTTGGGACTTTCACTGATACACTTGAAAGGCAGAACTATTTTTGAAAATCATGATTTAGCTGAGCACTTATTCCTTGGGTTACTTCTTTCATCACTTGCTTTATGTGGTTATGAACTGTTGTTGGTTATTGAAGTTGGACTCTGATCTTGGTACAAGCTCGTTGTTGATACCCAATTTTTCCCTCATATTTTTCAAATATATATATATATATATATATATATGGCTTTAAATCAATTTATTTCGGCATTTTATTATATATAAATATCTATTAATTACCTTACAAATTATTTTATGATGGTTTTATCATCTACACTTATCATTTACACCCATATTAGGTTTTAAATATTTTTAGTACATTTGTTATAATTACGTTTGCATTTTTTAAGGCAAAATTGCACATTTTGCAATAATAGCCCATACATGCTTATAATTACTTTATTTATGCAAAAAAATAACCTTTTATAGTTTTATAGTGTTAAATAATTATTTTTAATCATTTTTATGCACAAATGATATTTTTGTTATTTATTCATTTTTTTATAAATTATTTATTTAATAAATTGGGTATTTAAAATCTGGCCCCAATTTTCAATTAAATTTTTGGACCTAAACTACCCAAACCTACCCAATTACCCCAAGCCCAATACCCCTGGCCCAATTACCCTTACCCACTCAATTAAACCCAATCCAGTCCGCTCAAATCCCAACCGTTGATCAAAAATGATCAACGGCTCACAAACGATCCCTCCCTTTCCTTATATCTCCACCCCCCAAACCCTAACCCTCATTTCCCAAATCCGTCGCCTCTATTTCCCTCCTCTGATGAACCCTAATCCTGTCGCCTCACTAAAATCCCCCCAAATCCCGTTCCTAATGGGATTCTTTCCCCATTCACTCGAGATATTTCCCTTATTTGGTGCTATTTTATGGAATAACTTAGGTACTTTCCTAAACATGGCAAGTACCCCATCTTTGATTCTGTCCAAATCGATCTTTACCTCTTGAATCTGGATGACCTTAAGTCCAAACACGTTATTTTGAACCATGTAAGCCCGATTCATTCGTATCTTGCTGATTTCCTAAGGTTAGGGTTTCAGATTCTCTTTTGATTCGAACCAAAACTGGTTCAAGCTTGATTTTTAGCATTATTTCGTCTATATTCATTCTATTACGCACGAATCTTCCTATTTCTGTTGATTCCTTTTACTTGCCTTAAATTAGGGTTTCAGATCTTCTCTAATTGAACCAAATCTAGTTCAATTCTGTGTTTCTTTTTGAATAAACTCCTATCTATGTTCGTTTTATGCTAATATGTGATTATTTGCCTTTATTTTTTTGCCGATTATGTGATTTACCCAAATTAGGGTTTCAGACCTTTTTTTTACTTGAACCAAATCCGGTTCTACTCTGTGCTTCTTGTGAATAATTTCTTGTCTATGTTCATTGTACGCATTATGTGATTCTTTGCCTTATTTTCTGCCAATCTTGTGTATTTTTACCTAAAATTTAGGGTTTTAATTTTACTGATTTAAGTACTTGCCCTTTTTGGTGTTTAAACCAGCTATTTTTCATGTTTATGTTCTAATCCCTGCACTATTTAAACCCCTCCCCACTCCCCTTTAAAAAAAAAAAAGAGACTGGGAAGTTCTGAGTTCGAAAAACTTTCACTACTATAATAAAGTTGTGTGCTTCCATTCTTGAATAATCTCATTCTGTATTCTAATTCCTGGTCGGCTGAAAGCCAAGGCCAGAAATCTCCAATTTCTTGCTTCTGTTGGTGATATTTACCACACTGTTGGATCCCTTCCTTCCCTGTTTCATCTTAACTGGTGAGTTATTAGACCCTCTGCCATTTCACTATGATTATTTGCTCAACGTGTTATTTCAATTAGACTATGTTATCCTAAATGCTATTACTTGTAGTTTGAGACATGTTTGAACCTATTTTGAGTTGATTAATGAAATTCTGCTTAAGCTCTATGTTATTGATGACTATCTTATAAAGTTAAGTCTGTTATGAACCTGTTTATAAACATGCTCTCATGCCTTTTCCTGTGGACTGGTTAACCATGTATAGATGTATGCATTAACAGATTTATAAGCCTGTTTATTGAACCCGTTATAATGTGGCCTGTTTGACTTTGTTCTTACTATATTATGACACCTCTAGTAACTGCCTTAATCAGTTTTAATATGTCCTGACCTATTGCTAGTTAATGGGATCCCTTCTTATGACACTAGTTCCTGCACTTAGTCTAATCTGGATCTTCTGTTATCACTATGAATCTGCTTATGAACTTGCCTTGTTAGCATGTGATTGATTTAATTCCTAAAACTTGATTAAGTCTACTTAGGATTAAGCATGTCTACTATTTGTTCATATATGTTCAATATGTGATTATGTCCTTCAATAGATTCCCTAATCCCGTTCTACTCCCCTGATCCTTCTGAATTCTTACTCCTAGCCGGTTGAAAGCCAAGGCTACTTAGGTTCTGTCCTCTGATCTCTCTAGTGTGAGCACTGCCCTGGGTTCTTGAAGCCCTTGGGAACTCTGACACACTAGGGATTTGGGTTCTGTATGTTTAGCCTTGATATATGAGTGAATCACTCAACAACTGGTTACTTTGTATCTATGAACATGGGTTTTGGAGTTATTGTGAGTGGAAGGCCTGGCCTGTCCAGGTGTATTTGGGCCTGCTGTAGGCTCCCTATAGTTACACTTACTTTGTAATATATTTATTAAATTTTGGTCTGTAATAATTATTTGTAATAACAATTATGGGGTGTTAGTGAAATTGGGAAGTGGCTCATATTTTACATTTGCAATAAGATGGGTAGAAATCCTGCCTATAGGTCCAACAATGTGTTATCATATGTGATGTGTTAGAAATCATGCCTATAGGTACTTTATTATATTCAGTCATTATGTGCTAGCAGCCATGTCCATAGGTTCAATGCTTGGTCCAATTATGTTCTGGTATGATCCAATATGTATGCAAATTTTTGTTTGCGCACTGTTCTGATCAAATTATAGAAATCATGCCTATAGGATCTAAAACTGGATCAAATTGTAGAAAGCATGCCTATAGGTTCGAACCAATTTAATTTCTGCCTGTTTATTTATGAGTTTCCAAATACTGTATTTTCAACCTCGCTGGAAAACATGCTTATAGGGCTAAAACAAATAATTCTGGGTCTGTTTCTGTGACTTGCCACTATTTACTATCGCATAAAACACCTAGATACCATGCTAATAGGCTTAATCGTATTATGCTAAAATCAGTTAGCAAATTTATTTAGGTTCTAATAATCGTATTCAGAAACTGATTTTATACATGACTGCCTGCTCGTTCATTCAATATCACATAGATATCCCGCCTATAGGATTCTGCAATTAATAAAATCTGTCAATGCTAATCAGTTTGGCGTGCATTTGATGTCTAAATGCGGAGGCTAACTTGAGCCCATACTTGTTTCTATTTGAGAGTCCTAGATGTTTTTGTCTGTCGCTTAGTATTTTTTTTTTTCCTTTTGAGCAGCCTAAGTTAAGGTCTAGAACCACCCTGAAATAGAGGTCCAAATACCTCCTCGACCATAGACACGGGACGGGTAGTGCACGCATAGGGCACGACTTAGAATTAAATAGAGCGTTTTAGGTAAACAACTTAAAGATAGTAATCGGGTAGCAGGAGATGATAGTCTGTACTCGCTGAATAATATGAGTAACATCCCATCTTGAGGGAGTTACGAAATATTATTTATGTTACACGGGGTGATCCTTTAGGCTAAAAAACTTAGGACCCCCCACATTCCTGTTAAAATATTTCTTTATTTGTCCAAACTGTTTCTTTTCTCTTAGACTAATTCACATAATTCGAGTTCGGCCGGGACCCACCATTGTGGACCTCGAGGAGTGCCTAACACCTTCTCCTCGAGGTAATTTGAGCCCTTACCCGATCTTTGGTGATGCAAACTAGTAAATCCGAGTCATTTGCAAATAGGTACCCTAACGCACATTAATCTATTAGGTGGCGACTCTCTCTTTTGAATAACCCTTCCTTTAAAAGAGTTGTCAATGTCGAAACCCGATTTCGCGAGAAAAAGGGGTGCGACACTCGTCACTACTTTCAACCTAAGGTTAGGTTTGTTACTTATTGAGTACATGAGGTCGGTTGTACTCATACTACACTTCTGCACCTTGCGTGCAGATGTTGGATGTTGATGTTGCTGCGTTCGTCGGGAACCGGATCTGAAGGTGTACCTGCGTTCCGGTTGTAGCTGCCTCTTGTTCATGGTAGCCTTAGATTCATAAAACTCTATTTATGTACTTTTCAAACAGATGATGTATTTATTTCATACCAACTTGTAAACTCTACTCTTAGAAGCTCATGATTTGTACTATCAGTTCTTGGGGAAATGTATTGGTTTCATATATTTTCTTTTAATTAATTGCCTTATTAAATTCATTGGAATTGAATAGTTGATAATTGGCTTACCTAGCGGGTTGGTTTTTTTTTCCATTTTTGACTTTTTCCTTCTATTTTCTTATTAAAAAGCTTACAGCTCTTTTTGTTACAGTAAGTGCTGCAATTGAATCAGCTCTTGATGAAATAGAATAGGAGTTCTTGGTGTAAGCGTAACCACAGTTGACTAAATATCCGTCGTGGTTGAATCACAAGGAAGAAAGATGGTAGCGTAGGGTAGAATAGATTCGAGGTTGTGTGTTTTTGAAAGGCTCGGCATACAATGAGAAGCCTACCCTCCATAGCTCCGCCTCTCTTTTCTTAGCCGGAGCTTTGACCATTTAGTCCGAACTTTGGTGAGAGGCAAGCAAAAATGGATTGTATAAAGGTGGGCATTCTATCTTCTCGATTAAACGTTCAAATACAGCATGCGAAGAGTTACATTTATACTCACAAGTCACAACCGTTCCTAAGAAAGACAATTATAGACACAACTGTTACTTTGAAGGAAGATTTATATAATTACTTATGGTTTCATAAAATATTTCATAATCTACAACTATAAATTGAATAACATATTATACAACATGAACATGGTAAAAGTATAAAAAGATATATCCTATAAAATATTGTAATTCCCTATAAAGAAGGAAACCAATTCTGAAACATCTCTACATCAATCTGTCCCTAAATATTCTCCATTACATCAAAAAAAAAAGTTATTAAACTACAGTGCTATCGCTCAGTTTTTCTTAAGTGTCACATAAAATATTACCTTTGTTTCCTCCTAGTCACTCACTTTTGTGGTTTATGTAATGACCCAACCGGTCATTTTGACTTTTAGAACTCTGTTCCCCTAAATAAAACTTTCCGTATGTGCTTTTATTAATTTATGACTTGCGGGGATCGTTGGTTCGGGATTTGGAAGTGTTCGGGTTGAAATCGGAACACTTAGTTCTTTAATTTGGCTTTAAAAGGCCAAGTTTGACTTCGGTCAACATTTTGAGAAAACGACCCCGGAATCGGATTTGACGGTTCCAATAGGTTTGTATGATGATTTTGGACTTGAGCGTATGTTCGAATCGGGTTTTGGACAACCCGAGAGTGTTTCGGCGGTTAATAGTGAAAATCAACTATTTGAAGGTTTAATGTTCTTTAAATTTGGTTTGGGGTAGGTTTTAGAGTAATTGAAGTCCGTTTGAATTCCGAGCCTGAGAATAGCTCTGTATGGTGATTTAAGACTTGCACGCAAAATTTGGTGTCATTCTGAGTAGTATAAGTATATTTCGGCGCGTTCGGAGTAAGTTTGAAGAATTTGAAATTTCTAAGTTGAATCAAATTGGTTTGAGGTATGATTCTTAGTTTTGATGTTGTTTTACATGTTCCGAGGATTCGAGCGAGTCCGTTTTATGATTTCAAACTTGTTCGTATGTTCGGGCGGGTTGTTAATCGGACGAGGCTCGGATCGATTTTGGACCTTGTAGCAGCAGTTGAAGCTTCCAGCTTCTGCTGCAACCGCACCTGCGCTTGGCCAGCCGCAGGTGCGAGCCCACAGGTGCGTGAAAAGCACCGCAGAAGCGGACTGGGCGCAGATGCGTAGGTACAAACCGCATAAGCGCATCGCAGATGCGATGTACAAGCCGCAGAAGCGAACGGGGCCGGCTTAGGGGGATGCAGCATCTGCGATGCATTTTTTGCAGATGCGGAGCCGCAGAAGCGGCCTGCGAGCCGCAGATGCGAAAGGGTTGTTTGGCAGAACCCTTAAAGAATGGGAAAACAACTATTTTTGCCTATTTCTCTCTATTCTTAGGCGATTTTGGAGCTTTTTGAGAGGGAATTTTAACTAGCAACTTAAAGGTAAGTTAATTCTACACACTTCGAGTTAAATACATAGATTATGGGTAGATTATAACCTGTAAATTGTGAAAATCAAGGGTTAGAGGAAAAACCTAGATTTGAATAAAAATGAGATTTTAACCACGAAAATGGTTATGGAATTGGATGAAAAATTGTATATTTGAGTTCTTGAGATTATGGGTAACGATTTTCTCCGAAAATTTTCGAAATTCGAGCATGTGGGCCCAGGGTGAATTTTAGAAATTTTACCATTTTGGGTTGGGTAATTAATTTAATAGTCTAATTTTAAATTATTGAGCATGTATTAATTATTTTACATAACATTTGGATAGTTTTGAATTTTTCGGCACCGAATTGAGATTTTATGCGATATTGTGATCGGGAAGTGGCTTTGAGACAAAGTAAGTCTCTTGTCTAACCTTGTAAGAGGGAATTTACCCCATAGGTGATCTAAATTAATAATTGTTGCTAATTGTGAGGGCTACGTACGCACGAGGTGACGAGAGTCCGTGCGTAGCTACTAATTATGCTATGTCCGGGTAATTTAGGACTCAAATCATGAATTACTTGTGATAATTGCATCTTGTATTTAATTAAATTATTAGAATTATATTGTAAATTGTTAGAGGAAATTATAAAAGATCGAAACTTCATATACTTGAATTTTGTGTAAATTATTTAATTGTTAATAGAAATTGAACACCATCTGTGTTAATTTTATAATAACTTCTCATTCCGGAGGTTCATAAGAAAATGTCCTACTTTCTTGTGGAGCGGGCCAAACACCTCGGCAATATAGATGCATCTATGGATCGCGTCGCACGTCCCTCGGCAGTGTACACGACACTCTGGATCGGGTCGTACGACCTCGGCAGAAATCTTGCCTAATAATAATAATTACACGATACCTTGATATTTGAATTGCTGCTTGTAAAATTAATTGATAAATTGAAAATTATTGAAATGTAAGGAATTAATTATTTCTGCTTGTTTAGAAAATTATTGTTGTTCACCTAAAAATCATGTTTAATTAAATATTCCTATTGTAATATTATTGACCCATAGTGAGTGTCAAAATCGACATCTCGTCACTGCTTCTTTGAGATTAGGCTTGATACTTACTGGGTACACGTTGTTTACGTACTCATGCTACGCTTGCTGCACTTTTTGTGCAGGACCTGAGACAGGTACTATCGGAGGAACTATCGGCGCATACCCACGTTATCCAGAGGCTTAGTGGTGAGCTGCTTTCTGAGTCGTTCTGCATCAACTAGTGCCTCTTTTTGTATTTATATTCTGTCTATTTTATTTCAGACAGTATTTAGAAATTTATATAATTTACTAGATGCTCATATACTTGTGACACCAGGTCTTGGCACACACTAGTAGAATTTTTGGTTTTAATTATTTTACTTGGGTTTTATTTTTCTTATTTTTTTCATATTTTTTTCTTAATTGTTGAAACTTCGAAGAGTTTGATTACTCGAATAATTTTTAAAGAAATGAATATATGTTTAAATCATTAGTTGGCTTGCCTAGCTGGGATTTGGGCGTCATCACGACCTATTGATGAATTTGGGTCGTAACAGTTTACTAGATTATTAGCAAAAATTTCGTGTTTCATGAGTAGTGTTGGGATCGAAAATAACATGACGTCATGGAGAAGCTAATAGTTGCAAACCGATAAATCAGGCACAAAAAAATATACTAAAATTTGCATTAAAATGTGGTTTGGCCAATTGGCCTGCATATGGGGAAAAACATAAGATCCTATTGAGAGAAAATTCTCCCCTAAACAAAATTCTCTAAATGAATACATTATGGATGCTATTGTATGTTCTAGTTATGAGAAGGATGTCTTCAATTTATAGATATCCAAAACTTTTTCTCCAAAGACGACCATAATTATATTTTCCTTTCAGGTATGGTAAAAGCAATTATGGTAATACTTTGACTTTTCTTTAAGAAAAAAGTAGAACTCAAATATGGTAAGAAAATCAGGGCAAAACCCTAACAAATCTCCCATTTTTTTGCCTGATTTTCGGACAAGATTTGATTTACATTCTTCACGTGCATTATCTTCATCAATGTAGTTTGTCATGGTTAAAAATAGGTATGGGTTAAAAGTTGGAGCCTCTTGCATTGAAAGTGAACACGAGTTAAAAGTTTCAAAACCCTACGTTAAAAGTAAGCAGGGTTAAAAGTGAAGCTCTATGTTAAAAGTGAGTAGAGTTAAAAGTGGGAACTCATGCATTAAAAGTAAGCATGGGTTAAAAGTATTGAAGCTCATCGCTAAAAGTTATGAACATGGTTAAAGTGGTGTCATGCATTAAAAGTAAGCATGAGTTGAAAGTTAGAACTTGAAAGTAAGAACCCATAAACATGGGTTCAAATGATTTTTGTTTTAAAGTGCAGCAGCATGTATGTTGAAAATATATGGTTGAAAGTGTGTCTCCACACGTAGTACTCAGACTTTTTTTTTTGGATAAAAATCTTTATTATCGTCATATTGGTTATTGCTTGATCTAAACCCGCCTTCAACCAGTCTCCAACCTCGTCGAACCATTAGCTCTCATACCACTTGTTGGGATCGAAAATAACAGGGCGTCATGAGCATGCATGCTAATAATTGCAAACATTGGATGTCGATAAATCAGACACAAAGAAAAATATACTAAAATATGCATACAAATATGGTTTGGCCAATTGGCCTACTTATTAAAAGAAAACATAAGATCCTATTGAGAGAAAATTCTCCCTCTAAACAACTCTCTAAACGCCTTCATTGTGGATACTATTGTATGTTTTAGTTGTGAGAAGGATGTCTTCAATTTATAGACGTCCAAATATTTTCTCCCAAGACAATGAATAACTAAATATGGAAGAGAAATATATTTTCCTTTCAAGAAAAGTAAAAGTAATTATGGTAATACTTTGACTTTGTTTTAAGAAAAAAGTAAAACTCAAATATGATATAAAAAAAATTCAGGGCAAAAACCCTAACAGAAACACACACAAATTAATTGTCATTTTGTTTAAGATAACTAATTATTGCTCATTTACTTTATTCATGTGCCAACCATATCCCAGTTTGTTAAAGCACCTCACTATATTTTAGCACATACCACCCTACCAAATTCAAGAGCCCTCCAGAAAACAAACAACCTTCAAGAATATTTGACCAAAAAAATAAAGAATTCAGAAGTACGGGAACAATTGCCAGCTAATATAATAGTAAGAGAAATGTATATTTTTAGCCGATCACAAAAATAATAGACGACAAAATGTAAATTATTTGTATATATGTGTATAATATACTTATTTTATATACTTTTTGGCTAGCGAATGCAATTAATTTCGGCCGATCAGCCAATTTTGTATTTTGCCATATTAATAAATGCAGGATTAATTTCCATACAAGCTGAAGCCCCAAAAATACTGAAAGCAACTTCTCTTTGTGATGTTTAATTGTCCATTTTCAACGAGCTTCAAGTAGAATATCTCTCTCTCTCTTTTTGAAAGGTTAGTTATTGCAGATTTTTTGAGGGGAGGATGAAGTGACCTTAAATTCCACAACAGAAATTGAATAACATCCCCGATTTGTGCTAATTTTCATGATCAGGTCCGTGGGAGGCCAGAACTTACAAAGAGAAATACTAAGTTTATTTTTAATATAGTTCTCATATTTTCGTATTAAGTGCAATATCATAGTTATTAAATATCTATCCTAGTGAGTTAGGCTTATCAATTGCACACAAACCTACTTCAGCTCACTTTTAATTAATGCTTATCAATCATATGCATTAACACAACAAAGTGATAAGCATCTGTCAGCTTTACTTATACAAGATCACCACCATGTTAAGAAAGAAGCATATGTACAATCATTTTTTTCTAATAACCAATGTACATTAATTTATTTTTAAGAAAAGGCATATTTACAATCATTTTACATAAAGATATACATGAAGTCAATGATACCAAGAAGATCATACCCCGAGAGATCAGAATTTGTGTGTCCTATGCACTAAATCCCTCGTCGAGCGAACTCCAAGAGTTGGAAGGAATACTCACACAAGCTTGTGCTGATGCTTTGGCTATCTGCTCCATTGTTATACAAGAGTTGCATATGTTAGCAACAGCACGCATATGTTTCATTCCATACTGGGACAATGATCCACAACGTGTCTCAAATGTTCTTACCTGAAAAAGGTTAAGGAAATTACATCTTTGATAAGCATAACTTCAAGCAGAACAACAGGGGAATAAGACAGAAATTGTCACATCGTCAATTGTCATATGAACAGCTCTGTATATTAAAAAGACCACCCTGCCCCTAGCCAAATCTTCAACGCATTAGGTAAGTAAAGATTCTGAAGATAAATGGTTTGAACAGAGATCTAGAATATGCTTACAAAGGATTTAAGACAATTCCAATCATCAACAAGAGGCTCGCCAGTAGGTCGGACTCTAATCAGCACGTCAGGACCTTTCTCAATTCCGAATAGAAGCCTCCCAACAAGAGCAATGCTGTCATCTATGTGCATTCTGTGTGACATAGCTTCACTCAGCTGCTTCTGGGCTTCAACTTTCCTAACAGAACCTTGAGGAGCCTTGAGGAACTTCCATTTTTCAGGAAAAAATTAGGATATTAGCTGCATCTAATTTTAAATCAAACCAAATGAATTATACCCAGCAGTATGAGTGATCAAATCAAGAAGAGACTGACAAATGACAATCTACATTTACATGGTATGACTGATTCCTAGGCATCGCGAAATTAAACCAAAGAATTATGCCCTCTAAGAAAAACCATAAATTTTCCTCAAATGACACTCTATATTTACATGTTATGACTGATTCCTAGGCATCGCGAAATTAAACCTTAGAATTATGCTCTCTCTAAGATAAACCATAAACTTTCCTACTCCACAGTGCATCTTAATTACAAAAGTCTCTGACCCATAATAATATCCTCAACCCAATCTGTTTATCTTTACTTGTTAACTAGTCCAATATTTAATAGCTTATCGGGTAAAAAATTCTTGCAATGATCTTCGCAAAATATGAGTTTTGTTGCCTTGAATGCTTCTCTAGAACCACAAGAAGCATCTGGTTTTTATTTCAGTTAGCCATCAAAACTGCACCCTTACTATTAAGGGTTCCATCAATGTAGTAACACAAGTGAAATATTCAATCAAATCACTTGGAAGTTGATGTTTGGACTATTAAATCACCAATATTACACTGGCTAAAGGAGCTTAGTGAATACCTTGTCCCAGAAATGCAAAAGATCTGCATCACGTTGGTTAACAGGCTTTGCAGAGAGCAGTGAGGAATTCTCGTCCAGAAAAGTGTAATTATCATTTGCGGGATTGGTCCCCATATAAAGGGAAAGAGGATCATCCATTAGCTTCAGATCACCATATTGCATGACATGCGAACTTGCATAGGGAAATGAGTTAGCAGTTCTCCTTTTAACCTGCAAAATCAGGATGTCAGAAGTTTCTTTTTAAAGAAACAATAATGAAAAGGCATCTATAATCTTCCCTAGTAAGGCTTGTCAGCTATTCTGCCTTATCATCTAAGAAGAAACACTTCCTAAACCAAAATAAGTAAAAGAACTAAAGAAGAAGAAAGAGAAATAGAAAAATTCCTTTCAATTGCATATACATAGTTGTCAAGAAACTCTTACCAGCTCATATTGCATTCCTAAAGTTTCTCTTCGGAGATTGTGTTTTTCACTGTTCATGTAGAAAGATCATAGTTAGTCAACAGACAGCAGAATTTACAGAAACAATAAAAATACCACCTAAAAGAACTCGAAATCGTTATATTTCTAAATATTACATCATCAAACCGTAGAAAACACAGACATGCCACTCGCATTGGCAAGTCACCTGCTCACAAACTAGTAAGCTGAAGAACAAAGAGGAGAATCGAAAAGGAGGATGGAAAGAGCATCTGAAAGCCTGTGAATACCTATCTTCCATCCAAGATACAGCGTACAAGTCACCCAAGCAGGTCTGGTATTCTGGAGGAGGACCTGGATAGTCTCCTGGACAGTAGGTTCCCCAACTGTCCTCTTCAGCATTTGATGCTGTTGTTGCATAGATATTAAGACCTTCAGGTAGAAGGCCCTCAAATATACTCCCAGATTCACAAGCCTCAATGTAAAAGACCTGAAGATCATTTACGGGATATGACAATAAGCAATTGCGTCAACCGGATTGACCCCAAAAATCTCTGACCCTCAACAGTTACAAGCCATAGACAGAAAATTAAAACTGAAAAAAGAAGAAACGAACTGACAAAAGCGACTTACTAAGCTTTTGTATGTCCCTGAAGCATGCTTCCTTTTCAAGACATCAATTAAATCATCAGCATAGAGATAAGGGCCACTAGGCATCCCTGATTTGTGAAAATATAAGAATATAAAGCGTTGCAGATTAGTAGTCATTACCAAACCGATAAACTAAAAAAACAATAACAACATAGATTATCAACAAATAATCCAACCTTAAGCTCAACCCTACAATTATTGATACTTCCAGTTGCCCTATTCCTAATAACAGACAACAACAACAACCCAGTATAATCCCATAAGTGGGGTCTGGGGAGGGTAGGATGTACGTAGCCTTACCCCTACCCTGGAAGGGCAGAAAGACTGTTTCCGATAGACCCTCGGCTAAAGATGGTGAAAGAAGCTCTGATAGCAAGTAATAGCAAGACAAATAATTAGAAAACTAAATCGAAGATAGCAATAGAGTATATGAAAGACGTACCGATAACAAGTAATAGCAAGACAATATATTTAGAAAACTAAGTCCAAGGCAGCAAACGAGAATATGAACGAAGTACTGCTAGCAAACTACGGAATTACCGATGGCAAGTAATAACAGAAAAAGACATGCGAATATAACAAACTAAGGAAAAAAGGGTACCGTACTAGCACTAATACTATCGAACTAGAGAAGACAAAGGGAAACGCACGACTACCTACTAACCTTCTACCCTAATCTTCAACCTCCACACCCTTCTATCTAGGGTCATGTCCTCGGTTAGCTCAAGTTGCGCCATGTCACGCCTGATCACCTCTCCCCAAGACTTCTTTGGCCTACCTCTACCCCTCCTCTCACCTCCCAAGGCTAACCTCTCACATCTCCTAACTGGGGCATGTGTGTTTCTCCTCTTAACATGCCCGAACCATCTCAACCTCGCCTCACGCATCTTTGCCTCCACAGGGTCACTCCCACCTTGTCCCGAATAACTTCATTCCTAATTCTATCCAATAAATATCTAGTCGATTCAGTCCACCGAACCTACACCTACATTTGTTAGTACTCCTAAGAATGAAACTGAAATGAACCCTTTTATTAAAAAGAAAAAAGAAAAAAAGAGAAATGAACTGTTCTCCCCAGCAATATTCACATTGGATTCCATGGTGTACCCAAAGACCCAGCTTACTGCATAAAAAGTAAATCCAAAAACTCCAAATTGAGAAGAAAAAAAGGGATGAGAGAGAGTGTGTTTTTCAAGTTTCAACTTTCAAGCCACAAATTCTGTCACAAATATGCAACTAGAATTATGAAAACTAAAAGGGAGATTCAAACTCATAAGTTAATAATATCTAAAGCAAACAAGAAATGGAGCTAAAGCTTATTATAGTCAATAAATCGGTCCAACACAAGAAATAGAATAACAACTGAACAAGAACCAAACTGCCTCCTTTTAAGTAACCACAGACTTTTTTGGCTAGTCCTTAAGGAAAGAAAATTATATGAGCGATTAAGTAACAAACAAGCACCAACAAAGAGGCATCATAAACTCCATGCAGGAAACTAACCAAGCACTCCAGGACCACCATGATCACTGTAGAAGATGAAGATATGATCATTTGGACCACTTTCCACCACCTTCCCACTGCCTCCACTAAGAGCGGCTTTGTTCCCAAGGATAACAGCAAGAAAGTTGTTGGCTGTAACATGATGCCCTGTATAATCCTGCCATAGGGAAATACTATCAGATTAGAGTAAAATTAACTGTTTAAAATTTTAGTTAGTGATTCATGCCTGAGAAAGAACCTACCTTTGGAACTCCTTTATAGACATCGTCACCATTAGGGCTATTTATGATGACTCCTGGCCTAGGATTTTCAAAATTATGAGCAATGTCATCATACATAAACACAATAATATTCTCATCCTTGAGGCCACCTTTCTTCAACAGCTGATATGCGTGACAAACATCTGCCTGGTACAAAAGAGACAAAATTTACAACGCTTATTAGCAAAATAGAAGCAAGAGCTCATAGAAAACAGTGCATTATTCTCATTCCAATAGCCTCGTCTGAGCTCCATTTCAAGTTTTCATCCATATCTAACCAATATTTTTATGCAAACGCAAATTCAGCTTACAAAGTAGCCGCTGCACCTCCAAATTCTCAATAATTAAGAATATGGTACCACATATTTTGGCGTTAGCTTTGTTCAAATAAATCACAGACATTTTCTATTTTCATATCACCTTAATTACCAAACAAAGCCTACATGTTGGTTAGGGTAACTGATAGTATGTCGACATGCTCATAAACAGCTACTTAACTCTAACTGATACCAAAAACCAGAAAATACAAAAACTTCAAAGCAATCATTTTGCCTTCTATTCATCTATAGAGAGAGAGAGAGAGAGAGAGAGAGAGAGAGAGAGAGAGAGAGAGAGAGAGAGAGAGAGAGAGAGAGAGAGAGAGAGAGAGAGAGAGAGAGAGAGAGAGAGAGAGAGAGAGAGAGAGAGAGAGAGAGAGAGAGAGAGAGAGAGAGAGAGAGAGAGAGAGAGAGAGAGAGAGAGAGAGAGAGAGAGAGAGAGAGAGAGAGAGAGAGAGAGAGAGAGAGAGAGAGAGAGAGAGAGAGAGAGAGAGAGAGAGAGAGAGAGAGAGAGAGAGAGAGAGAGAGAGAGAGAGAGAGAGAGAGAGAGAGAGAGAGAGAGAGAGAGAGACACAGCCCATTTAGTACCAATTGAATCATCATCATAATTACCACTGAAAAACGTTGATGCTTCCGATGGTAATTTCAGCACATCCCTGCCGTCAACGGCGGCGACAACTGACAGTCCAATGATCAAGATAGCACTCACAACGTAGCGAACAATCATTGTTCAAACAAGGTAAATCAAAGCTAGTACATCACAGTTAGAAAGAAAAAAAAAAAAGTTTCGTTGACGATATCTTCATTTTCAGTTTTTAATGCTAGTCAATTAATGAGATGATTACGCTTCAATGCTTCATTAGGGCGTTAGATGTAGATTAAACTACTAAAAAGGAGATTAGCACATTTACGAGGAATATCTTTGTGTTTTTTTTTTCGTGTTGCTTTGCTATTCGTTAATTTTAATATTTAATATTCCAACCGTCTAGAAAAGGTGATTAGCTTCCAAGTAAGAACATTGAAATTATTGAAATTAAGTTCAAAAAAATTGAAAAGTAATTTCATATTTAAATAAAAATTCTAGGGATTAGTCCACGGGATAATAAAATTTACTACTATTCTTATAAATATTAAATTTTGATTTTATAATTTCAAAAGTTTGATAAGTTTAATGAAAAAATTAAAACATCAAACTATTCAAGCTCAAATCAAATAATCAACTAGAATCTATATACAATAATGAACCTTCTTAGTGGAGTAATAAATTCGTCAAAACCCTCCTAAGAATGTTTTCAAAACAAATTGGGGCTTATTAATTGTTTAAAGGTAAATATCATTTTCCAATTAAATTAATATTGTATTTCCTAATTGTAATTTTTAGTTCGACTGGTTCACTCACCACCCACGTAGCCGGTAGCACTCTACTGAATGTATTAATTACAGCATGGACAGCTATGGCCAGTGTCGTTGCAGTACAAGTAGGTATACTATCAACATCTATGCCCACAATAAATAACAAAGCAAATTGTTTTACTCTATAAATCTTGAGACACCAAATTATGTTTTTACATGGATTGACTAATTACTCGCACAATTTGTAAGAAACTAATACAAAATTACTTAATATTATATCGATACACAATCCAGATAGAAATTATAATGATGGAATTAATCTTTCATATAGAATCAAATAAAGATAAATAAATAACTTTTACTGTGTGACTTGAAGAACAGTGATTTATTCATATAGAAAATCTAGTAACATGAAGATTTAATCGAAAATATCAATAAATTCTTGTGAAGTCTAAAATAGAAAAAACAATAAAATTAAAAAAAGACAACTGCTCCAATTTCATATCAATCGAATTTTAATTTTTGAATATGAGATATAGTGATAATTTAATAGGCTAGGTCCACTTATTTTTCTTTTGTTAATCTCTAATCTTTATAATGGATTTAATTGGTATAACGGAAAATAGGAAAAATCAATTATTCAATGAATGGTTTTCATTATTCAAAAAATCTTAATAATGAAAATTAAACATGCCCTTGCCGCACTTTGTTTTGTTTGTTTCCTCTTTACTTTTGCATGCAAAAACTAATTATGAGATTTGTTTTGTATGCGTTAGTGATCGTCAAAATCTCTGACATGTATAAGATAAGATTGGAAGCCATGCATCTAGAATGCCTGAAGCGGATTTTTCCTTGTTGCTCTTGCTTCTCTGGCTACTGCTTCGACTAAAAAAAGTTTTTGCAAATGCTTAACTTTATAATTAAATACAATGATGATTTATTATCCAGTTTGTAATATAATTGAAAAACTTTGAGAATTTAAAGGATCACCTCACTTTGTGGTCCTTTTTCTTCAATTGAAACGAGTATACTTTACGTTTGATCGTGATTCCTTACTCTTGGGAATATTATGCAATTAATTAGTTTGATGGCTTGTCTCCAAGATGACAATTCAGTAATTAAGAAATTATAATTTAATCATACTCCTAAGAGTTCAGATCCATTTATGTTTTAACTTTTAGCTACTGCTTCTTAATTTGACCCTTTTTATATAAATATATTAGTGAAATTTACATAGTATAGCCGCACCTCAAAATAATAGTTGGTAATATATTTTTTGTATATTAATGTATAATATATTTATTTTATATATCTATTTTCTATATATTTAGCTAGCGGTTGTAATTATTTTTGATCGATCGGAGAATTATATTGAAAACGCACAAAATTATGCATAAAGAACAAGATTTATAACTCACAAGTAGGGGTATTCATAAAAACCCGAAAACCCGAACTAAACCGACTAAAAAAATCGACACTTTTTAGGTTTGGTTTGGTTTTGGTTTTGAATTTTAAAAACCGGTCAAATTTGGTTTAGTTTGGTTTTGGTTTAAATAAAAAAAATAATCGAAAAAATTGAAGCAAATCGACTAATGAAGTAGCTATTTAATTTATTATTTACATATATATATATATATATATATATATATATATATATATATATATATATATATATATATATATATATATATATAAGTTTCTAAAATTTTATGGTACAATTAGTCGTTTGTATTTTTAGTCTAGTTAGTTCTATTTATACTAAACTAAAAATATCGGACAAAAATTGTCACGACCCAAAATCCCACCACAGGCGTCGTGATGACACCTAGTCTCTAAGACTAGGTAAGCCGATTTCAATTACATTTTGAAGCCATTTTTTTTAATTAGATAAGTAAAACTAACAGCGGAACAGAAGCGAATATACAACCTCCCAAGACTGGTAGTACTGAGTCGGAACTCTAACTGAATATATAGAATGATCACAAGGACCAAATATATAATACTGTTTGAATAAAAATTAATAGTACAATGAAATGAACAGTTCTTTGCTATTATAATAATCTAATTTTTTGCTTTTATATTTGTCACTACCCAAAATCCCATCACAGGCGTCGTGATGGCACCTAGTCTCTAAGACTAGGTAAACCAATTTCAATTATATTTTAAAGCCATTTTTTTAATAGGTAATCAAAACTAACTGCGGGGCAAAAGTGAATATACAACCTCCCAAGACTGGTAGTACTGAGTCACGAACTCTAACTGAATACATAGAATGATCACGAGGACCAAATATACAATACTGTTTGATTAAAAATTAACAGTACAATAAAATAAACAGACTCCAAGGGACTGCGACGACCAAGCAACTCTACCTTGAATCCTTGTGATCACATTCTAACTATGTCCGGGTATGATACCTCCAATACATGGCTTTGCACAAAAATGTGCAGAAGTATAGTATGAGTACACCACGGTCGGTACCCAGTAAGTATCAAGACTAACCTCAGTGGAGTAGAGACGAGGTACAGTCAAGACACTCACTAGTCTATTAACCTGTGCAATATAGTATACAAAATAATACTGGAAAATAACTAGCAATGATAGCAACAAAATCAACCAGTGATATAACAACAATGAAATAAGAACATCATAATTATTGATCAGGCGAATAAGGAACACAAGTACAACCAATTAATCAACTCCTTCAAATACAAATTCTTTCGCCTATATGTTTTTCAAATAAAAATTTGCAGGATATAATACTTTCCAATAAATATATTTTCAAGTAAAGTTACCATGTGACACCTCATTTCACAATCATAAAAATTACGGGTCTCAATCTACTTTCATATTTTTCACGGCACCTCGTGCCCATATTTCTATCAATCTACTCACGTGTGCATAATAAAAGTATATAAGATCCACATGATCAATTTATTTTTAATAAAGTAAGTTTATAATTTTTTTTAATCAAGTAAAAAATCAACAAAGAAATGAATTTATTTTAGAATTCATTTGGGTGAAGAAAATAATATTTGCACTTAAATTAAAGCATCAGATAACTACTAATTTGGATGTAAAACTATTTAATTTAAAACATAATAATTCCTTGTATTTAAATCAACTCAATCATCGAACATCAGTAAGAAAAATCAGAAATATACTTCTTCAGAGTCACGTGCTAAAAAGCCAAAACCAACACAATATAACTAGGAGTACAAAAAATATAATAATAAAGTCAACTAGTACATCACGGAAGAAGACAAGAATTTACATATTAAATGAAACAAAATCACCCAAGACAAGAACATCAATAAAGAAATATCAACAGGGCACTCCCGAGGTACCGCCTTGTAGTCCCAAATCATAATTAAATTCACAATATCTCATTTTCTTATATCACCGTGGGAGTATTCACATTTAATTTTAAAGAAATTATTTTTTCCGAAATAGCATCCCGCGTTTTAGCCACCCTTATCACACCACATGACTTCTAGTAGTTCCCCTACTAGCCACGCGTTTCAAGCCACTCTTATCTCACCGCATGCGTTTCAACATCCTGACCTTATATCACCGCATGACTTCTAGTAGTTTCCCTATTAGGCACACATTTCAAGCCACCCTTGTCTCACCGCATGCGTATCAATATCACAATATTTCACAAATCTCACCGTATGCGTATCAATATCACAATATTTCACAAATCGAACCTCAAGTGCCCAAATATCACAGCAAAATACAACTTGCACCTCAACTGCTCACATATCACAAATTGCACGTCAAGTGCTCAAATATTTCAACTTGCCACAAAAATCAACAACACATTATTTTTTCACAATAAGGAGCCACGACTCGATCATAATGTGCACAACATCTTAACAAAATGTTCGTAATTTGGCACTTTACCTTAATATGATTCACGGCTTTTATAATTCAATACCAAATTTTTAACAACATGAACTGAAAAGTAATTCATCAAGGAACAACAACTCTTTTAAATCACAACTTCAGGAAATAAATAGATTTATTCATCTTATTAACTAAAATTTTCATTTAAATTATCTGTAGATAAAATCAATAATGAAAGTATTTTTCATAAAAATGGCAACTCAAACAAACACAGAGTTCACATAAAAGTCAAATGGCAATCACACCAAATTATCATATAAAAATAACATCGGCAAATAAGGAATGAGGCATGACAAATAAGGGATTTAATAAATTACAACGATTTTCCAACTTAATACTTAAGGGAGTCTACGAATTTCAACAGATATAATTTGCACATATAAACTAAGTACGTACTCGTCACCTCGCGTACATGGTTTTCAATTACAAAATTTTCACATAAAACTCAATGCCTAAGGGGTAATTCTCCCACTCGAGGTTAAGCAAGACACTTACCTTTTTGAAGTTATGCCGATATTTCAAAATCGCCTTCTTGCTTGAATTGACCTCCGGACCGCTCAAATCTATTCAAATCAGTTGTATAACTTCGTTAAAATTCATCGGAAATAATTTCGGATAATAAAACGTCGGCTTAAAAATTTATTCCAAAAAGTCAACAAAAGTCAACACGAGGCTCGCTTCTCAGAACCCGATAAAATTTTCACGAAATCCGAACACACATTCCGATGCGAGTTCAACCATACCAATTTTATCGAATTCCAATAACAAATCGACTTCCAAATCTTAAATTTGTGGTTTATGAAGTTTCTACAATTTTTTCCAAATTTTCATCTCAAAGTACTAATTAAATAATTAAATCAGTGATATATTCATGTATATTAACCAAATCCGAGTTAGAATTACTTACCCCGATGAATTTCTTGAAAAACCCACAAAATATCATCTCAAACCGAGCTTCCAAAGTCCAAAATGAAATAATAACCTAAACCTTGGATATATAGTACATCCTCTGAATTTCCAATGTGCGGTCTGCCCAAAATTGGTGCGGCCGCACATCCCCAGCTCCTGCGGTCACACAAAAATGGTGCGGCCGCACTCTTTTGGAGCTACACTGTCAGAATTTAGTATTTTGGTCATAACTTTCTCTACAGATGTCCAAATTATGACTTCTTTACCTTTCTAGAGACTAGACACGAAGGGTTACAACTTTCATTTTTGAATCATCTCAAAATTCTCTGTGGATCAAAAGATATAAGCTTCCGAAGTCGGACCATCGAATCTGAGAGTTCCTGAGTACGGCCGCACACTCCTCTGCGGACATGAGTGCGGCCGCACCAAAATTGTGCGGTCCGCACAACACCTCTGAGGTCCGCATTTCCCTTTTTGCCTCAGCACTCCCGAAACTCATCCGGGAACCTCCCGGACACAAACCATATATGAATTTCAATCATAAAACACGCTACGAACCTGCTCGTGCACTCAAAACACTGAAAAGAGATCGTCTTGACCCGATATTGACCATGGCCAAACTCTCAAATTTCTTAACTTTACTAATCTCTCAACCAATGATCCAAAAATACACCCAAGCCCCTCGGGACCTCAACCAAATATACCAACACGTCCCAAAATACAATACGGACTTAGTGGAGGCTTCAAATCTCGTCAAAATTATAAATCGTGCCTCGAATCGAATTATGAGTTTTCGAATCTCCCAACTTCTATGTTTTTGCGCCGAAACGTATCAAATCAATCCGGAATGACTTTAAATTTTGCACACAAGTCATAAATGACATAATGTAGTTATTTCAAATTTTTAGAATCGGATTCCGGCCCCAATATCAAAAAGTCAACTCCCCGGTCAACTCTTTTCTTTTAAACTTCTTAAATAAGAATTGTTCTTTTAATTAAATTTCGAATCTTCTGAAAATCAAACTCGACCACACCCGCGGGTCACAATACTTATTACGCTTGCTCGAGACCTTAAGTCACTGAACGGGGGCGTTAATTCTTAAAACGACAAGTCGGGTCGTTACAACATTCTAGTTTTAATGGTAGTTTTCTTTTGCTAAGTAGAAGAATTTATTTTTTGTTAAAAATAATCAATTTTTAATTGCGTAATTAAATTATTCATCACTATTTTATTCAATTATCATCAATACATCTTGGTAAATAATAGATTTTTCAAAGAGCAATTGGTTTGGTAATGTTACGTTGAAAATGTAGTAGGCGGAATATGTGTTTGGTAGTGTATGTCTCATATTTAAGAAAAAAACTAATAAATAACCGAAAAACCCGAAAAACCAACAAAAAACGAATCGATAAAAAAATAATTTAATTGGTTTGATTTGGTTTCAATATTTGAAGAACCGACTTACTTGGTTTGGTTTCTTTTTAGGAAAAAACCGATCCAAACCGAACCATGAACACCCCTACTCATAAGGCTGTTTTTAGAGCGCGTGTTAGATGATCTTGTATGGGTATTATGATGTCTCAACAGACAAGTTTATACAAAGGAAAAACATAAATAGGCAATATATAAGAAAAAATTTCAAGAACCTAGCAGCAATAGTTTTACATTCGTGTCAACTAAGTAAATATATTGCATAGCAGAAAATCACTCAATCCCATTAAAATAGGGATGCTAGTTAATAATCCCTAAAAATAAGTAAAAATAAAAGGAAACATGATAACGTTCATCCAAAAATAAAATTCCCTACCAAATTTTACTAAAATAGGCATATTAATTAATGATACACAAGCCCTACCAATCACAAATAAATTACGGCACTTGCTACTCATCTTGAATTAAAATATACATTCAGTCAATGTGTTCTCTTTAATAATATTTTCATTAAAATACGTATATAATTAATAATATGTATAATATTGGAAGAAATCATGTATGTTGACCATAAACATCCTTATATTCTGAAAAAAATATAAAATACATATATTTAGTAAAAATATATATGGTATATATATATGGTATACATACATTATAAATTATTTATACATTTGGTATAATAAAAATCATACAGATTATACAATAATAAACATGTATAATTAATAATACGGTATGTTCTTAGAAAGATCAATGCATGGATGTTGCTTCGGTTAAAGTGTGTATATATAATTATATAGATGGTATAATGATGGTATTCCGTATATATGTATTTGTTTATTTTGTATGTATATTTACTTGATATAACAAAGATATGTTCATGGTATATATTTGATAAGCTTTCAAGATTCAAACCAAAATCACAAGGAAAAATATAAAAAATAAATCGAACAAATTGACAGATTAATGGATGGGTGAAAATTATAAGAAGGATTTTGATTTTTGATACTTGGAAAGGCAATAGAGAAAAGCAGCGAAGAGGTTGGAAATCCGAAGAAGAAGAGTCAATGGTAGAGTGATATGAGATAGAAAGAGAAATAATATATTAAGAATTTAAACATAATCCGTTGTTTTTAGGAAGAGTTAGAGAATAAATGAGTTACTATTAAATACTACTATTTTATTTAAATATGCTATATTTGTAATAGAATTTGCTATTATTGGAATAATTCAAATATGGTAACACTAATATAACCTTCCATTCCAATTTATGTGAACCTATTTTTTTTTGGTCTGTTAAAAAAAAATGACTCCTTTCTAAATTTGAAAACGATTTGGCTTAAACTTTCAATTCTGCCCTTAATGAGAAGCTTTTATAACCACACAAATACTCTGGACCCCTTTCTGATATGTTTAGGACCACAAATTATAAAAGTTTTAATTTTTTTTTAAATTTCGTGCCCAATCAAATATGTTCACATAAATTAGAACGGATGGAGTATTATATAAGAGCTCTACCATGTAAAAATAATCGGATCACTTGGCCTATAGGCTTGCCTAGTCCAGTCTGCCCAGTTGGATTACTTAGGCCTGGCTTCGATTCTGATGAACTCACATTAGTAAAGTGGGCTGAACACAAAAAGAAGAAGAAGAGCGCAAAATACAAAATCGACCGGTCAGTCAAAATTAATTGTCTTTGTATATCATTTATATATAATATACATATATAATTAAAAAAAGTTATCGTTATTATTTTTGGGAACACCTAAAAATATACAATTTCTAAAAAAAAATCTCGTTGAAAATATAGGTTGCAGTTGGGCTAGAGTGAATTAGCCCACCAGAAAATTTTCTTTCCTTTGTTGGTGATTTGAACATAGGAAAAAGGTAGAAACGACATCACGTAGCGATTCTAAAGAGTTGTTATTTAAAAATTAATCAATGTCTTGAATTTTAGTTTTTTGGGACACAAACGTCTTGGAATTAAAAATTTTAGTTTAAATTTTTAGGATAAAATAAATACTGGCTAAACAACCACAAAAATGGATGTTTGTGCACTTCACCCAAGAAAAAGCTTTATTATATACTTGTGGATGTCGCAAAACATAGGACAAACTAATAATTATTAAAGTATTACTGAACCTAATAGTATGTCTTTAAGCGTTCAATAATAAAAGATGATTTATAGTAGGTTTACTGCAGTGATAAGATGATTATTTGGGTGTATTTGTTATAAAGTAAAATGTTTGGTTATGGGAAATTCCTTTTGTGGAAAATATTTTACGTTGAGATATTTCAAGATTATTTTGAGTGTTTTCATTGGATACAACTCACAAAGTTAAATAAAAGATTAGTTTACCTACCTTAGGTGATATATTTATTCTATATAGCTGTTCTTTACTAAAAGAATTTCATTAAATTTCGAAGTAAATATAATATACAGCGGTAAATTTCAAATAATTATCCAAAAATCAATTTCGTTGTGATTGCGAAACTATTAAAGCAGATGGGTTTCTATTTTAGCATTTATTTTCGAAGAGATTATTAGAGAAGAGGATATATATATATAAAAGAGATGAAGATTGGTCCGAAGAGACAGGAAAATAAGGATTTAAAACAACTACAATTGCTTCAAGAAAAATAAAAGTTTTGTTTTCGAAGAGATTGGCAAAGAGGACAGCCACAAAAGACAGGAAAATTTTCTGATGGGACGACAGAAAATTAAGGACATAAGCAAACTACTACAATAGCTGGAAACAAAAAGAGATTACAAGAACAACGAATTAAGATAGACTTTAAAGTTATGTAATCTACGAGGTCACAAAATGCCATGCCACAAGAAACGTGCCTAATAGAAAAGAAACGAGACCAATGGGTTAGAGCAGCTCTATAAATTGCTCATAACCAATTGATCAACTCACAAATTAAAGTATTCCCCTCCCCCCCCCCCCAAAAAAAAATACTTTCTAATTTCTGAATGAATGGGTACAACAACGTTGGTGTGATACTCCTAGTTGGGCTGTGTTGGTAGCTGGTTCAAATGCTTGGTCTAATTATAGACACCAGGTCATCGTCTTTCTACATAATATATTCTCCATATGATGTATTAGTATTGATGTTAGGATTAGTAATGTTGGGATTATTTTTTATTGATTGTTTGGTTTGGTGTATTAAAAATAGTATGCAATGCATAATTTTATTTTTTAAAATAGTTTGTTTACAAAAATACCCTCTGCATTCTTTGTGAAGAATTTTAAAAAGGTTTTGAAATGACAGTTCTATCTTTATACATGCTTATCCATGTATTAAAAATGATGACATTGCTAATGGCACAGTTTACTATGTATAAGAATAGTAGTAAATAAAACGTATAACTAATACATGTATTACTTAAATATAGGTTGAAAAATAATATTAAAAGAGAGATTAATAATACTAAAGCTAATGTATTTTTTTTATTAATACATCGTACGAAACGACCCCTTAGGATTTAATTTATACATACTAGTTGTATAAAACACTAGTCATACCATCTCATTTTAAGTGACCCGCTCTTACATTTTATTATATTAATAATCGGTAACCTTTTGGATTTAGACTAAAGTAACATTTTGATAATAAAACGTCTTAGAATAATTAAAACTTCATGGAAGCTCCCATCTACAAAAATGATAAATGCTTATAATTGCAAAGTTAAGGCTTTGTAACTTTAAGCATCACGATTTCATTTTAGTGCCATTGTACGTTTTACGTACTACTTGATACCGTTGCATTGCCAAAAAATAAAAAGGAAGAAAATAAAGTATATAGAAAGTGTGACGTTTCACTTGACTTATACAGAAGATGAAAAGAGAAAACAATGGGAAGAAGGAAATAAGTTTACTTTAAAAAAAAAAAAGAGGCCATTTAGCAAAAACAGCATTTTCATTGTCTTCTTCGTTTACCCATAAAATAGTACACTTAAATTTATACGTGATTTTTAGATAAATAAATTAATTTGATCAAAAGATAAATAAATAATTGAAGAGTTACGCAATACTTAGCCTTAGGATATAGACGGAACAACAGAAGCAACAATTCCGGGAACAGGGTTTCCGGGCACAACAACAAAGAAATCAAGAAATCAGAAGATAAGATTGGATTGAACTTTATATAAAATATAGTGTAAGTTTGCTAGAAAATTTGTGTCCCTTACAATGACAACTGAGCTCACTATTTATAGCTATCAAGAAGGTTCGATGGGGCGTGCACTTCTTTAATATCAAATTGTCAATTATGAGGGGCAATGATGAAGATATAACGGTGAACATAAATGTCAAATTCCTTGTAACGGGTAACTGCTCTTAATGCTATAAATATTCTCTATTAAATGCTATCGGGAGAAGAGCATTTATCACATCTTTATGAATATTATTCTTTCCGGTGACAAACGAAACAATTGTCTTCAGTCTTCAGTCATCCCCTATCTTGGGTTCTATGTGTCCCTTTCTCGGACGGCCACGTTTCATAACATATTTTATCCTATACATATAGTCCCCCTGCTTTCCGGTGACATAACTTTGTGTTACCGGAAAGTTGGTAGAAACACTCTTTTGGCGGGAATTACTATAATTCCATCTGAAGCCTTCTGACTGTTGATTGGATGCATGTCTCTCCGCATTTAATGCCCCGAACACACGTCGTCCCATGATTCAGCATGGCTTTTGCCGATTATCGAGGTAATCCTGGCCATGAATTTAGCCGCCAAAACTTTTACTTATACATATCAATCTTCCTTCCTTATACTTCATAACTTTTCAAACTTCTTTTATCTAACTTGCATATTGTTTCTTCATCCTTTCTCTAATTCTCTTCAAATGAAAGACCATTTTTTCTTTCCTACAATGGCTTTTTCCTCAAAACGTACCGGTTCCTCAAAAAGCAAGAACAAGACCGGGGACTCTACTCCTCCAACAATGGACTCCATCATCCCTAGAAGTCTTATTACCACAAAAGACTTCGAAGAGAAATTCCCTACTGCTAACTCTTGTACATGGGCCGTTAGCAGATATCCTTCTTCCATACGTCCTTCGAGCATTCCTGCTGTGAAGGAAGATTGCCGCTGCCATGACTTGGATATTATCGCTCATGATATATCGGAGTGAGTCACCCTACTCAAGGAGGGTTTTACATATGTTTACACGTATCCCTTTACTTTGGGTGCGTTCTCTTTGAACGGAGAGCTTGACTCTGTGATTGCGGAGTTTTGCCTCCGTTACCAGGTGTGTTTGGCATAAGTAAGTCCTTTTGTGTGGAGGACAATTACTTGCCTTCAGCGTTTGTGCCAGGAAGCTGGAAAGGAGCTAACCTTAGCTCATATGATGAATCTCTATTCTCCCAAAATCTTCCGTGAGGGAATGATAAACCTCTGCAAGTGTGGCCACCATGCTTTGTTGTCTAGCATGGATGATGACAACGACCATGGGTGGATGGAACGGTTCGTTGCAATTGCCACCAACGACATCATTCCAGCAACGACTTCATCCTTTCCGACCGCTTGGAACCGCACTCGTAAGCTCTTTGTTTAGTATTTCCTTTTACTAAATTTTGTTATAGCCGTATTGATCCTCCATCCTTCGTTTGTTTCAGCAACTCGATGGATCCCATCAGTGATTGAAGGTTTGGACCGATGGGTACAAAAGATCTTTGGCGTTACGATGCCCGACACTCGCCTGTGGAAAGAATTGGCCCCTAAATACGGGTGGAAGGCCAAGAATCATAGTAATTTAAACTCATCTTGTTTCAATTTTTCATATAAAGAACTTGATTGACCCCTTCTAACCTGTCTATGAAATTAGGTCTACCCGCAGAATCTTTTGCTGTTCCTGAGGAGGATGTCTTTATTGATCCTGCTGATGCGGCGAGGTTGCTTCAGGAGGCGCTTACTCGAACAGGTGGCTCAAGGCCTGCTTCGAGACCAAATACTTCTTTACGTAGTCCCCGACTGGAAGACAAACAACCAAAGAGAAGACGCTCCTCTGCAGCCAGGGAAAAGAATAAGAGGGCGAGGACCGATGTCCTCGAGTCATCTCCGGTGGCGATGGTGGCTAGCCCACATTCTGGGACAGTCATAGACATCGTGACGATCGATGATGATGAAGAAGCTAGTGATGAGAGAGCTTCTCTACATAGAAGACGACGATCCTCATCATCTCAACATGATGCTCAATCTGTTGGGAGAGTTACACCAACCAAGGACGATGCATTGACACTTTGGGGAGAATTTGATTTGGTAGATAATGTCAACTCCCGTTTTCGAGTACCAGGACCTTGCCGTCTTTGGTTGGCAAGCATCCAACAACCATCACTGCATTTGGCACAACCGCTTCTCACTCTTCAACTCCATCAACTTCATCTCTATCTCCATCTTCACCAACACCAGCTGCTACATCAATTCCATCTTCATCCATTCTTCTACCAGCAATTGCTACACCACCTTCGCCGGCCGCGTCTATCTACGAAGAAGGTGTTCCTCTCCCACAGTCCCCAGTTCATGGGAATTTGGAGCAAAATTATGGTGCCCCTTCTGAAGATCCACAAAGAAGGAGGAATGTTACTCTTTCGGTCTCTACCGGATGCAACCTGCTATCTTGGTCGACGGAGCTTGCTAATTATCTGAAGCCTTTGTCTTCAGAGAAAGACTGGGAAAAGATTCAAGTACTTTCGGGAGAGTGTTTGTTGAACAATGCCATGCATAATGCCGTAGCGGTATGTTCCTTTATTCCTTTATTACTTCTTCTATTTTTGGGTGTGAACATCTCCTAAATTTTACTCTTCTTACTTTGTAGGCCAACTTTCTTGCTTTCGAGGGACTTCAGAGGTTGATTCGTGAAAAGGAAGAGATTTCCTCTGTCCGAGATCAGCTTTTGGCAGAGCAAGAGCAACATGTCGCTCGCCTTTCGGAACTGGAAGCCAAAGCCATTGAGGTTGTTGTATTGGAAGCTCGTTTACGGCAAAGTGAGCAAGAAGTAGTAGCCCTCAGCCAAGAAATTGGCCTTCTGAGGGTTATATTTGACGAAGCGGCCAAGTGGGTTGAAGTCCATAACGACGTTCTTGCTGCAACCGAACGTGAGGTTACGTCCGCTGAAAGAGTGATTAACTTAGAGGCATCCTTGAACTCCAAAATTGAAGAGCTTGCTGATGTGGGGGCGAAACATGCCCAACTGGAAGAGAAGTACAGGAAAACTATCTAATATAATAGGCTCTTTAGTTCAACTGTCCGCGACCTTGATGTCAACCTTAAATCTGTTAGGTCCGCCCGGAAAAACCTTTCTGCCTAGGTAACCCAACTCAAAGAAGAACTCAAGCGCCGAATGGCTTCCCTCGTTGTTGAAACAACTTATGCCATGTACAACATAAAGAGAAAAACCTTGGAAGAGGCCAAAGCTGGTGTCATTGATATTGATGCCGAAATTGCTAAGGATCGCGAGCTTGAGTTAGCTGCTAAAAGTGGACTCCCAGTGTCTGATGTACCTGGTCCTTCTGGTTCCGGTTCTGAATTTTCGAGAACTGAAGAAGAATCGGAGGATAATGATGTCGAAGGCCAAACTGGTGAGAATGTTGAGCCATCGGTGGGTCCGTCTACTTCTCCTGGGGCGCGGACACTTCTTTTCCTCCTGGTTCCGGAGATACTGCAGTTTTGCTTTTCTTTTATTTTTCCAGTTCTCGTACCTGCGTCATTTTGACATGATTTTGTAAATAAAAATATCTTTTGCTCAAGTATTATTTGAGTCTTCTTTTCGTTAGAATATTCATGCAAGTCTTTAATCTTTGCATTTTCTTTAAGAATTTTGCGCAAACTTTTTTGCGTCTTATTATGTGAAACTTTTGGGTGTATTTTCTCAGAAAGCATTTTTTGGCTCTGGGTATCATCCCTTTTCGTGAGGGCTTTGATAAGTATTTGCGCAAGTTTACTTTTTGCGTCTTTTCGTATACGGCTTCGGGTATATTTTTTCCCGATGACATTTTTTATTTCGGGCATAAATTCTTCCGAAACCAACCCTTTAACGTGAGGGTTTTTATAAGAGAGGGCCCTCTTATGTTTACGGTGCTCTTGAAAAGGACGTCTCCTGTTCATTACGGCACTAGCATTTGAAGTACTTGTTTAACTTTCAAATGACAAAGTTAATTCATCGTTTAGACAAGAAACAAGATAAAAATAAAAGAATTTCATTTTATTCCTTCTATTTTCAAAAAAATACATAAGCATTTGCTATGCTAAAAAGAAATTGCCATTATTTATGACTAACTTGTACAACTTATTTCTACGGGGCTGGTCACGCAGTCCCCGGTACCGATGATGCAATTATATTTTCGTTTTTTCGTTTCCCGGTCGACGTGGCAGTCATTGTTGCAGTATCCTCATATCATCCCCCAATGTTCGGAAGCGAAGAGTGCGAATTGTAACACTGGAAATCTTGTATCTTCGAAGATTCCACTAATGCATTGCTAGATAATTCGTAACTTGGTAACACACTTTACTTTCCCTTAAGAATTTATGTTATCGAGCGAAGTACTATCTAACAACCCTCCAGTGAGTTGTGCTCATGAACGATCAGATAACCTTTGCTCAATAGCAATCTTAACTTCCCGGTGAAAATTTGATATAGAGCAAAAGATTATCTAACTATCCCCGAGTAGATCTTTGCTTGTGTGCCTTGCTATTAAAGGTTTTATTGTTGCTATCATCGTAGTATATTTTCTGTTACTGCCTCGTCAAAAACCTTTCAAGAAAAACTCAATTGAGACAAAAACTAAACGAAGGGAAAAAGAGTGCAGCACATACTTCCTGATAAGATAATGTTCATCAGCAATAATATCTTTTGAGATGTTCCACGTTCTAATTGCTCGTCAACTTTTCTCTATTTTAGTTTTCCAACTCGTATGAACCTTTTCCGGTGATAGCTGAAACCCGGTAGGGGCCTTCCCACGTTGGACCTAGCTTCCCCGCATTGAGCTCCCTAGTATTGTGATTTACTTTCCTTAGGACCAAGTCTCTTACTTTAAAATAACGGAGGTTGGCTCTTCGATTATAATACCGTTCCATTTTCTACTTTTGAGCTACCATTCTTACATGCGCCAATTCCCTGCGTTCATTGAGCAGTTCCGAGTTGTCTAGCATTGCTTCGTTGTTCGATTCTTCATCTGCCTGGAAGTATCTCAACGTCGGTTCCCCTACTTCTACTGGGATTAAAGCTTTTGCACCGTAAACGAGGGAAAATGGGGGTTTCCCATGTGCTCGACTTGGCTGTAGTTCGGAAGGCCATAGAACTCTGGCTAATTCCTCAGACCAATTTCCTTTAGCTGATTCCAACCTTTTCTTGAGGCTTTCAATAATTACTTTGCTCGAGACAATGAACAATAACAACATGGAGATAGAAATATCAAGAACAAGTCTTACTTCAACATTCAATTCCACATTACTAACCTCAACTTTGAGTCAATACTCAATCAATACCAATTTTCGTAAAACATAATAAGAGTTGTTCAATGTAACGAATAGCTAGTCTAATCATAAACAATATGATCAAGGAATACTACGATTACAATAATAAGACTCACTCACAGGTTATGACCCAAAAACAATGCATAGGTACTCGTCACCTCACCTATATGTTGTACTCAACATACAAACACGTAGCAAATAATCGAACAATACCTAATCCCTCAAGCCAAGGTTAACCACGACACTTACCTCGCTCCGAAGGCCACTCAATACTTAATCGCAGCTTTTCCTCTAGAATCCACCTCCAAACCACTCGTAACTATTCAAAAACGACTAAATAATATCAAATGTTGCTAAAGGAATCAATTACATTGCATAAATTTAGATTTCCCAAACTTTCCCCCCAAAAGTCAAAAATCGACCCCGGGCCCGCTTGGTCAAAACCCAAGGTTCAGACCAAAATTTATTTACCCATTCACCCCCGAGCCCGGATATATAATTGGTTTTGGAATCCGACCTCAATTTGAGGTCTAAATCCCCAAATTTTGAAATCCCTAGTTTCTACCAAAAAATTCCCAACTCCACCATGAAAACCTTAGATTTTTGGTTGAAAATTCATAAACTGTAATGGGAAATTGAAAGAATGTGATTTAGAATCACTTACTGTGATGACCCAAAATCCATGAAGGTCATGATAGCGCCAGACTCTACTGTCAGGCAAGCCAATACTAAATAATTAATTAAACCCTCATTTTAATATTTTTTAAATCGTAAATTTTCTTCAATTTATCTAGTAAAAGATGAATTTACAGAATAATAACAATGTTCTCCAATTTCAATACTGAACATCCCATAATCATCTCAGAACCCGGTGTCACAAGTGCATGAGTATTTACTAGGAATTTAAAATAAGACACAATAACTGTTGGGAATACAAATTGGACAGGAAAGAAAATACAATACTCTGAAGGAGACTCTGTTGACTGCGGCGCGTCGTATAGAATGCAGCTCATCTAAGTCCCCTCTAGAATCGCGCCTCTGCTCCCACAAGGCCACCAAACATATGTGTACCTGCACAAAAATGTGCAGCAAGTGTAGTATGAGTACGTAAATCAACGCGTACCCAGTAAGTATCCCGCCTAACACCAAAAAATTAGTAACGAGGAGTCAACTTCGACACTTACTATGGGATATAAATGGGGTATCAATGATATAATTAAGTATGGATTATATGAACGGTTGTAAGCTCAATATTTTGAAGTAAGTAAGAAGTTCTTTCATAATTGAGAAATCTCCAAATTTATATTTAACTCGGGCCGAGGAGGCAATATCATTATCTATAAGTTTCAAGGCAAGAAATACAAGCATGCGCAAATCATGTCGAGGTCGTACGACCCGATCCAACAAATATTTAAATTGTGCACTACCAGAGGGTCGAATGGCGCGAACCATAGATGCATGTATTTAATCTACCGAGGCGTTCGGCCCGTTCCACAAAGATAAACACATTCAAACAGTCAATCAAGACTTCATCAAGGGGAAATTTTCCAAGGAAATGGCAATTGCTCTTTTAACAGTCAAGAAATGATGTTTAGCTTTTTAGAAAGTTTATTTACCAAGTTCGGTATGATTTAGGCATTTCAATTGACAACAAGATTGCAAATATTACAAGTAAAGCATGCTTTTGGTGTCCTAGACTACCCGAACTTAGACATAATAGTAGCAACGCACGGACTCTCGTCACCTCGTGCGTATGTAGCCCCACAAAAAGGATCACATATTGATTTATTTCATCTATAGGGTAAATTCCCTCTTACAAGGTTAGAAAGGAGACTTACCTTGCTCCGAAATTCCATAACTGGATCCAAGGCCGCTCCGACAATTCAAACTGATGCTCGATGCTCCAAAACTAGTCAAATATGACGCAACCGAATCAAAATATACTCAAATACTAATAATTAATCATTTTATAAAAATTTCCAACTCCGTTTGAAAAGTCGGTAAAATCACCCTCAGGCCCACGTGCCCAGATTCCGAAAATATTTGAAGATAAACTTTACCCATAACCCCACGAACTCAAATATATAATTTATTCTCTGTTTCATGCCCAATGTGTGATAAAAATCCAAGAATACAAATTTCTAGGTTTTCTACCAAAACCCCACAATTTCTATAGATTTCCATGTCTAAGTCCATATATAAGCCATGTATTTAACTTGCAATAGGTGAGAATCACTTACCTTGACAAAGACGATGAAGATGGAGCTCCAAAATCGCCCCAAGACCGACTCCCACGGAGAAAATGAAGTGAAAATGGCCCAAATTCCCGTTTTAAACTTCACTGCCCAGGTCGGCCCTTCTTCGCGATCGCGGAAAGATCATCGCTATCGCGAAGGCCAAACAAACACACTGCCTCCAACTTTCTCTTTGTGTTCGCGTCTGCCTGGCCGCGTTCGCGTAGCCTTCTGATCACCACCCTCCGCGTTCGCGGTCCATTAGCCGCCTTCGCGAAGGCCTACTGCTCCAGGCCCCGTTCTTCACTGCGTTCGCGTCCTCAAGAACGCATTCGCATAAGGAAAAAATCCACGGTCCATCAGTTCCTTCTTCGCGATAACGTACATCCACCCGCGATCGCGATGCACAACACCAGACGCCCCAAACAACTCTACGTGATCGTGGACTTCCTATCGCGGTCGCGTATAAGGAAACCAGCAACAGCCATGACAGCAACTTCAGCAGATCCCCCGAGTAGAATTTCAATCCTTAACCATCCGAAATCCACACGAGTCTCTCGGGACCCCAACCAATCATAGCAACTAGTCACATAACACATTACTAACTTGCTCGAGCCTTCAAATCAATTCAAACAACATCAAATTTATGAACCGCACCCCAATTCAAACTTAATAAACTTTGAAACTTAAAACTTCTACAATCGATCCCGAAACCTACCAAATCACGTTCGATTGACCTCAAATTTTGCACATAAGTCACATTTGACATTACGGACCTACTCCAACTTCCGGAATCAAATTATGACCCCGATATCAAAAAGTCCACGGCCAGTCAAACTTCTTAAAAACCTTCAAATTTCTAACTTTCGCCAAATGGCCCCAAAATGACCTACGGACCTCCGAATCCAGTTCCGGACGCGCTCCCAATACCAGAATCACCATACGGAGCTATTCCCGGACTCGGAATCCCAAACGGACATCGATAACATTGAATTGCACCTCAACCCAAATTTATGAAATTCTTCCAAAATGCCAACTTCCATAATAGGCGCCGAAACGCCCCCGGGTCATCCAAAACTCGATTCGGACATACGCCCAAGTTCAAAATCATCATACAAACCTGTTGGAACCTTCAAATCCCGATTCCAAGATCTTTTACTCAAAAGTCAAAGTTTGGTTAACTCATCCAACTTAAAGCTTAAAATTTTAGAATTTTCTTTCCAAATCAACTCCAAACTTTTCGAAATTCAATTCCTACCACACGTACAAGTCATAATACCTGAAGTGAAGCTACTCAAGGCTTCGAACCGCCAAATGACGCGCCGAGGCTCAAAATGACCAGTCGGATCATTACATTCTCTCCCTCTTAAACATACGTTCGTCCTCGAACGTGCTAAGAATTGCATTGGAGTTGTCCGAAATCACTGTTTAACACCTTGTGCACCGACCCGTGCCACCACAACTTAGTTGAGCACATTAGCTTGATCAAACCTGAAGATATTCTCTTTTATTTAGGCAAAATATGCCTTAGAGCCCAGTTCCAACATCCAGAATTCTTTTTCAGGCCTGCTTCCAACATACGAACATCGTATCAATCACCACGCGATGTACCAGAGCATGACTGCATACCTTTGCTGAATTCACACCATGCACCGCAATATTCACATTACCATAATAACATTATCTGATCATAATAGCCGACATTCCCCGAATTTGAGGTTCACCATGCACCTCATGACATATATAAGTCTGGTTCCAACTCTTGCAATACCGCCATGACAGAAGAGACGTGTAGAAATTCATAACCGACTACCGAGTCAACAAATCATTGAGTCTCTCCTCCTGACTAGAATTATCACCCCATTATAACCAAATGATGGTATTTGCTCTTTACTATACTTCATATAATCCAATCGCACTGATCCCAGGTCCAATAATCTCGCCTCACCCCAGTACAAGCTGCTCAGGCAATAAGCCACCTCAGACACGATCAAAAGTCTCATGTGATGCCACAATGTGCCAACAAGCTACCAACTCGAACGTGATACATTAGGAAAATGAACTCTTGAAGGTATTGCTCAACCCACGTAACTAATTAGACAAACGAAAAGGTGTCATGAACCTTTCCTAAGAAAATGGGACACAAAACACGCAAAATAGAATATAGGGGACTGTACTCAACTTCACACTGTTGCGGCATGCAACCCGATCCAAACAACATACTCGTGGCGGCGTGCCACCCGATCCACACAAAAAGAATCTATAAGAAAATACTTATCGAGCTAAAATGCTCATTACTACAAAATATCCGAATATCGGACACTAGCACACTAAGTGCATAATACTATCCTAGGGGAGACAGATAGTGCCATACGCTACCAAAAGTCAAGCACAACTAAGGTGTGATATATGATCTGAATCTCAAGAGCCATCCTGCTCACATAACATCATTGCTATGCGGAACCTCAACACATATGAAATTAACAAGCCGTTTCACAACTCACACAACACAATATAGTTTTACATGAAGTAGCCGATGGAGAAATAACATCCAACATCCGAATACTCCTCCACAAGGAGCGCTAAGCTGAAATGAACACATCCGACCTGATATAGAGCCCACATTCATACCTAGATCCATTCACGGACCTCAAGCCGATTCGGATCGCACCGTGCTAGTCTAATAATCTTTCAAGGGCTCATAATAACCCTTTTTACCCATAACACACAAGAACAACCATCATATCCGGAACAAACTTCCACCGCCCATAATCAAATGAACTGAGCGCCCTCCAAGCATAAATTCTCACATGAACAATAGTACCGCAATCTCCATACTTTGTTCCAATCTTCGATCAATCAAGTGACTATATGTCACACTTATACAATCTCCCCGCGGGACGTGCTCCCACGACCTTCCGCACCAGATAACAAGTCTGCACATCCATATCACCGGCCGCATAATTGCTGTAAAGCAAATCAAAAATCTGAAATCACTACTCAAAGCCTCTTACAGAGGACACCGATCTCAGGTGACGCTAAAGACAATACTAGCTTACTCTAACCATCTGAATCCATTCCAGCTCATCCGAGCTCTTGACATTCTTGTCGACACCAAACTGCAACCGTGATCCTCAACTTCCGAATCCCATGCCGACTACTGCACTTAATCATGTCAATGCGCAAGAGTACAAGAATTTCATCATAAATCCTGAACCACTAATAGGGTAAACACTTCATCATATAGAAACCTTCTACTTAACTCATTTCAAGAGAACCATTGCAACACGTGACTGAATTCTCATATCCACAAAAAATACCAACCTCAAGTAGTGGTCTAAATCACTATAACTCTTCCGGGATCCGTCTACACATAACATACCATAATGCTCGAATGCCCCCAAATAAAATCAATTACGGCGGCCGTCAAACCTCGCACGTACTATCACAAATCACATGAATAACCCAACACACTGAAGGAGCTAATCATTGCCATTATTATGCCGATTCAACCATTGCTAACCAAACCCGACTTCTCCTAGTTTACTCTGGATCTTCCTTAGAAATAACAACAGCTCCTTTATCAATATAACGAACTCAATCCGCACTCATCCCGAGTAACCCCATTTCACGAGACCACATTGTCCCCAAAACCCACGAACCATTTCATACCCTCCTTGTGCGCATAATCGAGTCTTCAATAGATACACCCATTCTAGAAAGACCCCTCTATGAATCCGAAGTATTTTCTTCCATTCCTCCAATGCTACACCGCAACCCGCAGATAACGTAGAACACTCCAAGCCCCTTTCATAATCTGCTGCAAAAGCTCGATACTTAATCATACTACAAGCTCGAAAACCTTAGGCACTGCACCTTAACTTTTGAATCCACTAGGACCGTTGTTGAGAGTCACCCATTCCGACCTGGTCCCGAATATAATAAATGTTGATACCCAATTTTTTTCTTATATATATATACTTTCAAAATAGTACATATGCATCATCATTTGATTTATAAGCATACACAAGTATTTTTTTTTTATAATTTTTCATGATTTTTAAAGACTTTAAGCCAATTTATTTCTGCATTTTTATTGTATAAATATCCAATAATTATCCTCCAAATTATTTTATGATGATTTAATTATCTAAACTTATCATTTACACCAGCATGAGATTTTAAATATCTTTCAGTGCATTTCTTATAACTACATTTGCATTTTAAGGATAAATTGCATATTTTTGCAATAATAGCCCACATGCATATATAATTATATTATTTATGCAGAAGATGACTTTTTATATTTTTATAATGTTAAATAATTATTTTAATCATTTTAGTACACAAATAATATTTTTTGTTATTTATTAATTACTTTTATAAATGATTTTTGATAAATATTGAGTATTTAAATAACAGCCCCCACTTATAAACCAATTTCGGACCAAATAATGGCCCAAAAACCTCAAAACCTAGAACAAATACCCCAGCCCAAACCGAAATGACCCAACCCTCTAAACCCGGCCAGTAACCCATTGGAAACGACCCGACTCAACCCCTTTTTAATCCTAGATGTTGATCTCTAAGATCAACAGCCCACATCTAATTCGCCTATTTAATTAACCAATTACCCCCAAACCCTAATCATTCCCCTCCAATCCGCCGCCCTCACACTCTCTCAACCCCCCTCTTCTTCTTCAACTAAACCCTAATCGTTGCCCCCTAAAACCTTCTCCTAATCCCACTGAATATGGGATTCGATTGCCATTTCTTGCCATATCCGACCCCCTTTTGGTATTGGTTGTTCTCCTATGGTATTACCTAAGTGCTTGCCTAAACATGGGAAGCAAATCTCCTCTGAGATCGAACCAAAATGGTTCAAATCTCTGATTTTGAATGCTATTCTGTCTATATACGTTCAGACTACTGTGTGAGTTCAATTTTTGTTTAGATTCTGTCAATTTTCACTTTCCCTAAAAAAACTAGGGTTTATAGATTTATCCTTTAAATTGATTTTTAGACCGATTTGCATATTTATTTACCTTATTTGTTGCTTAAATTACTCTGTTTCCCTTGTTTACTTTTCAATTTTTACTACTATATAATCCCTCCCCCCCTTCCCTTTTAGACAGACTCTTAATCGCTAAAATTCCCACTAAAAAACTAAGAATTTTTTTATTTGTGTTCGTTTATCCTTTTGTTCTATTTTGGCTCTTGGTCGGCTGAAAGCCAAGGCCACCGAATTTCCTATTTTCCGACCTTCATTGGGTGTGAGCACTGCCCTGGGTTCTTTGAAACCCTTGGGAAACTTGACCCATATGAGATTCTGAGTCATATTGTTGTTCTTTTCTTGTTTGTCTACCTGTTGAGCAATAACTGGTTAGTTCTCAACCTTCGCAATGTTCATTCCATTATGTTATAATTAGCATATCCATGTTTCTGAAATTGCATGACTTGATGTAATTTCTCGACTCTGTTTATGTGTGATTCTGTTACGATGTGAACCTCTATATCATTGAATCATGCCTAAACTGTTAGTCCTAGAAGATGTATTTGTATTTATCTTAGGCAATTTGGAAAGTTTGAAGCATGTTTAGCCTAATGTATTGGTAATTGAGTGTTTGCCTTGGCTACATAGCCTCATTATGTTTCCTGCCTTGTTCTGGATCTCTAAAGTGACTATTTTACACCCATGATATGCCCTAATCTGAATTGAAACCCTCACTCTAGCTGTAATTTTGCTCCTATGACTATGTTTGTCACTTAGTATGTTCTTACCCTGCCAATTCTGTACCCCTAACAGCCAATTATCTTAGACTAGTCTTTCCTGACTTGTTTCCCCTATAATATGTGATTCTATCTGCCTTGCTGGTATAAGTTGTACTGTTTAATCTCTGTGTTTAGCGTAGTTTGATCCTTTAGGATTGAACTTATTGATTTAGTGATAATTGTTTGTCTTGCTGGCCTAATGTCTCTTTGCTCATTAAATTTGTAATCCCAGAAGTTAAGACTTCTTGCCTCTTACAAATATACCCTGCCCCAATGTGTTATGTGACAACTTGCAGCATCAACTAGTTTCTTGAACTCATGTACCCTCTGTGTTGATATGTCCATTATGTATTCACTTTGTAGTGTTTGACTCCAAAAAATGTAAATGCACTTTTCTAAACCTTGTTATTTTGCTACTATATTCATATGTTATTTCCCTGTTCTGAGTCTCTAATTCTTGGCCGGCTGAAAGCCAAGGCCTCCTAAAACCTCTCTATTAACCTCCCTAGTGCGAGCACTTCTCGGGGTCCACTTTGAGACCCTTGTGAACTCTGACACACTAGGGCCTAAGGTTCTTGGCCACTTTCTTCTTGACTGCCCAATTCTGTCCCTCTCTATGCCTACTGAATAAGCTAATCGGCTTGTGTAAATGACTGTTTTCTGAATCTTTTGATCAACTATGGATGTTGGGCATCATCCAAGTTCTCTTGTGGTTTATGGGATGTGTTGAAACTTGTATGGATACAAAACTAAAGGCCTGGCTGGGCTGGGTACACTTTGGGCCTGTCTTAGGCCCACTACAGTTATTTGTATCATTTTTTTGGTAATTTTATTCAGTATGGGGCCTGTAATAATTCTGTAACAACAATTGGGGTATTAGTAAAAATTATGAAAAGGGGGTTTATCTTAATACTTGTAGTGAAATGGGTAGAGATTCTGCCTATAGGTGCTCTATTTTGCTCAAATGCGTTATTATGCTCAAATGTGTTATGCTTTTACCTGTTAGAAACCATGCCCATAGGATATTAAATGACCAATATCTCAATGAGCACATGCATTAGGCTGTATAGGATCCTGTTAATTTATATGCTACCTAATCTGCAATTTTGATACTATGACAATAGGATCTAAAATCAGTCTCAATTATGACTATAGAAATCCTGCCTATAGGGTCTAAAACCAGTCTTAATTATTATTATGCTCGTTTTTTTCAACTGCTAAGGTTGAACTTTCAACACTGTGCTGATTATTATTATTAGAAAGCATGCCTATAGGACTCGACTAAGCAGTTCTGAATATATTCCTGTGATTACCATTGTTAGTTATTGCATGAATCACCTAGATATTATGCCTATAGGTTTAACATCTTATACTTATAATCAGTGGGCAACTGTGTAGTCTTTTAGAAATCGTATTAAGAAAATGGCTTCTACATATGAAACTGTCCGTCCATTAAAAATCACATAGAGATCATGCCTATAGGATTCAATAACTTTAATTTTTCTAAAATCTGCAACTATCACATGTTAATTAGTTTGGGTGCATTTGTTGTCTAAGTGTGGAGGCTAACTTTAGCCCCTAATTGCCTTCACATGAAGTCCAACTTGTTTTGTATGTCGCCTAGTTTTATCATTTTGAGCAACCTAAGTTAAGTCTAGAACCACCCAAAATAGAGGTCCAAACGCCTCCTGGACCATAGGCATGGGACGGGTAGTGCACGCATAAGGCACGGCTTAGAACCAACTAGTTCGCCTTAGGTAACAACTTAAAGATAGTAATCGGGTAGAAGGAGATGATAGTCTGTGACCTCTGAATAATACGAGTAACACCCTACCTCGAGGGAGTTACAAAGTATTATTTATGTTGCACGGGGGTGATCCTTTAGGCTAAAAAACTTAGGACCCCCCATCTTGTCTTAAATCAATTATTTGTGTTTATTTGTAGACTTTTGATAATAATTGCCCAAACTTATTGTCCTCCCCTCTTGTTTTTGCCTAATTCATATAATTCGAGTTCGGTCGGGACCCATAGTTGTGGACCTCGAGGAATGCCTAACACCTTCTCCTCGAGGTAATTTGAGCCCTTACCCGATCTTTGGTTGCGCAAACTGGTTAAACCAGAGTTATTTGCAAATAGGTTCCCTAACGCACCTCAAACCCGTTAGGTGGCGAATCTCTCTTTTAACACCCTTCATTTGAAAGAGTTGTCACGTGTCGAAGCCCGATTTCGCGAGAAAGAAGGGGCGCAACAGCATGGTGACTCTGCTGGGGATATTTTTAGGCTCTTACCATAGCGAACTTGGTCTATATGAATTAGTCTTCTTTGATGAATGTGTTTCCTTGTTCTTTATCGTTACATGAACATCCCGCTTCCATTTTCCCTTTTTATGGCTACATGCACACCCTTTCCCCTATTTCCCTCTATTTTGAATTTGTATTAACAAGCAAATCTTTGCTTAATTTGGTTACAATATGCGTTTTCCTTTATTTTCTAGTCATGTTCACTTTCTCCGAATCATTTTTAAATTTGCTACATCATGTCTCTCCCTACCCCTACCCCCTTTGCTTGCTTTATTACAATTCTTTCATATTACGCGAACTAACTTCTTCCTTGTTTTCCTTTCTTTTTATGACGCTCCATTTAATACTGCATTTATTGTCTTCATCATGCAAAATACTTGACAACATGTTGTTTTATCTTTACATAAAGCATGCTCCACATCATATTCCACTTGTGCATAATTAATACCATAGCGACGCTTGATGAGTGTCCGCGCTCTTCCTAAATCACCCTTTAAGTTTGGAAATGCTTATTTGCACTAAAACTAGTCGATCAATAGTGCAATCGACGGTTCCGTGCCTTCCCCCCTCAAGCTGTCCACTTGAAGGTACCGGTCTAGACTCTTCTAGAAACCCCCCACTCTAATATTAACTGTGCATGCATCATATCTAAACCTAGTATGGGTTAGAACGCTGTCCGCGTAATAACTCTCTAAGGCAAGCCTTGTCCAAAGCCCGTCCGGATTTCCTTAAATCCCAATGGGTACAATCATCATATGTGCATTATTTGGAGAAAACATGCCGATATGCTAATCATTAATGTGTAAATAGTCGAATCTGGAGGGGAAAAGGGCTAACTTTATTTGTTTTACAAAAATGAGGCACGGAGTCCCCAGGTTCGGCATGGTTCGAAGTATCCCACCTTTGTTGCTAGATTAGTGAGAAAATCTCTCGCCAAGTGACAAAAACCATATGATGAGAGTTCTCGGGAATTTACCTTCTTTGTTAGATATTCAGCCTAATAATGTTTTAATTGAGGCTGCCACCATGTTCTTGGATGAGAAAAGGGTCGTCTTCCGTTTTGGTGATATATAAATGACTCCCCTTCTAGAGGAAATAGGAGGCTTCGCTGGGCTCCCATGGGATAGCCCTGGCTTGTTGGTACCGGAAAGCCGTACTTCTCGAGGTTTCCTAAAAATGATGGGTTTCAGGAAAAATGATGAGTTAGTCTGTCTGAAAAAATCTTACATACCATTCGACTTCCTTTACGAGCGTTATGGTCACAACAAGTCATATCGCCTTTACTATGATGAATTTGCCATCTCTTCTTTGGGTTGGACTCACCATCGGGTTTTTGTATTCATTGTCTGTTTTCTGGGGATGCTGATATTCCCAATACAAGGAGAAAGGATCCACACTCACCTAGCTATGGTCATTAAAACCCTAATAGAAGGAATTAAGGGTTAAACTTACACTATTGTCCCAATGATCGTGGCTGAGATGTACCAAGCCTTAGACCGTTGCAAAAAGGGATATAGGCATTTCGAGGGTTGCAATCTATTGCTACAAATATGGTTATTGGAACACCTTCAGAGAGGACAATACCGTCAAGAATTTCCGCGACGACCATAGAATGACCACATAGCTTATCACCATCTGAAGAGAATGACTTTTATCCCAGACAGATTTGCACAACCGGGAAACGCTGTGAGCTAGGTACATTTCTTTAGTAATTTGACTGATGACAAGGTACATTGGATGTTCGAGTGGTTCCCTAGTAGTGAATTTATCATCAGGTCGAGAGATGTTCCTCATCTAGTGCTAATCGGATTAAGGGGAATCAATCCTTATGCTCCTATCAGAGTCATGAGGCAAGCTGGGAGAAAACAGGTTATACCATGAGTTTCTAAAATGATTCATTACAAAGCAGACTTCCAAGGAAATGTCATTCCATTCAAGTTCGAGGCACAGCACATGTGGCATCAAAATATTATTGTGGAGAAAGATACCATCGAACCAGACAGGTATCCTGCCGGCTATATGTACTTCTACCCATCATGGTTGGTCGATGACATAGCAGGAGAGGTCAAGCCAGGGGTTGATTTGACAAACAGGGTCATAGACGATGTTGCTGAAGCACAAGTCAAATACAGGAGGTTGCGCAAAAGGGTCTTTGAATCTGAGGCCAGGCATTTGGAACAACATAAAGTGGACATGGAAGCAATCAATGAATGGAGGGGAATCACTACTAAATCAACATAAAGGTTGGAGTATTTGGAGCAGGGTTTGATGGAACTTGAGGGAAAGATGAGGAAAAGGGTCTCGGATTGTTAGAACGCAGAGGGCAATGAAGGAGGACATCTATCAAGGGCATATCTGCTATTGGACATGTGCGGCCTGGGGAATCTGATTGACGGGGCTAATAAGGCCAAGCTTAGAGAAGGTTCCTCCGGGACCGAGTAGATTAGGAATGATATTTTCTATATTCGTCTTAGAATTTGATTGTAATAAGGCAAATACCACTAGTGACTCTTTATAATTATTGTCGTTTTAGTAGAGATTTTATCTATTTATCATATTAATGAAATGACGCAGTTATCGGCATTGAGTTTTCTCCAAAGTTATATGTCGCTAGGCCTACCTCGGGCATGATGAGGTCCCCAAATTAGGACACGAATTGATAATTCCGCAATACATGTTTAAAAATCATAAATATCTTTTTAATACTCCTTACTGATTTGTTTACCTTTTGTTTTTTCTTCTTTTCTTTGTTTATTCCCATCCCCTAAGGTTGGTTCATGTATACTGGCATCATCACCATATCATACCAGATCTAGAGGTCCTCCTCCTCCTCCTCCAAGTGATCCTAAGAATAAAGGAAAAGCTAAGATAGAAGATATGAGTGGTATCAGGAAAGACAACGCTACGCACGCCGAGAATGTCGAAACTTCGGATGGTTGGAGTACTCCGGTGTAGAATGACTTGGTTTTACAGTTAGAATAGAAGATATTGGAGTTAGAAGGGGAACTTGAGCAGGTCCGTAACTTGGCAAACCTTTTCCTTACCCTGAATGTTCCCGACATCAACCAACAAAATGCCCAAAATCCAACTCCTCCTCAAAACACATAAAACCAGCACCCGCAAAATCCTCCCGCACCTCACCAATACACCACGCCTCCCCAAAATCCTAATCCTCCACCAATACCAACTCCTCCACAGCATCATCATCATCCGACCCAGTACCCACAAACTACCACCTATCACACTCCTCAGAATGCACCACATCCTACTCCTAACCCGAAAAACTCAACCAATGACCACCATTACGCCCAGATTCCCGGAGTCCACCAAAGTAATCCCATATATTTGGAAACCTTACCCCGCACCTCACAACAGACCCTATACATACCTGAATCTGCCGAGAAGGACCTGCTCATCAAGAACATGGTAGAGGAACTCAAAGGCATTGAGGGTTTGGGTTATGATTATTTGTGTATTCAGCCAGATGTAGAACTGCCAGAGGGTTACAAACCTCCTAAGTTTGAAATATTCAACAGAACTGGTGATCCGAAGGTGCACTTGAGAACATATTGTGACAAGCTTGTAGGGGTTGGCATGGATGAAAGAATCTGCATGAAGCTATTCATGAGAAGCCTCACTGGAGACACCAGGTCTTGGTATATTAGTCAGAACCCAAAGAAATGGGTTAACTGGGTAAGCATGGCATCAGATTTCATGGATCAGTTCAGGTTTAACACAGAAAATGCACCAGATGTTTTCTACATTCAAAATCTCAAGAAGAAGCCAACGGAAACTTTCCACGAGTATGCTACTCAGTAAAGGTCTGAATCTGCAAAAGTAAGGCTAGCGCTGGAAGAAGAACAGATGAATAAGTTCTTCGTCAGAGCTCAGGATCCGCAATACTATGAAAGATTGATGGTTATTGAAAACCATAAATTTTCTGATATCATCAAGTTAGGAGAGAGAATAGAAGAAGGGATCAAAAGCGGAATGGTGACAAATTTTGAAGCACTCCAAGCCACAAATAAGGCCCTGCAGTCAGGAGGTATCTCCAAGAAGAAAGAAGTAGGAACAGTAATGGTAGCCCAAGGTCCAAAGTCTCCTCTCACATACCAAATACCCCCACTCACATATCAGCCTTCACCTCCCAGATACCAAGAACCTGCCACCACTTACCATACCTATAACACACAACCAACATACTACTACTCACCACCAGCCCGCCAAAACTATCAAAAATACATACCAAATTTCAACCGCAGACCACCCAGACAATACACCCCTATTGTTGAACCTATAGACCAACTGTACGAGAGACTAAAGGTTGCCAGTTATATCACTCCCATTCCCGTTGTTGCTATGGAAAACTCTTCCCAGTGGATTAATCCAGAAAAGACATGTGTCTATCACTCATGCATGAAAGGTCATACTATTGATGAGTGTCATATTTTGAAGGATAAGATTCAGACATTAATTGACACCAAAGTCATACAGGCAAAGGAGGCTGCACCCAATGTCCGTAACAATCCTCTCCCAGATCACATGGGCGGAGAGGTAAACATGATAGAGACCGATGAAGAATGGGACTCAGAGGGGTCAATTGGACTCACTCAAGAAGGGGATAATCCTGAAAGTCACTCTCACACCTATTGCGGTACAGATACAGTCACCGATTGAAGTTGAGGTAGCCGCACCAACTCCGTTCGAAGTTGAAGTAGCAACACCTTCAGCTGCGCCTGCTCCGTTTGAAGTAGAAGTGACTACACCATTCACTATAATGGTAGCACCCATACCATCCTTTAATTCCAATGCTGTACCCTGGGACTACACTGCATATGAGAGAAGGAAAGAAAAGGGTAAAATGGAACAAACTGGTGTAACACAAGGTATGATCAGAACTGGTAAGGTTTACACGCCCTAACAGTTGGGGCAAACAAGTAAAGAAGCCACTTCTAGGCAGCCTATCATTGAAACCAGCTCGGATGATCTTTGGAGAAAGGTGCAAGCAAGGGAGTATTCTGTGGTTGATCATTTGAACAAAACCCCTGCTCAGATATCCATTCTATCTCTACTGCAGAATTCTGAGGCACACAGGAACGCGTTGATGAAAGTGCTGAATGAGGCTTATGTGCCCATCAACATTACCAGTGGAGAGATGGACAACATGGTAGGACAATTATTGGAAATCCATAAGATCACTTTCCACGAAGATGAATTGCCACCAGAAGGGTTGAGCCATAACAGGGCATTGCATATCACAGTACAGTGCGAAGTGAAATTCATTGCCAGGGTCCTGATAGATGGAGGTTCAAGTCTCAACATCTGCCCTTGACTAATTTGAAGAGGTTAGGTAAAGGTTTGCATGAGATACGAGCAGGAACTATGAACGTAAAAGCGTTCGATGAATCTCAAAGGGACACAATCGGAGAAACCAACCTCTGCTTAAAAATGGGTCCAACTTGGTTTGATGTTTAATTCCAAATACTCGACATATCTGCCTCATACAATATGCTATTGGGACGACCTTGGATACATGCCGATGGGGCCGTAGCTTTTACTCTACATCAGGTCGTGAAATTTGATTGGAACCATCAGGAAGTGATCATCCATGGGGACAGAAGTAATCCCTTTACATCAGTCAAACTGTTCCGTTCATCAAGAATAGAAGGAAGTTGGGTGGAGAAACAAACCATCGCATCGAGCGCGTCAACGCAATTGAAAAGGACAAATAGTGGAGCAGTAAGATAGAAGGCATATTGTCATGGACAAGGTATGAGCCTGGCAAAGGTCTCGGTAAGAATCTCAGAATTGGTCGCCACCATGGCATGGTCCTTATTACCCTCTAGGGCAACCAGTACCACATTTGAGCCAGTCATTTCATCAAGCTGACATGATGTGGGAGTCCGAAGAAGGTGAAGTTCTAGCTGGTATAAGGAATCTATTTCTGGTTGATTAAGACATGGATTGTAGTGCGATAGTTAAAGAGGAGGAGGAGGAGGAAGGCCTCATTATTCAGACCATGGAGAAGGGAGTCATTCTCAAGAACTGGACTGCTGCACTATCAAGGGCCCGTCAAGTTCCTGGGTAGCCTGGCAATTAGCATCATTTATTATAAAAGCAATTTTTATGAGCATTTAAGATATTTGCAGCATTTTTTAAGCATGTTTTGTTTTGAAATAATTGCTCGGTCATCGAGTGGTACCTGTTTGACATTTTCAAGATTTATCTAATGCATTGGTGTTTTTTGTATTTGTTATTATTCTTTACATTTTTCTCTACAGCATTATTATTACCTTTCCGATGAACTTACGACTGTGACATGTAATGAGACAACGCAATATAAGGATAATGATTCAGAGGATCTGGAAGAGGATATAATACCCGAGGAAATTGTCAGAGAAATGGTAAACTTTGAAAATAAGCCTAAGTCCAATTTGGATGAGACTGAAACAGTTAATCTAGGAGACTCTGAAACAGTCAAGGAAACACGTGTAAGCATTCACCTGTCACCATCAGAGAAAGAAGAATACACTCGTTTCCTGAAGGAATATGAGGATATCTTTTCATGGTCCTATGATGATATGACCGGTTTGAGCACGTCCATAGTGGTTCATAAACTACCGATCAACCCAGTGTGACCGCCAGTAAAGCAGAAGCTCAGAAAGTTCAAGCCAGATATGAGTTTGAAAATCAAAGAAGAAGTCACCAAGCAGATCAAAGCTAAGGTTCTCAGAGTGTTTGAATATCCAAATTGGTTGGCTAACATCGTGCCAGTTCCGAAGAAGGATGGGAAAGTCAGAGTATGCATGAATTATCGGGACCTAAACAAAGAAAGTCCTAAAGATGATTTCCCGTTACCCAACATACACATACTAATCGACAACTGCACCAAGCATGAACTCCAATCCTTTGTGGATTGCTTCGCGAGATATCATCAGATCTAGATGGATGAAGAGGATGTCAAAAAGACAACTTTTATTACACGGTGGGGGGGGGTGTATTGCTATAAAATGATGTCGTATGGTCTAAAGAATGCTGGGGCCACTTATATGAGGGCCATGACAACTATTTTCCAAGACATGATATATAAGGAGATAGAGGTATATGTAGATGACGTCATCATCAAATCCAAGAAGAGTACAGATCACATAGTAGACTTGAGGAAATTCTTTGATCGGCTTCGGAGGTACAATTTGAAATTGAATCCCGCAAAATATACCTTCGGGGTCCCCGCAGGAAAGTTATTAGGATTCATCATCAGCCGCCGAGGAATTGAGCTAGACCCATCAAAGGTCAAGGCTATCCAGGATTTGCCACCTCCAAAGAACAAGAAAGACGTGATAAGTTTCTTGGGACATCTTAATTACATCAGCCGCTTCATAGCACAATCAACCGTGATCTGTGAGCCAATTTTCAAAATCTTAAAGAAGGATGTCGCAACCAGTTGGACTAAAGACTGCCAAAATGCTTTTGACAGAATCAAAGAATATTTGTCCACACCGCCAGTCCTGGTCCTGCCAGAACCGGTAGACCACTGCTACTCTATCTCTTCGTATTAGATGGGGCTTTCGGTTGTGTCTTGATACAACACGATGAGACGGGAAGGAAAGAACATGCCATATACTATCTGAGTAAGAAGTTTACACCCTACGAAGCACGGTATTCTTTGTTGGAACGCACCTGCTGTGCTTTGACCTGGATAGCCCATAAACTAAGGCACTACTTCTGTGCCTATACCACATATCTCATATCAAGGATGGATCCTCTGAAGTACATCTTCTAGAAACCCATGCCTACAGGGAAGCTGGCAAAATGGCAGATATTGTTGAGTGAATTCGACATTGTCTATGTGACTCAGAAGGTGGTTAAGGGACAAGCATTAGCGGATCATCTTGTGCAAAATCCTGTATGAGGAGAATGCGAACCACTAAAAACGTATTTTCCTGATGAAGAAGTATCATGCTTAGGAGAAGAAATCGCCGAAGCCTACGACAGATGGAGAATGTTTTTTGATGGAGCTGCAAACTTCAAAGGAGTGGGTATTGGAGTCGTTTTGGTGTCATAAATAGGTCAACATTATCTGGTATCCGCAAAACTCAAATTTCCGTGCACCAATAATATGGCATAATATGAGGCTTGCATATTGGGGCTCAATTTGGTCGTTGACATGAATATCCAGGAATTACTGGTAATTGGTGATTCAAATCTTCTGGTACATCAGGTGCATGGAGAATGGGCTACAAAGAATACCAAGATATTACCATATCTATATCATGTGCAAGATATGATGAAGATGTTCACGAAGATAGAGTTTAGACATGTCCCGAGAATCCAGAATGAGTTCGCAAACGCATTGGCCACTTTGTCCTCCATGATACAGCATCCGGACAAGAATTTCATCGACCCCATTCTGGTAAAGATTCATAATCAGCTAGCTTACTATGCTCATGTTGAAGAAGAAGCAGACGGGAATCCATGGTTCCATGATATCAAGGAGTACTTGGCAAAAAGAGAGTACCCGGAGCATGCAAATCATACTAAAAAATGCACGCTCCGAAGATTGTCCAACCATTTCATCCAAAGTGGAGGAATTCTGTATAGAAGGACTCCAGACTTAGGGTTATTACGGTGTGTTGACGCCAAGGAAGCTTCCAAACTGCTCGAAGAGATACACTCTGGAACTTGCAGACCACACATGAATGGTTTCGTTTTAGCCAAGAAGATACTGAGAGCAGGTTATTTTTGGATGACTATGGAAACAGACTGCATCAGGTATGTCTAGAAATGTCATCAGTGCCAAATACACGCAGATATGATACGGGTGCTGCCAAATGAACTCAATGCAACGAGTGCACCTTGGCCTTTTGCCGCTTGGGGAATGGACGTCATTGGACCAATCGAGCCTGCCGCTTCAAACGGGCATAAGTTCATTTTAGTGGCCATAGACTACACAAAATGGGTCGAAGATGCATCCTACAAAGCTGTAACCAAGAAAGTCATCACAGATTTTGTCAGAGATCGTATTGTTTGCCGATTCGGGGTTCCAGAGTCCATCATCACCGACAATGCCGCCAATCTCAATAGTGACCAAATGAAAGCTATGTGCGAGACCTTCAAAATTAAGCACAAGAATTCCACAGCAGACATGCCTCAAATGAATGGAGCCGTGGAGGCCGTAAACAAGAATATCAAGAAAATACTAAGGAAGATGGTAGACAACCACAAGCAATGGTATGAGAAGTTACCATTTGCCTTATTGGGGTACCGTACCACAGTACGCACATCAACCGAGGCAACTCCCTATTTGCTAGTCTACGGTACCGAAGCTGTCATTCCTGCCGAGGTTGAAATTCCTTCTTTAAGAATTATACAAGAAGCTGAACTCAATGCTGCAGAATGGATAAGAAGCCGCTATGAACAATTAGCTCTCATTGACGGGAAAAGAATGAATGCAGTGTGTCATGGTCAACTCTATCAGAATAAGATGTCCAGAGATTTCAACAAAAAGGTCAAACCTAGACAGTTCGCACCGGGGCAGCTGGTACTGAAGCGGATCTTCCCGCATCAAGATGAAGCCAAAGGGAAATTTTTGCCCAATTGGCAAGGGCTCTACATGGTTCACAGAGGACTAATAGGAGGAGCACTCATACTCGCAGAAATGGACGGAGAGGTTTGGCCAAAGCCTATCAATTCAGACGCAGTCAAAAGATATTATGTTTAGAATGTTCGCATTTCTTCATCTGATGTAATTGAACTATGCTCGACCTGATTCCCGTTTAAGAGTGGATACGTAGGCAACCCTGCGGGTTCGTTCACAATTCAATAAAATTTTCATTTTCCCCACAAACAGAAACAAGTGCCAAGCCTAACCTCGATCGAGCAGTGACGAGGTCAGGTCAAGGCCCTACTGGTAAATATGTAATAAAATATTATAGAGTGTAATACCGCAATAAAATAAAGGCTGAAATTTAACAACAATGAAATCATAGAAGGTAGCAGCTTAGTACACAGAAACACAATAGGGGATCTCCTGAGATACCGTCCCGTAGTCCCAAACGTAAATGTGCAGGGGGATCTCCCGGAATATCGTCCTGTAGTCCCAAACGTAAATATGCAGGGGGTTCTCCTGGAATACCGTTCCGTAGTCCCAAAATAAATGTGCAGGGGGGATCTACCGGAATACCGTTCCGTAGTACCAAAGTAAATATGCAAGACATGGTGGATCTCCCGGAATACCGTTCCGTAGTCCCAAAGTAAATATGCAGCGCGAACGATAGAAATAAAACTACATCACGAAATTCTTACAATTTAGACTAAGTACCAGTCAGGGAAGAAGCAGGAAATTCATTAAGCATGCTGCACATGATTCACATAAACAATTAAGACACGTAGACATGTTGTATTAGACTAAACATGATAGCTACACATATTGGAATAACTCAATTAAGAATGAAAATAGATTAGTACTCATTAAAATGGTATAACTCAAAATAACAGGAAAACATGTTGATGTTCAGTAAGAAAAATCTGGTTTTCCACAACTAGCCCGTATACGTACTCATCACCTCATGTACACGGCGCTCACATATCACAATAGTTCCAAATCTTAAGGAGATTCCCCCCTTCCCCCCCACAAAGTTAGGCAAGCCAATTACCTCGAACCAAGCTTAATCAATCGGTCACAATGCCTTTTCCACGAATATCCGGCTCCGAATGGCCCAAATCTATCCAAAAGCAATTACATATCATAAATACAATAATAATAGACTCAGCTAATTAATGAAATCAACACTTTAACAAAAATTCCGAAATTAACTCAAATACTACCCGTGGGGCCCACGTCTCGGAATCAGGCAAAAGTTACAAAATAGGAATGCCCATTCCACCACGAGTCTAACCATACCAAAATTACTAAATTCCGATACCAAATGGTCCTCCAAATCCACAAATCTAACTTCCAAATCCCTAGCCTCCAACGTTCAATTTCCACCTTAAATACACACTAACTAGGTGGGAAAATATATGGAAAAGCAAGATTATTGATAAAAAATATGCACAAGGGACTTACCTCAAGAAATGCCTTGAAAATGCTCTCAAAAATTACCCTAAACCGTGTTTGCAAAGTCAAAAATGACAAAAATGACGAAGCCCTTCGGTTTTAACCACTTCCCAGGTATTTCCACACTACGGAACCTGGGCTCGCACCTGCGGGTGCGCTTGTGTGGAAATTGTGCGCATCTGTGCAATTCACTTGCCCCATCTGCCTTCGCACCTGCGATGAAAGGGCCGCATCTGCGCGTGCGCGCCTGCGGAATTCCTTTCCGCTTCTGCGGACCTTGCGCACCTGCGAAGACCCCTAACGCATCTGGGGGCATCGCGGATGCGGAAATCACCTCGCACCTGCGACCCCTGTCACTCCTCCATTTTCCCGCTTCTGCGCTAATTTGCTCGCACCTGCGGGCAGCCTTGCGCAGGTACGATTACAGCAGAACCAGCAAAAGCACCGAATTTTCCTAAGTCCAATTTCATTCTGTTAAGCATCCGAAACACACCCGAGGCCCTCGGGACCTCAACCAGACCTACCAACCAATCCTATAACACCATACGAACTTAGTCGAGCCTTTAAACCACATCGAACAACACCAAAAATCATGAATTAAGCACGGATTCAAGCCTAAGAATATAGAATTTTCCAAATTCTACAAACGATGCCGAACCACGTCAAATCTAGTCTGAATTACCTCAAATTTTACACACAGGTCACAAATGACACTACGAACCTACAGCCACTTTCAGAAATCCATTTCGAGCTCGATATCAAAAATTTTCACTATCGGCCGAAATTGCCAAAGAATCTAACTTTGGCCAATTTAAGCCTAAATCTACTACAGACCTCCAAAACACATTCCGGGCGCGCTTCTAAGCTCAAAATCACTCAACGGAGCTAACGGAGTCGACAGAATTCTATTCCGGATCTGTCTTCACACAGTTCTGACTACGGTCCAATTTCTAAGGCTTAAATTCATAACTAGGGACTAAGCGTCCCAAAACTCCCCGAATTCCATAACCAATCACTCCGGAAATTCCCAAAAGTAGAAACAAATGTGGGGCAAGAAGATATTAGGGGATCGGGGCTCTAATTCTCAAAACTACCGGTTGTCCCCTCCATTCCCAAAAGTAGAAACATCCTCCCCCTCTTAAAACAATCGTTCGTCCTCAAACAAGTATAAAGACATATCTGAAACTGTGAAAAGATGAGGGTACTGGCTGCGCATATCCTGCTCGGCCTCCCAAGTTGCCTCCTCGACCGATTGTCCCCTCCATTGAACCTTCTCAGAAGAAATGTTCTTTGACCTTATCCTTGTGACCTGCCTGTCTAAAATAGCCACTGGCTCCTCAACATAGGATAGATCCTTGTCCATTTGAACTGAGCTGAAATCCAACACATGAGATGGATCGCCGTGATACTTTCGGAGCATAGAAACATGGAATACCGGATGAACTCCTGCTAGACGGGGAGTCAAGGCAAGCTCATAAACAACCTCCCCAACTCGACGCAACACCTCAAATGGACCAATGAACCTTGGGCTCAACTTGCCCTTCTTTCCAAACATCATAACGCCCTTCATAGGCGAAACTCGGAGCAAGACTCGCTCACCAACCATGAATGCAACATCACGAACCTTCCGGTCCGCATAACTTTTCTGTCTGGACTGGGCCGTGCGAAGTCTATCCTGAATCACCTTAACCTTCTCCAAGGAATCCTGAACCAAGTCCGTACCCAAAAATCTAGCCTCACCGGGTTTGAACCAACCCATTGGGGACCGACACCGCCTACCGTACAGAGCCTCATACGGTGGCCATCTGAATGTTGGACTGATAACTGTTGTTGTAAGCAAACTCCGCAAGTGGCAAGAACTGGTCCCAAGTCTGCTCCGATTTCAACCACGGAATCTTTATGTGCTGAAGCAACCCACCCAGTCGCTGAAGCTCATACTTCACCTGTTGGCAATTTAGACATCTAGCCACATTACTCTACTATGTCTTTCTTCATCCTCCTCCACCAATAATATTGCCTCAGGTCCTGATACATCTTCGCGGCACCCGGATGAATGGAGTACCGCGAGTTGTGAGCCTCATGAAGAATCAACTCATGCAAACCATCTACATTGGGTACACATATCCTGTCCTGCATCCTTAATGCACCATTATCTCCAATAGTAACCTCTTTAGCATCACCACCTTAAGGACAAGCAGATGGGGGTCATCACACTGACGCTCCCTCATACGATCATAAAGAGAAGACCGAGAGACCGCACAAGCTAATACTCGTCTCGGCTTAGAAATATCCAATCTCACAAACTGGCTGGCTAAGGACTGAACATCCAACGCCAATGGCCTCTCTGCTGCTGGTAGATATGCTAAACTCCCCAAACTCTCTGCCCGGCGACTCAAAGCATCGGCCACCACATTGGCCTTCCCAGGGTGGTACAAAATAGTGATATCATAATCCTTAAGTAGCTCCAACCACCCCCGCTGACGTAAGTTAAGATCTTTCTGCTTAAATAGATGCTGCAAACTCCGATGATCAGTGTAAATCTCACATGGAACACTGTACAAATAATGCTGCCATATCTTCAAGGCATGAACAATAGCTGCTAACTCAAGATCGTGGACAAGATAGTTTTTTTCGTGCACCTTCAGTTGTTTGGACGCATAGGCAATCATCCTACTGTCTTGCATCAACACCGCGCCGAGACCAATCCGCGATGCATCATAATATACAGTATAAAACCTCGAACCTGCAGGTAATACCAATGCTGGGGCTGTAGTCAAAGTTGTCTTGAGCTTCTGAAAGCTCTCCTCATATTCCTCTGTCCACCTGAACGGAGCACCCTTCTGGGTCAACCTGGTCATAGGTGCTGCAATAGATGAGAAACCCTCTACAAATCGGCGGTAATACCCCGCTAAACAAAGAAAACTCCGGATCTCTGTAGCTGAGGATGGTCTGGGCCAACTCTACACTGCTTCAATCTTTTTCGGATCCACCTGGATCCCCTAACTTGATACTATATGACCCAAGATTGCCACTGAGTCTAGCCAAAACTCACAATTTGAAAATTTTGCATATAACTTCTTTTCTCTCAAAGTCTGAAGTGCAGTCCTCAGGTGCTGCTCATGATCTTCCCTACTCCGGGAGTATACCAGAATGTCGTCAATAAACACGATGACGAATGAGTCAAGATAAGGACGGAACACTGTGCATCAAGTGCATAAAAGTTGTTGGGGCGTTGGTCAGCCCAAAAGACATAACAAGAAACTCATAGTGACCATATCTGGTCCTGAAAGTAGTCTTCGGGATATCTGGATCCCGAATCTTCAACTGATGATAACCTGAACATAAGTCAATCTTGGAAAATACTCTGGCACCCTGCAATTGATCAAATAAGTCATCAATACGAGGCAATGGATACCTGTTCTTCACTATGACTTTGTTCAACTGGCGGTAATCAATACACATCCGCATGGAACCATCCTTCTTCTTCACAAATAAGACAGGAGCACCCCAAGGTGACACACTGGGCCGAATGAAGCCCTTATCAAGCAACTCCTTAAACTCAGGAGGAGCCATACGGTATGGAGAAATAATGATGGGCTGAGTGCCCGACAACAAATCAATGCCGAAATCAATATCTCTATCGGGCGTCATGCCCGGAAGATCATATGGGAACACATCTGGATAGTCCCTCACTACTGGAACTGACTCAACTGTAGGGGTATCAATACTGACATCTCTCACATAAGCTAGATACGTGTCACACCCCTTCTCAACCATTCGTTGTGCTTTAAGAAAATAAATAACTCTTTTGGGAGTATACTCTAAGGTACCTCTCCACTCTGATCGCGGTAAACCTGGCATAGCCAGCGTCACGGTCTTAGAGTAACAATCAAGAATTGCATAATGGGGTGACAACCAGTCCATGCCTAAGATAACATCAAAGTCTACGAGGTCTCCTCGCCTCCCTGTACTCTCTCTCCTAACCTTGTTTGTCCTTTCTTGCCTGGACCCACCCGTCCTCTACCCCGCAAGCAATCCCTACCACCTGCTGAAATGGGACCACAAGCTGTGTCACCATGACACCTGGAACCTGACCAACATGAACTCGCTGCTCTGGAGTGTGGGCGGCGGGAATCTGGGTCCCTCCCCTGGTCTGTGAAGTAGCTGGTACAATCGGAATCAACCCCGCCTGAACCAATGTACCAAACATGCTCAGGAACTGTGCTAAGGTCTCTTGAAGTGCTGGAGTAGTAATAGTCGGCGTATCAGGTTCTTCTGCTCCGACTGGAGATGCTAGTGGCTCCTCTGTAGCAGCTCGCTCGGGTGCTCTAGAGGGAAAACCAAGAAGACAAATATGGCTCAAAAGGGTTAACAAAAGGGTGACACCTATTTGGGGTAGTGAGAAAATCATGCATGGAAGTTCTGCAGTGGGTATGTATCAAACATAATATCTTTTGACTGCATCTGCATTGATAGTCATGTCTGGTACCAGTCCTTCTTCATCTACCAAGTGCAAGGCCCCTTTCACTAACACTTTCTTGATGATGTAGGGTCCTTGTCAGTTTGGGGCGAACTTTCCTTTAACTTCTACTTGGTGTGGAAGAATGCATTTCAAAACGAGCTAGCCTACCTCAAAGTGCCTTGGACGTACTTTCTTGTTGTAAGCGCATGCCATTTTTTGCTAATTATAATTGGCCGAAACATACTGCTGCTAGCCGTTTTTCATCAATCAGCATCAGCTGTTCCAAATGGGTCTTTACCTATTTTGTATCCTCAATCTCTGATTCCACAATGATTTGGAGGGAGGGTATTTCTACTTCAGCCGGTATTACAGCTTCCGTCCCATATACCAGTAGATAAGGAGTTGCACCAACAAATGTGCAAACAGTCGTACGGTATCCCAAAAGAGCAAAAGGTAAATTTCATGCCATTACCTGGACCCTTGGATCATCTTCCTAAGGATCTTCTTAATATTCTTGTTGGCCGCTTCAATGACTCCATTGGCTTTAGGTCGGTAAGGGGTAGAATGGCGATGCACAATTTTAAATTGCTCGCATACCTCCTTCATCAGATGACTATTTAAATTGGCTGCATTTTCAGTGATAATGGTCTTCGGGATACCAAAGCGACATATGATGTTAGAATGAACAAAGTCTACTACTTCTTTCTTGGTGACTGCTTTAAAAGTAACTGCCTCCACCCTCTTGGTGAAGTAATCAATAGCAACCAGAATGAATCTATGCCTATTTGAAGCCTTTGGCTCGATTGGCCCAATAACATCCATTCCCCAAACAACGAAAGGCCAAATAGAGGACATGGGATGCAACTCCGAAGTAGGCGAGTATATCATGTCACCATGAATCTGGCATAGGTGACACTTGCGAACAAAACTGAAGCAATCTCTCTCCATAGTGAGCCAATAATACCCTGCCCATAAAATCTTCTTCGCCAAAACATATCCATTCATGTGAGGTCCGCATACCCCCGAATGCACTTCAACCATGATCCGCTCAGCTTCTGTGGTATTTATGCATCTCAACAAGTTCAAATCTGGGGGGGTCCTTTTGTACAAAATTTCCCCATTCAGGAAGAAACCACTAGCGAGCCGCCTTATAGTTCTTTTTTGATCTCCTTTGGCATACTCTGGGTATTCCCTTATTTTCAGGAATCGTTTTATGTCATGACAGTCGGAATCTCTCATAACCAATAGTTCATGCATATCCAGATCGAGGGCCATTTCCAAACCCATGATACAAGCTTCGTATTCTATCGTATTATTGGTACAGAAGAACCAAAGTCGGGCCATTGCAGGGTAATGCTGTCCAATAGGTGAGACGGGGATTGCCCCGATCCCAACTCCTTTGATATTGACAGCCCCATCAAAATACATTTTCCATACATGGCTGTCGTTCAGAACTACTTCCTCTATTGAGTTGACCTCTTCATCTGGGAAGTATGTGCTAAGTGGCTTGTAATCATCATCAACTGGATTCTCTGCCAAATGATCTACCAAAGCCTGTGCTTTCATTGTGGTGTGAGTGACATAGATGATGTCAAACTCTGTGAGTAGGATTTTCCATTTTGCGAGCCTGCCAGTGGGCATTGGCTTTTGGAAGATGTACTTCAAAGGATCCATTCTGGCTTTTGGCTTCTGTTCCTTTTTGCCTGATGTATCATGTTGCCCCAGAACACATCCAAAGGAATTATCCATCACTAATAGATATAAAAACAAAGGTCTACCAGGTTCATGTGGGACCAGTACATGGGGTTTTGACAGATAATCTTTGATCTTATCAAAAGCTTTTTGGCAATCGACTGTCCACTTGGTAGTAGCATCCTTTTTCAGCAACTTAAAGATGGGCTCGCATGTGGTTGTGAGCTGAGCAATGAACCTACTGATGTAGTTCAACCTCCCGAGCAAACTCATGACCTCTATTTTGTTCTTCGGGGTGGCAGATCTCGAATGGACTTTATCTTAGATGGATCCAATTCGATGCCTCTCCGGCTGAGTATAAAATCGAGGAGTTTCCCAGATGGAACCCCAAATGTACACTTGCCTGGATTGAGCTTAAGGTCATACCTTCGAAGTCGTTCGAAGAACTTTTTCAAATCGCGCACGTGATCAACCTGTGTCTTTGATTTTATGATGACATCATCGACATATACTTCGATCTCTTTGTACATCATGTCATGAAAAATGGTGGTCATGGCCGTCATGTAAGTTGCCCTCGCATTCTTTAAACCAAATGGCATAACACTGTAACAATAGGTACCCCATGGAGTGGTGAACGCGGTCTTTTCTGCATCATCCTCATCCATTAGAATCTGGTGGTATCCGGCATAGCAATCCACAAAAGATTGTATCTCATGCGTAGTGTAGTTATCTACAAGTATGTGGATGTTTGGTAAAGGAAAATTATCCTTTGGACTTTATCACTCATGTCCGTTTTAAATTTTAATTGCTTCTGTTGGACTGGTGGAAAATAAGGATATGTGGGAAGCTTATGAACCACTAAATCGGCACTCAAACCTGACATATCATCATAAGCAAACACATCTCTATACTCAAATAAAATTTGAATCAAGGCATTTCTAGATTCTTGTTCAGCGTGAATGCTTATAGTTGTTTCTCTGACTTCTTCATGACCTACGATATTAATTGGCTCAGTTTCATTGAGGTTGGGCCTAGGTTAGTGTTCAAATTGTTCCAACTCTCTTTTTATTTCCTCAATAACTTCATTTTCATCATATTCGACATCTTGATGCATTATTTCAAAATTAGACAGCTTTTTAAGATCTGGGTATGAATTCGGCATGCATGTCATGTTTTTAAAGTCGGCATTAACAAAACTAAAATGGAAAACAAAATGACAAGAATTAGGAAAAGGAAAAGATACTATACTTAATACGAAATTGAACTGCATTTCATTGAATTTGAAAGGGTAGAAAGGTTAACATCAAAACAAAATAATCGTACTAAGATGTTTGGATTACAACCATGAAAGTAACCCAAAATACAAAAAAAAAGCTGCAAAAAACAAACTACCAAGACTCTTTCCTTGTGGGGAAAGGAGTTTCTTCCCAGTTGTTGAGCATGGTGTCTAGGCCAATTAGTTGCACATCGGCACGACTAGTGCCTTCACCAGTCTGGATCATATTTACTTTAGAAAACATCTGGCCGAGGCCATGGCAAATTTCATCAATGTTTGCCTGCGCCGAGGAATTTTGACCCTCTTGAAGTCGTGGCTTGACAAAAGTGTACAAAATGTGAGGGATGGGCTACTGCAAGACCCAACCATGCTTTTTGCGGTGCTTAGCTTTATCTTCATCTGCTTGTGTTGGCCTGAAACCTAAGCCAAAAGTACCCTTGTTACTAAAGGGAGAGATGGGTTCCGAAATTCCTTGCAATGATGCCCCCAAGCATTTTCCTAGCTCATATCCTTGTCTCAACATAAGTGCAGCCACCATTAGAAATGTGACGGAAAAACGAGGATGCAAAATGGTCTTTCCTTCCTCAACGTGTTCCACAACAACTACTTCAAAAGCCTGATAGACAATGGACTCGCACCCTTCCTTGGCCTCAATACACGGAATTAACAGATCTTTATAAATGGATAATTCATCTTCTCTATGAACAATAATCTCTTACCTGTCATGTTCGAACTTGAGCATTTGATGCAAGGTGGATGGCACAGCTCGAGCCGTATGGATCCATGGCCTTCCAAGAAGAAAGTTATAAGAAGTTTCCATGTCCAGTACTTGGAAGACAATTTCAAAATCGACCGGCCCAATCGTCATGCTTTGCAAGGTAGAGAGAGGGCATACATCTACACTCGAGCCTTCTGTTTGTATTGATCTTCATGCTTTGCAAGGTAGAGAGAGGGCATACATCTACACTCGAGCCTCCATCAACCACGACTCGCTTTACATAATGCCCCTCACATTTGACAATCAGGTGCAAAGCCCTATTGTGCCCGGCTCCATCCTCAGGAAGTTCATCATCAGTAAAGGAGATTATGTTCACCTCGAAAAAATCTGTTGGCTACCTTCTCTAACTGATTCACGGTGGTCTTCTCTGAGATATATGCCTAGTTCAGGATCTTGATTAGTACACGGGAATGCTCTTCTAAGTGTATGAGCAGAGATAACAGAGAGATTTGAGCATGAGTCTTTCTCAACTGGTCAATGATTGAGTAATCATGAACTTTCATCTTTTTCAAAAACTCTTCCGCCTCTTCTTTAGTGACTAGTTTCTTTATTGGCATTTGGCCTTCTCTGATTTGCTTGGCCTTCCTCAACTCTTCTGGAGAGTAAAACCCCCCTGATCGAGTCAAACCTCTAGTTTCCCCCACTTCTTCTATGATTTCCTTGCCTTTGTAGGTCACCACAATTTTGTTGTAGTTCTATGGAATGGTTTTCGTATTTGTCACACGGGGTTGTATGACAGGCTTGATTATGATTGGCTCTGTTATACCCTTCGTACCACCCTGATTTTGCCTTGTGATGAGGTGGCCTCCAAGGACATACAACCTTGGGCTTGGAACATTGGAGCGAACTTCCAACCTTGAGACCTTGGGAACAAATAAAGTTGCCTTTTCTAATCTCGGGGCACCTTTCACAATCAATGACACATCTTGTCTTGGACTTACTTCCAGTTTGGTTCTCTCTTTAATCGTTCATGCTTTCATTTCTGCTCGACCAACCAGCCTGTATTCTTGATCTCGGCCAATCATTCCCACAAAATGAACATCATTGTGTACTGGTAACGGGTTGTTGGTCACATTAGGAGGTTCCTCGCCATTCGTCACTTGCATCGCTGTTCCTCGAGGCACCTGAATGATATTCACATCTAGAATTTGCTTGAAATCCATGTGAATCAGGATGCATATGGTGTGGATCCATGGGTCCAATCACGCCAATTTGCTTCAACTTCTGGAACAGACTAGAGTATGACTCAACCAATGGAGTGAATTTTTCCATTGGCCTCTGCTCTCGACCATAATCCTGCCTGGGACGAGCATTGTAGCTTGCCCGAAAATTTTGCTGCTGATGTCGGGGGATCCTTGGAGTTGGTGCCGTACCTGTTGATTGGGTGGCCGATCATAGGATTGAGCATTAAACATTGTATACTGTGGTGGGCCTATAGAGTAGTGAGGAATTGATGGGGGATAATAAAGTTGAGGGCAGCTGGATTGCCCAGGCTGAACTTGCACATAAGGGTGCGATGCCCCTCTTTGAATTTCCCTGGATCCTAAAGTCATCATGGACCCTTCATCTCTCTTCTTTCTATTTGCCAAACTTCCAGACCCATTTTGGATTGCTTGGGTGGTGGCTTTGAGAGTAGCCTGACTTACAATTCTGCCAGTTTTGAGGCCATTTTAAACCATTTCCCCTATCTTGATTGCTTCTGCAAAAGGCCTACCCATTGCAGACATCATATTTTGGAAATAATCAGGCTCTTGAGCCTCTAGGAAAATAGTGATCAACTCATGATTATCCATGGGTGTCTTAACTCTAGCCGCTTGCTCCCTCCACTTGATGGCATACTCCCTAAAGCTTTTCGTCGGCTTTTTCTTCATATTGGACAAGAAATTGCAATCTGGTGCAATATCAATATTGTACTGAAATTGTTTGACGAAGGCCTGGGATATATCATCCCAGACATGCCAGTGAGAGATATCTTGGTCAATGAACCATTCAGAGGCTACCCCCACAAGACTTTCCCCAAAATAAGCCATCAACAATTCCTCATTTTCACCTGCACCCCTCAGCTGGTTGCAATACCTTTTCAAGTGGGCGATAGGGTCGCCGTGTCCATCATACTTCTCAAATTTTGGGGTCTTGAACCCGGGTGGGAAATGGATGTGAGGGAACATGCATAAATCGCTGAACAAACCACTTTTGTCACTACCTAGTCCTTGTATGTTATTTTCAAGAATTTTCATTTTCCTGGCCATCTCATCCGGCTCAACCGTCTTGGCAAGCTTTTCATTTTCCACTGGTGACTCGTAATGAAGAGTCTGATTGTATGGAGTCGAGACCCTGAAAGCCATATTGGGAGAGGAGTATTGGCCATCATAAGCCTAAGGTGGTAGCTCGTTGTTTGGCCTCGCCACAGGAGGTGGAAGCGGGATTGTATATACCGGTGCGCCAGACACGACGAGAGGGATGTTTCTGACTGGTGCGACTGGAGGTCGCATATTAGAGGTACCAGGGGCAGCATGGAGGTTGTAGTTTGGCACATACCCTGGTGGTAGAATATGATCGCTCACTTCATGGAGCGGTGGTTGAGTAGCCCGGAGTATGGTGGAAGTTCCCTCAGAGGGACCCTGGGGTGGAGGCTGATCGGAAACCCAAGCTTGATATACATCAGACAGTTGTTGTCTCAATTTTCATATTTCTGACTCTTGCTCAACTGACTGACCCTGGGGATTGTCACTGACCAACTCGATTTCATCATTGTAATCCATTGCTACCGTTCCCTTTGATCTGGTGAAGTAATGATGTGTTGCCAGTTTCACCACAAACCAACCACCTTAAGCTTACTATATAAAAGACAGCAAACATGTTAGGGTTAGGCATTTTATAGATATGAATCATACGTAATATGCCATGCTCCTAACATCATCACAATTTCTAACATGCTTTTGGAAGGCTTCATGTTTCATTCCAGCTTACCAGGTTGCTTCTTATTGATGCTCTTATTTTCTTCTCTCCGTTTGTTTACTTTTTACTCGCACCTCATTTTATCCCTCATCTTAGAATCGTTGAAAAACATTTTGATCGAACTTTTTGGGGGATGCCTACGTATCATGTTGCCGCATGAATCAGATCATTACGTAGTTCAGGAACATGACCATTTTTGAATTTTTCTAAAACAAAATCCTTCTATTATTTTAATTTTTTTATTGTTTTTTTTAATACAAGACCCAAAAGAAATTACATAAAGACGAACATCTAAACAAGAACACACTTTTTAAGATAAAAAGCAAAACAAAAAGACTTAACATACCAAACGACTCTTACAGACTCAATGGCAGTAAATGAACAATCAAAATGGACGGCCAAGTAAAAGGAGACTCTGATCTCTGCGGGAGAATCAAACGACATCACTGTAGTCAAAGCACTTATTCTTGCGGATGACCCCCAACATCGCGATATAAACTCTCTAGGTCTGCAGATATGTGACGGGCGAAGTTCAATGATACTTCTGCAAGCCGTTCAGGCGTCATTCCCTGGCAACTCCTCTATGCTCAGGAGGTATATGTGGCTACCTCGAGGATCTTTCCCTTAATATGTTCCTGAGCCAAATGCAACTCTTGATTTCACTGACCACGTGTCTCAGCTAGATCCAGCGCATTATGCTCGCGCTCCAAGGCCATATCTCTCTGGCGCCGAATTTCTAGTGACTCTCCCTCCAACCGATTGATCATACTTTGGTAGTGATGTCTTTCTATTTCAAACTCAGCGATTTGGCGCTCCTTGCTTGACTCAACTACCCCTATCTGATCCCTCAGACCTTGGATTAATGGAGCAAAACCTCTGCGCTCATGATCACGGACCATCTTGAACTGGGCTTCTCTTTCTTCTTGTTGTTGAGCGGTAGTGATCACTTTTTCTGTCTAATTTGAGCTTTGAGTGCTCACCTCTGTTGTGCCCACTGAGCCTTTTCCCGCTCGAAATCAGCATGTTGTATGTCCATGGCTTTCTCCAGAATGCCCTTATCTTCTTGTAAAATGTCAATGCGAGATTGGTACTCTTGTGCCACTTCCCTTCCGGTTTCTCTAACTCTGGCCTTGATCTCTTCCTCCCAATCAAATGCATTCGGTATGGCTTTTTCTGGCCTTTGCTCTGGGATAGCCTGGTTGTGAAACCACTCAAGGTATGCGAGGCTTACCTCTTCACATTCACGATCAGCTACTATCTCGTCCAAGTCAGAAAATCGACCACTGAACCAAACCTTTTGTGCATATGACTCCCTTGGAAGTTCCTCTCCCTTGAATTCCCACACAAACAGACGCATGTCTTCAATCGGGGCCTCATTTTCTCTCTCCCTAGCTGGCGTATGACACGTAGGGGAGCGTAGGGTTGGAAACCTCTGAACCTATGAGTATAAAAACGGGCGATACATCGAAATATGCATGACCCTAGAAGAAGGGAACCAATAATAGTTCCAAGTGATTCTATCAGCACTCAATGAACCAAGTAATGCCCGCCAGGCCCTCACCCCCTCTGGAAGATTACAACCCGTGGCCCTGTCCGGGTGACATCCAATGTAATTCAGCCAATTATCATTGAAATTTACTATTATTGGATGATGATAAAGGTGCTTTATGAACCACATTTACAGTAGAATGTTGCATCCCTCGAAGTAATCTTTAACCTCTTGGCAACGGTCAAAGCTCGAAAAATATCTCCCAGAATCATGGGAAGGATGGTATGATCCTCGCTACTTTGCAAATGCGAGACTACCGCAGCCAATCGAATTTTGATGCGCCCACCACACTCTGGAAAGACCATGGTCCCAAAAAATGATATCATGAACGCGAAGATTCTCAACTCCCTCTAGGCATCGTAACTCAATTGGTTGACGAATTCTGTGCTCGAGAAGTTCTCAAACCCTTTCTCGTCTCCAAATCTGTCATAGTAATATTCCAACGGAACCCAACCTTCCTCCAAGCAACCAATTGGAATTCGACGGAGGCATACCTTTTTCAAAAAGTTGTTCACACCACCTTTTCTCGGAGCAGAAGGTTTTTTCCCACGAAGGACTCTCCCCAATCAGGTAAACCCACCTAATTCTTCCAATGTATGTGTCATTTCATAATCTTTGAACCTGAAGACATTGTTTACGGGGTCCCAAAAACCCACTAGGGACTCGATTAAATCTCCGTTAGTCTTAATTCCCATGATGTTTAGGAGGAACCTGAGGTGCTTAAATACTTGATTCCGTTCCCATGTAGCAAAACTAGCCCACCAATTACGGAGACTACTCGGAGTCTTATCTATGATCAAGAACATAAGAGGTGTCTCGTCCCTTACCCTTTTCTGACCGCTTCTTTGTGGAGAATTCATGGTGAACCTAAGAATAAAAAGGGTTGAATTGCACCTCAACCCAAATTTATGAAATTCTTCTAAATGCCAACTTCCATAATAGGCGTCGAAACGCCCCCGGGTCATCCAAAACTCGATTCGGACATACGCCCAAGTTCAAAATCATCATACGAATCTGTTGGAACCTTCAAATCCCGATTCCAAGATCTTTTACTCAAAAGTCAAAGTTTTGTCAACTCATCCAACTTAAAGCTTAAAATTTTAGAATTTTCTTTCCAAATCAACTCCAAACTTTTCGAAATTCAATTCCGACCACACGTACAAGTCATAATACCTGAAATGAAGCTACTCAAGGCTTCGAACCGCCAAATGACGCGCCGAGGCTCAAAACGACCAGTCGGATCGTTACATTCTCTCCCACTTAAACATACGTTCGTCCTCGAACGTGCTAAGAATTGCGCTGGAGTTGTCCGAAATCACTGTTTAACACCTTGTGCACCTACCCGTGCTACCACAACTTAGTTGAGCACATTAGCTTGATCAAACCTGAAGATATTCTCTTTTATTTAGGCAAAATATGCCTTAGAGCCCAGTTCCAACATCCAGAATTCTTTTTCAGGCCTGCTTCCAACATACGAACATCGTATCAATCACCACGCGATGTACCAGAGCATGACTGCATACCTTTGCTGAATTCACACCATGCACCGCAATATTCACATTACCATAATAACATTATCTGATCATAATAGCCGACATTCCCCGAATTTGAGGTTCACCATGCACCTCATGACATATATAAGTCTGGTTCTAACTCTTGCAATACCGCCACGACAGAAGAGACGTGTAGAAATTCATAACCGACTGCCGAGTCAACAAATCATTGAGTCTCTCCTCCTGACTAGAATTATCACCCCATTATAACCAAATGATGGTATTTGCTCTTTACTATACTTCATATAATCCAATCGCACTGATCCCGAGTCCAATAATCTCGCCTTACCCCAGTACAAGCTGCTCAGGCAATAAGCCACCTCAGACACGATCAAAAGTCTCATGTGATGCCACAATGTGCCAACAAGCTACCAACTCGAACGTGATACATTAGGAAAATGAACTCTTGAAGGGATTGCTCAACCCACGTAACTAATTAGACAACCGAAAAGGTGTCATGAACCTTTCCTAAGAAAATGGGACACAAAACATGCAAAATAGAATATAGGGGACTGTACTCAACTTCACACTGTTGCAGCATGCAACCCGATCCAAACAACATACTCGTGGCGGCGTGCCACCCGATCCGCACAAAAAGAATCTATAAGGAAATACTTATCGAGCTAGAATTCTCATTACTACAAAATATCCGAATATCGGACACTAGCACGCTAAGTGCATAATACTATCCTAGGGGAGACAGATAGTGCCATACGCTACAAAAAGTCAAGCACAACTAAGGTGTGATATATGATCTGAATCTCAAGAGCCATCCTGCTCACATAACATCATCGCTATGCGGAACCTCAACACATATGAAATTAACAAGCCGTTTCACAACTCACACAACACAATATAGTTTTACATGAAGTAGCCGATGGCGAAATAACATCCAACGTCCGAATACTCCTCCACAAGGAGCACTAAGCTGAAATGAACACATCCGACCTGATATAGAGCCCACATTCATACCTAGATCCATTCACGGACCTCAAGCCAATTCGGATCGCACCGTACTAGTCTAATAATCTTTCAAGGGCTCATAATAACCCTTTTTTACCCATAACACACAAGAACAACCATCATATCCGGAACAAACTTCCACCGCCCACAATCAAATGAACTGAGCACACTCAAAGCATAAATTCTCACATGAACAATAGTACCGCAATCTCCATACTTTGTTCCAATCTTCGATCAATCAAGTGACTATATGTCACACTTATACAATCTCCCCGCGGGACGTGCTCCAACGACCTTCCGCACCAGATAACAAGTCTGCACATCCATATCACCGGCCGCATAATTGCTGTAAAGCAAATCAAAAATTTGAAATCACTACTCAAAGCTTCTTACAGAGGACACCGATCTCAGGTGACGCTAAAGACAATACTAGCTTACTCTAACCATTTGAATCTATTCCAGCTCATCCGAGCTCTTAACATTCTTGTCGACACCAAACTGCAACCGTGATCCTCAACTTCCGAATCCCATGCCGACTACTGCACTTAATCATGTCAATGCACAAGAGTACAAGAATTTCATCATAAATCCTGAACCACTAATAGGGTAAACACTTCATCATATAGAAACCTTCTACTTAACTCATTTCAAGAGAACCATTGCAACACGTGACTGAATTCTCATATCCACAGAAAATACCAACCTCAAGTGGTGGTCTAAACCACTATAACTCTTCTGGGATCCGTCTACACATAACATACCATAATGCTCGAATGCCCCCAAATAAAATCAATTACGGCGGCCGTCAAACCTCGCACGTACCGTCACAAATCACATGAATAACCCAACACACTGAAGGAGCTAATCATTGCCATTATTATGCCGATTCAACCATTGCTAACCAAACCCAACTTCTCCTAGTTTACTCTGGATCTTCCTTAGAAATAACAACAACTCCTTTATCAATATAACGAACTCAATCCGCACTCATCCCGAGTGGCCCCATTTCACGAGACCACATTGTCCCCAAAACCCATGAACCATTTCATACCCTCCTTGTGCGCATAATCGAGTCTTCAATAGATACACCCATTCTAGAAAGACCCCTCTATGAATCCGAAGTATTTTCTTCCATTCCTCCAATGCTACACCGCAACCCGCAGATAACGTAGAACACTCCAAGCCCCTTTCATAATCTGCTGCAAAAGCTCGATACTTAATCATACTACAAGCTCGAAAACCTTAGGCACTGCACCTTAACTTTTGAATCCACTAGGACCGTTGTTGAGAGTCACCCATTCCGACCTGGTCCCGAATATAATAAATGTTGATACCCAATTTTTCCTATATATATATATATATATATATATATATATATATATATATATATATATATATATATATATATATATATATATATATATATATATACACACACACACACACACACACACACATCATCATTTGATTTATAACATACACAAGTATTTTTTTTTATAATTTTCCATGATTTTTAAAGACTTTAAGCCAATTTATTTCTGTATTTTTATTGTATAAATATCCAATAATTATCCTCCAAATTATTTTATGATGATTTAATTATCTAAACTTATCATTTACACCAGCATGAGATTTTAAATATCTTTCAGTGCATTTCTTATAACTACATTTGCATTTTAAGGCTAAATTGCATATTTTTGCAATAATAGCCCACATGCATATATAATTATATTATTTATGCAGAAGATGGCTTTTTATATTTTTATAATGTTAAATAGTTAATTTAATCATTTTAGTACACAAATAATATTTTTTGTTATTTATTAATTACTTTTATAAATAATTTTTGATAAATATTGGGTATTTAAATAACAGCCCCACTTATAAACCAATTTCGGACCCAATAATGGCCCAAAAACCTCAAAACCTAGACCAAATACCCCAGCCCAAACCGAAATGACCCAACCCTCTAAACCCGGCCAGTAACCCATTGGAAACGACCCGACTCAACCCCTTTTTAATCTTGGACGTTGATCTCTAAGATCAACAGCCCACATCTAATCCGCCTATTTAATTAACCAATTACCCCCAAACCCTAATCATTCCCCTCCAATCCGCCGCCCTCACACTCTCTCAACCCCCCTCTTCTTCTTCAACTAAACCCTAATCGTCGCCCCCTAAAACCTTCTCCTAATCCCATTGAATATGGGATTCGATTGCCATTTCTTGCCATATCCGACCCCCTTTTGGTATTGGTTGTTCTCCTATGGTATTACCTAAGTGCTTGCCTAAACATGGAAAGCAAATCTCCTCTGAGATCGAACCAAAATGGTTCAAATCTCTGATTTTGAACGCTATTCTGTCTATATACGTTTAGACTACTGTGTGAGTTCAATTTTTGTTTAGATTCTGTCAATTTTCACTTTCCCTAAAAAAACTAGGGTTTATAGATTTATCCTTTAAATTGATTTTTAGACCGATTTGCATATTTATTTACCTTATTTGTTGCTTAAATTACTCTGTTTCCCTTGTTTACTTTTCAATTTTTACTACTATATAATCCCCCCCCCCCCATTCACTTTTAGAGAGACTCTTAATCGCTAAAATTCCCACTAAAAAACTAAGGTTTTTTTTTATTTGTGTTCGTTGATCCTTTTGTTCTATTTTGGCTCTTGGTCGGCTGAAAGCCAAGGCCACCGAATTTCCTATTTTCCGACCTTCATTAGGTGTGAGCACTGCCCTGGGTTCTTTGAAACCCTTGGGGAACTTGACCCATATGAGATTCTGGGTCATATTGTTGTTCTTTTCTTGTTTGTCTACCTGTTGAGCAATAACTGGTTAGTTCTCAACCTTCGCAATGTTCATTCCATTATGTTATAATTAGCATATCCATGTTTCTGAAATTGCATGACTTGATGTAATTTCTCGACTCTGTTTATGTGTGATTCTGTTACGATGTGAACCTCTATATCATTGAATCATGCCTAAACTGTTAGTCCTAGAAGATGTATTTGTATTTATCTTAGGCAATTTGGAAAGTTTGAAGCATGTTTAGCCTAATGTATTGGTAATTGAGTGTTTGCCTTGGCTACATGGCCTCATTATATTTCCTGCCTTGTTCTGGATCTCTAAAGTGACTATTTTACACCCATGATATGCCCTAATCCGCATTGAAACCCTCACTCTAGCTGTAATTTTGCTCCTATGACTATGTTTGTCACTTAGTATGTTCTTACCCTGCCAATTCTGTACCCCTAACAGCCAATTATCTTAGACTAGTCTTTCCTGACTTGTTTCCCCTATAATATGTGATTCTATCTGCGTTGCTGGTATAAGTTGTACTGTTTAATCTCTGTGTTTAGCATAGTTTGATCCTTTAGGATTGAACTTATTGATTTAGTGATAATTGTTTGTCTTGCTGGCCTAATGTCTCTTTGCTCATTAAATTTGTAATCCCAGAAGTTAAGACTTCTTGCCTCTTACAAATATACCCTGCCCCAATGTGTTATGTGACAACTTGCAGCATCAACTAGTTTCTTGAACTCATGCACCCTCTGTGTTGATATGTCCATTATGTGATCACTTTGTAGTGTTTGACTCCAAAAAATGTAAATGCACTTTTCTAAACCTTGTTACTTTGCTACTATATTCATATGTTGTTTCCCTGTTCTGAGTCTCTAATTCTTGGTCGGCTGAAAGCCAAGGCCTCCTAAAACCTCTCTATTAACCTCCCTAGTGCGAGCACTTCTCGGGGTCCACTTTGAGACCCTTGTGAACTCTGACACACTAGGGCCTAAGGTTCTTGGCCACTTTCTTCTTGACTGCTCAATTCTGTCCCTCTCTATGCCTACTGAATAAGCTAATCGGCTTGTGTAAATGACTGTTTTCTGAATCTTTTGATCAACTATGGATGTTGGGTATCATCCAAGTTCTCTTGTGGTTTATGGGATGTGTTGAAACTTGTATGGATACAAAACTAAAGGCCTGGCTGGGCTGGGTACACTTTGGGCCTGTCTTAGGCCCACTACAGTTATTTGTATCATTTTTTTTTGTAATTTTATTCAGTATGGGGCCTATAATAATTCTGTAACAACAATTGGGGTATTAGTAAAAATTATGAAAAGGGGGTTTATCTTAATACTTGTAGTGAAATGGGTAGAGATTCTGCCTATAGGTGCTCTATTTTGCTCAAATGCGTTATTATGCTCCAATGTGTTATTCTTTTACCTGTTAGAAACCATGCCCATAAGATATTAAATGACTAATATCTCAATGAGCACATGCATTAGGCTGTATAGGATCCTGTTAATTTATATGCTACCTAATCTGTAATTTTGATACTATGCCAATAGGATCTAAAATCAGTCTCAATTATGACTATAGAAATCCTGCCTATAGGGTCTAAAACCAGTCTTAATTATTATTATGCTCGTTTTTTTCAACTGCTAAGGTTGAACTTTCAACACTGTGCTGATTATTATTATTAGAAAGCATGCCTATAGGACTCGACTAAGCAGTTCTGAATATATTCCTGTGATTACCATTGTTAGTTATTGCATGAATCACCTAGATATTATGCCTATAGGTTTAACATCTTATACTTATAATCAGTGGGCAACTGTGTAGTCTTTTAGAAATCGTATTAAGAAAATGGCTTCTACATATGAAACTGTCCGTCCATTAAAAATCACATAGAGATCATGCCTATAGGATTCAATAACTTTAATTTTTGTCTAAAATCTGCAACTGTCACGTGTTAATTAGTTTGCGTGCATTTGTTGTCTAAGTGTGGAGGCTAACTTGAGCCCCTAATTGCCTTCACATGAAGTCCAACTTGTTTTGTATGTCGCCTAGATTTATCATTTTGAGCAACCTAAGTTAAGTCTAGAACCACCCAAAATAGAGGTCCAAACGCCTTCTGGACCATAGGCATGGGACGGGTAGTGCACGTATAAGGCACGGCTTAGAACCAACTAGTTCGCCTTAGGTAACAACTTAAAGATAGTAATCGGGTAGAAGGAGATGATAGTCTGTGACCTCTGAATAATACGAGTAACACCCTACCTCGAGGGAGTTACAAAGTATTATTTATGTTGCACGGGGGTGATCCTTTAGGCTAAAAAACTTAGGACCCCCCATCTTGTCTTAAATCAATTATTTGTGTTTATTTGTAGACTTTTGATAATAATTGCCCAAACTTATTGTCCTCCCCTCTTGTTTTTGCCTAATTCATATAATTCGAGTTCGGTCGGGACCCATAGTTGTGGACCTCGAGGAATGCCTAACACCTTCTCCTCGAGGTAATTTGAGCCCTTACCCGATCTTTGGTTGCGCAAACTGGTTAAACCAGAGTTATTTGCAAATAGGTTCCCTAACGCACCTCAAACCCGTTAGGTGGCGAATCTCTCTTTTAACACCCTTCCTTTGAAAGAGTTGTCACGTGTCGAAGCCCGATTTCGCGAGAAAGAAGGGGCGCAACAGCATGGTGACTCTACTGGGGATATTTTTAGGCTCTTACCATAGCGAACTTGGTCTATATGAATTAGTCTTCTTTGATGAATGTGTTTCCTTGTTCTTTATCGTTACATGAACATCCCGCTTCCATTTTCCCTTTTTATGGCTACATGCACACCCTTTCCCCTATTTCCCTCTATTTTGAATTTGTATTAACAAGCAAATCTTTGCTTAATTTGGTTACAATATGCGTTTTCCTTTATTTTCTAGTCATGTTCACTTTCTCCGAATCATTTTTAAATTTGCTACATCATGTCTCTCCCTACCCCTACCCCCTTTGCTTGCTTTATTACAATTCTTTCATATTACGCGAACTAACTTCTTCCTTGTTTTCCTTTCTTTTTATGACGCTCCATTTAATACTGCATTTATTGTCTTCATCATGCAAAATACTTGACAACATGTTGTTTTATCTTTACATAAAGCATGCTCCACATCATATTCCACTTGTGCATAATTAATACCATAGCGACGCTTGATGAGTGTCCGCGCTCTTCCTAAATCACCCTTTAAGTTTGGAAAGGCTTATTTGCACTAAAACTAGTCGATCAGCAGTGCAATCGACGGTTCCGTGCCTTCCCCCCTCAAGCTGTCCACTTGAAGGTACCGGTCTAGAATCTTCTAGAAACCCCCACTCTAATATTAGCTGTGCATGCATCATATCTAAACCTAGTATGGGTTAGAACGCTGTCCGCGTAATAACTCTCTAAGGCAAGCCTTGTCCAAAGCCCGTCGGGATTTCCTTAAATCCCAATGGGTACAATCATCATATGTGCATTATTTGGAGAAAACGTGCCGATATGCTAATCATTAATGTGTAAATAGTCGAATCTGGAGGGGAAAAGGGCTAACTTTATTTGTTTTACAAAAATGAGGCACGGAGTCCCCAGGTTCAGCATGGTTCGAAGTATCCCACCTTTGTTGCTAGATTAGTGGGAAAATCTCTCGCCAAGTGACAAAAACCATGTGATGAGAGTTCTCGGAAATTTACCTTCTTTGTTAGATATTCAGCCTAATAATGTTTTAATTGAGGCTGCCACCATGTTCTTGGATGAGAAGAGGGTCGTCTTCCATTTTGGTGATATATAAATGACTCCCCTTCTAGAGGAAATAGGAGGCTTCGCTGGGCTCCCATGGGATAGCCCTGGCTTGTTGGTATCGGAAAGCCGTACTTCTCGAGGTTTCCTAAAAATGATGGGTTGCAGGAAAAATGATGAGTTAGTCTGTCTGAAAAAATCTTACATACCATTCGACTTCCTTTACGAGCGTTATGGTCACAACAAGTCATATCGTCTTTACTATGATGAATTTGCCATCTCTTCTTTGGGTTGGACTCACCACCGGGTTTTTGTATTCATTGTCTGTTTTCTGGGGATGCTGATATTCTCGATACTAGGAGAAAGGATCCACACTCGCCTAGCTATGGTCATTAAAACCCTAATAGAAGGAATTGAGGGTTAAACTTACACTATTGTCCCAATGATCGTGGTTGAGATGTACCAAGCCTTAGACCGTTGCAAAAAGGGATATAGGCATTTCGAGGGTTGCAATCTATTGCTACAAATATGGTTATTGGAACACCTTCAGAGAGGACAATACCGTCAAGAATTTCCGCGACGACCATGGAATGACCACATAGCTTATCACCATCCGAAGAGAATGACTTTTATCCTAGACAGATTTGCACAACCGGGAAACGCTGTGAGCTAGGTACATTTCTTTAGTAATTTGACTGATGACAAGGTACATTGGATGTTCGAGTGGTTCCCTAGCAGTGAATTTATCATCAGGTCGAGAGATGTTCCTCATCTAGTGCTAATCGGATTAAGGGGAATCAATCCTTATGCTCCTATCAGAGTCATGAGGCAAGCTGGGAGAAAACAGGTTATACCACGAGTTTCTAAAATGATTCATTACAAAGCAGACTTCCAAGGAAATGTCATTCCATTCAAGTTCGAGGCACAGCACATGTGGCATCAAAATATTATTGTGGAGAAAGATACCATCGAACCAGACAGGTATCCTGCCGGCTATATGTACTTCTACCCATCATGGTTGGTCGATGACATAGCAGGAGAGGTCAAGCCAGGGGTTGATTTGACAAACAGGGTCATAGACGACGTTGCTGAAGCACAAGTCAAATACAGGAGGTTGCGCAAAAGGGCCTTTGAATCTGAGGCCAGGCATTTGGAACAACATAAAGTGGACATGGAAGCAATCAATGAATGGAGGGGAATCGCTACTAAATCAACATAAAGGTTGGAGTATTTGGAGCAGGGTTTGATGGAACTTGAGGGAAAGATGAGGAAAAGGGTCTCGGATTGTTAAAACGCAGAGGGCAATGAAGGAGGACATCTATTAAGGGCATATCTGCTATTGGACATGTGCGGCCTGGGGAATCTGATTAACGGGGCTAATAAGGCCAAGCTTAGAGAAGGTTCCTCCGGGACCGAGTAGATTAGGAATGATATTTTCTATATTCGTCTTAGAATTTGATTGTAATAAGGCAAATACCACTAGTGACTCTTTATAATTATTGTCGTTTTAGTAGAGATTTTATCTATTTATCATATTAATGAAATGACGCAGTTATCGGCATTGAGTTTTCTCCAAAGTTATATGTCGCTAGGCCTACCTCGGGCATGATGAGGTCCCCAAATTAGGACACGAATTGATAATTCCGCAATACATGTTTAAAAATCATAAATATCTTTTTAATACTCCTTACTGACTTGTTTACCTTTTGTTTTTTCTTCTTTTCTTTGTTTATTCCCATCCCCTAAGGTTAGTTCATGTATACTGGCATCATCACCATATCATACCAGATCTAGAGGTCCTCCTCCTCCTCCTCCTCCAAGTGATCCTAAGAATAAAGGAAAAGCTAAGATAGAAGATATGAGTGGTATCAGGAAAGACAACACTACGCATGCCGAGAATGTCAAAACTTCAGATGGTTGGAGTACTCCGGTGCAAAATGACTTGGTTTTACAGTTAGAACAGAAGATATTGGAGTTAGAAGGGGAACTTGAGCAGGTCCGTAACTTGGCAAACCTTTTCCTTACCCTGAATGTTCCCGATATCAACCAACAAAACGCCCAAAATCCAAAACCTCCTCAAAACACATAAAACCAGCACCCGCAAAATCCTCCCGCACCTCACTAATAAACCACGCCTCCCCAAAATCCTAATCCTCCACCAATACCAACTCCTCCACAGCATCATCATCATCCGACCCAGTACCCACAAACTACCACCTATCACACTCCTCAGAATGCACCACATCCTACTCCTAACCTGAAAAACTCAACCAATGACTACCATTACGCCCAGATTCTCGGAGTCCACCAAAGTAATCCCATATATTTGGAAACCTTACCCCACACCTCACAACAGACCCTATACATACCTGAATCTGCCGAGAAGGACCTGCTCATCAAGAACATGGCAGAGAAACTCAAAGGCATTGAGGGTTTGAGTTATGATGATTTGTGTTTTCAGCCAGATGTAGAACTGCCAGAGGGTTACAAACCTCCTAAGTTTGAAATATTCAACAGAACTGGTGATCCGAAGGTGCACTTGAGAACATATTGTGACAAGCTTGTAGGGGTTGGCATGGATGAAAGAATCTGCATGAAGCTGTTCATGAGAAGCCTCACTGGAGACGCCAGGTCTTGGTACATCAGTCAGAATCCAAAGAAATGGGTTAACTGGGTAAGCATGGCATCAGATTTCGTGGATCGGTTCAGATTTATCATAGAAAATGCACCAGATGTTTTCTACATTCAAAATCTCAAGAAGAAGCCAACGGAAACTTTCCACGAGTATGCTACTCGGTAAAGGTCTGAATCTGCAAAAGTAAGGCTAGCGCTGGAAGAAGAACAGATGAATAAGTTCTTCGTCAGAGCTCAGGATCCGCAATACTACGAAAGATTGATGGTTATTGAAAACCATAAATTTTTTGATATCATCAAGTTAGGAGAGAGAATAGAAGAAGGGATCAAAAGCGGAATGGTGACAAATTTTGAAGCACTCCAAGCCACAAATAAGGCCCTGCAGTCAGGAGGTATCTCCAAGAAGAAAGAAGTAGGAACAGTAATGGTAGCCCAAGGTCCAAAGTCTCCTCTCACATACCAAATACCCCCACTCACATATCAGCCTTCACCTCCCAGATACCGACAACCTGCATCCACTTACCATACCTATAACACATAACCAACATACTACTACTCACCACCAGCCCACCAAAACTATCAAAAATACATACCAAATTTCAACCGCAGACCACCCAGACAATACACCCCTATTGTTGAACCTATAGACCAACTGTACGAGAGACTAAAGGTTGCCAGTTATATCACTCCCATTCTCGTTGTTGCTATGGAAAACTCTTCCCAGTGGATTAATCCGAAAAAGACATGTGTCTATCACTCATGCATGAAAGGTCATACTATTGATGAGTGTCGTACTTTGAAGGATAAGATTCAGACATTAATTGACACCAAAGTCATATAGGCAAAGGAGGTTGCACCCAATGTCCGTAACAATCCTCTCCCAGATCACATGGGCGGAGAGGTAAACATGATAGAGACCGATGAAGAATGGGACTCAGAGGGGTCAATTGGACTCACTCAAGAAGGGGATAATCCTGAAAGTCACTCTCACACCTATTGTGGTACAGATACAGTCACCGATTGAAGTTGAGGTAGCCGCACCAACTCCATTCGAAGTTGAAGTAGCAATACCTTCAGCTGCGCCTGCTCCGTTTGAAGTAGAAGTGACTACACCATTCACTATAATGGTAGCACCCACACCATCCTTTAATTCCAATGCTGTAACCTGGGACTACACTGCATATGAGAGAAGGAAAGAAAAGGGTAAAATGGAAGAAACCGGTGCAGCACAAGGTATGATCAGAACTGGTAAGGTTTACACGCCCTAGCAGTTGGGGGAAACAAGTAAAGAAGCCACTTCTAGGCAGCCTATCATTGAAACCGGCCCGGATGATATTTGGAGAAAGGTGCAAGCAAGGGAGTATTCTGTGGTTGATCATTTGAACAAAACCCCTGCTCAGATATCCATTCTATCTCTACTACAGAATTCTGAGGCACACAGGAACGCGTTGATGAAAGTGCTGAATGAGGCTTATGTGCCCATCAACATTACCAGTGGAGAGATGGACAATATGGTAGGACAATTATTGGAAAGCCATAAGATCACTTTCCACAAAGATGAATTGCCACCAGAAGGGTTGAGCCATAACAGGGCATTGCATATCACAGTACAGTGCGAAGTGAAATTCATTGCCAAGGTCCTGATAGATGGAGGTTCAAGTCTCAACATCTGCCCTTGACTAATTTGAAGAGGTTAGGTAAAGGTTTGCATGAGATACGAGCAGGAACTATGAACGTAAAAGCGTTCGATGAATCTCAAAGGGACACAATCGGAGAAACCAACCTCTGCTTACAAATGGGTCCAACTTGGTTTGATGTTTAATTCCAAATACTCGACATATCTGCCTCATACAATATGCTATTGGGACGACCTTGGATACATGCCGATGGGGCCGTAGCTTTTACTCTACATCAGGTCGTGAAATTTGAGTGGAACCATCAGGAAGTGATCATCTATGGGGACGGAAGTAATCCCTTTACATCAGTCAAACTGTTCCATTCATCGAGAATAGAAGGAAGTTGGGTGGAGAAACAAACCATCACATCGATCGCGTCAACGCAATTGAAAAGGACAAATAGTGGAGCAGTAAGATAGAAGGCATATTGTCATGGACAAGGTATGAGCCTAGCAAAGGTCTCGGTAAGAATCTCAGAATTGGTCGCCACCATGGCGTGGTCCTTATTACCCTCTAGGGCAACCAGTACCACATTTGAGCCAGTCATTTCATCAAGCTGACATGATGTGGGAGTCCGAAGAAGGTGAAGTTCTAGCTGGTATAAGGAATCTGTTTCTGGATGATGAAGACATGGATTGTAGTGCGATAGTTGAGGAGGAGGAGGAGGAGGAGGAAGGCCTCATTATTCAGACCGTGGAGAAGGGAGTCATTCTCAAGAACTGGACTGCTGCACTATCAAGGGCCCGTCAAGTTCCTCGGTAGCCTGGCAATTAGCATCATTTATTATAAAAGCAATTTTTATGAGCATTTCAGATATTTGCAGCATTTTTTAAGCATGTTTTGTTTTGAAATAATTGCTCGGTCATCGAGTCGTACCTGTTTGACATTTTCAAGATTTATCTAATGCATTGGTGTTTTTTGTATTTGTTATTATTCTTTACGTTTTTCTCTACAGCATTATTATTACCTTTTCGATGAACTTATGACTGTGACATGTAATGAGACAACGCAACATAAGGATAATGATTCAGAGGATCTGGAAGAGGATATAATACCCGAGGAAATTGTCAGAGAAATGGAAAACTTTGAAAAAAAGCCTAAGTCCAATTTGGATGAGACTGAAACAGTTAATCTAGGAGACTCTGAAACAATCAAGGAAACACGTGTAAGCATTCACCTGTCACCATCAGAGAAAGAAGAATACACTCGTTTCCTGAAGGAATATGAGGATATCTTTGCATGGTTCTATGATGATATGATCGGTTTGAGCACGTCCATAGTGGCTCATAAACTACCGATCAACCCAGTGTGTCCGCCGGTAAAGCAGAAGCTCAGAAAGTTCAAGCCAGATATGAGTTTGAAAATCAAAGAAGAAGTCACCAAGTAGATCAAAGCTAAGGTTCTCAGAGTGTTTGAATATCCAAATTGGTTGGCTAACATCGTGCCAGTTCCGAAGAAGGATGGGAAAGTCAGAGTATGCATGAATTATCGGGACCTAAACAAAGAAAGTCCCAAGGATGATTTCCCGTTACCCAACATACACATACTAATCGACAACTGCGCCAAGCATGAACTCCAATCCTTTGTGGATTGCTTCGCGAGATATCATCAGATCTGGATGGATGAAGAGGATGTCAAAATGACAACTTTTATTACACCGTGGGGGGGGAGGGATGTATTGCTATAAAATGATGTCGTATGGTCTGAAGAATGCTAGGGCCACTTATATGAGGGCCATGACAACTATTTTCCAAGACATGATATATAAGGAGATAGAGGTATATGTAGATGACGTCATCATCAAATCCAAGAAGAGTACAGATCACATAGTAGACTTGAGGAAATTCTTTGATCGGCTTCGGAGGTACAATTTGAAATTGAATCCCCCAAAATATACCTTAGGGGTTCCCGCAGGAAAGTTATTAGGATTCATCATCAGCCGCCGAGGAATTGAGCTAGACCCATCAAAGGTCAAGGCTATCCAGGATTTGCCACCTCCAAAGAACAAGAAAGACATGATAAGTTTCTTGGGACATCTTAATTACATCAGCCGCTTCATAGCACAATCAACCGTGATCTGTGAGCTAATTTTCAAAATGTTAAAGAAGGATGTCGCAACCAGTTGGACTAAAGACTGCCAGAATGCTTTTGACAGAATCAAAGAATATTTGTCCACACCGCCAGTCCTGGTCCTGCCAGAACCGGGTAGACCACTGCTACTCTATCTCTTCGTATTAGATGGGGCTTTTGGTTGTGTCTTGATACAACACGATGAGACGGGAAGGAAAGAACATGCCATATACTATCTGAGTAAGAAGTTTACACCCTACGAAGCACGGTATTCTTTGCTAGAACGCACCTGCTGTGCTTTGACCTGGATAGCCCATAAACTAAGGCACTACTTCTGTGCCTATACCACATATCTCATATCAAGGATGGATCCTCTGAAGTACATCTTCTAGAAACCCATGCCTACAGGGAAGCTGGAAAAATGGCAGATATTGTTGAGTGAATTCGACATTGTCTATGTGATTCAGAAGGTGGTTAAGGGACAAGCATTAGCGGATCATCTTGCGCAAAATCCTGTATGAGGAGAATGCGAACCACTAAAAACGTATTTTCCTGATGAAGAAGTATCATGCTTAGGAGAAGAAATCGCCGAAGCCTACAACGGATGGAGAATGTTTTTTGATGGAGCTGCAAACTTCAAAGGAGTGGGTATTGGAGTCGTTTTGGTGTCATAAATAGGTCAACATTATCTGGTATCCGCAAAACTCAGATTTCCGTGCACCAATAATATGGCATAATATGAGGCTTGCATATTGGGGCTCAATTTGGTCGTTGACATGAATATCCAGGAATTACTGGTAATTGGTGATTCAAATCTTCTGGTACATCAGGTGCATAGAGAATGGGCTACAAAGAATACCAAGATATTACCATATCTATATCATGTGCAAGATATGATGAAGATGTTCACGAAGATAGAGTTTAGACATGTCCCGAGAATCCAGAATGAGTTCGCAAACGCATTGGCCACTTTGTCCTCCATGATACAGCATCCGGACAAGAATTTCATCGACCCCATTCTGGTAAAGATTCATAATCAGCTAGCTTACTACGCTCATGTTGAAGAAGAAGCAGACAGGAATCCATGGTTCCATGATATCAAGGAATACTTAGCAAAAGGAGAGTACCCGGAGCACGCAAATCATACTAAAAAATGCACGCTCCGAAGATTGTCCAACCATTTCATCGAAAGTAGAGGAATTCTGTACAGAAGGACTCCAGACTTAGGGTTATTACAGTGTGTTGATGCCAAGGAAGCTTCCAAACTGCTCGAAGAGATACACTCTGGAACTTGCAGACCACACATGAATGGTTTCATTTTAGCCAAGAAGATACTGAGAGCAGGTTATTTTTGGATGACTATGGAAACAGACTGCATCAGGTATGTCTAGAAATATCATCAGTTCCAAATACACGCAGATATGATACGGGTGCTGCCAAATGAACTCAATGCAACGAGTGCACCTTGGCCTTTTGCTGCTTGGGGAATGGACGTCATTGGACCAATCGAGCCTGCCGCTTCAAACGGGCATAGGTTCATTTTAGTGGCCATAGACTACTTCACAAAATGGGTCAAAGATGCATCCTACAAAGCTGTAACCAAGAAAGTCATCACAGATTTTGTCAGAGATCGTATTGTTTGCCGATTCGGGGTTCCAGAGTCCATCATCACCGACAACGCCGCCAATCTCAATAGTGACCTAATGAAAGCTATGTGCGAGACCTTCAAAATTAAGCACAAGAATTCCACAGCAGACATGCCTCAAATGAATGGAGCCGTGGAGGCCGTAAACAAGAATATCAAGAAAATACTAAGGAAGATGGTAGACAACCACAAGCAATGGTATGAGAAGTTACGATTTGCCTTATTGGGGTACCGTACCACAGTACGCACATCAACCGAGGCAACTCCCTATTTGCTGGTCTACGGTACCGAAGCTGTCATTCCTGCCGAGGTTGAAATTCCTTCTTTAAGAATTATACAAGAAGCTGAACTCAATGCTGCAGAATGGATAAGAAGCCGCTATGAACAATTAGCTCTCATTGACGGGAAAAGAATGAATGCAGTGTGTCATGGTCAACTCTATCAGAATAAGATGTCCAGAGATTTCAACAAAAAGGTCAAACCTAGACAGTTCGCATCGGGGCAGCTGGTACTGAAGCGGATCTTCCCGCATCAAGATGAAGCCAAAGGGAAATTTTTGCCCAATTGGCAAGGGCTCTACATGGTTCACAGAGTACTAATAGGAGGAGCACTCATACTCGCAGAAATGGACGGAGAGGTTTGGCCAAAGCCTATCAATTCAGACGCAGTCAAAAGATATTATGTTTAGAATGTTCGCATTTCTTCATCTGATGTAATTGAACTATGCTCGACCTGATTCCCGTTTAAGAGTGGATACATAGGCAACCCTGCGGGTTCGGTCACAATTCAATAAAATTTTCATTTTTCCCACAAACAGAAACAAGTGCCAAGCCTAACCTCGATCGAGTAGTGACGAGGTCAGGTCAAGGCCCTACTGGTAAATATGTTATAAAATAATATAGAGTGTAATACCGCAATAAAATAAAGGCTGAAATTTAACAACAATGAAATCATAGAAGGTAACAGCTTAGTACACAGAAACACAATAGGGGATCTCCTGAGATACCGTCCCGTAGTCCCAAACGTAAATGTGCAGGGGGATCTCCCGGAATACCGTCCTGTAGTCCCAAACGTAAATGTGCAGGGGGATCTCCTGGAATACCGTTCCGTAGTCCCAAAATAAATGTGCAGGGGGGATCTACCGGAATACCGTTCCGTAGTACCAAAGTAAATATACAAGACATGGGGGATCTCCCAGAATATTGTTCCGTAGTCCCAAAGTAAATATGCAGCGCGAATGATAGAAATAAAACTACATCACGAAATTCTTACAATTTAGACTAAGTACCAGTCAGGGAAGAAGCAGGAAATTAATTAAGCATGCTGCACATGATTCACATAAACAATTAAGACACGTAGACATGTTGTATTAGACTAAACATGATAGCTACACATATTGGAATAACTCAATTAAGAATAAAAATAGATTAGTACTCATTAAAATGGTATAACTCAAAATAACAGGAAAATATGTTGATGCTCAGTAAGAAAAATCGGGTTTTCCACAACTAGCCCATGTACGTACTCGTCACCTCATGTACACGGCGCTCACATATCACAATAGTTCCAAATCTTAAAGAGATTCCCCCCCCTCCCCTCTCCCACAAAGTTAGGCAAGCCACTTACCTCGAACCAAGCTTAATCAATCGGTCACAATGCCTTTCCCACGAATATCCGGCTCCGAATGGCCCAAATCTATCCAAAAGCAATTACATATCATAAATAAAATAATAACAGACTCATCTAATTAATGAAATCAACACTTTAACAAAAATCCCGAAATTAACTCAAATACTACCCGCGGGGCCCACGTCTCGGAATCGGGCAAAAGTTACAAAATAGGAATGCCCATTCCACCACGAGTCTAACCATACCAAAATTACTAAATTTTGATACCAAATGGTCCTCCAAATCCACAAATCTAACTTCCAAATCCCTAGCCTCCAACGTTCAATTTCCACCTTAAATACACACTAACTAGGTGGGAAAATATATGGAAAAGCAAGATTATTGATAAAAAAATATGCACAAGGGACTTATCTCAAGAAATGCCTCGAAAATGCTCTCAAAAATCGCCCTAAACCGTGTTTGCAAAGTCAAAAATGACAAAAATGACGAAGCCCTTCAGTTTTAACAACTGCCCAGGTATTTCCGCACCTGCGGAACCTGGGCTCGCACCTGCGGGTGCGCTTGTGTGGAAATTGTGCGCATCTATGCAATTCACTTGCCCCCTCTGCCTTCGCACCTGCGATGAAAGGGCCGCATCTGCGCGTGCGCGCCTGCGGAATTCCCTTCCGCTTCTGCGGACCTTGCGCACTTGCGAAGACCCCAAACGCATCTGTGGGCATCGCAGATGCGGAAATCACCTCGCACCTGTGACCCCGGTCACTCCTCCATTTTCCTGCTTCTGCGCCAATTTGCTCGCACCTGCGGGCAGCCTTGCGCAGGTACGATTACAGCAGAACCAGCAAAAGCACCAGATTTTCCTAAGTCCAATTTCATTCTGTTAAGCATCCGAAATACACCCGAGGCCCTCGAGACCTCAACCAAACCTACCAACCAATCCTATAACACCATACGAACTTAGTCGAGCCTTTAAACCACATCGAACAACACCAAAAATCATGAATTAAGCACGGATTCAAGCCTAAGAACTTAGAATTTTCCAAATTCTACAAACGATGCCGAACCACGTCAAATCTAGTCTGAATTACCTCAAATTTTATACACAGGTCACAAATGACACTACGAACCTATAGCCACTTTTAGAAATCCATTTCGAGCTCGATATCAAAAATTTTCACTATCGGCCGAAATTGCCAAAAAATCTAACTTTGGCCAATTTAAGCCTAAATCTACTACAGACCTCCAAAACACATTCCGGCCGCGCTCCTAAGCTCAAAATCACTCAACCGAGCTAATAGAGTCGACGGAATTCTATTCTGGATCTGTCCTCACACAGTTCCGACTACGGTCCAATTTCTAAGGCATAAATTCATAACTAGGGACTAAGTGTCCCAAAACTCCCTGAATTCCATAACCAATCACTCCGAAAATTCCCAAAAGTAGAAACAAATGTGGGGAAAGCAGATATTAGGGGATCGGGGCTCTAATTCTCAAAACTACCGGTTGTCCCCTCCATTCCCAAAAGTAGAAACATCCTCCCCCTCTTAAAACAATCGTTCGTCCTCGAACAAGTATAAAGACATACCTGAAACTGTGAAAAGATGAGGGTACTGGCTGCGCATATCCTACTCGGCCTCCCAAGTGGCCTCCTCGACCGATTGTCCCCTCCATTGAACCTTCTCGGAAGAAATGTTCTTTGACCTTATCCTTGTGACCTGCCTGTCTAAAATAGCCACTGGCTCCTCAACATAGGATAGATCCTTGTCCAATTGAACTGAGCTGAAATCCTACACATGAGATGGATCGCCGTGATACTTTCGGAGCATAGAAACATGGAATACCGGATGAACTCCTGCTAGACGGGGAGTCAAGGAAAGCTCATAAACAACCTCCCCAACTCGACGCAACACCTCAAATGGACCAATGAACCTTGGGCTGAACTTGCCCTTCTTTCCAAACATCATAACGCCCTTCATAGGCGAAACTCGGATCAAGACTCGCTCACCAACCATGAATGCAACATCACGAACCTTCCGGTCTGCATAACTTTTCTGTCTGGACTGGGCCGTGCGAAGTCTATCCTGAATCACCTTAACCTTCTCCAAGGAATCCTGAACCAAGTCCGTACCCAAAAATCTGGCTTCACCGGGTTTGAACCAACCCATTGGGGACCGACACCGCCTACCGTACAGAGCCTCATATGGTGGCCATCTGAATGTTGGACTGATAACTGTTGTTGTAAGCAAACTCCGCAAGTGGCAAGAACTGGTCCCAAGTCCGCTCCGATTTCAACTACGGAATCTTTATGTACTAAAGCAACCCACCTAGTCGCTGAAGCTCATACTTCACCTGCTGGCAATTTAGACATCTAGCCACATTACTCTACTATGTCTTTCTTCATCCTCCTCCACCAATAATATTGCCTCAGGTCCTGATACATCTTCGCGGCACCCGGATGAATGGAGTACCGTGAGCTGTGAGCCTCCTGAAGAATCAACTCATGCAAACCATCTACATTGGGTACAGATATCCTGTCGTGCATCCTTAATGCACCATTATCTCCAATAGTAACCTCTTTAGCATCACCACCTTAAGGACAAGCAGATGGGGGTCATCACACTGACGCTCCCTCATACGATCATAAAGAGAAGACCGAGAGACCGCACAAGCTAATACTCAACTCGGCTCAGAAATATCCAATCTCACAAACTGGCTGGCTAAGGACCGAACATCCAATGCCAATGGCCTCTCTGCTGCTGGTAGATATGCTAAACTCCCCAAACTCTCTGCCCGGTGACTCAAAGCATCCGCCACCACATTGGCCTTCCCAAGGTGGTACAAAATAGTGATATCATAATCCTTAAGTAGCTCCAACCACCCCCGCTGACATAAGTTAAGATCTTTCTGCTTAAACAGATGCTACAAACTCCGATGATCGGTGTAAATCTCACATGGAACACTGTACAAATAATGCCGCCATATCTTCAAGGCATGAACAATAGCTGCTAACTCAAGATCGTGGAAAAGATAGTTTTTTTCGTGCACCTTCAGTTGTTTGGACGCGTAGGCAATCATCCTACTGTCCTGCATCAACACCACGCCGAGACCAATCCGCGATGCATCATAATATACAGTATAAAACCTCGAACCTGCAGATAATACCAATGCTGGGGCTGTAGTCAAAGTTGTCTTGAGCTTCTGAAAGCTCTCCTCACATTCCTCTGTCCACCTGAACGGAGCACCCTTCTGGGTCAACCTGGTCATAGGTGCTGCAATAGATGAGAAACCCTCTACAAATCGGTAGTAATACCTCGCCAAACAAAGAAAACTCCGGATCTCTGTAGCTGAGGATGGTCTGGGCCAACTCTATACTGCTTCAATCTTTTTCGGATCCATCTGGATCCCCTAACTTGATACTATATGACCCAAGATTGCCACTGAGTCTAGCCAAAACTCACAATTTGAAAATTTTGCATATAACTTCTTTTCTCTCAAAGTCTGAAGTGCAGTCCTCAGGTGCTGCTCATGATCTTCCCTACTCCGGGAGTATACCAGAATGTCATCAATAAACACGATGACGAATGAGTCAAGATAAGGATGGAACACACTGTGCATCAAGTGCATAAAAGTTGTTGGGGCGTTGGTCAGCCCAAAAGACATAACAAGAAACTCATAGTGACCATATCTGGTCCTGAAAGCAGTCTTCGGGATATCTGGATCCCGAATCTTCAACTGATGATAACCTGAACATAAGTCAATCTTGGAAAATACTCTGGCACCCTGTAATTGATCAAATAAGTCATCAATACGAGGCAATGGATACCTGTTCTTCACTATGACTTTGTTCAACTGGCGGTAATCAATACACATCCGCATGGAACCATCCTTCTTCTTCACAAATAAGATAGGAGCACCCCAAGGTGACACACTGGGCCGAATGAAGCCCTTATCAAGCAACTCCTACAACTGCTCCTTCAACTCAGGAGGAGCCATACGGTATGGAGGAATAGAGATGGGCTGAGTGCCCGGCAACAAATCAATGCCGAAATCAATATCTCTGTCGGGCGGCATGCCCGGAAGATCAGATGGGAACATATCTGGATAGTCCCTCACTACTGGAACTGACTCAACTGTAGGGGTATCAATAGTGACATCTCTCACATAAGCTAGATACGTGTCACACCCCTTCTCAACCATTCATTATGTTTTAAGAAAAGAAATAGCTCTGCTCGGAGCATACTCTAAGGTATCTCTCCACTCTAATCGGGGTAAACCTGGCATAGCTAGTGTCACGGTCTTAGCGTAACAATCAAGAATAGCATAATGGGGCGACAACCAGTCCATGCCCAAGATAACATCAAAGTCTACCATGCTGAGTAATAATAAATCGGCTTGGGCCTCAAAACCACTAAGAGCAATCAAACACGACCGATACACGCGGTCCACAACAAGAGAATCTCCCACAGGATTAGACACATAAATAGGGGAACTCAAAGAATCCCGAGACACGCCCAAATATGGGGCAAAATAAGGGGACACATATGAATACGTAGAGCCTGGGTCAAATAATATCGACGCATCTCTATGACAGACTGGAACAATACCTGTAATGACAGAATTAGAAGCAACTGCCTCTGTAAGAGCATGAAGTGTGTAATATCTGACCTGGCCTCCCCCTCTAGGGCAACCTCGACCTTCCCGACCTCCACCTCGAGTTGGCTGAGCAGGTGGTTGGTGCTGTAATCATAGCCTGAGGACCCGGTGGAGCACGTTGTGGATGAGAAGTCTGTGGAGGTTCACCCCTCCTAATCCTAGGGAAATCCCTCACCATGTGGCGAGTATCGCCACACTCAAAATAACCTCACAACTGAAGTGGTTGTGGAAACTGTGCGGTACGGGTCCCCTAAGGCCCATGAATACCTAAAACACTATGCGAAGCCGGAAACGCAAATTGAACTGGCTGACCCTCAAAACCTCAACCATGTCATACCCTGCCTCCAAAATAAGGACCAGTGGATCTCTCCAGTCTATGAGGTCTCCTCGCCTCCCTGTACTCTCTCTCCTGACCTCGTTTATCCTCTCTTGCCTGGACCCACCCGTCCTCTACCCGGCAAGCAATCCCTACCACCTGCTGAAATGGGACCACAAGTTGTGTCGCCATGACACCTGGAACTTGACCAACATGAACTCACTACTCTGGAGTGTGGGTGGCGGGACTCTGGGTCCCTCCCCCGGTCTGTGAAGTAGCTGGTACAACCGGAATCAATCCCGCCTAAACCAATGTACCAAACATGATCAGGAACTGTGCTAAGGTCTCCTAAAGTGCTGGAGTAGTAATAGTAGGAGGAGCCATACGGTATGGAGAAATAGAGATGGGCTGAGTGCCCGACAACAAATCAATGCCGAAATCAATATCTATGTCGGGCGGCATGCCCGAAAGATCATATGGGAACACATCTGGATAGTCCCTCACTACTGGAACTGACTCAACTGTAGGGGTATCAATACTGACATCTCTCATATAAGCTAGATACGTGTCACACCCCTTCTCAACCATTCGTTGTGCTTTAAGAAAATAAATAACTCTGTTGGGAGTATACTCTAAGGTACCTCTCCACTCTAATCGCGGTAAACCTGGCATAGCCAGCGTCACGGTCTTAGCGTAACAATCAAGAATCGCATAATGGGGTGACAACCAGTCCATGCCCAAGATAACATCAAAGTCTACCATGCTGAGTAATAATAAATCGGCTCGGGTCTCAAAAACATTAAGAGCAATCAAACACGACCGATACACGCGGTCCACAAGAAGAGAATCTCCCACAGGAGTAGACACCTAAATAGGGGAACTCAAAGAATCCCGAGACATGCCCAAATATGGGGTAAAATAAGGGGACACATATGAATACGTAGAGCCTGGGTCAAATAATACCAACACATCTCTATGACAGACTGGGACAATACTTGTAATGACATAATCAGAAGCAACTGCCTCTGTACGGGCAGGAAGTGTGTAATATCTGGCCTGGCCTCCCCCTCTAGGGCGACCTCGACCTCCCCGACCTCCACCTCGAGTTGCTTGAGCAGGTGGGGTGGTAGCTGGTGCTGTAATCATAGCCTAAGGACCCGATGGAGCACGTTGTGGCTGAGAAGTCTGTGGAGGCGCACCCCTCCTAATCGTGGGGCAATCCCTCACCATGTGGCAAGTGTCGCCACACTCAAAACAACCTCGCAACTGACGTGGCTATGGGAACTTTGTGGTACGGGTACCCTGAGACCCATGAACACCTGAAACACTGTGCGAAGCCGAAAACGCAAACTGAACTGGCCGACCCATAAAAAACCTCTACTATGTCGTACCCTACCTCCAAAATAAGGACCAGTGGATCTCTCCAGTCTACAAGGTCTCCTCGCCTCCTTGTACTCTCTCTCCTAACCTCGTTTGTCCTTTCTTGCCTGGACCCACCCGTCCTCTACCCCGCAAGCAATCCCTACCACCTGCTGAAATGGGACCACAAGCTGTGTCGCCATGACACTTGGAACCTGACCAACATGAACTCGCTGCTCTGTAGTGTGGGCGGCGGGAGTCTGGGTCCCTTCCCTAGTCTGTGAAGTAACTGGTACAACCGGAATCAACCCCGCCTGAACCAATGTACCAAACATGCTCAGGAACTGTGCTAAGGTCTCCTAAAGTGCTGGAGTAGTAAAAGTCGGCGTATCAGGTTCCTGTGCTCCGACTGGAGCTACTGGTGGCTCCTCTGTAGCAGCTCGCTCGGGTGCTCTAGAGGGAAAACCAAGAAGACAAATATGGCTCAAAAGGGTTAACAAAAGGGTGACACCTATTTGGGGTAGTGAGAAAATCATGCATGGAAGTTCTGCAGTGGGTATGTATCAAACATAATATCTTTTGACTACATCTGCATTGATAGTCATGTCTGGTACCAGTCCTTCTTCATCTACCAAGTGCAAGGCCCCTTTCACTAACACTTTCTTGATGATGTAGGGCCCTTGTCAGTTCGGGGCGAACTTTCCTTTAACTTCTACTTGTTGTGGAAGAATGCATTTCAAAATGAGCTTGCCTACCTCAAAGTGCCTTGGACGTACTTTCTTGTTGTAAGCGCGTGCCATTTTTTGCTAATTATAATTGGCCGAAACATACTGCTGCTAGCCATTTTTCATCAATCAGCATCAACTGTTCCAAACGGGTCTTTACCTATTTTGTATCCTCAATCTCTGATTCCACAATGATTCGGAGGGAGGGTATTTCTACTTCAGCCGGTATTACAGCTTCCGTCCCATATACCAGCAGATAAGGAGTTGCACCAACAAATGTGCGAACAGTCGTACGGTATCCCAAAAGAGCAAAAGGTAACTTTCATGCCATTACCTGGACCCTTGGATCATCTTCCTAAGGATCTTCTTGATATTCTTGTTGGCCGCTTCAACGACTCCATTGGCTTTAGGTCCGTAAGGGGTAGAATGGCGATGCAGAATTTTAAATTGCTCGCATACCTCCTTCATCAGATGACTATTTAAATTGGCTGCATTTTTAGTGATAATGGTCTTCGGGATACCAAAGCGACATATGATGTTGGAATGAACAAAGTCTACTACTTCTTTCTTGGTGACTGCTTTGAAAGTAACTGCCTCCACCCACTTGGTGAAGTAATCAATGGCAACCAGAATGAATCTATGCCTATTTGAAACCTTTGGATCGATTGGCCCAATAACATTCATTCCCCAAACAACGAAAGGCCAAATAGAGGACATGGGATGCAACTCCGAAGTAGGCGAGTATATCATGTCACCATGAATCTGGCATAGGTGACACTTGCGAACAAAACTGAAGCAATCTCTCTCCATAGTGAGCCAATAATACCCTGCCCATAAAATCTTCTTCGCCAAAACATATCCATTCATGTGAGGTCCGCATACCCCCGGATGCACTTCAACCATGATTCGCTCAGTTTCTGTGGTATTTATGTATCTCAACAAGTTCAAATCTGGGGGGGTCCTTTTGTACAAAATTTCCCCATTCAGGAAGAAACCACTAGCGAGCCGCCTTATAGTTCTTTTTTGATCTCCTTTGGCATACTCTAGGTATTCCCTTATTTTCAGGAATCGTTTTATGTCATGACAGTCAGAATCTCTCATAACTAATAGTTCACGCATATCCAGATCGAGGGCCATTTCCAAACCCATGATACAAGCTTCGTATTCTGCCGTATTATTGGTACAGAAGAACCAAAGTCGGTCCATTGTAGGGTAATGATGTCCAATAGGTGAGATGGGGATTGCCCCGATCCCAATTCCTTTGATATTGACAGCCCCATCAAAATACATTTTCCATACATAATTGTCATTCGGAACTACCCCCTCTATTGAATTGACCTCTTCGTCTGGGAAGTATGTGCTAAGTGGCTTGTAATCATCATCAACTGGATTCTCTGCCAAAACATGTGCTTTCATTGCGGTGCGAGTGACATAGATGATGTCAAACTCTGTGAGTAAGATTTTCCATTTTGTGAGCCTGCCAGTGGGCATTGGCTTTTGGAACATGTACTTCAAAGGATCCATTCTAGCTTTTGGCTTCTGTTCCTTTTTGCCTAACGCATCATGTTGCCCCATAACACATCTAAAGGAATTATCCATCACTGATAGATATAAAAACAAAGGTCTACCAGGTTCATGTGGGACCAGTACATGGGGTTTTGACAGATAATCTTTGATCTTATCAAAAGCTTTTTGGCAATCGACTGTCCACTTGGTAGTAGCATCCTTTTTCAGCAACTTAAAGATGGGCTCGCATGTGGTTGTGAGCTGAGCAATGAACCTACTGATGTAGTTCAACCTCCCGAGCAAACTCATGACCTCTATTTTGTTCTTCGGGGTGGCAGATCTCGAATGGACTTTATCTTAGATGGATCCAATTCGATGCCTCTCCGGCTGAGTATAAAATCAAGGAGTTTCCCAGATGGAACCCCAAATGTACACTTGCCTGGATTGAGCTTAAGGTCATACCTTCGAAGCCGTTCTAAGAACTTTTTCAAATCGCGCACGTGATCAACCTGTGTCTTGATTTTATGATGACATCATCGACATATACTTCAATTTCTTTGTACATCATGTCATGAAAAATGGTGGTCATGGCCGTTATGTAAATTGCCTTCGCATTCTTTAAACCAAATGGCATAACCCTATAACAATAGGTACCCCATGGAGTGGTGAACGCAGTCTTTTCTGCATCATCCTCATCCATTAGAATCTGGTGGTATCCGGCATAGCAATCCACAAAAGATTGTATCTCATGCGTAGTGCAGTTATCTACAAGTATGTGGATGTTTGGTAAAGGTAAATTATCCTTTGGACTTGCTTTTTTCAGGTCCCTGTAGTCAATACAGACGCTGGTTTTTCCGTCCTTCTTTGGCACATGCACAACATTTTCCACCCAGGTGGTGTATCATACGGCTCTGACTACATTGGCGCTCAGTTGCTTCATTATTTCCTCTTTGATTTTATCACTCATGTCCGTTTTAAATTTTAATTGCTTCTGTTGGACTGATGGAAAATAAGGATATGTGGGAAGCTTATGAACTACTAAATCGGCACTCAAACCTGACATATCATCATAAGATCAAGCAAACACATCTCTGTACTCAAATAAAATTTGAATCAAGGCATTTCTAGTTTCTTGTTCAGCGTGAATGCTTATAGTTGTTTCTCTCACTTCTTCATGACCTACGATATTAATTGGCTCAGTTTCATTGAGGTTGGGCCTAAGTTAGTGTTCAAATTGTTCCAACTCTCTTTTTATTTCCTCAATAACTTCATTTTCATCATATTCGACATCTTGATGCATTATTTTAAAATTAGACAGCTTTTTAAGATCTGGGCGTGAATTCAGCATGCATGTTATGTTATTAAAGTCGGCATTAACAAAACTTAAATGGAAAACAAAATGACAAGAATTAGGAAAAGGAAAAGATATTATACTTAATACGAAATTGAACTGCATTTCATTGAATTTGAAAGGATAGAAAGGTTAACATCAAAACAAAATAATCATACTAAGATGTTTGGATTACAACCATGAAAGTAACCCAAAATACAAAAAAAAAAAAGCTGCAAAAAACAAACTACCAAGACTCCTTCCTTGTGGGGAAAGGAGTTTCTTCCCAGTTGTTGAGCATGGTGTCTAGGCCAATTAGTTGCACATCGGCACGACTAGTGCCTTCACCAGTCTGGATCATATTTACTTTAGAAAACATCTGGCTGAGGCCATGGCAAATTTCATCAATGTTTGCCTGCGCCGAGGAATTTTGACCCTCTTGAAGTCGTGGCTTGACAAAAGTGTACAAAATGTGAGGGATGGGCTACTGCAAGACCCAACCATGCTTTTTGCGGTGCTTAGCTTTATCTTCATCTGCTTGTGTTGGCCTGAAACCTAAGCCAAAAGTACCCTTGTTACTAAAGGGAGAGATGGGTTCCGAAATTCCTTGCAATGATGCCCCCAAGCATTTTCCTAGCTCATAACCTTGTCTCAACATAAGTGCAGCCACCATTAGAAATGTGACGGAAAAACGAGGATGCAAAATGGTCTTTCCTTCCTCAACGTGTTCCACAACAACTACTTCAAAAGCCTGATAGACAATGGACTCGCACCCTTCCTTGGCCTCAATACACGGAATTAACAGATCTTTATAAATAGATAATTCATCTTCTCTATGAACAATAATCTCTTGCCTGTCATGTTCGAACTTGAGCATTTGATGCAAGGTGGATGGCACAGCTCGAGCCGTATGGATCCATGGCCTTCCAAGAATAAAGTTATAAGAAGTTTCCATGTCCAGTACTTGGAAGACAATTTCAAAATCGACCGGCCCAATCGTCATGCTTTGCAAGGTAGAGAGAGGGCATACATCTACACTCGAGCCTTCTGTTTGTATTGATCTTCATGCTTTGCAAGGTAGAGAGAGGGCATACATCTACACTCGAGCCTCCATCAACCACGACTCGCTTTACATAATGCCCCTCACATTTGACAATCAGGTGCAAAGCCCTATTGTGCCCGGCTCCATCCTCAGGAAGTTCATCATCAGTAAAGGAGATTATGTTCACCTCGAAAAATCTGTTGGCTACCTTCTCTAACTGATTCACGGTGGTCTTCTCTGAGATATATGCCTAGTTTAGGATCTTGATTAGTACACGGGAATGCTCTTCTGAGTGTATGAGCAGAGATAATAGAGAGATTTGAGCATGAGTCTTTCTCAACTGGTCAATGATTGAGTAATCATGAACTTTCATCTTTTTCAAAAACTCTTCCGCCTCTTCTTTAGTGACTAGTTTCTTTATTGGCATTTGACCTTCTCTGATTTGCTTGGCCTTCCTCAACTCTTTTGGAGAGTAAAACCTCCCTGATCGAGTCAAACCTCTAGTTTCCCCCACTTCTTCTATGATTTCCTTGCCTTTGTAGGTCACCACAATTTTGTTGTAGTTCTATGGAATGGTTTTCGTATTTGTCACACGGGGCTGTATGACAGGCTTGATTATGATTGGCTCTGTTATACCCTTCGTACCACCCTGATTTTGCCTTGTGATGAGGTGGCCTCCAAGGACATACAACCTTGGGCTTGGAACATTAGAGCGAACTTCCAACCTTGAGACCTTGGGAACAAATAAAGTTGCCTTTTCTAAGCTCGGGGCGCCTTTCACAATCAACGACACATCTTGTCTTGGATTTACTTCCAATTTGGTTCTCTCTTTAATCGTTCATGCTGTCATTTCTGCTCGATCAACCAGCCTGTATTCTTGATCTCGGCCAATCATTCCCACAAAATGAACTTCATTGTGTATTGGTAACGGGTTGTTGGTCACATTAGGAGGTTCCTCGCCATTCGTCACTAGCATCGCCGTTCCTCGAGGCACCTGAATGATATTCACATCTAGCATTTGCTTGAAATCCATGTGAATCAGGATGCATATGGTGTGGATCCATGGGTCCAATCACGCCAATTTGCTTCAACTTCTGGAACAGACTAGAGTATGATTCAACCAATGGAGTGAATTTTTCCATCGGCCTCTGCTCTCGACCATAATCCTGCCTGGGACGAGCATTGTAGCTTGCCCAAAAATTTTGCTGCTGAGGTCGGGGGATCCTTGGAGTTGGTGCCGTACCTGTTGATTGGGTGGCCGATCATAGGATTAAGCATTAAACATTGTATACTGTGGTGGGCCTATAGAGTAGTGAGGAATTGACGGGGGGATAATAAAGTTGAGGGCAGCTGGATTGCCCAGGCTGAACTTGCACATAAGGGTGCGATGCCCCTCTTTGAATTTCCCTGGATCTTGAAGTCATCATGGACCCTTCATCTCTCTTCTTTCTATTTGCCAAACTTCCAGACCCATTTTGGATTGCTTGGGTGGTGGCTTTGAGAGTAGCCTGACTTATAATTCTGCCAGTTTTGAGGCCATTTTCAACCATTTCCCCTATCTTGATTGCTTCTGCAAAAGGCCTACCCATTGCAGACATCATATTTTGGAAATAATTAGGCTCTTGAGCCTCTAGGAAAATAGTGATCAACTCATAATTATCCATGGGTGGCTTAACTCTAGCCGCTTGCTCCCTCCACTTGATGGCATACTCCCTAAAGCTTTTCGTCGGATTTTTCTTCATATTGGACAAGAAATTGCAATTTGGTGCAATATCAATGTTGTACTGAAATTGTTTGACGAAGGCCTGGGATATATCATCCCAGACATGCCAGTGAGAGATATCTTGGTCAATGAACCATTCAGAGGCTACCCCCACAAGACTTTCCCCAAAATAAGCCATCAACAATTCCTCATTTCCACCTGCACCCCTCAGCTGGTTGCAATACCTTTTCAAGTGGGCGATAGGGTCGCCGTGTCCATCATACTTCTCAAATTTTGGGGTCTTGAACCCGGGTGGGAAATGGATGTGAGGGAACATGAATAAATCGCTGAACGAACCACTTTTGTCACTACCTAGTCCTTGTATGTTATTTTCAAGACTTTTCATTTTCCTGGCCATCTCATCCGGCTCAACCGTCTTGGCAAGCTTTTCATTTTCCACTGGTGACTCGTAATGAGGAGTCTGATTGTATAGAGTCGAGACCCTGAAAGCCATATTGGGATAGGAGTATTGGCTATCATAAGCCTAAGGTGGTAGCTCATTGTTTGGCCTCGCCACAGGAGGTGGAAGCGAGATTGTATATACCGGTGCGCCAGACACGACGAGAAGGGTGTTTCTGACTGGTGCGACTAGAGGTCGCATATTAGAGGTACCAGGGGCAGCATGGAGGTTGTAGTTTGGCACATACCCTGGTGGTAGAATATGATCGCTCACTTCATGGAGCGGTGGTTGAGTAGCCCGGAGTATGGTGGAAGTTCCCTCAGAGGGACCCTGGGGTGGAGGCTGACCGGAAACCCAAGCTTGATATACATCAGACAGTTGTTGTCTCAATTTTCTTATTTCCGACTCTTGCTCAACTGACTGACCCTGGGGATTGTCACTGACCAACTCGATTTCATCATTGTAATCCATTGCTACCATTCCCTTTGATCTGGTGAAGTAATGATGTGTTGCCAGTTTCACCACAAACCAACCACCTTAAGCTTACTATATAAAAGACAGCAAACATGTTAGGGTTAGGCATTTTATAGATATGAATCATACGTAATATGCCATGCTCCTAACATCATCACAATTTCTAACATGCTTTTGGAAGGCTTCATGTTTCATTCCAGCTTACCAGGTTGCTTCTTATTGATGCTCTTATTTTCTTCTCTCCGTTTGTTTACTTTTTACTCGCACCTCATTTTATCCCTCATCTTAGAATCGTTGAAAAACATTTTGATCGAACCTTTTGGGGGATGCCTACGTATCATGTTATCGCATGAATCAGATCATTACGTAGTTCAAGAACATGACCATTTTTGAATTTTTCTAAAACAAAATCCTTCTATTATTTTAATTTTTTTATTGTTTTTTTTTAATACAAGATCCAAAAGAAATTACATAAAGACGAACATCTAAACAAGAACACACTTTTTAAGATAAAGAGCAAAACAAAAAGACTTAACACACCAAACGACTCTTACAGACTCAATGGCAGTAAATGAACAATCAAAATGGATGGCCAAGTAAAAGGAGACTCTGATCTCTGCGGGAGAATCAAACGACATCACTGTAGTCAAAGCACTTATTCCTGCGGATGACCCCCAACATCGCGATATAAACTCTCTAGGTCTGCAGATATGTGACGGGCGAAGTTCAATGATACTTCTGCAAACCGCTCAGGCATCATTCCCTGGCAACTCCTCTATGCTCGGGAGGTATATGTGGCTACCTCGAGGATCTTTCCCTTAATATGTTCCTGAGCCAAATGCAACTCTTGATTTCACTCACCACGTGTCTCAGCTAGATCCAGTGCATTATGCTCGCGCTCCAAGGCCATATCTCTCTGGCGCCGAATATCTAGTGACTCTCCCTCCAACCGATTGATCATACTTTGGTAGTGATGTCTTTCTATTTCAAACTCAGCGATCTGGCGATCCTTGCTTGACTCAACTACCCCTATCTGATCCCTCAGACCTTGGATTAATGGAGCAAAACCTCTGCGCTCATGATCACGGACCATCTTGAACTGGGCTTCTCTTTCTTCTTGTTGTTGAGCGGTAGTGATCACTTTTTCTGTCTAATTTGAGCTTTGAGTGCTCACCTCTGTTGTGCCCACTAAGCCTTTTCCCACTTGAAATCAGCATGTTGTATGTCCATGGCTTTCTCCAGAATGCCCTTATCTTCTTGTAAAATGTCAATACGAGATTGGTACTCTTGTGCCACTTCCCTTCCGGTTTCTCTAACTCTGGCCTTGATCTCTTCCTCCCAATCAAATGCATTCGGTATGGCTTTTTCTGGCCTTTGCTCTGGGATAGCCTGGTTGTGAAACCACTCAAGGTATGCGAGGCTTACCTCTTCACATTCACGATCAGCTACTATCTCGTCCAAGTCAGAAAATCGACCACTGAACCAAACCTTTTGTGCATATGACTCCCTTGGAAGTTCCTCTCCCTTGAATTCCCACACAAACAGACGCATGTCTTCAATCGGGGCCTCATTTTCTCTCTCCCTAGCTGGCGTATGACACGTAGGGGAGCGTAGGGTTGGAAACCTCTGAACCTATGAGTATAAAAACGGGCGATACATCGAAATATGCATGACCCTAGAAGAAGGGAACCAATAATAGTTCCAAGTGATTCTATCAGCACTCAATGAACCAAGTAATGCCCGCCAGGCCCTCACCCCCTCTGGAAGATTACAACCCGTGGCCCTGTCCGGGTGACATCCAATGTAATTCAGCCAATTATCATTGAAATTTACTATTATTGGATGATGATAAAGGTGCTTTATGAACCACATTTACAGCAGAATGTTGCATCCCTCGAAGTAATCTTTAACCTCTTGGCAACGGTCAAAGCTCGGAAAATATCTCCCAGAATCATGGGAAGGATGGTATGATCCTCGCTACTTTGCAAATACGAGACTACCGCAGCCAATCGAATTTTGATGTGCCCACCACACTCTGGAAAGACCATGGTCCCCAAAAATGATATCATGAACGCGAAGATTCTCAACTCCCTCTAGGCGTCGTAACTCAATTGGTTGACGAATTCTGTGCTCGAGAAGTTCTCAAACCCTTTCTCGTCTCCAAATCTGTCATAGTAATATTCCAACGGAACCCAACCTTCCTCCAAGCAACCAATTGGAATTCGACGGAGGCATACCTTTTTCAAAAAGTTGTTCACACCACCTTTTCTCGGAGCAGAAGGTTTTTTCCCACGAAGGACTCTCCCCAATCAGGTAAACCCACCTAATTTTTCCAATGTATGCATCATTTCATAATCTTTGAACCTGAAGACATTGTTTACGGGGTCCCAAAAACCCACTAGGGACTCGATTAAATCTCCGTTAGTCTTAATTCCCATGATGTTTGGGAGGAACCTGAGGTGCTTAAATACTTGATTCCGTTACCATGTAGCAAAACTAGCCCACCAATTACGGAGACTACTCGGAGTCTTATCTATGATCAAGAACATAAGAGGTGTCTCGTCCCTTACCCTTTTCTGACTGCTTCTTTGTGGAGAATTCATGGTGAACCTAAGAATAAAAAGGGGTCAGGACTAACCTAAATTATATGCAAAAGATAAAAAAAGGTTAGGACTCGATCTATTTTTTATTATTATTTTTTGAAATTAGCAAACACAAAAGGTGAAATGATAAAAGTAGAAAAAATGGCTATTATTACGAAAATAACCCTTTGATACTTCCACGGAAGGCTTAAAGGGTGTCTCGGCAAAAATAGCAAAATATTGGGACAAAATGATAAAAAGTAAATAAAAAGGCTATTTTTACGAAAACAGCCCTTCGGTACTCCCGAGGGAGGTTCAAAGGTTGTCTTGGCAAAACGGTCGGAATACGAGGGCAAAACAGTAAAAGGTGACAAAAATAACATTTTTTTGGAAAAATGTGGGATGAACCCGATGGAGGTTGACTACGTATCTCACATCCGATGAGAATCAAATATCACGACCCAAAATCCATTAAAGGTCATGATGGCGCCGGACACCGCTGTCAGGCAAGCCAACAATAACTAGTTAATCTGGTTCTCTTTTTTAATATCTTTGAAATCATAGTTTTCCTTCAATTAAATAGTAGAAGATGGGAATTTCAGAGTAAATAATAATATTTTCACAATCCCAATACTTAATAACCCATAATCATCCCAAAACCCCACGTCACAAGTGCATGAGCATCAACTAGGAAAATAAAATAAAATACAGCATCTGTCCGGAATACAAATTTGGACAGGAAAAGAAAATACAAATACTCTGAAGAAGAATCTGCTGGCTGCGGATCGTAGCATAAGATGCAGCTCGCCTAAGTCCCCGCATCAACCACGCTGCTGCGCCCACAGGACCACTAAATATATAAGTACATGTACAAAAAAATATACAGCAAGTGTAATATGAGTACGAAAATAACGCGTACCCAATAAGTATCCAGTCTAACCTCGAAGAAGTAGTGATGAGGGGTCGACTTCGACACTTATAGATATATGAACATGAGACAAAGTAAATATATGAAACAAACAAGTATAAAATTCGTGGTACAATTTTCCTCTTTACAATTTACTCAAGCTCTCAACTAGCAAGTTCCCTCCGTAATCGGAGCATATATATATATATATATATAGATATAGTGGATTTCATCAAAGAGGTTGTCATAATTCAAATCAGGGAAAAACAACCCTCAGATACACTGGCTTCTTGCCAAATGTTATGCACGATTCCATGAGGATAATATAAATAGAGAAAATGTCGAGGCGTACGGGTCGATCCAGCATAAAAGTAAATTGTGCACTACCGAGGGTCGAACGACATGAACCATAGATGCATCTATTAACCTGCCGAGGCAAACGGGCCGCTCTGAGAGTGTGGTACATAAATCCTGCCGAGGCAAACGGCCTGATCCCATAAGAGTGGTAGAAGAAAATACCCCGCTCGCGAATCATACGTGCGACGCGGTCAAATATAAATTTAAGAAATTTTCCCGCCCGCGGATCATACTTGCGACGCGGTCAAATATAAATTAAACATTTAAAATCATATCTCTTTCTTGATTCTTTTCAAAATAAGGGAAATTCAGCTTGTAGATTTTTAAGGAAATTAGCAACACGACATGATGTAAGCCTAAAACTACCCAGACATAGGCATAGTTAGTAGCTACGTATGGACTCTCGTCACCTCGTGCGTACGTAGCCCCCACAAATAGAAGCACATAATAATTTAATTCACCTATGGGGTTAATTCCCTCTTACAAGGTTAGAAAGGAGCCTTACCTCGCTCCGAAGTTCCATAACCGGCTCCCAAGCCCTTCCGACGACTCAAACCGGTGCTTAACGCTCCAAAACTAGTCAATAATTATGCAAATACATTAATATATACTCAAATACTCATTATAATCCTATTTACAATAATTTCTAACTCCACTTGAAATGTCGATAAAATTATCCTCGGGCCCACGTGCCCGGATTCCAAAAAATTTCAAAGATAAACTTTGCCCATGACATCACGGACTCAAATATATAATTTATTCTCAATTCCATGTCCAAAATTCGTGGTCACCAAAGCCCCAATTTCTACTAACTCCCATGTTCAAATCCATATAAACTCATGTATTTAACTCAAAATTGTGAAGAAAGCACTTACCCCATTATGATTGATGAATATGGCACTCCAATGTGCTCCAAAATCGGCTCCCATGGGCGAAATAAAATGAAATAGAGCCAAACCCTTGTTTTAAAGAAGACACTGCCTAACCCCAACTTCCGCACCTGCGGTCACTTGACCTCTTCTGCGGTTCAGCAGTTGCGGCCCAACTACCATTTCTGCGGTCTTCCACCAGACCCCTCAACTATACATCTGCGGCCACTATTCGCTTATGTGCCTCCGCTTCTGCGGCTCCACGCGCGCTGGTGCGGTCCCGCTTCTGCGAATCTCGACCGCATCTGCGGTCCATGCCTCCCCCAGCAAAATCCACTTCTGTGAGTCCTTTCCCGCACCTGCGGGCTCGCACCTGCGACCCTCTTCACGCAGGTGCGATTACACCAGATACCCAACTGTTTTAGCCCTTCCTCAAATTTCATTTTCGATCCGTTAACCACCCGGAATCTACCTGAGGCCCCCGGAACCCCGTCCAATCACACCAACCAGTTTCGAAACATAATGCGGACCTGCTCGAGGCCACAAATCTCATTAAACAATGCTAATACCACGAATCGCACTCCAATTCAAGCTTTATGAACTTTAGAACTTCAAACTTCCTCATTCAATGTCGAAACCTATCAAATCAAGCCCGATTGCCCTCAAATTTTGCACACAAGTCACATTTGACATTACGGACCTACTCCAACTTCCGGAATCGGATTCCGGCCCTGATATCAAAAAGGTCACTTCCGATCAAACTTCTCAAAAACCTTCAAATTTCTAACTTTCGCCAAACGACTCCAAAATGACCTACGGACCTCCAAATACACTTTCGGATGCGCTCCCAATACCGGAATCACCATACGGAGCTATTCCCAGACTCGGAATTCCAAATGGACATCGATAATATTGAAATGCACTTCAACCCAAAATTATGGAATTCTTCCAAAATGCTAACTTCCACAATAGGTGCTGAAACGCTCTCGGGGCATCCAAAACCCGATCCGAACATATGCCCAAGTTTGAAATCATCATACGAACCTGCTGGAACCTTCAAATCCTGATTCCGAGGGCGTTTACTCTAAAATCCAATCTTAGTCAATTCTTCAAACTTAAAGCTTTCGAAATGAGAATTTTCTTTCCAATTCAACTCCGAACTTCCCGAAATTCAATCCCGGCCATATGTACAAGTCATAATACCTGAAGTGAAGCTGCTTATGGCCTCAAACTACCGAACGATGCACTAGAGCTCAAAATGATTGGTCGGGTCGTTACATCAAACCCGCATAGTTTGGTAAAAACCGACTATGTTCTCTTTTGACTTTTATGAAAATTAATCTTTACACCTCATGCTAGACTACCAAAAATAATTTTAGTAAAAAAAATTAATTTTTTTTAATTCCACTCAACTAATTTTCTAAAGCCGGTCAACAATGCAAGCAAACCTTTCAAATGATGTAGCAAGTAGCACATAAGTGAACATAATGGTCTCAAAGAGGATACATGTCTTATACGGACCCGGTCCCTGTGCCGAGTTTCGCTAAGTCAAATGCATGGGATGCAAATAAAGCGAACCTACTAGGGATATCAGGCATGATATTTATTCTTCTAGGTTTAAATCCTATTGGAGAAGGTATCTAGACTGGCTTACTCGAGCAGACAACTCGAGTCGATGAGGGTCAGCGTACCTGTAGCATTGCTTTCCGGCTTAACTGGTGGTGCTCCCCGCCTAAAACATGTGTGACTAAAATCCTTCACCAGGTGACAAGCACCTCGGCTACCTCAAAGAAAGCGGGCTATGTCAAGCAAATGCCCAATTTTTAATTTCAAGAAGACTCAGAGGGGGTGCGTGAGAAGACAATTTATATGTACAATTCAACAATATCAAAGCAGTAAAAAGCAGGCAAATAACACATTAAACCCAAATAAATCATAGTATATACAAAATTAATAAAGCCAAATAAAAGTCAACATGTACAAGCTCGAATTCTGGTTGTCCCCAGCAGAGTCGCCAGAGTTGTCACACCCCTTTTTCTACTCCCAAAAATTTATGTTTTATGAATTGTTGTGGGTAAAAAAAAAATTTCAATTAAAGTGATATTTTTAGAATAGGGATTATTTTATTGTTGAGAGTCGCCACTTGAAATTAATTTTTCGGTGTTCCAAGTCACCTTTTATTTGAATCCCTAGTCAAAGAAAAGTTTGACTCTATTCTTATCGGTCCGCAAAAATAAAATTTGGGTAAGGAATTCTGTTGACTGGGGAGAAAGTGTAAGGCATTCCCCGAGTCCCGTGGTTCTAGCACGGTCGCTTTATTGACTTAAAACTTTGCTTGAATTAATTTTGGACAAACTGTGCTTTATATAATTTTCATGTTTTACCTATCCGCTTTTATTTCTTGATTATTAGATTTATAAAAAAAATAATTTGGATAATATTATGTTGTCATAACCACGCTACGCAAGCAAATGCGTGATCGAATAATAAAATTAATTAACTTATCATAATTGCGCCTCGCAAGCGAATCCAAAATTATGACAATCAACTATTTGTATTACTTTTGAGAAATTACTACATTTGAGAAAATTAATTCTTAAAAATTATCAAAAGTCAACTATCGCGTTACGCAAGCGAATCCGCGATTTTAGCAAAAAGATTAGTTTAATTAAAAATTAACTAAAATTGATGGGTATGGTATGAGGTTATTGAATTAATTTATTGAATGTTAAATATCACGCTATGCAAATGATTCCGTGAAGTTAAGGCGCGCTTGCTAATTGCCAAGCATTTAAATTATTTTTAAAATAATAATAGTTAAGTTATTTATTTAAACAATAATTAAAAAGAATTAATTTTATTAAAATGATTTGACTAAACTAAAATGTAAGAACTAATTGGAATTATTTTAAGAGAATGCACTAGCATATTTTATTTGCTTTGTCGGCATTAGACTTGCTAAAATTATTCTTAATTTAGCCTAAAGTGTAGTGGACCTTACATGACAAAAGAAAAATCTGCTTACATCTAGTTGTTATTAATCCATGACTATTGAGTATTAAAAAAAAAAAAGATTTACTACTAACCGTAGTTAACTTGATTTTCTGTTACCTTAATGACAAGAAAACAACCTTATTAACGTTGCCAATGATATAGGGAACAAATGCACATGGAAACATGATTAACTGGAAAACTTAGTCCATATTACCAAGACTATCATGAAAAAGTCAAGTAAGAACAACACTATGTAATACTTTCCGAAAGAATGATCTTTAAATTAATAGAACAGTTTCCTAGCAAATGTGGATTTAACAAGTAATAGAATAAAAATTTTAAGCTGCACTAAAATCAGAATCGGATTTAGCTAAAAAATAAAAATAGAGCTTACCCATGAATTCTAAATCTCATACATCACATGTAAAAATAAGGACCCAATTGCATACAGAAAATTAATCTACTTCATTACCAACTTCAGTGAGGCTGCTAAAGCAGCTGCTTTGGGCCTCATAATTTTTGGGGCCACAAATTTTTCTAATAGGTTATATATTAATTTATTTTTAAAAGAATATTTACTCCCTCCTTTTAAATTTATGTGAATCTGTTTGACTGGGCACGAAATTTAAGAAAAAATAAAGACTTTTGGAATTTGTGGTCTTAAACAAGTCAAAAAGGGGCCCAGAGTATTTGTGTGATTATAAAAGCTTCTCATTAAGGGTAAAATTGTAAGTTTAAGCAAAATTATTTTCAAATTTAGAAATGAGTCATTCTTTTTGGAACGGACCAAAAAGGAAATAAGTTCACATAAACTGGAACAAAGTGAGTAGTATTTTGAATTTGAAAGTACAATTTTTCATAGTAAAAAAGTAGGATTAAATTGTTCATAAATTGAGAAAAAATATCTTTTTGGGAATCACTCTCTACACCATAAATTGAGAAAGGATTCGATTATTAATTCATAACTCAAAAAAGGTTAAAACCTTAATACAGTCCCACAGCGTGTATATCTCAAGAGAAATTAAATGGATTAGATGAAATTATTAATAACTTTGAACATGAAATAACTAAAAATACAGAATTTAAATGAAATTATATATGAATTTTTTCTTTGATATATTAAAAAAAAGGCCACTCATTAAAGTTTTGATTTAGGCCTCTATATTTATTGAGACTACAACCAAACATAAAAGATTTAGCAACTCTAACATTTACTTTTAACAACCAAGAGATAGAATAAGAAGCAGAAGAAACTAATATGATTTCAAGTAATCAAGTCTTCCTCGTTCCATTCATATCAGGAAAACTACATTACAATGTTAAGAAAAGTACCTTAGACCGCAGAAATAGCAAAGGAGGCAAAAAGGAAGAACTTTGTTATCCACTAGCCAATAAGCGCAACAAGAGTGTCGAAAATTACAGCAGACAAGTAGCAGCGATTTGGAGCGGACAACGGCAAACTCGTAACAAACAGAAACCCAGAAACTTAAAACCAAAGTCAAAGTTCTATACAACTTCTATCCAAACCAACAAGACTTTAAAAGGAAAACTTTCTGAAAGAAAAAAAAATTCTTTAGTGTTTTTCAAGTTCCAACAGCTCTTTCTTCCTTTCTGATTTTTTTTAAAGGTCTCCTTAGCTTTCTCGTTTTCTCTCTTTTTCAGATCTAATTTTTCCTTTCTCGTTCCTCTTCTGTTTTTCAGGTGTCCTGCTTTTGTGATGAGTGTGTGTTTTTTTTTATAGAAGAGAGACGAGGGAGTATAGTTGTTAAAGAGGAAGAGTAAGAGTGTGGGTTGTGAGAGAATAATTATCAAGAATAATTTGTGAGTGAGCCAACGGTGAGTAGTGAAAAGTGAGTGTGTGCACGTGAGGGAGTTAAGGGAAAAGGGATAAAGTGAGTGTTTGCTCTAAGGAAGATAGGAAAAAGGGATTATGAGTGTGTGGCGTGAGGAAGATGGGAAAAGAGATTATGAGTGTGTGACGTGAGGGAGTTGGTGGGGGAAGTGGGATATAAATTTCTTAAATAATACCTATGAAAGGTGAAATAAGAGCTAAAATATGTAGATTAAACTTAAAATATATTTACATAAAATAAATGGTAAAAAAAAAAATCGAGCATGATAAAAAATTAGGTGCTCACAACATGTCCATTTTTACTTGGAAATATGAAAAGTTTTTAGGCAAAGAAGAGATGAGCGATATGACTAATTTTTGGCCATACCATTATTCAAAAGGGAATAAGAGAAAAGAGTGCAACTGAGTCCTGATTTTGGACAACCTACATATCCCGGGTTATAAGGGATCATGCCACGTGTAGTTCAAGGAAAAAGATATCATGCTGAGTTGGAGAGTCGAGTGAGGTTCCGTCAAGGCTCCGGTCTGTAGTCCTGTTATTACATAAAAATCAAAAGAAACTAAACAAGCCTATCAACTATCAGTTACAAGATTCCTATTTGTTAAGTTTTCTAAAACTTGATCTTGAGTCTTGACTGGTTCTTCATGCAGACTCTGATCTGAACCTTGATGCTTGCTACCTGCAGGTGCTAGTTCATTCTTCTACGGCTTCTTCTAAGCAAAACGGAAGATGTAAGGCTCGTAACTTCAGTCATGTCTTGAGCAGTCCATATCCTTTCAATTTTCTTCTGCATTTGAATTCACTTCTTTTCCTGTTCTTTTCCTTATTCTCGATAGAGAATTATTCTTTTGGTCATCTCAAACCCTTTGCCTCGAGGTAAAACCTGCTCAGACACCAAAACAAACAAACGAACAAAATTTTTTTGCTCTAGTTTTCACTAGGAAAATTTCGTGAGTTATGGTAATAAAATTCTAAACTACTTCTTTATTGAAAGCAATAAAAGATCGGGAATGGTGTACCGTAAAAAGATCATGATAATAATTATTTTTTTGGATGGTGTTCCTTTATTGTAAAAAAAGATGTCTCAATTAAGGATGGGGTTACCTTATGTTGGGAATATTGGCCAGAGAATGGTATACCCTATATTGGCAATGATATCAGGGAGTGGTGTACCCCGCATTAAAGATCAAATCAACTAGGGAGTGGTGTACCCTATGTAGGAAAATACAGCTAGGGATTGGTGTACCCTATACTGGTAAGGAGATCAGGGAGTGGTGTACCCTACATTTAAGCTCACATCAAACAGGGAGTGGAGACCCTATGTTGGAAAACATAGCTAGGGATTGGTGTACCCTATACTGGTAAGGATATGTAACCAAGGGTTGGTACCCTGTATTACGAAAAAAGAATATAATCATCGGTTGGTACCGTGTATTACGGAAAAAGAATGTAATCAGGGGTTGGTACCCTATATTAATGAAAAGAATCTACTAGGCACGGCTCATAGACAACCCCTAGGACAGACTTGCTCTGATACCAAGTTTGTCACGACCCAACTGGAGGGTCATGACTAGCACCCGGGCCATACTTGCCGAGAACCAACGTACATTTTATCTAACCTTCCTTATTATCTTTAAGGGCCGACAAGATCAATATAAATGGTAGACATGGATCATGAACATCCAACAATGAAAGATAATGTCATGAACATACATAACATGGGACGACAAGACTGTCAAGAAACTATATATAAGGTACGAGCTACCATGAGTCGACACCTGTCTATGAGCCTCTAAAGGAACATAAGTTCTAAAACATTGCCGGAACAGGGCCCCGACATACCCATAATGTCTATAACAAAAATGCATACCAAGACCACGACAAGTCCGGAGAAGGGATCTCGCCAATAATCGCTAAACTGGACAGCCTACTGTGGTGGGGGAGCTGCGTCTACCCGTCTATCAGGACCTGCAGCACGACATGCAGCGTCCACAAATAAAAGGGACGTCAGTACGAATAAAGTACTGAGTATGTAAGGCAGGAAAGCATAAGTAAGAACAGTAATGTAAACAGGGATAGGGAATATACAACCTGTGACATCTGGGTACCTCTGAGGGCTACTAACATGAAACATATGATACATACATATATATACATAAACTTTTAAAACATACGCCTTTGTGGCATCACCATCATCATATCATACCCAGCCATAATAGGCTCGGTAAAACATACCCGGCCATCATAGGGCTCGGTAGAATCGTACCCGGTCACGTGGAGCTCGGTAAAACCCAACTGATCAGTGGTTGCACAATAGGTGCCGTACCCGGCCGACTATAGCGCGGCTCGGTAGAGTAAAATAGATACATATATATGATGCATGCTGGACTCATTGGAATCATATTTTGAACCTTTCGGAGTGACGTAAGGTCGGTATCCTTCGTACACGTTATTAGGATTAAATCTTCATCAAGAATCTTATAAGAATCAGGAACTACCAACAACATTGATAATATAAGAATAAGAGAAGTAACATCAATATCAATCATTTCATAAGAAGGGCAGCAATGTAAGTACTGCTAGCTTCTAAGAGTAAAGTATCTTTGGGAGCTCGTTCATTACATTATGTACAATCGGAGTCGTGCAAAAGAATGAAGGGGATAGCCTCACATACCTTGTATATACTGCCCAACCTCAAGCTATGCAAATGTCACGACTCCTTAGTCTACAATAAGAGAAATGACACTATCATTATCGTTTAAGCGTCGTAACTATTATGTATCGACCGCAACCTATTTTACGATGAAACGGACAGCACCTCCCCTATTTATATGACTTCACACAAGTCAATACAATCACCAAACAGCCCAAACAACATCATTAATAATCATATTGAGCCTCCCAAAACAGTCCACCAACCAACAACATTACTACCAAGCCTTTCGATATATATTTCACAAGTTCTAGCTTCAACGACTTAGCCGCAACTTGGATAATCTTAAATATATATATATAGAGTAAGAGGTTCCTTACCTTTAAACAGAAATAACAACTCCAATTTGACCTTAATTTTCCACGAAATATTTCTCCAATTCTGCCACAAGAACAAGGAAGCGAAACTAGCTATCAATTCGGGTTTTTCGGCACTAGAATTACTTTAGAAGACTTGAAATCACCTAGGGTTGATATTAAAAACTTGAAGGAGTATTTATAGAACATAAACCACTTAAAACAACCTCCCACACGAGCTGGAACAACAAAAAAATCAGCAACAACAAGAAGAACAAGAAACTTTCTAGCGCCACGGGATTCTCGACACTTGATTTGTGTTGTTTGCCCTTTGTTTGGGTCTTGGATCATGAGAGAACCTTGAGAGAGTGTTTTTAGGGTTCTAAGGTCTGAATATACTGAAATATAATGACTTAAAACGGGGTTGAGGTATCTTATATATATCCATATGTCTTAAACCGCCTATGTGGGCCCCATAGAGAGCTGCTTGGCGCACTCTCACGAAAACGCGAATATCTCTCTATTCGGAGATCGTACCGATGAACGGTTTAATGCGTTAGAAACTAGACTCATAGATCTTCAATTTTATAGGTAGATCACCCCATAATTCCAAGTATATTGGGAGAAAAATGTAGTAACATTTGACCTAAAGTTTAAGTAAAATTATAAACGTAAGTTGCGACAACTTTTATCGACTTTGTTTCATAACTCGCTTGACTTCAAGACTTATGATACGGATATTATATGATTCAAATACATTAAAACATGACCTCTTGGGACAATTAATCACCTCTAGTGTTACCCGAAAATACGGGTTACAACATCCTTGATTCGTTTAACTTCTAATACTTGTTAACCACTCTTATACACCCTTGTATCGTTTAAGACCAATAGGATTAACTTCTTATCATCTCAAAGATAATCTCTTCTTGGATTTACGTCGACTAACTTACGGCGTGATCTAAGGTACGCGAATTTGGGTTGTAACACCCTCTCCCCCTTAGGAACATTCGTCCTCGAATGTAAGGGTTTATGGGGTGTCTAACTCATCGTGGATTCCGACGGAAATTTCCGGCTGAGCTTCCCCTATAAAATGGACACTAGCCAAACTTGCAAGCAGTTAAACCCAACCTATGGCCTTACAAGACTATACAAAGCATTATGGATATGTACATTATCTGCATATCACCATTTTGTATTAAAAAAAAGTATTCACAAGCTATTGCCTACCTCATAGAGCCGTTCCACCTTATAATGCGTCCTTCTTTCCCCCGGCATCCTCGTTATCTTCACTCTGGAATAGGTAAGGGTATTTAGACTTCATCTCCTCTTCTGCTTCCCATGTCATTTCTTCTATATTCTTGTTCCTCCATAATACTTTGACGGAAGCTACATCCTTTATTCTTAGCTTGCGGACTTGTCGATCTAATATAGCCACTGGCACTTCATCATATGATAGATCCTCTGTAACTTGTACATCTTTGATAGGGACGACCCGAGAAGGGTCTCCAATACATTTCCTCAACATAGATACATGGAATACCGGGTGTACAAATTCCAATTCGGATGGCAATTCTAACTCATAAGCAACCTGTCCAATTCGTCGAAGAATTTTGTACGGCCCAATATACCGCGGACTCAACTTACCCTTTTTCCCAAAACGCATAACACCCTTCATTGGCGAGATCTTCAGGAAAACCCAATCACCAACCTCAAATTCCAGATCACGACGTCGGACATCGGAATAAGACTTTTGCCTACTTTGTGCCGTCCTCAGTCGATGTTGTATCACTTTCACCTTCTCAATGGCTTGGTGAATCAAATCTTGCCCATATAATTCTGTCTCACCGACTTCGAACCATCCAACTGGTGATCTACATCTCCTCACATACAGTACCTCATACGGGCCCATTTTAATATTGGAATGGTAGCTATTATTGTAGGCGAATTCTATAAGTGCCGGATGGTCATCCCAATTCCCCTTGAAATCTAGAACATATGCTCGTAGCATATCTTCAAGCGTCTGAATGGTACGTTCAGCCTGTTCGTCAGTCTGCGGATGGAATGCAGTGCTGAGATTTACTTGTGTGCCTAAACCCTTCTGAAAAGACCTCCAAAAGTTAGCCGTAAATTGAGCTCCTCGGTCTGATATAATAGATACCGGCACACCATGAAGCCTAACAATCTCCTTGATATACAACTTCGTATAATCTTCAGCCGTGTAAGTTGTCTTAATTGGCAAAAAATGGGCAGATTTTGTAAGTCGATGAACTATCACCCAGATGGAGTCAAACTTATGATAAGAGCGAGGTAATCCAATAATGAAGTCCATATTAATCACCTCCCATTTGTAGGTCGGAATCTCTATATTCTGAATCAATCCACTGGGTTTCTGATGCTCGATCTTTACTTGTTGACAATTAGGACACTGAGCTACAAATTCTGCAATAGATTCCTTCATGTTATCCCACAAATACTGCTCCTTAACGTCATGATACATCTTTGTCGAGCCGGGATGGATAGAATATCGGGACTGATGAATCTCAATCATAATCTTCTCTCGCAACCCTGCCACACTAGGCACACATAATCGGCCCTGGTATCTCAGTGTCCCATCTCCTCCGATCTTGAAAGATGTAATCTTACATTGCTGAATTCCCTCTCTCAATCTTACTAAGGTAGGATCTTCATATTGTCGTGCTTTTACCTCGGCTACCAAAGATGATTCTGCTGTATTCTGTACAGTAACACCTCCTTCATCAGAGTCCAACAATCTGATTCTCATATTGGCCAGCTGGTGAAGCTATTTGGTCAACCCTTGTCTACCTGCCTCAATATGTATTAAGCTTCCCATTGACTTACGGCTTAGAGCGTCTGCCACAACATTGGCTTTACCGGGATGGTACAATATCTCGATGTCGTAGTTTTTCAGTAATTCAAGCCACCTACGCTGCCTCAAATTCAACTCCTTCTGCTTGAAGATTTATTGTAAACTCTTGTGATCTATGTAGATGTCAACATGGATGCCGTATAAGTAGTGTCGCCATATCTTCAAAGCATATATTACTGCAGCCAATTCCAAATCATGAGTCGGGTAATTCTTTTCATGCTTCTTTAATTATCTTGATGCATAAGCAATCACCTTCCCACGTTGCATCAATACGCACCCCAAACCTATACCTGAGGCATCACAATATACCACATAACCTTCTATTCCTTCTGGGAGAGTGAGCACTGGCGCGGATGTCAATCGATTCTTTAGCTCCTGAAAACTATGTTCACAAGCATCAGACCACTGGAACTTAGTTTTCTATGTTAACTTAGTCAATGGTGCTGATATAGAGGAAAACCCTTCTACAAACCGCCTATAATATCTTGCTAGCCCCAGGAAGCTGCGGACTTCTGACGGTGTTGTAGGTCTCGGCCAATTCTTCACTGCATCGATCTTCTGAGTGTCGACCTTAATACCCTCATCAGATATCACATGGCCAAGGAATGCTACTGAGTTCAGCAAGAATTCACATTTAGAGAGCTTAGCATATAACTTATGATCCTGAAGGGTCTGGGCATAAGCCTGAATACGGGAAATATCCATGCCCTCTACCAAGGAGGCTGTTGTGCACTCATTTATCAGATGTGGTCACCCTATCACTCATCTCGGCCACCATATGGGGAGTATACGTTGATAAAGAATCAAACTATATACTACACTCTCATGCACTCATATTACCCTGTCGAAGGTTCAAGAACTTATCAGCTCTAGCTCGTCGTATCTCAACTGGAAAGTAGTGACGAAGAAAGGCCTCAGAAAATTCCTTCCACACGGCTGGAGGAGCGTTCGGACCCCTAGATCTCTCCCAACTATCATACCATAAAATCGCTAAATCCCATAACCGATAAGAAGCCAACTCTACTGCCTCTGTATCACTAGCATGCATAACACGCAATGTACAATGAACCTGATCAATAAATGTTTGCGGGTCCTCCTTGGGGTTTGATCCGGTAAACACTGGAGGGTCTAGATTAATAAAATCACGAACTCTCGCACTAACCGGTTTATCAGCAGCACCGGTATTCTGCCTCTGAGCCTGAGCAGCTACTAAGCTACTCAACAACTGCACTGCACTGCGCATATCGTGGTCTGTAGTGCCAGACGGAGGAACTGGATGAACTGGGTGCCTCCTAATACCCTCTGGAGGAGACAGAGAGGTATGACACGGCATCTCACTCTGAGGCTCACTTTGGCCTGCTATGGCTGGAGGCACCTGAATGTTACCCTCTCCTACAGCTGTATCAAGCCGTTTACTAATCGCTTGCTTCCTAGTCGAAGGCATCGCTAAAAGAAAACAAGGTGAATATTAGATATGAACACTTATGACTCAACTCTACGCACGATCTAGATTCAGGAAGAAGGTAACAACCCTAGATGTCACGTAGCCTCCTGATTATAAATGTGGCGCGCTACACATCTATAATCAAAACTCTACTAGACACAGCTCATAGACAACCCCTAGGACAGACTTGCTCTAATACCAAGTTTGTCACGACCCAACTAGAGGGTCATGACTAGCACCCGGGCCATACTTGCCGAGAACCAACGTACATTTTATCTAACCTTCCTTATTATCTTTAAGGGCCGACAAGATCAATATAAATGGTAGACATGGATCATGAACATCCAACAATGAAAGATAATGTCATGAACATACATAACATGGGACGACAAGACTGTCAAGAAACTATATATAAGGTACGAGCTACCATGAGTCGACACCTGTCTATGAGCCTCTAAAGGAACATAAGTTCTAAAACATTGCCGGAACAGGACCCCGACATACCCATAATGTCTATAACAAAAATGCATACCAAGACCACGGCAAGTCCGGAGAAGGGATCTCGCCAATAACCGCTGAACTGGACAGCCTACTGTGGTGGGGGAGCTGCGTCTACCCGTCTATCAGGACCTGCAGCACGACATGCAGCGTCCACAAATAAAAGGGACGTCAGTACGAATAAAGTACTGAGTATGTAAGGCAGGAAAGCATAAGTAAGAACAGTAATGTAAACAGGGATAGGGAATATACAACCTGTGACATCTGGGTACCTCTGAGGGCTACTAACATGAAACATATGATACATACATATATATACATAAACTTTTAAAACATACGCCTTTGTGGCATCACCATCATCATATCGTACCCGGCCATAATAGGCTCGGTAAAACGTACCCGGCCATCATAGGGCTCGGTAGAATCATACCCGGCCACGTGGAGCTCGGTAAAACCCAACTGATCAGTGGTTGCACAATAGGTGCCGTACCCGGCCAACTATAGCGCGGCTCGGTAGAGTAAAATAGATACATATATATGATGCATGCTGGACTCATTGGAATCATATTTTGAACCTTTCGGAGTGACGTAAGGTCGGTATCCTTCGTACACGTTATTAGGATTAAATCTTCATCAAGAATCTTATAAGAATCAGGAACTACCAACAACATTGATAATATAAGAATAAGAGAAGTAACATCAATATCAATCATTTCATAAGAAGGGCAGCAATGTAAGTACTGCTAGCTTCTAAGAGTAGAGTATCTTTGGGAGCTCGTTCATTACATTATGTACAATCGGAGTCGTGCAAAAGAATGAAGAGGATAGCCTCACATACCTTGTATATACTGCCCAACCTCAAGCTATGCAAATGTCACGACTCCTTAGTCTACAATAAGAGAAATGACACTATCATTATCGTTTAAGCGTCGTAACTATTATGTATCGACCGCAACCTATTTTACGATGAAACGGACAGCACCTCCCCTATTTATATGACTTCACACAAGTCAATACAATCACCAAACAGCCCAAACAACATCATTAATAATCATATTGAGCCTCCCAAAACAGTCCACCAACCAACAACATTACTACCAAGCCTTTCGATATATATTTCACAAGTTCTAGCTTCAACGACTTAGCTGCAACTTGGATAATCTTAAATATATATATATAGTAAGAGGTTCCTTACCTTTAAACAGAAATAACAACTCCAATTTGACCTTAATTTTCCACGAAATATTTCTCCAATTCTGCCACAAGAACAAGGAAGCGAAACTAGCTATCAATTCGGGTTTTTCGGCACTAGAATTACTTTAGAAGACTTGAAATCACCTAGGGTTGATATTAAAAACTTGAAGGAGTATTTACAGAACATAAAACACTTAAAACAACCTCCCACACGAGCTGGAACAACACAAAAATCAGCAACAACAAGAAGAACAAGAAACTTTCTAGCGCCACGGGATTCTCGACACTTGATTTGTGTTGTTTGCCCTTTGTTTGGGTCTTGGATCATGAGAGAACCTTGAGAGAGTGTTTTTAGGGTTCTAAGGTCTGAATATACTGAAATATAATGACTTAAAACGGGGTTGAGGTATCTTATATATATCCATATGTCTTAAACCGCCTATGTGGGCCCCATAGAGAGCTGCTTGGCGCACTCTCACGAAAATGGGAATATCTCTCTATTCGGAGATCGTACCGATGAACGGTTTAATGCGTTAGAAACTAGACTCATAGATATTCAATTTTATAGGTAGATCACCCCATAATTCCAAGTATATTGGGAGAAAAATGTAGTAACATTTGACCTAAAGTTTAAGTAAAATTATAAACATAAGTTGCGACAACTTTTATCGACTTTGTTTCATAACTCGCTTGACTTCAAGACATATGATACGGATATTATATGATTCAAATACATTAAAACATGACCTCTTGGGACAATTAATCACCTCTAGTGTTACCCGAAAATACGGGTTACAACATCCTTAATTTGTTTAACTTCTAATACTTGTTAACCACTCTTATACATCCTTGTATCGTTTAAGACCAATAGGATTAACTTCTTATCATCTCAAAGATAATCACTTCTTGGATTTACGTCGATTAACTTACGGCGTGATCTAAGGTACGCGAATTTGGGTTGTAACAGTATTACTGAAAAGGAAATCTAACCAGGGTTTGTCGCGAGAAAATGTAACTAGGGGTTGGCGCCCTGTATTATTGAAAAGGAAATGTAACCAAGGGTTGGTACCCTGTATTACTGAAAAGGAAATGTAACCAGGGGTTGATGCTCTGTATTACTGAAAAAGAAATGTAATCAGGGGTTGGCGCCCTGTATTACTGAAAAGAAAATGTAACCAGGGATTGGCGCCCTGTTTTACTGAAAAGAAAATATAACTAGGGGTTGGTGCCGTGTATTACTGAGAAGAAAATGCAATCAGGGGTTGAAACCCTATATTACTGAAAAGGAAATGTAACCAGGGGTTGACGTCCTGTATTACTGGAAAAAAAAATGTAAACAAGGGTTGGTGCCCTGTATTACTGAAAAGGAAATGTAACCAGGAGTTGGTGTTACACCATGTGCGTCCCAAAGTGACGTAATGAATATGAGACTTTTTAATCATTATTTAAATGATTTTAAAGTCATAATATGGCTATATATGATGTTTGGAAAAAATCGGATTAAAGTTGCGGAAAAACCAACTAAGGATTTGTCTTGTAACAGAAATTTTTGAGAAATAAATTTCGTATACTATATGAGGACTTTTTGGGACATATTATATACCAAATTGAAGGTTTTGGAATTTAGTTTCCAATGCTCTTAACCGTTCATTCATACAATATCCGGATAAAAAGTTATAAGCGTTGGAAGAAGGACGAATGCTAGGGTACCAAGTAGCACCTTTTGACTTTTCAAACAAAATGGATATTTATATCCTTATCTCATTTCTTTCTCCAATTTTCCAGAACACACAACCAAATAAGACCCCTAAATTTACTTTTAAGCTCTCTGCAAGAGTTTCAAACAAGATTATCATCCCGGGCACTGAATCAAGAAACGATAACATTATAACGATCCCTACGACGTAAGTATCGCTATATCGCCTCTTTTTTTCTTTGCAGTTTGAGTTTTTTAAGGTAATTCATGGTTAAGAAAATATGTACTTTCTGTATTTAAGTGTTTAAATATCAAGGAAGGTTGATAAATTTATTTCCTAATAGTTAGAACTGACGGAACGGTGATCGGAAGCTGTGAGTTCGAGTTTTTCACTTTTAGCGGTCTGTTTTGTGTCGATGTTGGGCTGCGTGATTTATTACTATTTTTTGGAGTTTTGGAGGAGTAAGGTTGTATAGAAACATCACATAAATGCAGGGTGGTGGGTTGGTCATTCGTCGTAATATTTTCGGACCGTTTGACACTACTACAGTGGTCGTTTTGTGTATGAAGAGATTGAGTGTGTTGGAAAATAATGTATACATGTTGATATTGTTGTGTTTGGTGTTATCTTGAATTTGAAGGAAGTAGGGATTATAGGGGAGATGCTGCCCGTTTTAATACAAAATAAGTTTGTCGTTCGTTGTGCGATGGTTGTATCTTTCGTAACATAATGATAGTATTATTATTGTTGTTGTAAATTAAGGTACGAAGAGGCGAGTTCAACTTGGTGATTGGAAATATTGTGATAAGGTATGTTAAGGCTATCCATTATTTCCTTTTTGGCATGATCCATATGATGCAAGAAATGAGCAAGTACGCAACTTTCACAAATAATTCTATTCCTAGAAGTATTAGGGTTGCCTAGGTTCTTGATTCCCATATGTCCTACTATCATATCGTCTGTTCATGGGTCTTATGATATTTCGAGAGATCTTATAGATTTACTTCCTTATGCATTTCTTTCATTTATACATGTATATTGACCCATGACCAGATGGCGTTATATACGCGTATATTATATGTATATGGGATATGGAAAGGGTTATGGCGTTATATACGCACCACCACCTGATCAACTGGTATACGTTGATGATTTCGCCCATAGTGGCTGAGATGATATGATGGGATGTCCTCAGAGGCTTGATAATGTTATGTATGCATATACTTATGCATGGTATGGCATTCATACGCACATGCATGACATTATAAATATTTTCATGATTCACAAAGCTATTCAGACTTACAGGTTGAGTTCCTTACTCTATGTTTATTTCATGCCTTACATACTCGGTACTTTATTTATACTGATATCCTTTTTGCATGGGGACGTTGCGTTTCATGCCCGCGGGTCTCGATAGACAGGTTGAGAGTTCTCTTAGTAGGCTATCGACTCAACAAAAGGTGTTTGTGCACTCCACTTGCTCCGGAGTTGCCTATTTCGTTAGTATGATTTGAATATGTATTGATTGGTATGGCGGGGCCCTGTCCCAACCTTTAAGACATTTATGTACATTTAGAGGCTTGTAGACAGATAACATGTATATAGATACTTGTATGGGCTTATCGGCCTATGTCTTGAGTATACAAATGATCATGTCGGCCTTATAGGCCCGTATGTCACATGTATAAGTTTCTATATCATGTTGGATCGTCCTATGTCTAGTATTTCCTTATGTTTTATTCTTGTTGTCTCATGACGGCCTTTCTGGGCCACTTACGCATGACAATAAGATAAGAAAGATATGTTACGTTGGTACTCGGCTGTGTAAGGCACCAGGTACCCGTTGCAGCCCTGCGGTTTGGGTCGTGACAGTTGGTGCCTTGTATTACTGAAAAGGAAATGTAACCAGGGGTTGATGCCCTGTATTACCGAAAAGGAAATGTAACCAGGGGTTGGCGCCCTGTATTACTGAAAAGGAAATATAACCAGGGTTTGGCGCCCTATATTACTGAAAAGGAAATGTAACCAGGGGTTGGTGCCTTGTATTACTGAAAAGGAAATATAACCAGGGGTTGGTGCCCTGTATTACTGAAAAGGAAATGTAACTAGGGGTTGACGCCCTGTATTACTGAAAAGGAAATGTAACGAGGGGTTGGTACCTTGTATTACTGATAAGGTGCTGAATCCCCTGGGCGAAAAGGTTCTACCTTGATTAAACTACGTAAAACAAACCTGGGCAAAGACTACTTCTACACGAAAATATGAGCTGAATCCCCTAGGCGAAAAGGTTCTATGTGAGTTAAGCTAAGAAAAGCAAGCCTGGGCGAAGAGTACTTCTACCCTAAAATATGAGCTAGATCCCCTAGGCGAAACAGTTCTACCTGGGTTAAGCTACGAGAGTGGTCTATAAGAACAGTAGTGATGCATGCTAAAAATAAAAGAAAAATGGATATTTTGAGGAACTTACTGTCACGACCCAATTTCCCCTTCGTGTGACGTCATGACAACACCTAGTCTCTACAACTAGGTAAGCCTAATATTTGCGGAATAATGAAATAAAAATATGAATTTAACCAATTATTCAAAAATACACAACAAGTCCCAAAACCCGGAACATCGTGAATCATAAACTACATAAAGAAAAATCTAGTGTCTCAATACATTAGAGTCTAACAAGGAAAAATACAGAAGATAATGGACATGAGAAAGAGTAGAAGGGGACTCTGAGGTCTGCGGATACGACAGATATACCTTGAAGTCTCCAAAGTTATCTCGGCTCACTGACAATGCAGCTGATAAGGTACACCTAGATCTGCACATGAAAAACATGTGCAGAGAGTAACATGAGTACACCATAATCGGTACCTAGTAAGTGTCAAGCCTAACCTCGATCGAGTAGTGACGAGGTCAGGTCAAGGCCCTACTGGTAAATATGTAATAAAACAATATAGAGTGTAATACTGCAATAAAATAAAGGTTGAAATTTAACAACAACGAAATCATAGAAGGTAATAGCTTAGTACACAGAAACACAATAGGAGATCTCCCAAGATACCGTCCCGTAGTCCCAAACGTAAATGTGCAGGGGGATCTCCCGGAATACCGTCCTGTAGTCCCAAACGTAAATGTGCAGGGGGATCTCTCGGAATACCGTTCCGTAGTCCCGAAATAAATGTGCAGGGGAGATCTATCGGAATACCGTTCCGTAGTATCAAAGTAAATATGCAAGACATGGGGGATCTCCCGGAATACCGTTCCGTAGTCCCAAAGTAAATATGCAGCGCGAATGATAGAAATACAACTACATCACGAAATTCTTACAATTTAGACTAAGTATCAGTCAGGGAAGAAGCAGGAAATTCATTAAGCATGCTGCACATAATTCGCATAAACAAGTAAGACACGTAGACATGTTGTATTAGACTAAACATGATAGCTACACATATTGGAATAACTCAATTAAGAATGAAAATAGATTAGTACTCATTAAAATGGTATAACTTAAAATAATAGGAAAACATGTTGCTTCTCAGTAAGAAAAATTGGGTTTTCTACAACTAGCCCGTGTACGTACTCGTCACCTTACGTACACGGCGCTCACATATCACAATAGTTCCAAATCATAAGAGGATCCCCCCCCCACAAAGTTAGGCAAGCCACTTACCTCGAACCAAGCTCAATCAATCCGTCACAATGCCTTTCCCACGAATATTCGGCTGCAAATGGCCCAAATCTAGCCAAAAGCAATTACATATCATAAATACTACAATAATAGACTCATCTAATTAATGAAATCAACACTTTAACAAAAATTCCGAAATTAATTCAAAAATTGCCCGTGGGGCCCACGTCTCGAAATCGGGTAAAAATTACAAAATAGGAATGCCCATTCCACCACGAGTCTAACCATACTAAAATTACTAAATTCTAATACCAAATGGTCCTCAAAATCCACAAATCTAACTTCCAAATCCCTAGCCTCCAACTTTCAATTTCCACCTTAAATACACACTTACTAGGTGGGAAAATACATGGCAAAGCAAGTTTATTGATCAAAAATAAGCACAAGGGACTTACCTCAAGAAATGCCTCGAAAATGCTCTCAAATATCGCCCTAAACCGTGTTTGCAAAGTCAAAAATGACAAAAATCACGAAGCCCTTCGGTTTTAACCACTGCCCAGGTATTTCCGCACCTGCGGAACCTAGGCTCGCAACTGCGGGTGCGCTTGTGCGGAAATTGTGCGCATATACGCAATTCACTTGCTCCCTCTGCCTTCGCACCTGCGATGAAAGGGCCGCATCTGCGCGTGCGCGCCTGCGGAATTTCCTTCCACTTCTGCGGACCTTGCGTACGTGCGAAGACCCCTAACGCATCTGCGGGCATCGCAGATGCGGAAATCACCTCGCACCTGCGACCCCTGGCACTCCTCCATTTTACCGCTTCTGCGCCAATTTGCTCGCACCTGCGGGCAGCCTTGCGCAGGTGCGATTACGGCAGCCAGCAAAAGCACCAGATTTTCCTAAATCCAATTTCATTCCGTTAAGCATCCGAAACGCACCTGAGGCCCCCAGGACCTCAACCAAACCTACCAACCAATCCTATAACACCATACAAACTTAGTCGAGTCTTCAAACCACATCGAACAACACCAAAAATCATGAACTAAGCACGGATTCAAGCCTAAGAACTTAGAATTTTCTAAATTCTACAAACGACGCCGAACCACGTCAAATCTAGTCCGAATTACCTCAAATTTTACCCACAGGTTACAAATGACACTACAAACCTACAGCCACTTTCGGAAATCCATTCTGAGCTCGATATAAAATATTTCCACTATCGGCCGAAATCGCCGAAAAATCTAACTTTCGCCAATTCAAGCCTTAATCTACTACATACCTCCAAAACCTATTCTGGATGCGCTCCTAAGCTCAAAATCACACAACAGAGCTAACGGAGTTGACAGAATTCTATTCCGGATTCGTCTTCACACAGTTCCAACTATGGTCCATTTTCTAAGGCTTAAACTCACAACTAGGGACTAAGTGTCCCAAAACGCCCCGAATTCCATAACCAATCATTCCGAAAATTCCAAAAAGTAGAAACAAATATGGGGAAAGCAGATATTAGGGGATCGGGGCTCTAATTCTCAAAACGACTGGTTGTCCCCTCCATTCCCAAAAGTAGAAACATCATCCCCCTCTTAAAACAATCGTTCTTCCTCGAACGAGTATAAAGACATACCTGAAACTGTGAAAAGATGAGGGTACTGGATGCGCATATCCTGCTCGGCCTCCCAAGTTGCCTCCTCGACCGGTTGTCCCTTCCATTAAACCTTCTCGGAAGAAATGTTCTTTCACCTTAGCCTTGTGACCTGCCTGTCTAAAATAGCCACTGGCTCCTCAACATAGGATAGATCCTTGTCCAATTGAATTGAGCTGAAATCCAACACATGAGACGGATCGCCGTAATACTTTCGGAGCATAGAAACATGTAATACCGGATGAACTCCTGCTAGACTGGGAGTCAAGCCAAGCTTATAAGCAACCTCCCCAACTCGACACAATGCCTCAAATGGACCAATGAACCTTGGGCTCAACTTGCCCTACTTTCTAAACCTCATAACGCCCTTCATAGGCGAAACTCGGAGCAAGACACGCTCACCAACTATGAATGCAACATCACGAACCTTCCGGTCTGCATAACTTTTCTGTCTGGACTGGGTCGTGCGAAGTCTATCCTGAATCACCTTAACCTTCTCCAAGGAATCCTGAACCAAGTCCGTACCCAAAAATCTGGCCTCACCGGGTTCGAACCAACCCACTGGGGACCGACACCGCCTATGTTCAGAGCCTCATACGGTGCCATCTGAATGTTGGACTGATAACTGTTGTTGAAAGCAAACTCCGCAAGTGGCAAGAACTGGTCCCAAGCACCCCCAAAATATATCACACACGCACAAAGCATATCCTCTAATATCTAAATAGTGCGCTCGGACTGCCCGTCCGTCTGAGGGTGAAATGTTGTGCTCAACTCAACCCTAGTACCCAACTCATGTTGTACAGCTCTCCAAAACACTGATGTAAACTGCGTACCCCAGTCAGAGATAATAGATACTGGTATGCCATGAAGCCTGACGATCTCACGGATGTAGAATTCGAGCTAGCTGCTCGGAAGAATAGGTAGTCATCATAGGAATGAAATAAGCCGACTTGGTCAACCTATCCACAATCACCCAAACTGCATCAAACTTTCGCTGAGTCCATGGGAGACCAACAACGAAGTCCATAGTGATCCGCTCCGATTTCCACTATGGAATCTCTATCTCCTGAAGAAACCCACCCGGTCGCTGATGCTCATACTTCACCTGCTAGAAATTTAGACATCTAGCCACATACTCTACTATGTCTTTCTTCATCCTCCTCCACCAATAATGTTGCCTCAGGTCCTGATACATCTTCGCGACACCCGGATGAATGGAGTACCGTGAGCTGTGAGCCTCTTGGAGAATCAACTCATACAAACCATCTATATTGGGCACACATATCATGCCATGCATCCTTAATGCACCATTATCTCCAATAGTAACCTCTTTAGCATCACCGTGCTGGACCGTGTCCTTAAGGACAAGCAGATGGGGGTCATCACACTGACGCTCCCTGATACGATCATAAAGAGAAGACCGAGAGACCGCACAAGCTAATACTCGACTCAGCTCAGAAATATCCAATCTCACAAACTGGCTGGCTAAGGACCGAACATCCAACGCCAATGGCCTCTCTGCTGCTGGTAGATATGCTAAACTCCCCAAACTCTCTGCCCGGTGACTCAAAGCATCGGCCACCACATTGGCCTTCCCAGGGTCGTACAAAATAGTGATATCATAATCCTTAAGTAGCTCCAACCACCCCCGCTGACGTAAGTTAAGATCTTTCTGCTTAAACAAATGCTGCAAACTCCGATGATCGGTGTAAATCTCACATGGAACACTGTACAAATAATGCCGTCATATCTTCAAGGCATGAACAATAGCTGCTAACTCAAGATCGTGGACAAGATAGTTTTTTTCGTGCACCTTCAGTTGTTTGGACGCGTAGGCAATCATCCTACTGTCCTGCATCAACACCGCGTCGAGACCAATCCGCGATGCATCACAATATACAGTATAAGACCTCGAACCTAAAGATTAATACCAATACTGGGGCTGTAGTCAAAGTTGTCTTGAGCTTCTGAAAGCTCTCCTCACATTCCTCTGTCCACCTGAACGGAGCACCCTTCTGGGTCAACCTGGTCATAGGTGCTGCAATAGATGAGAAACCCTCTACAAATCAGCGGTAATACCTCGCCAAACCAAGAAAACTCTGAATCTCTGTAGCTGAGGATGGTCTGGGCCAACTCTACACTACTTCAATCTTTTTCGGATCCACCTGGCACTTGATACTATATGACCCAAGAATGCCACTGAGTCTAGCCAAAACTTACACTTTGAAAATTTTGCATATAACTTCTTTTCTCTCAAAGTCTGAAGTGCAGTCCTCAGGTGCTGCTCATGATCTTCCCTACTCTGGGAGTATACCAGAATGTCGTCAATAAACACGATGACGAATGAGTCAAGATAAGGACGGAACACACTGTGCATCAAGTGCATAAAAGCTGATGGGGCGTTGGTTAGCCCAAAAGACATAACAAGAAACTCATAGTGACCATATCTGGTCCTGAAAGCAGTCTTCGGGATATCTGGATCCCGAATCTTCAACTGATGATAACCTGAACGTAAGTCAATCTTGGAAAATACTCTGGCACAATGTAATTGATCAAATAAGTCATCAATACGAGGAAATAGATACCTGTTCTTCACTGTGACTTTGTTTAACTGGCGGTAATCAATACATATCCGCATGGAACCATCCTTCTTCTTCACAAATAAGACAGGAGCACCCCTAGGTGACACACTAGGCCGAATAAAGCCCTTATCAAGCAACTCCTACAACTGCTCCTTCAACTCAGGAGGAGCCATACGGTATGGAGGAATAGAGATGGGCTGAGTGCCCGGCAACAAATCAATGCCGAAATCAATATCTCTGTCGGGCGGCATGCCCGGAAGATCAGATGGGAACACATCTGGATAGTCCCTCACTACTGGAACTGACTCAACTGTAGGGGTATCAATACTGACATCTCTCACATAAGCTAGATACGTGTCACACCCCTTCTCAACCATTCATTATGTTTTAAGAAAAGAAATAGCTCTGCTCGGAGTATACTCTAAGGTATCTCTCCACTCTAATCGGGGTAAACCTGGCATCGCTAGTGTCACGGTCTTAGCGTAACAATCAAGAATAGCATAATGGGGCGACAACCAGTCCATGCCCAAGATAACATCAAAGTCTACCATGCTGAGTAATAATAAATCGGCACGGGCCTCAAAACCACTAAGAGCAATTAAACACGACCGATACACGCGGTCCACAACAAGAGAATCTCCCACAGGATTAGACACATAAATAGGGGAACTCAAAGAATCCCGAGACACGCCCAAATATGGGGCAAAATAAGGGGACACATATGAATACGTAGAGCCTGGGTCAAATAATATCGACGCATCTCTATGACAGATTGGAACAATACCTGTAATGACAGAATCAGAAGCAACTGCCTCTGTAAGAGCATGAAGTGTGTAATATCTGACCTGGCCTCCCCCTCTAGGGCAACCTCGACCTTCCCGACCTCCACCTCGAGTTGGCTGAGCAGGTGGTTGGTGCTGTAATCATAGCCTGAGGACCCGGTGGAGCACGTTGTGGATGAGAAGTCTGTGGAGGTTCACCCCTCCTAATCCTAGGGAAATCCCTCACCATGTGGCGAGTATCGCCACACTCAAAATAACCTCACAACTGAAGTGGTTGTGGAAACTGTGCGGTACGGGTCCCCTAAGGCCCATGAATACCTAAAACACTATGCGAAGCCGGAAACGCAAATTGAACTGGCTGACCCTCAAAACCTCAACCATGTCATACCCTGCCTCCAAAATAAGGACCAGTGGATCTCTCCAGTCTATGAGGTCTCCTCGCCTCCCTGTACTCTCTCTCCTGACCTCGTTTATCCTCTCTTGCCTGGACCCACCCGTCCTCTACCCGGCAAGCAATCCCTACCACCTGCTGAAATGGGACCACAAGTTGTGTCGCCATGACACCTGGAACTTGACCAACATGAACTCACTACTCTGGAGTGTGGGTGGCGGGACTCTGGGTCCCTCCCCCGGTCTGTGAAGTAGCTGGTACAACCGGAATCAATCCCGCCTAAACCAATGTACCAAACATGATCAGGAACTGTGCTAAGGTCTCCTGAAGTGCTGGAGTAGTAATAGTAGGAATATCAAGTTCCTGTGCTCTGACTGGAGCTGCTAGTGGCTCCTCTGTAGCAGCTCGCTCGGATGATCTTGAGGGAAAACCAAGAAGACAAATATGGCTCAAAAAGGTTAACAAAAGGGTGACACCTATTTGGGGTAGTGAGAAAATCATGCATGGAAGTTCTGTAGTGGGTATGTATCAAACATAATATCTTTTGACTGCATCTACGTTGATAGTCATGTATGGTACCAGTCCTTCTTCATCTACCAAGTGCAAGGCCCCTTTCACTAACACTTTCTTGATGATGTAGGGTCCTTGCCAGTTCGGGGTGAACTTTCCTTTAGCTTCTACTTGGTGTGGAAGAATGCATTTCAAAACGAGTTGGCCTACCTCAAAGTGCCTTGGACGCACTTTCTTATTGTAAGCGCGTGCCATTATTTGCTGGTATAATTGGCCGAAACACACTGCTGCTAGCCGTTTTTCATCAATCAGCATCAGTTGTTCCAAACGGGTCTTTACCTATTTTGTATCCTCAATCTCCGATTCCACAATGATTCGGAGGGAGGGTATTTCGACTTCAGCCGGTATTACAACTTTCGTCCCATATACAAGCAGATAAGGAGTTGCACCAACAAATGTGCGAACAGTCGTACGGTATCCCAAAAGAGCAAAAGGTAACTTTCATGCCATTACCTGGACCCTTGGATCATCTTCCTAAGGATCTTCTTGATATTCTTGTTGGCCGCTTCAACGGCTCCATTGGCTTTAGGTCTGTAAGGGGTAGAATGGCGATGCATAATTTTAAATTGCTCGCATACCTCCTTCATCAGATGACTATTTAAATTGACTGCATTTTCAGTGATAATGGTCTTCGGGATACCAAAGCGACATATGATGTTGGAATGAATAAAGTCTACTACATCTTTCTTGGTGACTGCTTTGAAAGTAACTGCCTCCACCCACTTGGTGAAGTAATCAATGGCAACCAGAATGAATCTATGCCTATTTGAAGCCTTTGGCTCGATTGGCCCAATAACATCCATTCCCCAAACAACGAAAGGCCAAGGAGAGGACATGGGATGCAACTCCGAAGTAGGCGAGTATATCATGTCACCATGAATTTGGCATAGGTGACACTTGCGAACAAAACTGAAGCAATCTCTCTCCATAGTGAGCCAATAATACCCTGCCCGTAAAATCTTCTTCGCCAAAACATATCCATTCATGTGAGGCCCGCATACCCCCGAATGCACTTCAACTATGATCCGCTCAGCTTTTTTGGTATTTATGCATCTCAACAAGTTCAAATCTGGGGGTCCTTTTGTACAAAATTTCCCCATTCAGGAAGAAACCGCTAACGAGCCATCTTATAGTTCTTTTTTTATCTCCTTTGGCATACTCTGGGTATTCCCTTATTTTCAGGAATCATTTTATGTCATGATAGTCGGAATCTCCCATAACCAATAGTTCATACATATCCATATTGAGGGCTATTTTCAAACCCATGATACAAGCTTCGTATTTTGCCGTATTATTGGTACAGAAGAACCGAAGTCGGGCCATTGCAGGGTAATGCTATCCAATATGTGAGATGGGGATTGCCCCGATCCCAACTCTTTTGATATTGATAGCCCCATCAAAATACATTTTCCATACATGGCTGTCGTTCAGAACTACTTCCTCTATTAAGTTGACCTCTTCGTTTGGGAAGTATGTGTTAAGTGGCTTCTAATCATCACCAACTGGATTCTCTGCCAAATGATCTGCCAAAGCCTATGCTTTCATTGCGGTGTGAGTGATATAGACGATGTTAAACTCTGTGAGTAGGATTTGCCATTTTGCGAGCCTGCCAGTGGGCATTGGCTTTTGGAAGATGTACTTCAAAGGATCCATTCTGGCTTTTGGCTTCTGTTCCTTTTTGCCTGTCGCATCATGTGTCCCCAGAACGCATCCAAAGAAATTATCCATCACCGGTAGATATAAAAACAAAGGTCTACCAGGTTCAGGTGGGACCAGTACATGGGGTTTTGACAGATAATCTTTGATCTTATCAAAAGCTTTTTGGAAATAGACTATCCACTTGGTAGCATCATCCTTTTTCAGCAACTTAAAGATGGGCTCGCATGTGGTTGTAAGCTAAGCAATTAACCTACTGATGTAGTTCAACCTCCCGAGCAAACTCATGACCTCCATTTTGTTCTTCGAGGGTAGCAGATCTCGAATGGACTTTATCTTAGATTGATCCAATTCGATGCCTCTCCAGCTGACAATAAAACCGAGGAGTTTCCCAAATCGAACCCCAAATGTACACTTGCTTGGATTGAGCTTAAGGTCATACCTTCGAAGTCATTCGAAGAACTTTTTCAAATCGCGCACGTGATCAACCTGTGTCTTTGATTTTATGATGGCATCATCGACATATACTTCAATCTCTTTGTGCATCATGTCATGAAAAATGGTGGTCATGGCCCTCATGTAAGTTGCCCTCGCATTCTTTAAACCAAATGGTATGACCCTGTAAAAATAGGTACCCCATGGAGTGGTGAAGTGGTCATTTCTGCATCATCCTCATCCATTAGAATCTGGTGGTATCCGGCATAGCAATCCACAAAAGATTGTATCTCATGCTTAGTGCAGTTATCTACAAGTATGTGGATGTTTGGTAAAGGAAAATTATCCTTTGGACTTGCTTTGTTCAGGTCCCTGTAGTCAATATAGACGCTGGTTTTTCCGTCCTTCTTTGGCACATGCACAACATTTTCCACCCAGGTGGTGTATCGTACGGCTCTGACTACATTGGCGCCCAGTTGCTACATTATTTCTTCTTTGATTTTATCACTCATGTCCGTTTTAAATTTTCATTGCTTCTGTTGGACTGGTGGAAAATAAGGATATGTGGGAAGCTTATGAACCACTAAATTGACACTCAAACCCGACATATCATCATAAGATCAAGCAAACACATCTCTGTACTGAAATAAAATTTGAATCAAGGCATTTCTAGTTTCTTGTTCAGCGTGAATTCTTATAGTTGTTTCTCTGACTTCTTCATGACCTCCGATATTAATTAGCTCAGTTTCATTGAGGTTGGGCCTAGGCTTGTGTTCAAATTGTTCCAACTCTCTTTTAATTTCCTCAATAACTTCATTTTTATCATATTCGACCTCTTGATGTATTATTTCGAAATTAGACAGCTTTTTAAGATCTTGGTGTGAATTCGGCATACATGTCATGTTATTAAAGTTGGCATTAACAAAACTGAAATGGAAAACAAAATGACAAGAATTAGGAAAAGGAAAAGATACTATACTTAATACGAAATTGAACTGCATTTCATTGAATTTGAAAGGGTAGAAAGGTTAACATCAAAACAAAATAATCGTACTGAGATGTTTGGATTACAACCATGAAAGTAACCCAAAATACAAAAAAAAAACTGCAAAAAACAAACTACCAAGACTCTTCCTTGTGGGGAGAGGAGTTTCTTCCCAATTGTTGAGCATGGTGTCTAGGCAAATTAGTTGCACATCGGCACGACTAGTGCCTTCACCAGTCTGGATCATATTCACTTCAGAAAACATCTGGCTAAGGAATTTTGACATGCGCCGAGGAATTTTGACCCTCTTGAAGTCGTGGCTTGACAAAAGTGTACAAAATGTGAGGGATGGTCTACTGCAAGACCCAACCACGCTTTTTGCAGTGCTTAGCTTTATCTTCATCTGCTTGTGTTGGCCTGAAACCTAAGCCAAAAAGTACCCTTGTTGCTAAAGGGAGAGATGGGTTCCGAAATTCCTTGCAATGATGCCCCCAAGCATTTTCCTGGCTCATAACCTTGTCTCAACATATGTGCAGCCACCATTAGAAATGTGACGGAAAAACGAGGATGCAAATTGGGCTTTCCTTCCTTAACGTGGTCCACAACAACTACTTCAAAAGCCTGATAAACAATGGACTCACACCCTTCCTTGGCCTCAATACACGGAATTAACAGATCTTTATAAATGGATAATTCGTCTTCTCTATGAACAATAATCTCTTGCCTGCCATGTTCGAACTTGAGCATTTGATGCAAGGTGGATGGCACAGCTCGAGCCGTATGGTTCCATGGCCTTCCAAGAAGAAAGTTATAAGAAGTTTCCATGTCCAGTACTTGAAGACAATTTCAAAATCGACCGGCCCAATCGTCATGGTGAGGTTGATCTCCCCAATGGTATCTCTAGCTGAGCCATCAAAATCCCGGATGTGAATATTGCTGGGTCGGATTCTATTTGTATTGATCTTCATGCTTTGCAAGGTAGAGAGAGGGCATACATCTACACTCGAGCCTCCATCAACCATGACTCGCTTTACATAATGTCCCTCATATTTGACAATCAGGTGCAAAGCCCTATTGTGCCCGGCTCCATCTTCAGGAAGTTCATCATCAGTAAAGGAGATTCTGTTCACCTCGAAAAATCTGTTAGTCACCTTCTCTAACTGATTCACGGCGGTCTTCTCTGAGACATATGCCTTATTCAGGATCTTGATTAGTACACAGGCATGCTCTTCTGAGTGTATGAGCATAGATAACAGAGAGATTTGAGCAGGAGTTTTTCTCAACTGGTCAATGATTGAGTAATCATGAACTTTCATATTTTTCAAAAACTCTTCCGCCTCTTCTTTAGTGACTAGTTTCTTTATTGGCATTTAGCCTTATCTGATTTGCTTGGTCTTCCTCAACTCTTCTGGAGAGTAAAACCTCCCTGATCGAGTCAAACATCTAGTTTTCCCCACTTCTTATATGATTTCCTTGGCTTTGTAGGTCACCACAATTTTGTTGTAGTTCCATAGAATGGTTTTCGTGTTTCTTACACGGGGTTGTATGGCAGGCTTGATTATGATTGAGTCTGTTATACCCTTCGTACCACCCTGATTCTGCCTTTTCAAGGACATACAACCTTGGGCTTGGAACATTGGAGCGAACTTCCAACCTTGAGACCTTGGGAACAAATGCCTTTTCTAAGCTCGGGGCGCCTTTCACAATCAACGACACATTTTGTCTTGGACTTACTTCCAGTTTGGTTCTCTCTTGAATCGTTCCTGCTATCATTTTTGCTTGACCAACCAGCATGTATTCTTGATCTCGGCCAATCATTCCCACAAAATGAATATCATTGTGTACTGGCAACGGGTTGTTGGTCACATTAGGAGGTTCCTCGCCATTCGTCACTACAATCAATTTTTCAGCAATGAGTCTTTCTATGGTTCTTTTTCAGAGTCCAATAGTCATCAGTATTGTGCCTCGGGGCACCTGAATGATATTTACATCTAGCATTTACTTGAAATCCATGTGAATCGGGATGCATATGGTGTGGAGCCATGGGTCCAATCACGCCCATTTGCTTCAACTTCTGGAACAGACTAGAGTATGATTCAACCAATGGAGTGAATTTTTCCATCGACCTCTGCTCTCGACCATAATCCTGCCTGGGACAAGCATTGTAGCTTGCCCGAAAATTTTGCTGCTGAGGTCGGGAGATCCTTGGAGTTGGTGCCGTACCTGTTGATTGGGTGGCCGATCATAGGATTGAGCATTAAACATTGTATACTGTGGTGGCCCTATAGAGTAGTGAGGAATTGACGGGGGATAATAAAGTTGAGGGCAGCTGGATTGCCCAGGCTGAACTTGCACATAAGGGTGCGATGCCCCTCTTTGAATTTCCCTGGATCCTGAAGTCATCATGGACCCTTCATCTCTCTTCTTTCTATTTGCCTAACTTCCCGACCCATTTTGGATTGCTTGGGTGGTGGCTTTGAGAGTAGCCTGACTTACAATTCTGCCATTTTTGAGGCCATTTTCAACCATTTCCTCTATCTTGATTGCTTCTGCAAAAGGCCTACCCATTGCAGACATCATATTTTGGAAATAATCAGGCTCTTGAGCCTCTAGGAAAACAGTGTTCAACTCATGATTATCCATGGGTGGCTTAAATCTAGCCGCTTGCTCCCTCCACTTGATGGCATACTCCCTAAATATTTCCGTCGACTTTTTCTTTATATTGAACAAGGAATTGCAATTTAGTGCAATATCAATGTTGTACTGAAATTGTTTGATGAAGGCATGGGATATATCATCCCAGATATGCCAGTGAGAGATATCTTGATCAATGAACCATTCAGAGGCTACCCCCACAAGACTTTCCCCAAAATAAGCCATCAACAATTCCTCATTTCCACTTGCACCCCTCAGCTGGTTGCAATACCTTTTCAAGTGGGCGATAGGGTCGTCGTGTCCATCATACTTCTCAAATTTTGGGGTCTTGAACCCGGGTGGGAAATGGATGTGAGGGAACATGCATAAATCGCTGAACGAAACACTTTTGTGACTACCTAGTCCTTGTATGTTATATTCAAGACTTTTCATTTTCCTGGCTATCTCATTCGGCTCAACCGTCTTGGCAAGTTTTTCATTTTCCACTGGTGATTCGTACTGAGTAGTCTACTTGTATGGAGTCGAGACCCTGAAAGCCATATTGGGAGAGTAGTATTGGCCATCATAAGCCTGAGGTGGTGGCTCATTGTTTGGCCTCATCAAAGGAGGTGGAAGCGGGATTGTATATACCGGTGCACCAGACATGACGAGAGGGGTGTTCCTGACTGGTGCGACTGGAGGTCGCATATTAGAGGTACCAGGGGCAGCATGGAGGCTGTAGTTTGGCACATACCCTGGTGGTAGAATATGATCGCTCACTTCATGGAGCGATGGTTGAGTAGCCCGGGGTATGGTGGAAGTTCTCTCAGAGGGACCCTGGGGTGGAGGCTGACTGGAAACCCATGCTTGATATACATCAGACAGTTGTTGTCTCAATTTTCTTATTTCCTCCGACTCTTGCTCAACTGACTGACCCTGGGGTTTGTCACTGACCAACTCGATTTCATCATTGTTATCCATTACTACCATTCCTTTTGATCTGGTAAAGTAATGATGTGTTGCTAGTTTCACCACAAACCAGCCACCTTAAGCTTACTATATACAAAACAGCAAACATGCTAGGGTATGAATCATACGTAATATGCCATGCTCCTAACATCATCACCATTTCTAACATGCTTTTGGAAGGCTTCATGTTTCATTCCGGCTTACCAGGTTGCTTCTTATTCATGCTCTTATTTTCTTCTCTCCGTTTGTTTACTTTTTACTCGCACCTCATTTTATCCCTCATCTTAGAATCGTTGAAAAATATTTTGATCGATCCTTTTGGGGGTTGCCTACGTATCATGTTGCCGCATGAATCAGATCATTACGTAGTTCAGGAATATGACCATTTTCAAATTTTTCTAAAACAAAATCCTTCTATTATTTAAATTTATTTATTGTTTTTTTAATACAAGACCCAAAAAAATTACATAAAGACGAACATCTAAACAAGAACACACTTTTTAAGATAAAAAGCAAAACAAAAAGACTTAACACACCAAACGACTCTTACAGACTCAATGGCAGTAAATGAACAATCAAAATGAACGGCCAAGTAAAAGGAGACTCTGATCTCTTCGGGAGAATCAAACGACATCATTGTAGTCAAAGAACTTATTCCTGCTGCTGACCCCCAACATCACGATATAAACTCTCTAGGTCTGCAGATATGTGACGGGCGAAGTTCAATGATACTTCTGCAAACCGCTCAAGCGTCATTCCCTGGCAACTCCTGCATGCTCGGGAGGTGTATGTGGCTACCTCGAGGATCTTTCCCTTAATATGTTCCTGAGCCAAATGCAACTCTTGATTTCGCTGACCACGTGTCTCAGCTAGATCCAGCGCATCATGCTCGCGCTCCATGGCCATATCTCTCTGGCGTCGAATTTCTAGTGACTCTCCCTCCAACCGATTGATCATACTTTGGTAGTGATGTCTTTCTATTTCAAACTCAGCGATCTGGCGCTCCTTGCTTGACTCAACTCCCCCTATCTGATCCCTCAGACCTTGGATTAATGGAGCAAAACCTCTGCGCTCATGATCACGGACCATCTTGAATTAGGCTTCTCTTTCTTCTTGTTGTTGAGCGGTAGTGATCACTTTTTCTGTCTAATTTGAGCTTTGAGTGCTCACCTCTGTTGTTCCCATTGAGCCTTTTCCAGCTCGAAATCAGCATGTTATATGTCCATGGCTTTCTCCAGAATGCCCTTATCTTCTTGTAAATGTCAATACGAGATTGGTACTCTTGTGCCACTTCCCTTCCGGTTTCTCTAACTCTGGCCTTGATCTCTTCCTCCCAATCAAATGCATTCGGTATGGCTTTTTCTGGCCTTTGCTCTGGGATAGCCTGGTTGTGAAACCACTCAAGGTATGTGAGGCTTACCTCTCCACGTTCACGATCAGCTACCATCTCGTCCAAGTCGTAAAATCGACCACTGAACCAAAAATTTTGTGCATATGACTCCCTTGGAAGTTCCTCTCCCTTGAATTCCCACACAAACAGACGCATGTCTTCAATCGGGGCCTCATTTGCTCTCTCCCTAGCTGGCGCATGACACGTAGGGGTGCGTAGGGTTGGAAACCTCTTAAACCTATGAGTATAAAAATGGGCGATACATTGACATATGCATGACCCTAGAAGAAGGGAACCAATAATAGTTCCAAGTAATTCTATCAGCACTCAATGAACCAAGTAATGCCCGCCAGGCCCTCACCCCCTCTGGAAGATTACAACCCGCGGCCCTGTCCGGGTGACATCCAATGTAATTCAGCCAATTATCATTGAAATTTACTACTATTGGATGATGATAAAGGTGCTTTATGAACCACATTTACAGCAGAATGTTGCATCCCTCGAAGTAATCTTTAACCTCTTGGCAACGGTCAAAGCTCGGAAAATATCTCCCAAAATCATGGGAAGAATGGTATGATCCTCGCTACTTTGCAAATACGAGACTACCGCAGCCAATCGAATTCTGATGTGCCCACCACACTCTGGAAAGACCATGGTCCCCAAAAATGATATCATGAATGCAAAGATTCTCAACTCCCTCTAAGCGTCGTAACTCAATTGGTTGATGAATTCTGTCTCCAAATCTGTCATAGTAATATTCCAACGGAACCCAACCTTCCTCCAAACAACCAATTGGAATTCGACGGAGGCATACCTTTTTCAAACGGTGCCTAACTCTCCAAAACTAGTCAATAATTATGCAAACCCATTAATATATACTCAAATACTCATTATAATCCTATTTACAATAATTTCCAACTTCGCTTGAAAAGTCGATAAATCACCCTCAGGCCCACATGCCCGGATTCCAAAGAAATTTCGAAGATAAACTTTTCCCATGACATCACGGACTCAAATATATAATTTATTCTCAATTCCATGTCCAAAATTCGTGGTCAAAATCCAAATAAACAAGATTCTAGGTTTTTCCACCAAAGCCCCAATTTCTACTAATTCCCTGTTCAAATCCATATAAACTCATGTATTTAACTCAAAATTGTGAAGAAAGCACTTACCCCATTATGATTGATGAAGATGGCACTCCAATGTGCTCCAAAATCGGCTCCCATGGGTGAAATGAAATGAGATAGAGCCAAACCCTCATTTTAAAGAAGACACTGCCCAGCCCCGACTTCCGCACCTGCGGTCACTTGACCGCTTCTGCAGTTGCACTGGTGCAGCCCAACTACCGCTTCTGTGGTCTTCCACCAGACCCATCAACTCCGCATCTGCGGCCACCATCCGCTTATGCGCCTCCACTTCTGCGGCTCCACGCGTGCAGGTGTGGTCCCGCTTCTACGGGTCTCGACCGCATCTGCGATCCACGCCTCCCCCAGAAAAATCCGCTTCTGCGAGTCCTTTCTCGCACCTGCAGGCTCGCACTTGCGGCCCTCTTCATGCAGGTGCGATTACACCAGATGCCCAGCTGCTTCAGCCCTTCCTCAAATTCCATTTTCGATGTGTTAACCACCCAGAATTCACCCGAGGCCCCCGGAACCCCGTTCAATCAAACCAACCAGTTCCGAAACATAATACGGACCTGCTCGAGGCCTCAAATCACATCAAACAATGCTAATACCGCGAATCATACTCCAATTCAAGCTTTATGAACTTTAGAACTTCAAACTTCCTCATTCAATGTCGAATCCTATCAAATCAAGCCCGATTGCCCTCAAATTTTGCACACAAGTCACATTTGACATTACGGACCTACTCCAACTTCCAGAATCAGATTCCGACTCCTATATCAAAAAGTCCACTTCCGGTCAAACTTCTCAAAAACCTTCAAATTTCTACCTTTCCCCAAATGACTCCAAAATGATCTACGGACCTTCAAATCCACTTCGAGACGCGCTCCCAATACCGGAATTACCATACAGAGCTATTCTCAGACTCGGAATTCCAAACGGACATCGATAAGATTGAAATGCACTTCAACCCAAATTTATGGTATTTTTCCAAAATGCTAACTTCCACAATAGGTGCCGAAACGCTCCCGGGGCATCCAAAACCCGATCCGAACATACGCCCAAGTCTGAAATCATCATACGAACCTGCTGGAACCTACAAATCCCGATTCCGTGGTCGTTTACTCTAAAATACAATCTTAGTCAATTCTTCCAACTTAAAGCTTTCGAAATGAGAATTTTCTTTCCAATTCAACTCCGAATTTCCCGAAATTTAATCCCGACCACACGTACAAGTCATAATACCTGAAGTGAAGCTGCTCATGGCCTCAAACCGCCGAACAACGTGCTAGAGCTCAAAACGACCAGTCGGGTCATTACATTCTCTCCCACTTAAACATATGTTCATCCTCGAACGTGCTAAGAACTGCGCTGGAGTTGTCCGAAATCATTGTTTAGCACCTCGTGCACCTACCCATGCCACCACAACTCAGTTGAGCACACTGGCTCGAGTAAATCTGAAGATTCCCCTTTTGTTTAATCAAATTAGCTTTAGAGCCAAATTCCAACATCCAGAATCTTCTGTAAGGCTTGTTTCCAACATACAATCACTGTATCAATCACCACACGATGTACCAAACCATGACTACATACCTTTGCTGAATTCACACCATGCACCGCATAATTCACATGACCATAATAACATCCTCTGATAACAATAACCAAAATTCCACGAACTTGATGTCCACAACACACCTCATGCCACATACATGTCATGCTCCAACTCTTGTAATGCTGCCGCAGCGGAAAAGATGCTTAGAAATTTACAACCAACTGCCGAGTCAACCATTCATTGAGTTTCTCCCCTTGACAAGAACCATTATCTCATTCTGGACTGAATACCTATATTTACTCTTTAACTATGCCTCATACCGATCTGATCACACTAACCCCAGGTCCAATAATCCCGTCTCTCCCAGTATAAGCTACCCAGGCAATAAGTCACCTCAGACTCTGCCAAAAATCTCATATGATGCCACAATGTGCCGACAAACTACAAACTTGAATATGACGCATAAGGAAAACGAACTCTGGAAAGAACAACTCAACCCACGTAACTAATTAAACAACCAAAAACGTTCCTCAGAAAATGAGAAACAAAATACGCAAGAATAGATATAGGGAACTGTACTCAACATCACACTGTTGCGGCGTGCAACCCGATCCAAACAACATGTCCGTGGCGGCATGCCACCTGATTCACACATAATAACCTGTAAGGAATTAGTTACCGAGCTAAAATGCTCATACATGTGAAATACCCGAATAAAGGCCACAAACACGCCAAGTGCATAATACCATCCCTGGGGAGACAGATAGCGCCATACGCTACAAAATGCAAGCACAACTAAGGTGCGATATATGATCTAACTCTCGAGAGCCATCCTGCTCACATAACACCATCGTTACTTGGAACCTCAACATATATGAAATCATCAAGCTGTTTCACAACTCACATGTCACAATATAGTATTACACGAAATGGTCAGCGGCGAAATAACATCCAACGTCCGAATACTCCTCCACAAGGAGCGCTATGCTGAAATGAACATATCCGGCCCGATATAGAGCCCACATTCATATCTAGATCCATCCACGGATCTCAAGCCGATTCTGACCGTACCGCACTGGGCTAATAACCTTTCAAGGATCCAGGGTAAACCTTTTTCCCATGACACAGAAGAATAGCCCCCAAATCCAGAACAAACATTCTCAGTTCACAACCAAATGAACCGAGCACCCTTCAGGCATAAATTCTCACATCAACGATAGTACCACAACCTCCATACTTGGTTTCCATCTTTAATCATTTAAGTGACAACCTATCACACTTATACAATCTTTCCGTAGGACACGCTCCCCCGATCTTCCGCACCAGATAACGAGTCTGCACATTCATACTACTGGCCACACCAACGCTGTAAAGCAATTCAAGAATCCGCATTCAGTATGCAAAGCCTCTTCACACCAGATACCGATCTCAGGTGACGCCAAAAATAATGCCAGTTGACTCTAATCATCTGAGTCTTTTCTAGCTCATCCGAGTTCGTGACATTCTTGTCAACACCAAACCGCAACCTTGATCCTCAACTTCCAAATCCCATGCTACTCACTGCACTTATTCATGCCAATGCGCAAGAGCATAAGATTTTCATCATAACTCCGGAACCACTAATAGGGTAAACACTTCATCATATAGAAATATTTTACTTAGCTCATTTCAAGAGAACCATTGCAGCACGCAGCCAAATTCCCATAACCAAAGATTATACAAATCTCGAGTAGTGGTTTAAACCACCATAATCCTTCTGGGATACGTCTACACATAACATGTTATAATACTTGAATGCTTCCAAATAAGATCAATTACAGCGACCGTCAAGCCTCTCACACACCGCCACAATTCACACGTATAACTTAACACGCTGAGGGAACTGATCACTACACCATCATGCCAATTCAATCGTTATTAACTGATACACTCATTCTGATACTTCCTCTATGAGTCTGAAGTTATTTTCTTCCATTCCTCCAATGCTACACCGCATACTGAAGATAACATAGAACACTCCAAGTCCCTTTTCATAATCCGCTGCAAAAGCTCGATACTCAACCATACTATGGACTCGAAATCTTTAGGCACCACACTTTACCCTTTGAATCCACTAGGACCGTGGCTGAGAGTCGCCCACTCTGACTTGGTCCCAAATATAATCGACTCCAAGGCTCTGCTATCACCTAAACACTCTCTCAAAGAAGCACCCGACTAGATCACTTTCATTGCAGATCACCTCTACATGAAGCATAAATCCTGAGTCTTCCCAAAGCCTGAACATAAATTGATAAGGCCAATTATAGCAAACATTCTTCAAATCCTTTGCTCAAATCACCACTGATGTTCTCTTTACTTAGTCGTAATAACCCACCAATACACCGATAACCTGGAACCTCACAAATAGATAACCATGCAATCCAATCGTAGGCAGTGAGCCTCTCCCACTTAGCTCGAAGCCACCACTGCATAACATTGAAATCCACCAAGGTTCATCCTTCCTCTCTGACATGACCCCACACTATCGACCCACCAAATTCCTCGAAATCTTCGAACGATGTTGCACCGAGCACAATTACTACGAAACCAATAAACCATCCCGGGTCCGTGCCCATTTACTAGTTGTACAAGCCCGTTCACTCCCCATTTGACATCTACTAAAAGGTGTGACAGTACCTTCAATTCCAAAGTCATGTTGTATCCTTCTTCATATCAAGCAACTCCTTTCTGTTGTATCCAATCTCCTACCGTATAATAGCCAATATTTTAAAATAAGTCCGTAGACCTAGTCACTGCCTACCATGAATCCCAAATCACTATAAACTTTTCTCAAGGAGTGTATTCATCCAACCGCTGAACCCATATGCTACCATGCCACTTTCCCATTTTGGTCAAACCCTCTCTTTTAAGCAACAACTCGACTTCTGCTTTTTACACCTGGCCTTCTAGAAATTTAACCACCGCATGACACTTCCCACATGTCCTTTCTCATCCTTCGCTGCCCAATTGTTGCATTAAATCAAAATCTATCTCTGTAGAACTTGAACCAATAGATTGCTACTAACTTTAACCCTTTCCAAGAATCATCTTTCTCGAACCATCAATACTAGGAACGCTGATTAGATCCTGAACCACCGCACATCGCGATCTCTGATAGCTGCTTCTCCAACACTATTTTTACGCTACTCTGCCCAAAGGCGAATTGAAGGAAACCATAACACCAACAAACTTAACGTATTAAAAAAGGACACAACATCACATATGAAAATTCCACCACGCTCGAAAGTACCAAGTCCCGTTACTCCATCAACAAAAACCTGAACAATTATAGTCCGATTGCCTTTCCTCCGCCGGAAATAAAATACCGAATCTCTGAATCATGCACTGAGTAAACCTCTTTTCAAGTCATTCACTGCCCTGACACATAGGCAAGCATCCCACCATCACATCAATGTTGTGCGATAACAACTCATGAGCATCATAGAAACTTGTGCATAGCCTCAAATCTCCCAGAAGTACAGCTACTGAGCTGAAATGACAGAATATCCTTCCGCAAGGCGACGACGATAGCCTAATCAACTACGCAGGGAGTAACATCCTACGTCGCATCTGTAGTACCATTACAATTCCTCAATTCTCTATTTATAACAAGTGCTTCACGTCGCATAAGATTGAATAGGAAAGAAACAAAGGCATAAGCCTCAAGGAATCAAATCGCATGATAAGGAATCAAGAAGGGAAGTGCTCCAACAGCCCTGTAGACTCTCGAAGATAAGTACAAACGTCTCTGTACCGATCCGCAAGACTCTACCCGATGGAGGTTGACTACGTATCTCACATCCGATGAGAATCAAATATCACGACCCAAAATCCATTAAAGGTCATGATGGCGCCGGACACCGCTGTCAGGCAAGCCAACAATAACTAGTTAATCTGGTTCTCTTTTTTAATATCTTTGAAATCATAGTTTTCCTTCAATTAAATAATAGAAGATGGGAATTTCAGAGTAAATAATAATATTTTCACAATCCCAATACTTAATAACCCATAATCATCCCAAAACCCCACGTCACAAGTGCATGAGAATCAACTAGGAAAATAAAATAAAATACAGCATCTGTCCGGAATACAAATTTGGACAGGAAAAGAAAATACAAATACTCTGAAGAAGACTCTGTTGGCTGCGGATCGTAGCATAAGATGCAGCTCGCCTAAGTCCCTGCATCAACCAGGCAGATGCGCCCACATGACCACTAAGTATATAAGTACTTGTACAACAAAATATACAGCAAGTGTAATATGAGTACGAAAATAACATGTACCCAGTAAGTATCAAATCTAACCTCGAAGAAGTAGTGACGAGGGGTCGACTTCGACACTTACTAGTGGTCCAATAATAGCAGGTACAGTAAAGAAGTGAATGAACATGATACAGAGTAAATATATGAAACAAACAAGTATAAAATACGTGGTACAATTTCCCTCTTTACAATTTACTCAAGCTCTCAACTAGTAAGTTCCCTCCGTAACCGGAGCATATATATATATAGATATAGTGGATTTCATCAAAGAGGTTATCATAATTCAAATCAGGGAAAAACAACCCTCAGATACACTGGCTTCTTGCCAAATGTTACGCACGATTCCATGAGGATAATATATATAGAGGAAATGTCGAGGCGTACGGCCCGATCCAACATAAAAGTAAACTGTGCACTGCCGAGGGTTGAACGACATGAACCATAGATGCATCTATTAACCTGTCGAGGCAAATTGCCTGCTCCGATGAGAGTGTGGTACATAAATCCTACCGAGGCAAACGGCCTGATCCCATAAGAGTAGTAGAAGGAAATACCCCGCTCGCGAATCATATGTGCGACGCGGTCAAATATAAATTTAAGGAATTTTTCCCCACTCGCGAATCATACTTGCGACGCGGTTACACATAGATTTCTTAAGTTATTATGGTATTCCTCAATTCTTTTAAAAAATACAAAGTTCAAATAAACATAAATTCAACAACAATAGCAACACGACATGATGTAAGCCTAAAACTACCCGGACATAGGCATAGTTAGTAGCTACGTATGGACTCTCATCACCTCGTACGTACGTAGCCCCCACAAATAGAAGCGCATAATATTTTAGTTCACCTATGGGGTTAATTCCCTCTTACAAGGTTAGAAAGGAGACTTACCTCGCTCCGAAGTTCCTTAACCGGCTCCCAAGCCCTTCCGACGACTCAAACCGGTGCCTAACTCTCCAAAACTAGTCAATAATTATGCAAACCCATTAATATATACTCAAATACTCATTATAATCCTATTGACAGTAATTCTCAACTCCGCTTGAAATGTCGATAAAATCATCCTTGGGCCCACGTGCCCGGATTCCAAAATATTTCAAAGATAAACTTTGCCCATGACATCACGGACTCAAATATATAATTTATTCTCAATTCCATGTCCAAAATTCGTGGTCAAAATTCAAATATACAAGATTCTAGGTTTTTCCACTAAAGCCCCAATTTCTACTAATTCTCATGTTCAAATCCATATAAACTCATGTATTTAACTCAAAATTGTGAAGAAAGCACTTACCCCATTATGATTGATGAAGATGGCACTCCAATGTGCTCTAAAATTGGCTCCCATGGGCGAAATGAAATGGGATAGAGCCAAACCCTCATTTTAAAAAAGACACTGCCCAACCCCGACTTCCGCACCTGCGGTCACTTGACCTCTTCTGCGGTTCAGCAGGTGCGGCCCAACTACCGTTTCTGCGGTCTTCCACTAGACCCCTCAACTCTACATCTGCGGCCACCATCCGCTTATGTGCCTCCGCTTCTGCGGCTCCACGCGCACAGGTGCAGTCCCGCTTCTGTGGATCTCGACCGCATCTGCGATCCACGCCTCCCCCAGCAAAATCCACTTCTGTGACTCCTCTTCCGCACCTGCGGCCCTCTTCACGCAGGTGCGATTACACCAGATGCCCAGCTGTTTTGGCCCTTCCTCAAATTCCATTTTCGATCCGTTAACCACCCGGAATCCACCCGAGGTCCCTGGAACCCCGTCCAATCACACCAAAAAGTTTCGAAACATAATGCGGACCTGCTCGAGGCCACAAATCTCATTAACCAACGCTAATACCACGAATCGCACTCCAATTCAAGCTTTATGAACCTTAGAACTTCAAACTTTCTCATTCGATGCCGAAACCTATCAAATCACGCCCGATTGCCCTCAAATTTTGCACACAAGTCACATTTGACATTACGGACCTACTCCAACTTCCGGAATCGAATTCCGACCCCGATATCAAAAAGTCCACTTCCGGTCAAACGTCTCAAAAACATTCAAATTTCTAACTTTCGCCAAATGACTCCAAAATGACCTACGAACCTCCAAATACACTTCCGGACGTGCTCCCAATATCGGAATCACCATAAGGAGCTATTCTCAGACTCGGAATTCCAAATGGACATCGATAACATTGAAATGCATTTCAACCCAACATTATGGAATTCTTCCAAAATGCTAACTTCCACAATAGGTGCCGAAATGCTCCCGGGGCATCCAAAACCCGATCCGAATATATGCTCAAGTTTGAATCATCATACGAACCTTCTGGAACCTTCAAATCCCGATTCTGAGGCCGTTTACTCTAAAATCCAATCTTAGTCAATTCTTCCAACTTAAATCTTTCGAAATGAGAATTTTCTTTCCAATTCAACTCCGAACTTTCCGAAATTCAATCCCGACCACGCGTACAAGTCATAATACCTGAAGTGAAGGTGTTCATGGCCTCAAACTACCGAACGACGCACTAGAGCTCAAAATGACTTATCGGGTCGTTACATCAAACCCGCGTAGTTCGGTAAAAACCGACTACGTTCTCTTTTGACTTTTATGAAAATTAATCTTTACACCTCATGCTAGACTACCCAAAACAATTTTAGTAAAAAAAAATTAATTTTTTTTAATTTCGCTCAACTAATTTTCTAAAACCGGTCAACAATGCAAGCAAACCTTTCAAATGATGTAGCAAGTAGCATATAAGTGAACATGATGGTCTCAAAGAGGATACATGTCTTATACGGACCCGGTCCCTATGCCGAGTTTCGCTAAGTCAAATGCATAGGATGCAAATAAAGCGAACCTACTAGAGATATCAGGCATGATGTTTGTTCTTCTAGGTTTAAATCCTATTAGAGAAGGTATCTAGACTGGCTTACTCGAGCGGACAACTCAAGCCGATGAGGGTCAGCGTACCGGTAGCATTGCTTTCCGACTTAACTAGTGGTGCTCCCCGCCTAAAACATGTGTGACTAAAATCCTTCACCAGGTGACAAGCACCTCGTCTACCTCAAAGAAAGCGGGCTATGTCAAGCAAATGCCCAATTTTTAATTTCAAGAAGACTCAGAGGGGGTGCGTAAGAAGACAGTTTATATGTACAACTCAACAATATCAAAGCAGTAAAAAGCAGGAAAATAGCACATCAGACCCAAATAAATTATAGTATATACAAAATTAATAAAGCCAAATAAAAGTCAACATGTACAAGCTCGAATTCTGGTTGTCCCCAGTAGAGTCGCCAGAGTTGTCACACCCCTTTTTCTACTCCCAAAAATTTATGTTTTATGGATTGTTGTGGGTAAAAGAATTTTTACAATTAAAGTGACGTTTTTAGAATAGGGATTATTTTATTTTTGAGAGTCGCCACTTGAAATTGATTTTTCGGTATTCCAAGTCACCTTTTATTTGAATCCCTAGTCAAAGAAAGGTTTGACTCTATTCTTATCGGTCCGCAAAAACAAAATTCGGGTAAGGAATTCTGTTGACTGGGGAGAAAGTATAAGGCATTCCCCGAGTCCCGTGGTTCTAGCACGGTCGTTTTATTGACTTAAAACTTTGCTTGAATTAATTTTGGACAAACTGTGCTTTATATGATTTTCATGTTTTACCTATCCGCTTTTATTTCTTGATTATTAGATTTATAAAAAAAATGATTTGTATAATATTATATTGTCATAATCACGCTATGCAAGCGAATGCGTGATCGAATAACAAAATTAATTAACTTATCATAATTGCGCCTCGCAAGCGAATCCGAAATCATGACAATCAACTATTTGTATTACTTTTGAGAAATTACTACATTTGAGAAAATTAATTCTTGAAAATTATTAAAAGTCAACTATCGCGCTACGCAAGCGAATCCGCGATTTTAGCAAAAAGATTAATTAAATTAAAAATTAACTAAAATTGATGGGTATGGTATGAGGTTATTGAATTAATTTATTGAATATTAAACATCACGCTATGCAAACGATTCCATGAAGTTAAGGCGCGCTTGCTAATTGCCAAGCATTTAAATTATTTTAAAAATAATAATAGTTAAGTTATTTATTTAAACAATAATTAAAAAGAACTAATTTTATTAAAATGATTTGACTAAACTAAAATGTAAGAACTAATTGGAATTATTTTAAGAGAATGCACTAGCATATTTTATTTGCTTTGTCGGCATTAGGTTTGCCAAAATTATTCTTAATTTGGCCCAAAGTGTAGTGGAGCTTGCATGACAAAAGAAAAATCTACTTACATCTAGTTGTTATTAATCCATGACTATTGAGTATTAAAAAAAAAAGATTTGCTACTAACCGTAGTTAACTTGATTTTCTGTTACCTTAATGACAAGAAAACAACCCTATTAACATTGCCAATGATATAGGGAACAAATGCACATGGAAACATGATTAACTTGAAAACTTAGTCCATGTTACCAAGACTATCATGAAAAAGTCAAGTAAGAACAACACTATGTAATACTTTCCGAAAGAATGTTCTTTAAATTAATAGAACAGTTTCCTAGCAAATGTGAACTTAACAAGTAATAGAATATCATTTTTAAGCTGCACTAAAATCAGAATCGGATTTAGCTAAAAAATTAAAAATAGAGCTTACCCATGAATTCTAAATCTCATACGTCACATGTAAAAATAAGGACCCAATTGCATACAGAAAATTAATCTACTTCATTACCAACTTCAGTGCCGGCCCAAGGGTAAGGCTGCTAAAGCAGCTGCTTTGGGCCTCATAATTTTTGGGGCCCCAAAATTTTCTAATAGGTTATATATTAATTTAATTTTAGAAGAATATTTATTCCCTCCGTTTCAATTTATGTGAACCTATTTGACTGGGCATGAAATTTAAGAAAAAATGAAGACTTTTGAAATTTCTGGTCCTAAACAAATCAAAAAGGGCCCAGAGTATTTGTGTGGTTATAAAAACTTCCCATTAAGGGTAAAATTGTATGTTTAAGCAAAATTATTTTCAAATTTAGAAATAAGTCATTCTTTTTGGAACGAACCAAAAAGGAAATAGGTTTACATAAACTGAAACAGAGCGAGTAGTATTTTGAATGAGAAAGTATAATTTTTCATAGTAAAAAAGTAGGATTAAATTGTTGATCATAAATTGAGAAAAAATATCTTTTTGGGAATCACTCTCTACACCATAAATTGAGAAATGATTCGATTATTAATTCATAACTCAAAAAAGGTTAAAACCTTAATACAGTCCCACAGCGTGTATATCTCAAGAGAAATTAAATGAATTAGATAAAATTATTAATAACTTTGAACATGAAATAACATGAATTAGTGTGCAAGCCTCGGGTTAGGAGGCACGTTATTTCCAATGATAAAGCTACCCCTCCTCCAAGTTCAATCCCTTCGAGACTTTTAGATGAGCCCGAAAGTGCTACATTAGTGATTTTCGATGAAGAGATGAATATTCCTCCCTGTGATTCTCCTGATCAGTTGTTTACCCGTGGTTTTGATAATGAAGCCTTTGGTCTCGTTTCTGAAGAGTTACCTCTAGCCTCTCTTCCAGTGTCATTCCTCGTTCGTTCTCATGATCCCCTACCTGAAGTTGCTTCTACTACTCCCCCCGTGACTGCTTCCACCTTCTCTACTATTCCAGTTGCTACTACTTCTCATGCAGAAGTTGGGGCTTCTAATAGCAATAAAGCGATGAAAAAGATTATCATTGAGGCTCCTGAGAGTGGGAACTTGCTGAAAACATCTGGTCAAGCTGATGTATGGTTAAAACCTTTGCTTGGTCCAGTAGAGAAGGCAAAATTGGAGAGTCACGACTCATTGACTTGGATGAATGATATTATTCATTCATCTCTGAAGGTTCGAGTTTTAACTTTACTTATTTTCTTTTCCTTGTTGTTGTTTTCTTTTATTTAACCACAACTCCCTTCCTTTCTTTTGTAGATCAATTTGATAGGCACAGAGCTTATGAAAAGGATTGTTCATACCGAGCAACAAGTCATTGATTACCGTACCGAAGCTGACAACTGGAAGGATCAATTTGAGGGTCTTCAACTGGAGAAGGAAGTTTTGGCTGAAGAGAATAATGCATTGGAGCAACAAACGAAGATGGTTGCGGCTGAGTTAGCAATTGAAAAGGCATCTTTAAGTCAAGTTGGCAAAGACAAGGATATCCTTGAGTCTTCATTCACTTAGCAGCTTTCAGAAGCCACTGAAGAGATAAGGGGTCTGAAGGAACTTCTTAACCAGAAAGAGACTTATGCCGGAGAGTTAGTTCAATCTTTTACACAAACTCAAGAAGATCTCCGTGCCTCTTCTGATAAGATCAAGTTCTTGCACAGTTCTCTTGCCCTTTTGAAGACTGCCTTCAATGCTTCCAAAGTTGAGAAAGAAGAGCCGAAGGCTGAGATTGATCAGTGGGAGAAAGATTATAAAGCTCTTGAATATAAGCTGACACTAGATGTGAGTTGGGATTTTTTGAATACCCGCCTCGAAACTTTGATAGAGGCTAGCCAGAAAGGCTTCAACCTGAATGCTGAGATTGCCAAAGCTAAAGAAACGATAGACACGAATTTTACCCCTATCTTGTTTTGGGGTTTGATAACAAACAAGTACCTTAGTTTTGGCCAAGTTTAATATATAAATCTTTGCTTATTTTGATGTTGAGTTTTTGTTTTACTCTTTGGCTTTTAAACCTGTATTTAAAATGCTTTAATATTTCATGATTTTGATAGACACGAATTTTTATAAAAGAGGGCCCTTTTATAAATGACACTAATGAAGAAGACGTCTCAACTTCATATTGGTGTAAATATATGAAAGTAGTAGAAAAAGGAATACTTTGAGGAAGTTTCATGAATAATTTGAACTTTCAAATTTTATATAACACTTTTCATGTATACAAATAACTTTTTGTACAACATCTACAATTCTTTCATAACTGTTTTCTTTGTAACAGGTTTCAAAATTTCGGGTCTATTTAGTAACCCGCGACTAATTATTGCCCTTAACTTATAAACTCGTAGGAACTTGAAATGTATCTTATGTCCATCTTGTATCTTTCCCGCGAGTTTATACCTTATCAAGGCTACTTCAAAGGTTTTTGACTCAGGCTTATTTTTTGGCTCTTGATTAGCTCTTGACTTTTGACTTTTGGGCTAATCTAGGTTTGAATTCTGACTTTAGTCTTCTTTGCCTTTATATATACAGTCCCCCAAGTGTTAGAGCTTTGAAGTATGAAATCTCGAGCACTTGATTGTTCCTTCCAATTGGTCCATTTCCTGAAAAGGAAAATACATATGGGACTCGGAGGTATACATTTAGATGATAACTGCTTAACCCTTTTTATTTCCATCAGAAAGGTTGTAACCTAGATCGGGAATAATTCTGTATTCTGCGTGTCTTTCGGGTCTATTGCCATCATTTGGTATGGGCTAACTTTTTGCCTATCATCCTAAATTATTAGTATAATTTAAAAGAACAAAATAAAATCACAGTTGAGTGATACCAGACCGTGGGTACTTCATTTGCCTAGAAGTAATACTTCTTTAAATAAACAACAATCTAATTCGACGGTAGTACCTTGCCTTCCATGGTTTCTAACTCATAAGCCCTTTTTCCAGCGATGCTTCGAATCTTGTAAGGACCTTTCCAATTTGGACTCAACTTCCCTGCACCAGTTTCTTTTGTTGTTTGAAAAACCTTTTTGAGAACGAAGTCCCCAATCTTGAAGTATCTGAGATGAGCTTTCCTGTTGTAGTATCGCTCAATAATTTACTTCTGAGCTTCCACTCTTATTAGAGCCGCTTCTCTATTTTCCTCGAGTAAATCTAAATTCGTTCTCATCTCTTCACCATTTGATTCATCAGTTGCTTGTGTAAATATCGTACTTGGCTCACCTATTTCAACTGGAATTAAGGGTTCAGCACCATAAACAAGTGAAAATGAAGTCTCTCCCATGTCCGTCTTTGATGTCGTTCGATAAGCCCATAATACTCTTGGTAGCACCTCAGGCCACCTGCCTTTTGATTCCACTAATCTATTCTTCAAATTATTAATAATAACCTTATTTGTTGATTCGGCTTGTCCATTGTCCACGTGGTGATAAGGTGAGGAAGTTATTCATTTTATCTGCCAACTCTGAAACAATTCTGTGACTTTCGTGCCTATGAACTGTGGGCCATTGTCACATACGATTTCTCTTGGCACTCCAAATCGGCATATAATGTTTCGCCAAATAAAGTCCATGACTTCCTTCTCTCGTACCTGTTTGAAGGCTCCTACCTCTACCTATTTGGAAAAATAATCTGTTAATACTAACAAAAATCGTACCTTTCCTTTAGCTTGTAGAAATGGTCCCACGATATCCATACCCCACTTCATGAATGGCCATGGGTAAATAACCGTATGAAATAGCTCTGTTGGGCGATGCATGATATTTCCATATCATTGGCATTTATCACACTTTGCCACAAAACTTTCTGCATCTTCTTACATTTTCGGCCATTAGTATCCTGCTCTAATTAAAGTCTTTACCAAGGATCTTCCTCCTGCATGATTTCCATAATGTGGCTCGTGTACTTTTCTCATCACATATTCTGTCTGAGCAGGTTCGAGGCATCTTGCTAAAGGTCCTCCGAATATTTTTCGATATAAATTTCCTCAAATTAAGTAGTAACGGGCAGCTTTTTGTCGAAGTAACTGAGACTCTTTCTTGTCTTCAGGTAAAGTTCCATACTGTAGAAAATTAACAAATTCATTTCTCCAGTCCCAAGTTAAATTATTGAAATTTACCTCATTTTTATCTTGATTGAGTGCTGAATGAATCAAATGTATTACGGTAGCATTTTTTGCATTTATTTTTTCCGCAACTGATGCGAGATTCACTAGTGCATCTACTTTCGCATTCTCTTCCCTGGGTATTTGTACAATTTTCCATGTCTGAATTTGTCTTATCAATTCTCGTGCCTTTTCCAAATATTGCTGCATTCGTGCCTCTCTAGCTATATAAGTCCCTTGCATCTGGTTAACTACCAGCTGAGAATCACTTTTAATTATGATTTGCTCTATAGCCAATTCTCATGCCAGTTCCAAACCTGCAATCACAACCTCGTACTCTGCTTCATTATTAGTAATGGGATAGTATTTTATTGCTTGTCTTATACTTTCTCCCGAATGTGGGATTAAAATAATACTCAAACCTACTCATTTAACATTCAAGGAGCCATCAGTAAATAGAGTCCATGTACCTGGATTAGATCCGGTGAATACCTGTAGTTCCTTTTCTGTTTCAAGAACTATTTCTGTGCTAAAATCCGCTATAAAATTATCTAAAATTTGTGATTTTATTGCAGTTCTAGGTTGGTACATAATATCATATTCACTAAGTTCTATAGCTCATTTAGCTAATCTTCCTGACAATTCTTGTTTATGTAGTATATTCCTTAGAGGGTAAGCAGTTATTACAGAGATAGGATGACATTGAAAATAAGGTCTCAACTTTCTAGATGCCATAACTAATGCTAAAGAAAGTTTTTGTAAGTGAGGATATCGAGTCTCAGCATCTAACAAAGATTTACTAACATAATAAATTGGAGATTGTTTACCTTTATCTTCTCGTACTAAAACCGCACTTACTGCAATTTCTCATACTGCGAGATAGAAGAGTAGCCTCTCTCCATCCTTTGGTTTAGCTAGTAGGGTGGATTTGACAAATATGCTTTTAAATTTTAAAGGGCTTGTTGACATTCATCAATCCACTCAAACTGATTTTGCTTTTTCAATACTGAAAAGAATTTAAAACTTTTCTCCGAAGATTTGAAAATAAATCTTCCCAAAGCTGTTATTCTCCCTGTCAGCCTTTGTACCTCTTTTTTGCTCGTGAGTATATTTGGAATTTCTTCAATGGCTTTGATCTGTGCAGGGTCCACTTCAATACCTCTGTTAGAAACAAGAAACCCTAAAAACTTACCTGAAGCCACACCGAAGGCACATTTTTCTGGATTGAATTTCATATTATATTTGCGAAGAATTCCGAAGGTGCTTGAAAGGTGTTGAAAGTGATCTCCTACAGATTTGACTAGAATATCATCGATATAGACTTTCATAGTCTTTCAGATGTGTTCTTAAAATATTTTGGTCACCAATCTTTGATACGTGGCCCCAACGTTTTCAAACCAAAAGGCATAACTTTGTAATAATAAGTCCCCTTATCTGTAATAAATGAAGTTTTTTTCTCATATAGGGGATCCATCTTTATTTGATTATAACCTGAATATGCATTTAAAAAACTCAATAGCTCATGACCTGCGGTAGAATCAATCAATTGATCTATATGTGGTAAAGGGAATGAATCTTTTAGGCAAGCTTTATTTAAATCAGTATAATCTACGCAAACCCATCATTTTCCATTCCTTTTTGGAATTACCACAGTATTAGCTAACCAGTTCGGGTATTTTACCTCCCGTATTGAACTGATTGTTAAAAGGTTTTGTACCTCATCCTGAATCATTTAATTTTAGAAAGAGCCTTGATTCCTCTTCTTTTGCTTGACAGGTAGGTACGAGGGATCTTCATTCAGTTTGTGGGTCATCTCCTCCGAAGGTATACCTGTCATATCTGAATGCGACCAGGCAAAACAATATGTGTTAGCTTTTAAAAATTTAACTAACTTACCTCTCATTTCTGGGCTCAACTTCACTCCAATATAAACTTTTCGGTCTGGCTATTGCTCGAATAGTACAACAGCTTCAAGTTCTTCAATTGTTGTTTTGATGCTTTCATTCTCCTCTGGTTCTTTAATGACATCAGGTCTGAAATCTACATCTGTTTTTCTTGAGCTACTTTCAGCTGAGATCTGATTTACCACATCTTCGACGAGATTCTTGTTTGTATCTTCATTCATCGTGCGCGAATCTACTACTGAATTGATATTTTTAGAAACCTGTTGATCTCCGCGGAATTGCCGAATTCCCCATTGTGAAGGAAACTTAATGACTTGATGTAACGTAGATGGTACAACATCTATGTCATGAATCCATGGCCTCCCAACAATCACATCATAAGCCATGTCCGTGTCTATTACTTGGAATTTCGTATCCTTGATAACTCCTTCTGCAAATGTGGTAAGCATTATCTCCCCTTTTTCAATAACGGTTGAATTATCGAATCCAGATAAGGATCGTGCTTTTGGTACTATCTTGTCGCCCATTTGCATTTCATTCACCACTCTTAGAAGAATAATATTCACGGAACTACCTGGATCAATCAAAACTCATTTTACATTAGTATAATGTATAAGTAAAGATATTACCAGTGTATCATTGTGAGGGATTATCAAGCCATCTACATCTGCATCATCAAATGTTATACTATATTCTTCCCAAACTTGGCGATCTCGCTTCTCGTGGGTCACAGTGAATTTTGACGTCTTTTTCACAGTTGTGTATGTTACACCATTGACTTGTTCCCCTCCGCTTATCACGTTAACTGTTCTTTTTGGAGACGAAGGTTTTGGAGGTTATTTTCTATTTTTCATATAAGATTGCCTGCCTTTCTCGCTAAACAAGTCGGTTAAATAACCTTGCTTTAGCAAATGCTCTACTTCACCTTGTAATAATCTGCAATCCGTTGTTTTATGGCCATGGTCATTATGAAACTAGCACCAGAAATTTGGATTTCTTCTACCTGGGTTTGATCTTATTTCCTTTGACCACTGCACCTTATCTCCCATACTCCTTAAAACAGCTACCAACTCAGATGTGCTAATATTGAAACTGTAATCACCAATCCTTGCATTCGTGTTGGTATCTCTATCATGTACATCTCGATGATGATCTTGTATCTCTGTTCCTCGATCTAGGGCCAGACCGTACATTTTCTGGTTTAGACCGTGAGTCCCACCCCGCGGGTCCCATATAAGGCTCGTACCTATTTTTACCGGACCTCTTTTCAGACTCTGACTGCCTTGAATTTGTTCTTTCATCAACCCTTGACTGTGCGATGATGTCTTCTTCGATCCGCAACTTGGTGTTGTACCTGTTATATACATCGTTCCATGTTGTAAAAGGGAATTCTCGTACGCTTTCCTTGAGTCTTCTCGTGGCTTATGAGCTATTTTCATTCAAATTACTTGCGAACACCATGGCTTCCCAATTATCAGGTACTCGTGGAAGCATTATTCTTTCACGTTGAAATCTATCCACAAATTCCCTGAGTAACTCAGTGTCTCCTTGTTTTACCTTAAAGATATCTTTCATCATTTTTTTCAATTTTTTGAGCTCCCAAATGTGCTTTTATGAATAAATATGCAAGCTCAGCAAAAGAATCAATAGAATTTTCAGGTAAAAGAGAATACCATGTTAATGCCCCTTTCGTGAGTGTTTCTCCAAATGTTTTGACCCAAACTGACTCAATTTCTTATTTGGTCAAATCATTGACTTTTACGCCTGTTGTGAATGCAGTTACGTGATCTCGTGGGTTAGTTATTCCATCATATTTTGGAATGTCAGGTATTTTGAACTTCTTAGAAATGGGCAGTGGCCGCACTGGGCTTCCAAGGTTGTTGTGAATATTTATCGATATTCACTCCCTTAATCACAGGTGGTACGCCCGATATTTGTTCTATGCAGCCGTTTTTCTCTTTCATCTGTTTCTGCAAAGTTAGTACCAAATTTTGTAAATCACAGTTATTTGGTGTACCTGACCTCCCATCACGCGATTCATTGGGAGTTCCTCTGCTTCCTGAATTGGCAAGCCCCGAACGTGGATTTTCTATAGTTGTCGTATTATTTGGGGGAGGAGTTGGTGGTGCAGTTGGCAATCCCCTAACAAAAGCTTGGAGAGCATTGTTCACATGTTCAACGATCAATTATTTAAAGCATCTTGCTCGACAGCCTGCTCGTCTCCATGTTGTTCATTTGTGTGAGACGTGGACTTTTAGGTGTTCCTTCTCGAGAATGACGTGGAGATTCCTATGGTGAAGGAATTGGAGGAGATCCTCCCTCCTGTTGGTTATTTTCGTTGACAGTTGACATAATTTGGTTGTTAGAAAGAAGGATTTGGAAAGTAAAACGATTATTAGATTTCTGGTAACAGAACCAATTTGTTTAACCAAAAAATAAGATCTTTTGTCAAAGTCTATTTTTAGAAGAATTCGGGTTACTGATAACCAAATAATTTTTTACTTCCTCAGTAATTCACTTAAAAGGAAATAAAGTTGATAAAAAGTAACTACAAAGAAAGAATAATTGATTGCACTGAATAAGCAAGAGAAAGTGAATATATTTCGATAGTACTCAGAACGTGTCTTTACAAATGAGATTCTCCCCCTTTATATAGGAGTTTACAAAGATAACGTTTTCTCCTATTTATGGCGGAATCATTATGAGCTTTAATGGCATTAATTGTCCGTTATAATTGGTAATCGTAACTGTCTATGAAGATTTCGTAACGATTTTGATTTCCCTTCTTTATTAATTGTAGGTCCGTGAATCTTCCCTCTTTCCAATCTTGATTCACTCCGCTCGTGCCTCTTCAGCAATTGTTTTAGGATCGAACGTTGGTTCTCCATTATCTCGTGGGTGTGTGCGTCGTACCTCTTGCGCTTCATACATCTTTTAAATGAAATATGTCAGTTGTTATTTCCTCACTGTTTCACGTATCACGCTCTGTCAGTTAAATATAATTCCACATGTATCATTTATTTACCACCAATACACCAACAAATAATATTAGACCAATTGTAGAAAATACGTACATACGATATCTAATGGAAAGATTATGAGTTCATGTGCACCATAATCTGGATTATAAATCCACCCCTGCTTACCTCATTGTGTGATATGCAGGACGAATTGAAGAGTTCATCCTTATACAATCCATAACCTATACTACAACCAGTTTATGTTATATACACCATTAATCTGAATAAATTTTATGCTCTCACGTAATATATACCTATTATAGCATGTACATTGCGACATTTTATGAAGACTTACTTGTACATACTTTTTGGGTGACTTGATAGCGAAAAAAAAAGAACTATGAAATGAGAACTCGTGCTTTACATCCTTGTAAAGTTTCTAAAAGAAGATAGCTAACCTATATAAAAATAGAGCTATAGTATCCATTTCCAAAGTGCACTTTCCATGGTTTGCTCTAATTTTATAATTGGCATGCCTCACTCTTTACTGAAGCTTTTCCTATAGTCTCGACGAAAATATTTCTATTTCCTCCAATACTCCAATGCTGGCCAAAGAATCTGGGAATTGTTAGCCTCCTTGTAGTAATGACTATATCTGGAATCTGCTCCTGACCTGGAGTAACTGATTCCCTCATTCCTCATTCCAGTTCCAAGATTCCATAAGAAAAACCGAAATGCTGGGTAAAATTTGAATAAAGTAAAATGTAATAATAAGAAAACAGAAAACACTAGAATATAGTATTAAATTTAGAGAACGGGAATAGCCATAAATAAAAAATATCGACCAACAATTAGCCACAATAAAAATAGCCATTAAAAGTTATCAAAGATATACAACATTCAAAAAAACCTAGGCAATAAACAATTCTTCTTCAATGGGTATATTTGCAATTTGTAAAAAACATATAGATAAGGTAATATACAAAATTTGAAAGAGATTGGAGGTGTTTTCGACCAGTTTTGAATTAAAATTCGTTATTAATGATATACAACATTCAAAAAACTTAGTTGAAAATTGTTGAAAATATATCGATGAGTCAATATACAAAATTTGAGGAAGATTGGAGGTGATTTGGACTAGTTTTGAGTCAAAATAATTCGTAGCTGAATTCGAGTTTAAAATTTTCTCTACGACATATATATCTCACATACATACAGGTATACATGAGTATACAGGGGATACATAGGTGATACACATATGATATATATGTGATACAGAAGTGATATGTAGAAAAAGTGATACACATATCATCTTCTGATTCAAATTTTTAATTCAAATTAAACCACCTCAAGTCTCGATCAAATCGTCCCAAAATTGGGATTCAAACCCCTTGAAATATACACCATACTTGAAACAAATTCCAATTTTTATGACCTGAATTTCAGACTAAAATTTAAACGAGCTTTAATAATTTTCAATGGGGTATTACTTAAATTTTCCTAGGTTGAGGTTTAATGCTTCCACCAATTGTACAAAACAAAAGTTCTAATTGTAGTCTTAATTTTCACTCACTTATTAACAAGACTATGCCAGTCTAGACATATAACTATGTTTCAGTATAATCAAGTGCTCTTCAAGATAAAGTTGTGGTAGAAAGAATATCAGATTATTTATCTCTTCTAAATTAAAACTTTTCCTGTAGAATAATTCTAAATTCTAATGCCAATCTATGTTAGCTTCATTCGCTTGAATTTATGAATGAAAGGAATCCTATAAATGGTTGAGCGCGTATATACAACAAACAACAACAATCCAGTATAATTCCACTAGTGGGGTCTGGGGAGGGTAGTGTGTACGCAGACCTTACCCCTACCATGAGGTAGAGAGGTTGTTTCCAATAAACCCTTGGCTTCCTTCCCTCCAAGAACTCCCCGCCTTGCTCTTGGGATGACATGAACTCACAACCTCTTGGTTGGAAGTGAAGGTTGCTTACCATCAGAGCAACCCCATCAGGTTAAGCGCGTATATGATTACCGGAATATCATATTAGCAGTTGACTTCCTAAAGCCGTCGGATGAATTGGTGTTTTCATCTTATAAGGCAGTGGAAATACATAAGAACCAAATACCCAATTTGGCTAATATTGGTAGTATTGACTAACATTGATAGCATTTAAGAAATTGACTAATTTTGGTAGCAATTTAGCTCAAAAAACCAAAATGGTCCAGTTTTTGTTGCCAATGGTTGAGTTCAGGGTTCGGTATAATTATATTAATATCTTTTGGGGTTTATTGGCTTTCCTGGTGAGCAATCAAATAGAGATTATCCAAGCGAGGGTAGCTTTCAGATTGGATAATTCCCAACTGCTTTTAATTAAAGATTACCTAGGAAACACGAATTCTCTTGCGAAAATGACATGATGTGATAACGACAAATTTTGTAATCGTATTATATGTGTATACTGTCAAAATCGATTTCGACCTTCGTACGACTGGTCAAGATAGGAACATAATGGACTGAAGAGCGTCTTCATAATATCGAGATGAGATCCGAAGCCAGGTTACCGAGTTTTGAGTTTCAGGGACCGATCAAATACCGAGCTCGAAGTCATTATCGAGTTCGAGTCCAAATCGAACTATGATGCGAAGCGACGTTATCGAGCTTAAGAGCCAAAGACCGACCAACACTGAGCCCGAGTCAATACCAGTCCCCGAGTCAATAACGAGCTCGAGTCAATATCGAGCTCTAAATATGGAGATCGATCGATATCAAGTCTGATCAAGATCGAGCTAAGGGACAAGAGCCGTTACAGCCGCACCAAGGGAGAGAATCTCGGCGTGAATTAGGAAAAAATTAATCTGGGTTCTCCACTATTTATTTTTAATTATATCCAAAATAGGATCCCTCCACTATAAGAGGGATGACTATTATTTATGCAGGGGAGCCAACTATTAAAACATTGATACACCATAACTTAGATACTGTGGAGACACTCCCATATTGAGAGACTATCCTTTTTGAGCTTTATATATTAATTCATCTTGCTTATCCATAAATCATCCTCCATTCAACTTTGTTTGTATTTCATTCTTTTCAGTCAATATTCGATATTCCTACTTACTTTTACGATTTGTGTCAAGTTATACCACGTACCCTTAGATCTACGTACAAATTCAATTGTATCCATTTCTGGGGTAAACAGTTTGGTGCCCACCGTGGGGCTAAGGATAACAGTGGTTATTTGATTCGAAACTCTACAAAACACACCATTTTACGCTTGTTTTTGGAAGTGTCTTTGATTTCAGATTAGCAACGACGAACTCTCAATTAATGGCCTTACCTATCGACAACGAAGCTGGCCTTCAAGATGAGAACAACAACTTGACGCCCAGGGGCGAAAGGCCTTTTGTCGATGCCGTTGGAGCTCGGGTCGAAGTGCCATTAGACGTTAATTCGCATGTGTCCATTGAGGCAAACCAAATAGTTCTGAACCTGAAAATAGCATTCATGGTGGTACTCGATCTGTAGGTCGAGATACTCATAACGTTGAGGAAAAAAGAATCAGCTTGCGTATGATTTTCGAAATGTTTCAAGCTCAACAGGTAGCGATAGTTCGGTTGCAGAGTCAAACCCAGATACCGAGAAGGCCGGAGCCCAGTCTACCCCGAGAAGTCACCCACAGAACGGAGCCATCTATAGTAAGATCAAATGAGAAAGAATCGGGGACTAGTCCCGAAATTGCTAAGATGTTCGAAGAACTGACTAAACGAATAAAGTCAGGAGAAAGGAGGATCGAGGCAAACGACAAAAAGGTGGAAACGTATAACTCCAGGGTTGTTCAGATCCCGGGGGCACCACCAATATTGAAGGGCTTAGATTCCAAAAAATTCGTACAAAAGCCTTTTCCTCTGAGCGCGGCTCCTAAACCGATCCCAAAGAAGTTTCGCATGCCCGAAATTCCTAAATATAATGGAACGACCGACCCCAACGAATATGTCACCTCGTACACATGTTCCATTAAAGGGAACGATCTAGAGGATGATGGGATCAAATCTGTATTATTGAAAAAGTTCGGTAAAACCCTGTCAAAGGGAGCAATGATATGGTATCATAATTTACCGTCTAACTCTATCGATTCTTTTGCTATCCTTGCTGATTCTTTCGTGAAAGCACATGATGGGGCCATAAAGGTCGAGACCAGGAAGTCGGACATATTCAAGGTAAGACAAAAAGATAGCGAGATGCTAAGGGAGTTCGTATCTCATTTCTAAATTGAACGAATGGATCTACCACCAGTCATAGACGATTGGGTTGTTCAAGCTTCTACTCAAGGTCTAAACGAATGAAGTTCGATGGCTTTACGGCGGTTGAAGCATATCCTTATCGAGTGCCCCAACTATTACTTGGGCTGATGTGCACAATCGGTATTAATCGAAAATTAGAGTCGAGGACGATCAGTTGGGTTCTGGGTCCACTGTTAGGAGGGACATCAATCGAGAACAAGGGCCGATCAGGGACCGATACCGACCATATAGTGGAGACCATAGGGGGAGCGAACCAAAACGTAACCCCGTACAAGACAATAAAAGAGGTGATCAAGGTCAAGGGTCTCGGGGGCTGATGAACAGAAATGGGTTCGATAGGCATACCGAACCTAGGGAAGCACCACAGTTATCGGAGTATAACTTCAGCATCGATGCATCCGCCATCGTGTTGGCTATCGGACGCATCAAAGATACTAAATGGCCTCGACCTATACAGAACGATCCAGCCTAGAGGAATCCCAATTAAATATGCGAATATCATGGAACTCATGGCCACAGAACGGAAGATTGCAGGCAACTAAGAGAGGAGGTAGCCCGGTTATTCAATAAAGGGCACCTTCGAGAATGTTTAAGCGACAGGGCCGAAAACCATTTCAAAAACAGGGATTTAGGTAGGCAAAACGAACATGAAGAGCCACAACACAGCATCCACATGATCATCGGTGGCATCAAAACCCCTCAGGGGGCGGTGCTTAAATGCACTAAGATGTCAGTTATGAGAGAGAAGCGACCTCGAACTCAGGACTATGCACCCATAGGAACCCTGCCCTTTAATGATGAAAATGCAGAAGGAGTCATGCAACCTCATAACGATGCACTGGTAATATCCATACTTATGAATAACACTAAAGTTAAGCATGTGTTAATTGATCCAGGTAGCTCGGTCAACATTATTAGATCGAAGGTCGTAGAACAGCTCGGTCTACAGGACCAGGTCGTACCTGCAACCCTGGTTCTAAACGGATTCAATATGGCATGTGAAACTACCAAAGGCGAGATAATTCTGTCGATAAACGTGGCCGGAACCATCCAAGAAACTAAGTTTCACGTAATCGAAGGCGATATGAGGTACAACACCCTTTTTGGAAGGCCGTGGATCCACAATATGAGAGCTGTACCTTCGACCCTCCACCAGGTTCTGAAATTCCCAACACCGGAGGGAGTCAAAACAGTGTACGGAGAATAACCGGCCGCAAGATAAATGTTTTCCGTCAAAGAAGCAATTCTGATATCTTCGTTGTCATCAACAAAAGGATCAGACTCGAAGGGGGAATGTAATGCCAAATAGCAATCACAAATGTCATCTTCGACCCAACTAGAAAATCAGAAGACCGACGAAGATGATGAGCAAGGGGTCCCTCAATCTTTCGTGGTCCCTGATGATTCCGACACTACCCAATCAACGATCGAAGAATTAGAGCAAGTCACGCTAGTCAAACATCTGCCCGAACGAAAGGTATACTTAGGCACGGGGTTAGACCCCGAGCTCAGGAAAATGATTATTCAATTTCTTATATCTAAAATGAACTGTTTCGCTTGGTCCCATCTCGACATGAAATGGATCCCACCGGGAACCACTCATAAGCTAAGCTTGGACCCAAAATTCAATCCGGTAAAACAAAAGAGAAGGCCCCAGTCTGAGGTCAAACATGCCTTCATCAAAGACGAGATAATCAAACTTCTTAAAATAGGGTCCATTCGGGAAGTAAAATATCCCGAATGGCTATCTAATGTGGTGGTAGTCCCTAAAAAGGGGAACAAACTTAGAATGTGTATAGATTATAAAGACTTGAATAAAGCCTACCCTAAGGATTCTTTTCCTTTGCCTATTATCGATCGTATGATCGATGCCACGGCCGGCCACGAGGCTCTCAGTTTTCTCGATGCCTATTCCGGGTATAACCAGATACAGATGAACCCGGAGGATCAGGAAAAGACCTTGCTTATCACTAAGTACGGGAATTACTGTTATAATGTAATGTCATTCGGTCTAAAAAATGCTGGTGCGACTTATCAACGCTTAGTAAATTGAATGTTCGAAAAGCAAATAGGAAAATCAAAGGAAGTTTATATTGATGGCATGTTAGTTAAATCCCTGCGAGCAGAGGACCATTTAAAGCATTTGTAGGAAACTTTCGACATACTGAAGAAATACAATATGAAGCTCAACCCCGAAAAATATGCATTCGGGGTTGGTTCAGGCAAATTTCTAGGTTTCATGGTGTCCAATCGAGGAATTGAAATTAACCTCGATAAAATCAAAGAAATCGAGGACATCACAGTGGTAGATAATGTAAAGGCTGTACAGAGGCTAACGGGACGGATAGACACCCTGAGATGATTCATCTCGAGATCCTCGGATAGGAGCCACCGATTTTTCTCTCTACTTAAGAATAAAAGCAATTTTGCGTGGACTCTGGAATGTCAGCAGACTCTGGAAGAACTAAAACAGTACTTATCGAGCCCACCATTGCTTCATACCCCGAAGAAAGATGAACAACTTTATCTGTATCTAGATGTCTCGGAGATAGCGGTAAGTGGAGTCCTAGTTTGAGAAGAACGAGGTACACAATTCCTTATTTATTATGTTAGTCGAACTTTAGGCAAAGCCGAAACTAGATATCCACAACTTAGAAAAATTAGCGCTTGCTTTACTAAGTACCTCTAGGAAATTAAAAATATATTTTCAGTGCTATCTGATACATGTTGTACCAACTTATCCTTTACAAAATATTTTACACAAACCTGATCTTTCAGGTCGATTGGCCAAATGGTCCATAGAGATCGGCGGGTATGACATCGAGTATCAACCTCGAACTGCTATTAAATCTCAAATTTTAGCAGACTTCGTTGCTGACTTTACGTCGGCCCTCGTACCCGAAATTGAAAAGGAATTAATAATAAAATCGGGTACCACTTCGGGAGTCTGGACCCTCTTTACGGACGGTGCCTCGAACGCAAAGGGGTCCGGGGTGGGCATCGTACTAAAATCACCCATATGTAATGTAGTTAGACAGTCTCTTAAAACTATAAAATTGACTAACAACGAGGCCGAGTATGAGGCCGTAATTGCAGGTCTCGAATTAGCTAATAGTTTAGGATCTGAGGTCGTGGAGGCTAAATGTGATTCCCTCCTCATGGTAAATCAAGTCAACGGGACTTTTGAAGTCCTAGAAGATCGAATTCAGAGCTACTTGGATAAATTACAAGTGACTCTACATCGATATAAGGAATGGACTTTGCAACATGAGCTTCGAGAACAGAACTGTAAGGCCGACGCTCTTGCAAACTTAGGTTCTTCGGTCGAGGATGACAAACTCAACTTGGGGACTGTCGACAACTCATGAAATTGGTAATCGAAGAAGGTCAAGATGAGATAAACTCCACAAGTCTAACCTGGGATAGGAGAAATAAATATATAGAGTACTTCTAGAATGGGAAACTTCCATCGGATCCAAAGGAATCGAGAGCTCTACGGACAAAAACTGCACGATTCACCTTATCCAATGATGGAACGCTGTTTAGAAGGATGTTCGATGGTCGAATAGTAATATGTTTGGGACCAGGAGATACCGACTACATCTTACATGAGATTCACGAGGGCACTTGTGGGAATCATTCCGGCGCCGATTCATTAGTCCACAAAATAATCAAGGTAGGATATTATTGGATCGATATTGACAAAGATGCAAGGGAGTTTGTTCGAAAATACGACAAATGTCAAAGACATGCGCCCATGATTTATCAACCAGGGAAACTTCTTCGCTCGGTCCTATCTCCTTGGCCTTTCATGAAATGAGGAATGGACATCGTCAGCCCCCTCACATCGGCCCCAGGTAAGGCTTAGTTTATTTTGTTTATGACTGATTATTTCTCTAAATGGGTTGAAGAACAAGCTTTCGAGAAAGTCAGAGAAAAGGAAGTGATAGACTTCATTTGGGACCACATCATATGTCGGTTCGGGATGCCATCCGAGATTGTATGTGACAATGAAAAGCAATTCATCGGCAACAAAGTAACTAAATTTCTCGAGGACCACAAATCAAAAGGATCCTATCAACACCTTATCATCCCAGCGGGAACGGACAGGCTGAATCAAAAACCAAACCATCATCCAAAATCTTAAGAAAATATTAACCGACGCTAAAGGTAAATGGAGAGAGATACTACCCGAGGTCCTGTAGGCATACCGAACAACATCAAAATCCAGTACCGGAGCAACACCATTCTCGTTGGTTTATGGCGCCGAAGCTCTTATCCCGGTTGAAGTCGGAGAACCTAGCGTTAGGTTTCGGTATGCAACAAATGAGTCGTTCGAATGACAAAACAATGAACACGAGCCTTGAATTATTGGACGAAAAATGAGAAGCAGCTCTCGTCCGACTGGCCGCCAAAAAATAGCGGATCGAAAGATACTATAATCGAAGAACCAATCTTCGTCATTTTAAAATCGGGGACTTAATACTGAGAAAAGTCACCATTAACACCCAAAATCCAAATGAAGGAAAACTGGGTCCGAACTGGGAAGGACCGTATCCGGTTCTTAAAATTGTCGGTAAAGGATCCTACAATCTCGGTGTGATAAACGACAAACAACTACCAAGCAATTGGAACGTGTCACACATAAAATGATACTACTGCTAAGGTACGACCCTCCCATGTTCATTTATATTTTGAAACTAAACCTTGTAGGAGTTCGACCAGGAACAGGGATGGGTTATTCAACCCGAAGCCTTAGGCCTGAAAGCACGCGTTGCACTCTTTTTTCCTTAGACCGATTTTATCACAAATGAGTTTTCCGGCAAGGTTTTTAACGAGGCAACCATTGATCGTGCTAACTTAGAACAATTCAGCAGTATCCGAGGCCTCTTTACAATCAACCTCGAATACTGGGGGGCATTACCCTCAGGTGTGTGTGTATATATATATATATCAAGTTCGATGCAAGGAAGTTACTTCGTAACAACAGGGTTTCGATAGGAAAAATTGTAAGAGCCAAATAGTCAAAACGAACCATGCTCGTGTAGTTTGCTCGATCCCTGGTACAAAACATGAACACATGTATAATGGCATAAAAAGAAATTTCTTCTTTACCGATATCTCATATCTTAGAAAAATTCCTCTATTTCGTAATCTATTATGCAAACAGGCTTAAGGGCCGACTATTACCCCATATATCGGGGATTGCCAACCGAAAAATCAACGAGATTAAGCCCCACATAAGCCTACGGGCTACATTACTTCTAGTTCGAGCAAACACACTCGACTACTAAGCCTACGGGCAACCTTAGTTTGAGTTTGATCAATTACTCACTCGACTACTAAGCCTAAGGGCTAACAATTACTTCGAGTTCGAGCAGGCACTCACTCGACTACTAAGCCTACGGGTTACCTTACTTCGAGTTCGAGCAATCACTTACTCGACCAATAAAGCCTAAGGGCAAACAATTACTTCGAGCTCGAGCAATCACTCACTCGACTACTAAGCCTACGGGCTACCTTACTTCGAGTTCGAGCAATCACTCACTCGACTACTAAGCTTAAGGGCTAAAAATTACTTCGAGTTCGAGCAATCACTTACTCGACCAATAAAGCCTAAGGGCAAACAATTACTTCGAGTTCGAACAGACACTCACTCGACTACTAAGCCTACGGGCTACCTTACTTCGAGTTTGAGCACGCACTCACTCGATTACTAAGCCTAAGGGCTAACAATTACTTCAAGTTCGAGAAAGCACTCACTCGACCATAAAGCCTACGGGCTATATTATTTCGAGTTTACGCAATCACTCACTCAACCATAAAGCCTAAGGGCTACTCTTACTTAGAGTTCGAGCAAGCACTCACTCGGTTATAAAGACCACAAGGTCCGAATTCGATCAAATTGCCTAAAGCCTCGAACTTATGGAAACTTTCATATGGCATGAATGAAACAAAATCTTCACAAGATAGAGAATAAAACAGAGACAAATCGGGAAAGGAAATGATCTTTATATATATATATGTGTGTGTGTGTGTGTGTGTGTGTGTGTGTAAAAGTATTTACAACGTCCGATCAGGACCCTACACAAAAAATCAAAATGGGAAAAACCCTAAGTTTCCTGGTTATCTCCGGGGGCAGTCTCTTCTCAATCGGGCTCCTCCCCATTCTCAGACCCACTCAAGCTCCCATCATCATCATCATCGAAAGCCAAGGCTCCATCATCGGCTTCAAGCTCTTTAGCATTTTTTATCTCTTTGGTAAGATCGAAACCTTGAGCCTGGATCTCCTCGAGGGTTTCCCTCCAAGATTGACATTTGGCGAGTTCAGCAACCCAATGTGCTCGAGTTTTAGTGGTCTCGGCTGCCTCTCTCGCTTATACCTGAGCGGCTTCAGCATCGGCCCGATAGACGGCCACAAATGCATCCGCATCGGCCTTTGCTCTTTTGGCTTCAGATTTGGCCTTGGCAAGTTCGGAAGCCAATCGAGCTTCGAGCTCCTCTATTTTTCTTACTTGAACCAAGATTTTCTCCTTCAAGCCTTGAAGTTGACTTTCGACCGATGATAATTGGGATCGATCAACCTCTTTCTCTACAGCAAGGCGGTCCATACCTTCTTTCCACTCCAAGGACTCTGCCTTTATCACATCGACCTCCTCACGGAGCTGCCCGATCACCTCAAGCTTCTGCTGCAGCTCTGAGATCAAAATATTAACCATCATCCCCGAATCAAGCCCGTGGGTTTTAAAGATGTTTATTACCTATTCGGTCAGCTCGGTCTGGTCTTGGTGAGCCTTAGCCAACTCGGCTCAGAGGTCCTTGATTTCTTATTCCCTTTGCCCACAGAGGAGTTTAAAGGCATTCCTCTCCTCCATGACCCTTCGAAGGTCGGCCTCGTACCGACTCAGCTCAGCTCGAGACCAAAAACATGCTTCTCGATGAACCGCTGAGGCCTACGAAAAAAGAAGAACAGAAGTTAGAAAAAGAAAAACAAACATAAAGGTGGTACCAACGAAGGGAGTTAAGGCTTACCCAATTCAGAGCCTGTTGCACTTCGTGGAAAAGACCCGATGCATCGCTAGGGCCGGCAACATCCTCGATACTGGTAAATAATCACGAAAAGGGTCCTCTCCCTCATTAGACCTGTCTACCTCGAGGATCCCCAAAGCTTGGGATTCTCGAATCGCCCCTTCAGAAAAAGCAGGGAGAGTTGGCGAGTCTCCAAGTACTATTGCCCCAAGTGAATCACTTAGGGTGTTCTCTTCGGTTCGAAGAGGTTCAGGGCCGGCCCCTTCAGATATATCCACCATTTGTTGACTTCAGTGGGAGGCATCCTCTATCTCCAACGACTTGGGTACTTGGCCCGAATCCTTCTTTGATATCCCCTCAGTTCCAGGCAGAGCCTCATAAACCACCATCGATCCAGCTGCCTTTGGGGCATCGACGGTTTTCTTCACTCGGGCCACTAGTATGGAGCCGTGTTTCTTCTTCTTCTTCTTCTTCTTCTTCATCCCTTAGACACGAAACAAATTGTTCGGACAGAGGGATGGTTTTCCTCCTCGGCTTACGAGCCGTGCTTGTCTTAAGTTCTGGATTTTAGGAAGTAGATGCCCTTTTTCTCTTGTTGCCCTTCGACGGTTTCGGAACCGGGGCCGAAGTCTTTTCCTCGCCAGACGGGGGCCTCATAACCGCATCTTTGCCCAGACCTACACACAATAAAATTGGTTAAGTACAAGAAATGCATCTTGTTCGAATCATCAAAGACATGGAAAAGAGGCTTACCATGATTTTTGGCCTCCCATAAGCCCTTTGATAAATCGCGCCACGAGCGCTCGGCATATGAAGAGGTCAAAGCCAGGTCCCGTACCCAACTCTTAAGGTTAGGAACTGCAATGGGCATCCAAGCAACCGCTACATCACAGAAAATGATATCGGTGAGAAAGTAACGAAGAAGCAAAACAATAAGAGCTAACAGTAGAATTATACTTACGCTTCATGTTCCATTCCTTGGGGAATGGAATTTTCTCGGCCAAAATTAGGTCGAAAGTCTTCACTCGAATGAACATGCCCATCCTGGCTTGGTCTTTGTCCTCGTCTATGCTCGAGAACAGCACTTTAGTAGCCCCGCACTGGAGTTTTATTAACCCACCTCGATAGAGGCGGGGCTGTACAATCTAATGAGGTGGTCGAGGGTGAAAGGCAGCCCATCGACTCTGTTCACAAAAAAACGGATCAGAATAACGATCCGCCAAAAAGAAGGATGGATTTGGCCTAGAGTTATTTGGTATTGGCAGCAAAAATCGATGACAACAGGATCGAGGGGGCCCAACGTGAAAGGGTAAGTATACACACTTTAAAACCTTTTCACATAAGTAGTAATATCTTCTTCGGGAGCCAGGATTATCACTTCTTTGTTCTCCCGGTTACAATCTTTCCTTAACTGCTCGAGGTATCCCTTAGTTATCGAGCACATATACCTCGATACTGGTTCACATAGAACAGGAACCGGCGATACTTTATCGATCTTAAAATCAGAAGTAAGAACACACCCCCCCGGGGAATGCACTCCTCCGGTTGTGGCTCCACCGGTGTTTTGTCGCCGGCAGGCCACGAAGAAGAAACACTTTCTTTTTGGGGAACGGTTTTCGACGTTTTCATCATTTGGATTTAAAGATTGAAAATAGAAAGAGATGACAAAGATTTGGGTTTTTAAAGGGAGATTTTGCAGTGAAAATCACAAATTTACAGACGAACTCAGAAGATGCGAGAAAGGACTTAGAAAATTTGGAAATTGGAGATGTAAAAGTGATAAATGGTAAAAATAGGGGCTATTTATAGATTGGGCAATGACGGTTCAATATCAGCAGTGGTCGACCATCGTCTGACACACATTTAATAGCTTGGTAAACTGAACTGACGGGACAACTATCACGTATGTCATGGTCGAGCTCGATGCAAACGTCAGTGTATATCTGATAGTGCCATTGGAAAATCATGTCGTTTCTCGCCACATCCTTCCCGAGAAACGAGGGACTATCTGTATACGGTCAAAACTAATTTCGACCTTCGTACGACTGGTCAAGATGGGAATATAATGGACTGAAGAGCGTCTTCATAATATTGAGATGAGATCCGAAGCAGGTTACCGAGTTTCGAGTTTCAGGGACCGATCAAATACCGAGCTTGAAGTCATTATCGAGCTCGAGTCCAAATCGAACTATGATGCGAAGCGACGTTATCGAGCTTAAGATCCAAAGACCGACCAACACTGAGCCCGAGTCAATACCGGGCCCCGAGTCAAAATTGAGCTCGAGTCAATAACGAGCTCTAAATTTGGAGATCGATCGATATCAAGTCCGATCAAGATCGAGCTAAGGGACAAGAGCCGTTACAACCGCACTAAGGGAGAGAATCTCGGCGGGAATTAGGGAAAAACTAATCAATCATGGGTTTTCCACTATGTATTTTTAATTATATCCAAAATAGGATCCCTCAACTATAAGAGGGATGACTATTATTTCTGTAGGGGAGCCAACTATTAAGACATTGATACACCATAACTCAGATACTGTGGAGACACTCCCATATTGAGAGATTATCCTTTTTGAGCTTTATATATTGAGTCATCTTGCTTATCCATAAATCATCCTCCATTCAACTCTATTTGTATTTCATTCTTTTTAGTCAATATTCGATATTCCAACTTACTTTTACGATTTGTGCTAAGTTATACCACGTACCCTTAGAACTACGTACAAATTCAACTCTATCCATTTTTCGGGTAAACAATACGAAAACGTTATATACACTTTTCAATACTTCTTTATATTAAACGGGTGTTGTAACTTCAAATTTACCCTATGAAATTTTGTAGAGAGCAAGTTTCATTTTTTATTATTAATTTATAATATTTGTGGTTTTGTTGTCTTTTTATCCATTTATGCATGGAGTCTGTTCTGTAACAATTTTCAGCGGTACTTTCTCTTGACATCTTTATATTTTTTTAATGAATGAATAATGCACTGCACACAATCCGTTAGTGACATAAGGGAGCAAGAAATCTTAGGTTCTCTTGTTAGACAAGATTAAAGTTTGAGTGATCTGTTGTAGATCTCATGCGTGCAAGTTGACATCAGTTCACATAACAACGATACTATTTAGGGTTTTATTTGCAATTGATTCCTTTTAGTGCAGAATATTATTGTGTTTTCCTTACCCAATCTTCCAACTAAATGTGATGCCTTTTTGCTCTTAAGTAGTATAAAATTCTTTTTTACAAAAATATAGGAGCTTTGTTATGAATATTGTAAATGTACATTTGCATTCCTTATTCCGATAGAAATATTCATAATGGCCATAATTCTACTACGTATGATCTCCATACGCCATAATGGGGATTGCTCTTCTCCAGAGTTCGCCAATGTATATGCCTATAACTAGAGGCATTGCATTTCATGTTCCTATCCACTTGTATAAATGGATTTACTAAATTTACTTGCCGTCGAAAATTAGTTAAATAAATAAACTAATAATTATTTTAATAAGTTCCGACAGCAAGTCGTAAAATTATTTTGGAAGTCGATAGCCATAGTCCAAACTTAGTGATTTTATTACTCCATTATTCTCTAACTAATTACACTGAATTTAAGGATTAGTAATTGCCGTATGGTCATCAATTTGCGCATTTAAATGGTTTCAAAAAATTTCTAACAGAAAAGGAGACGAAAATGAGAATTAGTAATACAATATAGGAAGCACGATGGTTTTACTCAAACTTATGTATACACAATTACATAGTCTCACATGTAATGTCGTTTTCTCAAATAAGTAGGTAGTTTCTCTCAAAAAGAGTAAGAATTGTTTTTAATGTTCTTTATTCTAACAACTATCTTTGCTATGTTTGATGAATGGTTATTATTAGATTAGACTAACCCCACAGGGTAGCAATACTTCTCAAGAAAAAAACAAATATAGAAAAATTTAACAAACTCTTCGTCAATTCATGAGGAACTACGGGGTCTATGTCCACACGTAGAATGAGACAATTAGTAGGTTAAAAAGCTCTATAAATTAATTTCTCACATCAACTCACTAATCAAAGTAAAGTACTCCAAGTAATTATTTTTAGCGTGTGAAAAATGATTCGAAAAAATGGTGTTGTGCCATTCCTAGTTGCACTTTTTGTCCTAGTTTGTACTGCTGAGGGTCGTAACTTGCTGGAGAGTATTGTTGAAGATGATAATCCGACTGGAACTAAATGGGCTGTGTTGGTAGCTGGATCAAATGAGTGGGATAATTACAGACACCAGGTCATATTTACAATTCTTTTCCTTAGAAATTTAATATTTTGTTACTCCATTAATCACATTAACAATTAGTACATGACGCCTAATGACTTTCAAATTAATTTCTTATTTCAGGCGGATGTATGTCATGCATATCAACTACTGAAGAAAGGAGGTCTAAAAGATGAAAACATCATCGTATTCATGTACGACGATATTGCTTATAATAAAAACAACCCCAGACCTGGAATTATCATCAATAGCCCCCACGGCCATGATGTTTATAAAGGAGTACCCAAGGTACGTACTCTTTTTGCGTGTGTGTAATATTTGTCAAGATATTATTACTTATATCTAATGTTTCTTTATATTTTTTTCGTTTTTATTTTTGTCTGTGAGATAGGATTACACAGGAAAAGATTGTAATGCTGACAATTTTTTCGCTGTTATCCTTGGAAATAAGAGTGCTCTCACTGGGGGCAGTGGGAAGGTTGTGGAAAATGGTCCAAATGATTATATCTTTATCTACTACGCTGATCATGGTGCTCCTGGCCTTATTGGTTTGTCTTACGATGCTTCAGTTTCATTCACCTTTAGTTACCATTATATATTTCTTAAGAACTTAAATAATACTGATTAATTATGATATATACGTATATGAATACTTTTCATTCATTTGTTATATATATCCTTAGGTATGCCTAGTGGAGATGTTGTCTATGCCGACGATCTGAACAGAGTCCTGATTAAAAAACACACTTTTGGAACATATTCAAAATTGGTAACATCCTGGCCCTGTTTCATATATTCATATCTATGCAATTGAGTTATTTATATAAGGTAATTATACGTAATCTCTACAACAAGCATGTAATGGTAACCTGGTAAAAACGAAACTAAGCTAGATCTCACATGTATATAACTTTGTGTTCGTGATTATTAAGTGGATGGGGATGTTTAATTAGGTATTTTACATGGAAGCTTGTGAATCTGGAAGTATGTTTGATGGTTTACTCCCGAAAGGTTTAAACATATACGTAACAGCAGCATCAAAGCCTGATGAGAGCAGTTGGGCTACCTACTGTATTCGTTTAGGTGATGAAGATCAATGCTTAGGAGACTTGTACAGTGTTTCTTGGTTGGAGGATAGGTATGTTAATTAGCTTGTTCTTAATTATTTCAATATAATTCTACCACTTTGGCGAAAAATGGAAACACATAGGAGTGCCATATTAGACTATGAAATGTATAATCTTCATCATATGCTTAAGTCTGGTGAAAATGTGAAACTTCCAATATTCTCACCATGGCTATAGACTTTCTAAATTTTTAAGTTTTATTTCAACAAAGCATTAATTGATGTATGTAAATTGAATAAGTAAAAAAAGGTGCATTGAATAGGCATGAGGAAATTCTATTAATAACCAAGAGAAAAAAGGGAATGGCACAACCAAAATGTGTTATACTTATTAATTATTGTTCCCCGAAAAAAGCTCGAATAATTGACTCCTAGTTTTTGATTTCTTCAATCCGAATAAAGAGATATCTCAAGGTCTATTATTGGGACCAAGGTTGCAAGTTTACAAGAATTCCAAAAATATATGGTTATGAAATTTAAATGATGGCTTTTCAAGCATCCTTCTTAATGTTTGTGAAACTAATTAACTGCACTTGTTCTACTAATGACCAGTGATTTGCACGATCGGCAAGTTGAAACTTTGGAGAAGCAGTATCAGCTGGTAAGATAAACAACATTGTATTCTATGCGTATATATAAACGTTTTATTTAAGCAATGTAGTAATAATAGATGAACAGAATTTCCAAATAAAATATTACCACTATCAATTATTACATCATTCAAAAATATTGTCACATTTCATTTTGCAAAGATTCAAATATCATATAGTAGTTGTCAATTAATTCTTTTAAATTATAAATGTTTTCTTCATTGACTAGTTTCACGACAACTTTCCTAATAAACCTCGTTGGATGGTTTTTATCATTCTCAGGTTCGTAAGAGAACTCTAAACAATGGTACAGAAGAAGGCTCCCATGTCATGCAATATGGTGATTTACATATTAGTGAGGATCCTCTTTTCAGATATATGGGTTCTAATTCTGCAAAAAATAGTTATAATACTTCTAACAACGACGAGTCATGGCTACCCTCAAGGACTGTTAACCAGCGCGATGTTCATCTCATGCATTTATGGTCTAAGGTATATTTCTGCACGAGTTTATATAACTTTCTATATACTATAGTGGACAAGAATTATTTTTGTAAAATAAATATCCATAGAAAATGAGATTAGTAAGCTGAAGAAAAATAGGACAGGTTGACCACAAGTATATGTTAAACCTTTTCCAGTATATATTGCTAGTATAATATGTTGTATAATATTTTAAAGGTAGTATGACCCATTTTTTTGTTTGTTACTATTTATTATATTACGTAGTTCATATTTTTCACAATTTTTCGTCAAATTAAGGATAGAATAGGCGATTAAATTGTGCTAATAGTTGGGGGGGATTTTTCTGAATTTTTGTTTACTGTAGACAGTATGCTCACTTTTTTGTTTTCTATGACAATACGTCAATACCATGTTACTGTTCAGCTTTTACTCCTACTTTCTATGAACTGAAACGTGTTGTCTCTGTTCACATTTTAGTTAAATTTCCAATATATCTACATACTAATTTTGCTATCCAATTAAAGGCTTGCAATATAATTAACTTCCCAATACTTTGTCCAATGATGACAGTTCCGGTCTGCGCCTGAAGGCTCTGCTAGAAAAGCTGAAGCTCATCGGCAACTAAGTGAAGCCTTATCACAGAGAGAAGATGTAGATAACAGTGTGAGACATATTGGAGAAGTTCTGTTTGGAGTTGAGAAAAGTCACAAGTTGCTGAACACTGTTCGACCTGCTGGACAACCCCTTGTTGATGATTGGGACTGCCTTAAATCCTTTGTAAGCACTAAAATATTTAACAAATCTAAGCTGTCAGGATTTATGATAACTTAATCGAACAACTCGTCATGATAATTAGTTCACTAGACATCAAGCAAGAACTTAATTAGTCAATTTACGATAAATTCCCACAATATTACAGTTATTAATTGTTTGTGTAATATTGAGTATATATGACTATAGTTTGATATTTGTGTACAGGTCAAGATATTTGAGTCACAATGTGGAACGTTAACTCCCTACGGAAGGAAACACGTTCGTGGCTTTGCTAACTTGTGCAATGCTGGAATTCGAAGGGAGCAAATGGCTGCAGCAGCTAAACAAGCATGTCCTCCTTAATTAGGGAATTACTTAATTACTGATGTATTATTAAGCAGCTTAATAATGTTATGAACAAGCTATAAGTCATGGTTTGCTTCTCTGCTACAATTATATAATGATTGTCGCTTCATGGGAATATACATATAGCTCATCTTATATGAAAATTTGTAGCTTAATTATGAAATGCTATGAAATTATACGTATTTGGTTGAGAATTTTCAAAGTTGCATTTCCTTGGCTGGTCTATGACTAGCTACAAGACTCGTCTAATGATAAAAAAAACTTCATAAGCTACCTGTTGGCAATAAAACATACGAGAACTCTTACACAAACAAAGCTATAGAAGATATTAAAAGAACGATACTTTTCTGCATTTTAAATCCTTTAAATTTTAAATTAATTTTTATTTTACACTTAATAATATATTTTTATAGCCGCATAAATATAACAATATACTTAAAACAACAAGTTCAAGCGGTACCTTCGTTATGAGTGAAAAGTCGTTCCTTGTCCAACATCTTCGTATAAATGAAACAGAACTATAAAATATTGATGAAAAGAATCAATGTTAGGTTTTGAATCTATATATAAATACACAAAGTGATATCCCTTGATTTTTGCTTATATATATATATATATATATATATATATATATATATATATATATATATATATATATATATATATATATATATATATATATATATATATATATATATATATATATATATATATATATATATATATATATATATATATATATATATATATATATATATATATATATATGCTAGTACTTCAATTTCACACACCAATTTGCATAGAAAAAGGGGTAAACTACAACTTAATGTCATAACTAGTAGTTATCCCATGTCACTACTAGAAATCAGGTGATTTTCGTCCAAGGCTTTCCGACCGAAATCGGTCGGAAATAAGAGTATTTGGTCGCAAAAGTCAACAAAAATTTTCTGACAACAAAAAAATAATAATTCCGACCGATTTCGGTCGGAAATTGGTCAAATATTTGGTCATACTTGTATATAATGTATAAAAATAATTATTTATTAAAAGTTTTCCAAATTTCCGACGATTTCGGTCGGAAATTGGTCAAATATTTAGTATTTATTAAAGATTTTCCAACTTTTCGACCGATTTCGATCAGTAATTGGTCAAATATTTGGTCATGCATGTATATAATGTACAAAAATAATTATTTATTAAAAGTTTTGCAAATTTACGACCGATTTCGGTCGAAAATAGGTCAAATATTTGGTCATACTTGTATATAATGTACAAAAATAATTATTTATTAAAAGTTTTCCAACTTTCCGACCGATTTCAGTTAGAAATAGGTCAAATATTTGATCATACGTGTATATAATGTACAAAAATAATTATTTATTAAAATATTTTCAAATTTCCGACCGAAATCGGTCGGAAAGTTTGAAATAATTAATTCCCGCCCAAACTGAAATAATTATATATATATATATATATATATGATCCATAAAATAGTAAAGCCAATAAGGCCTACTGCAGGCGGGCAGCCCCCGATCCAGAATAATAATAATAATATATAAACCCATTCTGGCCTGCTTGTCACGACCCCAAATTCCCTCCGTAGGATGTCGTGATGGCACCTAGTCTCTAAGACTAGGTAAGCCTATCAATGCGGAATAAAAATTTAAATCTGAAATAAATAAACTACAATTCAAACAATTTCAACTCCCAAAATCCGGTAGAAATAAGTCATAAGCTTCTAAGAATTTATCCTCAATATCTCTATATATATCAAGGTTTAAAGAAAATAAGGAAGCAAAAAGATGTGCAGAAGCGTAGTATGAGTACACAATAGCGGCACCCAGTAAGTGCCAAGCCTAACCTCGGTAGAGTAGTGACGAGGTCACGCCAGGCCCTACTAGAAAATAATAATTAACTTGCCAAAATACTTCAACAACAATATTTTTTCACAATAAAGAGCTCACGACTCATGCCAACATAAATCATCAATAATATTTTTCCACAATAAAGAGCTCACGACTCCATCACAATGAGTACAAAAATCTTACAAAAATATTCAGGAATAAATAATTCAGCAAAATAATATTTCAAAATCTTTAATACGTTGTTTCAATACCAAATTTAAAAATGTCAAATACTTCATATTGATAATATTTAATTTAAAGAAAAACAACTTCAAATAATGCACAGAATAAAAGAAACCAAGTTTCAACTAAACATGTAAAACAATTAGCAGGAAAAAGTCAGGCAACTTTAAAATATTAAATCAATGATGAAGAATATATCCGAATAAAATAGTTTTATTAATGCCCAACAGTGATCAACACAATTTAAAAACATAATCTTTCACATTTAGCCCGTGTACACACTCGTCACCTCGTGTACATGACTTTCAACACATTACAATTTATCACTTCAATACCAATCCTAGGAAAAATTTTCCCCACACAAGGTTAGACAATTCACTTACCTCGATTTGCTCCAATTTAACCAAGTAGTATGCCTTTTCCTCGATTTTCCGACTCCGATCGACTCGTATCTAGTCATAATTAATTCGATACAGTCAAACAAAATTATAGGAATCAATTTCATAAGAAAATATTACATCTTTCAATAAAATCCGAAATTAGTTCAAAAATCACTCGTGGGGTCCATGTCTCGGAATCCGGTGAAACTTATAAAATCCGAAATATAGCTAATGTTATATCGAATATAGCTTATATACTATACACTTAGTATATATATTATACTATACTATATATACAACAACAACCCAGTGAAATCCCACTCTATATATATATATATATATATATATATATATAGACATCTTAATATAGCTAATGTTATATCGAATATAACTTATATACTATACACTTAGTATATATATTATACTATACTATATATTTGTGTGTGTAAATAATAAAGAGCTTTTAAATAAATAATATTTAATACTTATTTGATATATATATAACTTATAATAAATAATAAGTAGTTAATTAATTATTAAATATTAACTAAACATTTCCGACCGATTTCGGTCGGAAATGGCATGGTCAAACGGTATACTATACTATATTATGCAATTAATTGATAATTACTTTAAGTATAAAAGTGTAATAGTTACAATTAGCTTATAGATATTGATAATTATACTAAGTAGAAGTGTACGCACTAAGGACATATCCTTAAGTAATGTTAGTGATTTACTAGCCTATACATTATTAATTATATACTAAGTAGAAGTTTATTAATGGTATACATAAAAAATCTTAGTGATTATTTAATTATCTTAAATTGATAACTAAAGTAAGTAGAAATATATTAGTTGTATCGTTAATTAATATTAATAATTAATTAGCTAGTATCATTAATTTTGGTTTATATTATTACATGGTAGATTCTAAATAAACACGTCTTTCTCACCAAAATTATGGGTCATTATCTAGATTTTGTTTTTTCTATCAATAAACACGCCTCAGCAAAAGCCCTAACTTTTTTTTACTCTTTCTCTGCCTCACTCACGCCTTTCTCTTTTTCTTTGACCTTTCTCTTTCTCTTTCTCAGCAAATCCCATCTTCACCGGCGTCGTCGGCACTCAACCCAAGGGGCCATTGTCGTCGGCAATCCAAGCGGCCATCGTCGGCACTCTGACTCCTCTCCATCTCCGGTAAGTTTTCTTTTGGGGGGTGGTTTGAGGTCGTTTTTGGGTGAGTGCTGTGAATGTTGTTTCTTTTGGTTTTGTTGCCACTGCTATTCTCATCTCTATGTGTCTTATTATGGCTATTTTTGAAAGGTTCTTCAGACCACCCTCGCCAGATTTGACTCCCTCCGCCCACCGCCGCCACGCTGATATTGAGTCACAGTTAGGATTCAACCCAAAACTTGGCTATTCTACTCCTAAAGTAAGTAGAATAGATTGTTTGCTATCCCAGCTAATATAATATCAATTAATTGTCAAGGTGTTTGAGCATAAAGAACATGATATAGATGTTTGAACATGATAGTGTATTTTTGAAATATTTGATGGGTATTTGTGTTTTTGTAATTTTGTTTGGGTTGATTTGTGTGGAAAATAGATTGTTTGGCAGCTCATATATTCAGAAAGTTCTATTTTTGATGAGGAAAACTGATAATCTCTCGGTGTATTTGATAATAAAATAATGACTAGTATATGTTTTAGTAATTTCTATTAAAATTTGATGAGTATTAGTTTTTTGTATGATAACTAACAGTTGACAACATATATAGGAAGTTAGAAATCCTACTTGTTATCCACTCAGCTATTTTCACTCTCTTCCCATGCCTTGATAAATGCAGATTTCTTATCATTATTAAGCTGCGCAAGAGTACTATCTAAGTAAAATAAACAAGAAACATGACACTTGTTAGCTTCTAAGATGTGAATAAAATCATTCAGTTGGAGAATTTAGTAACTAAACACTTGTTGGAAGTCTGGAACTGCTTTAAGCTTGTTTTTATTTACTGCCTAAACAAAACAAACTGTGCAAAATTGCTTCTCCTTGTCCAAGGAAACATGCTTTCATATATTTGATTAAGTTTGATTAAACATGCTTTCATATGTTTCAAAATATGTAGTGAATGCTTACATGTATTATATGGAATACAAAAGAGTAGAATGGTTAGTTAAATGTGGTTATTGAGAAAGGAAAATTATTTACATATATATCATGTCGAAACATATGGCTTAATATTGCACAAAGTCCTGATTAATTGAGTGTGCTAACAAATTATAATTTATTATGCAACTTAATAAAAAATTTATTTAGGGATATATATGGACTTTCAAATTAATAAGCACTGAAATTATTTAAATTAATTATATTATAACTAAAGTTTATTATGTAACTTAATTCTATAAATTAATTTGAACTATGATTAATATAATATATTCGTTCTTTATGTAGATGGAATCTCGTAGTTGGATGTATAATAGGAATTATCCTAATCGTCGGTTTTTGAGGGAGGAATTTATAGAAGGGGTTAAGGAATTTATTACGCATGCAATGTCACTTGATCCGTTTCGGATTGGAAGGTTGATTAGGTGTCCTTGTGTGAAGTGCAAGTGTTTGTATTTTTTTGGATCGGAGGATGTTAAGTCTCATCTTTATAAAAAAGGGTTTATGGATAATTATTTTGTGTGGACTAGTCATGGTGAGATTGATGGTAGTGATGGTATATTTCATAACGTAGTTGTTGGTGAAAGCAGTAGGTCGGTGGGGGATAACATTCAACATCCTAGATACCATGAAATGGTTGCGGATGCTTTTGGGATGCACTTCGATTTTGAAACCCATGAAAGTGTTGAACAACCTCCTAACGAAGAGGCAAAATATTTTTATGAACAGTTAGAGGCCGCTAGTCGTCCACTAAGGGAAGGGAGTATGCACTCTCAGTTGTCTGTTGCGGTTAGATTATTAAGTATTAAATCAGATACCAATATTTTTCAAGCGGGAATGGATTCTTTCATTGGCCTTATGAGTGAACTAGTTGACCTAACTTTCAACATACCTGAAGATTTCTATAAGGCTAAAAGATTGGTTTCTAAGTTAGGACTCTCATCTATGAGAATAGATTGTTGTGAAGATGGTTGCATGTTGTATTATAAGGGTGATGCAGATTTAGAAAGTTGTAAATTTTGTGAAAAACCTCGTTTTAAGCGGCTTTCCAGCGGGAAGAAGGCTGTTGTGAAGTCGATGCATTACTTACCTCTTATTCCTAGATTAAAGATGTTGTACACATCGATGAGTTCCGCTCCTCATATGATATGGCACGATGAAAATAGAAGGCCACCCGGTGTTATGTGTCATCCTTCAGATGGGGATGCTTGGAAGCATTTTGATATGACGTATCCGGATTATGCTAGTGAACCGAGGAATGTTCGGTTGGGTTTGTGTGCTGATGGTTTCATGCCATTTTCTGTTTCTGCAACACCATATTGATGCTGGCCGGTCTTTATTACGCCATATAATCTTCCGCCTGAAATGTGTATGACTAGTCCATATATATTTTTAAATTGTGTTATTCCCGGTCCCCGCAATCCAAAGAGTTTGATTGATGTATATTTGCAACCTCTAATTGATGAGCTTAAACAGTTGTGGTATGATGGAGTTGAGACATATGATATATCAACTAAGCAAAATTTCAACTTGCGTGCTAATTTAATGTGGACCATTAATGATTTTCTTGCGTATGGAATGTTGTCTGGTTGGATGACTGCCGGAAAGTTAGCATGTCCTTACTGCATGGAAAATGGTAAAGCGTTCACTTTAAGACATGGCCGAAAGCAGTCATGGTTTGATTGTCATCGTCAGTTCTTGCCAGTTGATCATGAGTTTAGAAGGATGAAAAACGCATTCAAAAAGAATACAGTTGAACATGATTTGTCACCTCCAATTTATTCCGGTGAAAAAATTTGGGAGAGGGTTCAGAACTCCACTAAAGTTACCGAGGCCCCACCTTCTAGATTTCCTGGATATGGTGTTACTCATAACTGGACAAAACAAAGCATATTTTGGGAGTTGCCATATTAGAAGGATAATCTTCTTCGGCACAATCTTGATGTCATGCATATTGAGAAGAACTATTTTGACAATTTGTTCAACACAGTGATGGATGATAAGAAAAAGACAAAAGATAACCTTAAGGCTAGACTGGACTTACAAGAATATTGCAGGCAACCTGAATTACATTTGCAGTCTAGGAACAATGGTAAGGTGTTCAATCCCAAGGCCAGCTACACATTCACTTTGGAACAAAGACGACAGATTTGTGAGTGGGTTACAAACCTAAAGATGCCCGAGAGCTATGCATCGAACCTGGGAAAATGTGTCGATATGGTTGAGGGAAAGCTGACTCATATGAAAAGTCATGAATGTCATATATTCATGGAAACCTTAATCCCTATTGCATTTTGTGGATTGCCTGAAAATATATGGAAACCCATCACAGAGATAAGTTTGTTCTTCAAAGACTTATGTTCTACCACATTAAGGGAAGAAACCCTATTTCAAATGAATTGGAATATTCCTGTAATCAGTAATAAGCTGGAAAGGATTTTTCCATGTGGCTTCTTTGATGTGATGGAACACCTTCCAATTCACCTTGTACATGAGGCGCGACTTGGAGGCCCGGTTCAATGCAGGTGGATGTATCCATTCGAGAGGTAATGATCAAACCTTGATTTATTATTGTAATTTTTTTTAAAGTTATCGTCTAATATAACAATGTGCAGGACTATCGGCAAGTGTAAACGATTTGTTAAACAGAGGAATAGGATTGAAGGATCCATATGCGAAGCCTATCTTGCAAAGGAAACTGCCCATTTTTGTTCTTACTACTTTGACAGTCATGTGCCATGTGCTAGAAATAGGCCCAATCGGCACAATGTGGTGATTGAGATTGATCCATTATATCCACCAATGTCCGTATTCAATCAACCAGGCCGGGGTTCTAAAGATCGAACAAAAAGGGGCCTAAGTAGTATGGAGTACAAATCAGCTTCAAATCATGTGTTGCTAAATTGTCCGGAAGTTCAACCCTTTCTTAAGTAAGTGTTGACGTAAGATTAATTTACATGGGCTACTATTTAATTTGGTTGATACAACTAACAAATAATTTTCAATGCGTCGCTCAGTGACTTTGTGAGTCAATTTGGTCATGGTGCTGTATATTCTACATTTGAGGCATGGTTTAAAGAGTGTGTAAGTGCATCTTACATACTTTCTCACATGTGAATATACATACTTGTAAATATACTTGCTGACTTGTGATTTATTTACCCCTACATGTAGGTCAATAATTCAAACAACGATGTTAATCAATTTTTGAAAGACATATCCTGGGGACCTGCACCTACGGTTACGACTATGTCTAAGTATTGTGTGAATGATTACAAATTTCACACTGAGGAATGCTCCAAGTATAAAAAAATCAATAACAGTGGGGTGTGTGTCAAAGGTGATGAAGAAAACCAGGATGGGGAAAATGATTATTATGGTGTGATCAAAGAGATTCTAGAATTGTCATATTCAGGCTGGCCAAATAAGAAGATCATACTTTTTCAATGCAAGTGGTTTGACCCAACACCTAGAAGAGGTACAAATGTACACCCGCAGTACAACATAATTGAGGTTAATAAAAAGAGGGAGTATGATCACTATGATCCTTTTATAATTACAGAAAGAGTTAGGCAAGTGTACTATGCTCCACATCCATTGCGGAGGGATAAGGCTGATTGGTTGGTTGTAATAAAAACAAAGCCTGTTGGTAGGGTGGAAGTTGAGAATGTGCTAGATGTTGCTTACCAAAACGATACCTCAAGTGTTAACCAAATGGTGGATGATCAGTTAGAAAATTACTTGGAGCACCCTCAACGCATATTAGAAGAAGTTGATATGGAGGAAATAACAATCATAGAAAATGAGGATGAAATAAGTGAAGAGGAAGGATTTTCAGACGAGGAAGGATACTTCGACGAAGACGACTAGCATGTTAGTTTTTTCAAGTGCTCTCAACTTATATAGATTTATATTCTTAATTCTAACATGTTCTTTAATTTATGCAGATAGCCGGTAGGGGTCGAGGTAGGTTAAAAGGCCTATTGATCATGATGATGGTGCTACACCCACGCTTCCTTCCACTCCACACTTGCATCCCTCTGCTGCTGATGGCCAGAAGCAATCTTCTAGCCACAAATCTATTCCACCACATCCATCTACTCATTATACTACCCACCATTCGCCCGCACATCAGTATTATCACCATTCTCCGCCACAGGGCTATACCCCGCTTCCTCCTCATGATCCTACCAGTACTAATATAGGTGCATCGAGTCACCAGTCACAGAGCCATATGGTACGCCCGTCATCTGCTCCATTTGCTTCATCTCCAGTCGGATCGCATCCATCTAGATTTCAGTCGGCCGGATCGCAACAGTGGTCTGGATCGCAACAAGGGTCTAGATCGATGCAGGGGTGTGGAGCGCAACCATCTTCATCAAGGACCCCGTCTCCCTCTCCATGGAGTTCGTCTCCTAGCATTTCTAGACTTCGTCTTCGGGATAGTAGCACTGAGCCAGATGCCCCCCTTCTGCGCACACTTCAGATTCATCGGAGGATGATGATCCAGATGATGTGCGTTATGATCGTTATCATAGGATCATCATCAGGCCTGAGGGTAATGGGTAAGATTTATTTATTACTTCTTTATTTTTGCTGAATTATAATAGCTACTCTTGTTTATTTAATGTAATTTCTATGATGCAGGTTCATTCCTAATCATCAGGTTACAAAGATAATCACTGATATTCTTGGCGGGTTGTATAATGCACCCTATCCGACTTGGAGTGACTTTCCAGAGGATCTTGTGCAACATATGTTCAACCAATTTAAGGTTTTAATACAATTCTTATCTATTTAAGCATTATATTAACAATATTTTCATCTAACATTACATACTTTATTTGCAGACTAAGTGTGCCTGGGAGGACCGGTATAACCATGAAATTTGTAAAAATTGGGAGTACAAATGCCGTAAGAGACTCTCTGATTCCTTTAGCTCCACTCGAAAGGTTAAAAAGAAGCCTTCATGGGTTCTACCGGATGTATGGGTGGATCTGCAAAGGTATTGGGCCACCGAGAAATTCGAGAAGCAGAGTGAACTGGGAAAGAAGGCCCGAGCATCTGAGAAGGGTGGCTCCTTGCACTGTCTGGGTTCAAGGAGCATGGGGGATACGAGGACACAAATGGTAATTCCTTAAAATATTTCGGTCTATTTTTATCGAACTATATTTATATATGTTAATTTTGTTAACATGTTTTATTATATTTGTAGGAAAAAAAATTTGGGAGGAAGATGAGTCATGATGAGTTCTTCATGGAGACTCACATCCGGAAGAAGAAGGCACCGACAGATCCAACTAGATGGGTCGAGGACCGGGCAGAGACTACACATGTAAGTTTCATAACTACTATAAATGTTTATAATATTATATAGTTAGTAATTTTCTATCTTCTAAATAAAGGTTCGCTACAAGATTAATTTGGAGGAGTACACTCAGAGCTTGCCACCGAATGAGCAAGGCGACCGCCCGCCCATTTTAGATGAAGAAGCGCAGAGGATATGATTGGATGTTGTCGATGGTCCTAAAAAGGGGATAGCATACAGCCTTCTAGATAAATCATTTCGGCGCTACAAGGCTGGATTGCAAGGTATAGGGACTTCCGCCCAAGGCGAGGCGATTGATAGGTCGACTATATCGTCTATGGTACATAAGATCGCGAAGCTGACAATAGAGCTTGAAGAGACAAAGGCTAGAGAAAAAACGAGAGATGAACAATTTGGTACCCTTCAAGTTCAACTAGAAAGGAGGGACGCACAATTTAATCTCCTTCAAGGTCAGCTGGCCAATCTTCTTGCTAGTGGTGCTTTTCCCATTCCCCGGTCTCGTGATCCTTCCCCATGTGCCGACGATGAAGGTTCTAGGAGTGAAGATAGAGATGATGCTAGATAAAAAAAAACTCATTGAATGGTGTGTATTGCTAAACAAAGTATTGAACTTGTCAATATTTAGTTGAGAGTAATTTTGAATGATGATTATATTGTTATTTTGTTATTGAACATTTTAGTAGTTGTTGTTGTGTTGTTATTAGTTGTTGTTAGATAATGGTTGTTAGTATAAGTTAATAATTTTTAATTGTTGTTGTTATTATTGTTGTTAGTATATTCATTGTTGTTGATTAATTATGGTTGAATGGCAGCAATGTAATGCTGCCATTATAGGATGGATATAGGTTGTAGTTGGTAGGTGGTGTAGCTCAAAAATAGGTATTTTATGTCCAGGTTTTACCCAGATATCCGACCGAATTCGGTCGAAAATTATTTTTTTTTGCCCAGAAATTCATAATTTCAGACCGAATTCGGTCGGAAATTATGAATTTATATTTATTTTTTAAAATAAATTAACAATTTATTACAATTTACAACTAATTATTTAATTAAATACAATTATTATTTTTTAAAATTTCCGACCGAATTTGGTCGGAAAATAAAAAAAATTAAAAATATTAATAGTTTCTGACCGATTTCGGTCGGAAATTTGAAAATAAAAAAAAATAAAAAATTAATAGTTTTCGACCGATTTCGGTCGGAAATTTGAAAATTAAAAAAAAATATATTTAATTGTTTTCGACCGATTTCGGTCAGAAATTAAAGTTTGATAGTCAGTCAACGCGTTGATGTTTTCGACCGAATTCGGTCGGTACACGTTTGCGACCATCATTTTTCTGACCAATTAAAATCGGTCGGAATTCGATCGGAAATTATCAATTTCCGACCGATTTCGGTCGAAAATAGCGGACGAAATTATACTGTTTTTTAGTTGTGTGTTCCCATGGGATTGAATTATTATTTTTTTATATAAATTTTTCTAGAATAACTGGGGGGGTAGCGTAGCTTCAGAAAGCTCTAATACCATGTAGAAAATCACATGATTGAGAAGGAGTTATATTCAGTAATTGTGTGTTTTCATATGTATTACAATGCTACAAGTGACTGCATTTATACAAGTGACAAACTAAACGAAAAACTAGGCTAAGTGATAGCTACTACAAATGACTTAGAGTTCTACTATATGTATGACTACTACATTGAGTTAAGTACAAACTCTACAATCCAATCTAACCATCCTTATCTCGTGTAAGCTTATCCTTATCATGATCAGCTTCTTCAACACTTCCCCTCAAGCTAGTGAGGATTACCTCTAATCCCGTTGTAGCAACCAACCTCTAACTGTTGCGATAACTTCAAGTTAACTCTAACTTGAATACTTTGAGTACCTAATACAATTGCTTCTAGATAAAGCTGAAAGGTACAATTTGAAAAGCCCTACTACAATTGAACTATAATAAAAGACAGACACTTGGAACTGGTTCTTCTATCTGGTTCAAGTAGCTTCAGGTTTGCACACTTGAATCAGACAAGAATTGGTTGCAAAATGCCTTGCTATTTTGCTCTCAACTCACGTTTAACTTCAACGTTTGTGCATACCTGTAAAATGAGAATATCCTGCAATTTATAGAGTTAGTAGAATAGGAAATAACTAGAGCTCTAATGCTATACTCTTCCATAGTGGAAGAGTTCTAGTTATATTCAACTTCTAACTCATCCCTTATCTAGGATAGAGTTCTCTCGAGTAAGGAGTCCTTCTCCTTATCACTTATGCAACCTTTTCAATCAGGAGATATCAGATATAACAACTTAAGCTTATCTCCTTCACGTGCATCCCTTATGCTCAAATCTGCCCATGTATGTGTCCACTGTGTATGGACCTGGTTCATGCTTGAGTTCCTTTGTCAATCATCAAAATAAACTTCACTTATGATGAACTGGGTTCTTGGTCATACTAATTGCACTAGTGTTATCACAAAAGATGGGGATACAACCTACATAAATTTCAAAGTTCATTAATTATTATTTGATCCTTAACAATTGAGCACAACATGGGGCAGCAGCAACATACTCAGCTTCAGCAGCAGATAAGGCCACAAAATTTTACTTTTTGGTGGCCCAAGACATAAGACATGAGCCAAGAAAGTGTGTCATACCTGAGGTGCTCTTTCTATCCACAAGAAAACCTGCATAATCAACATCAGTATATCCTACTAATTTGAAATTACTACCTTTTGGATATCATAGACAAAGGTCAGTGGTTCCTTTTAGGTATCTCAAGATCCTCTTGACAGCAGTTAAGTGAGACTCCTTTGGATTTGCCTGAAATCTAGCACAAAGGCCTACACTAAAAACAATGCCAGGTCTGCGAGCAGTGAGATATAACAAATAGCCAATCATTCCCCTATACAACTTATGATAAACAGATGAACCAGATTCATCTATATCTAGTTTTGTGGTTGTTGCTATAGGAGTGTCAATTTCTTTGGAATCTTCTATTATAAACCTTTTAAGCAACTATTTCACATACTTCTGCTGATGGATCATAGTTCCATTTGAATTTTATTTAATTTGTAAGCCTAAAAAGAAATTAAGCTCACCCATCATACTCATTTCAAATTCACTCCCCATTACTTTATCAAATTCTTTACTTAACCTATCAGTAGTTGCTCCAAAGATTATATCATCAACATATAACTGAACTACCAAGAGATCTTTACCTTTTTATTTCAAGAATAAAGTATTGTCAATTTTACCTCTCTTGTAGCCATGCTCAAGCAAGAATTTTGATAATCTTTCATACAATGCTTTTGGAGTCCGCTTGAGGCCATAAAGTGCCTTGTCAAACTTGTACACATGATCATGACATTCCTTACTTTCAAATCCTGGAGGTTGCTTGAAAAATACTTCTTCCTTTAGATAGCCATTGAGGAAGGCACTCTTGACATCCATCTGATGGAGAGTGAATTCCATATAAGCAACAAAGGCTATAAGGAGTCTAATTGCCTCCAATCTTGCAACTGGAGCAAGAGTCTCATCATAGTCTATGCCCTCTTCTTGACTATATCCTAGAACCACCAATCTTGCCTTGTTCCTTGTAACTATTCTATCTTCGTCAAGTTTGATTTTGAAGACCCATTTTGTTCCAATTACTAATTTGTCTTTGGGTCTTGGTACCAGATGTCAAACTTGACTTCTCTCAAATTGGTTGAATTCATCTTGCATTCCATTTACCCAGTCTGCATCCTGCAAAGCCTCAACAATATTTTTAGGTTCAATAAGAGATAAAAAAAGCATCAAAAGCACAAAGATTCTTCAAGAAGAAGATTTGGTTTTGACTCTAGATGTTGGATCAATAATTATGTTCTCAATGGGATGAGAACTTTGATACTTGTAAGGTTTCACAACCAGCTGGTTTTCCCCAGATGTTCCTTCAATGTTTTGTTGTTGAGGAACAAGTTCATGGACAGGTTCCCTTGAGGTTTGAGGATCAGTTCCTCTTTGTTCAGTTCCCCCTGTCAAGTTGCCCTGGGTGGAAGGACCTGTTCCTTCCTCTGGTGTAGCTTCAGTCTGGGTTTGTGGTTTCATTTGAGTTTCTTACCAGCCCAATTGCTTCATCATCATGTTCCTACCTCTTAGAAAGAATGTTAGTTTCATCAAAAACCACACGTACACTTTCTTCTACACACATAGTTCTTTTGTTATAAATCTTATAAGCTTTACTATGTGAAGAATATCCCAAGAATACTCCCTCATCACTTCTGGGATCAAACTTACCTAGGGAGTCTTTGCCATTATTGTGCACAAAGCACTTGCATCCAAATGTCCTAAGATAGGATATATTTGGCTTTCTCCCTTTAAGTAACTCATAGGGAGTCTTCTCAACAAAAGGTTTAGTCATGCACCTATTTATGATATAGCATGCAGTGTTCACACCTTCTGCCCAGAAACTATGGGGCAGTTTACTAGAAAGAAGCATAGTCCTAGCCATTTCTTCCAATGTCCTATTCTTTCTTTCAACTACTCCATTTTGTTGTGGAGTCCTAGGAGCAGAAAAATTATGATTTATGCCATGCTCATCACAAAATTCAGCAAATTTAACATTCTCAAATTCAGTACCATGATCAGACCTTATTGGTGCAAGTTGATTACCTAGTTATTTCTGAGTTTTTCTAACAAAATAAGTGAACATGTCAAATGCTTCATCTTTAGATGTTAGAAACAGTGTCCAAGTAAACCTATAATAATCATCAACAAGCACCATAACATATCTCTTACCACCTCTGCTCAATGTTCTCATTGGTCCACAAAGATCCATATGGACAAGTTCCATCGTCCTGGTGGTGCTTACCATTTTCTTGCTTTTGAAAGAGGATCTTACCTACTTTCCCATTGCACAAGCCTCACAAAATTTATCTTCCTTGAACTTAATATTAGGCAGTCCTATCACCAAGTCCTTAGAGACTAGTTTGTTGAGTTGACTTAGACTGGCATGTCCAAGTCTCTTGTGCCAAAGGAGGGGATCGTTATCCAACAGACTTAAACAAGTGAGTTCATTATCTGATAGTGTGGACAGATCCACAACATATATGTTGTTCACTCTTTTTCCCTGCAAAACTATCTTGTCAGTGGTAAGATTAATCATAAAGCATTTTGTAGTGGTCAATGCTACCATGTTACCTCTATCACACAATTGTGATACACTTATTAGACTGTACTTTAGTCTATCTGTCAAGTAGACGTTCTCAATAGAGTGAGAATCAGTCTTACCTACCTTTCTAATCCCAATGATCTCACCTTTCTTCCCATTTCCAAAGGAGACATTACCTCCTTTAAGGTCCTCAAGTGAAAGGAGCTGGTTCTTGCTTCCTGTCATGTGATTTGAGCAACCACTATCCATGTACCATATTTGGTTGCTCCCATTTACTTGGACCTGCAAAAGAAAATCAAGGGTTAGTCTTAGGAACCCAAACTAGTTTGGGTCCCTTTATATAGGCAAAAGGATGAATCAAATTTTCTTTAGCCCAACTTGGTAACCTATTCTTCCCTTGAACAAATTCTTTGTTCTTTTGACTTGCTTTTTCTTTTGCAGTGCATTCACTTTTATAGTGACCTTGTTTTACCATAGTGTGTGCAAATCTTATTCTCAGAAAGTGTGAGATACTTGCTTTGGGGATCCCACTTAGGTGCCAGGTTCCCAAAGCCAAGTCCTCGTCTGTTGCTACTATGGTGTTCTTGTAGCCAAGAAAGTGCATCGGAGGACCTGTTCCATTTACAAGTTCTGTCTAACTCATGCTTAACATTGCTTAGATCCTCCTTTAGGATTCTTACCTGCTCATCCCTTTTATATAACCCATCTTTTATTTTTCCTACATTTTCTTCTAGAGTGAGTTGTGTGTGATCAGCTGTCTTTTTACCTGTTTCTAATTTTAGTTTTAGATTTTCAGATCTAAGCTCTAGGACATTTGAGTCAAGTGTATGAACCTGGTTCTTCAACACAGTATTTTCACTTACAGTTTCACTAACCCTAAGTTCCAGGTTTTTGCACTTAGCCTTCAAAATCACACATTCTTTAGACAACTATTCCTTTTCTTTGTTTACATCCTCAGATTCATCAATTAGTTCTAGAAGTAACTCAGATAACCTTTCTTTAGACAACAATTTAATCTTGTCTTTGAGATGAATTACACTTACCTTAGTTTCTTCATTAGATTCTCCGATGGCCATAAGTGCTTGTTTATCCTCATCATCATCATCTGAGCTTTCATTTGAGCTTTCTCCCCAAGAAGTGACCATAGCCTTGGTTGATCCTTTGTTGCTGCTTTATTTGGGTTGAACCTGTTCCTTCGTTCAACTCTTTCCTTCTTTCATTCAATTTACCATAAAGGACAGTTCTTGATGTGGTGATCGTTCTTTTCACACTTGTAGCAACCATCATTGGTTTAATTCTCAGGAGCTTTTAACTTAATATAACTTCCACTTCTTGAAGAACATTTTCCTCTCCTCAAGTAATTCTTGAAGTCCTTGGTGATCATAGCCATTTCATCATCTTCTAGATCAGATTCTTCGGTGATTCTGAGTGCCAAGCTCCTTTCTTTCTTAGGTACATCCATTTTCATGGTTTGCCAGCTAAGTTCATAGGCAATGAAATTTCCAATTAGTTCATCCAGTGGCAGAGTGACAATATTCTTTGATTCCTGAATGACAGTGATTTTGCTCTCCCAAGTGATAGGCAAAACCCTAGTCAGTATTTTCTCGACTCTATCTTCTTCAGGATTAATCCTTTCAAGAGACTTTAGCTCATTTGTTAGTGTAGTGAACCTTGTGTACATCTCTTGAATGGTTTCTCCTTCCTTCATAGCAAAGTTCTCATATTGAGAATACAATAGAGTTCCTCTGGATCTCTTCAGCTGAGGTGTTCCTTCATTAGCCACTTGCAATGTGTCCCAATTTTTTTTAGCAGTGGTAAAACTTTGGATTCTGTTGTACTCATCTGGACCAAGTCCACCAAAAAGATATTTCTTAGCTTTAGCATTCTTTTCCCATTTCTTCAAGTCCTCAGCAGTGCAATCCGCTCTTGTCTTTAGCACATCTACTCCTTCAACATTTTTCTTCAAGATAGCCAGTGGACCATCGGTGACAATTTCCCATAGCTCATAATCCTCTCCTATAATGTAATATCTCATCCTGTTTTTCCACCAAGAGTAGTACTGGCCATTAAAGAGTGGTGGCCAAGCAATGGATTACCCTTTCCAGTTTCCAGATGGGCACTCATGTTGATCTTCTCCTAAGGTGTAAGCCTCTTAAGGAGAACCTGCTCTGATACTAATTGATGTTTTATACTTCAATGCCAAACAAGAGGGGGTAATTTGTGTGGTGTCCAATTTTTGCGTGCAATAATTATAGAAGGATAAGGTTTTTCTATGTGTTTCTTATACTACTGTTGCGGAAATAGTAAATGCGGAAAGTAAAGAACACAAGTATTTGTACGTGGAAAACACCCGGCTCAAAAGTGAAAAAAATACGACCTACTACTCAGTATGATTTTCCCCAACACTTCACTAAATAGCTGAGCCAAAATAACATTTACAAAATTCTTTGTAAACCTAAGGATTACCTCTAATCTCGTTGTGGCAACCAACCTCTAGCTGTTGCAACAACTTCAAGTTAACTCTAACTTGAATACTCAGAGTACCTAATACAATTGCTTCTTGATAAAGCTGAAAGGTACAATTTGAAAAGCCCTACTACAATTGAACAAGAATAAAAGACAGACACTTAGAGCTGGTTCTTCTATCTGGTTCACGTAGCTTCAGGTTCGCACACTTGAATCACACAAGAATTGCTTGCAAAATGCCTTGCTATTTTTCTCTCAACTCACGTTTAACTTCAACATTTGTATGTACCTGTAAAATGGGAACATCATACAATCTATAGAGTTAGTAGAATAGGAAATAACTAGAGTTCTAATGCTATACTCTTCCATGGTGGAAGAGTTCTAGTTATCTTAAACTTCTAACTCCTCCCTTAACTAGGATAGAGTTCTCTCGAGTAAGGAGTCCTTATCCTTATCACATATGGAACCTTTTCGATCAGGAGATATCAGATATAACAACTTAAGCTTATCTCCTTCACGTGCATCCCTTATGCTTGAATTTGCCCATATTTGTGTACACTGTGTATGGACATGGTTCATGCTTGAGTTCCTTTGTCAATCATCAAAACAAACTTCACTTGGGCCAACACCACTCCTAGCTTGCTTCAAAAACCTGCAAACATCTGCTTAGTCAATGCCTTAGTAAGAATGTCAGCTAGATGGTCTTTTGATCTAACAAACCTTGTGACAAGGTGAACACTAGCAACATTTTCTCCAACAAAATGATAGTCCATCTCAACATGTTTTGTTCTGGCATGCATTACTGGATTGACTGTCATATATAGTGCACTCAAGTTTTCACATAACAATGTTAGTGTAGTTTTTAAATGAACCCCAATGTCATTGAGAATGTAGGTTATCTATGTCATTTCAGTTGTTGTCGAGGCCAGTTCTCTGTACTCAGCTTCTGTACTAGACCTTGCCACTGTGTGTTGCTTCTTGGATGACCAAGATATACAGTTAGCTCCTAGCTAGATATTGTAGCATGTAGTTGATCTCCTAGTCATAGAACACCCTCCCCAGTCTGCATCAGAGAAACCATATAACCCGAATAGTGAATGAGACAAGATTCTTAGACTATACTCAGTTGTGCCCTTCACATATCTAAGTATCTTTTTTACATCTTGGTAATGAGTGTTGTTTGTACTTTGCATGAATTGACTTGCCAAATTTACTGCATAAGCTATGTCTGGCCTTGTGAGAGTTAAATACTACAAACATCCAACAATACTCTTGTATAGTGAAGCATCCACTGGATTATCCATAACTTCTTATAGACCATGCTTCTGTGCTAGAGGTGTGCTTATTGATTTAGCAAGTGCCATGCTAGTCTTGGCAAGTAATTTTGCAGAAAACTTACTTTGATTCAAATGAATGCCTCCAGTAAAGTAGGTGACCTCGATCCCTATGAAGAAGTGTAGAGGACCAAGGTCCTTCATAGAAAAATCCTTCCCTAGTTCACCAATGATTTATGAAATTAGTGCAGTGTGACTCCCTGTGACAATTATATCATCAACATACAGAAGAAGCAGGATCGTGCCTCTTTTACAGTGCATCACAAAGAATGAGGAGTCTACCTTACTGCACTTATATCCAAGGTGAAGCAAATGTAGACTGAACCTGCCAAAACCAGGCTCTAGGTGCCTTGCTTAAGGCCATACAGTGCTTTCTTTAGAAGGCACACACTGTCAGGATGTCTAGGATCTTTAAAACCCGGTGGATGACTCATGTACACCTCCTCATGTAGATGTCCATGCAGAAATGCATTCTTTACATCTAGGTACCTGATACACTAGTGAAGACTCATAACTACTGAGAGAACTACTCTTATAGTGGTTGCTTTAACAACTGGACTGAAAGTTTCTTCAAAGTCTACTCATTCAAGCTATGAATATCCTTTGGCAACTAGGCTTGACTTGTACCTATCAATGGATCCATCAACCTTTAACTTAGTTTTAAACACCCACCTAGAGCCAACTATATTCATACCAGGTGCCTTGGGCACCAGTGTCCAGGTCTTGTTTTGGTGAAGTGCATTAATCTCCTCTTGCATAGCTGCAAGCCATTCTGGTGAGCTAAGTGCCTCATTTATAGTCTGTGGCTCCTTAGCTACTACTAGACACATGTGTCTCACTGGCATGTATTTTGATTTCTATCTTATCACCATGTGATGCTTTTGGGCATTTGATGTGTGCTCTACTTGTTTTGCATCATCAATAGGCTTTGCTTGTGTTGGTATAGCTTGTGTATCCTGATTAGGTTCAGTGTTGAACTAATAAGACAAGTCAACTTCAAGTTGGATTCCTTGTGGATCATAAACTTAAAACATATTAGAGTCAGAAGATGCATTGTCCTGAGCTGAGCTATTTGGTTCTTCACTTGATCTAGTGGACTGAGGTTTAACATGGGGCATCAATAGTGATCCAAGGAAGGCTAAGTGTTGCTGTAGTCATGTGATCATTTGTTCCTGCAAGAACTGCTACTAAAGGAGATTCAGCAGGCTCAACATTGTGGTCAGTTGTTGGTGTAGGCTCAACAGTCTCATCTAGAGCATCATCAGGAACATTAACTGGAGAATCATGTGTGGACTGATCACTTGATGATGGTGCATTCACATCAGTTGTAGCCTGATCACCTTGATCATTTAATGGTGATCCATTCAACACTTCCCCTGAATTATAAGAGTCCACATCTGAGCTTGAGGTATCCTGCAACCTGGAGAAAAACTCATAGAAGGTAGAAATGTTGAACTGTCCAGTGGTGCATCTGGGTGTACATAGGGCAATGTGTTCTTATCAAAGACCACATGTCATGAGAAAAACACTCTCATGGTAGGTGGGTGGTAACACCTATAGCCTTTATGAAGGCTACTGTATCCAATAAACACACAAGGATAGGTCTTTAGAGAGAATTTTGTTTTTCCTTTCAAGTAAGGAAAACACCTACATCCAAATACTTTTAGACTATTATAATCCATATGCTCTCAAAAGAGCTTAAAGAATGGAGTTGCCATTTGTAACACTGATGAAAGCATTCTGTTAATTAAGAATACAGTTGTCAAGAAGGCTTCTACCCAAAGAAACTATGCCAACTTTGCATGAAACAGCAAAGTCAGACTAGTTTCTACTATATGTCTATGTTTCCTCTCAGAAACTCCATTCTACTCAGTGTGTGAGGACATGATACATGTCTAATAATACCACAATTATCTAGATGTTTAATAAATACAGTGCTGTTAAATTCAGCACCTCCTTCACACTAAAAATCTTAATAGTCTTTGTGAGTTGTTTCTCAACCATCTTTTGAAACTTAACAAAGGTGTCATAGAATTCAGATATCCTTCTTAGTGGATAAAGCCAGGTATATCTTGTACAGTCATCAGCAAACACTACACAGTATTTCATGTGTTCAGATGATTCAACAGGTGCTGGACTCCAAAGATCACAATGAATTTTAAGCAAAGGCTCTTTTTCAATCTTATTTCTCAATTCAAATGAAAGCTTACAAACTTTCCTTGACTAACAACTAACACAAACAGCAGGGAGTTTATTCCAGTACATGACATCAATACACTTATTACTACTAAGAATCTTTAAAGACTTTAAACTAGGGTGTCCTAATCTAGCATGCCAAATACTGTCTGTATTCTTCCACTCCTTTGATGCAGATAGGACATAGAAGTTATTGTCCTCCAGTGCATATAGATCATTCTTCTTAGATCCCTTGGCCAGAAGTCTCTCTAAGCTTTTATCCTTTACAACAAAATCAGATTCATCAAACTCAAGTATACAAGAATTATCCTTAGCAAGCTTACTATCTGACAACAATTTCTTTTTAATCTTAGGAACAACAAGAATTTCTTTTACTTTAAGTCTAGATTTTGTTGTATTGTCAATATGTGAGATGTCAAGTTTAGATCTATATCCAACTATTATCTTATTAGAACCATTATAAGGTTGAAGGTTTGACAGATTACCTGTTGAATTGGTTATGTGACTACTTGTACTAGAGTCAACATACATAGATTCATCTTCAGCCTGTGTATTCTGCAGGTTAACAACAGAAAAGGCCTGTGGCAAATCCTCTGTAGCCTGGTAGGAATAGTCCCACCTGTAGAAGCATTTTAAGGCTGTGTGGTTGTTTCTTCCACATATTTGGCAATTTTTCTTGCCCTTTGGTTGACTTGAATTTGCAGTGTTCTGAGTAGCTTGATTAATCTGATTGCTACCTTGTCCTGCAGGTCTGAAACCTCTTCCTCTTGAGGAGAAGTTTGAGCTTCCTCTTCTGTTAGGGTAACTGATGTTGGCTATAATTCCATATTCTTAGTGCATTACTTACCTTACGTTTCAGGGTTTTAATGCTAAACTATACTATATTTGTGCTTAATTGAGTTTATTTTATGTGTAGGTACGTTGAAGACGAAATTGGGAGCAAAGTAGAGATTTTATGTGTATTTTATACACTACAAGAATGAAGTTGTGATTATTTAATTAGTGGATATATTAAGGTTTGACTTTGTGTGGGAAGACAAAAGAGACAACTCAAAAATAAGACAATAAGAACAATTGGAAAGGAAAGAAAACAAAAAAAATATGACTTGAAGAGTAGGCAAAGAAAGAAAAGAAACAAAATTGTAAATGAAGCAGGCGAGGCAGGGTATTTTGCCCGCAGCAGAGCTTGAGCCGCGAGGCGTCAGGCGAGCTGGAGCACGCATTTGAACTGGCGTCGCGAGGTCTATAGCGAGGGTGTTCCGGATTTTAAAACCTATTTTGTCTCCTACTTGGTTTGGGACTTGGTTATTTTCGTCTAGGTCTTTTCCCTACACATATAAATAGTTATTAAACACCATTTTTAGAGGAGTTTTGCGACCGGAGGCAAGAACATCACATGGAACATCTTGTGGAGAAGAAAATCATCAAGTTCTTCATTCATTTATCTTTTCTTTGTAATTTGTTTATGCAAAATACTTAAAAATTTGTTACTGCGAACATGAGTGGCTAAGCACTCTATTTCTAGGGTCATGGTTGACATGATTATTAACGTTTATTAATTACATCTTCGTTAATTCCGATTAACGTTTGCACAACTCTTTTCTTTTTCACTTCAAGTGGCTTTTATTTTTCAAAATAGTGCACCTTTATCCTTATTTCATTAGTTCCACTCAAAAGTCAAAGTATACTGTGTTTCTATAAGTATACGTGGTCGTCAAGTAATAAAGTGACTCGAAAGTCGGATGTCGAACCCACAGAGACTTAGATTGATCGTTAACTAAGCAAACTAGAATCAATTAATTGTCCAAGCTATTTAAAAGTGATGTTTGTAATCTACTATTGCCGAAATTAAATAAGTAACAACTAATTTATCAAGAATACAAATGCGTATGATGAGATTTTACTTCAGAAGATATGAAAATTCCAGGGTTGTGGTTGATTTATCAATCCTATTAAGTTCAATAATTACACTCGTTAATCCAGATTATCTATGGTTGCTAATTAACCAGATCGTTTATATGAATAGCATGTTCCCACAATACTACTTGCCTGCCTACAATATATCAATCCTATATTCCTATGGTATTGAGTCTATCATGAATGAATATAATACGGTATTTAATTAAGCAAGACTGTTAGGTATATTCCTATCATAACCGCGAAATCGTCCCCCGAGCCACGGGTTCAGAAACAAGCTCTCTCTAATTCTGCTCTAATATAAACACGACTTTCCCAAGCATAGTATAGATAGTAGGGTGAATTGGTAGCTACAACAATTCACAAGTTAAAACTAGAATTAAAGAAACAACCACAAGATGATAATCTGAATTAACGAATATGTAATTAATAAACGTTAATATTCATGTCAACCACAACCCTAGAACTAGAGTGCTTAGCCACCCATGTTCGTAGTAACAATTTTTCAAGTATTTTGCATAAACAAATTACAAAGAAAAGATAAAGGAATGAAGAACTCTATGATTTTATCCTCCAAAAGTTTTTCCACGTGATGTTCTTGCCTCCGGTCACAAAAACTCCCCTAAAAATGGTGTTTAATAACTATTTATATGTGTAGGGAAGAGACTCAAATGAAATAACCAAGTCCAAAACCTAAAAGGAGACGAAATAGGCTTTTAAAATCCGGAACACCCTCGCTACAGACCGTGCCTCGCGACCTTTGTAGCGAGCTCCACCTCGCCTCAGGCCGTGCCTCGCGATCTCTAACGCAAGCTAAATCTCCCGCGCCGCATGCTCTAACACGAACAAGATTGCTCGCTACGCCTGATGCTGCTTCAATTAACTTTTGTTGCCAACTTTTCCTTTCGTTCTCATTTCCTTGTTCATTCTCGTTCCTTACTTTTCAACTCTTCTTTTGCCTTTTTTTTTCTTCTTTTTGTCTTCTTTTGAGGCTTTGCTTTCCTTTCTTTGCTTTTCAAATATTAATCATCAGTCCATCATCAAATAATCACAACAAATAATCACTAGCTAATCATGACATCAAAATTATTCCCATCATCAAATAATCACGATCCATTCTTGTAGTGCATAAAATACATATAAAATCTCTACTTTGCTCCCAATTTTGTCTTCAACGTATCTGCACATAAAATAAGCTAAATTAAGCACAAATATAGTATAGTTTAGCATTAAAGCCCCAAAATGTAAGATAAGTAATACACTAAATATATATAATTATAGCCAAACATCAATACCCCACACTTAAACGTTGCTCGTCCTCGAGCAATCAAACTATACTTTATATAGGCACAACCCTTTTAAACAATTCTCCTAAATCATCACACCAAGAATCATTAAAATAGATTAAGCACAATAGTGTATCATCTTCACCTCAAGATTTGACTCACAAGTACCACGCAATATTCACACTCACTCACTTACTCTAACATAGAGGTCAATCACATTACCTTTCCTTCATGAATCAAGTGCCCTCACACAACAAAAGAGATTAGTTCTACACACAATAAAATTTAAGAACAATTAGGACTCAAGATAGAAAGAATTCACTCACTCTCAGAAATACATTCATATGCCACAAAAGATACACCATAGGCTTGCTCGTAGTGTACTACTCTACTAATCGAGCTCATTCAGTCTAAGATCAAGTAGGACATTAATTGGTTATAATGTAGGCTGCGGGTCGGGTAGGATACATTTGGATATAAGAGTGACTACACCTCCCTAAGCACTTTAATAAATATACTTTAACATTCAAATCCCATACCTATGTCAAACCATAACTCCACCTTCACATCAATGTATATTAACTCCCAAGTCCTTTAAGCAAAATTACATAAAGAGTCACCACGATCAAGGAATATGTTTCATAGCAATACCACTATTTCTTTTTTTCACTTCAAGTGGCTTTTATTTTTCAAAACAGTGCACCTTTATCCTTATTTCATTAGTTCCACTCAAAAGTCAAACCAACCACCCCACACTTTAATTTTTACAAAGTTCATAACAATTCAAGTGCTCATGAGAGGTGAAAAGGTTCAACTAGACGGCTAATTCAAATAAATGGGTAAAGCTTGTAATGTGATTGCCAAAGAAACAGGATTACAGGCTCAACGGGGTTCACTACGATACATAACAATTAGGCGGGTAAAATATATATATATGGCTCAACAATGAAACGCCTATATCACTTCCAAGACTAAACAAAACTATTATTTCGCTTTGTAAACACACGAGGCAAGTTCTTGACATCAAATGCAATGCATAGAATACATACAAACCTCACACACACATGGCACATAACTCACTCAGGATTGGACTCATCAAGACACTCTAGTCAAAGCAGTGAAGCAAATTTAAGATCATACGATTTAAGATACTTACACAAGAGTCAAAAACTGAGCATAAGCGTCACAACCAAAGTACTCTCTATTCTCAAGGCATAACAAAGTCAAGAGATATTGCTTCAATTTAATTCATCTCATAATGGCTCCTACTCCTAAAAATAAAATTAACTACACCCGGTTCAAACAAAACCCTTGGAAAAGAACCGCGGCACAAAGAAAAACTAAGGGGGAATTACTACACTACCTACAAAGAAAATCTTTTTGTCCTTTTTTTTAGACTTAAATCCCTCAAGAAAACTGTCTAGGAGATCCATCGTCAGGAAAAGTCCAATTTTTCTACTTTTGTTTTTTAGCTACTAAAATACTAAAACACTACACAACTATGAAAACAAAAATACGAAGTTAACATTTTTCTAACATCCTTCTACTAATTAACTAGAGAATTCTCCCACCACAAACTTAAAAGAGTGCAGTGTCCCCAATGCACAAATAAAGAAAAATAATAATGAGGGTGGACAAGAAACTCCCTGAAAGGCCAAAGGCCGAAGCAATACGGCTCACGAGTTACTCAGACTTTCCCCAGGCATGGTCCTTTGTGTGGGCACCCTACACTTAGTTCTCACCATCTAGCTCGCTTTTGCACTCTTCCAATGGCTTTGCCTCCTATGCTTATAATCTTACAAAACAAAAATAGACACTACAACAATAATAAGATAAAAATAAAAGAAAGCAGTAAAGCTGGGTTGCCTCCCAACAAGCGCCTGATTTAACGTTGCGGCACGACACATAATCTCGTCAAATCATTGGCAAGTAACACCTTCAACTTCTGACGATCACAGTTACCCCCATAATAGTGCTTTAATCTTTTTCCGTTCACTAAGAATGTTCTCTCGCCACCTATGACGCGCATCTCAATTGCACCATGTGGAGTGACTCTCACTACCTCAAACAGGCCCGACCATCTTGATTTGAGCTTCCCCGGAAAGAGTCTCAATCTCGAATTGAATAAGAGAACCAATTGGCTTGGTTCGAACTCGCGATGGTGGATATGCTCATCATGCTAGCGCTTGGTCTTTCTTTATATAATTTGTCATTCTCATACGCATGCAAGCGAAACTCATCAAGCTCGTTCAGGTGTATCAACAACTTTCTACTCGCTAAGTCTGCATCAAAGTTCAGCTTGTTTATTGCCTAATAAGCCTTGTGCTCAAGTTCAACCGGTAAATGGCATGTTTTCCCATAAACCAGCTTGTAAGGGGAGGTTCTGATTGGAGTTTTGTAGGTGGTCCGGTATGCCCATAGAGCATCATCAAGCTTTGTAGCCCAATCTTTCCTACTTGACCAACCGTCTTCTCCAGGATCTGCTTTATCTCTCTATTTGAAACTTCCACTTGCCCACTAGTCTGAGGGTGGTAAGCGGTTGCAACTTTATGTTTGACCCCATATTGCGCTAAGACATTGTCCAAGAGCTTGTTACAGAAATGGGTGCCCCCATCACTTATCATCACTTTCGGAGTGCGGAATCTTATAAATATATGCTTTTTCACAAACTTAACCTCAACCTTGGCATCATTGGTAGGAAGAGCTATGGTCTCCACCCACTTCGACACATAGTCAACGACCACCAAAATGTACTTACACCCACTGGACGAGGGAAACGAGCTCATAAAATCAGTTCCCCAAACAACAAAAATTTCAACCTCCATAATACCGTGCAATGGCATCTCATGCCTTTTCGTAATTGTTCATGTTCTCTGGCACCTATCACATCTCCTCACGAACTCATGGGCATCTTTAACCACCCTAGTCCAATAGAAACCTGATTGCAATACCTTAGCTGTTGTTTTGTCACCCTCATGATGACCACCATAAGGCGATGCATGCATTCATGTAAGATAGCATTTATTTCAGATTCGGGCACTCATTAGTTGATCAATACAAGATTTGAACAGGATTGGCTCATCCCACACATATGACCTCACATCTCGCAAGAACTTCTTTTTAGCATAAGGTTCAAGATCAGGCGGCATCTCTCCACTTTCCAGATAGTTCACAAAATCTGCATACCATGGCACTTCCCCAGCAGTAATGGCCAACAATTGCTCATCCGGGAATGTTTCCCTGATGACATCTCCCTCAACTACATGATTCTGGGTTTCTAACCTTTACAAGTGATCAACCACTTGATTCTCTATTCCTTTACGGTCTCGGATCTCCAAGTCAAATTCCTGCAAGAGTAACACCCAATGGATTAGCCTTGGTTTAGCATCTTTCTTTTCAAACAAATACCTGATTGTTGCATGGTCTGTGTAGACGATGACTATGATGCCAACCAAATAGGCCCAAAATTTATCGAACGCCCACACTACAACAAGAAACCCTTTTTCTGTCACAGTATAATTTATTTGAGCGGGAGTGAGAGTTTTGCTTGCGTAGTAAATGGAGTGAAATATTTTTCTCCTCCTCTGGCCCATTATGGCCCCAATTGCACCATCACAAGCGTCACACATCAGCTCAAATGGATCGTTCCAGTTAGGAGCCACTATGATTGGTACACTCACTAACTTCTTTTTCAGCTCCTCAAATGCTTTTAGACAAGCATCGTCAAACTTGAACGACACATCCTTCTCTAACAACCTGTACAAAGGAGAGGAAATGTTTTGAGAAATCCTTTATAAATCGGCGATAAAAACCTGCATGTCCTAGAAAACTCTCCTAACTCTTTTCACTGAAATCGGTAGTGGCAACTTTTCAATTGCTTACGCCTTAGCCTTGTCAACTTCTAGTCCATCTTTGGACACCTTGTTTCCCAGCACTATACCTTCACATACCATAAAATGGCACTTTTCCCAATTTAGTATCAGATTAGTCTCCTCACACCTAGCAAGCACTTTAGCAAGATTGGTCAACCATTCATCAAAAGAAGGAGCAAACATAGAAAAATTATCCATAAAAACCTCCACAAACCGTTCCACCATATCGGTGAAAATAACTATCATACACCTTTGAAAAATCGCAGGTGCATTACACAACCTGAATGTCATTCTCTTAAATGCATAAGTGCCATAAGGGCATGTAAAAGTGGTTTTTTCTTGATCTTTTGGGGCAATAGCAATCTAATTATACCTCGAATAGCCATCAAGGAAACAATAGTATTCCTGTCTGGCTAACCTATCAAGCATTTGATCAATGAAGGGGAGAGGGAAGTGATCTTTTCGTGTAGCATTATTCAACTTCCTATAGTCTATGCATATTCGCCAACCAGTTACAGTACTAGTTGGAATTAATTCATTTTGTTCATTTACTACAACAACCATACCCTCCTTTTTAGGTACACATTGAACAGGGCTTACCCACTTGCTATCGGAGATAGGAAATACTATACATGTGTTGAACCACTTAATTACTTCTTTTCTTACTACCTCTTTTATGATTGGATTTAGGCGGTGTTGATTCTCCATGCTAGGCTTGTGTCCCTCCTCCATGAGTATTTTGTGCATGCAGAATGCAAGGCTAATACCTTTTATGTCAGACATTATCCAACCAATGGCATGCTTGTGCTCCCTCGGCACCCTTATGATCTGTTCTTCCTGCAATTTAGATAAATGAGAAGAAACAATCACAGGTAAAGTGTTAGAATTTCCCAAATATTCATATTGAAGATGAGATGGTAAGGGTTTAAGTTCCAATTTTGGGGCCTCCTCAACTGAGGGTTTAGGAGGCGGGCCGATTGGCCTATCCAGAGGCTCAAATTGTGTTCTTTCTCTTATGTATTCACACGATGCATCCAGAATGTACAACATATCCTCAACCTCTTCTTCAAGTTCCAAGTAATTAAACAACGTCAATGCATTTTATAGTGCATCTTCTTTAAACGCCCTTGGCTCTACGACTAGTTCATTTATCTCCACCATCGAAATCATGGTCAGGTCCTCGTAATGACGAGGCAACTGAATGGCTCGATATACGTTGAAGACTGCTTCTTCATTGTCCACTCTCAGGATCATCTTACCTTCTCAGACTTTGATAATTGCATCTCCATTGGCCAAAAGAGGTCCTCCCAAGATGATAGGAACTAACTCATCAGCCACGTAATCTAGGATGATAAAACTTGTAGGAAAAATAAACTTCCCAATCTGCAGCAGGACGTCCTCAATTACCCCATCAGGATAAACATAAGATCTATCAGCTAACTGTAGCATCACCGTGGTAGGTCTTGGAGCTCCTAAGCCCAATTGTTTGAACACTGACAACGATATCATATTGATACTTGCACCCAAATCACACAAGGCTCTACCCACATCAAATTCACCAATCCTTACGGGGATGGTAAAACTACCCGGATCCTTACGCTTTTGTGGAAGCTTATGTTGATTCCTGGAAGTGCACTCCTCAGTAAGTGCTACGGTCTCAAACTCAGTTAACCTCCTTTTATATTCCACTATGTCCTTAATATATTTTATATATTTTGGGACCTCACGGAGCATGTCCACCAAAGGGATGTTCAAATGTATCTGCTTCAGCATATCTAGGAATTTTTGAAACATGTGGTCATCATTCTTCTTTCTCAATCTTTGAGGAAAATGTGGTGGCACCCTCTCTGATATTTGCTCAGGCTCTGTTTTGTTTCTCTCATCTACCTCTACAGGTTTTGGCACTCTTTCTTCTTAGATCCTAGACTGCTCTTTTTTCTTCTTAGGCACTTCTACCAACTCTCTCCCATTTTTCAGTGTCACTGCATTGACTTGAGTATTTTTCTCTGTATTGCTCGGAAGAGCTCTAGCAGGTCTAGTATTCTGATTGTTAATCATTTGCACAAACTGCCTCTCTAGATTTCTAAATTCTGTGTGCAATTATTGATTCTCAGCCATAACTTTCTGATTGTCTATCAAGAGCTTTTTCATCATGTCAGTCAAACTCTCATCTTCTTGTTGTGGAGGTTGAGGTGGATGATTGTAATTCGCTTGAGGTTTGATATTCTGATTTCCACCCCAAGAGAAGTTATGATGATTCCTCCAGTTCGGATTGTATGTGTTACCATATTGAGCATGTTGATTCATCGGCCCTCTAGCTTGTTGCCCCACGTAGTAGATTGATTCAGGATTCACGGGGCATATGTCACTTGTGTGACCTTCACCACATAACTCGCAGCAAGTAGACATCTGTTGCACATGTTGCATCTGTTGTGCGTGGTGCATTGTCATTTTATTCATCTGATTCGCTATTCTCACTATATCTGCCCTCATTGCTGAGAAATTATCAAGCTCGATCAATCTACTGCCTTTTGTTTAAGTGCTCTTCATGGTTCCCCAGTTAATAAATATTAATAATCATGTCAACCACAACCCTAGAAACAGAGTGCTTAGCCATTCATATTCATAGTAATAATTTTCCAAGTATTTTGCATAAACAAATTATAAAGAAAAGATAAAGGAATGAATAACTCGATGTTTTTCTTCTCCACAAGTTGTTCCACGTGATGTTCTTGTCTCCGGTCGCAAAACTCCTCTAAAAATGGTGTTTAATGACTATTTATATGTGTAGGAAATCTCGTCATATACGACAAAGACATAAAACCGTTAGGCAATTACTCTCTAGAGGAATTATCACGATTGACTATGTAAAGTCAAGTGATAATGTGTCGGATCCACTTACAAAAGGCCTAACTAGAGAGGTAGTTGAGAAATCATCAAGGGGAATGGGGCTATGGCCGAGAACAAGTCATTGTGGCGGTAACTCTACCTAGAAGACTGGAGATCCCAAGATCTAGGTTCAAGGAGATCAAACAAAGTCATTAATGATGGTTCAACATTGTCAAATAAAATTTTAGTCCGTTCTCGTGATGAGACAATGTTCAGTACCAAGGATAAAGCATTAAGGCTTTTTAATGAGTTCTAAATTTGATACAGGGTATATCAAATAGTGTATCTACAGGATGACACGTTTAGGAATCACCTATGTAAGTGTGAAGTGTTAGCCGCTTCAAGGAGAACTTTGTAAGGCCAGTTCTCTACGCACTTATGAAACCAGGCGGTGTTCATGGCTGAAACGAACACAACAATGAGAACCAAAGATGGTTAAGGGTTGATTGTGTGACTTATGGTTGTCTAGGTATACACCAAAGATCGACGGTTCAAAGATATCAAATCTACCGATTGACCGAGTATATCCGACATAAGTTTACTACGGAAAGTTCAAAGGGAAACCTACTTATCCAGATGCGATTAATCCTTACTTGTAAATCACACAGTTTTTCCATGCATACTTCCGTGATATAGCCATTCCCCATTCATGTGGGGGATTGTTGAGGTTTTGTTTTTAAGATGAAATATTCTTAAAATGAGGGTGAATGGGAAATGGAGGGAAAATGAAATTTTGAGTAAAATTTTAAGTTTCCCCCTCTTGACAATGAGACATTGTGCCATATTGGAAGAGGAAGACATTTTTGGTGGGTATATATATAATTGCTCTTCTTGTAGATCTTAAAGAGTTAAGAAGAAAGCAAGCCTCGCGCCGTCGTCGTCGTCGCTCGCTCGGCTCGGCTTCGGCTTCGGCTTCGGCTTCGGCTTCGGCTTCGGCTTCGGATTCGGATTCGGATTCGGATTCGGATTTGGTCAAATGATCGATTGATTGATTAATTTTTTGGACCAAATTTATTTGTTAATAGTAAATATTAACGTAAGATTATCCGCATTTGTAACGGATATTTTCCAATCCGTGTATTGACCATTTGGCAGCCACCTAATGCTCTTCCCACCATGAATGTGCTTGCTCCACATACATGAATGTGCTTGCTCCACAAACATGAAGTGCTTGCTCCACAAACTAGCTAATGCTTGCTCCACCATGGAGGGTGGACGTTTGGTCTTCTTCAACACTGGCTGCTATATATATGTACAGCAGATGTTGAAGAAAGACACTCAACACACAACACACAATTCGCTCAACAAATTGGCTATACAGTGCACTCCTTCCTCTCAGCATTTCCATACGATTTTCTGAGGTTATACTCCTTCGTTCTGCATTGTTTTTAACTTCAAACAAAGTAACTGTAAGTGTGATTTGTTACCGAACTTTGTGTTCGCTGAAACACTGGGGTTTGAAGTACCGCTACACCAGTGTGTTATTCGTTCTATCCTGGGAGGAAATAATCCATTACCTTGGGTACTAGGAGGGGATTAAATTCCTTAAGGAAATACTGTGAATTCAGTGGGCTCGAATTAATTATTGTTTTATTACGCTAACTTATATTTTGCAGAATTATTATTTACAAATACAACAATATTGGTGGGAATAACAATCTTAAGGAATTTAATATTTATTTCTGTATTTGTGTTATTCTTATTATTCTGCAAACTAAAACCTTTGTGGTTTGTGTACTCCCGTTTTGGAGAGTTAAGCCTTCGTGGCGTTTTGTTGGATATTAAAATCTACGTGATTTTTACTCCAGTTTGAAAACGTGTATTAAACGTTTGTTTGTGTCATTCTTTTACAGAAAAAATGATGACTGAAAGCGAAAACCAAACTGTTCCGATGGTAACTGCCAACGCATCGACAAGCCGAACACTGGCGTTGGCACCGGTAGAAAAACCCAAAAAAATTTCTGGGATTGATTTCAAGCGCTGGCAGCAGAAGATGTTCTTCTACTTAACTACGTTATGTCTACAGAAGTTCATCAAGGAAGATGTTCCTGATCTGCCAGATAAAACTCCAGATAATGAACGCTTTCTCGTGATTGAAGCGTGGAAGCATTCTGATTTTTTATGCAAGAATTATATTCTTAGCGGACTGGATGATAATCTGTATAATGTATACAGTAGCGTGGAGACGTCAAAAGAATTATGGAATGTGCTTGAAAAGAAATATAAAATTGAAGATGCCGGGATGAAGAAATTCGTTGCCGCAAAATTTTTGGACTACAAAATGGTAGATAGCAAATCTGTTATTACCCAAGTCCAGGAATTGCAAGTGATTATTCATGATCTACTTGCTGAAGGTCTTGTCATCAACGAAGCATTCCAAGTAGCAGCAATGATTGAGAAGTTGCCTCCGTTGTGGAAGGACTTCAAAAATTATTTGAAACACAAACGAAAGAAAATGTCCCTTGAAGATCTCATTATTCGGTTGAGAATCGAAGAGGACAATAAAGCTGCTGAAAGGAGAGGCCGTGGAAATTCAACAATAATGGGAGCAAATATTGTTGAAGCTAACAAAAAGAGGAAGAAGGCTTCTGGTCCGAAATACAACCCAAGCAAGAAGCGGTTCAGTGGAAACTGCTACAACTGTGGGAAAACTGGACACAAGTCTATAGAGTGTCGTACTCCGAAGAAAGACAAGAAAAGAGGTCAAGCAAACATGGTAGTAAACCATGATGATATTGATAACTTGTGTGACATGCTTTCTGAATGTAACTTGGTGGGAAATCCTAAACTGTGGTGGTTTGATTCAGGAGCCACTCGCCATGTTTGTGCAGTTAGAGAGGCTTTTGCTACCTATGCTCTTGCTGAACCCGGAGAGACAGTTTATATGGGAAATGCTTCAACAGCAAAAGTTGAAGGATATGGGAAGATATTTCTAAAAATGACTTCTGGCAAGGTCATGACTTTGAACAATGTCCTTCATGTTCCCGAAATGAGAAAGAATTTAGTCTCTATTGGACTTCTTGTTAAGCACGGTTTTAAGTGCGTTTTTGTGTCCAACAAGGTTGTAATTAGTAAGAATGAAATATTTGTAGGAAAAGGTTACCTCACCGAGGGCCTTTTCAATCTAAATGTAATGGTTGTGGAAAATAATAATAATATTTCAGCTTCTTCTTACTTACTTGAGTCAAATGATTTATGGCATGTACGTTTGGGTCATGTCAATTATAAAACCTTGCGGAAAATGATTAACTTGGAAGTATTGCCCAAGTTTGAATGCGAAAAATCAAAATGTCAAACATGTGTGGAATCTAAGTATGTTAAACATCCTTATAAGTCAGTTGAAAGGAATTCAAATCCTTTAGACTTAATTCACACAGATATTTGTGACATGAAGTCAATACCATCTCGCGGTAGAAAGAAGTATTTCATAACTTTTATTGACGATGGTACTCGATATTGCTATGTTTACTTACTGAATAGTAAAGATGAAGCAATAGACGCATTCGGGCAATACAAAAATAAAGTTGAAATGCAACTTAACAAGAAAGTAAAAATGATAAGAAGTGATAGGGGTGGTGAATATGAATCTCCTTTTGAAGAAATATGTTTAGAATATGGAATTATTCATCAAACAACAGCCCCTTACACGCCCCAATCTAATGGGATTGCGGAAAGAAAGAATCGCACATTAAAGGAGATGATGAATGCGTTGTTGATAAGTTCTGGTTTGCCACAGAACTTGTGGGGGAAGCCATTCTTACGGCTAATCGAATATTAAATCGAGTGCCCCATAGCAAAACACAATCCATTCCTTATGAACAATGGAAAGGAAGAAAGCCCAACTTGAATTATTTTAAAGTGTGGGGGCGTTTGGCAAAAGTGCAAGTTCCTAAACCCAAAAGGGTAAAGATAGGACCGAAAACCGTTGATTGTGTTTTCATAGGATATGCGACAAATAGTAAAGCATATCGATTTCTGGTTCATAAATCAGAAAATCCCGACATTCATAATAATACGGTTATAGAATCAGATAATGCTGAGTTCTTTGAAAATATATATATCCGTATAAAAAGGAATGTGAGTCGTTTGGTGAAGGATCTAAACGACCTCGGGAAGAAACAAAAGAAAGTACATGTAACCAGGAGGATCCAAGACGTAGTAAACGTCAAAGAACGTCTACTTCATTTGGACCGGATTTTGTGACTTTCTTATTGGAGAATGAGCCTCAAACATTTAAAGAAGCTATGACTTCTTCGGAATCATTATTTTGGAAAGAGGCAGTCAATAGTGAAATAAAATCCATATTGAACAACCATACATGGGAATTGGTTGATCTTCCTCCTGGAAATAAACCTTTGGGTTCTAAATGGATTTTTAAGAGAAAAATCAAAGATGATGGCACTATTGATAAATTCAAGGCAAGGCTCGTAGTCAAAGGGTATAGACAACGAGAAGGTCTAGACTACTTTGATACATACTCTCCAGTTACAAGAATTACGTCCATACGGATGTTAGTAGCATTAGCTGCAGTGTATGGTCTTGAAATTCATCAAATGGATGTTAAGACTGCCTTCTTGAATGGAGAGTTGGAGGAAGAAATTTACATGGAACAACCTGAAGGGTTTGTGGTTCCAGGTAAAGAAAAGAAGGTATGTAGACTTGTTAAGTCTCTTTACGGACTAAAACAAGCACCCAAACAATGGCATGCGAAATTTGACCAAACAATATTGTCAAATGGTTTTAAGATAAATGAATGTGATAAATGTGTGTACATTAAAAATGTTCCAAATCACATAGTCATTGTTTGCCTATATGTGGATGATATGCTGATAATGAGTAATGACATTGCCAACATAAATACTACTAAGCGTATGCTCAATAGCAAGTTTGATATGAAAGACTTGGGAGTTGCTGATTTAATTCTGGGAATTAAGATCCATAAGACTCCTCAAGGTCTGGCATTGTCACAATCTCATTATATTAAGACAGTACTTGAAAAATTCAAGCACTTGGGCTTTAAAGTTGCAAAGACTCTAATTGACGTGAATCTTGCATTAGCAAAGAACAAAGGCCAAAGCATATCACAATTGGATTATGCTCGTGTGTTAGGATGCTTAATGTATATCATGAATTGTACACGACCAGATATAGCTTGTGCTATAAGTAAACTAAGTCGATATATGAGCAATCCAGGCCAATCTCATTGGATGGCAATGAAACGAGTTTTGGGATATTTAGAACATACCCAGAACTTTGAATTGCACTACAGTAATTTCCCTGCGGTGATTGAGGGATACTGTGATGCAAATTGGATCACCGGTTCAACTGATTCTAAGTCCACGAGTGGATATGTATTCACTATTGGTGGAGGAGCGGTATCTTGGAAGTCGTCCAAACAAACATGTATTGCCCGCTCTACAATGGAGGCTGAATTCATAACCTTAGATAAAGCCGGTGAAGAAGCTGAATGGCTCTGGAATTTCTTGGAAGACATTCCATTTTGGCCCAAACCGTTGGCACCAATATGCATAAATTGTGATAGTCAAGCGGCAATTGGAAGGGCTGGGAGCGTTATGTATAACGGTAAATCTCGTCATATACGACGAAGACATAAAACCATTAGGTAATTACTCTCTAGAGGAATTATCATGATTGATTATGTAAAGTCAAGTGATAATGTGTCGGATCCACTTACAAAAGGCCTAACTAGAGAGGTAGTTGAGAAATCATCAAGGGGAATGGGGCTATGGCCGAGAACAAGTCATTGTGGCGGTAACTCTACCTAGAAGACTGGAGATCCCAAGATCTAGGTTCAAGGAGATCAAACAAAGTCATTAATGACGGTTCAACATTGTCAAATAAAATTTTAGTCCGTTCTCGTGATGAGACAATGTTCAGTACCAAGGATAAAGCATTAAGGCTTTTTAATAATTTCTAAATTTGATACGGGGTATATCAAATAGTGTATCTACAGGATGACACGTTTAGGAATCACCTATGTAAGTGTGAAGTGTTAGCCGCTTCAAGGAGAATTTTGTAAGGCCAGTTCTCTACACACTTATGAAACCAGGCGGTGTTCATGGCTGAAACGAACACAACAATAAGAACCAAAGACGGTTAAGGGTTGATTGTGTGACTTATGGTTGTCTAGGTATACACCAAAGATCGACGGTTCAAAGATATCAAATCTACCGATTGACCGAGTATATCCGACATAAGTTTACTACAGAAAGTTCAAAGGAAAACCTACTTATCCAGATGCGATTAATCCTTACTTGTAGATCACACAGTTTTTCCATGCATACTTCCGTGATATAGCCATTCCCCATTCATGTGGGGGATTGTTGAGGTTTTGTTTTTAAGATGAAATATTCTTAAAATGAGGGTGAATGGGAAATGGAGGGAAAATGAAATTTTGAGTAAAATTTTAAGTTTCCCCTCTTGACAATGAGACATTGTCCCATATTGGAAGAGGAAGACATTTTTGGTGGGTATATATATAATTGCTCTTCTTGTAGCTCTTAAAGAGTTAAGAAGAAAGCAAGCCTCGCGCCGTCGTCGTCGTCGCTCGCTCGGCTCGGCTTCGGCTACGGCTACGGCTACGGCTACGGCTTCGGCTTCGGCTTCGGCTTCGGCTTCGGCTTCGGCTTCGGCTTCGGCTTCGGATTCGGATTCGGATTCGGATTCGGATTTGGTCAAATGATCGATTGATTGATTAATTTTTTGGACCAAATTTATTTGTTAATAGTAAATATTAACGTAAGATTATCCGCATTTATAACGGATATTTTTCAATCCGTGTATTGACCATTTGGCAGCCGCCTAATGCTCTTCCCACCATGAATGTGCTTGCTCCACAAACATGAATGTGCTTGCTCCACAAACAAGCTAATGCTTGCTCCACCATGGAGGGTGGACGTTTGGTCTTCTTCAACACTGGCTGCTATATATATGTGCAGCAGATGTTGAAGAAAGACACTCAACACACAACACACAATTCGCTCAACAAATTGGCTATACAGTGCACTCCTTCCTCTCAGCATTTCCATACGATTTTCTGAGTTTATACTCCTTCGTTCTGCATTGTTTTTAACTTCAAACAAAGTAACTGTAAGTGTGATTTGTTACCGAACTTTGTGTTCGCTGAAACACTGGGGTTTGAAGTACCGCTACACCAGTGTGTTATTCGTTCTATCCTGGGAGGAAATAATCCATTACCTTGGGTACTAGGAGGGGATTAAATTCCTTAAGGAAACACTGTGAATTCAGTGGGCTCGAATTAATTATTATTTCATTACGCTAACTTATATTTTGCAGAATTATTATTTGCAAATACAGCAATATTGGCGGGAATAACACTTGCTCATCTTATAGTTGATAGCCTTGCTGTCCCTAAGTATGTTGACTGCTACACTGGATAGGGATTGAATTATCCGATGTATAAAAAATTACAATCCCCTCGTAAGTCCTCATTCAAGTTACAAGATTCCAAAAAGAAAATCCAAATGCTGGATAAAATTAATTCGAATAAAGTAATAACATAATAATAAGAGAATAAAATAACACTAAAACTGTAGTATTATATTAATGACGTATAATTGGAGTGAAAAGAGGAGGAGTTGGAAGGGTAGAACCGTAGAAGTAATAAGGAACTTGTTAAAAAGCGAAGAGAAATAAAAGGAAATAATTACTGTTAGCATGGCGGTATATAGTTAGAGATTGTAAAAGAACTTTTAAGGGAAACAGCAAACTTAATTAAAACTATCTGAAATAATTAAGGGACCATTTTGGCTAATATGTCTTGCCAAACCATACTTTAAAAGGGCCTCATATCCTCCTTGTTGAGGACCAGGTCTTGATAGTGCTTGTTTGAATGACTTTTCATATAATGTACTTCTGTTACGTATCATCTTCTACTCCTAAGTCGTAATCTAGCCAATTAAATAGTTCTAGTTGTGGCTAGTTGTCTAGCTCTAAAATGAATACCTCCAGTATTTCCGTTGTGATTCTGAAGGAAGGGTTGTCAAAATCAAATGAAACCAAGTGGCATAATTGCAAGAAGAAATAAGGCGAAGTCCGCCGAAATGTTTGAACTTTCCCATGAGAGTGTCACTTATTTAATTTGATGAAGAACGACAAGTAAGATATGGTTTGAGCCTATTAGGTAATCATTTGACCCTATTTGGCAGAGATTTTGGCCAACAAGATTTAAAAAATAAAAAATAAAAAAATATGCGAAGAAATTCTAAGGGAATCACAACACTTAATATATATATATATATATATATATATATATATTAAAAAAATTAATCTTATATATACAGTGTAATTTTTTGACAAAAAGTGTTCGAATGAATCTCTTTCACTACCCACTCATGAGTAGAATACACTCTAAAATAACTTGATACTAGCTATTTGATACTAGTTGTCTCTTTGACATTAGTAGGATCGATATATTCTTGAGGTTCCACATTTCTATGCACAAGACAATGACAGAAAACAGCCTGAAAATAATTAAGATACTACGTACACCAAATAATTTAAGGATATGATTTATGGTAAATATTCTTATAGGTAATAGTTAGTATCAAAATCAACTAGTAGCTCTTCGATCTGCAAGTGATATAAGTCTTTGAGTAGATCAAGTGACAAGCCATTTTACCAATAACGTTTCTCTCTATTAATTTCTATGAAGGAATCTATAAATCTGTTGTTTGAGTAAACTTTGGTTTTGGTTTCAATTCATGAGAAGAATACGAAAAAGATTTAGTACGTTTGGTCTGTACATTTGATCTTTAGTAAACCAAATCAGTGAATATATGACTAATGGTTAGAATATACACTTTTTTCTTAATAAGAAGTAACGCTAAGTGGTTGCTTGACTACTTAAGCAAAGCAGCTAAAATTTAATAAAGCAAAGAGGTATTTTCGTGTTGTCAAAATCGAAGGAATAACATGGGCCATAGAAATGAACAAGTTGCAAGAAAGAAAAGTAGTCATCGTCACTTTTATGTGTCCATATCAATACTCCTATATTATTGTTGGGAACTTGGAATTATTCTATTTTGATTTTAAAAGATAGATACCATTAGATTCCTTCCAAGCCCACCTCTCTCGATAGTGATAGCATCTTCACCCAAAAAGCAAAAGATAGATACTTTCAATGATTCCATATATTCAACCTTCAAAATTACTTTGGTGCATTTATTATCCGATAAAATCATAGTTTAAGTTTTTGATAATTTTGAATAACCGTGTTGATATTTCCTTAAACTAATCAAAACAGAGAAAGTAACTTTCATCTCCAATCTGTAACAACCATTTCTCAAAAGTAGTAAGTTTGGCAGCCTCAGAATCACTTACTCATGATGCGATTTTCCGAATGGGTGTGCGGCATATACCGGAGGGAGTATTATCAACCCTAATATACATGATATCACTAAAATACTATCCTTATATCTAGAAAAACTCTTTAAAATTTTTACCATATATATTACGTACCCAACCAAGTACTTAAAAATATCTAAAAGATTTCTAAACGTAAAACAGTTTTACATGAATATATAATAATTTACTCCACATAGAATAGCATCTATAAGTGCCAACAAATTGTTGTGGCTGGATATTTTTATCATATCATCGAATGTTTCCAAAAATATGATAAACAATTAGAGTGAAGAATGAGATTCCACTTTTCCTCTTTCTAGGGCTGTCGATCTAAGGGGAGGGAATTACCCGGAATCGGTCTGGTCCGTACCGATACCGCTCAGTTTCGGTCCAATTTGGAAAGGGGGAGGGGAGAGGAGGAGAATAACGACCGGACCGGTCGTTTTGAGTACTAGCTTCCCTTTTTGTATTCCGACACTTTTCCTAACTCTATTTGATGATTTATGACTTGCGTGTATGGTCTGTGTCAATTTTCGAAAAATGTAAATGTGAATTTTTAAAGAAAATAAGGTTTTTTTTACTTTAAAAAATGACTAGAGTTGACTATGGTCAATATTTTTGGTAAATGGCCTCGGATCGGTATTTTGATGATTTCGATAAGTTCGTATGATGATTTTGGACTTGTACATTTTCTATGTTTGATTAGGGTTACGGGTGACCCGAGCGTGTTTCGGCGCATTATATAAAAAGTTGACAAAATTGAGTTTTAAGTTGAAATCCTTGAGTTTTGATGATCGATTCTTGTTGTTTGATGCTATTTTGGTGATTTGAGTGAGCGAGCGAGTTTATATGATGATATTACACTTGTGTGCATGATCGGATTGGAGACTAAGTATCATGCCCCGACCTTGGGGAATGCGACCGACGCTCAATCGAGATATCCCAGTCAAGCAAGCCTACTCGATGCCTTCTACCCGACCATACCCATAATTAAAGTGAAAATGAATATCATGAATTAGACAATAAGAGGATGGCATGTACGGCACCAATTTCATCACTATTAGTTACTTCATTACAACTTCCCAAAATACATTACTCATTCGTAGTTTTAGAAGTGGAAGCATGTGTTACAAGTACAACATTTCAAGTTTGACTTACCCAATTCAAAATACAACCCATACTATGTCTACAGAGCCTCTAATTGATACAAAAGAGTAATATGATGGTGCCAACAATAAGGCACCGGCTATACCTCAAAACACTATACATAAGGAACAAGAGACACAAGACCTTGATATGAAGTGGGGCTCACCAAGTCAGCTGAGAAGAGGATGTACCGCTATCACTGATCGATGTCGTATGTTGTGGAATCACCTGTATCCATTAAAGACACAACACCCCCGGCAAAAGGGACGTTAGTACATATGGAATAGTACTAGTATATAAGACTAAACACCATCTCAATGAATCGAGTAACAGTACAAAGAGAAAGAAATATGGAATCAATGAGAGCCTCAAATAATATTAAAGCGTCAAATTAAGAGAAAGATAAATTATCAAGTAAATATCAATATTTTTAATTTAGGAGATCTGTAGTACCGATACACCACTGCGCTTTTAGCACGGAGTCTGATATCGGCCCGATCGGCTAAGCCGTCTCACCCCAAGACATCCAATCACAATACCACCATGTGCGCGGCATGGCGTTCGATCTCAGCCCAATCGGCTAAGCCGTCTCACCACAATGTCGTGTGGGTCGACATCATCTTTTGCTAGCAATCATCTCATCCCAATTAAGGAGAATATTCTCAACACATCAATCTCATCCCAATTAAGGGAAATAATCTCAGCACATCAACACGGAAATATACCCCTCAATCACTCTTACACTGGCACGTATAATTTCGGGATTAGGTTATTACAACCTACCTTTCCTCAGTGATCAAGAGATACACCCAAAATATTTATTATAAAAAGAAGTTAAAAATCATTTCATAATCTTTAACGCATCATTTCATTTCATTGGCACTATTGGCCACAAGTATAATTCTCATTCTTGGCACGATAGCCACTTTTTATATCTTATACTTACTTCATTCACTTTCAAGCATCATTATAGGTCATCAACAATAAGAGCATTCGAAATCAAGACTTTAAGTATGTATATGAGCAATAGGAGTCTTAGGCACATTGAGTCTTTCTTCCACAATTAGGCATAATAAACTTGAAATTGAAATATGATTTAAAATCATAACATTTTGCAACATTAGTCATACTTGGACACATTCCCGAAGGAGAACATAATATGATAGAGGCAATTGGAACACATTTTGAGTATATATCTTTCGACACAAAGCTTATTTGGAATTACCAAATTTATTAGATATGACATGGAAAATGAGAAATAAGAACTTCGGCCAATCATACTTGAAATTTATGAGCACATCATGGAATTTGATTCTACAAGAGAAGTTTGGCCAACATACCTCGCTTAAACTTTCCTCAAATTACTACAATGTTCCGAAACCCCTAGCGACTTCAATCTAATTAGAGACATGACAAAGTTGAACCATAATTAGGAAGAGATTAATGGGTTCAGCTCATTTAAGCATTTCATCAAACACTAGGTGTGCAAATTTGACTACAAGGTTTTCTTATAAGATTTCCTTCACCCACAACCCATAACAACCAACAATTCATCCCGGGTAATCCAACGACATCCAAGACACTTCTATTGAAATATGCATGCCATATCATCTAATCCCTGACCCATTTAGACCCGAAACAAACTTGCATGGATGATGTAGGACAAGAACTTACCCAGATAGGTAGTGGCCTAGTGAGTGATTCCCTTGAATCTTCAATATTGGGGCAAGGATTGATGATCAAAGCACTTGGAGATTCCTCCTCTCTCTCTAAAACACTCCCCTCTCTATAAAACAGCCATATAAACCAGCACAAATAACCCCCAAATACATTTTATAAAAATAGGGTCGGGTAAAAAATTTCTCAAACTTAAGCCTCCGAACTGGGTCAGCGATCGCAGACTGGACCGCAAAAGCGATATGCGGTCTGCAAAGTGGACCGCAGAATTGGTCCCAAAAATTGGGCTGATCGGGCTAGGTCTGCGGTCCGTAGACCAGTTATGCGGCCACAGAATACACTGCAGAATCACCCTTCAGAATTTCTCATGCTGAATCAGTGACTAAAGTGCGGCCTACGAAATGATTATGCGGTCGCATAATGGACCTCAAAATATCCTCCAAAAATTAGCTTTTTCTTCTGCTCCACTCCACAGCGGATCGGCGGTCTGCGAAGTAGTTCTGCGGTCGTATAATGAATTGCAGAAACTCCACGTTCTACAACAATTTATCATCCAACTTCCTAACATTTGAAGAAAATTTGGCAAAGTTTCCCCTATAATTGGGCATATCCACCTGTCAAAGAATCCTAGAAACCAGTCCTAACAACATAACCATAATATAACATTGTATCACAATATGAAAACAACATCGACCATAACGTCATAAACATTATGGAACATAATTTATGGAAAGTAATTTCTTAACATTCTCATAGAACACAACTACTTAGGTATTCAAACAAATGAGGGTACTTCTTCTTCATCTCTTCCTCGACCTCCCATGTGGCCTCTTCAACATGTTGGTTTCACCATAGCACTTTCACGGACACAATCTCTTTATTCCTCATCTTTCGGACTTGCCTATCAAGAATGGCGATTGGAATCTCCTCATAAGTCAATTCTTAATTAACATCAGTAGCCTCAACCGTAACAATGAGTGTTGGGTCTCCCACAGCCTTCTTCAACATAGATACATGACACACCGGGTGCACCAATGACATCTCTAGTAGTAGCTCATGCCTGTAGGCTACCTGACCAATCCTCTGAATGATTTTGTACGGTCAGATATACTTGGGACTCAATTTTCCTTTCTTCCCACACCGCATTATACCCTTCATGGGGGAAACCTTCAAGAATACCCAATCATCCTCTTTGAACTACAAATCCTTGAGACGCACGTCTGAATAGGACTTCTGACGACTCTGAGCAGTTTTAAACCGTTCCTTAATGATTTTAACCTTCTTCATAGCCTGGTGTACGAGGTCTGGGCCTATCAATTCTGCTTCCCCAACCTCGAACTACCCAATGGGAGATCTACATCTCCTACCATATAGATCCTCGAACGGTGCCATCTGAATGCTACCATGGTAACTGTTGTTGTAGGCAAATTCTATGAGAAACAAATGATCATCCTATCTACCCTTGAAGTTAAGAACAAAATCCTGCAACATATCCTCGAGTGTCTGAATAATCCACTCTGCCTGTCCCAATCCTTATTGAAGTTTCTTCCAAAAATTAGATGTGAACTCTGCCCCTCGATCTGAGATGATAAAAACCACAGTGCCATGCAACATGACTATTTCCTTGATATACACCTGAGCATAATATTTTGTTGTGTCGGTAGCCTTAACATGTAAGAAGTGTGCAGACTTTGTAAGTCAATACACAATCATCCAAATCGAGTTAAACTTACGAGACATGTGAGGTAGTCCTACCACAAAGTCCATATTGATCATCTCCCACTTTCACATTGAAATTTCTATGTTCTGTAGAAAATACGTTAGCCTACCCCGACACCACGAAACCTCGAGTTCTAGGTAAAATTTTACGAGACCTTACACCGAGAGGCTCGTGTGAGTTTTGGATGCTTAGCGGACTGATTTTTAGCTTAGAAGGAATGCTGATGCATCAGGTCTACAAGTCTCACATTTGCGAGAACCTGTTCGCAAATGCAAGGTTATGCTCGTATTTGCGATGCTAGAGGGAGCTAGGTCACCTTCACTTTTGCTATGCTCTTTCCGCAAACTCGATGGTGGATAGTTTCACTTTAGCGAGGTTAATGTCGCATTTACGACTGTGAATAATTTGGGAATGACTCGTATTTGCGAGGTATTGTCCGTATTTGCGAACTGCCCAGGGTTCGCATTTGCGATGCTTTTATCACTTTGCGATATCAGCAGGCTTAGAGACTTTTCACTTTTGCTAACAGTTGATCGCTTTAGCGATTATTGCAATTGAGATATCTGTAGCTGGGTATACTGTGAGGATTTCGGGACTTAGCTCATTTTATCCTATTTTTCAACCCTAAAGTCCATAGAGGCAATTTTGAAAGAGAATGTTGCTTCCCAAATTCATTGGTAAGCATCTTTAACTAGTTTTCAATCAACTTAAACTATGTTTTCATGAATTGTAAAATCAAATCTATGAATTTTAAGGTAGAAATTAGGAGTTTTAGGTAGAATTTAGGAATTTTGTAAAATTGAGATTTGAATCTCAAATTGAGTTGGATTTCAAAACAAAATCACATATCGGAGTTTGGGGGTGAATGGTTAATCGGTATTTGGTCCGAATCTCAGATTTCGACCACGTGGGCCCATGTTGACTTTTGAGATTTTTGCGAAGATTGAACCTTTATTGATTGGGCATGTTTTCTTTAGCATTATTTGACTTCGTTAGATAATATTTGACTAGATTTTGATCGTTTTGAAGAGTATTTCTAAGGAAGAAGATATTTAATTGTAGAAGTTATTCCGGAATAAGGTAAGTATCTTGCTTAGCTTTGTTGTGAAAATTTTTCCTACTAAATGATATTGTTTTCTACATGCGGTGGTGATGCATATACGAGGTGACGAGCGTATATGTATGTGTCAGGGTTTCCATTCTCGGGAGGGGGGAACTATTTGCTTCATTGTGCCCTATTGAACTTGGTGATACCTTAACATATGCTTCATTTAATTCGATGACTAATAAACTCAATTATCTGTGTTAGAAATCATGATAGAATAAATGACATCTTAAAAGGGATTTAATGTGTTGTTTTCGAGATTCATTTGCATACTTAACTTGATCGTAGTTCACGAACCTATATCTAGACGTGTTATTGTCATGTTTCTTGAGCTTCTTTATTCGTTATAAGAGATGATGATTGGGGACTTAGGTCTATGTTTTTCACGATGGGTATTTCTATGCGATTGATATGATATTGTCACGATGAGTATTTTCATGCGGTTTAGGATGAGATTGGTTTGTTGGTTGTTACAGTGCGAAAAAAAAAGAAAATTAGATTTCTGTTACGATTTCTCGTTCGTTAAGCACTTACATACGATTTACTTTGGTTTCTATTATTGTTTGTTGTTTAGTATGATACCTTCCGTTTGAGTTCCTTATATTGTTACCTATGTGCTTTCCATTTAGCATGTTATTGTTATAGCTGTGAGCACCTAATTTTTTACCATGCTTGAATTTTTTCTCACTCATCTCACCAATACATCACTTCCCACTCCATCATTCTCGCTCCCATTTTTCACACACATGTCCCCACTCCACTTTCCCACTCATTCCCCCACTCATGTCCCTCACTCATGCCCCCGCCCTTTGTCCTCCACTCCTTGTTCTATACTCACAACCGCATATCCCCATTTCCTTCACGGACAACACACACACATGGAGATATAGATCTGAAAATAAAGAGATTAGAGAGGAGGAAAAGCGGAAAGAGAGAGAGAGAACGAAAAAAGCATTTTGCTTTTGTATTTTCAAGATCCATAGAAAAAGCTGAAAAATCAGCCATTAAAAGCCCTTAAGGTCCATAGTTCTCCTACCCATAAGCCTCTTCTTTAGTCCTTTTTTTCTCCATCAAAATACAACTTCTTTTGCTTTAAAATAGCAGCTATAATGTGCTCAATTTCAGCCTAAAACACCCCTAAAAACAGCCATGAAACTTCTCCACTTTTTAGTGAGTTTTGTGTTTCCGACAAGGTTGTGCCATTGGAGGCTCTCAATTGTGGTCGCTGCTCTTGGTGTGATTGTTGAGTAGCAGCAGTTTTAAAGTTTGGATTCAATCAATACAAGGTCTATTTTAACTTCCCTGACCAATTTTTAATATGCTGTTTGTTTCTTTGTCTTTTTAGCCATGTGAATATTCTATTTTATAAATGTGATGATTGTTTGTTTCCTTGTCTTTTGTCAACTTAATGCCTTGAACCAGTAAATCTAACGAATTAAACATATATGAAAAATGTTTGTTGCTTTAAAAACAAAAGCATTTTTTTGAAATATGTTTAGATTGGGTAAGACCGTGAGATTTATCGGCGCTAGACTAGAAAGATTTGGACTTAATTCAAAAGACGGTTAAGACATGCAATTTCTTTAAGTGGCTTTGGTCATAAATTAATTAGACAAAATTTTGTTTTATTAATTTGGTTGGCGTTGAGTCTTGGAATTGGATTAATCGCATCAAAACAATAAAAAAGGAGGCACGTATTTGAGCCGGGTTTATATGGAATTTTTTGAGTTGCTATTTCTTTGTTTACTTAATTGATGTGGAATTTTGAATTTCTCGCCCATCTGCTCTGTTTAGAGAATTAGTTGATATTCTAGTTTCACTTTTTTGAGTTTGTTACTTATCTAGTTGGTTTCTTGTTGGATATTAAGTTAGTTGAACATTTTAAAGTATAGCGGGGTTGTGGGGTAATTTAACAAGTTATATGAATTTGGGTTTAGGTACTATATCATCTTAGTTAGTCCATTGTTTCCCCTAATAAATCCATAACAATAGAATAGACTTTCTTATCCTTCTAAAAAATAATCTTTCATAATTCATGGCCTTACAATAATCTCAAATCATAAAAAAAAATAATCAAATTATGAATATTCGTAAGATGTTGTTAGGTGTGTTTTAATCTATTAACGTGATTGTGTACACGTTCGCGTGACATAGTTATAATTTTCAAAATAAATCAAGGTACGCGTTCGCGCGACATTGGCCAAACAATCCTAACAAATAAATAAAGTGTTATTAATTATGTACAAGTACGCGTGATATGATTTTGGCACTATAAACAAAACGGATTCACACACGTGATTTGTTTCAAAGATAATTCTATATTTTAATAATTAAAAGCGGGTAGATAAAATATGAGAACCAATAAATCACAGTTTATCCAAAATTAATTCAAGCCAAGTTATAATCAATAAAGCGATCGTGCTAGAACCACAGGACTCGGAGAATGCCTTACACCTTCTTCCCAGTCAATAGAATTTCATACCCGGACTTTGTTTTCGCAGACCAATAATGAAAGTGTAAAATCTTCCTTTGAATAGGGATTTAAATAAAAGGTGACTTGGAACACCCAAATATCAAATTCCAAGTGGTGACTCTGAATAATAAAATAATCTCTACTTCAAAAATGTCACTTTAATTGGAAAAACTCTTTAACCCATAGCAATCCATAAAACACATATCTTTTTGGGGGTAAAAAGGGGTGTGACAGCTCTGGCGACTCTGCTGGGAAATTCAAGAATTCGAGCTTGTACATTGATTTTATTTGGCTTTATTAATTTTTGTATATAACTGTGATTTATTTTGGGCCTAATGTGCTACTTGCCTGCTCTTTACCGCTTTAATATTGTTGAATTGTAAATTGTCTTCTTGCGCACCCCCTCTGAGTCTTCTGAATACAATCTCGGGAATCACGGATACGCACCTCATTCCTTTTTGAGATAAAGCCGGTGGGCCTGGGCTCCCGGTGAAGGATTATTAGTCACCCATGTTTAAGAACGGGGAGGGTCCAGTAGTTAAGCCGGAGAAGTATTGCTCCCAGTACGCTACCCCTTCCCAACTCGAGTTGTCTACTCGTTTTATGGCCAGTCTAGATACACCTCATCCCCTAGAATTTTTAAAAACCTAGAAGAACAAGCCACATGCCTTGTTATCCCTAGTAGAATCGTTTTGTTGCATCATGTGCATTTGACTTAGCAAAACTCGGCACATGGACCGAGTACGTATAAGGCAGATATCCTTTTTGAGAGCAACATGTTCACTTATGTGCTGCTTGCTGCATCATTTGGAAGGCTTGCTTGCATTTGTTGACCGACTTTTAGAAAATTAGTTGAGAGGAATTGAAAAAAAAAATAATTCCCAAGTCTTGGACCGAACTACGAGGGTCTGATTCTCACCGGATGTGAGATACGTAGGCAAACTTCATCGGTTCCGGCCCCAATTTTCAAAAAACAAATCCAAAAAATATTTTTTCTTTCTTTAATTCCTTCTTAAAATTCTTTCCTTAGAAAATCCAAAATAAAAAAAGAAATCAAATCCAAAAATATTTTTCTTCTTTTCTAAAGTCTTTCATTCGTAAAAAAAATAAAAAATAATTCAAATCAAAATCCAAAATATTTCTTTTCTTCTTTAGAAGTCATTCTTTTGGAAATTCAAAGGCAAAAAAATCAAAATCCAAAAAACTATTTTCTTTCTTTCGAAAATTACCAAAAAATAAAAATAAGCCAAAAATATTTTCTTTCTTCTTTAGAAGCCTTTCTTTCAAAATTTCCAAAACCCCCCCCCCCAAAAAAAAAAAAAATTTTAAAATCCAAAAATATTTTCTTTATTCTTAAGGAAGTTCCCTTTCAAAATTTCCCCCAAAAACAAAAAATAAAAAATTCAAAATTCAAAAATATTTTCCTTGTTAGAAGCTTTGTATATGCGTAAAACGAATAGAGGGAAAAAAGTTAGTTTATTTACTTTATTCATAATCTTTCCCAGAACTACGCAAGATCAGATTCATGCGGTGTCATGATACGTACGCAGTCCCCATCGGATTCGATCATTGCCATTAAATAAACTGAGTGAAAAAAAATAAGAAAAAGAAAATTGAGTGAAAAAAGAAAAGAAAAGAAAAGAGTGACTAAAATAACAGAGAAAAACAAAGACCGAAAAACAACCAAAAAAAAGAAAGAGTGAAAAAACCCAAAAAGAGAACTCTTTGTCCAATTTGAAAAGAAAACAGCGAAAAGTTTCCATGGGCATGCTGTCAAATGGCGCGAGCAAGCCGCCAGGGTAAAGCCTCCAACGGACGAAGCAGAAATAGTTACGGTTTTCCTACAGGCCCAAGAGGCGAACTACTTCTAGAACATGATGTCCGCTATGGGTAAGTCGTTCGCTGAGGCTATCAAAATTGCGGAGATGGTCAAAAATGGTCTAAAACGCGCCGAATTTTGAGTCATGCTGCCTTTAAGGCCACATCACAGGCCGTTCAAAATTGTTCGGGGGGTTCAGTAAACAGAAATTGGAGAGAAAAAGGGAGCCATGATGGCTTCGAGCTCGAAAGGAGCTCGCAGGGTATTCAACCAATCATATAAGCTTTCTATGGTTCCACAACACTATTATCCCCATCAAGATGTTGCTTATGTCATGGCACCACCTCCCTATGCGGTGATGAATGTACAACCTTACACGCGGCCACAACATTCTACACAAAATCAAGCTCCGCATCCCAGAAATGCCCGTCCCTACCAAGTTCCATATAATCCCCAACCAAATTTTCTCCAATACAATCCTCGCCCAAGAGATCCCCTCAGAAGGAATCGGTTCATACCTATTGGTGAATCATATTCAAGTTTGTTTCAAAAGCTAATCGGCCTAGGCCCGCTGCAGCCAGTGGCCCCGAACCGGCTAAACTCCGAGTCCCCCTCACACCGAGCTGATACTAGATGTGAATACCACTCTGGAGAAGTGGGACATGATACTGAAGATTGTTAGACTCTCAAAAGAGCAGTGGAGAACCTCATTGAGGTCAAAAGTCAATAGTTCTCAGGAAATAAGAAGCCCCTAATTTGACAAACAATTCGTTGCCTGCTCACAACACTGGCCCAGTCATTGGAATGATCTGTGATGATGAGGAATTTGATCCGGCACTGAAGGACATTGCAGCCATTGCCGAGACAGAAAAAAAATGGTCGCCAAATCTAAAAGTCCCCTGTCAGACGAGAGTCTCGGTAGCTGATCTTACTATCCTTTCTGCGTCCGGATTATTTCAGAGTGTAATCCGGATGTTTAATTTTATTGTCTTACTTTCCGATGTAAATTCTTCTATCTATAAAAATTTAAAAACAATCAAATAAAATTAATATTTCATTGTCTAGGAATGTCTCTTTTCGTAATCTTGTTATTTTTCTTATTCTCTTTTCAATTTTGTTCATGCAAATTTTAATAACATGACATGCTTGAGGAATTCATGCCCAGATCCTAAAACGTTGTTAGACCCCGAAATAATGAGTCAAGAAATAAAATGTTTTGAAGACAAGGCTTGTAAGAAACAACAACAACAAGGCTTGAAAGAAAATAAATAGAAAATTAGAACGAAGTTGAGATTCCCTCTCTTCAGATCATTGTTGAAGTCGAGATTGAGGATGAAGATTTGGTCAAGAACTAATTGGAACAATTGACACTAATTGATGAAAAATGATTTGTCACGACCAAAAATCCCGCCACAGGCATCGTGATGGCACCTAGTCTCTAATACTAGGTAAGCCGATTTCAATTACATTTTTGAAGCCATTTTATTTAATTAAATAAGTAATCAAAACTAACAGCGGGACAAATAAAAATATACAACCTCCCAAGATTGGTAGTACTGAGTCACGAACTCTAGCTGAATACATGATATGATCACAAGGACCAAATATACAATATTGTTTGATTAAAAATTAATAGTACAATGAAATGAACAGACTCCAAGGGACTGTGACGACCAAGCATCTCTACCTTGAATCCTTGCGATCACACTCTAACTCTGTTTGGGTCCGATACCTCCAATACCTGGCTCTGCACAAAAATGTGTAGAAGTATAGTATGAGTACACCACGGTCGGTACCCAGTAAGTATCAAGACTAACCTCAGTGGAGTAGAGACAAGGTACAGTCAAGACACTCACTAGTCTAATAACCTGTGCAATATAGTATGCAAAATAATACTGGAAAATAACTAGCAATGATAACAATAAAATCAACCAGTGATATAACAACAATGCAACAAGAACATCATAATTATTGCTCAGACGAATAAGGAACACAGGTACAACCAATTAATCAAGTCCTTCAAATATAAATTCTTTCGCCTATATATTTTTCAAATAATAATTTTCAGGATATAATACTTTCCAATAAATATATTTTCAAGTAAAAGTCACCATGTGACACCTCATTTCACAATCATAAAAATTACGGATCTCAGCCCACTTTCATATTTTTTTTCACGGCACCTCGTGCCCATATTTCTATCACCATCACACGGACTACTCACGTGTCAAAATATCAATGTATATAAGATCCGCAGGATCAATTTATTTTCACTAAAGTAAGGTTAAAATCTTTAAATCAAGTAAGAAATCAACAAAGGAATGAATTTATTTTAGAAACCATTTGGGTGAAGAAAATGGCATTCCAATTAAAATGAAGCATCCGATAACTACTAATTTGGATGTAAAATTTATTAAATTAAAACATAATAGCAATTTCTTTTATTCGAAACAACTCAATTCTCGAAAACCAGTAAAAAAGATAAACACAAATCTGTAGAGTCTTGTACAAGGAGTCAAAGCCAATACAATACAATAAGGAATGCAAAACACATAATAAAATCAAATAATACATCACGAAAGAACACAAGAATTTATATATCACGGAAAAAATAAAATAACCAAAGGCAAGTGCATCCATAGAAAAATATCAACAAAGGGCACTCCGGAGGTACCGCCTCGTAGTCCCAAAAGTAAATATGTAAGACAGGGGGATCTCCCGAGGTACCGCCTCGTAGTCCCAAAGTAAATATGCAAGAACAACGGGATCTCCCGGAATACCGTTTCGTAGTCCCAAAGTAAATATGCAAGGCAGGGGGATCTCCCGGAATTCCATTCTGTAGTCCCAAAGTAAATATGCAGGGCAGGGGGATCTTACGGAATACCGTTCCGTAGTCCCAAAGTAAATATGATTTCAATAACTGCACATCAAGTGCTCACATATCATAAATGGTTCATCAAGTGCTCAAATATTTCAACTTGCTACTGAAACCAACAATACATCATTTTCCACAATAAGGAGCCCATGGCTTGACCATAATGTGCACAAAAATCTTAACAAAAATATTCGGGAGTGAACAACTCAACAAAATAATATTTCACATAAATTCAAGGTGGCAATCATACCAAATCATCATATAAAAATAATTTTAACAAACAGGGATCTAGGAATGAAAAATAGAGGATTTAATAAGTGCTAATAATTTCCAACTTAATACATAAGGGCGTCTAAGGATTTTAATCAATGAAATTTGTATATATATAAACCAAGTACGTACTCGTCACCTCGCATACATGGTTTTCAATTACACAATTTGCACATAATACTCAATGCATAAGGAGTATTTCCCCCACTCGAGGTTAAGCAAGACACTTACCTTATTGAAGTTGTGCCGATATTCCAGAATCACCTTTTTGCTTGAATTGGCCTCCGGACAGCTCAAATCTATCCAAATTAATGATATCACTTCATTAAAATTCATCGGAAATAATTCCGGATAATAAAACACCAACTTAAAATTTTATTCTAAAAAGTCAGCGCGGGGCCCGCCCCTCGGAACCCGACAAACTTTTTACGAAATCTGAACACCTATTCCGATACGAGTTCAACCATACCAAAATTATCAAATTCCGATAATGGATCGCCCTTCAAATCTTAAATTAAAGTCTAGAGGATTTCTACCATTTGCAACCCAATTCACTAATTTAGTGATAAAAACAACAAAAGATTCATGTAATTTAACTAAAATCAAGTTAGGAATTCTTACCCCAACGTTTCCCTTGAAAACCTCTCGAAAGAATTGCCTCACCCGAGCTTCCTTGGTCCAAATATGGAAGAATGAGAAGAATTTGGACTTTATTCTGCTGTCCAGGGATTTGTTCTTCGCGTTCGCGACCTTTCCCTCGCGTTCGCGAAGAACAAATTCTCCAACAACCATTTTCAAACTCTTCTCAGACAGCCTCTAGTATAATTGTCATAACGTTTTGTACAAATCTCCAAATGACAAATGGTTTAACTTTCTAGAAACTAGACTCAAAGAGCTATAACTTTTATTGTTGCTCATCTCCCCATTCCTTATAGATTGCGAAATATTATCTTCCAAAGTCAGCCCTATGCAACAGAGATTTCCAAACTCTTCCCAGATAGCTTGTAGTGTATCCACCATAACTTTTGGTACACAACTCCAAATATCAAATGGTTTACCTTTCTAAAAACTAGACACAAATGGATACAATTTTTAGTTTCGGATCATCTCCAAATTCCTTATAGATTGCGAGATATGAGCCTCTAAATTTAGATGAGGAACAACAAAATTTCCTTCTTCGCGAATGCAAGAATCTCTTCGCGAACGCGAAGAACAAAGTCCCAACAGCAAAATCTTTCTTCGCGAACGCGAGAGGCTCCTCGCGAACGTGAAGAACAACACCAGAACCAGCAACCAGCAGCATCAAAACATCCAAACTTGGTCCAGAACTACCCCGAATCAAACCCGAGGCCCCCGGGACCCCGTCCAATCATACCAACCAGTCCCAATACATAACACGAACCTGCTCGAGGCTTCAAATCACATCAAACAACATCAAAGCCATGAATCATACCCCAATTCAAGCCTAATGAACTTTGAAATTTCAAATTCTATATCTTGTGCCGAAACACATCAAATCAATCTGGAATGACTTCAAATTTTGCACACAAGTCATAATTGACATAACGAAGCTATTCCAATTTCCATAATCGGATTTCGGCCCCGATATCAAAAAAGTAAACCCCCCGATCAAACTTTCCAAAAATTTATCTTTCGCCATTTCAAGCCAAATTCCTCTACAGAGCTCCAAATAATTTTCCGCACATGCTCCTAAGTCCATAATCACCATACGGAGCTATTGACATCATCAAAATTTTATTTTGGACTCGTATTCATACAGTTTTGGCTACGGTAAAAATCCTAAGACTTAAGCTTCCATTTTGGGGACCAAGTGTCCCAAATCACTCTGAATCATCCGGTAACTAAATTCAACCACGTACACAAGTCAATACACATAATAAGAAGCTGCTCAGGGCCTTATGCCACCAGACGGAGCTTAAATTCTTAAAACGACAAGTCGGGCCATTACATAATTGGCCGCAGTTTGCAACGGGCAGTCGTACCAACAAAGAATGGCTCGTGTATACAGCAAGAAAGTGCAGCCTAAGAAATTTGAAATAGGAAAACTCATTCTGAGACGTATCCTCCCACTTCATGAAGAAGCTAATGAAAAATTTGCTCCAACATGGAAAGGTCAATACATTTTAACGAGAGTACTGCAAAAGGGAGTGTTGTACCTGGAAAGCATCGAAGGAAATGTCCTTGAAACAATCGTCAACGTGGATGCATTCAAAAGGCACTATGTTTGACCCTCTATGTAGCATTAATGCTCTCCGATTGCGATGACGAAGGCTTTCTTTCTTACTATCCGAACACTACCAATCCTTTGCAAACCCTTTGAGCCAGTTCCTTTCTTTTATTACCCTCTTTGGAACCCGAAAGTTATTTTATATATATAAAAAAATGGAAATGAAAAATGAAAAAAAAAACAAAAAAAAAAACAAAAAAAAATCAAATTAGAAACAAAGTTCATTAAACTACGTTCGACTTGATTCCGAAAGAATACGTAGGAAGTCTCTATTTGGGGTTCAGTCACACTAAAATAAAAATTCACATTCCCCCAAAAGTTGAAATTGGGTAGATGTTATAATGGTTCGGCAATGGTGTCGCCTGAAAGGTTCCAAAGTTGTAATTCAATCCAAATATTTTTTATCCAAATCATTTTTCAAGTCCTTCCGATCAATCAACGAGATATTCAAAGTTGGAGGATACAGTCACTTGTATCTCATGCAACCAAAACCAGAATAAGATAAATAAAATGAGAGGGTCTTATTGGTGAAAACCCTTACGGCCACCGTAAGGCGATGGGGGAGTAAAGAAGTTAAAATGAGAGAGTCTTTGTGATGACAAAAAATGTCATCTTTAAATTTAATAAGTAATTTTGTGTTCTAAGACCTCGAAAAGCACCATTTATCATTCATCGACTTGCGTGTGCAGTCCGTACAATTTTCCGGAAAGTTTTTATGTGAAAAATAGATTAAAATGGGAAATAGAGCTTTAAAACTTAACTTAGTTGACTTTGGTCAACATTTTTAGCAAACGGACCCGGGTCAGTATTTTGACAGTTCTGGTAGCTCCGTATCGTGATTTGGGACTTGGGCGTATGCCCGAAATTTAACTTGGAGGTCCCTAGCTCAAGTTATGACCATTTAACGGAACTAGCAATTTAAAGGCTAAATGTTTCAAGTTTGACCACGGGGTTGACTTTTTGATATCGGAGCCGGAATCCGATTCTGGAAATTTGAACAGCTCCATTAAGTAATTTTTGACTTGTGTGCCAAATTTAAAGTCATTCCGGATTCATTTAATATGTTTTGGCACGAGATTGGCAAATTGAAAGTTTAAAACTCAAAGTTCGAATCGGGGTGTGAATTGTATTTTCAGTGTTGTTTGACGTGATTTTATACCCCGAGTCAGTCCGTATTATGTTACGGGACTTGTTGGTATATTCGAGCGGGGTCCAGAGTACCCCGAGAGTGAAACGGATTGAAATCGAAACAAGAATTGGACTTAAGCAAAATCTAAAATTTTGAGTTCTGATGTAATCGCACCTGCGGAATTTTGACGGCAGGTGCGAGCTCGCAGAAGTGAGACTTCTATCGCAGATGCGGTCCTTTTGCGCAGAAGCGGACGTCGCAGATGCGACATTTTGTCCGCAGGTGCGGAACCTCGCCTGGCAGTCCCACTTCGCATATGCGAGCTTTGTCTCACAAATGCGAGACCGCAGGTGCGAAAATATAGCCCGCAAATGCGAAAATACTGGCCAGAATACATAAAATCGGGTCTTAGCCATTTTTACTCATTTTTGAATTTTAAGTCTCGGATTCGGGCGATTTCAAGGGGGATTTTCACGACTTTAAACTGGGTAAGTGTTCTTTATCATAAAGTGATTATATTTCACAAATCCATGTCTATATGTATCATTTATTTCGGATTTAGATGGTAGAAATTGAAATTTTTGTAAAATTTTCCAAAAACAAAAAATTAAGATTTGAAGGTCTATTTGATAGCGGAATTGGACAAATTTGGTATGGTTGAACTCGTATCGGAACAAGTATTCGGATTTAGCAAGTTTTTCCGGGATTTGAGACGTGGGTCCCACTGCCGAATATTTTAATGAATTTCATATTGTTATCCGAAAAATTTATAAATTCATATGGAATTAATCCTTATGATTAGTATTGAATATATTGAATTGTTTGTGAATAGATTTGAAGCTTTCGGAAGCAAATTTAAAAGAAAAAGCTGTGGTTGAATAATTGATTGGAATTTGCAAAGCGAGGTAAGTGTCGGGGTTAACCTTGACTTGAGGGAATAGAACCCTTAAATTGTTTGTTATGTGAATTGCATGTAAACAACGTATAGGCGAGGTGACGAGTGTCTATACGTCGTCAAATTAATTGTTTGCCTGCTTATTTGAAAAATCATAAATTATTTTTAATCATAAATTAATTATTATAATAATTATTTCTCTCTTATTCTTTGCAAATGTAAATTCTTATTGAATTCCTGCATTAATTGTTACATGCTATTTGAATTATGTGCCATAATTGTTATTTGACATTTAGCATAATAAATATTAAACTGCCTATTTGCTCCCTGATTTCTATAATAATTTGCTATTTGTCATTGTTTGCTTCATAATTAAACCATAATTATTGTATGCTTGTTGTCTCGGAATTTTATATTAATTGTTACATTTATTGGGAAAAATTTCTTCTATAAGAACTGGTAAATGAAAATGTTGGAGGAGCGGGTTGCACGCCGCAACATGATTGATTATAATGAATATATTGGAGGATCGGGTTGCACGCCGCAACGGACTTATTAAAAGTCAATATTGGAAGATCGGATTGCACGCCGCAACAAACTTATTAAAAGTTAATATTGGAGGATCGGGTTACACGCAGCAATAAACTTATTAAAAGTCAATATTGGAGGATCGGATTGCACGCCGCAGCAGACTTATTAAAAGTCAATATTGGAGGATGGGGTTGCATGCCGCAACAGACTTATTAAAAGTCAATATTGGAGGATCAGGTTGCACGCCGCAACAGACAAGTTAAAAAGTTAATGTTGGAGGATCGGGTTGCACGCCGCAAACAGACTTGATTAAAATGAATATGTTGGAGGAGCGGGTTGCACGCCGCAACAAAACTGAATGTCGATATATTGTGAGAGCGGGTTTCACGCTGCAACATAAATAATGGAAATGATAATTTGTTATGACTACTGAGTTGCTTTCAATTATTGTAAATGAATTACTTGATTTATTCCTATTATTGTTGTTGTTACTAATATTAGCGTACAAGTTAATGTAAGTGAACCGCCTTAGCCTCGTCACTACTTTGTCGAGGTTAGGCTCAGCACTTACCAGTACATGGGGTCGGTTGTACAGATACTATACTCTGCTCTTCTTGTGCAGATTTTGGAGTTGGTCCCAATGGCGTATCATAGACTTTCAGCTATCAGAGGAGACTTGAGGTATAACTGCATGGCGTCCGTAATTCTGATGTCCCCGTCTATTGTACTTTAGCTGTGTGTTTATTTCCAGACAACTTTATATTATTCAAACCTTTATTTGTATTTATTCTAGAAGCTCGTGCACTTGTGACACCAATTCTGGGATGGTATTTAGACACCGTTGTTTGATGGAATATTTCACTATATTTCAAACTTTTCTTCCGCATTTGTTTTCTTGTTATTAATAAATTTAAAATTATTTAAAAATGGATAATATTATTCTAACATTGGCTTGCCTAGCAAGTGAAATGTTAGGCTCCATCACGGTCCGAATGTGGGAATTTCGGGTCGTGACAGTTGGTATCAGAGCACTGGGTTACATAGGTCTCACGAGTCATGAGCAAGCTTAGTAGAGTCTGAAGGATTGGTACGGAGACGTCTGTACTTATCTCTCAGAGGCTATGAAGTTTAGGAACAATATCACTTCTCTCTTATTCTGTCGTGCGATTTTATTCTATCATCGATGATTGAACCATTGTACTCTTATTCTCTCGTAGATGGTGAGAACGCGTAATACTTCTACCGATGGACAGGGACTAGAACCCCCAGTGGCAACTATGGCCAGGGGTAGAGGTCGAGGCCGAGGTCGTGCTAGAGGCCGAGGTAGAGCTCAGTCCAGAGCTCGAGCAGCTACACCTGTTGTAGAACCTCAGGTAGACCTTCATAAGGAGGTCCCAGTTCAGAATGTACCAGTTGGACCAGTTCAGGTCCCGGAAGGATTCATAGCCACTCCAGTGCTTCAGGATGCTCTAGTCCGATTGGTGAGTCTTATCAAAGGTGTGTCCCAGAATAGTACATTTCCAGTGGCACCATCCATCTCACAGACTGTGGGAGGAGCACAAACTCTTACGGAGGGAGAGAGAGTGAGGAGGTTCATTGAGGGACTCACTCACCCTATCAGACTTCAGATGGCCAAGGAGACCGAAAGTGAGATTTCTTTTCAGGCGGCTGCTAATGTCGCAAGGAGGATCAAGATGGTTCTTGCATTGGAAAGAGGGCAGAGGTCCGATAAGAGGCCTCATCAGTTCGGTGGTTACAGTGGTGCCTCGTCTGGAGGCAGGGGTAATTTTGGTAGGGGTCATCCTCCCAGACCGTTTCATTCAACACTTCATGTATCTCCCGGTGCTTCAGGGAGTCACGGTCCTATTATGCCTTACTCTGGGCAGCCAGTATTCAGTGCACATTCAGCTCCTATCAGTGCACCACCACTCCAGAGTTACTATAGTGGTTATCCGGCCCATCTGGGTCAGCTTCAGCTTCAGCAACCACGGCATCAGGATGGGTGTTATGAGTGTGGGAACATTGGTCACATCAGGAGGTATTGCCCTAGATTGGCGAGTAATAGATCTCGGCAAGATTCTTATGCCATCATACCGGCACCGATTGCTTCACCGCCTGCTTAGCTAGCTAGAGGTAGGGGTCAGGCAGTTAGAGGTGGAGGTCAGGCCATTAGAGGTGGAGGTCCGACCATTAGAGGTGGAGGTCAGACTGTTAGAGGTGGAGGCCAGCCAGTTAGAGGCTGTCCCAGAGATGCAGTCCAGAGTGGTGGGGCCCAGCCCCGATTTTATGTTTTTCCAGCTAGGCCTGAGGCCGAGTCATATGATGTTGTGATCACATGTATCATTCCAGTTTGCCATAGAGATGCTTCAGTTCTATTTGATCCAGGATCTACTTATTCCTATGTGTCCTCCTATTTTGCTTCATGTTTGGTTGTGCCTTGTGATTCTCTGAGTGCTTCTGTGTATGTATCGACACCGGTGGGAGACTCTGTTGTAGTAGATCATGTCTACCGTTCGTGTGTGGTTACTATTGGTAATCTTGAAACTAGTGTGGATCTTCTACTTCTTGATATGGTAGATTTCGATGTCATCTTGGGTATGGATTGGCTGTCTCATTATCATGCTATATTGGACTGTCATGCCAAGATAGTGACCCTAGCTATGCCGGGGTTACCTCGGTTAGAGTGGAAAGGAACTCCCGGCCATTCTGCCAGTAGGGTTATTTCTTATTTGAAAGATCGGCGTATGGTAGAGAAAGTGTGTCTAGCCTATTTGGCTTATATTCGCGATCCCAGTGCGGATGTCCCTTCTATGGACTTAGTACCAGTTGTTCGTGAATTTTCGGAAGTATTTCCTGCAGATCTGCCGGGGATGCCACCCGACGGAGATATTGACTTCTGTATTGATTTGGCTCCGGGCACTCAGCCAATTTCTATTCCACCATACCGTATGGCCCCGCCAGAGTTGAAAGAATTGAAAGAGCAGTTATAAGCCTTGCTTGATCAGGGATTCATTAGACCCAGTGTCTCGCCCTGGGGTGCACCAGTATTATTTGTAAAGAAGAAAGATGGCTCGATGCGGATGTGTATATATTATCGGCAGTTGAACAAGGACACTATCAAAAACAAATATCCGCTACCAAGAATTGATGACTTATTTGATCAGCTTCAGGGTGCCAAGGTATTTTCGAAGATTGATTTGAGATCTGGTTATCATCAGTTGAAGATTAGGGCGTCTGATGTCCCTAAGACAGCTTTTCGGACTCGGTATGGGCATTACGAGTTCCTAGTGATGTCATTTGGGTTGACAAATGCTCCAGCAACATTTATGGATTTGATGAATCGGGTGTTCAAGCCTTATTTGGATTCTTTTGTGGTTGTATTCAATGATGATATCTTGATTTACTCCAGCAGTCGAGAGGAGCATGAGCAGCATCTTCGAAGTGTGCTTCACACCTTGAAGAATAATCAGTTATATGCCAAATTTTCAAAATGCGAGTTTTGGTTAGACTCAGTTGCCTTTTTGGGACATGTTGTATCGGCAGAAGGCATAAAGGTAGATCCTAAGAAGATTGAGGCTATTCAGAATTGGCCTAGACCTACTTCGGTTATAGAGATCCGGAGTTTCCTAGGTTTGGCAGGTTAATATCGTCGGTTCGTTGAAGGGTTTTCATCTATAGCAAGCACCTTGACCAGACTAAACCCAGAAGGGTGTTCCATTCAGATGGTCAGACGAGTGTGAATTGAGCTTTCAGAAGCTCAAGACCGCTTTGACTACGGTGCCAGTATTGGTATTACCCACAGGTTCAGGATCGTATACGGTATATTGTGACGCATCTCACATTGGGCTTGGTGCAGTATTAATGCAAGATGGAAAGGTAATTGCATATGCGCCGCTTCAGTTAAAAGTTCACGAGAAGAATTATTCTGTTCATGACCTAGAATTGGTAGCCATTGTTCATGCACTGAAGATTTGGAGGCATTACCTCTACGGTGTCTCATGTGAGGTATTTACTGATCATCGTAGCCTCCAGTACCTGTTCAAACAAAAGGATCTTAATTTGAGGCAAAGAAGATGGATGGAGTTGTTGAAAGACTATGATATCACCATTTTGTATCACCCCAGAAAGGCCAATGTGGTGGCCGATGCTTTGAGTAGAAAGGCTGTGAGTATGGGCAGTCTTGCGTATATTCCGGTTGGTGAGAGGCCATTAGCTACAGATGTTCAGACTTTGGCTAATCAGTTCATGAGGTTAGATATTTCAGAACCCAGTCGGGTTCTAGCTTGTACAGTCGCTCGGTCTTCTTTATATGAGCGCATCAGAGAGAGGCAATATGATGATCCTCACTTACTTGTCCTTAAGGACACGGTGCGGCACGGCGATGCCAAACAGGTTGCTGTGGGGGAAGATAGAGTTTCGCGAATGCAGGGTCGTATTTGTGTGCCTAATGTGGATGGGCTTCGTGAATTAATTCATGAAGAGGCACACAGTTCTAGGTATTCTATTCATCCAGGTACCACCAAAATGTATCAAGATTTGCGGCAACATTATTGGTGGAGGAGAATGAAAAAGGATATAGTTGCATATGTAGCTCGGTGTCTGAATTGTCAGCAAGTTAAGTACGAGCATCAGAGACCTGGTGGTCTGCATCAGAAGTTAGAAATTCCTGAGTGAAAGTGGGAGCGTATCACAATGGATTTTGTTGTTGGGCTCGCACAGACTCAGAGAAAATATGATGCAGTTTGGGTCATTGTGGACAAGTTGACCAAGTCAGCACATTTCATATCAGTGGCAGTTGCCTATTCTTCAGAGAGGTTAGCTGAAATTTACATTCGTAAGATTGTACGCCTTCACGGTGTGCCCATGTCTATTATTTCAGATTGAGGTACGCAGTTTACCTTACATTTCTGGAGGGCTGTACATCGTGAGTTAGGCACGCGGGTGGAGATGAGTACAGCATTTCATCCACAGATAGACGGACAGTCAGAGCGCACTATTCAGATATTGGAATATATGCCCCGCTCTTGTGTTATAGACTTTGGAGGTTCTTGGGATCATTTCTTGCCACTTGCGGAGTTTGCTTATAATAATAGTTACCAGTCGAGCATTCAGATGGCTCCATATAAGGCATTATAGCGAAGGCGATGCCGATCGCCAATTGGTTGGTTTGAACCGGGAGAGGCTCGGTTGTTGGGTACCGATTTGGTACAGGATGCCTTGGATAAGGTCAAGATTATTCAGGATCGACTTCGCACAGCTCAGTCTAGGCAAAAGAGTTATGCCGACCGTAAAGTTCGTGATATTGCATTCATGGTTAGAGAACGAATATTGCTCCGGGTTTCACCTATGAAAGGTGTAATGAGGTTCGGAAAGAAGGGCAAGTTGAGCCCTAGGTATATCGGACCCTTTGAAATTCTTGAAAGGGTGGGTGAAGTAGCCTACAGGCTTGCGTTATCTCCTAGTTTATCAACGGTTCATCCGGTGTTCCATGTGTCTATGCTCCGGAAATATCATGGTGATCCGTCCCATGTGTTAGATTTCAACTCGGTCCAATTGGACAAAGATTTGACTTACGAGAGGAGCCGGTGGCTATTCTAGCCCGGCAGGTCCGACAGTTGAGATCAAAGAGTTATCCTTCAATTCGGACGCAATGGAGAGGTCAGCCGGTAGAGGCATCTACCTGGGAGTCCAGTCAGACATGCAGAGTAAATATCCACACCTTTTCTCCAGCTCAGGTACTTTTTCTAACTCCATTCGAGGACGAACGTTTGTTTTAGAGGTGGAGAATGTGATGACCCAAAATATCATCTTTAAATTTAATAAGTAATTCTGTGTTCTAAGACCTCGAAAAGCATCATTTATCATTTCTCGACTTGCGTGCGCAGTCCGTATAATTTTTCGGAAAGTTTTTATGTGAAAAATGGATTAAAATGGGAAATAGAGCTTTTAAACTCAACTGAGTTGACTTTGGTCAACAGTTTTAGCAAACGGACCCGGGTCAGTATTTTGACAGTTCCGGTAGCTTTGTATCGTGATTTGGGACTTGGACGTATGCCCGAAATTTAATTTGGAGGTCCCTAACTCAAGTTATGACCATTTAACGGAACTAGCAATTTAAAGGCTAAATGTTCCAAGTTTAACCACGGGGTTGACTTTTTGATATCGGAGCTGGAATCCGATTCTGGAAATTTGAACAGCTCCGCTATGTCATTTATGACTTCTGTCCCAAATTTGAAGTCATTCCGGATTCATTTAATATGTTTTGGCACGAGATTTGCAAATTGAAAGCTTAAAACTCAAAGTTCGAATCGGCGTGTGAATTGTAATTTTAGTGTTGTTTGACGTGATTTTAGACACCGAGTCAGTCCGTATTATGTTACGGGACTTGTTGGTATATTCGAGCGGGGTCCCGAGTACCCCGAGAGTGAAACAGATTGAAATCGGAATAAGAATTGGACTTAAGAAAAATCTAAAATTTTGAGTTCTGGTGTAATCGCGGAATTTTGACCGCAGGTGCAAGCTCGCAGATGCGGTCTTCGCAGGTGCGGCCCTTTTGCGCGGAAGCGGACGTCGCAGGTGCAACATTTTGTCCTCAGGCGCGGAACCTCGCCTGGCAGCCCCACTTTGCAAATGCGAGCTAAGTCTCACAAATGCGAGACCGCAGGTGCGAAAATATAGCCTGCAAATGCGAAAATACTGGGAAGAATACATAAAATCGGGTCTTAGCCATTTTTACTCATTTTTGAGTTTTAAGTCTCGGATTCGGGCGATTTTAAGGGGGATTTTCACGACTTTGAACTGGGTAAGTGTTCTTTATCATAAAGTGATTATATTTCACAAATCCATGTCTATATTCATCATTTATTTCGGATTTAGATGGAAGAAATTGGAATTTTTGTAAAACTTTCCAAAAATAAAAAATTAAGATTTGAAAGTCCATTTGATATCGGAATTGGACAAATTTGGTATGGTTGAACTCGTATCGGAACGGGTGTTCGGATTTCGCGAGTTTTTTTGGGATTTGAGACGTGGATCCCACTACCGAATATTTTAATTAATTTCAGATTTTTATCCAGAAAATTTGTAAATTCATATGGAATTAATCCCTTTGATTAGTATTGAATATATTGAATTGTTTGTGAATAGATTTGAAGCTTTCGTAGGCAAATTTAAAAGGAAAATTTGTGGTTGAATAATTGATTGGAATTTGCAAAGCGAGGTAAGTGTCGGGGTTAACCTTGACTTGAGGGAATAGAACCCTTAAATTATTTGTTATGTGAATTGCATTTAAACGGCGTATAGGCGAGGTGACGAGTGCCTATACGTCGTCAAATTAATTATTTGCCTGCTTATTTGAAAAATTATAAATTGTTTTTAATCATAAATTAATTATTATAATAATTATTTCTCTCTTATTCTTTGCAAATATAAATTTTTGAATTCCTGCATTAATTGTTACATGCTATTTGAATTATGTGCCTTAATTGTTATTTGACATTTAGCATAATAAATATTAAACTACCTATTTTCTCCCTGATTTCTATAATAATTTGCTATTTGTCATTGTTTGCTTCATAATTAAACCATAATTATTGTATGCTTGTTGTCTCGTAATTTTATATTAATTGTTAAATTTATTGGGAAAACTTTCCTCTATAAGAATTGGTAAATGAAAATGTTGGAGGAGCGGGTTGCACGCCGCAACATGATTGATTATAATGAATATATTGGAGGATCGGGTTGCACGCCGCAACAGACTTATTAAAAGTCAATATTGGAGGATCGGGTTGCACGCCGCAACAGACTTATTAAAAGTCAATATTGGAGGATCGGATTGCACGCCGCAATAGACTTATTAAAAGTCAATATTGGAGGATCGGGTTGCACGCAGCAATAAACTTATTAAAAGTCAATATTGGAGGATCGGGTTGCACGCCGCAACAGACTTATTAAAAATCAATATTGGAGGATCGAGTTGCACGCCGCAACAGACTTATTAAAAGTCAATATTGGAGGATCGGGTTGCATGCCGCAACAGACTTGTTAAAAAGTTAATGTTAGAGGATCGGGTTGCACGCCGCAACAGACTTGATTAAAATGAATATGTTGGAGGAGCGGGTTGCACGCCGCAACATAACTGAATGTGAATATATTGTGAGAGCGGGTTGCACGCTGCAACAGAAATAATGGAAATGATAATTGGTTATGACTGCTGAGTTGCCGTCAATTATTATAAATGAATTACCTGATTTATTCCTATTATTGTTGTTGTTACTAATATTGCGTACAGGTTAATGTAAGTAAACCGTCTTAGCCTCGTCACTACTTCGTCGAGGTTAGGCTCAGCTCTTACCAGTACATGGAGTCGGTTGTACTGATACTACACTCTGCACTTCTTGTGCAGATTTTGGAGTTGGTCCCAGCGGCGTACCATAGACTTTCAGCTATCAGAGAAGACTTGAGGTATAACTGCATGGCGTCCGCAGTTCTGAAGTCCCCGTCTATTATACTTTAGCGGTGTGTTTATTTCTAGACAACTTTATATTATCCAGACCTTTATTTATATTTATTCTAGAAGCTCGTGCACTTGTGACACCAATTCTGGGATGGTATTTAGACACCGCTGTTTGATGGATTATTTCACTATATTTCAAACTTTGCTTCCGTATTTGTTTCCTTGTTATTAATAAATTTAAAATTATTTTAAAAATGGATAATATTATTCTAACGTTGGCTTGCCTAGCAAGTGAAATGTTAGGCACCATTACGGTCCGAAGGTGGGAATTTCGGGTCGTGACAGTCTTGTTAGTGAAAACTCGCAAAGAGCACTATAAGGCGATGATGAGAAGAGAAATGAGAGAGGTTATCTTGTGAAAACCAGCAAAGGGCACTACTAATCAAAAAGAGGATCCTCATTAGCATCGACACAGACCTGGGCAAGGTTTCTCGATTTCGAGGCAAAAGTTGTGATGAATTTCTAAAGGTCGATTAGTTTATAGGGATCAGGCATCCAGTCCAAAAGGCATGAGATGTTTATTGAAGTTTTCATGTACTCCCAGATAAGTCCTTTAATTTTTGTTCCCCGAAAGGGACACCTCTTGTTTATACTCATTCTCCATTCCATTGTTGTTTTTCTTTGAATCCCTTCCGGTATAACTTCGTGTCAAAATAAAGGCAAAGAAAGGATGGTAAGACCGATTACAGGGCTCTCGTTTGAAGCGAACAGATACATTAAAAAGACACCCAACCTCGGTAAGGGCATCAAGGCCACAAATTGACCACTACTTTGAACACTCACAATTTTTCTTTGTTTGCAGTAGGAACAAAGCAGTGCAAAATGGCAATTCCTAAAGGACGAATGTCACTAAAGGTAAGTTTCCTCAAAATCTCCACTTTCCTTTATTTTTAGAATGCATCACTAATGTTCATACCTCTCATTTTCGTTAGCTTAACCCGGGTAGAACCTTTTTCGCCTAAGGGGATCTAGCTCATAGTTCCGGGTACAAATACTCTTCGCCCAAGTTTGTTTTTCATAGCTTAACCCACGTAGAACCTTTTTCACCTAGGAGGTCCACCTCATAGTTCCGGGTAGAAGTACTCTTCGCTCAGGTTGTTTTTGCGTAGCTAACCCAGGTAGAACCTTTTCGCCTAGGGGGATCCAGCTCATAGTTTCCGGGTAGAAGTACTCTTCGCTCAGGATGTTTTACGCAGCTTAACCCAGGTAGAACCTTTTCTACTAGGGGGATCCAGCTCATAGTTCCGGGTAGAAGTACTCTTCGCTCAGGATGTTTTACGCAGCATAACCCAGGTAGAACTTTTTCGCCTAGGGGGATCCAGCTCAAAGTTCCGGGTAGAAGTACTCTTCGCTCAGGTTGTTTTACGTAGCTGAACCCAGGTAGAACCTTTTTGTCTAGGGGAATCCAGCTCATAGTTCCAGGTAGAAGTACTCTTCGCTTAGGATGTTTTACATAGCTTAACCCAGGTAGAACCCTTTCTCCTAGGGGGATCCAGCTCATAGTTTTGAGTAGAAGTGCTCTTCGCTCAGGATGTTTTACGTAGCTTAACCCAGGTAGAATATTTTCGCCTAGGGGGATCTAGCTCATAGCTTTGGGTAGAAGTACTCTTCGCTCAGGATGTTTTTCGTAGCTTAACCCAGGTAGAACATTTTCACCTAGGGGGATCCAACTCATATGTCTGGGTAGAAGTACTCTTCGCTCAGGTTGTTTTACGTAGCTTAGCCCAGGTAGAAACCTTTCGCCTAGGAGGATCCAACTCATATTTCCGGGTAGAAGTACTCTTCGCCCAGGCTTATTTTTCGTAGCTTAACTCAGGTAGAAACTTTTCGCCAAGAGGGATCCATCTCATAGTTCCGGGTAGAAGTACTTCTCGCTCAGGATGTTTTACGTAGCTTAACCCAGGTAGAACCTTTTCGCCTAGGGGGATCCAGCTCATAGTTTCGAGTAGAAGTACTCTTCGCTCAGGTTGTTTTTCGTAGCTTAACCCAGGTAGAACTTTTTCGCCTAGGGGGATCTAGCTCATATTTCTGGGTATAAATACTCTTCACCCAAGTTTGTTTTTCGTAGCTTAACCCAGGTAGAATCTTTTCACCTAGGGGGATCCAGCTCTTAGTTCCGAGTATAAGTACTTTTCGCTCAGGTTGTTTTATGTAGCTTAACCCAGGTAGAACCTTTTTGCCTAGGGAGATCCAACTCATATTTTCGGGTATAAGTACTCTTCGCCCAAGTTTGGTTTTTGTACTTTAACACCGGGTAAAACATTTTCTCTTAGGGGGATCCAGATCATATCTCCGGGTAGAAGTACTCTTCGCCCAAGTTTGTTTTTCGTAGTTTAACACCAGGTAGAACCTTTTTCGCCCAGGATGATTCAATATTTTTTCGGTAATACAGGGTACCAACCCCTGGTTACATTTCCCTTTCAGTAATATAGGGTACCAACCCCTAGTTATATTTTCTTTAATAATACAAAATATCAACCCCTAGTTACATCCTTTTTCAGTAATACAGGGCGCTAACCCCTAGTTACCTTTCTTCTTCTTTTTTCCCAGTAATACAGGGTACTAACCCCTGGTTATATTTCCTTACCAGTATATGGTATACCAATCCCTAACTGTGTTTTCTAACATAGGGTCACCATTCCCTAGTTCATGTTAATTTAGGCATGGGGTACACCACTCCCTAGTCTGTTTACCAGTATAGGGTACATCAATCCCTAGCTGTATTTTTCAATATATGGTACATCACTCCCTAGTTGAGTTGAGATGAAATATAGGGTAAATCACTCCTTGATCTCCTTATAAGTATAGGGTATACCAATCCCTAGTTGATATGATCTTAAATGTAGGGTACACCACTCCCTGGTATCTTTGTTAATAAGGGATACACCATTCCCTAGCCACATTGTTTTCCAACATAAGGACACCAATCCTTAGTTGAGACACCATTTAAAAGAACACAATCCAAAAAAAAACACATGACATTTTCAGGGTACACCACTCCCGACCTTTTATTACTTTCAATAAAGAAGTAGTTTAGAATTTTGTTACAATAACTCACGAAATTTTTCTAGTGAAAACTGGGGCAGAAAATTTTTGTTCGTTTGTTTGTTTTGGTGTCTGAGCAGGTTTTACCTCGAGGCACATGGTTCTAGATGACCAAAAGAAGAATTCGCAATCCACAATAAAGAAAACAAAACAAAAAAAGTGAATCCAAAGTGTAGAAGTGGATGAAAAGATGTGGATTTCTCGAGACGATTGAAGTTACGAGCTTTACATTTTCTGTTTTAGTCAAAAGAAGCCGTAGAAGAATGAACTAGCACCTGCAGCTAGCAAGCATCAAGGTTCAGATCAGAGTCTGCGTGAAGAACCAGTCAAGACTCAAGATCAAATTTTAGAAAACTTATAAATAGGAATCTTGTAACTCATAGCTGATAGGTTTGTTTAGTTTCTTTTGATTTTGATGTAATAACATGACCACAGACTAGAGCCTCGACAGAACCTCACTCGACTCTCAAACACATTATTCCATCACTCTTCTTAAACTACACACGACCTGATTCTCTTATAACTCGGGATATGTAGGCCGTCCAAACCAGGACTCGGTTGCACTCTTTTCTCTTATCTCTTCCCTTTTGAATAATGGTATGGCCAAAAATTAGTCATATCGCTCATCTTTTCTTTGCCTAAAAACTCTTCATGTTTCCAAGCAAAGAGGGGTAGTGTGAGCACCTAATTTTTGACCATGCTTGAATTTTTTCTCACTCATCTCACCAATACCTCACTTCCCACTCCATCATTCACGCTCTCATTTTTCCCACGCGTGTCCCCACTCTACTTTCACACCCATTCCCCCATTCATGTCCCTCCACTCCTTGTCCCCCACTCACAACCCCATATAACAATTTCCTTCATGGACAACACACACACAAGGAGATATAGATATGGAAATAAAGAGATTAGAGAGGAGGAAAAATGGAAAGAGAGAGAGAGAACGAAAAAAGCATTTTGCTTATGCATTTTCAAGCTCCATAGAAAAAGCTGAAAAATCAGCCATTAAAATAGCCCTTAAACTCCATAGTTCTCCTACCCATAAGCCTCTTATTTTGTCTTTTTTTTCTCCATCAAAATACAACTTCTTTTGTTTTAAAATAGCAGCTAAAATGTGCTCAATTTCAGCCTAAAACACTCCTGAAACAGCCATGAAACTTCTCCACTTTTTAGTCAGTTTTGTGTTTCCGACAAAGTTGTGCCGTTGGAGGTTCTCGGTTGTGGTCGCTGCTCTTGGTTTGATTGTTGAGTAGCAGCAGTTTTAAAGTTTGGATTCAATCAATACAAGGTTTAGTTTTACTTCCCTGACCAATTTTTAATATGATGTTTGTTTCTTTGTCTTTTTAGCCATATGAATATTCTATTTTTTTAAATGTGATGATTGTTTATTTTCTTGTCTTTTGTTAACTTAATGCCTTGAATCAGTAAATCTAACGAATTAAACATATAAGGAAAATGTTTGTTGCTTTAAAAATAAAAGCAATTTTGTTGTAATATGTTTAAACTGAGTGAGACGGTGGGATTTATCGGCACTAGACTAAGAAGGATTTGGACTTAATTCAAAAGAGGGTTAAGACATGTAATTCCTTTAAGTGACTTTGGTCATAAATTAATTAGACAAAGTTTTGTTTTGTTAATTTGGTTGGCGTTGAGTCTTGGAATTGGATTAATCGCATCAAAACAATAAAAAAGGAGCCGCGCATTTGAGCCGAGTTTATATGGAATTTTTGGAGTTGCTATTTCTTTGTTGACTTAATTAATGTGGAATTTTGAATTTTTTGGGCATCTGCTCTGTTTAGAAAATTAGTTGATATTCCAGTTTCACTTGTTTGAGCTTGTTCCTTATCTAGTTGGTTTTCTTATTGGATATTAAATTAGTTGAATATTTTAAAGTATAGCGGGGCAGTGGGGTGATTTAACAAGCTACTAGGATTTGAGTTTAGGTACTATATCATCTTAGTTAGTCCATTTATTTTTTTCCTTAATAAATCCATAACAATAGAATAGACTTTCTTATCCTTCTCTAAAAAATAATCTTCCATAATTCATGGCCTTACAATAATCTCAATTCATAGAAAAAAATAATCAACGTATGAATATCCGTAAGATACTTTTAGGTGCATTTTAATCTATTATCGTGATTGTGTACACGTTCGCATGACATAGTTATGATTCCCAAAATAAATCAAGGTACGCGTTCGCGTGACTTTGGCCAAACAATCATAACAAATAAATAAAGTATTATTAATTGTATACACATATGTGTGACATAATTTTGGCACAATAAACAAAACGGATTCACATACGTGATTCGTTTCAAAGATAATTTCTTATTTTAATAATTAAAAGCGAATAGATAAACACTTGAAAACTAATAAATCAAAGTTTATCCAAAATTAATTCAAGCCAAGTTATAGTCAATAAAGCGACCGTGCTAGAACCACGGGACTCAGTGAATGCTTTACACCTTATCCCCGGTCAACATAATTCCTTAATCGGACTTTATTTTCGCAAACCAATAATGAAAGAGTCAAATCTTCCTTTGAATAGGGATTCAAATAAAAGGTGACTTGGAACACCCAAATATCAAATTTCAAGTGGCGACTCTGAATAATAAAATAATTCCTACTTCAAAAATGTCACTTTAACTGGAAAAACTCTTTAACCTACAGCAATCCATAAAACACATATCTTTTGGGGGGTAAAAGGTGGTGTGACAATAGCTATGCTTTTACCTTGTATGTTACTGTTATTCCTACTCTTTTACATGAATTACTGCTGCTACATGTTCTCCTCGAATTCATGCATTTACTTGTTATTAGCCTACATGTGTTACATACCTCTATGTATTACGTGATTTTTCTATTAGGTGTCTTGACCCGTTGCATGCCTTCCCTTACTACCTGCATTCACTTGCTATGTATCTTTACTTGTTTCATGTCGCCATTTGCTACATAATTTCACTTATTACACACCTCTACGTGGTACTTATCTCTACTTGACGTACATCCTTCCTTGTTTCATGTTCTACACTTCTTTGCTTAGCCGGATTGAGTGACTTTTAGATTGGTTGTGTATTTGTGCTTTGTGGAAGCTATGCCTTTATATGTGGGAGACTAGTTTTGGGTTGTCATGATGCTCATCTTATTTTCTTGAGTTTGTATTCCTAGTTGAATTTCGCATGTTAGTTTTCTTGGTATTACATTGTAAATTTCTAGCGCTTGGTTCTTGTCAAATTATTTTATATGAATCTATATATTTATATTGGGATCGGGTTAAACGCCGCAATAGTATTGATATCATATATGTGGAATCGGGTTGCACGCCATAATGAAGAAGATGTATTGATATTATATATGGGATCGGGTTGCACGCCGTAACGGTATTGTTATGAGATATGAGATCGGGTTGCATGCTACAACGGTATTGATATTATATGTGAATCGGATCACATACCGTAACGGAGAAGATATTATATTTGGGATCGGGTTGCACGCTGCAACAAAGAAGAATTACTATGGTTATTCTTGTCTATTGATTTCTGTTATTATATTGTGTTGTGAAACTGAGAAGGGAAGATATTCTGGGGACCTCTATCATTTGTATTCTTGTTTCATTTATTATGTGATTATGCATCTCTTTCTCGTATTGCTCTTTTTGCCTATCATCTGCACACGTAAAATATTGAGTGAGTAGCATTAACTTAATCCACATCACTACTTTATCGAGGTTAGTCAAGATATTTACTGAGTACATGGGGTCGGTTGTACTCATACTACACTTCTGCACCTTGCATGCAGATCTTGGAGTTGCGTAGCTGTGGAAGACGGAGCCTTGCATTGAAGACATACCTGCGTTCCAGATTGAAGCTACCTCTTGTTCATGGTAGTTTAGGATTCATCTCTATTTATGTGAACTTCAAACAAATATTATATTTATTCTTCATATCAGCTTTGTAAATCTAGATCATAGTGGCTCATAACTTGTACTACCAGTTCTTGGGAGGTTGTATAAAATTCAGTTATTTAGTTTGTGTTGTTAATAATCTATTACTTGAGTTACATCATTCTAAGTTTGGCTTACTTAGCACTGGGGTTATGTGCCATCACGACTAAGTGAATTTTTGGATCGTGACCATGGGGAAGTGGGGGTAGGGTAAGGGATTTAGGTAAAGGGAATGGGGAGTGAGAGGCTACCGAATGAAGTACCGGTATAATCGTTCTGGTATGTACCCTTAAGGTACCGAACCACTACCCTTAAGGTTTTTGTTTTTAAATTTAGCCATTTTTTACCGTTAGCCAACAGTTATTTTATTAAAAAAATAGTCGTTGGCAACAGTCAAAATGGCTATTTTTATCTTCCCTACACCCTAACATCCTTCCTACCCCCTAATTTATGCTTTTAATTTCTAAGTTTGTTTAATTATTTTTTGGTCATATTTTAAAACTATAAATACCTCATTTTATTCTTTCATTTTTCATACAAAACTCCTCGCTCTCTAGTTGCAACTATTATTCTATCACTCAATTATTTTTCTATAACTTCTTAAGCATCAACATTAATTATACGGAAGCTTATTTTTAGTTGGCGCTATACCACTAGTCGGAGCAATTTTCTTTCATCGACATCAATTATATATTGACATTTGGTACACTCATTTCAACTTCTATTTATTTTTGTTATACATGTATTGCTATTTATTGTTATTTCAATTATTTATTTGAAAAATGGCGTTGTGGGGCTTCGAGTCACCCCAAGAGCAATGTGGGGAGTTCTTGGAGGGAAGGGTGGCGAGGGTCTATTGGAAACAGCATCTCTGTCTGATGGTAGGGGTAAGGTCTGCGTACACACTATCTTCTCCATGCCCCACTAGTGAGATTATACTGGGTTGTTGTTGTTGTTGTTATAAATTTGAACCAATCCAAGAATCATGTACACAAATAAAAACAAGAGAATGACGTAAATCAGAACATATGGATAAGATCAAATACTTCACTTGATACAGACATATAGTGGAATTAAAGGTCCGGGAAATTATGTCCACTAAGTATAGTTGTTGCACATAATCATAAATAATTTCGTTTGTAAATGTTATGTCGAAGTATATTTGAGCTTTTTTTAATTTATTTAATTATTTCTGTACTGTCCTCACCCGCACCCACTTAAGTTTTCCTTACATAAATTTTTGGTGCAACCCTAACACATATGCTTTTTGTTATTAAAGAAAATAAAATCGCATATTTTTCCCTTTGATGGCTGACCGCAAAATTTGTTTTTAAAATTGAGCAATTTCAAGCAAAATAAATCTGTATAATTTCTTTTTCGAAACCAAATGCAACATAAAAATAATTTACTTGTTGCTCCAAGCCTCACAAATCTCGACTAACACGTACTCTGCTCACAAAACTAACTATATCATATGATATGGTAGTAGGTCGCGCAATTTTGTTTTGGAATGACAAAGCATATGATTCAATACAATCACAAAGTGAATTAATTCTTTGGCAGATTTTGTTAATGGGAACAACAACAATGAATTTAAAAAATTAAATATGTGAGCCGCTGTTTCGCAGATTCATAAATGTAGCACCAAGAGAGTGCTTGCTCTACATAGAGGTTACAAGATTGTGGTAATTTTTAGGATATTGTGGGTTGCTTATAGGGTTTGGAATAAGTTTTAAAAGTGTGCTAACGGTAGGGATAAATTTGGCCAATAATATAACAGTAGGGTTAAATATGGCCGAATAGTATAATGGAGGTTAAATGTAGACAATATAAGAAAGTAGAGGATTAAATTTAACTCTTTTCCCTATTTATTATTAAAAATGACTCCTAAATTGGTAAACATGATTTTTTTATAGATTGACTAAGGGTAATGCTAGGAAGGGGGCCTATTTTGAAACAAATCCTAACTAGTTCGAATTTATTCATTACATACAAGAAACGTATAATCTTGCATTTCAAGGTTTTCCTATAACAAATGTTAGAACTGATGTTTGCGATGACGAAGGAAATGAAGACTTGGTGAAATATTGGATTAAAGCGGAGAGAAGAAACTTTGCCCTTGCAGAAATAATTTAAGAAGACGACGAAACCTATAATGAAATATTATCTACCATAGATGGCGGCGATGCACAAGAACAAGTGCTATCAATTTCAAACGAAAAACCACTAAAAGTTATTGAAAAATTAGGTAAATCATTCAAAAAAAAATATGTAGTTTTATTCTTATTAGTAGTGAAATACAAATAAATACTTATAACATGTATTAGAAATATAATATATACATTGCATTAAATAAAATAAAAGGCACTTTATATCTTTGAATTTTTTTTATCCCATAAAGTTTGTGTGTATTTAAATATAGTAATTTTTTTAATTTATTTTTAAAATACCTTAAAGTACCCTCCCTTAACCCTAGTCCCCTTAAGGAACCACCCCCTTATCAGTACCGCTCCTTTATCCGGTCCCTTTTAAGTACTCAGAACCCTCCCATTAGACAGACCTAGTAGGTTCTCAGTAGGGGTGTACATGGACCAGGTTGGTTCGTTTTTTATCAAAATCAAACCAAACCAACTATATCGGTTTGGATTGGTTCGGTTTTGTCGGGTTTTTTCAGGTTTTTTGTTACTTAAATATTATTTCAATCTTACTTTGTTAAATATTTGATAAGTAAATATATATTTAGTAAAAATATAAAAAATTGACAAACATATTATCGATTAAAATATTCTTATGGGAGAATTCTATTAGTAACACATAATAGTTATTTTTGTAGTCGTCTGACAATAATTTTTCGTTGATGTACACTTTCAAGTTAAACCGAATTTAATAATTAAAGATAAATATTAATATGATACATAAATATTAATAATCACTTAATATTTGAAAAAGATATAAGAATTTAATAGATCATAATATATGATATTAATATGGAAGAACAAACAGATAGACGCATTCCAGTAACACTTAATAAGAAAGTGATCATACAACCCATTATTTAAGGTCAATAAATATGGAGTACTTCATTTTCTATTAAAATTTATATCTCGCAAGAGAATCCCAAATATTTCTAGATATTTGCTAAAGAAAATTATATATAAAATCTTAAAAGTATATATAAAAATTATATATTTATATGTCGGGTTAGTTCGGATTTTTTTACTCAATACCAAACCAAATCTGGTTTTTTAATCGGTTTGGTGCGATTTTTTGGTTCGGTTTGTACACCCCTAGTTCCCAGATAGGCTTACCTAAGAAAGCGTTCCATTTGTAACAATCACAACTTTCGGAGAATTGCACTTGAATAACTAATAGTCTGTTTGGCCAAGTTTCTCCAAGCCAAAAGTAATTTTTTTTTAAAAGTATTTTTTCCCAAAGTTGAAGTGTTTGGCCAAGTTTTTGGAGGAAAAAAAATATTTTTGAGTAGAGGCAGAAAGAAACAGTTTTGGAGAAGCATAAAAAGTAGCTTCTCTCCAAAAACACTTTTTTGGAAGGGTAAAGTTTCTTCTCAGAAGTGTTTTTCAAATAAATTAGCCAAACGCAAATTGATTCCCGCTAAAAATACTTTTGAAAAAACACTTTTGAGTAAAATTACTTCTCAAAATAAACTGATTTTTTCAGATTTGCCAAACAGGCTATAACATTGGCCTATGACTAAGGTTACGAAAAGCCATAAAGAAAGCTTGCAAAATTTGGAAGTAACAAAGAAATCATAAAGGAATTGGAGAATTGCTTTCAAAAAAAAAAAAAATCATACTCAAAGCTCAAATTAACCCAAGACCTCTGGTTTGGTTTACCAAATTCGAAGACTCTACAGCTGGTTGCTTGTAGTTTTGAGAAAAGGACTGATTTGTAACTATATTTACAAAGTCAATAATTATTCAAGTAAGAGAAAAGGTTGTCGAAATCAAATTAAATCAAATGGCAAATAGCAACAAGAAATTGGACGACAAGCCGAAATATTGTTAATCTTCTCATAAATGAGTCACTTATTATTTGAAGAACGTTATTAGGTGTCCTAATTGTTTTTCTTCTAGAATATGCCTAAGATTCCCACCTTTACATTCGATAATGAAAGGAAAACTGCTCCAAAGATATTACATCTGAGAATATCATCGTAATTCTTATAGGTTTGTTTGTAGTCTTGTATCAAAATAAACTTGTGGGTAATACTTCTGCACGACTGATTGGAATTTCGAAGTGAAAATCCACTTTAGGCATTAATAATTTTTCCCTCTATTTAATTTGGGTTCTCAAGTTTGCCTTAAAAATCAAATTCCTCCTCCAATATTAAACAATAGACATTTTCCTCCTCCTATCATATGTATTGTCTTTTTATTTGATTGATATTAATAATATCTTTTATTCTAATATTTTAATTGCGCCCTTATCTTTCATTATTCAGTGCCTTTATCTTTTGCACGACTGTTGGTTCCTCAGGTACACGCAAGTATACGTGGCCATCAAGTAATAAAGTGACTTGAAAGTCGGATGTCGAACCCACGAAGACTTAGATCAATTGTCAACTAAGCAAACTAAAATCAATTAATTGTCCAAGATATTTAAGAGTGATGTTTTTCTATTAATCTACTATTGCGGAAATTAAATAAGTAACAACTAATTTATCAAGAATGCAAATGTGTATGGTGAGATTTTAATTCAAAGGAGGTGAAAATTCCAGGGTTGTGGTTGGTTTATCAATCCTATTAAGTTCAATAATCACACTCATTAATCCAAATTATCTATGATTGTTAATTAACCATATCGTTTATATGAATAGCATGTTCCCACAATACTATTCGCATATCCACAATATATCAATCCTATATTCCTATGGTATTGAGTCTATCAGGAATGAATATAATACGGTATTCAATTAAGCAATACTGTTAGGTATATTCCTATTCTAACCGCGAAATCGTCCCCCGAGCTACAGGTTCAGAAACAAGCTCTCTCGAATTCTACTCTAATCTAAGCATGGCTTTCCCAATCATAGCATAGATAGTAGGGTGAATTGGTAGCTATAACAATTCACAAGTTAAAATTAGAATTAAAGAAACAACCACAAGATGATAATCCGAATTAACGAAGATGTAATTAATAAACGTTAATAATCATGTCAACCACAACCCTAGAACTAGAGTGCTTAGCCACTCATGTTCGTAGTAACAATTTTTCAAGTATTTTGCATAAACAGAGTACAAAGAAAAGATAAAGGAATGAAGAACTCTATGATTTTCTTCTCCAAAAGTTGTTCCACGTGATGTTCTTGCCTCCAGTCGCCAAACTCCTCTAAAAATGGTGTTTAATGACTATTTATATGTATAGGGAAAAGATCCAAATGAAATAACCAAATCCAAAATCAAAAAGGAGACAAAATAGGCTTTAAAACCCGAAACACGTGAAGCATCTCGCGATAGGCCGCGGCTAGCGATCTCAAATGCGCGGAACAATCTCGCTTCAACCCTCGCCTCGCGAGCTTATACGCGCGGAATTCTCTCACGTGAGACCTTGCGTCGCTGCCTTTAACGCGAGGAAATAATCTCGCATCGCTTGTTGCTGCTTTGTTTTCAATTGATTTGCTGTGCCTAACTTCTGCATTTCACGTTGTCTCTTCTTTTCCTTACTTTTCAATTCTTGGCATTTGTTTCTTTTGTATTCCTTTGTAATGTTAAACTTTAATCCTTATATCTCCACTAATTAAATAATCATAATTCAATACTTGTAATGTATAAAATACACATAAAATCTCTATTTTGCTTCCAATTTCGTCTTCAACGTACCTACACATAAAATAAATTCAATTAAGCACAAATATAGTATAGTTTAGCATTAAAGCCTCAAAATGTAAAGTAAGTAATGCACTAAAAATATGAAATTATAGCCAAACATCAACGGCATCACCCTTCGTGTTCTAACTCTCTTCCTCATCATATAATAATGAATAAATGAGATTAATGGCACAACATCACCCTTCGTATTTTTACTATCTTCCTCACCATGTGATAATGAATAAATGAAATAAATGGCACGACATCACCCTTCGTGCTTTTACTCTCTTCATCACCATGTGATAATGAATAAATGAGTTCAAGAAGTAAATAATGCGCGAGAATATATTTAGCGTCAAATATGGCGCCGAGATACCGAGATTCAACTTCCAAAAATATTTAACAACTATGGAATAAGCAATAATTGTGAAACGAATAATCAAAGAAGTAATAACCTAACATAATCGTGGATATCATAAGTAACGATGCAATAAAATACAAATAAATAAGTTTCACCTGCATGCTTTAACCCAGTTACAACGTATAAGTACTTGTCACCTCACATATATGTTGTTCCCGCACACAAAATACGTAGAAAATAGACTAACAAGTCTTAATCCCTCAAGTCAAGGTTAACCACGATACTTACCTCGCTCCACAATCAAATGAAAGCTCAACTAGGACCTTTCCTCAAATATTCGCCTCCAAACCAATCGAATCTAACCAAATATAATTCAAACAATTCAAAGTAAGCTTTAGAAACTATCCGTGAGTGAAAAATATTCAATCTTTAATGATTTTAAAAAAAGTCAACAAAAGTCAATCCTGGTGTTGCTTGGTCAAAACTCAAGATTCGGATCAAAACCCAATTACCAATTCACCCCTGAGCCCGATTATGTGATTAGTTTCGAAATCCGACCTCAATTTGAGGTCTAGATCTCAAATTCTCAAAATCCCCAATTTCTACCTAAACCCCTAATTTATACCATGAACAAGCATAGATTAAAGGCTAGAAATCAATGGGTGTTGATGGAAATGGAAGAAAACGAGTTAAAATCTACTAACCTACGAAGTGGAGATGAAATCCCTCTTCAAAATCGCCTCTAGGCCGAGCTCAAATGTGGAGATGGTGAAAAATGAAGAAAATCCCGACTTTGAGATATTTAATTGGCTGGGCGTCAGGCCTTCCTCGCGTTCTCGAAGGGCCTGACGTGATTGCGAAGTCCAACAACCAAATTGGCCTTCGCGTTCGCATGGACTGTCTCCCCTTACCACCGTGTTTTTGATTCTAGGCTCACGTTTGTGTAGGACAAGCCTCAGCTTTCCACCAGAATCCCTTACTCATCGCGTTCGCGAGTGAAGAGCCTAGTTCGCGGAGGGTGATCCCTCCAATGCTTCGCGTTCGCGAGCCCTTCTCCGCATTCTGAAGAAGAAAACCTCCCCAATCCTCAGTTACCCTTCACAATCGCGAAGAACAACGCACCAAATATTAGAAACAGTGAAAAACCAGCAATCCTTCTAAGATCGAAATGGTCCGTAGCCTATCCGAAACTCACCCAAACTCGCTGCTGAAAACAAGTGTAATAACATGAACACAAGTGTAATAACATCATACGAACTCACTTGTGAGATCAAAACACCAAAATAACACCTAGGACCACGAATTGGACACCAAAATAAATGAAAATTTCCAAGAAACTTAAGAACTTTCAAATTTACAATCGGACGTCTGAATCACTTCAAATCGACTCCGTTTTGCACCAAATTTTGGAGACAAAGTCATAAATAGTAAAATGAACCTATTCCATGTTTGAAAACGAAATTCGAATATAGTAGCAACAAAGTCAACATATGGTCAAATTTAGGAATTCTTTAAACCTTCAAATTACTAGTTTTTAACAAATTATGTTAAATTAAGTTAGGGACTTTCGAATTCAATTCCGGAACATACGTCGAGGTCCCAAATCACGATACAGATCCACAGGGACCGTCAAAATACGAATTCGGGTCCGTTTACATAAAATATTGACCGTAGTCAATTCATATCATTTATAAGGTTAAAATTCATATTTTATTCAATTTTTTTACATAAAAATTTTTCAAAAAAAGATACGGATTGTGTACGCAAATCGAGGAACGTTAAACGGAGCTATTCGAGGTCTCAAAAGACAGAAATGAAGGTTAAAACTCAAAGTGACGTATCTGGTCATCACATTCTCCACCTCTAAAATAAATATTCGTCCTCGAACGGACATAGAAAGGTACTTGGGCTGGTGAAAAGGTGAGGGTATCTACTCCACAGTTCAGACTCAAACTCGAACTCGGACTCCCACGTGAATGCCTTGATCGGTTGACCCCTCCATCGAACTCTAATTGAAGGATAACTCTTAGACCTCAACTTCCGGACCTGCCGGACTAGAATGGCCACTCGCTCCTCCTCATGAGTCAAATCCTTGTCCAATTGGACGGAGCTGAAATATAACACATGGGACTGATCATCGTGATAATTCCGGAGCATGGAGACATGGAACACCCGGTGGACTTGTCACGACTTAAAATCCAACTAGCCGTGATGGCACCTAACCCAATCCGTTAGGTAAGCCAATTTACAAATATCCGATTCAATTAATATTTAACTAACTCTAATACACTCCCCAAGGACTGGTAGTACAAATCATAAGCTTCTAAAATTAGAATTTACAAAGTCGGTGTGAAATAAAAATATATCATCTGTTTGAAATATACATGAACAAATTAAAATTCAAAGCTACCATGAATAAAAGGCAGCAATGACTGAAACGTAGGTACATCTTCAAATCCAGCTCCCGCCATGTGTAATAGCATCAACATCAAAAATCTGCACACAAGGTGTAGAAGTGTAGTATAAGTCCAACCGATCCCATGTACTCAATAAGTAACAAACCTAACCTTAGGTTGAAAGTAGTGACGAGTTGGGACAAGGGTCAGAGTCCAACTCCAATAAATAATATCTCATAACAATACAATTTAAAGCAGCACAAGTAATAACTCAATAATAAAATGCTCAGATCGTATAAAATTCTGAAAAAATAAATATTTTCTTTTCAATATAACAGTAAAACTCAAATATTTTGCCGAAAGCCACCGAAAATATGAGTAAGTCTGAAACATGTGATTTTTCTCAAAACCTTTAATGACAGCTAAGAAATTTCATTATTAAATGGCACGAGGGAAGAAAAAAATACTTCTCTATGCCTACATGTCAATATGCAGGTGAAATCATGAATGTCACCAAAACTAGAGTAGCAGAAAGAAATGCATCTCTAGGCATGTATCTCAAGTACGCATGTCAAATGCAATGTATCTCAGTGATGAGCTCATGTATTCACACTCTCAGAGTACTCAATCTCATTGTCTCACACTTTCCACTCATCATGCTCAATCACTCGACATACTCAGTCACTCAGTACTGAACAAGGCACATCCAACCCAAACATAACAACTGCTAGCAATTGCGCTCACTGGGGGTGTAAAGACTCCGGAGGGGCTCCTTCAGCCCAAGTGCTATAATTCGCATGGACAACTCACGTGCTGCATGAATAACTCACGTGTTATAGTATCAATATCTAGATACGCACGGACAACTCACGTGCTATAGTATCAATATCTAGATCCGCACGGACAACTCACGTGCTATAGTATCAATATCTGGATCTACACAGACAACTCACATGTTGCATGGACAACTCACGTGCTATAGTATCAATATCTCAAAATCGGGCCATCGGCCTCATTTAGTCATCAATCGCATCAGTCTCTCGGGCTCCCAATGTCATGAAACTAGCCCAAAACGATGATATGATGTATCAATAAATAACAACAAAGGCTGAGATATGATATGCAATAAATGGATATGACTGAGTACGAAATTAAAATTTAAACATATAATTCGATAGCATAATGACCTCAGTGGGTCCTAAAAATACCAACATTTTCCTAAGCATGATTTCTAACATGAGTCACAGCTCAGTTTCTATAACACATAAAAATACATGAAACAATACAAGTTAATTGACTATACAGCTCTACGAAATCAACTAAGTCTCAATTTCTACGGTGCACGCCTACACGCCCGTCACCTAGCATGTGTGTCACCTCCAAACAAATCACATAACATGTATAATCAAGGTTCATACCCTCAGCTCCAAGTTTAGAAGTGTTACTTACCTCGAACAAGCCGAATTTGCTGTCGAGCAAGCTAAACAATACTCCAAAAATTTTATTCTGCGCGTATCAACCTCCGAACGCCTTCCTATCACCTCAATTCCAAGACAAACTATTTGAAACTAGTCAAACAATGTGCAAATTAGTCAAAATATACTCCAATTCTTGCAATTTAATAATTTATAAAAATTTCCAACTCCACTCGAAAAGTCAACCAAAAGTCAATGGTGGGGCCTACATCTAGGAATCTGATAAAAATTACAAAATTTGAACCCCCATTCAATCACGAGTCCAGCCATACCAAAACTACTCAAATCCAACCACAACTCGGCCTTCAAATCCTCAATTAAAGTCTATGAAATTTTCTACTATTTGTAATTCAAAACAATAATTTAATGATGAATACAACAATATATTCATGTAATATAACCAAAACCAAATTAGAATCACTTACCCCAATTCATATGGTGAAAATTGCCTCCAATATCGCTTCAATCCGAGCTCCATAGCTCCAAATATATTAAAATGGCCGAAACCTCGAAATATAGCTTCACATTGTGAGTTAAGTACATGATTTATATATGGATTTAAGCATGGAATTAGTAGAAATTTGGAATTTTGGTAGAAAACCTAAAATTTGGTATTTTTAGATTTTGACCACGAAATTGGACATGGAATTGAGAATAAATTATACATTTGAGTTCGTGGTGTTATGGGTAAAGTTTATTTTCGAACATTTTTGAAATCCGACCACGTGGGCTCGAGGGTTGATTTTTGTTAACTTTTCGAACGGAGCTGAAAATTGTTTAAAATGATTAATTATGAGTATTAGAATACATTTTGATTGTTTTACACATCTGTTTGAATAGTTTTGGATCGACGAGCATTGATTTGAGGTGCTATGAGAGGCTTTGGAGCCGGTTATGTAACTTCGGAGCAAGGTAAATCTCTTGTCTAACCTTGTAAGAGGGAATTTTTCCCATAGGTGATTTAAATAAACATTGTTTCTAATTGTGGGGACTACGTACGTACGAGGTAACGAGAGTCCCTGCGTAGCTACTAATTATGCTTATGTCCGGGTAGTCTAGGACCCAAATCATGAATTTACTTGTAATATTTGCAACCTTTGTTAATTGAAGTACCTGAATCATATTGGGAGTAGTTAGAGGAAATGATTACAAGACCGAAATTTCACGTACTTGAATTTTTGTGCGAGTTACTCGACCGTTAATAGAAATTGTACATCCTTACGAGTTAGCCTTGTGATAGCTTGTTGTACTTTTTGTGTAGGTACATATATGTCTGGTGGTCTTTTGGGCGCAGAGGCGCAGCTATTGCAGGGACTTTATTGTGGGTTGTATTTCCTGTTATGAACTGCAGCCTGCAGAGTCTCCATAAAAGTCATTTATATCCTCATGTCTTATTTGTATTCTGGATATATGTTGTATTGTTGTTATACTTCCTAAAAATATGCTCATGTACTTGTGACACCGGGTTTTGAGGGGGTTATCAGGTTATTTATTATTGTGGTTCATACAGATACTTTCATTTACTCTGTAAATTCTATTTTATACTGTCTAATTAAGGAAAATTTTGATTTCCAAATACTAAAATGAGTAATTAAATTGGTAAATCACTATCGGCTTGCCTGACGGTGGTGTTAGGTGCCATCATGACCCATAGTAGATTTTGGGTCGCGATAGCTTGGTATCAGAGCCCTAGGTTTACTTGGGTATCACGAGTCATGAGCAAGTCTAGTAGAGTCTTGCAGATCGGTACGGAGACGTCTGTACTTATCTTCGAGAGGTTACAGGGCTGTTAGGAGCAATTCCCTTATTGATTCCTTTATCATGCAGTTTGATTTTATTGAGGCTTGTGCATCTAATTCCTTCGTACTCATTCTTATACGATGTTGAGCGCTCGTGCCAATTTGGCACCGAGGGGTTTTATTGGTACTGCAGACGTGGTGCTGGATGTTTTTCCATGCGTGTTCGGGTAGGTTATTATCGTCGCGTAGCGGAAGAATGTTCTTTTGTTCCAGCTCAATATCTATATTTTCTATAGTTTCGAGACTATGCAAGGATTGCGATAATATTTATGCGTTTTTATGACACAATGTTGATGTAATGTTAGGGTGCTCGGTTATGTGTTGAGGCAGTGAATGGCTCGTAAGGGGAATTTATCAGTGCATGCTTTTGAGGTTCATCATTTAATTCCAGCAAAGGAAGGCAATCAGACTGTGGATATTCATGTTTTTAGTTGAAGGGGTAACGAGACTTGGTATTTTCGAGCGTGGAGGAATTTTCATTGTGATGCAGTGTCGTCGTCTTTGTTTGAACGCATTACAGTTTGCTGGTGTTATGGTCTTCTTTGATTTTTGCCCTAGGGGTAGGGTGTGTGAAGAGGTGCCTAAAGGGCAGTTGTCAGAAATAGTGGTATGCAGCGGTTCGGGATCGAGTTGGTATTTCTATTGTGATGGCTCGAGGGAGACGATCTTCTAGGAGGCTTAGAGTTGGTAGCAATTTATTAGCTCAGGTGCTACAGAGATGGATTCTAATTTGATGCAACATTTGGGTAACGAAAAATGAGGAAGGACATGTGGGAGGTGTATTGCGGTGGTTGAATTACTAGCAGGTCAAGTATGAGAAGCGGAAGTTGAGAAGTTTCTTAAAGGAGATGGTTTGACCAAAGTGGGAGAGGCAGAGTAGCATATGGATTTTGTGGTAACATAGCCACGTACCTTCAGAAAGTGTAGAACATTTTGGGAATCATGATGGAAGGCGATTTGGTATACGGATTATAGTTGGAATGATAGTTACCGTACGGAGAAAGAGGGAATATGGCAGAAAGGAGAAAATGGAAAAAAGGAGTTTGCTTGTAATGAAGAAGGGTGTGAAGATTTGACTATCATTTCAGATGAGATATGACTTGAGTTTGGATGATATTGCTGAACTCTCAATTGATATTAGTGAGGAAGGAACAAACTTATACAACGTCGTGGAAAGAGGTCGGGTATGAGATCGTGGCTGATGATTCAGAATGTTCAAGAAGAGATTTAACAAAACACTTCGAGAAATTTGGCGGGTTAACGGTGCGAGATCATGATAATTGAGAAGGAGGAATCATTGTGGGATCTACATTATGTGATGGTAGGTTAAAGCTAAGTGGGGAAGCCCCACCGTCTATGATTTGATCGTGTAGTTGTCTGCTTGTGTAGTTTCTGGCTATCGGTGCATTGGTGAACTATTCATGACCAAGAAAAGAAAACATCAGGAGTAATTCGAGCAAGGAACTTGATGAATGTGTGCTAAACTTTGTCTTATTGATTTAGGTGCAAGTTTTGGGAAGACTCAGAGTTATGCTTCTTGTGGATGTAACGTGCAAGGAAAAGAATTCAGTTGGTTGCTTATTTAAGAGGGTATTCATATGCTAGCAGGGCAATGGAGTTTGGTTATATTAGAGACCATGTCAGAGTGGGTGACTCTTAACAATAGTCCAGTGAGTTCAAGAATTTAAGTCCAGTACCTGAGGATTTCGGGTGCGTTGTGTGGTTAAGGATCGAGTTTCTGCAATGGGTTGTGAATGGGACTTGGAGCATTCTATGTTATCATCGGGTATGCGGTGTAGTATTGGAGGAAAGGAAGAAATAACTTTGGATTTGCGGGAGGTCTTGCAAAATGGGTATACCAGTTGGAAATGTCATTGTGCGCATGAGGAAGGTATGAGATGATTCATGAGTATTGAGACGATGTGGTCTCGTGAAGCGGGTCACTCAGTATGAGTGCGGATTTAGTTCATTATGTTTTGAATGGAGCTGCTATTACTCCTAAGGCAAGTCAAGAGTGAATCGGAAGAAGTTGGACTGATAAGATGGTTGAATCAACATGATTGTGGCAATGATCAGTTCCATCAGCGTGTGGAGTTATACATGTGGTTTGTGGTTGTACGTATGGGCCCGACAGCCACCATAACTTGATTGATCTGGGAGGTATTTTATTCAAATGACATTGTGGTATAAATGGATTCCGTAAGAGTTATGACGATTTAGATTACGACTTGAGGTTTGTATTTTTTGCAGTTTGGGGATTTAGTTGCATGTTGCATTTGTTCTTTTGAAATGAGGTTAGCGAAGGGTTTTCTAGCCAATGAACTGTTCATTCTAGTAGTAGTTCAAGAGTTATGATGAATTTTGGTATTCTCGTATAGCGACATTTTAAGTGTAGTGATCTGCATGGGAATTTGAGTTGAGGACCAAGGTTGCGATTCGGTGTTGATTAGAATGTCACGATCTTGGATGAGCAGGTCTTCAGAGTAAGATGGCATTTTCTTCAGTGTCACCTGAGGTCATCGTACTGTGTAAGAGGCCTTGTGTATTGAATTGTGGATTCTTAATTTGTTTTATGGAATTTTAACTATTGGTGGTATGGATGTGTGGGCTTTGCTACATGAGTAGAAGGTTGTGGGAGCGTAACCCATAAGTAAATTTTTATAAGTGTAATATGTTAGTCACTTGATTGCTAAAGATTAAAAAAAAGTATGGAGGTTATGATATTATCGTCAATGTGAGAGTTAATGCCTGAGAGGCGTTCTATTCCTTGGGTTGTAGACTGTGTGAGTTATTCTGGATTTGGCGGCTGTTCTTGTATGTCATGGAAAAAGGGTATTGTGGATCAGAATAGTCTTGAGGTTCGTTGATGGGTCTAATGTGAATGTGTGCTCTACATCAGGTAGGATGTGTTCATTCAGCATAGCGTTGCTTATAGAGGAGTCTTCGGATATTGGGTGCCATTCCCGTTGTCAGTTATTCCATGTAATACTCTATTGTGCCATGTGGGTTGTGAGACGTCTTGATTATTCACACATGTGTTGAGGTCCCGTGTAGCTTGTGGTGTTATGTGAGCAGGATGGCTCACGAGATGTAGGTCATTTATTGCTCCTTAGTTGTTCTTGGGTTTTGTAGCGTATGGCACTACCTGTCTCCCCAGGATTTATATTTTGCGCTTGGCATGCTTGTGGTCGATATTCAATATTTCGTAGGTATAAGACTTTTTGGCTGATGGGTATTCCCTTATTCATTATTATGTGTGGATCGGGTTGCACGCTACCACGAGTATCAGTTTGGATCAGATTGCACGCTGTCACGGGTATCATGTGTGAATCGGGTTGCACGCTGCAATGGTATCATGTTTGGATTGGGTTGCATGTCGCAACGGTACCATGTGTGGATCAGGTTGCACACCGCAACAGTGAGATGTTGAGTATAGTTACATATATTTATTTATGTGTATTTTGTTTCTCATTCTCTGAGGAGAGTTCATAGCGTCTGTTCGACCATTTTATTCGTTACGCGAGCTAGGAAGTTCCATTCCAGAGTTTGCTTTTCCTTATGTATCGCATTCGATTTTGTAGACTGTTGGCCTATTGTTGGCATCATACGAGATCTTGGTCAGTGTTTGAGGTGTCTTATTGCCTGTGTAGCTTATACTGGGTGAGACAAGACTATTGGACCTGAAATCAGTGCAATCAGATTTATATAAGGTATATTAAAGAACAAATACCATTATTCAGTTCAGAATGAGGTAATGGTCCTTGTCAGGAGGAGAGGCTCCATGATTTGTTAATTCGGCAGGTGGTTCTGAGTTTCTAAGCATCTCTTTCATCGTGGCAGTATTGCAAGTATTGGAACAAGGCTTATATATGTTATGGAGTGTATTATGGGCTACGGATTCGTGAAATTACAGCTATTGTGGTCGGAGGATGTTATTATGGGCAACCAACTTATGTAGTGCATGGGGTGATTTCAGCACAAGTGCACAATCATGTTTTGGTACAGTGTATAGTGATTGATACGGTGTTCGTATGTTAGAATCAGGTATTGTAAAGAAATTCGGAGGTTGGAATTTGGTTCTAAGGCTTATTGACTAAATAAAAGGTAGGATCTTCAGACCGGCTCGAGCTATGTGCTCAACTGGGTTGTGATGGCATGGGCAGGTGCACAATGTGTTAAACAGTAAATTTAGACAACTCTAGAGCAGTCCTTGGCACGTTCGAGGACGAATGTATGTTTAAGTGGGAGAGAATGTAACAACCCGACAGATCGTTTTGAGCTTTAGTGCGTGTTTGACGATTTGAGGCCTTGAGTAGCTTCACTTCAGGTGTTATGACTTGTACATATGCTCAGAATGGAATTTCGGGAAGTTCAGAGTAGATTTAGAAAGAAAATTCTAATTCCGGAAGCTTTAAGTTGGAAGAATTGACGAAGGTGTGACTTTTGAGTAAATGACCTCGGAATCAGGATTGAAGGTTCCAAGAGGTTCGTATGATGATTTTGGACCTGGGCGTATGCTCGGGTCGAGAATCGGGTGGCTCGGGAGTATTTTGGTGCTTATTACGGAAGATTGGCATTTTGAAGGTTTAAGAATTTCCTAAGTTGGAGTTGGAGTCGATTTTGATGTTATCGACGTTCGTTTGGGATTCTAAGCCTGGAAATAGTTCCAGGCTCGGAATTTCCTAAGGTTTAAGAATTTTCTAAGTTTGGATTGGAGTGGATTTTAAGGTTATTTGTAACGACCCGGCCGGACGTTTTGAGCTCTAGCGCGCCGTTCGGCAGTTTGAGGTCATGAACAGCTTCACTTCAGGTATTATGACTTGTGCGTATGGTAGGAATTGAATTTCAGAAAGTTCAGAGTTGATTTAGAAAGAAAATTCTAATTTCATAAGCCTTAAGTTGGAGGAATTGATTAAGATTAGATTTTTGAGTAAACGACCTCGGAATCGAGATTTGAAGGTTCCAACAGGTTCGTATGATGATTTAGGACTTTGGCATATGTCCGGATCGAGTTTTGGGTGACCCGGGAGCATTTCGATGCCTATTGTGAAAGATAACATTTTTAGAATGATTTCATAAATTTGGGTTGAAGTGCATTTTAATGACATCGATATCCGTTTGGGATTCCGATTCTGGGAATAGCTACGTATGGTGATTCTGGTAGTGGGAGCGCATCCGGAAGTGGATTCGGAGGTCTGTAGGTCATTTTGGAGTCATTTGGCTAAAGTTAGAAATTTGAAGGATGTTGAGAAGTTTGACCGAGAGTGGACTTTTTGATATAAGGGTCGGATTCCAATTCTGGAAGTTTGAGTAGGTGCGTAATGTCAAATATGACTTGTGTGCAAAAATTTAGGTCAATCGGACGTGATTTGATAGGTTTCGGCATCGAATATTGAAGTTTAAAGTTTTAAAGTTATTAAGCTTGGAATGGGGTGCGATTCATGAATTCGACGTTGTTTGATATGATTTGAAGGCTCGACTAAGTTCATAACGTATTGGTGTATTTGGTTGTGGTCCCGAGGGCCTGGGGTGGATAATAGAAGGTTAACGGATCGATTTTTGGACTTAAGAATTTCTGAAGCTTAATGCTTCTGGTGTAATCGCACCTGCGTGACTTTGGTTGCAGGTGCGAGATCACGAATGCGGAAAATTGCTCGCAGAAGCGAGAAGGGACTGGAGCTGGGGGGATCCGCAGAAGCGTACTAAAGAAGTGCACCTATGTGTGCGCAGGCGCGAGGCAGCTACCGCTGGTGCGTAGAATTTGCACAGATGCGCATAGCAGGTCGCACCTGCGAAGCTCGTAGAAGCGAAGAAAACTTCCGCAGGTGCGAGGTTTTGGCTGGGCAGTGAGGACCGCAGGAGCGTAATTTTGACCGCACCTGCGGAGCCGCAGGAGCGGCTATTGGACCGCAGGTGCGAAGGACGGGGCTAGGCAGTGTGTTCTTTAAAGAATGAGGGCTTGGCTCATTTTCACCTCATTTCGTCCATGAGATACGGTCTTGGAGCGATTTTGGAGCTCATTCTTCGTCATCAATGTCAAGGTAAGTGATTTCCAATTATTATAAGCTAAATATATGATTATATATGAATTTGAACATGGAAATTTGTATAAATTGTGGGGGGTTTGGTAGAAGACCTAGAATTTGGTATTTTGAATTTTGATCACGAAAATGGGCATGAAATTGAGAATAAACTATATATTTGAGTTCGTGAAGTTATGGGTAAAGTTTATCTTCGAAAAATTTCGGAATCCGGGCACGTGGGCCCGAGGGTGATTTTTATCGACTTTTCGATTAGGGTTAGAAATTGTTATAAACTGGATTATATTGAGTATTTGAGTATATATTAATGGATTTGCATAATTATTGGCTAGTTTTGGGGTGTTGGGCATCGATTCGAGTTGTTTGAAGGGCTCAGAAGCCGGTTATGGAACTTCGGAGCGAGGTAAATCTCTTTTCTAACCTTGTAAGAGGGAATTTACCCCATAGGTGAAATAAATCAATATGTGCTCCTATTTGTGGGGGCTACGTACGCACGAGGTGACGAGAGTCCGTGCGTAGCTACTATTATGCTTATGTTATGGTAGTCTAGGACCCAAAGGCATGCTTTACTTGTAATATTTGCAATCGTGTTGTCAATTTAAAATGCTTAAATCATATCGAACTTGGTTAATAAATTTCTAAAAGGCTAGACATCATTTTCCTGACTTTTAAAAGAGAAATTGCCTTTCCTTGGATAATTTCCCCTTGATGAATTCTTGATTGATTGTTTGAATGTGTTATCTTTTGTGGAATGGGCCGAACGTCTCGGTAGATTAAATAGATGCATCTATGGTTCGCGCCATTCGACCCTCTGGCAGTGCACAGTTTAAATATTATGTTGGATCAGGCCGTACGACCTCCGTATGACTTGCGCATGCTTGTATTGCTTGCCTTGAAATTTATAAATAATGATATTGCCTCCCTGGTGTGAGATAAATTGATAAATGATGAAATAGAAATTTGGAAATTTCTTATTACAAAAGAATTGTTTACTTATTTCATGATATTAGGCTTACAACTGTTTTATGTGATCCATGCATAAATTATATCATTGGTATATTAATTATAGCCCATAGTAAGTGTCCGAGTAGACCCCTCATCACTACTTCTTCGAGGTTAGGCGGGATACTTGTTGGGTACGCATTGATTTACGTACTCATGCTACACTTGCTGCATATTTTTGTGTAGGTACACATATCTTTAGCAGCCTTGTGGGCGCAGAGGCGCAATTATGGCAATGACTTAGGTGAGCTGCATTCAGTACGACGATCCGCATCTAACAAAGTCTCCCTCAGAGTACTTACCTTTTTTCTGTCCAATTTGTATTCTGGATAGCTGTTGTATTTTATTTTATATTCCTAGTTAATGCTCATGCACTTGTGACACTGGGTTCTGGGATGATTATGGGGTATCTAGTATTGAAATTGGAAAATGTTAATGTTATTCCTTAAAATTTTCATTTGTTACTAGTTAAATTGAAGGAAAATTATGTTTTCAGAAATACTAAAATGAGAATTTAATTAACTATTTAGTGTTGGCTTGCCTGACAGTGGTGTCCGATGCCATCGCGACCTTTATGGATTTTGGGTCATGACAATATGGTATCAGAGCACTAGGTTCACTTAGGTCTCACGAGTCATGAACGAGTCTTGCGGATCGGTACGGAGACGTCTGTACTTATCTTCGAGAGGCTACCGGGCTGATAGGAGCACTTTCCTTCTTGATTCCTCATTGTGCGATTTGATTCCTTTGAAGCTTATGCCTTTATTTCCTTCCTATTCAATCTTACGCGACACGAATCGCTTGTTATAAATTTTGAATCGAGGAATTTTAATGGCACAACTTATGTAGAGCAGGATGTTTCTCCCTGTGTATTCGATTGGGCTAGTGTTGTCGCATTGTGGAAGGATGTTCTGTCATCGTAGCTCAGTAGATGTAGTTTTGATGGTTTTGGGGCTATGCACCAATTGCTATGATGTTCATGAGTTGTTATCACACAGTATTAAAGAAATGGTAGGATGCTTGTCTATGCATCGAGGTAGTGAATGACTTGAAAGGAGGTTTTACTCAGAGTATGATTGAGAGAGTCAGTATTTTATTTCCGGTGGAGGAAAGGCAATCGGGCTACGAACGTTCAAGTTTGAGTTAATGGAGTAACGAGACTTGGTATTTCGAGCGCGGTAGAATTTTCATCTTTTATGTGGTGTCGTCGTCCTTGATTGGACGCATTAAGGTTCGCCGATGTTATGGACTTCTTCAATTTGCCTTTGGGGCAGGGTACTGTGAAATAGTGCTTGAGATGAGGTTGTCAGAGATAACGGAGTGTAGAGGTTTCGAAATCGAATTGGTACTTCTAGTATTGATGGCTCGAGAAAGATGATCTTCAAAGAGGTTTAAAGTTAGTAGTGATCTGTTGGTTCAAGTGCTACAGAGATAGATTTTTTATTTAAGGCAAGAACTGGGCAGCGAAGGATGAGGAAGGACATGTGGGAGGTGTCTTGCAGTGGTTAAAATTCTAGAAGGCCAAGTGTGAGAAACAGAAGTCGAGTAGTTGTTTAAAGGAGAGGGTTTGGCCAAAGTGAGAGAGTGGTAGAATAGCATATGGGTTCCATGGTAGGATAGCTATACGCCTTGAGGAAAGTTTAGAGTGATTTTGGATTCACGGTGGTCAGTGACCAGGTCTACGGGCTAAATTTGGAATATTGGCTGCTATATTGAGGAAGATTGTGTGTGACAGGAGGGAGTCGCTTAATATGAAGCACGATACAACATGACTCTGGATTGAAATGTATTGTCGCACCTCTAGCTGATATCCATGAAGATTGAACGGACTTGTGCAATTGGTGAATGAACACGGGCTTAAGATGGTTTATTGGTTTCGTGGTAATTGTATTCGGTGTATTCGGTGCAGCGTTGTTGGAAGTTGTCGGCACGTAATTTTCACATGTGGGATATCTCCTGTGAGCAGGTTAGCGGTTGCGTGGTGTTCATAAAGCTTCTGCGAAGAATTTTACTGACCATTCAGTAAGAGGTTGAATATGTGAATGTGGCTAGTGATTCAGAATGTTCATAAAATATTTAACATAAGGATTTCGAGAAATTTGGCGGGTTGATTGTGCAAGATCAGGTCGACGGCGAAGAAAGAATCTTGGTGGGTTCCAGAGTTATGCAATAGTAGCTTAAAGTTAAGTGGGAGAGTCCTACCGTCTACAAATTTGGATTTGCATGGTTTTCTACTTGTGAAGTTTTTGGTTATCGGCATATTGATGGGTTATTGCGGCTAAGGAAAGAGAATGTCAATGGTAATTTGAGCAAAGGATTCAAGGAATGTGTTCTATAATTGGCATTATCGATTCATGTTCAGGATTTGGGAAGGCTTAGAGTTTATGTTTCGTGTAGATGTGATGTACAAGGAAAGTGATTCAGTCGGGTGCTTATAAAGAGAGTGTTCATGTGCTATCAGAGCCTTGGGGTTGATTATATTCGGGACCAGGTTGGAATGGGTAACTCTCAACAACGGTCCTAATGGATTCAAAAGTTAAAGTGCGATGCCTAAGGATTTCGAGTTTGTAGTATGGTTAAGTATCGAGCTTTTGCAGCAGATTATGAAAGGGGCTTGGAGTGTTCTACTTTATCTTCGGGTTGCGGTGTAGCATTGGAGGAATAGAAGAAAATAACTTCGGATTCATAGAGGGATTTTCCAGAATAGGTGTACCAGTTAAAGATGCGAACATGCGCACAAAGAGGGTATAAGATGGTTCATGGGATTTGAGACAGCGTGGTCTCGTGAAATAAGGTCACTCGGAATGAGTGCAAAATTAGATTTGTGATGTAATGATTGGAGCTATTATAATTTCTAAGGCAAGTTAAGAATAAATTGGGAAAGGACGGGTCGACTAACAATGGTTGAATTGGCATGATAGTGGAAATGATCAGTTCCTTTAGCGTATTGAGTTATGCATGTGATTTGTGGAGGTACGTGCGAGGCTTGACGGTCGCCGTAATTGATTTTATTTGGAGGAATTCAAGTATTATGGCATGTTATGTGTAGATGGATCCCGAAAGAGTTATGGTGGTTTAGACCACTACTTGAGGTTGGTATTTTCTGCCGATATGAGAATTCAGTCACGTGTTGCAATGGTTCTCTTGAAATGAGTTAAGTGGAAGGTTTCTATATGATGAAGTGTTTACCCTATTAGTGGTTCAGGAGTTATGATGAAATTCATGTACTCTTGCGCACTGGCGTGATTAAGTGCATCAATTAGCATGGGATTCAAAAGTTGAGGATTCGAGATTGCGGTTCGGTGTTGACAAGGAAGTCATAAGCTCGGATGAGCAGTAAAAAGTATTTAGATGTTTAAAGTAAGATGGTGTTGGTTTTGGCGTCACCTAAGGTCGATGTCATGTGTAAGAGGCCTTGCGTATTGATTTGTGGATTCTTGAGTTGCTTTATAGCTTTAGTGCGGTCGGTGGTATGGATGTGCAGACCTGTTACCTGGTGCGGAAGGTTGTGGGAGCTTATTCTACGGGAAGATGGTATAAGTGAACATGTAGTCACTTGATTGAGTGAATATTGAAACCAAGTATGAAGATTTTGGCGATATCGCTAATTCGAGAATCTATGCCTGGAGGGCGCTCGGTTCATTGGTTGTGAATTATGGAAGTTTGTTCCGGTTATGATGGCTGCTCTTGTGTGTTATGGGAAAAGGGGTTATTATGAACCCTTGAAAGGTTATCAGACTAGTACGGTGCGATCTGAATCGGCTTGAGGTCCGTGGGTGGATCTAGATATGAATGTGGACTCTATGTTGGGCCGGAGGTGTTCATTTACGTATAGCGCTCCTTGTGGAGGAGTATTCAGATGTTGGATGTTAATTCGTCACCGGCTACTTCATGTAATGCTATATTATGTCGTGTGAGTTGTGAAACGGCTTGTTAATTTCTTATGTGTTGAGGTTCCGCGTAGCGATGGTGTTATGTGAGCAGGATGGCTCTCGAGATTCAGATCATATATCGCACCTTAGTTGTTCTTGGGTTTTGTAGCGAATGGCATTGTCGGTCCTCCCAGGGATGGTGTTATGCACTTAGAGTGCTTGTGTCCGATATTCGGATATTTTGTAGTAATGAGCATTCTAGCTCGATAAGTATTTCCTTATAGATTTTTGTGTGGATCGGGTAGCACGCCGCCACGAGTATGTTGTTTGGATTGGGTTGCACGCCGCAACAGTGTGATGTTGAGTACAGTCCCCTATATTCTATTTTACATGTTTTGTGTCCCATTTTCTGAGTAAGGTTCATGACACCTTTTCGGTTATCTAACTAGTTACGTGGGTTGAATAGTCCCTTCAAGAGTTCATTTTCCTTATGTATCACGTCAATTTTGTAGCTTATTGGCACATTGTGGCATCATGTGAGACTTTTGGCAGTGCCTGAGGTGGCTTATTGCCTAAGCAGCTTATACTGGGTAAAGCGAGGTTATTGGATCCGGGATCAGTGCGATCGGATTATATAAAGTATAGTAAAGAGCAAATACCATTATTTGGTTATAATGGGGTGATGATTCTAGTCAGGAGGAGAGACTCATTGATTTGTTGACTCGGCGGTTGGTTATGAATTTCTACACGTCTCTTCCGTCGTGGCGGTATTGCAAGAGTTGGAACAAGACTTATATATATCATGAGGTGTATTGTGAGCATCAGCTTCGTGAAATTTCGGCTATTGTTATCAGAGGATGTTATTATGGTCATGTGAGCTATGTGGTGCATAGTGTGGATTTAGCCAAGGAATGAAATCATGTATTGGTGCATCATATAGAGATTGATACAGTGTCCGTATGATGGAAGCAGGCTTGGCAGAAAAATCCGGATGTTGGAACTGGGCTTTAAGGCCTATTTGGCTAAGTAAAAAGGAACATCTTCATATTAGCTCGAGCTAATGTGCTCAACTGAGTTGTGATAGCACGGGTAGGTGCACGAGGTGTTAAACAGTGATTACAGACAACTCCAGAGCAATTCTTAGCACGTTCGAGAACAAACATATGTTTAAGTGGGAGAGAATGTAACGACCCGACCGGTCATTTTGAGCTCTAGCGCATCATTCGGCAGTTTGAAGCCATGAGCAGCTTCACTTCAGGTATTATGACTTGTGCGTATGGTCAGAATTGAATTTCGGGAAGTTCGGAGTTGTTTTGGAGAGAAAATTCTAATTTCGGAAGCCTTAAGTTTGAGGAATTGACTAAGAATGGATTTTTGAGTAAACAACCTCAAAATCGGGATTTGAAGGTTCCAACGGGTTTGTATGATGATTTAGGACTTGGGCGTATGATCGGATCGGGTTTTGGGTGACACGGGAGCATTTTGGCGCCTATTGTGGAAGATAGCATATTTAGAAGGATTTCATAAATTTGGGTTGAAGTGCATTTTAATTATATCGATGTCCGTTTGGGATTTCGAGTCTGGGAATAGCTTTGTATGGTGATTTTGGTATTGGGAGCGCGTCCGGAAGTGGATTCGGAGGTCTGTAGGTCATTTTGGAGTCATTTGGCTAAAGTTAGAAATTTGAAGGTTTTTGAGAAGTTTGACTGGGAGTGGACTTTTTGATATCGGGATCGGATTCCAATTCTAGAAGTATGAGTAGGTCTGTAATGTCAAATATGACTTGTGTGCAAAATTTGAGGTCAATCGGGCGTGATTTGATAGGTTTCATCATCAAATGTTGAAGTTTGAAGTTTTAAAGTTATTAAGCTTGGAATGGGGTGCGATTCATGAATTCGACGTTGTTTGATGTGATTTGAAGGCCCGACTAAGTTCGTAACGTGTTTTGGGACGTGTTGGTATATTTGGTTGAGGTCCCGAGGGCCTCGGGTGGATTCCGGAAGGTTAACGGATCGATTTTTGGACTTAAGAATTTCTTAAGCTTAATGCTTCTGGTGTAATCGCACATGCGTGACTTTGGACACAGGTGCGAGATCGCGGGTGCGGCGAATTGCTCACAGAAGCTAGAATGGACCGGAGCTGGGGGAGCCGCAAAAGCGGACTGGAGAAGTGCACCTGCGAGTGCGCAGACGCGAGGCAGCTACCGCTGGTGCGTAGATTGCGCAGATGCGCAGAGCAGATCGCACCTGTGATGCTCGCATAAGTGAAGAGACTTCCATAGGTGCGAGGTCTTAGCTGGGCAATGAGGACCGCAGGAACGAAATTTGGACCGCACCTGCGGAGCCGCAGGAGCGGCTATTGGACCGCAGGGGCGAAGCACGGGGCTGGGCAGTGTGTTCTTTAAAGAACGAGGGCTTGGCTCATTTTCACCTCATTTCCTCCATGAGATACGGTCTTGGAGCGATTTTGGAGCTCATTCTTCGTCATCAATGTCAAGGTAAGTGATTTCCACTTATTATTAGCTAAATACATGATTATATATGGATATGAACATGAAATGTTGTATAAATTGTGGGGTTTTTGGTAGAAGACCTAGAATTTGGTATTTTGAATTTTGACCACGAAATTGGGCATGGAATTGAGAAAAAACTATATATTTGAGTTCGTGAAGTTACGGGTAAAGTTTATCTTCGAACAATTTCGGAATCCGGGCACGTGGGCCCGAGGGTGATTTTTATCGACTTTTCGATCGGGGTTAGAAATTGTTATAAACTTGATTATATTGAGTATTTGAGTATATATTAATGGGTTTGCATAATTATCGGCTAGTTTTGGGGCGTTGGGCATCGATTCGAGTTGTATGAAGGGCTCGGAAGCCGGTTATGGAACTTCAGAGCGAGGTAAGTCTCCTTTCTAACCTTGTAAGAGGGAATTTACCCCATAGGTGAAATAAATCAATGTGTGCTCCTATTTGTGGGGGCTACGTACGCACGAGGTGACGAGAGTCCGTGCGTAGCTACTATTATGCTTAAGTTCGGGTAGTCTAGGACCCAAAGGCATGCTTTACTTGTAATTTTTGCAATCTTGTTATCAATTTAAAATGGTTAAATCATATTGAACTTGGTTAATAAATTTCTAAAAGGCTAGACATCGTTTTCTTGACTTTTAAAAGAGAAATTGCCTTTTTCCTTGGATAATTGCCCCTTGATGAATTCTAGATTGATTGTTTGAATGTGTTATATTTTGTGGAACGTGTCGAACGCCTCGGTAGATTAAATAGATGCATCTATGGTCCGCGCCATTCGACCCTCTGGCAGTGCACAGTTTAAATATTATGTTGGATCGGGCCGTTCGACCTCAGTATGACTTGCGCATGCTTGCATTGCTTGCCTTGAAATTTATAAATAATGATATTGCCTCCCTGGTGTGAGATAAATTGATAAATGATGAAATAGGAATTTGGAAATCTCTTATTACAAAAGAATTGTTTACTCATTTCATGATACTGGGCTTACAGCCATTTTACGTGATCCATGCTTAAATTATATCATTGGTATATTAATTATAGCCCATAGTAAGTGTTCGAGTCGACCCCTATTTACTACTTCTTCGAGGTTAGGCGGGATACTTACTGGGTACGCATTGATTTACGTACTCCTGCTACACTTGCTGCACATTTTTGTGCAGGTACACATATGTTTAGCGGCCTTGTGGGCGCAAAGGCGCGATTATGGCAGGGACGTAGGTGAGCTGCATTCTATATGACGATCCGCAACTAACAAAGTCTCCCTCAGAGTACTTACATTTTATTCTGTCCAATTTGTATTCTGGACAGCTGTTGTATTTTATTTGACATTCCTAGTTAATGCTCATACACATGTGACACCGAGTTCTGGGATGATTATGGGGTATTTAGTATTGAAATTGGAAAACGTTAATGTTATTCCTTAAGATTTTCATTTGTTACTAATTAAATTCAAGGAAAATTATGTTTTCAGAAATACTAAAATGAGAATTTAATTAACTATTTAGTAAGTTAAATAGTCGATGACATTATCGATGGATTTTGGGTCGTGACATTATCGATGTCCGTTTGGGATTCTGAGTCTAGAAATAGTTATGTATGGTGATTTTGGTCTTAAGAGCGTGTCCGGACCTTGATTTGGAAGTCCGTAGGTCTTTTCGGCGTCAATTGGCAAAAGATGTGTATTTGGATAATTTTTAGGAAGTTTGACAAGGAGTGAACTTTTTAATATCGAAGAGTAGGCCCGTAATGTCAATTATGACTTGTGTGCAAAATTTGAGGTCAATCGGACTTGATTTGATAGGTTTCGGCGTCGAATGTAGAATTTGAAGTTCTAAAGTCGATTAAACTTGAATTGGGGTGCGATTCGTGATTTTAGCGTTGTTTGATGTGATTTGAAGGCTCAACTAAGTTAGTATAGTATTTTAGGACTTGTGGTTAGGTTTGGCTGAGGTCCCGGGGACCTCGGGGTGGTTTCGGATGGTCAACGGATCAAGTTGGATCTTAGTTGTATTGCTGAAGGGCCTGAGTTCTACTGCAATCACACCTGCAGAAAAATGGGCCGCAGGTGCGACGCTGCAAAAGCGGCAAGGCAAGCGTAAGAGCAGACCCTGTTTGGGTAGTGCTGGGACCGCAGATGCGGTGGTTTCGCCGCAGAAGCGGGACCACACATGCGGAATGGGGCAGCGTAGAAGCGGAGATTGGCCAAAGGGCCTGGCCCGTAGAAGCGGGCCGAAACGCGCAGGTGCGAGAGTGCACAAGCGCTTGAGGCCCGCAGAAGCGGAAGCGCAGATGCGCTACATAAGGTGCATATGCGGGGACTGTTAGCCTAAGCTGGATCCGCACCTGCGATGGATTTTCTGCAGGTGCGGAGGTCGGGTTGGGCGGTGCGTTTCTTTAAAATGGGAGATTGGCTCAATCGCACTTCATTTCATCCATGGGAGCCGATTTTGGAGCAATGCTCGGGTGCCATCTCCATCATCTATTAAGGGGTAAGTTATTTATTCACATTGTGAGTTAAGTACATGATTTATATATGGATTTAAGCATGGAATTAGTAGAAATTTGGGATTTTGGTAGAAAACCTAGAATTTGGTATTTTGGATTTTGACCACGAAATTGGACATGGAATTGAGAATAAATTATATATTTGAGTTCGTGGTGTTATGGGTAAAGTTTATCTTCCAAAATATTCGGAATCCGGCACGTGGGCCCGAGGGTTGATTTTTGTTAACTTTTTGAACGGAGTTGGAAATTGTTTAAAATGATTAATTATGAGTATTAGCATACATTTTGATTGGTTTATACATTTGTTTAAATACTTTTGGATCGACGGGCATTGGTTTAAGGTGCTAGGAGAGACTTTGGAGCCGGTTATGGAACTTCAGAGCAAGGTAAGTCTCTTGTCTAACTTTGTAAGAGGGAATTTTCCCCATATGTGATTTAAATAAATGTTGTTTCTAATTGTGGGGGCTACGTACGCACGAGGTGACGAGAGTCCGTACATAGCTATTAATTATGCTTATGTCCGGGGTAGTCTAGGACCCAAATCATGAATTTACTCGTAATATTTGCTTCCTTTGTTAATTGAAGTACCTGAATCATATTGGGAGTATTTAGAGGAAATAGTACAAGACCGAAATTTCACGTACTTGAATTTTGGTGCGAGTTACTCGACCGTTAATAGAAATTGTACATCCTTACGAGTTAGCCTTATGGTAGCTTCTCATTCTGGATGTTCATAAAGTGTCCTCCTTTCTTGTGGAGCGGGCCGAACGCCTCGACAATATAGATGCATCTATGGATCGTGTCGCACGTCCTTCGGTAGTGTACATATTATTCCAAATCGGACCGAACGACCTCGACAGAATCGTTCGTTATTGCTAGTAGTTCGAATATTCACATGATAAACCTTCCACTGAAGCCCGGCATTTTTATGGTATTTCTTACTTATTTGATATTGACACTTGGCATTTTTCTGAGATATTAATGTAGAATACAAGATCGAAAAAATTATTCTTTAAAAGAAATAATTGGAAGATTATAAACCTTACAAATTTACCCCATTATTGCTGTGCACTTCATATCTGCTTACGCATTTATTATATTGCTTTATTGGACCTTTAGTAAGTGTCGATGTCGACCTCTCGTCACTACTTCTTCGAGGTTATACTTGATACTTACTGGGTACGCGTTGATTTACGTACTCATGCTACATTTGCTGCACTTTTTGTGCAGGTACATATATGTCTGGTGGTCTTTTGGGCGCAGAGGCGCGGCTATTGTGGGGACTTTATTGTAGGCTGTATTTCCTATTACAAACCGCAGTCCGCAGAGTCTTCATCAGAGTCATTTATATCCTCCTGTCTTAGTTTTATTCTGGAAATATGTTGCATTGTTGTTATACTCCCTAGAAAGATTCTCATGTACTTGTGACACCGGGTTTTAGGGTTCTTTTAGGTTATTTACTATTGTGGTTCGTGCATATACTTTCATTTTCTCTGTAAATTCTATTTTATATTGTCTAATTAAGGAAGATTTTGATTTCAAAAATACTAAAACGGGTAATTAAATTGGTAAATCACCGTCGGCTTGCCTGACGGGAGCGTTAGGCGCCATCTTGACCCATAGTGGATTTTGAGTCGTGACAGAAATGGTCTGAAACCACCTCGAAACTCACCCGAGCACCTAGGGACCCCATCCAAGTATACCAACAAGTCCCAAAACATATTACGGACCTACCTGAGGCCTCAAATCACATATAACAATATTGAAACGACGAATCGCACCTCAATTCCAACTTAATGAACTTTAAATCTTTCAACTTTCAAACCTTGCGCCGAAATATATCAAATCAATCCGGAATGAACTCAAATTTTACATACAAGTCATAAATGACATAATTAAGCTATTTCAATTTCCAGATTTGGATTCCGACCCTAATATCAAAAAGCCAACTCCTGGTCAAACTTCCAAACTTTCAATTTCCTATTTTCGCCATTTCAAGCCTAATTTAACTATGCACTTTCAAATAATTATCCGGATACACTCCTAAGTCCAAAATCACCATACAGAGCAATTGGAATCATCAAAACTCAATTCAGGAGTCGTTTACACATAAGTCAACATGCGGTCAACCTTTCAACTTAAGCTTTAAACCTTGAATTTCATTCTTCCAAACTAACTCTGAAATACTTGAAAACCAAAACCGACGATTCACACAAGTCATAATACATCATATGAAGCTATTCAAGAAATCAAATAGTTGAGAGGAACGTAAATACTCAAAATAATCGGTCGAGTCGTTACATTCTCCCCCACTTAAACATACATTCGTCCTCGAACGTGCCAAGAGTTATTCCTAAGCTTTTAAATCATTGTTCCACCTTACCATGCACATACCTGGGGGTGATACCACATCACCCTTTTCCGTATAGGCCTAACAACACAACATAATTGAAAATCATTAATTTAACTTTAACCCATAAACCTTGGACCCCAATTTCTAACATCCAAAATTCTTTTCATGACCCGAATCTCACATCTACACACTGTATAAGCCTGAAAAATATGTAGTAAGCCTTAACTATAACCCCAGATATAATCACATAACATACTACATAGCTCGCATACTCGCAGCACTATTCCCGACCACAGTAACTACTCAAAACCAACCCGGTACTAGTATTAAATCACATATCAAACAAAACCTCATTCCAAAACCTTCGTACACCGCCGATAATGAACTAAATGCACTGAATCTCATAACCACTTATCAGATCAACAAGTAATAGAGCTTTCCCTCGTTCGACAAGTACCATAGTCATTTATCTAAGCCAACTTCTAAAATTTCTTCCAAACACTCCGTAAATCAACCTGATAGCCCATTCTAGGTCCAATGACCTTATATTATCAAACGCAATTATTTCACAGACACACCCCACCAATATAACTCAAGCCACAAAATGTGCAATCTGTACCCAAAAATGGAAAATGTCTCAAAGAAGAGAACCATTTCGCAAGTTCAACAAGGACCACCACAACCGCAATGCTATGAGATAATCATATAAAGTATAACTAAGATACATGAATCTAATAACGGTAACCAGCTCTCCTAGATCTCACATTAACATCAACTGCACGACATGGTCATAGGCCTCCGATCCAAGCATATCATACAGGAGCAGTCAAATAAGTATACATGTATATGATAAATGAAATAAGACTCTTATGCTCATGGACTGGTATAAATAACACGCCATAGAGTAGGTATGTGCAAAGTGTGCTATCACAACTCAATTCGGCAAGTTAACGCAGAAATAGCAACTACCAAGTTTATTCAGGGAATTAGCCTCTTCGTAACCTCAGGTATAGCCCAAGTAGTTCTCAACAAAGGTACGGATACGATAAATGTTGTAACTTTATGCTTAACATTCAAATCTAGGCATATCATAGCGTAGGCATTCTTACGAGTATGAATACTTGCTTTGACGCCCGCACGTGGGCTTAAACCTAACATATATGTACACTCATAGCGCGTAGCTATCACAAATAATTAATGCAACCAGTGCCTCCACTGTGTTTAAATAAAACACTCACCTCAAACAGGCCGCAACCCTGAAACAATATGCTTCTGAGAACTCCCAGTCTCCAAATTCATAGAACACATGAATCACCGTAACTTATCCCAACTCCAGCACTCGAATGACTAACACATCCTTTATGCACGATTATCTCATGAGGAATACTTTCATAATTCTTCCATGCCACATAGAAATAATTTGAATATCAGTAGTCTATCAACCAGGTGAGTACCACAATACCGATGAACATCCGTAAGTCAAAACATAATGCACCTTCTGAAATGCGCACCCTTCTCAGGGATTACCAAGCAATTCTAACATTCATCTAAATATCTAAAATTGACCATTCTATCCAGAATTCGTGACCTTCCCTTCAGTAATGAACTGTCACCTTGTACATGTAAATCTTAATCCCGCACAACACACCACATCTATCATGCCATCATGTGATAAACACAAGAATCTCATTATCAACTCTGAGTCATCAGCAATTTACATACACGGTTAGTTAGAAACCTTTCTCTTGCTTCCCTCCAGGAGAAAATCACAATATACAACACGTTCCCCACACCGGTAGAGAATATCCGGCTCAAACCATGGTAGAAACCATCAAGAACAATTTGAAATCCATTTGCACATAACCAAGATATCATAACTGAATTTCTCTAACTCGACCATGCCACGCAGATCACCAAACCCAATAATATTGCCACCAAAACATCTGTAAAGGCTCACCACAACATAATTATCCCCCATAAATACCACAACCAAGACATCCACTCTGAAAAGACCTTATGTGAACTTAAAATTATTCGTTTACATTTCTTATACCGGAATGTAGAATCCATAGTCATACAGAATTACCGCAAGTCCCGCCACCATCAAAAGCAAATATCAGATTCTATCCACACAAAAGTTCGGAAAAATTCTCAATTGCTATATATAAATCTCGAACCCATTAGAAACTTCTCGAAAGTCACCCACTTTGTTCAAATCTAAATTGCACTGCCCAAACGGACCGAAAGACGCATGCCCTATTAGCACAACAACACCTAAAGAAGTAAACTTGCATTAACATCACCAATCAAATTCATACTTCGTGTGCACTACATCCTTCAAAATAATAACTTAATTATTCCATGATTTTCATATTTTCATAAAGTGCAATGTAGCCCATATTCAGGAATTTTCTTGCTCGAGTCATCCTCGATCCCAACCTTTGCAGTCATAATTGATCCACATGTATGCCTCAAACCGAAACCAGTACAACACATAACCATGAAATCAAATCGTCACTAGCAGGCTCCCTACTTGGATCAATGTCGTAGAATAAAACATCTGATAACTCACAATACCCATACCTTATTACTGCCATGATACTGCAGTCAGTTCAACGAAAATTCTTCTTGTGATGACCCAAAAGTTCATCTTATATTTTAGAACTCGAATCTACGCTCTTAAGCCTTAAAAATCTCATTTTTTTTACCCTCCTCAATTTGTGTGCGCAGTCCGGGCATGTTTCCAGAAAAGCTTTTATGTTGCAAACGAATGAAAATAAGAATTTTTGCCTTAAAAGTTGATTTTAGTTGACTTCGGTCAACATTTTTGGTAAACGATCCCGGATCTGTATTTTGATGGTCCCGGTGGATCCGTATTGAATTATGGGACCTGAGCGTATGCCCAGAATTGAATTCGGAGGTCCCTAGCTCAAGTTATATAATTGTTTGATGAAAATTAAAAGTCTAAAAATTAATTATTTCTAAGAATTGATTAATGTTTGGCATTGTGAGTATCGGGTCCGTATTTTGGTTCCGGAGCCCTACAAGTTCATTATAATATTTAAGACTTGTCTGTGCAATTTGGTGATAAACAGAGTTGATTTGATGTGATTCGGATGTCCAGTTGAGAAGATAGGAATTTTAAAGTGTTCTTGAGCATTTCATTTGATTTGGTGCTAAATTCGTAGTTTTAGGTGTTATTTTGGCGACTTGATCGGGCGAGCAAGTTCATATGTTGTTTTTAGACTTCTGTGCATGTTTGGTTTGGAGCCCCGAGCGCTCGGGTGAGTTTCGGGTAGGCCACAGAATGTTTTGGACTATGAAAATCTGGTATTTTGCTGCAGCAGGTGTTCTGGCATGTCCTTCTTTGCGTTCGCGAAGGTACTCTTACGAACGCGAAGAGTAAACTGGGCAGCTGGAGTTTTCTTCTTCGCAAATACAATGGCTTAGTCGCGAACGTGAAGAGATGGGGTCGTTACCCTTCGCGAATGCGACCAGCTCCTCGCAAACGCGTAGTGTTAGGCACACCTGGGGAAGAGTCGATCGTTCCTTCATCGCAAACGCGAGCAATGTCTCACGAACGCGAAGGCTGAGGGGGTAGCCTACGCAAACACTATCTCGCGAACACGAAGGCTTGTTAGCCAATGCTCTTCATGAATGCGACAGTGGCCTCGCGAACGTGATGCACACTATCGCCCAGCACTTAACAAAATCCAAACACGGGTTTAAGCCATTTCTTCAACAATTTTCAAGAACCAAACGGATAGAGGCGATTTTCAAGATTCATTTTCTTCACCTAAGTGTTTGTAAGTGATTCTAAACCATTTCTTTCAATTACCCATTACATTTTATGAATTATCAACCTAAAATCTAGAGTTTTCATGGTAGAATTAGGGGTTAGAGTAGAAACTATGGATTTCGGAAATTTGGGAATTTAGACCTCAATTTGAGTTCGAATTCCAAAACCAATCATATATTCGGACTCGGGGGTGAATGGATAAATGGATTTTGGTCCGAACCTCGGGTTTTGACCAAGCAGGCCCGGGGTCGATTTTCGACTTTTTGGAGGAAAATTTGGGAAATTTAATTTATGCAATATAATTGATTCCTTTAGCAATATTTGATATTATTGAGTCATTTTTAAATAGATACGAATGGTTTGGAGGTGAATTCCAAAGAAAAAGCTGTGATTAAGAATTAAGTGGCCTTCGAAGTGAGGTAAGTGTTGTGTCAAACCCTGACTTGAGGGAATTAGGAACCTTAGACTATTTGCTATGTGAAATTCATGTGAGGGGCCTATATGTGAGGTGACGAGTACTTATGCGCCGCCAATTTACCTATTTTCCATGTTTCTTCTATTTTTCTTATATTGTCTCTTTCTATGCCTAATTGCTATGTGTTTATACTAGTGTTGTTAAATTGATCGTTCTTATCATGGTTACAGATTTTCTGGTGATAATTGAGAATTTATTTCAAAGTTGAGATTGATATTGTGGAACCAAATGTTGAAGTAAGGCTTGTACTTGTCATTCTATCTCCCTGTTGTTATTTATGCATTGCATTAGGGTAAGGGAGAGTGTTAATGCACGAAGGTTGATGTCGTGCCATATTATGAGTGTTAATGCATGAAGGGTGATGTCGTGCCATATTATGAGTGTTAATGCACGAAGGGTGATGTCGTGCCATATTGTGAATGTTAATGCACGAAGGGTGATGCCGTGCCATATTATGAGAGTTAATGCACGAAGGGTGATGTCGTACTGTTTCTATTGATTTTATGGTGAGATTGAGAGTAAAAGCATGAAGGGTGATGCCGTGCATTTTTCCTTTACTGTATTCGTGTTCCTGTTGATTCATAATATGTTGGTTGTTCCAGTTAATATTCTGTTGTAGTTCTTTATCTCATATGTTCCCCAACATGTTTTTCCTTCCCGATATCTCCTATCTAATTCTTTATTACTGTTATTTGTATATACATTGTTAAAACTGTACAGGTTGATTTGTAGGTGCCTTGCCTTAGCCTCGTCACTACTTCGTCGAGGTTAGGCTTGACACTTACCAGTACATGGGGTCGGTTGTACTGATACTGCACTCTGCACTTTCTGTGCAGATTTTGATACCGCCTCAAGTTGATCGAGATTTTGGTATTGGTCCGCTGTCCGGAGACTTAAGGTAGATCTGTTGACGTTCACAGACCTTGAAGTCCCCGTCTATCTTTCTGTTCTACTGTTTCTTTCATTCAGACAGTTGTATTTCTTTCAGACTATTACTTGTAGTAAATTCTAGAATGCTCGTGAATAGTGACTGCAGATCCGGGTGGTAGTAATTGATACATTCTTTATATTATTCTGCACTTATTATTTTTTATCTTGGCTAATTATTGTTATTTACCGAATGGAAATAAGGATTTGGTTTAATAATTCTCTAACGTTGGCTTGCCTAGCAAGTGAAATGTTAGGTGCCATCACGGTCCCGACGGTGAAAATTTCGGGTCGTGACACTTCTCAAGCTCATGCAACACCAACCATAAAGTACCTCAATCATCCTCTAAGCTCGCATTTATTCTCTTAATAGTCAAGTCAACTTTCTCACCCAGATTCAAATTCAAATCTCAACGCATACACTCCACTCAACATTATAAGGATCACACATCCGTAAATTAACCCGCATGTGATAACCTGCCTGCTTGGCCTCAAACTGGCATCTTTCTATACCCTTTTACATCCACAACTACTACGTAATCACTTAACCTTCTTGAGTCTAAACTCATTAACAAGACATGAGAATTTAATTTGTCCCACAATTTAACAACATGAAAGATCCTTCAATACACTCACAACTCGAGACTATACGACAAATCAAGAAAGAAATCGAGTACCAAATAGCAAACTCTTGAGTCACAAGTAAACTTTATTCGTCACATTTAACCCATCTGAGCACATCCCGCAGTCACATAATACTTATCATATAGCCATTCAACCGCTCATCGAGCCATAAATTCCACTCATAGGGACATTACCGGACGTATGAGTCCAAATGTACAAGTTCACAAATCTGAAGCTACCGAGCCTAAGCTGCAGTATAAACCTGATCTAAAGTCCTCCAGACTAGCCCATCACCAAAACACAGAATACACATATCGAACCTCGTTCATAGAATCACAAGTCGTCGATACACAGCTGATACCGAGCGTTCACATATGTATACAAGTGAGTGGAATGAATTCAAAGAGGTATGTTTCAAGCCAAATCAATGCACGATAAGGAAATAAAGATGGAAAGTTTATCCTTAAATGTCCTGTAACCTCTCGAAGATAAGTATGGACATCATCATACCGATCCGCAAGACTCTACTATACACTTGCTCATGACTTGTAGAACCTATGAACCTAGGGCTCTGATACCAACTTGTCACAACCCAAAATACAACTAGACATGATGGCACCTAACCCAACCCGTTAGGTAAGCCAATTTATAAATATCTGATTCAATTAATATTTAACTGACTCTAATACACTCCCCAAGGATTGGTAGTACAAATCATAAGCTTCTAAGAATAGAATTTACAAAGCTGGTGTGAAATAAAAATACATCATCTGTTTGAAATATACATGAACAGATTAAAATTCTAAAGCTACCAAGGACAAGAGGCAGCAATGACTGGAACATAGGTACATCTTCAGATCCAGCTCCCGCCATGTACAGCAGCATTAACATCCAAAATCTGCACGCAAGGTACAGAAGTGTAGTATGAGTACAACCGACCCCATGTACTCAATAAGTAATAAACCTAACCTTAGGTTGAAAGTAGTGATGAGCTGGGACAAGGGTCAGATTCCAACTCCAATAACTAATAACATCTCGTAACAATACAATTTAAAGCAAAACAAGTAATAACTCAATAATAAAATGCTCAACTCGTGTATAATTCCGGAAAATAAACATTTTCTTTTCAATATAACAGTAAAACTCAAATCTTTTGCCGAAAGTCACCAAAAATATGAGTAAGTCTGAAACCTATGATTTTTCTCAAAAACTTTAACAACAGATAAGAAATTTCATTACCAAATGGCATGAGGAAAGAAAAAAAATACTTCTCTATGCCTAGATGTCAATATGCATGTGAAATCATGAATGTCACCAAAATCAGAGTAGCAGAAAGAAATGCATCTCTATGCATGTATCTCAAGTAAGCAAGTCAAATGCATTGTATCTTAGTGATGAACTCATGTATTCACACTCTCAGAGTACTCAATCCCATTGTCTCATACTTTCCACTCATCATGCTCAATCACTCGACACACTCAGTCTCTTAGTACTGAACAGGGCAGATCCAACCCAAACATAACAACTACTAGCAACTGCGCTCACTAGGGGTGTACAGACTCCGAAGTGGCTCCTTCGGCCCAAGCGCTATAATCCGCACAGACAACTCACGTGATATAGTATCAATATCTGGATCCGCATAGACAACTCACGTTCTATAGTATCAATATCTGCATCTGCACGGATAACTCACGTGCTATAGTATCAATATCTGGATCTGCACGAACAACTCACGTGTTGCACGGACAACTCACGTGTTATAGTATCAATATCTCAAAATCAGGCCCTCGGCCTCACTCAATCATCAATCTCACTAGTCTCTCGGGCTCCCAATGTCATGAAACTATCCCAAAATGATGATATGATGTATCAATAAATAACAACAGAGATTGAGATATGATATGCAATAATGGATATGACTGAGTACAAAATTACAATTTAAACATATAATTCGACAGCAGAATAAATACCAAAATTTTCCTAAGCATGATTTCTAACATGAGTCACAGCTCAATTTCTCTAACACATAAAAATACATGGAAAAATACAAGTTAATTGACTATACAGCTCTACGGAATCAACTACGTCTCAATTTCTCTGGTGCACGCCCACACGTCTGTCACCTAGCATGTGCGTCACCTCAAAAAAAATCACATAACACGTATAATCATACCCTCATCTCCAAGTTTAGAAGTGTTACTTACCTCGAACAAGCCGAATCTGCTGCCGAGCAAGCTAAACAATACTCCGAAAATTCCATTCTGCACATATCAACCTTCGAATGCCTTCTTATCTCCTCAATTCCGAGCCAAAACGATTTGAAACTAGTCAAACAACGTTCAAATTAATCAAAATATACTCCAATGATTGCAATTTAACAATTTATAAAAAATTTCAACTCTGCTTGAAAAGTCAACCAAAGGTCAACGGTGGGGCCCACGTCTCGAAATCTGACAAAAATTACAAAATTCGAACCCTCATTCAACCACGAGTCCAACCATACTAAAATTACTCATATTCGATCACAACTCGGCCTTCAAATCCTCAATTAAATTCTATGAAATATTCTACTATTTTCAACCCAAAACACTAATTTAATGATAAATATAACAATGTATTCATGTAATTTAACCAAAACTGAGTTAGAATCACTTACCCCAATCCATATGGTGAAAATCGCTTCAATCCGAGCTCCATAGCTCCAAATATGTTAAAATGGTCGAAACCTCAAAATATAGCTTCTACCCAGGTATTTACCCTTTGCGCTCACGGAAAATGCTTCGCGATCGCGAAGCACAAAATTTTCCAGCTCAAAATTTGCTCTTCGCGATTGCGGTAAACCAATCGCCATCGCGAAGCATAATCTCCCCAAATCTTCCATATAGCCTCTAGTATGATGGACATAACCTTTTGTACAAAACTCCAAATGAAAAATGGTTTGCCTTTATGCAAACTAGACATCTAGGGCTACAATTTTCATATTTGGATTATCTCAAAACTCTTTATAGATTGCGATATATAAGCTTCCAAAATCGGGTTAGTGTAGCAGAGATTTTGTTCTTCGCGATTGCGAAACAGCTTCCACGATCGCGATTCACAAGGCCCCAAACTATTGTTTGCTCTTCGTGAACACGACCAAATGTTCGCGGTCGGGATGCACAACTCTGTAGCCAAAAACTAGCAATTAAAAATGGCCTAGAAATGGTCTGAAACCACCCCGAAACTCACCTGAGCCCCTCGGGACCCCATCCTAGTTACCAACAAGTCCCAAAATATATTACGGACCCACTCGAGGCCTCAAATCACATATAACAACATCAAAACGACGAACGCACCTCAATTCAAACTTAATAAACTTTAAATCTTTCAACTTTCAAACCTCGTGCCGAAACATATCAAATCAATCCGGAATGAACTCAAATTTCGCGCACAAGTTATAAATGACATAACGAAGCTATTCAAATTTCCAAAATTGGATTCCGACCTCGATATCAAAAAGTCAACTCCCGGTCAAACTTCCAAACTTTCAATTTCCTATTTTCGCAATTTCAAGCCTAATTTAACTACGGACTTTCAAATAATTATCCGGACACACTCCTAAGTCCAAAATCACCATACAGAGCTATTGGAATCATCAAAACTCAATTCCGGAGTCATTAACACATAAGTCAACATTTGGTCTACCTTTCAACTTAAGCTTTAAACCTTAAATTTTATTCTTCCAAACTAACTTCGAAATAACTGAAAACCAAAACCGTTGATTTAACAAGTCATAATACATCATATGAAGCTATTCAAGACATCAAATAGTTGAAAGGAGCATAAATACTTAAAATGACCGGTCGGGTCGTTACAAGACTTCTGATAAACTAGGTGGCAATGCAAGCTTGTAGGCTACCCCACCCACTCTCTCAAGAATATCAAAGGGTCTGATATACCTAGGGCTTAACTTGCTTCTGAACCTTATCACACCCTTCATGGGTGAACCCGAAGCAATACCCTCTCTCCAACCATAAATGTAGCATCACGAACTCTACGATCGACATAACTCTCCTGCCTTGACTGAGTTGTGCGAAGTCGATCATAAATCATCTTGACCTTTTCCAAGGCATCCTGAACCAAATTGGTACCCAACAACCGAGCCTCTCCTGGCTCAAACCAACCAACTGGCGAACGACACCACCTCCCATATAATTCCTTATATGGAGCCATCTGAATACTCGATTGGTAGTTGTTGTTGTAGGAAAACTCCGCAAGCAGCAAGCACTAATCCTGATAATCCCCAAAATCTATAACGTAGGCGTGAAGCATGTCCTCCAATATCTGAATAGTACACTCGGACTGACCTTCTGTCTTGGGGAACGATGTACTCAACTCAACTAACTCACGCTTTATGGACCTCTAGAAGTGCTATGTGAACTGCGTAGCCTGATAAAAAATGATGGACACTGACACACCGTGAAGAAGAACGATCTCGCGGATATAAATATCAGCCAATCGCTCTGAAGAATAGGTAACTGCTACTGGAATGAAACGTACCGACTTGGTCAACCTGTCCACAATGACTCAAACTACGTCAAATTTCTTCGAAGTTTGTGGAATCCCAACAACAAAATCCATGGTAATACTCTCTCACTTCCACTCGGGAATCTCAATCTTCTGAAGCAAACCGCTAGGCCTCTGATGCTCGTACTTTAATTGCTGACAATTCAACAACCGAGCCACATATGCAACGATATCCTTCTTTATTCTTCTCCACCAATAATGCTGCTGCAAATCCTGGTACATCTTGATGGCACACGGATGAATGGAATACTATGAACTGTGGGCCTCTTCTAGAATCAACTCATGAAGCCCATCCATATTGGGCACACAAATCCGACCCTATATCTGCAACACCCCATCATCTCCGATAGTAACCTACTTGGCACCATCGTGCTGCACCATGTTCTTAAGGACGAACAAATGGGGTTCATCATACTGACACTCTCTGATGCACTCGTATAGAGAAGACCAAGAGACCATACAAGCTTGAACACGACTGAGCATCGAAACATTTAACCTCACAAACTTATTGGCCAAGTCCTGAACAACTGATGCTAGGGGTCTCTCACCAACCGAAGTACACGCAAGGCTACCCATACTCATAGCCTTTCTATTCAAGGCATCGGCCGCCACATTGGCCTTCCTGAGGTGATACAAAATGGTTATATCATAGTCTTTCAACAGCTCCAACCACCTCATCTGCCTCAAGTTGATATCCTTTTGCATGAAAAAATACTATAGACTCCGATGATCTGTGAACACCTCACATGACACTCCATAGAGGTAATGCCTACAAATCTTCAGTGCATGAACATTTGCTGCCAACTCTAGGTCATGAACAGGGTAATTCTTCTCATGAACCTTCAACTGTCGCGACGCATATACAATTAGCATGCCATCCTGCATCAATACTGCACTGAGCCCAATACGCGATGCATCACAATACACCGTGTAGGATCCTGAACCTGTGGGCAACACCAACACTGGCGTAGTAGTAAAAGCAGTCTTGAGCTTTTGAAAGCTCAACTCACACTCATCGGACCATTTGAATGGAGCACTCTTCTGGGTCAATCTAGTTAATGGGGCTGTTATGGATGAAAACCCCTCCATGGACCGGCGATAATAACCTGCCAAACCCAGGAAACTCCGAATCTCTGTAGCTGAAGTAGGTCTAAGCCAGTTCTGGACCACCTCAATCTTCTTCGGATCTACTTTAATGCCCTCGGCCGATACAACATGCCCCAAAAAGGCCACTGAATCCAACTATAACTCACACTTTGAAAACTTGGCATATAACTGACTTTCTCTTAGAGTCTGAAGTACAATCCAAAGATGTTTCTCATGCTCCTCTCGACTGCAGGAGTAGATCAAGATATCATCAATGAATACGATCACAAAAGAATCCAAATAGGGCTTAAATACTCGGTTCATCAAATCCATAAATGTTTTGGGGCATTTGTCAACCCAAATGACATCACTAGGTACTCATAATGCGCATATCGAGTCCGAAAATCTGTCTTAGGGATGTCTGATGACCTAATCTTCAACTGATGGTAGACATACCTCACGTCTATCTTCAAAAACACTTTGGCACCTGGAAGCCGATCAAATAAGACATCAATCCTCGGCAATGGATGGGTACTTTTTCTTGATAGTGACTTTGTTCAATTGCCAATAGTCTATACATATCCTCATCGAACCATCGTTCTTCTTAATGAACAAAACGGGTGCACCCCAAAATGAGACACTAGATCTAATGAATCCCTTATCAAGAAAATCTTGCAACTCCTTCTTGAGTATGGTGGAATAGAAATGGGCTGAGTGCCCGGAGCCAAATCAATGCAGAAGTCAATATCTCTATCTATTGGCATCCCTGACAGATCTGCAGGAAACACCTCTAGAAACTCATGCACAACTGGTACCGAAACCATGAAGAAACCTCCGCACTATAATTGCGAATATCGGCCAAACAGGCTAAACATCCCTTCTCGACCATGCGCCGAGCCTTCACCTAAAAAATAACCTAGTTAGTAGAATGACCAGGAGTCCCTCTCCACTCTAATTGAGGCAACCCCGAAATGTCTAAGGTCACCATCTTGGTGTGACATTGCAATATAGCATGATACGGTAATAGCCAATTCATGCCCAAAATAACATCAAAGTCCACCATATCAAGAAGTAGGAGATCTACACTAGTCTCAAGACTCCTAATAGTAATAACACACGAACAATAGACATGATCTACAATAATAAAATCTCCCACAAGCGTGGGCACATACATAGAAGCACTAAATGAATCACGAGGCACAACCAGATATGAAGCAAAATAGGATGACACATAGGAATAAGTAGAACCCGAATCAAATAGAACTGAAGCATCTCTATGGAAAACTGAAACAATACATGTGATAACGGCATCAGATGACTCGGCCTCAGGCATAGCCGGGAATACATAAAATGGGGTAGGCCCCACCACCCTGACCTCCACCCCTCGGACGACCACTAGCTGGCTGGCCTCCACTTCTAACAGTTTGACCTCCACCTCTAATGTTCTGACCTCTATGTATGGTAGCTTGACCCCCGCCTCTAGCTGGTTGAGTGGGTGGTAAAGCAACCGGTGCCAGAACCATAGCACGAGAACCCTGCTGATGCATGTCGCCCTATGATCTGGGACAAAATCTAGAAATGTTCCTCATATCTCCACAAGTATAACAAGCCCTCGACTGCTATGACTGTTGAATCTGGAACTGGCCATGTTGACCTGGATAACCATTCTAATAACACTGGATTTGAGGTGCACTAATAGGAGTTTATGGTGCACTATAGGCTAGCTGCTCAGGATGAGACATATAAGGACCACAACTGCCCAAAGCATCGTGGGATGCCTGAAGCGCTAACTGAAATGGTCTGGGAGGATGGCCTCTACCAAAAGTACCCCTACCTCCACGCGAGGAACCATTGAAACCACTGAAATAACAAGGCCTCTTATCAGATATCGGTTACCTCTCCTGACCACGAACCATCTCGATCCGTCTGGCAAGTTCTACGGCCCTCTAAAATGAAATATCATTTCTGGTCTTCTTGGCCATCTGTAATCTGATAGTGAAAGTGAGCCTATCAATTAATCTCCTCATTCTATCCCTCTTAGTAGGGATCAAGATAATGGCGTTGTGAGCTACGCCCACAAATCGAGTCTCATACTGGGTAACAGTCATGCTACCCTACTGAAGACGCTTAAACTGCCCGCGGTAATCCTCTCTCAGAATGAAGGAATGAACTTCTCTAGAAATAGCTGTGAAAACTGATTCCAGGTAAGTGGAGGTGAACCAGCTGGTCTAGTCAACACATAGTCTCTCCACCATCTCTTGGCAGAACCGGTTATCTGGAACACTACAAAATCGACCCCATTGGTCTCAACTATACCCATTGGTCTAGTCAACACATAGTATCTCCACCAAGTAATCATGTAGGTCCTCAGAAGGTGCACCGCTAAAATGAACTAGAAAGATCTTGGTAAACTTATCCAGCCTCAACAAGGCCTCAAAAGACATAGCGGGCCTATTATCGGCCGGTGCTACAAGAACCAGTTGAACCACCCCAACTAGTTGGGCTGCCGGAGTCTGATACAGGGGAACCACCTGCTCCGGGGTGTGAGTAGCGGGAGTCTGTCTCCTCCCCAAGTCCGGGAGATGGTTGGTGGCACTAGAAATGCAATGCTCTGGGCCACACTCTCCATAAAGCCCACACAGCGAACTAGAGCATCCTGAAGCACTAGAGTGACAATGAACCCCTCCGGGACCTGAGCTGGTCTGACGGGTACGGTCTGAGCTGGCTTGGGACATCCTCCTCATGATTAATTTGAGGCTCTACTGCGGGTGCTGATGCTCGAGATTTAGGCTGAGCTCTTCCTTTGCCTCGGCCTCTGCCCCTAGTAGTATGTCACGTCCTAACCGCGGGGAGCGCGACCGGCGCTCAACCGAGTGAACCCGATCAAGCAAGCTTATTAGATACTTTCTACCCAAACTTATGTATGAATAAAGAGAATACATATTTTCGTTAATTAGACAATAAGGAGATCATGTATACAATACCAATTCATTACCATTAGTTACTTCATTTTAAAGTCTCAAATTACATACATTTTCATGGTCTAAAGTGGAACAAGTAATTCAAACACATCATAACTTGTTTGACTTCCCCAGCACTAATATACAACTCACACTATGTCTACGGAGCCTCTAATAGATACAAAAGAGTATTATGATAGTGCCGGCAATAAGGCCCCAGCTATACCTCAAACACAATACACAAGGAATAAAAGATACATGACCCTAAAATGAAGTGGGGCTCACCAAGTCAGCTAGCAAGAGGGTGTACCGCTATCACTGATCAATGTCTCCTGATGTGGAACCACCTGCATCCATTGAAGATGCAGCGCCCCTGGCAAAATGGACGTTAGTACATATGGAATAGTACTAGAATGAATGACAAAACACCCTCTCAATAGAAGGATTAATAATACAAGCAAGAACAATCATAATATCAGTGGAAGACTCAAACAACATCAAACCTCAAGTTAAGACCAAGCCAATGTTCAAATAAATTTTCATATCTTAAGTTAGGAGATCTTTAGTACCAATATGTCACCGTTCACAATACCACCATACTTTTAGCACGGAGTCCGACCATGAACCGATCGGCTAGGCCGTCTCATCCGAGACATCAACCACAATCACAATTTCAATTATAATTTCCAGCACAATCACCACCATGTGTGCGGCATGGCGTCCGATCACGGCCCGATAAGCTAGGCCGTCTCACCATAATAATGTGTGGATCGATATTATCATTTTCTACCAATCATCTCGTTTCATACTTCTTTCACATTTTTTCATTTTACTGGTACTAGTGGACACAATTATAAAATCATTCTTGGCACGTCGACCGTATTTAGTATTTTATGCTCACCTTTTTCACTTTCAAACATCATCATCATCAACAACAACAAGGCGTTTCAAATCAAGGTTTTTAATACACATGTGAGTAATTAAGAGTCTTAGGCACATAGAGATTTCCACAAAATTTGGCATATATCCTTCGTTTGAACTTGACATGAAGTTGAAATATTTTTAATGCACAACCCATACTTTGAACACATTCTCAAATGATACCAGAACATGATAAAAGCATTTGGGATACATATTGAACATATGTCTTTCAACACAAGATTATTCGGAATAGCCAATTTTATAATGAACAACCCGGGACTTACATAAATTACATGAATACCATGTGATTCAATTCTAAGAGAGGAGTTTATCCAACATACCTTGCTTGATCTTCCCTTAGATTACCACAACGTCCCAACGCTTTTAGTAATTCCAATAAACTAGAGATATAGTAAAATTGAACCATAATTAGGGAGAGATTCATGGTTTCAGCTCATTTGAGCATTTTATCAAATACTAGATGTGCAAATTGGTTACAAGGTTCTTCCACAAGATTTCTTTCACTTCACACCCCAATCTTTACCCATTTAGGCTCAACAATCCTCCCAAAAACCTTATTAGTACATGAATGTATACATAATACTCTCACACCCAAGAATCATACTCTCAATCACCCATCTTTTACCCAAACTCGAAATTGAAGACTAGGGTTAGAACCTTACCTCTTGAATGAAGATCTTGTGAGATTTCCTTGTTGGATTTCAAATCTTGGACAAGATCTTGATGAACAAAACACTTGAGCTTCTTTCTCTCTCTATAACACTCTCACTTCTCTCTAAAAATATCAGATTTTTGCCTTCAAAATGAGCCCTAAAGACTATTTATCAAAATGGGGTCGAGTAATAAAAATCAAGAAATAGACCCTTCGATTCCAAGTCTGCGATCGCAGAGTGGACCGTAGAGTTTTTGTGCGGCCCGCAAAATGGACCGCATATTTGATCACCAAAAATTGGGTTGTTTTGGGTTGGGTCTGCAGTAGGTCTGCGAGCATAATGCACCGTAGAACCTTCCTCTAGAAATCTCCATAATTATTCTGTGATGTATTGTGCGGTCTGCGAAATGATTATACGGACGCATAATGGACCGCATAAAGGTCCTAAAATTAACTCAAGTATTTGCTTCACTCTGCGATGCTTATGCGGGTCGCGAAACAGGCCGCAGAATTGCCTTCTTCTGCCAAAACTTTTCATCAACAATTTAGTGCATTCTTCAACCCAAAAATTTGGTATCATAAACACATAAGTCCACCTCGGCACCACAAAATCCCAGATTTTTGGTAAGGTTTTATGGGGCCTTACATCCTCCCTAACTTAGGATCATTCGTCCTCGAATGAGGGTCAAAATCTGTCATTAGCATCCAGTGTGGCCCAACTTTTAATTCACCCATACCAGCAGTTTCAAAATTTGGCCAACTCCCAAAATTTCCAAAAATTCTGCTATAGTCTCCCTTGAACTAGGCCTATCCACCTGTCAGAGAATCCCAGAAACCAATCCTAACAACATATACATAATCCGATAACGTAATATAACATAAAACAATACCAACCGTGGCCTCATAAGCAATATATTACTAGAAAAGGAACACCCTTAGCATAAGCTGTACAAATGATATGTAACTCATAGGGAACAATTTCATATAACGATTACATAGCTATTCAAAAAAATAAGGGTACTTCTTCGTCATTTTTGCCTCTTCAACCTTCTGGTTTCGCCATAACATTTTCACGGAGGCAATTTCTTTATTTCTCAACTTTTGGACTTGTCGATCAATAATAGAAACTGGAATCTCTTCATAAGTCAATTCCTCATTAATCTCAATAGTTTCAACCGGAACAATGAGTATCGGGTCTCTAACTACGTTCTTCAACATAAACACATGAAATACCGGGTGCACTAATGACATCTCAGGTGGTAGCTCAAGCTTGTACGCCACCTCACCAATCCTTTGAATGATTCTGTACGGTCTGACATACCTCGGACTCAATTTCCCTTTCTTACCAAATCACATCACATCCTTCATAAGGGAAACCTTCAATAATACCCAATCATCCTCTTTGAACTCCAAATCCCTACGACAAACACCCGAATAGGATTACAACCGCTCCTTAATGATCTTAACCTTATCCATAGCCTGATGCACGATGTTCGATCCTATCAATTCTGCTTCCCCAATCTAGAACTACCCAATGGGATATCTACATTTCCTACCATATAAAACCTCGAATGGCGCCCATGATAACTATTGGTGTAGGCAAATTTTATGAGTGGCAAATGATTATCCCAGCTACCTTAGAAGTCAAGAACACAAGCGCGCAGCATATCCTCAAAAGTCTGAATAGTCCGCCCTGCCTGCCCGTCGGTCTAGGGATGAACGGTTGTACTAAGATTCACCTAAGTACCTAAACCTTGCTGAACTTTCTTTCAAAAATTAGCCGTGAACGGTGCCCCCCGATTAGAAATGATAGAAACTGGAGTGCCATACAACCTGACTATTTATTTGATATGCAAGTGAGCATATTGTTCCGTTGTGTCGGTAGCATTAACCGGCAAGAAGTGTGTTGATTTTGTGAGTTGATCCACAATCACCCAAATCGAGTCAAACTTACTAGGAGTGCGAGGTAGTTCTACCACAAAGTCCATATTAATCATTTCCCACTTTCACATTGGAATTTCTATGTTCTGTGCCAACCTACCGGGCCTTTAGTGTTCGGCCTTCACTTGCTTAAAATTTGGACATCTCGCCACAAAGTCCGCTACATTCCTCTTTATATCATTTCACCAATATACTTCTTTAATATCATGATACATTTTTGTAGATCTCGGGTGCACGGAATACCTAGAAGTGTGAGCCTCGGTCATGATTCTCTCCCGAAGACCATCTACATTTGGAACACATAGACGCTCTTGGTACCTTAGTGTACCATCACCCATGCCAAGAGAAAAGGCCATGGTCCTATGTTTATGAATCCCCTCTTTCAATTGTGCCAACAATGGATCGTTGTATTGCTTCTCCTTGACTTCCACAACAAGTGATAGTTCAGCCCTATTTTGCACAATCACCCCCCCTTCACTAGAGTCCGCAAGACGAACACCCAAACTAGCCAATCGATGAACTTCCTTGGCCAATGGCCTTTGATATGCCTCCAAGTATGCTAAACTACCCATAGATTTCCGGCTAAGAGCATCCTCCACAACATTAGCCTTCCTCGGATGATATAGAATATCAATATTGTAGTCCTTGAGTAACTCAAGCCATCTTCTCTGCCTCATATTCAATTCCTTCTACTTGTAAATATATTGAAGACTCATATGGTCCATGAATATATCCACATGGACCCCATACAAATAAAGATGCCAAATCTTCAACGCAAAGACCACTGCTGCTAGCTCTAAGTCATGTGTTGGATAGTTCTTTTCATGATTCTTGAGTTGCCTATAAGCATAAGCTATCGCCTTTCCATGTTGCATTAATACACACCAAAGTCCGATTCTTGAAGCATCATAATATACCACAAACCCATTTGTACCCTCTGGTAGGGTCAATATCGGTGTCGTAGTCAACCTTGATTTCAACTCTTGGAAGTTTTTTCACAAGTATCTGACCATTGGAACTTAACCTCCTTTAGCCTCAATTTAGTCAATGGAGTGGCAAGAGCAGAGAACCATTCCACAAACTTCCTGTAATATCCAGCTAAGCCCAAGAAACTACGAATCTCTGTTGGAGTTGTAGGTCTAGGCTAATTTTTCACAACTGTAATCTTCTGAGGATCAACCTTAATTCCTTCACTAGAGATTAAATGACCAAAGAATGTGACAGATGCAAGCCAAAATTCACACTTTAAAAACTTTGCATATAACTTGTGCTGATATAGGGTTTGCAAAACTACCCTGAGATGATCAACCTGGTCCTCTCGACTTCATGAATATACAAGAATATCATCAATGAACACTATCACAAAGGAGTCATGAAAAGGCTTGAAGACTTGATTCATAAGATCCGTGAATGCCGCCGGGGCATTCATTAGCCTAAAAGACATCAAAAATTCAAAGTGCCTATATCGAGTTCTAAAAGTTATTTTCAGAACATCCTGCTCCCTCATCTTCAATTGGTGATACCCGGATCGTAAATAAATTTTGGAAAAGTACTTAGCACCCAGTAATTGGTCAAATAAATTATCTATCCTTGGCAGTGGGTATTTATTCTTGATAGTGACCTTGTTGATCTATCGATAGTCGATGCACATTCTTAGTGACCCATCCTTCTTCCTTACAAAGAGAACCGGTGTGCCCCAAGACAACACACTCGGTCGGATGAAACCTTTCTCTAATAAATCCTTCAATTGTTCCTTTAGTTCTTTCAATTCTGCCGGTGCCATCCTGTAGGGTGGAATAGATGTAGGTTGCATGCCTGGCATCACATCAATCCCAAAATCAATCTTCCTATCTGGTGGGATTCCAAGGAGCTCTTTCGGAAAGACCTCTAAAAATTCATTAACAATTGGCATAGACTCAAGTGTAGGTGCCTCAGCATCGGTGTCCATAACCCGGACCAAATTGTAGATACACCCCTTGTTAATCATCTTCATGGCCTTAAGGTAAGAAATAAACCTACACTTCAGCATCACATTACCCCTCTTCCATTCAATCACTGACTCATTTGGAAATTCAAACATAACGGTTCTGGTTCGACAATCAATCTTAGCGAAACATGAATAAAGCCAATCCATCCCCATTATTACATCAAAATCAACCATCTCCAATTCAATGAGATTGGACATGGTGTCCCGACCATGCACCGTGACAACACAATCCCTACAAACCCGTGCGGCCAAAATAGACTGACTAACGGGGGTAGAACAGAGAACGGCTCATGAAGTTGTTCCGGTTCTATCCCAAATTCTATAGAAACATAAGGAGTGGCATATGACAAAGTGGAACCGAGATCAATAAGAGCATACATATCATGAGATTGGACAGTCAATATACATATGACAACATCTGGAGAAGCCTCTGAATTCTGGAGACCCCTCATAGCATAGAAACGGCTGGATCCTCCCGAACTCTATGTTCCACACCTAGATCCACCACACCCTATGGGTGTTGGAGTTCCTAGGGCTGGAGGAGGTATTGGGGATATAGTAGCTGTAGAACTGGCTAGATGTGTCGTGCCCCTGCCCGCACCCTAGCAGGACGAACGATAATCTCTCTGAATATGACCCCTCAATTCACACCCGTAGCATACGGGTTAGTTTATGTAGCATATTCCTAAGTGCATTTTTCCACACCTAGGACACAGGGGCCTCCGCTGCAGCTGGAATCTACACCATGTCGACCCTACTGGTAGGAGCCCTTGTTTCCCTGACTGGGCCTGAAATGGTTCCACTACTACTGACCGGGCCCTGATGGCAGTGCACTAACCGAAGACTGATCAAAGGACTGAGATGGCCCTGACGACCCTCCCCTGAATTCTGACTTGTCACCAACAGAAGAACAACCAAAGTTTCCTGCGGACCGGGCCTTATTGCTACCCTCTCGCTCCATTCTGTTCTTCAATTTGCGAGTCTCTGTGGCTTGAGTGAATGCCACCATCTTCCCATAGTTCATATCAGAATTCAAGGCAGTTGTAGTGACCTCATTAATTACCAAAGGACTAAGGCCATGCACAAACCGGCGCACTCTAGCCTCCATAGCGGGCACCATGTAGATAGCATACTTGGACAGGTGCGTGAATCTCATATGGTTCTACCACACACTTATGCTACCTTGCCTCAGGCTCTCAAACTCAGTGACACGAGTTGCCTTAGTCTCGATAGGTAAGAAATGATCAATGAAGGCATCGAAAAACTCACCCCACCTCGCTAAAGGACTCCTCTCCTCACGGGACTCCTCTCATATCTCAAACCAAGAATATGCCACCTTTTTTAGGCGGTAGGAGGCCAACTCTACTACCTCTGTCTCAGTAGCACGCATAACTCGAAAAGTCTTGTGCATCTCATCAATGAAGTCCTAGGGGTCCTCCTCTGGGTTAGTACCCTTGAACACTGGAGGATCTAATGGAAGAAACACATTCACCCTGGAACTAGCAGAATCCCCTAGTTGGCTGGAAGAAGTAGGTGCAATATTCGATCTCTAGGCCTGGGAAATCGCTATCTGAGCCAACATCTGTATGGCTCCCCTAAGGTCCCCATCAGAAACACTGGGACCGAAAGCTGAGGCTGGAGGTGGAACTGGAATATCAGTTGGAGGAATCGATGCGCCCTTAGTAGGTGAAGTAACGGGAGCAGTCTAAGCAGGAGTAATAGAATCAGGCAGTGTAATAGTTGGAGAATTATCCTTACCCCTATTGTGCTCACCCGCATCACTAAGTATAGGATCAACCACCACTTCTTGGGTGTCATTGGATCTCTGGCCAGTTCTTGCCTTCTTCTTAGGTGTCATGTACTGAAAATTATAGCACGCACGAGTTAAAGGGGGAACAGTCTTACAATCATCTTTATCGCACGATCTAGAACATCAAATAAGTGTGGTATTCTTAAATGCCCAAGTAGCCTCCTAATTATAGATATGGTCGACAACACACTGATAAGAAGGACTCTACTAGACACGACTCCGAGACATCCTAGGACACTTTAAAACCTTAGGCTCTGATACCAAGTTTGTCACGTCTCGAACTCAGGGAGCGCGACCCGTGCTCAACCGAGTGAACCCGGTCAAGAAAGCCGGTTAGATACTTTCTACCCAAACTCACTTATGAATAAAGAGAATACATATTTTCATTAATTATACAATAAGGAGGTCATGTATACAATACCAATTCATTACCATTAGTTACTTTATATTAAAGTCTCAAATCACACATATTTTCATGGTCTGAAGTGGAACAAGTAATTCAAACACAACATAACTTGTTTGACTTCCCCAGTACTAAAATACAACCCACACTATGTCTACGGAGCCTCTAATAAATACAAAAGAGTACTATGATAGTGTCGGCAACAAGGCCCCGACTATACCTCAAACACAATACACAAGGAACAAAAGGTACATGACCCCGAAATGAAGTGGGGCTCACCAAGTCAGCTGGGAAGAGGGTGTACCGCTATCACTAATCAATGTTTCCTGCTATGGAACCACCTGCATCCATTGAAGATGCAGCGCCCCTGGAAAAAGGGATGTTAGTATATATGGAATAGTACTAGTATGAATGACAAAACACCCTCTCAATAGAACGATTAATAATACAAGCAAGAACAATTATAATATCAGTGGAAGCCTCAAACAACATCAAACCTCAAGTTAGGACCAAGCCAATGTTCAAATAAATTTCCATATCTTAAGTTGGGAGATCTTTAGTACCAATATGTCACCGTTCACAATACCACCATAATTTTAGCACGGAGTCCGACCATGACCCGATCGACTAGGCCGTCTCATCCGAGACATCAACCACAATCACAATTTCAATTACAATTTCCAGCACAATCACCACCATGTGTGCGGCATGGCATCCGATCACGGCCCGATAGGCTAGGCCGTCTCACCACAATGATGTGTGAATCGACATCATCATTTTCTACCAATCATCTCATTTCATACTTCTTTCACTTCTTTTCATTTCACTGGCACTATTGGCCATAACTATAAAATCATTCTTGGCACGTCGACCGTATTTAGTATTTCATGCTCACCTTTTTCACTTTCAAACATCATCGTGATCAATAACAACAACAACAAGGCATTTCAAATCAAGGTATTTTGTACACATGTGAGCAATTAAGAGTCTTAGGCACGTAGAGATTTTCACAAAATTTGGCATAATATCCTTCGTTTGAACTTGACTTGAGGTCAAAATATTCTAAATGCACAACCCATACTTTAAACACATTCTCAAATGATAACATAACATGATAAAAGCATTTGGGTTACATATTGAACACATATCTTTCAACACAAGCTTACTCAGAATAGCCAATTTTATAATGAACAACTCAAGACTTACATAAATTACATGAATATCGTGGGATTCAATTCTAAGAGAGGAGTTTAGCCAACATACCTTGCTTGAGATTCCCTTAGATTACCATAACGTCCCGACACTTCTAGAAATTCCAATCAACTAGAGATATAATAAAATTGAACCATAATTAGGGAGATATTCATGGTTTCAGCTCATTTGAGCATTTTATCAAACACTAGATGTGCAAATTGGTTACAAGGTTCTTCCACAAGTTTTCTTTCACTTCACAACCCAATGTTTACCCATTTGGGCCCAACAATCCTCCCACAAACCTTATTGGTACATGCATGTATACATAGTACTCTCACACCCAAGAATCATACTCCCAATCACCCATCTTTTACCCCAAACTCGAAATTGAAGACTAGGGTTAGAACTTTACCTCTTGAGTGAAGATCTTGTGAGATTTCCTCGTTGGATTTCAAATCTTGGACAAGATCTTGTTGAACAAAGCACTTGAGCTTCTTCCTCTCTCTAGAACACTCTCACCTCTCTCTAAAAATATCATATTTTTGCCTTCAAAACTAGCCCTAAAGGATATTTATCAAAATGTGGTTGAGTTGTAAAAATCAAGAAATGGACCTTCTGATTCTAGGTCTGAGATTACAGAGTGGGCCGTAGAGTTGATGTGTGGCCCGAAAAATAGACCGCATAATTTATCTCCAAAAACAGGGTTATTTCGGGTTGGGTCTGCGACCCACACACCTGTTCTGCTGTCGCATAATGCATCGCAGAAATTCCCTGCAAATATCTCCATAATTATTCTGCGACGTATTATGCAGTCCGCGAAATGATTATGCGGCCGCATAATAGACCTCATAAAGGTCCTAAAATTAACTCAAGTTTCCGCTTCACTCTACGACGCTAATGCGGCTCGCGAAACGGTTTTACGGTCGCGAAACGGGGTGCGGAATTGTCTTCTTCTGCCAAAACTTTTCATCAACAATTTAGTGAATTCCTCAACCCAAAAAGTCTGTATCATCAACACATAAGTCTCCCTCGGCACCACGAAATCCCGGGTTTTCGGTAAGATTTTACGGGGCCTTACATAGTAGCTGCCACAGGGGGATCCGGCTCCTGTCCGGCTACAGATATTATGCGTGTTCTCGCCATCTACGGGAGAACAAGAATAGAATTGCTCAACCATCAATGATAGAATAAACTTGCACGATAGAGAAGGAAAGAAGTGAAATATTTCCTACAACTTCATAGCCTCTCGAAGATAAGCCAGATGTCTCCATACCAATCCTCCAAACTATACTAAGCTTGCTCATAATTCGTGAGATGTAGGCAACCTAGGGCTCTGATACCAACTTGTCACGACCAGGAATCCCAACCTCGGGGTCATGATCGCGCCTAACATCCACTTGCTAGGCAAGCCGACGTGAGATAATTAAATAGCCAGTTTTAAATAGTTAAAAACACAATGATGACATATAACGAGAAATTTAAACCCAATATAACACAGTACAAATACAAGTCACGTAATAACATCTACTCCCAAAAATTCGTAATCACAAGTACACGAGAAACTAGAATTCCACAAATAGAGTCTGAAATAAATACAACTATTTTGAATGAAATGGACAATAAAAGTGGGAAAAGGAAGGGGACTTCAAGGTCTGCATATGCCAGCGGATCTACCTCAAGTCTCTGTATGCAATGATCTAAGCTGACGCACCTCACGCATTGCTAGGACCAATACCATTGTCTGCACAAGAAGTGCAGAAGTGTAGTATGAGTACAACCAACCAAATGTACTCCGTAAGTATCGAGCCTAACCTCGACGAGGAAATGACTAGGTTATGATAGGACACCTACGTAAATAAACCTATACAAGTAGATATGAAGCAACAATAATAATAGCAGAGAATAATAATGTACAAACGGGGAGGGGATATGCAAAAAGGGGGAAATCTAACAGCTATGACATGTATAAAATCACGAAATAACCAAGAAAATCATCAACAAATGAAATCAGATAAACCCATGATATGAAAAATGGCACGGCATCACCCTTCGTGCTTTTACTCTCGTCCTCACCATGTAATAATAAATAAATGAGATGAATGGCATGGAATCACCCTTTGTGCTTTTACTCTCTTTTTCACCATGTAATAATGAATAAATGAGATAAATGGCACGACATCACCCTTCATGCTTTTACTCTCTTCCTCACCATGTAATAATGAATAAATGAGATAAATGGCACGACATCACCCTTCATGCTTTTACTCTCTTCCTCATCATATAATAATGAATAAATGAGATAAATGTCACGGCATCACCCTTCCTGCTTTTACTCTCTTCCTCACCATGTGATAATGAATAAATAATAAATGGAACAACATCACCCTTCGTGCTTTTACTCTCTTCCTCACCATGTAATAATGAATAAATGAGATAGATGGCATGGCATCACCCTTCGTGCTTTTACTCTCTTCCTCACCATATAATAATGAATAAATGAGATAAATAGCACGACATCACCCTTCGTGCTTTTACTCTCTTCCTCACCATGTGATAATGAATAAATGAAATAAATGGCACGGCATCACCCTCCGTGCTTTTACTCTCTTCCTCACCATGTGATAATGAATAAATGAGTTCAAGAAGTAAATAATGTGGAGAATATATTTAGCATCAAATATGGTGCCGAGATACCGAGCTTCAACTTCCAAAAATATTCAACAACTATGGAATAAGCAATAATTATTAAATGAATAATCAAAGAAGTGATAACCTAACCTAAGAATGGATATCGTAAGTAACGATGCAATAAAATACAAATAAACAAGTTCCAACCGCATGCTTTAACCCAATTACAACATATAAGTAATCGTCACCTCACATATATGTTGTTCCCACACACAAAACACGTAGAAAATACACTACCAAGTCCTAATTCCTCAAGTCAAGGTTAACCATGACTCTTACCTCGCTCCGCAATCAAATCAAAGCTCAATCGGGGCCTTTCTTCTAAAATTCGCCTCCAAACCAATCGAATCTAACCAAATATAGTTCAAACAATTCAAAATAAGATTTAGAAACTATCCATGAGTGAAAAAGATTCAATCTTTAATAATTTAGGAAAAAGTCAACTCCGGGCTCGCTTGATCAAAACCCGAGATTCGGACTAAAATCCAATTACCAATTCACCCCCGAGCCCGATTATGTGATTAGTTTCAAAATCCGACCTCAATTTTAAGTGTAGATCTCAATTTCTCTTAATCCCCAATTTCTACCTAAATCCCTAATTTCTACCATGAACAAGTATAGATTAAAGGCTAGAAATCAAAGGGTGTTGATGGAAATGGAAGAAAACGAGTTAAACTCTACTAACTTATGAAGTAGGGATGAAATTCCTCTTCAAAATCGCCTCTAGGCCGAGCTCAAATATGGAGATAGTAAAAAATGAAGAAAATCCCTAGTTTGGGATATTTAATTGACTGGGTGTCAGGCCTTCTTCGCGTTCGCCAAGGGCCTGACGCGATCGCGAAGTGTAGTGGCCAAATTATCCTTCGTGTTCGCGAGGGACCTCACGCGTTCACGATGGTCTGTCCCCCTGACCATCACGTTCGCGAGCCTAGGCTCGCGTTCGCGTAGGACAAGCCCTAGCCTTCCCCCAGAATCCTTTACTCATCGCGTTCGTGAGTGAAGAGTCGCGTTCGCAAGGGTGATACCTCCAATGCTACGCGTTCGCGAGCCCTTCTCTGCATTCGCGAAGAAAAAAACCTCCCTAGTACCAAGTTACCCTTCGCAATCGCGAGAGTAGCTTCGCGATCGCGAAGAACAACGCACCAAATATCATAAACAGTGAAAAACCAACAATCCTTCTAAGTCCGAAATGGTCCATAGCTTATCCGAAACTCATCAGAACCCCTAGGGCTCCAAACCAAACATGCACATAGTCAACCTACGGTCATAAATAGTGGTATGAACCTATTCCAAGTTCTAGAACCAAAATCTGAACCCGGCAGCAACAAAGTCAACCTACGGTCAAACTTAGAAATTCTTTAAACCTTTAAATTACTAGTTTTCAACAAATCACATTAAATTAAGTTAGGGACTTCGGCATTCAATTTCGGGCATACACTCAAGTCCCAAACCATGATACAGACTCACTGGAACCGTCAAAATACTAATTCGAGTCTGTTTACATAAAATATTGACCGTAGTCAACTCAAATCATTTTTAAGATTAAAATTCACATTTTCTTTCATTTTTCACATAACCTTTTTCTGAAATAAAAAGACAAGGACTGCAAATCAAGGAATTCTAAACAGAGCTATTCAAAGTCTCAGAATATAGAAATGAATGTTAAAACTCAAAATAACCTATCATGTCATCACACCCCTTCTATTTAACTATTATCTAACTAATCTTAACGTACGTGTATTGCACATCTACCTTATTTCGATGGGTATTTATTTTTTAAATTACATAAATTTTATACTAAAAGTTATGTTTGAGTTATAAAATGAGAGCTTGAGTATCTTAAAGTGACGAATAAAATGAAAATTTTAATTAGAATGATTTGTTAGTGTCAATAATTTTGATAATAACAAAAAAACTCAAAATTGTATTTACAAAATAAGATGGAAAGAGAATAAAAGCTTTTAAAGGATAAATTTGATACATGTAATACAAAAAAAAAATATTTAAAATAAAATATATTTATAATACATATTATATATGCTTGAAAACTTTGTTCAATTATTTTGTTCCAATATTATATATGTCCGAGATCTATTTTTTCTATTTTACTTTATAAATAAAATTTATTTATTTTATAGGTAAGTCCATAATATAGAGTAAAGAGAGAAAAAAAGTATAACATTAAAGCAAATAAAGGTTGATAATTTAGAAGGTAAAATAGTATTTGGCTACCGAAAGTTTGACAAATCTAGTTGAATGACCTTCTGAGTGCAATAGAAATAGTTAAGTGATATTTCTATTACAAACAAATAAGCATAACGTTATAGGTAATTTCAAACAGTTGAGAGATCATTTGAGTGATGCTTGTGTATGTGGGAGAGAATGTAACGACCCGACCAGTCATTTTGAGATCTAGCGCGTTGTTCAGCAGTTTGAGGCATTGAATAGTTTCACTTCAGGTATTATGACTTGTACGTGTGGTCGAAATTGAATTTCAGGAAGTTTGGAGTTGACTTGGAAAGAAAATTCTAATTTCGGAAGCTTTAGTTAGGAAAACTTGTCTAAGGTTTGACTTTTGAATAAACGACTTCGGAATCGGTATTTGAAGGTTCCAATAGGTTCATACGATAATTTCGAACTTGGGTGTATGTTCGGGTTGAGTATCAAGTCGTCCGGGAGTATTTCGACGCTTATTGTAAAAAGTTAGCATTTTGAAGGTTTTAGAATTTCTTAAGTCTGGTTTGAGGTGGACTTTGGTGATATCGATGTTTGTTTGGGGGTTTCGGGTCTTGGAATAGGTTTGTATCATGATTTGTGACTTGCACGCAAAATTTGGCGTCATTCCGGAATATTTAAGTATAATTCGGATGCGTTTGTCGAAGTTTGAATGGTTGAAAGTTTAAAGAAAGGTTTCGACCATTGATTCATAGTTTTGATGTTGTTGGTGTGATTTGAGGCCTCGAGCAGATTCGTTTCATGTTTTATGACTGGTTGGTATGATTGGACAGGGTCTCGGGTGCCTCGGGTGTGTTTCGAGGTAGTTTCAGACCAAGTTTGGCTAAGTTGATGTAGCTAGTTTGTTGGTGCAGGTGTTGTTTTCGAACATGAAGGGTCTCACACGTTTGCAAAGAAGGAATTTTGGATTGTGCCCTTTTGTTATATGCATTTGCGATTGTGCAGACGCGTTCGCAAAGGGCAAGCTGGAAAAGTTTCGCGTTCGCGGGCCCTGTCTCGCGTTCGCGTAGAGGAACTGGGGGCTAAAGCAGATTGTGCTTCGCGAACGCGAGGGATTTGCCTCATTCGCGAAGAAGCATTTCCGGGCCTGAGTTTGTTTAGCTTCGCAAACGCGAGGGCAGTGACGCGTTCGCGATGAAGGTCGCCTCGGTAGTGTATAAGTTTGCAAAAACGGGTTTTGGCTCATTTTATCTCAAATCTTCCATGGGTGCCGAGCTTTGGGCGATTTTGGGGGAGCTTCTTTGTCACCCATCACTAGGTAAGTGATTGCTTCACATTGTGAGTTAAATACATGAGTTATATACGGATTTATACATGAAAATTTATGAAAACTATGGAATTTTGAAAGAAATCTAGAAATTGGTTATTTTGAATTTTTACCACGAAATTGAATATGGAATTAGGAATAAATTATATATTTGAGTTCGTAATGTTATGGGTAAAGTTTATATTCAAATATTTTTGGAATTCGGGCACGTGGGCCTGAGGGTTGACTTTATTGACTTTTCAGCGGAGTTGGGAAGTGTTATAAATTAATTAATTATGATTTTGGAATTTTTTTTATTGGCTTCCGTGATTGTTTGGCTATTTTCGGAACGTATGGCTTAGAGTTGAGTGTTAGAGTGGAGTTGGAGTCGATTATGGAACTTCGGAGTGAGGTAAGTCTCATGTCTATTAGTTGTTATATGCTATTAGTTGTGGTTGCTATGTACGCACGAGGTGACGAGAGTCTGTACGTAGCTAAAGCATGTTTATGTCCGGGTAGACTTAGGACTCTACCATGTAATATTTGGAATATTTGAATTCCTTTTCCTTGCTTAATTAATTGAAATTATAATTGAGCTTGATTTAGAGAGTGTTTGGATTGGTTTAAAAGCTGGTCAAATTAGCTTTTAAGCACTTTTTTATTTTCTGGAGTGTTTAGCAAAAACAAAGCTGCTTAAAAAAGGCTAAAAAGTGCTTTAAAAAAGCTAAAAGCAACAAGTTGGCTGAGCCCAACTTCTCCGATTTTGGCTTAAAAGTCATTTTATTTTGACCAATAAAATTACTTTCTCGTCCATTATAAGTTTTCATAATATCAAAATTACCCTTAGTCAAAGAAACCCTAAAACATCATACTTCTCCTATTTCCTTCACTTTTGAAGGCAGCTGGTCCTCTTCTTTCCTCTTTCTCTATGCTTCATCTTCATTTTTCTGCACTTTTCCTCAAGCATTTCAGTGGAAATCAATCCTCGTTGTAAGTTCTTCTTAATCTTTATTGTAATCGTGATAATTTATTGATATTACGACGTCATTCTCGCCATTCTCGTCTAATTTTGTAAGACAGTTGTTTCTGACTTTGGTTTGTTTCTTGTATCTTTCCTTTGAATTATTCCTTCAAGTCTTCATTTCTAAGCCCTGTTTTTAGTGATTTTAGTTATAGTGATAATAGTACCCTCATTTATTGGCCATTCTCTTCTTCTAGTATTGTTAGTACTACTAGTGTTAGTTTTAGTTCTAAGGCTTCTCACCATTTTTTAGTAGTGAATGGAACAATTGAAGGAAGCATACATGAAGGGAACTTGTCTTAAATTGTGAAAAATGAAAATCTTAGTGTTGAAGAATCAAGGATTACCAAGAAATTTTTTGAATTAAATGGTTCTCAAGTTGATGGAACTATGTTTCCACTGAAATCAATCTAAGAGCTACTAAAATGAAAATTATCCTAAAATTGCCCTAATGAGAAAATTAGTAGTATTAGAATGAAATTCACTTTAAATAGAGCCTACTGGATATATTGGATATTTCATTAGTCACTCCAACTAATGAGGAAGTTTCTTCTATTTTAATTAGATATTTGTTTGTCCTTTCTTCAGATTATTTACATTCAATCATGATGGAGAGTTATACTAATTGGGACGATGAGGTTCATATTACATTTATTGAGTTGAGTGAGCAAGAGATTAGAAAGGAAAATAGACCAAACATTTACTTATCTAAAGATGGGTGAAAAAATATAATTGATCAGTTCGAAAAGAAGACGTGAAGAGTGTATAATAAAAAATAATTAAAAACCCATTGGGCTTACATGAAAGCAGAATAGACACTTTTTAAGTAGTTGATGAGAGGAGGGACAAGTTTAGGATGGGATGCTATAAAAAATATAATTATAGCGGATGATGATTGGTGGGAGCGAAAAATTAAGGCACATCTCTCATATGTCTAGCAAAAGCACGGCTACATCTCCTGCAGTTGATGAGACATCCATCGAGAAGTGTATTGGTACGTTGGAACAAATTCCTAATATTCTAACAGGGAGTGAAATTTACAGTTTCACTATGAATATATTCCACAAGAAAAATAACCGACATATATTTTTGGGGATGCCTACCGATGAAGCTCGCAAGTCTTGGTTGGAGTAACTATCAGTTATACCTGAAGAAAAATGGATAATGCATTGTTGTGATGAATATTTTTATTATTCCGTATTCGAATATTGTGATTGTATGTGTAAACTTTATTATGGTTTTATGTGTAAACTTCATTTATTGCTTCTTGTTTAGACGTTGTGGTTGTATCGCTAAACCTTTGTTAAATTAAAGCTTCTGTTTGTTGAGCTTCTATTGTTAAGCTTCAGTTAAGCTTACAATTGTTAAGGTTCAGTTAACTTTTATATTGGTTGCTTTAGTTAACATCATGGCTATCTCTTATTATGATGTGTATAGCCACAGAGAATGTTTCAGTTAACTTCAATTAGCTTTTAGTTAGCATCACTTTATGTTTGTAAAGCTTCATTTAATGTTATGTTTAGAAAGCTTGAGTTAACTTTATGTTTCCATTTTCAGTTAAATGGAGAGTTCGAACTTTAGCGACTTGGTAAATCCTTATCCAAGTTATTTGTCAGATGATGAAGATGAAGAAGAACCGGAGGAAATACGGAGGGAGCAAGATGAGAAGAAATGGAAGGCTTTATGTCAAATAGCAGGTAAATTGATTTTGATGTATTACAAAAATTAACTACGCAAGGAACCTTGTCATACATCTAGTCGCTCTCGAAATGTATTTATTCAAGAGATATTAAGAGGAAACGAGACTCATTGTTATGAAAATTTTTGATTGAGGAAGTCGGTGTTTGTTGTTCTAACGAATGACTTAATTGAAAATTATGGGCTTAAACCCACACGCGGAATGTTTATACACGAGATGTTAGGCATGATCTTGATGACTTGTGCACATGGAGCTGGAAATCGATTGATATAGGAAATCTTTTAACATTCGGGAGAAACAATTCATAAACACTTTCATAGTGTTTTAAAGGCCATTTATGAGCTTGCCAAAGATATTATAAGACCACATCTAAATTATAATGATGGTGCAGGAGCTCACAAGCCATGTAACGGTCGATATCTCCCTTCCTTTAAAGTGAGTAATAATTTTACATAATTATTTTTTAAACTTATAACTTAACTTTTATAAGTATTATTAACTTAAGTTATATTTATACTTGTATATGTATATAGGATTGTATTGGAGCACTTGATGGCACACATGTTAAAGTAAGATTATCGCAAGGTCAAGAGATACCATATATTTGACGTAACGGTTATCCGACTCAAAATATTCTTGTTGTCGTAGATTTTAATATGAGTTTTACATTTGCATGGGCTGGGTGGGAAGAAGCAGCTCACGATAGTCGTATATTTTGTGAGGCCCTTCGTAGACCAGAACTCAACTTTCCACGTTCAATTGGAAATAAGTATTATCTAGTTGATGCAGGATCTCCGCACATGAAGAGATACATGGCTCCATACAAAGGAGATAATGTGAGATACCACCTAGTACAATTCCACCATGGTGCAACAAGAGAATTGCGAGAACCAAGAGGACGAATTAAAAATTTTAACTATTTGCATTCTTCTTGTAGAAATATTGTAGCGCACATTTGGAGTTTGGAAAGCAAGATGGTCTATTTTGCGAGACATGCCTTTCTATCGCACTTGCTACTATGGCCATTCATAACTATATTAGAAAGAAATGTAATATGAATGATGCATTCCGAGCAGCTGAGAATGAGAGATATATTCCATTTGTTGATCCTGATGTTGGTACATCTTCGAGAACTAATAATAATATAAACGTGGAAGAGCAAAGTGATCTCGTTTGGATGGGTCTTCATGATTTGGTTGCTAATAAAATTTGTGAAGCTTGATACTTGTAATAGTAAAGTAAAAATAGTAGTTGGTTATGACCAGCAACACGCCTTCAAAGGTTATTTTGTTTAGACATTTGTTAAATTTATTGAAATATTTTTATTATTTTTGCATTTATTGTAAGGTGTATGATGCAAAAAGGCAATTCATATCCAAAAATAAGATTCTTTCAAGTTTCACAGCATTTTATTCTATCAGCAAACATAATATTACAATGAATTAAGGTTGCATACTTGATCAACTTCTACTGGCCTTCCAAAAACATAAGCTAATGCCACAATGAGCTTCCTTCTACTTTCAATTGATGTAAGTGCATCTTTAATCTCTCAAGAGTAAATGGACAATAAGGGAAAGAGGAATTCAACAAAATAATTTGGTATTTTAAATAGGTTGAGACTTTTATGGAAGTTTACTTGATTGAAAGTGGTGAACAATGAGTATTCATGAATTATATTTATAAAAATTATCTAAAGTAATCAATTAAATTAAAATTAAATTAAATTATAAATTATTTTTTTATTTGCATTAATTCAGAATTAAATATATTGTAGTAATCAACTTCTTTATAATGTTAACAACTTTAAGGATAATTTTGTCTTTTTAACAGAAAAAAGTGCTTACTAGCACTTGTTTACCAAACACTTCAACAATTTTTTTTAAGTTTCAGCACTTTTATCCAAACAGGTAACTGCTTATTTATAAAATAAGTTCCGGCACTTAAAAGCTGATTTTAAGCACTTGTGCTTAAAAGCCACTTTTTTAAGCCAATCTAAACGGGCTCTTAGAAATATATACATATATATTAGGCCGGACCTTATTACCTTAAGTCGTTGGCAAGTTATTTGAGAAACGGTAAATGTTATACTCACCTTGTGTTCATATATTGTATCGTAAGCTCGTGTCTCGTAATTCGATAATTTCTTACCTTTCTTGTGGATCGGGGTAAACGCCTCGGCAAGATTATGTACCACACTCTTATGGAAGCGGGTCGTTCGTCTTGGCAGTATAATAGATATATCTATGATTCGTGCAACTCGACCCTCGGCAGTGTACACGCTATGATGGGATCGGGCGGATCGCCTCGACAGTATCATATTCTTTCTGAGATCTGGCCGTACATCCTCGGCATAATTGTGCGTTATATCGCTAGCAATCCAAATATTCGTGAGATTTTTCTTCCACTGATGCCTCGCATTTTATATGAAAATTCTTATCTGTTTGTTATTGTCACTTGCTAATTTCGAGTTATCGAGATAGAATACGAGATTGAGAAATTGATATTATTAAAAAAAATTTTGGAAGATTACGTTAGTTATTGTCATGACCCAAAACCAACCTGTCGTTATGGTGTCTATCATGGTACTAGGCAAGCCGACTACGCAGACATTTCCAACACTCTAAACTTTGAAAGATACGGAAACAGCTAAAATTAAGGAAATATTTTTAAAACAAAGTAAGAAATCATAATTTAATACAAAATCTCTCCCAAAATTGGTGCGCCACCGAGTACATGAGCATCTACATTAAGATATAGTCTGATACATTGTCTAGGTAATAAAACTGAAACCTAAAATGAAAGATAAGGAGGGTGAGTCAAGGTCTGCGAACGCCCAACAACTACCTCAATAGTCTCCCAAAATTCGGACTCCACAACTCAGCAACCGCCGTGACCGAAAGCACCTGGATCTGCACATGAGGTGCAGGGTGTAGCATGAGTGCAACCAACTCAGTAAATAATAAGACTAATTAATAGACTGAAAATAGTGACGAACTTCACGGATATAGCTCAATTATAGAAATTTCAACATAGAATGATAGGCATGCTTTCAAATTCGACAATTAAGGCCAAAACAGTTAACTCATGTCACGTTCAATTGAAACGGGATATAATATCTCTCAGAAATTACTTGACAATGATATATGCCAACTGAAGTACAATAGTAATGAAATCAAGTGCAAAATCTCATAGTAACAGTCACGCAGTCCTCCCATGCACTCCAACCTCACGGTCACTCATTCCTCACAATATCTCATTCATCTCAATCGCTCGGCACTCAACACTCGCACTCAGTAGGTACCTACGCTCATTGGGGGATGTATACAGACTCCGAAGGGGCTCCTTCAGCCCAAGCGCTATAACAAGTCAATCATGGCATAAATCAATGAAACATGCTGCGGCGTGCAGTCCGATCCCATAAATATACCCACAATCAGGCCCTCGGCCTCACTCAGTCATTAACCTCTCCAGTCTCTCGGGCTCTCAGAAATCATGATAATCAACCCAAACAACAATGATATAGAGACTGAGATGTAATATGCAAGTAAAATTATGACTGAGTACAAAACAGCATTTTAGCAGTTAATTCAACATGTAAACGACCTCTGTGGGTCCCTACAGTGCCAACGTATAGTCTAAACATGATCTCTAACATGATTTGCCGTTTAATTTCTATAGCACATGGAAAATATATGGATAACAACAGATTTTTCAACTATTCAGCTCCATGGAATTGACCAAGTCATAATTCCTACGGTGCACGCCCACACGCATGTCACCTAGTATGTGCGTCACCTCAAAACCAAACACATGACACATAATACGAGGTTTCATACTCTCAGAACCAAATTTAGAACTGTTACTTAATTCAAACCGCGTAAATCTCTACTCCAACATGCCCTTGCCTCGCGAAACGGCCTTTGAATGCCTCGAATCTAGTCACAAACAATTCGATACAATCAACACGGGCTAAAGGAATCAATTCCATAAGAAAATACTAAGCTCTTAATCAAAAGTTAAAAAGTCAACTCAAAAGTCGGCCCCCAGGCCCACACCACGGAATCAGGTAATGTAATGACCTGGTCGGTTGTTTTGAGTATTATAACCTCATTTCTCTATTTACTACTCAATTTATGCTTTACAGTTATTTTATGACTTATCAGGTTAGTTGGTTCGGGTCCGAAAGAATTTCGGAGTGAAATGAGATACTTAGTCTCATAATTGAAAATTTAAGTTGGAAAAAGTTGACCGGATGTTGACTCATGTGTAAACGACCTCGGATTTGAATTTTGATGATTGCAATAGCTTCGTATGGTGATTTTGGATTTAGGAACGTGTCTGAAAAATTATTTGGAGGTCAGTAGTAGAATTAGGCTTGAAATGGCAAAAATCGAATTTTTGGAAAGTTTGACCGACTAAGTTCGTATGATGTTTTAGGACTTGTTGGTATATGTGGTTAAGGTCCCGGGGGCCTCGGGTAAGATTCGGGTGGCTAACGGATCATTTTGGACTTAGCATGTTGGTTGATGACTGCTGGTTTTTGTTGTTACTGGTTTCCTATTACACGTTCGCGAGAGATGCCTCGCGTTCGTTAAGGGTGTTTGTGGGCTGAAAAATTTTGTTCTTCGCGAAAAGCAAACGCTAAGGTTTGGACGGAGAAAGCATCACGTTCGCGGAGCAGTAGTCGCGTTCGCGGGGAGTGGGGTTTCAAAGCTTCGCGTTCGCGAAGCTGGGCTCGCGTTCGCGTAGAAGGGTGAAACAGACTTGGGCACCAGGCCCTAAGGCATCGCGTTCGCGGTCTGGTGGATGCATTCGCGTAGGCTAAGATACGCAAGGCATCGCGTTCGCGAGGTGGGGTTCGCGTAAGAGAATTTTCTGGACAGTCGAGTTTGTGCTTCACGAACACAAAACTCTTTCCGCGTTCGCGATGAAGGCATATTTGGGCAGAATTAAAAGTTCCAAAATGGGGGGTTTGAGTTCATAAAAAAATTCAAATTGGAAGCTCGGTAAAAGGCGATTTTTGGAGAGATTTTTGCATGGGTGTTTGGGGTAAGTGATTCTTATCTAGTTTTGGTTAATTTCCATGATTATGCCTTTGAATCCATCATTGAATGGGTGAATTAAGTTGAAATATTTAAAAAACCTTCTTGGTTTAATTTGAATATTTGAGGGTCGAGTTGAGGTCGGATTTTGGTAGAATTGGTATGGTTAGACTCGTGGTTGAATGGGCTTTCGGATTTTGTAACTTTTGTCGGGTTCCGAGATGTGGGCTCCACGAGTGATATTTGAGTTAAAATCTCAGATTTTATTGGAAAATTAGTATTTTCTTATGGAACTAATTTAAATAATTTGTATTGACTGAATCAAATTAATTTTGACTAGATACGAGGCTTTCGGAGACCAATTCACGAGGCAAGGGCGTAGCGGAGTAAGAAATTACACAATTTGAGGTAAGTAACACTTCTAAACTTGGTTCTGAGGGTATGAATCCCCGAATTTGTGTGATATAAATTGTTTGGAGGTGGCGCACATGATAGTTGACGAGCGTGTGGATGTGCACCATTGAGATTGTGACTTGAATAAATTCTGTGAAGTCTTAAAAATTAAAGAATCATGTTATTATCTGGACATTTTCCACGTGTTAGAGAAATGGAGTTGAGGCTCTTATTAAAGATCATGATTAGGTTACGTGTCTATATTTTGGGATCCATGGGGTCGTGTTGCTGTTAAATGAATTGTTTTATAAAATATATATATATATATATATATATATATATATACTCAGTCATATTCATCAATTGTAAGAATATTTATGGGATCAAGTTGCGCGCAACAGCAGGCCATATTGGCTTTATATATATTATTATTATATGGATCGGGGTTGCCCGCCAGCAGCAGGACTTATAGGCTTTATTATTATTATAGGATCGGACTGCATGCCGCAGTAAGCCATATCGGCTTTATATAGCACTTGGGCTGAAGGAGCCCCTCCGGAGTCTGTACACACCCCCAGTGAGCGTAGATGTATATATATTCGGGATGAATTTCCCAGGGGCATGGACTTGCCTTATTTATATTGTGATGAATTTTCCCTCGACATGGATCTTGTCCGTATCATTTATATTTAGGGATAAATTACCCCAGGGCTGGGTTGGCCTTATACGGTACTGGGTGACTGACTGCTAGTCGATGTGTATATATATACGGGATGGAATATCCCTGGGATGGATTGGCCAAAAACAGTACCGAGTGACCAAATGATTTGTGATCAGTACACTCTGTACCTCATGTGCAGATCCAGGTCCTTTCGGACAGAGCAACTGTTAGATCTCGGAGTGCTATCGGTTGGAGACTATCAAGGTTGATGCCTGGAGTCCGATGACCTTGACTTTCTTTCTTTCAGTTATTGTATTGTTCTATACTTTCAGACATAGTTTTTATCAATCAAACTTTGTATTCATAATAGATGCTCATGTATTCAGTGACACCGGGTTTTGGGAGTGATTATATCTGAATTGTGAAATTTCTTCCGTTGGATTTAAATATTATGTTCTCAAACTTAAAAGATATGGTGTTTTATTGAGATTGTCGGCTTGCCTAGTATTTAGATACGCGCCAACACGACATGTGAGATTTTGGGTCGTGACAAGTTGGTATCAGAACCTAGGTTACATAGGTCTTGCGAGTCATGAGCAGGTTTAGTAGAGTCTTGTGGATTGGTACGAAGACGTCTGTACTTATCTTCGAGAGGCTGCCGAACCCTTAGGAAAAATTTCAAATTCTTGTATTCTGTCCTGCGAACTTGTTGATTCCGAAAACTAAATTTCTGTTATTATATTCTCTCACAGATGGTGAGGACACGTACTACCAGATCAGACGGTCAGCCACCAGTACCACCAGTTAGGGCCGTGAGAGGCCGGGGTCGTGGTGGAGGCCGGGACCGAGGTAGAGATCGAGGTATAGCTTGTGCAGCAATTGGAGCAGCACCTATAGTACCACCAGTTTCTCCAGCTCAGGAGTAGAAGGTGATTTTTGGAGAGATTCTTGTATGGGTGTTTGGGGTAAGTGATTCCTATCCAGTTTTGGTTAATTTTCATGATTATGCCTTTCAATCCATCATTTAATGGATGAATTAAGTTGAAAAATTTAGAAAACCCTCTTGGTTAAATTTGAAGATTTGAGGGTCGAGTTGAGGTCGGATTTTGGTAAAATTGGTATGGTTAGACTCGTGGTTGAATTGGCTTTCGTATTTTGTTGGGTTCTGAGACGTGAGCCCCATGGGCGATTTTTGAGTTAAAATCTCGAATATTTATTAGAAAATTAGTATTTTCTTATGGAATTAATTCCAATAATTTGTATTGACTGAATCAAATTAATTTTGTCTAGATACGAGACTTTCAGAGACCAATTCACGAGACAAGGGTATAGCGGAGTACAAAATTACACGGTTTAAGGTAAGTAACACTTCTAAACTTAGTTCTAAGAGTATGAATCCCCGACATTGTGTTATATAAATTATTTGGAGGTGATGCACATGATAGTTTACTAGCGTGTGGATGTGCACCATTGAGATTGTGACTTGAATAAATTCTGTGAAGTCGTACAAATTAAAGAATCATGTTATTATCTGAACATTTTTCACTTGTTAGAGAAATGGAGTTGAGGCTCTTATTAAAGATTCATGATTAGGTTACGTGTCTATATTTTGGGATCCATGGGGTCGTGTTGCTGTTAAATGAATTGTTTTAATATATATATATATATATATATATATATATATATTACACTCAGTCATATTCATCCATTGTAAGGATATTTATGGGATCATGTTGCGCGCAACAGCAGGCCATATTGGCTTTATATATATTATTATTATATGGATCGGGGTTGCCCGCCAGCAGCAGGACTTATAGGCTTTATTATTATTATGGGATCGGACTGCACATCGTAGTAGGCCATATCGGTTTTATATAGCGCTTGGGCTGAAGGAGCCCCGCCGGAGTCTGTACACACCCCTAGTGAGCGTAGATGTATATATATCCGCGATGGATTTCCCAAGGCATGGACTTGCCTTACTTATTTATATTGATGATGAATTTTCTCTCGACATGAATCTTGTCCGTATCATTTTCATTTGGGGATAAATTACCCTAGGGTTGGATTGGCCTTATACGGTACTGAGTGACTGACTGTTAATCGATATATATACGGGATGGAATATTCCTGGGCTGGATTAGCCATAAATAGTACCGAGTGACCGAATGATTTGTGACAAGTATTTACATGAGGTCTTTCTACTGAGATGTCATATTCCTCATATCATGCAGTATTGATCTATTTCATTTGTACTGAGTTTAACTGTTAAACTTAAAAGCATGCCTACATTTTTCTACCACTATTTATACTTGACTATACTTGCGTAGCTCGTCACTACTTTTATCCGAGAGGTTAGTCTTGTTACTTATTGAGTTGGTTGTACCCATACTACACTCTCTACCTCGTGTGCAGATCCGGATCCTTTCGGACACAGCAACTGTTAGATCTCGGAGTTCTATCGGTTGGAGACTATCAAGGTAGCTGCGTGGAGTTCGCTGACCTTGACTTTCTTTCTTTCAGTTATTGTATTGTTCTATACTTTCAGATAGTGTTTTTATCAGTCAGACTTTGTATTCATAATAGAAGCTCATGTATTCAGTGACACCGAGTTTTGTGAGTGATTATATCTGTATTGTGAAATTTCTTCCGTTGGATTTAAATATTATATTTTCAAACTTAAAAGATATGGTGGTTTTTTGAGATTGTCGGCTTGCCTAGTATTTAGATAGGCGCCATCACGACATATGAGATTTTGGGTCGTGACAAGTTGGTAACAAAATCCGAACACCCATTCGACCACGAGTCCACCCATACCAAAATTACTCAAAGAAATTGATATTGTTAAAAGAAATTTTGGAATATTGTGTTAGTTACAGATTTACCTCAGTACTATTGTTGTACTCTTATCTGTTTATGATTTACTATATTGATTTATTGGACCACTAGTAAGTGTCGATGCCGACCCCTCGTCACTACTTCTCCGGGGTTAGGCTAGATACTTACTAGGTACGCATTGATTTACGTACCCATGCTGTACTTTTGCACTAAATATGCATGATATGAGAGGTTCATTTGATGATCATCTTGGCTCGTAGGCATGGCTATTGAGGAGACTTCATGTGAACTACATTTCAGGCTACGTACCACAGTCCACAGAGTCTCTGTCGTACTATTTATTTTATCATGTCTCATTTACATTCTAGACAGATGTTGTATTATTATTGTACTACTTAGTAAATGCCCATGCACTAGTGACACCGGGTTTTGAGATATACTAGTTGATGCTTACGGTTCTGTATATTATCATCGCCTTTCATTTCTCTAATAAACTACAAATTTTGTACGTTCCCGTGGATTTAAAAGTGTAAATTTCCTTCCTTATTAAAATTCATGATTTCGAAAGTAATAAAATGAGTAACTAAGTTGATTATTCACCGTTTATTCATCACAAAAGACCAATCACAAGCGTATGATGAAAAAGTTAATTTTTTGCAAAACAAATTCTCAATTTCTGCACACACAAAAAAAAAACCAAAGTATGAAGAAAAAAATAGATAAATTAACTTAAAGAGACATTTGTCCCCAAAAAAGAACCGATAGATCTATATATATTATAGTACATAACTAGTACATAACATATGTATATTGATTAGTGCCAGTAAATATATTTGGCCGAGCGATCAATTATGTGTTAAAAAGACCAAAAGGTATTTTTTTAAAAAAATTTAAAACGTCGCGGGGCTTGGTCCCTATGAGTGCTTTGGGGTTTACATATCATACAATGGCAAGAAATATTTTGATATTTTTACATGGTATAACTAACATTTATTAGGAAATTATTATTCACAACTATAGTTTGAAATAATTGCAATACATAGTTAATGTTTGTATTTTATAGCAAATTTATCATCCACACACAATTTTCAAACTTCTCTCCCAAAACCTATCCGCCACCATCACCAGATTGACGTCAGATTGTCTTTGCACTTCCATCGTCGAGAATCACCGCCGCCGGCCGGCGATCTCCAAATGGTCCCAAACTTTCACTATCTCTTGCTCTCGTCCTCCTCTACACGAATTCACAACCCATTTCTCAACTCTCCGTAGGTCTGAGAAAAACCTAGAAAAATCAAAACTTTTTCTTAGATTCGTTGAGTTCTGACCACTTTTACTCCATGAAAGGATAGATCTTGGACGGATCTATCTTTTGACATTATTATTATTCCAAATATTTGACGAAAAGTTTTCTAGCGAGCCACGGCAAAGCGACAGAAAATACATTTAGTATAAATACAATATATTATTGTATATATTCTTTATTTTAAGTGTAAATATATTTATATATGGTCGAAATAGATTTCGGTCTTCCTACATTCGATCAGGTTCGAGTGGCAAGAAACTGGAGTGAGATTTTGGGAGTGAGCTCCGAAGACAGTACGAACGAGCCTCGAGTCCGAAAGCTGCTCGAGGAGTTGGCTCGATAATCTTATCGAGCCCGTGACCAAATCGATCCGCAAGACATTGTTTCGAGGTCGAAAATGCGCCACGCCCATCCCGAAGGTTGAACTCAAGCCAAGACCGAAGGGCTCGACCCAGTAACGAGTTCGAGCCAGTATCGGGCTCACAGACAAGAGCCGTTACAACCGCACCAAGAGACAGAATCTTGGTGGGAATCGAGGAAGAGATAAATCATCATGGGTCCTCCACTATATGCTTTATTTTATTATTTTTTGTTACAAATAAAGTAATGACCCTCTATTATAAAAGAGGGGGATCCTTGTAAGCTATGGACACACAAAAGACACTGGAACAAAAGATCTTTTCTCATATATAAAGATTTCTCCTTGTGCTTGTTTTACTTCATCTTACTCATTCTTTCTGTTCATTATTTCCATTCTTATATTCAAGAATACTCGTATTGCTATCTTGTATCAAAGGGTATCACGTATCCTTAGAACCATATATAATTTTAATGTTATTTGATTTTTCGGGTAAACAGTTTAGCGCCCACCGTGGAGCTAAGGATAACAGTGATTGTTTGATATAAATCTGCAGTACACACCAGTTTACAACTTAAAATCAGCAATGGCTTTACCTATCGACCACGAAGCCGGCCTTCAAGATGAAACCAATAACTTGGCACCCGGGGGCGTAAGGCCAATTGACGATGGCACTGAGGCTCGAATCGAAGTACCCGAAATTTGAGCTGAAGTACCATTGGATGTCAATTCACAAATAGCTCTAGAGGCGAATCATCATTCCGAACCGGAAAAAAGTATTCAGGGCGGTACTCGATCCGTAGCCCGAGACACCCATAACATGGGGGAAATCGGAGCCAGCTTACGTATGATCTTTGAGATACTACAAGCCCAACAAGTAGCGATAGCCCAGTTACAGAGCTAAACTCATATACAAAGCAGGCCGGATCCCAATCCGCTTTGAGAAATTACCCCCAGAATGCAGCCCGCCATAGTGAAATCAAACAAGCAAGAATCGGGGACCACTCCCGAAATTACTAAATTGCTTGAGGAACTCACAAAATGAGTCGAAGCCAATGACAAGAGAGTGGAAACATACAATGCTAGGGTCGATCAAATTCTGGGGGCTCCCCCAATGATAAAAAGGCTTGATTCGAAAAAATTCATACAAAAACATTTTCCCTCGAGTGCGGCCCCAAAACCAATCCCCAAAAAAATTTGTATGCCCGAAATTCCCAAATATAACGGTATGACCAATCCTAACGAACATGTAACCTCTTACACATATGCCATCAAAGTTAACGATTTGGATGACGATGAGATCGAATCCGTATTGTTGAAAAAGTTCGGGGAGACCCTCTCGAAGGGAGCAATGATCTGGTATCACAATTTACCGCCAAATTCCATCGATTCTTTTGCTATGTTAGCAAATTCGTTCGTAAAGGCACATGCTGGTGCCATAAAGGTTGCAACAAGGAAATCAGACCTCTTTAAAGTAAAGTAAAGGGGTAATGAAATGCTGAAGGAATTCGTATCCCGATTTCAAATGGAACGCATGGAATTGCCGCCGGTCACTGATGATTGGGCTGTACAAGCTTTCACCCAAGGGTTGAACGAGCTAAGGTCGACAGCATCACGTTGGCTGAAGGAAAATTTGATCGAGTATCCAGCAATAACTTGGGAAGATATACACAACCGATATCAATCAAAAATTAGGGTCGAAGATGACCAGTTGGGAGCTCCGTATGGACCTGTGCATCAGAATAGGACAGCTACTAAAAACCAAAGGGAGATCGACAGAGAACAAAGGTCGAACAGAGACCGATATCAACCGTACGTCGCAGATCGGATGAACAACGGTTCAACACGCAATATAGTTCGGAACAATCGAAGGATTGATCGAGGACAAAATTCTCGGGGACTTATGAGCAAGAGAGGCTTTGATAAATATGCCGATCCTGTAGAAGCACCTCGGTTATCAGAGTATAACTTCAGAGTTAGTGCATCCGCCATCGTGTCGGCTATCGGAAGCATCAAAGAAACTAAATGGCCTCGACCCATGCAGACCGATCCTGCCCAAAGGAATCCCAATCAAATGTGTGAATATCATGGCACCCATGGCCACAGAACAGAAGATTGCAGGCAACTAAGAGAGGAAGTAGCCCGCTTATTTAACAAAGGGCACCTTCGGGAATTTCTGAGTGATAGGGCGAAGAACCATTTTAAAAACAGGGATTTCGACAAGCAAAACGAGCAAGGAGAACCGCAGCACATCATTCACATGATCATCGGCGGCGCCGATACCCCTCAGGGACCAATGTTTAAACGCACTAAAACATCGATTGTGAGGGAAAAGCGATCTCAGACTCAAGATTACGCACACATAGGGACTTTTTCCTTCGATGATGAAGATGCAGAAGGAGTCATCCAACCTCATAACGATGCACGAGTAATATCCGTACTAATGAATAAAACTAAAATTAAGCGTGTGTTAATCGATCCAGGTAGCTCGGCCAACATCATCAGATTGAAGGTCGTAGAACAGCTTGGCCTGCAGGACCAGATCATACCCGCAACTCTAATTCTAAACGGATTCAATATGGCATGTGAAACCACCAAAGGCGAGATAATCCTACCAATAAACATGGTCGGAACCATCCAGGAAATAAAGTTTCACGTGATCTAAGGCGATATGAGATACAACGCCCTTTTGGGAAGGCCATGGATCCACAACATGAGAGTTGTACCTTCGACCCTACACCAGGTCCTCAAATTCCCAACATCAAGAGGTGTCAAAATAGTGTACGGAGAACAACCGGCCGCAAAAGAAATGTTCACCGTCGAGGAAGCAAAATCAATATCCTTGCCTTCGCCGATAAAGGGATCGGGCTCAGAAGGAGAACGAGATACCAAATAGCAATCACAGATGTCGGCTTCGACCCAGCCAGATAACCAGAAGATCGAAGAAGATAATGATCAAAGGGTCCCTCGATTTTTCATGATTCCCGATGACTCCGTCGCCACCAAATCAACAATTGAGGAACTAGAGAAAGTCACACCAATCGAGCACTAGCTCGAGCGAAAGGTATACTTGGGAACGGGGTTGAGCCCCAAACTCAGGAAGAAACTTGTTCAATTTCTTATCGATAACATTTATCATTTTGCCTGGTCCCATTTAGATATAACAGGGATTCCACCAGACATAACAACGCACCGGCTAAGCTTGGACCCTAGGTTCAGACCGGTGAAGCAAAAGAGAAGACCCCAGTCCGAGGAAAAGCACGCATTCATAAAGGACGAGGTAACCAAACTTCTCAAGATATGGTCAATTTGGGAGGTGAAATATCCCGAATGGTTAGCCAATGTAGTTGTAGTGCCTAAAAAAGGGAACAAACTTAGAATGTGTGTGGACTATAAGGATTTGAACAAAGAATGCCCTAAAGATTCCTTTCCGCTGCCCAACATCGATCGCATGATCGATGCCACAGCCGGCCACGAGATCCTTACTTTTCTCAATGCCTATTCCGGGTATAACCAAATCCAGATGAACCCGAAGGACCAGGAAAAGACTTCATTTGTCACCAAATATGGAACATATTGTTATAATGTGATGCCCTTCGGGCTAAAAAATGCGGGGGCTACTTACCAATGCCTAGTAAATAAAATGTTCGAAGAACAAATAGGTAAATCAATGGAAGTTTATATTTATGACATGCTAGTTAAGTCCCTGCGCAGAGGACCATTTGACCCATTTGCAGGAAACGTTCGAAATTTTGAGAAAATACAACATGAAGCTCAACCCCGAAAAATATGCTTTCGGGGTCGGTTCGGGCAAGTTCCTCGGCTTCATGGTGTCAAATCAGGGAATTGAGATTAACCCCGATAAAATCAAGGCCATCGAAGACATCACCATCGTGGACAGCATGAAAGCTGTACAAAGGCTAACGGGACGGATTGCAGCCTTAGGCCGATTCATTTCGAGATCATCAGATCGAAGTCACAAATTTTTCTCTCTACTCAAAAAGAAGAACGATTTCGCTTGGACCCCGAAATGCCAACAAGCATTAGAGGAACTAAAACGATATCTATCGAGCCCACCACTACTTCACACTCCAAAAACAGACGAAAAACTTTACTTGTACTTGGCAGTATCGGAAATTGCTGTAAGCGGTGTCCTAGTTCGAGAAGAGCAAGGTACGCAATTTCCCGTTTATTATATAAGTCAGACCTTAGGAGAAGCGAAAAATAGATATCCGCACCTAGAAAAATTGGCACTTGCACTGATAAGCGCCTCTAGAAAGTTAAGACTGTACTTTCAATGTCACCCCATATGCGTATTAACTACTTACCCACTTTGTAATATTTTGCACAAGCCCGAACTATCAGGCCGATTGGCCAAATGGGCCATCGAACTCAGTGGGTACGATATCGAATATCAACCCTGTACGGCCATCAAGTCTCAAATTTTAGCAGACTTCGTGGCTGATTTCACGCCAACCCTTGTACCCAAAGTTGAAAAAGAACTCCTGTTGAAATCGGGTACATCATCGGGGGTATGAATCCTTTTTACGGACGGGGCTTCGAACGTGAAGGGGTCCGGGCTAGGCATAGTTTTGAAACCACCCACGGGTAACACTATTAGGCAATCTATTAAAACTACCAGGTTGACTAACAACGAGGCCGAGTATGAAGCCATGATTGCAGGTCTCGAGCTAGCTAAAAACTTAGGAGCATAAGTCATTGAAGCCAAATGCAACTCTTTGCTGGTGGTGAGTCAAGTAAACAAAACCTTCGAAATTCGAGAAGGTAGAATGCAAAGGTATTTAGACAAACTGCTTGTCACTTTGCACCATTTCAAACAATGGACTTTACGGCATATTCCACGAGAACAAAACAATGAGGCCGATGCACTTGCGAATTTGGGATCGTCGGTCGAGGAAGATGACTTGCGCTCGGGGATTGTCATTCAACTTTCGAAATCGGTAATCGAAGAAGGTCACGCCGAAATAAATTCTACAAGCTTAACCTGGGATTGGAGAAATAAGTATATTGAATACTTAAAGAGCGAAAATCTCTCATCGGACCCTAAAGATTCTAGGGCCCTACAGACTAAAGCAGCTAGATTCACGTTGGTGTCATATGGAACGCTATATCGAAGGACATTCGATGGACCGTTGGCAGTATGCTTGGGTCCAGGAGGTACCGATTACATCAGGAAGTGCACGAGGGCACTTGTGGGAACCACTCCGGTGCCGATACATTAGTTCGAAAAATACTCAGAGCAGGGTATTATTGGATCGATATGGGCAAAGATGCGAAGGAATTTGTTCGTAAATGTGACAAATGTCAAAGATTTGCGCCAATGATCCATCAACCCGGAGAGCAACTTCACTCAGTCCTATCCCCGTGGCCATTCATGAAATGGAAAATGGATATCGTCGGCCCTCTGCCATTGACCCCAGGTAAAGCCAAATTCATTTTATTTATGACTGACTATTTTTTTAAATGGGTTGAAGCGCAGGCGTTCGAGAAAATAAGAGAGAAAGAAGTTATAGACTTTATTTGGGATCATATCGTATGCCGATTTGGGATACCCGCCGAAATAGTATGTGACAATGGGAAACAATTCGTTAACAACAAAGTAATAAAACTCCTCGAAAGATCACAAAATAAGAAGGATACTATCAACACCATGCCACCCCAGTGGGAACGGACTGGCCGAATCAATGAACAAAACTATCATTCAAAACCTAAAGAAGAGGTTGAACGATGCTAAAGGAAAATGAAGAGAAATCCTGCCCGAAGTCCTTTGGGCATATCAGATAACGTCAAAATCCAGTACGGGGGTGACCCCATTCTCCTTAGTATATGGGTCCGAAGCATTGATACCAGTCAAAGTCGGTGAACCCAGTACTAGATTTCGATTCATGGTGGAAGAATCAAATAACGAGGCTATGAATACCGACCTCGAATTATCGGACGAAAGACGAGAAGCTGCTCTCGTCCAATTGGCCGCCCAAAAGTAGCAAATCGAAAGATATTATAATCGAAGAACCAAGATCCGCCATTTCAAGCCCGGGGACTTAGTGTTAAGAAAAGTCACCATCAATAACCGAAATTCGAACGAAGGAAAACTAGGACCAAATTGGGAAGGACCATATCAGGTTCTCGAGAACGTCGGAAAGGGATCGTACAGGCTCGGCATTATAAACGGCAAACAGCTATCAAGCAGTTGGAATGTATCATATCTAAAACGATACTACTACTAAGGTACGACCCTTCCATATTCATTTACATTTTAAAACTGACCCCTGCAGAAATCCGAACAAGAGCTAAGATGGACCCTTCTCTTGAGAGCACGCGTTGCACTCTTTTTTCCTTAGATCGGTTTTATCCCAAATGGGTTTTTCGGCAAGGTTTTTTAATGAGGCAACCAATGATCGTGCTGCACTTACAACAGTATCCAAGGCCTTTGTATAATCGACCTCGAATACTGGGGGGAATTAGCCCTCAAATATATCAAGTTCTGATGCAAAAAAGTTATTTTGCAACAACGGGGTTCCAGTAGAAAAAGTTGTAAGAGCCAAAATGGTCAAAACGAACCATGCTCATGTAGTTGGCCTGAACCCAGACACGAAACATGAACACATGTATAATGACTTGCAAAGAAAGTCCTCCTCTTTACCGATATCTTATATCCAAGAAAAATTCCTCTATTTAGAGATTTATTATGCAATCAGAATTAAGATAAACTCGACGACTAAGCCTATGGGCTACTATTATTACGATTTCGAGCAAGCACTCACTCAACCATTACACCTACGGGCTACATTACTTCGAGTTCGAATCAATCACTCGACAACTAAGTCTAAGGGCTACCTTCATTTCCAGTTCGAGCAGGCACTCACTCGACCATTACGCCTACGGGCTATATTACTTCGAGTTCGAATCATTCACTCGACCATTAAGCCTACGGGCTACATTTATTTCGAGTTCGAGCAAGCACTCACTCGACCATTACGCCTACGGGCTACATTACTTCGAGTTCGAATCATTCACTCGACCATTAAGCCTACAGGCTAAATTTATTTCGAGTTCGAGCAAGCATTCACTCGACTATTATTCCTACGGGCTACTTTACTTCGAGTTCGAATCAATCACTCGACAACTAAGCCTACGGGCTACTTTCATTTCGAGTTCGAGCAGGCACTCACTCGACCATTATTCCTACAGGCTACATTACTTCGAGTTCGAATCATTCACTCGATCATTAAGCCTACGGGCTAAATTTATTTCGAGTTCGAATCATTAACTCAACAACTAATAAGCCTACAGGCTACTTGAATTTCGAGTTCGAGCGAGCATGCACTCGACCATTACACCTACGGGCTACATTACTTTGAGTTCGAATCAATCACTCTACAACTAAGCCTACGGGCTAACTTCATTTCAAGTTCGAATCATTCACTCGACGACTAAGCCTATGGGCTACTTTTATTACGAGTTCGAGCAAGCACTCGCTCGACCATTACGCCTACGGGCTATATTTCTTCGAGTTCGAATCATTGACTCAACTAGTAAGCCTAAGGGCTACGAGTCTGAAAAAACAATCAATCATAGAGACTACGAAGCCCAGATTTGATTAAATTGTTAAAATCCTTGTGAAAACATTTGTAAGGCACGTATAAAGTCTTCACGAAACAGAAGCAAGTCGTCCAGTTGTCTATATACAAAACTGTCTACATGATTGATTACAAACGTAAAGAAAAATTAAGAACTAAGCTTTCTGGTCATCCTCAGGGGCGTTTGCTTCACTGTCATGCTCTTCCCCGTCCTCGGATCCGCTCTTGCTACCATCATCATCATCATCTTCGCCATCAGAAGCCAAGACTTCAGCTTCAGCTTCAGCTTCGAGCTCTTTAGCCTTTTTTATCTCTTCAGTAAGGTCGAAACCTCGAGCGTATATCTCCTCGAGGGTCTCCCTCCGAGACCTACATTTAGCAAGTTCGGCAACCCAATGCGCTCGAGTGTCGGCAGTATCTGCCGCTCTCGTTCCTCCATCTGAGCAGCCTCGGCATCAGCCCGATACACGGCAATAGACTTATCTGCCATGACTTTCGATGACTCAACCTCCGCCTTGGCCTCAGCAAGCCGTGCTTCACGCTCCTCAATCCTCTTAGCTTGAGCCAAAACCTTTTGCTTGACGCTTCGAAGCTGAACATCGGCCGATGATAATTTGGTCAAAATGGTTTCTTTTTCCACAGCCAAGCGGTCAATAGTCTCCTTCCACCGATTACATTCAGATTTGATTTGATCAACTTCTTCTCGAAGTAACCCGATCTTTTCAACCTTTTGCTGCAGCTGAGACAACGAAGGGTTAACTTTCACAGTTGAGTCAAACCCATACTTTAACAGAACGAGGATCACTTGCTTATCGAGTTCGGCCTCTTCTTCACGAACCTTAGCCAAATCTGCTTGGAGGTCCTTTATAGCCTCATCCTTTTGGCTACACAGAAGCTGCAGGGCATCTCTCTCCCCCAAGACCTTCTGAAGCTCGACCTCACACTGGCTAAGGTCGACTCGAAACCTACTAATGGCATGCACAGTAAGGAAAGAACACAAGTCAAGTTTGGAAAAGAACAAAGAAACCAAGTATAGTAAAATCATTACCCGAGTAATAAAACGTTGGGCCTCTTCTAGTAGAAGAGAAGCGTCACCAATATCGGAAGCATCATCGACTCCAGTAAAGCAATCCCGAAAAGGGTCCCCTACACTAGAGCCTCCGCCCATATCTAGGGGTCTTCAATTCTCAAGCTCCATTTAATGCCTCCTCAGAAAAGGTTGGAAGGGAAGGCGAATAACCCACTGTCATAGCCCCAAGCGAATCCCTCGGGGCGCTCCGATCAAGACTCGGGATTCCAGGACCGACCCTGACCGGTACAGCTGCATATCATATCAGATCAGATCACCAAAGCCGAGGCATCATCTTCTTCTTCTTCTTCTTCTTCTTCTTCTTCTTCTTCTTCTTCTTCTTCTTCTCTCAGTCGTTGGACCACGTCAATCGGAAGAGCAATTGCCTTCCTCCTCACCCTTCGAGTTTTGGGCTTGGGGTCCTTTGACCGAGAGGCAGCTTTTCGCTTCTTATCTTTCCCCGGTTTCGAGACCGGGGACATGGTTCCTTCTTCACCACTCGAAGGCCTCAAAGCGGCATCCTTGGTTACACTTGCATGAATGGAAATCGGTAACGAATGGAGCACAAAGAACACTTCGAAGGAAATGAGAAGTAAAACCTTACCATGATTCTTGGCCTCCCATCTACCTTTTACCAAATCACGCCAAGCGCGTTCGGCATAAGAGGAAGTCGAGTCTAACTTCTGAACCCAATCCTCGAGGTCGGGTACCGCTTGTGGAATCCAAGGGGCAGCCGTATATTGGAGAAAGACATCAGAAAAAAAAAATCGGAAAAAGATACGAAAAGCAACATCTTATGAGAACCACTTACGGTCGAAATTCTATTCCTCGGGGAACGACATCTTCTCTTCCGGAATAAGGTCATGAGTCCTCACCCAAATATAACGGCCCATCCAACCCCGATCCTTATATTCCTCGATGCTCGACATCAAAGCCTTCGATGCCCGACGATGAAGTCTGATTAGTCCTCGAAAGATTTGAGGCCGATACAATCATATGAGGTGATTCAGGGAAAAATTCAGCCCCTCGACTTTGATGGAGAAGAAGCGAAGTATGATTACTATACGCCATAGAGAGGGATGAATTTGACCGAGGGTGACCTGATATCTTTTGCAAAAATCAATGATCACTGGGTCGACGGGATCCAACGTGAAGGGATAAGTGTAAATACTAAAAAACCCCTCCACATGGGTGATGACGCTCTCTTCGGGGGATGGAATTTGCAACACAACCTCGGAACCCCAGTTGCAGTCTTTCTTAACGGCCTCAAGATGACCCTCCATTATAGAGCACATGTACATCGACACGTGCTCGCATCCAAAATAGATGAAGGATTCTTAAAACTGATCTTCAGAGTACACGAGCCGGGAACATAGTCATAGGTGAACGGCTCCACTGGCACCTTGTCGCCGGATGGCTGTGAAGAAGAAGCTTTCTCCTTCTGAGGTACAGTTTTCAAAGTTTTGGCATTGATATGAGAGGAAGAAAGGCAAAGGAAAGTGAAAAATTGACGACACCAAAACTCTGGTGTAGATTGCTCTGCCAGCGACGAAATAAAGAGAAAGGATAAGAAAATTTGGAAGAGTGAAGGCATAAAAGTGGTAAATGCTAGATGGAAGGGTTATTTATAGGCTCGCATCATGACGATTCAATATCAGAGGTGGCCGACCACCATATGACAAGCATTAAATACCTTAAAAGACTAAATCGATGGGACAGCTATCACATACGTCATAATCGATCCATGTTAAAACATTAGCTTATAACCCGATTGAACCATCGAATATCATATCGATTCTCACCGCATCCTTCATGAGAAACGAGAGGACTATTTATATACGGTCGAAATAGATTTCGGCCTTCCTACGTTCGATCGAGTTGGAGTGGAAAGAAACCGGAGTGGGATTTTGGGAGCTCCGAAGACAGTACAAATGAGCCTCGAGTCTGAAGGCTGCTCGAGGAGTCGGCTCGATAATCTTATCGAGCCCGTGACCAAATCGATCCGCAAGGCATTGCTTCGTGGTCGGAAATACGCCACGCCCATCTCGAAGGTCGAACTCAAGCCAAGACCGAAAGGCTCGGCCCAGTAATGAGTTCGAGCCAGTATCGATCTCACAGACAAGAGCCGTTACAACCGCACCAAGAGATAGAATCTTGGCGGGAATCGAGGAAGAGACAAATCATCATGGGTCCTCCACTATATGCTTTATTTTATTATTTTTTGTTATAAATAAAGTAATGACCCTCTATTATAAAAGAGGGGGATCCTTGTAAGCTATGGACACACAAAAGACACTGGAACAAAAGATCTTTTCTCATATACAAAAATTTCTCCTTATGCTTGTTTTACTTCATCTTACTCATTCTTTCAGTTCATTATTTCCATTCTTATAGTCAAGAATACTCGTATTGCTATCTTGTATCAAAGGATATGACGTATCCTTAGAACCATATATAATTTTAACGTTATCTGATTTTTCGGGTAAATAATATTGTATTTTATTTTGCCAAAATTTTAATTGCATTTCTCAAATCTGAGCGGCTCAAATCTGGCCGGATTCGAGTGTATTTTCTTTTTGTATTTTTTCCTATATTTTATATATTTTAAATGAAATCTTTTCGGTAAATCCTTGTATTATTTTTTTTTTTTTGAATGTTTATTGTTTAAATACATCCAAATTGAATACGGTGAAATAAATACAATATAAAAGTAGCAACGAATAAATATAGTGAATTATATACAACTGAATATCCCCTGTATCTTTTGAATTTTTGTTATTTGAATACATCCGAATTGAATATAATGAATTAAATACAGTGTAAAAGTAGCTACGAATAGATATTGTAAATTGAGTAAAACCAAATATCTCTGTATTTTTTAATTTTTTTAATACAGCCGAATTGAATATAGTAGAATACCCCTATGTAGGGGTGTTCGTCGGTCGGTACGGTACGGTATTTAGACATTTCGATTCGATATTTTCGGTATTCGGTTTCGTAAAATACTATACCAATACCGTACCTAATTAAATTCGATATAGTTCGATTTTTCTCCTTTCGGTTTCGGTTTATTCGGTTCGGTAATTTTGGTTTATTCGGTTTGAATATTAACTAGTGCATAGAGTCATAGACGGTAATATTCTTAATTAAAGTACTCAAAAGCACAAAACTAAAAACGTTTGTTGACAAATGCTTTGTCCAAAATCAACAAATACCAACCTAGAGAGAGAAAATTTAGAGAAATGTCTTGCTACTTGCTTAGAGTTAATTGATGAATTTAGAGAATAAAGGAAAGTAAAATTTTAGATTTCTTATATTTATGTTATAATTAATAAAATGTGTATTGTGTAATATAATATATATTTCGGTACGGTAGCGGTATTTCGGTATTTTATTTTTCAAATACCATACCTAATACCAATATTTTTTAAAACTTAAACCAAATACCATACCGAATACCAAATTATAGAATACCAAATACCAAAATTTTCAATTTCGGTACGGTAATTCGATATTTACCAAATTATGCCCGGCCCTACCCTATGGCAAGAATTAGTAACTACGAGACGTAATTAGTTAAACTATAGCTACCGCTTGTTAGAAACCTCCAAACTATGGTTGTTTGTGTAAGTTTCTCAAATGCTTTTAACTGCTTTTAAAACAATGATATAAAGGAGATATTTTCACTATTTTACCAATCATGAGGTGCAGAAATGTAATTATATTACAGAAAGTAAAACCTAATACTCCCTCCGTTTTAATTAAATTAAATGACACACTTTTATTATTAGTCAGTTCCAAAAAGAATGTCATATTTTTATATTTAGAAACAATTTAACTTTAATATTTTACCTATTTTACCCTTAGCGAGAAGCTTTTATAGCCACACAATATTATGGCTCCACAAAGTTTTTGCCCCTTAAACTATTATGACCACATATTTCAAAAATCTTCTTCTTTTTTCTTAAATTTTGTGTTAAGTCAAACTAAAACATCTAAATTAACCGGACGGATTACGTTTTTCCAATCCAAAGCTATCCTTGTCAGAAGGTAATAGACGCAAAACTCAGCTCGAACGCAAGCAACTAGGTGTGGTTACGTTGCTTTACTAATTAAGCAAAAGAGCGACCAGTGAGGGGAAAATTGTGGTTTTTCAAGTTGTTAAAATCGGAGGAATCAGAGGGCCATGGCAATGGACAAATTGCAAGAAAGAAAAGCAGTAATCTTCTACAACTTTTATGTCTCCATATATCACTCAAGGTATATGTGTGTACAGTTTTAGACCATAAACAAGTTTAACTTATATATATTGTATATTCAGATTTTTATACAATAAACTAAATACTCGATAAAAATAAATTTTACATTGTAAATTACTAATTCTTATACAATTAATTTCTGCATAACTTATTTCAAAACCAAACAACCCCTTAATAGTACGTTATTATTGGAATTATTTCCTATTTTACTATTCAGCCCAAGATATAATCAGATTTCTTCCCAGCCCACCTCTCTCGATATTGATGGCTTCTAAATCTGAAAGGAACTTCCAAAGATTTCACGTTACTTTGTCACAGATTTTTCTTTGATTTTCCATTTATCTTTTTATTTTTGACTTTTCTCCTTTACTTTATGTTGCTTCGGCTGGTCTTTAAGAACCATACTGATTGAGCATCGAAGTTGATTTTAATACTTTTTGTTCTGTCGGATCGGTGGCTCAAGATCTTTGTTCTTTACCTAAATTTAAAAATAATAAGATCACTTCTTATAGATTCGTTGAGATTAGTTTAATTTACCGCCTATTAGAATTAAGTAGGATAGAATCCATTCAACTAGAAAAATAAAAATAAAAAATTGGTCACCTTCTTTGAGCAATATTCTATCTTCGAGAGAAAAGACTGACCAAAAGTAGACCTGACCTTAACAAGTACATCCTCCAATCTGTCACTACCTAAGCAACCTTTTTGCAAAAAATTATGTTACTGGTCATTCTACTTAAATAGAAAATATGATAGTAAAATAAAAGCTTAACTTAGAATTTTTCGTATATTTAAGAGTGGAAGTTTAATTTTCTAAGTCATAAGGAAGGTTGCAACAAATCTAATTTTGGAAGGGAAAAAATTGGAGTAGTTAACAGAAAAATTTATCAACCTGATCAAAGCAAACTCAGATATCAACGTCAAACTTTAGAAGCTTATCTTCTGAGTTTTGATGATTTCCTGTTTATAGTTTGATCCGATTCACTTGAAGGGTCAATACTTCAGCTGATATTGGATAACTCAAATCTGATCAGAAGAAATGGGAAACAAGAGTATTCAATTTGATCAGAAAGGGACGTTTTTATCCTAACACTCAAAATAATTGTAGAAATATAATTTCTAAGTTAAGCATCATTATTTACCTCAAGAAGTATTTTTTTTTTTTTTAAATTTCTTGGCTTATCAAATGATGTCACATGGAACTGAGGATGTCACTCTTCATCATCTACTTGGAAAAGCATATTATATTAATTTAAATTTTATTATGAAGATAAAGTTGTTGAACGCATAATTTAAGTGAATAAACATATACTTTCTTTAATTTTACGTGCTTGGTACGTAAAAAAAATCAAGCGACCAATAAAATCCTATGCTTAAGGTTAAGATAAAGCTTTTAAATTCAATGATTAGACAGTTCACATTAATCAGCAATTTACTTTTCTACCCATTCCAATTTAAACTAATTTCTAATTTAAAATGTAAAAATATTATTATAGTTTTCTCAATCATTTCAAAAATATTTTTAACTATATAAAATCATGATTATAGTACCTCTTTATAATCTTTAAGTATGTAAACTATAATTCAGAAAAGTTCAAAATCGATGAAAGAATATTATTCGTTTTTAAAATTAGAAACATTAATGTTTTTACTCTAATTCGTTATTTTTCTAGTTTTTATTTTGGATAAAAAATGTAGAAGGCTAAAGGTAGTGCGGCTATAACGTTTTGAGCAAGCCTGGTGCTACCAGATACTATTGACTAGAGACTAATATCATCCATACACCCAACCAAGTGATAAAGGATATTTGTTGGGAGACCACAAATCTTAAATTAAAGTAGAACGCACGAAAATAAAATAAAAAATATGATTAATCAGTGAAATAGTTCTTTCTTTTAAAAAGAATTAATACCTAGCTTAGTTTACCAATAAAAGAGAAATTATTAGGAAAACAAATATTTTGTTGTAGTTTCAATTTAGGAAGAAAAAAAGACGAAAATTAACTCAGAACAAGAATATATAGGAGAAAAACAATTCACTGTAGTTTGTTTTGAAGATAAATGGAGCAAGAACATGTGATGGAGTGTATATATGTAGTCCAAATTGCGTAAATATTTACCCAACCTAAACCGTCCAGTCTAGACGGATTGAACATGTTATATTTTCATGGACTAAAATTAAAACATAACTGTGAATATCGAGTTGATTGTGAGAGATCAACGGATCGTAATTGTATGATGCTGTGAAAGGAACAGTGTATCTATATACCCAATAATAAAGAAAGAGAAGGAAGATGTTAATTGTTTAAATCATAAGTAAAAGCTTCACTTTGAGGCCAAGTTTCAAGAACGTAATGATTTTGACCCTATGATGATCTATGTACTCAAAATTACATCTCAAAGGATTTTTTTGAGGCATTTGACAAATAAGTGGAGATACTACGCTATACGAATACGACTAATATGGGTTAGGGGTGGATGAATATAATCTTTCCACCTTTAATCAGAGATCTCGTGTTCGAGCCCTGAGTATACAAAAAATTATGTTAGGAAATGCTTCACTTTTAAGTTTTAAATAAGTCTTACGTGACGTTCCATGTATAGTCGAGTTTCAATGTGAACGCCGGATACCGACCAAAAAACAATACGCTATACAATGTAGATGGGCTTCCGCGTGTTCGCTTTAAATCGCCTTTTAACCTATTGAACGATGTCTTTAACTGAAGATTATACGCTATACGATGTCGGTTCATGTGAATAAAGTAAACCGAAAAAAGAAAAAAAAGTGGCACGAATCACTGGAATTGTTTTTATCTTTCAACTATTACTTTGTTACTTTCAATTATCCCAGCTGTTCCCTTTTTAACTTTTTCACAATTTCGGACGAGCTTTTTCTTTTTTCCTATGTCTCTTTTCTTTGGGGTAGAAAAGGGGCAAGAAAAATCTTTGTTTGGAAGGAACGAATGAGAGAAGATAAAGTTAAAATGATTATTGCGATATTTATTGGGTCACAATACAATATCATTTCCTTTTCTTCCATTTCAATTCCTCTTTTTGACTTAGATTCAAATGTCGTTTTTCCTTGTACAATATAAATTCGTTATAATTTAGAAATGCTAAATTTATTTCCTTAGTTTGTCTTTGGACTGAGATAAATTTAAGTACAATAATATATCAACGAGAACTTATATAGCATATGTAAATAGCCTTAAAATTTAAATATAATAATAATAATAATAATAATAATAATAATAATAATAATAATAATAATAATAATAATAATAATAATAATAATAAAGCAGAGATCAATGTATACAACGGAATGTCTTTCATTAAAATAAAGTAGACATTTAACCGCAATAGCGGAACTCAGCTTAAGGGGTCGTTTGGTTACCAGGTGAGATAAACAAGGATATCTCATGAGATTAGTGTTTACCTTCAAAATCAGATAACAATTGAATTTATACGCGGTTTTAAAAATATGTGATCTAATTTGATACAAAGTGAGAAATCAGATTTAATATGGAAGAATAAATAGTAAAATAAATGCAAACCACGCAGATTGAACAAATTAAGCCTCGCAAGGTTAACTTCCTTCGAATTTAGGAGTGATATTATTGGAGCCGGAATATTATTGAAGCCAAAACCATATGAACAAAGCTGAAAAAGATAGTATGTTGTTCTTCTAAGTATATTACAATCTCCTTTATCAGTTACTCAGTCCCCTCTATATATTTTTGGAAGATGAAGCTTTTAAGATATTATTTTATTAGAAACTATGTAGACCGTTAGCTCCTTTTTGACTTAATTTCGTGATTTATGCCATAATGATCGGTTAATGGCGAGAATCACGAATCCTTGTCAGGTGAGTTGGCGAAGCTTTTCTTCGAGGCCGTCAGAAACAAGATCGGTCGAGCCATCGGTAAACTCGAGGGCAAATCTGATGGTCTTGTCGAACTTCGAACCTCGATGTTTCGGCCTTCTGTTATTTGGATCGGCAAATTTCTCTCGATCTTGTTCGGACTCGATCTCGTTCGGTCCTGGGGTCACGAGCTCAACGATGTACCTTCGTTCGATATAACTCAAGATCGAGCTTTAACTTGTCATATTTCAGTCTCGATTGGTCACACAAGAGGCGAACCCGATTTCGACCGTATACAGATAGTCCCCTCATTTTTTGGAGAGTAAGCGATGAATAACGATATGAACCCTCGGTCCTCACTCCGATAAATCATAACGATAGATACATGACGTCGGTGATAACAATAGTGGAAATGTCCCGTCAGTCCAATCTTCGAGGCATTAAATGTGTGTTAGTTGACGGTCGGCTACCTCGGGAGATGAACCGCCGCTTGAGAAACCTATAAATACCCTTTAATCCGTCTATTAGAACTTTTACACTCAGATGCTTCTTGTGTTCTAAGAAAATTTTATCTTTTTTATCTTCTTGTTTTCTAACTGTAAAGCTTCCCTTACTAACAATTTCTTTCCTTCGTTTTTTATATTAAAAAAATGGCAAAGACTTCAAAGTCTGTTCCGCAAAAAGAAGCACCTTCTTCTTCAAAACCTTCTGAAAATGTTTCTCATGTTGTTACTGAGGAACCCCTCTGAAATCATACATCCCCGCTGGGTGCCCAACTGTGGCTGACTTCAAGGTTGAGAATAAGCCCATGGTACCGGGTCGATGTGAACCAGTCTCGAGGTACATATGTACGATTACAGACAGCATCCTCGATAAAGTTATAAAGGACTGGAAGTGGGTAGACAAACTCGTAGTGGTTCCTATCCCTGAGGAATCAATCACCACCTACGTGGAGGGTTTCTTTAAGTGTTTACACTTACCCTTTCATGCTAGGCCCTTTACACCCAGTTATCATAGCTTTTTGCAATAGGTATGATGTGACGCTCGGGCAGATACATCCTTCATTTTGGAGGATCGTTATTCTGCTTCGATTCTTTATGAGCAAGGTCGAGGGATGCCCATTTTCCATTGACCATCTCATGCGCATGTACAACCCTCGAATTTACCGAGAAGGGTTAATTAAGCTTGCACGCCGGGCCACCAAGACCTTGTTCTCGATCATAGGCGAGGATCGGGATCGGGGCTGGTTTGGCTGATTTGTTCGAGTAAGGACCTCGGACTTAATCGGCTACATGCATGCCATTTTCTAAGAAATGGAACATGAAACGTAAGTTTAGCTTTGCCTTTGGTGTTTCTTTTATTGTTTTTCATTCTATTGGTTTCTCATCGATGTTATGTGATGCAGTTGTCACCCAAATGTCGAACCCCATTCCTAAACTTAAAGAGTGGGTCGAGGGCATCGTGACACAGAGACCCTACTCTGAGCGCTTATGGCGTGAGCTCTCGAAGGGCCGATGGGAGACCCGTAATCATGGTAAGAGTTTTTGCTTAATAATATATCTGATCTTATGTTCTCATCATCGGTTTCTGATCCGTTATATTTTTATTTTGCAGGTCTACCAAAGGACGTCGAGATGATGCCCCCATCAGCTGACGGTAATATACACGCCGATCTCCCTACTTTGAAATAGGACAAAGAGAAGAATAAAAGAAAAGCTTTGAGTCCCTCGGACCTAGAAAAGAAAAAATCGAGGAAGCAACTGGCGCGCAAAACCAAAAATGCTAGTGCCCGAGAGCTCTCATCGGAATCACTCCTCCGATTGAGCAATGATTCTGAAGAAGAAGAAGATTCCACTCTGGTGGCCTGTGTGAGAAATGATTCTGATCTGCTTCAAACCATGGAGGTCGTAGAAAAAAGTCGAAGCCTCCGAACCAGGGGGTCGAGACCGTTTCGCCCCGAGCTAGGGAAGTTGATCAAGGAAATTTGGTTGGTACTTCCCGGTAAGAAGATAATATGCCTAAGGAGGCGCTTAGGTGATCGACCTTTCTGGGTTGCCTCCGTTCACTAATTCAATGATAAACGAGGCCCAGACACTGAAAGGTAATATCGGCGAAGGGGCCAAGGAGCAATGGATTTTCTTCATCATTTCTTCGATGGACTGGATTCTACCACCTTAGAGGATGTTACCGGGTTAGGCGACTTACCGGTACCAAAGAATACACTGTCCCTAGAAGCCAGCGGGCCTTTTTCGAGCCCACGATTAGTTAATCAGTTCCCAGCTCCGAGTGTTGATCCTACTCGGAGGCGTGCAATTTATATATCTATCCTGGAGGGCGCCCGGGTTCTTTTTGCCCCGGTGGGGATTGCCAGTTACCTTTGGTGCTTGGTGACCGAAGAGGACCAAACAAAAATGAACGAGGTAGAGGCGCCCTGCCTATTCAACGAAGCTCAACAGGTGCTGAATCGGGGAATTTCGAATATCCCTTTATTATTTACTTAGCATTAATCATGAATAATCATAACGTTTTTTCTTTGTGTTTGTAGGCCTCGGTGCTTCATCACGAGGCTTTTCTTCGATACCGAGAGGAGTCAAAACGTTTCGAGGCCGAGGCCCGAGAGCTTGCTGAAAAGAGGGATGCTTATAAGCTCCTAAGTGAAAAATCCCAAGCTGAGCTGGAAGCGGCTCGTAGGGAACATTCTGACCTAGTCGGGCAAGTAAGAAGAGTTTTTGAAGTTAGTGATAATGAGTCGGACTTAGTAGCTAATGATCCGTGCCCGCAGGTTCAGCAAACACATGATGAGATCGAGCAACTCCTAGAGGAGGTGGACGGTCAAAGACGATACCGAAGAGTGGAAGAAAAATATGGATCGCTTAGCCTCGGAGAAAGAGACTGCCCAGACACAGTTGGCTTCTGCCGAGGTTCAGCTTCGGGTTGCAAAGGAGAAGAATTTGGCGCAGGCCGAAATGCTCGAGGGACTCCAATCTCAATTGAGCTCGGCTGTCTCCAGTCAAGAGAATCTGGCCAAGGAGCTCGAGGCTGCCAAGTGAGAAGTTATTACGGCCCAGAACGAAGCTGATAAAAATGTGGCCCAGCTCAAAGTTGATGTCGAGGCTATCCAGGAGCCGGCAAAAAACATGGTGAGAGCATGCGTGGTGGGAATCCTGAAGGGAGACCCTCGAGGGAGTCCATGCTCAGAATTTTGACATATTGACCGAAATTGAGAACGCCAAGACATGCGATGCCAAAGCTCGAAGGCTAGCTTTTCTCGAGGAGGATTCCGAGGTGTCTAAAGGGTCGGGTGAGTCCGGTGGTGAAGAAGACCCCGAAGGTGATGACGCAGCCCCCAGTGAAGATTAGGCCAAAAAACTTTTGTACTGTCTTTTTTGTCGAGACAATTTGGCCTTTGTATATAACATGTAACGGGGCTATTCAGCCCTTGTAAAAAAATTAATTTATATAAGGCCTTACCCTTTCATAGCTTTCGAATTTCTTCTCTGCTTTGCTATTTATCTTAGCAACGGTCGAAATGCCTTTACATGAAATAATTAACTCGGAACTGCCTTAGCCTTTTAAATCGGGTGATGCCAAATAAGCTTCATGCCTTCGAGTTTTATCGTGGAACGGCCTTAGCCTTTTAAATCGGGAGATTCCAAATAAGTTTCATGCCCTCGAGTTTTATTAACTCAGAATGGCCTTAGCCTTTTAAATCGGACGATGCCAAATAAGCTTCATGCCCTCGAGTTTTATTAATCTCGGAACGGCCTTAGCCTTTTAAATCGGGCGATGCCAAATAAGATTCATGCCCTCGAGTTTTATTAAATCAGAATGGACTTAGCCTTTTAAATCGGGAGATGCCAAATAAGATTCATGCCCTCGAGCTTAATTAACTCGGAACAGTCTTAGCCTTTTAAATTGGGCGATGCCAAATAAACTTCATACCCTCGAGTTTTATTAACTCGAAACAGCCTTAGCCTTTTAAATCGGGCGATGCCAAATAAGCTTCATGCCCTCGAGTTTTATTAATCTCGTAACGACCTTAGCCTTTTAAATCGGGCGATGCTTGCAGTCCCCGAGTGAAGTGAATTGTTCGAACTCGGATTAAGGTGGCCCTTGAGCTTGATATCTTTAGGGTATCGGGTGTAGGAAATTCCTTAAGTAACATTTTTTAGAACAAGACGTTTATATGCAAAGAAGAGTCTTTATTTTTATTTCTTGTGCATAATAGTTGTACATGTATACACATTTTGTGCCAGGGCTCGAGTGATTTGAATAGGCACGGTTCATTTGACTGTTTGGCCCTTACAATAAATCCTGTTGATCGAGGCCCTTCAATCACGAAGTCGAAATTCCTTGTTAAATCCGATATCCGAGGATATTCCCCCCCCCCCCACTGTTCGAGTTTGACTGAAAAGAGGCCTCGAACGTTGTTGTGATCATCGTCTCCGGTTCGTAACCGGCCTTTAATTCTAAGTTAGCACGATTACTTTTTGCCTCGTTAAAAACCTTGCCAGAAAACCCATTTGGAAAAAATTGGTTTAAGGGAAAAAGAGTGCAACGCGTACTTTCAGACCTAGGATCTCGTATCATCCTTTGTTGGTTGCCTTAGAAATAATATCGCTTTAATTGAATTATATTCCATTTGTTCGGTAATTGCTCGTTGTCCATTGTTCCGAACTTGTAGGATCATTTTCTAGTGATCTCAATAATTTGATACGGCATTTTCCAGTTCTGGCCCAATTTTCCTTCATTTGGGTTTCGGGTGCTCAGTGTGACTTTTCTTAGTACTAAGTCCCCTGTGTTGAAGTGTTTAAGGTTGGACATTCGATTGTAATACCTTTAGATTCGCTATTTTTGGGCGGCCAGTCGAACAAGGGTGGCTCCGCGTCTTTCATCTACTAGCGCCAGGCTCATATTCATAGCTTCGTCGTTTGATTCCTTCGTTGCATATCAGATTATGATGCTTGGTTCTCCTACCTCGATTGGTATTAAAGCTTCAGTGCCATAAACCAAAGAGAGTGGGGTGGCCCCAATACTGTATTTCGAGGTCGTACGATATGCCCATAGGACCTCAGGTAGCATTTCCTTCCATTTTTCTTTTGCGTCGGTTAACCTCTTATTAAGGCTTTGTAGTATGGTTTTGTTGTTAGATTCAGCTTGTCTATTCCCACTAGGGTGATAGGGAGTGGATAATATCCTTTTGATCTTATGGTCTTTGAGAAACTTACTTAATTTGCTGTTAATAAATTGTTTTTCGTTGTCATACACGATCTCGGCCGGTATCCCCAATCGGCATACTATGTGGTCCCAGATAAAATCAATGACTTCTTTTTCCCTGATCTTCTCATATGCCTATACTTCCACCCATTTAGAGAAATAGTCAGTCATAAACAAAATAAACTGAGCCTTACCGGGTGCCTGAGGGAGGGGCCAGCGATGTCCATCCCCTATTTCATGAAAGTCCATGGTGACAAAACCGAATGCAGCGGCCCCCCAAGTTGATGGATCATTGGAGCGTGCTTTTGGCATCCATCACATTTTCAAACAAACTCTTTTGCATCTTTTTCCATGTCTATCCAGTAGTAACCGACTCTGATTATTTTTCGAACCAGTGATTCGATGCCCGAATGATTTCCACAAGTACCCTCGTGGATTTCCCTCAGAACGTACTCAGTATCCCCTGTCCCTAGACATATTGCAAGTGGACCATCAAATATTCTTCTGAACAGGATTTTGTTTTCGTCCAGGCTAAATCGAGCTGCTTTTGTACGCAGGGCCCTCAATTCTTTTGGATCCGAGGGCAAATTTTCGGTCCTGAGATACTCCACGTACTTGTTCCTCCATTCCCAAGTTAGGCTCGTCGAGTTGATCTCGTTGTGGCCTTCCTCCACCACCGATCTCATAAGTTGCACGACTTCTCCTGAATTAAACTTGTTATCTTCGATCGATGATCCCAAGTCAGCGAGGGCATCGGCTTCACTGTTTTGATCCCGAGGTACGTGTTGCAAAGTCCATTATTTAAACCGATGTAATGTCACATGTAACTTGTTTAAGTATCTCTGCATCCGTTCTTCTCTGACCTCGAATGTTTCGTTCACTTGGTTTACCATAAGGAGGGAGTCACACTTGGCTTCGATCACCTCTGCTCCCAAGCATTTGTCTAATTCAAGGCCTGCAATCATGGCCTCATATTCGGCCTCGTTGTTAGTCAATTTCACAGTCTTAATAGATTGTCTAATTATATTACCTGTTGGTGGACTTAGTACGATACCAAGTCCGGACCCTTTGGCATTCGAGGCCCCGTCTATAAAGAGGGTCCAGATTCCCGAAGATGTCCCTGAGTTAACCAATAACTCTCTTTCGACCTCAGGTATCAGGGCCGCTGTAAAGTCGGCCACGAAGTCTGCCAATATTTGGGACTTAATGGTGGCCCGGGGTTTATATTCAATATCGTACCCACTTACTTCCACGGCCCATTTGGCCAATCGGCCCGAGATTTCGAGTTTATGCATAACGTTCCTTAACGGGTAAGGAGTTACGACACATATGGGGTGACATTGGAAGTATGATTTTAGCTTCCTCGAGGCACTTAGCAAAGCGAGCGTCAATGTTTCTAGGTAGGGGTATCTAGTTTCGGCCTCACCCAAGGTCCGGCTAACATAATAAATTGGAAATTGCGTACCTTGTTCTTCCCGAACTAGGACCCCACTTACCGCTATCTCTGATACTGCCAAATACAAGTATAGTTTTTCGTCTGCCCTCGGTGTGTGAAGTAGTGGCGGGCTCGATAAATACCACTTAAGTTCTTCGAAGGCCCGTTGGCATTCAGGGGTCCATCTGAAGTTGTTTTTCTTCTTCAACAACGAGAAAAATCCATGACTCTTATCGGAGGACCTCGAGATGAATCGCTACAAGGCGGCAATGTGCCCGGTTAGCCTTTTCATGACCTTCATGTTGTCCACTATCGTAATATCTTTGATAGCTTTGATCTTGTCGGGGTTGATCTCAATTCCTTGGTTGGATACAATGAACCCGAGAAATTTACCTGATCCGACTCTGAACGCGTATTTTTTCGGATTTAGCTTCATGTTGTACTTCTTCAATATACTGAAGGTTTCCTACAAATGCTTTAAATGGCCCTCTACTTGCAGGGATTTAACCAACATATCGTCAATGTAAACTTTCATTGATTTTCCTATTTGTTCTTCAAACATCCGATTTACTAGGCGTTGGCATGTGGCACTGACATTTTTTAATCCAAGCTACATTACATTATAATAGTATGTGCAATTTTTAGTGATGAAGGAGGTTTTTTCCTGATCACCCGGGTCCATCCGTATTTGGTTATACCCGGAATAGGCATCGAGAAAACTGAAAATCTCGTGGCCGGCCGTGGCATCGATCATACGATCGATGTTGGGCAAAGGAAAAGAGTCTTTGGGGCATGCTTTATTCAAATCTTTGTAATCTACACACATTCTTAGTTTACTCACTTCTTTAGGGACTACCACTACGTTTGTTAACCAATCCGGGTATTTAACCTCTCGAATGGACCCTATTTTTAGGAGTTTAGATACCTCGTCCTTGATGAAAACATGTGTGACCTCGGACTGGGGCCTCTTCTTCTACTTGACCGGATTAATAATTGGGTCCATGCTTAGTTTGTGAGTGGTTATTTATGGTGGGATCCCAGTCATATCAAGATGGGACCAAGCAAAATAATTTATGTTAACTATAAGAAATTGAATAAAAAAAATTTTGAGCTCGGGAATTAGTCCTGTGCCCAGGTATACCTTTCGATCGGGCAAACGCTCGATTAATACAACATGTTCCAGCTCCTCGATCGTCGATTTGGTTGCGTCGGAGTCATTGGGGATTATAAAATATCGGGGAACCCCGTAATCATCGTCTTCGTAAGTCTTTTGCTTATCTGATTGGATCGTGATCGGAATCGGTAATTGCTATCTGGCCTTTGGGTCGGCGCCAGAATTCGGTTCCTTCGGTGTTGTGAGCATTGATATCGGAACCACTTCTTCGATGGCGAACATATCTTTTATGGTCGGTTGTTCACTATAGATTGTCTTGATCCCCCGTGGGACTAGGAATTTTAGCACTTGGTGAAGAGTTTAGGGTACTGCCCTCATGTGGTGGATCCATGGCCTTCCGAGAAGGGCGTTGTACCTCATGTCCCCTTTGATTACATAAAACTTGGCCAATCGTACGATTCCGGCGATATTGACCGGTAACGTTATCTCTCATTTGGTGGTTTTCACATGCCATGTTGAACCCATTTAGGACTCGGACTGCTAGCACAATCTTGTCTTATAGACCGAGCTGCTCTATGACTTTCGACCGAATAATGTTGGACGAGCGACCTGGATCAATTAGCACACATTTGATTCTAGTTTTATTTACGAGTACAGATATTACCAGTGCATCATTGTGAGGTTGTATGATCCTTTTTGCATCCTCGTTGCTGAAGGATAAGACTTCTTCCGGTATGTAGTCTCTGGTTCGTTTCTCCCTGGTGGTGGAGATTCCGGTTCGTTTCGACATTGGCTCCCATGCGATATCGACTCCACCGATGATCATACTAATTACATGTTGAGGTTCGTTATCTTCTTGTTCCGTATGTTTGTTAGAATCCATGTTCCTGAAATGATTCTTAGCCCGGTCGCTCAAGAACTCTCGAATGTGCCCATTGTTTAATAGTCGGGCCACTTCTTCTCTTAGTTGTCGACAGTCTTACGTTCTATGACCGTGAGTTCCATGATACTTGCATACCTGGGTGGGATCTCTTTGAGCTGGATCGGATTGCAGAGGTCGAGGCCATTTGGTATCCTTGATTCGCCCGATGGCTGATACGATGGCAGTCGCGTCGACATTAAAGTTGTACTCTAATAGTCTCGGCGCTTCTTTAGGCCCGGTGGGCCTGTCAAAACCATTTTGGTCATTAGCCCCCGGTTGTTTCGACCTTGGTCATTTCTTCTTTTGTTTCTTATGGGGTTCCGCCCGGACCCAATGTTCCTCCGCTCTCTATTATAGGGCCGATATCGATCCATGTTTGATTCTGGTTCACAATCGATGTCTCTCCTGGCTCTATCGAGAGTCCTGGAAGGATATATAGACTCTGAAGGTGCCCCGAGTTGATCATCTTCGACTCTAATTTTTGATTGATACCGATTGTGTACATCGTCCCAAGTAACGACGGGGTATTCCATCAGGTTTTGCTTTAATTGATGTGAAGCCACCGAGCTTCGAGTATTGAGTCCCTGAGTGAAAGCCTGAACAGCCCAATCATCAGCGACCGATGGCAGATCCATTCGTTACATTTGAAAATGGGACACGAATTCCCTGAGCATCTCGTTGTCTTTTTGTTTGACCTTGAAAAGGTTCGATTTCCTGTTTTCGACCTTGATGGCCCCAGCATGTGCTTTTACAAAAGCATCTGCAAGCATAGAAAATGAGTCAATAGAATTAGGAGGTAGGTTGTGATACCATATCATGGCTCCCTTCGACAAGGTCTCCCCAAATTTCTTCAGCAAAATAGATTCGATTTCGTCGTCTTCCAAGTCGTTTCCTTTGATGACGCGTGTATAAGAGGTTACATGCTCGTTTTGATCGGTCGTTCCGTTGTACTTAGGTATTTCGAGCATACAAAATTTCTTGGGGATTAGTTTTGGGGCCGCGCTTGGAGGAAAAGGTCTTTGCACGAACTTCTTGGAGTCCAGTCCCTTCAGTATCGGAGGCTCTCCTGGGATTTGATCTACCCTAGAATTATAGGTTTCAACCTTTTATCGTTGCTTTGAACTTTTTTTTCCCTGACTATATCCGTTTTGTCAGTTTCTCGAGCATTTTTATAATTTCGGGGTTAGTCCCCGACTCTTGTTCATTCGATCTTATCACGGCTGGTTCTGTTCTACGAGTGACTTCTTGGGGCGGATCGGGTTCAACCCTGCTCGGTGCTTGGGTTTGGCTCTGCAACTTAGTTATAGCCACATATTGATCTTGCAGCATTTCGAAGATCATGCGTAGGCTGATCCCATCTTTTTTAATGTTATGTGTGTTTCAAGCTGCTAATCGGGCTCCACCACGGATGTTATTTTCAGGGTCGGCAAACAAGTTTGCTGCGATGGCCACATGTAATTTACATTTATCGAATCCGCAGTCCGAATTCCAACGATATCAGTGGGTGGCCCTGTGTTACCGGGAGTCATGTTGTTATTCTTACCTTGATGACCGGACTCGTTGTCGATATGTAGAGGTGCTAATTAAGAGTTTGTCATTTTTAGCCTGAAATCAAAGACACTTCAAAGAGTAAGTGTAAAGCAGTATGTGTTATGGAGATTTGTATCAAATAATCATTATTATCCTTAGCCACACGGTGGGCGCCAATTTAGTGGGTCTAGTTATTGTGTCTTATATACACATCGTGTATGTACATGTATATTCGAATATATTTTGTTATTGTCTGGTTGATGTAGAGTTCGATCGACTAACTTAAGAGTGCACAATGCATAGACATTTGATTAAAGCAAAGTTGAATTCAATAATATAAAGTCTCTAAGGAATTTCAACTTCTATCACTAATACTTGCAAAGTCTCCATACCTTTGGTGCAACGAATTCATTAAATTTGGGGTGTTGTAAATACTTTTAAAATTTAGACAAGCTACGTAATTTAGATTTTTCAATTTACTATACTTTGTTTACTAATTGTTATATTATTTTAATATTTATTTCTCTTATTCTTTTCAATTTAAAAAGCAGGTAAATTATCAATTATTTTAAAAATAGTGGATCAAGAAGAAGAATAAAAGACTTATTTAAAATAATGTGGGAGATTCTGAATCACCTGACGAACTGAGTGGTAATTTTTAAAAGTTTGCTAATAGTATGGGTAAATTTGGCTAAATAGTATAACGGTAAGGGTAAATTTGGCCGTATAGTATAACAAAGGTTAAATGTAGACAATATCCGAAAGTAGAGGGATATATTTGGCCATTTTCCAAAAATATAATGCTTTTTTCGTTTCAGCTTTAGAGCCCATTTGGCCAAGCTATCAAAACTGTTTATTTTGAAAAGTTATTTTTTGAAAAAGTAATTTTGCAATATAATAGTTTGTGTTTGGCCAATTCGTTTGAGTAGTGCTTTTTGCAAGCTCATTATGTTTGGTCAATCTTTAAAAAAAATACTTTTACCAATCAAATTACGAAAAAGGACAGTAAGAATTCAATTTGTGATTAGTATTATTTAGAAAAGAAAAATAAATTTAAACATTTATTATAAAATAATTCAATTAAAATATAAAACGTAAAGTAAAAATATAAATTAAAATTTCAGTTAATATAAAAAATCGTTATTCCAAAGCAATAACATTGAGTGTTTGGTATTACTTATTGTTTACATGATAATTTAAATATATTAAAATACATCATTCAATATAAATTTAAAATCTACTTGTAGGAATAGGAGTAAGAGAATAAGAATATGACTAAAATAAAAAGTGAAGAAATGTATAGTAGAAATAAAAAGAAAAGGAAAAGAAAAATATTAAATATTAAATTTAAAAATTATAAATTTATTGTTAGGTTATTTATCTTGAATAAATTAATTTTCTGCTTGGAAGAAGCTGGAATTTATAACTTCTCCCCAAAAGCAAAAAAAAATGCCAGTACTTTTTCATTTTGACCCAACACCTTAAATTTTTCAAAGAGTACTTTTTGACCAAAAAAAATATTTTTGACCTCCGAGGAACTTAGAAAAAGGTTCCTAGTGTGCAGAGGCGGATGCAAGGCTTGATATCGGGTTCAATTAAACCCAGTACTTTTGGCGCGCATCATAAATTTATGTGTAAAAATTTAATAATATTGCAATATATAGCAATATGAACCCGTAATATTAAAAATATAATGAGTTCAATACTAATAACTTTTCAGGTTGAACCATAAAACTTAAATTCAAGATCCGCCTCTGCTAGTGTGAATATTTATACCAAACCGATCAGTCCCTAAATTCCTAAAACTCCAATCTTATATTACCATAGAACAAGAGGAACTATTTTGAACAATATCGCAAAAACAGTCCAGATTCTAATAATAATAAAAAAAGAAAAGAAAAAGAGGAAATTAATTACTGAAAGAAAAGAGCAAACAAGAGGTTGTATCAGCAGCTACGTAAAAGAAAAGAAAGTATAAATCATAGTAGGTCCATTTAAAGACAGCTAGAGGGACCAACCAACTAGCCATGGTCCAATCAAAAATCAAATCCAAGCCGACTGAATCTCAGCCGTACACGTCATATCAATGAATATTCTTATAATCAAACTCTATAAATTTACGTATCCAATGACGAAACATTTTGTGTAACAGCTCCTCCATTTATTTCTTTTTTCTTGTATCACGGGAGCCGATAATGATTCGTTACGTCGCCGGTACTCTGTTCCTAATTGGACTCGCACTTAACGTCGCCGTTTCAGAGAGCCGTAATGTTTTGAAACTTCCGTCAGAAGTTTCTAGATTCTTCGGTGCCGATGAGAGTAACGCCGGCGATCATGATGACGACTCCGTCGGTACTAGATGGGCTATTCTGCTAGCCGGATCAAACGGTTATTGGAATTACCGCCACCAGGTCTGATTATCCACTCTATTTATCCTACATAATTTTTTTACTTATTTTTTCCTATAAATAATTCTATTTTTTTTGCTTTTGTTTCATTTCCTTTAAGGAGATTATATATTGAATGGTTTAGGTACTATATATAAGTGTATCAACATGAATATTTCAGGGCAAATCATAGTTATAACACTAAATTAAGTGTGAGTTTGGAGCTCAATTGCTTCAAACTTTGGTAAACAGAGTTAGTGGACGCATACTTTTGGTAAACTATAAAAGATGTTACAACGTATGGAGATACACACAACACATATATATTTTATTTTTGTTTGACGTAAATTGTAAAACTGAAAAGTTTATAACGTAAGTACATGTTAAAATTTAGAAATGAGACTTATAGCATGTTTGACAAGCTTTTAAAAGGTCAAAAGTGTTTTTTTTTTTCTTTTCAAAAACACTTTTTTCCTAATTTAAGATGTTTGGCCAAGTTTTTTTGAGGAAAAAAAAGTGTTTTTGGAAGAAGCAGAAGTAGTTTCTGAGAAGCAGGAAAAAGTAGATTCTTTTCAAAAAGCAGAAATAGAAGCAGTTTTGATTTTTCTTCTTACCAAAAATACCCTTAACAAAATATATTATATACCAAAATAACCGTTAAACCTAATACATAGAATATTAATGTATAAATATTTCTTATTATTTTTAGGATGACTTTAGGGGTGAATGCTTTTATACTTGTTGAATGATTTTTAATATATTTAACTTATATTAAAAGAATTAAGTACTTTTAAATTTTATTTTCATATTTTACTTAAATAAAATAAAAAGATTTAATTATTTTTTATAATAATAAATTTGTAAGATTATTTATTTACTTATAATATTAACTATTAAATAAATCTATTCATGTCCTTATTCGTAATTTGATACTTAAAAGCATTTTCTGAAAAGCTTAGCCAAACATAAATTATTGCTCAAGAGTGTTTTTCAGAGTGATTAGTCAAACACAAAGTATTTTTTTCCAAAAAAAATAAAAATAAATAAATAAATAAATAATTCTCAGAATAAACGGATTTCTTTGGGTCGGCCAAACAGGCTGGTATTATTTAATGTAACTTTATTGTACTTTATAAAAGCTGAAGGTGAGTCTTAGTTCTCAACTGAAAATTTGGACATTTGACAACTGACAACCACACAAGAGCGAAGTTTCTTAATTCTCGTTGTTGCGTGACCTTTTCCTTTTTTGGCGTAATTATGACTTAGGAAGGCAAGATAAGACATGTTAGTGTGGATGTCAGGTGTGGGCCCAACCTCGGCAATAGATATTTCTCCCATACTCACTCTGTTTATGTGGTATTGTTTGACTCCAATGAATTTTAAGAAAGTAAAATTGAAATTTGTGATTTAAAATAAATTATAAATATTTTGTGGTTATGAATTGTCTCATTAAGGACAAATAAAAAATTTAAAGCTAAATAGTTTATAATTATAGAAAAGAAGTAATTTTTAGTAACTAGCTAAAAAGAAAGTGTGCAATTTTCCTTAAATTTCTTTCCATTTAATATAATCCATTAATTAGAACCAGTTTCGAGAAAGCTGGTGTGGGTAGGCGTGTTAGTCGGTCGGTACGTTACGCTATTTAGATATTTCGGTTAGATATTTTCGATATTCGGTTTCTTAAAATGATATACCAATATCGTACCTAATTAAATTCGGTATGATTCGGTTTTTTTCCTTTCGGTTTATTCGGTTCGCTAATTTCGGTTTATTCGGTTTGAATACTAACCGGTGCATAGAGTCAGACTGTAATATTCTTAATCAAAGTATTCAAAAGTACAAAACTAAAAACGTTTGTTAGACAAAAGTTTTGTCCAAAACCAGCAAATATCAACCAGAGAGAGAAAACTGTGCATAAAGGAATAAATTTGATCATTAGAAATGGCTTGTTACTTGCTTAGAGTTAATTGATGTAGTTAGAGAATAAAGAAAAGTAAAATTTTAGATTTTTTATATTTATGTTATAATTAATAATATGTGTATTGTGTAATATAATATATATTTCGGTATTTTATTTTAAAATACCAAATACCATACCTAATACCAATTATTTTTAAAACTTAAACTAAATACCATATAAAATACCAAATTTTTTGATTTTTGTACGGTAATTCAATATTTACCAAATTATGCACGGACACTGCCACCGTGTTATGCTTGGGTGTAAGGGGTCATTTTCTTGGTTTCTGATGAAGAAGGTGTTTTAGTTGTATTGTAGCTTATGTATGCAGCTTCTATGAAATTGAAAGGTCTTCTTTCTTAATACAAACAAGTTATATAAATAATACTATTTGGGTAATAATTGTTGCAAAATAGCATCTTCCTCCAATTAAACAATCAATTCACTGTGTCTCAATTGCAACTCCTTTTTTGTTGTTTTATATAAATGAAATTTGAGATCCTCTATAACTGGAAAAAAAAAAAAAAAGAAGAACTTTCTCTTGATTATATAAGATTGTACTGTATCTTCATCTACATGGTTTTCTATATACTACCGATACGGTAAAGAATTATATACACTATCAGTTATTTTTTAACTTGTGACAGAAGGTTAGTTACAATTTTTACCAATTACCAATTAATAAGTAATCTGCCTAAATATTTGTAACATAAAACTTAAATTCTTAAACCTTGACTCAGGCTGATATATGCCACGCATATCAACTGTTGAAGAAGGGTGGTCTGAAAGATGAGAACATTGTTGTGTTCATGTACGATGACATTGCAAACAACGAAGAGAACCCAAGACGAGGAGTTATCATTAATAGCCCTCATGGTGAGGATGTTTACAAAGGAGTCCCTAAGGTATGTGTATATACTTCCTCATATCTAATTAGTAATATCAGTTTCTGAGATGCTGTTTCTTGAGGCAGGATTACACTGGGGATGATGTTACTGTTGACAACTTTTTTGCTGTTATCCTTGGGAACAAAACTGCCCTTAGTGGAGGCAGCGGAAAGGTGGTGAATAGTGGTCCAAATGATCATATCTTCATCTTCTATAGTGATCATGGAGGTCCTGGAGTGCTTGGTCAGTAGCTTATTTTCACTTCTAAATACTGATTGTTTCATGCAAATATTTGATTCCTCTCCTATCTGGAGTGTTACACAAATGATATCTACTGGTTCTTGTTCTTTTACACAAACAGGAGGTAAATTGGTTATATATCTAGCTTTTACCTGTTGAATCTGCAACAGTTATTTGAAATTCTGTTTCCACAGTAAATGTTTGGAAAATTGCTATTGATTGGAAACATAGGGCAGTCGACTTTACTAATTGAGTCAGTAGGGCGATTACTAGTTTTCTTGACTTCACTAGCGTATTCCTTTGTCGAGTGACATTCCTATGATTAATCATCCTTTCCCAATTAATATTAACATTTTTTTATTTTTGAATATGATATAGGCTGCTATATAAACAATCTGTCTCATTTTTGTTGCTTTATTATGTCTCTTATGAGCAATCTTCCCTTTTAGAAATCACTGTCGTATATGGAGGTTTATCATTTGTATGGATCATGGGTAAGTTGGTATTCTTGTAGATGGATGTAATTGAAACTGGACATATTTTGTTGGACCAAAGTGTTTAAGGCATGATGTGCCTCAATTGTTTCGCATTTGCTTGGTCTTTTTAAATTGCAGGAACAATATATTATAGTTCCTTCACTTCTTATACTAATTACACTGTCATGGATCCAGGGATGCCTACCGATCCATACCTCTATGCAAACGATCTTATTGACGTGTTGAAGAAGAAGCATGCTTCCGGTACATATAAAAGCTTGGTAAGCTGTTATATTTCCTTCCAACTCCTACTGCTCTAGATTCATATATTTGTGGTTTCCTTTTTCATTCTCTAAGTTAATTTTTCTTTGTCTATTTGCAGGTATTTTACCTTGAAGCTTGCGAGTCTGGTAGTATATTTGAGGGTCTTCTTCCTGAAGGTTTAAATATCTATGCCACAACAGCATCAAATGCTGAAGAGAGTAGCTGGGGAACCTATTGCCCAGGAGAGTATCCCAGTCCTCCTATTGAATACATGACCTGCCTTGGTGACTTGTACAGTATTTCCTGGATGGAGGACAGGTATATGTACCTTATCTGACCTTCACCTTCTGCATTTTCTTGTCTGTCATTACATGAATACCATGTGAAGCAGCTATAAGAAATTTGAGTTTAAGATGTGATTTTTGGCTATGATATTTGTCAAATGTGTCCGCTTTTTTTAGTCCTACTTGCTTTGCATGAGTTTGTCAGTCCTATAAATATCAATGCCATACATAAAGACATCCTCAACTTCTGTATCTGCAGACAGCTATGCTTGAAAAAACTTGAGTTTGTCAAGTCCTATAAATATCATTGCCATAGAAATTGAAGACATTCTTGAACTCTATAATGGAGATTATAGAACTCCCAAGTTACTGCTCAAGACTTTATGATGATTTCTTTCCATTTGTTATTCCTTCACGTTCAACTTTTCTTATTATGGAATTATGAATATGCTAATTAGCGACCCCACCTAGTTGAGATTAAGGCATAGTTGTTATAACTATAAATCTACTTATGAAATTATCTTTATTAGTTTAAGCAGCATAATTTTTTATTGACTGTGTATCTTTGTGCCTGAGCAGTGAATTACACAACCTGCGGACTGAAAGTCTGAAGCAGCAATATCACCTGGTAAGATCTTATAGACGTGGAGAATTGTGGTAATCTAATAGAGTGCATGTTTCAGCAGAAAAATTCAAATTTATAGTAAAATGAAGAACTTAGAAAGTGAAGCCAATACTTCTCTGTTGTGAAAGTGAAAGAAAGGAACAAGGGGGGAGGTGGATGTTTTTATACTCTGATGATTTGGTTCTTGCTGTGAATAATAACGAATGTTGCACTTTTTTTTAATGATGCCATTAAAGAATTGTGTGCTGTAATCATCTTTAATGCTGGTTTTTGCAGGTCAAAGAGAGAACTGCTACTGGGAATCCTGTTTATGGTTCACATGTCATGCAATATGGTGATCTACATCTCAGCAAGGATGCTCTATACTTATATATGGGTACAAATCCTGCAAATGATAATTATACTTTTATGGATGACAATTCATTGCGAGTATCAAAGGCTGTCAACCAGCGTGATGCAGATCTTCTGCATTTCTGGCACAAGGTATGTTCCAAGTTTATATGTGTTTTTATGGTAGACGTTAGTATCCCAAGGATGAAAGAAGTAATTTACCTACACCTGTAAAACGGCAGGAAATAAATGCGCATCAGCTGGTGGTAATATCATCTATAAAAGCAGGCACCTTTAGGTGCCAATGAGTACTTTATTTGATCATCATATTTGGAGGTGGCATAACTACTATAGAGGCCCCCTACATAATGTTCAGGTCAAAGAAATACTGAAATTTTGTATCTGATGTTCCTCGCCATGTGATCCTTTTTTACTTTCTGTTTCTTTTTTGATTAGTAACTCACCATCGAATAGTTCAGAGTTGAGCATTTCAGATATCAACTGGATCAATTGAATGTATACTGAGGTGGTCGTAAGTTGAATTAAAATATCTTTAATCAAGCAAAGCTATAGGGATCTTGAAATTAAAGTTTTTTTTATGGTTCAAAAGAGCCAATGTGGCGTATTATTATGCTCTTTTATGTTTTGAGGTTAGTTTTTTTTTTTTTTTTTTTTTAAAGCACACTTTTTCTGAGGTTAAGCTGCCAAAATGATGCTTCTACTGCCAAAATTATGCCGAATCATAAGTAATATTGTCATTGAAATGCAGTGCAGAGAAAGAGCTTAATCTGAAAAGCATGATTCTACTTCCTTATTTATGCACTGCTGAATGAAAATTGGTGCTTAGTTTACCAGTTTCTTGAGTCATACTGTCGTAGAGTAGTCCTTCTGCCCCTGAACAAAGAAAACTCTTCATATCTGACTTCCCTGTTTGTCCAAACTGGCAGTTCCGCACGGCTCCTGAAGGCTCTGTTAGGAAAATTGAGGCTCAAAAACAGTTAAATGAAGCAATATCACATAGAGTGCACTTGGACAACAGCGTAGCCCTTGTCGGTAAACTTCTGTTTGGAATTGAAAAAGGTCCAGAGGTGCTGAGTGGCGTCCGCCCTGCTGGTCAGCCTCTTGTTGATGACTGGGACTGCCTTAAATCCTTTGTAAGTACACACCCCATTATCATCAATATCTGTAGAATTTGCTGGTGGGAAGGAAACTTTATTCTTTTGTAGCGTGTTTGAATATGTGGGGTATGTGGAACAAATCATTTGTATTGGATGTATCGTTAGTTTGGATGGTTTTATGGCTTATATTTTTCGGCAATATGACTTCTTAATCCTTGTGTTGTACAGGTAAGAACGTTTGAGACACATTGTGGATCGTTATCCCAGTATGGAATGAAACATATGCGCTCTATTGCTAACATATGCAACGCTGGAATTAAGAAGGAGCAGATGGTGGAGGCATCAGCACAAGCTTGCCCCAGCGTTCCATCCAATACTTGGAGTTCCCTCCACAGGGGTTTTAGTGCATGATTGGCATCTAATGCTCAATATGTCGAGATTATCAGTACGAAGATTGATATAGTGATTGTAAGATGGTTCTTAAGCATAATTGCTTCCTTGTAAATACAGGTTAGAAGCGCATCATTATTGAGTTGAAATGTACTCGAAGCAGATATCTTATTGTAACTATTGTTATAGTTCGTCATCATTGTATAGAACTCCTACTATGCAAAAGCTTTGCCTGAACAAACTATGTTTGGAAGGGAATATAAGCTTGACTTTCTTTTGAATTAGAAAAAAGGTCATTTCATGACAGAGCAAGCTTCTGAATGACAGACCAAATACTGATGGTATTATCCATATGCATCCTATTTGTTCAAAGTTACTAATAGTCCTCTCAAATTTAGCAAATTTATGTCATGAAAGACTTACCATCACTCAACTTACAATTGAGAAAACAAGTCACAAGAGACTTCTTTACTTATTCGTGTCTTCTTTCATGTATTTTTTTTCTCCAATTTGTCAAATAGTCCTTTTGTGCTGATCGCATTATAGTATGTTTTACATAGACCCGCGGATATGCCCTATAGAACATACAGTTTTTCACTTGCCTAGTAATTCAAGCTTTGGAGTGGTGAGAACATAAATCATATTGAAGGTTGCAAGAAGAGCCTCTTTTTCTATTACTGCATGAAAGTCCCTCCAATAGTCCTTTCCAAATTAACAAAATCAACGTTCGTCTCTCTCAAAGATGCCATTGTTGCAGGAGTAAGTCTTAAGATGGTTAAAACAGAGAGAAGCATAATACAGTATGCTGCAAATATTTTCTTAATATAAGAAATGTGGCTTCACGCCGAGTCACAGAATCTTAATTTGCCCCAATCGATTCTTTTTATATGCATTTATGATATTCCAGCCCGAAAAAAGTAACTGTGTCAGTGGCGGAGCCACATGCACCCAACTGACACCCCTTCGTCGAAAAATTACATTGTTTAGCTCGGTAATATTTTTTAAAATATGTATATATACTATATAATGACACCCCTTGACTTCTTGGTGAGTTTGTTTCTTTATATTTTGACTCCCCTTGATAAATATCCTGGCTCCGCCACTGACTGTGTTATGTACAAACAAAATCAGGATCTTAGGTTCTACCAAAAAAGTAAAAGCATCTAACCTATAAAAGAAACCCTGCAGTATTTGGGTGATCAAAATGTTTCAAGAATGATAGAGGGGCATATATTTTTACATCAGAATACTTCTTTTCCTTTTTGGTAATCTGTCTTCTTCCTCTTTTTTGCTTTCATAACTTGTTTTTTATAAGCTACTTAACCATGTCTATTCAAAATAGAAGACAACTGATATTGAACAAGACTTGGTGAACAAATAAAAAGGTCAAAATGCTTCATTATTGATAAAGTAAAGCTTTAGTACATGTGAAAGGGCAAATTTCTGCTTCTCAGCGGCGTTATTCTGTGTGTAGCTATCTACTAAAAGTGAAATTTTGCAGCCATGACACAAACTGGCTAAACATACATTATATCCTTTTGCCAAGAGTACCCTCTACTAACTTGAACATGCTTGTGCAGATGTAGAAGCCATTTGTTCACTCGTAATTCCAGCATTGCAGATGTTGGCTATACCACGTATGTGTTTCTTTCCATACGAGCTTAATATTCCACAATGTGCCTCAAATATGTTGACCTATTCACAGGAATAGAGTAGTCATATATTCTCATTAAAAGAACAAAAAATACGAAGATTGAACTGAAGTACCACAAAGAATCTTGCTTTTATCGCCAAGTTAAATACTTACGTAGGACTTAAGGCAATCCCAGCTGTCAACAAGTGGTTGTCCAGCAGGTCGAACACTGTGTAGTACCTCATTACCTTTTTCAACACCAAAAAGAAGCTCCCCAAGATGTTTTACACTGTTGTCCACTTGAGTTCTCTGTGATATAGCTTCTTTAAGTCTCGCGTGAGCTTCAAACTTCTCATGAGACCCTTCAGGAGCATTTTGGTGCTGCAAACATTCGGAAAAAACGAATAGAAATCATGTGGTGTAGGAAAAAGAAGCATATTAATTGTGCTGCAAAAAGAGGTAGAAACATACTTTGGTGAACAAATAGAAAAGTTCAGCACTGTATTGATCCACACTCTTTGATGATGTCGAGAATGACATAGCATTCACAGAGGCATGACTGTGGTTTGTGGAAGCTTCACCCATATATGTGGAAAGTCGATCAAAGCTCACCACTATATCACCGTATTCTGTGACATGGGAGCCATAGCCGCCATATGTTATGTTAGCTGCAGTTCTGTTTGCAACCTGAGCAACACAATGAAATCATAACAATTGATCTTCTATTTTTTGAACAAATTGCTTAAAGCATATGCAATATTTGTCCACAACAGAACAAACTCTTACTCGGCTATGCTGCCCTTGCACACTGTCAGCATCTCGATCTGTTACATCGCTGTTCACAAGTGCAAACAGTTATTAGTTTGACATAATACAGTGTCATCTTCTAAGTATGACATTCATCTTTTAAACTTCATTCTAGAATTATAGAAGATTATACAAGAATCTGTACTTGGCGTACTCATTCCTACCAATGTGACAAGCTTATAATTTTGATATTGACAGATCATGACATACTCACCTTAATTTTTTTAGCATTTAATGAGGCAAAATATATTGGCTTTTTTAACAAACTAGATCACATGGGAAGAAGCCTAAAATCAATAAAATGCATCAACTCGCTTTTTGCTCTTTAACTAAAGGAAAGAGGTCACAAAAATTGTTTATACCTATCTTCCATCCAGGCAACACTGTACAAATCTCCCAAGCACACACCCTGAAACTCGGGAGGGGGACACTCAACCAAGCAGGGATCATCAGGAGTACCCTCACCACAATACGTCGCCCAACTATCTTCATTAGGTTCTGATGCAGTCATGACATATATGTCTAGACCTTCAGGGAGAAGACCATCAAACATGCTTCCGGACTCACAAGCTTCTAAATAAAACACCTAAAGATGGAAACTATAGACTTAAATTTTCACTGATCAAAACTTGTGCCAAGGAAAAGAAAGCCTGAAAAACCTAAAACAAGCAAGTTACCAGTCTGTCATATGTCCCTGAAGCATGCTTCTTTTTCAACACATCAATCAGATCATTAGCGTAAACATCTTCTCCACTTGGCATTGCTGATAACATTAAAAGCATGAAATAATTATGCATATTCTAATCAGTTCCAAAGTATGACAAAAAAATTGACAATCAAGAACCCCTTCTCCTAAGAGTGACATAATCATAACTCAAAGACTAGGCAAAAGTTATGCAGAATACAGAGAGGCTACTTACAAACTACACCAGGGCCGCCATGATCAGTATAATAGATGAAGATATGGTCATTTGGACCACTGTTCACTACTTTCCCACTGCCCCCAACTACAGCGCTTTTGTTGCCAAGGATAACATTGTAAAAATTGTTGGCATTAACATCTTCAAGCACATAATCCTGCCTCCATCAAGAAAAAATAACCCCTCATAAGCAAACACTATATAATCTTGAAACAAAATTTTCAAGGAATTGAACTCAGAAAGAACAAAAAACAAACCTTGGGGACACCTTTGTAAACATCATGGCCATGTGGGTTATTGATAATGACTCCAGGTCTGGGGTTCTCTCTATTGTTAGCAATATCATCGTACATGAATACGATGATGTTTTCATCTTTTAGACCTCCATCCTTTAGTAATTGGTAAGCATGACATACATCAGCCTGAAATATGTAAGGAATAACACTCAGATTCTCTTTGCCACCTGCCCACCCAGCTATGTTGCTCGGGGTGGATTAAAAATGTACTATCAACATTATAGCTATGACTATAGGCATTGTTTGCTTTCCCTTTTTATTTTGATGATTCTCGGACCCATATGAATTGTTTTTGAAGAATTCGCCAGCATTTAAGAGTAAGAGCAACATAGCTACCCGTGAGCCGGTGACTATAGTGTTTGCTTTCCCTTTTTATTTTGATTTACGTATTCTTGTTTTGTTTTCTGAGAAATTCTTTACGTCATTTCCTTCTGTGTTTCATCTTTTAATAATAAGTTGAATTATAAAATCTTCATTAAAATTTAGCTGCCTAAAGTTTATTAAGAAAAAAGGGATAGGAATGATGAAGTCGGGAAGTATTTCAAATTGAAATTAAAAAAGAGTATTTAAAAATTGATGTCAACCACATCTTTTATATTTTCAAAAATATGAGTCTGAGTAAAGAATTTTTATACGATTAGGTATTGTAAACTGTCATAGAAGGTAATATGCCTTATCTTTAGTATTATAAATTTCATACTTTATGGAGGGTAAACTGTAGATATCTTTTGGATAAGTGTACATTTTTTATACTGTCACATATATAAGTTAAATTTTTACTGAAATATTATTTAGGGCTAAAGGAGAAACCTTGTTTTTTTCTTTTCTGCGAGAAGTTTTTTGTCCGTTGTTTCTGTTTATTTTTTGATCTTTTTAAGTTAAGGCTAATTGCAAAAGAATCTCTATTGAAATTTAGGTTATAAAAGTTTATCCCTATATTTTTTAGCCTATTACTCAAATGATCATCTAACTATAAAAAGTTATGGACTAAAGTCATTTTTCTTTTATTTGTAATAGGAAAGTCACTCAACTATTCTTACTGCACACATATAATCACTCAACCCGAATTATCACACTTTTCGGTGAAAAATGTGATGTGGTAGTCCACATAATTATTTTATATTTTTGGACTAAATAAAACATAAAAAATTTACCCATACACCCAAGCCGACCCACTAAAAATATAAATCCACCACTAAATAAAATCAAAAGCTAAAATGTATCCATGTTGTAAATGCGCCTCTCTTCTTCTCATAAAAAGCCTTTTTCTTCCTTTTTTTTTTCATGGTTTTACTCGAGTTTTATAAAATAATAATGGGTACGAGGTTAAGGACGAAGGACTAGAGTGACCTGTGTTCTTCTTTTCTCAATGAGCTATATTCTTCTTTTCACGATTTTTCTTTTACTTTTAATAAAATAATAATGAGTACGAGATTAAGGATTAGAGTGAAACCATGAAAAAAAAAATTGCTTTTGTAAGAAGAAGAGAGATGCATTTGCAAAAGGGATGCATTTTAGCATTTGATTTTATTTAACGGGTGAATTTTTTTATTTTTAGCGGGTAAGGTTGGGTGTATGAGTGAATTTTCTATATTTTATTTGGGTGTTAATTATTTTATTTGGTCCAAAAATATAAAAAATTCATATGAACTGCCATGTCACATTTTTCCACTTAAAAGTTTGATAATTTTGGTTGAGTGACCATTTGTGTATAATAGAATAGTTGAGTGACTTTCCTGTTACTAGTGAAAGAAAAGTGACTTTAGTCCATAATTTTGAACAGTTGAGTGATCATCTGAGTAATGGACTTCTGTATTTTCTAAAACTGCAAATATTTCTAGTTTGCCTTATTTGTGATAACGTACATTCATAATGTGGGTATTTTTCAACTTGCTATACAGACATATAAGAATTTTAAAATTATCTTAAATTAGGATTAATTATAAAGTAGTTTTAGAGTAATAAAATGTACAACGAATTTCAGTAACGCATTGGAGAATCAATAATCAAAGGGCAGAATAAGATCATATGGCCAAACGCTAGCTAAGTATTTAAACAATAAGATCCTTTTTGCATGTATGTGCAAAGTGCTTTTACCACTTATTGAGCAATTAATATATTTTTTTATATATAAAATATAATGAGGAGAAAGAGAAATAGAAGAGTCTGGTAAAAATTGAACATTGAATTTGTAGGGGTGTACATGTACCGGGTTGGTTAGGTTCTTATTAAAACCAAACCAAACCATTTATATCGGTTTGGATTGGTTTGATTTTGTCGGATTTTCCGGGTTTTTTTTATTACATGAATAATATATTAGTCTTACTATGTTAAATTTTATAAAAGTAAATATAATTTTAATAAAAATTAAAAAAATTAAGCATATGATCTATTAAAATATTCTTATAGGAGAATTTTCTTAGGAACACATGATAGTTATTTTTTTTAGTTGTCTGACAATAAATTTCCGTTGATGTACACTTTCAAAGTTAACCGAATTTAATAATTAAACATAAAAATCAATATGATACTTAAATAATGATAAGTTCTATTTAATTTTTAATTATCGAAATACCACTTCAAATTCGAAAAAAGATATAAGAATATAATAAATCTTGACATATAAATTAAATATAAAAAAATAAAGAGATTGACGTATTTTAATACCACTTGATAAGAAAGTGATCATACAACACATTATTTAAAGTTAATAAAAATAGAGCATTTCATATTCTATTAAATATTACATCCCATAAGAGAATATCAAATTATTCTAGATATTGTTTTAAAGAAAATTATATATAAAGTCTTAAAAGTATATATAAAAATTATATATTTATATGCCGGTTTGGTTTGAGTTTTTTTACTCAATATCAAACCAAATCAAACCAAACCTAATCGGGCTTTTTAATTAGTTTCGGCTTGGTGCGGTTTTTCGGTTCAGGACTATTATAAAGTTTACAAAGAATTATATTATAAAAAAATATTAGGCAATCTAAAAAAAAGTTAGGATGAACCTGATGCCTATAATTTTCCCAGCCATTAGAGCCAGCAACTAGGACAGCCCATTTGGTTCCTTCCGATTCTTCAGTTAAGAATTGCGAGATACTACGACCTTCAGTGCTAACCCAAATTGAGAGCAAAACAAGAAATACGACACTAACATTGTACTTAAATATCATAGTATTATGTTTTGAGGTTAACAAAAAAGCACTCAAAATTATGGATTATTGTGTTGTATGAATAGGTGCATGTATGAGAAATTTATAAGAGTTCAAACTCCTTGTACCAACACTAGGGACGTATCACTTAAGAGACTAATGAGGACAACGTAACGTAGATTTCAAAGTTTTAAAGGGAAAAACAATCATAGGAACTCACGAAATATGTCAAAAAATTGACAATTGCAATACACTTATTCTCATTGCTTTAAGCGAAATTTCTTGTCTTTTAATAAGTTTGTCATGTCATCACATTGTTATTATACTTTTATTTTTGGTTTACAACCTAGATGTAGTTCGTTCTTGTTTTATTAGAATAAATAAAAACAGATGTAGTCACCTTCTAGCTAGTTTCTCAAAGACTTTGTACATGAGGTTTTCTTGGATGAACAATTCACCACATGGCTTGTACGTGAAATTCGTGGCTCTTTTAGTGTATCATGAATAAGAGACTTCTCCTTTTAATGAAAAAAAATCTTTACCATGCGAATCGCTGAATTGTCATTAATGAATCAAAAGGTCTCATCTAGTCAATTACTTACATTTAATGGAATGTATTTCTTTTTTGAATGGTAAGTATATGTGTACTTAGTTTTCGTTGCCTTTTTACAGGAATACACCACCAAGAATTGGTATAAGATGCAAAAGAAAGTTATATTTGTTAAAAAAAATTGTGTTCGTGCACTGGAATTTTGGATTCAAGTACTTGTGCAAAGTTTGTTTGAATGGAAAATTTCATCTGCTGTCCTTTTCAAGAACTGGTGTTTAATTTTTGTTTTAATTTTAAAAGTTTTGCAAATATAGACCCAGCGGCATATATAACTCCTCCAATTTAGCTCAAATAAATATAGCGACGAGACATATCTAATAGATAGTTACTTGAAGGACATGTTGTTGTATAACAGTGAGAAATTTACTTTGCGACTTTTATCTTGATAAGGCATGCATTATATGATTGGTTCCTGTACAGTTACTGCATATCCTGATAATCAATAAGTTTGGATTAAGTAGACGTATTGAAGGCTGAGAAAGTTCATAATTGTGGTTGGTATACTCATTTCTGCTTATACTTTTTTTGCGGCTTCAGCGTAGTCTAAAGTTGTGGTGGGATCGAAGGCATTTTCGTATGAAAAAATGGCACTCGCAATGCCCAGTTGGGAATAATTAAGATGAAGTTATGGCAGTTGCAATTCCGAGAGTTCGTTGGCCGTTGTTATAGTTGAATAACATATACAAGTTTTGTCAATCCATTTGTTTTACCCTTGAAATTGGATAACAATTAAATTTATAACGTGGATTTAAGGACACGTGATTTCACTTAATACCAATTGATAAATATGAAGATTAAAGATAGAATTATACAATAAAATAAATCAAACCCGTATTTGAGTAGAACTTAACCCTTGAGTTAGAGTATCCTCGAACTGATTGATGTAAGGACAATAAGAACACAATAAGCTGAAGAACAAGAGTGTGAATGAGGAAGAAAATTATATTGCTTTTTTATCAGTTGTCCCCCTACAAAATAGTTAGAACCCCTCTTTATATAGTACAGGAATTCTATATATGGTACAATTCTAATAACAAAAGGAAATCCCATGATTAACTAAACAACCGTTCTTGATTCGATCCGTTCCAAGATTTCCGCCATGATCTTCGACCAGTCACGGATATCTCGCCTTTCCGTTATTACGCTATCTTCGGTATTGCTCGATGCCTGTCTCATTTGGTCTCGATTGCGGTCGGCCTCGATCTTGGCAAGTGCCTCGAATCTCGATCTCGGTACCTTGTCTTCGTGCCTCGATTCAATCCACTTCGGAGTCATCCTTCGATGTAAATTTCCGGTCTCGATCAAACAATAAAATCGGGTGGGCCCGGTTTTGACCGTATACACCATTATCCATCGAAACTTGTGAAAAGTTAAAAAAATAGATAGAATAAAGGTAATAAAAAAGTCTTGTCGGTCCAGCAAAACTTATGAAGAATTGAATAATACAGACAAATTTTGTTGTTCGATAGAACTTGAGAGCAATTTGTACACGTTATGCCCGCCCGTCATAACTTGTGAACAAGGCAAGTTTTGCCCATTCATCGGAACTTTTGGACTATTTGTCTCAAAACTATGCTCCGCTTGACATTACTTGTGAACAAGATAAGTTTTGTCAATTTGGCAAGACTTGTACCAAAGTTATCGTCGAGGCTATTTCTGCATAAATTCTTTAAATTACTCCAACTGTTTCTGGTTATGTTTCTACCTTTTCTCTTTCTCTTTGTGATCTTTGTGATAACTACATGACGGTTTGTCAAATGTGAAAAGGGCAAAATATTCATATTCTCAATGATAATTCAAAACATGTTGGATGTTTGGCTTATTTCTTCATTCATGATTTTGATTTAAATAAAAAGGACAAGAATTACATATACGAACTCTTAAGAAGTTTCTATTTGACTTACTACACGGAGAATGGACAACATGTGCTTCTCGGCAGTCATTTTATTCTCATCGTTGCTATCTATTTAAAGTGAAATTTTGCAGCCATGCATGTCACAAACTGGCCAAACATATGGAGTACTTATTAATCTCTTTGCAAAGAGTACCCTCTACTAGTTAGCTTGAACATGCTTGTGCAGTTGCAGCAACCATCTCCTCACTCTCAATTCCAGCATTGCAGATGTTGGCGATACCACGTACATGTTTCTTTCCATACGCAGTTAGTTTTCCACAATGTGCCTCGAATGTCTTGACCTATACATGAGAAAATACTAGTCACATTCTCAACAAACGAATCAACAGAGAAATTCTAGTAAAGTACCACAAAATTATTATAATTAGGCTAACTACTTACATAGGATTTAAGGCAATCCCAATTGTCAACAAGTGGTTGTCCAGCAGGTCGAACACTCTGCAGCACCTCATTACCTTTTTCAACTCCAAACAGAAGCTCTCCAAGACGCTTTACGCTGTTATCCACTTGATTTCTCTGTGATATAACCTCATTAAGCTTCCGATTAGCTTCAAATTCCTCATTAGATCCTTTAGGAGCACCTTGGTACTGCCAACATTAAGAAAGAATGAATCATAATTTCTCTTTTTCTATCTTATAATACGTGCGACACACATACCAAGTAACTAGTTAAAATGAATCAGAATCAATCGTCGTGTGGGCAAGGAAGAAAATTCCACATCAGAAACAACATACTTTGGATGTCAAGTAGAAAAGCTCAGTGTCACGTTGGTCCACATTTTCTGAGGATGTCAAGAATGACGCGGCATCCATGGGACTGGGAGCAGATGCCATGGGACAGGGAGCTTGACTATGGCTTGTGGAAACAGAACCCATATACTGGAAAAGAGCATCAACACTTAACTCCATATCACCATATTGCATGACATGGGAACCATATGTTAGGTTGGCTGCAGTTCTGCATGCAATCTGAGCATGTCCATATGATGAAACATTAGTCTTCCTCTAGAACAGGCAATACAAAAAACTATAAACCAATATAGCGTCTATGATTTGAACCTGTGACAATATTATGATCTTCGTGTTTTTGAACAAGTTGCTTACAAATTAAAATAGTTGAAAGTATTACTGGCTCTTACCCTGTCATACTGGTTATCCAAAGTTGTAGTTTGTCGATCTTGGACATCACTGTTCAGAGTTGCAAACAGCAATCAGTTTGACTTAATTAATAAAGATAATTTTGAATGCCTTCTAAGTGGAATTATCATCTTTTAAACTTCCACTACTCCATAAAAGGCTATGCACGAGGGTACTCGATTTCAATGTCTACGATTGTTCAATGGAAAACTGCTTTTAAACATTTGATACAACCCAATCTAAGCTTGTAATGCCGAAATTGAAAACACCCTCCGGAGAAATTACATTATAAACGACGGATTTGAATTTCAGATGATACAGTAGCGATGGACTCTCAAGCTTGTCATGTTCATCCTAGAATTAACAAAGAAAAATACAAGAATCTTTACTTGGCATACTCCTTCCTAACTATGCCACAAGCTTATAATTTAGCTACTGACAAATTATGACATACATACGTGTATTGATTTATTGCTTTTTTCCCGGCATTTAAGAAATTACAAAGAGAAATTAATGAACTTTTTTTAACAAGCTACAGTAGATCATATGGGAAGTTTAAAATCAACAAACTATTTTTGCTCGTTGATTACATGAGGAGAGACTCGGAGCGGATGTATTTTAAATTTTGAAGCCGTTAAGTTTAAATCCTGAATCAGACTCCCGAAGGGACAAGAATAAAGTTGTGCATACCTGTCTTCCATCCAAGCAACACTGTACAAATCTCCCAAGCAAACACCGTCAAACTCTGGAGGAGGACACTCAACTAAACAAGCACCACTACCCAAACCACAATACGTTCCCCAACTGTTTTCATCTGGTTTTGATGCAGTCGTGACATAGATATTTAGACCTTCAGGAAGAAGACCATCAAACATACTTCCAGACTCGCAAGCTTCTAAGTAAAACACCTGAAGATTGAAAAACATCATCCAAACATAAAATTAGACCTCAAAATGTTTGTGCCAAGGAAACGATTGGCCTTAAATAGTAAAGACTGAAATAAGAAAGTTACCATTTTACTATATGTCCCAGAAGCATGCTTCTTTTTCAACACGTTAATCAGATCGTTCGCGTAGACAAGTCCAGTTGGCATTGCTGATAATAGTAAAAGCATGAAACAAATATATACATAACTTTGATTAGTTTCCAGTACGATAAACACCAGGTGATAGTGAACTGATAATCCAAAATTAGGAAATTCCCACAAGAAAACTTCAATTTAGTATGTGAATATAATCCATTATGACAATAAACAAAGAGAAATAATGTGAAGAAGCTACTTACAAACAATGCCAGGGCCACCATGATCAGTATAATAGATGAAAATATTGTCATTTGGACCACTGTCCAAAATTTTCCCACTACCCCCAGTGATACCACTTTTGTTGGCAAGTATAACATTGAAAAAATTATCAGCATTAACATCTTCACCTACATAATCCTGCCTCAACAAAAACAAAAACCTCTCATAAGCAATTAAACATTATAATCTTGGGGAAAAAATTTAAGGAATTTTAGCTCGAAAGAGAAAAAAAAACTAACCTTAGGAACACCTTGATAAACATCTTGACCATGTGGGTTATTGATGAGGACTCCAGGTCTAGGGTTCTCTGTATTGTTAGCAATGTCATCGTACATAAATACAATGATGTTCTCATCCTTGAGACCCCCTTTCTTCAGTAGTTGGTAAGCATGGCACACATCAGCCTGAAAAATAAGAAATAACACTAATATTTCTCTGCCAAATATAGCCTGTTTTACTATCTTTTAAGGTAAATTTTATACAAGAAAAAGGTTTAGGAATGTCTGATTATTTGAAATTATTACGGAATGATTAACTAGATGAATAAAATGCTTTCCTTTTTTTTACTAGTTCTATATGGAGAATAAAAGATCAAAGATGGGATCTTTTTTTATTTTTTATTTTAATAAAACGTTTTTTTTATTCATATGGGGAACGGGAGGGGGAGGGGAAGGCGAATGGGAAAGAGAATTACAAAGCGAGGAATCATACTCTCACCAACGTACAAGGTAAAAGTTGACTTAATCAACCAAACTATTAAAATTTTCCAAAAATGAATTTAGACTACCTTTTGTTTTTTTTATTTTGGTTGGGAGAATGATAGAAATAGGACGGTGTCACTATTGATTTTTTTGACTCCTATAACAAAAGTTTAAAAAAGAAGCTTCACCAGAATTTTAAAGTTCACATATTCTTTTTGAATTGTCAGAATTTTAAAGCACGTAACAGTTATGGTGATTGTCAGAATTTTGTCACAAATCCTAATGGATCACCAGAATTTTTCAATATTATGACTGAAAATGCTGGTGATCGTCATAATTTTTTGTGCTTCAAAATTCTGGTGATTATCAGAATTTCTAATATTTCAAAATTCTGGCGGGTGTGTATTAAAATTTTGAAGCGGGCCTGTTTTTCTAAAACTTTTCTTAATTTTTTGTTTTTTTTCGTGAGAAGTTTCTTATCATTTCTTTACGTGGTTTTATACATGGTTAGTTTGCCGTTTGCTATACAAACATAAATGAGTAAGATAGGAACTCTATTTGTAATTAGGGCCTCAATCAAGTCTAAAAATAAGCATGTTTTAGTTCAAACTTGTGAATGATGTTTACCAATTTGTAAAGTAACTGATAATGTCATTTAACCACCATAATGATTAGAAAAAATAGATAATTTGGATGAAATATAGTTGGGATCAATGATAACCTGGTGCCTGTAGTTCCACCATCCATTGGAGCCAGCAACTAGGACAGCCCATTTGGTCCCTGTCGATTTTTCTGTTAAGAATTGAGAGATACTTCGACCTTCAACACTGGCCCAAATTGAGAGAAGAACGAGAAATACGACATATCTAATCATTGTATAGTATTTTAAGGTTAACAAAGAAAGCAATCAAATAGGATGGGATTATTGAGTTGTATGAATTGGTGTATGAGAAATTAAATTTATAGGCGTTCAAACTTCTCTAAGCCAACACTAGAGACATATACTAATGTGGACAACGTAGATTTCAAAGGTTTAAAGAGCAAAACAACTATAGGAATTCACGAAAGATGTCTAGACATTGACAAATATTGCAATAGATTTATTCTCCTTCTTTTACAAGAAACTTATCTAGTCCACTTATGGCAAGCTATATAAGTTTTCATGTCATTACGTCGATATATACTTATGTTTTCTTTTCTTTTATTTTTTGTGTTTAGTGTAGTGATACACATAAATGATCAGTATCAAGTTTAACACAATGATAAGACCATTACTAGTCACCCGCAAAAGGGCAATTAAAATTATAGATAATAATTTATTTTTAGGCGTATCTATGAAACTAACAAATGTATAACAGTATACATACGAGATTTTAGTTGCTAACTAATTGTTGCCATGTTATATTACTTCAGTGCAAGGTTCCAATTAATGTAGCAAAAAAGTTTTCCTCTTCTACTTTCTCGTCCTTTATTATATACTCATGAGCTCACTCCACCTAGATTTTTTTTTTTTTTTTTAAAAGGTGCCGTAAATATTTCAAAAAAACAAGGATACCATATCTTAAAATGCACATCCCTTTAATTAAAAGCAATTTTGTGTCTTGTACTCCATGTATTTTTCTTCTTGTGTTTATCAATGTTTTTTAGTGAATCCTTTGTTTTCATAAAATGAAATGCCAGCTTGCGATAACTATGAGGTTAAGGACTCTGTCGTTCGAGACAAACAATTCGTATTGTTTTTGAAATCAAATCAACATTTTGTCTACGGAAAGTGATGTTTTCTTCCTTGAAGTTAACAAGTTTTTTCTTATTGCATAAGCGAGTTTCAATCTATGAGACATAAGCCCCTTTTGAATGTTTCAATTTCCTTTTTTATTAAATACAATAATTTTTCAAAAGCTGCAAACTGACCAGTGACCTCTCTCTCCATCACCTTTATTGAGGCAATAGAAATACAACTCTCTACTACAAAACTTTGATCATGAAGTTAAAATATTACAATGAAAGTAACGAGTTAATGCACGAAATAAGAGTTCAATTCTCACTAAGAGCAACTCTTTTTGTGCATTAACATGGTTTATATACATTTATTTTGTGCTCTAACATAACATGGTAGTTAGGTCGGACTAATTAACCTTCAGCCATAGGTTTTGTGAGGTTATTTTCACCTTACTTAACAAGGTAGGTCTATTGTGGCCCATTTTCAGAACATACAATGTTAAATACGTGTGATCATCTTATTGGAAAACTTAAACTTTTTCGAAAGAGCACAACTAGGGGAATCAAATGGGCGGGTTGGGTCAATTTTGGGCGGGTCAAAATGGGTTGAGTTAATAAATTGGCTTGTCATTTGACCCGCCCAAAAGTAACTTGGGTTGAGATGAGTTGGGTCAAGTTGGGCTAAAATTTGGGTCATAGCCCAACCCATCCAACTCTTACCAAGCTATAATTAATGTGTATTATTTTCTTATGAATTGTTTAATTATCAAATAAGACTTTTTTTCTTTTGTTATGGCCATATATAACATATCCAACAAAAAATAATTATTATTTTAAAGGTATTTTAGCAAAATTACTCATGTATCAATTTGGATTGAAAATTAGCGCAATTTTAGATGGCTGAAATGAGTTGAGTTAAGATGGACTGAGTTCAACAAATGAGATGATCAATACCAGCCCAACCTCGGGCAAGTTGGGCGGATCAAATGGATTTGGACGCAAATTGCCACGCCTAAGCACAACTTTTAATTACTTAGCTATGTTTCAGCATTAGAAAAGGATTAGGGAAGTCAGTTGTATGATCTGGCGTCATTTAAGAAAGGATACATCATAAGTAGTTGTCACGATCCGAAATTCTCACCTTCTGACCGTGATGACGCCTAACATTTTACTTGCTAGGCAAGCCAATGTTAGAATAATATTATCCATTTTAAAATAATTTTTAAATTTATTAATAACAAATAAATAGTTTAGGGGTTCTATTCCCTCAAGTCAAGGTTAACCACGACACTTACCTCGCTTTGAAAATTCCAATCAATTACTCGATCACAACTTTTCCTTTTAAATTTGTCTCCAAAAGCTTCAAATCTATTCACAAACAATTTGATATACTCAATACGAATCATAGGAATTAATTCCATATGAATTTACTAATTTTCCAGATAAAAATCTGAAATTCATTAAAATATTCGACAGTGGGGCCCATGTCTTAAATCTCAGAAAAACTTACGAAATCCGAACACCCGTTCCGATACGAGTCCAACCATACAAAAATTATCAAATTCCGATGTCAAATGGACCTTTAAATCTTAAATTGTTGTTTTTGGAAGATTTTATAAAAATTTCAATTTCTTCCATGTAAATCCGAAATAAATGATGAATATAAACTTAGATTTATGAAATACAATCACTATATGATAAAGAATACTTACCCAGTTCGAAAGCGTAAAAAACTCCTTTGAAATCACCCCCAAATCGAGTTCTAAACGAGGGTTTGTGAAAAATGGGAAAATTCCCATTTTGGTTATGTTTTAAGTCACATGCGTTAGGCCTTCTTCGCGTTCGTGAAGGGCCTGTCGCATTCGCGATGAGTAGCAGCCCGTGGCTTTCGCGTTCGAGAAGGCTATTCCCCCCTGGCCTTTGCGTTCGCGTGCAAGTGCTCGCACTCACTTAGAAGAATGATTGACCCCTCCCCCATGCCTCTAAAGCTTCGCGTTCGCGTTAAGCTGGTCGCGTTCGCGAAGGGTAAAGTCCCTATAGCTTCGCGTTCGCGACCCAATCTTCGCGTTCACGAAGAAGGAAAATTCAGCCAACCCAGTTTGCTCTTCGCGTTCGCGAGAGTACATTCGCGAACGCGATGAAGGAAATATGAGAAGCCTGAAGTTGCAGAAAACCAGATTTTTCTAAGTTCAAAATCATCTTGTATCCTATATGAAACTCACACGAGCCCTCGGGGATCCAAACCAAACATGCACACAAGTACTAAAACATCATACGAACTTGCTCGCGCGATCAAATCGCCAAAATAACACCTAGACAAGTTCGAATCTCGTCAAATTAACTCCGATTCTCACCAAATTTGACAGACAACGTCATAAATATTATAGTGGACCTATACCGGGTTTCGGAACCAAAATACGGACCTAGTATCAATAAATCCAACATCACTAACTTCTTAAAAATCTTTAAGCTTTCATCTTTTAATTTTTTATCAAAATTCCATATCTCGGGCTAGGGACCTCGAAATTCGATTCCGGGCATACGCCCAAGTCCCAAATCACGATACGGACCTACTGGAATTGTCAAATTACTAATCCGGGTCCGTTTGCTCAAAATATTGACCAAAGTCAACTCATTTGAGTTTTAAGACTCTATTTCACATTTTAATCCATTTTTCATATAAAAACTTTTTGGAAAATTGTACGGACTGCGCACGCAAGTCGAGGAATGATAAATTATGCTTTTCAAGGTCTTAGAACACAGAATTACTTATTAAATTTAAAGATAACATTTTGGGTCATCACATTCTCCACCTCTAAAACAAACGTTCGTCATCGAACGAAGTTAGAAAAAAGCACCTGAGCTGGTGAATAAGTGTGAATATTTACTCCGCATGTCCGACTCGGACTCCCAGGTAGATGCCTCTACCGGCTGACCTCTCCATTTCACCCGAACTGAAGGTTAACTCTTAGACCTTAACTGTCGGACCTGCCGGGCTAAAATAGCCACCGGCTATCCCTAGTAAGTCAAATCTTTGTCCAATTGGACTGAGCTGAAATCTAACACATGGGACCGATCACCATGATATTTCGGGAGCATATACACATAAAATACCGGATGAACCACTGATAAACTAGGTGGTAATGCAAGCTTGTAGGCTACTTCACCCACCCTTTCAAGAATTTCAAAGGGTCCGATATACCTAGGGCTCAACTTGCCCTTCTTTCCGAACCTCATTACACCTTTCATAGGTAAAACTCGGAGCAATATTCTTTCTCCAACCATGAATGCAATATCACGAACTTTACGGTCGGCATAACTCTTTTGCCTAGACTGAGCTGTGCGAAGTCGATCCTGAATAATCTTGACCTTATCCAAGGCATCTTGTGCCAAATTGGTACCCAATAACCGAGCCTCTCCCGGTTCAAATCAGCCAACTGGCAAACGGCATCGCCTTCCGTATAATGCCTCATATGGAGCCATCTGAATGCTCGATTGGTAGCTATTATTATAAGCAAACTCCGCAAGTGGCAAGAAATGATCCCAAGAACCTCCAAAGTCTATAACACAAGTGTGAAGCATATCTTCCAATATCTGAATAGTGCACTCTGACTGTCCGTCTGTCTGTGGATGAAATATTATACTCAACTCCACCTGCGTGCCTAACTCACGTTGTACAGTCCTCCATAAATGTGAGGTAAATTGCGTACCTCGATCTGAAATAATAGACAGGGGCACACCGTGAAGGCGGACAATCTCACGAATGTAAATTGCAGCAAACCTTTCTGAAGAATAGGTAACTGCCACTGGAATGAAATGTGCTGATTTGGTTAACCTGTCCACAATGACCCAAACTGCGTCAAATTTTCTCTGAGTCCGTGGGAGTCCAACAACAAAATCCATAGTAATACGCTCCCATTTCCATTCAGGAATTTCTAACTTATAAAGCAAACCACCAGGTCTCTGATGCTTGTATTTAACTTGTTGACAATTCAGACACCGAGCTACATATGCAACTATATCCTTTTTTATTCTCCTCCACCAATAATATTGCCGCAAATCTTAATACATTTTGGCAGTACTTGGAACTGTGTGCCTCTTCAAGAATTAATTCACGAAGTCCATCCACATTAGGCACACAAATACGACCCTGCATTCGCAGAACTCCATCTTCCCCCACAACAACCTGTTTGGCAACACCGTGCCGCACCATGTCCTTAAGGACAATTAAATGAGGATCATCATATTGCTTCTCTCTGATGCGCTTATATAAAGAAGACCGAGCGATTGTGCAAGCTAAAACCCGGCTAGGTTCTGAAACATCTAACCTCACGAACTGATTGGCCAAAGTCTGAACATCTGCAGCTAATGGCCTCTCACCAACCGGAGTATACGCAAGACTGCCCATACTCACAACCTTTCTACTCAAAGCATCGGCCACCACATTGGCCTTTCCGGGGTGATACAAAATGGTGATATCATAGTCTTTCAACAACTCCAACCATTTTCTCTACCTCGAATTAAGATCTTTTTGTTTGAACAGGTACTGAAGGCTATGATGATCAGTAAATACCTCACACGAGACACCGTAGAGGTAATGCCTCCAAATCTTTAGCGTATGAACAATGGCCGCTAGTTCTAAGTCATGAACATGATAATTCTTCTCGTGAACCTTCAACTGCCGCGACGCATATGCAATCACCCTGCCATCTTGCATTAATACTGCACCAAGCCCAATGTGAGATGCATCACAATATACTGTATACGATCCTGAACCTGTGGGTAACACCAACACTGGCGCCGTAGTCAAAGCCGTCTTGAGTTTCTGAAAACTCAACGCACACTCATTTGACCATCTGAATGGGACACCTTTCTGGGTCAATCTGGTCAATGGGCTTCCTATAGATGAAAACCCTTCTATGAACCGACGATAATAACCCGCTAAACCTAGGAAACTCTGAATTTCTGTAACTGAAGTAGGTCTAGGCCAATTCTGAACAGCCTCAATCTTCTTAGGATCCACAATTATGCCTTCTGCCAATACAACATGCCCCAAAAAGGCAATTGAATCTAACCAAAACTCACATTTTGAAAACTTGGCATATAACTGATTTTTCTTCAAAGTGTGAAGCACACTTCGAAGATGTTGCTCATGTTCCTCTCGACTGCTGGAATAAATCAAGATATCATCAATGAATACAACCACAAAAGAATCCAAATAAGGCTTGAACACCCGATTCATCAAATCCATAAATGCTGCTGGGGCATTTGTCAACCCAAATGACATCACTAGGAATTCATAATGCCTATACCGAGTTCGAAAAGCTATTTTAGGGACATTAGATGCCCTAATCTTCAACTGATGGTAACCAGACCTCAAATCGATTTTCGAAAATACCTTGGCACCCTAAAGTTGATCAAATAAGTCATCAATTCTTGGCAGCGGATATTTGTTTTTGATAGTGGCCTTGTTCGACTGCTGATAATTTATACACATCCGCATAGAGCCATCTTTCTTCTTTACAAATAATACTGGTGCACCCCAGGGCGAGACATTGGGTCTAATAAATCCCTGATCAAGCAAGTCTTGTAACTGCTCTTTCAATTATTTCAATTATGGCGGGGCCATACGGTATGGTGGAATAGAAATGGGCTGAGTGCCCGGAGCCAAATCAATACATAAGTCAATATCTTTGTCGGGTGGCATCCCCGGCAAATCTGCAGGAAATACTTCTGGAAATTCACGAACAACTGGTACTGAGTCCATAGAAAGAACATCCGTATTGGGATCGCGAATATAAGCCAAATAGGCTAGACACCCTTTCTCTACCATACGCCGAGCTTTCATATAAGAAATAACCCTACTGGTAGAATGACCAGGAGTTCCTTTCCACTTTAACCGAGGTAACCCCGGCATAGCTAGGGTCACTGTCTTGGCATGACAATCCAATATAGCATGATAAGGGGACATACAATTCATACCCTAGATTACATCAAAATCTACCATATCAAGAAATAGAAGATCCACACTAGTATCAAGATTACCAATAGTAACCACACACGAATGATAGACATGATGTACTATAACAGAGTCTCCCATCGGTGTAGATACACACGCAGAAGCACTCAGAGAATCATAAGGCACAACCAAATATGAAGCAAAATAGGAGGACACATAGGAATAAGTAGATCCTAGATCTAATAGAACCGAAGCATCTCTATGGCAAACTGGAATAATCCTGTGATCACAGCATAAGATGACTCGGCCTCAGGCCTAGCTGGAAAAGCATAAAATCGGGGCTGGGCCCCACCACTCTGAACTGCGTCCCTGGGACGGCCTCTAACTGGCTGGCCTCCACCTCTAACAGTCTGACCTCAACCTCTAATGGCATGACCTCCACCTCTAATGGCCCGACCTCCACCTCTAGCTGTTTGACCCCTACCTCTAGCTGGCTGAGCATGCGATGAAGCAACCGGTGCCGGTATGATGGCACGATAATCCCGCCGAGATCTGTTACTCGCCAATCTAGGGCAATACCTCCTGATGTGACCAATGTTCCCGCACTCATAACACCTATCCTGATGCCGTGGCTGCTGAAGCTGAAGCTGAAGCTGACCCAGATGGTCCGGATAACCGTTGTAGTAACTCTGGAGTGGTGGTGCACTGATAGGAGTTGAATGTGCACTAAATGCTGGCTGCCCAGAGTAATGCATAATAGGACCATGACTCCCTGAAGCACCGGGAGATGCATGAAGTGCTGAATGAAATGGTATGGGAGGATGACCCCTACCAAAATTACCCCTTCCTCCAGACGAGACACCATTGAAACCACCGAACTGACGAGGCCTCTTATCAGACCTCTGACATCTCTCTTGTGCAAGAACTATCTCGATCCTTCTCGCGACATTAGCAGCCGCCTAAAAAGAAATCTCACTTCCGGTCTCCTTGGCCATCTGAAGCCTGATAGGGTGAGTGAGTCCCTCAATAAACCTCCTCACTCTCTCTCCCTCAGTAGGTAGTAAAAGGAGAGCATGGCAGGCCAAATCCACAAAATAGGACTCATACTGAGTAACAGTCATACTGCCCTACTGTAGACGCTCAAATTGCTTGAAGTGAACTGGAAAGAGCTTAGTAAACTTATCCGGTCTCAATAAGGCCTCAAAAGACATGGTGGCACTATCATCGGTCTGTGCCGCAAAAACTGGCTGAACTACCCCAACTGGCGGGGCTGTTGGAGCCTGATTCTGGGGAGCCATCTCCTCCGGAGCGGGAGTAGTGGGAGTTTGTGCTCCTCCCCTAGCCTGTGAGACGGCTGGTGCCACTGGAAATGTACCATTTTGGGCCACGCCCTCCATAAGACTTACCAAATGGACTAAAGTGTCCTGAAGTACTGGAGTGGCTATGAATCCTTCCGGGACCTGAACTGGTCCAACTGGTACATTCTGAACTGGAACTTCCTCCTGAAGATCCACCTGAGGTTCTATAACAGGTGTAGTTGCTCGAGCTCGGGACTGAGCTCTACCTCTGCCTCTGCCTCGGCCTCTAGCACGACCTCGACCTCTACCCCTGGCCATAGTTTCCACCGGGGGCTTTGGTCCCTGTCCATCGGTAGAGGTATTACGTGTTCTCTCCATCTGCGAGAGAATAAGAGTAGAATGATTCAATCGTCGATGATAGAATAAATTCACACGAAGGAATAAGAAAGAAGTGATATTATTCCTAAAGTTTATAGCCTCTGAGAGATAAGTACAGACGTCTCCGTACCGATCCTTCAGACTCTACTAAGCTTGCTACTCGTGAGACCTATGTAACCTAGTGCTCTGATACTAACTGTCACGACCCAAAATTCCCACCTTCGGACCGTGATGGCGCCTAACATTTCACTTGCTAGGCAAGCCAACGTTAGAATAATATTATCCATTTTAAAACAATTTTTAAAATAATAAAGGAACAAATGCGGAAGTAAGGTCTGAAATATAGTGAATAATCCATAAGAACAACGGTGTCTAAATACCATCCCAGAATTGGTGTCACAAATGCACGAGCTTCTATAATAATACAAATAAGGGCCTGAATAAAATAAAGCTGTCTGAAAATAAACACACAGCTAAAGTAAAGTAGACGGGGACTTCAAAACTGCGGACGTCGTGCAGTTATACCTCAAGTCTCCTCTGAGTAGCTGAAATCCGAGCAAGTCTATGGTGCGCCGCTGGGACCAACTCCGAAATCTGCACAAGATGTGCAGAATATAGTATCAGTACAACCAACTCCACGTACTGGTAAGTGCTGAGCCTAACCTCGACGAAGTAGTGACGAGGCTAAGGCGGGTCACTTATATTAACCTGTACGCAATATTAGTAACAACAAATAATGAAAATAAATCGGGTAACTCATTTATAATAATTGAAGCCAACTCAGGAGTCATAACCAATTATCATTTCCATCAATTCTGTTGCAGCGTGCAACCCGCTCTCGCAATATATTCACATTCAATTCTGTTGCAGCGTGCAACCCGCTCTCACAATATATTCACATTCAGTTCTGTTGCGGCGTGCAATCCACTTATATATATTGACTTTTAAATAAGTCTATTGCGGTGTGCAATCTGATCCCCCAAATATTGACTTTTAATAAGTATGTTGCGGCGTGCAACCCGATCCTCCAGTATATCTATTTCAATCAATTATGTTGCGACGTGCAACCCGATCTTCCAATATATCCATTTACCAATTCTTATAGAAGAAATTTCCCCAATAATTGCAATAACTAATATAAAATTATAAGACAACAAGCATGCAATAATTATGATTTAATTATGAAACAAACAATAACAAATAGCAAATTATTATGAAAATGAGGGAGAAAATAGGCAGTTCAATATTTAATATGCTAAATGTCAAATAACAATTAAGACACATAATTCAAATAACATGTAACAATTAATGCAGGAATTCAAGAATTAAAATTTGACAAAGAATAGGAGAGAAATAATTATTATAATAATAATGAATTCATGATTTAAAATGATTTATAATTTTTCAAGTAATTATGCAAATAATTAATTTGACGATGTATAGACAATCGTCACCTCACCTATACGTCGTTCACATGCATTTCACATAACAAATAGTTTAAGGGTTCTATTCCCTCAAGTCAAGGTTAACCACGACACTTACCTCGCTTTGCAAATTCCAATCAATTACTCGACCATAACTTTTCCTTTTAAATTTGTCTCCAAAAGTTTCAAATCTATTCACAAACAATTTGATATACTCAATACGAATCATAGGAATTAATTTCATATGAATTTACTAATTTTTCGGATAAAAATTAGAAATTTATTAAAATATTCGACAGTGGGACCCACGTCTCAAATCTCGGAAAAACTTACAAAATCCGAACACCCGTTCCGATACGAGTCCAACCATACAAAATTTATCAAATTACGATGTCAAATGGACCTTCAAATCTTAAATTTTTATTTTTGGAAGATTTTATAAAAATTCCAATTTCTTCCATCTAAATCCGAAATAAATGATGAATATAGACTTAGATTTATGAAATACAATCACTATATGATAAAGAACACTTACCGAGTTCGAAATCGTGAAAAACTCCTTTGAAATCGCCCCTAAATCGAGTTCTAATTGAGGTTTTTGTGAAAAATGGGAAAAATTCCATTTTGGTTATGTTTTAAGTCACATACGCCAGGCCTTCTTCGCGTTCGCGAAGGGCCTGTCACGTTCGCGATGATTAGCAGCCCGTGGCTTTCGCGTTCGCGAGTCCTCCTTCGCGTTCGCGAAGGCTTTTTTCCCTGGCCTTCGCGTTCGCGTGCCAGTGCTCGCGCTCGTATAGAAGGACGACTGACCCCTTCCCCATGCCTCTAAAGCTTCGCATTCGCATTGAGCTGGTCGCGTTCGCGTTCGCGAAGGGTAAAGTCTCCATAGCTTCGCATTCGCGACCCAATCTTCGCGTTTGCGAAGAAGGAAAATTCAGCCAGCCCAGTTTGCTCTTCGCGTTTGCGAGAGTACATTCGCAAACGCGATGAAGGAAATACGAGAAGCCTGAAGTTGCAGAAAACCAGATTTTCTAAGTTCAAAATCATCTTGTATCCTATCCGAAACTCACCCGAGCCCTCGGGGCTCCAAACCAAACATGCACATAAGTCCTAAAACATCATACGAACTTGCTTGCGCAATCAAATCACCAAAATAACACATAGACAAGTCCGAATCTCGTCAAATCAACTACGATTCTCACCAAATTCGGTAGACAAGTCATACAATATTATAATGGACCTATACCGAGTTCCGAAACTAAAATACGGACCCGATATCAATAAATCCAACACTAGTAACTTCTTAAAAATCTTTAAACTTTCATCTTTTAATTTTTTATCAAAATTCCATATATCGGGATAAGGACCTCGAAATTCAATTCCGGGCATACGCCCAAGTCCCAAATCACGATACGGACCTACCGAAATTGTCAAAATACTGATACGGGTCGTTTTGCTTAAAATATTGACCAAAGTCAACTCATTTGAGTTTTAAAGCTCTATTTCATATTTTAATCTATTTTTCACATAAAAACTTTCCGAAAACTTTTACGGACTGCGCACGCAAGTCGAGAAATGATAAATGGTACTTTTTAAGGCCTTAGAATATATAATTATTTATTTATTATAAGATCAATTCGAGAGGATGAACAAATTCTTTTAATAATTAATTAATTTAAACAGAAAATTAAGCATATGAAATTTTTATCTTTTAGTATTATTCCCTAACTATATATATATATATATATATATATATATATATATATATACACACACACACACACTATTATTATATTTTCACTTTTTTAAGGTGGATGGCAAGACGAATAAGTGCTTTTGAGCAGCAACAGAAGTAATTTTTCTGCTTTTGAGAAGAAGCTACAAATTCTATCTTCTTCCAAGAAGCAGAAGCAAAAAATTTAATTTTTTTCAAGACAAAAAAATATCCTCACCATAAATTTATATTTTCTAAATTATCCCTCATTAATTTAGCCTTTTTTTCCTTATTCTTTTTTATTTATTATGTATTTCTATGCTCCTTCTCGTATTAATCATTGTGCGTTTAAATTTTCTGCTTTATTAGTGATCTCTCCTGTTCTTTTGTAGCATATCAAAATTATATGAGTTCTAGTTTGTAGTTTTATTTCTACTTCTTTTTATCATGCATACATATATTATTAAAAGAATGCAAAACTATCTAGTTTGTTGTTATCTCAACAATAAATAGTGTTGTTCATATAGTCGACTATTTCTTCGGATGGACAGTTTAAGTTTAATTACTCAAGAATTTATTGCCAGTTTAGCAATCTAGCGACAGTCTTACAAGTCAGAGGAAGTGCATAAATAACCATTCTTAGGGCTGCTATTTAGGAATTAGCTAGTACTTATTTTATCCGGAAAATTTAACTAAAAATTCTAATTTCAGAAAAATTTAAGATATTTGTGTCCCGAAAAAATAAATTAAAAAATTAAAATTCAGGTCACATTAGCTAATTAATATGGCCCTTTAGAGTGTCTACCCGATGTCATTTCTATAATAGGCATCAATACGATGTAGTATTGTAAAGAAAGATTCAGATATATTTAGGCCTAAATTAGTACTGGGCCGATGAAACTATTGACTTACCAAATCTAACCCAATTAATGGGCTTAGCCCAACACCTGATCGGTTCAACTAGCCCAAACGGAAGCCAAGGTGGTGGAAGTATATAAACCTCTGCTCACCCCGCCACCTCTAGAACTCATTGCTCAGACGCTCATCACAAGCAGTGTTATACGTACTCAAAGGTTTGTTTCCCTTTCTCCTGAACCCTACCTGTTTCATCTCAATTTCCTCTGTTTCTACATGTTTTAGCTTAGTCAGTATAATGTATTTGTACCATCTGCAGTTTATCTAGGGTTTATAATTTGGAAGCATGATTTGATAAATCAAATGACTAAGTACTTGTTTTTCTCTCTGTTTGTGAGCTCATTCCAACTTGATAACAGTCAAACCAATAGATGAATTTCATTTGTGTTTGTTTTTGTCATAAATTGAATGAAAAATAGATAATTACTACTTGTGCGCCTTCGTTTGATTTTAATTTTTAATGTGTATATCGTTCATTGCATGATTTTTCTTTGGAGCGTATCTCTTCCGGAGAATATTTTGAAGCTTTGAGCAAGTTATGGGAGACTTGAGTATTCATTACTATTCGATAGTTCATTCTGTTTTATTTTCTTCTCTTTAAAAAAAAAAAAAAATTAATTCTGAGTGTTTATTTGCAAGAGGAACACTTGTTTTGGAGTCTAGTAGTTATAAAGGATTCATGTAGCTAAGTCCAACTAGTTTGGGATCGATGAATAGTTTATTGATTGATTTTGAAATCGGACTGTAAAGAAAGAAAAATAAAATAAAATTGGTAGAGAAGGAATTTTTAGAATGGAGAGGAAGAAAATGAAAATAGGAATGCTCTGAATTGTTTAAGTTGCACATTGAGGATAAAAATATAACTCACCAGTTATCTCCAATTCTCCATAGTCCATTCTTGCTAACTTCCGGTTAGGACTATAGATAGCTGAGGAAAATAGAACTAGAGAGGGCGGTGAATAAATAATTTGCTAAAGCTTCAGCTCGAAATGTCTTATCATGCTTACAATTTATGTTTATTGACTCCAATCTGTCTCGACTCTTGACAGATCTTTGTCAAACAGGAATAACATAGGTTTTGGATACTTCATTCAGATCCCTCAGTAGAAACTACCAAAAATGTAGAAACACTAGTCCCATAAAAATCTAGTGTTATCACAAAAATTTCTCTCAGATTTCAATCTAATTGTTTTTATTCTGAGAAATAAGAAATTCTAAGTTGGATAGATAGTTGGAAGACTTTAGGGAGGTCCAAAGCATACTTGTAATTAGTATAATTAACAAATTGATCTGAATAAGTAAAATTTATATGAGTTGTCTGAACAAAAACTAGAAATACTAGTCTTGGTTGGATCTTATCTGGGTGCAAGAGCAGGGAGCCACAGATTAAGCTTCTTACTTAAAAAGCTGGTGTAACCATGTAAAGCAGTGCTGCTGAAACAGAGTACTCTTTCAGAATTAAAGTGGAACAAATTGAGCTTTCCTATGGCGGTTAAATGATTGATTATTTAATCACGTCTCATAATTTTCTAGGTGGTTATCCTTGGTTGCTATACAGGTTATCAACTAATTCTTATTACATGTTTAAGTATTTTGGAGTGTTGTATGGATTGCTATAATAAATTAATACCAAGCGAATACTTTCTGCCTTGCCTTCTGTTACTTGTTTTGATATACCTCTATCACATATTAGTCTCACTACATTGCAACATACTTCACTTCCCTTATGCATGTAACATCCTCTTTTGGCATTGTAGAGGGATAAAATTTCTTTAAATCTCCTGCAGGCTTTATAATTTGATGGAGCTAGAGGATAGCATTTTAGATTTCTCTGATGAAGAGGAGAGCTTCGAGGATGGTGATGTTAAAATGAATGATATTGAGGAAGGAGAATTGGTTGAAAGGATTTCTAAGACTGGATTAGAGGAAAGTGGTGATGCATGTGCTAGTTCGACTAATCCCGTTTCAGGCAATAAAAATCAGAGACGCAAGAAAAACAAGAGGAAGAACAAGCGTAAGAGAGGTTCTTCGGGTCCAAAGGTCACAGATATTAACAGGTTTGTTACGCTAACCATACTCATTATACCTTTTAAAGGGGGAAAAAGAAGCTTTGCGTTGCTTATCACCATATGCATATTATGTTTATTTCCATACAGAAAGCATTACTGAGCTTGATCTCGGTTGATGAAGGGAAGATAATTGTCTTTTAAGTTGGATACCGTATGACTGATGCATGGATTTAGTTTCTTTTCTAATCTAGCCATATATAAGTTGTGTCAAAGGTTAACTTTTTGGTCAAAGTTGTTGCTTCATTTTGTATATACTAGTCTTTACAAGAATTAGCATCTTTATTATTTGTTGTCGAAATGTAGCAGGCTTTGACTTTCTCTTTGAATTTTTGTCTTCAGATTTGTATTGGATGTCTGTAAACGCTTGAGAGAGCGGAAATCTTATCTCATATGGACTGCGGTTGGTTGCCTTGGAGTATCTGCTTTGAGTGATCTTGTCAAAGAGGTATGCTTTTTGTTCTATATGCTTGTTTTCTTAAATGTCGACTTTTGTTGTCATATCTGATTGTGGTTTAACCCATTAGTTTAATTTTGAATTTAGACAATTAGTGTGAGCATAACTTCACCAATCTGCCCACCCCCCCCCAAAAAATACTGAAGAAGTCAATTTAATTTTTATTGTCACATAGACCCCGAAGTTGGATTTCTTGAGTTGGTAAGGTCTAATATGGTTGATGAATCACCTCACAACTACTTGCCTTCCCTTCATGTTCGCGGAAGCTTATGACCTCCATCTCAGTACTCATAAAGATGATCTTTTATTTATTTCTTAAGCTACCAGAGATTGGCCATTCTAGACTTTATCTACCCCTTGATCTCGGGTGAGAAAGAATTACTCAGTGTTGCTAAGAGGTGAGAGATGGGCCTGACTTTCTAACACAATTTATTCAAGGTCTACTGCTTTTTGTAGTTTCTGATGCTCAATGTTGTTGTCCTACACTCGCAGATGCCTCCTGTTGAAGCCATTTTCACTGCTTTCAGTACCATGGACCTCTCTTCCAAGATAGCTTCTGGCTAAACTACTTTGTGGTGTTCTATTTAGGTTGATTCTAATGGTTTGCCTGTTTGCTGTTCTACCCTATGGTATGCACATGGCAATGCAATATGCAGAAAATTTGCATCTTCTTCCTCTTTCGCTTTTCCCTCCTTTTTTTCTCTTGTCGGAGTTAGAGAGGTGGTGGAGGAGTGTAGAAAGTGTTATAGAAAGTGAGTTGGATGATAGCAAAATGGTCAACGAGGAAGGGGGATGGCGGCTTAAGGATTAGATGTAGGCGCTTTCCAAATGTTGAATTTACTAGTTATTCCTATTTGTCCCAATGTGCTAAACGACTCCGCAAAAATAAGAGCTCTGAGCTTCAGTGATGAAATTGACTGTGTGTTGATTTGACAAAATGTGGTCATTAATTGGTTGCCTCCCAAGTCAGTTAGAACCTTTTGCTTGCTGCCTTTCCTTTTTATTTTGATTGGATTTTGACAGAAAGAGTTCCTTGGTGGCTTGGTTAGAAAATTGCTAGAGCATCAGTTGTGTGGGAATTGCTTTAATTTTTCTGAAGTTAACGAACACTCACAAGGAGATGATCAAAGTAGCGCTGTATGGGGGTATTAATTATGGAGATGAAGTCTCTGATCGATTGGATGTTTTCTTATTTATATTGAATGAACTTGTTGGAAACCCATTGTTTTGTCTAGGTCTGTGGTTTAGTGTACTTATAGACAGGATTCATCGTTTTTTGTCACAGTAATAACTATAAATAAGAGCATTGGAGAGAGATTGTCTACCTTTGGGTTTGTTGGAGTATGTGGAAGATGTTTTCCCTGATTTGTATACTACAAAAATATAAAAAATCACTCATTAAACAGAAGTTGAAGGGAGTTTGCAGTGGGATATCTTTCTCAAACAAGAGTTTGCATCAGGATATCTTGGAAGAGAAATCTTATATCATGTGAAATGTATACCAGCAAATAAGTGTGAGGCCATCCCTTTACTAGCCATCTGGAGTTATGGATCACCCTAGTGCTTGCTTACTCTCTCTTTTCCCCCTACCAGTTCACCATTTCTTTCCTATTTTCTCTCTTGTTTAAAAGTTTCAGGGACTACACTTTCAGCCCCTTTCTAGGAAAGATATCAGTAAATCTCTTTGTACATCTTTATCCCTGCTTATTCTTCCACTCTAAATTCTGTTTTTTTAAAGTTCGTCATCCCTTCACCGGGCACCATCATCATCGTTTCGTTTGTAGTCTTTACATGGTCATAAGCAGAGAGAGGCCCCCTTGGTAATCTATTGGTTTTTAGCTCATTTCCTAGTTTTTCTATCCTAAATTTTCTATCCTCTTTTTCACTCCTTCATTAGTCTATATATATTTATCTCTCTTCCAAGGTAAAAAAAAAAAAGATTAAACAGAAAAGGGAAAAGGAAAAAAGAAAAGATCAAAGCAAAGGCTAAAATTATGAAAACAGACTAAGCAGTGGATTCTCCAACACAAAATCACAGTCACCGAACAGAAATATGAGTTCAAAGCGAGGGCAACTGCTTAGGCATATACAAGAAATCCAGACTTAAACCTTGGGTGCAATTTGATGAGCTTTTGCTATTGATATCGGTACAACATGCTAGACCATAGTAAAAATGAAAAAGGTGGAGAAATGGCAAATTTCTATGAGTGAATTTATGAAAGATAAAGGAGGGTTGGCAAGGGCAGAAGTAAGAGAAACAGGAGAGGATGGGTAAGGAGGTCAATTGGCAAGGGTTGAAGTAAGAGAAACCGGAGAAGATGGGTAGGGAGGAACTGATTATTGAGAGCCACAGTCCATATGTCTATCAAAGGAAAGGCCTCATACAAGTTTTGCTGGTGTGTGACACCCTTAATTTCTCATATTGGAATGATTCAGAGGCTCTTTTCTGTGAATATCCTGCAAAAGTGTAAAATATCATCGTCCAAATTTTTAATTCTCTAGTTAAAGCTGTATTTTTCATTATAGCGTTTGGACATAGATTTGGTTGAAACTTAAAAAAAAATAGTTTTTTAAGATGAAACGAAAAATGGTTTTTGGAAGTTGAAATTGTGTTTGGATTTTACTCGTAAAGAAGTTGAAGTTTTGTGAGTAGAAAACTTCAAAAACTTGAAAAATAGTCTAAACCACTTTTTGGAACTTGAAAAATTCATTCTCAAAAACTTCCCAAAACTGGTCACTTTTTATAACCAAACAATGTTTTCAAAATATTTTTGAAAAAAGTGAAAAACCTATGGCCAAACGGGAGAGGGTAAATTATTCTATTGAATGTTCAATCGGCAATTGGACGTGTTTGGTTGTACTTAACTAGCAGCGAATTGCTGGCATATGGCTGTTGCATGTGAGGGTCTGGTGAGTATGTTTTTTGCATAGTTTTTTTGATAAGTGAACAAGTTAGGCCAGAATAGAACTAAGTTCTGGATTTTGGCAAAGGCATAGCTTCTGAGTTTTATGATTGGAAATGACAATTTTTCTCCGGAGCCTATTTGCTTATGAAGATGATATTTGCCTGTCCCAAAAAAAAAAAAAAGACAGACCTTTTGTTAATGAAGGATTGCATGTATGTGTTAACGTTTATTGTTCTCTGGCCAATGAGTTATACGTACATGTTTTCGGTCGTCATGCCCCTTTTCCTGCATATCTAGTGCACAATTAAAGAGAAAAGCTATAATTTTCTCATAAATTATAAGTTCTAAGTTACAATTGTGAGTCAGTTGATGATGCTGCAGTAAAATTTACAGGTGGATGCAATTCAGAATTGTGGTGGCCAGAAGACTGCTGATGGCAGGCGTTTCCGAACAGGCGGTGGGATATTATGGAGCATCCTTAAAGTGCGAGATCCAAATGCATACAAAGAGATAATGAAGAAAGGGCAGGAGTTTGAGGTGGGTTATAATTCTTTAGCGTTTATCTTGTTCATAGTTATTCCCTGTGCATGTGGCAATTTTGTGGCCCAACCTGGAAAGATCATGAGTTCCATCATCAGGTGCAGTAAACATGAATATTTTCGTCTATGCTGAAGATTTTGTTCTACCTACTCTCAAATAAAAGAAAAAATAAAGCAGGTAACCCGTAACCTTGAAAAAAAGAAATAACCTTTCCTTCTCCAAAAAAAAGAAAGAAAGAAAAGAAATAGCCTTTAATACCAATCAAAAAAAGAAAGAACCTTTAATAAAGGATACATGGAGGTGTTTGTAAGGTTTACTTTCTTATTTGGTAAGTTAAGATGAGATATAGCTTTATATATTGTTTGACTCCACTCTATATTATTTAGTTCAAGTCAAATATTATGAAATTACCAATGTATCTCTGCTCGTTGCACTACTGTAATGCTCTAATTTTCAAACTGCATATTTGGTCATGTTAGTAATTTAAGTAAATTGTTTGAATGTTAAGTGATTATTTCTGTTGTGCTCTAGTATTACTTCCTTGAAATTAAAATGCAGTTGTTGGGTAAAGCCTCCAGCCCTTGGATAGCCATGGTTATTCTTGTTGCAAGGACTATATTTATCTTACCTATCAAAAACACTTCTCAGTTTTTGCTATTTCTCGTAATTCTAATGATCTTTCAATGATAGCATGCTGTATTTGTAAACAATTGCATATATAATTTAAACCGTCAATCTGCTGGTCACTTCTCCTATTATGTATCTATATACCAGTGTTCATTAAGAGCCTCATTTCAAAAATAATTGCAGAAGCAATTTAAGCAGGCTAAGCTCAAGCAAGAACCGCTCCCAAATAATGAAGCTTCTTTTGAGAGATCTAGCCAGACCACTGTGGGAGACAAAACTACAGCCAATTCTAAAGATGTTTTGCTGCAACAAGTTCCTGTTGAGCAGTCAAATAGTGGAGCCAAACGTGCATCTGTTCATGACAGAATAAGGGTGCCCATCTCATATGATGATATATTTGAAGGAATTGATGAAGGAAGGGAATCAAGGGATCTGTTGGCTTAATACCTTCTGAAAATAGCTCATATGATATGGTGGAATGAGGCGATCTGAGATGTATAAAACTCAATGCGAGTGGCATATGACGATCAGCTTAGACTAGGGGACTGAAATGAATCAACTTGATTTTTGATAAAGCCTTGTATGGCGTTTCAAGTTGAATTTCACTTATGAACTCCTAGATCCCGTGGAACTGTTCCCTTTCATTTTGTTCATTCTTATTCAGAGTAAATACATATCTTTGCTGTGGCCCGAAATTGTTCCAAGTCAAATTAATATTTCGAAATTTCTTAGAAGAATGGAAAGAAGAAGTTGCTTGCTAGCATTAAGGATTATTTTGTCTGCCAATTCTTTTGCATGAAACTTGTGAAATCATGGTTGTAAGTGTTGCCTGGTGCCTGAGACACTTGGGTATTGTTGATAACCAAGTAATAATATGGTGAAACAATGCTCAATTCTGTTGTTGGTTCCTCTTTATCCTTATTTATTTCTCAACCTGGAAACGGGTCTTATCAAATATGTCTATGCACACACTCGCAACTTACAACTCACAAGAGATTGTAGCCATATATCTTTGAAGTCTTCCTACATTGGACTCGAAAATATTGATATTGAAAATCTGGTTGATTGTTCTTAACCATATTGCTATATTTCAACAACAGAACCCAAAATTATAGTAGCTCAAGTACAGTGAACTTCTGTATAGCTGTGGCTTTTGCAGTCTGGATAAGTGAAAAGCTTGTATTTGGCCATAGTTCAAGTGCTATTTTGCAGTGATGCACGTTGTTGCAAGAATAGGCAGATTGCAGTGCAATCATCTCTCTTGGTGTTAGGAAATTTCTGCTTCCATGCATCTATTGAAGCCTCTACCACTGCCTTCGCGGCTGCTGCTCCATCATTTGTTGAACACACTATGGAAACGACTTGGTCATTACTAAGCACATCCCATACCTAATGTTACAATGAAAACAGGATATGTCAAGTTTTGTAGAAACAGAGAAATGGAGAGACTCGATTTGAAAGACGAGAAACCAAACAAAAACTACATAGTCAGAATCGGCTTACCCCATCAGTTGCTAGAACAAGGAACTGATCATTGGAAGAAAGATGGTGATAGGAGACATCAGGCCTGGAGATAATACCATAGTTTTTGAGCATGAAATCTCCGAAAGCTCTAGACATGGCGAGTCCAGGAGCGTCTTCATTGGGTAACCACACTCTCTGTATATGTGGCTCTTTTTCTAGTGCTAGCACTCTTCCACCACAATTCCTTATTCTTTCTGCTTCAGCTGCATGCATCAAACAGTTTATGATCTAGGCATTAGTAGGTCAATTTGGAACTGAACTGTGACTTTAGTATCATCAATCATGTCGAGAGTCTTACAAGGCAGGCTAGGCTTCAAATCAGTAGTTAATGGAACAGGCTCAATTGTTCCCTCCTCTGTCTTTCTTCCTAGTACAGCTCGAGAATCGCCAAGATTAGCTATAATCAGATCATCATCCTATAGCATATAAAACATTCAAACAACAAAATTATATATCCAATTCTCTAAATAAAAAATGAAGTTTCAATTTCTGAATTATCTTATAGGTTCGGAATACTTTCTCATTACCTGTCTTATAGCAACCACAGCAGTTGTTCCACTGCAAGAACAGTCCAATTTCTCAAGACATTTAATTTCTTTATCCACCACCTTAAAGGAACTCAGAAAAGCCTCTTTCCACTTGTTAAAATTCTTGTTCTTCGCCGATTCATCAACTTCTTTCACATTTTGTTTTGGAGAAGTGATCTTTGGGAGAGAAAGTATATGTTTCAGAAGCAAAGATGGCAACTTATTCATAACTAACTTGCTCACTATCTGTCCATTCTCTCCATGCCCATCAAAAACTCCACTGAAAACTCCATTTTCTACACCATACCCCTGCCAGAAAAAGAAAGTTTCCATTTTTAGACACCCTATATAAAACCTATTCTTAAATGATAAAACTCAGAGAAATTGATCACAAACCTGATAGAGAATAGCAGAATCTTGATTGAGTCCTTTGCATCCTTGTTGAGAATAAACTGAACCAATTTGTTGGTATCCATTGTTGTTGTTGTCTTCATAGTGAACCAAATTTGCATGGCCATAATTAATAGCATGAATCTCAAAAGATTCACTGGATATGCAGATACCCATTTTGTCAACTGTGTTTTTCTTTACTTTTTTCCTTGTTTGTGGTTCCTACTTTAACAGCTGAAAGAGAATCCTGTATTTAAAGAAATTTTAGATCTTTCAAAGGAATTGAAAAGTGGATTAATAAATTCTGAAATAACAGTTGTGGCTCCCAAGGATTAGAGAAACTCATTCAGATTCAATAATTCACTGGTTTATTTATTGTAATGTATTATTCTAGATTACCCCAAGATTCACTTTAAGGGGCATCTGAGTTGTACACTCGTAGGATTAACATACGCAAGCTTTAATTATTAAATAAAGGTTAGACTTTTCTCCAATGGATGTAAGAAGAACAAACCAGTTTCTCTGTCATTGGAGAAAAATTGTTTAGTTGTCAGCTCCAGGTAGCTCTTTTGTTTTAATTTTTGATGAAACAAATTGGTTACAGAATGTTATATTAAGATAATCTTCTCCTTAATAAAGTGATGATCCTATTATCTCCTCGTTTGATTGTAACGATCCAACCGGTTGTTTTACTTTCTAGATCCCCGTTCCCCTATTTAAGACTCGCCGTATGTGCTTTTACTTGTTATATGACTTGTGGGGAAGGTTGGTTTGGTTTTGGAAGGGTTCGGGTTGAAATCGGAACACTTAGTTCCTTAATAGTGGCCTAAGGTGGCCAAATTTTACTTGAGTCAACATTTTTAGTAAACAACATCGGAACCGTGATTTGATGGTTCCAATAGGTTCGTATGATTATTTTGGACTTAGGCGTGTGTTCGGATCGAGTTTTGGGTGATCCGGGAGCGTTTTGACGCTTAATATTGAAAGTTGGCGCCTTGAAGGTTTTAAAGTTTCTTAAATTTGGTTTAAAGTAGATTTTGGTGATATCGATGTCCGTTTGGGATTTCGAGCCTCGGAATAGGTTCTTATGGTGATTTATGACTAGTACGCAAAATTTTACGTTATTTTCAGTTGTGTAAGTATGGTTCGTCGCATTCAGAGCTAGTTGAAGAAGTTTGAAGTTCATAAGTTGATTAATTTGGTTTTGGGGTGCGATTCTTAGTTTCGATGTTGTTTTATGCGTCCCAAGGCTTCGAGCAAGTCCGTATTATATTTATGAACTTATAGGTACAGTTAGACGGGGTCCCAGGTAGCTCGGATAAGTTTCGAACCACCGGAGCTAAGTTCAAATTTCTGCAATTTGTTGTTTTGGTTTTCTTCTTCGCGAACGCGGAGAAGGCCTCACGTTGGCGATCAAGGAATTGGGGCTAGGGCATTTAGTGCTTCGCGTTCGCGATACGGCAGTCGCATTAGCGAAGGCTAGAGACCAGTAGTCATCGCGTTCACGATGGTGGTATCGTGTTCGCGTAGAAGGAGGGAGCTGGGCCTGGGAAGCTAGGTCGTTACTCTTCGCGTTCGCGATTGGCTGACCGCATTCGCGAAGGGTTGGTCAGGTTGACCTTCGCGTTCGCGATGGCCATGTCGCGTTCGCGAAGAGTATTTTTGGGCGATGGCATATTTTTGCCTTCGCGATCGCGAGAGGCCTATCAATCGCGAAGAAGGGACCACTGGGCAGAAACATGTTTTAAATCGGGACTTAGGTTCATTTTCTCTCATTTCACTTTGGGTTGGCCGATTTTGGAGCTCTTGGAGAGGGATTTTTCACCTAGCATTTTAAGGTAATTGATTTCTACTTAATGTGAGTTTAGTACATAGATTATGGGTAGATTTTAACATGTAAATTGTGGAAATTATAGGATTTTGTTGAAAAACTTAGGTTTTGGTGAAAATGAGATTAGACCACGAAAATGATTATGGAATTGAGTAGAAATTATATATTTGAGTTTGTAAGGTTATGGGTTTCATTTATTTACAAAAGTTTCGGAATCCAGGCACGTGGGCCCGAAAGTGACTTTTAGAAATTTTTCAAATTGGATTGGGTAATTACTCTAATAGTTAAATTATGAACATTTGAGCACATATTGATTAGTTTGCACGACCTTTGGCCAGTTCTGGATTGCTCGATATCGATTTGAGGCTATTAGTGTGATTTGAGCACCAGGAAGAGGGCTTGGAACGAGGTAAATCTCTTGCCTAACCTTGTAAGAGGGAATTAACTCGAGGTAAGTCTCTTGCCTAACCTTGTAAGAGGGAATTAACCCCATAAGTGTTTAAATTATTATTTGTTAATAATTATGGGTGCTACGTACGTATGAAGTGACAAGGGTCTGTACGTAGCTAAATTCATGTTATGTTCGGGTAGACATATGACTTTATTATGCAATACTTGTATTATTTGAACCCAACTTGTTAATTTAATTACTTGTATTAATAAGTAAAACTTAATTAGAGATTTTGTTAGACCGAGCTTCGTTACTTTGCGTTGATAGGATATTTAATTATTGATAGACATTTATGTTCCTTTATGTGCTTATCTTGGTGTTGTAAACGTATGTTCCGTAGTCCGAAGAGTTTTCCTATTCTTGTGGATTGGGCTGAACGCCTCGACAATAATTGTATTTAATGAGATGCATCCATGGATCGGGTTGTACGACCTCAGTAGTGTATGTACACGATTATTATGGATCGGACCATACGACCTCGGCATAACTCGTGCGTGATGTCACTAGGAGTCCGATTGTACTTGATATTTTCTTCATGACTTGAGAATTAATAAATACTTGATGGCGTATATATGTTGAAATTGGCATGTGATATTTATGAGTTTTAAAAATCACTTATTTAATGCTTTTTATTCCATTATTACTGTTGTATTTCCTGCCTATATTCTGGCACTTTATTTATTGACCTCTAGTAAGTGTCGATGTCGACCCTTCGTCACTACTTCTTCAAGGTTAGACTAGATATTTACTGGGTATGCGTTATTTTATGTACTCACGCTACACTCCTGCATAAATTGTGCAGGTACTGAGGCAGGTACATTTGGTGTCCGTCCAGGCGCGTACCTGCATTATCCAGAGGCCTAGTGGTGAGCTACTTTCCATGCTCTGTTCTGCAGTACCTGGAGCCTCCTCTTGTTGTACTTATTATTTCTATCTATTTTACTCAAGCAGTAGTTGTATGAGATTTGTATATTCTACTAGATTGTTTGTGCACTTGTGACACTAGATTTTGAGAATTTCTAGTAGATGTTCATGATTTTGTCTATTGATACTAATGCTTCACTCTCATATTTTATTTTATTCCTTATATCACCATGCTTATTTTTATACTTGGTTTTCTCTATTAAATAAAATTCAATGATTTTGAAAGTAATAAAGTAAGTAATTAAATGGATAGTTCAATTTTGGCTTGTCTAACGATGACGTTGGACGCCATCACGGCCTATAGTGGGAATTGGGTCATGGCATTAATCATTCTTCCATCATTGGCGGCTATTTTCTTCTTATCTTATTCAGGTTGTAGTCACATTCCTGCGTATAGTAAATCAATGTATGATCTTAATTTCCAGTAGAAGCCTGAGGGAAGCTGCGGGTTTTTTCTTTTCTCGTAAGAAAGGTCTTGGTACGGTACTACTTAGAGAAAACTTGTTACGGTTATACACCTATATAGAAAAGGGGGTGGGGCTTCAAGCGGCTTTTTTTATAAATATGACGATTTATAAACAACCGGGGTATCAGCGTACTTCACGGCAAACTGAAGGCAGTGCAGATAATTCCTCACAAACAAGGTAGATGAATTGCTAAGACTATCTTGACCTTACCCTTACACTCAATGTAGAGCATTCAATCTCGCTTTCACCCCTCAGAAGGACAGAAAGCACTCGGGGAATGAAATCCTGCGCCTAATAGAATTTTATGAATATAATCAATGGATGTATTGCATGGTCCTTTTAGTGTTTCTTGATCGAGCTTCAATTGGTTTTATTTTCTTTATAATGGTTGGCAATATGATTACAGTATCCATCAAAACGTGACATATATTTTTGTGTTTAGTAGACTGCTTTCCTGATGGTTAAGATACAGATTGATGTGAATTAAGGCATTGTAGGCTGCAGAGGCTAAAAGGGTGCCTTAGCTTCTTTAATAGACAAACTTCTTCAGTTTAGATTGTTATAGTAACAGCTTGTTTAGTTATTCTCTCCGTCCTAATTCATGTGACACTCTTTCATTTTTAATTAAGCTAAAAAACAAAATATTACTTTTCCTTATTTAGAAATAATTTATCTTTAGAATTCCTACTTTACTCTTAATGAATTGATTTATCGTCACATAAATATCTATACCTTATTTTAGACAATAAATTTTAAAAGTCTTATTATTTTTGTGTTAAACTTCGTGCCAAATCAAACGCAGCCACAATAAATCGGAAAGGACATAGTATTAGTTATTACACATCAGATGTCCAAAGATTTTAAGAGTGACCTGAACCAATGGCTTAGGTCCACACTCTGAAGTCAGGTACCCAAATTGATATTTTTGCACTGCCCTTAACCATTTTTTCCCCCCCCCCCCCAACACACACACGCAGTAACTTAACCTTGGAAAATATAACAGGACATCTTGCATTATTTTGATTGATTTTTAATAGAAAGCCCCATTCCAACATCTAAGGATCTTGTCATGGTAATGTTGGTATTTTGAGAATAAAAATATACATGGCTCGCTATGATTGGAGGTACCAATGGGGTTGGAACTTAATTGGAAAGCAAACAGATGTTGACAGATATGACTTGTTCATATTCTGAAAACCATTTAATCCTCTAAATAATAATGTATATAATCTCCTAATGATCCTTAACTGCCACTCCTTGAAAATGATATCCCAAGAAAATAAATTGAATATTTAAAAATGCCTTTTCAAATCATTTGAAAACTTATCAAGAACTTGATCTAGTTATAACAAGTGTAATGATTCTAAGGTTGGTGATATTTTAAAACTTGATCTTTCCTTCAAATTGTGGTGTGAAATCAAATAATTAAGTAGTTAATAGCCTATCAAGCAGTTGATGACGTAAGACAACATAGTTCTAATCAAGGTTAGTGATAAATTAAAATTAAATCTTCATTTTGGATGTTAAGTTGTTAACATTAGTAGTACTAGTTTCCTTTTAATATCATAGATTTAGTTTTAAACGAAAGGACAATAGTTCTAGTTAAAGCGGTTAAAATGGGCTTGGTCCGTGAGGCCAACCCAACCCAGCATGCTACTTGGGTAGGGTTGGGCTAGGAATTTTTGAGCCTATTTAAAGCTGAGACTTATAAGCCCGACACAAGTCAGCCCGCTGGCCCTTGAGGCTTGATCGAGGTTGGGCCTGGGCCGACCCGTGGGCAAAAATTAATTTAATTCAAATTAATTAACTATTAAATATTTAATATTTAAATAAAGTAAAAACTAAAAAAAATTATTAACTATAATCCCCATTCCCCAAGCCTAGATTGGTCATTTACCCTTCCATATCAACTAGAATTTAGATTTTTGACATGCATGTAATATGACAAAATTAGTTTTTCTTTTGCTTATTTAATAACAAACTCAAAAAGTTTTAGGTGGCCAATAATAATATTTTTTTCAAAAGAAAATATTACTTTAAGTGGCCAATGATCAGTTTAGATTACTTTAATATATTATTAATATTTAAACTACTCTTCAGTATAAAAAAAGATCAATTTTAAATACACACACAAAAAAAAATTGACCACTAGCAAATTTGAGGAATTTTAAAAAATTTATGGACTATAATGATGAAATCAACAAATAATGTTAATCCTAAATTAAAAAACCTCAACATATAAACTTATTGAAGCAATCTCTCAATCTGAGAAAAATGAAAGAAAAGTATTAAGAAAATATTCATGTAACTTTAAAAAAGAAGAGCTAGAGATATAGAGAATTTGTATTTCAATTACGAGATTCCTCGTCAAATATCAAACTTTTTGTATGCTCTAAGCAAACAAAAGTTGTTGTTTATATGATTAATCGATTACGCCACGAAAAAATATTTAAGGATTTAAAGAAATTCTTTTTTCTAAAAAATATTTGAAGGGCCGGTCCGCCCTAGCCCGCGACCCTCTTAGGGCTGGGTTGGACTGGCCATTTTAGGGCCCATTCATATGGCGGGCCAGTCCGTCCTAACCCACCATATTTAAAAGCCCACGAGGCTTGGGCTGAGCTGACCCGTTTTAACAACTCTAGGGCTAGTAAAGCATTTTTTTCATATTTTAATTTCATCCATCATATCTCATAGCCCATATGTGTCACAAAAAAACTCTTACAACTTGTTTGGATGGTTGTTACCCATTGTATCATATTGTATTGTTATTCCAAAATAATGTTTGTTTTGATTGTTTATTTAAAGTTGATTGTATCGTATTATTAAATCAATTGTTCCAGAACAACCAAAAGCCCCATTTTATGAAACAACCGATTTGGTATGATATGATCGTTTCCTATTTTCTTTTCTAATTATGCCCTTACTTATTACTCCATAATTCTATTTTATTATTTTATTTTAACTCTAAATCTCCAACATTGACCTACTCTGTCTTCTTCCATCTTTTCTAGAGTTGGTTGGCCCCGTTCTTTATTTATCCAAATCTCCATTCGATTTTTTGTCTCTTTTCATCGTTTTTTGTTGGCGTTGCTAATATTAGTTAACTTTTTTTTTTCTCCAGATTTTTGCTCTTATTTTCAAGCTACGTAATTAATGATAAATTAGTAGAAAGAGGTTTTCTTAAATTATTATTATGTGTAATTCTAGATAAATATTATTTAAAATAATTGCGGATATTTTAATGAACTTATCAGTTACAGTACTGTACAATACAGTCAAACCAAATAACAAAAATATTATTTAACAACAGTAAACAATACAATCTATTCAAACGTTGTAACCATAAAACGATACAATACAATACATTATAAAACGATGGGTAACAATGATCCAAACATAGTGTTAGGCTCCAAGATTTAGTAATACTTCCTTAAGCATCGCTAAGTGTTTGTATAGACCAATTACTTAGCTTTTCTATTGAATATATAAGAGTGAGTTACGTTTAAAATAATAATATCTATCTATCTATGTATATCTACACTATACTAAAAACATGAAGTTCCTTAGCAAATGTCGTTCATCTTTTTTACCCTTTTAAGATAGAGTTTACACTGGACAAAATAGTCATTTGATATTTTTTCTTATATTTTTATTATTTTCCTAATTTTAGGACTTTGACTTTTCAATTCCTTACCATTCTAAAATTCCTACACCTTTTCAGTTCACAATAGGTTTCGACCACTTTATAGTCCTTTAGGTTTAGGAGGGTTTTTTTAATTAATAAAATTTTGACATATTAATTTTTTACAAAAATATATTAGGTGAACGAACACTTGAACTCCTTTTCGATTTAAGAGTATTTATTTTTAATAAAATTTTCTTTGCATTTGCACTATATATACACAAGATTTTCCTTACATAAATTCGTTAATTATTTATATTATATAATCTTAATTATAATTCCTTCTATATTATTTTTACTAAATAATATAAAAGACTTGTTAATCTCAGGCACTTTGCTTGACGAGATATGAATTGCTCCTTAGTGGGTGAATTCATTAAGCTTTTCTTTGCCGTCCTTTAGAATAATAATTGTATACGGTCAAAATCGTGCTTGCCTAATTTTGTATGGTTAATCGAGACAGGGGTGACAGACCGAGGTTCAATCCCGAGTTATATTGGATCGTTATATGAATAAATATTGCCTAGCTCGTGATTCAGGGATCGATTGAGATCGAGACCAGCTAAGGTCGAGACTGAGAAGGATATTGATCTAGCCAGATCGAAGGAAGCATGCTAGGTCGAATAACAGAAAGCCGAGGAATCCGTGACCGGGCGAGGATTGTGGCGGAGATCTCGGCATATATCAAGTCAATACCGGTTGATTAGCCAATCAGAATATTTTCTCCTGTATTTAGAATTGTACCATATGTAGAACTCCTCTACTACATAAAGGGGGTTCCAATCATTTTGTAAGGGGACACTCATAACAAAGAAATATATTACGTTTTCTCTCTTAAGCTCTCTTATTCAGTTGTTCAGTTCTTACTTTTCAATAATATACTCAGTTGGTTCGAGGGCGACCTAGCTCGAGGGCCAAAGTTGCACGTTAAATTGGTTTGTTTCATTTTTTACAGTTAATTTATAACTTCAATTCTTATATTTTTCAGTTTGTGCCAAGTGAAATCACATATCCTTAAAACCACTTATAAATTTAATTATTATCCGATTTTAACAGTAAACAGTTTGGCGCCCATCGTGGGGCTAAGGATAATAGTGATTGCCTGGTGCTAATTTTCATAACACACACTGCTTTACACTTGTTCTTGTAAGCGTTTTGATTCCAGGAGCAACATGTCAAACTTTCAAGCAGTACCCACACACATCGACAATGGTCTTGGTTTTCATGGCGAAAACGACAACGTAGCCGCCCCAGAAAATGAAGTGCCTCCAGTTGAACTCGAGGAAGTATTAGTTGAACTCGAGGAAGTATTAGTTGCAGACCCCATCAACCTTCGACTAATATTCGAAATATTGCAGGCTCAACAAGTTGCAATAGCACAAGTTCAAAATCAGAACCACGCACCGAGTAGGGTCGAACCAGAGCCATCACAGGAAGTTGTTCACAGGGCTAAACAAGTGTTGGGGAGGTCAAATGTGAATGAGTCAGGGACTGACCCTGCTATCTTGAAAATGTTCGCGGATCTGACAAAGAAAATTGAATCGGGGGAGAAGAATATTGAAGCGAATGACAAAAAAATGGAAACATATAACTCCTGAGTTAATCAAATTCCGAGGGCACCACTGATTTTGAAGGGTTTGGATTCAAAAAAGTTCGTACAAAAGCCCTCCCCCCCGAGCGCGGATCCTAATCCCATTCCGAAGAAATTTCACATGCTAGAAATTCCCAAGTATAATGGAACTGCCGACCCCAACGAGCATGTCACTTCTTACACATGTGCAATAAAGGGGAACGATCTAGAGGACAATGGGATTGAGTCCGTACTACTGAAGAAATTTGGAGAAACTTTACCAAAGGGGGCGATGATATGGTACCATAATTTTCCACCTAACTCCATTGATTCTTTTTCCATGCTCGGAGATTCCTTCGTCAAAGCACACGCTAGATCGATAAAGGTCGAGACTAGAAAGTCGGACCTCTTCAAAGTAAAATAGAAAGACAAAGAGATGCTCCGAGAGTTCGTATCTCGGTTCCAAATGGAGTGTATAGATCTGCCCTCGATCACCGATAATTGGGCAGTTCAGGCTTTCACTCAAGGCCTAAACGTACGAAGTTCGGTAGCCTTACAACAGTTAAAACAAAACTTGATCAAATATCCAGCTGTAACCTGGGCCGATGTGCACAATCGGTACCAGTCAAAGATTAGGGTCGAGGATGACCAGTTGGGGGCCTCTTCCGGGTCCGTTTATCCAAACAGGACCATCGACAAAGTTAAAAGGGATATTGATCGGGAACCACAGTCAAACAGAGATCGATATCAGCCATACGATGGAGATCGGAGAAACAACGGGAATGGATGCAACCCCGTTCGAATTGATAGAATAAATGATCGAGGACAGAGCTCTCGAGGGCTCATGACTAAGAGCGGTTTCGACAGAAATGTCGAACCCAAATAAGTACCATGACTATCGGAATACAACTTCAACATTGATGTGCAAATAACATGGCACCCACGGTCATAGAACATAAGATTGCAGACAGCTAAGGGAGGAGGTAGCCTGTTTGTTCAATGAAGGGCATCTTCAAGAATTTTTAAGCGATCGGGCTAAAAACCACCTCAAGAACAGAGATTCAAAAAGACAGAATGAGAACGAAGAGCCACATCATGTGATCCACATGATTGTTGGAGGGGTCGATACTCCTCAGGGTCCCACATTCAAACGCACCAAGGTGTCGATCACGAGGGAAAAAGCGAACTCGAGACTACGTACCGAAAGGGACCTTGTCTTTCAATGACGAAGATACAGATGAGATCTTACAACCCCACAACGACGCACTGGTAATATCTGTCCTTATGAATAAAATTCAAGTTAAACATGTTTTGATTGATCGAGGTAGCTCGACCAACATTATTCGATCGAGGGTCATAGAACAGCTCGTCCTACTAGATCAAATTGTGCCCACAACTCGAGTACTTAACGGCTTCAACATGGCCAGTAAAACCACCAAAGGTGAAATTACTTTGCCAGTGAACGTGGCCGGGACCATACAAGAAACAAAGTTCTATGTGATCGAGGTGACATGAGGTAAAATGCCCTGCTCGGAAGGCCGTGGATCCATAACATGAGGGTAGTACCCTCGACCCTTCACCAAGTTCTGAAGTTCCCGACATCGGAGGGAGTCAAAATAGTGTACGGGGAACAACCCGCCACTAAGGAAATATTTGCAGTCGATGAAGTCATACCGGTATCGGCGCTCTCATCAATGAAGGGATCAGACTCGAAGGGAAAGCAGGAGGCAAAATAGCAACCACATACATCGGCCTCGACCCAATTACAAAAGTAAGGGATCGACGAGGATGACGACTACTGGATCCCTCGACCCTTCATAATTCCCGATGACTATGACGCCACCAAATCGACGGTCGAAGAGATGGAACAAGTCACACTGGCCAAGCATCATCCCGAACGAAAGGTATACCTGGGCACGGGGCTAACCCCAGAGCTCAGGAAAAAACTTATTCATTTACTTAAAGCTAACATGGATTGATTTGCTTGGTCCCACCTCGATGTGATAGGGATCCCACCAGAAGTTACCACTCACAAACTGAGCCTGAACACTTAAATTTGCCCGGTGAAGCAAAAAAGAAGGCCTCAATCCGAGGTCAAAGATGCCTTCATCAAGGACGAGGTAAACCGAATGTTCGAAGAACAAATAGAAAAATCAATGAAAGTTATATAGATGATATGTTAGTTAAGTCCCTGCGAGCAGATGACCATTTAAAGCATTTGTAGAAGACTTTTGATATACTGAGGAAGTACAATATGAAGCTCAATCCTGAAAAGTGTGCATTCGGGGTTGGCTCGGGAAAGTTTCTTGGTTTCATGGTGTCCAATCGGGGAATCGAGATCAACCCCGATAAAATAAAAGCTATCGAGGATACCACGGTAGTAGATAATGTAAAGTTTGTGCAGAGGTTGATGGGGAGGATAATCGCCCTAGGACGATTCATTTCGAGATCCTCAGATAGGAGCCACCGATTCTTCTCACTGCTTAAGAAGAAGAGCAATTTTGCATGGACTCCGAAATGCCAGCAGGCCTTGGAGGAACTAAAGTGGTATTTATCGATCCCGCTACTGCTTTACACCCCGAAAGTGGATGAACAACTTTACCTATACTTGGCACTCTCGGAGATAGCGGTAAGTGGAGTCCTGGTCCGAGAAGAACAAGGTACACAATTCCCTGTCTATTATTTTAGTCGGACCTTAGGTGAGGTCAAAACTAGATATCCACACTTTAATAAGCGCCTCAAGGATACTAAAACCATATTTCCAATGTCATCCAATTTGTGTTGTAACAACTTATCCTCTTTGAAATATTTTGCACTAACCCGAGCTTTCGGGTCAATTGACCAAATGGGCCGTAGAAATAAGTGGGTAAAATATTGAGCATCGACCCCGAACCGCCATCAAGTCTCAAATCTTGGCGGACTTCATGGCTGACTTTACGCCGGCCCTCATACCCGAGGATGAAAAAGAACTACTGATATAATCGGGTACATCTTTGGGAGTCTGGACCCTCTTTACGGACGGTGCTTCGAATGCGAAGGGGTCCGGATTAGGTATCATACTAAAATCACCCGCAGGTTATGTAGTTAGACAGTCTATCATAACTACAAAATTGACTAACAATGAGGCCGAGTATGAGGCCATGATTGCAAGTCTCGAACTAGCTAGAAGCTTGGGGGCAGAGGTCATAGAGGCTAAGTGTGATTCCCTCCTCGTGGTAAACCAAGTGAACGGGACTTTTGAAGTTCGAGAAGACCGAATACAGAGGTACTTGGATAAACTATAAGTGACTCTACATCGGTTTAGGGAATGGATCTTGCAACATGTACCTCGAGAACAGAACAACGAAGCCGACGCTCTTGCACACTTAGGTTCATCGGTCGAAGACGACGAATTCAACTCGGGGACTGTCGTACAACTCATTAGATCGGTAATCGAAGAAGGTCACGCTGAGATAAACTCCACAAGTTTAACCTGGGATTGGAGAAACAAGTACATAGAGTACTTAAAGAATGGGAAGCTTCCATCAGATCAAAAGGAGTCGAGAGCTCTACGCACAAAGGCAACACAGTTCACTTTGTCCGAAGATAGAACGCTATTTTGAAAGACGTTCGATGGACCATTGGTAATATGTTTGGGACCGGGAGATACTGACTACATCCTATGGGAAGTTCACGAGGGCACTTGTGGAAATCATTCCAGTGCCGAATCGCTGGTCCATTAAGTAATAAGAGTAGGGTACTATTAGACCGATATGGAGAAGGATGCAAGGGAGTTCGTTCGAAAATGCGACAAATGCCAAAGGCATGTGCCCATGATTCATCAACCCGTGGAACTACTCCACTCGGTTCTGTCCCCATGGCCCTTCATGAAATGGGAAATGGACATCGCTGGACCTCTCCCGTTGGCCCCATGTAAAGTTCAATTTATTTTGTTTATGACTGATTATTTCTCTAAAAGGGTTGAAGCACAGGATTTTGAGAAAGTCAGAGAAAAGGACATAGACTTCATTTGCGACCACATAATATGTCGATTCGAGATGCCCTCCGAAATTGTATGTGATAATGAAAAATAATTCATCGGCAGCAAAGTAACTAAATTTCTCGAGGATCACAAGATCAAAAGGATCCTATCAACAACTTATCATCCCAGCGGGAACGGACAAGTTGAATCGACCAACAAAACCATCATCCAAAATCTTAAGAAAAGATTGACCAACGCCAAAGGAAAATGGAGAAAAATACTACCCGAGGTTCTATGGGCATACCGCACAACATCAAAATCCATCACCAGAGCAACACCGTTCTCGTTATTTTATGGCGTCGAAACTCTGATCGCGGTCGAGGTCGGAGAACCTAGCATCAAGTTTCGATACGAAATAGAGGAGTCACATAACGAAACATGAATACAAGCCTAGAATTGTTGGACGAAAGACGCGAAGCCTCTCTCGTCCGATTGGCCGCTCAAAAATAGCGGATCGAAAGGTACTACAATCAAAGAGCCAATCTTCGACATTTTAACATCAGGGACTTGGTGCTAAGAAAATTTACCCTTAACACTCGAAATCCAAATGAAGGGAAACTGGGTTCGAATTGGGAAGGACCGTACCAGTTTCTCGAAATCATCGGAAAAGGATCCTACAAGCTCGGAACGATGAATGGCGAACGACTACCGAGCAATTGGAACGTATCACACCTAAAATGATACTATTACAAAGGTACGACCTCTTCCATTTTCATTTATATTTTAAACTAACCCTTGCAGGTGTTCAACCAGAAACAATGATGGATTCTTCGACATGAAGCCTTTAGGTCTGAAAGCACGCGTTGCACTCTTTTTCCCGTAGACCGGTTTTGTCCCAAATGGGTTTTCCGACGAGGTTTTTAATGAGGCAACCATTGATTGTGCTAGCTTAGAACAATTCAACAGTATCCGAGATTTATTTACAATCAACCTCGAATACTGGGGGGTATTGCCCTCGAATGTCAACTTTGATACGAAGAAATTACTTCATGGCAGCAGGTCCTCGATAGGAAAAAATTGTAAGGGCCAAACGGTCAAACAAACTGTGCCCGCGTAGTTTGCTCGAGCCTTGGCGCAGAACATGTACGCATGTATAATCATTTATAAAGAGAAGTATTTTTCTTTGCTGATATCTGATGCCTTAGAAAAAAATTTCTACTTTTCAATTTCATACTCTCGATCTATTCTGAAAACAGGCCTAAGGACCGACCACAACTAGAGTTTGGGTAATTACCTCCACGCTCAGGGACTGTCGTCCAAAAAATAAACGAGATCGAATCATTAAAACTTCGAGATCATAAGACCTTTTAGGCAACCCTCGATTTTTATAGGCCACGGCCATCCCACTCGGGGAATGACACTTCGGGTAAGCTCGAAGTAAAACGGGAAAATAAGCCCAAGGAGAAAACCCCGAATTAAAAAGGCTACGGCCGAATTAACTCGGTTCGGAGACGTCCGAATTTCGTAACAAAAAAGGCCTTCGAATTCCCTCATAAATCGGTTAAAAGGGTTACCCCCGGCAAAATCATAAAAGGCTTCGATAATATCAAGCCTCGAAAACTCTAATGAGTACAAAATTGTTCGAACTCCCGAATAGTTCCTTATTGTATGCTAAGGCATTACAAGTTTGACAAATACAAATGATAAAAAACTTTTTTAAGCCGAAAAGGGGAGAAAGCCATAAACAATCTTTTTACAAGGGCTATATCGGCCTAATACAAAAGCCTAAGGGATGTTTTTGCTTTGAGTTCGAGAGACCATCCTCGCTCAAATAAAAAACTTAAGGGTTACCTTACTTCAAGTTCGAGCAAGCACTCACTCGATTGTAAAGCCTAAGGGCTGTACTAGTTCGGTTTAAATCAAATTGTCTTAACCTCAAACCTTAGAATAAAACTTCCTAATTTTATAAGGCAGAAAGGAAGAAAGTTCTTATATATATACACGTCAAAAATCATTTACAAAGCCAACATGGCCTGATCAAATTTCTCTACAAAAGACCAAAACGGTCTTAAAAGAAACACAAAAAATGCTAATCCTAAAGGACTTAGTCTTCTCCGGGAGTAGCATCTTCGATCTCGAGGCCTTCTCCGCTTTCAGATCCGCTCATACTCCTAGAATCATCATCATCAGGAAAGGCCAACACTCGGGCTTCAACTTCGAGCTCCTTAGCATTCTCGATATAGGCTATATGATCGAAGCCACGAGCATGGATCTCCTCGAGAGTATCCCTTCGAGATTGGCATTTAGCATGCTCGACAACCCAGTTTGCTCGAGCCTGAGCAGCTTCGACAACCTCATTTGCTTGAACCTGAGCAGCTTCAGCATCGGACCTGTCACGACCCAAACCGTTGGGCCGTAACGAGTACCCGAGTTCTACCTATCGAGTACCCCTAAGCATTCGTCTAGGATATATACATGAAATAAGTGTAGGTCATGCATAACATCTGGAAATAAACTATTAATCCATATGAACAACCTACGTGAGAAAACATGCCCAAAATATATATATATATATATATATATATATATATATATATATATATATATATATATATATATATATATATATACGGAATACGGTAGGGCGAGCCGACAAGGCCACATACTATATAACTATACATGACTGTCTACAGACCTCTATTAGAGTGTACAACTGTATAAAGGACGGGATTGGGCCCCGTTGTACCCATATATGTATGCAAACACATCGTACCAAAACTCAAAGCACCTCCGGATCAAATGGAGCATACCAACTCTCGCTGATCAAGGATCCTAAGAAGGGGGACTGTCAGTCTGTCTACCTGCACCTGCGGGCATGAAACGCAACGTCCCCAAGCAAAAAGGGACGTCCGTACGAATAATGTACTGAGTATGTAAAGCATGAAAATCAGTACATAAAAGATATTGATGAAACATGGGGTAAAGAATTCCACTTGTGAATCTAAATAACTTTGTGAATCCTGAAACATTTATAATGTCATGCACGTGCATGTAAATGCCGTATCATGCATAGGTATAGGTGCATATAACATCATCAAGCCTCTGAGGGCATCTCATCATATCATCTCGGCCACTGTGGGCAAAATCATCAACATATACCAGCTGATCAGGTGGTGGTGCGTATATAATACCGTAACCTTTTCCCATATACCATATACATATAATATACGCGTATATAACACCTTGGTCATGGGTCAATGTACATGTATAAATGCATGAAATACATAAGAAATACGTTAATAAGATTTCTCGAATATCATAAAATCAATATGCCTTTCGGACAAACTTTATCAGATAGGTATTTTTCTGAGACCCATGAACAAAGGATATAATAATAATTCACATGGGGAATCAAGAATATAGACACCCCTAGTATTTCTATGAATATAGTCATTTATGAAAGTTGCGTATTTTTCTCGTTTTATTTGTATCATTTGGATCATGCCAAAAAGAAAGAAGGGATAGCCTTAACATACCTCAAGTCTTCAATGCAACTCAACAACAAGCTTATGACAACTAGCGCGCCAACCCTATAACAAAGAAATGTGTGTACAATTTAGATGGCGGTAGTATATTACGTATCTCAAGCGATAACTCGATTCTAAAATAAAACGAGCAGCATTTCCCCTAATTTTACTGCTCCCTCAAGCCTACTATAGACGATATACAAACATAATACAATCAGCAACTCAAAACCAACCTAATTACAATTCAGGACTTTCAATACAACAAAACCCCCAAATATACCATAATACACCCAATCAACAAGTTATCAATTAGCCTGTAACTACAACGACGAGCGACTAACTTACTACCCTACCACATGTGGCGTTTATCCACGCCCTTTTTATCCTTCCAAACTCCATAAATCAGAAGCACAATAGACAGCCCAAAAGCAACACGAAACAGCCAGAAAGCAGTCCACTACAAGTCAAATAACTCGCACTCACGGCTTCCGATCACCGTCCCGTAAGGTCTAACTATTAGAAAATGAATTTATCAACTTTTTTTGATATTTTAAAGCTTAAATATAGAAATTAGGAATTTTTATTAACTATTAAATACATTCCAAAACTCAAACTACAAAGAAAAAGAGAGGCGATATAGCGATACTTAAGTCGTAGGGATCGTTCTGATGTTATCGCTTCTCGATTTCGTACCCGGGATGTTAGTATTATTTGAAGAACTATTAGAGAGATCAAGGACTATTTTTATGGTGTTCTCTGGTCAGATTCTGTGTAAAACTGAAGAGAGAGAGGCGAGTTAAAACATATATAACAACTTTTGAAAAGTCAAAAGGTGCTAGCTTGGCACCCTCTGATTCGTCCATCTTCCGATGCTTATATCTTTTTATCCGTATATCGTATGAATGAACGGTTAAGAGAGTTGCAAACTACATACCAAGACCTTCAATTTGGTATATAATATATCCCTAAAAAACCTCATATAGCATATGAAATTTATTTCTCAAAAAACTATGTTACAGGGCAAATCCTTAGTTAGTTTTTTCGCAACTTTAATCCGATTTTTCCTAAACTTTATATGTTTTATCCAAACATCATATATAGCCATATTATGACTTTAAACTCATTTAAATTATTATTAACAAGTCTTATATTCATTATACGTCACCTTGGGACGCACAGGGTGTAACAGGACCGGTAAAAGGCCATCATTGCATCAACATTAGCCTTGGCCGTTTCGACCTCCGATTTGGCCGCTGCAAGTTCTGTGGCTAGCCTCTCTCGATCGGAAGTTGCTGAACCCAACCGAGACTAGAACTCCTCAATTTTCTTGTATTGCACCAAGGCCTTATCTTTCAAGCTTCGGAGTTGGGTCTCAGCCGAGGCTAGTTGAGTTCGGGCAGCCTCCTTTTCTGAGGGAAGGCATTCCATGTTCTTTTTCCACTCCTCGGCCTCCGTTTTAACGGCGTCCACTTCAACACGAAGCTTCCTGATCACATCGAGCTTTTTCTGGACCTGTGGGACCGAATTTTTAGCCATCACGCCCGAGTTAGTGTCATTAACTTCAAAGATTCTTCTTACCTGCTCGGAAAAATCGGCTTGTTCTCTCCGAGTTGCTTCTAGCTCAGCCTGAAGTCCTTTTGCTTCTCCTTCTCTCTACTCATTAAGAAGCTTAAAGGCATCTTTCTCCTTAGTATGCCCTCGTATTTTGCCTTCGTACCGGCTCAGCTCCCCTCGGTATCGGAGAAACACCTCGTGATGAAGCACAGAGGCCTACAAAAATAGAAAGAAGGAATTATACAAGGAAAGAAAAATACAAGTATGAAATTAACAAAGAGAAAATGAACTTACCCGATTCTGGACATGTTGAGCTTCGTTGAAAAGACAAGAAACTCCCACCTCACCTGAGCTCTTCTTCGGAGCCTCCAAGTCACTCAGACCGATGACATCTTCTACCCCAACAAAATAACCATGGAAAGGATCTTCCTCTCCATGGGCTCCCTGCCGTGACAAGTCTCCACGGCCTGAGCATCATGAATCATCGACTGGTAAAAATAAGGAAACAAGGGGGAATCTCCGATCTCTATTGCCCCAAGTGGGTCTTTTGGGGCGCCGCTTCTGTCTCGGGGAGTCTCAAGCCCGGTTTCTGTACCGGCATCCTCCGCCTATTCAACGGTTTCTTCGCCCCGAGATAAAACATCTTCGGTTCCTCTCGGCTCGGGGACTTGGGCCGAATTCTCCTCCCCGACCTCATCGAGCCTGGACGGAGCAGTATCAACTCCCACCGGTTCCGAAGATCTACGAATCTCGGTGCTAGCTCGCGCACGGGCCACCAGCCCGGAATCATCTTCTTTCTTTTCTTCTTCTTATTTTTTTTCTTCTTCTTCTTCTTCTTCTTCTTCTTCTTCTTCTTCTTCTTCTTCTTCCCTTAGTCTTTAGACTGATTCCATAGTCAGCGGAATTATGTTCCCCTTGGGTTTACGGCCTGTTCTCTTCTTGGGTTTTTGACCCTCGGAGTTCGAGGCCCTTTTCCTTTTTTTCTCCTTCACCGGTTTCGAGATAGGCAATAAAGCTTCTTCATCACCGAATAAGGGTCTCATAGCCTCATCCTTTCCGAGACCTACAAAAGGAGAAAGTCAATAAACTTATACTTAAGGAAAAATTCTTGAACGATAGAAAAATCGGCAAGCCAAGAAGAAGGCTTACCATGATTACGAGCCTCCCGCCGGCCCTTTGACAAATCGCGCCACGCGCGCTCGACGTATGTTGACGTCGAAACAGGCTCCTGACCTAGTTCTCGAGGTGGGGAACCACACTCGGCATCCAAGCAACTGCTGCATCGAGAAAAACATTGATAAGAAAAGATGAAGAAGTAAAACTAACAAAAACTAAAAACGGGATTATACTTACGTTTCATATTCCATTTCTCAGGAAATGGCATAGTGTCAGCCGGGATTAGGTCCGAGGTCTTCACCCGAACAAACCGGCCCCTCCAGTCCCGATCTTTGTCTTCATCTATACTCGAGGTGAACGCCTTGGTGGCCTGGCATTGAAGCTTTATCAGCCCACCTCGATAAAGTCAAGGGCTATATAATCTTACGAGGTGGTCGAGGGTGAAGGGAAGCCCGTCGATTTTGCTCACAAAGAAACGGAGGAGTATCACGATCCTCTAGAAAGAAGGATGAATTTGGCCAAGGGTCACTTGGTATTTCTTGCAAAAATCGATGATGACCAGATTGAGGGGACCCAACATGAAAGGATAAGTGTAAACACTCAGGTACCCTTCCACGTAGGTAGTGATCGCTTTCTCCGGTGCCGGTATCACAACCTCTTTTGGGTATCGAGCATATGTATCTCGATATCGGCTCGCATCGACCAGGAACCGATGAGGTTTTCTCGACCTTGAAGTCGAAATCTATGACACCCCCCCGGGAATAAGTTCTTCAGGGCGTGGCTCCACCACTGGTTTCTCGCCGGCCGGCCGAGATGAGAAAGCAGCCTCTTTCTGCGAAACAATTTTAGATATTTGTGCCATTTAGTTTTTGTGAACAAAGAAGAATGGAGACTAAAGTATTTGGTGTTTTAGGAAGAATAAGCAAAGAAACTCAAAGATTTGAAGATATGAAGCTTTGAAGAAGGCAAAAACTATGGAGATTGGAATGAAAAAGATTTGTAAGTAAAGTTTGAAATAATGAAGAAGGGGGCTATTTATCGTTTTCACAATGACGATTCAAAACTGGTAGTGGCCTACCATCGACTGATGCGCATTAAATACCTGGAAAACTGTATCGACGAGATGTTTCTGTCACTTCTACTGCTTATATCATGACGATTACATCATGATCGAAGGCTCAAATTATTTCTTGTCATTACTCTCTAACAAACGAGGGAACTATCTATATACGGTCAAAACCGTGCTTGCACGATTTTGTATGGTTAATCGAGACCGGGGTGGCAGACCGGGGTTTAATCCCGAGTTATATTGGATCGTTACATGAATAAATATTGCCTAGCTCATGATTCTGGGATCGATCGAGACCAGCTAAGGTCGAGACCGAGAAGGATATGGATCTAGCGAGATCGAAGGAAACCTGCTAGGTCGAATAACAGAAAGCCGATGAATTCGTGACCGGACGAGGATTGTGGCGGAGATCTCGACATATATCAAGTGAATACTGGTTGATTAGCCAATCAGAAGATTTTCTTCTATATTTAGATTTGTACCATATGTAGAACTCCTCTACTATATAAAGGGGAGTTCCAATCATTTTGTAAGGGGACACTCATAACAAAGCAATATATTACGTTTTTTCTCTTAAGCTCTCTTATTCAGTTGCTCAGTTCTTACTTTTCAATAATATACTCAGTTGGTTCGAGGGCGACCTAACTCGAGGGCCAAAGTTGCGCGTTACATTGGTTTGTTTCATTTTACAGTTAATTTCTAATTTCAATTCTTATATTTCTCAGTTTGTTCCAAGTGAAATCACATATCCTTAAAACCACCTACAAATTTAATTGTTATCCGATTTTAAGGGTAAACAAATATTGTAAGTTTTGGTAGTCTTTTCTTGTTTTAGTTTGTTGTTATTTTTGTTTTTCATGCTTTTATATTGCGTTGGAAGAACTATTTTCAATTTAAGTCTTTTTCTTTTCTTATTGACCATCCAATTCAAGTTTTTTAAGAATAAAAGATTATGTTAGTTAAGAATTGTGTCTATATTCAGGTTTCCTTTCTTATCGAATAGCTTCTTTCAAAATTTAGGCTAATGTCTTTTCCTTTTCTTATTTCCCGTCCAATTCGATTCTCTTTTAGAAAAATATTATGCCATTTGAGAATTTGGATTAAAAGAGGATTCATCATGTATCTATCTATCTATACTATATTAAAAGTACGAATAGTCTTAGTGAAATGTTGTTCACCTCTTTTACTCTTTAAAATTTGATTTCACGCTAGTCAAAATAGTCATTTAATTATTTTCTTAATATTTAAAAATAAATATTTAATTATTTCCTAATATTTAGGACTTCAAAGTCAACTAAATTTAACATATTATATTTAACATATTTTCTTCCTTCCTTACTTCAAAGTCATCATGATTCCAAATAACTGGATATCTGTGTTACGGTGAGTAATTCAATGATTTTATTTTCTAAAGTCAAGTATTTTTTTTAATATAATTTTTGCTAGTTGTGCATTTCCCAAGATGATTAAATTTTGAGTCCATAATTAAGTTTGTATTATATGAAACTATAATACATTTTCATATTATATTTTAAATATCTTTTACTAAAAATATTTTTTTCTTCATCAGCTTTTTTGTATAATATTTAAAAATTACAATCAACACTTAGAATAAATAACAGAAAAAATATCTATATTTAACAATATAAAAGAGAAAAATAGTGAAAGATAATTGATATAATACTAACAGTCCCACACACAAAGATTCAAAATAAAATATTCATTAATATCTTATCCTTTGAAAATAGAATACTTACCGGATAAAATTATAATTACGTAAACACTTAAAATTTGGGATGGGCTAATATGAATATTGACGGGGTGGGTGGGTGGTGGAGCGGGGGGTAGGACATGGGTCAGGGGGTGGGACGGGCCCCAGAGAAGTAAAGGCAACAAGGGATCTTGTAGTTTAAGAATTGGATAGTGGAATATAGGGACATTGACGGGTAAGTCCATAGAACTGGCGAAGATTCTCCAGAAAATGAATGTCAATATAGCTTGTGTTCAGGAGACCAGTTGGGCAGGATCGAAGGCGAGGAATGCGGACGAGTTTAAATTGTGGTACTCCGGATACATGAAGGGCAAGAACAAAGTAGGTATTTTGGTAGATAGGGAGTCAGTGGTTGAGGTTAGGCGGGTGAATGATAGATTGATGGCGATGAAGTTAGTAGTTGGAGGGAACACTCTGAATGTCGTTAGCGCGTACGAGCCGCAATCGGGCTTGGATGAGGAGGTTAAGAGGTTCTTTTGGGAGGGGTTGGATGAGGTGGTACGGGGTATTCCGGCAACGGAGAAGTTATTTATATGAGGGGATTTCAATGGTCATATTGGGTCGTCTGCTGGGGGTTATGGCGAGGTGCATGGTGGCTTTGGCTTTGGGGATAGGAATAGAGGAGGTATTTCTCTCTTGGATTTTGCTAGGACTTTTGAGTTGGTGATCGTGAACTCTAATTTTCCGAAGAGGGAGGAGCATTTGGTTACTTTACGGACTATGGTGCCTAAGACCCAGATTGATTATATCCTCCTCAGGAGGTGTGATAGGGGGTTGTGCGAGGATTGTAAGGTGATCCCGAGTGAGAACCTCATGACTCAACATAGGCTCCTGGTGATGGATGTCGGTATTGTGATAAAGAGGAAGAAGAGGTTTGTACGGGGTCAACCGAGGATCAGGTGGGGTGCTTTGTCTAAGGATAATGTGCATGAGTTGGAGGGGCGGTGTGAATACCTAATTTTTGTACTATTTTAACACCTCCTAAAGTCATTAATATTTTGTTGCTTTAATTATATTTTCCAATTTTTGTGTCTTTGATTGCATATTTCCTATAATAAAAATATCAAAAAATAGTTCTTTCTTTATTTGTGCATTTTAGGAATTAACTAACTATTCAATTGGTGAATTAATATAGTTAATTAATTATTTAAATAAGTTACTTAATTAATTTATTTATTTGTGTAAATTTAATTTAATAAGTAGGATTAAGAAAGAAATTGGGCCAAATTTGAAAGAGAAAGTGGCCAAAAGTGCAAGATAAGGGGCTGCCCTTGAAAGGGTCCGAAATGACGTAGTTTTGCCTCAAAACTACGTCGTTTCATTAAGTGACCCAAGATCAAATCTCACCCATTGATCACCCTTTGATCTAATGGTCCATATTTGATCTCTCAAGAGGTATTTAAAGCCTCAAAAATCTAAAAAATTCTCTCATTTCCCCCATAACTCTTTCTCTCTTCTCTCTCTCTCTCTTCTCTCTCTTCTTTCCGCCGCCGCCGCCGAAAATCACCCACCAGCGGCGGCCAACCTCCAAACACCCCTAAATTCACACCATGTAATCTCTACAACCTCTTCTTTCCATATCTCCAAACCAAATCCTTCAAAACCCCCTCAAACGCCTTGAATTTTAGATCTAGGAAATTTTAGCCGCCACTTTTTTGCCCAAAATCTTGAAGTTCCGGCCACTACTACCCCCACAATACCTACATCAACGGATAGAGCTCATCAAGACCTACCTATTGACGTCAATTCCATCCCGAAAATCCGGCAACTAAAAATCCAGCCAAATTCCGGCGATCACCCCGAACACCCTCGTTTGATATACCCTTATTCTCATTTCTTTTGTCTATTTTTTCTAATTGTATTGTATTTAGTTTATGTCTAGCATAATTTCTGATTTTTATTTATTTATTTATTTTTATTTTTATTATTTATATTTTTATTATTAATTATGTTTAATCTATGTTAGCTTAGTATAGTTATTAATCACTGATAATTAGTTATTTATTAGTTTTGAAATAGCTATTTGCTTAGTCATGATAGTTTATGATAGAAGTTTCAAGTGCTTAGTGAATTTATTTTTATTAGATTTGAGTATTTGAATTTTTGTGTTGATAAAAGCTGAAATTAAAGAAGGAATAGTACAAGTTTGGTTATTTTTACTGTGCAAAGACTTTGGAGTGCAAAACTCAAAAGTCATTGTGTGGTGACAAGTACAATCTTTTTGACAGCTTTTGAACATTGTTTAGCACACAAAGTTAGTCTTTTGGACAGACTTTTGGTGAATCAAAATCTGTCCAAAAAATCTGATTTATTTGCCTATTTAAAGGGCTCTTTACTCACTGAAAAGGAGGGGACACTCTATTACACACTCTATCTTATACTGAAACACATCTTGGAGAGTTTCTTAAAGACATATATCTTTGAGAAAAATGAGCAGCGTAATACATATAACAAGCTGAAATTTCAGAGTTTTGTGAGGATTATTTGAGTGCAAAAACCTCGAGAAAAATAGAAAGATCCCTTAGGCAATTTGTGAAGTTGATAGCTACCAGTTTCAAGCATCTTTGTTGAGTTTTCTGGGTTGTCTTAACACTTGAGTTGCTGCTGTTCCTACTGTATTTGCTGCTGAGTTTTTTGTTGCTGCACTGCTGTATTTTATTATTCCACAAATCAGGTAACTTTCAAATTCTTATATTGCAGATTCTTGATGATAATAAGAAGGATTTGATCCCGGTTTGGTTGATAGAACATATTAGATCTGATTTTGTTTCAAGATGAATATTATATCAGTGTTATCATCATGTAAATCTGTTAAAAATTAGTTAAATTATCGTTTTCTTCTTTATATATGTGATTGAAATTGCATTCTGTTAAGATTACTTAATTTAAGGAAAAGATAAAAACCCCACTTTTAACCATGTTTGTTTAGTTTGGGCTCTTTTCCGTGAGTTACTTTCGTGGTTCATGTATAATTATCTAAGAAAAACTTCTAGCTTCAAATGTTTTGATGCTTTGAATTATAGTCAACATAATGTTATACTTAATATAGTTCTTCTCTTTAGCATTGAAGTATTACCGTTTTTTGTAGTTTTTATATTTAGTCGTGATTTTTATGTTGTTAATGAGTGTAGTTTGATTAGTGCCATGATTGGTGTAGATGAGTAGAAATATTATGTTAGTCCTTAAGAAATAGTTGGTTAAGAAGATAAAAGATAATAATTAGCATGTAAGTTTCTTTTATGAAAAAAATAATTTTTTTAGTTTGGACATCAATGTAAGAAGCAATTTGGGCTTAGAAGAATACTTGTTATTTTGTGTTGTCTTGGTCATCGAGGCTCTTAAGCAACATGGGCCAAATAAGCTAAAATTTGTAGGCCCAATGACAATAGAAAGTAAGATGGGCATTTTCTTTAAAACCAATAAATTATCTTTTGTTAAATAAAATAAGTGGCCCAATACCATAAAAGTTTAACATAAACTTACCCGGGTTTAATGTCTTGTATTAGTGAAAATTATTTTTAATAATAATTATTTTTTTTTCAGTCGAACAAGTAATAAATAAAAAAGAAGCGTTTTTTAATTAATTTAAGCGATAGGCAATTTTAGACACGTTTGAGATGTAGACCATGTGTTCATACACAGTCCTTGGTCGATTTCTTTTTAATAAAGCAGTCATGTGTGTATTCCCGCTCCTTGACTTTTCAATATTAATTGTATTTAAACCATGTGTACCGACACGTTCTTTGTTTTAATACATATAATCAAATAAGGACTTTGTGTGCTTGCACGCTCCTAGGCCAAAATTATTAATTATTAAGCAGCACTAGACAATAGTAACTTAAGGCAAATAATACACATTTTATCCAAAAATAATTCAAGCCAAATTTTAGTCAATAAAAGCGACCGTGCTAGAACCACGGGATTCGGGAAATGCCTTACACCTTCTCCCCGGTTAACAGCATTCCTTACCCGAACTTTATTTTCGCAGACCAATAATAGAGTCAAATATTTCTTTGATTAGGGATTCAAATAAAAGGTGACTTGGAACACCAACAAACTCAATTCCAAGTGGCGACTCTGTAAATAAAATAATCTCTACTCAATTTTGTCACTTTAATTGAAAAAACCCTTTAATCCACATAAATATTATTTTGCAGGTAGAAAAAGGGGTGTGACAGCTCTGGCGACTCTGCTGGGGACTTCAAGAATTCGAGCTTGTACATTGACTTTATTTGGCTTTATTAAGTTTTGTATATATTATGATTTATTTGGGCCTAATGTGTTACTTGTCGAGTTTTTACCGTTTTGTTATTGTTGAACTGTACATATAAATTGTATCTTCTCTCGCATCCCTCTGAGTCTTCTGATAATTAGTTATGTTGTGTTTGCCTACTAGCATCACAAAATTTCTGTCTTGAGATAAAGCCAGTTAGTCTACCAACTTCTGGTGAAGGATTTAGTCACACGTGTTTAGGCGGGAGAGCCGTTAGCTAGCCAGTGTTGTTCTACTACTGGTGACGCTTGACGCTCCTCGGCTCGAATTGTCCGCCCAGGTAAGCCAGGTCTAGATACCATCTCCTTTAGGATTTACAAACTTAGAAGAACAAGCCACAAGCAATGAATATCCCTAGTAGGCTACGCTTTATTTGCATCATGTGTATTTGACTTAGCATCGCTTGACGCAGGGGCCGAGTTCTATTTTAGGACAGGTACCTTGTTGAGACCATTATGTCATGTTATGTGCTACTTGTTGCATTGGGAGGCTTGCATGTCGACCGACTTCAGCATAAATCAGTGGAATGAACAGAGAAAAAATGATGTGGTCTAGTGCATATGATTTTTAAAGATTAATTTTCATAAAAAAAAAATTAAAAAAAAAGTAATCGGTTTTGACTGAACTACGCGGGTCTGATTCTCACCGGATGTGAGATACGTAGGCAAACCTCATCGCTTCCGCTCCCAATTTAAAAACAAAAATTCAAAAATAGTTTCCCTTTCCTTGATTCCCTCTCTAGAATTCTTTCCTTAGAAAATCCAAAAAAAAAAAAAAAGTAAATTCAAAAATATTTTCCTTCTTTCCGAAGACTTTCATTCGAAAAAAAAAGAACAAAAAGAATCTTCAAATCAAAATCCAAAATATTTTCTTCCTTCTTAAGAATTCCTTCTTTTAAAAAAAGAAAATGAAAAAGAAAAAAAAAGTCAAAAAATATATTTAAAAGCCTTTATAAATAAAAAAGAAAATAAAAAATGGGCCAGTCTATTCCCAATCTTCCTGAACTACGTAAGATCTGATTCATGCGGCGTCATGATACGTAGGCAATCCCCATCAGATTCGATCATTGCATCAAATTAACTTGAAAAAAAAAAGAGTGACAAAAATAACAAAGAAAACAAAAAGCAAAAAAAAAAAAAAAGAAAAGAAAAGAAAAGAAAAAAAGAAAGAAAACAAGAGTAAAAATCCAAAAAAAAGAGAACTCTGTATCCAGTTTGACAAAGAAAACGACGAAAAGTTTCCGTGAATATGTTGTCAAATGGCGCGAACAAGCCGCCATCATAAAGACTCATATGGACGAAGCAGAAATAGTTACAGTCTTCCAATAGGCCCAAGAGACGGACTACTTCCAGAACACGATGTCCGCTATGGATAATCCGTTCGCCGAGGCTATCAAAATTGGGGAGATGATCAAAAATGGTTTTAAAAAAAAAAACGGGTCGAATCTTTAGTTATGCTACCTTTAAAGCCACATCACAGGTCATTGCACTGCCTCCCTATGCAGTGATGAACGCGCAACCTTACATACGGCCACTGCATTATACACAAAACCGAGATCCACTTTCCAGAAATGCCCGTTCTTACCAAGTTTCATATAATACCCTAACCAAATGATCCCCAATACAATTCTTGCCCAAGAGAGCCTTTCAGAAAGAATCAGTTCACCCCTATTGGTGAATTATACTCGAGCTTGTTCCAAAAGCTAGTCAGGCTAGGTCTGTTGCAGCCAGTGGCCCCGAACCGGCCAAGCCCAGAGTCCCCCTCGCACTGGGCTAATGCTAGATGTGAATACCACTCTAGAGCAGTGTGACATGATATGGAATACTGTTGGAATCTTAAGAGAGCAGTGGAAGACCTCATCGAGGTCAAGCCAATAATGCTTAGGGATGAAGATGCCCTTAATATGATGAACAATCCTTTGCATGTTCACACCAATGAGCCAGTAGTTGGAATGATCCGTGAAGATGAGGAATTTGATCCGGCATTGAAAGCCATTGCATCCATTGCCGAGACAGAAGAAAAGCAAAAAATGGTCGCCAAACCTGAAAGTCCCCCATCAGACGGGAGACTCGGTAGCCAGTCTTGTTATCCTTTCTGCGTCCAGATTATTTCAGGGTATAATCCGGATGTTTTACATTATTGTCTTACTTTCCGATGAAAACCCTTCTATCTTTTAAATTCAAAATGAAAAAAAAAAATCAAATTCAAAAAAAAAAAATCAATTAAATGAAATTAATATTTCATTGTCTAGGAATGTTCTCTTTTCTTAATCTTGTCACATTTCTTATTCTCTTTTTGAAGTTCTGTTAATGCAGATTTTAATAACATGGCATACTTGCGGACTTCATGCCCAGATTCGAAACGCCGTCAGACCTCGAAATAATGAATCAAGAAGCAGAATGTGTTAAAGATAAGGCTTGTGAGAAAATAAACAAATAATTGGAACACTAGGCCTAAGCCAAGTCCAAATAAAATCGGAAGAAGTTGAAATTCCCTCTCTTCGGATCATTGTTGAAATCGAGATTAAGGATAAAGATTGGGTCAAGAACCGGCTTGGAACAATTGACTATGATTGATGAAAAATGTATGGCCGCAGTTTGCCATGGACAGTTGTACCAACAAAGAATGGCCCGTGCCTACAATAAGAAAGTGCGGCCCGGAAAGTTCGAAGTGGGGCAACTCGTCCTAAGACGTATCCTCTAGCATCATGAAGAAGCCAAAGAAAAATTGGCTCCAGATTGGAATGGTTCATACATTGTAACAAGATTACTGTCAAAAGGGAGCGTTGTATTTGGGAGGTATCGAAGGAAATGTCTCCGAGACAACTGTCTATACAGACACTGCCAAAAGGTATTATGTTTGACCCTTTTTACGCATCTTTAATGTTCTCTGATTGGGATGACGAAGGCTTTTATTCTCGCTACCCAAACACTATCAACCCTTTGCAAACCCTCTTGAGCCGGTTACTTTTCTTTGATTACCCTCTTTGGATCCTAGAAGTTTTTATGGAAAAAAAAGAAAAGAAAATGAAAAAAAAAACAAAACAACACCAACAACAAAAGAAAATCAAAACAAAGTGAATTGAACTACGTTCGACTTGATTCCGAAAGGATACGTAGGCAGCCTCTCTCTGGGGTTCAGTCACACCAAAATAAAAATCAACATTTCCAAAAAAAAAGAAAAAAAAATGAAACTAAGGCAGTTGTTACAGATGGTCGAAGATGGTTTCGCTTTAAAGGTTCCAAAGTTGTAATTCAATCCAAATCTTTTTTACCCAAATCCTTTTCAAGTCCTTCCGATCAATCAACGAGAATGTTCAAGAATAGGAGGATACAGTTACTTGGATCTGATACAACCAAATGAGAGAAATAAAATAAGAGAGTCTTATTGGTGAAAATCCTCACGGCCATCGTAGGGCGTTGCAGAGCAGAGAAAATGAAAATGAGAGTCTTGTTAGTGAAAACCCGCAAAGAGCACTATAAGGCGATGGTGAGAAGAGAAATGAGAGAGATTAGTTTGTGAAAACCCGCAAAGGGCACTACTGATCGAAAAGAGGATCTTCACAGCCATTGGTATTGACAGTCCTGGGCATTGTTTCTCGGTTTCGAGGCAAAAGTTTTGATGAATTTCTGAGAGTCAGACAGTTTACACAGATCATGCATCCAGTCCAAAAAGTATGTCATATTCATTGAAATCTGCATGTACTCCAGATAAGTCCTTCTTTCCTTTCCCCGAAAGGGATACCTCTTGTCTAAATTCATTCTACATTCTACTGTTTGTTTTTCCTTGAATCCCTTTTGGTCTAACTTTGTTTTGAAACTAAAGCAAAGAAGGGATAGCAAGACTGATTTACAGGACTCCGGTTTGATACAAGCTAATATGCAAAAAAGGCACCCAGACTCGGCATGGGCATCAAGTTGACCCCGACTGGCCATGGTGGCCGATGCTTCGAAATCAAAAACTTTTGTAAAGATGAAATCAAATTGAAAGTGCCTACAAGGAAAAAATGAAGTTGAAAAGGTTAAGTCTCAAGTGGCTAACCGTTTTGGCAAAGTTTGAAAAGACAAAAGTTCCCCAATGCTCTGAAATTGAAAGTGTTGAGGAAAGAAGTCGAAAGTGAAATGCCACAAAGTAAAAATAAAGTTGAGAAGGTTAAGTCCCACGCGGCCAACCGTGGTATTCAGAAAGTCATCGTAAAAAAGATGGGCACAAAGCCAAGCTGCCAAAGACATCAAGGCCACAAATCGACCACCACTTTTTAAAACTCACATTTTTTCTTTGTTTGCAGCAGGAACAAAGCAGTGCAGAATGTCGATTCCTAAAGGACGAATGTCACCAAAGGTAAGTTTTCGCAAAATCTCCATTTTCTTTTATTTTCAGCATGCATCACTATTGTTCATACAGATCATTTTGGTAGCTTAACCCAGGTAGAACCTTTTCGCCTAGGGGGATCCAACTCATAGTTTTCGGGTAGAAGTACTCTTCGCTCAGGTTTGTTTTTCGTAGCTTAACCCAGGTAGAACCTTTTCGCCTACGGGGATCCAGCTCATGGTTCCGGGTAGAAGTACTCTTCGCTCAGGTTGTTTTACTTAGCTTAACCCAGGTAGAACCTTTTCGCCTTGGGGGATCCAGCTCATAGTTCCGGGTAGAAGTACTCTTCGCTCAGGGTGTTTTTCGTAGCTTAACCCAGGTAGACCTTTTTTGCCTAGGGGGATCCAGCTCATAGTTTCGGGTAGAAGTACTCTTCGCCCAGGCTTGTTTTTCGTAGCTTAACCCAGGTAGAACATTTTCACTTAGGGGGATCCAGCTTACAGTTCCGGGTAGAAGTACTCTTCGCCCAGGTTATTTTTTCGTAGCTTAACCCAGGTAGAACCTTTTCGCCTAGGGGGATCCAGCTCATGGTTCCGGGTAGAAGTACTCTTCGCTCAGGATGTTTTATGTAGCTTAACCCAGGTAGAACCTTTTCGCCTAGGGGGATCCAGCTCATAGTTTCCGGGTAGAAGTACTCTTCGCTCAGGTTTGTTTTTCGAAGCTTAACCCAGGTAGAACCTTTTCGCCTAGAGGGATCTAGCTCATGGTTCCGGGTAGAAGTACTCTTCGCTCAGGTTGTTTTACGTAGCTTAACCCAGGTAGAACCTTTTAGCCTAGGGGGATCCAGCTCAAAGTTCCGGGTAGAAGTACTCTTCGCTCAGGGTGCTTTTCATAGCTTAACCCAGGTAAAACCTTTTCGCCTAGGGGGATCCAGCTCATAGTTCCGGGTAGAAGTACTCTTCGCCCAGGCTTATTTTTTGTAGCTTAACCCAGGTAGAGCTTTTTCGCCTAGGGGGATCCAGCTCATAGTTTCTGGGTAGAAGTACTCTTCTCCCAGGCTTGTCTTTTGTAGCTTAACCCAGGTAGAATATTTTCGCCTAGGGGGATCCAACTCATAGTTCCGAGTAGAAGTACTCTTCGCTCAGGTTGTTTTACGTAGCTTAAATCAGGTAGAACTTTTTCGCCTAAGGGGATCCAGCTCATAGGTCCAGGTAGAAGTACTCTTCGCTCAAGATATTTTATGTAGCTTAACCCAGGTAGAACCTTTTCTCCTAGGGGGATCCAGCTCATAGTTCCGGGTAGAAGGACTTTTCGCTCAGGATGTTTTATGTAGCTTAACCCAGGTAGAACTTTTTCGCTTAGGGGGATCCAACTCATATTTTCGGGTAGAAGTACTCTTCGCCTAAGCTTGCTTTTCATAGCTTAACCCAGGTAGAACCTTTTCACCTAGGGGGATCCAGCTCATAGTTTCGGGTAGAAGTACTATTCGCTCAGGTTGCTTTTCGTAGCTTAACCTAGGTAGAACCTTTTCGCCTAAGGGGATCCAGCTTATATTTTCGGGTAGAAGTACTCTTTGCCCAGGCTTGATTTTCGTCGCTTAACCCAGGAAGAACTTTTTTGCCTAGAGGGGTCCAACACATAGTTCCGGGTAGAAGTACTCTTCGCTCAGGCTGGTTTTTGTAGCTTAACCCAGGTAGAACCTTTTTACCTAGGAGGATCCAGCTCATAGTTCCGGGTAGAAGTTCTCTTCGCTCAGATGTTTTATAATAGCTTAACACAGGTAGAACCTTTTTCATCTAAGGGATCCAGCTCATATTTTTGGATAGAAGTACTCTTCGCCCATGCTTGTTTTTCATAGCTTAACCCAGGCAGAATATTTTCGCCTAGGGAGATCCAACTCATAGTTTCCGAGTAGAAGTACTCTTCGCTCAGGCTATTTTTCGTAGCTTAACCCAGGTAGAACCTTTTCGCCTAGGGGGATTCAGCTCATAGTTCCGGGTAGAAGTACTCTTTGCTCAGGCTATTATACGTAGCTTAACCCAGGTAGAATCATTTCGCCTAGGGGGTTCCAGCTCATATTTTCGGGTAGAAGTACTCTTCCCCCAGGTTTGCTTTTCGTAGTTTAACCTAGGTAGAACCTTTTTGCCCAGGGGATTCAGCATCCTTTCGGTAATACAGGGTGCCAGCCCCTAGCTACATTTCCTTTCGGTAATATAGGGTACCAACCCCCGGTTACATTCCTTCTCAGTAATACAGGGTGCCAACCCCTGATTACACTTCTTTCAGTAACACAGGGTACCAACCCCTGGTTACATTCCTTCTCAATAATACAGGGTGCCCATCCCTTGTTACACTTCTTTCAGTAATACAGGTTGCCAGCCTCTGTTACACTCCTTTAAGTAATACAGGGTACCAACCCCTGGTTACACTTCTTTCAGTAAAACAGGGTGCCAACCCCTGGTTACACTCATTTCAGTAATACAGGGTGCCAACCCTTGGTTACACTCTTTTCTGTAATACAGGGTGCCAACCCCTGGTTACACTCCTTTCGGTAATACAGGGTACCAATCCTTGGTTACATTCCTTTCGGTAATACAGGGTACCAACCCCTGGTTACACTTATTTCGGTAATATAGAGTACCAACCCCTGGTTATATTCCCTTTCAGTAATACATGGTACCATCCTCTAATTCCATTTTCTCTGGTAACATAAGTTACTTCCCCTCGTGGTTGCATATCCTCACATAGTTAGTTTATACTACTCCCGTTGTCTTCATTTCAACAAATTAGATACTTTAGCTTTCTCTAACTCACAAAATTTTCCTAGTGCCAAACTGGGGCAGAAAAAGTTTGTTCGTTTTGTTCGTCTTTGATGGCTTTGCAGGCCCCGCCGTATAGCACAAGTGACGATTAAAGCTTGCAGCTTCAGCTTTCTCATCAGAATAAAAAAGTTTTTCGGTCACAAGATAGTTGGAGTTAGCTTGGATAATGTGTCAGCAGCCCAGCTTCTCGAGTTTCATTTTCCCGAACTCTGATCCGGAAAGCAAGCAATCGAGAATGAGCCGTGATCCTTTCCTCAAAGAGCATCAAGATCCAATCTAAGGTCAACACAAGCGAGCAGGTCAAGAATCAAGATTTGACTCCACAAGACACATAGATTAGGAATTTTGTAACTCTTAGTTTCCAGATATATGTAGTTATTTCTCTTTTCCTTTTGATGCAAGCAGCAAGTAACAGTAACAGCAACAACAGCAACAACAACAGTCTCAAATCTAGTGTCTGGTAGTCCCAGCTACCAAAATTTTCCAGAATTATACTGACCTGATTCCTCTAAACAAGGATATGTAGGCTACCTCGGAAGCAGGGTTCGGTCACCATTTTTTAAGAAAAAAAATGCTTTCATTGGAGTGATATGTGAGCAAAAATTAGCCATGACATTCACTTTTCTTTGCACGAAAACTCTTCATGTTCTCGAGCAAAGAGGGGCAGCTGTGAATACCTAATTTTTGTACTATTTTAACACCTCCTAAAGTCATTAGTATTTTGTTGCTTTAATTATATTTTCCAATTTTTGTGTCATTGATTGCATATTTCCTATCATAAAAATACCAAAAAATAGTTCTTTCTTTATTTGTGCATTTTAGGAATTAACTAACTATTCAATTGGTGAATTAATATAGTTAATTAATCATTTGAATAAGTTACTTAATTAATTTATTTATTTGTATAAATTTAGTTTAATAAGTAGGATTAAGAAAGAAATTTGGCCAAATTTGAAAGAGAAAGTGGCCAAAAGTGCAAGATAAGGGGCTGCCCTTGAAAGGGTCCGAAACGACGTAGTTTTGCCTCAAAACTACGTCGTTTCATTAAGTGACCCAAGATCAAATCTCACCCATTGATCACCCCTTGATCTAATGGTCCATATTTGATCTCTCAAGAGGTATTTAAAGCCTCAAAAATCTAAAAAATTCTCTCATTTCTCCCATAACTCTTTCTCTCTTCTCTCTCTCTCTTCTCTCTCTTCTCTCCGCCGCCGCCGCCGGAAATCACCCACCGACGGTGGCCAACCTCCAAACACCCCTAAATTCACACCATGTAATATCTACAACCTCCTCTTTCCATATCTCCAAACCAAATCCTTCAAAACCCCCTCAAACGCCTTGAATTTTAGATCTATGAAACTTTAGCCGCCACTTTTTTGCCCAAAATCTTAAAGTTTCGGCCACTACCACCCCCACAATACCTACATCAACGGATAGAGCTCATCAAGACCTACCTATTGACGTCAATTCCATCCCGAAAATCCGGCAACTAAAAATCCGGCCAAATTCCGGCGATCACCCCGAACACCCTCGTTTGGTATACCCCTATTCTCATTTCCTTTGTCTATTTTTTCTAATTGTATTGTATTTAGTTTATGTCTAGCATAATTTCTGATTTTTATTTATTTATTTATTTTTATTTTTATTATTTATATTTTTATTATTAGTTGTGTTTAATCTATGTTAGCTTAGTATAGTTATTAATCACTGATAATTAGTTATTCATTAGTTTTGAAATAGCTATTTGCTTAGTCATGATAGTTTATGATAGAAGTTTCAAGTGCTTAGTGAATTTATTTTTATTAAATTTGAGTATTTAAATTTTTGTGTTGATAAAAGCTGAAATTAAAGAAGGAATAGTACAAGTTTGGTTGTTTTTACTGTGCAAAGACTTTGGAGTGCAAAACTCAAAAGTCATTGTGTGGTGACAAGTACAATACTTTTTGACAGCTTTTGAACATTGTTTAACACACAAAGTTAGTCTTTTAGACAGACTTTTGGTGAACCAAAATCTGTCCAAAAAATCTGATTTATTTGCCTATTTAAAGGGCTCTTTACTCACTGAAAAGGAGGGGACACTCTATTACACACTCTATCTTATACTGAAACACATCTTGGAGAGTTTCTTAAAGACATATATCTTTGAGAAAAATCAGCAGCGTAATACATATAACAAGCTGAAATTTCAGAGTTTTGTGAGGATTATTTGAGTGCAAAAACCTCGAGAAAAATAGAAAGATCCCTTAGGCAATTTGTGAAGTTGATAGCTACCAGTTTCAAGCATCTTTGTTGAGTTTTCTGGGTTGTCTTAACACTTGAGTTGCTGCTGTTCCTACTGTATTTGCTGCTGAGTTTTTTGTTGCTGCACTGCTGTATTTTATTATTTCACAAACCAGGTAACTTTTAAATTCTTATATTGCAGATTCTTGATGATAATAAGAAGGATTTGATCCCGGTTTGGTTGATGGAACATATTAGATCTGATTTTGTTTCAAGATGAATGTTATATCAGTGTTATCATCATGTAAATCTGTTAAAAATTAATTAAATTATCATTTTCTTCTTTATATATGTGATTGAAATTGCATTCTGTTAAGATTACTTAGTTTAAGGAAAAGATAAAAATCCCACTTTTAACCATGTTTGTTTAGCTTGGGCTCTTTTCCGTGAGTTACTTTCATGGTTCATATATAATTATCTAAGAAAGACTTCTAGCTTCAAATGTTTTGATGCTTTATATTATAGTCAACATAATGTTATACTTAATATAGTTCTTCTCTTTAGCATTGAAGTATTACCGTTTTTTGTAGTTTTTATATTTAGTCGTGGTTTTTATGTTGTTAATGAGTGTAGTTTGATTAGTGCCATGATTGGTGTAGATGAGTAGAAATATTATGTTAGTCCTTAAGAAATAGTTGGTTAAGAAGATAAAAGATAATAATTAGCATGTAAGTTTCTTTTATGAAAAAAATAATTTTTTTAGTTTGGACATCAATGTAAGAAGCAATTTGGGCTTAGAAGAATACTTGTTATTTTGTGTTGTCTTGGTCATCGAGGCTCTTAAGCAACATGGGCCAAATAAGCTAAAATTTGTAGGCCCAATGACAATAGAAAGTAAGATGGGCATTTTCTTAAAAACCAATAAATTGTCTTTTGTTAAACAAAATAAGTGGCCCAATACCATGAAAGTTTAACATAAGCTTACTCGGGTTTAATGTCTTGCATTACTGAAAATTATTTTTAATAATAATTATTTTTTTTCCAGTCGAACAAGTAATAAATAAAAAATAAGCGCTTTTTATTTAATTTAAGCGATAGGCAATTTTAGACACATTTGAGATGTAGACCATGTGTTCATACACGGTCCTTGGTCGATTTCTTTTTAATAAAGTAGTCATGTGTGCATTCCCACTCCTTGACTTTTCAATATTAATTGTATTTAAACCATGTATACCGACACGTTCTTTGTTTTAATACATATAATCAAATAAGGACTTTGTGTGCTTGCACGCTCCTAGGCCAAAATTATTAATTATTAAGCAGCACTAAACAATAGTAACTTAAGGCAAATAATACACACTTTATCTAAAAATAATTCAAGCCAAATTTTAGTCAATAAAAGCGACCGTGCTAGAACCACGGGATTCGGAGAATGCCTTACACCTTCTCCCCGGTTAACAGAATTCCTTACCCGAATTTTATTTTCGCAGACCAATAATAATAGAGTCAAATCTTCCTTTGATTAGGGATTCAAATAAAAGGTGAGTTGGACACCAACAAAATCAATTCCAAGTTGCGACTCTGTAAATAAAATAATCCCTACTCAATTTTGTCACTTTAATTGAAAAAATCCTTTAATCCACATAAATATTATTTTGCGGGTAGAAGAAGGGGTGTGACAGGCGGCTGAATGCTATGGGTGCTTGGAAGAGTGGTGGGGATGCTAGCGATATGTGAACGGTGATGACAGACTGTATAAGGGAGGCGGCGAGAGAGGTGTTAGAGGTCTCGAAGGGCTATTATAGGGGGCACCGAGGTGACTGGTGGTGGAATGATGTAGTCCAAGGTAAAGTGAAAGCAAAGAAAATGTCATATCTTACGTTAGTGGAGAGCACCGATGAGGAGCATAGGAGAGCAAACAGAGTAAGGTATAAGGAAGCTAGGAAGGAGGCGAAATTAGCAGTCACAGAGGCTAAGACTGCTGCGTTTGGTCGGTTGTATGAGGAACTGAAGGGAAAAAGTGAGGACGAGAAGTTATTTCAGCTAGCCAAAGCGAGAGAGAGGAAGGCTCGTGACCTGAATCAGGTGAGGTGCATCAAAGACGGGAAAGGTAGAGTATTGAAGAAAGAGTCCCAGATTAAGTATAGATGACAGACATACTTTCATAAACTTCTGAATGAAGAGGGGAGTGGTAACATCGTGCTAGGGGAGTTGGGACACTACGAGAGTCACCGAGACTTTAGGGTACTATAGGTGTATTAAGGTTGATGAGGTAGTGGGAGCTGTGTGTAAGATGAGTCGGGGCAAATCGACCGGACTAGACGAGATTCTAGTAGAATTTTGGAGGGGTGTGGTAGAGCAGGCTTAGAGTGGCTGACTAGGCTGTTTAATATTATTTTCAGGACGAAGAGGATTCCAGATGAGTGGAGATGTAGTATGATGATTGCGTTGTTCAAGAACAAAGGTGATATCCAGAATTGTAACAACTATAGGGGAATCAAGTTATTAAGTCATACCATGAAAGTTTGGGAGAGGGTGGTGGAAGGGAGGGTGAGGAGGGCGGTGTCTATTTCTGAAAATCAGTTCGGGTTCATGCCGAGACGTTCTACTACGGAAGCTATCCACCTTATCAGGAGGTTAGTGGAACAATACAGGGATAGGAAAAGGGATTTGCACATGGTGTTTATTGACCAAGAGAAGGCGTATAACAAGGTCTTTAGGGACGTTCTTTGGAGATGCCTAGAGGTGAAATGGGTGCCGTTAGCGTACATTAGATCGATAAAGGATATGTATGATGGAGCTAAGACTCGGGTCAGGACTGCGGAGGGGACTCCGAGCTTTTTCCGGTAGTTATTAGGTTACACCAAGGATCTGCGCTTAGCCCGTTCTTATTTGCACTGGCGATGGATACCCCGACATACCATATTCAAGGGGAGGTGCCATGGTGTATGTTGTTCGCTGATGATATAGTTCTGATTGATGAGATTTGTAGCTGTGTTAATGAGAGACTGGAGGTTTGAAGGCAGGCCCTGGAGTCCAAAGGTTTCAAGTTGAGTAGGACTAAGACGGAATATCTAGAGTATAAATTCAACGGCGTGACGGGGGAAGCGGACGTGGTAGTGAGGCTCGACTCACAAGTCATCCCCAAGAGAAAAAGTTTCAAGTACCTAGGGTCTATTACCCAGCGAGATTGGGAGATCGACGGGGATGTCACGCACCGTATTGGGGTGGGGTGGATGAAATGGCGATTAGCGTCTGGAGTCCTGTGTGACAAGAAGGTGCCACCGAAACTCAAAGGTAAGTTCTACAGAGCGGTGGTTAGGTCGTCTATGTTATATGGGGCTGAGTATTGACCAGTTAAGAATTAACATATCCAGAAGATGAAAGTAGCCGAAATGAGGATGTTAAGATAGATATACGGGCTTACTAAACTGGATAAGATAAGGAATGAAGATATTCGGAAGAGGGTGGGCGTTGCTCCCGTGGACAACAAGATGCAGGAAGCAAGGCTTAGATGGTTCGGGAATGTGCGGAGGAGAACCATAGATGCCCCGGTTAGGAGGTGCGAGCGATTGGCTTTGGCAGGCACGTGAAGAGGTAGAGGGAGGCCTAAGAAGTATTGGGGCGAGGTGATCAGGCAGGACATGGCGCGATTTCAGATTTTCGAGGACATGGCTCTTGATAGGAACGTGTGAAGGTCGAGCATTAGGGTTGTAGGCTAGGGGTAGTAGAGAGTTTTTCCCTATTTGTACCAGGTAGTCTGATAGAGTTTTGTCTATGTCTATTAGCGGTCTATGTTGTGTTCACACTATTTTATTATTTTGCATAGTATTGTGTTATTGCATTCCCTTCCACTTATTTGGTGTCTCTTAAGATGATATTTTTACTTCTCTGGCTTCTTTTGTTGTTACAGATCTTTTATTTCGTTTCTTTTTTGATATTATTGTCTCTTTTGTTGAGCCGATGGTCTCCCGAAAATAACCTCTCTACCCTTCCAAGTAGAGGCAAGGTCTGCGTACACTCTACCCACCCCAGACCCCACTAGTGATATTTTACTGGGTATGTTGTTGTTGTTGCTAATATGAATATTGAGAATAAATAAATAAAGCATAAAATTTAATTTATTATTATTCTAAATTTATGTGATGACCCAATAGGTCATCTTTATATTTAACATTTAATTTTGTGCTCCGAGACCTCGAATAGAACCATTCAATATTCCTCGACTTGCGTGTACAGTCCATATATTTTTATCAAAAAAATTTTATGTGAAATTTTGATAAAAATGTGAAATAGTATTTCAAAACTCAGTTGAGTTGACTTTAGTCAACTTTTTGAGCATATAGACCTAGATCAGTGTTCTGACGGCCTGGTAGATCCGTATCGTAATTTGGGACTTGGGGGCATATGCCCGGAATCGAATTCGAAAGTTCCTAACTCGAATTATCGCTATTTGACGGAAACTAAAAATTTAAAGGTTTAAAGAATTCTTAAATTTGACCGTAATTGGATTTTTTTTGATACGGGTCCGATTTGGATTCAGAGAGTTCGATCAGCTTCGTAAAAATATTTATAACTTGTGTACAAAATTTGAAGTTATTCCGAGGTTTGCAGGCACACTTTCCGTTAGTTTTTGAAAAAAATAATAAAAGGTTTGATTTTATAAAGCTTGAATTTCTAAAATTTGACCGGAGATTTGACTTTCGTGTAAACGACTCCGGAATGGGGTTTTGAGGATACCGATAGCTTTGTATGATTTTTTCGCACTTAAGCGTATGTCCGGATTTGAATTTGAAAGTCCGTAGGATAATTCGGCGCATTTTGGCGAAAAATTAGACAATTCCGAATTGATTTGACATATTTCGGCGCGAGTTATAGAATTGAAAATTTTATAAACTCACAAGTTCGAATCGATGCGCGATTTGTAGTTTCGCCGTTATTATGTGTGATTTGAGACCTCGAGTAGGTCCATAATATGTTTTGAGACTTGTTGGTATGTTCGGACGGGGTTCCGAGGGGCTCGGGTGAGTTTCGGAGTGGTTTCAGACCATTTCTAGGCCATTTTTAACTGCTGGTTTTTGGCTACTGCTGTGTGCATCGCGAGAAATCTCTACTACACAAAGCTAACATTGGAAGCTTATATCTCGCAATCTATAAGGAATTCGTAGATGATCAAAATATAAAAGTTGTAGCCCTTTGAGTCTAGTTTCTAGAAAGGTAAATCATTCATCATTTGAACATTTGTACAGAAAGTTACGATCGATTTACTGAATACTGATACTGCAGTGTTTGCTTGGAAATAATGAGACAAGTCGCATTTGCTCATTTTTGAGTTTAAAGTCTCGGATTGGGGCGATTTCAAAGGGATTTTCACGAGTTTGAACTAGTTAAGCGTTCTTTATCCTAAATTAATTATATTTCATGATTACTTATTTACATAATTAATTAGTAAATTTAATGGAAGAAAATGAGATTTTTGTAAAATCTTTCGAAAATCAAATTTAGTATTTGAAGGGCGATTTGATATCGGAATTCGATAAATTTTGTATGGTTGGACTCTTCTCAGAATAGGTGATTGGATTTCATGAGTTTTATCGGGTTCCGAGACGTGAGCCCCACTGATGACTTTTAGTTGACTTTTTAGATTTTAATTCGGAAAATTAGCAATTTTATACGGAATTGATTCCTATAATTTGTGTTGAGTATATTGAATTGGTTGTGACTAGATTCGAGGCATTCAAACACCAATTCGCGAGGCAAGGGTTTATTGAAATCTTGAGTTGGTTGCGAAGTGAGGTAAGTGTCGTGGTTAACCTTGACTTGAGAAAATAAAATTCTTGAACTATGTGTTACGTGAATTTCATGTGTAGTGGCGTATAGACGAGGTGACGAGTGTCTATACGCCGTCAAATTGCTTGTTTCCATGCTTTTACGTATTTCACTAATTGCCTTATTTCATGACTTAATTATTATATTAATTGATTCCCTTATTTTCATTGCCTACTAGTATACCTTGATTTCATGCCTTAATAGCTACATGCTTATTTAACTTTTGTGTCATAATTGCTACTTGACATTTAACATTTCATATATTAAATTGTCTATCTCCTCCCTGATTCCATACTTATTTGTTACTTGTCCCTATTTGTTTCCTACATAAATCATAATTGTTGTATACCTTGTTACCTTATAGTTTCATATTAATTGTGGCATTTATTGAAGTAGTCTTACGTATAAGTGTTGTTAATTGATATTATTAGGGAGCGAGTTGCACGCCGCAACAGAAATAAAAATGATGATATATATATTGGGGATCGGGTTGCACGCCGTAACAAAATTGAATAAAAGTTTGTATTGTGGGATCGGGTTGTACGCCGCTACAGAATTGATTGAAAGATTATATTGTGGGAACAGGTTGAACGCCGCAACAGAATGATAAAAGTAATAATGCCTCGATTGTTGTTGTTGTTGTTGTTGTTGTTGTTGTTGTTGTTGTAAGCGACCTGCCTTAGCCTCGTCACTAGTTTGTCGAGGTTAGGCTCGGCACTTACAGAGTACATGGAGTCAATTGTACTCATACTGCACTCTGCACTTCTTGTGCAAATACCGAAGTTGGTCCCAGCAGCGTACCGTGAACTTGCTCGGATTCAACTACCAGAGGAGACTTGAGGTATAGCTGCACGGCGTTCACAGCTCTGAAGTCCCCTTCTACTTTATTTTAGATGTGTATTTTCTTTCAGACAACTTTATATTTATTCAAAACTTTTTTTGTATTATTCTAGTGGCTCGTGCACTTGTGACACCAGTCCTGGGATGGTATTTAGACATCGCTATTATTTTGATTTATTCACTTTAGTTCAGATTTTATTCCAGTTATTTGGTTTCTTTATTATTAATTAAATTGAATTGTTAAAAATGATTAAAATTATTCTAACGTTAGCTTGCCTAGCAAGTGAAATGTTAGGCGTTATCACGATCCCGAAGGTAGGAATTTCGGATCGTGATAATTTATCATATAAGTAAAATTATTTTTAAGTTAATACTCAAAATATATAAATTTGTTTCTAAAAGGATAACACTGTGGTGAAAGAAATTATTAAATTTTGCAAAGTCGCTCATACTATGACACTAAGAGTTAAAATGATTAAAATATAAGTTTGAAGGAATGCATAATAGGGTGCACGTGCTCTAACGCTAGTAAATATAAAAAGAGCTCCTCTCTGGCCACATACATCCCTCAATTCTTCCACTTATGCTTCTCTACTTCTCTTCTTTTTCTTTTGTGATTTGAAAATATTTAGCTGTATTAAGTTATATGTTATAAATGGTAAATCAACGATAGTCAATTTTAAACTTTTCATAATCACTTATTAATTTTTTGGGAGCTTACACTTTTTCCTTTAATTTTAATTTTATAACTTAAATATATAATTAAAAAGTAATTATGTAATTTCTTGTACTTCGATTAACGTATTTATCTGTTATAGCTACTTCTCCTTTTTAGACTGTTTTATCATGACTTATTCCCTTTCGTTACTTTCATTTGCATGATGCATTGAATTGATTGTCCTTATCTGGCCTTTTTTTTTTTGACATGGTTTCTCTTGAGACGAGGGTCTTTCGAAAATAGCTTCTCTACTTCCCAATATAGTCGTAAGGTCTGCGTACACTCTACCTTCCCAGACCCACTTTGTGAATTTTTACTAGGTATGTTGTTGTTGTATATCAACTTATCAAATTCTTGAGTTGATTTAATTATTCTACCTTTATTTTATATTTTTTCATTGCAAGTTTGTCGTTGATATTCTTACTTAGGGTCTCTTTCTGAAATTTGACTTTAGGACCCTAATTTTGTTGAGACGGCCATGTCTACACGCATTTATTCATGTCTCATATAATTCTGTAGGCTAAGAACAAGCTGGCCATACAAAGTTGATAAGTAGTGGCTGACTAATGATACTTTATCCTAGAGTTGATTATTATCACTTGAATTAAAATGTGAATTATTATGCATCATATATATTAGGAGTGTCAAATGGGCGGGTTGAGCCGATTTTGGACGGGTCTGAGTCAATAATTGGGCGAGCCAAATGACCCGCCCAAATATTACTTGGGCTAAGATAGGTTGAATCAAGATGTGCTAAAATTTGAGTTATAACCCAACCTCCCCCCTCCCCCCAACTATTATCAAGCTTTACTTAATATTGTTTTCTTATGAATTGTATAATTACTAAATAAGATTTTTTTTTCCTTTTGTTATGGTCATATATAACATATCAAACAAAAAATATATTTCTAAGATATTTTGATAAAGTTACTCATGGATCAATTTGGCCTAAAAATCAACCCAACTTTAAATGGGTTGAGATGAGTTGGGTCAGGATGAGTTGAGTTCAATAAATAAGCGGGTCAATAGCCAACTCAACCTTGGACGGATTGGGCGGATCATTTGGGCTTGAACTAAATTTGACTGCCCTAATATATATCAAATTATTTATAGGCTTGAGAGTTGTGCTAAAGCAAGGAAATGAAGGTGATTCATGGAATGTGGCTGGATAATAGGGGATATGACTCATATAGTCTATCCTAAGAGAGAGAAATTGCTCCCTAATAAAGGCGACTCGATATAGAGACTCGAAATTGAAAACTTGCTTTGACTATTTTATGGATTGTTCAATTTTCTAATGAACTCCAATGATGAATGTCTTCTTCATGCGTCAGATATCTTACCAAGAGCAGTTTATTTTGAATGCTTCTTCTCATATCTATTTTATTAGTATGTGTCTATGTGACAGTTAAACGAAGATTTACACTAATAATATGAACTCTGTATCGTTACGAATATTATGCGAGACATTTGCTAGGGATCTATATGTCATTTGGCATTGCTGAGGATGGGTAAAAGTGTGCAATTTATAGTAATAAATTTATTTGATAGTGGTACGTAATATTTCTTTCTTTCGTTCTTATATTTAAAGTTATATTACAACAATTTTCAAGTAATCTCCAAAAATATTTGCTCATAATTCCTTAGCTCAATTGAAGTGTTACTATCCCTTTTCTCTTCTTTTTTTTTTTCAAAAAAAAACTGTTCTTGATTTTTTCCTTTCTTTTCTTTCATATTATCCTGAATTCCCTTCTATAAATCGACATCATTGGGAGGACGCAAATTGGTATTCAACTGTCTACCAACAGTTTCCTCTAATTACGAATCTTCCCTTGTCTTAGCAAATAATTCTTAACTAAGAATGAGTAGGCTATGAACAAGCTGCACAAAATTGAAAGCTTGTAGCTAACCTATGATATACATAATCTCGAAGCTGCTATTTTAATTAATATGAATTATTACGCAGCAAATGAAATACTAATTTATAGACTTATGATATATAAGGCCTTAACATATATATATATTTGATATTTGAATTGTTCAAAACTTGGTTGGCCATTGTATGGTTGAATATATTACCTTAACTTCTTCATATTGCAATCATTGATTGCTCCAGACACCTTATCAGTAAACTTCATCTTAAATACTTCTTATCTCTGAGGAACATATGAAAATTAAGTCAATGCCTTAGCTTCATGATATAATATATATTAGGAATAAGCATATCTGGGTAGAATAATATTCCAAGATATTCATGTATGTATGGAGGATCAAATGATAAAAAATAAATTAATATTCGTCCAAGACATTATTAATGAAGATGATTCATGGAGATTGGAGTGAGGCTACATAATGGAAGACATAACTCATTGAATCTATGCAAAAAGAGAGGACCTTTTACGCATGGATGAAGTGCGTAGCTCGATGCACAAAGTATCCCGCGTTCACAGGGTCCGGTGAAGGGCTGCACTTCAAGGGTGTTGATATACACTGATACACAGTTTACCCTAACGCAAATATTAGTGATTGCTTCCGCACGGTTCGAACCCGTGACCGATAGGTTACACAAAAACAATTTTACCGTTAAAACAAGGTTCCTAACCTTTTACACTTTGATAATAATGCCTAATCAGAATCTTTTTTATTCATATTCAAAACTTGCTTGACTGTCCTATGGTTGGTTCTATTTTCTAAATGAGCACCAATAACGGATGTCTTCTTCATGCATCAGATATCATATCAAGAAACGTTCATTTGAATGCTTCTTCTTATGATTTGTACCGAAAACTTAATGCATAGAACATTACGTGAAATACATGTAAACAGACATACTCCAATTATATGAGTTATTTATCCTTCTGAATTCTGATTTTTATCATATATGGACCTAAGGATGAGGTGAGGTCTAGTCCCAACAGCATAATCAGCAGATCAACTAGCTTAAAAAGAACGAAAAGGCCGATGACACAAGCTAAGGTCATGAAATCCTATGTAAAGTAAAATTACATATTTACAATGAGATGGAACCAATTATAACCTCTCGAAGCCCTTATCAACTTTTTCCATATATTTAATCAATTATTTCGCTTTGTTTTCGTCCCATTCCTTACGTTGTACCACTAGCCGTTGAACCAGTAAAGTACAGTACATAAAAAGTTACCGTAATGATTTAATTATTCATATCGGCAATTGATCAGGCAGCATATTGATGATCGACTTCGACCAAGTCAATTAATTGTCGTTTTTTAATTAGAAGGCAGTAGATTCCATCTCTATGCACCTGAGCTTGGTCTAAATTAGCGTTAATCTAATCACCCGCGTTTGCTTGAGTTTATAACTCTAGAATTAGTAATCATGGGATTATTTATTTACAATTGAGGTATTTTTTTATACCATACCCAATGTAGGATAACAATTGCCGGATTACTAATTCCAGGATAAAATACCAAAATAATAAAGTGCCCTTCTCCAAAATTCTTCTCTTAAAGTCTTTTAAGAAAGCATAGGTTAAAAATGAAAATAAAATTTATCTAAGTTTATCAAGTGTAAAACCAAAAACATATTTTATATATTCCATTTTTGGTTCGACGAACAAAATATCTAACAATAAAAGTATATTCGTTAAATAATTCCGTCATTATTCAACCCCGTCATTATAATCTCAGTACAACCTTTTTCAACCAAACGACTCCGGATAGTTTCTAACTTTAGCGACGCAATATGAGCATGTTGTCACAACCCGCATTTTGGGGTTGTGACTTCGTGTAGATCCGGTGAGAAAAGGCTCTTGTGATTCTCTGACGCAGACCTGTCTACTCAGGGAACTTGGGCTTTTTAATTTTAAGCATAATGGGGGGGAGGGGGAGGGGGTGGGGGGGATATAGGTGTTGAAAACTCAACGTGCCTCCCCAATACGTGCTGCCACCAAGCCGTATCAAATGAGCGACCTTGAGGGGGAACCTCAAGGGCCTGCCTAGATGACTCAAAGGAGTGTTTTAGGTATCCATACGAGTTAGGGAACTCTATGGACGGCGTGACGCCTTCGGGCTAGCGTTGGGAACCAAACGGGCGCTGGAGGTTGATATGTGGGACGGCTATGCCCTCCGGGCTGCCGAAATGTTGGACAAAGACCTCCGTGCTGATTGGATACTTGATGCACCTATCTTAGGGACATCATGTGTCGACTTGTAAGCTTAGCTTGGGTTCATCTATGCGAGCAAGGGTCCATTGGCCTAAACGTGCAGTTGTGGGGCGACATTGCACTATTCGGGATGGAAGTGTGTCGCGAGGGCTATGTATGGGCATGGCACGAAAGACGCGCATGACAATGGCCAAAGACTAAAGGTTGCCTTACTCGGGCGAAGTACAAGCCGGTTGCGAATTCACTAGGCGAGTGTCAAGCTTGAGGATTGGGTTGTGCACGCGAGAGTGATGCTCAGTTCTAGGTGAGGGACAAGACATGTCCTAAGCCACCCCTCAGGGCGCGCATGAATTATGATTCTAAGACGAGAAGCGCCACAACTTGTCAAGGCCAAGAGCCTAGACATCGTATGGACAGCACAATTGGAGCAGGCCTTCTAGGCAAGCTTCACCACATGCACAGGATCGTGCTTGGAAAATCTGGGAAAGGAGATAGGTTGGCCTGCAGCGAGGGGAACTGCAGGCGCCGCACGAGCAATTCGGTGCCGCTAACGAGCGTAAGAAAATGATCCTGTGACATGTGGTATCAGAGCTGATTAAAGCCATACTATGCCATGACACAATATCAAGGCAAGAGTTGAGATAGCGAGTGCATTTTGGATGTCAGTGCGGAGATCATGTCAAAGCAGGGATTGATGTTCATATGCCACTAAAGATCGAGGACCCGATACTGCTGGTCGAAGAGAGTCTGGACTTCTATTGAAAACTCAACGTGCCTCCCCAATACGTGCTGCCACCAAGCCGTATCAAATGAGCGACCTTGAGGGGGAACCTCAAGGGCCTGCCTAGATGACTCAAAGGAGTGTCTTAGGTATCCATACGAGTTAGGGAACTCTATGGATGACGTGACGCCTTCGGGCTAGCGTTGGGAACCAAACGGGCGCTGGAGGTTGATATGTGGGATGGCTATGCCCCCCGGGCTGTCGAAATGTTGGACAAAGACCTCCGTGCCGATTGGATACTTGATTCACCTATCTTAGGGACATCATGTGTCGACTTGTAAGCTTAGCTTGGGTTCATCTATGCGAGCAAGGGTCCATTGGCCTAAACGTGCAGTTGTGGGGCGACATTGCACTATTCGAGATGGAAGTGTGTCGCGAGGGCTATGTATAGGCATGGCACGAAAGACGCGCATGACAATGGCCAAAGACTAAAGGTTGCCTTACTCGAGCGAAGCACAAGCCGGTTGCGGATTCACTAGGCGAGTGTCAAGCTTGAGGATTGGGTTGTGCACGCGAGAGTGATGCTCAGTTCTAGGTGAGGGACAAGACATGTCCTAAGCCACCCCTCAGGGCGCGCATGAATTATGATTCTAAGACGAGAAGCGCCATAACTTGTCAAGGCCAAGAGCCTAGACATCGTATGGACAGCACAATTGGAGCAGGCCTTCTAGGCAAGCTTCAGCACATGCACAGGATCGTGCTTGGAAAATCTGGGAAAGGAGATAGGTTGGCCTGCAGCGAGGGGAACTGTAGGCGCCGCACGAGCAATTCGGTGCCGCTAACGAGCGTAAGAAAATGATCCTGTGACATGTGGTATCAGAGCTGATTAAGGCCATACTATGCCATGACACAATATCAAGGCAAGAGTTGAGATGGCGAGTGCATTTTGGATGTCAGTGCGGAGATCATGTCAAAGCAGAGATTGATGTTCATATGCCACTAAAGATCGAGAACCCGATACTGCTAGTCGAAGAGAGTCTGGACTTCTATTGAATATGGTGATATGCCGATGTGTCGGATGGTCAAGAAAAGGCTATGTTTTCCAGGTCGAGCAACCATATTGCAAAGAGTGGGAGCCGTGGACTATAAACATTGGGCATAATCGCAGCGGAGATCTTTCTAACGATGCGTGTAACGCATCAGTTGAGTGTCTTTCCTACGGGATAAACTTTTGGACTGCCTGAGGGCATTACCAAGGTGAGGAGACGAATTCAAAGAAATAGCGAAGCTTCAGAATTGGGCGGATTTCCAAGTTGGAAGATGTCATCATTCTGGAAAGGGGTACGCCGAATGATCGGGGACTGTTGAGAGTCCAAGTGTGATGCACAACCGGACCGGGAAGCCTTGCTAGCAGGACCAAGTGAGTACCTGACTATAGGGCGAGTATTGACGTACTACCAGGAATATTGGGTAGTTGCTGAGGAAGTGACAATTGGAAAACAAAGAGCTTTGTTCATACTATGACTTTGAGAATGTAGTACTCACCAAGAGACGTCCCAAGAGCTAGCCAAATGCCAAGTGGGACGTGTGCGCTAAGAAGTATCCTCCACATTGAGTGTGGGAGGATCCGCCTATGCAAGAGGCATTAGGGTGAAGTTGTGAGTCCGGAAGCGAACACATCTTCAAAGGAAGTGAAGGCAAGGAAAAGGCTACGGGAGCTATGCCAGAGAGCGCAAAAAGGCTACGGGAGCGATATAGTTACGGGAGCTGCTCCAGAAAGCACAATGAAGTGCTTACCATTCAAGGAAGATCTTCAGACGGACATGAAGGCCGTGAGGGTCATGGTGTGTGGTTGACTAGTGTGGGTCCATCACAAAGTTAGACACCAGAGGGTGCAAGTGCGGAGGCACTTTCCAAGTGAACACCGAAAAGAGGTGAAGTGCAGAGGCGCGCTTGGAAGATACTTGGGGGAGAAATGCATGGGGCACGACTCCTTTTGAGTAGGACTTCGAGGAAGTCTAACCCACAAGACAATGGGAGCCGCGAAGTACATACCTGAGGGGGCAGACTCTGGGATGTCGTAGGCCATGATGTGTCATCGGGGACGATGACAGAATGAGTCTAGGAGGATGTCACAACCCGCATTTAGGGGTTGTGACTTCGTGCAGATCCGGTGAGAAAAGGCTCTTCTGACTCTCTGACGCAGACCTGCCTACTCAGGGAACTTGGGCTTTTTAATTTTAAGCATATATAAGGGGGTATAGGTGTTGAAAGCTCAACCTGCCTCCCCCATACGTGCTGCCACCAAGCCGTATCAAATGAGCGACCTTGAGGGAGAACCTCAAGGGCCTTCCTGGATGACTCAAAGGAGTGTCCTAGGTATCCATACGAGTTAGGGAACTCTATGGACGGCGCGACGCCTTCGGGTTAGTGTTGGGAACCAAACGGGCGCCGGAGGTTGATATATGTGGGACGGGTATGCCCTGCGGGCTGCCGAAATGTTGGACAAAGACCTCTGTGCCAATTGGATACTTGATGCACCTATCTTAGGGGCATCATGTGTCGACTTGTAAGCTTAGCTTAGGTTCAGCTATGCGAGCAAAGGTCTGTTGGCCTAAACGTGTAATTGTGGGGCGACACTGCACTATTCGGGATGGAAGTGTGTCGCGAGGGCTATGTATGGGCATGGCACGAAAGACGTGCATGACAATGGCCAAGGACTAAAGGTTGCCTTACTCGGGCGAAGCACAAGCCAATTATGGATGCACTAGGCGAGTGTCAAGCTTGAGGATTGGGCTGTGCACGCGAGAGCGATGCTCAGTTCTAGGTGAGGGACAAGACATGTCCTAAGCCAACCCCTAGGGCGCGCATGTATTATGATCCTAAGATGAGAAGCGCCACAACTTGTCGAGGCTAAGAGCCTAGACATCGTACGAGCGGCACAATTGGAGCAGGCCTTCTAGGAAAGCTTCACCACAGGCACAGGATCGTGCTTGGAAAACCTGGGAAAGGAGATAGACTGGCCTGCAGCGAGGGGAACTGCAGGCGCCGCATGAGCGATTCGGTGCCGCTGACGAGCATAAGAAAATGAGCCTGTGACAATGTACTCTATCAAGTCGTTCATTGTCTCACAGTGTTTCTTAGCATAGCAGACGCGAAATGCCGCACACGCCCACTAACACTTCCTAAATATCTTGAGGCCTACTTTCCCTATGCGTAGAGGCATGCTCGATACTCGTAGGGGGATGAACCTAGCTAGCGTCCAGGGGCGGCTCAAACATGTGTGACTTAAAGCCAAAATTTAATGTGAGGCCTAAATTTCTTTTTTTAAAATTATTAATAATTTTTTATAATCGATTTCCTCTAATAATTCATTTTCAATTGATAATATAGCCAACAAATTAATCTATCTTGAGACATTATTAATCTTAGATAACATTTTATCAATTATAATCTTGAAAACTTCTTTTCTTGGAGACAACTGTTATAAAAAAAACTCTACTTTTTATACGAAAAGTACTAAATATTATTTTTTAAAATACTTATAAATCTATTATTTCTAAATAATGGGCCCCCAAGCCTTACTTGGATCTATATTAGAGCCGGGCCTGCTAGCGTCTATCAAGAGGATAGTCCGCGCAAGTGCCGCACCTGACACTAATCAAGACTAGATCAGTGACAAAGTACCTCAACAAGTCAATCACATACTATAAAAAGAAATTAAATTGGTACTGTACTTGTGAAAAAAACATGGATGTTATGAGATTATTTGTGTTTTCCCCAAAAGGAAGCAGATACTCCTCAATATTATTGATAACTATACACAGTCGGTTAAATCATCTCACATTAGCTGAAAGGCTAAAAAACCGTCGACAAGAAAAGGTACATACATCGACAAGTAAGTAGCTATCTATAGTTCTTGATAAAACACTAAAACAAAAATGGATAACAAGCTTCACATTTTGTCATGATCAGTGTCCACTGTATTGTATTAGCAGCACCCAAAACAGCTCAAGGAAATATGGCAAGTAGCCATGCCAGTTGACATTCAAAGTACATCAAACTTCAATAAAGCTAGTTGGTGCTTTTGCAGTCTGGAATATTAGTATAATAAAAAGCTAGTATTTGCTTATAGTCATAGCTCAAGTACTATTTATTGGAGAAACATTTTGTTGGAAGAATAGGCAGATTGCAGTGCAGTCATCTCTCTTGCTGTTAGGGAACTTCATTTTCCAAGCATCTATAGAAGCCTCTACCACTGCTTTCGCGGCTGCTGATCCATCATTTGTTGAACACACTATGGAAACGACTTGGTCATTGCTCAGCACATCCCATACCTAATGTGTTACAATGAAAAAAGGATATGTCAAGAGTTGTAGACACAGAGGAAAAACAGAATAAAATTGTAAGTATAGAGTTACAATGGTGTTACCCCATCGGATGCTAGAACAAGAAACTGATCATTTGGAGAAAGATGGTGATAAGAAACATCAGGCCTTGAGATGATACCATAGTTTTTGAGCATGAAATCTCCGAAAGCTCTAGACATGGCGAGTCCAGGAGCGTCTTCATTGGGCAACCACACTCTCTGTATATGTGGCTCTTTTTCTAGTGCAAGCACTCTTCCTCCGCAGTTTCTTATTCTTTCTGCTTCAGCTGCATCAAACAAGTTTTTATTAGTAAGCATATTTTGGAACTGAACTATGACTAGTTTAATGTCAAATAGTTAGGAGTAAGAGTCTTACAAGGCAGACTAGGCTTCAAATCAGTAGTTAACTGAACAGCCTCAGTTGTTCCTTCATCTGTCTTTCTTCCTAGTACAGCTCGAGAATCGCCAAGATTAGCTATAATCAGATCATCATCCTATAACATATAAAACATTCAAATAACAAAATTATATATCAAATTCTATAAATCAAAATGAAGATTCAATTTCTGAATGATCATGGAATACTTTCTCATTACCTGTCTTATAGCAACAACAGCAGTTGTTCCACTGCAAGAAAAGTCCAATTTCTCAAGACTTTTAATATCTTTATCCACCACCTTAAAGGAGCTGAGACAAGCCTCTTTCCACTTATTAAAGTTCTTGTTCTTCACCGATTCATCAACTTCTTTCACTTTTTGTTTTGGAGAAGTGATTTTTGGCAGAGAGAGTATATGTTTCAGAAGCAAAGATGGCAACTTATTCATAACTAACTTGCTCACTATCTGTCCATTCTCTCCATGCCCATCAAAAACTCCACTGAAAACTCCATTTTCTACACCATACCCCTGCCAGAAAAAGAAAGTTTCCATTTTTAGACACCCTACACAAAACCTATACTTAAATGATAAAACTCAGAGAAATTGATCACAAACCTGATAGAGAATAGCAGAATCTTGATTGAGCCCTTTGCTTCCTTGTTGAGAATAAACTGAACCAATTTGTTGGTAACCATTGGCACCATTATTGTTGTTGTCTTCATAGTGAACCAAATTTTCATGGCCATAATCAATAGCATGAATCTCAAAAGATGCAGTGGATATGCAGATACCCATTTTGTCAACTGTTTTTTTTTTCTTTACTTTTTTCCTTGTTTGTGATTCCTACTTTAACAACTGAAAGAGAATCCTGTATTTAAAGGAATTTTAGACCTTTGGAAGGAGTTGAAAACGGGATTAATAAATTCTATAAATAGTAAAATAATGTAGTTGTGTCTCCAGAGGATTCCAAAAACTCATTCAGATGCAATAATACATTTGTTAATTGTATTGTATTATTCTAGATTACCCCAAGATTCATTTCAAGGGGCAACTGAACTGTACTTTTGTAGGTTCTCCACACGCACATTTTAATATTATTAAATACATGGTTTACTTGTCCTTACTTTGTTTTCAATGGATGTTCAAGAAAATAAAATTACTCTGTTTGTTTTAATTTAGATGAGATAGTTTGACTCACCACGAAATTTAAGAAAAAAAGAAAACTTTTGAAACTTGTGATTTTAAAAGATTAAAGGGTAAAAATTTTGTGGGGTCATGACATTTGTGTGGTTATAAAAATTTCTCATTAAGGGTAAAATGGGTAAAATGAAGAGTTTAAAGTTGAATTATTTTTAAATTTAGAAATGTATCATTTATTTTGAAACAAACTAAAAAGTAAAGTACCTCATCTAATTTGAAACAGATGGAGTACATTTTTGTGCCATTGCTGAAAATTATGATCTCTCATTTCTATAGAGTGGTTGTTAGAGCAGCTAGGTTGTATGGGAACTAGGGGTGTACATGGATCGGGTTGGATCGGTTTTTATCAAAATCAAACCAAACCAACTATATTGGTTTGGATTGGTTCGTTTTGTTGGGTTTTCGCGTTTTTCGGGTTTTTTGTTACTTAAATATTATTTTAATCTTACTTTGTTAAATTTTTTATAAGTAAATATATGTTTAGTAAAAATATAAAAAAATGATAAATATATTATCTATTAAAATATTCTTATGGGAGAATTTCTTAGTAACACATAATAGTTATTTTTTTAGTCGCCTGACAATAATATTTTGTTGATGTACACTTTCAAGGTTAACCAAATTTAGTAATTAAACATAAAAATCAATATGATACCTAAATAATAATAATCACTTCACATTCCAAAAAGATATAAGAATTTAATAGATCTTAACGTATGATATGAATATGGAAGAACAAAGAGACTGACGCATTTCAGTAACACTTGATGAGAAAGTGATCATACAACTCATTATTTAAGGTTAATAAATATGGAGCACTTCATATACTATTAAATATTATATCCCGCAAGAGAATCCCAAATATTTCTAGACATTTTTTAAAAAAAATTCTGTATAAAATCTTAAAAGTATATACAAAAATTATATATTTATATGTCGGTTCGGTTTAAGGATTTTTTACTCAATACCAAACCAAATCAAACCAAACCTAGTTGGATTTTTTAATCGGTTTGGTTTGACTTTTCGGTTTGGTGCAATTTTTCGGTTCGGTTTGTACACCCCTAGTGGGAACGTGTTGACCAGTCAAGAACTCTCATCTTCAGAAGATGAAAATAGCGGAGATGAGGATGCTGAAGTAGATGTATAGGCATATTAGGAGAGAGATGATTAGAAACGAAGTTATTCGGGACAAGGTGGGAGTGACCTTAGTGGACGATAAGATGAGGGAGGCGAGACTGAGATGGTACATGCATGTGACGAGGAGATGCACAGATGTTCGTCCCAGTGAGGAGATGCGAGAGATTGGCTATTATGTGTCTGAGGAAAGGTAGAGGTAAGCCGAAGAAGTATTGGGGAGAAGTGATTAGACAGGACATGACATGTCTCCAGCTTTTCGAGGACATGACCCTAGATAGGAAGATATGAAGGTCAAAAATTAAGGTAAAAAATTAGTATGTTGTCGAGTTTGGTACTCCGTTTTTAGGCCAGTATTAATATTATCATTTTAGTATTTTCTTATTCTTCTATTCTAGATCATTAGATCATTTGTTGTTCCCCTTGCTTCGGTTATATTACTACTTTGTTATATTTGTTGTTAATATATAATCTTGTCTTTAGTATTTTCAATATGACTTCTTTATTACAGTTCTTCTGTTCAAACCTGCTAAAAATTAATTTTTCTTGAGCCGAGGTTCTTTTGGAAATAGCCTCTTTACCTTCACATGACATGGTAGGGTTAAGGTCTGCGTACACTTTACCCTCCGGAGGCGGATTCAGGATTTAAATCCTATGGGTTCAAATTTTAAGGTTTTTAGCGTTGAACCCGTTATATTTTTAAAGTTATAAGTTCATATCCACTATTTTTGCAATTTTAATGAATTTTTACATATAAATTTTTACACCGTATCGAAAGTTATGGGTTCAATTGAACCCGTTAGTTATTTACTATATCCGCCTTTATTACCCTCACCAGACTCTACAACGTGGGATTACATTGGTTGCGTTATCGTTGTTAAAATTGTCACAAAAGAATGATCAGCAAAATTTAGCTCTTCCTCTTAACACTTTGTGGAAGTTAGAAGGCGTAATTGGGCAAAGTAGGTTGATGATGACATTTATATGAGCTATATAGGAAAGGATTTATCTTGTAAACAAAATTTTACATCGTCGGTGTAATTTGTGCAATCAATGTAATTTACCCTACAATAGAAGGTTGCTTGACATTTTCCAGGTTTATAACTTTACTGATAATGTCTAGTTATCTCTAATTATATTTTTGGTAGTCCTATAATATTAAAAAAAGAATCACATTGCCAATGCTGAGGTGGAAACTGGAGATGATTCAAAAGTCGGCAATGCCAACTGTTAGTCAAAGCCCTTAACGTAAGGCATTAAAATGACTCAATTAACAAAATAAAACTATGTAACCTAATTGAGGGTTTTTGGTACGGCTCTTCTACCACAACACCAACAACGACCCAGTAAAATCTAACAAAGTGGTGTCTGGGGAGGATAGTGTATACACAGACCTTACATCTACCCCGATGGGGGCAGAGAGGCTATTTTCGATAGACCCTCGGCTCAGGAAGATGGAAAGAAAACAAGATGAGGCAATATATCAATATCGTCAATAGAAATTATAGAAATAGTAACAGCATCATAAAAACTATAAAGTAGATGACATGCAATAACAATAACCAGTAATAAGGCCTGAAGCTATGAAAAATAGAAAGGATAGTGTGGACACAACATTAACCACTAGCCATCTAAGATCAACCCTTTCAAACCAGCCTCACCCCCGGTATGAAGTAGAAAAAGCTCCATTACCCCTAGCCTACAATCCTAATGCTCGACCTCCAGACCTTCCTATCAAGGGTCATGTCTTCGAAAATCTGCAGTCGTGCCATGTCCTGCCTGATCACCTCTCTCCAATACTTGTTAGGTCATCCTCTACCTCTTCTCGTATCCACCAAAGCCAACCGCTCATACCTTCTCACCGGAGCATCAAGGCTTCTCCTCCGCACATGCCCGAACCATCTGAGTCTCGTTTCCCGCATCTTATCATCCACATGAGCCATGCCCACCTTCTCCCGAATATCTCCATTCCTAATCTTATCCATCCTAGTGTGCTCGCACATCCACCTCAACATCCTCATCTCTGCTACCTTCATCTTCTGTATATGAGAGTTCTTAACTGGTCAACACTCTGTCCCATACAATATGGCCGGTCTAACCACCGCTCTATAAAACTTATCTTTGAGTATTGGTGGCACTTTCTTGTCACATGGGACTCCAAATACTAGCCTTTATTTCATCCACCCCACCCATATACGGTGAGTGATGTCCTCGTCGATCTCTCTATCCCCCTACCCAAGGTACTTGAAACTACCTCTCTTGGGGATGACTTGTGATCAAAGCCTCACGTCTATGCCTACTTCCCTCGACTCAGCGCTGAACTTGCACTCCAGGTACTCTATCTTAGTCCCGCTCAACTTGAAACCCTTAGACTCGAGGGCCTGTCTCCAAACCTCTAACCTCTCGTTAACATCGCATCACATCTCATCAATTAGAACTATGTCATCAGTGAATAACATACACCATGGCACTTCCCCTTGGATATAGTGTGTTAGTGCATCCATCACCAGGGCAAATAAGAACGGGCTAAGGGCAGATCCTTGGTGTAACCTCATAACAACTGAGAAATGCTATGAGTCGCCTCCCACAATCCTAACCCTAGTCTTAGCTCCATCATACATGTCCTTGTTCGCTCTAATGTAAGCTACCGGCACACCCTTTGCCTCCAGACATCTCGAGAGCACCTCCTAGGGACCTTGTCATACTCTTTCTCCAAGTCAATAAACACCATGTGCATATCCTTCTTTCTATCCCTGTACTGTTCCACCAACCTCCTAATAAGGTGGATAGCTTCCGTAGTCGAACGACCTGGCATGAACCCGAACTGGTTGTCGAATATAGACACCGTCTTCCTCACCCTCACCTCCACAATCCTCTTCCAAACTTTCATGGTATGACTTGGTAACTTGATACCCCTATCGTTGTTACAACACTGGATATCACATTTGTTCTTGTATAACGGTACCACTGTAGTCCACCTCCACTCATCCGACATCCTCTTCGTCCTGAAAATAATATTAAACAGCCCAGTCAACTACTCCAAGTCTGCTCTACCCACACACTTCCAAAACTCAACCGGAATTTTTTCTGGCCAAGTCGCTCTGCCCCTACTCATCTTACGCATAGCCCCCACGACCTCCTCCACTTTAATGCACCTACAATACCTAAAGTCTCGGAGACTCTCCGAATGCCCCAAATCCCCTAGCACAATATCCCAGTCCCCCTCCTCATTTAGAAGACCATGAAAGTACGTCTGCCATCTCTGCTTAATCCGAGACTCCCCCATCAATACTCTACCGTCCTCGTCTTTGATGCACCTCACTTGGTCCAGATCCCTCGCTTTCCTCTCCCTCGCCTTAGCCAACCAAAACAACTTCTCTAAATTCACCAAAATAATTAAAAAATTAAAAAATAAATATTCAAAAAAGTCAAGGGGATTCAACATTTTATATATATATATATATATATATATATATATATATATATATATAGTTTAAATTTTCCAACATTATATGTAATATTGGTTAGAAAAAAAGTCCGCTGCAGGCTCCGCCCATGCTTCTAATAGTAAGTCAACCCTTAGGAAAAACAATTACGAATACCAAAGGGGATTTATTGGGCAACTTGGATCATGTTGACTTTTTGGAACCATTTGTTAAAATGTTTTCGTTTTTTAGTAACACGTCTCACTCCAACATGTAAGGATCTTGTCATGATTGGAGAAACCAAAGGGTTTGGAAAACAACCAGATGATGACAAACACTTAACTGCTACTCCTAGGAAATGGTATTCTGAAAAATAAACAAATAATTGAAAATGCCTTTTCAAATCCTTGAAAATTTATCAGGAACTTCATCTAATTATATGTAATTTTTTTAATAGAAGCTCTTCTTCAATATCCAAAACTCCAACACGATTCTCTTTATTTTTATTTTTATTTTCCTTTGAAACTTTCTTTTCTTTTTCTTGTGGTGGGAAATCAAGTGATAGTTTCTTAATATAGCCTATCAACGATTGATGACATAATATAACATAGTCCTAACCAAGGTTAGTGAGAATGAAGTTTTCGGTGTTGATAGGGTTAGCACATTAGTCAAACCGATTGAACAATATTGTTAGGTTGGAAATTAAAACTCTAGCTTTACATGAAAAGGCAGTAATACTAGACAGAAATTGTTGCATTTACTTGTTTACAGCAAATTGAATATTATGGCTTCAAGTTCAGGATTTTACCACAGAGCATTTAATTCAATGAATTCGAAGTCTATTACGTATACATGTTTAATAGTTTGTTTAATATTTATACAAAGTTCGATCCAAAATTACTGGGTATGAATGAACACCTTTTATACGCACATTTATCATTAAATATGATTAAGTCATATGTATTAGTTTGGTATAAGTATAGGTGCAAATAAGTATATTTATATGTAGCATCAGTGTTTTAAAAGGTATTTTCGGGGCGAGCCCTGGGGCGAGTAGCACCAAAAACACCCCGACGCGATGGTGTGGGGCGAAAATCTCAAGAGGCATGCGTCCGGTTGTTTGAGGCGCGTTTTTTTTTAGTGAGGCATAAGTCCCAGAGACTTTTTCAAATTAAAACAAAATTTGTTGAATATGTCCTTCATATAATACCCAAATTCTCAAAAGTTAGCTTGGTAATTACTCAAAAGTTTTAAAAGGAACTGAAATATATTAAATTTAAAAGTCAAGACCTTTTTATTGATTGAAACCCTAATTCATGGCTTTTCCCAATTCTTTATCTTGTTCGCTAGTCTTCTAATATCTCCCAAAAGTAATGAATATTCAAATTATTATTTTTTTACAAATACAAAAAGAACTTCATTCTCCGTTATAGCAGCAAGTTCAAATTGCAGGTTAGTCATCATTTTTGTTCCTCCATGCATGTAGAAAACTTTATTCTTTTAGACTCAAGTTACTTGTGCTTGTAAGTAGCGTATAATAGATTATTTTGACTAGTTTTTTGTGGGGATGGAGCATATATATATATATATATATATATATATATATATATATATATATATATATATATATATATATATATGTGTGTGTGTGTGTGTGTGTGTGTGTGTGTGTGTGTGTGTGTGTGTGCATATTTATAGTTTCCTTCAATTTTTATGTAATTTTACCTATTTATAAATATTTATTGTAATTATATTATTTTATAAAATATTAAAAATTAAATACCTATGGGCTTACGCCCCATGCTTCGGGGCTTATGCCTCGCTGAGACATATGTAAAATTCTTACGCTCACTCCTTTTAAATCACTTTTCAAGTTCGTACATTTAATGTCATTGTACTTGTGTCCCTCTAATTTTTTGGGGGTGGTGGTGGGGGAGGTAGTCTAGGTGTGTGTCATAGTGCTTCTGTCTTTCTATGCGTATTATTTTACTATTGTGAGACTGAGAATACATTACATTTTGTGATAAAATGTACAGTATTACTTAAAATTGAGATAACGATTTGAAATAACCCCGAAAATAAAGAACAAACCGAAATTGTAGAAATTGGCAAATTTTGTAAAAATTATACTCCGTCCAAGATCTCAAATATTGTTGCTAGATTAATCTTCAGTGCCATTAGATAAAAGAAAGAAAGAAAGGATCATTTTTCTCACTTTACAAAACGTACAGTCAAAAATTAAAGTATGACCCCACAAACTCAACTCAAATGGCACATGGAAACAGCTAGACCCCATTCCTCTCTTTCTCATTACTCAAATATTTTTGTCTGATTTCTGTTTAGAAGTCCCAATAAATCGATATGACCACGGTTATAAGAATTCCAATTCTACAAACATGATTAATAGTATATAATAGCTAACTAATGAGATTCTTATCTTAAAGTTGATGACTTGAACTAACACATGTGAATTATATTATTATGCACCAAATGAAGTTTATTATTATTCAGAACAATTGTTAGCTTGACTATTCTATTATGATTAGTTCAGTTTTCGAAATGAACTCTAATAATAATTGTGTTCTTTTTGCTTCAGAGTTAAGATATATTATCATCATAAAAAAGAAAACTATCTTTGGTGTTTCTTCTTATCTTTTAGGAATGTACGGAAGTTGTTCCGCTTGTCAATGCCTCAACCTCGTGATAATGATCAAGCAAATACTTAATATTCAGTAGAAGAAAAAAAAAGAATAATTAAACATGTCTCAATAAAATACTGTGTGACATACATTTAGAAGAGACAGCGCATAGTCCTATAATGTGAGTACTGTATAATTCCAATTTTATATAATGGCCATCCTCCAAGGGAGGATCGGACCTAAAGTCTAGCTTAAAAGGAAAAGAATTATAAGCAGATCGAGAGAGAACTGAAAGAAGAAAAACAATATGAACAGTCAGCATGTAGAATAATAGTTTACAAGAACTTGCAAATAAAAGATCCAACATAAATGTATAATATCAAGGGTAGGGTAGTGCACACGCAGACCTTACCCCTATCTTGTGAGGGTAAAGAGGTTATTTCCAATTCCCTCAGTTCAAGGAACAATAAAAAGGAAGCAATAAACCATAACCATAATAAGGTAATAAAATAACGGAAGCGAACAACACAACGAGTAATGGCAAAGATCTAAGAATAGAAAAATATAAGAACATTACTAATATTACTGGTACGACTAGGAGAAACTCTCGACTACCTGTCAACATGCAACCCTAATACTCAGCCTCCACACCTTCCTATCGAGGGTCATGTCCTCGGTAAGTTGAAGCAATATCATGTCCTGTCTATAATCACCTCTTTCCAGTACTTCTTCGGCCTACCTCTACCCTTCCTCAGATCCACCATGGTCAATCTCTCGCACCTTTCCTAACTGGGACATTTATGTCTCTCCTCGTCACATACCTGAACCATCTCAACCTCGATTCCTGTAACTTGTCCTCCACACGTGTCACTCCCACACCTTGTCCCTAATAACTTCATTCATGATCCTATCTTTCCTGGTGTGCCCGCACATTCATCTCAATATCCTTATTTTTGTTACTTTCATCTTCTGAACATGAGATTTTTTGACTGGTCAATACTCAACCACATACAACTTGGTCGGTATTGATCCGTAGAACTTACCCTTAAGCCTTGGTGGTATATTCTTATCACACAAAATACCAAAGGCGAGCCTCTATTTCATCCATCCTGCTTCAATACGACGTGTAACATCCTCGACAATCTCCCATTTGCCTTGGATTACAGATCCTTGGATTACAGATTCAAGATAAAGTTAAATTATTTTCAATTATAAAAATATGATTCTTTTAGAAACGAATTAATTCTTTCAGTTAATTGTACTGTATTATTCTAGATTACCCCAAGATTTATTTCAAGGGGCATTCAGTTGTACTCTTGTAGGTTCTCCGCACCGCAAAAACTTTAATTTTAAATTTACGGTTTTCGCTTGCCCCAAGTTGTATGCAAATGGATGTTCAAATTTTTGAAAACAAAGCAAACAGCAAGAGAACTGAGTTCTTGACCAGGCAGATATAGTTCAGGATATCCACTTCACAGGTGCCATAAAAATGCAAATTGCAAAGTGGCGGTAATAAATTTACATGATATCCAACATGCAGTTTCCATTTTTTTATAATTTTGGTAATAAAATTTAATTAATTACCAAAAATTTATTTATTTATTTATTGTGCCATTAGTGAAATTAGTCTATACACTACTAGAAATTCGCTAAAAACCGATTAAAAATACCGACCAACGTTGGTCGGTTATGGCAAATTACCGACCAAAACGCGACCATTACGGTGTGGACGGTATTTTGATGGTCGGAATGGCTTACCGACCAAAGTTGGTCGGAAATTACCGACCAACTTTGGTCGGTATATTAAAATGACCATCTGACAAGTTTAATTACTTACCGACCAACTTTGGTCGGAAACATATTTTATTAATTTAATTTTACCGACCAAAGTTGGTCGGTTTAACTAAATTATATTTTTTTTATTAATTATTAAAATTAAAAAAAACCGACCAACTTTGGTCGGTAATTGAAAATATATATTTTTTAAAACTAATTAAAATTAAACATTACCGACCAACTATGGTCGGTAATCTCAACAATGCAAGCAAAATACCGACCAAAGTTGGACGGTAGTGTTGAATTCTGGGAATTCAATGTTCATTAACCGACCAACTTTGGTCGGTATTTTGGAATAATTTATTTATTTTTATTAAAAACCGACCAATGTTGGTCGGTTTTTCTGGGATTAATTTTGGCATAAAATGCCTGTTTTGGCAGCTAAACCACCTGCCAGCATACCAATACAACAACACAACAACAACAACAACAACACAACAACAACAACAACAACAACAACAACACAACAACAATAACAACAACAACAAAAACACAACAACAACAACAATACAACAAATACAACAACACAACAACAACAACCAAAACATTCAATAAATACTTTAAAACTAACAAATTAAAGTACAATTGAACCAAAAAATCCAAAACCAAGTTAAAACTAATTACAACTAGTTCATAACTGGTTCTATTTGTCTAGTTCAAAGTATATAAAAGTCAAGGGGTATTTTGTACAATATCATCATCACCGTCTGATGAACTTTCATCTACAAGACGATATAGAGAACGGTCTTCTGGAGGACGGGAAGCACGATCACGGGGAGGACGGGAGGAACGATCACGAGCAGGGCGGGAGGAACGATCACGTGGAGGTCAACCCTCTGGAGATGACTCACGAGATCGGGGCAACGGAAAAGCTCCACTAGATAGGAGAGTTCTGATCTGAGCTTGCATGCCAAGGAATTGAGCATCTCTAAGCCTTTCTCTTTCCTTGGCCGCTTCTAGCTCTGATGTGAGCTTCGTCACTTGATGTTTGGCATATTTCGATATGTGTTGATGTTACTTTACCCATGTTTTAACCGCTTCTTGATGTTATTTGATCTTTAAAATGCCCGACATGGTTTAATTATTAGTTTTATGACTAATTGAGTTGTGTGTGGTGAATTAGGGTGTTTGAAGTGCAAAAATACGAAGAAAAGGTGCTCTAGGTAGAGGAAGAGAGATTGGATGCGTCGCATCCAATCTAGAAAAAGATCAGATTTCGTACACGCTTAGCAGTGAAGTCGGCCCATAGCATCCGCCTTAGCATCCGCACCTGGGCAAAGCTGAGAAATGGAGGACGAGGTGGATGCGAAGCATCCACCCTAGCATGCGAAGCTGAGAAGTGGAGGACGAGGTGGATGCGTCGCATCCACCCTAGCATCAATCCCTGAAGCTGATTTGGATTAGAAATAGGAGAACTTTGGCCCACGACTTTTGTACGCAATATATAAGCCAAAAACGCCTCTTTTAGGTCATCGAACATATTGGGAAGGGGAAAAAAAGCCACGATAAAGCTGTGGAGGCCGGAATTCATCAAGTTCCATCTTTCTCCCACCAAACTTAGTAATTTTTATGTTTCTTTGTATGATTTGTTGTTTGGCTACCATGTCTATATGGAGCTAAACTTCACATTCTAGGGTTGTGGTTCTTTCATGACTATTGTTATTCGGATATTGATTTTGACTTCTTGATTTATCATATTAGTTTATTTATTCAATCTTGCACTTAATTATTTAATTGCTTGATCACCAATTGAATATTATCTACGAATCTAGAATTGAACTCGAAAGTGGGAATTCTATATTGCATATTGGATTGAGTAGGGCAAATTCTTGAACTCGGGCATCGGGGAACGGATTCGTGGTTAGGATAGACATATACCTAATTGCCTTGCTTGGTTGATTTACAGGAATTATAAATGCGTTCTTGTTGATTCTAACTCCATAGACATATAGGCGTTAGGTTAGCTTGAATAGGCGAGTAAGAACTCGACAGATTCTTATGAGCAATATTAACCCTGTCAACCAATAAGCTAGATAAATTAGTCGATCAATTCAATTGAAGAATACAATAGGATTATTAGATAGCCCATAACCCTAGATCGTTTTCATTACATTGATATCATAAAAATCTGCTCTTTCTCTGTTCAAAGTTTATTATTTATATTTTTTTATTTAATTAGTTTAGAATAAAATATTTTTAGGTTTAATTCTTGTTTAGATAATTAGGATAGTCTAATTTAGTTAATAGTTAATCATAAGTCCTCGTGGGTTCGACATCCGACTTTTAGTCACTTTATTACTTGACGACCGCGTATACTTGCGTGAGTGTGTTTGGTCCCAACAAGTTTTTGGCGCCGTTGCCGGGGACTTAGAAATTAACTATTTTTCTACATTAGGCTTTTACTTTTATCTTTACAAGTTTTTTTTTCTTCTCTTTTTGTAAGTATTTTTTATTTATTTTAGCATGGCATCTTGGAATAAAAATTGTTCGAATGATGGTTATTCTTATTTTGATGGTCCTTGTCCATATTGTGGAGGACCCCACTGGTGGAAAAATTGTCAGAATGTTCCCAGGAGCGAGTTGTGCGCACAATCTCAATCCTTTGAGTGGAATATTTGTAATATGTATGGTGGTCAAGATGGCCATTGGGATGATTGTCCTAATCCTGTTCATCCTTCTCTGAGCCCTTATTATGATCTTTCTAATGATGTTTCTGAGTTTGATAGGGGCAATGAAGTGCAGGATATGGAGCCTGATGTATATATTAGGGATATTCTGAGGCAAGTAGCAGAGCAACAGGATGAACTCAAAAAAGATATGAAAAAAATGAAGGCAGCAATCACAAGAATGAAGGCCAATATGGAAGAATTGAATGAAGAGAGCGAGTACCAGCAAGAGAAAATTTTTGAAAAAGAGGAGATTTTGAGCCAAACTTGGCTGGTAGAACAGGCTGAAAAGTTAGAAATATATGAAGCTCAACGTGAGGAACTTACTGATGGGATGAGACACTTTATAGAGGGAAGATCTAAACTGGGACAAGGGATCGATAAATTTGTCACTACTATTCACGACTTGCAAGATAAATTAAATGCAAAGGTTGTTGCGTCTATCGCCCAACAAAATAGTAATAAGTTGTCAGAAGCTGAAAAGGAGCTTATACGCCAAATTGAGGAGCTAAAAGTGGAGAGCCAATCATTCGAGCATATTTCTGTTGATGATGCCCATGTTGAGAAAAGTACACTAGAGCCATGCGAGGTAGCAGATAATGTTATATTTGAAGACTCTAATGTGTGCACATATGAGGATATAAATAGTAATACAATTCCAAAGTTGGGGCGTGTTGGTCCTCATTCTAAACATTTTTCGACATTGTATTTGGATGATGACATGAAAATCGAGTCATCTAAGCCTTTGGAGGAGTCAATGGAAGAGGAACAGGATGCTTACATTCTTGGATTTGTTGTGCCAGAGAAAAAAAATTACATTCCTCATATAAAGGCCGAGAAGTATAGAGTGAAAAATTTATTACTTGGCCTATTTATTTTTGTATCCCCACCAAAGGAGCATAGCCACAGACTGGATGACATGTTAGGGGTACAATTCATAAGTTCGAGGTGGAGGCAGAAAGTGGTTCACGTCGTGCCGCTACGTTAAATCAGGCGCTTGTTGGGAGGCAACCCAGCTTTACTGCTTTCTTTTATTTTTGTTTACATTTTATTTTATTTTATTTTTATTTTTTTATAATATTTATTTTTGTTTTGTAGGATTATGAGCATAGGAAGCAAAACCATTAGAAGAGTGCAAAAGCGAGCTAGATGGTGAGGACTAAGTGTGGGGTGTCCACACAAAGGATGATGTCTGGGAAAAGTCTGAGTACCTCATGAGCCGCTATTGCTTCGGCCTTTGGCCTACCAGGGAGTCTCGTTTACCCTCTTATTATTTATAGTGTGCATTGAGGATATTGCAAAATTTTAAGTGTGGGGTGAGGAGATCGTTTGGATGAGTTTCTGTACTATTTTAGCTTAGTTGTAGTACTCATTCTTAAGTGTAGTAGCTTTTGTGGAAAAAAAATAAAAAAAGTAGAAAAATTGGACTTTTCCCGACGATTGATCTCCTAGACAGTTTTCTTGAGGGATTAAAGTCTAAACAAAAAAAAATCCAAAAATATATCTTTTAGCTTTCTTTAGGTAGTAATAATCCCCTATGGTTTTTCTTTGTGCCTCGGTTCTTTTTCATGGGATGTAGTTTGAACCGGGTAGTTTTTTTTCTTTTCGAGTAGATTAGGAATTTAGGAAATAAAATGAGGAAGAATGATGAACCTAAGCGCCCTTGACTTGTTTCATAGTAGCATATTTATGCTTTGGCATGTGTAGTATCTCCCCTATATTTTGATATTAATCTTGATGCCTTTATATATTGGATAACATGTTTTATGATGACTATTTCTCGTTTTCTTGACTTGTGTTCACTTTGCGTTTAATACTTAATATCTCGTGGCTCCGTGAATACTTGCATTGCTTGAGAGTCGGAATGGGACCGTCCCTTAGTGAGTCATGTGCCATGTGTGGTGAGGTTTTTTGTGTTGTCCATGTATTGTACTTGTGTCTAGAACTTGACCGGTATGTGAGTTGAAGCGAAATTTTAGGTGATGCTCGGTTTGAAAAATGATTTTAGGCTTTCTTTGATCTTTTTGAGCTTATTGCTTATCACAAATAAAATCTATCCCTAGTTAACCCTTTTGAGCCTGTAGACCTGTTATTTGGTACCCACATTACAAGCCTATACCCTTTTTATTCTTAATTGACATTGTTTTGATCCTTTTACCTCTTAAAATACTTTAATTGTTAGATGAGCACTAAAAGAAGTAAGAAGGGACTAAGTGTGGGGTGACTTTTGAGTGAAACCAATGAAAGAAAGAAGGGTGCACTTATTTTGTAAAATAATACACCACTAGCGGAAATTGAAAGGAAAAAAAAAAGAAGAGAAAAATCTGGAAAAAAAGAAAGAAAAATATAGATGAATAAATTGTTGTCTTGTTCTTGCTAGTGGGTATGAATTAAAGTAGTGCTTAAAGAAAGAGAAAATATTGTTGGGGTGATATTATTTGTGAAATTGAAGTGATGTTGAAGAATTTGCGCTTAAGTTATTTGATGATGTGTTAAAGTGCTTAGGAGGTTGAGTCACTATTCCTTAAATATATCCTACCCGTCCCTTAGCCCACAGTACAACCATGAAAAAATCCTAATTGATTTTAGATCGAGCAAGCTTACATTAGTAGAGATTTACATTAAGGGCAAGCCTATGGTACCAATTGCATGCATGTGACTTCTTTGTGAGAGTGAGCGATTTTCTTTCATATATGTGAGTCATTAAAATATATTTGATCATGAGATTCGAATGTGTGGATTGAACTCGCTCTCTTGTTCTTGTTGTGAGGGCACATGGTTTCACGAGGGATAGGTAACGTTATTAGACTTCTCTATGATATTGGTTGTTCAAGCCATGAGTGCATAGTGACATTGTTGTGAGCATGTTGTCTTTGTTCGAATATGTTTAAAGAAGGGCATAAGTAAAGGGAAGTGTATGTGCTGCATAGTCTAGAGCCTAATTGTTGCAAATAACCACGGTCATAGGTGTAGTGTGCTTTGAATGATAAGAGCTTAACTTTGTCTCGTCTACTATAGGATGGTTTGTTCGAGGACGAACAAAGGTTTAAGTGTGGGGTAGTAATGTTTGGCATATTTCGATATGTGTTGATGTTACTTTACCCATGTTTTAACCGCTTCTTGATGTTATTTGATCTTTAAAATGCCCAACATGGTTTAATTATTGGTTTTATGACTAATTGAGTTGTGTGCGGTGAATTAGGGTGTTTGGAGTGCAAAAATACGAAGAAAAGGTGCTCTAGGTAGAGGAAGAGAGATTGGATGCGTCGCATCCAATCTAGAAAAAGATCAGATTTCGTACACGCTTAGCAGTGAAGTCGGCCCATAGCATCCGCCTTAGCATCCGCACCTGGGCAAAGCTGAGAAATGGAGGACGAGGTGGATGCGAAGCATCCACCCTAGCATGCGAAGCTAAGAAGTGGAGGACGAGGTGGATGCGTCGCATCCACCCTAGCATCAATCCCTGAAGCTGATTTGGATTAGAAATAGGAGAACTTTGGCCCACGACTTTTGTACGCAATATATAAGCCAAAAACGCCTCTTTTAGGTCATCGAACATATTGGGAAGGGGAAAAAAAGCCACGATAAAGCTGTGGAGGCCGGAATTCATCAAGTTCCATCTTTCTCCCACCAAACTTAGTAATTTTTATGTTTCTTTGTATGATTTGTTGTTTGGCTACCATGTCTATATGGAGCTAAACTTCACATTCTAGGGTTGTGGTTCTTTCATGACTATTGTTATTCGGATATTGATTTTGACTTCTTGATTTATCATATTAGTTTATTTATTCAATCTTGCACTTAATTATTTAATTGCTTGATCACCAATTGAATATTATCTACGAATCTAGAATTGAACTCGAAAGTGGGAATTCTATATTGCATATAGGATTGAGTAGGGCAAATTCTTGAACTCGGGCATCGGGGAACGGATTCGTGGTTAGGATAGACATATACCTAATTGCCTTGCTTGGTTGATTTACAGGAATTATAAATGCGTTCTTGTTGATTCTAACTCCATAGACATATAGGCGTTAGGTTAGCTTGAATAAGCGAGTAATAACTCGACAGATTCTTATGAGCAATATTAACCCTGTCAACCAATAAGCTAGATAAATTAGTCGGTCAATTCAATTGAAGAATACAATAGGATTATTAGATAGCCCATAACCCTAGATCGTTTTCATTGCATTGATATCATAAAAATCTGCTCTTTCTCTGTTCAAAGTTTATTATTTATATTTTTTTATTTAATTAGTTTAGAATAAAATATTTTTAGGTTTAATTCTTATTTAGATAATTAGGATAGTCTAATTTAGTTAATAGTTAATCATAAGTCCTCGTGGGTTCGACATCCGACTTTTAGTCACTTTATTACTTGACGACGCGTATACTTGCGTGAGTGTGTTTGGTCCCAACAAGTTTTTGGCGCCGTTGCCGGGGACTTAGAAATTTGCTATTTTTCTAGATTAGATATTTTTTTATCTATTCATTTTTTATTTTTTTTTAGTTTAGTTAGTATTTTTTATTTATTTTAGCATGGCATCTTGGAATAAAAATTGTTCGAATGATGGTTATTCTTATTTTGATGGTCCTTGTCCATATTGTGGAGGACCCCACTGGTGGAAAAATTGTCAGAATGTTCCCAGGAGCGAGTTGTGCGCACAATCTCAATCCTTTGAGTGGAATATTTGTAATATGTATGGTGGTCAAGATGGCCATTGGGATGATTGTCCTAATCCTGTTCATCCTTCTCTGAGCCCTTATTATGATCTTTCTAATGATGTTTCTGAGTTTGATAGGGGCAATGAAGTGCAGGATATGGAGCCTGATGTATATATTAGGGATATTCTGAGGCAAGTAGCAGAGCAACAGGATGAACTCAAAAAAGATATGAAAAAAATGAAGGCAGCAATCACAAGAATGAAGGCCAATATGGAAGAATTGAATGAAGAGAGCGAGTACCAGCAAGAGAAAATTTTTGAAAAAGAGGAGATTTTGAGCCAAACTTGGCTGGTAGAACAGGCTGAAAAGTTAGAAATATATGAAGCTCAACGTGAGGAACTTACTGATGGGATGAGACACTTTATAGAGGGAAGATCTAAACTGGGACAAGGGATCGATAAATTTGTCACTACTATTCACGACTTGCAAGATAAATTAAATGCAAAGGTTGTTGCGTCTATCGCCCAACAAAATAGTAATAAGTTGTCAGAAGCTGAAAAGGAGCTTATACGCCAAATTGAGGAGCTAAAAGTGGAGAGCCAATCATTCGAGCATATTTCTGTTGATGATGCCCATGTTGAGAAAAGTACACTAGAGCCATGCGAGGTAGCAGATAATGTTATATTTGAAGACTCTAATGTGTGCACATATGAGGATATAAATACTAATACAATTCCAAAGTTGGGGCGTGTTGGTCCTCATTCTAAACATTTTTCGACATTGTATTTGGATGATGACATGAAAATCGAGTCATCTAAGCCTTTGGAGGAGTCAATGGAAGAGGAACAGGATGCTTACATTCTTGGATTTGTTGTGCCAGAGAAAAAAAATTACATTCCTCATATAAAGGCCGAGAAGTATAGAGTGAAAAATTTATTACTTGGCCTATTTATTTTTGTATCCCCACCAAAGGAGCATAGCCACAGACTGGATGACATGTTAGGGGTACAATTCATAAGTTCGAGGTGGAGGCAGAAAGTGGTTCACGTCGTGCCGCTACGTTAAATCAGGCGCTTGTTGGGAGGCAACCCAGCTTTACTGCTTTCTTTTATTTTTGTTTACATTTTATTTTATTTTATTTTTATTTTTTTATAATATTTATTTTTGTTTTGTAGGATTATGAGCATAGGAAGCAAAACCATTAGAAGAGTGCAAAAGCGAGCTAGATGGTGAGGACTAAGTGTGGGGTGTCCACACAAAGGATGATGTCTGGGAAAAGTCTGAGTACCTCATGAGCCGCTATTGCTTCGGCCTTTGGCCTACCAGGGAGTCTCGTTTACCCTCTTATTATTTATAGTGTGCATTGAGGACATTGCAAAATTTTAAGTGTGGGGTGAGGAGATCGTTTGGATGAGTTTCTGTGCTATTTTAGCTTAGTTGTAGTACTCATTCTTAAGTGTAGTAGCTTTTGTGGAAAAAAAATAAAAAAAGTAGAAAAATTGGACTTTTCCCAACGATTGATCTCCTAGACAGTTTTGTTGAGGGATTAAAGTCTAAACAAAAAAAAAATCCAAAAATATATCTTTTAGCTTTCTTTAGGTAGTAATAATCCCCTATGGTTTTTCTTTGTGCCTCGGATCTTTTTCATGGGATGTAGTTTGAACCGGGTAGTTTTTTTTCTTTCCGAGTAGATTAGTAATTTAGGAAATAAAATGAGGAAGAATGATGAACCTAAGCGCCCTTGACTTGTTTCATAGTAGCATATTTATGCTTTGGCATGTGTAGTATCTCCCCTATATTTTGATATTAATCTTGATGCCTTTATATATTGGATAACATGTTTTATGATGACTATTTCTCGTTTTCTTGACTTGTGTTCACTTTGCGTTTAATACTTAATATCTCGTGGCTCCGTGAATACTTGCATTGCTTGAGAGTCGGAATGGGACCGTCCCTTAGTGAGTCATGTGCCATGTGTGGTGAGGTTTTTTGTGTTGTCCATGTATTGTACTTGTGTCTAGAACTTGACCGGTATGTGAGTTGAAGCGAAATTTTAGGTGATGCTTGGTTTGAAAAATGATTTTAGGCTTTCTTTGATCTTTTTGAGCTTATTGCTTATCACAAATAAAATCTATCCCTAGTTAACCCTTTTGAGCCTGTAGACTTGTTATTTGGTACCCACATTACAAGCCTATACCCTTTTTATTCTTAATTAACATTGTTTTGATCCTTTTACCTCTTAAAATACTTTAATTGTTAGATGAGCACTAAAAGAAGTAAGAAGGGACTAAGTGTGGGGTGACTTTTGAGTGGAACCAATGAAAGAAAGAAGGGTGCACTTATTTTGTAAAATAATACACCACTAGCGGAAATTGAAAGGAAAAAAAAAAGAAGAGAAAAATCTGGAAAAAAAGAAAGAAAAATATAGATGAATAAATTGTTGTCTTGTTCTTGCTAGTGGGTATGAATTAAAGTAGTGCTTAAAGAAAGAGGAAATATTGTTGGGGTGATATTATTTGTGAAATTGAAGTGATGTTGAAGAATTTGCGCTTAAGTTATTTGATGATGTGTTAAAGTGCTTAGGAGGTTGAGTCACTATTCCTTAAATATATCCTACCCGTCCCTTAGCCCACAGTACAACCATGAAAAAGTCCTAATTGATTTTAGATCGAGCAAGCTTACATTAGTAGAGATTTACATTAAGGGCAAGCCTATGGTACCAATTGCATGCATGTGACTTCTTTGTGAGAGTGAGCGATTTTCTTTCATATATGTGAGTCATTAAAATATATTTGATCATGAGATTCGAATGTGTGGATTGAACTCGCTCTCTTGTTCTTGTTGTGAGGGCACATGGTTTCACGAGGGATAGGTAACGTTATTAGACTTCTCTATGATATTGGTTGTTCAAGCCATGAGTGCATAGTGACATTGTTGTGAGCATGTTGTCTTTGTTCGAATATGTTTAAAGAAGGGCATAAGTAAAGGGAAGTGTATGTGCTGCATAGTCTAGAGCCTAATTGTTGCAAATAACCACGGTCATAGGTGTAGTGTGCTTTGAATGATAAGAGCTTAACTTTGTCTCGTCTACTATAGGATGGTTTGTTCGAGGACGAACAAAGGTTTAAGTGTGGGGTAGTGATGTTTGGCATATTTCGATATGTGTTGATGTTACTTTACCCATGTTTTAACCGCTTTATGATGTTATTTGATCTTTAAAATGCCCGACATGGTTTAATTATTGGTTTTATGACTAATTGAGTTGTGTGCGGTGAATTAGGGTGTTTGGAGTGCAAAAATACGAAGAAAAGGTGCTCTAGGTAGAGGAAGAGAGATTGGATGCGTCGCATCCAATCTAGAAAAAGATCAGATTTCGTACACGCTTAGCAGTGAAGTCGGCCCATAGCATCCGCCTTAGCATCCGCACCTGGGCAAAGCTGAGAAATGGAGGACGAGGTGGATGCGAAGCATCCACCCTAGCATGCGAAGCTGAGAAGTGGAGGACGAGGTGGATGCGTCGCATCCACCCTAGCATCAATCCCTGAAGCTGATTTGGATTAGAAATAGGAGAACTTTGGCCCACGACTTTTGTACGCAATATATAAGCCAAAAACGCCTCTTTTAGGTCATCGAACATATTGGGAAGGGGAAAAAAAGCCACGATAAAGCTGTGGAGGCCGGAATTCATCAAGTTCCATCTTTCTCCCACCAAACTTAGTAATTTTTATGTTTCTTTGTATGATTTGTTGTTTGGCTACCATGTCTATATGGAGCTAAACTTCACATTCTAGGGTTGTGGTTCTTTCATGACTATTGTTATTCGGATATTGATTTTGACTTCTTGATTTATCATATTAGTTTATTTATTCAATCTTGCACTTAATTATTTAATTGCTTGATCACCAATTGAATATTATCTACGAATCTAGAATTGAACTCGAAAGTGGGAATTCTATATTGCATATAGGATTGAGTAGGGCAAATTCTTGAACTCGGGCATCGGGGAACGGATTCGTGGTTAGGATAGACATATACCTAATTGCCTTGCTTGGTTGATTTACAGTAATTATAAATGCGTTCTTGGTTATTCTAACTCCATAGACATATAGGCGTTAGGTTAGCTTGAATAGGCGAGTAATAACTCGACAGATTCTTATGAGCAATATTAACCCTGTCAACCAATAAGCTAGATAAATTAGTCGGTCAATTCAATTGAAGAATACAATAGGATTATTAGATAGCCCATAACCCTAGATCGTTTTCATTACATTGATATCATAAAAATCTGCTCTTTCTCTGTTCAAAGTTTATTATTTATATTTTTTTATTTAATTAGTTTAGAATAAAATATTTTTAGGTTTAATTCTTGTTTAGATAATTAGGATAGTCTAATTTAGTTAATAGTTAATCATAAGTCCTCGTGGGTTCGATATCCGATTTTTAGTCACTTTATTACTTGACGGCCGCGTATACTTGCGTGAGTGTGTTTGGTCCCAACAACTGTCTCCCGCATAGCGGAGAGGCTCTCCCTATTAAGTTGCTCGCCTTGCGAGGAAGTCCCTATTCCTCGCATTCCACACTTATAGCGATGGAAGTTTTTAGTAGGAAGCCCGTATACCTTCCCCCATTTTGGACCGCCAACAGACTCCAACCATATTCTTTCAGCATCCTCGTCCGAAGGTTGGGTTGGCTCACCCGATTCACCAGCTGGATGACTACGGATGAAATTCTCCACGTTACTTTGGTAGCGACCCTATATTATTTTAAATTAAATCAGTATTTCAAGTTGTTTATAAAAGTAAATTATAATACTTAAATAAAATTAAAAGCTTACATATATAGTCGAGGCCCGGTCCTCGACCCACCTATCTTGATCCCCCTCTTTCTTCTTTTTCACAACATGTGTCTCCTTGAATAACTCATCATGACTCATTGGACGCCCATACTTCTTTTCCTGAAAACAAATTAATTTAGTTAATAAACAGATTAGATATACTTAGAAAAGTAAAATAATTTAAGCAATTACGTACCAATCTTCTTTTTATTGTCCCTAGGCTGATCGCACCTCCAGTGTGCAAGGAGCCTCCCTTCTCGGATGCGCGAGCTTTTTTTCCTTTTTTGCTCCTCTCTAAGAACTCTGCGGTAAGCCATTGCCTTTGTAAATCATTCCACAAATTCTCAAGTAACCAGCCAGGCCTCTTGTTCTTCTTTCTAGCATCCGAGAAAGCATCCGCCAATCTCTTGCGAGCTTTATGATGAAAATTTGTAGCCACTTCCGCGCTATAGCGGTCTTCCCATACACACTTGCTCCGCAACCATATCCTGAATTCTAGAATCAAGATTTGTATTCTCCACCGACCTACTACTTTCACCAACAACCATGTTATGAAATATCCCACGGCTACCATCGATCTCTCCATGATTAGTCCACACAAAGTAATTCTCTATAAACCCCTTCCTATAAAGATGAAGCTTAACTTCCTCCGATTTTTTAAACTTCATACAATCGCACCTGACACAAAGGCACCTAATTACTCCTTCACTTTGGTATGGTGGAAGTGACATTGCATGTCTAATAAAGTCATCAACCCCTTCTACAAAATCCTCCCGCAATCCCCGCCGATTAGGATAATTTTTATTGTACATCCAAGTACGATGTTCCATCTATACAAATAAAACAAGAACAAATTAATTTATTCTATAATTATAAATTAATTATATCTTTTTTAGTTAATTCAAGATAATTATTTTTTTCTAATTACACCAATTTATATCCTAAAAGTTCAATTCATATCCAAAAGGTCCAATTCATATCTTAAAAGTTCAAATCATATCCTAAAAGTTCAATTCACAAGAACAAATCCTAAAAATTAAAATTTCAATTCATATCCTACGAGTTTAAACATAAACTAACTAAACTAAAGAAATTCAACCCATACCCTAAAAGTTCGATTCACAAGAACAAATTAATTTATTCTACAATTATAAATTAATTATATCTTTTTTAGTTAATTCAAGATAATTATTTTTTCTAATTACACCAATTTATATCCTAAAAGTTCAATTCATATCCAAAAGGTCCAATTCATATCTTAAAAGTTCAATTCATATCCTAAAAGTTCAATTCACAAGAACAAATCCTAAAAACTAAAATTTCAATTCATATCCTACGAGTTTAAACATAAACTAACTAAACTAAAGAAATTCAACCCATACCCTAAACTAAACTAATTCATAAATAATTGACTAATTAACAAAACTAATTAGTTAATAAAACTAATTAACAAAACTAATTAAAATAAGGCCTAAACCCTAATCCTCAATAAAATGCAATGTTCAAATAATTGAAACACTAATCAATTGAAACTAATTCATAACTAATTAACAAAACCTGAAAATAATAAATAAATGGGTTGTAATTCAAACCTAGAATTTGTAGGAGATGGAGGAGGAGATCGAGGGGCGGCAGTGGCAGTGGCAGCGGCGAAGGCGCGGCGACGGCGAGGGTAAGGGCTGGACGGCGAGGGGGAGGCCTGGACGGTGAGGGGGAGGGGCTGGGAGAAGGAGAGAAGGGAAGGAAGAAGAGGGAAAAATTTCAGAGAAATGGGGGTTTCCCCCGTTTTTCACTTCTCTGATTTTAGAATTACCGACCAAAGTTGGTCGGTAATTTTGGTCGGTACATTAAGTGCTGACCGTTTGACCAAAAACCGACCAACTTTGGTCGGTTTTTTTATAAAAAAAAATTTAAAATCTTTAACCGACCAACATTGGTCGGTAATTTTAAATATAAATTCTTAAATATTATAAAATATTTTAAATAATAAAATAATTATTGAAATTTAAAAAATTGGATCCAGATTACCGACCAACGTTGGTCGGTAATCCAAAATTTTCTTGTATGACCAGCTATTGACCAATTTACCGACCAACGTTGGTCGGTATTTTGTTTTAAAAAAATATAAATATTTTTTTCCCCAGTTTGCGTCCAATCTGGACGGTTTTTGGTCGTATTTTTTGACCGACCAATGTTGGTCGGAAATAGTTAGTCGGTTTTTAGCAGATTTTTAGTAGTGATAGATCTAGTCAGCAGGCACTGGGGTAATTAGTGTCTCTTCTTTTTCTTTATTTTACGAAAAGAATATTTGTAACAAAAGAATGATTATCAATGGTATTCGTAATTATTTTTCCTAAAGCTGACTTATTATTCAATCCTCGAAAATAATTACGAATACCAAATGAGGTTTAGGTTTGATTGAAGCTGTTAAGTTAACCCAAAGAATTATTGGACAACTTGGATATTGACTTTTTAAAACCATTTGTTAGATTTTCTTTTGTTCTTTTTTTCAATAAAACGTCTCGTTCCAACATATAAGGATCTCGTCATGTAATGTTTGTATTTAATTTTTTTTGTAAAACTTAGCTCCCCGTGATTGGAGGAACCAAAGGGTTTGGAGAACAACCAGGTGTCGACATATTTTGAGAATAATTAAACCGACAAATTAAAATATTACGTAAGTATATAATTTCATAATGGCACTCAACTGCTCGCGATTCTCTTTTTTTTTTCTTTTAAAACTTAGTCTTTTGTTTTATCTTGTGGTGGGAAATTAACTTATAGTTTGCCAATAACCAGTGATGATGCAATATATAGCAGTCTTAATCAAGGATTAAGAGATGAATTTTTCAGTGCTGGTGGACGATGGTGTTAGCTTTAATTAGTCAAACAAATCCATTATTAATTATCAAGTTGTCGTACATTCGTACGTTGGAAAACTTTAGCTTTACGTGAAAGGGCAATGGTTTTGCTAGATAATTACATGTTACATTTTTCCAAGTTATTCATCTCATTCACATGTCATAGTGGTACTTGTGTCTTCTTTTTCTTTTTTCTTTTGTGTTTCCTTTTCTTTTTTTTTTAAATCTGGTTGTGGCATCAAAAGTTTTTATCAAGCTCCATAGTAATACTTCCTTAAGTACCAGTACTGTTTATATACTTATTATTTTACTATTCTAAAGTTGCATTACACTTGAGATAAATGAATCAGTTTAAAATCGAGATAATGATCCGTAAGAACCTGCAAATAAAAAGGCAACAGAGAAAATTGTCAAATTTCGTATAAAAAATATTTTATGCCCAAGATCTCAAATATTCTTGCTAGGATTTTCAATGCCATTAGATTAAAACAAGAAAGGTTTATTTTTCACAAATGTATAGTCAAAAATAAAATATAACTGCAAGAAACTTAATTCAAAGAGGCATATGGTCATATGGAAACAAATGGAACTCATTCCTCTTCTTCATTCTTTCTTAGAATTCCAAATATATTGACATCATGGTTAGCTGCAACAGATCAAAATTCCAATTCTGTTTTTTTATTCCAAGTATTTGGTATCTGTTTTGGAGTCCGACTAATCCAGATTTGTACCGAAAAGTCCAGGTGTAAAGCCCTCCTTACCATAAGACTCAAAATTTCAATTCTACCAAAACTTAATCTCATATAATCCTCCTATTATTCTTTTTCTTTTTCTTTTCTTCCTTTTTTTTGGGGGGGAGGTCAGGAGGAGGCCTTCTATTTTTTCTTAATTAACAAATAGTTTCAACTGATCAGGATGAGTTGGCTATGAACAAGCTGCCCACACATGGTTGATACTTGATAAGTTGTATCTAGCTAACTAATGAGATTATTATCCTTGAGTTGACGACTCCAATTAATTAAAATGTGAATTATTATGCTCCATATCAAATCATTTCTAGTTGAAAACTAAAGATGAACCAAATAAAGGAAATGAAGGTGATTCATTGAGTTTATCCAAAAAGAGGGAGCCTTTGACATTTCGAACATAGCGCCTAAGCAAAATTCGTAGTAATGTCATATTTAAAACTTACTTGACCATTGTATTATGGTTGGTTCAATTTTCTAAATGAACTCAACAATAATTGTCTTACATGCTTTTGTTTACCCTAAAAATGGATAAAATTAAATTTGTAAGTGGTTTTAATGATACATGGATTAATTCGATACAAACGATAAATTGCTTTAGCTTAAACAAATAAAGATATAGTAAATTCAAACCACGCGAGGAGGATGATTCCAGCCTTGATGAAATATCCAACCTCGATCCGGATTCACAATAGCTAGCACTGATGAACGAGAATAAGAGCTATGAATAACAGTGAAAATAATGGCATATTGCTTTGGGATGCGTGTTACAGTGTGTTCAATGAATATTAGACTCTCCTTTATATAGTATGGGAGTTTTACCCTAAGTACAATTCTATAAAAGGTAAAAATCTCCCGTTTAACTGATTACTGGATTCCTGTCAGTACGTGCCGAGATCGGCGTCATGATATCCGATTGGTCACGGATATTACGTCCTTCTGTTAACCGTGTTCGATTGCCCAATAATGCTCTCCAAAGTCTCTTGGGATTTGGACCGATCCCGGGGTCATGGCCTCGATATACTCAAGGGGGCGTCGTCCCCCCGGTGCCAGACTCAATGAGTCTCTTACCTCGATTTCGGTTCCTTGTCATCGCGTTATTCCTTACTCGATTTATTTTATCAGGAACCGGGCCGGCTTAAGGGTCCGATTTTACCCCTATACAGATATTCCCCTCGTTCCTCGGAGAGTAAGTTTTACGGAAACGACGAGGAACGACATGAGTTCTTCGATCTCTTCTTCAACACGATGCAACACAAAACGACAAAAAAACAGAAATATCCCGCCAGTCGTGTCATTATGACATCAAATGCGTGTCAGCCCTCGGTTGGCTGCCCCTGGATACGAAATGTCATGGAAACACTATAAATATTCCCTCCTTCGCTCATTTTTCACTTTATGTCCAAACTTCTACCCTCGTACCTTCAGGATTTCATTACCCTTTTTTTATACTCTAGCATTTTTACCTCTGTTACTCAAGATTTCTCACTACGTTGAAAAATTTTTACTCATCTTCTACTCAAGCCAACATATCTGAGCTTTCAACTTTCATCCTCTCTCTATATTTTTCAAGTTTTTCCAGATAACAATGGCCAAAACCTCCAAATCTGTTCCCCAAAAGGTTTCTTCTACCTCCCAACCGATTGACGAAATTAATGAAATTACTCCCGATGTGGTTGACCTCGAGAGGCCCGCCACTAACATGGCTACCGATGAACCGGATGCTGAACATCCCTTGAAGATGTTCATTCCCGGGGGTTGTTCGGTCGCTGACGACTTCAAAGCTGAGAATCCCTCTTCGGTGCAGGGCCGGCGTGAGGAGGCATCGAGATATATTTGCTTAATCACCGAAGATGACCTCCCCGCGGTCCGAAAGGACTGAAACTGGGCCGACAAGGACATAGTCGTCCCCGACTCCGAGGAGGCCATTACTACCCATGTTGAGGGATACCTAAGTTTTTACACTTATCCCTTCATACTGGGCCCGGTGGACCCGGTCATTATAGACTTCTGTAAGAGGTACGAGGTATGCCTCGGTCAGATCCACCCATCATTGTGGAGGATCGTAATCCTCCTTCGATTTTTTGTGAACAAGATCGACTCTTGTCGGCTCACCGTGGATCATCTACTCCACATGTACAGTCCCTGAATCTTCTGAGGGGGACTGATAAAACTAATGCATCGGGCTAGTAAATCCCCATTCTCAAGCATCGATGAAGACCGGGATCGAGGCTGGCAGGGACGCTTTGTCCGGGTGAGGACCTCGGACTTGATTCCGGCCGAATTTAGGACATTCCCCGAGAAGTGGAATGCATCACATAAGTACAACTTTCCTTTGAATGTTGATTTCATGCTCATCTCCTTTTTCCTTATTGGTATTCGTGGTGGTGCAGTTGTTGCTCGAGTCCCAAATGTTGTCCTTCAGTTAAAGGAGTGGATCGAAGGCATTGTCTCATATATGTCCAATTCCGAACGCTCGTAGCGCAAACTCCCGAAGGGCCGTTCACATGGTAAGATCTCTTTCCCGGATAAGTTGTGCTAGTCTTCTTCTTCTAGCATCACGTTCTTATTTCTTTTATTTCCTTTTTGCAGGTTTGCCTAAGATCGTCGAGCTTAGGCCTCCGGTAGGGGACGAGGACTTGCTTGCTGATTCTTCTGCTTTGGGGCAGCTCGGAGCCACGGCAAGAGAGAAGAAAAGGAAGAGGGCCCCAAGTTCCCCGAGCTTGGAGAAAAAGAAACCAAAGAGAAGGTTGGTTCGTAAGCCAAAGGAAAGCTCCAGCTCCCGAGTGCCTGACTCGAACTCACTTTTCCAGCTCAATGACGAGCCTGAGGAGGACGATCTCTTTGTGGCCCACGAGTCATCTGTCTCCGAGGAACGGATAGTAGCCGAGAGGGAAACGACGGAGGCTAATCCCCTTCAAGTTCATGAGGCTGGTGCCGAAGTGAGGTCTGAGATCTCCCGAGACATCAGATTTTCCCCGCCGTGTGTTATAGATAATTCGGGATCGCCCTCGTTCATAGAGTCTATGTTCGATGAAGCCCGAGCGACGAAGGAGAGATCTAATAAAGGGGTTCATGGAGCGGACGATCCCCTTCGATGCTTCTTTGATGGTGTGGACTCGACCACCCTAGAAGACTTCACCGGGTTGGACGATTTAGAGGTGCCAAGGAAAAGCCCATCCTCGGAGGTCGGTGGGTCGAACTTGAGCCCGAGGTTGATCAATCGGTTTCGTGCTCCGAGCACGGATCCTGTTTAGAAGCGATTCGTCGTTATCACTAGTAACCAAAGACGACCAGTCTAAAATGAATGAGGTGGATGCACCATGCTTGTTCAACGAAGCTCAACAGGCGTTGAACTGTGTAAGGTATTATCACTTTTTTTTTTATCTTCGGGTCCAGTTTTGATGACTCTAATGCCTTTTTCTCTCCTTATTTTGCAGGCCTTGGTGCTGCACTATGAAACCTTTCTCTGATACCGAGATGAGCTTATCTAACTTGAGGATGAAGTCAAAGAGCTTGCTGAGAAGAGCAACAAGTATAAGCTTCTCAGCGAGCAACGCGAAGAAGAAGAAAAGAACCTTCAAGTCGAGTTGAATGCGGCTCAGAAAGGACATGCCAACCTGGTGGAATAGGTAAAGATCTTTAAAGTTAGTGATGATGAGTTAGACATGGTGACTAATGGTCAGAACCCGTAGGTTCAGTAGAAGGTTGATCGGGTCGACTAACTCCGAGCCGAGATGGACGAGGTCAAGTCCATGGCCGAAGAGTGGAAGGGCAAAACGGATCGATTAGCTTTGGAAAAAGAGACTGCCCGGGAGCAACTGGCATCGGCAGAGGCCCAACTTCGAGCTGTGATGGAGAAAGCTGAGGCCTGATCCCAAAATATCGATAACCTCTAGTGTGAACTAGGCTTGGCCACTGCCGAACGGGATACCCTTGCCAAGGAGCTTAAAGCAACCAAGTCAGAGGTAGAAATAACCAGGGCCGACGCTAAAGAGTTGGTGGCCCAGTACAAAGCTGACATTGAGGCTGACCAGGACTGCCTGAAAGTTATTGCCGAATACGTGAAGTGGCAGTTCCAAAGAGAGGCTCTCGAGGAAGTTCATGCCCAAGGTTTTGACTTAACGGTCGAGATCAAAAACGTTAAGAGGCTCGAGGCCGAGGCCAGAAAGTTGGCATATCCCGAGGACAAGGAACGCTCCGAGGGCTCCGACGGATTTGAGGCCAGAGAAGACCCCGATGGTCCCGGTGACCAGGCGGGCTCCGGCGAAGATCAGGCTTAGGCGCCTTGTAGATTTTTCTTTGTTTTTGTATTTTTGTATATTTTGTAGAGGCCGTTTGGCCTTTTAAAAGATATTTATATATATACAAGGCTTTTCTTTTTTCCCTTTGGAAATTTTCAAGTTTGTTTCTTCTAGCTTTTTCTTTACGATTGCAAAGATTTCAAATACCTTAGCACGTAGTAATAAGGTCTTGTTTGGAGGTTCGAACTATGCTTATTCTCAATATGATTTTGTTTATAACTCGTGGGGGATTGGTATGATCAGAAGCTTTTCCCAAAGTGCTTATTTATAAGTTTTTAGATTATAATTTGTCAATGGTAGGCTTTGGACCGATTTGGAAATTTTGAAGGCCTTATGTTTTGGTTACGGGTTTCGGACGTCTCCGAACCGTTTCTAGGATGGCCGTAGCCTTTTAAGTTCGGTTATTGCCCAATAGGCTTATTACCCCAGGCTTCGATGCCCGAGCCATCCGAGGTTCTCCAGGACGATAGTCCCCGAATGGGGGTGGTCGTAGCCTTTAAAGTTCGGGCACTGCCTAATAGGTCTTTAAGCCCCCGGGCTTCGATAGCCCGAGCCGTCCGAGTTTGCCTTGGATGATAGTTCCTGAGTGGGGTGATCTCTTGGATCCGTATAGAGGTGTCCCTTGGGCCCGATGTCCTTAAGGAGCAAAATATGGTAGTTTTTAAGAGACAAAATATGTATCTGCAAGGTAGAAACTTTCTTTCATTTCTGTGAGCAACAAACAAGATGGAAATGTGTACAAGCTTCGTGTTATGACTTAGGTGGTCTATGTGGGCACGGTTCATTTTACCGTTTGGCCCTTATAATAAATCCTATCCACCAAACCCAGATTGTTCGAGCACAAAGTTTCCTTTCTTGCTAAAATCATTATCAAGGGTGATGGCCCCTCGTATTCGAGGCCTATGTTACCCTTGATTTTGGTTCATAGCCGTTCTTCAATTCTAAGTTAGCACGATCTACCGTTGCCTCATTAAGAACCGTGTTAAAAAACCCATTTGGGACAAAACCGGTTCAAGGAAAAAGAGTGCAACACGTGCTTTCAGGCCTAATAACTGCATCATTCTTTGGTCGTTGCCTGCAATTGTTAGTTCAATTCGTAATATAGGTAAAGAAAAGAATGAATGGGGTCATATCTTAGCAGTAGTACCGTTTTAAGTGGGTCACGTTCCAGTTGTTCGGTAGTCGCTCACTATTCCCTGCTTCAGGTTTATATGATCTTTTGCCGGTGATCTCAATAATTCGATATGGACTTTCCCAATTCGGTCCCAGCTTGCCTTCATTTGGGTTCCCGGTATTTAGTGTCACTTTTCTTAACACCAAGTCTCCGATATTGAAGTGTCGGAGGTTGGCTCTCCGGTTGTAATACCTCTCGATCTGTTGTTTTTGGGCGGTCAGCCGAACGAGGGCGGCCTCGCGCCTCTTGTCCAACAATTCCAGGCTCGTGTTCATGGCCTGGTCGTTTGACTCTTCGGTCGCATGTCGGAACTGGAGACTCGATTCTCCTACTTCCACCAGTATTAGTGTTTGGGCACCATAGATCAATGAGAATGGGGTGGCCCCAGTACTAGATTTTGAAGTCGTTCGATATGCCCACAAGACTTCGGGCAAAATTTTCTTCGATTTTTCTTTGGCGTCGGTCAACCTCTTCTTAAGATTTTGGAGTATGGTTTTGTTCATGGACTTCGCCTGCCCGTTCCCACTAGGGATAGGGTGTTGATAGGATCCTTTTGATCTTATGGTCCTCAAAAAATTTACTCACCTTACTGCCGATGAATGGCTTCCCATTGTCGCACACGATCTCGACCGGCATTCCGAACTGGCATATTATGTGGTCCCAAATGAAGTTAATAACTTCTTTCTCCCTGACTTTCTCAAATTCTTGGGCCTCCACCCATTTAGAAAAATAGTCAGTCATAAATAATATGAATTGAGCCTTACCGGGTGCCCATAGTAGGGGGCCAACGATGTACATTCCCTATTTTATGAATGGCCAGGGCGACAAGACCAAATGTAGCAACTCCTCGGGATGATGAATCATCGGTGCATGTCTCTGACATCCTTCGCATTTTCATACGAACTCCTTTGCGTCTTTTTCCATGTCGATCATGTAGTCTCCCGCTCTGATTATCTTACGAACCAATGATTCGGCACCCGAATGATTCTCGCAAAAATCTTCATGAACTTCCCTAAAATATACTCGGTATCTCCCGGTCCCAGACATATGGCGAGTGGGTCATCGAACATTCTCTTGTATAGGTTGTTGTCTTCAGATAAGCTGAACCTGACTGCCTTTGTGCGTAGAGCTCTCGATTCTTTAGGATTCGGGGGAAGTTTTTCGGTCTTCAAGTAATCTATGTACTTGTTTCTCTAGTCCCAGGTTAAGCTTGTCGAGTTTATCTCGGTGTGGCCTTCTTCCACTACCAATTTCATGAGTTGTACGACCGTTCCTGAGTTATATTCATCATCATCAACCTACGATCATAAGTTGACAAGGGCATCGGATTCGCTATTTTGATCTCGAGGTATATGTTGTAAAGTCCATTCCCTGAACCGATGTAACGTTACCTGTACTTTATCCAGGTACCTTCGCATTCGTTCCTCTTTGACTTCGAACGTTCCATTGACTTGGTTCACCACAAGGAGAGAATCACACTTAGCTTCGACCACCTCGGCCCCCAGGATTTTAGCCAGTTCAAGACCTGCAATCAAGGCCTCACACTCGGCCTCGTTGTTAGTCAATTTTACAGTTCTAATAGATTGCCTAACTACATTACCCGTCGGTGGTTTCAACACGATGCCAAGTCCGAACCCCTTTGCATTCGAGGCACCGTCCGTAAAGAGGGTCCAGATCCCGGAAGAGGTCCCCAAGTTCAATAACAACTCCTTCTCGACCTCAGGAATTAGGGCCGGCGTGAAGTCGACCACGAAGTCCGCCAAAATTTGAGATTTGATGGCGGTTCGGGGTCGATATTAGATGTCGTATCCGCTGATTTCCACGGCCCATTTGGCCAATCATCCCGAGATCTCAGGCTTATGCATTATGTTCCTTAATGAGTAAGTAGTCACGGCACATATGGGATATCATTTTAAATATAATTTTAACTTCCTAGAGGTGTTTAGCAAAGCGGGCGCCAATTTTTCCAGGTGAGGATACCTAGTTTCGACCTCTCCTAGAGTCCTGCTAACATAGTAGATAGGAAATTACGTACCTTCTTCTTCCCGGACTAGGACTCCACTTACCTCTATCTCGGATACCGCAAAGTATAGGAATAATTGTTCATCCATTTTTGGAGTATGAAGCAAAGGCGGGCTCAAAAGGTACCGCTTGAGTTCTTCCAGAGCTTGCTGACACCTTGGTGTCCATGAGAAATTATTCTTCTTCTTCAATAATGAGAAGAGCTGATGGCTCTTGTCGGAGGACCTTGAAATAAATCGACCCAACATGGCTATGCGCCTGGTTAGCCTTTGAACGGCCTTGACATTGTCCACAGCGGTAATGTCCTCTATGGCCTTGATTTTATCGGGATTGATCTCGATTCCCCGGTTAGATACCATGAATTCGAGAAATTCCCAGACCTGACTCCGAATGCGCATTTCTCGGGGTTCAGCTTCATGTTGTATTTCTTCAATATGTTGAAGGTTTCCTGCAAATGTTTCAAATGGTCCTCTACTCGCATGGACTTAACTAACATATCGTCAATGTAAACTTCCATTGATTTTCCTATTTGTTCTTTGAACATTCGATTTACTAGGCGTTGGTAAGTGGCACCGGCATTTTTTAGTCTGAATGGAATTATGTTGTAGCAGTATGTGTCGTACTTAGTGATGAAGGATGATTTTTCTTGGTCGCCCGGGTCCATCCGAATGTTTTGGTACCCGGAGTAAGCATCGAGAAAGTTGAGGATCTTGTGGCCGACAGTCGCATCGATCATGCGATTGATATTGGGCAGAGGGAAAGAGTCCTTGGGGCATGCCTTATTCAAGTCTTTGTAGTCTACACACATTTTTAATTTATTCCCCTTTTTAGAGGGCTACCACTACGTTTGCTAACCAATCCGGGTATTTAACCTCTCGGATGGACCCTATTTTAAGAAGCTTAGATACCTAGTCTTTGATGAATGCATGCTTGACTTCGGACTGAGGCCTCCTTTTCTATTTGACGGGGTGGAACTTCGAATCCAGACTTAGCTTATGGGTAGTTATCTCCGACGGGATCCCTGTCATGTCGAGGTGGGACCAAGCGAAATAATCTATGTAAACCATAAGGAATTTAATGAGTTTTTTCCTGAGCTAGGGATTTAATATCGTGCCTAGGTATACCTTACGATCGGCCAGGTGCTCGATCAATATGACTTGCTCCAGTTCTTCGACCGTTGATTTGGTGGCATCGGAATCGTCGGGGACTATGAAAGATTTGGGAACTCCGTAGTCGTCGTCCTCATCCGTCCCCTGCTTCTCCAGTTCGGTCGGGGCCGGGGCCGGTGATTGCTATTTGGTTCCTTCCTTGGCGACCGAACTCGGATCCTTTGGTGTAGAAAGTGTGTATATCGGGACCACCTCATCGACTGCGAACATCTCCTTTACGGCCGGTTATTCTCCGTAAATTACTTTAATCCCTCCTAGCGTTGGGAATTTTAACACCTGGTACAGTGTCGACGGCACTACTCTCATGTTGTGAATCCACGGCCTCCTGAACAGAGCGTTTTATCTCATATCTCCTTCGATCACGTAGAACTTTGCCTCCTGAATGGTTCTGGCGGTGTTCACCGGTAGTGTTATCTCCCCTTTAGTGGTCTCACATGCCATATTGAATACGTTTAGAACTCGGACTACAGGCACAATTTGGTCTTGCAGACCCAGCTGCTCTACGACTCTCGATCTGATAATATTAGCCGAGCTACCTAGATTAATTAACACACGCTTAACTCGAGATTTATTTATGATTACAGAAATTACCAGTGCATCGTTGTGTGGCTGCACAATTCCTTCAGCGTCCTCGTCGTTGAAAGATAAGGTTCCTTCTAGCATGTAATCTCGAGTCCATTTTTCTCTAGTGATGGACACTCTGGTGCGCTTTAACATCGACCCCTGGGGGACGTCGACCCCACCAATGATCATGTTAATGACGTGCTGAGGTTCCTCCTGGTTGATCTGCTTATTGGAGTCCTTATTGCTGAAATGGTTTTTGACTCAGTCGCTCAGGAACTCTCAGAGATGTCCGTTGTTGAATAACCGGGCTACTACCTCTCTCAATTGTCGGCAATATTCCGTTTTGCGGCCATGAGTGCCGTGATATTTACACATTAGGTTGGGGTCCCTTTGGGTTGGATCGGACTGTAGAGGTCGAGGCCACTTGGTGTCTTTGATGTGTCCTATAGCAGATACGATGGTAGTGGTATCGATGTTGAAGTTATACTCCGATAACTTTGGTGCTTCCCTAAGCCCGATGGGCTTGTCAAAATCGTTTTTGCTCATGAGTCCCCGACTATTTTGACCTCGATCGTTTCTTCTTTCACTTCTCAAAGGATTACATCCAGACACATTGCCTCTTCGGTCCCCATTATATGGTTGATACCGATCCCTATTTGATCTCAGTTCACGATCAATATCTCTTTTGGGTCTGTCGATAGTTCTGATGGGATAAACGGACCCGGAAGGGGCCCTAAGCTGATCATCTTTGACCCTAATTATTTATTGACACCGGTTATGTACGTCGGCCTAAGTTACAGCCGGATACTCTAATTGATTTTGCTTCAACTGTTGTAAAGACAATGAGTTTCGAGCATTGAGTCATTGGGTGAAGGCCTGAACAGCCCAATCGTCCGCGACCGGAGGCAGGTCCATTCATTCCATTTGAAACCGGGACATGAATTCCCTGAGAATCTCATTATCCCTATGTTTCACTTTGAAAATGTTTGACTTCCTGGTCTCAACCTTGATGGCCTCGGCATGTGCTTTCACGAAAGAGCTTACAAGCATAGCAAACGAGTCAATAGAATTAGGGGGTAAGTTATGATACCATATCATATCCTTCGACAAAGTTTCCCCGAATTTTTTTAGCAGGACGAACTTGATCTCATCATCCTCCAAGTTGTTCCCTTTGATGGCGCACGGATAGGAGGTCACATGCTCATTTGGGTCAGTTATTGTGTTGTACTTAGGAATTTGGGGCATGCGGAACTTCTTTTGAATTGGCTTCGGAGCCGCGCTCGTAGCAAAAAGTTTCTGAACAAACTTCTTGGAATCCAGACCCTTCAATATTGGTGGTGCTCCTGGGATTTGGACGACCCTGAAATTGTAGGTTTCCACCTTTTTGTCATTGGCCTCTATTTTTTTCCCGATTCTACCCATTTAGTCAGTTCCTCGAGAATTTTTATGATCTCGGGGTTAGTCTTTGGTTCAGCTTCACTCGACCTCTTCATAATTGGTTCATTTCTGTGAGTGATTTTCCGGGATGGATCGGGCTCAATTCTGCTGGGGGCACGGCTTTGGTTCTACAGATGGGCTATCGCTGCCTGTTGGGCCTGCAGCATTTCGAAGATCACTTGCAAGTTGATCTCACCTCCTTCATCGTCGTGTGTATTTTGGGTTGTCGATCGGACTTCCCCGCGGACGTTGTTCTCAGGATCGGTAGGCAGATTCGCATTGATGGACACATGTCAGTTAGTATCGATCGGGTCCGCGACCGAAACACCGCTTGGATCGACAGGGAGCACCTCGTTACTGGGTACCATATTGTTGTTCTCGCCGTGGTGACCGAACTCAGCATCCACGTTTAGATGTGCAGATTGGGAGTTCGACATTTTGAACTTTGACCTGAAATTGAAGACACTTCAAAGAACAAGTTTAAAATAGGGTGCGTTATGGAAATTTGTATCAAATTACCACTATTATCCTTAGCCCCACTGTGGGCGCCAAACTATTTACCCTCAAAAATGGATAACAATTAAATTTGTAAGTGGTTTTAAGGATACGTGAATTAATTCAATACAAATGATAAATTGCGTTAGATTAAACAATAAAGATATTGTAAATTCAAATCACGCGAGAAGGAGGATTCCAGCCTTGATGAAATATCCACCCTCGATCCGGATTCACAATGGCTAGCACTGATGAACGAGAACAGGGGCTATGAATAACAGTAAAAATAATAGTATATTGCTTTGAGATGCGTGTTACAATGTGTTCAATGAATAATAGACTCCCTTTTATAGAGTAGGGAAGTTTTACCCTAAGTACAATTCTATAAAATATAAAAATCTCTCGTTTAACTGATTACTGGATTCCCGTCGATATGTGCCGAGATATGCGTCGTGATACCCAGTTGGTCGCGGATATTATGGCCTTCCGTTAATCGTGTTTGATTGCCCAATAATGCTCTCCGAAGTCTCTTGGGATTTAGACCAATCCCGGGGCCATGGCCTCTATATACTCGAGGGCGGGCATCGTCCTCCCGGTGCCTGACTCGATGAGTCCCTTACCTCAATTTCGGTTCCTTGTCATCGCGTTCCTTACTCGATTTATTTAATTAGGAACCGGGTCGGCTTATGGGTCCGGTTTCACCCGTATAAAGCTTCAGATATCTTATCAAGAAAATTTTGTGATCTTGAATACTTCTTCTTATCCTTGAGAAATATAGGGAAATTGATCCAGTCAATGCCTCAACTTTCATAACCAGACATGTATTAATATTATTCAGAAGAAGAAATTAAAGAAGGATAAATATTCTCAATTGAATACTCCATAACATAAAGTAAAATAGATATATTCCAATAATTTGACCTATGTATCACCCTAACTTTATAATTTGATCCCCAAATATGAACTATATACTAAGGAATTCAATCTTCTATCAAATAATGCCTTCGGTCTTTGGCCACCCCCCTTTCCCCCGTCTTGGGTTCCACGTGTCCCTTTTTTGGACGGCCACGTGTCATAGCATATTTTACCCTATAGAGATAGTCCCCCTTCTTTCCGGTGACATAATTTTGTATTACCAGAAAGTTGGTAGAAATACTCTTTTGGCGAGAATTACTATAATTCCCTCTTAAGGCTTCTAACGATTGATTAGACGCATGTCTCTCCACATTTAATGTCCCAAACACGTGTCATCCCATGATTCAGCACAACTTTTACCGTTTATCGAGGTAATCATGGCCATGAATTTAGCTGCCAAAACTTTTACTTATACGTATCAACCTTCTCCCTTATACTTCATAATTTTTCAAGCTTCCCTGATCTAACTTGCATCTTGCTCTTCATCTTTTCTATAATTCTCTTCAAACAAAAAACCTTCTCCTTCTTCCACATAATGGATTCTTCCTCAAAGCGTACCGGTTTATCAAAGAGCAAGAACAAGGCCGAGGACTCTGCTCCTCCAACAGTGGGCTCCATCATCCCTAGAAGTTTTATCACCACAAAAGACTTCGAAGAGAAATTCCCTACTGCTAACTCTCGTACATGGGCCGTTAGTAGGTATCCTTCTTCCATACGTCCTTCTAGCATTCCTCCTGTGAAGGAAGATTATCGCTGCCATGACTTGGATATTATTGCTCCTAATATATCAGAGCGATTCACCCTACCCAAGGAGGGTTTTACATATTTTTACATGTATCCCTTTACTTTGGGTGAGTTCTCTTTAAGCGAAAAGCTTGACTCCATGATTGCGGAGTTTTGCGTCCACTACCAAGTGTGTTTGGCATAAGTAAGTCCTTCTGTGTGGAGGACGGTTGCTTGCCTTTGGCGTTTGGGCTAGGAGACTGGAGAGGAGCTAACCTTAGCTCAAATGATGAATCTTTATTCTCCCAAAATCTTTCGTGGGGGAATGATAAACCTCTGCAAATATGGCCACCATGCTTTGTTATCTAGCATGGATGATGACAATAACCGTGGGTGGATGGAATGGTTCGTTGCAGCTGCCACAAACGACATCATTCCGGCAACGGCTCCATCCTTTCCGGCCGCTTGGAACCTCATTCGTAAGCTCTTTGTTTAGTATTTCCTTTTACTTAAATATTTTTCTATAGCTGTATTGATCCTCCATCCTTCTCCTGGTTCAGCAACTCGATGGATCCCACCGGTGGTTGATGTTACGACACTCGAGACTCGCTTGTGGAAAGAACTGGCCCCTAAATACGGATGAAAGGCCAAGAATCATGGTAATTCAAAGTCACCTTGTTTCAAATTTTCATGTGAATAACTTGATTGATCCCTTCAAACCTGTCTATGAAATTAGGTCTACCCGCGAGCTTTGTTATTGTTCCCGAGGGGTATGTCTTGGTTGATCTTGCTGATGCATCGAGGCTGCTTCAGGAGGCGCTTACTCGAAAGGTGTCTTCGGGACTACTTCTGGAGCAAATTTTTATTTACGGAGTCCCTAGACGGAAGACAAACAACCAAGGAGAAGACGCTCATCCGCAGCCAGGGAAAAGAATAAGAGGGCGAGGACCGATGCCCCCGAGTCATCTCCGGTAGTGATGGTGACTGGCCCTCCTTTTGGTTCCGGTCATAGACACTATGATGATCGACGATGATGAAGAAGCTAGTGATGGGGGAACTTCTCTATATAGAATACGACGATTCTCATCATCTCAAAGGATGCTCGACATGTTGAGATAGTTACACCAACCAAGGACGATGCCTCGGCACTTTGGGGAGAGTTTGATTTGGTAGATAATGTCAATTCCCGTTTTGGGCCCTAATTGATGTGTCCGGTACTACGAGGCTCAATATTGGATCCCTGTCGTCTTTGGTTGGAGATCATCCAATAACCAGCACTACATTTGATGCAACTGCTTCTCACTCTTCAACTCCATCAGCTTCATATCCATCCTTACCAACACCAACAACTGCTACATCATTTCCATCTTCCTCCACTCTTCCATCAGCAATTGCTACATCATCTCCACCGGCCGCACCTGACCATAAAGAAAGTGTTCCTCTTCCACAGTCCCCAGTTCATGGAAATTTGGAGCAAAATTATGCTGTCTTTTCTGAAGATCCGCAAAGGATGAGGAATGTTACTCTTTCGATCTCTACCGGATGCAACTTGTTATCCCGGTTGGTGGAACTTGCTAATTATCTGAAGCCTTTGGCTTCAGAAAAAGACTGGGAAAAGATTCAGGCACTCTCGGGAGAGTGTTTGTTGAACAACGCCATGCACAACGTCGCAGCGGTACGTTCCTTTCTTCCTTTATTACTCCTTATATTTTTGGGTATGAACATATCCTGAATTTAACCCTTCTTACTTTATAGGCCAACTTTCTTGCTTCCGAGGGACTTCAGAGATTGATTCGTGAAAAGGAAGAGATTACCTCCGCACGGAATCATCTTTTGGCAGAGCAGGAGCAACATGTCGCTTGCCTTTCGGAACTGCAAGCCGAAGCTTTTGAGGTTGTTGTATTGGAGGCTCATTTGAGGCAAAGCGAGCAAGAAGTGGTGACCCTTAGCCAAGAAATTGGCCCGCTGAGGGTTAGATTTAACGAAGCCAGGGCCAAATAGGATGAAGTCTATAACTTTGTTCTTGCTGCAACCGAACACGAAGCTGCCTCTGCTGAAAGGATGATCAACTTAGAGACAGCCTTGAACTCCAAAATTGAGGAGCTTGCTGCTACGGGGGCGAAACACGCCCAGCTGGAAGGAAGTACTGAAAAACTATCGAGCATAATAGGCTTTTTAGTTCAACTATACGTGACCTTGAATTTAACCTCAAATCTGCTAGATCCGCCCGGGAAAACCTTTCTGCCGAGGTAACCCAACTCAAAGAAGAACTTAAGCGCCGAGCGGCTTCCCTCCTTGTTGAGAAAACTTACGATATGTACAGCAGGAGGAGAGAAACCTTGGAAGAGGCCAAAGTTGGTGTCATTGAATTTGATGCCGAAATTGCTAAGGCCTCTAAGCTTGAGTTAGCTGCTAAAAGTGGACTCCCAGCGACGTCTGATGCACTTGTTCCTTCTGGTTCTGTTCCGAGTTTTCGGGAACTAAAGAAGAATCGGAGGATGATGATGTTGAAGGCCAAACTGGTGAAAATATTGAGCCATAGTGGGTCCGTCTACTTTTACCGAGAGCGCAGACACTTCTCTTCCTCCTGCTTCTGGAGATACTGCAGTTTAGATTTTCTTTTCTTTTTCCAATTCTTGTGCCATTTTGACGTGTTTTTGTAAGTAAAAACATCTTTTTCTCAAGTATTGTTTGAGTCTTCCTTTCATTTGAATATTCATGTAAGTCTTTAATCTTTGCATTTTCTTCCTTTTGCTTAAGAATTTGCGCAAGCTTCTCTGTTTTGCATCTTATTATGTGAAGCCTTGGGTGTATTCTCCCCGAAAGCATTTTTGGCTGTGAGCATTATCCATTTTTCGTGAGGGCTTTGATAAGTATTTGCGCAAGTCTACTTTTTGCGTCCTTTCGTATATGGATTCGGGTGTATCTTTACCCAAAGGCATTATGATTTCGGGCATAAATTCTTCCGGAACCAACCCTTTAACGTGAGAGTTTTTATAATAGAGGGGCCTCTTATGTTTATGGTGCTCTTGAAGAGGATGTCTCATGTTCATTATGGCACTAGCATTTGAAGTACTTGTTTAACTTTCAAATGACAAAGTTAATTCATCTTTCACGCAAGAAACAAGATAAAAACAAAAAAAAATTATTTTATTCCTTCTATTTTTACAAAGTACATAAGCATTTGCTATGCTGAAAAGAAATTGCCATTACTTGTGGCTAACTTATACAACTTGTTTCTACGGGGCTGGCCACGCATCCCCGGTCCCGATGATGCAATTATATTTCCGATTTTTCATTTCCCGGTCGATGTGGCAGTCATTGTTGTCGTATCCTCATATCATCCCCCCTTCCCCCCACCTAGTGTTCAAATGCGAAGAGTGCGAATTGGAACACTCGAAGTCTTTTCACTTTGAAGATTCCACTAATGCATTGCTAGATAGTCCTTAACTTGGAAACACACTTTACTTCCCCTTATGAATTTATGCTATCGAGTGAAGGACCTTCTAGTGGTTTGTGCTCGTGAACGATCAGTTAACCTTTGCTCAATAGCAAACTTAACTTCCCGGTAGGAATTTGCTATAGTGCAAAAGATTATCTAACCATCCCCGAGTGGATCTTTTCTTGTGTGCCTTTCTATTAAAGGTCTTATTATTGTTGTTTTTGTAGTATGCTTTCTATTGCTGCCTCGTTAAAAACCTTGCCAGAAAAATTCAATTGGGACAAAAACTAAATGAGGGAAAAAGAGTGCAGCACATACTTTCTGATCGGATAATGTTCATCAGCAATAATATCTTTTGTGGTGTGCCACGTTCCAATTGTTGGGCAACTTTTCTCCATTTTGGTTTTTCAACTCGTATGAACCTTTCCCGGTGATAGCTGAAACCCGGTAGGGGCCTTCCCACGTTGGACCTAGCTTTCCCGCGTTAAGCTCCTAGTTGTTTTGAGTTACTTTCCTTAGGACCAAGTCTCCTACTTTGAAATAACGGAGGTTGTCTCTTCGATTATAATACCGCTCCATTCTCTGCTTTTGAGCTACCATTCTTACATGTGCTAAGTCCTTGCGTTCATCAAGCAATTCCAAGTTAACTAACATTGCTTCGTTGTTCGATTCTCTATCTGCCTGGAAATATCTCAAGGCGGGTTCCCCTACTTCTACCGGGATTAAATCTTTTGCACCGTACATGAGGGAAAAAGGGTTTTCCCCTATGCTTGACTTGGCCGTAGTTCAGTATGCCCATAGAACTCCGGGTAATTCCTTGGGCCAGTTACCCTTAGCAGCTTCCAACATTTTCTTGAGTTTTTGAATAATCACTTTGTTTGTCGAATCCACTTGACCGGTTGCGCTCGGATGATAGGGTGAAGAAATATTACCCTTCCTGGAGCCGGTGTCAGTGGCCCAACAATGCCCATCCCCCATTTCATGGACGGCTACAGGGATAGAACTGAATGTAAGGGCTCCGTCGGTTGATGCACCAGTGATGCGTAGCGTTGACACTTATCACATTTTTGTACAAATTCTTTGGCATCTTGCTCCATGCGGGGCCAATAATATCCTGCCCTTACCATCTTCAGCACTAAGGAATCTACGCCCGAGTGGTTGCCGCATATCCCTTCGTGAACCTCTCTCATAACATAGTTTGCTTCAGATGCCTCTAAGCATCGGGCCAATGGACCTTGAAAAGATTTTCTATACAATTTTCCTCTCTTGAAGCTATATCGACCTGCTTCGGCGCGCAATGCCCGGGATAGTTTGGGGTCTTCAGGTAGCTTTATGTGTTCGAGATAATCTATGATTTAATTCCTCTAGTCCTACACTTAGATTAGTCGAATTTACCTCATAGTGACCATTTGTATCCATGACTGGGTTTATCATTTGTACTACCATCTCGGACTTTGATCCATTTATTTTCGTCGATGATCCTAGGTTTGCCAATGCGTCTGCTTCTGTGTTATCTTCCCTTGGGATATAAGTAATTGACCATCCCAGAATCACGCCAACAGAGCCTGAACCTTTACCACATATTGTTGCATGCGCTCCTCTTTGGTCTCGAAGATCCCGTAGACCTTATTTACCACCAGCTGTGAGTCGCATTTGATTTCTATGACCTTGGAGTAAAGTCCCCGGACCAATTCGAGCCCTATAATCAAAGCTTCATACTCTGCTTTGTTGTTAGTTAAATAGACCGTCCTAATGGCTTGCCTTAGGGTTTCCCCCGAAGGCGTGATTAAGACTATACCGAGCCCGAACCCTTTTACGTTGGAAGCTCCATACGTAAATAAGTTCCAAACCCCTAATGTCGATTCTGATACTATTACTGTCTCCTTGGTTTCCAGAGGAAATAATCCCGGACTGAAATCGGCTACGAAGTCAGCCAAGACTTGTGCCTTAATTGCAGCCCTTGGTTTATATTTTATATTGAATTCATTCATTTTGACGGCCCATTTGACCAATTTACCCAAGAGCTCAGGTTTATGGAGGACGTTCCGCAAAGGGAAAGTAGTCACCACGGCTATCGGGTGGCATTGGAAGTAGGGCATCAGCTTTCGAGCGGCGACTATGAGAGTTAAGGCCAGTTTCTCCAAATGTGGGTAACAAATTTCTGCTCCATTTAAAGTTTTAATAACATAATAAATAGGAGATTGCGAACCTTTATTCTCTCGGACTAAAACCGCACTTACCGCAACTTCCGAGACCGTAAGATAAACCAGATACGTTTTATGTTCTTTTGATTTTGAAAGCAGTGGAGGGCTTGACAAGTATTTCTTTAAATCCCTCAAAGCCTACTGGCACTTCGGGGTCCATTCGAAATTATTTTTGTTTTTGAGCAGTGAGAAGAAACGATGACACTTTTTTGATGATCGGAAAATGAACCTGCTCAAAGCTGACAATCTCCCCGTAAGCCTTTGGACTTCCTTCATGTTTTATAGTTGGTCCGGGATATATTCTATGGCCTTGATCTTATCGGGGTTCACCTCAATTCACCTTTGTGATACCAGAAATCCCAGAAACTTACCAGAGTTGACCCCTAACGCGCATTTCTTGGGATTAAGTTTCATATTATGATTTCTTAGGATGTCGAAAGTTTCTTGCATATGTATAAGATGATTACCTGCATTTAAAGACTTAACGAGTATATCATCTGTATAAACTTCCATAGTTTTTCCTATTTTATTTTCAAACATCATGTTCACGAGTCGTTGATAAGTGGCTCCGATGTTTTTCAACCCGAAGGGCATCACATTATAGCAATATATACCGAAATTCATTATAAATGAAGTTTTTCCCTGATCCTCTGGGTTCATCTTAATTTGGTTGTACCTAGAATAAGCATAGAGGAAACTCATTAACTCATGTCCAGTCGTGGCATCAATCATTTGATCGATGTTTGGCAGTGGGAACGAGTCTTTTGGGCACGCCTTGTTAAGATCTTTATAATCTATACACATGTAAAACTTATTGTTCTTCTTAGGAACTACTACTACATTGGCTAGCCAGTCTGGATATCATACCTCTCGGATCGAACCGATATTAAGTAAGCGGGTTACCTCTTTTTTGACGAATTTATTCCTGGCTTCGGCAATCGGGCATTTCTTTTGTCTTACCGAAGGTATGCTAGGATCCAAGCTTAAATTGTGTACGTCTACCTCTGTCAGGATGCCTGTCATATCCTCATGCGACCATGCAAAACAATCGACGTTAGATTTAATAAATTTAATAAAGTTGGACCTGAGTTCTGGTGCAGTCATGTCCCCAAGTGAAATTTCCTTTCTAGAAATTCTTCGATCAATGCCACTTGCTCCAGCTCTTCCATTGTCAACTTCGTTGTATTGATCTCTTCTGGAACTTGGAAATATCTCGGCACCTGATAATATTTCAACGCCTCTGCCCCCGGGCTAACTTCATCTAGTTCGGGAGTAGGTGTCGGTCCCTGTAATTTCTATGCCACATGTTCCTTTTATTTGCTACTTGAAACTAAAATTGCATTCATCTCCTTTGTTGTTGGTTGATCACCCTTTATCTGCTTAATTCCTTCGGGCGTTGGAAACTTCAACAATTGATAATACGTTGATGGTAAATCTTTTATCTCGTGCAACCATGGCCTTCCCAGAACGATGTTGTATCCCATATCACCATCTACTACTTCGAAAAGAGTTATTTTATTACTCCTTCAGCGTTCGTGAGTAATAAAATTTCTCCCCGGGTTGTCACACTTGCGAGGTTGAATCGGCGAGGAGCTTTGTGGATGGAATAATGCTTAATTCCTTCGGGCGTTGGAAACTTCAACAATTGATAATACGTTGATGGTACATCTTTCATCTCGTGCAACCATGGCCTTCCCAGAACGATGTTGTATCCCATATCACCATCTACTACTTCGAAAAGAGTTATTTTATTACTCCTTCAGCGTTCGTGAGTAATAAAATTTCTCCCCGGGTTGTCACACTTGCGAGGTTGAATCGGCGAGGAGCTTTGTGGCCGGAATAATGCTTCCGATAAGTTTAGCTTGCTCCAATACTCTCAATTGTATGATCTTAGTCTAACTTCCTGGATCCACTAGAACACGTTTAATCTTAAAATCTAGCACATTTAAAGAAATTACCAGTGTGTTGTTGTGTGGTAGTAGCAATCCGTCTGCATCCTCCTCCGTAAAAGTGATATCGTCTTCCCGAAACCTCTTGCTATGCGTTATTGATATTTCATCTTCTTTGATGTTGAAAAGGTGACCCTGTTAATCTCGTTCCCTCTGAAGATCATGTTGATTGTTTGACGCGGGGGATCTTCTCCTGCTTTCGAGGGCTCCGCATTGTCCCGGTTACGATCACAATTGTTCTTAGCTCGGTCACTCAATAATTCTCTAAGGTGACCATTCTTCAATAAAGTTTCCACTTCTTCCCGGAGGTGTTGACAGTCCCCTGTCCGGTGGCCATTCGTCCCGTGGTATTCACACCACAAGTTGGGATCCCTCTGGCTAGGATCAGATCTCATCGGTTTCGGGAACCGTGCTTCTTTGATATTTCTCATGGCCGACACCAACTCCACTATACTGATTTTGAAGTTGTATTTCGTTAACTTGGGGTAAGAAGGATCCCGCGATCCTGACACTTCTTTATCCTGCAGCGATCAATTGTTCAGACCGCGATCAGTCCTCTTGTCAACGGTGAACCTGTCCGCTGTCTGGGAACCTCTGTTGCGGCCTTCGGTAAGTTCGTAGGGCAAAAACCGGCCCCTCAAACTTCGTATGTCCGCGTCATAATCATCCTTTGATTTTTCTCTATTCTTTTCTTGTCCTTTGGTCGACGATGGAAAACCAACCTGATCTTCTTTGATCCTTATTTTTTATTCATACCGGTTGTGGACATCCACCCACGTCGTTGCTTGAAACTTGAATAGGCTTTCCTTCTATTTTTGGGAAGCGTTTGAACTCCTCAAATTCAATCCTTTGGTGAATGCTTCAGCCGCCCATTCATCTGGGACAGCCGGGAGCAACTTTCTCTCCTTATGGAGTCGGGTAACGAGCTCTCGTAGCAACTTGGACTCTCCTTGTGCAATCCTGAATATGTCAGCCTTTCGGGACTATACTTTTCTAGCCCGGGCATAAGCCTTGATGAAAGAATCTGAGAGCATTTCAAAGGAGTCTATGGAATGCTTGGGTAACAGCAAATACCACGTCAAGGCTCCCCTCGTGAGGGTTTCTCCAAATTTCTTTAGCAACACAGATTCAATTTCGTGAGGAGCTAAAACATTTTCCTTTACCGTCGTTGTGTAGGTGGTAATATGCTCCTGGAGGTCTGAAGTTCCATCATACTTTGGCACTTCAGGCATTTTGAACCGCTTCGGGATTAACTCTGGTGCCGTACTTGGCTTGTATGGCAATGGAGTATATTTTTTCGAGTATGGACCTTTCAGCACTGGTGGCGCACTTGAGATCTGGTCCATGCGGGCGTTCACTTCCCTCATAAACCGTAAAAGTTCATTCTTGAAAGGATCATTCTCGTTGTTGAGGCCAGATTCGTTCCCCCCGCCCCATCGGAGCCAATTTCACCCCTGGGAGTATTGTTGTCGACCCTCTGCATCGTTTGATTCGTGGGAATCCTAGGAGGAACCGGATCTCATCTGTTTGCATTATTTGAAGCTCCCGACAGCGCCTGCTTTAACTCCATCATGACCTTATCCTGTAGCGTAAGGTGGCCTAGAATAATCACATGTTGCTCTTGCAAGACCCTTTCCGCGTCAACGACATGTTCCTCATCAGCATCATCGGGAGTGGTCTCCCGAATATATCGAGGATATTGCCTGTCATGCACCGGTGTAACGTCATTCCCCTCATTATGGGTGTCACTGATTGAGTCCTCAAAATAAGGTTGATCCCCTCGAATCTTGGGGTCGTGCATGTCATTAATAGTGTTATCTTCCATTTCTTATTAATTTTTCTAAGGCAAAATAATCAACACGTTAGTAAAATAGGCAAGGATCAATTTAATTACACGACTGTCTAGGCCCCACGGTGGGCGCTAAATTATTTACTTATAAAACGGTGCAGTTAAATTTATACGTGGTTTCTAGACAAATGAATTAATTTGATCCTGAAACAATAAATTGAAGAATTATGCAATACTTAGCTTTAGGATATAGACGAAACAACAGAAACAACAGTTCCGGAAACAGGGTTTCCGGGCACAACAATAATGAAATCAAAAAGTAAGAAGATAAGATTGTATTGAGCTTTGTATAGAATGTAGCGTATGTTTGTGAGAAAACTCATGTCCTTTACATTGACAACTGAGCTCACTATTTATAGCTATGAAAGAAGTCCTAGGATCGTGCCCTTCTTTAATGTCAATTATGAGGGACATTGATGAAGATGTAACGGTGAACATAAATGTCAAATTCCCTGTAACGGGTAATTGCTCTTAATGTCATGAAATATTCTCTATTAAATGCTATCGGGCGAAGAGCATTTATCACATCTTTATGAGTGTTATTCTTTCCGGTGACAAACGAAACAGTTGCCTTCGGTCTTTGGCCATCCCCGCCTTGGGTTTCACGTGTCCCTTTTTTGGACGACCACGTGTCATAGCATATTTTGCCCTATACAATTTTATATTTGATATTGCTTGAAATGAATGGTTTATTCAATTTTATATACTTCCTTATACGCGATACACTTCAGATATGTTATCAGTTAGTTTTATCCTGAATGCTTCTTCTTATCATTGTGGGATATGAGGAAATTTCAGTCGACGCCTTAGTTTCATGACTATCAACCAAATAATGTTTAGTTAAGAACCTGGAATGTTAGAACAACATCTTTGGTAGGATATTACACTTGAGATAAATGAATTAGTTTAAAATTGAGATATCGATCGGTAAGAACCTGCAAATATATAAAATGGCAAACGAAATGTAGAAATTATTCAAATTTCGTAAAAGAATTATGCGCAAGATCTCAAATATTCTCGCTAGGATTTTCAATGCCATTAGATAAAAGGAAAGGTTTATTTTTAAACTTGTACAGTCAAAGTCAAAATATAAGAGCAAAAACTCAATTCAAAACGCATATTGTCATATGGAAGTGGAACTCATTCCTCTTTTTTGTTCCTTGTTAGATTTCCCAGTACATTGACATCATGGTTAGCTGCAACTGATCAAAATTCCAATTCTACCAACAATATGGGTCGTTTAGTTCAAAATTAGGATATTCCACGATTATGATCTTAGAATTAAAATCAGGACTATAATCTGTATAACTTATCGCACCTTCAATAAAAATAATATCGATTTAGCGAATACCTCCAGCCAAATACAGGATAAATTTAATTCCAAAATTTGTATCGAGATAATCCACCTCATCCCTTGAACCAAACTACAGTCTCTATAATCCTCCTATTATTCTTTTTCTATTTTTTCTTAATTAACAAATAGCGTCAGCCGTGGATGAGTAGGCTATGAACAAGCTGCCCACACATAGTTGATAAGTAGTAGCTAACTAATGAGATTATTATCCTTGAGTTGACGACTCCAATTAAAAATTGCGAATTATTTTGCTCCATATTAAATCATTTGTAGTTGGAAATTAAAGGTGAACCAAAGAATAGTGATTCGTGGAGAGAGGCATTATAATGGGGGATATGACTCAATGAGTCTATCCAAAAAGAGGGGACCTTTGACATTTCGAACATAGTGCCTAAGCAGAATTCCTAGTTATATCAGATTAAAAACTTGCTTGACTATAGATTATGATTGGTTCAATTTTCTCAATGAACTCAGCAATATAATAATTGTCGTCTTCATTTCAGATAGCTTATCAAGAAAAAATTATCTTGAGATATAGAGAAAGTGATCCAGTCAATGCCTCAACTTCATCAATAACTAAACAGGTATTAATATTATTCAGAAGGATAAATATTCTTAATTGAATATCCCATGACATATTAAAATAGATACTCCTATATTAAGAGTGTGTTAGTTCTGTATCGTCTTAATTTTATAGTATGATCCACAAATAATAACTATGCTAAGGTCTAGCTGAAAAGGGATAATTAAGGAGCAGAGTAACCAGCATAAAAAACTAAAGGAAGGGATTTGGCAGCACATAATTTGGGAATTCAATCTTCTATCAGCACTTATCCTTTAAGAATTCACCTTTTTCCTTTTCAAATTTTTTGAGCATATAATATTAGCCAAGCATGAGTAGGCTATGAACAAGCTGCACATGATTGAAGCTAACATATGACACGGTTTATGCTGTTTTGAGTTGAGCTTTTGAATTATTACTCACCAAATCAAATAAATGATAGTTTTGAAAGTTATTTTAAAGCTAGGAAATGAAGATGATTTCAGGAGAGGCAGCATAATTGGAGATGCGACTCAATGAATCTATCCAAAGAGAGAGGACTTTGTCATAGGCTGATTGATAAGACCTAATCACAATTCTTTTTCTATATTTGATATTCAAAAATTGCTTGACCAATGAATGGATTATTCAATTTTATATACTTCAGACATGTTATCAGTTAATTTTATCTTGAATGCTTCTTCTTTTCATTGTGAGATATGAGGAAATTTCAATCGACGCCTTAGTTTCACGACTAGCAACCAAATAATGTTCAGTTAAGAACCTAGAATGCTAAATAAACATCTCTGGTAGAATATTCCAAGGCATACATGTAGGTACACAGCAAATGCAAAAGGCAAATAAGGGAAGCAGATACTGCTTACCATTCCTGATACAGTGATACGTTTATACCAATCCATTAAAACCTCTAAAATTAACTTTGAAGTGTTATCAACAAATGGGGGCTGCATTCTAGACAGGAAAACAAGATGAATAATAAGCAGCTCCCCGAAAGTCTGATGATTCAAATGTTTGTGTTCTGTATTATTGGCTGGAAACAACAGCATTTTCGTCAACTGGTGCAGGATCAGCCACAGGTGACTTCTTTGCAAGGGACTTGGGTATGTCAATGTCATCTTGACAACAACGTTGCTGAGGATGGGATAGAAGTGTGCAGATATGACGGAAGAGGACACGAGTAAGCCCCTGACCACTCTCAAATATGTAAGCCTCATATTCGCTGACAAGTTCAAGGGCCTCCACGAGGGCATCATACACCTTCTGAGGACAGTTGTCAGGTCCAGGCTTGTCGTGGAGGTAAATTACATCCAAAGTGAAAAGCTTCTGAGTAGCAGGCCATTGATGCTGTGGTGGTATTGACGACCTACAATATAAGAGTATCTGCATATATTGAAGAGAAGCATGAATGAGATGCTTCCCGTGAAATGCACATCTAAATAGCTACTCAGAAGGCAAATATCATTTTAAACACTAAAAGACGGATATAGCAAGCACTCCCATGGAGCATAGTGAGAGCATATTAACTATCAACTAAGGTTCAGAAGACCCACAGAGGCATCTCGTTCTCAACTTTAATGTACTGTCGGATATTCTGTCACCTCACTAGGCTGGTTTACTTTTTCCCTTTTTTATCTTTTGTTTGAACTAGGCAGAGTTACTTGAAATCACTAAAATTATAATATCCTGATTAGTACTAGCATGAGGCGATCACAATGCACAATGTTTGCAGCAGGATAGCGTAGGTGCAAAAGGGCATCTCTATGTACTTGAAGCAGCACTTTTTTGAGATGCCAACTTCATTTGGGATTGGCAACTTGCAAGGGAACCATATAAATGATTAATCAAGTGAAAATAGTTAAGATTATTGTTCCAGTTCATTTCATGATATACTCTTTCGTTACAATAAAGAATGGATCTCTTACGTTGAAAAAGGGGGGGAACAACTTCTATATAGTAAGCTGAATCTAGTGAAATGATGTTAACATCCTATAACCCCTTCATTTTGGAAACAAGTAAAGAGAGAAAAAGCGAAAACAAGAACAAATATCTATTTATATCATGTGACTTCCTTCACTTCACCTCTTCTTTGTTTTTTTCGTTTCATATGAACAAAGAAGGGTTACTCCCGTGTACAAGAGACATGTCAGACAAGAAGCTACAAGTAACGATGTCCCCCAAAACAATAATGAAGCAGGGATTCATGTCAAAGCCTTACCTGTCAGAGGGAGATCAAGGGAAAGCATTTATAAGGTTGCTATGCAGTAAGGATGATTTGTGGAATAGTTTTTTTTAAGAAAATAAAAAGTCAAATGATATAACAACAATAATAATAGTAAGTTGAGAAGTTGTAATTAGATGTATTTATAAGAAGGAAGGTACTAGATGGAAAGTAATCAATAGAAGTCTCGTATCCAAAGTCCAAACTAGAAAGTAATTTCTAGAAAGAGTACTTGAGCACTGTAATCACCTAGACAAGTTGACAACAAGTGGCAACTCCTATACCACCTCATGAATGGCACTTCCTCTGCCCCAAATCAAATGTCCCTTTTCTCTTTAGTTTGACTATCTGCTGCCTAAAAGAGAGTTTTAACACATACCATTTTACTTCTTTTTTTTTTACAAATAAGTTCTATCCCATTTTATTTAACCAAAAGGGCACATGCAGCCTATTTTGACACTTCTCTACAGCTTTTCTCAACTATTCCTGGATAATATATACATGTTCCCCGATCCAACTCTATGTAAGAAACATAGAACTACTATCTTAATCCATGAGGCTTACATGAACTTCCATTATGCGTGGGCGCGGTAACTCCTAGACCATTACTTATTACTAGGGTAGTCAAATTTCGCACATATAAGTGTAACCCTTCCAACCCGTCTAGGCTGAAAATAAATTCATAGATGGGTCAATTTGGGCACAACCAAAAAATAGCATAAAATTTTTGGTTGGTTCGGTCATGTTAGGTATATTTCTTTCTCTACACTTTCACACACTTCTTTGAAGAAAAGAAAAGTTGCTTCTCGTTTGATTTGGAGTTAAACAAATTATTAAAAAACAAACAAGCAAATGAAAAAATGAGTTTGAACTGGGGTTGGTTTGTGGTCCAATTTTTAGCCCAAAGATCCAAGCAAACTTTGGTTGGGTTGAGTCATGACTCGTGCAGTGACTTAACCTGTTTTAAGTAGCCAAATTCGGCCCAACCCGCCTATTTGACACCCCTACTAATTACTAATTAAGCAAATGACCGGTAAAACAATGTCAAGGGCTGACATGTATAAAGTGAAGTTGCCCAGATAATTCTATGGAATATCTCACATCCTTACATCTGCTGTCCAAGAAAGGAGACAGGTCCACCAAGAGTGCCATTTCATAAGCAAAACTACTGTGTTGTCCTAGCCTTTTCCTGTCTCTCCACCAATCAGAACCTAAACAGATTTCTGAAGCGCACAATGATATATTCAGCCGAGGTTGAAAAACAGCCTGCTAAAGCCATATAGACCGGACTCCGGAGGGTTCTCTATTTCTCAGTTTTTAACTTTTTATGCACGATTCCGGCTTTCAACACATTTCAGAACTCAACTCTCCCCTTCCTCTTTGCTTTGTGAAGTACCACATTAATGGTCATCCCAAAGGTTGAGCCAAAGAGAAGAAAATGCCATGTCATCAACCTTTTTTTTTTATAAGGTAAATTGTATTAATCAAAAGGGAGAGAACTCCCGTATACACGAAGTATACCAAAGACGTAGAAAATTTAAATCACAATATGATTCTCTACAAAAGTCGCCCAATCTTCTATACAAGTAGGGGCTAGCTAAATGAGTGCACCAAAAAGTGATCAAAGATAAAAGACTATTCTTAAGATGTGAAAAAGGAGACTCAATCTCCTCAAAAGCTCTCCTATTTCTCTCCCCCCATACTACCCACATGAGAGCTAACGGGGCGAACTTCCACGCCTTTTGCTTTCTTCTTCTACGAAAACCGTCCCAGCTATATAACATTTATTTTACAGTGCTTGGCATCACCCATTGAACACCAAAAAGATTCAGGATTGCCCTCCACAAAGCAGAGGACACAGGGCAATGCAACAAAAGGTGATCAACTTCTTCCCCTGAGCTTTTACACATGTAGCACCAACTAACAAGTGTAATTACTCTCTTTCGGAGATTTTCAGCAATCAAGATCACTCCCCTCGCCGCTAGCCATGCAAAAAAGCACCTTCGTGGGCGCCCTAGGAATCCATATCGAGGAGTATGGAAAAGTGGTCTCCTCTCTAACCAACATACTCTGGTAAAAGGACTTTACGGTGAACAAACATCGCCACGCAAGCCCCATCACCAAGAGTCGTAGGATGGCTGGAGCCTGTCTTGCCCGTATAGCAGTGCCAACAAATCTTGGAGCTCCGCAATCTCCCAATCTTGCATGTTCCTTCTGAATGAGAGGTCCCATACTAACCCCCTTCATGCTCCTTACGAATCTGTTGGACCATCAGTTTCTTCTGGTTTGAAACTCTGAAGACGTGGGGGAAGGAGACCCTTAGAGTATCCTCTCCACACCACCTATGATTCCAAAAGTTGATTCTCCTTCCATCTCCCACCCTGTAAGTGATGTTGCCACTGAATGCTTCCCAATTCTTCATGATGCTCCTCCACATGCCACACCCGAAAGGTGTTGTGATCGCCTTGGTCCTCCAACCCCCTCCCGTTGAATCGTACTTTTTTACTATGACCTTACTCCATAGAGCATGCTCTTTTACCCCGAATCTCCACAGCCACTTTCCCATTAAAGCTCTGTTAAATACCCTAAGATCTTTCACTCCAAGTCCACCCCACTTCTTTGGGAAAGTGACTGTCTGCCAATTCACTAGATGAAACTTTCTAGTTCCATCCGCCGCATCCCGCAGAAAGTTCCTTTGAAGTCGCTACAGTTTTTCTGTGATGCTCACCGGTGCTTACAACAAGGATAAGTAATAGGTGGGCATACTCGATAAAGTGCTTTTGATAAGCACTTCCTTACCTCATTTTGACAAATACCGTTTCTGCCACCCTGCTAATCTTTTTTCAACCCGCTCGATCACTGGATTCCAAACCGTAGTATCCTTATATGAAGCGCCCAAAGGGAGGCCCAGGTAAGTAGTGGGAAGGGAGCCCACCTTGCATCTGAGAACACCAGACAAGGCATCAATATTAGTAACCTCACCTACCGGGAAAATCTCACACTTGCCGATGTTGATTTTGAGTCCTGATACTAACTGAAACCACTACAGGACCTGCTTCAGGTAGGTCAACTGATCCATATTGGTATCACAGAAAACCAGTGTGTCATCCGCAAAAAGCAAATGTGAGACTCTTCGGGCACTGAGCACCCCAATCGGAGCTGAGAATCCTCTCAAGAAACCTCTGCCCGCCGCACGATCCATCACTTTGTTCAGAGCATCCATCAATAGAATGAATAACATGGGGGATAGGGGTCACCTTGCCTGAGACCCCTGGAGCTACCAAAGAAACCACACGGGCTACCATTAACCAGGACAGAGAATCTGACTGAGGAAATGCAGAACTTGATCCATCCCCTCCATCTTTCCCCAAACCCCATCCGCATCATAATGAAGTCCAGGAACTCCCAATTGACATGGTCGAAAGCCTTCTCAAGGTCCAACTTGCATAGTAAGCCGGGTTCTCTATTTTTCCTTCTGGAGTCTACAAGTTCATTTGCCACCAAGGCAGCATCCAGGATCTACCTACCTTCCACAAACGCATTCTGGGAGGACGAAACAGTCGTGTCAAGAACCTTCTTAAGTCTGTTGGAAAGCACTTTAGAAATAATCTTGTAAATGCTCCCCACGAGACTAATAGGCATATAGTCTCTGATACAAGATGCACCTTCTTTCTTAGGCACAATAGTAATAAAGGAAGCATTGATACTTCTCTCGAAAACACCATTCGCATGGAAGTATTCAATGGCTTCCATCAACTCCCCCTTGATGGTGTCCCAAAAGAGCTGATAGAAAGCCAAGGAGAAACAATCAGGCCCGGGGGCCTTATCGCCAGCACAACTCGACACAGCCTCGTGCACCTCCTCCTCCTCGAAAAACCTTTCTAGCCACTCGTTGTCTCCCTCCCCTATATGGTTGAACTCTATTCCCCCCAAAGTCGGCCTCCAACTAACTTCTTCTTTATATAAGTTCTCATAATACCCCGCTATCGCCCCTTTTACCTCCTCATCTCCCTCAATCCTCACTCCATCCACAACTAAGGACTCTATGATGTTTCTCTTTCAATTTGCGACCGCCACCCTATGGAAAAACTTGGTATTCAAATCCCCCTCCTTTAACCAGAGTGCCCTCGATTTTTGCCGCCAACTAGTCTCCTGAGCTATTGCTAACTCGACTATTTTCCTCTTAACCTCCCCCAATCTCTCTTTCTCAGATTCATCTAACTCCCCCGCCCCTTCCCCTCTTTCTAAATCCCCCAATTCATACATAAGCTCCCTCATTTTAACCTCTCCCCTCCCAAAAACCTCCTTATTCTGCCTAATAATATCTCCCTTGAGCAATTTGAGTTTCTTCGAAAGACAACATGAAGGTGTCCCCGATACCCCATAGCTTGTCCACCATTCTTTCACCTTGTCACCGAATCCTGGCACTTTCAACCACATGTTTTCGAATCGGAAGGGAGCACGCACCCCCCTCCCTCTGCATCCATCTAGCAAAATAGGCAAATCATCTGAAGTCAACCTAGGTAAAGGAATCTGCAGCACATTCGGCACCAGCTCATCCCATGAGGGAGATGTCAGGAATCCATCAAGTCTAGACCTTGAGTTGGAATCCTCCGCCCTGACCCAAGTAAACCTTTTCCCTGACAGAGGAAGGTTAATGAGAAAGTGATCATTGATGAAGTCAGAAAACTACTCCATGGCCCTCGAAATCACACTACACCCTAATCTCTCCTCCGGGAATCTAATAGTGTTAAAGTCTCCCCCTATAACCCATGGAATGTCCCATTTCCCCATAATATTGGCCAGTTCCTCCCAGAAAGACACCTTGGACCCTTCCCCTACCAGCCCGTACACTCCCCCAAATCCCCACTCCACCCCACTCACTCTATCTTTGACGAGAGCTGCCAAAGAGAAAACTCCCTTGCTAATCTCCTTTACCTCCAAGCTTCTATCATCCCACATAAGTAGAATGCCCCCGGCACTTCCCGCTGCTGGGACCCAGTCATATTTCACCCAACTACCTCCCCAGACACTTCTCACGATCGCATCCGACAAAACTTCCATTTTGGTCTCCTGAAAACAAACTAGGTTGGCACCCCACTCCCTAACTCCCACTTTGATGATGGCCCTTTTGTTTGGGTCATTCATCCCCCTCACATTCCATGAAAGGATCTTAACTTCCATAAGCGACAATAGCCCCCATTTCCCCACCCCCCTAGCTGAGGTCCCCCTTCTCTGATACACCACTACATCCCCTAAGTTATTTTGCTTAACACCTTTACCCAACTCCCTCCCTGCACCATCGTAAAGAGATTGTTGCTCAATCTCCCTCAACAGTTCTAACACCCTATCTTCCTTCCCTTCAACAGAAACACCTAGAAACTTCCCAAAGTTTAATAGTTTATCCTCCATCCAGAAAGACATATCCCCTCCTCCGATCCTTGACGAAATTGGGCAGGCGTCTTCTATATGTACCCTTTCCTTGCTACTACCAGAGGAATACAAGACCATAGCATTGCTAGCACTAGGAGTTTTAACCTCCGAAAGGGTCTCACCATTTCCTTGAGGGGCAGCAACCTCTGAAATTAACACCCCGCTGCTATAGGAATGTCCAGAACCATCAGTAGGGTAGCATGGCGGAAGAGAGCATGGAACCCTTGGCGGCATATTAACTGAAAGTACTGGTCCGACACTAACATCAATTGGGGCATGCTCAACAATCTCCCCAGAAGAAGAAGAAACTTTAAGTGTGACCTCAGCACAACTAAGCCCAGGAGCAGGCGAGGGGTTGATGGAACTGGGTCCATCAGAGGCGGGGGGCCGTGGATTAACAGCACCATCCTTAGCCGGTTCTGCCCCTGCAGCAGCGGCCATCGTAGAGGGGCACAGGTCACTAGAGCTCGGTGAAGGAGTGCCACTGTGTGAAGCACCATGGCCAGAGGAAGGAGGAACGACTGTTCCCATATGCTTAGGAGCCTTATCATATGCAGCTTGAAATAAACCGGGCCCCTTAGGATCAATTCTAATGGAATTGGGGAAAGTTGTTGAACCCATGTGAGGAGGCCCAGGCCTATACTTGCTGAAAACTTGCCCGGCCCTATGATAAGTAGAAGAGGATCAGGATCGTCCCATTCTGCCTTTCCAGCCCGCATCACTGACCAATTCACGTCTTCTCCTCCTGTTAAAATTTTGTCTTCCTCCCCCAATTTCAAACCTCCCGTCTCTTCTCGATCAAACGTCTGATTTTGGCTCCCATCCCCTCAAAGACTGTTTTCTCCTCCCTTCCCTTCTATTTGACCTTCCCTTTTCTTCCGTCGCTATCACAGGCATAAAGATAGGGCGAAATTCAGGGCTCAGCCAAACCCTATAACTCAAGTAGCCATCTTCCACCACAGTGGAGACAGGGATTCTGCCCCCTTTTCTCACCACAATCCTCACTCGCGAGAGATCGTGTAAACTGCAAGTGACATCAATAAAACCCCCACAGATTTCCCCTATCTTCTTGAATAGGTCAAGACACCAAAGATGCACCGGGAGACCCACCATGTTGACCACCAATGTTTCGCCAGTGAAGCGAGGGTCAAGACACCCATCATGCTCCACCCATCTGTCTAGATTTAAAAAGTTCCCATCGAACCACATATTTCCTCTGACAAGAATTTCTGAAGCTTGAAACTTGTCAACAAAACGAAAGAGATATTGAGTGTCCCCCAATTGCGATATTTTCAGCCGTCCTTGACGTTCCATGCCTCTGCTGCCCAATTCCTAACAGCCTCCGGAGAACCAACCCATTTGGAGAAAGACCTAATGAGACTAGATTCCAAGAAACCCTTGCACCTGAGAGAGTGCTCCTCGGACAGCGAGAAGTGCGGCTCATGTCCTACGTCGAGCTTTCGATGGCATCTTCCCCCAAGTTCTAGGGCTGGCCAAGAGACAGCTTTGATAAAAGACATGTTTTCCAATTTTCTAGATTCTAGAGAGAAAAAAGAGCTTCTCTCTGTACAATCCATTATATTCTAAATGTGGCTGTCCCGGAAAAACTGGCCGGAAAAAGCCTCAATAGTTGGAATAACAGTATTCACAGTGGGTGAAAACAGTATATAGGAAGGAAGGTTTTCTCGTACTGAACAAAGGAAACAATCGTCAGAATCTGGGGTTTAAAGGCCGGAAAAAGAAAAAGTCGTCGGAATTTGGTGAAGCTGGCACGGGATGGCTCGGAAATGCCTCGAGAAGAGGTTGTCCGAAGAAAAAAATTTGAAAGGTCGTCGGAAAAAGCCACACGCGCTGGCGCATGGCTGAGATCTCGCCGGAAAAATAGGCAAGTTGGCGGCGCGTGAGGGCTCGGTTGCCGAAGAAATTTACTGGGTTTGGACGCGGGGAGCTTGGCTCTTGATGGGTGTGGTGGAATTTTAGGAAGAAGAAGACTTAGTACTCATTTCAGAAGCTTAAAAGAAACAGGTTTCCTATTTAGTTAGGAAACCTTATGGCCTGGGTAGGTCCCTTGACTGTACGATTTGATAAATAAGCTTACAAACCGGGAGGCTTCTCTTTTTCTTTGGTTCTCTTTTTCTTTGGTTTTACCTTTTGACTCCAGATTCCAATAAATCCCATAAATATCAGCAGCCGGTCGCTCTTGACTCGTCAACAACCCAGAAGCAATAAGATGTTCACTGCTAGAGTTCTTTCAAATATAAGAATGTTTTGGTAGAAAACAATGACTGGGGTTAATGAATAAAATGGACAAATTAGTGGCACCAAGACAAGCTAATCTGGAACTTTTTGCCCCATCTACACTCGAAAAAAATTATCTATATGGTTACTTGACAGAAAATAAGCTAGAGAATAGCTAGATGAAAAATTGCATTCAAGTGATATATCTCTACAGTGTTACAATCAAGCAGTTTATTGTCTGTTCCATGCATGAATTGATGATATTTGACGAAGCACCATATGTGCCAGCTACATTTTTAGTTTTGAAATGTGGCTTTCATAAAAGGAGAAGGATAGAGTGAGTATCTGGCTTATGTGTAGCATAAGCCCAGTTAAGCATGCACCAGCAGAAATTCAGGAAGAGACTATAAAGCAAAAACTCAGTTGACATTTTAACCATTCAAAGTCACTATTAAGGATATGTTACAGTGAAAAAATGGGAAAAAATGGGAGCCTACTAAATACATTTGTGTTTTAACATGAAAATGGTTACCCAGCAGAGAAAATGAAAGGCAACAAAACATTTGTGTTATAACATGGAAAAACTTACCACCCGGAGTATCCGATTTTGAGCACGTGATTTCTTTGCTTCATGGGCAGCGAGCCGAAATAGTTGAGTAAGATCAGCGTGGCCACAAGATGAATTTACTGTGAGACCCCGAAGAGCAGAATTGGCCATCTCAATGTCACTGCTGAACTCTTTCTGGAGCTTCACAAATAGAAAATTTTGGAGATCGTTTAGTTCCAATGAAGTTGTGATCATATATAGCAACTGCTAGATAGAAGGATCATGAAGGAGATATGGTGATGAAAGAACAACTAAGCGAAGCGGAAAAAAAATTGACTTGAATTTGCACTATGTAAAAAAACCAAGTACACTCTTGGCCCTACCAATTCGCCAAATTCCCAATGCTTTTTAAAAAACTATGCCGAAATAGAAGACAAGACATTTTTGAATGAAATGCACAAACACAAAATTCTAGAATTCAGCACATTCTTGGACAGTTCTCATAGTAGAATCAAACAAGTATACCTGCCACTTAACTGGTAAGTATTCCCAACAAACAAATATTTCTAAGGTCAATTTAGAATCAAAAACATACACAGCAGCAAACAATCAACCACTACTTCAGTTTCATCTTGCTATTATAAGGCACGCACAGTTGACTGCTAAAGGAACACTTGACATGCAGGATAAGATTATAAAGAGAGATTCTTTTTTGAAGTATCAAAAGCAGAGGGTGGATGTACAACTAAAGCTATGGGTTCGGCTGAACCCAATAACTCCTATATATGTGTCACGAAATCTACTAAATATGTATAAATATTATATTTCGAACCCAATAACTCAAATGGTCAGTGTCATCCCGAACCCATAAAGTTCACATCTCGGATCTGCCTCTGAACATAAAGTATTAACTCACTAAGTGCAAAGCATGGCCAACGCCAAACCCGAATAAATGGGGTGGGATGCAGTAGGTTACGGTCAGCATAAAATTAATCTAACTTTGATGGATCCAATACTGAATGAGTAGAGTGGAATAGATACAAAGGATACAAATAGCCGACGCCAGCTGGATTTGGATTGTGCATAGTTAATTGACTGATTGACATAGTATCAAATAGTATTGAAGAAAAAAACTATATAAATTAAAATATTGAAGTAGATCCATCGAGTCCTTTATGTGACACAATATGTTTTTTGAGAGTCTCAATGGCTGTTTTGACACATTTTGAAGTGCACATCATCATTATCTATGAAAATGAGCTAAAATGTCCAGTTTCAATCCAGAATTGGTTAATTTGACTCTCGAAAAATCTCAGACATAAAAGGAATAGGCAAAACTGAGTGATCTATCAACATCAAATTACTCGTAAAAGAAAAGCAAAGGAAAATCAGTGGGGCCACATAAGCAAACTGGAAACAAACAATAAGCATTTCAATGAGGTCTTGCTTCTATTATCTCTATTCCTACTCGTGTCTTACTTACAGTCTATTTCCTTGTAAAATTTTCCCTGAAATTATACGAGTGATCGGTTTCGATAAGGAGCCACATACTACAAAGATATACATACTGTTAATAAGGATGTCTGAGGACATAGTGTCCCCAATGATACTTTCCTTTCACAAGGATTTAAGCAAAAGTTACACTTATAAGGATTTATACTTACCCACGTGTGACCTAGGAGTCAATGAAATGGGTGAAAACCATGCAAGACTATAGTTCCCAGAAGATTATATGCTAGGCGATGCTCCTTGGGTGGAAGAGTTATCCGTTACAGTATTGGTGGGAGGTAGCAGGTACCAAGTGAAATAGTTGAGGTGAGTGCAAGCTCACCCGAACACCATCATTACCAAAAACAAAAGAAAAAGATATGTTCGTATATATTTATAATTGCTATTGTGGAAAACTTGGTCACATCTTATATCAAATCTTCCAACTTTTCAACCACTTATCAATGAACATTCCCAATATTTGGAACTTGTGTATATGAGGCTTGCACCTCAACAAAACTATAAAATAAACCAATAATTGCATAGCGAGTTCCTGAGAAAATTTGTCAGCATTCCTATTCTGATCTATCAAACTTAAAGCTTGGGGAAGATTTCTATAATCTCAATTAATAACCAGAAAATTACAAATGTTGTGAGAGAGCATTAGGATCAATTACTAGCATTTACTGAACACGTTAACAGAACTCTTTACTTTAGTTTGAGGTTTAGATGAATTACAGTCAAATAGTCTAGGGATAAATAAACATTATGCCCTGCTTAGGGCAGTGTTTAAAAAAGCGCACGCTTCCTCGCTTTAAGCGAGAAGCGAAGCGAGAAGGGGCACGCTTCAGCAGGGTGAAGCGACTCAGGTGTAGAAAAGCGACCGCTTCCCACTAAAAAGTGAGAAGCGGGAAAGCGAAGCGAAGCGAGAGAAGCGCCCGCTTCTGTGTTTTAAAACAGACCCAGCCCTATTTTATTAAAAACGAGATTTTGTGATTAAACACTAGTCTTTCATTAATTGAACAGCAGCGACTAGGGTTTTAAAGCAGAGACACTGGTCGACTTCTTCTTCTTCATCGACTTCTGATTTCTGAAAGCATCAACTAGGGTTCTTCTTCTTCTTCTTTAACTTCAAGTTCAAGTCTTCAACAGCAACAGGTATGTTCTGATTTTTTTCCTCTTCCTCCTCCTCCTCCTCCTCCTCCTCTTCTTCTTCTTCTTCTTTCACTGTTTAAACGTCCAAAAAGCAGCGAAATGCTGGCGAATTTTTTTTTTTTTACCTTCTGTTCTTTCTCAGAAAATTACTGCCCAAGAATAGAATGCTCATTTTATGCTTTAATTGATGCTACTCTTTAGTTTTTAAATTGAAGTACATTTGCTTACAATTATATGTGTTGTCTATGCAGTATTTATTTTAAATTTTTTTTTTTAAATTCCGCTTCACTTCAAAAAAGCGAGCGCTTCGCTTCTCGCTTTAAGCGAAATGGGGGTTGTCGCTTTTCCTCGTTTCACGCTCTTCACAACACTGGCTTAGGGAAATAGAGCAACTAGAAGGCCAAGGTAGTGAGTGATGATGCCCCAAGAGCTCACCATCACGTCGCATAGCTGCTAAGAAGTCACCCCGGCATCCTATGACAAGGTCACGTGCTAAGGAACTTTAAGAGAAGCTAGTTGGTCTACAAATTACAATTAAGTGCTTTGTACTGAAGGTGAGCTAAAAGACATGAAAATATCTCATAGGTACTTCAATGTGCTTGTGACATCATTGAAAGAGCATACGGAGGCAACTTGGACTCAAGGAGTTGCTAGAAACGGAGTTCAGGCTCAAGAGTCAAGCCTAGCGCCCTGCAATGAAATCTAAAGTCAGAACAAGTGGCCCATTAACTCAAAGCCACGCAATGCACTGGACTATGTCCCAGCAGGTGGTTTTGTTTGGTTTTTTGTCAATTGCCTAATTTGGAACCCAGTACAAATAGACCCTTAGACTCATTTTTTCATTAAATTGGTTGACACTTAGATGGTAACCGAGAGAGGAAAAAACCCTCTCTTTTGTTCTTTTTTGAACTCTTGATCTTCACAAGATCTTTTTTTAATTTTATGAAGTAGTGATCTAAACAAGGTAATTTGATTCCTTGTTAAGATTTCTTGACTCTTTGACAAACTTGATTGACTTTTTATTCTAATTCCAACGTTCTTCGTTTTGATAAATGCATTGTACGATTGAACGGGAATTCAGGGTTAGTTTCCCTTTTTATTAGTTGTTTGAATATTGTTAATGTATTCAGTTCCATATACCGTTTATTATGTTAATTTCACCCAACACATATCTTTATTTTGACTATGCGTATTGTTCTTTAGATAATTGAATAGAGTTAATTGCAAAACTCTAGAATTAGCTAATTCAATATTCTTCCACCATCGAGAATGCTCTCAGGGAGTCATTGATTTACTTCACGTGGTGACAGTACATAACCTTCTCTTATATTTTGTTGAATGGGAGGGAAGTAAATAAAGCTGACTCCTCATTTTCATACAAATCTGGAGGGGATAAAACATTAAACACGAATGAATTGCCCATCCTCCACCTCTAATTCCTTTGTTAATTTATTTCCCGAGCAAACAAAGTGAGTCGAGTAGCTAATTCACAGTTATTTTACTTCCCCACCCACTGCTACACCTCACTTGGTGTAAACTGGAGTGCAGCCATCTTATCCACTAAACTCTCTAGAAGTTATTTCTTTGAGTCAGAGCTAAAACTTAAAACATAAAACAGAAGGACTGGGAAACAACGGCATGGGAACCATGGGACCCCTTAGTAGTAAAGGGCAGACAAAAGTGCATACCTGCACACCAACTGAGGCCTTTTTCTTTTTGGAGTTTTCCAATTACTTTACTAATAGAAAGGCTTCCCTTATTCAGTTGAACTAAGCTACCGCATGAACAATGGATCCGCTGAGCTAGGTAAGCATCCAGATCTTGATCCAGAGATATTGCTTCAGAAATCAACTGAGCTCAGGAAATCACGTTAAGACGTCGATCTCCCCAACAATCACAACGTTGAATTGATTTCTCTCTCTTTCTATTCCTTGCAAATGGAGATAAAAACTGCGCACCATCTGCCCTAAAGTTATTCAAATTCCACCTCAGAGGAAACAAGAGGCCTCCTTTTTTCAAGTTTCTGATTTCATGCTATCACCATATCTAAGGAAAGCAAATTCAATTTCAAGCTCAAATAAATGGTTTCTGCGGCATGTATGTCTCCTATTTTTCCACCACTAAATATAGAGTTGGGGAAATTCTTCTTTCCTTCTAGTCCTCTGAAATGCACACAAATAGTTTCTATTTTTCATGAAAAAATGCCTATTATTCCGTTTCAGGAACATCGTATCTATTCACAAGCTCAAGAACCATACACACACATCCGCAGTTAACATGGTATAAATGTTTAATGCCCTCTCCCCCCAAATAAAAAGGAAAAATGTTACCCAAAGTTCCAGTAACTAATAAAAGTCTCCTCTCCAAGTATTCGAACCAAATTTTCTTTAGTACCCAAATACTTAAACACCAAACAACAACAACAACAAAAAACTAACCTCAATCCTGAACTAGTTTGGACCCGTTTCATTCCAATTATCAAGCAGGAATAATAAAGAGGGAAATAGTGAATTTGGAAAGGAAATTAGGGAAGTACCAGGAAAGCGGATTTGGCAAGACCAGCAAAAGCAAAGCGATGATCAGGGCTGATAGTGAGTTTGGCATTGATGAAGAGAATGATGGCTTGCTTCATAGCGTCCAACCTCGTATAGGGTCGCCCACCAGCTGTAGTTGAAACTTTCATTTCCACGAGTGATTCACTGTCCACATCTATGCAGAACAGTATGTCTTCGCTCGCTAAACGATTTGGTTTTAGACTGTACCCACCACTGTCTTCTACCTCTATTACCTCCATTTTCTCCGGCACACAAATTGATCACCCTCCCCTCTCTCTCAAATTCGAACAGTCTCTCTTTTCCCAATAAATTTTTGCTGCTTCTTCTCTCTCTCTCTCTCTCCTGCCTGATTTTTCCTTCTACTTTTTTTCTGGCCTGATTTTTTTTCCTTCTTTACGCTCTTCTTTTATTTTCATTTTCTTAATTTTTCCTACATTAAATGGTCGTATCTGCCCTTAAACTTTAGGAAATTGTCTAAATTTGCCCTTCATTATTATTTGTGGTCATATCACCTTTCTTGTTATCGAAAAGGCTAGATTTACCCTTAATTATATCGGTTCTAATGTTTTCTTTTGATTCTAATTTTAAATGATTTTTTCTTACTACGAGGAGTATCCGATTTAACCAGAATCTAGTTTTTTGATTCATTTCCGGATCAGGATCTTTGGCTTATGACACATGATCACGCCCAATTCTAGTCATAAAAAGGATAAACGATCGCTGCAAATATAATATACGGTTTAAAAGTCCGGAATCGAATCCCACAAAGAACTAAGGTTTAGCTACAATTGTTTACTATCACTAAAAAGACAAGCTCGAATAATTCCTAAGTAATAAGATTCTGTTTTCTAACTAATTAATTAACAAATTAAAATAGTAAATTAACAACTAAAGATACTAAGGATTGGATATAATATTAAGGAGGTCTAGAGTTATGATTTTCCCAATTGTCGAAACCCTTCTCGCTATGTCTTCTATAATTTTGCCTAAGTTTTTTCTACCGATCGTGAGTACTTTGGGAGTCATAGTTCTCTCTCGAGCAACTGCCATAATTTACTAGACATATTTTCTCGAACTACGCTAGTTGTTACTAATTTACCGCTCACTACGATCGCATCAAGGTTTCGTTATCTCTAATACCGTCATTAAACCCTATGTATTGATCTCTCACATACGTTAGGAGTGATGTTGGTCAACAACTACCTAAATATGTACCCTCTCTCAAGCAATACACACTAAATAGACACAGTCAATTGATGGTCATTCAATCAACAACAATAAACACGTAGTTGAACAAGTAGAGATACTCAAATTCAAAATTATATTAAAACTTAACAAGATTTCATCCTCCAAAAGGTTTCATCAAACCCTAGATGAGAAAGTTTAGCTACTAATAACCATACTAACAATCATGATAATAATTGAGAGCATTAAAATAGAGATTAAGGAAGAACGGAAGAGAAAACTCTTATGATCCGTTGCTTCCAAGTGTTTCCGCATCCTTTTGCTTCTCCAATAATGTCTCCCCTATCAGAAATAGGTTTAGAACCCCTTTTATACATGTTGGGAGCGTGTAGGGTCGAAACTACCAAGTCCTAGCCGAATTAGGACGAAATTCGCCCTTGGCCGTCTCGCTTGGCGCCTGGCGCCAACCAGGACACCGAATTTTTTTCACTTTTGTGCTATTCTGCCTTTGGCGTTTTGGTTGGTGCCTCGCACCAACCTGGGCACCAAAATCATACTCCCTCCAAATTTTTCTATTTTTACTTCACTTTGCATGCAAGCTTGCCAAATCACTTCAAATTGACTCCTACACATATAAATATTATTATTAAGCTCGAGTCACAAATATTTACACCAAAGTTAACAAGATTGAGGTATAATGCAAGGCAAATTACATGCGAAAATATGAATTTTTAGCCTAACATCGTTACCCCACACTTAAGCTCTTGCTCGTCCTCGAGCAACCTAAAACCTTGCTAACCAAACAATGCATGCAAGACATCATACAATTGAGGAGCATTTGGCAATTCAACATACTACACCTATGACCATAGTTGATACCAACAATTAAGCTCTTGCATACGCATTCATGCCTTTCCCAACTTTCACATGTCGGAGTATTAGTGACCAATTAAAAATACTCAAATAACCTGCCCATAACCACCCAACCTCAAAGACCGACTTGTCGCCAATAAGCACTCTCAACTCGTGCACTCACCCAACAAGAGATGTTTAATAACATCACTTATCCGTCATGGAATCATGTTCCTCACCAAAGAATAAGAGGGTATTTCGTCCACACATTCAAATATGCACTCGAATATAATTTAAGGACATCACATATATGCGAAATTTTTTGGGGCCTTACAATATCTCCACTAATCTAAGTTCGCACAGTCTAAGATCAATTAGGTCTTTACTGGTTGTAATGTAGGCTAAGGGACGGGTAGGATATATTTTGCGTATAGTGACTAACTCTCCTAAGCACTTTAATACACCAAACTTAACTTTCCAATACATATTTTTCATGACCAATTTAAGCAATGCCACAAAATCATATACAACTTGGCCCTTCTTCTTTAAGCACAACTATGCATTCACTAGACCGGATTAACATTACTTATTACTGTAATTTCTCTCTCTCTCTCTCTCTCTCTCTCTATATATATATATATATATATATATATATATATTTCTTTTTCTTTTTTTTCTTCAACACTCTTCATAAAGTTAGGTTGCCCAGCTAATGATCTTCCAAAACATACATGCACCTTTGGCCTTTCTATGGTTCCACTCAAAAGCTACCTCAACTCTCACCTTACTCTTCTAACGACTTAAGTGCTTTCGGAGGTAAAGGTTCGAAAAGAGTTAATTAAGAACAAAATGGGAATCGGCTAACGTGGGTGCCAAAGAAAAGGTTTATAGGCTCAAATGGGCTATCTACGGATAATTTTATATATAGTGTCATAATAGCTCAATGTACAATCAAAGAAACGCCTACATCATCTCTTAGACTCACAAAGGTTACTTATTTCGCTTCGACTAACACACATGGCAAGTTCTAGACAAACACATAATAGCACAGAATGTAATCACCATCTCACATCACACAATGCACATAACCCCAATCAATACAGTTCCACTCCAACTCTCAAGTTTAGGAAAGTAATCACAAAATCAAGAAGTATTAAGCAATAAAGCACTACATGAACAATGAGTCAAGTAACTGAGAGAAAGTGTCACAGACAGGCTATTCAATCTTTCACGGTATCAATTTTTATCAAAACATGTTAGGAAGGTAATTTGTATGCTAAGGCCTAACTATGTTAGCATCAAACAGGTCAAAAGGCACATGAGAGCACTCAAGTTTTCTTCCCTCAATTTCCTAAATATAAAAATTACTCGGTTCAAGTTACATCCCCTAACAAAGAACCTGATGCCAAAAGAAAAAACAAGGGGGATTATTATCTACTTACGACTAAATAAGAAAATATTTTTTATTTTTTTTCATTGGACCTTAATCCCTCAAAAAAGTTGTCCAAGAGATCCATCATCAGGAAAGGTCCCCATTTATTTTTTAAAGTTAAAATAACACAACTAAAATATCATAGAAAATCACCCCAACAATCTCTCCACCCCACACTTAAAATTGTGCATTGTCCCCAATATACACCATAAATAACAAGAGGGTGAAAGAAACTCCCCGGTAGGCTAAAGGCCAAAACATTAGCGGCTCATGGGATACTCAGACTTCTCCTTGGCCCGGTCCTTCGTGCGGGTACCTCACACCTAGTTCCAACCATCTGGTTTGCTTTTTCTTCCTTCCAATGGCTTTCCTTTCCATGCTCCTACAAAATAAAATAAAAAATACACTGCAAAAATAACACAATTAAAAAAAGAAAAAAATAAAAAATAAAAAAGCAGTAAAGCTGGGTTGCCTCCCAACAAGCGCCTAATTTAACGTCACGGCACGACATGATTCACTTTCTGCCTCCACTTCAAACTTATGAATTGGACCCCAAGTTTTGATTCTGCTCTATGATTATTCTCTTGGGGTGGTGTAAAGCCTTGAAAGCCAAAAGTTAAATAATTCCTTATGCACTTTTTGGCTTTAAGCTGAGGAGTATCACCTTGCCTAGACGGCCTCAAAAATTTCAAAATATATGGCTTGTCTACCTCTTTCCTTGTCTCCTTTCTACGCTCGTAAGGATCTATTTTCATTTCACCATCCGAACACAATGTAGAGAAGTGTTTGGAATGAGGTCCAACACGCTCAAATACCTGAACTTCGAGATGTTCAACATCTTCTGTACCAATGACACTAGATTCAACTGAATATTTATCCTTAATGTCCTCGGTTGACTCTAGTATCACGCCTTCAACATCGACATCCTCAAATCTTAGTTGGCTAGGTTGTTGGTGTTCTACTCTGACCTCCTCCATCAGAGTGTCAACTGCTGACTCTAACTCACATTATTTTTGGCTACTATCCACCATATTGACTTGTCGAATATTCAAAGCTTCCACCACTTGACTCACTTGTGCCTTTAAGTTGTGAATAGTTACCTCTTGCCTTAGTATCTGTAATTGTCTCTTATTATTTTATTCCATAAGGCACATTAACATATCTTTGATCTCCTTTAGGTCAGCATCTCCACGTTCTTTTTTCCTAGTAACTTCACAAGTAAAAGTAGAACTATCATAATAAGGGGTGGGGGGAGGATAAGAAATATAAGCACAACCATAAAAGTGATCATCTTGACCACCACACATATTCCACACATGAGATTGAGTTGGTATACATAACTCGTTCTCGGAAATATATTGATAATTTTGGCACAAGTGGTTTCCTCCACAATATGCATGAGGGAGATCAAAAGTAGAATTACCAACATCAAAACTCTCATAATTCTAAGATGTCGTGTTTCTCAAATCAACAAGTAAAACTAAAATTAAAAAAAAATTAAATACTAAAAAAATGTTCAAACTTGAAACCTAGCAATATATACAACTCCTGTGAACATATGCCAAGCAAGAAAGGTTTAAGTCCAAACGCTCATATGTTTGTACCTACTAGACAGAAGCAAATTGCAGTAACTGTTTCGACCATTAGGTCTAGTGCTGCTGACATCAACAAGGATTCAACACCAGTAGAGCAGCAGCTAACGAGCAATTACACAGTAGGCGTGAAAGAAACTGAAAATCCATCCAATGCTAATGAGTTGCACAAGATAGTAGCTACAACAAATCCGTTTGCGCTGGCTGCAACCTTCAACCTCACACCTACAAATATCATCCATGCACTTGTTTCGCATGACATGGATACATTTAGAGCTCTTGATAATCATAGGAAAAATCAAGGAGCAATAGTGCCCGGCTACAATCATATTGACGATTTTGTGATGCATATGGGTCAAGATTTTTATGAGGAATGAGAAGAGGATGAACTACTGGATGCCACCTTCAACATTATAGCTAGGTAGGGAGATCTTTCACCTAGACAAGTGAGAAATGGATCCAACAAAAATAAGAATAAGGTACCCGAAAGGCAACATAGTTGGAACGGCAAGGTAACACAAGAGTTTGTCATTAGGAAACCTCCAATGAGAAGTGTAAAGCAAAAGGCGGTTGTCCCAACCACCTCCACAAGGTCCAATAGATCAAAAAATAAAGGATAAAATTTGAAGAATATTTGAAGATAGTGGAAGAAGATGCCAATGAGAAAAAAAATTGAAGAGTGCATAAAGTTGAAGAAAGAGGGGCAAGACACAATTTTTTACCTTGTTTTATTTTATCATTTTTTAAGTATCATCATTTGTAATGTCATCAGAGTATGTTATAAACTCTGTGATGATCATACAGTACTTTGTTCTTTCCAGTTCATATTTTCTTCGTGCTTGATAGTAGATGAGATTTATTATGCCTCAATAGGATTTTTAAGGTAAGGTCTAGCCCAGTATGTGTGTGCTATATTCCTATGCCTTTGGGAAGGTCCAAGCGGCTATGAGATTATATGCCCTCGTGAGACTTTTGCGGGCAGCTACCATGATCCTCTACATGAGGCTACCATCTTAATGCAATTGAGATGCAGAGGAGTGATTATATAGCCAAGGCATATAGGTAACACTACTGTAACTAGCCCCTTACTTGTACTTTTTAGTTGTGATTTCTCTTTACTTTTATTATTAATAAAATAGCTACTAGGAATGCATAGTAGTATAATTTGCCACAAAAAAAAAGCAATATATACAACTACAGCTACACCGTTAGCTTCCCAGCAACGACACCAAAAAATTTTCAGGGCATGATTTTCCCAACAATGGCGCCAAGAACTTGTTGGTTCCCCAAGTACACGCAAGTATACATGGCCGTCAAGTAATAAAGTGACTCGAAAGTCGGATGTCGAACCCACAGAGACTTAGATTAATCATTAACTAAGCAAACTAAAATTAATTCACTGTCCAAGTTAATTAAAAGTTTGGTTTTTCTATTACAACTACTATTGCAAAATTTAAACACATAACCAAGGGAGATATAGATTCCAGGGTTGTGGTCGATTTATCAATCCTATTGAGTTCGTAATTACACCTGTTAATACAAATTATCTATGGTTGCTAGTTAACCGGATCGTTTATATAAATAGCATGTTCCCACAATACTATCTATCTATCCACAATATATCAACCATATATTCCTATGGTATTGAATTTATCATGAATGAATATAATATGATATTCAACTAAGCAAGACTGTTAGGTATATTCCTATCCTAACCGCAAAATATTTTCCCGAGTCGCGGGTTCAGAAATAAACTCTCTCTAATTCTACTCTAATCTAAACACAGCTTTTCCAAGCATAGCATAGATAGTAAATAGAATTCAACTGCTGGCCAAACAATTAAGCAATTATGTACAAAATTAGAGAAACAACCAAAGATGATAACTCGAATTAACGGTAATGTAATTAATAAACTTCAATATTCATGACAACCACAACCCTAGAATGTGAAGTTTAGCTCCACATAGACATTATAGCAAAACAACAATTCATCCAAAGAAACGTAAAGATTACTAAGTTTGATGAAAGAAAGATGGAATCTGATGAATTCCGGCCTCCATGGCGGCTCCGTGCTCTCCCTTGGTCCAAAGTATGCTTGATCCTCCAAAACTAGGGTTAGAACCCCTTTTATACATGTTGGGGACGTGTAGGGTTAAAATCCCCAAGTCCCATCCGAAGTAGGACAAAATCTGCCCTTTGGCGTCTCGCTTGGCGCCAACCTGAACAAGGAAACTTTTTCCACTTCTGTCAATGGCGTTTTCGTTGGTGCCAGAACTTATACTTCCTCCAAATTCTTCCCTTTTTTGACGTCAATTTGCATGCAAACTTCCCAAATCACTTCCAATTGACTCCTACATATATAAACAATATTATTAAGCTCGAGTCACAAATATTCACACAAAAATTAAAAAGATTGAGGTATAATGCAAGGAAAATTATATGCAAAAACATGAAATTTTAGCCAAACATCATCACCCACACTTAAGCTCTTGCTCGTCCTCGAGCAACCAACAATTAACACTATTCTTGAGCACTTTATATTTACACATTTGAAGTACACTACACCAATGACCACGGTTGATAGAAAAAATTAAACTGTAGCATATGCAATCACTTACACTTCCCTTTCACTTTTTCCATTCTTCAAAAATATTCACAACAAAGACGTCATGCTTATAACAATCTTAGCCTCTAAAACTGACTTAGTGTCATAATGCACTCATGGCTTGAACATCCAACATCCTAGAGAAGTCTAATAACGTTACCTATCCCTCGTGAAATCATGTGCGCTCACAACAAGAACAAAAGAGTAAGTTGAATCCATACATTAAAATCAAATGCTCAAATATATTTTAAGGACTCATATATATATAAAAAGAATTACTCACTCTCACAAAAGAAGTCACATGCATGCAATTGGTACCATAGGCTTGCCCTTAATGTAAATCTCCACTAATGTAGGCTCACTCGATCTAAAATCAATTAGGACTTTATATAATTGTAATGTGGGCTAAGGGGTGGGAAGGATATATTTAGGAATAATGGCTAACCCCCCTAAGCACTTTAACACATCTCATAATCAACTGTAAGCGTAAATTCTTTAATCCCAACTTAAATTTCACAACTAAAATCATCCCCAACAACGTTCCCTCTTTCTTTAGGCACTTCTTTAATTCATACTCACTACCAAGAACAAGATGTCAATTTATTCATCTAAATTTTTCCTTCTCTTTTTTTAGATTTTTTTTTCTTTACAATTTTCGCTAGTGGTGTATTCTTTTACAAAACAAGTGCGCATTTCTTCCTTTCATTGGTTCCACTCGAAAGCCATCCAAATTTCCTTCTTACTTCTTTTAGCGCTCATTTCACCATTAAAGTGCTTTAAATGGTAAAAAAATCAAAATAATGTCAATTAAGAATAAAAAGGGTATAGGCTCGTAATGTGGGTGCCAAATAAAAGGTCTACGGGCTCAAAAGGGTTTACTAGAGATCAATTTTATTTATGATAAGCAATTAAGCTCAAAAAGATCAAATAAGACCTAAAATCATTTTTCAAACTGAGCCTCACCTAAAAATTCGCTTCGACTCACATATGGGGCAAGTACAATGACATGGACTGCACAAAAATCTCACTTCACACATGGCACATGACTCACTAAGGATGGTCTCATTCCGACTCTTAAACTAATGCAAGTATTCATGGAGCCACAAGATATTAAGCATTAAGCACAAAGTGAACATAAGTCAAGAATACGAGACATAGGCATCATGAGACATGCCATCCAATTTATAAAGGCATCATGATCAATTTCAAAACATAGGGAAGATACTACACATGCCAAAGCCTAAATATGCTACTATCAAACAAGTTTAGGGCCTAGGACTCTCATATTTCTTCCTTCATTTTTTCTAAGTCCTACACTAAAAAAACTACTAATTGGTTCAAACTACATCCCATGAAAAAGTACCGGGGCACAAAAAAAAAATACGGAGGATTATTTCTACCTAAAGAAAACTAAAAGACATATTTTTGGATTTTTGTTTAGACTTTAATCCCTCAAAAAAACTGTCAAGGAGATCCATCGTCGGGAAAAGTCCAATTTTTCTACCTTTTTCGATTTTTTTTATTTTTTTTCACATTTAAAAAAAATAAAATTAAGCTACTAACATACTACACAACTACGAAAATAAAAAATAAGAAGCTAAAATCAAAATAATAAGTTAACATTTTTACTAACATACTACTACTAATTATCTAGAGGAATTCTCCCACCCCACAATTAAAGGAGTGTAGTATCCCTAATGCACAAATAAAGCAAAACAATAACGAGGGTGGACAAGAAACTCCTTGAAAGGCCGAAGCAATAGCGGCTCACATGGTACTTAGACTTCCCCCCAGGCATGGTCCTTTGTGTGGGCACCCCACACTTAGTTCTCACCATCTAGCTCGCTTTTGCACTCTTCCAATGGCTTTGCTTCTTATGCTTATAATCCTACACAATAAAAATAGACACTACAAAAATAATATAATAAAAATAAAAATAAAAGAAAGCAGTAAAGTTGGGTTGCCTCCCAACAAGCGCATGATTTAATGTTGCGGCACGACTTGAACCACTTTTTGTCTCCATATCGAACTTGTGAATTAAACCCCCAATTTGGTTTCATTCTTCTTGCTATGCTCTCGGGGTGGTGGAACAAATGTAATTGGGCCAAGTAACCAATTTTGTATTCTACACTTCTTGGCCTTCAGATGAGGTATATAATTCTTTCTCTCTGGCACAATAAATTTCAGAATGTAAGCACCTTATTCTTCGTCCATTGGCTCCTCCAAAGGCTTAGATAAATCGATTTTCATGTCATCATCCAAACACAATATTGAAAATACATGGAATGAGGACCAATACGCCCCAACTCTAGAATTGCGTCACTATTTACATCCTCATATGTACACACACTAGAGTCTTCAAATATAACATTATCTACTTCCTCGCATGACTCTAGTGTGCTTTCCTCAACATGGACATCATCAATAAAAGTATGGTCGAATGATTGACTCTCCACTTTTAGCTTCTCCATTTGGCGTATATGTTCCTTTTCAACTTTACACAACTCAGAACTATTTTGTTGGGCGTTAGACGCAACAACCTTTGCATTCAATTGAGCTTCCAAGTTGTGAATAGCAATGCCAAAATTTTCAATCTCTTGCCCCAGTTCAACTCTTCCTTCTATTAAGTCTTTCATCCCATCTATAATTTCCTCACGTTAAGCCTCATATATTTCTAATCTTTCAACTTGTTCCATTAGCCAAGCTTGGCTCAAAATCTCCTCTTTTTTGAAAGTTTCCTCTTGCTCGAACTCACTCTCTTGTCCAATTTTAGGCTCTTCCCGACTATCAACTAAGTCTGCAACTTGTTGATCATTAAATGTTTCAACCCATTCTTCTACTTTGGCCTTCATTCTCTTTATTGTTGCCTTGAGATTTTCAAAGTCTTTTCTGTGATCAACAGTTTGTTCCAATAATTGCCTCAACAGGTCCATAGTCTGAGCATCATATTCCAGATTTTCCACCTTGTTCCTATCAAACTCACAAAAATTATCAAAAATACCATAATAAGGGCTCGAAGAAGGATAAAAAGAATTAGTACAGCCATCCCAATGGCCACCTTGACCACCATATATATTATAAATATTCCACTGAAAGGATTGAGATTGTGCATCGAACTCGCTCCCGGGAATATGTCGATAATTTTTCCACCAGTGGGGTCCTCTACAATATGGACAAGGCTTATCAAAGTAAGAATAACCATCATTGAAACAATTTTCATTCCAAGATACCATGTGAAAATAAGAAAAAGAAAAAACAATACTAACTAAATGAGAAAATTTAAAACTTGAACAGAAATCAATTAAAAAGGCTAATTTCTAAGTCCCGCAACGGCGCCAAAATTTGATCACGCCCAACTCTAGTCCTAAAAAGGATAAGCGGTCACTGCAAATATAATATCTGGTCTAAGAGTCCAGAGTCAAATCCCACATAGAACTAAGGTTTAGCTACAACCGTTTACTATCACTAAAAGACAAGCTCGAACAATTCCTAAGTAATAAGATTCGGTTTTCTAACTAATTAATTAACAAATTAAAATAGTAAATTAACAACTAAAGATACTAAGGATTGGATATAATATTAAGGAGGTCTAGAGTTATGATTTTCCCAATTGTCGGAATCCTTCCCTCTATATCTTCTATAATTTCGCCTAAGTTTTCTCTACCGATCGTGAGTACTTTGGGAGTCATAGTTCTCTCTCGAGCAACTACCACAATTTACTAGACATATTCTCTCGAACTATGCTAGCTGCCACTAATTTACCGCTCACTACGATCGCACCAAGGTTTCGTTATCTCTAATCCCGCCTTTAAACCCTTTGTATTGATCTCTCACATACATTAGGAGTGATGTTGTTCAATAACTACCTAAATATATACCCTCTCTCAAGTAATACACACTAAATAGACACAGTCACTTGATGGTCATTCAATTAACAGCAATAAACACGTAGTTGAACAAGTAGATATATTCAAAGGCAAAATTATATTAAAACGTAACAAGAATTCATCCTCCAAAAGGTTTCATCAAACCCTAGATGAGAAAGTTTAGCTACTCATAACCATACTAACAATCATGATAATAATTAGGAGCATTAAAATACAGATTAAGGAAGAACAGAAGAGAAAACTCTTGTGATTCGTTGCTTCCAAGTGTTCCGTAACCTTTTGCCTCTCCAATCATGTCTCACCCCCATAAAAACTAAGTTTAGAATCCCTTTTATACATGTTGGGAATGTGTAGGGTCGAAACTACCAAGTCCTAGCCGAATTAGGACGAAATTCGCCCTTAGCCGTCTCGCTTGGTGCCTGGCGCCAACCATGACACCGAAATTTTTTCACTTCTGTGCTATTCTGCCTTTTGCATTTTGGTTGGTGCCTGGCACCAACCTGGGCACCAAAATCATACTCCCTCCAAATTCTTCTGTTTTTACTTCACTTTGCATGCAAACTTGCCAAATCACTTCAAGTTGACTCCTACACATACCATTATTAAGCTCGAGTCACAAATATTTACACCAAAGTTAACAAGATTGAGGTATAATGCAAGGCAAATTACATGCGAAAACATGGATTTTTAGCCTAACATCACATGTGCTCCAAATTTAAACTCAATTTTCTTTTTTACACCAATATCTGCTTCTCACTCAACAAACTAATGAAAGTGCTTTCCCTTTGTGTGGGCCTTTTTAACAATGAGATATGGATCAAATTTGTCATTGAACTATGCTAAATAGTTCAAATTTGTTCCTAAACTTTGAAGAATAGGGTTATTATTGTACCAGTTTTTTCAACACTCAGAACCTCCAACAACTTAGTCTCTATCCCCTTAAACCACCCTCAAGCCTCAAATCGGACCAGATAAAACTCAAAGTCTCAAACAATGAACTCTCACCTTTGTCGAAACGCCATCGACACAACTCCATTATTAATCTTTGTTAAATCACCAATAGCTATGCTAGAGCTCCGCATTGATCTCCTAATACTAAAATAAATTCAGGTACACAGAAATCAACTTGCAATAGTATTGTAATGATCAAGGTAGGATTATAGTGGTTGAGTCTGTGGTCTTCAAGTAGAGGTAAAATGATAACCTGAAAAGATGGTAAAGAAGAAGGTCTGAAAGAGATATCTGAACGGGTAGTTTTCTAAACTCGTGCAAACTTGATGATTGTAAATAATCAAGTACTTTTAAGTGTTAAAACTAATTTAATAATTTTTTTTCTTGCTAAAAGGATTCATCGCATTCCATCATTTTAAGAGTGAGGATGGGCAAGGAACAAATTGGACAATGAAGCAGCATGTTTTGACATATAGCCTAGGAATTCAAGTGAGAAACATGTGATCTTCTAGTCATGTTAGTTTTGGATGAAAGTTGTTCACTTTGAGAAACTACAAGATAATATTTGTTCACCAAAGTACTAATAACCAAGCTTGTCAAGTGCTTTTTTTTTTTCTCAAAAGCACATTTTTTTCTAACTTGAGGTGTTTGACCAAGTTCTTTTGGGGAAAAAAAGTGCTTTTGGGAAGAAGCAAAAGGAATTTCTGAGAAGCAGAAAAACGTAGCTTCTTCCCAAAAGCATAAGCATAAGCAATTTTGACTTTTCTTCTTACCAAAAATACCCTTAATAAAATATAGTATATACCAAAATAACCATTAAACCTAATACTTAGGATATTACTGTATAAATATTTTTTATTATTTTTAGGATAGCTTTCTAATATATAGTGACTTAAGGGGTTAATGCTTTTATATTGTTAAATAATTTTTAATATATTTAACTTATATTAAAAGAATTAAGTACTTTTAAATTTTATTTTCATATTTTACTTAAATAAAATGAAAAAATTTAATTATTGCATGTAATAAAAAAATTTTAAGATTATTTATTTACTTAAAATATTAAATATTAACCAAATTTATTCATGTCCATATGTCACAACCCAAAATCCTTGAAAGGCCGTGATGGCGCCGGACACTACTGTCAGGCAAGCCAACACCAATAATTAGTAAATTCTCATTTTAATATTCTTGAAATCATAGTTTTTCCCCTCAATTAAATAGTAGAAGATGAAGTTTACAAAATACATAATAATATCTTTAAAAATTCTAATACAGTGCAACCCATAATCATCCCAAAACTCGGTGTCACAAGTGCATGAGCATTAACTAGGAATGTAAAATAAAATACAACAACTGTCCGGAATACAAATTGGACAGGAAAAATATAAGTACTCTGAAGGAGACTCTGTTGGTTGCGGAGCGTCGTATAGAATGCAGCTCACCTAAGTCCCCGCCATAATCGCGCCTCTGCGCCCATAAGGCCGCTAATCATATGTGTACCTGTACAAAAATGTGCAGCAAGTGTAGCATGAGTACATAAATCAACGCGTATCCGGTAAGTATCCCGCCTAACCTCGAAGAAGTAGTGACGAGGGGTCGACTCAGACACTTACTATGGGCTATAATTAATATACCAATGATATGATGAATTATGGATTTTATGAGGCAACGGTAAACACAATAACATGAGGCAGGTAAATAATTCTCTTGTTAATAAGGGATTTCCAAATTTATCTTCATCTTTTAACAATTTAAATCTCCGTCCAATGAGTCCATATCAATTATCAATAATTCCCAAAACAATCAATTAAGTCATGCGCAAATCATGCTGAGGTCGTACGGCCCGATCCAACAAATATTTAAACTATGCACTGCCAAAGGGTAGAATGGCGCGAACCATAGATGCATCTATTTACTACCAAGGCGCTCGACCCGATCCACAAATAACAATTTTTGTTTCAAGAAAACACAAGTTTCTCATTTTACAGTCAAGTATCTCATACCAACCTTCAAGTAAGTGAATTTAACCTTATACAATTCTTTCATCAATTTCTATCATGACTAAAGTGATTATATTAGCAAGTAAGGGTACAAACATTCCAAGTATAGCATGATACAGGTTCCTAAACTACCCGGACAATAGCATAATAGTTGCTACGTACGGACTCTCGTCACCTCGTACACACGTAGCCCCCACAATTAGGTACAAACATTTATTTAATTCACATATGGGGTTAATTCCCTCTTACAAGGTTAGAAATGAGACTTACCTCGCCCCAAAACTCCATAACCAGCTCCCAAGTCGTTCCATCAACTCAAATCGATGCCCAACACTCCAAAACTAGTCAATAATTATGCAAACCCATTAATATATACTCAAATACTCATTATAGTCCTATTTACAATAATTTTCAACTCCACTTGAAAAGTCGATAAAATCACCATCGGTCCAACGTGCCCAGATTCCGAAAATTTTCGAAGATAAACTTTGCTCATGACATCACAGATTCAAATATATAATTTATTCTCAATTCTATGTCCAAAATTCATGGTCAAAAATCCAAATATACAAGATTCTAGGTTTTTCCACCCAAGCCCCAATTTTTACTAATTTCCATGTTCAAATCCATATAAACTCATGTATTTAACTCAAAATTGTGAAGAAAGCACGTACCACATTATGATTGATGAAGATGGCACTCCAATGTGCTCCAAAATCGGCTCCTATGGGCGAAAATGAAATGAGATAGAGCCAAACCCTCGCTTTAAAGAAGACACTGCACAGCCCCGACTTCCGCACTGCGATGCCTTGGTCGCATCTGCGGTCCTGCACCTACGGAAATCCCATCGCAGGTATGGCTTCAGCTCGGCCCAATATTTTCGCACCTACGCTCCATGCGGTGCATCTGCGCGTCCGCTCTTGCGTTGCTCTCTTCGCACCTGCGCCTTCGCAGGTGCACAAATCTTTCTGCTCCTGCGGTTCTCAGCAGCATGCCCTTTCCACTTCTACAAGCCATTTTCCTGCACTTGCGGGCTCGCACCTGCGGCCCTCTTCACGCAGGTGTGGTTACACCAGATGCTCAGCTGCTTCATCCCTTTTTGCAATTCCAATTCAATCCGTTAACCACCCGGAATCCACCCGGGGCCCTCGGGACCTTAACCAATTATACCAACACGTCCCAAAACACATTACGAACTTAGTCGAGCCTTCAAATCACATAAAACAACGTCGAATTCATGAATCGCACCCCATTCCAAGCTTAATGAACTTTAGAATTTCAAACATCTAAATTCGATGCTGAATCCTATCAAATCACGTCCGATTGACCTCAAATTTTGCACACAAGTCACATTTGACATTACGGACCTATTCCAACCTCCGGAATCGAAACTCGACACCGATATCAAAAAGTCCACTTCCGGTCAAACTTCTCAAAAACCTTCAAATTTTTAATTTTCGCCAAATGACCTCAAAATGACCTACAGACCTCCAAATCCACATCCGGACGCGCTCTCAATGCCAGAATCACCATACAGAGCTATTCCCAGAGTCGGGATCCCAAAAGAACATCGATAACATTGAAATTTACTTCTATCCAAATTTATGAAATTCTTCCAAAATGCTAACTTCCACAATAAGCGTTGAAACGCTCCCGGGTCATCCAAAACACATTTCGCATATATGCCCAAGTCCAAAATCATCATACGAACCTGTTGGAACCTTCAAATCCCGATTCCGAGGTCGTTTGCTCAAAAATACAACCTTAGTCAAATTCTTCCAATTTATAGCTTCCGAAATGAGAATTTTCTTTCCAAATCAACTCCGAACTTCCCGAAATCCAATGCCGACCACGCGTATAAGTCATAATACCCGAAATGAAGCTACCCATGACCTCAAATCACCGAACGACGCGCTAGGGTTCAAAACGACCGGTCGGGTCGTTACATTTTCTCCCACTTAAAAATATGTTCGTCCTCGAACGTGCTAAAAACTGCTCTGGAGATGTCCGAAATTATTGTTTAACACCTCATGCACCTACCTGTGCTACCACAACCCAGCTGAGCATATTAGCTCGAGCAATTCTGAAGATCCTCCCCTTTATTTAGGCAAATAAGCCTTAGATCCAATTTTCAACATCCGAAATTCTCTACTAAGCCTTCTTCCAACACATGAACACTGTTTCAATCACTGCGCGATGCACCAATACATGATTGCATACCCTTACTGAATTCATACTGTCACACCCCTTTTTTTCACCTCAACAACGCTTTAAAAGATAATAAAGGGATTATAAAACTCAAAAGGGTTTTCAATTTGAAAGTGACAAAATTCATGTTTTAAAGGATTTTCAGAGTCGCCACCTGACATTTGGTTTCGGTGTGTCAGGTCACCATTTTTTTAAAATAACAATTTCCTTTGAAAATACATTTGACTCTTAAACCAGTTTGCACCAGAGATTCAGGTAAGGGGGTACATTTGACTCGGGGAGAAAGTGTTAGGCATTTTTCGGGTCCCGTAACTAGTATGGTTGCGTACTCGATCTAGTTGGCTTTTAAAATATTTCAATTGAGGTAAAAAAAAATAAAAAAAGAAAATAAACACAAAAAAAAGGCTCGAGGTAGTCCCCACCTAATAAAAGAAAGTATAAAAGGAAAGTAAAGTAAAATCCTAAACACTAATATATACTATATTTTTCCACGAGGTTCGTCACGGCCTCCAAATACATGATACTACGGGGCATACCCCAGATAAAACATATTTACAAGGTCTACGGGGCATTCCCCTGAATATGAACTAAAGGGAATGACTTCTCACCTCGATTAAAAATAAGATAAAGAAAACCTAAGATTTGCCTAGCCAAGTTACGGCCTAAATATGCTCCTAGCTATCAAATTACTAAATTAATTTTTACTTTTTAATTCCCGAACCCCACGACACACCTTGTTACTCCAAAATTTTGCATTAATGCTTTACGTCATTTTTTCCCAATATACTCTAACTAATATTCTTTATTTTAGAATAGCATCCAAACACTTAAATTCAAATTAGTTGATGTAATTTAACCCTCTTCATCTTATATTAAAACTAAAACAAACAAGCAGAAGCATTTTCACATTTTAATCTAGCACTAAACTCAATAGAGAATTAATAACAAGCAATTTCAACACTAAATTATTGAAATATCAATCAACAGAAGTAAGATGAGAGCAGACCTTTTGAAGCTGCTGAAAATCTCTTTAGAAAATCAACCAAATGCATTGAACCTCGTGGCAAACAAATAGAACTGGCGGCCAGAACCTCTAACGAAATACTTTAACTGACTCGACTTCTTTTGCTTAGATCTGAATATCCCAAGCTTCAACTCAAAGGATTTGGCTAGCTAACAATGAAGAGGAAAGATGCTGGTGTTTTAGGTGATTCACATGGCGGTGGGAGAAATAATTGTTACCAATCTTTGTTCAAGGTGGTGCTACTGGTTTTTATGAGTTTTACTAGTTGTGGTTGGATGGTGTTTATTTAATGATGAGCTTTTATGGAGAAGCTGGATTGAGAAGAGAAAACGTAATTAGTTACGGTGAGGATGAGAGTCTACGGCTCTAGGGAATTTTCAATACTCGTTTTTTCCGCTCTCCCCTCTTGAACTCTATCCGTTCTGCTCATTGTCCCTTCGTTTGTTTCTCTAATTCCCCACAATTCCCCTCTCACTCTGTTTTTTTCTATTATGTTCCTCGCTCGTTTTCCCTCCCTCTATTTCGTGACCCCCGATATCCGTATATGTGTGCCTCTTTTTAAGTTGAGAACAAGAAAAAGATAAAATCAGAAGGGGGAGGCGATGTTAGGAGTCTTTAGAGTGAGGGGGTTGCGGCTCATCTAGGGTTCTTGAAATTAGGAAGATGATGTTTTTATATGGCTGTGAAAAATGACCTTGGCCATCAGATGAGGATGGAGTGCATGGCTTGGATTAATTCCTCCAAAAGGGCTGTTGGGTCAAGGGATTGGGCTCAGGTGGAAGATTCGAATTTGGGCTCAATTATGGACAAGAAAAGCTTAAAATTCATTAACAAAGCCAACTTTGTTCCAAATTAATATAAAATGCTTGTAAAACCTAAAATCACTCCTAATTGGTTAAAATAAAACTAAAATTTAAAAATGAAACTCTATATATTTTTTGTATTTTCAAGTGTTATAATAAAGTAAAAAAATAGAGAAAATAGGCAAAGTCATGATAAAATTAAAATACTATAAACATAAATATACTAATTGACCTTAAACTAATTGTAATTTGAAGTAAGAATTGGCTAAAACTCTATAAATATTAAAGTTAAGTTAAATAAATATTTTAAACATTAAAAATAGCTCAAAAACGTGACGGGTCAAAAATTACGTGCTTACAGCTGCCCCTCTTTGCTTGGAAACACAAAGTATTTTCGAGCAAAGAAATAAGTAAGCAACGCAATTGAGTTCTGACGCGACACTTATTCAAAAGAAGGTAGAGATGGATAAAAAGATTGTGACCGAGCTCTGGTATCTGAGTTGCCTACATATCCTTGGTTATAAAGGAATCAGGCCACGTGTAGTTCAAAAGTAAGAAGAGTGATGGAGTATACCGAGGTAGAGAGCCGATTGAGGTGCCGTTGAGGTTCTGATCCGCGGTTCCTGCCATTACATCAAGAATAAAAGGGAAAATTACAGCAAAAATAAAAGAAAAATACAAGATCCTATCTACTTCTTGTCTCGAATCTTCCTTGAATCTTCATTTGATCCTTCAACATGAAATTAAAAATTTACCCTATTCTTCAGGTGGCCATCCTGCTGACTTGGATTTGAAGAAAACTGGAAGTTGTCCCTGTTATTTAGGCGGGCATCCTGCTGCTTGAACTTGAAATAAACTTGAATTTGGAGTAGACTTGAGCTTGCAAACCTTATCCTTCAGGCGGCTCGTGCTACTTCTGATTTTACCTAAAGACCGTAGGTCGACCCTATTCTTCAGGTGGGTTCCTGCTGCTTCTGACTTAAATGTGAAACTGAAAATTGACCCTATTCTTCAGGCGGGCTCCTGATGCCTCTCTAACTTGAACTTGTAAACAAAAAGTTGACCCTGTTCTTCAGGCGGGCTCCTGATGACTCTCTGACTTGAACTTGTAAACTGAAAGTTGTCCCTATTCTTCAGGCGGGCTCCTGATGCTTCTCTAACTTGAACTTAGAAAGTTGGCCCTGTTCTTCAGGCGCGCTCCTGATGCCTCTCTAACTTGAACTTGAAAACTGAAAGTTGACCCTGTTCTTCAGGCGGCCTCCTGATGCCTCTTGATCTTGAAAGTAAAATTGAATGTTGGCCTTGTTCTTCAAGCGGCCTCCTGATGCTTTTTGAAGTTGAAAATTAAAAGTTGACCATGTTCTTCAGGCGGGTTCCTGATACCTCTCTAACTTGAACTTAAAAACTGAAAGCTGACCCTGTTCTTCAGGTGGGTCCCTGATGCTTCTCGAACTAGAAAATTGAAAGTTGACCCTGTTTTTCAGGCGGGCTCCCGATGCCTCTCTAACTTGAACCTGAAAATTAAAAGTTGACCTTGTTCTTCAGGCGGGCTCCTGATGCTTCTTAAACTTGAAAATTGAAAGTTGACCCTGTAGTTTAGGCGGGCTCCTGATGCCTCTTTGACTTGAAATTGTAAGTTGACCCTGTTCTCCAGGTGAGCTCCTGATGCCTCTCTAACTTGAACTTGAAAATTGAAAGTTGACCCTGTTCTTCAGGCGGGCCCCTGATGCTTCTTGAACTTGAAAATTAAAAGTTGACTATGTTGTTCAGGCGGGCTCCTGATGCCTCTCTGACTTGAAATAGTAAGTTGACCCTGTTCTCCAGGTGAGCTCCTGATGCCTCTCTAGCTTGAACTTGAAAATTGAAAGTTGACCCTGTTCTTCAGGCGGGCCCCTAATGCTTCTTGAACTTGAACTTGAAAACTGAAAGTTGACCCTGTTCTTCAGGCGGGCCCATGATGCTTCTTGAACTTAAAAATTAAAAGTTTACCCTATTTTTCAGGCGGGCTCCTAATGCTCTGACTTGAACTTGAAACCAATTTCTAAAATATTGACCCTCGTTCTCCAGGTGGGTGCCTGCAATTAAAACAACAAAACAAACAAAATTTTCTGCCCCAGTTTGCACTAGGAGGATTTGTGAGTTGTTAGCAAAATTGTAAAACTCAATTTAGGAAGTGTGTCTCCTAAAAGTATGTCCTGAAAGACCCAGACTAGGAAGTGCGTCTCCTAGGGGTGAAACTTTGATGATTCAAACTAGGAAGTACGTCTCCTAAAGAAATAAAATCTGAAAAACTCAAACTAGGAAGTGCATCTCCTGGATTTAAAATTGTGCTTGAGGAAAACTATAAACTGAGCTTGACTAAGCTAACAATTGACCCTATTCTCCAGGCAGGACCCCTGAACTTACGAAAAAACTAAAAATTCTTGCGACTAGGGAGAATTCCTAGGAGGTATGATCTTCTCAACTAGGTAAAAATTCTAGCAGGTAAAAACCTTCTCAAACAACCTTTGTGCTTAGAAAATTTGGGCACGACACCTGAAAAATTCAAGCTTCCAATCTTTGATTTGGACATAGTCTTCGTCCCTGTTTCAAGCAAAGAAGACTTGTGAGTTTAAAACATAGTGGTTTGTTTGTGGCCTTGATCTTGAGGGCGATTGCTCCTACACTTGCCATGATAACTTTGATTTTATCTTGGAAGACCTTGATTGTTATTGGCTAACCACTTTCTCTATCACCCTTATCACAGAAAATACCTATGATCCGTTCAAGCCCAAATCCTTTATCTGTTGCAATTTGCCCATGAATTGACATTTACCGAACCTTTGCATTTCACATGAATCCCAAAGCACTTCAATTGTTATCAACTCAGTACGCATGCCACTTTTCCCTGACTTATGCCACTTTGATGTGTTAGTCACACTCCACTTTGTGCAATTGGAAAGCTGGTAGTAAATTTTGAAGTCATTTCTTACTTGTTCTGACAGAGCAGACTTAAAAAAAAAGGACTTAAACAAAGCAAGAAGAACAAAGTAAGGGGACAGTGGAAAGAGATGATATCTAACAAGAGAATTACCAAGTAGAAACTTATCTGATGTGACACCAACTCTAATGACCATGACGTGCATCTTGGATTAAGTGGCCTGATTTGTCGAGCAAGTTTAATCTTTCATTCTTGTCATACCTCTAAGTTGTGAAACTAGGCTTCAATGCTCCAATTGTCCTATCTAATTCATGATCCTTAGTCGACTTGTAGTGCCCTGAGGGGTTTCCACTATCAAGCCTCTCTCATTTTGTTCTTTCTCTCAACTCACTGTCGCCTTATGGTGCCCGTGAGAGTTTTCACCGATAAGACTCTCTCATTTTGTTCTTTTCTTCTTATTTCCTCTTATTCTGCAGATGACAAAGCATTAACCATGGTAAAAATATCTTATGCTCCTCGCATGTCTAACTCGGCACTCTCAAAGATCATTTGGGAGGTCTTTTTTGGACTGTAATGTGGCTTTTGGACAGGGTTAGAAAGAAAGAAAGAAAGAAAGGCATGAAGGCTCAAATTCAAACTAAGACAAAATGGTTAATTTATTTACAACTTTTGGAATCTATTTTAAAACTTTGCCCCGGTTTCTAAAACAAGAGAATTTGAACCTCTTCTTTTTTTTTTAGATGGAATTTCTAAGAAAATTGCCCTACTCTTGACTTCGTGGGATTATGAAATATTTTATTTGGTGCGACCGAACCGTAAGGCTGCCTACGTATCTTGTGGGGACAAGAAGCAGGTCGAACGTAGTTCAAACGACTACTTTTTTGTTGTTGCTATTTTTCTTTTTCTTCGTTTTTCTTTTTTGTTTTTCTTTTTTTTTGAATTTTTCTCTTGGAATGAACTTTCTAAAACAAACCTATGGGGACACGAACTTTTTTTTTTTTTTTTATATGACTCTAACTTGATTCCAAAAGAGGGGAGGTCAAAGAGATCAGCATAGGCTCAAAAGAGTACCGAAGGGTATAAAGTGTTTGGGTAGCTGAAAGAGGGCCTCCCAATCTCTGAAAATGCCAAGCACGACACATGCAACTTGAGGATGAAAAATGAAGATCATGCATAATATTTCTTTTGTAGCTTCGGCATTGATATCACTGATATGCCTTCCACTTTTCTTTAGTGCCATGTCAAGTACAGAACCTTCTTTGGGAGATTTCTTCTTTACAATGGATACCATTTGTCAATTTGGGACAAACTCCCTTGGCCTTATCTTGTAACTTGAGATGCACTTGAACTCCAAGTTGCTTGTTTCAAATCATTTGGATGCACTCTCTTGTAATAATTTCTTGTCGTCTTATTAACTTCCCAACCTATCTGCCCTAGTTTCACATAATTCGGGCTTTAAATGATCTCAAAATGTCCAAATCTTTACTTGTTTCCCTCAAATGTCTATGTCATCTTCAAAACTTATTTCATTGCTTCATGATTAGACTAACTTTCAAGACCAGGCTGAGAATTCCACGTGCATGTCATGTCACTAGAGTCACCATGAAAAGAACTATAAAAGGAAAAGAGAACTAAATAAAAACTGACTAGAAATAACAGAAAATGGGAGATTGCATTAGACAGGCGGTGAAAAGGTTTGAAAAACAAAACAGGCAAAATAGACATGGGTTACAACCCTGGAACAATCCTAGATAACACTAGATGAGTTACTACAACTAAACGAACTAGGAAAAATAAGAGGAATGAGGGTTTGAGCCACAAGACAATATCCGGATTACAACCCTGAAATAACCCGGACAACAGAAATGACAACAAAATAAACCACCAAAACTCCTCCCTGGCTAGCTAAGAAAGAAGTGTCTTTCCAATTACCAAGCTCGAGATCTTAGCCACTGAGTCGCACATCGACATTACTAGGACCTTCACAAGTCTCCATCACATTGACCTCGGCAAATGGCTTTGGGGTCCCCTTTGCCAACTCATTCTCAAGATCAACTTCTGGAATTGAGACTGATAGCGCTGAAAACTTTGCGGTAAGTGGCCCTCCAAGGGATTCAGGAAAGTTCTCATATTCCTTTTCAACACAAATCATACCCACCATATACGTCTCGTTATGAACAAGCAATGAACTTTGGCTAGTATCTGCTGCATTTGGATTTTGCACGGTAATGTCACATGCATCAACAAGTTTCTCGACTGCTCTTTTCAGATGCCAACATTTTTCTATGACGTGCCCCAGGGTGTTAGAACAATATGCGCATCTTTTAGAAAAATCAAAATTCTTTGGAAGGGGGTTCGGCATTTTTATCTGAATCGGCTTCAACATGTCCAATTGCCTCAACCTTTGGAACAAACTAGCATATGATTCTCCAATAGGAGTGAAAGACTTTTCTCTTTGCTGCTGCCTTTTTATTTTGTACTCCGGCCTCGGTTGGAACCTCTTGCGGGTAGGTGGTTGACATGCTTGAGGAGGCGGGTAAAACATTTGTGGAGGTGGTGCAGGCCAATACGAGTCCTGTGGATGTGGAGCATATGGTGGTGCATTATGAATAGAGTAGTGGGAAGGTGAGGTATGACTTTGGGGATTTTGTGGAGAGAAGTAGAATTTGGGAGGATTATCTGGAGTACGTGGATATTTATGGGGTCGATGTTGAGGCTGAAAGCATTGAGCAGGAACGCCCACTGGATCTTGTCGTTGGCAGGGCTCAACAACATGAGGAGGGCTATTTTTGGGAAAGGTAGTTGGAGGACGAGTGATGGAGCTACTATAAAGGTTGGGAAGGCGATGATAAGCGGGAAATTCTAGAGAGTATGGTGGATCATCTGACACTATGATTGGAGCTTGGGTAAGGGTAGCATCTAGGAAGCTAGGTGGTGGCGGGGGTGGTGCCTTACCAGTCATCCAAGCCTGATACATGTCTGTCATGTGTTGTCTTAACATCCTTACCTCTTCAACCAACCCAGTGTCTCGTTCAGACAATTGCTTTTGGGCACTAGTATCAACCAACTCAATTCCGTTATCATCTGCCATTGCCTTTTGACTTTATGTTGTAGGGAAGAGTTAACAGTTTAAGAACAACAAACCAACCACCCTTCTTTTGAAGCAACAAAGAGGAACAAAGTGAAGTCATCACGTTAGTGTTAGGGCATTTAACATAAGATAATCTCACATTATGTGCAATGCACCTAGTCACAGTTAACGGTTCTAAAATGACTTCGAGGGTACGAAGGTCATAGGGCATCATCCCAATTTGCTTGTTCTAGCCTCCCTCTTTTCTTTCCTCTTTAACACTCCTTGGTTTGCTCATTTTCTTTCCTATCTTTTTCTTTCTGATTATCACTCTTTTCTTTCCTCTCACTTCTCACATCCCCTTTTTTCCTCTTTTTTCTTTTCTTTTTTTTTCTTTTAATTTTTAAAATGATTCGATCGAACCTGATGTAGGTTGCCTACGTATCATGTTCTACATGAATCAGACCAAGCGTAGTTCTGAAAAAGTAATGGACAGAAAAAACAAAAAAACAAGAATCTTTTTGGATTTTTTCATTTATAAGTTTTTTTTGGTTTTCACATACAAAATAGGAAATACGATAACAAAAGACTCGACGAACTCAACTAGACTATGACAGACTCCGACATCCCCTAAAATACTAGATACTATTGTACAAGACTAGAAACTAAAAGACAACATAGATGACAGACTCAAAACATAAAAGTATCTTCAAGCAGCTTAGGTATGCAACGACCCTGATTGGATGGTCCTGGGGCATCTGTGATGCTCAAGCTCCGGCAAATGGATCTATACCTGTATGAGAAAAATAAGACCAAATAGAGTTAAAGACTTAGAACACTATATGAGACAATAACACTTCCTGTTGGACATATGCAAGACATGATTAAGGCTATTTTTACAAAATGACTTACGTGGCCAAAATGTGCCTAGAAGTGAAAACTCAATTAGGACCACCTCTAAAACATGAAAACACCTCACGAAGGCCCATAAACTCTCAGGAATCGCGGTCCCTAAAGTTGCTTTGTGAAAATGACCCCACTTTGCAGAAATGGCTTATGTGGTCGAAAAATGGCTAAGCATGCAAATTCAATAGGAATGGCCCTTAGACAGAGAGGACACATTGTGATAGACTTAGGACTCTAAGACATGGGTTAACAAATCACTTTTTGCGAAAATATCCCTATTTTGCAAAAAAGGTCGATGTGGCCGAACGTGGCTAGACATGCAAGATTTGGCCAAAACCCCGCGAAGCCAAGAACCTAAGACTCACTAAGAAGACCAGACCCTATGTGGGTTGCCTACGTATCCCGCCCCGAAAGAAGATAATCAGGTATGCATAGTTCGGGAAGATTGGATATGAGGGAAAGCTTGAAAAATGCAATTGATTTAGAAAAAATACTTTTGTCTTTTTTGAAAAATGATGAGAAAGTGTAAAATCTTTTTGTTATTTTTTTTTCTTTTCGAAAACGGAGCGAGAAACTAAAAGTGATAAAACCCTCAATATTCTCTCTTGCTTAATTTTTCACCCTTCTTTCCCAAACATCAGTCCGCCAAATGACCTTTCTACCCTCAAAGATATAACATTTAGCACATAGGATGATTGAATGTCCTCTTGGGCCATCGATCCATTTGACACAATTTGGACAGGCTTTTTACAAAGGACACGGTACTAGAACCGGGCCCTGCTAGGTCATAATGATATGATGCAAATAAAAATGACCTAAAGGCTGACCTACGTTTGGGGTTCACTAACAAGGCAATTCGGGGGAGCGTATGGTCGATAGTGGTTGCTCAAGCTTTCCACCGACTCCATACGTCCGACGGCCCCCTCCTAAAATAAGGGTGACTCAACAAAGAGTTCGTGTACGCGACACGTACTACGAGACTTGTTGCAGAAAAAATTGACCGGGTAATGCAAATGATGACACTTATAAAGCATTAACACATAAAGGAAAAACTGTAAACAGGTAAACAACTAAAAAATAATAAAATGACATATACAAAAATAAAAATCAAATAAAGCAAATAAAATCATAAAAACCTCAATCGAATATTCTAAAAAGCCAACAAGATTAAGTACCAGCTCGAACCTGCAACTCCCCAGCAGAGTCGCCAAAGCTGTCACACCCCTTTTTTTTTTTACCTTAATGACGCTTTAAAAGATAATAAAGGGATTATAAAGCTCAAAAGGGTTTTCAATTTAAAAGTGACAAAATTCGTGTTTTAAAGGATTTTCAGAGTCGCCACCTGACATTTAATTTCGGTGTGTCAGGTCACCATATTTTTAAAATAACAATTTCCTTTGAAAATACATTTGACTCTTAAACCAGTTTGCACCAGAGATTCAGGTAAGGGGGTTCATTTGACTCGGGGAGAAGATGTTAGGCATTCACCGGGTCCCGTAACTAGTACGATTGCGTACTCGATCTAGTTGGCTTTTAAAATATTTCAATTGAGGTAAAAAAAATATATAAAAAAGAAAATAAACACAAAAAGAGGCTCGAGGTAGTCCCCGCCTAATAAAAGAAAGTATAAAAGGAAAAGTAAAGTAAAATCCTAAACACTAATATATACTATACTTTTCCACGAGGTTCGTCATGGCCTCCAAATACATGATACTACGGGGCATACCCCGGATAAAACATATTTACAAGGTCTACGGGGCATTCCCCTGAATATGAACTAAAGGGAACGACCTCTCGCCTCGATTAAAAATAAAATAAAGAAAACCTAAGATTTGCCTAGCCAAGTTACGGCCTAAATATGCTCCTAGCGATCAAATTACTAAATCAATTTTTACTTTTTAATTCCCGAACCTTACGACACACCTTGTTACTCCAAAATTTTGCATCAATGCTTTACGTCATTTTATTTCCAATATACTCTAACTAATATTCTTTATTTTAGAATAGCATCCAAACACTTAAATTCAAATGAGTTGCTGTAATTTAACCCTCTTCATCTTATATTAAAACTAAAACAAACAAGCAGAAGCATTTTCACATTTTAATCTAGCACGAAACTCAACAGAGAATTAATAACAAGAAATTTCAACACTAAATTATTGAAATATCAATCAACAGAAGTAAGATGAGAGCAGACCTTTTGAAGCTGCTGAAAATCTCTTTAGAAAATCAACCAAATGTATTGAACCTCATGGCAAACAAATAGAACCGGCAGCCAGAACCTCTAACGAAAGACTTCAACTTACTCGACTTCTTTTGCTTAGATCTGAATATCCCAAGCTTCAACTCAAAGGATTTGGCTAGCTAACAGTGAAGGGGAAAGATGCTGGTGTTGTAGGTGATTCACATGGCGGTAGGAGAAATAATGGTTACCAATCTTTATTCAAGGTGGTGTTACTGGGTTTTTATGAGTTTTACTAGTTGTGGTTGGATGGTGTTTATTTAATGATGAGCTTTTATGGAGAAGCTGGATTGAGAAGGGAAAACGTAATTAGTTACGGTGAGGATGAGAGTCTACGGCTCTAGGGAATTTCCAATACTCGGTTTTTTCGCTCTCTCCTCTTGAACTCTATCCGTTCTCCTCACCGTCCCTTCATCTGTTTCTCTAATTCCCCCCAATTCCCCTCTCACTCTGTTTTTTTTCTATTATGTTCCTCGCTCGTTTTCCCTCCCTCTATTTCGTGACCCCCTATATTTGTATATGTGTGCCTCTTTTTAAGTTGAGAACAAGAAGAAGATAAAATCAGAAGGGGGAGGCGCTGTTAGGAGTCTTCAGAGTGAGGGGGTTGCGGCTCATCTAGGGTTCTTGAAATTAGGAAGATGATATTTTTATATGGCTATGAAAAATGACCTTGGCCATCAGATGGGGATGGGGTGTATGGCTTGGATTAATTCCTCCAAAAGGGCTGTTGGGTCAAGGGATTGGGCTCAGGTGGAAGATTCGAATTTGGGCTCAATTATGGACAAGAAAAGCTTAAAATTCATTAACAAAGCCAAATTTGTTCCAAATTAATATAAAATGCTTGTAAAACCTAAAATCACTCCTAATTGGTTAAAATAAAACTAAAATTTAAAAATAAAACTCTATATATTTTTTGTATTTTCAAGTGTTATAATAAAGTAAAAAAAATAGAGAAAATAGGCAAAGTCATGATAAAATTAAAATACTATAAACATAAATATACTAATTGACCTTAAACTAAAGATAAAAATATTTTCGTGTTTTTAAATTGTAATTTGAAGTAAGAATTGGCTAAAACTCCATAAAAATTAAAGTTAAGTTAAATAAATATTTTAAACATTAAAAATAGCTCAAAAACGTGACGGGTCAAAAATTACATGCTTACACATACCATGTACCACGTAACCCATTTGCCCAAGGCAATATTTCCAAAGCACAACAACTAAAATTTTCACTGACCGAAGCCTGTATTGTACCTCATGGCCAATTAAGCCTTGCTTTAACTCTTGCCATACTGCCACGCCAGAGAAGATGTGTAGAAATCATAACCACATGTCGACTCACGATGTATGGAGTCTCTCCTCCCGGCAAGAGCCATTACCTCATTCAAGACTGACTAACAATATTTGCTCTTTAATGTGCTTTGTATAAAATTCGATCACACTGATCCCAGATCCAACAATCTCGTCTCACTTAGTATAAGCTGCCAAAGCAATAAGCCACCTCAGGCACTGCCAAAAGTCCCATATGATGCCACAATGTGCCAATAAGCTACAAAACCGAACATGATACATAAGGAAAATGAACTTAGAAAGGATTACTCAACCCGCTTAACTAATTTAGACAACCGAAAAGGTGTCATGAACCTTCCTCAGAAAATAGAAAACAAAACACATAAAAATAGCTATAGGGGACTGTACTCAATATCACACTATTGCGACGTGCAACCCGATCCAAACAATATGACTGTGGCGGCATGCCACCTGATTCAAACATAATAACTTGTAAGGAATTAGTTACCGAGCTAAAATGCTCATACCTGCGAAATACCCGAATGTCGGCCACAAACACGCCAAGTGCATAATACTATCCTCGGGGAGAAAGATAGCATCATACGCTACAAAACTCAAGCACAACTAAGGTGCGATATATGATCTAACTCTCGAGAGCCATCCTGCTCACATAACATCATCGCTACGCGGAACCTCAGCACATGTGAAATTTATCAAGTTGTTTCACAACTCACACGGCACACTATAGTATTACATGAAATAGCCGATGATGAAAAGACATCCAACGTCCGAATACTCCTTCATACGGAGCACTATGCTGAAATGAATACATCCAGCCTGATACGGAGCCCATATTCACATTTAAATCCTTTCATGGACCTCAAGCCGATTCAGATCGCACCGTACTAGTCTAATAACCTTTCAAGGGTTCATAATAACCCTTTTCCCCATAACATACAAGAACAACCATCATATCCGAAACAAACCTCCACAGTCCACAACCAAATGAACTGAGCGCCCTCCAGGCATAAATTCTCACATGAACAATAGTGCAATCTCCATACTTGGTTCCAATCTTTGATCAATCAAGTGACTACATGTCACACTCATACAATCTTCCCGTGGAACGTGCTCCCACGACCTTCCGCACCAGATAAAAAGTCTACACATCCATACCACCGACCGTACAAACGCTGTAAAGCAAATCAAAAATTCAAAATCACTATTCAAAGCCTCTTGCACAGGACACCGATCTCAGGTGACACTAAAGACAATACTAGCTTACTCTAACCAACTGAATCCTTTCCCGCTCATCCGAGCTCTTGACATTCTTGTCGACACCAAACCGCAACCTTAATCCTCAACTTCCGAATCCCATGCTGATCACTGCACTTAATCATGCCAATGCGCAAGAGTACAAGAATTTCATCTTAACTTCCGAACTACTAATAGGGTAAACACTCCATCACATAGAAACCTTTTACTTAACTCATTCCAAGAGAACCATTGCAACACGCGACTGAATCCTCATATCCGTAGAAAATACCAACCTCAAGTAGTGGTCTAAACCACCATAACCCTTCCGGGATCCATCTGCACATAACATGCCATAATACTCGAAAGCCTCCAAATAAGATCAGTTACGGCGACCATCAAACCTCGTACGTACCATCACAAATCACATGAATAACCCAACACACTGAAGGAGCTGATCATCGCCATCATTATGCCGATTCAACCATTGCTAACCGACCCGACTCTTTCTAATTTACCCTGGACTTGCCTTAGGAATAATAATAGCTCCATTCAAAACATGGCAAACTCAATCTGCACTCGTCCTGAGTGATCCTATTTCACAAGACCACATTGTCTCAAAACCCACGAACCATTTCATGCCCTCTTTATGCGCATAATTGCGTCTTCAACTGATACACCCATTCTGATAATTCTTCTATAAATCCAAAGTTACATGCTCCCATTCCTCTCATGATACCCCGTAGACCAAAGATAACACGGAACACTCCAAGCTCCTTTATCATAATCCGCTGCAAAAGCTCGATATTCAACCATACTATGGACTCGAAAACCTTAGGCACCACACCTTAACTTTTGAATCCACTAGGACCGTTATTGAGAGTCACCCACTCTGACTTGGTCCCGAATATAATTAACTCCAAGGCTCTGCTAGAACATGAGCACCCTCTCAAATAAGCACCTGGCCGAATCATCTTCCTTGTAACTCGCCTCTACACGAAGCATAAATCCTGAGTCTTCCCAAAAGCCTGAGCATGAATCGATAAGGCCAACTATAGCCCACATTCCTCAAATCGCTTGCTCGAATTACCACTGAGGTTCTCTTTCCTTAGTCGTAATAACCCATCAATATGCCGATAACCAGAATTCTTACAAATAGATGACCATGCAATCCAACTGTATGCGGTGGGAATCTCCCAGTTAGCTTGAAGCTACTATTGCATAACTCTGGAACCCACCAAGATTCTTTCTTCACTGTCGACCTGATCTTGCACAATCAACCCGCTAAATTTATCGAAATCCTTATGTTAAACCCTTTATGAATGCTCTGAATTACTAGCCACATTTACATATCCGACCTCTTACTGGATAACCAGTAGAATTCTTCGTAGAAGCTTCGTCAACAGCACGTGACCGCTAACCTACTCGCAGGAGATAACCCATCTGAGCCTGTGCTCATTCACCAGTTGTACAAATCCGTCCACTCCTCACGGACATCAACTGAAGGTGCGACAATACCTTCAAATCCAAAGTCATGTTGTATCTTTCTTCATATCAAGCAACTCATTTCTGTTGTATCCAAATCTCCCGCCGTATAATAGCCAATATTTCGAATTAAGTCTATAGACCTCGTCGCTGTCCACCCTGAATCCCAATTCACTCTCACCTCCTCTCCAGGCGTGTAGTCATCCTACATAGAACCCATATGCTACTCTGCCACTCCCCCACTTGGTTAAATTCACTCCTTTAAGCAACTACTCGACCCCTGTTTCTTGCACTTGGCCTTCTAGAAGCTTATCCACCGCGAGACACCTCCCGCATATCCTCCCTCATCCTTCGCTGCCCAGTTGTTGCCTTAAGTCAAAATCCATCTCTGTAGCACTTGAACCATCAGGTCGCTACTAATTGTTTTTAACCCCTTTCGAAGATCATCTTCCTCGAGTCATCAACACCAGGATCACCGATTCAATCCTGAACTATTGCACACCGCGACCTTTGATAGCCATTTCTCCAGCACTATCTCATACTACCCTGCCCCGAAGGCAATTTGATGAAGACCATAACACCGGCGAACTTAACGTATTCAACAAGAACAATGACACCTCATCACAGATGAAAATTCCACCATGCTCGAAAATACCAAGTCCCGCTACTCCATTAACCCAAGTCTGAATATTCTTAGTTCGATTGCCTTTCCTCTGTCAGAAATAAAATACTGAATCTCTGAATCATGCACTAAGTAAACCTCCTTTCAAGTCATTCACTGCCCCGAGACATAGGCAAGCATCCTACCATCACATCAATAATGTGCGATAACAACTCATGAGCATCATAACAATCTGTGCATAGCCTCAAAACTCTCAGAAGTACAACTACTGAGCTGAAATAACAGAATATCCTTCCACAAGGCGACGACAATAGCCCAATCAACTACGTAGGGAGAAACATCTTGCACCATATCTGTAGTACCATTACAATTCCTCAATTCCCGATTTATAACAAGCGTTCCACGTCACACAAGATTGAATAGGAAAGAAAAAAAACATAAGCCTCAAAGGAATTAAATCGCACGATGAGGAATCAAGAAGAGAAGTGCTCCTAACAGCCCTGTAGCCTCTCGAAGATAAGTATAGACATCTCCGTACCAATCCGCAAGACTCTACTAGACTTGCTCAGGACTCGTGAGACCTAAGTGACCCTAGTGCTCTGATACCATATTGTCACGACCCAAAATCCTTGAAAGGTCGTGATGGCGCCGGACACTACTGTCAGGCAAGCCAACACCAATAATTAGTAAAATCTCATTTTAATATTCTTGAAATCATAGTTTTCCCCATCAATTAAATAGTAAAAGATGGAGTTTACAAAATACATAATAATATCTTTAAAAATTCCAATACAGTGCAACCCATAATCATCCTAAAATCCGGTGTCACAAATACATGAGCATTAACTAGGAATGTAAAATAAAATACAACAACTGTCCGGAATAAAAATTGGACAGGAAAAATGTAAGTACTCTGAAGGAGACTCTGTTGGTTGCGGAGCGTCGTATAGAATGAAGCTCACCTAAGTCCCCACCATAATCGCGCCTCTACGCCCACAAGTCCGCTAATCATATGTGTACCTGCACAAAAATATGTAGCAAGTATAGCATGAGTACGTAAATCAACGCGTACCCAATAAGTATCCCGCCTAACCTCGAAGAAGTAGTGACGAGGGATCGACTTAGATACTTACTATGGGCTATAATTAATATATCAATGATATGATGAATTATGGATTTTATGAGGCAACGGTAAACACAATAACATGAGGCAGGTAAATAATTCTCTTGTTAATAGGGGATTTTCAAATTTATCTTCATCTTTTAACAATTTAAATCTCCGGCCAATGAGGCCATATCAATTATCAATAATTCCCAAAACAATCAATTAAGTCATGCGCAAATCATGCCTAGGTCGTACAGCCCGATCCAAAAAATATTTAAACTGTGTATTGCCAGAGGGTCGAATGGCGCAAACCATAGATGCATCTATTTACTACCGAGGCGCTCGGTCCGATCCACAAATAATAATTTTTTTTCAAGAAAACACAAGTTTCTCATTTACAGTCAAGTATCTCATACCAACCTTCAAGTAAGTGAATTTAACCTTATACAATCCTTTCATCAATTTCTATCATGACTAAGTGATAATATTAGCAAGTAAGGGTACAAACATTCCAAGTATAGCATGATACGGGTCCTAAACTACCCGGACAATAGCATAATAGTAGCTACGTATGGACTCTCGTCACCTCGTACGTATGTAGCCCCCACAATTAGGTACAAACATTTATTTAATTCACCTATGAGGTTAATTCCCTCTTACAAGGTTAGAAAGGAGACTTTCCTTGCTCCGAAACTCCATAACTGGCTCCCAAGCCGTTCCATCAACTCAAATCGATGCCCAACGCTCCAAAACTAGTCAATAGTTATGCAAACCCATTAATATATACTCAAATACTCGTTATAATCCTATTTACAACAATTCCCAACTCCGCTTGAAAAGTCGATAAAATCATCCTCGGGCCCGGATTTTGAAATATTTCGAAGATAAACTTTGCCCATGACATCACAGATTCAAATATATAATTTATTTTCAATTCTATATCCAAAATTCGTGGTCAAAAATTCAAATATACAAGATTCTAGGTTTTTCCACCCAAGCCCCAATTTCTACTAATTCCCATGTTCAAATCCATATAAACTCATGTATTTAACTCAAAATTGTGAAGAAAGCACTTACCCCATTATAATTGATGAAGATGGCACTCCAATGTGCTCCAAAATCGGTTCCCATGGGCGAAAATGAAATGAGATAGATCCAAACCCTCACTTTAAAGAAGACACTACCCAACCTTGACTTCCGCACTTGCGGTGCCTTGGCCGCATCTGCGGTCCCGCACCTGCAGAAATTCCATCGCAGGTGCGGCTCCAGCTCGGCCCAATATTTTCGCACCTGCGCTCCATGCGGCGCATCTGCGCGTCCGCTCCTGCGTTGCTCTCTTCGCACATGCGCCTTCGCAGGTGCGCAAATCTTTCCGTTCCTGCGGTTCTCAGCAGCCTGCCCCTTCCGCTTCTGTGAGCCATTTTCCCGCACCTGCGGGCTCGCACCCGCGGGCCTCTTCACGCAGGTGCGGTTACACCATATGCTGAGCTGCTTCAGCCCTTCTTCAAATTTCAATTTTGATCCGTTAACCACCCGAAATCCACCCAGGGCCCTCGGGACCTTAACCAATTATACCAACACGTCCCAAAACACATTACGAATTTAGTCGAGCCTTCAAATCACATCAAACAATGTCGAATTCATGAATCGCACCCCATTCCAAGCTTAATGAACTTTAGAATTTTAAACTTCTACATTCGATGCCGAAACATATTAAATCACGTCCAATTGACCTCAAATTTTGCACACAAGTCACATTTGACATTACGGACCTATTCCAACCCCCGGAATCGGAATCCGACCCCGATATCAAAAAGTCCACTTCCGGTCCAACTTCTCCAAAATCTTCAAATTTCTAACTTTCGCCAAATGACCTTAAAATGACCTATAGACCTCCCAATCCACATCTGGATGTGATCCCAATACCAGAATCACTATAAGGAGTTATTCCCAAAGTCAGAATCCTGAACGGACATCGATAACATTAGCATGTACTTCTACCCAAATTTATGAAATTCTTCCAAAATGCTAACTTCCACAATAGGCGCTGAACCGCTCCCGGGTCATCCAAAACCCGTTCCGCACATACGCCCAAATCCAAAATCATCATACGAACCTGTTGGAACCTTCAAATCCCGATTCCGATGTCGTTTGCTCAAAAATACAACCTTAGTTAAATTCTTCCAATTTAAAGCTTTCGAAATGAGAATTTTCTTTCCAAATCAACTCCGAACTTCCCGAAATCCAATTCCGACCACGCGTACAAGTCATAATACCCGAAGTGAAGCTACCCATGGCCTCAAACCACCGAACGACGCGCTAGGGCTCAAAACGACCAGTCGGGTCGTTACACCTTACTCGTAATTTGATACTTAAAAACACTTTTTGAAAAGTTTGGCCAAACACAAATTATTGCTCAAAAATAATTTTCAGAGTGATTAGCCAAACAGAAACTGGTTCAACTACTTTTTTTCAAAAGCACTTCTCAATTGGCCAAACAACCTATTATCTTCCTCAGCTTTACAGCTTGTTTGAATGGTTGTTACTCATTGTATCGTACTGTATTGTTATCTCAAAACAATATTTGTTTTGATTGTTTCATTAAAATTAGTTGTATTGTAATGTTAAATTCATTGTTCCGGAACAATGAAAAGTCCCATTTTTGAAACAACCGATTTGGTGTGGTGGGATTGTTTCCTATTTTTCTTTTCAATTATGCCCACTTATTACTCCATAATTCTATTTTACCGTTTACTTTTTTTAAAAAAAAAAATTTTAACTCCAAATCTCCCACCTATAACCTACTTTGTCTTCGTCCCTTTTTTTTTAACAACTTATGTCGCTTCCAACTTCAACCTAAAATTACTAATTTTGTTAGAATTTGTATGAATTTAATTGTTTAATCTATGTTTAAGACATATTTGGTGATAAATTAGTAGAAAAGAGTTTTCTTAAATTATTTTTATGTGTAATTATTGATAAATTTAATATTTAAACAATTGAGGGTATTTTAGTAAACTTATCGGTTACAGTACAGTACGATACAATCAAACTACAAAAATATTATTTAACAACTTCAAATAATACAATTGATCCAAATATTATATTTATATAACGATATAATACAATACAGTACTTACATAATATAATACATTATGAAACAATAAGCACCAATCTTGGCAATAGAGAAGCACAAAGAAATACATAGCGCTCAAAGGATGGCTTGCCTGCACGATCACGATTGCGCCGACCATAACTGTTCCTCCGATTGGTCTCTCTTCAAGCATATTGACCTTTCTAAGGTTCTCTTCCTTATGTTCTTTTAGTGTGTGTGTGTGTGTGTTTTCTTGTAGATTAGACTTCAGTGATAAAGATTCCTGCTGGATTAATATCATTTATCAAATACTGGATGAACCCACTTACGCGAACTATTTTGGCAACTTGGGGTCGAATGATTTGTTGATTCTTGATTGAACTGCAATTTGATTATTTTATACAACAAATTAAAACTGCTAGTGTTTTGGGTTTCTTGGTTATAGTATCAGCCGTCCTTTAGGTTGTTACCAGGTTGGAAATGGGGTGGGGTTTTTGAGTATTACTACTGTAATAAAGAACCTTTTTTTTAAATATTGTTGGAACTTTTAACTGTCAGTCAGTTCTATAGTAAGGGCTGCTCCATTTCGAGCTAGAGGTGCTGACTTTTGTTGTGATAAGCTCTATATCTTGATAAAATTGAGAAGACGGTGCGAGTGGAGTTAGAAAACTTAGTGTAGTTGCGAATTTCAGCTCTAATGAGCCTGAATAGTTCTAGAAATAGTGTCACTAAAGCTCCAATAAGAAATTTGATATGCTGTTGTTTCTTTTATTGACTAGGCAAATTGATCATCCATATTCTAATTGCAAACTCATTGAGCTAAATTCTAAGGACAGCGAAAGTTGTGAGAGAAGTTAGTGTTGATTTTGGAATATATTTTAAATCAAAATGCCAGGGGCTTTTTGATTGGTGGTTCCCACGTTAGAGATGGATGTAAACTTCAGAATTGTGATCCTAGAATTGCACATGCTCAGATTAACTTGTGCATATATTTATTAGCTTCTTCAAGTTCCTTATACTTTAACTTTTTTGTGGTGCCAAAAGGTGTCTGCTTTGAACGAGGCTGTCAGAGGAAGTGTCAAATCCGTTTTTAAACCATGGGAGCAGCGTTTGAATACTTCGGAGGTAATCTCAGACCAAAAATGGCTTGATCTAGACCAAATAATCCCTTGACCTTTTCTCTCTATGATATTATGTAGTCTGTAGTGATTATTCAGTTTGTCCGAGATTCAATAGGTTCAATAGTCTTCTTATCTTAGTCATCTTGTTCAAAAGCACACACATTTTATGCTTGGTGCTTCTTGGAATTGAATATATCTCTTAAACCTACTATTGCATAGGGGAAAAAAAAGGGAACAAAGTTCTTTTAACGAAGTTTTATTTTTTGAAAATTATGGTGTAAGTGCTGCTAGATGCCGGTGTTTGCTTGACATGGAAAATCTTTCTTCACCTTATTAATTTTGACATTAATAATAAATGTCGGTGTAATTAAAAGCATCATAGTCTCACATACATCTATATTGTCATCCCGATTGATTATTATTTTTGCATACTCAAGGACTCTACTTTGTTTTAGTTCTATATAAAACCCTGGTAAGAATATAAAGTTATATCAACAAGATGGTGAAGTCTACCAGGAAAGGAAGACAAGTTGTCTGCAAATAAATAAAAGTTGTATAATGTCATATGCATTAAAGCCGATGCTTGTAACTTTTAAGTTATCCAACATTCTTCTTCCCCAGAAAGAGAACTCCTTTTATGTAACTCCCTTCAATATCCAAAAGCAGATTTTTAAATTGATTCCTTCAAGTACTTGTGAGACACTTTAACCAAATGGTAGCAAAGTTTTTTCTCTTCGCAGGTAACCTTAATAGCTTTCTCTAGGGTTCTTTGTTAATTTTTCTTTGGAGCAAGGGCACTTTAAAGTTTTTCATTGACTTGATAAAGTATAACTATTAGATGTAATAGAATGATGTGCTGTATCCAGACTAATACCAATTTTAGCCTCTTTAAGGAATAAAATGTGACCAATTAACCGGCCAACACACCCACTTGTTACAAGTAACTGTCTTGTTGTTGCATCAAAAGCGATACCATTGACTATTTTGCTAACATTCAACTTGGTAAAAAGAGATTACTCAGGAATACCCATTGGGTTGTGATATTACTTCTGATATTAGCAGTTGTCTTTCTTCAAATGTTTAAGGAAAGACAACAGGGTGCTAACTTTTTTCTATAAAGATATGAACTTCTTTTTTATAAGTAGTTGTGTATATAGATGAACTTACCTCATTATTTCGCGAAATTTGATCCGTTTTTATTTCTCGTTGGATGTCTTTATACTTTGACTTATTCTTTGATACAGGGCCACCTGGAAAGCAATGAAGGTGATCCTGAACTAATTGTTTTCATTCCGTAAGTGCCAACTTTGTTATTTATTCTGCTTTTGCACAGCCATCTGGTTTGTTTCTGATGGGCTGCGTTCCTGTCGCCGACACATTTTGACATTCCTTTTCCTCCATGTCTCTCAGTCACCTTCAAAAATGCCCCTCGCCCCCAAATGTTCAATACTAATGACATAATATCTGTTTAATTTGAATATAAAAATTTAACTTTCTGGATGCTTTTCCGAAATTTACTTGTTTCCCTATTTACAAGATTTTCATTCTCCTTTCCATTCTTGTTGAACATATCGTAATGATGATTGTTTCACCCCTAAGGTATCTTCCTGTCCTTTGTTTGAATCAACTGTTCTCACTTGTTCTCATTCAAATAATAAACCGGTCCAGTTAACAAAGTAGGAGCTGTAAGAAAAGGTTTTACTTTGATTCATGTTGCAGCTCGTCTCTTTGAGGATAATGAAGGAAAAATCTTTTTAGAGAGGTTGATTGCTGCAAAGTTTAGAAGTTGTGGAAGATGAACATGAAGCCAAAGGCAAAAAAAAAATGTTGATTATAAGAGGATGAACCTTTATAAGGTTGTTTCTAGTTCTATTGTCAAGAAAAAGAGTAAACAGAAAGAGGGATGAGGGGGGAGAGGAGTAATATTTCTTTTTCTTTTGGATTGATTGTGAAAGAAAAGGAAGGAATGAGTCTCATGTGATATCAGTTCCCTTGATGAACTATTTCTCCTTCAAAAAATTTGAAGGTCTTTTCTGGCATTATAAATTTTTATTTAGAAGGTCCTTCAGTTCCTGCGTCTTCACCCAATTTTGGACTTGGAAACGAAACATAACATTTTGTTCACCACCGTTTATCTCCATTCCCCTCTTTCTGCCTCTCCATCTTTTTTTGTCTAAATGATTCTCCTGCATTTTTTCCGTTTCTCTTTCCGAACCTGGGTTTGTTGTTGTTATTGTTGTTCTTTCCGAACCTGAAACTTTCCAGTACAATATGGATGATTGGATGCCTCCTTTTTCATTCTTTTGGCTAGCGCTTGAATAAGAAATTTTAGGATCTATTACAATATAACTTTCCAAATTTCTTTGCTGTAATTTCCACCACTAAAGTAATTAATTCATCAACTAGATATTGCTGAAATCAGGTATTATCAAATCATGTTGATCGTGTTACAGAAATAGCAGCACGAAGTGGTTTATCTTCATTGTGGTTTGAGAACAGAAAACTGTGTCTGTAGATATTGATTGCTGTTCTCTTGGCCATCCAATTCATCTTATATTCGTTGGCTGAACTCAATCATGATAGGTTCACAGCAGATGTTAAAATCAAGAGCATAGCAATTGTCGGCGGCGCTGATGGAACAAGTCCAGCTAAAATGAGAGCGTGAGTATAGTATTAACACTTCTTGCTTTGTCTGTTCCCTTTTCTCTTAGCTAGCACATTCAATCTGCTGCTGGCTGCTGCCACTTATAATGATTCTCTTGAACATGTATCTTAGAAGTTTTATCTGCCCTAATACACTCTTGCAATTAATACAGGTTCATCAATCGGGATGGCATTGATTTTTCAGATGCTCAATCTATGCAACCAGTTCAGGTACTTATATATAGGAGTAACCTTTTTATTCTTTCTTTTGTTTTCGATAGGTCCAGTTCAGGTATTATCTCAAGTTAGCTTTTGAAAGTTTTAATGCCTAAAACACACTTCCTCCTCCACCCCAACCACTTGTGCTGATACTTGTTTTACTTGTAAGGAGTGGGATTTAGCCGAAAACTTGCAAGGAGTTTTAGAGTACCAGACAAGGTATATTTCTTTTATCCTTAACATTGCTGCTGCATGGTCTTTATGGCAATTTTGTAATTGCAACTCTGTACACTGTTCCCGCACAAGCATGCACATACACTGGCATTTATATTTCATAAGTGCAATTTACATAATATAAATTTTCCGATATTTTCATGGAGCAAATTGTTCAGATCACTGTTATAGAAGGTTGCTTATATTCTGGCTGTATATTTTGGTTGTCTCATGCTGTCTGTAAATATTTATTCAGGTATTCTAGGTTTCAGAGTGTGGGAAATATCACCTTGCATTTCCCTGATAATTTTGGCGGTGATGCAACACAAATACATTATATTGGCTTGAAAGGAGAAGCCACCCAGGTAACCAGAGTGAAAAATGTTTGAATTCCATGGTCACTGGTTTCAGATATTTATCATAACTCGTTTCCGAAATAATTTTGTACAGATGAAGAGGGACGTTGTTGCAAATATTGTTTATGAGGTTGTACCTAACCCCTCTGATCACAAGTGAGTTACTCTTTACCCTTTAGAAAGATATTGTATGTTGGGTTTCTGCAGCGTTATTCCTACTTTGGTAGTTTAATTTAAATGCAAAATCAACGTTAGTTATGTCTCGGAATTCCTGTAATGGCTTCACTCTCTGGTAGGATATGAATTATTAAGTTGCAGATTGATGATTACGAGCAAATTTGTTCAGGTAGTCGTCATGTATAATACTAGAGAAAATTCAAATCGAGTTAGCTTGCAGATTATCAGTAGAAAATTTACGCTGGCAGTCCCCGATATCTTATACTCCCTCCATCCCATTCTTTGGAATACTATTTGATAGCATGGAGGTTGAAATATTTGTTTGACTTGTTTAATATATAAAGTAGTTTGTAGTAGAACAAAATACTATAGTAACAGTTTTTTTAATTTCAGTAACAAATATATACTATAGTAATAGTTGAAAAGCAAGTTGGGCGGAGAAAATATCACATCAAATTTAAACTATGATTTATTAAATAAATTTTAGTTCTTGAAACATGTACAAGTTATCTAAAGTAATTTTATTAGTTGATGGTGTCAAACATTTTGAGATATCCCAAAATAGGAAGAGTGAAATAACTTGGGGAGTACCAATGTACTTTATCCTAAATGCATGAGGCGGTTACATGTTTTGTTGGGCTGCAGACAACAGGGATGTTTAAGCTTTTAAATGGAAAATGTACTAGCGCTCTTGAGTTTTTTCTTTGACTAGCATAGCCCCTAGCCTCATGTTTCTCCCTGATGAATTTTTACGTTACTTTTCAAAAACCAAAAAAAAAACATTACATTAAATTTAAAGAGTTTAAAGCACTTGTATACATACTAGTAGAACTTTTCTATTTTTTATATATTATTGGAATGTATACGATGTTGCAAGAAAACTTGATTTTTGGAGTTCTCCGCCACATAATTTGAGTAAGTTCAGCATAGAGGTATTGATGCTTAAAAATGTATGATGCTCGGCACACAAGGATGTAGTCTAGCGGTCAATATAGTGGGGAAGAACATGAGGTTTCAGGTTCAAATCCCCGGAGGCAAAAACACTAGGTGATTTCTTTCCATATGTCTTAAAGCCTCGGTGGGCAAAGCTGGTGGGAGGTAGCATGCACCGGTAGAATAGTCGCGAGGTGCACACAAGTTGACCCATACACCACTTACGTAAAAAAAAAAAAGGTTGTTTGATGCTATGATCTATTTCCTTGGAGCAACGTATATGCTGTTTGGTGCAATATACTTATCCACTATTGTCAACCCGTCCACCATGTATACATGTAAAGTCAGGCTGCAGCTTCTTTCCTTTCTGGTGCAATTAGGCACCTCCCTTACACCCCCTCCGGCCCATTACTACATTCCTCTAATTTGGCTTTAGCTCCCTTTTGCATTTTTATGTTGTCCATTAGTCAACTAAATGATGGTATATATGTGTGCAGGACTCGAGCTGAGGGCGGCGGAGGCCTTTCACGTGTGGAATAAGTTGTGCTTTAGGCAGCTCTCTTTTGTAGAGTGCTTTCTTTCTTCTGTATACTGATAGAACCTGTACTCAAAATATACCCAGGAATCATTAGATAATTTACTGAAAAGTGCATTTACTTCTTCCTGTTAACACGATACAGTGGATAATCACTTATTACTTGTGACATATCACCTTCCACAAGAAGGGTGCCATATCTACACTCATTCGAGCTTTGAGATTTGTCGTACTTCTCAGAATCGGATGCCAGAAATGGGTTTCAGGTGTCATTCTTGCCTTTAAAGGTTTCCAGTTTCTGTTGCTTTATTGTGCCAACGAAAGCTTTAGTCTGCATTTGCACTTATCAGGAAAATGCTGATATTAGAGTAGATTCTTGGGCTTTCGTGGTGCAAATCATCGGTAGCTTAAGCAGATGGTTATGGGGCAGTGGGCACTAACCTCATAATTTATCATTGCAAAATTTATGTACCTTTTGGAGCCTAGCTGGGTATAGTGAGTTCCTTTTTTTGTTTGGTGCATCTTTCCTGCGATTCAGTGCTTGAAAACTCCATCCGACCTGTGCTTCTCCATGCATATGCATGAAGAGTAATTTTGTGCTGTCATTCCACCTTTATATTCAGTGGCGGAGCTACAATGCTTCAAGGGTGGTCAGGCGCACATCATTCGCCGGAAAAATCCACTGTGTATATAAGTAAAATGTTGCTCTATTTTAATATATACAATAGCTTGCACACCCTTGACACAACTGTGTGATGTAGCCCCGTGGTGAAGGGTTTGCAAAATGTTCCACTGATGGTAGGTTGGAAACTCAATGCAAGCTTTTGGTACAACCCATTTGTTTTATATTTTAATATTTTCAAGAAGCAATATAAGTGTAACCTTCAGATCCACGTTTTCCTTTCCAAAGTAGAAGTGTCGTTCTTTTCCAAATCCCAGCCAACCTTTGACTTTCTTTTTCTTTTTTAATTTTTCAATAAACAAATATTAAAGATCATTATTTAATTGAACGCTACTTAATAAAAAATTCTAAAAGCTCTTTACTAGACCCAAACCTAACTTTGTCAAAATAGAAAAAAGAAACACAGAGGAGAGAAACAAAAGACCATCCCTTACTTTTTGCCTTGCTAGACTGTTGCGTTATTGTCGGATGCCCGTGAAATTTTACACTAACTCTAAATCTGATTCAATTTCAGCTAGAAACAGGTAGAGGCTTGAATCAAGAGCTTGGTCTTGTTAGAGCCGGGGACACTCGTTGGGGATCTCACTACAAGTAGTTTGAAAATTTTATACTTTTGTTTGACTCTATTGTTGATGTACTTGATACTCTTGTTGAAGATGCAATTACTTTAGATGAAAGAGCTAAGGTAGCAGGATATCTTAGAAGTTGCCAAGCGTTTGAGGTTGCTTTCATGTTGCATTTTATGAAAGATATTTTGGGAATCACATATGATCTTAATATATATCGCTTCACAAAAAGGAGCAAGATATTGCTAATGTTATGATACTTATTGAAGTAGGAAACAAAAGGCTTCAAAAGTTAAGAGTTGATGGATGGGATCTACTTAAAAATAAAGCATCTACATTTTGTATCAGACATAATATTCTGATACCCAATTTTGATAAGCCATATGCTAACTCTGGAAGATTACGACGTAAACTTGTTGATCATACTACTTTACATCATTATCGTGTGTATGTGTTTTATAAGATTATTGATTGGCAACTTGTTACGCCCCAACCTCGGGGAGCGCGACCGGCGCTCAACTGAGTGAACCCGGTCGAGCAAGCCTGTTAGATACTTTCTACCTAACTCACCCATGATCAAGAGAAAACAAGATTTCATTAATTAGACAGTAGGAAGATCATATATACAATACTAAAACGTCTAATTGGTTACATCATTTTTAAGTTTCAAGATACACATTCTTATGATTCGAGTGGAACAAGAGATCAAAACACAATTCGGTTATACCTTAAACGTGATAATAATATGAACAAAAGATACAATACATGACCCCGGGATGAAGTGGGGTTCACCAAGTCTGTTGGGAAGAGGATGTACCACTATCGCTGATCAACATTGCCTACTATGGAACCACATGCATCCATTTAAAGATGCAGCACTGTCACGACCCGAAATTTTTTACCGACGGGACCGTGATGGCGCCTAACATTTCACTTGCTAGGCCATCCAACGTTAGAGAATCATTAACCAATTCCTTATTTCCATTCAGTAATTAACAATAATTAACTAAGATGAAATATAATAAGTGCAGAATATCATAAATATGTATTAACTACTACCACCGGGATCTGGAGTCGCAATTCACGAGCATTCTAGAATTTGCTATAAGTAATAGTTAGAAAGAAATACAACCGTCTGAATAAAAGAAACAGTAGAACAGAAAAGATAGGCGGAGACTTCAAGGTCTGTGAACGTCGACAGATCTACCTTGAGTCTCCGGACAGCGAACCAATAGTAGAATCTCGATCAACCCGAGCGGTATCAAAATCTGTACAGAAAGTGCAGAGTGCAGTATCAGTATAACCGACCTCATGTACTGGTAAGTGTCGAGCCTAACCTCGACGAAGTAGTGACGAGGCTAAGGCAAGACACCTACAAATTAACCTGTACAATTTAATAGTGTATATAAAAATAATAGAAATGAAGAACTAAACAGAAAATGTCGGGAGGAAAACATAGTGAGGGGAATACAAGATAAAAAACTACAACAGAATGATCACTGGAGCAGTCAATATACCATGAATCAATATGAATAGTGAATACAATAAGGAAAAAATGTACGACATCACCCTTCGTGCTTTTACTCTCAATCTCATCATAAAAATCAATAGAAACGGCACGACATCACCCTTCGTGCATTAACTCTCATATCATGGCACGACATCACCCTTCGTGCATTAACACTTATAATATGGCACGGCATCACCCTTCGTGCATTAACACTCACAATATGGCACGGCATCACCCTTCGTGCATTAACACTCACAATTTGGCACGGCATCACCCTTCGTGCATTAACACTCTCCCTTACTATAATGCAATGCATAAATATCAATAGGGAGATAGAATAGCAAGTACAAACCTTACCTCAACATTTGGTTCCATAACATCAATCTCAACTTGAAATAAAAACTCAATTATCACCAGAAAATCCGTAAACATGATGAGAACGATAAATTGAACAACACTAGTATAACACATCGCAATTAGGCATAGGGTTGAGACAATATAAGAAAAACTGAGAAACATGAAAAACTGGTACATTGGCGGCGCATAAGTACTCGTCACCTCACATATACGCCGCTCGCATGAATTTCACTTAGCAAGTAATCTAAGGTTCCTAATTCCCTCAAGTCAGGGTTAGACATAACACTTACCTTGCTCTTAAGGCCACTTAATTCTCAATCACAGCTTTTCCTTTGGAATTGACCTCCAAACCACTCATATCTATTCAAAAATGACTCAATAATATTAAATTTTGCTAAAGGAATCAATTACATTGCATAAATTTAGATTTCCTAAATTTTTCTCCAAAAAGTAAAAAATTGACCCCGGGCCCGCTTGGTTAAAATTCGAGGTTCGGACTAAATTCCATTTACCCATTCACCCCCGAGTCCTAATATATAATTGGTTTCGGAATCCGACCTCAAATTGAGGTCTAAATCCTCAAATTTCGAAATTCCTAAGTTCTACCCAAAAATACTAATTTCACCATAAAAAATCTAGATTCTAGGTTGAAATCTTGTTATAAGATGTAAAAAATTGAAAGAAAAGAGTTAGGAATCACTTACCTATGATTTGGGAAAGATTTGGTCTTTGGAAAATCGCCTCTTACGGTTTTAGGTCTTGAAAATTTGGGAAATAATGAAAATTCCCGTCCAAAAGTCATTTTATTCAGCTACAGACGTTGCATTTGCGAAGGGGCTATCGCAATTGCGAATCCTTCAGCTGCCCTTCGCAAATGCGAGGAAAGTGTCGCAATTGCGATCACTAACCTCGCAAATGCGTACAAAAGATCGCATTTGCGATCTATACCCCTCCCAGACTCCCTTCGCAAATACGAAGAAAAGTTCGCAATTCCGAACACAGGCTGACCCGGCTTCTCTTCGCATTTGCGATTAGAAGTTCGCAAATGCGACCTCATCAGTGATCGCAAATGCCAACCCTGACCTCGTATTTGCGAGGTCTGAGGCCTGCAACACAACTGAAGCACACCAACTATTTTTCTAAGTCCAAATCACTCTGTAACCTATCCAAAACTCGTCCGAACCCTCGGGGCTCCAAACCAAATATGCACGCAAGTCTAAAAATATCATACGAATTTGCTCGTGCGATCAAATCACCAAAATAACACCTAGAACTACGAATTTAGTACCAAATCAAATGAAATTCTCAAGAATACTTTAAAATTTCTATTTTCTCAATTGGACGCCCGAATCACGTCAAATCAACTCCGTTTCTCACCAAATTTCACACACATCTCTTAAATATCATAATGAACCTATACCGGGCTCCGAAACCAAAATACGGACCCGGTACTAACAATGCCAAATATCAATCAATTCTTAAAAATAATCAATTTTCAGACTTTTAATTTTCATAAAAAATTCATAACTTGAGGTAGGGACCTCCGAATTCGATTCCGGGCATACGCCTAGGTCCCATAATTCGATATGGACCTATTGGGACCATCAAAATACGGATTCGGTCCCGTTTACAAAATATGTTGACCGATGTCAACTAAAATCAACTTTTAAGGCAAAAATTCTTATTTTCATTAGTTTTTAACATAAAAGCTTTTCGCAAACCTGCCGGGATTGCGCACGCAAATTGTGGAAGGTAAAAATGAGATTTTTAAGGCTTAAGAGCGCAGATTCGAGTTCTAAAACATAAGATGACCTTTTGGGTCATCACAATCTCTACCTCTAAAATAATCGTTCGTCCTCGAACGGACATAGAAAAGTACCTGGGCTGGTGAAAAGGTGGGGATATCTACTCCGCATATCAGACTCGGACTCCCAAGTAGTTGCCTCAATAGGCTGACCTCTCCACTGCACTTGAACTGAAGGGTAACTCTTTGATCTCAACTGGCGAACTTGTCGGGCTAGAATTGCCACCGGCTCCTCCTCGTAAGTCAAATCCTTGTCCAACTGGACAGAGCTGAAATCTAACACGTGGGACGTATCGCCATGATACTTTCGAAGCATGGACACATGGAATACCGGATGAACAACTGCTAAACTAGGTGGTAACACAAGCCTGTAAGCCATCTCTCCCACTCTCTCCAGAATCTCAAAAGGTCTGATATACCTAGGGCTCAACTTGCCATTCTTTTCGAACCTCATTACACCCTTCATGGGTGATACCCGAAGTAACACTCTCTCTCCGACGATGAATGCAACATCACAAACTCTACGATCGGCATAACTCTTCTGCCTGGACTGAGGTGTGCAAAGTCGATCCTAAATAATCTTGACCTTATCCAAGGCATCCTGTACTAAGTCGGTGCCCAACAACCGAGCCTCTCCCATCTTGAACCACCCAACTGGCGACCAACACCGCCTACCATATAATGCCTCATAGGGAGCCATCTGAATGCTCAATTGGTAGCTGTTATTGTAGGAAAACTCTGCTAACGGCAAAAACTGATCCCAAGAACCTCCAAAGTCAATAACACAGGCGCGGAGCATATCCTCTAAGATCTGAATAATACGCTCGGACTGTCCGTCCGTCTGAGGATGAAATGCTGTGCTCAACTCAACCCGCGTACCTAACTCACGCTGAACTACCCTCCAAAAGTACGAGGTAAACTGCGTACCTCGATCAGAAATGAGAGACACGGCACACCGTGAAGACGGACGATCTCACGAATATAAATCTCTGGCAACCGCTCCGAGGAATAGGTAACTGCCACAAGAATGAAATGTGTTGACTTAGTCAGCCTGTCCACAATGACCCAAACTGCATTGAACTTCCTCTGAGTTTGTGGGAGTCCAACAACAAAGTCCATAGTGATACGTTCCCACTTCCACTCAGGGATATCTAACCTCTGAAGTAAACCACCAGGTCTCTGATGCTCACACTTTACCTGCTGGCAATTTAGGCACCGAGATACATAGGCAACTATGTCCTTCTTTATTCGCCTCCACCAATAATGTTGCCTCAAGTCTTGATACATCTTGGCGGCGCCCGGATGAATAGAATACCAGGAACTGTGGGACTCCTCAAGGATCAACTCACGAAGTCCATCCACATTAGGCACACAAATACGACCATGCATCCTCAAAACTCTATCATCTCCAACAGTAACCTGCTTGGCACCACCGTGCCGCACTGTGTCTCTAAGGATAAGTAAATGAGGATCGTCATCCTGCCGATCTCTGATTGCGCTCAAATAAAGAAAACCGAGCAACTGTACAAGCTAGAACACGGCTGGGCTCAGAAACACCTAACCTCACGAACTGGTTGGCCAAGGCCTGAACATCCAATGCAAGCGGTCTCTCACCAAATGGAATATATATAAAGCTACCCATATTGACTAACGTTATACTCAAAGCATAGGCCACCACATTGGCCTTCCCGGGATGATAAAATATGGTGATATCATAGTCTTTCAATAGCTCCAGCCACCTCCTCTGCTTCAAATTGAGTTCCTTCTGCTTGAACAAATACTGCAAGCTCCGATGATCAGTGAATACCTCACATGGCACGATGTATAGATAGTGCCTCCAAATCTTCAACGCGTGAACAATGGATGCCAGCTCTAGATCATGAACATGGTAATTCTTCTTGTGAACCTTCAACTGTCGTGAAGCATATGCAATAACCTTGCCACCCTACATCAATACCGCACCCAGACCAATACGAGATGCGTCATAATATACTGTATAAGATCCTGAACCTGTGGGTAACACCAATACCGGTGCCGTAGTCAAAGCTGTCTTGAGCTTCTGAAAGCTCGCTTCACACTCGTCTGATCACTTGAACGGGGCAACCTTTTGGGTCAATCTGGTCAACGGGGTTGCTATGGATGAAAGCCCCTCCACAAATCGACGGTAATAGCCCGCCAAACCCAGGAAACTACGGATCTCTGTAGCTGATGTGGGTCTAGGCCAGTTCTGGACTGCCTTAATCTTCTTAGGATCCACCTGAATACCCTCTGCTGATACAACGTGACCCAGGAAAGCAAATGAACTCAACCAAAACTCATATTTTGAGAACTTAGCATATAACTGGCTGTCTTTCAGAGTCTGAAGAATGATCCGAAGGTACTGCTCATGCTCATCTCGACTACGGGAGTAGATCAAGATATCATCAATAAACACAACCACAAAGGAATCCAAGTAGGGTTTAAACACCCGGTTCATCAAATCCATGAATGTTGCTGGGGCATTTGTCAGCCCAAATGACATCACTAGAAACTCATAATGCCCATACCGAGTCCGAAAAACTGTCTTAGGAACATCGGATGCCCTAATCCTCAACTGATGGTAGCCAGATCTCAAATCAATCTTTGAAAACACTTTGGCACCCTGAAGCTGATCAAATAAATCATCAATCCTCGACAATGGATATTTGTTCTTGATGGTGACTTTGTTCAACTGTCGATAATCTATACACATCCTCATCGATCCATCTTCCTTCTTCACAAACAACACCGGTGCACCCTAGGGCGAGACACTAGGTCTAATAAGCCCCTATCAAGCAAATCTTGCAACTGCTCCTTCAATTCTTTCAACTCTGGCGGGGCCATGCGATATGGTGGAATGGAAATAGGTTGAGTGTCCGGAGCCAAATCAATGCAGAAATTAATATCCCTGTCAGGTGGAATCCCCGACAGGTCTGCAGGAAACATCTTTGGAAACTCACGAACAACCGGCACCGAATCTATGGAAGGAACCTCCGCACTAGAATCGCGGACATAAGCCAAATAAGCTAGACACCCCTTCTCGACCATATGCCGAGCCTTCACATAAGAGATAACCCTGCTGGCAAAATAGCCAAGATTCCCTCTCCACTCTAATCGAGGCAACCCCTGCAAGGCTAAGGTCACCGTCTTGGCATGACAATCTAATATAGCATGATAAGGTGATAACCAATCCATACCCAGTATGACATCAAAATCAACCATGTCAAGAAGTAGAAGATCTACACGAGTCTCAAGACTCCCAATGGTGACCACACACGAACGATAAACACGATCTACAATAATAACATCTCCCACTGGTGTGGACATATACACAGAAGCACTCAAAGAATCGCGGGGCACAACCAAATAGGAAGCAAAATAGGAAGACATATAGGAGTAAGTAGATCCCGGATCAAATAGAGCTGAAGCATCTCTACTACAAACTGAAACAGTACCTGTGATAACAGCGTCAGATGACTCAGCCTCAGGCCTGGCTGGGAAAGCATAACACCGGGGCTGGGCCCCACCGCCCTGAACTACGTTCCTGGGACGGCCTCTAGCTGGCTGGTCTCCACCTCTAACGGCCTGATCTCCACCTCTAACTGTCTGGCCCCTACCTCTGGCTGGCTGACCCCTACCTCTGGTTGGCTGAGAAGGTGGTGCAGCAACTGGTGCCGGAACCATGGCACGAGAACTCTGATGCTGTGAGCTACCTGTTGCCCGAGGGCAAAATCTAGCAATATGCCTCGGATCACCACAAGTATAACATAACCTCGACTGTTGTGACAGCTGACCCTGAAACTGACCCTGTCGACCTGAATAACCACCCTGATAACTCTGGAGTGGAGTTGCACTAATAGGAGCTGGTGGTGCACTGTAGGCTAGCTGGTCGGAATAATGCATATGAGGGCCACGACCACTTGAGGCACCGTGGGATGCCTGGAGCGCTGAATGAAACAGCCTGGGAGGATGGCCTCTACCAAAAGTACTCCTGCCTCTAGATGAGGCACCGCTGAACTCACCGGAATAATGAGACCTTTTGTCAGACCCCTGACCTCCCTGAGTAAGATCCATTTCGACCCGTCTGGCGACATTAGCAGCCGCTTGAAAAGAAATCTCAGTCCCAGTCTCCTTAGCCATCTGCAATCTGATAGGTTGAGCAAGTCCATCAATAAACCTCCTTACCCTCTCTCTCTCGGTGGGAAGCAGAAGAATGGCATGACGGGCCAAATCCACAAAATGAGTCTCATACTGAGTAACAGTCATACTGCCCTGCTGGAGATGGTCAAACTGACGGCGACGCTCCTCTCTCAATGTGATAAGCAGAAACTTCTCTATGAAGAGCTGAGAGAACTGGTCCCAAGTAAGAACAGGCGACCCAGCTGGTCTGGTCAACAAGTAATCTCTCCACCATTTCTTGGCGGAACCAGTCATCTGAAATGCATCAAAATTGACCCTATTGGTCTCCACTATACCCATGTTCCGTAAAACCTCGTGACAGCTGTCAAGATATTCCCAGGGGTCCTCTGAAGGAGCACCACTAAAGTGAACATGAAAGAGCTTGGTAAACCTATCCAATCTCCATAAAGCCTCAGAAGACATAGCTGGTCCATCTCCGACCTATGCCGCAATAACCGGCTGAACTAATCCGACTGGCTGAGCTGTTGGAGCCTGATACTGGGGAGCTATCTGCTCTGGAGCGAGAGTGGTAGGAGTCTGGGCTCCTCCTCCAGCCTGAGAGACTGCTGGTGCCATGGGAAATGCGCCAGTTTGGGCCACACTCTCCATAAGGCCCACCAAACGGACCAAAGCGTCCTGAAGTACTGGGGTAGCAATGACCCCCTCCGGAACCTGAGCTGGTCCGGCAGGAACAGTCTGGGTTGGAACCTCCTCGTCGAGCTCTATCTGAAGCTCCACTGCTGGGGCTGCTGCTCGAGCCCTAGACTGAGCCCTGCCCCTGCCTCGGCCTCTGGTACGACCTCGGCCTCGACCTCTGCCCCGTGTAGGAGCAGTCACTGGAGGCTCTGGCTGCTGCTCAGTTGAGGAAGCGGTATGTGTTCTCGCCATCTGCGAGAGAATAAGAGTAGAAGAGTTCAATCAGTATTGAGGAAGCAACATCGCACGATAGAGAAGAAAAGAAGTTAAACTTGTTCCTAAACTTCATAGCCTCTAGAAGATAAGCACAGACGTCTCCGTACCGATCCTACAGACTCTACTAAGCTTGCTCGTGAATCGTGAGACCTAGGCAACCTAGTGCTTTGATGCCAACTGTCACGACCCGAAATTTCCCACCGACGGGACCGTGATGGCGCCTAACATTTCACTTGCTAGGCCAACCAACGTTAGAGAATCATTTACCAATTCCTTATTTCTATTGAGTAATTAATAATAATTAACTAAGATAAAATATAATAATTGCGGAATATCATAAATCTGTATTAACTACTACCACCCGGATCTGGAGTCGCAATTCACGAGCATTCAAGAATTTGCTACAAGTAATAGTCAGAAAGAAATACAATTGTCTGAATGAAAGAAACAGTAGAACAGAAAAGATAGACGGGGACTTCAAGATCTGTGAACGCCGACAGATCTACCTTGAGTCTCCGGACAGCGGACCAATAGCAGAATCCCGATCAACCCGAGCAGTATCAAAATCTGCACAGAAAGTGCAGAGTGCAGTATCAATACAACCGATCCCATGTACTGGTAAGTGTCGAGCCTAACCTCGACGAAGTAGTGACGAGGCTAAGGCAAGACACCTACAAATTAACCTGTACAATTTAACGGTGTATATAAAAATAATAGAAATGAAGAACTAAACAGGAAATGTCGGGAGGAAAACATATTGAGGGGAATACAAGATAAACAACTACAACTGAATGATCACCGGAGCAGTCAATATACCATGAATCAACAGGAATAGTGAATACAGTAAAGAAAAAATGCACGACATCACCCTTCGTGCTTTTACTCTCAATCTCACCATAAAAATCAATAGAAACGGCACGGCATCACCCTTCGTGCATTAACTCTCATATCATGGCACGACATCACTCTTTGTGCATTAACACTCATAATATGGCACGGCATCACCCTTCGTGCATTAACACTCACAATATGGCACGACATCACCCTTCGTGCATTAACACTCACAATATGGCACGGCATCACCCTTCATGCATTAACACTCTTCCTTACTATAATGCAATGCATAAATATCAATAGGGAGATAGAATAGCAAGTACAAACCTTACCTCAACATTTGGTTCCATAACATCAATCTCAACTTGAAATAAAAACTCAATTATCACCAGAAAATCCGTAAACATGATGAGAACGATAAATTGAACAATACTAGTATAACATATCGCAATTAGGCATAGGGTTGAGACAACATAAGAAAAACTGAGAAACATGGAAAACTGGTACATTGGCGGCACATAAGTACTCGTCACCTCACATATACGCCGCTCACATGAATTTCACTTAGCAAGTAATCTAAGGTTCCTAATTCCCTCAAGTCAGGGTTAGACACAACACTTACCTTGCTCCGAAGGCCACTTAATTCTCAATTACAGTATTTTCTTTGGAATTGACCTCCAAACCACTCGTATCTATTCAAAAATGACTCAATAATATCAAATTTAGCTAAAGGAATCAATTACATTGCATAAATTTAGATTTCCTAATGCGAGAAAAGTGTCACAATTGCGATTACTGACCTCGCAAATGCGGACAAAAGATTGCATTTGCGATCCATACCCTTCCTAGACTCCCTTCGCAAATGCGAAGAAAAGTTTGTAATTGCGAACACAGGCTGGACCGGCTTCTCTTTATATTTGCGATGAGTAGTTCGCAAATGCGACCTCATCAGTGATCGCAAATGCCAACCCTGACCTCGCATTTGCGAGGTCTGAGGCCTGCAACACAACTGACGTACACCAACTATTTTTCTAAGTCCAAATCACTCTGTAACCTATCCAAAACTCGCCCGAACCCTCGGGGCTCCAAACCAAACATGCACGCAAGTCTAAAAATATCATACGAACTTGCTCGCACGATCAAATCGCTAAAATAACACCTAGAACTATGAATTTAGTACCAAATCAAATGAAAATCTCAAGAACACTTTAAAATTTCTATTTTCTCAACTGGACGTTCGAATCACGTCAAATTAACTTTGTTTCACACCAAATTTCACAGACAACTCTTAAATGCCACAATGAACCCGTACCGGGCTCCGAAATCAAAATACGGACCCGGTACTAACAATGCCAAACATCAATCAATTCTTAAAAATAATTAATTTAGACTTTTAATTTTCATCAAAAATTCATAACTTGAGTTAGGGACCTCCGAATTCGATTCCGAGCATACGCACAGGTCCCATAATTCGATACGGACCTACCGGGACCGTCAAAATATGGATCCGGGCCCGTTTACTAAAAAATATTGACCGAAGTCAACTGAAATCAACTTTTAAGGTAAGAATTCTTATTTTCATTAGTTTTCAACATAAAAGCTTTCCGAAAACCTGTCCGGACTGCACACGTAAATCGAGGAGGGTAAAATGAGATTTTTAAGGCTTAAGAGCGCAAATTAGAGTTCTAAAATATAAGATGACCTTTTGGGTCATCACAAGTGCCCCCAGCAAAAGGGACGTTAGTACTGTCGAATAGTACTAGTATGTAAAACTAAACACCATCTCAATAGATTGAATAATAATCCAAGGGAGAAACAGTCATGAGTTCAATAAGAACTTCAAACAATACTAAAACATCAAGTAAGGGTCACATAAGTTCTTAAGTCAATTTACATGTTATTAGGTTGGGTGATCTTTACAACCGATATACCATAAGTTACAATACCACCGTATTCTTACACGGAGTCCGATCACGACCCGATCGGCTAGGTCGTCTCATTTGAGGCATCAACCATAACCACAATTTCAATTATCATTTACAGCATAGTCACCACCATGTGTGCGGCATGGCGTCCAATCACGACCCGATCGGTTAGGCCGTCCCACCCGAGACATTACCTTTTCAATAAATCATCTTACTTCACACTTCTTTCACATCTTTTCAATTCATTGGCACGAGTGGTCTCAATCAGAAGATCATTCTTGGCACTTGGCCATATTTCATAATTCAAGTTTCCCCTTTCCACATTCAAACATCATTATTATCACTATCAACAACAATAAGGTTTCCCATTCAAGACATTACATTCACATATAAGCAATTTGGGAATCTTAGGCACGTAAAGTCTTTTCATACAATTTGGCATAATAACCTTTATTCGATCTTGACATGAAGTCTTAACATTACTAATACATATTCTACATTTTGAACACATCCTCAAACGGCAAAATGATATGATGAAGCATTTGGAATAAATATTGAACATACATCCTTCAACACAAACACATTAGGAATAGCCAATTCTATATTGATCAATTTGGGACTTACAACAATTACATGAACACAATGGGATGCGATTCTAAGAAGAAGGGGGTTTAGCCAACATACCTCTATTGAGCTTTCTTAAACTTTTAAAATATTCCGGAATTCTTAGCAACTTCAATGTATTTTAGAAATATAACAAGTTGAACCAAAATTAGGAAGATGATCATGATTCTAACTCATTTGAGCATATTATCAAGCACTAAGTGAGCATTAAGGTTTTTAAGGCCCTTTTATGAAAGATTCCATCATTTCTCAACCCATTCTCTACCATTTCTAGCTCACAACCTTTTTACACCCTTTGATAACACATGCATGCAAGATGAACAACTCCCATGCCCAAAATTTATCTTACTAATTACTCAATTCTAGATAAAATTCGAAATTGAGGGTTAGGGTGTAGAATCTTACTTTTAGGATAAAGACCTAGTGCGTTTTTCTTGCTAATCTTCAAAGATTCGAGCACGAATTGAAGGACAATTTGTTGAGGATCACTCTCTCACTCTAGGGCAATCTCACACCCTCAAAATGTCAGATTTTAGCTAAAAAAATAAGACAAAACGTTTAATTAACGAAGTAGGGTCAGATTATAAAAATCCAAAAATGAAGCTCCGCAACAGGGTATGTAGTCGCATATGCGACCGCATAATGGATATGCGGTCCGCATATTGGCCGCATAATTTGGTGCCAAAAACTGGAAAAATCTGCATGGGTCAGCGATAGTTATGCGGCCCGTAGACCTATTATGTGGTCGCATAATGCGCTACAGAACTTCCCTCCGCAAAAATTTCCAAGGTTGATTATGGGATCAAAGTGCGGACCGCGAAATGGTTATGCGGTCGCATAATTGACCGCGAAATTGACATAAAAAATGGCTCAAGTAGCTACTTCACTCTGCGGCCATTCTGCGGTCCGCAGAATGATTATGCGGTCGCATAATGGGCATCAGAATTGCCTATTTCTGCAAAATAATTCCCTTAAACTCCCCAGCACACTGTTCAATCAAAAAAGTCCGAACCGCGCTACTATTATTGACCTCTACACCTACCCTGGCATCACGAAACCCCGATTTTTAGGAAATATTTTTACGGGGCCTTACACAACTTCAAGAACTTAACGACCGTTTCAATGAGGTGACAAGTGATTTGTTTCATAGAGTAGCTTGCCTGAACCCAGTTGATTCACTTTCTAGTTTTGACATTAGGAAGATAGTGAGAATGGCTAAATTATATCCTGATGACTTTGATGAATTTAATTTGGGTGTCCTTGAGAATCAACTTGCTAATTATATTATTGATGTACGTGATATTGATCAAAGATTCTCCAATTTATGTGGACTTGGTGAACTTTCAAAAAAACTAGTTGAGACAAAGAAGAATATTACTTATCCTCTTGTATTTTGCTTAGTGAAACTTGCTTTGCTTCTGCCAATTGCCACTGCAACCATTGAAAGAGCTTTTTCTGCAATGAAATTTATCAAGAATGACTTGCGGAATTGAATGGATGATGAATATTTAGATGGTTGCATAGTGCCTTATGTAGAAAAAAAGTATTTCGTACTATTTCTAATGAGGTTGTTATAAAAATATTTTAAGAGATGAGACCTCGTCGAGTATAATTGTAATAGTATATTTAAATTGTGCTTCCAATAGTAATATTTTTTTGTTGATTCCTTTATATTGATTTTGATTTATACAATAGATAATTCGGTTAACGTGTTTTTATGATTTAGCTAAAAATTGTGTATTTTATTATGTGCACTATTCATAAAAAAAATTTTACTTATCCAAAGGTTGAACACTCTGTGTAAAATTTCTGGCTACACCACTATTTATATTTATGATGTTACTCAGGAGTGGGACAGAGAAAAAAAAACTAAAAAAGAAATCTCGTGTAAATTCTTATTAGATTGTTGAAGAGTATTTGCGAACAAAGATGGATTTTGTTCCTCCCCTGATGCAAAAAGTGAAAAAAGAAAAAGTTACCCACGCTCGGGTAAAAGAACTAAAAGCTGATCGCAAAAAACAGACGTTTTTTTTCCGTCTATTTAAAAATTATTGGCACATTTATATATCGGTAAAGGCCAAATATACCCTTGTACTTTTGAAAATAATTTAATAATAACACTCGTTATACTATTGGGCTATATATACCCTTACTGTCATACTTTAGAACAAATATATCCTTATTTTGGCCGAAGTGCCACATGGCAGCACCAGATTAAAACAAGTCATTTTCTTTTTACCCGATCCGTTTGAAAACTCACCACCCGACCCACCCATTTTCACCCCACTTAAAAATATAATCTTACATAAATAAGAACCCCATTTTACCTTACCCCTCTCTTGAAACACAAAGAAGCGAAAAATTAGGGTTTATCATATTTTAATTTCTGGGTTCTTTCAATTCGTTCATGTGAATCTTAAATTTTTATGGTAACTGGTCCTTTTCTAGTTCTTTATTCTAGAGTGGTAACAAGGAATAAAAAATATAACAATTCTAGAATAAAGAACTAGAAAAGGACCGGTTACCATAAAAATTTAAGATTCACATAAACGAATTGAAAGAACTCAAAAATTGAAATATGATGAACCCTAATTTTTCGCTTCTTTGTGTTTCAAGAGAGGGGTAAGGTAAAATGGGGTTCTTATTTACGTAAGATTGTAATTTTAAGTGGGGTGAAAATGGGTGGGTCGGGTGGTAGATTTTCAAACGGATCGGGTAAAAAATAAAATGGTTTGTTTTAATCTGGTGCTGCCACGTGACGTTCCATCCAAAATAAGAGTATATTTGTTCCAAAGTATGACAACATGAGTATATATAGTCCAATAGTGTAACGAGAAATTTTTTTAAATCATTTTCGAAAGTACATGAGTATATTTGGCCCTTTATAGTTTATATATTTAAGAATGTCTAAGTTCATACTTTTTCCCTTTAATAATGAGAGAATTTTTCAGGCGCTCACATGGAATTGAGTGATCTACTAGGAGGGTACGTATATATTCTACAAATATAAACTTTATACATCAAAAGTTTTTCTTTGTTTATTTTTAATATAATTGCAATCAAATGGTTTTCAAACATAATTTGAGGAAGTAATGAATTAAAGATGATTGAAATGAAGATCTGCAATATATTAAAGTAACTTTATACTTTATGATAACTAATTTAAACTAATTGCTATTAGTAGTTTTTCTTCACAAAAAAAAGGCTACTCCCTTTATACGACACTTTATTCATTTTGGATGTTCCAAAAGGTGACATAATTCTATTTCTATACAACTAGACATTCAAAAATCTAAATTCATTACATTATTCATAATATAGCTTTGATGTCATGTGTGTTCTAATTTCAACCATTACTTTAATATATATTTTTTCACTATAACTAAGTATATATAATTGAATACTATCTAAAGCTTTGCGTTAAATCAAAAAGTATCAAACATCATCTATAAAATGAAACTTATGAAGTATTACATAAAATTGAGACATATTTATAATAATTATTAGTATTAATCAATATTAGTGAAGTTTTTATTTTTCAGAAAAAGAATATTATTCCACTCCCTTGCAAGGGATATAATATTAGTGGTGACTTTATTTAGGACAGGACCAGTGCATGAGCGGCGCGCAAATTTCCAAGCTAGGGTTCTTTTTTCTTTCCCTCGTATTCCTTCATATATATTCCCTGTACGAAAAACCCCAAAGCTGAAAACAGAACAGAGTCTCAATAAGGTTAAACCATTTACATTTCATCTAATCCTTTTCATTTAATCCCACTGTTTCTAAGTTAAACTCTCTTTTTTCTATTTGCGTAATAACTGAATTTTTGAGCTTTTTGAAGTGAAGGGGTTTTGCTGGTTAATTGTAACATGGAAGCTTGTTGCGGAGCTGCAATCATGGGTTCTGTTCAGCAGCCTGTTTGGGTTAAAAGTTCAGCTTTTCCTTCAAAAGGGGCTACTGGTGGTATTAATGTAAATTTGAGTCGGGTTAAATTATGCTCTGTAAAGCCCTGCAGAGCATCTCCAATTGAAGGGAGCTTGTTAACAGGAAGCCCTACTTCTTCTGTTTCTGTAGGTAATCTTGAAATTTTTGTTGGTTTTGTTCTACACATAGTATATGCATATAAGAAATTTTCTTTACAAGTATTTTGGTTGTCTTTTATGCATAAAAATTTAATCTTTTTATGGGGGATGATTTGCTGATTCACTTTCATGCATATTTGTTATTCGAATGGGGTTTGATGGACCATTTATATGTGTTTTTGTGAAGTGTCTAGGAGGCATGTTCTTCAGAAGTTACTTGTCAATAGGTTTTAGTTATGTGCTAAATCAAATTAATTAATGTAATTTGGTTATATCATAGGCTATGACGTTTCTGAACTTGTGGAGTTATTGCTAAATTTGTAGTATTTGGCATCTTGTTATTACCCTTTTTTTGGGGTGGGCGGGCGGGCGGAGTGTGTTGATCACATGAAATATTATTTGATACTCCCGACAGAGGTGAATTTAGGATTTAATATTTATAGGTTCAATCTTTAATTTTTTTAGCATTGAACCCATTATATTGTTAAAAATTATGGGTTTAGACTTGCTATTTATTGCAATATTAATGAATTCTTCCATATAACTTTATCTACATCATCAAAATTACTAGGTTCAGATAACCCGTTGCCCGAGTGCTACATCCACCCCTGACTGCTGATATGAAATTTTGTTCATTTGACGAGTTATAAATGTAGGCTCTTTTTTTATTTATAATAAAAAATGTAGACTCTTAAGTGCAATTTTGTACACCAATTGCCTTGTGCAATGAACTTGTTAGATCACATAAAGCTGGAATGTGGTATCTGTAGGGCCTGAATTTTCTCTGTAGGCTTCTGAAATTGCAGTGACTGATGACTTTCCAATTTACTTGGGTTAGGACTTGGAAGTGTCTTTTTCTTGTTTACAAACGACATATGAAGAGGTTTTCAATCTTGTTTTATGATTGGTGTCAGAAGAAATTTTCATTGAGCATTTTAATTTGCCTTTTCTTTTCTTTGCAAGGAATGCAAAAACTAATAGGGACTAAGCCATTTCTGGTGCTTAGATATCCCTCACAATTTGCATGATGACAATTACTTTCTTAGACTTTCTTCATTTACTCATGGTTGTCAACTGCATTTTTTAGGTGCTGAAAGCAGCTTTGAAGACTATGGATTGAGTGAAGCTGATCCTGATGTTCGTGCTATAATTGACAAAGAGAAGAAACGTCAATTTAGGAGCTTAGAACTTATTGCATCTGAGAATTTCACATCTCGGGCAGTGATGGAAGCAGTTGGTTCTTGCCTTACAAACAAATATTCTGAAGGGCTTCCAGGCAAAAGGTGAACCTGATATTAATCATACATTTCTTCCTTATAGAAAACTTGTCTTCTTTTATGTAGCTTGTTTAATGACAAATTTGTAGTTCTTAATTTGTGTCAGATATTATGGTGGGAATGAATACATTGATGAGTTGGAAACTCTCTGTCAAGAAAGGGCATTGGCTGCCTTTAGTTTAGATGGAAAGCAATGGGGTGTAAACGTTCAACCATTATCTGGTTCACCAGCAAATTTCGCAGTTTACACAGCGGTTCTTAATCCACACGACCGGATTATGGTAAGTTTTAACTAGTAAGCAGTTTTTATTATTGCTAATTTTTAGTTGCTGCATGGACTGACATTTGTATTGTCTGATTGTACCTCAGGGATTGGACTTACCTCATGGTGGCCACTTGTCCCATGGATTTATGACTCCTAAACGACGAGTTTCAGCCACCTCTATTTACTTTGAGTCCATGCCTTATCGACTTGATGAATCTACAGGTAAAAGTGTGCTACTTTACCATATTGGATTTGGACTGTTAACTAGAATTATTAGCTGATGGGAAGTTTGTCTTAACTCTAAACAGGCATTCTCGATTATGAAATGCTTGAGAAAACAGCGAATCTTTTTCGACCAAAACTTATTATTGCTGGTGCTAGTGCATATCCACGTGATTTTGATTATCCTCGTCTGAGAAAGGTATCTGTAATAATTAAATTTGTTATATTCATAACATCATCTTGTTCTCTTTGTATTTGGCATCTAATATTAAGCTTCTTATGTCTTGAAAGATAGCAGATGCTGTCGGAGCTTTCCTAATGATGGATATGGCTCATATCAGCGGGCTTGTTGCTGCCTCTGTACTTGCTAATCCATTTGAATACAGTGACATTGTCACTACTACTACTCACAAGGTACTGTTATTCCTTGCCGAGCTAATAGTTTTGTGCTCAGCACATCCCTCCCTTCCCTGCTCCTTAAAATAAATGTTAAATAGTCATACCAATTATATTTTCATTTAGCTTCTCTCTCTTTCTCTCTCCAATGCACTTCTGCTGTTAGATTTCCAAAAATGTGTCAAGTCTGGTTATTCTCTTTTCAATTTTTCAAAGTAAGATATAACAATAGAAAGAATTCTTTAAAGTAAGATATATGAGATTAGCCTGGTTTTAAAGTTATACATAAGGCGGAGAATTAGGCCCTCCGGACAAGCGTGCTCGTTGAGTGTTACAGCTTACAAACTGTGTGCGGAAGTCCATGTATGGAGATGTTCTAATTATTGGTGGAACTGTAGTGTTTCTTCTTGCAAATAAATGATCAAAATCCAAATTGTACAGTGAACTAGATCGGTCTGCACACGTAGGAAAATGAAAGATGTTAAGTCATGTTGTGTTTGAGAAATGTGTGCTGCATCATGCAGTATAAATTAACTTATAGATTGACATTTTCGGGAAGACTACTAACTCCATCTTTAAACTCCAATATTTTAGTAGTTACAGACAAGGTTTCTTGTGTGCTAATATCTGAGTCACTATGGCCTAACTTGGACTTGTCTGTTCAGTCTCTTAGAGGTCCTAGAGGTGGAATGATCTTCTTCAAAAAAGATCCAGTTCTGGGTGTGGATCTGGAATCTGCTATAAATAATGCTGTTTTTCCTGGTTTGCAGGTAAGTTCATTTTTCTTTTGATTATCCATCCTTCTGTTTTTCCTTTTTGGAATATGGCCATGAGTGTTAATACCTTACCAAAGCTAAGAACAACTTTTCCTTTTGGACTCTATATTATATTGTTTGGATTCTCCGAATTGAGCTGGCAATGATTGTTTCTCTTCAGGGTGGACCCCATAATCACACAATTGGAGGTCTAGCCGTTTGTTTGAAACATGCCAAATCACCTGAATTTAAGGCTTATCAGAACCAGGTAAGAATTTTTGGCTTCTTTACCCAACACCGTCTCCATCTGTACTGAAAATGTCACTCCATTTATTATTTATTTATCTTGTAGGTGGTCTCTAACTGTAGAGCTCTTGCAAGCCGGTTAATGGAATTAGGCTACAAGCTGGTCTCAGGAGGGAGTGACAATCATTTGGTTCTTGTCGATTTGAGGCCTCTAGTGAGTTTTCCGGGTTATACCTTTCTTTTCCATTTTCCTTTGTATAAATACTCAATTATTGCGTGGGATAGATTTATATTTTGATAGTAATTAAGAAACTATCAGATTATATTACTAACATCAATTGCAATCTATATACTAGTTTTGGTTAAAGTAAATTTTCAGAAAAATTATGGTTAGTATTAGTCTTTCTGCATTGCTGGCTGTAAGCTTGCATAGATTAACAGAGTTCATATTTCAATTAGGGAATTGATGGTGCTAGAGTGGAGAAAATACTTGACATGGCATCAATCACTCTCAATAAGAATTCAGTACCTGGTGAGTGTAGCTTATGCAGTTAATTGTCATATTTTGAAGTTCCTTTTGTATTTACACTGTCAAATCGAAAACTATAGGTGATAAAAGTGCACTAGTACCTGGTGGCATCCGCATAGGCTCACCGGCCATGACCACTCGAGGTTTTACAGAGAAGGAATTTGTAGCAGTTGCAGATTTCATTCACGAGGGCGTTCAAATTACTCTTGAAGCCAAGAAGTCTGTCTCTAGTACCAAACTCCAAGATTTCTTGAAGTTTGTTACTGCCCCAGATTTTAATTTGATTGATAGGGTGTTGGACTTACAAAGAAGGGTCGAAGCTTTCACGAGCCAGTACCCATTGCCTGGTTTATGAAGTGGTATTGGAAGGCCGAATTGCCTGATGATAATACAGCTTCCCTTTCCTATTTCATTACACCCAGAATTTTGCAATGTGCTGTTTAGGATGTTTTAGGATGATTCAATGCAGTGATACCTATACTAGTTTGCTCTCTGAAAATCATCTATGTTTGTTCTTCTTCTGGAGAAGTGCAGCAGATTTATAATCTGTGTTGAAGCCCAAAATAGGAGTTGGTGTTGTAAACAATTGAATTTCATCCGAATTACTCGAAAACTTACATGGCAATTGTAGTTCAGTTTTGTCTGTCTATTGGAATTTGAATATCTAAAATGCTACGTATGTGATTTAATGCCAACGTACAAAAGAGTGCATTTTAAATGAGGTTTATGGTTGTCCTTCGGCAAAAAAAAAATTGCAATCGATCAGACAGATTGTGGACTTGAGCTCGTATGTGGTAACAGATCAAAGTTACAAAGTTGATATTCTAATTCTAGGGAAAACTACATTGTATTGTATAGCCCTTTCAAAAATAATAGCGGGTAAAATGTATATTTTTTTGTATATTAAAGAATATATATATTTTATGCATAATCAGTATATATTTTTTATATATTTTGCTAGTTGATGTAATTATTTTTGACAGACCGGCCAAAGATGTGACTTGCCCTTATTCTACCTCTGATTTCAATAACAGAGTTCATGGATTGCTGAGTATTTAAACTTGAAGCGTTATTCCTTTTAATACAAAAGCTTGGATGATATAAAAGCCGAGGCAATTAGAATACATCTAATGTAGATGCATTTGGATAAGGGCTAATGTATAAGATTAATAATACAAAAACTTATTCGCGGATCAATAACCTAGATTAAAGTATTACTCTATAGTAATAACATAGATTTGGATTGAAATGTGAGTCGCAACTCAAACAAAGTAAAAAAGAAATTAAAAGGATATCTATTTAGGTGTCGTATATTTTGAATGTGAAGTAACTCAAATACAGCAGTTATACCATTTATCCATGTTGAGATATCAAGGCTAGGCTCTTCATCATCTACAATTTTTGTTTGCTCGAAGTTGCACTTTCATTTGTTTGTAAATAAGTGACACTTTCTAACCCATTTAATTAAGAATTCAATATGGATTAAAATTTAAATGCCTGTTGCAAAATTACCTATATTTTAAAAGGAAAAGGCCAAATATACCTCTCTACTTTCGGATAATGTGTATATTTAACCTCCATTATACTATCCCGCCAAATTTATTCCCTACCGTTATACCATCTGGCCAAATTTACCCCTACCATCAGCAAACTTTTAAAAATTACCCCACAATCCGTCAGGTGACCCAAAATCTTCCAAATCATTTTAATTAAGTTACTTATTCTTCTTCATCCACTATTTTCAAAATAATTAGCATTTACCTGCTTTCTTAATTGAAAAAAAAAAATAAGAGAAAGAAATGTTAAAATAATAAAACGGTTAGTAATAGTAAATTGAAGAATCTAATTAGGTAGTTTGTCTAAATTCTAAAAGTATTTACAACTTCCCAACTTTAATGAATTCCTTGCACCAAAGGTATGGAGACTTTGAAAGTATTAATGATAGAAGTAAAAGTTCCTTGAAGACTTTACATCGTCAATTCAACTTTGCGTGAATCAAATGCCTACACATTGTGCACTCATAAGTTAGATCGAATTCTATACTAACTAGACAATAACAAAATATATTCGAATATACATGTACATACATGATGATAAGCTGCATATAATACATAATAAATAGACCCACTGAACTCTACGGTGTGTATATGGTTGAAAATAAATAAAATTTTAAATCGATTCCAAACCTGTTATCACAAGAAGAGAAGTGGGTGCATTGGTATATCCATAAAATTGTATAGTCTAGTACCTTTAACATTCACATCAATACTAATTTCTGAAAATACTGGAGCAAGAAGAACAACAAGTGATTACAATAAAAGAAAATTAGGAGACTTCAGATTACTTAACAGATCAAAGAGTAATTTCTAAAAGTTTGCTGAATAAACTTGGCTAGATAGTATAGTAAGAGTAAATTTGGCCGGATAGTATAACGGAGGTTAAATGTAGATAATATCCGAAAATAGAGGGGGGGTGTATTTGGTCCTTTTCCTTATTTTAAATGGGTGAAAATCATCCCCCCAAATTCGTTTTAAAATTAAACTCCCTAACTTGAACTACGACCCTTCTTTCCATCAAATCATCTATTTTGCCCTTTGACATACTCAATCAACTCTTCTACGTAATTTTATTTATAGAATTTTGCCCTTGAACGTTGTGAAGATGTTTAAATTTGTCTTCGTTAATAGTTGGAGTCAAAACTCATGCAATTATAAGATTGATCCAAATTTGCCTTTTTTCACTAGCCGCGGAAGCTTTCCAACATATGAGCATTTTGTACAAGAGAAATGTTCAAATTTGCCCTTGAATTATTTTAAAGGTCCATGTTTGTCCTTGAATTTTACAAAATTTTGCAGATATGTCATCGCTCTAAATCAATCAACATCATATAACAATAGAAACACGACTTGAAGACTACCATTACTCCACCATCACTTCATCCCGATGATACTCATGGAAAGAAAACACAAAAATTCCACGTTCGAACTCATACCTTAATTTTTACCACTTTCCCATGTAAAACCACCGACATTCAACCATTATAATCTCATCTTAATCGCCATAATATTGTTGCAAATGATTTAGAAGCTAAATATTGTATATCTAGGTTTATTTTAGCATTAGTAAGTTGATGTAGAGTTTTGGCATCACTATTGATGATCTAAGAAGGATTGGTGATGACGTTATATAATTGATCATTGTTTGAGTTCACTTCGAAATTATTCAAGGCTTCAGACAATTAAGTTGAACTTGGGGATATATTACATCTTATTCTAAATGGTAATTTAAAATCTGAGTAGAAAGATCCTTTCATCAATTCAGTACAGAGACAATCAAAATACCATTTAGAATAAACGTGACAATTATTTTTTACAGTCTTCCGAGATGTGCTTCTAGTATTTGTTTAGAGGAAATTTTACCTTCTACTGCAAAAGTATACGACATATTTATTATAAACTAAAATTATTTTAAAATATTATTTTCTATAGCTATCTTTTATATTTTATAGCTAAAATAGGTATTTATGATATATACTACTATTGAGGCATGAAATACACTTTTTATATTTTTTCTCTTTCTTTCAATTAACACAAGATTTTCCCTCAGATTTTTTCTTCTTTCTCTCTCTCTTTTCCTTCTCTCTCTTCGAGCAACTCAAGCCCTAGTATTGATGACCGACGAGAAAGAAGAATCTCTCTCTCTTCGATCAACTCAAGATACACGCCCTAGTATTGATGGCCGACGAGACATTATAATATAGTAGAAGGTAGTTAGGAAACAGAAAAGAGTGAATTTTTCGAACTGAAATGAGCAATGTGATGAACCCTTATCATAAATTTGTTGTACGGATCCGACGAACTTTCTTCTCTTCTTGGCCGGAAAATGCTATTTCCGACGAAATTTCTTCTCTTCTTTGTTATTTAATCACATACAATGATATAAATACATTGTATTCTGTACAAATTCACTCAAAGACATTGTATTTTTGTATAAATACATTTTTTGCCTGTGTTTATATATTTCGAAGGTCTGTCACACACATTTTTTTCGAAGAATGGGGAAGTTTTTCCAATTAAAGTAATATTATTTGAAATGAATTATTTATTTAATTCAGAGTCGCCACTTGAAAGAATTATTATGGTTTCCCAAGTCACCGGTTTATTTTAAAATACCAAATCGAGGAAATTGACTCTATTTATGGTCAGCGAACACAAAAGACCGAATACAACAGTAAAAATATGTATTAGAAATAACTAAAATACTGTTAATACAAATACATTTGAATACACTGAATATAAAATAGCGAATACAGTAAATACAAACATTGAATATAATGAATGCAACAATTAAAAAAAATATTGAAACACACTACAAAAGTTATATAGAACTTAAAAAATTATTCTAATTAATTGGGTTGATAATGAGGCATATTATTGGTTTTATTGAGTTATATTAGGAGTGTATCATGCTAATTGATATTATTTCCGTTATTAGACAGTTGGACATACCTATTTTTAAGATGATTGCTGTTACTGTATTCATGAATACATGGCGCTAATACATGTGCATACAACTGGACTGCCATGATTTTAGGCGCTTTTTGCTGCTGTATTCGTGAATACATCGAATACATTATCGTAACAACTGAGTAGTAGCTATAGGAAGTAAATTGTAGCTATAGGAAGTAAATTGTAGCTATAGGAAGTTAATAGTCACTAAACAATAGTGGTTTCTGAAAATTAAACTGTATTGGTACAATTATGCTTTGCAGAATTTTAGTTACCAAAAAAGACAATCATTTTTACGCGCATTAAGTATACTAGTGTGTGTATAATTTTGATTGCTTTCATGAATATTTTTAAACTTTAATTCAACACTTATTACAAGTATAAATAGTAAATGCTTAAGTTGTTATTACCTCAATTTTTAATATTTACTTTGTATTATATACATTGAATATATATTTAATAGTAATCATTCTCCGTTATTTCGATTCATATAAATAAATTATTCAACTTTGTTTGTTAGTAGCAAAATTAAAATATGGAAAATTAATTGTAATAAGTGTTCAGCAGCTCGTTCTTTATTATTCACGTTACAATCTTATTACGTTCCATTAAGTTCATAACGGGATTTTTAAATTTTTTCCCCCTTTTAGAGCTACCTTTTGTTTGTTCTTTTACACCAACGAGCTCTACATCCAATGTTCATATCTTTGGCACAAGCACCTATCCTTGAATAATATGCTTAGGTTTACAAAGGCGACATCGGAAACCCAATCAGTATTTTCTGATTGGAATACAACAACAGTAACATACCCAGTATCTCATATCGTGGGGTCTAGGGAGAGTAGTGTATACGTAGACCTTACCCCTACCTTGTGAGGATAGAGAGGTTGTTTCCAATAGACATTCGGCTCAGGAAAGTATAAGCACCACATTAATAAAAATATAGACAAGAAGGGATAGTACCAAAAAGCCATATAAAAGCAGAATAAAAATAACAAGACAGTAAGGTGATCAACAATGAAAGAAAACAACAGTTAGGCATAAAAACCTACTACCAACAGAAAGTGAGACTGTGTGTCAATACTACTGTTATGAACACTCTAGATTACCTACTATACTACCCTAATCCTCGACCTCCATACCTTCCTATCAAGGGTCATGTCCTCGGTCAGCTGAAGCTGTGCCATGTCTTGCCTAATCACCTTTCCCCACCTCTTCTTTGACCTACCTCTACTTTTCCGTAGGCCCTCCAATGTCAACCTCTCACACCTCCTCACCGGGGCATCTGTGCACCTCCTCCTCACATGACCAAACCACATAAGTTGTGCTTCCCGCATCTTGTCCTCAATAGGAGCCACACCCACCTTGTCGCGAATAATCTCATTTCTGATCCTATCTAACCTGATGTGCCCGCACATTCATCTCAACATCCTCATCTCTACTACCTTCATCTTCTGGACATGAGCGATCTTGACTGGCCAACACTCAGCCCTATACAACATCGTTGGTTTGACCACTACTCTGTAGAACTTACTCTTAAGTTTCAATGGCACCTTCTTGTCACACAAAACACCAGAAGCGAGTCTCCATTTTATTCATCCCGCCCCAATATGATATGTGACATCTTCATCAATCTCCCCATCCCCCCTGAATAATAGATCAAAGGTACTTAAAACTCCCTCTCCTAGGGATGACCTGCGAGTCCAACTTCACCTCCCCTTCCCATCCTTGAGTCTCGCCACTGAACTTACATTCCAAGTATTCTGTCTTGGTCCTGCTCAACTTGAAACCTTTAGATTCCAGGGTGTGCCTTCATACCTCTAATTGCGCGTTCATACCGTCTCGCGTCTCGTCAATCAATACAATATCATCTGCAAATAACATGTACCACGACCCCTTTCCTTAGATGTGGGTGGCATCCCGTCCATCACCAGAGCAAACAAAAAACGGCTGAGTGCCGACACCTGATGCAACCCCATCATAATCGAAAAATGATCCGAGTCCCCACCCACCATCCTCACATGGGTCTTTACTCCATAATACATCTCCTTAATCAATCTAACGTAGGCAACATGTACACCTCTAGCCTCCGATCATCTCCTCAAAACCTCCCTCGGAACTTTATCGTACGCCTTTTCTAAGTCGACGAACACCATACACAAGTCCTTATTTCTATCCCTATACTGCTCCATCAATCTCCTAACAAGGTGGATGGCTTCTATAGTCGAACTCCTTGGCATAAACCCAAACTGGTTCTCGAAAATATACACACTCCTTTTCACCCTTAGCTCTACCACTCTCTCAAGACTTTCATAGTATGGCTAAGCAGCTTGATACCCCGATAGTTATTGCAATTTTGGATATCACCCTTGTTCTTGTATACAGGAACCATCGTGCTCCACCTCCACTCTTCAGGCATCTTCTTTGTTCTAAAAATGGCATTAAATAACCTAATGAGCCACTCCAAGCTTGTCTTGCCCGCACTCTTCCAATTCTACCTTCTTCGTCCTTGATGCACTTCACTTGGTCCAAGTCACGCGCCTTCCTTTCTCGCGGCTTGGATAACCTGAACAACCTCTTATCCCTACCTTGGCCCTCGAGTTCCTCATACAAACGACTAAAAGCTGCAGTCCTGGCCACCATAACTGCTAGCTTTGCCTCTTTCTTAGCCAACTTATAATGCTCCCTATTCGCCCTCTTCTCCTCCTCATCTACACTTTCCACTAGTTTCAGATACGTTGCTTTCTTGGTTTTCACTTTTTCTTGTACCTCTCTATTCCAACACCAGTCTCCCTTGTGACCACCAAAGCAACCCTTTGAGACACCTAATACCTCCCTCGCAGCTTCCCTAATGCACTGCGCAGTCGTGGTCCACATAGCGCTTGCGTCCCCACTGCTCCTATAATCCCCCATAGTCACCAACTTGACCCCCAAATCATGCGCTTTAGCTTCCGTCAAGGCTCCCCACTTGATACTATGTTGGCTATACATTGCCCTCTTTCTCTTTTTTCTCGTGATCTCAAGGTCCACAATTAGGAGCCTAAGAACGGTCGAGAGGTTCTCACTCGGGATGACCTTGTAATCCGTGCAAAGACCTCTATCGGACTTCCTGCAGAGTAAATAATCAATCTGAGTCTCGGCCACCGAACTTCGGAAGATGACCAAGTGCTCCCTCTTCTTCGGGAAACTCGAGTTTACTATCACCAAATCAAATGCTCTAGCAAAGTCTAGCAGAGACGTTCCTCCTCCATTTCTATCTCCAAAACCAAAGCCACCATGCATATCATCATACCCCCCAGACGTCGCTCCAATGTGTCTTTTGAAATCACCTCCTATGGAAAGCTTCTCGGTATGCGTGATACAACGCACCATCTCATCCAAATCCTTCCAGAAACGCCTTTTGACTTCCTCGTCCAAGCGTGCTTGGGGTGCGTATGCATTGATTATGTTCAAAGTAAAACATCCAACAATTAGCTTAATAGTCATCAACTTGTCATTCACCCTCCTAACCTCCACCACTAGTTCACGGAGGTCCTTATCAACTAAGATCCCACATCCCGCGCCTTATCTCCGATCTACCTAGTCTCTTATACACAAGCTATATTAATCTTCCTTTTCTCGAGAATCTTCGCTAACTCTATATATTTTCCAGTCAAAATTCCTATGTTTCAAGACCCCACTTTCAGCCTAGTAGCTCCCTTAGCTCTCTTACTCCCTTACCCCCTCCCCCGCGCTGACACCCCCGAGGACAAGACCTTACTCTACCATCGTTCACCAAAGCCACTATAATGTAGGAGTCACTGCTCAAACACTATCCGAAAACAAGCGACAAAATAAAATGAGTTACCGAAATATAATCTACCACTAGAGCTCGCAAAACAGGTAAAGAAATAAAATAAATGAACTAACGGGAACTGTAATCTACAACTAAAGGTTAGAAAAATAAGTGAAGAAATAAAATAAAGGAACTAAAAGAACTATAATCTACCACTAAAGGATGGAAAAACAGGTGAAGAAATAAAACAAAGGAACTAAAGGAACTATAATCTACAAGTAAAGGATAGAAAAATAGGTGAAGAAATACAATACAAGAGCTAAAGGCGGCTATAATCTACAACTAAAGGTCACAAAGAAAATGTACAAAACTAGAACAGAATTATTAGGGGATATTTGAAATAAAGATTCAAAATAAAGATGTAAACAGGTAGATAACAATATAAACAAGTAGGCAAAGCTATCACTAATGCAATTAATTTGACAATGCTAGGGCAAATAGTAACTAAAGGTTTAAGAATAAAATAGACAGGCAAGGAGATACAATTACGCTAAAATACCAAATTATTAAAAGATCAAGACAAGAGAGGAATAATAGAACTTGGATTGCAACCCTTGAAATTAACGGAAATCTAGTCGGCGGTGATAGATTGCGACGAGCTGGAGCAATACTCTATGTATTTCTTGTTCAAATAGGAAGAAGAAACTTTGAATATTTTTGAGCTTTCTCTGGAATTTAGACCAACCAAGAAATCAGCGAGAATTGACCGGAATCTGAATCGGAATCGGCTAAGAAGCTGAAGCGAAGTTGTAATACTCAACAAGAATGTGAAGCCTCTCCTCTAAAGAATATATACAACAATCTTCAGAACGACGGAAGTAATCAACAAACGTACAGAATATACCTAGGTAATCAGCGGGAAGTAATCACAAATGTATTTGAAGCCTCTCTTTTACAGAATATAACAAGTAATCAGCGGGAAGTAATCAACTAATAACTTTGAAGCTTTTCTTTTTACAGAATATCAAGAAATCAATAATATTTATCTCTGTATCAATGTAATGTATGTATTCTCGCTGGTGAATGTTTCTCGCAATATCGCCGGGGAGTTGACCGGTGATTTTGATTGGAGACGGCCGGAGATTTTTAGTTCGAGGTGAATAGAAGGCGTAGTTGATCGTTAAAGGACCGTGGATTGTGAAAACAATGGTGGGGGATTCCAAACAAATTTAGAATATTTCTAGAAAATTTGAGGATTAATTTTGTTGAGATTAATTAATTTGAAGATTCAATCTCTTTGCATTTTTTTAAAAACTTTGATTTGGGTGATTGATTTCTATTTTCTGATTGGAATAAGTAAAGAAATTTTAGGTAAGAAATCATACTTCAAATTGATAATCATAGAACATTCATATCTCACAACAGGACGTTAATATATTGACTGATGTTGTACACTTAATTATGACATCTAAGACTTCATTAATTCAGAGAAAATTGAACCACAAACGGCGGGACTTTCGACCTAAGAAATCTCTCAATTGAGTTGCTAAAATAAGTGCCATCTAAAACTATTATGCAATGTAAATGTGACTGTGATAGAATATAGATTTTTACCTAGTTATACTATAGTATAAACTTATTTACCATCTTTATTTAAGTTTCTTGTTAATTACTTTATATATTTATATTTACTAGTTTTATACAAAACCATAAAAAAGAAGAAATGCAACATACCTTAAACATATTGTATCAGTTATACGTAATCCCCCTATATTTAGGATTCTCTTCCTTTTCCAAACGAATACAAAAACATCTTCTCTCTTTCTTTAACAATTACCCAAAATTGTTCTTAACCACCATAAGCATTCTCCCTTATCCACTGTTACCCAAAATCTCGCGTAAGAATTTTATCTTACCCACTGTTATCCAAAATCTTATTTACCCAAAATCACGCTTACTCACTGTTATCCCCCAAAATTGCAGATTCTTTCCTCTTCCAAAACTTTTGATATCCGATTTCTCTCTTTCATTAATCCAAAGTCTCTTTGTTATTTATACAATGCAAACGAAATTCGAAATTTTGCTTTAGAATCAAATTGTGGGTAAGTTTTGAATCTTGTTTTCTTTATTTTGTCTAATTTTCAAGCTTCACTCTGCATTAACAATGGCTCTTTTCTAATTTCTCAATATTTCATTCTTCTTCATGTTTTTTAGCCATTTAAAAAATGTCTCTTTAATATTCTTTTTCATTCCACCTTTTTCAGAACTAACAATGGGTAAAAAATCTTTGCATGAATCTTTGAGAAAACATTCTGGAAATTGTATTGTTGATACACTAACAAGTAACACAGCAGTTCGGAGATCACCCCGGAAACAGTGTGAAAACGTTGTGGGTGAAACACCTAGTTTTGACTTAGATGTATTTTCACAAGAAGAAAAAAAAATCAAAAAATCAAATTCTAGGCATGTAATACCTTAGTGATTGATGAAGGTTCGGTTTCTAAGAGGAATGGTAAGGCACTTCGAGATGATGATTTTGAAGAGAAGGAATTGATATTAAAAGAAAGAAAGAGGAGTAACGTTAATGACGATGCGAAATCAAAAAAGAATAATAAGGTTGATCCGAATTTCGGCTCTCGTAAAGATGAATCTGATCACAAGGTACTGTAGACCTTTAAAAATATTTCCTTTATATTGTTTTATGTGGTTTTTTTTAGGTAATTTGTTTCTTTTGTATACTTTTTGTATACTGATTGTATGAGTTTTCCAGAGAAATTATATTCATATTTTTTTTAATTATTAGTGTTGTACATATTTTGTATGTTTAGTGTATTACAAATGAAGTTGATTGTGTATGATAGTGATTATTTGACATAAATGACTTGTTATTTGTTTTTTGTATTTTCCCGCATGATTTTTGTATGTACACTATTTTTTGAATGTATCCGTCTTTGTAGCGTAGTGCTATTATTTGTTTGACAATGATATATTAATATATTATTTGTATGTTAGATTATATGTTTTGTATTGTGTTTTATATGTTTATATTAGATAATTTGTTTATTTTTGTATGTTTTTTATATACTGATTGTATGAGTTCTCCAGAAAAATTAATTTTACATTATTTTTTTATTATTGGTGTTGTACATATTTTGTATGTTTAGTGTATTACAAATGAATTTAGTTTTATCAATTTCATATGTTTATGCAATTTTAGAAATAATACTATCGATTAAAAAAATACTTTTTTGTATATACTTGTGTCCTGTTTTTCTTTGCTGATATGTGGGTCGCTGGATTTCTTTTTTTAAGATTTATCCTTACTATTTTATTTTTTAATTCAGAGACAAAAGTTCTTTGTCAAGGAGGGTGCGAAATTTGGTGTGACTCATTGGCAATCATACACAGATCTTGAAGTACTGGAACACATCAAGGAAAATTTGTCAAGTGAACAATTAAATTTGTTTAGGGAGTCATGCATTGGATACTTCCTCGATTTTCCCCCTAATATATGTACACAACATCAAATGATTAATGTATTGATGACAAGGGAGTTGAATGACTACTGTGCTGCTGACATATTCTCTGTAGAGATCAAAGGTTCAGAAGTTGAATTTTGGTTTGCGTGAATTTGGTATAGTTACTGGTCTAACATGTGTTGTGTTTGAGGGAGATCTTGGGTTTGATCCACAGGTAAGACCAAACTTAATGCACAGTTACTTCCCAAACAAGGACAAAGTAGAGAAGAAGCTTCTTAGAAATTGCTTCTTGACCGAGTCGTGGAAATGTGATGAACATGTATTCAAGCTTGTGATCTTGTACTTTATAGACTTGGCGGACTGCCTCTTGCGCTTCAAATTTGGATATACGATTGTTGTTCTATGGTTGGTAAACAAATTGACGTCCCCCCGCCAATAAAATACCTCGTATTCTGAAATGGACAAAGGTCAAATCCCAACTTTGGCAGAAAATCATAGAGAATCTTATGTTCACTCCCAGTTGGATCAAGGTAAAAAAGCTGATTGTTTTTTTTTGGTATCTATTAGTTAAATTCTTAATATATAGAGTACATATACATCTGTCAAGTCAAAATTGTATAATACAATATTATGGCAAACAAAAATAACACAATTATCATACACTTATAATACATATTTAGTACACTATATGTATATATGTATAATTAAATTTTTGATAGCACACTACTATGACATATAAAACTTATACGATTGTCATACAGTTATTATACAAAGTGGATTGCGTTATTATACCTTTTGTTGCAGTTTTCAAATATTGCTGCAACAACTGAAGAGTTGGAACTCATAAAATTACCGTAAAAAGGGGATTATGAAATGGAAGAACGAGGAGACATTGCATCGCATCGTCGCAATCTCCCGTTTATACCTGAAAATTCTGAAGTTGCGAAGAACAAGCCCGACTAAGCTATATTGTGGGAAGACAACGGTTGAGAACTGCAATTGCAAAGGTTCATAGTGATTTAGATGCATTCAAGACAAAGGTAGTAATTGCTTAGAAATGTATTACATTAACTTTTATCGATGTTTAATAATTTGTGGTATTGTGCTTGTTTCTCAGGTTGCAGGTGACTTTGTATCGATGAAGGAATTTTTCACGCAATCAATTAACAAAGTCTTAGATGAAATTAGGAAATCTTCATCCTGTCAATCCGAAAAAGCTGATGTTGCTATTTCACCAATGTATATATTTATTGGACCATCCAATAATGATCGCCACCACCACAGCAGATACGACAATGCTTATTTTCCAGACCACAAAGAAGAGGAGGTTGGGTACGCAACAGTCAATGGCAATATAAAACAACTAGGTTATTTTACAATTTCATTAACTAAGCACCCTCTTTCAGTTCAATAAATATACAATCATCATACATGTATCATTCAACTCCTTAACAACTATGATACACTTTTTAGTTTTATAACTTTTATTTGCGCATATAAAGATGCTGACGTCAATGTTGCACAAGTTAATGAGCCAAGCGGTAACATTGTTTCTACAATTCAATATGCTCCACCCCTAAAGTCAGCTGGAAATGTAGAAAATACAGGTAATAGTATCATGATTATTGATTACACTAATTCATATTTTTAATATATTATAAATATAAATGTCATACAATATTCATACAAGAGTTTGTATTATTCATATACTGCCATGGTATATTAATTTATATTTTAATTTATTTTATTTTAGTTTTTACTCTATCTATTTTTCTAATATCCAGATGTTGGTCACTCTGTTGTGGATATGGATAATTCAGGCTTTGATGCCCAAGTTAAAAAAACAATTACTCTTGATGATTTTGAGTTGCCTGCGACCCTTTCTCAAATTGTTCTAGTTGAAAAACAATTTGAAGAGCATTTAACCCCCGAGAAAAAAGGAAGATTGAAGATTCCTAGAAAGCATGCAAAGTCCCCATATACACAAGATTTCGACTCCGGTTGTAGCAGCTCCGTAGGTCCTCTTATTTTCCCAATCAAGCATCCATTCACACATGTTATTGGAATAGTTGTTGACCCCAATTTGATAGAGGAATTTAGAAAATGGTTGTACGATGGAACACATAAGAGATCATCCAGGTTTCAATTCATATATGATTGCTTATTCATACCCAACTGTATCTCAAGTTTTACAAGCTTATTTTATAACTTGTATAGGCGAAAATCTCCTTATCCGGTGGACGTGAACAAGCTTGAGAGGCCATTTGATTTGGGAGTTGAAAGAGTAGACAAGAAATAATGGTTTATAATTAGGCACACGCAGGGCAAGTATTGAATGACACGGCGTGTTGATGTTTCTTGATCACCATTAGCTTTTGTATAATAAATGTATACAACTATTATTTCAGTTCTGTTGCATAGTAAATAACTAAACCATTCTTACTTGTTTTTTCAAATTTTATCTTATGATCAGCGCATCGATGTTATTCTATACTATCTAAGGAAGAGATATAAGTATGGCCCATCCAATAACGTCAGGTTCACAACAACTGATTGTTGTTTCAAGACAAGGGTCGAACAAGTTTATGATCTGTATATGACTACTCAACAAGATAATAGAGCAGTAAAGGTGGACGACACTATAGCTGATTACATTCTAGGCTATCGGTTACTTGCCAATGTTGCTTGGTCAGAAGTTGATTATATGATAATAATCATTAATGTCAAGGATAAATTCCATTGGGTGTTGGGTGTATTCGACATATGCAAAAGGACCCTAATAGTGTATGACTCATTTATTGCAGCTGGAAATAATAATGCAGTTCATCAGCCTATTAACAAGTTTTCAGTTGTTATACCTCTTTTCCTCCAATGCTTAGACTTCTACGGGAAGCGGACTGATATAAATTTCAAAACCACTCCAGCCTATATTGGAAAAAGTATTTCACAACCATTGGAAGTTCAGTGGTTAGTTACCGAGGTTCCTCGGCAGAAGTTTGGCTCATTGTATGTATATTTAAAACATTGATTTCAATAATAATGTTATTCTTGTTTCTATATTTCATACAAGTTTGTACATTTTAGCATGTGTTTATCTGCTACTTTAATGCTTGCATGGACTGCGAGGTTTATGTTGCAGTATTTGTAGAGTATGTTAGTATTGGGGTGTTGTAATGATCCAACCGGTCGTTTTGATTATTACAGCCCAATTTCCCCATTTACTGCTTAATTTATACCTTACGGTTGATTTATGACTTATCAGGTTAGTTGGTTCGGGTCCGGAAAGATTTCGGAGTGAAATGAGACTCTTAGTCTCATAATTTAAAACTTAAGTTGGAAAAATTGACCGGATATTCACTTATGTGTAAACAACTTCGGAATTGAATTCTGATGATTCCAATAGTTTCGTATGGTGATTTTGGACTTAGGAGTGTGTCCGAAAAATTATTTGGAGGTTCGTAGTGGAATTAGGTTTGAAATGACGAAAGTTGAATTTTTGGGAAGTTTGACCGGGGAGTTGACTTTTTGATATCGGGGTCGGAATCCGATTCTGGAAATTGGAATAGTTTCGTTATGTCATTTATGACTTGTGAGCAAAATTTAAGGTCAATCGGACTTGATTCAATAGGTTTCGGCATCGAATGTAGAAGTTAGAATTTTTTAGTTCATTAAGCTTGAATTGGGACATGATTCGTAGTTTAACCGTTGTTTGATGTGATTTGAGACTTCGACTAAGTTCGTATGATATTTTAGGACTCGTTGATATATTTGGTTGAGGTCCCGAGGGGCTCGGGTGAGTTTCGAGGTAGTTTCAGACCATTTCTAGGCCATTTTTAATTGCCGGTTTCTGTCTACAGAGGTGTGCATCATGATCGCGAACATTTGGTCGCGTTCACGAAGAGCAAACATCAGTTTGGGGGCTTGTGAATCGCGATCGTGATCGCGAAATCTCTTTCGCGATCGCATAGAACAAAATCTTTGTTGCACTGACCCGACTTTGGAAGTTTGTATCTCGTAATCTATAAGGAATTTGGAGATGATCCAATAATGAAAGTTGTGTAGCCCTTGATGTCTAGTTTTTAGAAAGTCAAACCATTTGTCATTTGGAGTTTTGTACAAAACGTTATGACCATTATACTAGAGGCTGTCTCGAAGAGTTGGGGAGTTTGTTCTTCCCGATCGCGAGTGGTTTTCCGCCATCGCGAAGGGCAAATTTTGGGTTGGAAATTTTTGTGCTTCGCGATCGCGAAGAGTAAATGCCTAGACAGAAGCTATATTTTGAGGTTTCGGCCATTTTAACACATTTGGAGTTATGGAGCTCGGATTGAAGCGATGTTTGAGGCGATTTTTACCATATAGATTGGGGTAAGTGATTCTAACTCAGTTTTGGTTAAATTATATGAATATATTGTTGTTTATATCAACATATTAGTGTTTTGGGTTGAAAATAGTAGAAAATTTCATAGACTTTAATTTGAAGATTTGAGGGTCGAGTTGATGTCGAAATTTGATAAAATTGATATGGTTGGACTCGTGGTTGAATGAGCGTTCATATTTTATAACTTTTGTCGGGTTCTGAGACGTGGACCCCATGGGCGATTTTTAAGTTAATTTCAGATTTATATTGGAAAATTAGTATTTCTTATGGAATTGATTACAATAATTGGTATTGACTGAATCGAATTGATTGTGGCTAGATTCGAGCCATTCAAAAGTTGATACGTGCAGAATGGGATTTTTGGAGCATTGTTTAGCTTGCTCGACATTGGATTAGTCTTATTCGAGGTAAGTAACTCTACTAATCTTGGAGCTGAAGGTATGAATCATGAATATACGTATTATGTGAATTGTTAGGAGGTGACGTACATGCTAGGCGACGGGCGTGTGGGCATGTACTATAGAAATAGTGACGTAATTGGTTCCGTGATATTTTGTAGTCAAACAATCTTGGCATTTCTTTTATGTGTTAAAAAATTGAGTTGAGAATCATATTAAAAATCATGTTGAGATTATGTGCCAGTATTATTGGGACCCACAAAGGTCATATTGCTGTGAATTATTTGTTTTGAATTGAAAATTCATACTCAGTCATATTCATATCATTACATATCATATCATATCTCAGTCTCTGTTGTTATTTATTGATACATCATATCATTATTTTTGGGCTATTTTCATGACATTGTGAGCCCATGAGAGAGACTGAAGAGATTGATAATTGAGTAAGGCCGAGGGCCTGATTGTGAGGATTATTATGTGGATCGGGCTGCACGCTGCAACACGCCCTGTTGGCTTTATATACATTATTATTATTATGTGGATCGGGGCTGCCCACATGTAGCAGGCCTTATAGGCATTATATAGCACGTGAGTTATCCGTGCGGATCCAGATATTTTTATAGCATGTGAGTTGTCCGTACAGCACGTGAGTTGTCCGTGTGGATCCAGATATTTATGCTATAGCACATGAGTTGTCTGTGCGGTTTATAGCGCTTGGGCTGAAGGATCCCCTCTCTACACACCCCTAGTGAGCGTAGGTACCTACTGAGTGCGAGTGTCGAGTGCCGAGCGATTGGGAGGATTGAGTGACTGAGGACTGAGTGATGGGGAAGACTGAGTGAATTGATACTCTGAGAGTATGCATATGGTATTATCACTGATATACATTGCATTGACATGCACACATGACATACATGTATAGAGATGTATTTTTCTCATGCTATTTGGTATCACGTTATTCATGACTTCTCACACATACTGGCCTATGGGCATAATGATGCATTTTTCACTGGCTATCTGGAAAGAAATTGAAACATCTTATTTATTGTGGAAAGGATTTTTGGGAAAATTACTGTTTCAACTTACTCATATTTTTGACAACTTCGGTAAACGATTTGGGTTTTCATTGATGTACTTGAAAAGTAGAATTATTTTCAGAAATCATGTTTTGTTGAGTATTTGATCGTTGAGTTACTTCTGGTATTACTTGTTTTATTTTGTTATGAACTATTGTTGGTTATTGAAATTGGACCCGACCTTGGTACAAGCTCGTCACTACTTTCAACCTAAGGTTAGGTTTGTTACTTATTGAGTACATGGGGTCGGTTGTATTCATACTACACTTCTGCACCTTGCGTACAGATATTGGATGTTGATGTTGTTATACTCGACGGGAGCTGGAATTGAAGACGTACCTAACTTCCGATTGTAGCTGCCTCTTGCTCATGGTAGCTTTAGATTTATAAGAATCTGTTTATGTACATTTCGAACAGATGATGTATTTATTTCATACCAGTTTTGTAAATTCTAATCTTAGAAGCTCATTATTTGTACTACCAGTCCTTGGGGAATGTATAAGATTTAGATATTTTCTTTTACTTAATTGTCTTGTTAAATTACATTGGAATTGGATAGTGAATAGTTGGCTTACCTAACGGGTTGGGTTAGGTGCCATCATGACTAGTTGAATTTTGGGTCGTGACAAAGTGGTATCGGAGCTATAGGTTCATAGGTTCTACGAGTCATGAGCAAGTGTCTAGTAGAGTCTTGTAGATCAGTATGATGACGTCTATACTTATCTTCGAGAGGCTACAAGGCATTTAGGATAATTTTCCATCTTTCTTTCCTTATCATGCGGAATTGATTCAGCTTGAAATATAACTCATTGAATTCCTTCCACGCATTCGTGTGCACATGTGAGCGCTCGATATTAGCTGTGTATTGCCGGCTTGTGATTTCAGGGATGATGTGGGGGATGTGTTAAGATGGATTGAATGTGACGGGAAGTGTTTCCTTGGAATGTAAAGAGGGCCATTGGGTGCTTGATTTTCGTTTGATGTGACGTACAGTCTCGAATTGTGAATGTGTTGAAGTATCTGTCATGCAGTTTAATTGTGGAGAGAATTAAATTTTTATGTCTTGTTAATGAGTTTGGACTCAGGAAGATTAAGTGATTGCGTAGTAATTGTGGATGCGAAAAGGGTATAAAAAGATGTCAATTTGAGGCTAAGTAGGTGTGCTTCTTATAATGTTGATTGGAGAGTTACTTTTCTACCAGCGGGTTATATGTGTTGAAATTTGAATTTGAAACTAGTTGAGAAAGTTGACTTGACCGTCAAGAGAATGAATGCAAGATTAGCAGATGATTGGGGTATTTTATGGTTGGTGTTGCATGGGCCTGAGAAGAATTTTCGTTGAACTGGTTGCGGTATTAATGCAGTAATATAGTATGGGTATTGTGAGTTATCGAGTGTTTTAATTTATGGCTTTTAGCCAAGTGGGGGAGCCTGGTACTGACAATTCAATTTCATGGTTATATGTAAAGGTTTAGTTTTGGGCTGAGGCATACTTGTGGGTTAGTTATGACTCACAGAGGTTGAGATCGAGGATGACTCGAATAAGGAAATTCTTGGATATGGGTTATATTGCACTTATGAATATATGAAAATCATGAAATGAGTGAGTTATTATTTGTGAAGGATGTAGTGCGCACGGAGTATGAATTTGATTGGTGGTGTTAAGGCAGGGGTACTTCTTTGGGTGTTATTGTGCTAATGGGGCATGTGTCTTTCGGCCTGTTTGGGCGGTGCAATTGATATTTGAGTTGAGTGGATGACTCTTGAGAAAGTTATAATGGATTCAAGATTAATATGTAAAAATTGAGAATTTTTGGCGGATTTGTTTATGGCTAAAATCTGAGATTTAAGTTGGATGGTATCGAGACCTGTGGTATTTTTGTATATCATTATGGATTTTATATTTCGGTATCAGGAAGGTGAATGAAACGGCCTTAGACTCAAATAAGGTATTTTCAGAGTGGGTGTTTTGGTTGTGGTATTTATAGGGGTAATTATGATGTGGTGAGACTCTACAGATGTTTTGGTGGTAATATTCTTGGGTTTTGGTGACCTACCTAGTTTGGTTGAGTTAGAGGAATTTAGTTTTAATAGTTTGGTTATATGCAGATGGATTTCAAAGTGTTCTTGATGGTTTCTACCATGGTTTGAACCGGATATTTTCTACTGGTTTGGGAAACGTGTTGTGTATTGTGATTTCCTCTTGGAAGGAAGCAAGATGAAGGTTTCTAACTAACCGGGTATGTAATTTGTTGGTGACTCGGAGTTGATAATGGGATTCTTATGCTTGTCACATGATGGCATAATAGATGTGGTGTGTTGTGCGGGATTAGAATTTACATGTACAAGGTGACAGTTCAGTCTTGAAGAGAATGTAACGAATGTTGGACAACATGGTCAGTTTCAGATATTTCGATGAATGTTATAACTGCTCGGTAATTTCTGAGAAGGGTGCGCATTTCAGAAGGCGCGTTGTGTTTTGACTTACGGATGTTCATCGGTATTGCAATACTCACCTGGTTGATAGACTGTTGATATTCAAATTATTGCTATGTGGCACGGGAGATATAGAAGTATTCATCGTGGGATGATCGTGCATGAAAGATGTGTTAGTCATTCTATTGATGGAGTTGGGATCAGTTACGGTGATTCATGTGCTCGATGAATTTGGAGACTAGGAGTTCTCAGAAGCATATTGTTTTTGGTTGTGGCCTGTTTGAGGTGAGTATTTTATTTAAAACTGAGTGGAGGCGCTAGTTGCGTTAATTATTTGTGATAGTTATGCGCTATAAGTGTGCATATATATGAGGTTTGAGCCAATGTGCGGGCATCAGGGCAAGTATTTATACTCGAAAGAATGCTTAGGCTATGATATGCCTAGAGTTGATTTTTAAGCGTAAATTTATAACATTTCTCGTGTTCTTACCTTTGTTGAGAACTATCTGGGCTACACTTGAGGTTACAAAGAGGCTAATACCCTGAATAAATGGGGTAATTACTTTTTTTACATTAAATTGCTGATTTGAAGTGTGATAGCATACTTTGCACATGCTTACAATATGGCGTGTTATTTATACGAGTCTAGGAGCGTGAGAATATTATTTCATTATCATATACAAGTGTACTTGTTTAATTACTCATATATGTTATGCGGGGACTGGAGGCCTGTGACCATGCCAGACGATTCATATTATTGGCACGTGAGTTGTCCGTGCCGTGTGTGGAAATTTTATTTCTATGATAATTTATCTGATTTATTAATTTCCTTCCTCTAAATTGTGCACATGCGCCTACGGTTATCCTCTTCACGAAATTTGAAGTGGTTATGGTGGTGCTTGTTGAACTTGCAATACGGTTCTCTTCCTTGAGACATCTCCCATATTTGGGTACACTAATTGCGCAGATGTGACTGGAGTTATATTGGTGTGGCGTGTCCGTGGGATAGTTGCATTTAATAATGTAAGGTCATTGGACCTAGAATGGGTACTATCATGTTTGATTATAGTATATTCGGAAGGATAATATTGAAAGTCGGCTCAGAAAGTGAGTATGGTTCTGGTTGGGGAGGGAGAGCTCCATGAATCGTCGATCTGATAAGATGTTATGAGATCTAGCGTGTTTCTTTTATTATCAACAATGTACGAAGGTGTTGGGATGAGGTTTTGTTCGATATGGGGTTTAATGTTAGTACTTGGTTGGTTTGGAGTAGTTACTTTGATCAGGAATGGTGATACAAGCGGGCGAGTTATGTAATATGCTGGGTGATTATATCCATGATTATAGTTATAGCTCGATGCAGCTTGTTCAGACTCATACAATGTATAAATGTAAGATTTGTGTCTTGAAAAGAAATTTTAAAGGTTGGGAATTGAATTCCAAGGTTTTTGGGCTAAGGTTAAATTAAGGATTTTCAGTTGTATTGTGTTGTCAGGCCTATGTGGAATAGGGTGACTTGGGATCACCCCCGGGTACGTGTGTGGTAAGATGGAATAGTGATTTGATGGCTGGGAAACAACTCTTGGCACGTTCGAGAACGAACGTATGTTTAAGTTATGGGAAATGTAACGACCCAGCCGGTCGTTTTGAGTATTACAACCATGTTCCCCCATTTACTGCTCAATTTATGCCTTACAGTTGATTTATGACTTATCGGGTTAGTTGGTTCGGGTCCGGAGAGATTTCGGAGTGAAATGAGACACTTAGTCTCATAATTAAAAACTTAAGTTGGAAAAGTTGATCGGATATTCACTTGTATGTAAACGACCTCAGAATTGAATTCTGATGATTCCAATAGTACTTTATGGTGATTTTGGACTTAGGAGCGTGTCCGAAAAATTATTTGGAGGTCCGTAGTGGAATTAGGCTTGAAATGGCGAAAGTTGAATTTTTGGAAAGTTTGACCAAGGAGTTGACTTTTTGATATCGGGGTTGGAATCCGATTCTGGAAATTGGAATAGCTTCGTTATGTCATTTATGACTTGTGTGCAAAATTTGAGGTCAATCGGACTTGATTCGATAGGTTTCAGCATCGAATGTAGAAGTTGGAATTTCTTAGTTTCATTAAGCTTGAATTGTGCATGATTCGTTATTTTAGCATTGTTTGATGTGATTTGAGGCTTCAACTAAGTTCGTATGATGTTTTGGGGCTCGGGTGAGTTTCGGGGTGGTTTCGGACCATTTCTAGGCCATTTTTAATTGTCGGTTTCTATCTACAGAGGTGTGCATCATGATCGCGAACATTTGGCCGCATCCGCGAAGAGCAAACAACAGTTTGGGGCCTTGTGAAACGCGATTGCGGAAGCTCGTTCGCGATCGCGTAGATCAAAATCTCTACTGCACTGACCCGACTTTGGAAGCTTATATCTCGGAATCTATAAGGAATTTGGAGATGATCTAAAAATGAAAGTTGTGTAGCCCTTGATGTCTAGTTTTCAGAAAGTCAAACCATTTGTCATTTAGAGTTTTATACAAAAAGTTATGACCATTATACTAGAGGTTGTCTGGAAGAGTTAGGGAGTTTGTTCTTCGCGATCGTGAGTGATTTTCCGCGATCGCGAAGGTCAAATTTTGGGTTGAAAATTTTTGTGCTTTGCGATCGCGAAGAGTAAATGTATGGACAGAAGCTATATTTTAAGGGTTCGGCCATTTTAACACATTTGGAGCTATGGAGCTCATATTGAAGCGATTTTCACCATATGGATTGGGGTAGGTGATTCTAACTCGGTTTTGGTTAAATTATACGAATCTATTGTAGTTTTATCAACATATTAGTGTTTTGGGTTGAAAATAGTAGAAAATTTTAGACTTTAATTTGAAGATTTGAGGGTCGAGTTGATGTCGAAATTTGATAAAATTGATATGGTTGGACTCGTGGTTGAATGTGCGCTCATATTTTGTAAGTTTTGTCGGGTTCCGAGACGCGGGGCCCACGGGCGATTTTTGAGTTAATTTCGGATTTTTATTGGAAAATTAGTATTTCCTTATGGAATTGATTACAATAATTGGTATTGACTGAATCGAATTAATTGTGGCTAGATTCGAGCCGTTCAAAAGTTGATACGTACAGAATGGGATTTCTGGAGCATTGTTTAGCTTGCTCGACATTGGATTCGTCTTGTTCGAGGTAAGTAACTCTTCTAATCATGGAGCTGAGGGTATGAATCCTTAATATACGTATTATGTGAATTGTTTGGAGGTGACGCACATGCTAGGTGACGGGCGTGTGGGCGTGCACTATAGAAATTGTGACGAAATTGGTTCCGTGAAATTTTGTAGTCAAATAAACTTGGTATTTTTTTATATAGTTTTATGTGTTAAAGAAATTGAGTTGAGAATCATATTAAAAATCATGTTGAGGCTATGTGCCAGTTTTATTGGGACCCACATAGGGCATATTACTGTGAATTATTTGTTTTGAATTGAAAATTCATACTCAGTCATATTCATTTCATTATATATCATATCTCAGTCTCTGTTGTTATTTATTGATACATCATATCATCATTTTTGGGCTATTTTCATGACATTGTGTCACGACCCAAAATTTCCACCTTCTGGATCGTGATGGCGCCTAACATTCCACTTGCTAGGCAAGCCAACGTTAGAATAATATTAGTTATTTAAAAAAAAATTAAATTAATTAATAATAAAGAAACAAATGCGGAAGTAAAGTCTAAAATATAGTGAATAATCAATAATAAAAGCGATGCCTAAATACCATCCCAAAATTAGTGTCACAAGTGCACGAGCTTCTAGAATAATACAAACAAGGGTGTGCATGAAATAAAGTTGTCTGAAAGAAAGCACACAGCTAAAATAAAGTAGAAGGGGACTTCAGAGTTGCGAACGTCGTGCAGCTATACCTCAAGTCTCCACTGGTAGCTGAATCCGAGCAAGTCTATGGTACGCCGTTGGGACCAACTCTAAAATCTGCACAAGAAGTGCAGAGTATAGTATCAGTACAACCGACCCTATGTACTGGTAAGTGTCGAGTCTAACCTCAACGTAGTAGTGACGAAGCTAAGGTAGGTCACATACATTAACTTGTATGCAATAACAATAGTAACATAAATAAAACAAGTATCTCTTTTCAACAGTTGAAGCCAACTCGGCAGTCATAACCAATTATTATTTCAATCAGTTTTCGTTGCGGCGTTCAACCCGATCCCACAATATATTCATATTCAATTCTGTTGCGGCGTGCAACCCAATCCCAATATATCTTTTCAATCAATTCTGTTGTGGCGTACAACCCACTCCTCCAATATATTCATTTCAATCAATTATGTTGCGGCGTGCAACCCGCTCCTCCAATATATTCACTTTCATTTCCGCCGCGGCGTGCAACTCGCTCCTCCAATATATTCATTTACCAATTCTTATAAATAAAATTACTCCAATAAATACACAATTAATATGAAATTATAAGACAACAAGCATACAATAATTATGAAGTATTAGAAATAAGTGATGACAAGTAACCATTAATTGTGGAAATTAAGGATGTAATAGGCATTTTAATAATTAGTATGCTAAATGTCAAGTGGCAATAAAGTCACATAAATCAAATAAGCATGTAGCAATTATAGCATGGATTCAAGGCATGATATTGAGCAAAGAACACGAGAGAAATAATTAATATAATAATTAATTCATGATTTAAAATAATTTATGATTTTTCAAGTAATTATGCAAACAATTAATTTGATGGCGTATAGACACTTGTCACCTCGCCTATACGTCGTTCACATGCATTTCACATAACAAATAATTTAAGGGTTCTATTCCCTCAAGTCAAGATTAACCATGACATTTACCTCGTTTTGCAACCAAACTCAAGTTTCCAATACACCTTTGTGTAACGATCCGGCCGGTCGTTTTGACTATTGCAATCTCGTTCCCCCATTTACTGCTCAAATTGTGAATTACGATTGTTATTTGGCTTGCCGGGGCAATTGGTTTGGGTCCGGTGAGGTTTTGGAATGATTTGGAGTACTTAATTTCAAGGTTTAGAATTTAAGTTAAAAGGGTTGACCGGATGTTGACTCATGTGTAATGACCCCGGAGAAATTTTGGGTTGAACAATGCACCGATGTGTAAAGGAAAATTTTTTCGAAAAAAGGGTCATTTATGTGACCACTATGCGGTCGCAGAATCACTCTGCGGACCGTATAATGGTCGCATAGTGGATCAGGAGAGGGGCAAGATTTGAGGAAAATTTGCGGTGTATTATGCGACCGCAGACCTGTTTTGCACTGCATTATGTGATCGTAGAACAGGTATGCAGGCCGCATAATGACCGCAGACCGGGTCAGTCACGCCCAGGTTTGGAGGCCAAATTATATGGCCGATATGCGGACCGTATACCTGTTATGCGTCCACATAACTGTATCGGAGCTTCCATTCTTTCTAATTTTTGACCTGACCCAACTTCGATTTATAGAACTTGAAGCTCATTTTTGAGCCAAAATATGACATTTTAGAGAGAGGTGAGAGCATTTTCGAGAGAGAAAGTGAAGACTTAGTCATTTATCCATCAATTCTTGTTCAAGGTTTGAAGATTTCACAAGGATCTTGCTAGGGCTTCAAAGAGGTAAGAATTGCTTTCCCTAATTCTTCAATTTCGGGTTTGAAGTAAAGATGGGTGATTAATAGTATGATTCTTGGGTGTAAGAGTATTATGTATACATACCAATAAGGTTGTGGAAAGATTGTTAAGTTCAAATGGGTAAAGATTGGGTTAAAAATGGTAGAAATCTTCATAGACTTTAATTAAATATTTGAGGGTCGAATTGATGTCGGAATTTGGTGAAAATTGTACGGTTGGACTCGTGGTTGGATAGGCGTTCATACTTTGTACCTTTTGTCGGGTTCCGAGGCATGGGCCCCACAGATGAGTTTTGAGTTAATTTCAGATTTTATTGAAAAATAAGTATTTCCTTATGGAATTAATTACAATAATTGGTATTGATTGAATCAAATTAATTGTGGCTAGATACGAGGCTTTCAGAGATAAATTCTTGTGGCAAGGGCATTTGGTCCTGAGGGTATGAAACCCCGGATTATGTGTTATGTGATTGGTTTTGAGGTGATACGGGCATGTGGACGTGCACCGTAGGAATTGTGACTTGGTCAAATTCCATGGGACTGTATAGTTGAATAATCTGTTGATATCCGTACATCATCTACGTGTTAGAGAAAATTGAGCTGAGACTCATATTAAAACTCATGCTTAGGCATATATTATTATTATTGGTACCCACTGGGGTCATTTTTGTGGTTGAATAATATGTTCAAATTGTAATTTTTCACCCAGTCATGTTTATTCATTTTATATCATACCTCATTCTCTCTTATTTATTATTGATGCATCATATCACTACTTTTGGGCTGCTTATCATGATTTCTGAGAGCCCGAGAGACTCGAGAGGTTGATGACTGAGTGAGGCCGAGGGCCTAATTGTAAGGATATTTATGGATCGGGCTGCATGCCGCAGCTTGTTTACTGATTTATGCCATGATTGGCTTGTTATAGCGCTTGGGCTGAAGGAGCCCCTCCGGAGTCTATACACACCCCGAGTGAGCGCAGGTACCTACTGAGTGTGAGTGCCGAGTGATGAGTGACTGTGAGGAAAGACTGACTGTGAGGTTGGAGTGAATGGGAGGACTGAGTGACTGTTACTCTGAGAGGATGCATTGATTTCATTATTTGCTGCATTTCAACTGTCATATATCACTATTTTGGAAATTTCGGAAAACATTATTTTCTGTTCCGATCAACCTTGATATGAAATTTCAGTGAAGTCTTAAATGTTGAACTGAGAGTATGCCTACTCTTTTATATTGGAAAGTATTGTATTTGGACATAGCTGAGAAGCTCGTCACTACTTTCAGTTCTTTATTTATTATTGTTACTTACTGAGTTGGTTGTACTCATACTACACCCTGCACTTCGTGTGCAGATCCAGGTGATCCCAGATACAGTGAGTGTTGATTCTTTCACACATTCGAATTTTCGGAGATTCATAGGTAGCTGCCATATTTCGCAGACCTTGTCTCTCTTTCCCTATCCTTTTGTTTATTATATTTGGTCTCAGATTATTATAGACCACGTTTTCCAGACTTGTAATGTATAGATGCTCATGTAGTCAGTGACACCGGATTTTGGGTGTGTGTTTATTTCTAATGTTTGTGGTTTGTGGGATTTACTCTTAAACTTAATTATTATATTTTCAGTATTTGAAAGAAATTGTAGGTTATGGATGTTGTCGGCTTGCCTAGTATCGAGATAGGCGTCATCACGACGGGTAAAATTTTGGGCCGTGACACCTTGACTCACGAATTAGTGTCTGAAATCCTAAAATCTAGTCATACACAATTCAATATATTCAATACAAATCGTAGGAATTAATTCCATATGAATTTACTAATTTTCCGGATTAGAATCCAAAATTTATCTCAAAACTCATCAGTGGGACCCACGTATCAAATCTCGGAAAAACTTACGAAATCCGAACATCCGTTCCGATACGAGTTCAACCATACAAAAATTATCGAATTCTGACATCGGATTGGCTTTCAAATCTTCATTTTATAATTTTGGAAGATTTTATAAAAATCTAATTTTTCTTCAATAAATTCATGGATTCATGATGTAAATGAGTATGGAATCATGAAATATAATTAATATAGGATAAAGAACACTTACCCCAATGTTTTCCCGTAAATATCGCCCAAAATTCATCTTACCCGAGCTCAAAATCGAAAATGGTAGAAAATGAGACGAAATCCCATTTCTAGATCTTACGTTCTGTTTGCCCAGAATTTACCTTATGCGATCGCGTACAATGCTTCGCGATCGCGAATCACATTTTTGACTGCCTAGATTTTTGCTCAACGCGAACGTGACAGTGCTCTCGCGAACGTAAAGTACAATTTCTTAGCCTTCCGCGATCGCGGACATCTCTGTGCGATCGCGTAGTACAAATTTTGTGCTTCAGCTTCTGCCTCATTCCTTCTACGCGAACGTGGCTTGGCCCTCGCATTCGCGATGCTTTCCCTGTTGTCACTGTGCGATCGCATAGTATAAATTTTCATCAATGACATTAAGCCTTCGCGATCACGGACATAGTCACGCGATCGCATAGAAGGAAACCAGTACTGTGAAGCACCAGAATTCCAGCTATGTTTTCTTGAACAAATGGTTTGAGGCTCGTACGAAACTCACTCGAGCCCTCGAAGCTCCAAACCAAGCATGCACACAAGTCCAAAAACCTCATACGAACTCGCTCACGTGATCAAAATACCAATTTAACACCTAAAACTACGAATCGGACGCCAAATCAAATGAGATTTGTAAGAAAACTTTAGAATTTCTATTTTAACAATCGGTCGTTTGAATCACGTCAAACTAACTCCGTTTTTCACCATAGTAATAGAGCTATACCGGGTTCCGGAACCAAAATAAGGACCCGGTATCTACAAAGTCAAACATTGGTCAATTCTGTAAAGTCATTAAGCCTTTAAACTTTAAAATTTCGATAATATGCGATAATTCGAGCTAGGGACCTTCGAATTCGATTTCGGGCATACGCCTAAGTCCCAAATCACGATACGGACCTACCGGAACTGTCAGAACACTGATCCGGGTCCGTTTGCTAAAAATGTTGACCAAAGTCAACTCAATTGAGTTTTAAAGTTCTATTTCACATTTTAATCAATTTTTCACATACAAACTTTCCGAAAAAATTTATGAATTACGCACGTAAGTCGAGGAAAGCCAAATGGTATTATTTGAGGTCTCAGAACACATAAATAATTATTAAATTCAAAGATGACCTTTTGGGTCATCACATTCTCCACCTCTAAAATGAACGTTCATCCTCGAACGGAATTAGAAAAGTAACTGAGCTGGTGAAAAGGCGTGGATATTTACTCCGCATGTCTGACTCGGACTTCCAAGTAGATTCTTCTACCGGCTGACCTCTCCATTGCACCTGAACTGAAGGATAACTCTTAGACCTCAACTGTCGGACCTACCGGGCTAGAATAGCTGCTGGCTCCTCTTCATAAGTCAAATCTTTGTCCAATTGGACTGAGCTGAAATCTAATCCATGGGACAGATCAACATGATATTTCGGAGCATAGACACATGGAACACCAGATGAACACGTGGTAGTGCAAGCTTGTAGGCTAATTCACCCACCCTTTCAAGAATTTCAAAAGGTCCAATATACCTAGGGCTTAACTTGCTCTTCTTTCCAAATCTCATTACACCTTTCATAGGTGAAACCCGGAGCAATACTCTTTCTCCAACCTTGAATGCAATATCACGAACCTTACGGTCGGCATAACTCTTTTGCCTAGACTAAGCTGTGCGAAGTCGAGCCTGAATAACCTTGACCTTTCCTATACCAAATCAGTACCCAACAATCAAGCCTCTCCCGGTTCAAACCAGCCAACTAGCGAACGACATCGCCTTCTGTATAATGCCTCATATGGAGCTATCTGAATGCTCGACTGGTAGCTATTATTATAGGCAAACTCTGCAAGTGGCAAGAACTAATCCCAAGAACCTCCAAAGTCTATAACACAAGCGCGAAGCATATCTTCCAATATTTGAATAGTGCGTTGTGACTGTCCGTCTGTCTGTGGATGAAATGTTGTATTCAACTTAACCCGCGTGCCTAACTCACGTTGTACAGCCCTCCAGAAGTGTGAGGTAAATTGTGTACCTAGATTTGAAATAATAGACACGGGCACACCGTGAAGGCGGACAATCTCAAAAATGTAAATTTCGGCTAACCGCTCTAAAGAATAGGTAATTGCCACTGGAATGAAATGTGCTGACTTGGTCAACCTGTCCACCATGACCCAAACTACGTCAAATTTTCTCTGACTCCGTGGAAGCCCAACAACAAAATCCATAGTGATCCGCTCCCACTTCCACTCAGGAATTTCTAACTTCTGAAGCAAACCACCAGGTCTTTGATGATCGTACTTGACTTGTTGACAATTTAGACACTGAGCTACATATGCAACTTCCTTCTTTATTTTCCTCCACAAATAATGTTGCCATAAATCTTGATACATTTTGGCGGTACCTGGATGAATAGAATACCTGGAACTGCGGGCCTCTTCCAGAATTAATTCACAAAGTCCATCCACATTAGGCACACAAATACGACCATGCATTCTTATAACTCCATCTTCCCCTACAGTAACCTGTTTGGCATCACCGTGTCGCACCATGTCCTTAAGGACAAGTAAATGAGGATCATCATACTGCCGCTCTCTGATGCGTTCATATAAAGAAAACCGAGCGACTGTGCAAGCTAGAACCCGACTAGGTTCTGAAATATCTAACCTCACGAACTGATTAGCCAAAGTCTAGACATCTACAGCTTACGGTCTCTCACCAACCGGAATATAAGCAAGGTTGCCCATAATCACAGCCTTTCTACTCAAAGCATAGGCTACCACATTAGCCTTTCCGGGGTGATACAAAATGGTGATATCATAGTCTTTAAACAACTCCAACCATCTTCTCTGCCTCAAATTAAGATCTTTTTGTTTTAACAGATATTGAAGGCTACGATGATCATTAAATACCTCACACGAGACACCGTTGAGGTAATGCCTCCAAATCTTCAGCGCATGAACAATGGCTGCCAATTCTAAGTTACGAACAGGATAATTCTTCTCGTGAACTTTCAATTGTTGCGACGTGTATGCAATCACCCTACTATCTTGCATTAATACTGCACCAAGCCCAATGTGATATGCATCACAATATACCGTATAAGATCTTGAAACTATGGGTAATATCAATACTAGCGTCGTAGTTAGAGTAGTCTTGAGCTTCTGAAAGCCCAACTCACACTCGTCTGACCATATGAATGGGGCACCTTTTTGGGTCAGTCTGGCCAATGGTCTTGCTATAGATAAAAACCCATCCACGAACCGACGATAATAACCTGCTAAACCTAGAAAACTCCGGATCTCTGTAACTGAAGTAGGTCTAGGCCAATTCTGAACAGACTCAATCTTCTTAAGATCCACTTTTATGCCTTTTGCCGATACAACATGCCCCAAAAAGGCAACCGAGTTTAAACAAAACTCGCATTTTGAAAATTTAGCATATAACTGATTATTCTTCAAAGTCTGAAGCACACTTCGAAGATGTTTCTCATGCTCCTCTCGACTGCTGGAGTAAATCAAGATATCGTCAATGAATACAACCACAAAAGAATAGAAATAGAGCTTGAACACTCGATTCATCAAATCCATAAATGTTGCTGGGGCATTTGTCAACCCAAATGACATCAGTAGGAATTCATAATGCCCATACCGAGTCTAAAAAGCTGTCTTAGGAACATCAGATGCCCTGATATTCAACTGATGTTAACCAGACCTCAAGTCGATCTTTGAAAATACCTTGGCACCCTTAAGCTGATCGAATAAGTCATCAATTCTTGGCAGTGGATACTTGTTCTTGATAGTAGCCTTGTTCAACTGCCGATAATCTATACACATTCGCATTGAACTATCTTTCTTCTTTACAAATAATACTAGTGCACCCCAGGGCGAGACACTGGGTCTAATGAATCCCTGATTAAGCAAGTCTTGTAACTGCTCCTTCAATTATTTCAACTCCGGCGGGGCCATACGGTATGGTGGGATAGAAATGGGCTGAGTGCCTAGAGCTAAATCAATACAGAAATCAATATCTCTGCCGGGTGGCATCCCCGGCATATCTGCAAGGAATACTTCTGAAAATTCACGAACAACTGGTACTGAGTCCATAGAAGGAACTCCGCACTGGGGTCGTGAATATAAGACAAATAGGCTAGACACCCTTTCTTGACCATACGGCGAGCCTTCATATAAGAAGTAACTCTGCTGGTAGAATGACCAGGAGTTCCTTTCTACTCTAACCGAAGCAACCCCGGCATGGCTAGGGTCACCGTCTTGGCATGCCAATCCAATATAGCATGATAAGGTGACAGCCAATCCATACCCAAGATGACATCAAAATCTACCATATCAAGAAGTAGAAGATCCACACTAGTCTCAAGACTACCAATAGTAATCACACACGAATGATAGACATGGTCTACTACAACAAAGTCCTCCACCGGTGTAGATACACACACAGAAGCACTTAGAGAATCACGAGGCACAACCAAATATGAAGCAAAATAGGAGGACACATAGGAATAAGTAGATCCTGGATCAAATAGAACTGAAGCATCTCTATGGCAAACTGGAATAATACTTGTGATCATGACATCGGATGACTCGGCCTCAGGCCTAGCTGGAAAAGCATAAAGTCGGGGATGGGCCCACCACTCTGAATTGCGTCTCTGGATGGCCTCTAACTGTCTGGCCTCCAGCTCTAACGGCATGACCTCCACCTTTAATGGCCTGACCTCCACCTCTAGTTGCCTGACCCCTACCTCTAGCTGGCTGAGCAGGCGATGAAGCAATCGGTGCCGGTATGATGGCACGAGAATCCTGTCGAGATCTGTTACTCGACATCCTAGGGCAATACCTCCTGATGTGACCAATGTTCCCACACTCATAACACCCATCCTGATGTCGTGGCTGCTGAAGCTGAAGTTGACCTGAATGGGCCAGATAGCCGTTGTGGTGACTCTAAAGTGGTGGTGCACTAAATGTTGGCTGTCCAGAGTAAGGCATAATAGGACCGTAACTCCCTGAAGCACCGGGAGATGCCTGAAGTGCTGAATGAAATAGTTTGGAGGATGACCCCTACCAAAATTACCCCTGTCTCCAGACGAGGCACCACTAAAACCATCGAACTAAAAAGGCCTCATATTAGACCTCTGCCCTCTCTCATGTGCAAGAACCATCTCGATCCACCTCGTGACATTAGCAGCCGCTTGAAAGGAAATCTCACTTCCAGTCTCATTGGCCATCTGAAGCTTGATAGGGTGAGTGAGTCCCTCATTAAACCTCGTCACTCTCTCTCCCTCAGTAGGTAATAAAAGGAGAGCATGACGTGCTAAATCCACAAAACAAGATTCATACTGAGTAATAGTCATACTTCCCTATTGTTGACGCTTAAATTGTCTGCGGTAATCCTCTCTTAATGTGATAGGGAGGAACTTCTATAGAAATAGCTGTGAGAACTGTTCCCAGGTCAATGCAGGCGATCCAACTGGTCTGGTCAATGTATAATCTCTCCACCACCTCTTGGCGGAACCCGTCATCTGAAATACAGCAAAATCGACCCCATTGGTCTCAACTATACCCATGTTCCGCAGCACCTCATGACAGTGGTCAAGATAATCTTGTGGGTCCTTAGTAGGTGTACCACTGAAGTGAACTATAAAGAGCTTGGTAAACTTATACAGTCTCAATAAGGCCTTAAAAGACATGACGGGCCTATCACCGGCCTGTGCCGCAACAACTGGCTGAACTACCCCAACTGGGGGGGAGGGGGGCTGCTGGAGCCTGATTTTGGGGATCCATATGCTCCAGAGCGGGAGTAGTGGGAGTTTGTGCTCCTCCCCCAGCCTATGAGACGGCTGGTGCCACTGGAAATGTACCATTCTAGGCCACTCCCTCCATAAGACTTACTAAACGGACTAGAGCATCCTGAAGCATTGGAGTAGCTATGAATCCTTTCGGGACCTGAACTAGTGCAACTGGTACGGTCTGAACTGGAACCTCCTCCTGAAGATCCACCTGAGGTTCTACAACAGGTGCGGTTGCTCGAGCTCTAGACTGATCTTTGCCTCTACCTCTGCCTTGGCCTATAGCACGACCTTGGCCTCGACCTCTACCCCTGTCCATAGTTGCCACCGGGGGCTCAGGTCCATATCCGTCGGTAGATGTATTACGTGTTCTTGCCATATGTGAGAGAATAAGAATAGAATGGTTCAATTATCGATGATAGAATAAAATCACACAACAGGATAAGAAAGAAGCGTTATTGTTCCTAAACTTCATAGCCTATGAAACATAAGTACAGACGTCTCTATACCGATCCTTCAGACTCTACTAAGTTTGCTCGTGACTCGTGAGACCTATGTAACCTAGTGCTCTGATACCAACTATCACGACCAAAAATTCCCACCTTCGGGACCGAGATGATGCCTAACATTTCACTTGCTAGACAAGCTAATGTTAGAATAATATTAGCCATTTTAAAATAATTTTTAAATTAATTAATAACAAAGAAACAAATGCAGAAGTATAAGTCTGAAATATAGTTAATAATCCATAATAATAGCGATGTCTAAATACCATCCCAGAACTAGTGTCACAAGTGCACGAGCTTCTAGAATAATACAAACAAGGGTCTGAATGAAATAAAGCTATTTGAAAGAAAGCACACAGCTAAAATAAAGTAGAAGGGGACTTCAAAGCTGCGAATCCGAGTAAGTCTATGGTATGCCGTTGGGACCAACTCCGAAATCTGCACAAGAAGTGCAGAGTGTAGTATCAGTACAACCGACCCCATGTACTGGTAAGTGCCGAGCCTAACCTCGACGAAGTAGTGACGAGGCTAAGGCAGGTCACATACATTAATCTGTACGCAATAACAATAATAACAACAATAATAAAAATAAAACAAGTATCTTTTTTCAACAGTCGAAGCCAACTCGGCAGTCATAACTAATTATTGTTTCAATCAGTTTCCGTTGCGGCGTACAACCCGATCCCACAATATATTCATATTCAATTCTGTTGCGGCATGCAACCCGATCCCAATATATCTTTTCAATCAATTCTGTTATGGCGTGCAATCCGCTCCTCCAATATATTCATTTCAATCAATTCTGTTGCGGCGTGCAACCCGCTCCTCCAATATATTCACTTTTATTTCCGTTGCAGCGTGCAACCCGCTCCTCCAATATATTCATTTACCAATTCTTATAAAAGAAATTACTCCAATAAATGCAATAATTAATATGAAATTATAAGACAACAAGCATACAATAATTATGATTTATTAGAAATAAGTGATGACAAGTAGCCATTAATTGTGAAAATTAAGGATTTAATAGGCATTTTAATAATTAGTATGCTAAACGTCAAGTGACAATTAAGTCACATAAATCAAATAAGCATGTAGCAATTATAGCATGGATTCAAGGCATGATATTGAGCAAAGAACACGAGAGAAACAATTAATATTATAATTAATTCATAATTTAAAATAATTTATGATTTTTCAAGTAATTATGCAAATAATTAATTGGATGACGTATAGACACTTGTCACCTCGCCTATACGCCGTTCACATGCATTTCACATAAAAAATAATTTAACGGTTCTATTCACTCAAGTCAAGGTTAACCACGACACTTACCTCGCTTTGCAACCAAACTCAAGTTTTCAATACACCCTTGCCTCGCGAATTAGTGTCTGAAATCCTCAAATCTAGTCATAAATAATTTAATATATTCAATACAAATCGTAGGAATTAATTTCATATGAATTTACTAATTTTTCGGATTAAAATCCGAAATTTATCTCAACATTCATCAGTAGAACCCACGTCTCGAATCTCGAAAAAATTTACGAAATCCAAACACCCGTTCCGATATGAGTTCAACCATACAAAAATTATCGAATTCCGACATCGGATTGGCTTTCAAATCTTCATTTTAGATTTTTTGAAGAATATATAAAAATCTGATTTTTCTTCCATAAATTCACGGATTCATGATGTAAATGAGTATGGAATCATGAAATATAATCAATATAGGATAAGGAACACTTACCCAAATGTTTTCCTGTGAAAATCGCCCAAAATTCGTCTTACCCGAGCTTAAAATCAAAAATGGTTGAAAATGGGACGAAATCCCATTTCCAGAACTTAAGTTCTGTTTGCCTAGATTTTACCTTATGCGATCACGTACAATGTTTCGCGATTGCGAAGCACATTTTTGGCTACCCAGCTTTTTGCTCTACGCGAACGCGGCAGTGCTCTCACGAACATGAAGCACAATTTCTTAGCTTTCCGCGATCGCGAACATCTCTGTGCAATCGCGTAGTACAAATTTTTGTGCTTCAGCTTCTGCCTCATTCCTTCTACGCGAATGCGGCTTGGCCCTCGCGTTCGCGGTGCTTTGCCTGCTGTCACTGTGCGATCACGGACGTTACTATGCGATCGCATAGTTTAAATTTTCATCAATGACATTAAGCCTTCGCGATCGCCGACATAGTCACGCAATCGCATAGAAGGAAACCAATACTGTGAAGCACCAGAATTCCAGCTATGTTTTCTTGAAGAAAATGGTTCGACGCTCGTCCGAAACTCACCCGAGTCCTCGGGGCTCCAAACCAAACATGCACACAAGTCCAAAAGCCTCATACGAACTCGCTCGCGTGATCAAAACATCAATTTAACACCTAAAACTATGAATCGGAAGCCAAATCAAATGAGATTTTTAACAAAACTTTAGAATTTTTATTTTAACAACCGGACATCCGAATCACGTCAAACCAATTCTGTTTCGCACCTAATTTGGAAGATAAGTCATAAATATAGTAATAGAGCTATACCAAATTTCAAAACCAAAATACGGACCCGGTATCTACAAAGTCAAACATTGGTCAATTCTTTAAAGTCATTAAGCCTTTAAACTTCAAAGTTTCGACAATATGCGATAATTCGAGCTAGGGACCTTCGAATTTGATTTCGGGCATACGCCCAAGTCCCAAATCACAATACGGACCTATCGAAATTGTCATAATACTGATCTGAGTCCGTTAGCTAAAAATAATGACCAAAGTCAACCCAATTGAGTTTTAAAGCTCTATTTCATATTTTAATCAATTTTTTACATAAAAACTTTCCGAAAAAATTTACGGACTGCGCACGCAAGTTGAGGAAAACTGAATGGTGCTATTTAGGGTCTCAGAACATAGAAATAATTATTAAATTTAAAGATGACCTTTTGGGTCATCACATATTGTGAGCCCATGAGAGAGAGACTTGTGAGATTGATGACTGAGGGAGGCCTAGGGCCTGACTGTGAGGATATTTTTGGGATCGGGTTGCACGATGCAGCAGGTCATGTTGGATTTATATACATTATTATTATTATGTGGATCGTGGCTGCCCACCTGTAGCAGATCTTATAGGCTTTAAATAGCACGTGAGCTATCCGTGCAGATCCAGATATTTATATAGCACGTGAGTTGTCCGTGAAGCACGTGAGTTGTCCATGCGGATCCAGATATTTATACTATAGCACATGAGTTGTCCGTGCAGCACGTGAGTTGTCCATGCGGATTATAGCGCTTGAGCTGAAGGAGCCCCTCCGGAGTCTGTACATATCCCTAGTGAGCACAGGTACCTAATGAGTGCGAGTGCCGAGTGATTTAGGAGGATTGAGTGACTGTGAGGACTGAGTGATGGGGAGGACTGAGTGAATTGATACTCTGAGAGTATGCATATGGTATTATCACTGAGATACATTGCATTGACATGCACACATGACATACAGGCATAGAGATGTATTTTCCTTATGTTGTACGGTATCACGTTATTCATGACTTCTCACACATAGTGGCCTATGGGCATAATGATGCATTTTTCACTGGCTATCTGGAAAGAAAATGAAATATCTTAATTATTGTGGAAAGGATTTTTGAGAAAATTACTGTTTTCAACTTACTCATATTTTTGGCAACTTCGGTAAACGATTTGGGTTTTCATTGATGTACTTGAAAGGTAGAACTATTTTCAGAAATCATGTTTTGTTGAGCATTTGATCGTTAAGTTACTTCTGGTATTACTTATTTTATTTTGTTATGAACTATTATTGGTTATTGAAATTGGACCCGACCTTGGTACAAGCTCGTAACTACTTTCAACCTAAGGTTAGGTTTGTTACTTATTGAGTACATGGGGTTGGTTGTACTCATACTACACTTCTACACCTTGCGTACAGATATTGAATGTTAATGTTGTTGTACTCGACTGGAGCTGGAATTGAAGACGTACCTGCATTCCGGTTGTAGTTGCCTCTTGTTCATGGTAGCTTTAGATTTATAAGAATTTGTTTATGTATATTTCGAACAGATGATGTATTTATTTCATACCAGTTTTGTAAATTCTAATCTTAGAAGCTCATGATTTGTACTACCAGTCCTTGGGGAATGTATAAGATTTAGATATTTTCTTTTACTTAATTGTCTTGTTAAATTACATTGGAATTGGATAGTGAATAGTTGGCTTACCTAACGGGTTGGGTTATGTGTTATCACGGCTAGTTGAATTTTGGATCGTGACAGGAGTTTTCAATTCCAAGTGTCAACTTTAATGTAGAAGAGCACCGTAGACGCTTTGGAGCTCTCCTTTGAGATTACGCAAGAAGAATCAAGAATTGGGGGCTATTAGTGATAGTGAGGTCACCGGCAGGATTGTAAGGAAGAGAGGTGGTCCACCAAAGAAACAAAGATTCAGAGTTCGCAACAAATAGGTTATAAGAAATTTGGAGACGATGTCTTTTGGGAACTTGGACTGTAATAGTTTGGATGCTAAGGACTTGATGTCTTTATAATGATTCTTACGTTACAATTTAAGTATTTTGTTGATATGTTATGCTGTTTAATTTGTTGCAGTTCTTTACCAGAAAATTTTATATTTTTGAACAACACTTACAATTCTGCCGCAACTTTATACATTTATAATCTTTATTACTCATGGTGCTGATTTAATACATTTAATATACACTGGTATAGTAGTGCTATCCGCCTTTGACTGAGTTGTTCTATTGTTTGTTTGATAATATTAAAAGTTCTGGAGATAACTTCTGGTGAATACTAATATTGATGTCCTGTTAAATGATGTAGTAGTTTCTTTGTTTGAAGGAATGGTTAGTTAGCTTCGAGAATTTGTAGTAGTTTCTTTTTCAAGGATGGATGCAGAATACACATGAATCACTTTAATTTTTTTAGTGTATACTTGTAAAATTTTGTTTGATACAATTCCCATACAGTTACGATTCAATTCTTATACACCTTTTCCATTTTTATTTATTACTATATTTATACACATATTATACCATTTGTATATGCAAAATGTTACAAAAAATTAATAAGAATTTGATACCTTTGTATAACATATATGCTGGATCTCCAACACATTTATGCTACAAATAATATACAGTTTTAATATCATTAGCATACAATTACAAGACATTTAGGTATAATATTATTACGTATTAAAATTTTCCTATATAATTTAAGATACAGTTTTTTATACATGTTCCATTTAAATTTAATACTATATTTATACACATATTAATCAAACTACATATACAAAATGTAATACAAAATTGATAAAAATTTGATACCTTTGTATACTAGATCTACGCGATCTCCAAAACATTTATGCTACAAATGTTGTACAATTATAATACTATTACCCTACAATTATAATATATTTAGGTGGTGTTTGTTACATTTCACTAGAATGATAATACTATTCCTATACAATTTTGACGAGATTTTATAACTCTGTTTCATCTTTAAATTCTACTCTACTGATGCATAATGAAATACAAATTATATTCATTTATTTCATATATTTATTGTAATAAAAAAATATAAAAAAGCTAGTATACCAACAAATAAACATTCAATTAATATATAAAACTACAACAGATAAACGTTTGACACTAAACTGCATCACATAAAAAGTACTTTTTTGGAAGAATTAACTATTATATTTTCTCTAAGGAACATTGCGACATGTCTTCTTATTGTGTCCTAACCCTCCACAATTGTTGCACGACACCTTATACTTTTTAGCTTTCACTTCGTTAAAAGTTTCCACCGAAATTTCATATGTCTTAAGAAGATTTGCGTAGACTAAGCAATACTCGTCACTTCTTAGGATTTTTTATCGCAAAACAGCCAATGCATGTCCACATGGCAGTTCATCCAATTGAAAACGTCCACAACTGCAATTCCTTTTCTATAGGCAAATTATGAATCTCTTACAACCATCTGTGACTGTATGCACATACTATGTTGAACTCCACACCTATAAAAATTAACAAATCCACACATTTAATGAATAAAATGTAATATGTACACCTAGGTATACAATAAACATACATTTATCATACAAAACTGTTCAAAGAACAAAAAAATACAATTAATACTGTTAGTAAACAAAACATTAGTATGGTCCAATAATACAATTAATACTCCAATGTGCTTGCAGTTAGTATGGTCCCCCTGTATGCGGATTTGAGGAAGCTACTATCCATAACTACAATAGGCCAACAATACTCCCAACCCCTTATTGATGTGTATAGAGCTACAAATGCATATAAAAAGCACCCATCATCTATTTTTGTCCAACCTCACAACTGATCCGGGGTAAGTCTTCTCCAATATATATAAATAGCTACGTAGTCGGTTGTAGGATTCACTTGGATCACCTCGCAACATTCGAAAAGCATTTTGTTGTGCTCTCCAGCATGTATGTTAAGTTCACACCATGTTCCTTCAGCATGTCAAATTGAATGTCCTTCGGTGTGTATATAGTTTTTGGATCTGCATATTTGGTCATGATAATACTCCCAACGACCTTGGTAGTTGCTTGCCGACGTATATAAGTATTATCCATCAACGAACATGTGTGTGCACTGTTGAATTCCTTTACCTTGAACATGGTTGATTTGTTAAGGCTTGTAGACCTAAATTTCCATGCACAATGCTTGTTAAGGCACTCGAGGCAGTAGCTGGGAAGTCAAAAAATGATTAAATACAATTAACATACAAAAGTTATACAATTGTAAACCAAAAGTATAAGCCCTTTAACGCACTAATTAATTAACAAAAATCCACTTACTTAAGCATCAAGCGAAATTAATCCACTTACCATACCAAAATTAAAGACAGTAACCAGGAATATATACATTTCTTTGCATGTTAATATTATATTTCTATATTTGTCAAAAGTAATTACGTATTTTCACATGACCTTTTCACCCTGAATTGGAATTTGTTCATAACTGCATAATGCTTCATCACACTCACAATCGTATATTTGTCTTGGTAAATTTGACTCACCTCAATACTTTTAGGTAGTGTGTCTGCTATTATTAAACACTCGCAACTACCATTGTCATCGCATGGATCCACCTCAAGCAAATTTATTTTCTTAAAAACACTGCTGAATGTATCACCATTGTATGGTAATTGTATCAGGCTATTTTGTGCATTTTTGAAGGACCCTGCAATGATATTCTCATTTATCGTATTTCAGTCCAGCGCGAATTACTTCAATGTTATACATAATGGATACATTCTGAACTCCTTGTAGTTCCTTTTAGTCTCTATATACACTTGTAGCCCCATTCATTGTGAATTTTTATGGGAGGGCACCTGTCATTGACTATATATTTGATCTCCATTATTTTAACAGAGGTATCTATAGATAATTGCCGAGCAATGACTGAAATTAACTCATCGTAGCTTGACTCTATGTTGATTACAACTCCGTCGACATTGAAATCGACATATCGGCCAGTAATATCCCACCGACCTGAGTGTTGAAGCAAGATTGCCATAGTCGCCATTTGAATCTCTATCAGGCTTTGAATTAGACTCGCTATCAAACTTCAAAATTATATCACAGTGATAGTGATTTTTCTTCTCCACATGAATTTTGTTCGTCAAATGTAGGAGAATACCGATTCAATGGATTCTATTTAGATTTTATGCTACTCCGTTTATGGTAGTGTAACGATCCGGCCTGTCATTTTGAGTATTACAACCTCATTTTCTCATTTACTGCTCAAGTTGTACTTTACAATTGTTATGTGATTTGTCGGGGTAATTAGTTCGGGTCCGATAAGATTTCGGAATGAATTGAGACACTTATTCTCAAAGATGAAAGCTTAAGTTGAAAAGGTTGACGGGATGATTGACTTATGTGTAAACGCGCCCGGAATAGAGTTTTGATGATTCCAACAGCTCCGTATGGTAATTTTTGGACGTAGAAGCGTGTCTGAAAAATTATTTGGAAGTCCGTAGTAAAATTAGGCTTGAATGGGCTAAAAAAGAAATTTAAGTTGGAAGTTTGACCGGGGAGTTGACTTTTTGATAATGGGGTCGGAATCCGATTTTGAAAATTAGAATAGGTATATTATGTCATTTATGACTTGTGTGCAAAATTTAGGTCAATCAGACTTGATTTGCTAGGTTTCGTCATCGAATGTAGGATTCTTCGATGTCGTTTCTTCAAGCATAAGTGGCATCACATAAAGAGAATGGGCTACAAATTCAGTTTTGATTGAAGTATTAGATCCGTATTAAAATTTCGGATTCATAGCAAAAAGAATCATCGAATTCGGACACCGTATTAGAGAGTTATGCCCATTTTCGTGTCGGAAAAGATTTCACGTCGCCGCCAGCGCCCAGGGTAGCGTGGGGCGCTAGCCCTGGCGCTGGTAATTGTTCGGGTTCTGGAAACTGCGCCACAGGCAGCGCCCCACGCTACCTGTGGCGCTCGAAAATATCAGAGGCTCTATAAACGGGGTTTTGGGCCATTTTTAACATAAACATAGTTGGGGAGCTCGGTTTGGGAATTTTCAAAGGCAAACTTCACAAATTAGACTGGGGTAAGTGATCTTAAATTGATTTTGTTCGTTTTTCATGAATCTAACATTATTTCCAGCACTTATTTCATGATTTGGGGGATTAGAATAGAAATTTTCCAAAAATTGATTTGAGGGTTTGAAGGTCGAATCAGAGTCGGAATTTAGTAATTTTTATATGATTGGACTCGTGGTTGAATGTGCGTTCATATTTTATAACTTTTTTCAGGTTCTGAGACATGGGCCCCATTGTCGATTTTTGAGTTAATTTCGGATTTTATTGTGAAATTTAGCATTTTCATATAGAATTGATTCATATACCTCGTGTTGATTGTATCGAATTATTTTGACTAAGATTCGAGGCGTTCGGAGGCCGAATCGCGAGGAAAAGTCCTATTGGAATAAAGAATTGCTCGGATTGAGGTAAGTAACAGTTCTAAATTTGGTCCTGAGGGTATGAAACCTCGAATTATGTGTTATGTGACTGGTTATGAGGGGACACACATGGTAGGTAACGGGCGTGTGGGCATGCACCGTAGGAATTGTGACTTGGTCAATTCCATGGAACTTTATAGTTGATTAATCTGTTGACATCCGAATATTTTTTCACGTATTTAGAGAAATTAATCTATAAATCATGTTTAAACTATGTGTTGACATTGTTGGGATCCATAGAGGTCGTGTACATGTTGAATTATCTGCTAAATTATTGTTTCATACTCAGTCACAATTTTTATTCACATATTACATCTCAGCCTCTCTTATTCATTATTAATGCACCATATCATTGATGTTGGGATGCTTATCATGATTTCTGAGAGCCCGATAGACTGGAGAGGTTGATAACTGAGTGAGGCCGACGGCCTAATTATGAGGATATTTATGGGATCGGGCTGCACGCCACAGCATGTTTCATTGATTTATGCCATGATTGGCTTGTAATAGTGCTTGAGCTAAAGGATCCCCTCCGGAGTCTGTATATACCCCAGTGAGCGCAGGTACCTACTGAGTGCGAGTGCCGAGTGCTGAGTGATTGTGAGGAATGAGTGACTGTGGGGAAAGAGTGACTGTGCGGTTGGAGTGAATGGGAGGACTGAGTGACTGTTACTCTGAGAGGATGCACTGATTTCATTATTGCTGCATTTCAGTTGTCATATATCACTCTTTTGAAAATTTCTGAAATACATTATCCTCTGTTTCAGTCGAAGTTGATATAAAATATCTGTGAAATTTTAAATGTTGAACTTGAGAGCATGCCTACCCTTTTATGTTGGAAATTACTGTATTTGGACTTAGTTGTGAAGCTCGTCACTACTTTCTGTTCTTATTTACTATTTTTACTTACTGAGTTGGTTGTACTCATACTACACCCTGAACTTCGTGTGCATATCTAGGTGATCCCGGACAAAATGGGTGTTGATTCTTTCGCACAATTGATTTTTTGAAGATTCAGAGGTAGCTGCCGTATTTCGCAGACCTTGTCTCTCCTTCCCTATTTCCTTGTTTACTATATCTGGTCGCAGACTATTATAGACAGTGTTTTCCAGCCTTGTGATGTATAGATGCTCATGTACTCAGTGACACTAGGTTTTGGGAGTGTATTTATATCCAATATTTGTGGGATTTTCTCCAAAATTTAATTATTATGTTTTCAGTATTTAAAAAAAATTATGGGTTATCGATATTGTCGGCTTGCCTAATATTGAGATAGGCGTCATCACGACAGGTTAGGATTTTGGGTCATGACAAGTTGGTATCAAAATCTAGGTTATATATGTCTCACGAGTCATGAGTAGATTTAGTAGAGTCTTGCGAATCGGTACAGAGACGTCTGTACTTATCTTCGAGAGGCTGTCGAACCCTTAGGAAATTTCACTTTCTTGTATTCTATCGTGCGACATTGATTCGTCTTGAAACATAACTCTTTGAATCCCTTCCACGCATTCGTGTGCGCATGTGAGCGTTCGGTATCATATGTGCATCGCTGGCTTATGATTCCATGAACGAGGTTCAAGATGAGTATTCTGTATTTTGGTGATGGGCCAGTCTGGAAGACTTGAGGCCGGGGTTAAACCGCAACTTAATCTCGGTTGTGAGAACTTGTGCGTTTGGACTTATGTGTTCGGTAGTATCCCTATGAGTGGAATTTGTGGCTTGATGAGCGGTTGAATGACTACATGATGAGTATTATGTGAATGCGGGATGTGTTTAGATGGGTTGAATGAGACAAATAAAGTTTACTTGTGACTCAAGAGTTTGCTATTGTGTACTTGATTCATGTTTTGATGTGATGTACAGTCTTGAGTTGTGAGTGCGTTGAGGGATCTTTCATGTTGTTTAATTCTAGAGCGAAGTAGATTTTCATTTCGTGTTGATGAGTTCAAACTCAGAAATATTAAGTGATTCCGTAGTAATTGTGGCTGTGAAAGGGTATAGCAAGATGCCAATTTAAGGCTACGCAGGTGAATTATCTCTTTCGGAGAATGTTACATATGTGTATTCTTTATAATGTTGAGTGGGGGTTTCTTTTCTCCCAGTGGGGTATATGTGTTGAGATTTGATTTTGGATTAGTTGAGAAAGTTGACTTGACCGTCACGGGGATGAAGGCGAGCTTAGTAGATGATATGAGGTATTTTATGGTTTGTGTTACCTAAGCTTGTGATGATTTTTCGTGGAATTGACTGTGGGATTATGACAATAGTAGAGTATGGGTATTGTGAGTTATTGGATGTTTTGTTATATGGCTTTGAGCTAAGTGGGGGAGTCTGCTATCTACGATTTGATTGCACGATTATGTGCGGTATTGGTTTTGGTCTGAGGCATACTTGTTGATTAGTTATGACTTGCAGAGGTTGAGATCGGGGATGACTCGAGTAAGAAAATTTCTTAAATGCGGGTTATATTGCACTTTATGAAAATATGAAAAATCATGAAATGATTAAATTGTTATTTTGAAGGATGTAGTGCGCACGAAGTATGAATTTGATTGGTGGTGTTAAGGCGGGGTTACTTCTTTGGGGGCTGTTGTGCTAATGGGGCTCGTGTCTTTCGGCCCGTTTGGGCGGTGCAATTTAGATTTTAGCATAGTGGGTGACTTTCGAAAGGGTTCTAATGGATTCAAAATGTATATGTGTCAATTGAAAAGTTTTTGGAATTTATATATTGCCAGAATCGGTTATTTACACTGGATGGTTCCGGGACTTACGGTGATTCTGTATGACTATGGATTCTACATTTTAGTGAAAGAAAGGGAAAAAGGAACAATTTTAAGTCCACATAAGGTCTTTTCAGTGTCGGGGTCTCGGTTATGGTACTTTTGTGGTGCTTAAGAAGAATACAATGGCTTATGGGCCTTAGAGCGGTATGGTTTTATCTTAGGATGTCTTGTAGTGAGCTTTGGGTAAGGACAATAGTGTTCTAACAAGGAGAAGTGTCAACTTGAGGGTAATTCAGAAGAAACTCGAAGTAAATAGGACAATTGGGTAGTAGGCTAGACCAGTATGGTAATGGTATGCTCGGTTCTTTTGGGTAATTATGATGTGGTGAGACTTTACAGATGTTTTGGTGGCAATATTCTTGGGTTTGGTGACCTGCGTGGCTTGGTCGAGTTAGAGGAATTCAATTCTGATAGCTTGGTTATGTGCAAATAGATTTCAAAGTGTTCTTGATGGCTTTTACCATGGTTTAAGTTTGATATTTTCTACCGGTGTGGGGAACGTGTTATGTATTGTGATTTTCACATGGAATGAAGCAAGATAGAGGTTTCTAACTGACCGGGTATGTAATTTGCTGGTCTCAGAGTTGATAATGAGATTCTCGTATTTGTCACATGATAGCATGATAGATGTGGTGTGTTATGCGAGATTAAGATTTACATGTACAAGGTGACAGTTTATTCTTGAAGGGAAGGTCACGAATTCTGGATAGAATGGTCAGTTTCAGACATTTAGATTAATGTTATAACTTCTCGGTAATCCCTGAGAAGGGTGCGTATTTCAGAAGGTGCATTGTGTTTTGACTTACGGATGTACATCGATATTGTGGTACTACCTGGGTGATAGAATGTTGATATTCCAATTATCGTTATGCGGCACGAAAGAATTATGGAAGTACTCCTAGTGGGATGATCGTGCATAAAGGATGTGATAGTCATTTGAGTGCTGGAGTTGTGATCAGTTACGGTGGTTCATGTGTTCTATGAATTTGGGGGACTAGGAGTTCTCAAAAGCAAATTGTTGAGTATTTTATTTAAACTCAGTGAAGGCACTAATTGCGCTAATTTTTTGTTATAGTTGCGCGCCATGAGTGCGTACATATGGGAGGTTTGAGCCAAGTGTGGACATTGGGGCAAGTATTCATACTCGGAAGAAGGCTTAGGCAAAGATATGCCTAGAGTTGACTGTTAAGTGTAAAGTTATAAAGTTTCTCGTATTCGTACCTTTGTTGAGAACTACCTAGGCTATACTTGAGGTTTCAAAGAGGCTAATTCCCTGAATAACCTTGGTAGTTGCCATTTCTGCGTTAACCTGCTGAATTGAGTTATGATAGCACACTTTACACATGCCTACTCTGTGGCGTGTTATTTATACCAATCTAGAAGCATGAGAATCTTAATTCATTTATCATATACATGTGTACTTATTTGATTGCTCATGTCTGATATGCTTGGACTAGAGACATGTGACCATGCCATGCAGATTATATTATTGGCACGTGAGTTGTTCATGCGGATTCATATATTGATTTTATTGGCACGTGAGTTGTCCGTGCGGGTCCAGATATTGATACTATAGCACGTGAGTTGTCCGTGCGAGTGATGTTAATGTGAGCTCTAGAAGAGCTGGTTACTGTTATTAAATTCGTGTGTCTTGTTTCTACTATATATATAATGAGCTTATAGCATTGCAATTGGGGTGGTGCTTATTGAACTTGCAATACGGTTCTCTTTTTTGAGACATCTTCCATATTGGGTACAAGGTTGCGCAGTTATGGCTTGAGTTGTATTGGTGTGGCATGTTTGTGGGATAGTTGTGTTTAATAGTATATGGTCATTGGACCTAGAATGGGTACTATCAGATTTTATTACGGTATATTGGGAGGATAATATTGAAAGTCATCTTAGAAGGTGATTATGGTTCTGGTTGGGGCGAGAAAGCACCATGACTTGTTGATCTGATAAGGGGTTATGAGATTTCGCGTGTTTCTTTCATTATCAGCAGTGTATGAAGGTTTTAGGATGAGGTTTTGTTTGATATGGGGTTTAATACCAGTACTTGGTTGGTTTTCAATAGTTACTGTGATCGAGAATGGTGATGCGAGTATGTAAGTTGTGTAGTATGTTATACGATTATATCTGGAGTTATAGCTATGGCTTGATACAGTTTGTTCATACTTATACAGTGTATAGATATGAGATTCGGGTCTTGAAAAGAAATTCTAAATGTTGGAAATTAAATTCCAAGGTTTATGGACTAAGGTTGAAGTAATGATCTTCAATTACGTGGTATTGCATGGCCTATATAGAATAGGATGGCGTGGGATCACCCCCGGATATGTGCGTGATAAAGTGGAATAGCGATTCGAAGGTTTAGGAACAACTCTTGGCACGCAGTTTACATCACAGGTTTGGAGAGCAGTGCAGTGAGAAATAGGTACACAAGTTCAGTTGAGTACAACATTTCACCCTCAGACGGAGTGACAGTCCGAGCGCACTATTCAGATACTGGAGGATATGTTATGCGCTTGTGTTATAGATTTTGGGGGTTCTTGTGATAAATTTTTTCCACTTGCAGAGTTTTCTTACAATAACAGCTACCAGTTTAGCATTCAGATGGCTCTGTATGAGGCTTTGTATGAGAGACGGTGTAGATCTTTGGTGGGTTGGTTTGAGCCGGGTGAGGCTAGGCTATTAGGTACTGATTTAGTTTAGGATACCTTGGAAAGGTTAAATTGATTCAGGAACGACTTCGCACGGCACAGTCTAGACAGAAGAGTTATGCCGACCGAAAGGTTCGCGATGTTGCTTACGTGATAGGAGAGAAGGTACTACTCCGAGTTTCACCTATGAAGGGTGTTATGATATTCGGGAAGAAGGGCAAGTTGAGTCCTAGGTATATTGGACCTTTTGAAATACTTAAGAAGGTTGGAGATGTGGCTTATGAACTTGCTTTACCACCGAGTCTATCGGGTGTTCATCTAGTGTTTCATGTATCTATGCTCCGGAAGTATATCGGAGATCCGTCTCATGTTTTGGATTTCAACACGGTTCAGTTGGATGGTAATTTGGCTTATGATGTGGAGTCGATGGCCATCTTGGACCAGCAGGTCCGAAAGTTGAGATCAAAGGACATAACTTCGGTGAAAGTGCAGTGGAGAGGTCAGCCAGTTGGAGAAGCTACTTGGGAGACTGAGCGGGAGATGCGGATCAAATATCCACACCTATTTGAGACTCCAAGTATAATTCTAAACACGTTCGAGGATGAACGTTAGTTTAAGAGGGGGAGAATGTAACGAGTAAGCCGGTCGTTTTGAGTATTAAAACTTATTTCCCCCATTTACTACTCAATTTGTGCTTTACAGTTGTTATGTGACTTGCCGTGGTAATGGGTTCGAGTCCGGTAAGGTTTCGGAATGAATTGAGACACTTAGTCTCAAAGATGAAAGCTTAAGTTGAAAAGGTTGATCGGATGATTGACTTATGTGTAAACGACCCCCGGAATAGAGTTCTAATGATTCCAATAGCTCTGTATAGTGATTTTGGACTTAGGAGCGTATCCGAAAAATTATTTGGAAGTCCGTAGTTAAACTAGGCTTGAAATGGCTAAAATAGAAATTTAAATTGAAAGTTTGACCGAAGAGTTGACTTTTTTATATCGGAGTCAGAATCCGATTCTGAAAATTGGAATAGGTCTGTTATGTCATTTATGACTTGTGTGCAAAAATTTAGGTCAATCGGACTTGATTTGCTAGGTTTCGGCATCGAATGTAGGATGTTTCGACGTCGTTTCTTCAAAGATAAGTGGCATCACATTAATGAAATGGGATCCAAATTCAGGTTTGATTGAAGCAGGATTCATAGCAAAAAGAATCGTCGAATTCAAACATCGTATGAGAGAGTTATGCCCATTTCCGTGTCGGAAAATATTTTCCGTCGCCGCCAGCGCCCAGGGTAGTGTGGGGCACTAGCCTTCGTGCTGGAAATTGTTGGGGTCCTGGAAACTGCGCCACAGGCAGCGCCCCACGCTACCTGTGGCGCTCGAAAACATCAGAGGCATTATAAATGGGGTTTTTGGCCATTTTTGACATAAACATAGTTGGGGAGCTCGGTTTGGGGATTTTCAGAGGCAAACTTTACAAATTGGACTGGGGTAAGTGATCTTAACTTGATTTGGTCCGTTATTCATGAATCTAACATTATTTCCAGCACTTATTTCATGATTTGGGGGATTAGAATAGAAATTTTCCAAAAAATTTGATTTGAGGGTTTGAAGGTCGAATCGGAGTTGGAATATAGTAATTTTGTATGGTTGAACTCGTGGTTGAATGGGCGTTCATATTTTGTAACTTTTGTCGGGTTCCGAGACATGGGCCCCACTGTCGATATTTGAGTTAATTTCATATTTTATTATGAAATTTAGCATTTTCATATAGAATTGATTCGTATACCTCGTGTTGATTGTATCGAATTATTTTGACTAAGATTCGAGGCGTTCGGAGGCCGAATCGTGAGGAAAAGGCATATTGGAATAAATTATTGCTCGGATTGAGGTAAGTAGCAGTTCTAAATTTGGTCCTGAGGTATGAAACCCCGGATTATGTATTGTGTGATTGGTTATTAGGTAACGCATATGCTAGGTGACGGACGTGTGAACGTGCACCGTAGAAATTATAACTTGGTCAATTCCATTGAAATGTGTAGTTGAATAATCTGTTGGCATCCGTACATTTTTTCATGTATGTAGAGAAATTAATCTATAAATCATGTTTAAACTATATGTTGACATTGTTGGGATCCATATAGGTCGTGTACATGTTGAATTATGTGCTTAATTGTTGTTTCATACTCGGTCACGATTTTTATTCGCATATTACATTTCAGTCTCTCTTATTCATTATTGATGCATCATATCATTGTTGTTGGCTGCTTATCATGATTTGTGAGAGCCCGCGAGACTTGAAATGTTGATGACTGAGTGAGGCGGAGGGCCTAATTGTGAGGATATTTACGGGATTGGGCTGCACGCCGCAGCATGTTTTATTGATTTATGCCATGATTGGCTTGTTATAGCGCTTGGACTAAAGAGCACCTCCGGAGCATGTACACACCCCTAGTGAGCGCATTTACCTAGTGAGTGCGAGTGCCGAGTGTTGATGATTGGGAGGAATGAGTGACTGTGAGGAAAGAGTGACTGTGAGGTTGGAGTGAATGGGAGGATTGAGTGACTTTTACTTTGAGAGGATGCATTGATTTCATTATTGCTGCATTTCAATTGTCATATATCACTGTTTTGAAAATTTCTGAAAGACATTATCCTCTGTTTCAGTCGAAGTTGATATGAAATTACTGTGGAATTTTAAATGTTGAACTTGAGAGCATGCCTACTCTTTTATGTTGGAAATTACTGTATTTGGACCTAGATGTGAAGCGCGACACTATTTTCAATTCTTATTTACTATTGTTACATACTGAGTTGGTGTACTCATACTACACCATGCATTTCGTGTGCAGATCCAGGTGATCTCGGACACAGTAGTGTTGATTCTTTCGCACAGTTAATTTTTCGAAGATTCAGAGGTAGCTGCCGTGTTTCACATACATTGTCTCTCACTATTATAGACCGTATTTTCCAGACTTGTGATGTATAGATGCTCATGTACTGAGTGTAACTATTTTGTGAGTGTATTTTTTTTAATATTTGTGGAATTTTCTCTAAAATTTAATTATTATATTTTCAGTATTTAAAAAAAACTTATGTCCTTAAAGTTATACAATTGACTCATATATGCCCTTTTCTAAACGTAATTCACCCAAACTAATTAACTCTTTCGTTAATTGTATTAAAGTGTATTACACACAAGGGCATATTTGGACCTTTGCCCTAATATTAAAAACCTAGGGGCTTGGAAAGTTAATATACTAATTGTATAAAAATTGTTAATGTAGGGTATTTGGAAAAACTAATAAACATAGAGAAAATTGGTAATAAAGTCTTTATTATAGTATTACTAGGAAAAAATGTCAATAGAGAATAAGGCGAAATTCGACCTTGTCACCAAATCCTTCTTACACACCTGTTACACATCACACGCGTGTGTAACACATAAAACAAGCACATGAAAAGCTAAAAATCATGTCGTAGGAGGGAGGGAAAATCCTCAAATTTAGTTTTTTTAATTTTTCCCTTTTTTAAATAATTTCGATTTCAAATAAAAGAAAATTGAAAAACTAATAAACATAGAGAAAATTGGTAATAAAGACTTTATTAACATAGAGAAAATTGGTAATAAAGTCTTTATTATAGTATTTCTAGGAAAAAATGTCAATAGAGAATAAGGCAAAATTTGACCTTGTCACCAAATCCTTCTTACACACCTGTTACACATGTAACACATAAAACAAGCACATGGAAAGCTAAAAATCATGTCGTAGGAGGGAGGGAAAATCCTCAAATTTAGTTTTTTTAATTTTTCCCTTAAAAATTGGTGGGTTGGTGGGTTGGTTTGAGCCGGGTGAGGCTAGGCTATTAGGTACTGATTTAGTTCAGGATGCCTTGGAAAGGTTAAATTGATTCAGGAACGACTTCGCACGGCACAGTCTAGACAGAAGAGTTATGCCGACCGAAAGGTTCGCGATGTTGCTTACGTGATAGGAGAGAAGGTACTACTCCGAGTTTCACCTATGAAGGGTGTTATGACATTCGGGAAGAAGGGCAAGTTGAGTCCTAGGTATATTGGACCTTTTGAAATACTTAAGAAGGTTGGAGATGTGGCTTATGAACTTGCTTTCCCACTAGTCTATCGGGTGTTCATCTAGTGTTTCATGTATCTATGCTCCGGAAGTATATCGGAGATCCGTCTCATGTTTTGCATTTCAGCACGGTTTAGTTGGATGGTAATTTGGCTTATGATGTGGAGCCGATGGCCATCTTGGACCAGTAGGTCCGAAAGTTGAGATCAAAGGACATAACTTCGGTGAAAGTGCAGTGGAGAGGTCAGCCAGTTGGAGAAGCTACTTGGGAGACTGAGCGGGAGATGCGGATCAAATATCCACACCTATTTGAGACTCCAAGTATAATTCTAAACACGTTCGAGGATGAACGTTAGTTTAAGAGGGGGAGAATGTAACGAGTAAGCCGGTCGTTTTGAGTATTAAAACTTATTTCCCCCATTTACTACTCAATTTGTGCTTTACAGTTATTATGTGACTTGCCGTGGTAATGGGTTCGGGTCCGGTAAGGTTTCGGAATGAATTGAGACACTTAGTCTCAAAGATGAAAGCTTAAGTTGAAAAGGTTGATCGGATGATTGACTTATGTGTAAACGACCCCCGGAATAGAGTTCTAATGATTCCAATAGCTCTGTATAGTGATTTTGGACTTAGGAGCGTATCCGAAAAATTATTTGGAAGTCCGTAGTTAAACTAGGCTTGAAATGGCTAAAATAGAAATTTAAATTGAAAGTTTGACCGGAGAGTTGACTTTTTTATATCGGAGTCAGAATCCGATTCTGGAAATTGGAATAGGTCTGTTATGTCATTTATGACTTGTGTGCAAAAATTTAGGTCAATCGGACTTGATTTGCTAGGTTTCGGCATCGAATGTAGGATGTTTCGACGTCGTTTCTTCAAAGATAAGTGGCATCACATTAATGAAATGGGATCCAAATTCAGGTTTGATTGAAGCAGGATTCATAGCAAAAAGAATCGTCGAATTCAAACATCGTATGAGAGAGTTATGCCCATTTCCGTGTCGGAAAAGATTTTCCATCGCCGCCAGCGCCCAGGGTAGCGTGGGGCACTAGCCTTCGTGCTGGAAATTGTTGGGGTCCTGGAAACTGCGCCACAAGCAGCGCCCCACGCTACCTGTGGCGCTCGAAAACATCAGAGGCATTATAAATGGGGTTTTTGGCCATTTTTGACATAAACATAGTTGGGGAGCTCGGTTTGGGGATTTTCAGAGGCAAACTTCACAAACTGGACTGGGGTAAGTGATCTTAACTTGATTTGGTCTGTTATTCATGAATCTATCATTATTTCCAGCACTTATTTCATGATTTGGGGGATTAGAATAGAAATTTTCCAAAAAAATTGATTTGAGGGTTTGAAGGTCGAATCGGAGTTGGAATATAGTAATTTTGTATGGTTGAACTCGTGGTTGAATGGGCGTTCATATTTTGTAACTTTTGTCGGGTTCCGAGACATGGGCCCCACTGTCGATATTTGAGTTAATTTCATATTTTATTATGAAATTTAGCATTTTCATATAGAATTGATTCGTATACCTCGTGTTGATTGTATCGAATTATTTTGACTAAGATTCGAGGCGTTCGGAGGCCGAATCGCGAGGAAAAGGCATATTGGAATAAATTATTTCTCGGATTGAGGTAAGTAGCAGTTCTAAATTTGGTCCTGAGGGTATGAAACCCCGGATTATGTATTGTGTGATTGGTTATTAGGTAACGCATATGCTAGGTGACGGACGTGTGGGCGTGCACCGTAGAAATTATGACTTGGTCAATTCCATTGAAATGTGTAGTTGAATAATCTGCTGGCATCCGTACATTTTTTCACGTATGTAGAGAAATTAATCTATAAATCATGTTTAAACTATATGTTGACATTGTTGGGATCCATATAGGTCGTGTACATGTTGAATTATGTGCTTAATTGTTGTTTCATACTCGGTCACGATTTTTATTCGCATATTACATTTCAGTCTCTCTTATTCATTATTGATGCATCATATCATTGTTGTTGGCTGCTTATCATGATTTGTGAGAGCCCGCGAGACTTGAAATGTTGATGACTGAGTGAGGCGGAGGGCCTAATTGTGAGGATATTTACGGGATTGGGCTGCACGCCGCAGCATGTTTTATTGATTTATGCCATGATTGGCTTGTTATAGCGCTTGGGCTAAAGAGCCCCTCCGGAGTGTGTACACACCTCTAGTGAGCGCATTTACCTAGTGAGTGCGAGTGCCGAGTGTTGATGATTGGGAGGAATGAGTGACTGTGAGGAAAGAGTGACTGTGAGGTTGGAGTGAATGGGAGGACTGAGTGACTTTTACTTTGAGAGGATGCATTGATTTCATTATTGCTGCTTTTCAATTGTCATATATCACTGTTTTGAAAATTTCTGAAAGACATTATCCTCTGTTTCAGTCGAAGTTGATATGAAATTACTGTGGAATTTTAAATGTTGAACTTGAGAGCATGCCTACTCTTTTATGTTAGAAATTACTGTATTTGGACTTAGATGTGAAGCGCGACACTACTTTCAATTCTTATTTACTATTGTTACATACTGAGTTGGTGTACTCATACTACACCATGCATTTCGTGTGCAGATCCAGGTGATCCCGGACACAGTAGTGTTGATTCTTTCGCACAGTTGATTTTTCGAAGATTCAGAGGTAGCTGCCGTGTTTCACATACATTGTCTCTCACTATTATAGACCGTATTTTCCAGACTTGTGATGTATAGATGCTCATGTACTGAGTGTAACTATTTTGTGAGTGTATTTTTTTTAATATTTGTGGAATTTTCTCTAAAATTTAATTATTATATTTTCAGTATTTAAAAAAAACTTATGTCCATAGAGTTATACAATTGACTCATATATGCCCTTTTCTAAACGTAATTCACCCAAACTAATTAACTCTTTCGTTAATTGTATTAAAGTGTATTACACACACAAGGGCATATTTGGACCTTTGCCCTAATATTAAAAACCTAGGGGCTTGGAAAGTTAATATACTAATTGTATAAAAATTGTTAATGTAGGGTATTTGGAAAAACTAATAAACATAGAGAAAATTGGTAATAAAGTCTTTATTATAGTATTACTAGGAAAAAATGTCAATAGAGAATAAGGCAAAATTCGACCTTGTCACCAAATCCTTCTTACACACCGGTTACACATCACACGCGTGTGTAACACATAAAACAAGCACATGAAAAGCTAAAAATCATGTCGTAGAAGGGAGGGAAAATCCTCAAATTTAGTTTTTTTAATTTTTCCCTTTTTTAAATAATTTCAGTTTCAAATAAAAGAAAATTGAAAAACTAATAAATATAGAGAAAATTGGTAATAAAGACTTTATTAACATAGAGAAAATTGGTAATAAAGTCTTTATTATAGTATTACTTGGAAAAAATGTCAATAGAGAATAAGGCAAAATTCGACCTTGTCACCAAATCCTTCTTATACACCTGTTACACATGTAACACATAAAACAAGCACATGGAAAGCTAAAAATCATGTCGTAGGAGGGAGGAAAAATACTCAAACTTAGTTTTTTTAATTTTTCCCTTTTTTAAATAATTTCGGTTTCAAATAAAAGAAAAAAACATAACTCATGTATTCCTTCTCAAAACCACAGCGTTTCCTCATGGGTTTCATCTTCTTCGCCAATCCCCACCCTATCTGCTCTTGTTTTGTCTCTCCAACCCCGAAGACTAAAAAGAACAAAGGAACTTTTGAGTCTTGTAAAAATCACCATTATTGACATTTTGGAAAAACTTAAAAATTTAATTGGAGCTTGTTGATTTTGGCGTTTCAGGACCTAAAAATTAGTTTGAATTCATGATTATGATTGAGTTAAAATTTGCTTTAATCATGCTTTGGGTTTGAGCTTTAATCTGAAATTCGTATGCAGGGTTTTTTCTTTTATGCATTTTTCTTTTTTTCTTTGGGAACATTAGAAGGATGTTTTGGGACAAAGGTTTTTTCAGTTTTTTCCTTTATTTATGAAACGTGGTGGCTGCTAATTAAGGGGTGCAATAGAAATCTTTAAGCATACGTGGTCAAACTTTAAAGTGCAACAATAAAACTTGGGTTTTATTTGACAAATATATATTTAAACATAAATTTTACCTACATTTTAGTCGAATCCCAAATCTCAATGATATGACAACTGAAATGCAGCAATGTAGCTAAATCCCAAATCACACTGATCTGTAGTCTACATTTAAAAAAAGTAATGTCCTTTAATATTAGTTTATGTTAGCGATGGTGTTAAAGATTAAAGAGTGGTCTGTTGGTGTTTAACCTTTTGGAGCTACTTCTTTGTATAATCCGCTCGACATCTCAAGATAAGTACACTACCATAATCAAGGTTGGTTTGCTATTGTTAAATTGTTAATCATCGGACTATATCTGGCAATGCCCCGCAAGCCGTAAGCAGTGAATACTCCAGGAAAAAAAGTAAACATAGGAAATATGTGATCTCGAGACTGTCTAATGGTGTAGAACTTATGGCATAGGAAATTGCTCAGCTGAATTTGCTAAACTGCTAAAACAGTATGAGCTAAACACCTAAAACAGCTGTTATCTTCAACTTTGGACACAAGCATTAATCAGTAGACATCTAGCACAACAAAAACAATAGTATCTAGAATAAATATGTATCATCGTTTACTGAACCATTCCATCATGAAAATGGTCAAGTGGTTCACCCAATAACAATGCAATTCTGATTTCCCTGACGTTTACGAGAGACCAATTCACAAATAAGGCAATTGATCCCTGCTTTTATCATCAGGTTTTGTAACTCGGACTTTAAAAATAAATAACCATTTAATAGACAAAGCTCAGAAGCCAAGCGTAACAAGTGAATTTCATCGAAGATCCAAGCTGATCCAAGCTTAAATTAGATCTTCTTACGTGTTAGCAACTCATCATCGCCTAATAAAGGAGGAAAATTAACACAAATAATTTGGCTACTTTTAATTTGAAGGAATGCTTAGCAAAAAAAGCAGAACACCCTCCAATCGTGATAAGCAGCTTTTTGTAGGCACCGTGCAAAAGGTAGTTTTTTATAGAAATAAATAAACCCCCGTTGTCTGAGAAGTGCCTGTCCTCCTCCAATAATCAAAATTATACAGAAATTCTGAAAACAATTTTAATGTACCAAAAAATATTGTGTCATGAAATAATAATGAATCTCATGGGTCTTCATTTTGGATATTGGTTTATTTAGGCTTCATGCGGCAGACGGGTTACCATTAACTGGTACTTGCTGCTGACTCTTTTGTGAAGCCATTTTTTTACATTACAATCAAAATCATATAATATAAAAACAAAAAGATTTCGGTTTGCATATATTTATACCTAAATATAGTTGAAAAAATGATGCATTTAGGGAAGCTAATCTACCTAATATTGTTCGAAAACAGAATGAAGATATAAAATTAGTGGGGAAAATAGAGAGTAAGAGGAAAACTAGTTACCGACAACAATCAAAACTTGAAGAGGAGCAGACTTAGCAGATAGGTTGTTCAGGCGGAGCAAAGGAAAAGAAACGGCAGCCAATTTAAGTGGAGTGGCATTGGTGACCGACTGATGTTTATTTTTGTGTAGGCTTACTCCTGTATATATAGTGTTTACAAGAAAACCCTAATACGAAGAAAAGCTTTATAATTGCAATGAAGGACAAAACTTTTGCAGGTCTTACATATTGCAACAGCTGTTATGTTGGTAGTGGTTAGGGTTGTGCATAATTTGGTAAATACCGAATTATCGTATCGAAATCGAAAATTTTTATATTTGTTATTCGATATTTTGGTATTCGGTATGGTATTTGGTTTAATTTTTAAAAAAAATTAGCATTAGGTATGATATTTGGTATTTTAAAATAAAATAACTGAAATATCGATATTGTACCGAAATATATATTATATTGCACAATACATATATTATTAATTATAACATAAATATAAAAAAATAAAATTTTATTTTCTTTTATTCTCTAAGTTCATCAATTAACTCTAAACAAGTAATAAGACATTTTTAATGATCAAATTTATTCTTTTATGTACACTTTTCACTCTCTGGGTTGATATTTACTGATTTTGGACAAAATTTATTTCAACAAACGTTTTTAATTTTGTACTTTTGAGTACTTTAATTAAAAATATTACATTCTATGACTCTACGCACTTGTTAGTATTCAAATCGAATAAACCGAAATTACCGAACCAAATAAACTGAAACCAAAAGGAGAAAAATCGAATCATGCCGAATTTAATTAGGTACGGTATTGGTATAGCATTGTAAGAAACCGAATACCAAAAATACCGAACCGAAATATCTAAATATTATACTGTACCGACCGACGAACACCCCTAGTAGTGGTTCAGAGGCCCACCTATGTCATGTATGAAAGAAGAATTTGAGCAAATGACCCTCAACTTTGGTCAAATCAGCTTTTAATTTTTTATATAATTTTTTTAATGTTTGGCAAAGTTAAAGAGTATTTAAAATAAGTTAAAAATATCTTAAAACAAGCTAAAAGAAATAATCTGGACAGCCACAACTTTTATTGTTTTTTTACTAAAAAATTATTTCTAGTGAAAAATTATTTTTTAAGCCAATTCAAATGGCTCTAAACCTTACTCAAGCGTTTCATAGAACTTCTATTTTTCAAGCTTTGCTAATAAATTGTTTCTGTGGGCTAAAGAGCAATTATCTTATCTCATCCATGTTCCTTTGATCTTTTTATGTAAAAACACAATAATTGTGTTTCGACTATTTGAACATTAAAATCGAAAAGAATGAGTTATGTGCGTAGAAAATTTAAAGTGGTTGAAGTGAGCGGGTAATGTTCTATTGCGCTTATATTATTTATCCTTAATGATTTATGTTGTTTGGTTGAGAAAATTTAAAGATTATCATTGTTGGATTTTAATGAACTTGAAAAATATGTCGAAGAAGAAATAGTAGATCTATTAATTTCGTTTTGGGTTGAATGTAACCAATGAAAATAAAAAATTGGTATTAGAAAATTGAATATCAACTTTGGAGTCATTTGAAGTTTATTTTAATCAATTTTAAATAACAAATATGTTGGTAAAACTTTTATACAAACAAGATATGACGATCCATTCATCACACCTTTTGGTGATTATTAGGATTTGTGAACTATTATTTTATCAAAGTAATGATAATTTGTACTACAATCATGAGATCAATTAGGACATATGAGTAGGACTTGTAACAAGGCAAGTTTTGTCAATCTATCAAAAGTCGTGCAACCTAATTCTGATTCGAAAGCTATTTTTGCTAAACTAATTTTAATAAGATCAAAACTTAAACAGTAAAACCACCCCTTATAAATTGGGTTGTTATTGCCATGCAATTTCACTTATATATTAAGCCCAATCCATTTTAGAGGAGTTGGTAAAAAGAAATTATATACTAAAGTGGCTAGAATTGAGGGTCAGTTGACTAAGTTCACTTGGTAAAATTTTTGCCAGCGGAGCGTATTGATATCTCGACAAGAATAAAAACTTAGTTACTGTGTTTGAGGTACTTCACATTCAAAATATACGGTAATTACCAAACAGAGATCCTTTAATTTCGCCTTCTTCCTATATGTTCGAGTTGCGACTCAAATTTTCAATCCATAACAATGAATTCCTTAGTTTAATTCGGAAGATTCTTGAAATTAAATTTGATGATGCTTCAATCTCTCTTTGTATTTCATCACGAGCTAAACAACAAATAAGTTTGGCCTAGAGGATGTAGTGAGTTCATCATCAAAAATCAAAACATCCCCTCAAATTCCTGAAAAGATTCCATCCAAACCATTAAGAATTGCATTGGCCTGTGATCTTGGTCAATCTTTGGATGGTTGAACTCTCTATAGAACACTTGTGACTACAATCTCTATAGATATATAAATTTGGGAATGATATGTGACATTTCTGTATAGCGGCTTTCATATTTATTTTATTTTTGTTTTGTTGATTTTTTTCTTTTATTTCACTCATTCACTTCATCTATTTCTAACAATATTTTATCAGTCCACTACCCAGAATAATAAATGGCCCAAAACATTAAGCCCAATAGTCGTTTAGTTTTTTCCTTTGACAATAAAAGTCCATAAAGCCGTTTGGTTTTCTTTTAACATACCCCACGTTTTGAGCGACTCTTTCCTCAAAGGTGAGAGCTTCATCCCAAGATAAAATTTTCAATCTTTCTTTGGTTTGTGATATGGTATAGCCGTTTGGTTTTTTCAACTATCTTCTCCTAATAATTCTCTATTCATCCTCATAATTTTCTATTACAATGATATTTAATGTATATTAATTTCGAGTATTAAATTGATAATTAATCTTGTGCCTATTGATACTCCTGTTTAGATTGGTGATGAATGTTGCGCATGTTATAACTTGCTTACTTTCTCTTACTTTTCATAATTTTATTAGAATGTCATACTCTTTTTTTTAGAGTTGGGTCTTCGCAAGGATGATTGGTTGATAAGGGTTAGAATTTGTAAAATGTAGGATTCTTTTAATCCCAAGAAAAATGGAGAGTTGATTGGCTTAGATATGATATTCATTGACGAAAAGGTAGCTACATGATTTGTATACTTTTATATATAGATTTTGTTTGTGGCTTTTAATTTCAAAATACTTATCTCTTTTCTTTTATTAGCAAAACTTGATACATGCTACAATCAACAAGAAACTATATAACAAGTTGAGTGAAGGTTTTTTTTTTCTATTATCAAGAAGTTCAAAGTTGTTAAAAATAGTGGTTGACATAGGCCTGTTGAAAGTACTTTTAAAATTAATTTCTTACTTAAAACTGTCGTCAAGAGTCTAGATTAAGATATTGTTAATATTCCTATAAACGGATTTTTGTTTATCAAACCAGGTATGATTGACTTAAGGATGAACAATAATACTGTGTTATCAGGTATAATTATTATATTTTTTTTAATATTCTTTTATATATCCATGTAATTCTGAAATACTTTATGCTCTTCATTTGTAGATGTGGTGTGTTGTTTGTGCAGAGTTTGAGATATGGAGATTGCTGGCTCGAGGTGGAAAAAAGGGATATCCAAATTATTATTGATTAGTGAGTCGCTTGTCATTTTATGTTTATTTAATTTGTAAATCATCCAGAACGTTTGTTTCCTATTATGTTTCAGTACCTCTTCCTCAAATGTGCTCCCTTGGTAGAGTAAATTCTTTTAAACAGATATGTTAGTTTTGTTCGGGAAAAGTGGGTTTCCTGTCTTTTTAAACCAATATTGCCTAAACTGAAAAAAACCACCTTCTTTTTTACCAATTAGTCTATTGCATATATCTTTTGATTATATTTGGATGAATCATATGAATTTTCCTCTATTAAAGTCTGATCCATCTTTTTCTTGTAGTTCTATCAAATCAAAAATTACTTTATGGGAAGCATCTGGTGAGAAATTCGATTCTTATTTGTATAAGAAGGATTTTTTCCCGTACGTCGTGATAGTAACCACCACAATAGTTAAGGAATTCTATGGTAATTATTTTAAATTTAATGATTGAAGTTATATATTCTAATACTTTGAATACTAGAATAAAGCTATTTATTATTGCATTCATCGTCAATAGGTAAGGTTAGTTTCGCCACCACCTACACAAACAAAATAGTAAATCTTGATGTAGACTACATAACTTCTTTGATCCAAAAGTTTGCAACCACGTGTGCTGGAGTACAAACTATTGAATGCTCTAATGTTAATAGCATTCCGATGGAGGAAGAGATATTTTTGAACATGATGAACGTCAAGGACTTGTTGGATTGTGACTCGAGTCCTGAAATAGAAGTTCTTTTTCTGTTTTGCTTCTTAAGTTTTATGTTTCTCAAAATTACAAGATGTTTCTAATATATGTATATATTAAATGGTAGAAATACATTGTTACCATAAGGGAAAGATTATAGAAATAGATAACTTTTTTTGTTGGTACTATATTTCATGCAATACGTGCTCACAGAAGATTGTACCTGCAAATGGTGTCTATAATTATCATATCTGCAACAAAGAATGCAAGTTATTTTTGGTGAAGTAAGGAACCAATTTGTAGTGTAAATTTGATTCATGTTGTTATTTAAATTAACTGATTATATAAAATAACGTATAAGATACTCGTAAAAGTCAGAGACAAAATTGGGGAGAGAAGTGTTGTCGTATTTAATATTGTTGCAGAAAACCTACTTGATACATGAGCTCACAAATTGTTCAACAAGCTGTCATCAGATAAAAATGATGTACCTGCCCAAATCCATAGCCTTTGCTAAAATGATTTTATTTTCAAGCTTAAGATTAAACAATTATAATTTTCAAGAGGGGCTCGAAAATATTACCATATCAAAGGTTTTCATTCCAGTTGAGAATTTAGAAAGGTTTTCCACAAAGCTTGTGGATTTGGGCAAGTACATCATTATTATCTACTAATAGCTAAACAACTTGTGAGCTGATGTATCAAGTAGCTTCTCTGCAACAAAATTAAATAGACAACATTGCTCTTCTCAGTTTTGTCTCTGACTTTTACATGTATCTTATACCTTATTTTACATAACCAGTTAGTTTAAATAACTAACATGAATCAAATTCACATTATAGATTGGTTCCTTACTTCACCAAAGGAAACTTGCATTTTTTGTTATAAATTAGCAATTATAAACATCATTCGCATGTACGATCTTCTTTGAGAATGCATTGCATGAAATATAATATCAACCAAAATAATTGTCTATTTATGTAATCTTTCCCCTCATGGTAATAATGCATTCCTACTATTTAAAAAATAATATTATAAGCATCTTGCATTTTGAGAAACATAAAACTTAAGAAGCAAAATAGCAAAATAACCTCTATTTCAGGACCCCAGTCACAATCTAATAACTCAATGATGTTCATCCTGTTCAAAAATAACTCTTTCTCAACCGGGATGCTATTAACATTAGAGCGTTCAATAGTTTGTACTCCACCATATATAGTTGCAAACTTTTGGATCATAGAAGTTATGTAGTCTACATCGAGATTTACATATATTTTGCTTGCGTAGGTGGTGGCGAAGCTAACCTCACCTATTGACAATAAATGCAATAATAAAATAGCTTTATTCTAAAATTTAAAGTATTAGAATATATAACTTTAATCATTAAATCTAAAACAATTACCACAAAATTCTTTAACTGTTGTAGCGGTTACTATCACGATGTACGGGCCATAATCCTTCTTATACAAACAAGGATCGAATTTCTCACCAAATTCTTCCCATAAAATAATTTTTGATTGACAGAACTACAAGAAAAAGATGGATCAGATTCTAATAGAGGAAAAATACTACAAGAAGAGATGGATCAGATTCTAATAGAGAAAAAATTCATATGATTTATCTAAATATAATCACAAAATATATATGCAATAGAATAATTGGTAAAAGAGCAGGTGAAGTTTTTCAGTTTAGGCAATATTGGTTCCAACAAACAGGAAGCCTATTTTTCCCGAACCAAACTAACATATCTGTTTGAAAGATTTTACTATACCAAGATAGCACATTTGAGGAAGAGGCATTGAAACATTATAGGAAATGAAAGTTCTGGAGGATTTACAAATTAAAGATACATAAAACGAGAAGTGACTCACTAATCACTAGCAATTTGAATGTACACCCTTTTTTTTCACCTCGAGCCAACAGTCTCCATGTCTCCAACTCCGCACAAACAACCCACCACATCTACAAATGAAGAGCATAAAGTAGTTATTTCAGAATTACATGAATATTTAAAAAAATATTGCAAATAATAATAATAAATATACCTGATAATACAATATTATTGTTCATCATTGAGTCAATCATATCTGGTTTGATAAACTGAAATCAATTTATCTGAATACTAACGATATCTTATTATAGACTCTTGATGTCAGTTTTAAGTAAGAAATTAATTTTAAAAGTACTTTCAGCAGGCCTATATCCACCACTACTTTCAACAACTTTGAAGTTCTTGACACTGACAAGGAACCTTCACTCAACTTATCCTTAAACTTGTTATATGGTTTCTTGTTGATTGTAGCATGCATCAAGTTTTGCTGATAAAAAAAAAGAGGTAAGTATTTTAAAACTAAAAGCCACAAATAGAATCTATACATAAAAGTATAAGAATCATGTAGGTACCTTTTCGTCAATAAATATTATATCTAAGCCAATCAACTCTCCATTTTTCTTGGGATTAAAAGAATCTCATATTCTACAAATTCTAAAACTAATCGACCAATCATTCTTCTGAAGATCCAATCTAAAAGAAGAGAGTATGACATTCTAGAAAAATAATAAAAAGCAAGAGAAAGTAAGCAAGTCACAACATTCACCACCAATCTATTTATAGTCTATTAAAAAGGAGTATCAATATGCACAAGATTAATTATCAATTTAATTATCAAAAATTAATACACATTAAATATCATTATAATTAGGAATTATGAGGATGAATGGAGAATTATTAGGAGAAGATAGTTGGAAAAATCAATCCATGAACTGAGGAAGGGCTGGGAAATTTACCTTGGGAGGTAACTCTGACCTTTGAGGAAAGAGTCGGTCAGAACGTGGGGTATGTTAAAAGGAAACCAAACGGCTATATGGACTTTTGTCCTCTAAGGAAAACACTAGAAAATTTTAGCTCCTATAGTAAAGCTTTACACTCTATTTATTATAAATAAAAACCCTTTTAAAATATTATTTTATATAGCTACCTTTTAGTTTTTATAGCAAAATATGTATTTATGGTCACTTCCTACCGTTAAGCCATTAAATACGTTGTCTAATATTTTTCTCTCTCATTCTTTCAGTTTATTCTCTCCCAAAATCACCGTATCTTATTTCTCTCTACAGGATCTCTCTCTTATAGTGCCATTGTTTTCCCTATTGTTGAACCACGATTCTCCTTTTGTCACGACCCGAAATTCCCACCTTCGGACCGTGATGGCGCCTAACATTTCACTTGCTAGGCAAACCAACGTTAGAATAATATTATCTATTTTTTAAATAATTTTTAAAATTTATTAATAACAGAGAACAATTGCGGAAGTAACGTCTGAAATATAGTGAATAATCCATAAAAATAACGGTGTCTAAATACCATCCCAGAATTGGTGTCACAAGTGCACGAGCTTCTAGAATAAATACAAATAAAGGTATGAATAAAATAAAGTTGTTTGAAAACAAACACACAGCTAAAGTAAAGTAGACGGGGACTTCAGAACTGCGAACGTCGTGCAATTATACCTCAAGTCTCCTCTGAATAGCTGAAATCCGAGCGAGTTTATGGTACGCCGCTGGGACCAACTGCAAAATCTGCACAAGAAGTGCAGAGTGTAGTATCAGTACAACCGACCCCACGTACTGGTAAGTGCTGAACCTAACCTCGATGAAATAGTGACAAGGCTAAGGCGGGTCACTTACATTACCTGTACGCAATATTAGTAACAACAACAATAATAGAAACAAATTAGGTAACTCGTTTATAATAATTGAAGCCAACTCAGCAGTCATAACCAATTATCATTTGCATCAATTCTGTTGCAGCGTGCAACACGCTCTCACAATATATTCACATTCAATTCTGTTGCAGCGTGCAACCCGATCCTCCAATATGGACTTTTAATAAGTCTGTTGCGGCGTGCAACCCGATCCTCCAATATGAACTTTTAATAAGTCTGTTGCGGCGTGCAACCCGATCCTCCAATATTGACTTTTAATAAGTCTGTTGCGGCATGCAACCCGATCCTCCGATATGGACTTTTAATAAGTCTGTTGCGACGTGCAACCCGATCCTCCAATATGGACTTTTAATAAGTCTGTTGCGGCGTGCAACCCGATCCTTCAATATGAACTTTTAATAAGTTTGTTGCGGCGTGCAACTCGATCCTCCAATATGGACTTTTAATAAGTCTTTGCGGCGTGTAACCCGATCCTCCAATGTGGACTTTTAATAAGTCTGTTGCGGCGTACAACCCGATCCTCCGATATGTTCATTATAATCAATTCTGTTGCGGCGTGCAACCCGCTCCTCCAACATATTCATTTACCAATTCTTATAGAAGGAATTTTCCCAATAAATGCAATAATTAATATGAAATTATAAGACAACAAGCATACAATAATTATGATTTAATCATGAAACAAACAATGTCAAATAGCAAATTATTTTAGAAATCACGGAGAAAATAGGCAGTTTAATATTTAATATGCTAAATGTCAAATAACAATTAAGACATATAATTCAAGTAGCATATAACAATTAATGCAGGAATTCAAGAATTAATATTTGGCAAAGAATAGGAGAGAAACAATTATTAAAATAATTAATTCATGATTTAAAATAATTTATGATTTTTCAAGTAATTATGCAAACAATTAATTTGACGACGTATAGACACTCGTCACCACGCCTATACATCGTTCACATGCATTTCACATAATAAATAATTTAAGAGTTCTATTCCCTCAAGTCAAGGTTAATCACGACACTTACCTCGCTTTGCAAATTCCAATCAATTACTCGACCACAACTTTTCCTTTTAAATTTATCTCCAAAAGCTTCAAATCTATTCACAAATAATTCGATACACTCAATACTAATCATAGGAATTAATTTCATATGAATTTATTAATTTTTCGGATAAAATTTGAAATTCATTAAAATATTCGACAGTGGGACCCACGTCTCAAATTTCGGGAAAAACTTACGAAATCCGAACACCCATTCCGAGACGAATCCAACCATATAAAAATTATCCAATTCCGATATCAAATGGACCTTCAAATCTTAAATTTTCTTTTTTGGAAGAATTAATAAAAATCTAATTTTTCCCCTATAAATTCACGGATTCATGATATAAATGAGTATGAAATCATAAAATATAATCAATATAGGATAAGGAACACTTACCCCAATGTTTTTCCGTGAAAATCGCCCAAAAATCGCCTCTTAAGGTTTAGGGTTCGAAAAATTGAAGAATGAATGAAAAATCTCGTCTAAGTCCAAAGTTATCAGCTACGGATGGCGCATTTGCGACCTGAGCTTCGCAATTTGCGAAGCTCGTAAATGCGAGAACATTCACATTTCCGCTGCCTTCGCAAATACGAAGATTATGTCGCATTTGCGACAATTGGCCCTTTGCAATTACGAAGATATACTCGCAATTGCGAGAACTGTTGGCCTAAGATTTCTTCGCAATTGCGATAAAAAACTCGCAATTGCCATACCTGCTTGGTTCTCATTTATGATGCATGATCTCGCAATTGTGAGATCAGAGGCCTACAACAGGTTCAGTTATACCAGCAAAATTTTCCTAAGTTCAAAACATCTTGTGGCCTATCCGAAACTCACCCGAGCCCTCGGGGCTCCAAACCAAACATGCGCACAAGTCTAAAAATATCATACGAACTTGCTCGTGCGATCAAATCACAAAAATAATACCTAAAACTATGGATTTAGCACCAAAACTCATGAATTCCTCAAGAACCTTTCAAAACTACTATCTTCTCAACTGGACGTCCGAATTACGTCAAATCAACTCTGATTTCTACCAAATTTCATAGACATGACTTATATATTATATTAAACCTGTCCCGGGCTCCGGAACCAAAATACGGGCCCGATACCAATGAGATCAAACATTAATCAATTTCTTTAAATCCATAGAATTTCAATCTTACAATTTTCATCAAAAATTCATTTCTCGAGCTAGGGACCTCGGAATTCGATTCCGGGCATATGCCAAAATCCCATATTTTACTACGAACCTTCCGGGAATGTCGAAACACGGATCCGAGTTCGTTTACTCAAAATGTTGACCAAAGTCAACAAAAAATTAATTTTAAATCCCAAAAATTATTACTTCAAAAATTTCCACATAAATGCTTTCCGGATTTACGCTCGGACTGTGTGCGCAAATCAATATGAATAAAAATAAGGTTTTTAAGGCTAATGGGACCGGAATAGAGTCTTAATTCACAAGATGACCCTTTGGGTCATCACAATCTTTACCTCTAAAACAACCGTTCGTCCTCGAACGGACATAGAAAAGTACCTGAACTGGCAAACAAGTGGGGATATCTACTCCGCATGTCCGACTCAGACTCCCAAGTAGCTGCCTCAACAGGCTGACCTCTCCGGTGCACTTGAACTGAAAGGTAACTCTTTGACCTCAACTGACGAACCTGCCGGTCTATAATGGCTACCAGCTCCTCCCCATAAGTCAAATCCTTGTCTAATTGGACAGAACTGATATCTAACACGTGGGACGGGTCACTATGATATTTTTGGAACATAGACATATGGAATACCAGATGAATTGAGGATAACCCTAGAGGCAACGCAAGTCTATAAGCTACCTCCCCCACTCTCTCGAGGATCTCAAATGGCCTGATATACCTAGGGCTCAACTTGCCCTTCTTCCCAAATCTCATAACACCCTTCATGGGCGATACCCGAAGCAATATTCTTTCTCTATCCATGAATACAATATCACGAACTTTACGGTCGGCATAACTCTTTTGCCTAGACTGAGTTGTGCAAAGTCGATTCTGAATAATCTTGACCTTATCCAAGGTATCTTGTACCAAATCGGTACCCAATAACCGAGCCTCTACCGGTTCAAACCAGCCAACTGGAGAACGGAATCACCTTCCGTATAATGCCTCATATGGAGCCATCTGAATGCTCGACCGGTAGCTATTATTATAAGCAAACTCTGCAAGTGGCAAGAAATGATCCCAAGAACCTCCAAAGTCTATAACACAAGCGCGAAGCATATCTTCCAATATCTGAATAGTGCGCTCTGTCTGTCCGTCTGTCTGTGGGTGAAATGTTATACTCAACTACACCCACGTGCCTAACTCACGCTGTACAGCCCTCCAGAAATGTGAGGTAAACTGCATACCTCGATCTGAAATAATAGACACGGGCACCCCGTGAAGGCAGACAATCTCACGAATGTAAATTTCAGCTAACCTCTCTGAAGAATATGTAACTGCCACTGGAATGAAATGTGCTGACTTGGTCAACCTGTCCACAATGACCCAAACTGCGTCAAATTTTCTCTGAGTCCGTGGGAGCCCAATAAAAAAATCCATAGTGATACGCTCCCACTTCCACTCAGGAATTTCTAATTTCTGAAGCAAACCACCAGGTCTCTGATGCTCGTACTTAACGTTGACAATTCAGACACAAAGCTACATATGCAACTATATCCTTTTTCATTCTCCTCCACCAATAATGTTGCCACAAATCTTGATACATTTTGGCGGTACCTGGATGAATAGAATACCTGGAACTGTGTGCTTCTTCAAGAATTAATTCACGAAGCCCATCCACATTAGGCACACAAATACGACCTTGCATTCGTAGAACCCCATATTCCCCCACAACAACCTGTTTGGCATCACTGTGACGTATCGTGTTCTTAAGGACAAGTAAATAAGGATCATCATACTGCCTCTCTCTGATGTGCTCATATAAAGAAGACTGAGCGACTGTGCAAGCTAGACCCCGACTGGGTTCTGAAACATCTAACCTTACAAACTGATTAGCCAAAGTCTGAACATCCGCAGCTAATGGCATCTCACCAACCGGAATATACGCAAGACTGTCCATACTCACAGCTAGGGGTGGCATGTGGGCCGGGCCCGGTCTTAAGTGGGCTTCGCGAGTCGGGTCCTAGGCGGGCCGGTCCTAAGCGGTCCCGGGCTTCGCGGGCTTCTCGTTGGAACCGGTCCGGGACCGGGACCACGAACTAGCGGTCCCGTGTTAAGTGGGCCTGTCCCGGGCCTAAGCGGGCCCAAACGGTCCTAAGCGGGACCAAGTGGGCCCAACGAAAACTTTATATTTTTTAAATTATTTTTATACAAGTTAGAGAAAAAAAATGGTAATAAAAATATCTAAGGCAATTCCTAGTAAATTATATTATAGAATTGTCACCTAAATTTTTTAATTCAAATTTAAAGACAAAAATATTGTAAAAAGATATTCAAAGCAATGCGTTATAATATTATAATATCTTAACAGGATCGAGTGTAGGCGGGCGGTAATCCGCACGGCCTACCCAATCTGGTTAAAACAGAGATCACCGATTTATCGGGAACACACACATACTAAATATACATCTTACTATATTAAGATGTATATATAGTATATCGTAAGATGTATACTATCGAATATGGCTTATATACTATGTATATATAGTATAGTATAGTATAGTATAGTATATATATACTATATATACAACTTAGAGAGAGTATAGTATATACTATATTATACTATATGTATAGCTTAAGGTATATAAAAAGACAAAAATATTGTAAAGAGATATTCAAAGCAATGCGTTATATTTTTATTATAGCACTAAAAAATTATGGCAATATCTTTCTTAGTATTCCTCCCCCCTATGGAATGAGCACAACAAGGTGCTAATACCACCATTGAGAAGAAAAAGAAACTAATCAAGATATGCCAAAATACAAGTTATATATTAATTTTACATGGTATCTCTTTCAAATTTCATAAATCCTTCAAGGTCCGGAAGAATTTTCGTTGGTGGTGGCGGAAATGAAGCTTGGTCATCACCGCTTCCAGGAGAAGCATCATCCTCCACAAGTTCAACTAGCATTTCTTCATAAGTTTCGTCTACCTCTGGTTGTGATTCAGCAAGTCCAAAATTTCTTCTTTCCGAACGGATCCAATCTCTGAAAAGTACTGATTTTTCCAAGCTCTCCCTCATAGACGCTCTATAATCACTGAGTTGAAGTCTTGCTTGACTGAAAGCGCTCTCTGATGCCACTGTTGAAGCTTGAATAGTTAAAATATCTCGGGTCATCCTTGAAAGAATCGGAAAGTATTTTTCTTTGTCCTTCCACCATTCCAAAATATTAAAGGAGCCGTCTATTGTTCATATTCATGTTTATATTTATAAATATCACTCTTTACGGTTGTGCGAGAAAAACCTTTATAAGTAGGATTATAAACTTTTCTAATATAATACACAAAGTGAGGGTTAGAAGGAAAACTATAGGGTAAGCATATAACAGTAACTATTTTTGCCAATTCTTCCCGATCTTTATTTGGATCATAATATAAAATACCACCGGTAACAGTGTTACTTCCCGGTTGAAATTAATTTGACCCGGTACTAAGGTCAGCCTGACTAGGTGCACTTGTCCCCTCGGCCAAAACTTTCGCAATATGTGTCTAGTCAAACTCCTCCCCCCCCCGACTTCCAACATATTTAAAAACTAACTCTTTGCCATAAGTTTTACAGTTAGCCCTATTTTTTTTCTCTTAGTCGAGTAAAAAATGGCTAAACAAGAGATGTTTCTGCCCGTTTAAAAGGTTGTCTAGAAAAAGTAGGGGCAGTAACGGGAGGGTCAGACGGGAGATCATTTGGATTATTATTAGTTGGGTTAATTTTAGGAGCAGGACTAGTGGGTGTATCGTCATCCGGTTGCGTTTCATCAAAATCTATTTCTTCACCATCATTTTCATCGATAGTTGGATTACCATAAAGAGCATTCATATATTCATGGTTTAATTATTCACCGGGTGCAATATTATGGTAAAATTGACTCTCGGTAAATTGTAATAAACTGTTATCGCTATCAAGAATAGCAGGTGTAGGACGGGTAACAGGTTTCGGCCGGGGAGCCGGGGAAGTGGAGGAGGAACAGATTGGCCACTAGATTCACCACTCTTGGATTTTTTCTCTTATTTTTACTAAATATTTTTTTTAGGGAATAAGCCATCTTAATTAATCAAGCAAAGTAAATAAAACAAACAAAACTATAATATTAAAACTTAAGAGTTGGAACGATTTTACCGAATTGACGAATAACTTATTGAAAAATAATTATCGTTGAAGACTTGAAGACTTGAAGACTTCAATTCACCAACTTCACAATTTTGCACAAATTGTAATAATTAAGTAAGCAATTATAGAAGAATATTAGAGAGAGATTGATGATTTTGTGAGAAAAATAAAAGAATGAGGGGGTATTTATAGTTGAAAATAGGGAAAAAGTATAATTATAAAAAGTTTGGGGTTAAAACAAAATTTAGGGGGTTAAATGGCTATTTTGCAAATAGCCAACGACTATTTTGGCAAACCAAATGGCTAGTTTTTAAATGGCCAAACGGTCAAACAATTGTTTTTAAAAAATTATGCATTGGGCCCGTTTAGGACCGCTTGAACCGGCCCACTTCTGAGCCGGCCCCGGTCCTAAACGGTCCCGGTCTCGCGGGCCTCCCCTATGAGATCGGCCCACTACCCGGCCCACCACCCCACGGTCCCGGTCCTATCCGTTTAGGACCGTTTAGGCCCACCGCCCATGTGGGCTTACGGTCCTGGGCCGGTCCCCGTCCTAACCGGCCCACTAGCCACCCCTACTCACAGCCTTTCTACTCAAAGCATCGGCCACCACATTGGCCTTTCCGGGGTGATACAAAATGGTGATATCATAGTCTTTCAACAACTCCAACCATCTTCTCTGACTCAAATTAAGATCCTTTTGTTTGAACAAATATTGAAGGCTACAATGATCATTAAATACCTCACACGAGACACCGTAGAGGTAATGCCTCCAAATCTTCAGCGCATAAACAATGCCTGCCAATTCTAAGTCATGAACAGGATAATTCTTCTCGTGAACTTTCAACTGCCGCGACGCATATGCAATTACCTTGCCATTTTGCATTAATACTGCACCAAGCCCAATGTGAGATGCATCACAATATACCGTATACCATCCTGAACCTGTAGGTAATACCAACACTGGCGCCGTAGTCAAAGCGGTCTTGAGCTTCTGAAAGCTCAACTCACACTCGTTCGAAAAGCTGTTTTAGGGACATCAGATGCCCTAATCTTCAACTGATGGTAACCAGGCCTCAAATCGATCTTTGAAAATACCTTGGCACCCTGAAACTGATCAAATAAGTCATAAATTCTTGGCAGCGGATATTTCTTTTTGATAGTGGCCTTGTTCAACTGCCGATAGTCTATACACATCCGCATAGAGCCATCTTTCTTCTTTACAAATAATACTGGTGCACCCCAGGGCAAGACACTGGGTCTAATGAATCCCTGATCAAGCAAGTCTTGTAACTGCTCTTTCAATTCTTTGAACTCTGGCGGGGCCATAAGGTATGGTGGAATAGAAATGGGTTGAGTGCCCGAAGCCAAATCAATACATAAGTCAATATCTCTATCGGGTGGCATCCCTGGCAAATCTGCGGGAAATACTTCTAGAAATTCACGAACAACTAGTACTGAGTCCATAGAAGGGACATCCGTACTGGGATCGCGAATATAAGCCAAATAGGCTAGACACCCTTTCTCTGCCATACGCCGAGCTTTCATATAAGAAATAACCTTGCTGGCAGAATGACCAGGTGTTTCTTTCTACTCTAACCGAGGTAACCCCAGCATAGCTAGGGTCACTATCTTGGCATGACAATCCAATATAGCATGATAAGGGGACAGCCAATCCATACCCAAGATGACATCAAAATCTACCATATCAAGGAGTAGAAGATCCACACTAGTCTCAAGATTACCAATAGTAACCACACACGAACGATAGACATGATCTACTACAACAGAGTCTCCCACCGGTGTAGATACAAAAACAGAAGCACTCAGAGAATCACAAGGCACAACCAAATATGAAGCAAAATAGGAGGACACATAGGAATAAGTAGATCCTTGATCAAATATCACTAAGCATCTCTATGGCAAACTGGAATAATACCTATAATCACAGCATCAGATGACTCGGCCTCAGGCCTAGCTGGAAAAGCATATAATCGGGGCTAGGGCCCACCACTCTGAACTACGCCTCTGGGACGGCCTCTAACTGGTTGGCCTCCTCCTCTAACGGTCTGACCTCCGCCTCTAATGGCCTGACCTCCACCTCTAATGGCCTGACCTCCCCCTCTAGCTGGTTGAGCAGGCGGTGAAGTAACCGGTGCCGGTATGATGGCACGAGAATCTTGCTGAGATCCGTTACTCGCCAATCTAGGGCAATACCTCCTGATGTGACCAATGTTACCACACTCATAACACCCATCCTGATGCCGTGGCTGCTGAAGCAGAAGCTGACCCAAATGGGCCGGATAACCGATGTAGTAACTCTGGAGTGGTGATATACTGATAGGAGTTGAATGTACACTGAATACTGACTGCCCAGAGTAAGGCATAATAGGACCGTGACTCCCTGAAGCACCGGGAGATACATGAAGTGCTGAATAAAACGGTCTGGGAGGATGACCCCTACCAAAATTACCTCTGCCTCCAGACGAGGCACCACTGAAACCACCGAACTGACGAGGCCTCTTATCGGACCTCTGCCCTCTCTCCTGTGCAAGAACCATCTCGATCCTCTTTGCGACATTAGCAGCCGCCTGAAAAGAAATCTCACTTCCGGTCTCCTTGGCCATCTAAAGTCTGATAGGGTGAGTGAGTCCCTCAATAAACCTTCTCACTCTTTCTCCCTCCATAGGTAGTAAAAGGAGAGCATGACGGGCCAAATCCACAAAACGGGACTCATACTGACTAACAGTCATACTGCCTTGCTGTAGACGCTCAAATTGCTTGCGGAATTCCTCTCTCGGTGTGATAGGGAGGAACTTTTCCAGAAATAGCTGAGAGAACTGCTCCCATGTAAGTGCAAGCCATCTGACTGGTCGGGTCAATGTATAATCTCTCCACCACCTCTTGGCGGAACCCGTCATATGAAATACAGTAAAATCAACCCTATTGGTCTCAACTATACACATGTTCCGCAGCACCTCATGGCAGCGTTCAAGATAATCATGTGGGTCCTTAGAAGGTGTACCACTGAAGTGAACGGGAAAGAGCTTGGTAAACTTATCCAGTCTCAGGCCTCAAAAGACATGGCGGGCCTATCACCGATCTGTGCCGCACAACTGGCTGAACTGCCCCAATTGGCGGGGCTGCTGAAACCTGATTCTGGGGAGTCATCTGCTCCGGAGCGGGAGTAGTGGGAGTTTTGTGCTCCTCCCCCAGCCTGTGAGACGGCTGGTGCCACTGGAAATGTACCATTCTAGGCCACGCCCTCCATAAGACTTACCAAACGGACTAGAGCATCCTGAAGTACTGGAGTGGCTATGAATCCTTCCGGGACCTGAACTGGTCGAACTGGTAAATTTTTAACTGGAATCTCCTCCTGAAGGTCCACCTGGGGTTCTTCAACAGGTGCAGCTGCTCGAGCTCTGGACTGAGCTCTACCTCGGCCTCTGCCTCGGCCTCTAGCACGACCTCGGCCTCGACCTCTACCCCTAGCTATAGTTGCCACCAGGGGTTCTGGTCCCTGCCCATCGGTAGAGGTATTACGTATTCTCACCATCTGCGAGAGAATAAGAGTAGAATGGTTCAATCATCAATGATAGAATAAAATCGCACGACAGAATAAGAAAGAAGTGATATTGTCCCTAAACTTCATAGCCTCTGAGAGATAAGTATAGACGTCTCCATACCAATCTTTCAGACTCTACTAAGCTTGCTCGTGACTCGTGAGACCTATGTAACCTAGTGCTATGATACCAACTGTCACGATCCAAAATTTCCACCTTCGGACTGTGATGACGCCTAATATTTCACTTGCTAGGCAAGCTAACATTAGAATAATATTATCCATTTTTAAAATAATTTTTAAAATTTATTAATAACAGAGAAAAATTGCGGAAGTAACGACTGAAATATAATGAATAATTAATAAAAATAACGGTGTCTAAATACCATCCCATAATTGGTGTCACAAGTGCACGAACTTCTAGAATAAATACAAATAAAGGTTTGAATAAAATAAAGCTGTCTGAAAACAAACACACAGTAAAAGTAAAGTAGACGGGGACTTCAGAACTGCGAACGCCGTGGAGTTATACCTCAAGTCTCCTCCGAGTAGCTGAAATCCGAGCGAGTTTATGGTACGCCGCCGGGACCAACTGCAAAATCTGCACAAGAAGTACAGAGTGTAGTATTAGTACAACTGACCCCATGTACTGGTAAGTGCTAAGCCTAACCTCGACGAAGTAGTGACGAGGCTAAGGCGTGTCACTTACATTACCTGTATGCAATATTAGTAACAATAACAATAATAGAAATAAATCAGGCAACTCGTTTATAATAATTGAAGCCAACTCAGCAGTCATAACCAATTATCATTTCCATCAATTCTGTTGCAGCGTGCAACCCGCCCTCATAATATATTCACATTCAATTCTGTTGCAGCGTGCAACCCGATTCTCCAATATGGACTTTTAATAAGTCTGTTGTAGCGTGCAACCCGATCCCCCAATATGGACTTTTAATAAGTCTGTTGCGGCGTGCAACCCGATCCTCCAATATAGACTTTTAATAAGTCTGTTGCGGCGTGCAACCCGATCCTCCAATATGGACTTTTAATAAGTCTGCTGCGGTGTGCAACTCGATCCTCCGATATGTTCATTATAATCAATTCTGTTGCGGCATGCAACCCGCTCCTCCAACATATTCATTTACCAATTCTTATAGAAGGAATTTCCCCAATAAATGCAATAATTAATATGAAATTATAAGACAACAAGCATACAATAATTATGATTTAATCATGAAACAAACAATATCAAATAGCAAATTATTATAGAAATCACGGAGAAAATGGGCAGTTTAATATTTAATATGCTAAATGTCAAATAACAATTAAGACATATAATTCAAGTAGCATGTAACAATTAATGCAGGAATTCAAGAATTAATATTTGGCAAAGAATAGGAGAGAAATAATTATTATAATAATTAATTCATGATTTAAAATAATTTATGATTTTTCAAGTAATTATGCAAACAATTAATTTGACGACGTATAGACACTCGTCACCACGCCTATACGTCGTTCACATGCATTTCACATAACAAATAATTTAAGGGTTCTATTCTCTCAAGTCAAGATTAACCACGATACTTACCTCGCTTTGCAAATTCCAATCAATTATTCGACCACAACTTTTCCTTTTAAATTTATCTCCAAAAGCTTTAAATCTATTCACAAACAATTCGATACACTCAATACGAATCATATAAATTAATTTCATATGAATTTACTAATTTTTCGGATAAAATCTGAAATTCATTAAAATATTCGGCAATGGGACCCATGTCTCAAATTTCGGGAAAACTTACGAAATCCGAACACCCATTCCGAGACGAGTCCAACCACACAAAAATTATCCAATTCCGATATCAAATGGACCTTCAAATCTTAAATTTTCATTTTTGGAAGAATTTATAAAAATCTGATTTTTCTTCATTAAATTCACGGATTCATGATATAAATGAGTATGAAATCATGAAATATAATCAATATAGGATAAGTAACACTTACCCCAATGTTTTTCCGTGAAAATCGCCCAAAAATCGCCTCTTGAGGTTTAGGGTTCGAAAAATTAAAGAATGAATGAAAAATCTCGTCTAAGTCCAAAGTTATCAGCTGCGGATGTCGTATTTGCGACCTGAGCTTCGCAATTGCGAAGCTCGCAAATACGAAGGGTTCATCGCAAATGCTAGAACCTTCACATTTTCGCTGCCTTCGCAAATACAAAGATTATGTCGCATTTGCGACAATTGGCCTTTTGCAATTGCGAAGATATACTCGCAATTGCGAGAACTGTTGGCCTAAGCTTTCTTCGCAATTGCCATACCAGCTTGGTTCGCATTTGCGATTCCTGATCTCACAATTGCGAGATTAGAGGCCTGCAATAGGTTCAGTTATACCAGCAAAAATTTTATAAGTTCAAAACATCATGTGGCCTATCAGAAACTCACCCGAGCCCTCGGGGCTCCAAACCAAAACATGCATGCAAGTCTAAAAATATCATACGAATTTGCTCGTGCGATCAAATCACAAAAATAATACCTAAAACTATGTATTTAGCACCAAAACTCATGAATTCCTCAAGAACCTTTCAAAACTACTATCTTCTCAACCGGACGTCCGAATCACGTCAAATCAACTCTGATTTCTATCAAATTTCACAGACATGACTTATATATTATATTAAACCTGTCCCGGACTGAGGAACCAAAATACGGGCCCGATACCAATGAGATCAAACATTAATCAATTTCTTTAAATCCATAGAATTTCAGTCTTATAATTTTCATCAAAAATTTATTTCTCGAGCTAGGGACCTCGGAATTTGATTCCGGGCATACGCCAAAGTCCCATATTTTACTACGGACCTTCCGGGAATGTCAGAATACGGATCCGAGTCTGCTTACTCAAAATGTTGACCAAAGTCAACTAAAAATTAATTTTAAATCACAAAAATTATTACTTCATAAATTTCCACATAAAGGCTTTTCGGATTTACGCCCGGACTGCTCATGCAAATCGATATGAATAAAAATAAGGTTTTTAAGGCTAACAGGCCCGGGATAGAGTCTTAATTCACAAGATGACCCTTTGGGTCATCACGATCTCCACCTCTAAAACAATCGTTCGTCCTCGAACGGACATAGAAAAGTACCTGAACTGGCAAATAAGTGGGGATATCTACTTCGCATGTCCGACTCAGACTCCCAAGTATCTGCCTCAACACGCTGACTTCTCCACTGCACTCGAACTGAAGGGTAAATCTTTGACCTCAACTGACGAACCTGCCGGCCTAGAATGGCTACCGGCTCCTCCTCATAAGTCAAATCCTTGTCCAATTGGACATAGCTGATATCTAACACGTGTGACGGGTCACCATGATATTTCCGGAGCATAGACATATGGAATACCGGATGAACTGAGGATAACCCTGGAGGCAGCGCAAGTCTATAAGCTACCTCCCCCACTCTCTCGAGGATCTCAAATGGCCCGATATACCTAGGGCTCAACTTACCCTTCTTCCCAAATCTCATAACACCCTTCATGGGTGATAACCGAAGCAATATTTTTTCTCCAACCATGAATGCAATATCACGAACTTTACGGTCGGCATAACTCTTTTGCCTAGACTGAGCTGTGCGAAGTCGATTCTGAATAATCTTGACCTTATCCAAGGCATCTTATACCAAATCGGTACCCAATAACTGAGCCTTTCCCGGTTCAAACCAGCCAACTGGCGAATGGCATCGCCTTCCGTATAATGCCTCATATAGAGCCATCTGAATGCTCGACCGATAGCTATTATTATAAGCAAACTCCGCAAGTGGCAAGAAATGATCCCAAGAACCTCCAAAGTCTATAACACAAGTGCGGAACATATCTTCCAATATCTGAATAGTGCACTCTGTCTGTCCGTCTATGTGTGGATAAAATATTGTACTCAACTCCACCCGCGTATCGAACTCACGCTGTACAACCCTCCAGAAATGTAAGGTAAACTGCGTACCTCGATCTGAAATAATAGACACGGGCACCCTGTGAAGGCGGACAATCTCACGAATGTAAATTTTAGCTAACCTCTCTGAAGAATATGTAACTGCCATTGGAATAAAATGTGCTAGCTTGGTCAACCTGTCCACAATGACCCAAACTGCGTCAAATTTTCTCTGAGTCTGTGGGAGCCCAACAACAAAATCCATAGTGATACGCTCCCACTTCCACTCAGGAATTTCTAACTTCTGAAGCAAACCACGAGGTCTCTGATGCTCGTACTTAACTTGCTGACAATTCAGACACCGAGCTACATATGCGACTATATCCTTTTTCATTCTCCTCTACCAATAATGTTCCCGCAAATCTTGATACATTTTGGCGGTACCTGGATGAATAGAATACCTGGAACTGTGTGCTTCTTCAAGAATTAATTCACGAAGCCCATCCACATTATGCACACAAATACGACCTTGCATTCATAGAACCCTATCTTCCCCCCACAACAACCTGTTTGGCATCATCATGCCGCACCGTGTCCTTAAGGACAAGTAAATGAGGATCATCATACTGCCTCTCTCTGATGCGCTCATATAAAGAAGACTGAGCGACTGTGCAAGCTAGAACCCGACTGGGTTCTGAAACATCTAACCTCACGAACTGATTAGCCAAAGTATGAACATCCGCAGCTAATGGACTCTCACCAACCAGAATATACGCAAGACTGCCCATACTCATAGCCTTTTTACTCAAAGCATCGGCCACCACATTGGCCTTTCCGGGGTGATACAAAATGGTGATATCATAGTCTTTCAACAACTCCAACCATCTTCTCTTCCTCAAATTAAGATCCTTTTGTTTGAACAAATACTAAAGGCTACAATGATCGGTAAATACCTCACACAAGACACCGTAGAGGTAATGCCTCCAAATCTTCAGCGCATGAACAATGGCTGCCAATTCTAAGTCATGAACATGATAATTCTTCTCGTGAACTTTCAACTGCCGCGACGCATATACAATTACCTTGCCATCTTGCATTAATACTGCACCAAGCCCAATGTGAGATGTGTCACAATATACCGTATACGATCCTGAACCTGTGGGTAATACCAACACTGGCGCCATAGTCAAAACGGTCTTGAGCTTCTGAAAGCTCAACTCACACTCGTCTGACCATCTGAATGGGACACCTTTCTGGGTCAATCTGGTCAATGGGCTTGCTATAGATGAAAACCCTTCCATGAGCCGACGATAATAACCTGCCAAACCCAGGAAACTCTGGATCTTTGTAACTAAAGTAGGTCTAGGCCAATTCTGAACAGCCTCAATCTTCTTAGGATCCACCTTTATGCCTCCTGCCGATACAACATGCCCCAAAAAGCTAACTGAGTCTAACCAAAACTCACATTTTGAAAACTTGGCGTATAACTGATTATTCTTCAAGGTGTGAAGCATACTTCGAAGATGCTGCTCATGTTCCTCTCGACTGCTGGAGTAAATCAAGATATCATTAATGAATACAACCACAAAAGAATCCAAATAAGGCTTGAACACCCGATTCATCAAATCCATATATGCTGCTGGGGCATTTGTCAACCCAAATGACATCACTAGGAATTCGTAATGCCCATACCGAGTTCGAAAAGCTATTTTAGGGACATCAGATGCCCTAATCTTCAACTGAGGGTAACCAGACATCAAATTGATCTTCGAAAATACCTTGACACCCTGAAGCTGATCAAATAAGTCATAAATTCTTGGCAGCGGATATTTGTTTTTGATAGTTGCCTTGTTCAACTGCCGATAGTCTATACACATCCGCATAGAGCCATCTTTCTTCTTTACAAATAATACTGGTGCACCCCAGGGTGAGACACTGGGTTTAATTAATCCCTGATCAAGCAAGTCTTGTAACTGCTCTTTCAATTCTTTCAACTATGGAGGGGCCATACGGTATGGTGGAATGGAAATGGGCTGAGTGCCCGAAGCCAAATCAATACATAAGTCAATATCTCTGTCGGGTGGCATCCCCGGCAAATCTGCAGGGAATACTTCTGAAAATTCACGAACAACTGGTACTGAGTCCATATAAGGAACATCCGTACTGGGATCGCGAATATAAGACAAATAGGCTAGACACCCTTTCTCTGCCATACGTCGAGCTTTCATATAAGAAATAACCTTGCTGGCAGAATGACCAAGAGTTTCTTTCTACTCTAACCGAGGTAACCCCGTCATAACTAGGGTCACTGTCTTGGCATGACAATCCAATATATTATGATAAGGGGACATCCAATCCATACCCAAGATGACATCAAAATCTACCATATCAAGGAGTAGAAGATCCACACTAGTCTCAAGATTACCAATAGTAGCCACACACAAATGATAGACATGATCTACTACAACAGAGTCTCCCACCAGTGTAGATATAAAAACAGAAGCACTCAGAGAATCACAAGGCACAACCAAATATGAAGCAAAATAGGAGGACACATAAGAATAAGTAGATCCTTGATCAAATAGAACTGAAGCATCTCTATGGAAAACTGGAATAATACCTGTGATCACAGCATCAGATGACTCGGCCTCAGGCCTAGCTGGAAAAGCATAAAATCGAGGTTGGGGCCCACCACTCTGAACTGCGCCTCTGGGACGGCCTCTAACTGGTTGGCCTCCTCCTCTAACGGTCTGACCTCTACCTCTAATGGCCTGACCTCCACCTCTAATGGCCTGACCTCCCCTTCTAGCTGCCTGACCCCTACCTCTAGCTGGCTGAGCAGGCGGTGAAGCAACCGGTGCCAGTATGATGGCACGAGAATCTTGCCGAGATTTGTTACTCGCCAATCTAGGGCAATACCTCCTGATGTGACAATGTTACCACACTCATAACACCCATCCTAATGCTGTGGCTGCTGAAGCTGACCCAAATGGGCTATATAACCGATGTAGTAACTCTGGAGTGGTGATGCACTGATAGGAGCTGAATGTGCACTGAATACCGGCTGCCCAGAGTAAGGCATAATAGGACCGTGACCCCCTGAAGCACCGGGAGATACATGAAGTGCTGAATGAAACGGTCTGGGAGGATGACCCCTACCAAAATTACCTCTGCCTCCAGACGAGGCACCACTGAAACCACCGAACTGACGAGGCCTCTTATCGGACCTCTGCCCTCTCTCCTGTGCAAGAACCATCTCGATCCTCCTTGCGACATTAGCAGCCGCCTGAAAAGAAATTTCACTTCCGGTCTCCTTGGCCATCTGAAGTTTGATAGGGTGAGTGAGTCCCTCAATAAACCTCCTCACTCTCTCTCCCTCTGTAGGTAGTAAAAGGAGAGAATGACGGGCCAAATCTACAAAACGGGACTCATACTGACTAACAGTCATACTGCCCTGCTGTAGACGCTCAAATTGCTTACGGAATTCCTCTCTTGGTGTGATAGGGAGGAACTTTTCCAGAAAATAGCTTAGAGAACTGCTCCCATGTAAGTGCAGGTGATCCGACTGGTCAGGTCAATGTATAATCTCTCCACCACCTCTTGACGGAACCCGTCATCTGAAATACAGCAAAATCAACCCTATTGGTCTCAACTATACCCATGTTCCATAGCACCTCATGGCAGCGTTCAGGATAATCCTGTGGGTCCTCAGAAGATGTACCGCTGAAGTGAACTGGAAAGAGCTTGGTAAACTTATCCAGTCTCAGGCCTCAAAAGATATGGCGGGCCTATCACGGATCTGTGCCGCAACAACTGGCTGAACTACTCCAACTGGCGGGGCTGCTGGAGCCTGATTCTGGGGAGCCATCTGCTCCGGAGTGGGAGTAGTAGGAGTTTGTGCTCCTCACCCAGCCTGTGAGATGGCTGGTGCTACTGGAAATGTACCATTCTGGGCCACGCCCTCCATAAGACTTGCCAAACGGTCTAGAGCGTCCTGAAGTGCTAGAGTGGCTATGAATCCTTCCGGGACCCAAACTGGTCCAACTGGTACATTCTAAACTGGAAGCTCCTCCTGAAGGTCCACCTGAGGTTCTTCGACAGGTGCAACTGCTCGAGCTCTGGACTGAGCTCTACCTCTGCCTCGGCCTCGGCCTCTAGCACGACCTCGGCCTCGACTTCTACCCCTGGCCATAGTTGCCACCGACGGTTCTGGACCCTACCCATCGGTAGAGGTATTACATGTTCTCATCATCTGCGAGAAAATAAGAGTAGAATGGTTCAATCATCGATGATAGAATAAAATCGCACGACAGAATAAGAAAGAAGTGATATTGTTCCTAAACTTCATAGCCTCTGAGAGATAAGTATAAACGTCTCCGTACCGATCCTTCAGACTCTACTAAGTTTGCTCGTGACTCGTGAGACCTATGTAACCTAGTGCTCTGATACCAACTGTCACGACCCGAAATTCCCACCTTCGGACCGTGATGGCGCCTAACATTTCATTTGCTAGGCAAATCAACGTTAGAATAATATTATCCATTTTTAAAATAATTTTTAAAATTTATTAATAACAGAGAACAATTGTGGAAGTAACGTCTGAAATATAGTGAATAATCCATAAAAATAACGGTGTCTAAATACCATCCCATAATTGGTGTCACAAGTGCACGAACTTCTAGAATAAATACAAATAAAGGTCTGAATAAAATAAAGTTGTCTGAAAACAAACACATAGCTAAAGTAAAGTAGACGGGGACTTTAAAATTGCGAACGACGTGCAGTTATACCTCAAGTCTCCTCTGAGTAGCTGAAATCCGAGCGAGTTTATGGTACGCCGCTGGGACCAACTGCAAAATCTGCACAAGAAGTGCAGAGTGTAGTATCAGTACAACCGACCCCATGTACTGGTAGCCTAACCTCAACGAAGTAGTGACGAGGCTAAGGCGGGTCACTTACATTACCTGTACGCAATATTAGTAACAACAACAATAATAGAAATAAATCAGGTAACTTGTTTATAATAATTGAAGCCAACTCAACAGTCATAACCAATTATCATTTCCATCAATTCTGTTGCAGCGTGCAACCCGCTCTCACAATATATTCACATTCAATTCTGTTGCAGCGTGCAACCCGATCCTCCAATATGGACTTTTAATAAGTCTGTTTGCGGCGTGCAACCCGATCCTCCAATATGGACTTTTAGGTAACTCATTTATAATAATTAAAGCTAACTCGGCAGTCATAACCCATTATCACTTCCATCAATTTCTGTTGTAGCGTGCAACCCGCTCTCACAATATAATCATATTCAATTTTATTACGGCGTGCAACCCGCTCCTCCAATATATTCATTTTAATCAATTCTATTGCGGCGTGCAACCCGCTCCTCCAACATATTCATTTACCAATTCTTATAAAGGAATTTCCCCAATAAATGTAACAATTAATATGAAATTATAAGACAACAAGCATACAATAATTATGATTTAATCATGAAACAAACAATGTCAAATAGCAAATTATTATAGAAATCAGGGAGAAAATAGGCACTTTAATCTTTAATATGCTAAATGTCAAATAACAATTAATACACATAATTCAAGTAGCATATAACAATTAATGCAGGAATTTAAGAATTAATATTTGGCAAAGAATATGAGAGAAATAATTATTATAATAATTAATTCATGATTTAAAATAATTTATAATTTTTCAAGTAATTATGCAAACAATTAATTTGACGACGTATAGACACTCGTCACCACGCCTATACGTCGTTCACATGCATTTCACATAACAAATAATTTAAGGGTTCTATTCCCTCAAGTTAAGGTTAACCACGACACTTACCTCGCTTTGCAAATTCCAATCAATTACTCGACCACAACTTTTTCTTTTAAATTTGTCTCCAAAAGCTTCAAATCTATTCACAAACAATTCGATATACTCAATACGAATCATAGGAATTTACTAATTTTCCGGATAAAATTCAAAATTCATTAAAATATTCGGCAGTGGGACCCACGTCTCAAATTTTGAAAAAACTTACGAAATCCGAACACCCATTCCGGGACGAGTCCAACCATATAAAAAATATCCAATTTCGATATCAAATGGACCTTCAAATTTTAAATTTTTATTTTTGGAAGAATTTATAAAAATCTGATTTTCCCCCCCATAAATTCACGGATTCATGATATAAATGAGTATAAAATCATGAAATATAATCAATATAGGATAAGGAATACTTACCCCAATATATTTTTGTGAAATCGCCCAAAAATTACCTCTTGAGGTTTAGGGTTCGAAAAATTGAAGAATGAATGAAAAATCTCGTCTAAGTCCAAAGTTATCAGTTGCGGATGTCGCATTTGCGACCTGAGCTTCGCAATTGCGAAGCTAGCAAATGCGAAGGGTTCATCGCAAATGAGAGAACCTTCACATTTCCGCTGCCTTCGCAAATGCGAAGATTATGTCGCATTTGCGACAATTCGCCCTTCGCAATTGCGAAGATATACTCGCAATTGCGAGAACTGCTGGCCTAGGCTTTCTTCGCAATTGCGATAAAAATCTCGTAATTGCCATACCTGCTTGGTTCGCATTTGCGATGCCTGATCTCACAATTGCGAGATCAGAGACCTGCAACAGGTTCAGTTATACCAACAACATTTTTCTATGTTCAAAACATCCCGTGGCCTATCCGAAACTCACCCGAGCCCTCAGGTCTCCAAACCAAACATGCATGCAAGTCTAAAAACATCATACGAACTTGCTCGTGCGATCAAATTACAAAAATAACACTTAAAACTATGGATTTAGCATCAAAACTCATGAATTCCTCAAGAACCTTTCAAAACTACTATTTTCTCAACCGGACGTCCGAATCACGTCAAATCAACTCCGATTTCTACCAAATTTCACAGACATTACTTATATATTATATTAAACATGTACCGAGCTCCTAAATAAAAATACAGGCCCGATTCCAACGAGATCAGACATTAATCAATTTCTTTAAATCCATAGAATTTCAGTCTTACAATTTTCATCAAAAAATTATTTCTCGAGCTAGGGACCTCGGAATTCGATTTCGGACATACTCCCAAGTCCCATATTTTACTACGGACCTTCCGGGAATGTCAGAACATGGATCCGCGTCCGTTTACTCAAAATATTGACCAAAGTCAACTAAAAATCGAATTTAAATCCCAAAAATTATTACTTCATAAATTTTCACATAAAGGCTTTCCGGATTTACGTCTGGACTATGCACGCAAATCAAAGTGAGTAAAAATAAGGTTTTTAAGGCTAACAAGCCCGGAATAGAGTCTTAATTCACAAGATGACCCTTTGGGTCATCATACCTTTTTTTGCAGGTTCTATTTCTAGATTGTTCTCAAACCTTAGATCTCGATTTGCTGGATTTCATATCTGTTAACATGAGTTTCAAAATGTCTTGATCAAAGTTTCTGATATGAGTTGTATCTTTTTTCAAAGTAGAGCGGACATGGTTTGTTCATAGCTGAATTGATTTTGAATGTTAACATGGAAGAGGAAAGGACAGAGGAGAGGGTGGCAGCGGCTAATGAGATTAGGATTAGGTTCGGAAAAATGGGTTAAACCATTCACATATAGCAATGGAATTGCATTTGCAGGTTCATCAGCAACCATTGAAGCCGAAAGGAGAACAAAAATATGTACTGACCCTAATTGTAGATGTATTTATATGTATTCGGGTCCGCATACATTGATTTTTAGTTTGTACAGTAGATTTCTCTTCTTGTATTTAGATGTATTTATATGTATTCGATAAGGCATAATTGTAGATGTATTTATATATATTCGGGTCCGCATATATTGATTTTTAGTTTGTACAGTGGGTTTCTCTTCTTGTATTTAGATGTATTTATATGTATTCGATAAGGCATACATTGATTTTTACTTTGTACAGTGATTTTTGACCGTTTTATTTAGATGTATTTATATATATTTGAGTTCATACAACAACATTTTTAAATACATTATTAGTTCTATCATTTTGATGTTATTCACCAATTAGTTATGCATTCAATCTAGCGGTATTCATATGTATTTTCAACCTAACTGTATCCATCTGTATTTAAAACAACAATACAATGAAATACAGTAAAATACTCTCAATATAAATAGAAAATCAATGAATACAACCAATGAAATATACTCAATAAAGCAGCAATACCATATATTAGGAATAAATAAAATATTGTGAATAAAAAAATAAACTTGAATACATTAAACACAACTGTTAGATACAACATAATACAAGCACTAGGTTTATTATGAAAAATGCAGGCAGTAAGTTACTATTACAGGTTGTATCCGGCATAAATACATGATGTATTCATATACAAAAAATCAATTTTTAAAGTATTTCTGTAGATACTTGTATCAATTCCGAGGAGAACCTCGAACAATGTCAGAAAAAAAAAACTCGAACTGTATCAGAAAAAAGAGAGGGATTGAAACTCTGAAAAATGCTCTATTTTTTGTGTTTAGCGTTTGATAAAGCTTTTCATTAATTGGATTGATAATGTTGTGTAATAATTGATTTAGGTGAGTTATATTAGGAGTGTATCCCGTTAAATTAGCAGCTTTCCGTTATTAAACAAATGAAGAGACCTATTATTACGTTGTATTCATGAATACATGGTACGAATATATGTGAATACAACGGCTGGCAGCTGGACTGCCCTATTTTTAGACGATTTTTGCTACCGTATTCATGAATACAGTAGCTCGAATACACCGAATACATTACCATAATAACTAAAAGGTAGCTACGGAAAGTAATTATGTATATGGTAGATATAAGAAGTTAATAGTCACTAAACAATAGTCATTTATGAAAATTTCTCAAAAAATTAAACGACTATTGGACTTAATATTTTGGGCCAATATGTAGTATTTATTATTCTGGATTGTGAGATAATAAAATACTATTTGAAATAAATAAAGTGAAAGAGTGAAATAAAAGAAAAAAAGATAAATATGAAAGCCGGCTATACAAGGATGCCACATCAGCTGTCCATATATATATATATATATATCCATGCAATTTGTGGGTCCTTTTTTTTTATCGATGCTCTTATGCAATTGTCATTTGTCTATGTCACTCTGAAAAGTTTAGTTACACTATTTTTACTTGAATTTTTTTTTTCACTTTTTTTATTTTATTTATAATTCTTTATGTCCAAACGCCCACTAGGTTTCCTCCATTTTGTTTGCATAATAAACTTTCGGATTTTACATTGCTTCTCAGAGATCTCTTCATCTTCCTCAAATTGCTTCTATCTACGGGTATGTTTTTAATTAATTTTGCACCTGTGTTTTGCTTTGCATCTGATAAATTATCAGTTACCAAAGCTAAACAGTGCACTCCTGCACTTTATTGTACTCCAAATTCGGCAGAATTCATACTTTCTTTTGATTTCAAATTTGATCCATTCTACAGAGGCAAAATCCATCATTATTTGCCAATAGAACAAAATTCCCAGTTTCTGCCGTCCCATTCCAACGTCGACTTCAAAAGAGCTATTTTGCCCATTTTTTGGTTATTTGTTTTCGTTCCTTCTAACCAAATGGCTAAGTTCTTTCAAGGAATTCAGAAGTGGGTTGGGGAATTCTTCTTAAATAGTATTCATGTACTTGATTCAGTGCATTATCTGGACTGAATCCTTGATCCAAATGGCTCAGTTCTGGAATTTACTCTTTCAATTAATTTCAGCCCACATGCAAAATTTTGGGTCGAGATCAATTCTTGATCTCAATCCGCTGATGATACTGATGTGGGTAAATTCTGAAGTTCAGTGGCTGTTGTAGGTTCCTTCCCCCCCCCCCCCCCCCCCCCCGTTCTTCTTTGATGTTCCTCACATATTTTTTCCCTTCTTTTAATTTTTGCCATATCTTCTTTTAGGTTCTGTTCATAAATTTTAATTTTACAGCTCGATGGTTGGTGTGTGCTAAATCGAGCGATAAAAATTATGTTTGATCTTGTAACGTGCTGAATTTTGGATTAGGGTTTTCTCAATTCTTCACATACTTCTTGACTTTTCAATCAGATACTTCTTGACTTTGCAATTTTCTGGCTGGTATATACGCTAAATTGTATAGGTCTTAATTTAAGGTTTTTATTTCTGAAATTATTTGGGCGGCGCTATCTTTCCCTAACTGGTAGGGACAATATGATCAAACTGACTGTTGTTTAATCATCACATGCATGACTGCTTCTAACTCTTAGGTTGTTCTAATTTTTCATCTTTCTCCTCTGTTTTGGTTGGAGTTATCTACTACTAATACTATTTCCTCCCGATTTTTTTTCTTTGTTATTGCAGTTCTTGCGATCCATTTTGATTGTCGTGTATTGTGTTATTCAATAGCGCCGGAAGGTAAATTTTTTGACCTCTAACCATTTATGTATAGGTATTGTAAGTTTTTGCATCGGTGCTTTACTTAGTATAAACATGCATGCATATCAGCCAATGTTGAACATACATTCAGTAATGTCAATATGCACTTGACTTTCACATTCAGGGAGTAGACGACCGAAAGGTCAAAATCATAAAAATGAAAACTTCGAAAAAATACATGCTGACAAGAAGGCTAGGCGCCACGAATTATATAGAATGATGCAAGCTGATAAAAAAGAGGCTCTCCTAGCACGAGCGCGAGCAAATGTGCCACTAACCTTGCTATTTCATCAGATTATTACAACCTCTCAATTAATAAAATCAGTGTTTAATTCTTTGTAGATGAATGGTTATGGAGGATCCATCAATACCTTCATACTGAAACTTGTGATTGGATAATATACTTATTCAGCAGACGGCCATCTCACATGATCTAATAAGGTAATTATGCTTTGAGTTCTTTGTTAATCACTCTCTTGAATTTGTATATTGTTTCAAAGATAAAATTTAGTTGATTTCAAGGCGACGATATCTTAATCCACTAATTTATAGTTACCTACCTCATGATGCCTCTAAATTGTTTCTCAAAGCTTCCTATTAGTGTGAGTCTTATTGTTGGATGTGACAGCTTGGTTTTGCTTCTCTTAATAATGTACAACAGTTTACGTAAGATACCCTGCTTGATCCTTTATGTCTAATCCATGTTAATCATACAATTTACTATAGAATTCAATCGAGTTACATGTGTTAAAAACACTGGTACTTTATACCTCTTCTTTCTTTTATTTTTTTCAGATTTTTTTTTTCAATTGCTTTGCTTTCGTTCTATTTCCTTTTTTAAAAATTTATGCATCCAATGTGTTTGTGTGATTCATTTTTTTGTGAGTTCAGGAAACACGACATAGCCAGCGTTATTTAGATTTGATGTTGAACTTACATGTTCTACAGATATTTAAGACCGTGCTAAGATCTTAACTTGTATTCGGAGCGTTATTTGGATTTGATGTTGTCTATATCTTACTTAATGAACAAGACTGCCTACCCTTAGAACCAACTAAAATCTTCTATAATCGTAATCTTGAATGAAATCGGTTGTTTCTATGAACTTAAAGCTTTGCATTTAGGCATTTATTACACTATTTAACTTAGCGTATGATTTTAGAAATGCTCTTAAAAGCAATCATGCAAGATCGCTAAGAAGCGACTAGAAGGTGCATGTAAGAAATTTCTCCTCTGGTCACTTATTCTCTTGATGAGATTTTCCTACAGTTTCTGTTTTTCCTAATCACCCTCCAAAGTTTTCTAAAGTTATAATAGATATTTCAAATGGCCATGCTTAGCTCGATTAGAATCTAACTATTGGAATCTGCATGTAGTAGCGTAAACGAACACAAGAACGCACTATTAGTAACACTATATTATAAATCCTGCGTTGTTTCCCACATACCTTAACTGGCAACCGATGATCTCTTCCTGTATTAACCTCTTATATACATAAACTCATTTGCGGAGATATAGACTTGGTACAAAAAATTGAGAGCTTCTACGATGTATAATGTACACAAATAGCTCTCTTAAATGGTATGTGCACATGAAAGCTCCATGAGTTGTGCTGCAAAACTTTTGCATGAAATATTATATACCTTAATTAGGATTGAGTTTTAATTGCCGAGTACCAATTATGGAAAGATTATTTAATTATTGTAACGATTCGGCCGGTTGTTTTGAGTATTTAGCCCTGATCCCCTATTTATTGTCTCCTCTATATTGTATTATGGTTATGTGACTTGCCGAGGTATTTGATTTTGGTTTAGGGTGCAGTTTTAGAGTGAAATGGGGCACATAGTCCCTAAGTTGGAGGCTTAAGTTGAAAGAGTTGATCGTAGTTTGACTTTTGTGTAGACGACTCTGAAATGGAGTTTTGACGGTTCCAATAGCTCCGTATGGTGATTTTGGACTTAGGAGCGTATCTGGATGTTGATTTGGATGTCCGTAGATCGTTCGACTTGAATTGGCGAAAGTTAGAAAATTAAAGGTTTGGAAGGTTGAGAAGTTTGACCGGAGTTGACTTTAGTTGATATCGGGGTCGGATTCTGATTCCGAAAGTTGGAATAGGTCCGTTATGTCATTTATGACTTGTGTGCAAAATTTGAGGTCGATCGAAGTTGTTTTGGTGTGAATTGACATTAGTTTTGGAATTTAGATGTCCATAGTTGTCACGACCCAAAAACCCACCACATGCGTCGTGATAACACATAGTCTCTAAGACAAGGTAAGCCGATTACTAACAACGATTAAGCCAGTTTTAACAATGATAATTTAAAATATATCTTAAAATAAATACCGAAATAAAAGAGGAACAAGCCTACGCGACAATGATCATAACAACCTCCCAAGATTTGGTAATACAGATTCAAGAACTCTAGATGAATATATGGAATGATCTCAAGGATGGAAATAAAATACTGTTCAAATAACAACCGACAGTACAATATAAGGAAATTACTCCAATGGACTGCGACGACCAAACAACTCTACCTTGAATCCTCGCGATCAATAAGCTGACTCCGCCCGAGTCCAATATCTCCAACACTTGGCCCTGCACAAAAATGTGCAAAAGTGTAGTATGAGTACACCACGGTCGGTACCACATAAGTATCAAGACTAACCTTGGTGGACTAGTGACGAGGTACAATCAAGACACTCACTAGACAAAGTAACCTGTGTAGTATAGAAATATAAAGCTAATACTGGAAAGCAAAAATCGGTAAATGGCAACAAAATCAACATGTGATATAAATAGTAAAGCAATGAGAACACCGTAAAATTACCATTGAAACCAAATAGGGAACACAAAGGACAAATAATTAATCAAGTCGTTCTAACACAAGATTCACAATGAAATCACTTCGTGATACCTCATTTCATAGTCACAAGTCACGGGTTTCAACCCGCCATCATATACTCGCGGCACCTCGTGCCGCATCTCGAATCACAAACGCACGGACAACTCTCGTGCCAATATCTCAATCCGCCTGGCATGATCACAGGCTCACAATCACAATCCGCCCGGCGTGGTCACATGCTCATAATCACAATCTGCCCGGCATGGTCACAAGCTCACAATCACAATCCACCCGTCATGGTCACAGGCTCACAATCACAATCCGTCCGGCATGGTCACATGCTCACAATCACAATCCGCCTAGTATGGTCACATGCTCAATAATAACATAAAGACGGATAATACAAAAACACATGGGCATGATCAATAAATGTCAAGTTTCATACTTCTCAGCTAGTATAAGTGGTATACTACGGTGTATGCTTGTGCGAATGTACTACTGCAGCCCCAACCAACAAGTAATATCAAGGACATCGAGTATCTCATCGAAGCAACAAAACAAGTCTCGTAAGGTGTATGACAGACACAAGGAAAAATACACCATCACACGAAAATCACCAACACAATGTCCCCAAGCCATCACACATCATCCCTGATATTGCCACCCTTATCTCTCCGATTGGCATCCGTATCACTCCGCCTTGACAATATCGTTAGCTACCCTTATCTCTTCGATAGCCACCCGTATCACTTCGTATAATAGCCACCGGTGTCACTCCGCCCTGACAATAACACAATAGCCACCCTCATCACTCCGTACATTCAACAACAGTGAGTTGCCACCCTTATGCTCCGCATAACAACAACGATAAAATGCCACCCTTATACTCCGCATAACAACAACCAAATCACACAACAATTCACAAATGCTAACATCACAACAACACGATGTATCAACTCATAACACAAGTGCCCATATGCCACAACCTTTCCAACGATCCAACAATATCAATATTTTCACCACAAATATCCCACGGCTCAAACATAATGTGTATAAAATCTCAATAACAACAAAATGAGCGAAAAAGTAACTCACAAAGAACAACACCCCCTTTAAACACAACTTCAATTTAAAATAGATTTAAGACTTTCGATAACCTCAATTCCATTTAATTGTTTAAGGATAAACTCAATAGTGAAAGTATCTCCATGAAATGGCAATTCTGGGTTCTAGTGTATGAATTAGGCTAACAATGAAAGAGAGATGGCACGAACTAGTATTACGTCTAAATGCATGCGAATGACCCGGCAACAAAAGGATATCGTGTACAACAATTTCAACTAAGAGTAACGTAACAATAAAAGAGATCACATAATGATAAAAGTGGTAACAACTTCAAATAACAAAAAAAAACACCTAGTATGATCCCAACAGGTGGGGTCTGGGGAGGGTAGTCTGTACGCAGACCTTACCCCTACCTAATGCAGGTAGAGAGGCTGTTTCCAATAGACCCTCGGCTCAGGAAGGGCAAGAAGAAGAAGATGAAAGCAAGGAAGGAAGAAAGAAGGAAGAGAAAAGAAAAAGGGAGAGATAAAAGATAAGTGGTACCAAATAATAGCAATAGGGAATACAATATCTGAGGCGAACAAAATCACATAACGTAATAAAAATCTAAGAATATGAATGGACATGTATGCTACTAAAACTATCGATGAACTACTAAAAACTACCCACTAGTCTTCTACCTTAATCCTCGACCTCCACACCCTTCTATCAAGGGTCATGTCCTTAGTGAGCTGAAGCAGCACCATGTCCTGTCTAATCTTCTCTTTCCAGTACTTCTTAGGCCTACCTCGGCCTCTTCTCAAACTCTTAATGGCCAACCTCTCACACTTCCTAACAGGAGCATCAATGCTTCTTCTCTTAACATGTCCGAACCATCTCAGCCTCGACTCCCGCATCTTGTCCTCCACGGAGGCTACTCCCACTCTGTCTCGGATAGCTTCATTCTTAATCCTATCTCTCCTGGTACACCCACACATCCATCTCAACATCCTCATCTCTACTACTTTTATCTTCTGCACGTGGGAGTTCTTGACTGGCCAACACTCAGCCCCATACAATAGAGCCGGTCAAACCACCACTCGATAAAACTTACCTTAAGTTTTGGCGGCACATTCTTATCACATAAAACACTGGAAGCGAGCCTCCACTTCATCCATCCCGCTCCGATGCGATGTGCGACATCTTCGTCAATCTCTCCCGTTACCCTGGATAATAGACCCGAGATACTTAAAACTCGCTCTCTTGGGGATAACTTGAGCATCAAGCTTAACCTCTACGTCTGCATCATGGGTCCCGTCACTGAATTTGCACTTCAAGTATTCTGTCTTGGTTCTACTCAGTTTGAAACCTTTAGACTCCAAGGCTTGTCTCCAAACCTCCAACCTCACGTTAACTCCACTTCGCGTCTCGTCAATCAACACTATATCATCGGCAAATAGCATGCACCAAGGCACCTCCCATTGGATGTGTCGCGACAGTACATCCATCGCCAAGGCAAATAAAAAAGGGCTAAGAGCCGATCCTTGGTGCAACCCCATCACTACAGGAAAATGCTTTGAGTCACCACCCACAGTCCTCACTCGAGTCTTAACATCATCATACATATCCTTAATCACCCTAATGTACGCTACCGGAACGCCGCTAACCTCCAAACACCTCCACAGTACCTCCATCGGGACTTTATCATACGCTTTCTCAAGGTCAATAAACACCATATGCAAATCTTTCTTCCTCTCCCTGTACTGCTCCACTAATATCCTTACCAGATGAATCCCTTCCGTAGTCGAACGCCCTGGCATGAATCCAAACTGATTCTCAGAAATAGACACGCACCTCCTCACCCTGGCCTCAACCACCATCTCCCAAACCTTCATAGTGTGACTCAACAACTTGATACCCCTATAATTGTTGCAATTTTGGATATCACCCTTGTTCTTGTAAAGCGGAACCATCGTATTCCACCTCCATTCTTCGGGCATCTTTTTCGTCTTAAAAATAACATTAAACAGCCCAGTGAGCCACTTCGAACCTGCCCGCCTCGCGCTCTTCCATAATTCCACCGGAATTTCGTCTAGCCCCGTCTCTCTGCCCCTGCACATCTTACGCATCGCCCCTTCCACCTCCTCTACCGTAATCCGCCTACGGTACCCAAAAATCCCGCCGACTCTCAGAGTGCTCCAACTCACCCAGCACAATGCTTCTATCCCTATCCTCGTTCAACAATTTATGGAAGTATGTCTACCATCTTCTCCTAATAAGTGCCTCGTCCATCAACATTTTTGCCATCCTCGTCCTTGATGCATTTGACTTGGTCTAAGTCGCGGGTTTTCCTCTCCCTTACCTTGGCCAACCGGTACAACTTCTTGTCCCCGCCTCTGCCCCCGAGCTTATCAAACAAACGAGCAAACACCGCGTTCTTAGCCGTTGTAACTGCTAACTTCGCCTCTTTCTTTGCCTTTCTGTAACACTCCTGATAAGTCTTTTTTCCTCCTCGTTTGTACTCTCCACTAGCTTCAAATAAGCAGCTTTCTTAGCTTCCACTTTACCTTGAACCTCTCCATTCCAACACCAGTCCCCTTTATGACCCCCAGGAGAGCCCTTCGTAACCCCTAAGACCTCTCTAGCAGCTACCCTAATGCAATTCGCAGTCGTGAACCACATACTAGATGCGTCCCCCTACTCGTCCAGGCCCTCATAGCCAACAACTTATCCCCTAACTCCTGAGCTTTTTCCTTGGTCAAGTTACCCCACTTGATCTTAGGTTGCCTGTACCCCACCCTCTTCCTCCTACTCATCTTGATCTCTAGGTCCATAACTAAGAGCCTATGTAGCGTCGTGAGGTGCTCACTTGGGATGACCTTGCAGTCAGTGCACATACCTTTATCGCATTTCCTGCAGAGAAGATAATCAATCTGAGTCTTGCCCATTGAATTCCGGAAAGTGACCAGGTGCTCTTCCCTCTTCGGAAAACTCGAGTTAGCTATAACCAAATCAAAAGCTCTAGCAAAATCCAGCAGTGAATTACCTCCCTCATTCCTATCTCCAAAACTGAACCCGCCATGCACATCATCATAACCCCTAGCACTAGTTCCAATATGGCCATTGAAATCTCCGCCAATGAACAACTTCTCTGTGTGCGGGATACTACGCACCATCTCGTCCAAATCCTCCCACAATTGCTTCTTGACCTCTTGGTCCAAACCTACCTGAGGAGCGTATGCACTAATCACGTTTACAGTAAACCTACAAACTACCAGCTTAATACTCATCAACCTATCATTTACCCTCCTAACCTCGACCACGAGCTCCCTGAGGTCCTTGTCTACTAAAATACCTACCCCATTCTTACCCCCAGCGCTTCCTGAGTACCATAGTTTAAACCCGTCTACATCTCGTGCCCTAGTACCCTTCCATCTAGTCTCTTGAACACACGCTATGTTGATCTTCCTCTTCTGAAGAATCTTACCTAACTCTATAGACTTCCCTGTCAACGTCCCAATGTTCCAAGACCCAACTCTCAGCCTAAAGGCTTTCTTACCCTTTTCCCACCCCTGGACCCCTCCCCCAGCCCCACCCGAGGACATGACCTTACTCTTACATCGTTCACTACCGCCACTATAAACCAAAGGTATTGGGTAAACACTACCACTAAGAACAAGTAGCGGGGACGAATGACTACAAGCTACGAACCCGAGAGCTAAAAACAACTCAAAGGAGCTACTACGCGAACAGTAACGCGAGCAGGCACTAGAACAATGAATCTACCACGTCTAAGAAACTACCCCTATGCAAACACAGAATTAAAATGGATAGATGAAACCTTAAGCTTAAAATACTAGTAGAAAAGATAGAAAAAGCAAGCAATCCAATTAAAATTGCTGGCAAGGCAACAGTAAATAGATGTGCGCAAATACAATTCAAGAAAGGTGGAACCTGGATCACAGTCGGGGATGTCCGGACGCGCTTCCAAATCTGCTGAATGCTGCTGCCTCCCAAACCCGTGTGTAGGAAAGTTTCGAGGATTTGCCAATTTCACCGTAAAGGTATCTCACAGCGGCAGTCGAAAAATTTCAATTCGATAATCAGAATGAAATGGGACACATAATCCTCTATGTTGTATTATGGTTATGTGACTTGTCGGGATGTTTGGTTTTGGGTTCAGTGAGTTTCAGAATGAAATGGGACATATAATCCCTAAGTTAGAGGCTTAAGTTGAAAGAGTTGACCGTAGTTTGATTTTTGTATAGACGACTCCGGAATGGAGTTTTGACGGTTTCAATAGCTCCGTATGGTAATTTTGGATTTAGGAGTGTGTCCGGATGTTGATTTGGAGGTCCGTATGTCGTTTTACTTGAATTGGCGAAAGTTAGAAAATTGAAGGTTTGGAAGGTTGTGAAATTTGATCGGGAGTTGAATTTAGTTATATCGGGATCAGATTCCAATTTCGGAAGTTCGCATAGGTTCGTCATGTAATTTATAACCTGTGTGAAAAATTTGAGGTCGATCGGAGTTGTTTTGGTATGAATCGACATTAGTTTTGGAATTCGGATGTTCATAGTTTCCATAGGCTTGAATTGGGTTGTGATTCGTTGAATCAATGTTGTTTGATGTGATTTTTGGCCTCGAGTGGGTCCGTTATGTATTTTGGAACTTATTGGTATATTCGGACGGGGTCCCGTGGGCTCCGGGTGTGATTCAGATTGAATCCGAAACAAATTTGGACTTGTGTGATTGCTGAAGCTTGGCTGTGTCTGGTGCAATCACACTTGTTCACTTTGGGCCGCAGGTGCGACCCTCGAGCTGCAGAACTTAATTTGGTCTTGCCCAGCTGGGACCGCAGGTGCGGTCAATGGCGAGCAGAAGCGAATGCGCAGATGCGACCGACCTTCCGCAGATGCGGTTGCGCAAATGCACTTATGGGTTCTGCAGGTGCGATCCTTCAGAGCCTAAGTTGGAACCGCACCTGCGATGGAAATTCCGCAGGTGCGGTGTGCGACCCCATGCCCGCAGAAGTGACATCACTGGGCAGAAATAAGGGTCTTCTAGGGTTTGATCTCATTTTTATTTTTGGACGCAGAGAGCTCGATTTGCGGTGATGTTTCGAAAGTTTTCAAGGAAATCATCGGGGTAAGAGATTCTAACTCGGTTTTGGCTATATTTCATGAATCCATTGTTATTTTCATCATTTAATTAGTGATTTGAGTTGAAAATTTGGAAAAAATTATGAAAGCTTCTTAGACTAAATTTTGCGGATTTGAAAGGCGATTTGAGTAATTTTTGTATGGTTGAACTCGTTATCGAATGAGTGTTCGAATTTTGTAATTTTGGTCGAATTTTGATACGCGGGCCCGAGAGTTGACTTTTTATTTCACTTTAAAGATCGTAACTTTATTGTTCGAAATAGTTTCCTGTAGTTTATATTTATGGTATGAAGTTGTTTTGGCTATATTCGAGCCATTCAGAGTTTAATAATCGAGGGAAAGGCTTACTAGTGGATTGAGTTAACGTGTTTTGAGGTAAGTGTCTTACCTAACTTTGCGAGAGGGGGAGGGGGGATTACCCCTTAGGATTGGTGTTGTTTTGTGTTAATTGTGATGTGTGGAAGCTGTGTACGTAAGGTGACGAGTGTGTACACGGGCTAAATTTGGTAATTGATCGGTTCTAGCTATGTAGATTCTTTTCATGCCTTTAATTGAGTTACCATAATATGCTATATTTATCATCTTTAGTCGATCTTCACATGTTTTACTTTCCTTACCTCTTACTTGGTATTTGCCTTTACATGCCTAGTTGAAATTATAATTTCCTCTATTCCTTATTAATTATTTAACCGTTGAGCTCCTTACTTGAAATTGTTATTCTTGGAATATCTTGTTGTTGAAATTGATATTGAGTTATAAAGGTCGTGATTCACATCGAGGCAAAGTTGTTAAATTGTGAAATACTATTCTTGTTGAGTTATTCACTTCCAGTTGCTATTGTTGAGACTCTTGTGCATATTGTGGTTGAATCATGGGCTATTTATTGTGGAAACACCATTATTGTTGACTTCAGGTGTAATTTGTGATACATTATGATATAGATACGCATGTGGTGGTATAAGGATTGGGGTTGAAACGCATGTGGTGAGATAAGGTGGGCTTGATACGCGTGTTGCTAGTAGGGGAACTGCTTGAAGCCACGCAGTGTGATAAGGTGGGCTAAAACACGGAAAGCTATTTCGGGAAAAATAATTTTCAAAACTAAATGCAAGGCTCCCGCTGTGATATAAGGAAAGATTGTGAATCGTTTTGTGATTTGAGACTACGAGGCAATATCTCGGTAGTGATTCTTGTTGATACATTTCTATTACTGTACTTGTGTTTTGGTTACTTGTTTCCTTGACATATCATTCCTTGTTTTCTTCCGTGATGCATTATTGCCTTAGTTCAGTATAGCTAATCTTGGTATAATTCTTTATTGTTTCATTTCCTTTGTTATCATTGTTACACTGTTATATACCGGTTTGGTTTCTTATTTATTTCAGTAGGGCCTTGACCTGACCTCGTCACTACTTTACCGAGGTTGGGCTTGGTACTTACTGGGTACCGTTGTGATGTACTCATGCTATGTTTTTACACATCTTTTTTGTGCAGATCTAGGTACCTCCTACCAGTACATGCACTAGTGAGACGAGGTCAGCTTCAGAGACTTTAAGGTATACCTGCCGGCATCCGCAGGCCTCAGAGTCACCCTTTATCTAGTCTACTTCATTTTCTTTCCCTTTTATAGACATTGTTGTATAGGGATGATCAGTACTTATTCGTAGAGCTTGTGACTTGTTTATCACCGAATTTTGGGAAGTTTGTTATGCTAAATTGCGAAATTTCTTTTATGATAGTTGTTGAGTAATTGAGAGTTTTATCATTATTTCAGTCATATTTCGCATGTATATTAGGCTTACCTAGTCTTAGAGATTAGGTACCATCACAACATCATACGGAGAAAAATTAGGGTCGTGAAAACTATAATTTTAATAACTCACTTGAGATACATTATATTTATGTTAGGCTTACCAGTTCATTGACCAGTTAGCTAAACAGATCAGTAAAAAGTTCTTTAAGCATATAAAAACATGTCATAATAAATCTCATCCAAAATCTAGAACATGCACAGAGAAGGCATGTTTGCAGGCATTTTTTTTTTATCAAGAACTACTAAAAAAAAAGAAGATCAGAAAAAAGACCAAACACCGAATACATAACGCATCACCTTTTGTTAATATATAAATAGTTATGTAATACCTGTTGTAACTAACGTGACACTTTAAGCACCCCTTAATGTGATGCTAACAATATCTTTTTTGATCAAATTGTATGTAAATAGGCATCTACCAATTAGCATGCAATATTTTCTACTCGATTCTACACTTACAATATCAATTTTCTTATATCTACAATTAGAAATCATACAAAGTTAAATAATGTTGGGCTCGTGCTGGCACGGGCAGCCCCACCTAGTATACTCTTATTCTCTCATTTTTCTCTTTACCATCCCATTTTCTCATTATTCCACCAAATTACTAACCTATGTTGCTCGAGCTTTTCGAAAATAATGCCGGGTGCGTGTCCGATCCTCCAAAAATAGTGTACTTTTAGAGGATCCGATATGGGTACGACAACATTTTGAAAAGTTCGCGCAACATAATCACTAACAACTCTTTCCTAGTACAAAAACAAGACAATTCCCTAATCATCCTCCTATTCTCATTCAAAATTTTGATGCTCATCTTTTTTTCAAGATATCCAACCATTGAAACATTTATTCAATCTTTCCCTACAAATTCAAGAGAGACCACATACAAGGAAGATGAGAGATTGATTCAGTATTACACAAACCATAACAACAATAAGAAGAGGAGCAGCTTTTAGATATTGGGTTTGTTTCTATACTATACATTATTGTTCTATTGTTCTACACAAATCACATTCTTTCGCACAAATAGTTCCTTTTAAATGAAGTTTTTTCACTTTTTATTTTATTTTATGTTAATCCATCTGTCCTTCTTCTCTTATTCAATTTTATTGCTTACATCCTTCACAATGCTATAATTGATCGATATGCTCACATTTAAACTGTGAAATTCTATTTAATTGGCAATTTATCCTGGCATCTATACTATTGGCCGCCTATTTATTCTTTGAACAAAAGCAATAGCAGTGGTCAAATTGTTTTTCCTGGAATGTAGTTCAAATTTATTAGTTACGGTAAAATATTAACATGAATCTTACAACATAAAAGCTCAACAAATGCGAGAAACTAAAGGGAGCAAAAGGATTCTACAACGGCTTGAGGAGCCCTTAAGATGATGATTTGTACAATATTTGGCTGATTCATGAAATGAATGATTATTCCATTCCATTTGATAGATATTTGTATCATCGTATGCACTTTAATTTGATATGTATAACAGTACCATTTCATATCATATTCTCCTTTTAAAATTTTATGCATTATCTTTATATGAATATGTTTGATTCATAATAGCAATTACAAAATGCTCTTCCTATCAAAAAGAGTTCAAAAAGTCCATATTTTCACTACAAACAAATCCATGTATACATATATAGTTTTGCTCATCTGATAATTATTTATATTTGGATAATAATAATATTTAGAATTCTAATATATTCAATCCTTCAAAAACCTTATATTATATTGTCTAATGACGTATTTTATGTAGCAATTTTATTTGTTGCGTTACAATGCATTTCTGCATGTTTTGTCCCTAATGAGCATAAAGATTTACACATATAAAATAATGCATTCTTATAGAGCTCTAATTAAATATATACTAATAATATAATTCACCATATGCTTATATCTTCACGATAAAAATTGTCTTACATCATACATGATTTCTAGTTCTACAATGGATAAACATATTATAAATCATCGACGTCAAACTTTCTTGAATAATTATTTGGTAAATTATTTATGCGAAATTAAATAATTTTATTACTTTATTATTCTTTGCAATATTATAACTATATTCGACTTTTGTTAAAGATGTAAATAAACAACATGAAGCTTCCATGGATGAGATGTATACAAGAATCACACAAATGCGGATATAATATTTGAAATATGAATAAGTACACGTTAGAAACAAAATATTTAAAGGAGCATTATCAGATAAATCATACAAAGAATGCCTGTGAATATAATTGTGTATATACGAATATTATGTTATTGCATTTACAAAATTTAAGTTTACATTATTACAAATAAATGTTATAACTGACATTTTTCACTATCAATGACTGTTTACCTCCGATTTATTTGATGTTGAAATTGATGAACTTCGTTTTTCATTTTCTTCATATTTAATATCCAACATGAGAATATGACTACAAAATTATAGCTTGTTTTATCGATCGCGCGAAGCACGGTCAGATTTTCTAGGTAATACATTCATGTGTGATGTGTCCTTTGGTTGGGGTTTGATGAGATTTAATTCCTACATTAAATCCACCATTATTTTATACCATATTTGGTTATTTACTTTTGTTTCTCTCATAAGAATGTGAGTATTAATGATATACGATGTAGCTGCAAACAAACGTGATAAGCTTATCCCAAACTTTAAACCATGTTTTTAACTTGATAAATTACATTATCAGATTATACGGTTTACTACAAAATAAAAATCTTCAAAACTAGGCATAGTTGTAGCGCAATAACCTAAAAATATGACCATGAACAAAAAAAAAAGTACTTGTCGTTTCAAATTAAGGGTAGAAACCTGAGCAAATTAAGTTGTTAATCAACAAAATGTATCCAGAGACTATAGATTGAGATAAAAAGATACAAAAAAGGAAGAGAGCAAACAAACCAAAATGTTGGACGAAAGAAGAAAAAGTATGGAGTAAAGAAGCAGAAGTATAAAATAGAATTATGGAATAATAAAAAAGGGCATAATTGAAAATAAAAATAGAAAACAATCTCACCACATCAAATCGGTTGTTTCGTAAAATGAGATTTTTTATTGTTTCGGAACAATGAATTGAACAATATAATAAAATCAACTTTAAATAAAGAACCAACTAAAATATTATTTTAAAATAATAATACAATATAATACAATGTGTAACAACCATCCAAACAAGTTGTAAGGTATCGTAACGTAAGAATTAATATTGCATGGATTAAAATATGTGCTTTTACTTAAAAAAAATTATTTAATACAATCAAAATTATTTAGTCATTATAGTTAGTTCAATCCATGTGTCATGCATCCCATATTCTTAGTCAACTTTTTATCCCATTTAACGTAATATGAAGATGTCATTTATGCCGCAACAAAAATTACAACCACTTAAGGGTAATTTGGTAGGAGATATTAAAAAAAAACAATGCAAGCATTAGCTTTGTGCATTACGAATTTCTTGTTTGGTATGTTTTCTCACATATGTATAGTTAATACTTGTATTAATTACAATAACAACAACAACAACAACCACTCTGAGGTAGAGAGGCTATTTCCGATAGACCTCGGCTCTCTTCCCTCTAAGAACTCCCCACATTGCTCTTGGGGTGACTCGAACTCACAACCTCTTAGTTGGAAGTGGATGGTGCTAGCCACTAGAGCAACCACTCTTGTCCTAATACTTGTATTAATTATACATCCTATTTGATATTATCTTATGTATAACAAATACATAGCAAATCATGGAGTTTTTGGATAATATTGTCCCTTATCTTTGAGGGTAGGTCTATTTTGGTCCCTCAAATATAGCCTTGAGCATATTTAGTCACTTAAGTATGCTAAAGTGGAGCACTTTTAGTCTCACTAACACAATATGTTCAAAAACTAATGGTGTTACCCAATACTGATTCATGAAGCAAATCTTCTGCTCTGAAGCAAAACGTTACCTCTCCTTTTATTGGATACCGCAAATTATCACTGTAATTTCTCATATTTAGATAATGTCTTCTAAAATTTTGACCTTGAAAATATCCCCTTTTGTGCCAGTTTTCAATGAGAAAATGACAATGTATAGCCGTTGTAAAAAAAATAACCGAAAAATATATAAAATTTGTATATATATACATTTTGTATGTTAATATACAAAAATTATACAAATTTTATATACTTTTTTCGCTACCAGATGTAAATAGTTTCTGCCACGGGCTAAAAGTGACAATATAACTTGGTTATTCGTTTGCTTCAATAATATGCCTAGAAGTGATCCTCGCAGCTCTATTTTTTTCAAATTTTAACTATTCTTTTTGGAAAACTCAATTGAAAATTTTAAATGTATATATATACAAAAATATATATATACAAATTTTATATATTTTTTCTGCTATTATTTTTACAGCGGTTATAAAATATTATTTTCTCATTAAAAACTGGCACAAAAGGGGATATTTTCAAGGTCAAAATTTTAGAAAACATTATCTAAAAATGAGGAATTAAAGTGATAATTTGTGTTATCCAATAAAAGGAGAGGAAATATTTTGCTTCAGAGCAGAAGATTTTCAGAGTTGGGTAACACCGTTAGTTTTTTAACATATTATGCCCAACTATGCCTTGTAAAAAGGATTAAGCGGTCGCTGCAAATATAATCCAGTTCAAATACGGAGTCGAATCCCACATGGAACTAACCTATTTACTATAACTTTTAACAATGCTAATGATAAGCTCAAATAACTTCCGGATGCAAGATTTTTAATGGAGTATAAGTGGAATTTATTTATCTAATGATAAATGACACAAAATTAGCAATAATCAAGAATAAGGTTGAATTCAACAGTAAAAAGGATCTAGGCCTATTGATTTTCCCAATTGCCGGACTAATTCCTGACACGTTAGATATAATCTCGCCGTAATACTCAATGAGGATTATGAGTTCCAGGCTACCGTAATTATCTCTCGATCAATTACGATAATTTACTAGAAGCATTCTCTCGAACTACTCTAGTTAACAAGTTATGCAACTCGGAATTATCCCACCAAAGCTTCGCTATCTCTAACCCCGCTTTTAAATTCAAGTAATTAATCTCTTAACTTAGCCGAAAGTGGTGTTGTTCAACAACAATCTAACCAAGTGTTCTTTCTCAAGCAACACAAGGTAACTAGACACGATTAATCAAGGGCTCTTTCAATTAATCACAACCCAACACATAGTTGAATAATCATAGAATAAGAACGGCTCAATTATATCTAAACATAGTCAAAACTTCATCCAACAATTGGTTCCATCAACCCTAGATGATGGATTTAGCTACTCATACTAATGGATAAAAATTCACTATAACAATTCATAATCAACAATGAAAGTAAGAAGAAGAAGAAGATGAAAACTCTTAGGAAATTCTCCGTCTTTTTTTTCCTCTTGTTCTTGCCTCCAAAAATCTCCTAAAAACAGCCCTCCTTCTCTTCTGGGCGAATTAGGCTTCATATAGGTTTAGGTTAGTCGCCTTAGAAATTACATAATTGCCCCTGAGTTGTTGGCCTCCGTTCGCCCGTCCGCGACCGCGGATTCGACCGTCAGTGTTCTGCCTCCAATGCGCGGTCCAATTCGCGGTCAACTCCGCAGTCGCGCACCTGGAGGGGACCTCCCCGCTTGCTTTTCTCGATCCTTTTCAATCGGGCTAACCTTCGATTGGCTTTCCACATTCCATATTGACTCCAAAACACTCTTTAGCTTCCTCCTAGCTCGGAGTGGCTCCTGCAAAGCATAAAATTCTTAATTAGAGCATTTTGTTATCTTTTAACATTCAAATATCACTAAAGTAAATTAGAGTATAAATAGTGTCTAAATTGCATAAATATAGCCTACTATCAATTATCTTTATATGAATATGTTTGATTCATAATAGCAATTACAAAATACTCTTCCTATCAAAAAGAGTTCAAAAAGTTCAAGCCATATTTTCACTACAAACAAATTCATGTATACATATATAGTTTTGCTCATCTGATAATTATTTATATTTGGGTAACAATAATATTTAGAATTCTAATATATTCTCTCCTTCAAAAACCTTATATTATATTGTCTAATGACGTTTTTTATGTTGCAATTTTATTTGTTGCATTATAATGCATTTCTGCATGTTTTGTCCCTAATGAGCAAAAAGGTTTACGCATATAAATTATATAGCTCTAAATTAAATATATGCTAATAATATAATTCATCATATGCTTATATCTTCACGATAAAATTTGTCTTACATCATACATGATTTCTACAATGGATAAACATATTATAGATCATCGACGTCAAACTTCCTTGAATAATTATATGGTAAATTATTTATGCGAAATTAAATAATTTTATTACTTTATTATTCTTTGCAATATTAAAACTATATTCGACTTTTGTTAAAGATGTAAATAAACAACATGATACTTCCATGGATGAGATGTATACAAGAATCACACAAATGCGGATAGAATATTTGAAATATGAATAAGTACACGTTAGAAACAATGCTTCTTTAAAGAACCAATTAAAATATTATTTTAGAATAATATTACAATTGGTAACAACCATCCAAACAAATCGTAAGGTATCATAACGTAAGAATTAATATTGCATGGATTAAAATATGTGCTTTTACTTTAAAAAAATTGTTTAATACAATCAAAATTATTTAGCCATTATAGTTAGTTTAATCCATGTGTTATGCGTCCCATATTCTTAGTCAACTTTTTATCCCATTTAACGTAATATGAAGATGTCATTTATGCCGCAACGAAAATTACGACCACTTAAGGGTCATTTGGTAGGAGATATTAAAAAAAAATGCAAACATTAGTTTTGTGCATTACGAATTTTTTGTTTGGTATATTTTCTCACCTATTTATAGTTAATACTTGTATTAATTATACATCCTATTTGATATTATCCCATGTATAACTAATACATAGCAAATTATGACATTAACAATGCAAGGGTTTTAATACTTGCTTAAACATGGTTAAAGATATCATTGCCCCTCAAATCCTTCAAAACCTATTCCAAATACTTTTCACCATATTTTGTATATTTTTATACTATGATATTTTAATTATTTTTCCCCTTTAGCATTCTACTATAATCAGAATAATATCATATTTAATACTATATTTGATTTTGCATTCGTTCAAAGTATAATCTAAAGTTTTTTTTTTTGTTAAAAATTTACCCATTTTTTAATAATTGGTATTTGTATTATATGTCATAGCAATTAAATTTTTCTTCCATTTTAACTTTAATATTTCAATTAGTTTTCTCTTTTAGTTTTGCTTCCCAGTAAAAAAGTTGGCTGCAGAGAGAATAAAAAATGCGGAGGGTAATAAAACTAGTGTACAACATTAAAAAATGTGAAGGATTTTCTTGTAAACGATCAATATTTTTAGAAATTATGCAATACTTTAATACACAAAATCAAACAATGTATAAAAAATAACTTCAGCATAACTAATCTCAACGTTACTACACTATTTTTATACTTCCTATCAAACGACTTTAGTGTATTGTAACACTAAATTTTATGTAAGTAATAAAATAGTAACCAAATAATACAATTCTAATGCTAAATTTTATACGAGTATGAAAAGAAAAAATGATCAGTGGATTTGGCGCGGGTTTCGTTAGAAGTTTCAATCGATGGGGTCCCTTTGGCCAACTACTACTTGTGAAAAAGTCTAAGCATTAGTGTTAGGTGTACTTGCTTCTTTCTGCCATTAGCGCCTCCAATTAGGAACACGTCTTCATTATTCTCTTTCCCTTTGACTCTTCTCTTTATTTATTCATATATACACGCAACCCCTTTTTTCTCCATCCAATAATTTCCCATAAACCCTACATTTCTTATAACTTTTCTCTATATTTTATGAGCAAATCCCCTTTTAATATAACTATTTGATCCAAATCTTCACAACTTTCGAACCCCATAAAAAAAACTACTTATAAATTTCTTCCTTTTTTTTCCCTTGAAAATTTTGATCATGGAAGCAGGGACGATCTCTCGGCTTCTTCAACCAATGAAGCTTCAAAGTTCAAATCTTTCCAATTTCAGCTCTAACTCTTCGATGTAAGCTTTTTATGGGTCATTCATTTTTTTTTGTTCTCGGAAATTCATTTCGGTTTTATACCTAGAAGCTGACCATTGTCAATTCTATGGGTTTTGATCCAATGATTTGTTAGCAAGATTATTTAATCTATTGTATGTCAACTGTTTGAAACTCAGAATCTTGCTGAAAGATGTTCTTTTTTTTTTCTTTTTGCTGCTGGGATTAATTTTCTGATGATTTGAGTTTTCGTAGGAGCCTGAGGTCATATAGTACTGTTTTCACCAGACATATGAAGAAATTGTTGGTTTTACACTAATTTGAATATAAGTTAATCATGTGAAGTAAATGCTTCTTGTACAAAAAATTAGATTTTACTCTTAACGTAACGTAACTCTTAACATATGCAATGCAACATAGTAGGGATAATTAAATAAAGGGAGTGTATTAAGTACAAAGTCATAGAACTTTAATTGGAGAAAAGATCCACTTTCTGTTTGAGATATGTTTGCCTATAAGAAGTAATGCGAGTCCCTCTGTAAATCATATCGTAAGTCTCTGTCTTGGCAGGTTCTGCCCTCGGACAAGGTTAATGCCTGCTTGCCATGTCTCACATGGTGGACAAGAAACGAATCCTACCGAGCAGGAATTGTCTATGGTTTTATCTTCAGAAAATAAGAAGAGCAGTGTATTTGGTGGATCGTCTTTACATCGTCCAGTGCACAAGAGAGATCCAGTCGGCAAAACGTTTTGCTCTGTTGGGGCGTATACATATCCCGGGAGCATTGCTGAATCTCCTTCACAGACAACTGAAGAAAAGATTGGGGTGCTACTTTTGAATCTTGGAGGACCAGACACGCTTCACGATGTTCAGCCTTTCCTGTTCAACTTATTTGCTGACCCTGTATGCTAGCAATCAGTCTAATTCCCTTGTTTCTTCTAAGCTGAAGATGTTGAACAGTTAAGTTAGATTTGTTTGTGGTTATGCTAATGGTATCATTCTTTTGTTTTTTGGTGGGCAGGATATTATACGTCTCCCTAGATTATTCCGATTTCTCCAACGCCCATTAGCACAGCTCATTTCTGTTCTCCGAGCCCCGAAGAGTAAGGAAGGGTACGCTGCAATTGGAGGCGGTTCCCCTTTACGAAAGATAACAGATGAGCAGGTAAAGAAAACCCTCAGTTTTATTTTTGGTACTATATGATAAAAAGCTCTTTTTTTTTTCCATATATGGTGGAGTCGTTTTCAACATGTTATAACCCTCTTAAGCTCACTATTATAGGCTAGCGCGCTAAAAATGGCACTAGAAACAAAGGAAGTTCCTGCAAATGTCTATGTTGCAATGCGTTACTGGCACCCATTCACCGAGGAAGCTGTTCACCAGGTAGGTCTAAAATGCCTTCTTTTTTTCCTTTAGCAGTTACATCTGTTTATTTCTTGATCACCTCTTTGATCTTGTCTGTGTCTTCTCTCATGTGTTTAGATTTATATCTAGCCAAGTTGAGTTGATAATGGCTTGCATTTATTCTTTTTCCTCGTTTTCATGTCAGTATGCATGTATTCTAGTTGTTCTTTAAAAAAATCCCCTTGATATTTCAAATAAGTCCAACTTGTGTTAAGAGTTTGTATAGGGGCAGAACTTCAAGAGAACCACCTAGATATCAAAACTGAAAAATGTAAGCCATCTTAGTATTAAGTAAGAACACAGATTTCCCCATAGGGCTTTGGTCTAGTGGTAAGAGCGCAACATGTGATGTGGGTTAGGCGCACGACACGGGTTTGAACCCTATGACAAACAAAAGCTCGGTATTTAAGTGGAGAAGGGTAGAGGGGTGGGCCTATTATCAACTGAGTTTCGAACTGTCAAGTGCCTACATAACTGCAGCTTCAATTTTGGCTATGGTAATGATGGAAATGGTTTTGGTATTAGACTAGTCAGAAAGGGGACGGCTAGCTGTCTAGACTGCATTTCGGGAGTTTGAAAACCATCCAAATACAACCAAATCTACAATCCCCGGTCCTCGGAATTGAGCTTCCAAAGGGGTGCTTGCTGGAGCAACTCAACGAGATGTGGGTTCAATTCCCGCTATGCCTCATCCTAGTAGGTGTTTCATGTCTGTGCCAACGGGCCAGCTAAACTTTGTAAATGATTTTTTCCTATCTAGAGTGAGGGAGCTTCAATTTCTTAAGAAGAACCGAGACATCTCAAGTGTGGTTCTGGAGCCGAGGCCATGCACTCCATTTGTCCTCAAGAATTTCTCAGTTATTGAAAAAAAGTAATAATAAAGAATCACTAATAATAGAGGAAATAATTCTGATTGATAGAACAAAAATTTGTAGGATCTTAAGATCATAACTTTTTGTCCTATGAGTCCTTATAAAAAAATGTCGTTTTGCCCTATGAGCTATGTTGCGCGGAGTCTCCAAAATGCTGCCGCACCCATGTCGGATCCTCCAAAAATGCACTACTTTTGGAGAATCCGGCACGCACCCAGCAATATTTTCGGGGAGTTCGAGCAACATAGCCTATGATCTTCTCTTCAATGTTTTTGTTTAGATTTATGATAGAAGTGGTCCTTATTTTTCTGGAACCTGCAGCTCATCTGCTGCAAATTCGCTTTTAATTTACGGTATAATGAATGTAAACAACGGTATACCTTTTGGCCCATCCTTTTCCATTTATGTTTATGCATAACCTGTATTACATGTTTTTACAAGTGATGTATGTTCTGAGCTCCTGTCGTATTTAGACATTTGAGTTTATATCTTTAGAATAGATTTTCACCAATTTCAACTTTTCCTGTAGTTATGCAAGTTGTAGGTATGTAATGTTTCTTTTTTCTTCTTCTAGTCTTATAAAGTTCTTATGATTTTACACTTAGACCTGGGATCCTAAAGCAATCCTAACCAGGATTTGATCCTAGAAAAAAAAAAAACTTCTTTAATGAGTAATTTTTGAAGAATTTTTTGTTGGGAAAAGTGGCAAATTAAAGATATAATAGATGACATTTCTAGTGAATGGATGCCTATTGAATTTGATTTTTTGTAGCTCACCACCCTCTCCTTCACTTTACACCCAAAGGGGAAATAATAAACATAAGAAAGAAGGAGAGAACACCTCTCTCGATCTCCAACCCTTATAGAGTTTTAGTGCAGGTAAATAGCAGAAGACTTCTGCACTATATGCTTTTGCATCGTCCTCATTATAATGAATATTCATTTTATAGGGGTACCTAAAGTAAATCAGTTGGACTCCTATCTTGTCTAGGAATGAGGACTATGATGATTACGAAATTTTCTAGTAATTAAATCGGATGCTTTCACAATATTTTCTTAGCAATTACAGATCTTCATATGCATACCAGTATGGAATCTACAATTTTATGCTGTGTAGATAGGACCAGGATGGGGGTAACCAACTGTTGGACATTGGATGTTTGTGTAGTGAATGGATGTCTGTTTGCATAGCAAAGCCTTATTGATAATGCAGTGTTTCCCTTAGTGATCTGTAATATACACTCTCAGCTTTATCTAGTAAATACATATGTATAATACATGTTAGATGTTGATAATTCTGAAAATCACCAGCTGTTAATTTGAGATCCTATATTTTTTTTGTCCTTTCATTTAAAAATCTCATGTGCTGAATGTCCTAGATAGTACATGCTTTATTCATATATCCAATCCCAGCAGCAGTCGTCCATTTTCGAAAGAAGCATCTGATTGAACAGCTGGGATTGAATGGGCCCGCCCCAGAATCACTCATCTCCTGCGAATGCTAAAATTATGTAAATCTTCTCTTTGATCTGAATTTGTGTTCCCTGTTGTGCGGCAGATTAAAAGAGATGGGATTACGAAGCTCGTAGTGCTGCCTTTGTATCCTCAATATTCTATCTCTACAACTGGTTCGAGCGTCCGTGCCCTACAAAATATTTTCAAGTAATTCTTTCTTTTCAATTTGGTAACTGCATGTGTGGAATGTCATATTCTTTCTTAATAATGTTACATATATATTGTTCCTGATTCTAAATAATATATGAACTCCTTTATCAAAATAATGTATGAACTTTGCTTCCTCTCAGGGATGACTCTTATCTGTCTAGACTGCCAGTTGCTATCATTGAATCCTGGTACCAACGACAAGGCTACATCAAGTCCATGGCAGACTTGATAGAGAAGGAGTTGCATAATTTCTCTAACCCTGAGGAGGTAGATTATCTTCTTATTCTTTAGTTGTATGGACTCAGTTCCTGTCCGTCATGTTTATACTTGTAATTGATGAACTCCTTTTTACTATTATTGAAACTGGGAGTAGCTACCGTGGCAACATAATGACAAGTTTTTGGATGATTTTAGGTCATGATTTTCTTTAGCGCCCATGGAGTGCCAGTTAGTTATGTTGAAGATGCTGGTGATCCGTATAGAGATCAGATGGAGGAGTGCATTTCCTTGATAATGAATGAGCTGAAAGCTAGAGGAACTAACAATCATCATACCTTGGCTTATCAGGTTTGTCATTGGATCATGTTTTCTGCGTTACACAGTTCTTGACATTCTATAATGCCATCTGCATTGAGCTCTCCCTTATGGTGGCCATTGCGTAAAGTTATTATAGATAATAGATTAGAAATAAATGTAGATTACACACTGTAATCAATCTACATCCAGTTGTGCTTATACTGATCAGTTCATGGCAAAGTTGGAAATAGTCCATGTTTTCCTCTTTAGCCTTTTCTGTATGGGGGTTGGGGGGCAGAACGGTGGGCTGGTGGGGTATTGAGAAAGAATAAATTGACCTTTGTCCCATGTTCTATTTTGATTTTGTGTGTGTGTGTGTGGGGGGGGGGGGAGTGGGCTGGTGGATTTTGAGAAAGAATATTGATACCTTTGTCCCATGTTAGTTCTATTTTGTCAGTCCAAAAGGATGGCATTTTCCTAAAATTGCGAAACTTTCCCCCCAACAATTCTGATATTATTTCCAATTTGATATGGCATAGTTTCAACGATATCCATTATAACATATTATTCCTATACATGTAAAAGTTAACCAGGTCCATTACAATGCGAAGGATGGATTTTTCTTCCTGTTTGGTGTTGAATTTAATCTGATATAATTTTTTTTTGGCATTCTAGAGCCGAGTTGGACCTGTACAGTGGTTGAAACCATACACTGACGAAGTTCTTGTTGAGCTTGGCAAGAAAGGTGTAAAGTCTCTGTTGGCTGTTCCAGTAAGGTATACATCCTAGAGCCACCTGAATTTTCTGTTCTCAGTTTCGTGCAGCTCTTTTAATGTGGTGCGATCAAACTCAGTGTTAAGAATTTATTGGGCAATATTTTGTTAGGTTCACATCCCAGTATTAGACTTACATAAAGCTATTTCCTTACATTTGTTGGGTACTGTTTCAAGGCTATGATGGTCTCTAGCCAGACCCAATTTGCTGGAGATGTGATAGGAAAGCCACATGACTGATAGGATGGTATTATCCCAATTATGTAACATAACTTTAGGCATCTTTGCAAATGGAAGCTAACTTTTGTGCATATATAGAGATTGAAAACTTGAGATGATTCAACTACAGAAGTGAGATGCTACTTTCTTGACTTATCAAAAGAAAGATAAACAAATTAATAGCAGTGAGATGCTACCTGAGTACAACAACAAAAAACAAATTAATAGCAGTGAGATGCTAACTGAGTACATTTCTCAAAATTCTCTGCAGTCTCATATTCTGGGTCAAGTTAAGCGAATCCTCGTTATGCTTTGAATCTTTGAACATTCATCAAATCTTTTGTTGGTAAGTTGGATATTTTAGGTCCTATAACTTATGAATTTCCGAGCACAGGAGCTGCATGCAGCTATCTAACATATGCCAAGCCAACCTTTGGTTTGAGTTACGTTATAGTTGTTGGAATTTGAAAAGGATCAAAATTTTGAAAATGTTAAGCACTTAAATATGAGAGAGTTAAGCACTTAAATTATCCTCCCCCCCCCCCGAAAGTATTATGGGCTTGATTGTTGAAATGACAGTTAAATACTTCTTGTGTCTCTTTAGACTTTCTTAATACTTGCACAAAGATGTTTTTTCTCTTGGTTTTCTTATTGATATCTCGTATTAATGTATGCTTGCTATTGGAATTTCAGCTTTGTGAGTGAGCACATAGAGACTCTTGAAGAGATTGATATGGAATACAAGGAATTAGCACTTGAATCAGGAATTGAAAATTGGGGTCGCGTTCCTGCTCTGAATTGCACCTCATCCTTCATAACTGATCTGGCAGATACAGTTATTGAAGCATTGCCTTCGGCTATGGCAATGTCGACGTCCACTAGTACAGAGGAAGAAGTTGACAATGATCCAATGCAATATTTTATAAAAATGCTTTTCGGATCACTATTAGCATTCGTTTTTCTGTTCTCACCAAAGATGGTATCGGCTTTTAGGAAGAACATCCTTTAGGGAAAGACAAAAGCTCCTTTTCAGTAAGGCAGGAGGATTAGTACAGAGAGTAAGAAGGCGATATTTCATATTCGTGTTGCCACCTGAAAGTTTCTTAATTTTGTGAGCAGTTTACAAGTTTTGTTCTAATTAAATATATTAGATATTACTTTTGTTAGAATGGATACAACAGTTTCGAAGTGCTAGTATTCTGTTTGGACTCGATACTTGTACATAGAACATGAACACAATCAGAAATACAATAATCTTTGTGGCCTTGGGTTTCGACCCATTAGAAGTTGTCTTGTACTTTTCCAAACCTATGAACTTCCTTTTTCTTTTTATTTATTTATTTAGAAGAATTAAAAGCTACTGTAGGCTTTCTTCTATTATACAGTAATATTTTTTGGTTAAGCATTTATAAGGAAACCGGCAAGGACAAATTAATTAGCACGGTTGCAAGCCGTGGAAGCAGCTTCTAAACATGCAAAGTAAGCTTAATGTGATCTAGCTTTCCTCAAACCTATGAATGTGCATAGCGGAAGTTTAGCTTCTAAACATGCAAAGTAAGCTTAATGTGATCTAGCTTTCCTCAAATCTATGAATGTGCATAGCAGAAGTTTAGTGCTGAACTTTAGTAAAGCATCTCTATAATCAGCAAATGAGGTGGCACGATTTTTAATGTGAATATGATCCTTACGATCAACTTTCTTGCCAGCTTATGCTCTTAAATTGAAACTGTTAGAAACCAAAGCAGGCCTAAAATAGTTATCCACTACCTAGCAACTACTATCCAATCGGAGTTAAATGGCATATGATCCAAGATGCTCTTAAACTATGCAAAAAATCTTAATTAGGTACTTTCCAAGTCAAAACTCACGAACAAAGTCTTGAACTCCCTCTGTCCCAGAATTTATACGTACTTTATTAAGGACAATCAAAACCTCAAATTGCCAGAGAGATCGCAAGAGTTGAACCAGATTTGAAAGTTTGTCCAATTTGGTAACATCACTCTCAAGATACAATCTCTAGTTCAGCAAGAAACTTTTCTTTTCAATTAAACAGCTTTAACTTTAAGACTGTTAAAAAGAGAGCCGCACAGGAATTATTTTGATTCCAGAGGAAAATAAACATATAGCAAGCAACAATAATCGCGCAATGACATGCTTGATGCCGCCTTATTGAAGCACATATATTACTCCTAACTCAGCCTTTGAAATCTTTAACAGAAGGCTCATCCTCTGCGTACATTGTACCTGCTAAACATGAAAATTGAAAATCTGTATCTCGTTGATACGTGTTATCCGCTCAAAGTAGAGATTGGCAATGACCTATCAAAAGTGATATAAGTCATTTCTTTGAAACCTAATACTTGGAGACATTCAGACATAATAACCAGTAATCGTGAACCCTCGTCCTATGATCTCCCCAGCACAAAACCAAGCAAAACATTCAAGGCCAAAAAGAGCAGCAATGCCAGCATCCTCGATTTTCAGCTCCTGTCTGTGCTTCCACAAGTGCTTGACATCATCAAGTTCCTTCCAGAATGCTTGATAACGACCAGGAATACTGTCCCAAGAAGCAGACAGATCATTAATACAAGATGAATGTGAAGGAATAAACTGAACAGGTTTTCTATCAGGTGACACAAAGAAGCTCAAGTTTTAACCTTTCCAATCTGACATCATCCAACAACATGCGAGAAGCACAAAAGTCTTTGCAACGATTAACTGTGGCAAAGTGGAAGCGTAATATGTTCCATACGGTCCAGCTTTAAACACAAACCCCCCCACTCCACCCCCCGATCAAATAAATCAAAAGACCTAGTCACTCTGTCCCACTTAATTACATACTTTACATGTGGTTTATCGCGAAATGCTTGGGGCACATATAAATACTCATTTTCCACTTTCAAGAATACAAATCATCACACATCAAATTTAAACTATTCCATGACATATACCCCAGCAAACCAAAACCATATACAGAATTCCAACAAATATCAACAACAACAACCAAGTGAAACCCCACTAGTGGGGTTTGGGGAGTATAGTATGTACGCAGACCTTACCCCTACCCCAAGGGGTAGAGAGGTTATTTCCGATAGACCCTCGGCTCAAGAAGACGAAAAAAGACAATATATCAGTACCATCCATAAAAATCTTAGAAAAAAATAACAGCATCACAAGAACATAGATGAAAAGCAAAACAATAACCGGTAGATAAAGCCCGGCACTAAAAGGAACGAAAGAGTAATGCGAACCCAATATTAACCACTTACAGTCTAAGACAAAACCCTAACAGACTAGCCTCACTCTAACGCGCCGTAGAAATATGCACAACTACCTCCTTACCTACGACCCTAATGCTCGACCTCCATAACTTCCTGTCTAGGGCCATGTCCTCGGTAATCTGAAACCTCGTCATGTCCTGCCTGATCATCTCTCCCCAATACTTCTTAGGCCGCTCTCTACCCTCGCATCCACCAAAGCCAGCAGCTCGCACCTCTTTACCGGGGCATCTAGGCTTCTCCTCTGAACGTGCCCGAACCATCTGAGCCTAGCTTCCCGCAGCTTGTCATCCATGGGGGTCACGCCTACCTTCTCCCCAATATCTTCATTCCTAATCTTATCCACCTTAGTGTGCCCGCACATCCGCCCCAACGTCCTCATTTCTGCTATTTTCATCTTCTGGATATGAGAGTTCTTAACTGGCTAAGACTCGGCCCCATACAACATAGCCGGTCTAACCACCGGCCTATAAAACGTATCTTTGAGTATCAACGGCACTTTTTTGGCACTTTCTTGTCACACAGGACTCCAGACGCTGACCTTCACTTCATCCACCCCACCCTAATACGGTAAGTGACATCCTCGTCGATCTCACTTTCCCCCTGTATAACCGACCCAAGGTACTTGAAACTGCCCCTCTTGGGGATGACCTGTGATCCAAACCTCACGTCCAATCCCGCTACCGTCGGCTCGACGCTGAACTTGCACTCTAGGTATTCCGTCTTAGTCCTGCTCAACTTGAAACTCTTAGACTCAAGGGCCTGTCTCCAAGCCTCCAGCCTCTCGTTGACGCTGCCTCGCGTCTTATCAATCAGAACAATGTCGTCAACAAATAACATACACCATGGCACCTCCCCTTGAATATGACGTGTAAGTGCATCCATCACCAGGGCAAATAAGAATGGGTTGAGCGCAAATCCTTGGTGTAACCCCATAACAACCGGAAAATGCTCTAAGTCGCCTCACACTGTCCTAACCCGAGTCTTAGCTCCATCATACATGTCCTTAATCACCCTAATGTAAGCAACCGACACACCTTTTGCCTCCAAGCATCTCCATAAAACCTCTCTAGGAACCTTATCATATGCTTTCTCCAGATCAATAAACATCATGTGAAGATCCTTCTTCCTATCCCTATACTGCTCCACCAACCTCCTAATAAGGTGGACAACATCCGTGGTAGAACGCCTCAGCATGAACCCAAACTGGTTGTTTGAAATAGACGCAGTCCTCCTCACCTCACTTCTATCACCCTCTCCCAAACTTTCATGGTATGACTCAGTAATTTGATACCCCTACAGTTGTTACAGCTTTGGATATCATCTTTGTTCTTGTACAACGGAACCACCATACTCCACCTCCACTCCTCCGGCATCCTATTCGTCCTGAAAATAACATTAAACAGCCCAGTCAGCCACTCCAAACATGCTCTACCCACACACCTCCAAAATTCTACCAGAATTTTGTCCGGCCCAGTAGCTCTGCCCCTACTCATCTTTCGCATAGCCTCCACGACCTCTGCAACCTTGATGCGCCTACAATACATAAAGTCACGGTGACTCTCGGAATGCCCCAATTCACCTAGCACAATATCCCGATACCCTTCCTCATTTAGAAGTTTATGAAAATAGGTCTGCCATCTCCGCTTAATTTGGTCCTCCCCCATCAATACTCTATCGTTCTCGTCTTTGATGCACCTCACTTGGTCCAGATCCCGAGCCTTCCTCTCCCTCGCCTTGGCTAGCCTGAATAACTTCTTCTCCCCGCCTTTGTCCCCCAGTTACTCGTACAGACGAGCAAAAGCCGCAGTCTTAGCCTCCGTGGCCGCCGGCTTCGCCTCCTTCTTAGCGGCCTTATATCTCTCACTGTTCGCTCTCCTCCTCCTCGCCAGTGCTACCTACTAACTTCAGGTACGCCGCCTTCTTCCCTTCCACTTTACCTTGGACCTCATCTTCTAGAATAAAATTCAATTATATAAGAGGAACTAAGTCCAATCAACATGTCACGGTAAACAGGAAAGCGAGAGCTCAAGCATCATTCCACTAAATGGGTCAAGTAGTTTAATAAGTAGCATATGAATTAGAGATAGTTACCCTTCTCTCAAAATTGGTACACTCACTAAACATTTAATGGTAGTAAGTACTGCAGACAGGCAGTAGAATTTGTCCGACTTTGGCCAATTACATTAGAACCTTCTTTTCTTTTCAGATATATAAAATCAAGTTACAACATGTGGGATGGCGCAAAACCATCAAAGAGTAACACCCAATAACTCATCCTTGCTAAGTCATCAACAAGTTAGAGTAGAGCCATAACCTAACATTCCTAGAGAAAACAAGAGTAAAATCTCCGGAGGTATCTTATTAGCACATACACCAGACTTTTTCATTCCCTCCATCATTCTGAACTCAATCTGAAGTCAAAAACCCAAAGTCAAACAAGAGTAGCTGCTTAGAACCTAGCAGAAAGACACTGGCCTCATCCAGTGTATTTCAAAAGGAATAGCTCAAGGAAAAAAGAAAATACTTCTAGGTATGCATACTTCTCCAAGCAACCGCGGCAGGTTAGAAATTGGAATCGAGATACTCAAGGCGTTTGGACAATATTTGGTTGAAGTTGAAAGAACAATATTTGAAGTTGGAAGAAGTACCGGAAAAAATCTGCAAGAATTTCCTTCCCTTGGTAAACTGTACATAAAATTCGCTATTAACAAAAAGATCCCAGATAATTCTCCAGGGTACTGCCTCTATTCATACAGAAGAGCTAGATCACTTTCAAGTCAGATACAAGATCAAGTGATCAACTGACCACGCCCGAATCAGTGGCCTACACAGTACACAAGTTACAAATTAATGAGTAACAACCAATAGCCAGAAAAGTGAATTACTACATGATGCCTGTTATTTTACTAACCAACACTTCTTTCCATATCTTATCACTCTTTTGGCATCTGTTCCAGACTTAGTGTCAACATGTCCAGATGTTTAGCTAGTATCTAAGCAACTCAAATCCATGTTTAGTCTAGGTTTTGACAATTCTACAATAATACTACAACAATTACACTTGAGTCCCAAACAATTTGGGGTCGTTTATATGAATCTTCGCGGATAATTCTACAATAATATCCTAACTTCTTTTTATGACGATGGTATCCAGACTAACTTGCATATACATTGACTATTTCATTCGGTTACCTGCTACCTCTCACCCGCACAATTACATGTAAAATTGCGCACCAAGACTTAGGCGGATGGGAAGAAATCACCTAATGTTTTTCGCCTCCGCTGGATTTTGAATCCTAGACCTCATGATTCTCCTCACTTCATTGACCATCAGGCCACACCCTTGATAATAGTAAACTAAATAACATTCCTATAAGTTCTTTTCCTAATAAACACCTCTTCTTCTCTAAAATAGACTTGCACTTCAAACACATAAAATATCTTGTGCATATCGGAATTTTCCCCTTCCATGCGATGAAAGTTTAACATACCTATTTTTGAGAAGAAAAAGAAAATATATATGTTAAAATAAAAAGTTTAACATACCTATCAAAAAGAAACACTTTAATAACTTAAGCAACTATAATAAAAAAAAAATCTTATGCAAATATAATAATTGCATGTTAAATGAAGCAAATGTAATAAGTTTACATCCCCCTTACTAAAAAACAGGCTTTACATCCATGAAATCTTTTATAAACATAAGGCATTATATGTTATTGGCTTCACTAGAGTAAAGACATCTAAACTTTGGAGACCAGCTCTAATTTCCAAATAAGACATTTTCCTCCCAATCTTTCAAACAAATTCTTTTTTTTCTCCTTTATCTTTTCAATTTCCCTTGGGAAATCCAGTGTTTTCTATTCTTCAATATCTTTTATCACTTTCTTTAGTTTGTCTAAGAATCATTTACCGTACTTTTTCAACCGCAATAAAATATTTATTCTCTAGCATTGTGTTATAACTGAGAAATTCCCGAGGGCTAGTGGTGCACGACTAAGTTGCTCCGGCATGGCAATTTAGGTGCCGGACCCAAGTCGACACCACACAGGTGTGGGTGTGGGTATGAGATCCATACCGGATCTAGTCAAACGATTTTGGGCATTTTGACAACGACGGACAGAAAAATTCGAGACGAGAAATAAATTGATTCCCGAAATCAGAACCAGAACTAGGGTAAATTTGAAGAAAATGGCATTACCTTTTCTAGGAAATCAATCATTTACTTTCTGCTTCTCCTCTTGATCGAGGAGAAAGAGCAGCAAAGAGTGTCAGTTGAGATAAGGGAAGACGGAGCGTTCGACAATTTGGGAAAGTGCAAGACCTTTGACTTTGTTTGAATATTATTATATTTAATAATATTGTACCTTTTCGTGAAAGCTTGACACAAGTCTGATTTTTATAATAATAATTAGAGATCTAATTTAAATTATAAAACTTAATATTTAATTGTAAATGAAAGATAACTATAAAAAAGTTAACTTGTAGGAGAATCCGAGAATGGACGAAAATCAAGAAATCATGTCTACAACTTGAGAATAAAAAAGAAATCTATACTTCACAAGAAATAGGTAAGTATTCCACAAAATTTCTCATAATTTAGAGATATTTTTATAATTTTGTTTTTGAAATTATTTTTAGCCGGATCCCTGCACCCATATCCATACTAGGATCTGTATCCTAGAATCTTAGAATTTACATCTCGAAGGATCCGACCTCTAGATCCACACCTAAGGGTGGCATGTGGGCCGGTTAGGATCGGGACCGGCCCAGGACCACAACCCAAATGGGCGGTGGGCCTAAACGGTCCTAACCGGATAGGACCGGGACCTTGAGGAGGTGGGCTGGGTAGTGGGCCGGTCCTATAGGGGAGGCCCGCGAGACCGGGACCGGCTGAGAAGTGGGCCGGTTCAAGCGGTCCTAAACGGGCCTATCCGGGTCCAACAGATAATTTTAAAAAAAAAAAATTGACTGTTTGGCCATTTAAAAACTAACTGTTTGGTCTGCCAAAATAGCCGTTGGCTATTTGCAAAATAGCCATTTAACCCCCCAAACTTTGTTTTAACCCCCAAACTTTTTATAATTACACTTTTCCCATATTTTCAACTATAAATACCCCCTCATTCTTTCATTTTTCTCACAAAATCATCAATCTCTCTCTAATATTCTTCTATAATTGCTTACTTAATTGTTACATTTTGTGCAAAATTGTGAAGTTGGTGAATTGAAGTCTTCAAGTCTTCAACGATAATTAATTTTCAACAAGTTGTTCGTCAAGTCGGTAAACTCGTTCCAACTCTTAAGTTTTAATATTATAGTTTTGTTTGTTTTATTTACTTTGCTTGATTAATTAAGATGGTTTATTCCTTAAAAAAAATGTTTAGTAAAAATAAGAAAAAATCCAAGAGTGGTGAATCTAGTGGCCAATTTGTTCCTCCTCCACTTCCCCCGGCTCCCCGACCCAAACCTGTTACCCGTCCTACACCTCCTATTCTTGATAGCGATAATAGTTTATTACAATTTACCGAGAGTCAATTTTGCCATAATATTGCACCCGGTGAACAATTAAACCATGAATATATGAATGCTCTTTATGGTAATCCAACTATTGATGAAAATGATGATGAAGAAATAGATTTTGATGAAACGCAACCGGATGACAATACACCCACTAGTCCTGCTCCTGAAGTTAACCCAACTAATAATAATCCAAATGATGCCTCGTCTGTCCTACTTTTTCTAGACAACCTTCTAAACGGGCAGAAACATCTCTTGTTTGGCCCTTTTTTATTCAACTAAGAGAAAAAAATAGGGCTAAGTGTAAAACTTGTGGCAAAGAGTTAGTTTTTAAATATGTTGGAAGTCGGGGGGACGGGATGTTTGACTAGACACATATTGCTACACCCTCAAGATAAAGCTAGATATTTTCGTATGGAAGCTTTGGCCGAGGGGACAAGTGCACCTAGTCAGACTGACCTTAGTACCGGGTCAAATCAATTTCAACCGGGAATTAACACAGTTACCGGTAGTATTTTATATTATGATCCAAAAAAAGATCGGGAAGAATTGGTAAAAATGGTTACTGTTATGTGCTTACCCTATAGTTTTCCTTCTAACCCTCACTTTGTGCATTATATTAGAAAAGTTTATAATCTTACTTATAAAGGTTTTCCTCGCATAACCGTAAAGAGCGATATTTATAAATATAAACATGAATATGAACAATATTTGCGCTATTTATTTACTCATATAAATTGTCGTGTTGCTATTACAACTGATATTGGTAGAAGTGGTAATGACTGTGATTACCTTACTGTTACTAGTCATTGGATTGATGAGGATTGGATAATGCAAAAGCGCATTATTGCTTATAGAATAATTAATTCACGTCACACAGGGCAGTTTATTTCTAGCACGATTACGGATATTTGTAGATATTTTTGCATTAATGATAAAATAATGTCAATTTCAATGGATAATGCTACTAGTAACACAAATGTTGTAGCCTTGCTTACCACTACACGAAGTCATGCATTTAGTAACATTTTTCATGTTAGATGTATTTGTCATATTTACCATTTAATTGTGGGTGATGGTATGCGAATTTTAAATGTTGAAATTGAAAAGGTTAAAATGGCTCTTAATTGGCTTTTTTATTCAAACCGTAAAAGTAAACTTAGAGAATATTTTAAAAGATGCGATGAATTTGGCCTAAGAGAAAGAAATGTTCCTAAACCTTGTCCGACTAGATGGAATTACATGTATGAAAGTTTAGTTGTTGCATATGAATATAGAAACCCCATATACTCAACGTTTAATGCTCATGTAAGTGATGATGATGAGCACCTTACAAATGCAGATTGGGCTAATGTTAAAATGCTTGTAGATTTTTTAGAAAAAATTTCATATTGCTATAAATGAATTTTCTGGGCAATATTACCCTACTATTTCTAACTGTTTAGTTTATATTGCAGAACTTGCAAATTTATTTGATCATTTTTCAGATGGTGGAGAAATTTATCAACTTGCTATTGATTCTATAAGAAAAAAGTTTAAAAAATATTTTTTCCCTATTCCCCCTATTTACGGTGTTGCTGCATTGTTAAATCCTACTATGAAATTAGGAGGTCCTCAGTTTTAGTATGAAACTGTTTATAATGGTTTAGCACTTGAAGGTGAGGAGTTGTCTAAACTTCCGGACGCAATAGCCTCAATTAAAATAAATGTTCAAACAATTTATAATGCTTATCAAGTTGCATTAGATCATGCTAGACCAAATGTTCCAACTCCTTCTTCTAGTTCTCAATCATCTAAAAGAACTGCGGGAATAAGAGCACTTAGTGCTTGGGCAGGGTTGAGGGGTTCTCAAGGTTCTAGTACTAGTGATTTTTCACAACTAAATGAGCTTGAAGTTTATTTGTCACAGGAAATTGAGGAAGTGAATCCCGACGGCTCCTTTAATATTTTGGAATGGTGGAAGGACAAAGAAAAACACTTTCCGATTCTTTCATGGATGGCTCGAGACATTTTAACTATTCAAGCTTCAACAGTGGCATCAGAGAGCGCTTTCAGTCAAGCAAGACTTCAACTCGGTGATTATAGAGCGTCTATGAGGGAGAGCTTGGAAAAATCAGTACTTTTCAGAGATTGGATCCGTTCGAAAAGAAGAAATTTTGGACTTGCTGAATCACAACCAGAGGTAGACGAAGCTTACGAAGAAATGCTAGCTGAACTTGCGGAGGATGATGCTTCGCCTGAAGCGGTGATGACCAAGCTTCATTTCCGCCACCACCAACGAAAATTCCTCCGGACCTTGAAGGATTTATGAAATTTGTAAGAGATACCATGTAAATTAATATGTAACTTGTATTTTGGCACATCTTGATTAGTTTCTTTTTCTTCTCAATGGTGGTATTAGCACCTTGTTGTGCTCATTCCATAGGGGGGAGGAAGACTAAGAAAGATATTGCCATGATTTTTTAATGCTCTAATAAAATTATAACGCATTGCTTTGAATATCTCTTTAAAATATTTTTGTCTTTTTATATATCTTAAGCTGTATATATAGTATAATATAGTATACTATACTATATATATATATATATATATATAATATATATACTATACTATACTATACTATATATACATAGTATATAAGCCATATTCGATAGTATACATCTTAAGATATACTATATATACATCTTAAGATATATATATATATATATATATATACAGGTGACAATTCTATAATATAATTTACAAATTGCCTTAGATATTTTTATTACCATTTTTTTTCTCTAACTTGTATAAATAAAAATTTAAAAAATAGAAAGTATTCGTTGGGCCCACTTAGGCCCGGGACCGTCCCACTTAACCCGGGACCGTTAGTTCGTGGTCCCGGTCCCGGACCGGTTCCAACAAGAAGTCTGGGAAGCCCGGGACCGCTTAGGACCGGGCCCGCGAAGCCCACTTAGGACCGGGCCCAGCCCACATGCCACCCCTATCCACACCCGTGTCCGAGCAACTTAGGCGCACGATATGAACCTCGATGGATAACGGGCCTGTTCCTCTACCCTTCTCCAATTAAATACCAGGTTTTCGTTTGATGCAGAGTTTGAACTCGCGATGTGCGCTATTCATTCCCTAACATTCAGTAGTTGAAGTTGATTTTTAATCTTTATCTCCACGGCCTGCTATTACTACTTCTAATGAGCTCCTATTTCAATCTCAGGTACATAAGAATTCACAAATTTTTGACAAGTCGGCTGCATTAAATCAACTGGTATGTTGACAACATCACCAAATACATAAACTAATCACCCTTTTTTTCCTAGGTGGACTAGAATTTCATGTTTAAAATTTTTATAGGTCCATGAATGATCAAGATCACGAGGATTCATAACCTTGATGTTGTTTTTTTGAGAAGGATCTTGATGATTGTTTCTTCAACTTAATCAGATAGCAGAAAGTTGATAAAATGTTCTTCCACTTTATGAGCAAGGGAAGTTACCCCTCGACTATAAGCAAGTGATTTTTCAATCACGGACCATTTAGGTTCTGAATGAGAGGATAAAACAAGAAACATATACAACTACAAGATGCTGAGCAGTTTGCAGTCTGAGCACTATAGCCCCAAAGGTAACTTAGCTACCCCCAACTTGTGACTAACAAGAAAAAAGAGACAGGAAAATGACGAAGAACAGGTAAGGTGAAGAACAACAAACATCTCTAACTACCTCAAAAGACTAAGTATCCCATACATAAAAGGACAAAAGTTCTGAATAACAAACCTAGCTAAGCGAGTGTAGAATACTTGTTTTGCCAAATGCTGGCATTTCTCCACAGTAGGTGGTTCTTGAATATATTGCTTGTTCTGTTGCAATGTCTGCTTGTAGTATGCACATCCATGCTTGGTCAAGAACTTTGAAGCTTCAACAGCCTTTGCTTTCACTATAGGTAGTTTTGAAGCCATAGTTTCCTAATCAACACATAATAGACACTGAAAAACATCATCACCAGTGTTACCGAAGGAGGAGTGTAGAAAACTGCTAAAATCTGCCAGGGATCTGAGGACAAAGTGCAATTATATAGTGTGCCATAGCGAAGAATCACTCTGATAAGCATAAACGTGATCAAACTAAAACGAGCTATACACATAATTTAAAAAAAAACAATTATAACGAAAAAATAAAATTGCATTTCAAGTATAGGGAAGCAAAACTAGGTCAATCAAGTTCAAACCGATTTTAAAAAACTGATTCAAATGCAAAGATTTTTTTCCCAACTACTTTTCTTATGCTAAATATCTAATCATATACATCTATCACAACACATTTATCCATAACGTGTTTAAATATTAATCCATCACCTTTGTGGAGATGTTTACTGTTAAGTAATGCCTTCTTCAAAATAGAGATACCTTAGCGCCAAGGTGCCTTTGTTAAAGAGCCACTTAAGCAAAGTCAAGCGCCCAACCTATATAACATGTACCTAGCTTCACAGCTCAAACGCACTTCAAGCCACTATTTAATACGTAATTACTAATAATCATCACTAGACTTTGAAGTGACCGGCATCATACTTTCTATTAGGGGCAAAGCCATTCAATTTAACTATTAAATACCCAACTCCTACACATTTCAAAGCAATTGATTAATTCGAAATTATGAAAACTAAAATAAAATCTCCAGGGAATTTAGCTTCATAAGCGAGGGAGGTCACATTTCTACATCGCGCATGGAGCAGCTCACAAGTTCTAATGTTTTTTCATTTACCCTTTTAGAATTTCACATAATCTGAAATATCAATTGGAACACATAATTCAAAAAGAAGCAATTAGCCATAAGCAGAAAGAGAGAGACCAACAATATACAGAGTGAATCACACGCACTGACCTACAAAATTCAATGCTTCGTTCTGATGGCTCCTTGAGTTGCAGAGAGTGAGAGAGAAATAGGGTTTTGATGTAAGCTCAAATATATAAATTGTTGCGGCTCAGCTATTCGGCTTCATCTATAAATTTGGCTCGGCGCCACTTAGAATTAATTACAAGTGGAGTTGCACCTTGTTGGTGAATTAAAATTAATATCTGTAAGGACCCCTGAAGTTCCACTCAAATGAACAAACCTCCCTTAAGTTTAAGGACTGCTCAAAATTATCCTATGAGTACCTCCGTTTAGAGTGCAGTGACGTAGAGTGGCAGGGATGCTTGACCCAAAAACTAGTTTTGAAAATAAATAATTAAATTTGTATTTTTCAGGCCACTGGCAATTTATTTGATTCCAGACAGTTACAAATAACAAACAACGGTAAATAAGAAAGAGCGGAATAGATTAAACAGAACGATGAACCAGAGAAAATTTTTCTTAATTTCCAATTCCCGAGCAATCTCCGATCGCAGGTATGATCGAACTACAAAGCTAATGAGAAAGAATCTAGTACAAGATGATATTTTGTATACCAAGAAAGTTTTTTCTGATGTCCCTTTCTAGTCGTTTACAGTGGTAGGGAAAAAGCTGTCGTTCCCAAGTTTGAGTCAATACACCAGGAGATTAGGTAGTGGGGAGCCAGATCCTCGCTAGTGGCAACCTTTCCAGCATAACAATGATATCTACGATCTACGTATAAGCTTGACTGAATCTCTAGCTATACACATTCATTGTTCGAGTACTTAACCGTCCGATGACCATTATCCCATAGCGAAAGGACCTTCCGAACTCGGCAGCGGATCCCATCACTTATTTCGATCTCTGAATTTTAATTGTCACATAGGACTTTCCGGGCACGCCACATGGAGAGGGTAAATTTTACCCATACAAGGGAGAAGAGAATATCTTTTTCTCCTATAAAGAAAGTAATCCACTAATTAAGAAAGCAGCTTTATTTCTGTTTTATATTTACAACTTTTATATTATTTTGTATTTCAAGAGAACACCAATCAGGAAATGCACTACTTATTAGCTACTGTAGCAATTTTGGGGCCTTCTTTTTTACAGTGACTTATTGCAATTTAAAAATTTTTAATGTGACATTTTCTCGATCAACTAACCTCTTAACTAGTATTACTTTAAGAGTTTCTTTCACTATTATATGGATAAAATATATAGGTCAGGTAGTCAAATAAACAAAATCTGAAGGAGAATACTCATATTTATGATTGTTTATGTGAATTCTATGAATGTGTTTATGTTAAAACAAAATAAAAGCAGCAGCAATATTAGATAAAGAGACAAGGTTATGAAACAAGAGTTCTGCCAAGAAGAAGTCGCTGAATATATAACTGATATTTTGTTTGAACAAAATAGAAGCAATAGCAATAGCTAAATCATGTTTGGTAGGAGATTCTGTGAAGCAAAGAAAAGCCAATCTCAAGATAGATGACATAAACTGAAGCTTTTCATTTAAATGATCATCGTCCTCTGTCAGCAAAAAGGGCAGCATCTACAATCTTGACAATATCTGTGATGACCCGATAGTTTTGACATTGAAGGTCACTCGCTTGATTTGACTCATTTTGTCGAAAATTAGTATTTTGAAAGTTTGAAAATTTTCTGAGTTTGACCGTAAATTGACTTCATAGCTAACGTATTCGAATTTTGATGTTGAAACTTAAAATAGGTCTGTATCGCCATTTGAAACTTGTCTACAAATTTTGGTGCAATTCGGAATTGATTTGACATGATTCGTATGCTTAGATGTGACTCTAGTTGTTCTTGAGTTTACTTTGAAATTTTATTCGTTTTGAGGGTTGATTTGTAGGTGTTATTTTGGTATTTTGATCACACAAGCGAGTTCATATGATGTTATTATACTTGTGCTCATGTTTGGTTTGGAACCCGAGGGGCTCAAATGAGTTTCGGACGCGTTTCAGAAGAGTTTTGGATGACTTGAGCTGTTGGTGCATTGAACACTTCTGGTGTCTGATGCAGATCTCGCATTTGCGAGGTCTGGCTCGCAATTGTGAGCCCCGCTTTTGCGAAGAATTGTTCGCATTTGCGAGCATGGGCTGGGCTGGGTGAATATCGCATTTGCGAGGATTTTGTTCGCTTTTGCAAATTGTGGCCGTTCGCTTTTGTGAAGGAAGTGGTCGCATTTGCGATCACAGGCCGCTTGAGTCTGCTTCGCATTTGCGAAATTTCTGGCCGCATTTGCGATGGTAGAGTTTTCGCATTTGCTATCTAAATGTCGCAATTGCGAATTCTGGACTTCTGAGGCAAGGTTCGCATTTGCGACCCTTGTATCACATTTGCGATGTTCGTAATTGCAAACATGACTTCGCAATTGCAAATATGACTTCGCAATTGCAAACATGACTTCGCAATTGCGACATCTGCAACTGGGTAAAATAGGGAAAAATCGGGACTTAGCTCATTTTACACCATTTTTCAACCCTAAACACTCTAGAGGCGATTTTTCCAAGAGACTTTTCTTTCCAAATTCGTTGGTAAGTGACTTTAATCCATTTCTTTTTACTTATCCATTACTTTTCATGAGATTTCAATATCAAATTTAGGATTTCCATGGTAGAAATTAGGGATTTGGGTAGAAATTGAGATTTTTTGTAAAATTGAGATTTAGACCTCAAATTGAGGTTGGATTTCGAAACAAATTACATAATCGGAATCAGGGGTGAATGGGTAATCGAGTTTTGGTTCGAACCTCAGGTTTTGACCAAGCAGGCCCGGAGTTAACTTTTGTTGACTTTTTAAAAAATGATCAAAATTGAAACTCTTTCATTAATGGGTAGTTTCTAAAGCTTATTTTGAACCGTTTGATCGATAATTTGCTAGATTTGATTGGTTTGGAGGCTTGTTCGAAAGGCAATTTCGAGATTGGTAGATTGCTTGACTCGCGGAGTGAGGTAAGGGTTGGGTCTAACCTTGACTTGAGGGAATTTAGAATCCTTGAACTATGTGTTATGTGAATTATGTGGGGAAAATGGCGTATATGCGAGGTGACGAGTGTATATACGTCGTCATGATATTTGTTTCCATGTTTTCGTTTATCTCATGATATATGTTGCTTCATGCCTTAATTGTTACATGTTTATTTGACTTCTATGCCCTAATTATTATTTGACATTTAATTATTCTTGTATTAAATTATCCGTCCCTTCTATGACTCCCTGCTTATTTGCTACATGCCTCTACTTGCTTTACTTGCATACCCAAATTGTCACATACTTTATGTAAAGCCCCGTGAATTTTTATAATTAATCGGACTAATTTTGAGTTTGAGAATGCAGTGTAATTAAACTCGAGATATATGGTTATACGAATGGAACGAAGTCATGGGAGCACTTGTAATTAACTTTGGTATAGCTTAGAATTAATTATAGTTCCATGGAATAAGTATTTAAATTGATTAAGAGTATTTATTTTAGTAATAATTGAAATTGTTTAGTAAGAAAGAAAAAGGGAGAATCTGGGAACTAGAAACCATGTGACTAAGCTAATTCATTTGAAGAATTCGATAGATTTTGAAACAGACATTGGATTACTATGTGCCGAAAAATGGAGGGACAAGAAAATGTATAAAATGGAAAAGACAAGGAACAAAATAGAATGAATTTGAAGGAAAACTTACTTGTGATTTGCCAAAGGCAACGCAATGTGCAGTGAAGTCAGACCAAGGCGTTCAGGAAGGCGTCCAAATTTTTGTAGCGAAGGGACAGGTCACGCGATGGGGATGCGTCGCACCTGTCCCGCGAGAATCACTGAAGCAGCCTTTTTATAGGCTATCCGAGAGTGAGAAATATTATTTGGGTCAAGTTCTTTTGGGTTAGAAAGAAGAGAGAGCTTCCACTCCATTAATGCATCTTCAAGGTAAGAATTAAATGTCTTTCATGGTAGATTTGGTTCATTTATTACATCTCTTAACCCTCCAACATGATGAAATTCATAGATCTTTGAAGAAAATCTCAAGGACACTTCAAGAACTCAAATCTTGAAAATTCTAGGGTTTGTCAAAGAGGTAATCTCTTCACTCCAAACTTAGGTATTATACTTCGTGGTCGTAGTAAAGTGTATTTATGAAGGTAGAATTTTATTTAAACATCTATTCATGAAACCCTAAGAAGAGTTGGTTGGTAGGGATGATGAATAGTGTTGGGTCTTATTCGAACGATGTCATTTTGAGCTTCTAGTGGGACGACTAGATCCCATAATATGTGTAATGAAGGATTTGGAGTTAAAATTCAAGGATTTACCTTCAAATGATGAAATGGGGATTTTTGTTAAACTTATGAAATTGGACTTAAAGTGTTAGACACATAGTTGGGTCAGTTGGTATTGTTGTGACGCGTTATTAAATTATGTGAGTTCGTATATGTAGATTGTGACTCGTCGGCATTATTGGATCATTTGGGGTAAGGTTGGAAGCAATTTGAGGTACGTTGAAACTTATTACCTTCGGAGCTTTTCTCCAAACTCATATCGAAACACGATTAAATTGAGCTTCTAAATGTAAGTCCTAGCTCGTGGGGACGAGTGAGTTGGGATTGTACTATTTATTGCATCATAAAAGATTTGAGTGTTATGAATATTATTTTCTTGAAATGTATTCCAATTTCAAAACTAAATATATGAGGAATAGTACTTGTAGTATTTTGTTTTTGAAACGGAAATACGTGAGTTGTGAAATATCTTGAATTTAACTATTCTCAAATAGTTGATTTGGCTATGAATATCATCTTTGATAAATGTAAAGGTTTTGGGAGTTACTTAAGTTCACCGAGATTGACATTGGATACTTTTCCTCATTAGGTCATGAAACTACACGTGCCGGTGTAGGCGTAGAACCCACCTTACGGATGGGAACTACGGCAGAGTACTTCCCATTATGAGGTACTATTGTGCTACCTTATTAGCATGGCTGAGTCGATTCATGCGGCACAACGATGAGACGACCTGAGCAAGTAGGGTATATGATACTTGCCGCTAGGTACATAACCTAGTTGACTTTTCTTCGTGTCGGTGATGGTATAGTGCTCCCGGTAAATAAAAAATCTAACATGATTTTGTAAAGATTAATGTTAAAGGAAGACATTGAAATATGTTTTATCTTATTATTTTATTTTATTTTTTAAATTATTAATTAATATAAATGTTTCTTTCTTATATCAATTGTTATTGCATATCTTAAAACTTCTTAAGGCTTGTCCTATATTTTTGTTGGAGAACGGTTCATGATTCGTACTAGGCATGTGGAGATTAGGCCCTTCGGCCATATTTCTATTTTTATTTTCAGGGATTGGACTTGAGCAGCTCGGACCGCGTGGATAAGGCAGCTCTACATTTCCTGTTGATACTTTTGGTGAGACTCCACCCTCGCACCCGTGGAAGACTTTATTATATTATCATTCTTTTGAGCCATCGGGTTATGCCTTGGTTGACTATGTCATTCCGTGTTATAGAGATTCCATAGACAATAGTAGTATTCATTTTTGGGTTGTAATCCTATGGTTACTCATATGGCATGCATGAATGAAACTTTCCTTTTATCTTTATGAAGTTTTTTGTCGAAGTAAAATATTTTCTTAAAGATATTTTTCATATTTTGGGTTATATCTTAAAATGATTATATTTGAAGAGGCTTCCACACCCCCCTCCCCCCCTCCCCCCTATTAGGCATATAGATGAGTATTAATTTATGGGATGATTCACTTGGGTAGGGTAGAGTACCGAGTACCGGTCACATATTTTTAGGGCGTGACAAACTTGGTATCAGAGCCTTAGGTTCTAATTCGAGTCCTAGGAAGTCTATGGAATCGTGTCTGGTAGAGTTCTCCTTATTGGTGTGTTGTGCACCACACTTATATCGAGAAGGCTATATGGACATTATAAGAATACTTCACTCTTTCTTCTTATTCTAGAATCGTGCAATAGAACTAAGAAATATTTCCTAACTCGTAAGCTATATATATATTGGCAGAAGATGGTGAACACGCATGGCAGTAATATGAACCGGGAAGCTGCTCCTATACCCGATGCGGCTTCGGGAGGGGTACCCGCTAGACCTAGGGGCCGACCCCCAAGATCTGCAAGAGAACGGACCGTGCCAGTTCCAATGGCTCCAAGGATGGTCCAGGGGCTCGAGAAAGAAGTTGATGAGGCACCTGCTCCACCTTCAAAACCAAATCACTTGGAAAAGACCCCCACTGATATTAAAAAGGCTATGGATACTTTTGTTGATCTCATGGCTATGCAGACCCAACAGAACCTTTAAGTGGGTATTCAGGCACTCCAACAAGGAAGGATGAGAGCACCAGTGGTTGAGGACATGGCGCAGTTGGCCATGAAATTTATGAAACTTGAGCCGCCAGTTTTCACTGGTACAAATCCTACTGCAGACCCTCAGTATTCTTGGAGGAAGTTGAGAAAGCTACTACTTTGCTGGGAGTTAAAGACTACCGGGTGGTTCGATTAGCAGCCTACCAGTTGAAAGACATTGCTGACCTTTGGTTCAAGGGGGTAGAGAAAAGTAAACCGGATGATGCACCTCCAATGGTTTGGACGGAGTTTAAGAAGATCTTCATTAAGAAATAGTTACCATCAGGAGTGAGAGCTTCCCTTGCGATACTGTTTGAGACCTTAAAGCAGGTTACCATGACCGTCCTAGAGTATAGCATCAAATTTGAGAAGTTATCTCGTTATGCTCCCCACCTCATCCCATCTGAGGATGAGAAGATTAAACGCTTTGCTCATGGCTTGATTCCGGGCATCAGAAAAGATGCAGCTAGTGGGAGGAGAAATACTACCTTTACTGACTTTGTGGATCTAGCAATGGATATCGAAAGGATTTATCAGGAGGAGAGGGCCAACAGGGAGCAAAACAAAAAGGCCCGTACTTTTGGCACTTTCAGTGCAGTGCCTAGTTCGGGCAAGGGTTAGAGCAGCAGAGGGCCATCTGGCCCACCACATTCTAGGGTACATACAGCTTTTAGTAAACCTCAAGTGGCATACAGTTCTGGACATGGAGACCAGTCTAGGACCATTCAGAGTGACCACCGTACTGCACAGGCTCAAAGTAGTGTGGGTTCTCATCAGCGTCAGTCTAGTGTTACCAAGGGACCCCGTGGTCTGTGCTATGGTTGCGGGTTGATGGGTCATATCCGAAAGTTTTGCCCTAACGGGCAACAGGGTTCGAGAGCTTATCCGACACCTTCTACGGCTACTACTTAGGTTGCACCACCCCCACCTTGGGGTAATGAAGCCCACAATGGGTGCAATGTGGGAAAGGTACCGCAAACAGCTTCCACTTCTCAGGGGTCTCATCCTCGTTTCTATGCCACAGAGGCTTCAGATACAGTCGTCACAGGTATACTTACTGTTTGTGCTCTAGACGCTTATGCTCTTATGGATCCCGGATCTACTTTTTCCTATGTTACTCCGTACTTTGCTTTGGATTTTGGGATAGAGCCAGAACAACTACTTGAACCATTTTCTGTGTCGACTCCGGTGGGAGATTCTCTTATTGCTTCCCGCATCTATAGGGGTTGTGTGAATATAATTCAAGATCGAGAGACTACGGCAGACCTCATTGAGCTAGAAATAGTTGACTTTGATGTAATCATGGGGATAGATTGGTTATACAAGTGTTACGCTATTCTTGATTGTCGTGCTAAAGTGGTCAAGTTTGAGTTTCCTAATGAGTCAGTTCGTGAGTGGAGGGGCAATATTGCTGAGCCTCGAGGTAAGTTTATTTCATACCTTAAGGCGAAGAAGATGATTACAAAGGGATGTCTTTATCATTTAGTCAGAGTCACTGACACAACCGCGGAGGTAGCATGCATTTAGTCTGTGCCAGCTGTTAATGAGTTTTCTGATGTTTTTCCTGATGAGCTTACGTGTATCCCACCAGATCGGGTCATCGACTTTAGGATAGATGTGGTGCCAGATACTCAGCCGATATCTATTCCCTCATACCGAATGACTCCAGCCGAGTTAAGAGAATTGAAGGATCAATTGAAATATTTACTGGATAAAGGGTTTATTTGATAGAATCAAGGACAAGGATAGAGTTTTGGAAGCTCCAAGGTCATTTACAAGATCTCAAGCTAAAGAGTTGTACTCTAAGATTGCTGGACTTCAATGGCAAATAAAGAAGCTTTTAATTGTAGAGGAAGAGCTCAAGCCCAAAGTAGATGAATTATCCAAGTTTTACAATTATTTGGTGATCAAAATTGAAGTCCAAGAGGAGGAAGATTGGGCCACCAAATCAGCCCTTGAAGTCCACCAAAGGGGCTCAAAATGAGCTTAAAAGAGGTCCAAAAGGGGGTGTTTCAAAAGGAGCCCAATTGGAGTCCAAATCAATGGCCCAAACTAGTAGTTTTAAGGTCCAAATCTGCCCCAAAGGGATTTGGCCGCTCCCCCACCTAATTGTAATGACTTTTCTTACTCCTTAGCAACCACCCTACCTAATTGTAATGACTTTTTATGTCTTAGCAACCACCCTACCTAATTTTAAGGACTTTTTGTGCCTTAGTACTCCTATAAATAAGGAGTTATTCTCATTCATTGAGAGACTTCATTATTGATTAAGTATATCATACTTTGAGAGTTCTTTTGAATCTTTATTACTTGTGCTTTGAGATTTATCTTTCAACCTTTACTAGTTCATAGTTCAAGGTAGTAAGATTACTTCTCTATTGTGATATCTTTGATTCCTTTGTAGTATTCTTAGAAGGCGATTAATACTAGTTATTAATTATTGTCTCAAGTTACTCGTAAAGCGGTCAAGATCCGAATCTATTATTTTGATTTGCTTTTAAGTAAAGGCATTTAATTTCTTCAATAAATCAAGACGTTGTTACTTTGATCTTGTCAAGGCTATAGAACTTACGTTCTTGGAAGTTCTTGGAATTCTTTCCTTGAATTTTCCCATATCTTTTATTTTCTGCCCTTTAGTTCTAGTTGTTCAATTTCCTTATTGTTATTGCTTCCACATTTACTTTTCAAATTCTTACTCTAGTTTGAATTCCTGACCTTATCGTTATCAAGTGATATCAGAGCGGTTCTATCAAGGTTTCGTTCTAGATAATTCTGGGAATTTCTTGAATACTAAGAGCGGAAAAAAAACAAGTAAAAAAAACAAAAAAAAACGAAAATTAATTTTTTTTAAAAAATTGCTTGCTCTCCAGGAACTTTCTTTTTTATCTAATTTGTTTCCAAAAACTATCAAAGGAAATAAGAAGAGGAGATCCCAGATTTTAAAAATAAGTTAAAATTTTAATTTTTCTTACTCTTTCTAATCTAAATATATAATCATTTCCTTTTTGTTCGTGTCTTGTTTCAACCGAGCCTAATAGTTCTAGGATTTGGTTCTTCTTTCATTTGTTCCCCAAAAATCTATATTTTACTACTAAGAACTTTATACGAGTTGGGTTTAACTATAAATCTACAAAGTATTTTGTTCAAAGGTTATTTCGAGAGAGAAAAAAAGGCAAAGTGTGTGTGAGAACAATTGAGAAAAAATTCAATTTGTCTGATACAGTTTAATTATTTAAGATGTCACATACAGGTAGTGATGATGAACGAAGGGTTCTTTAAGAAGCCGAAATCAAAGCAAGAAATGATTTTACCTTGCAAGCTATGCATCAACAATTCGAAAGGTGGAATTTGCAACTCCAAGAGATGAGGGACACCATTGCTGAGCAAAATGATACAATAGCTGAACTTAGAAGGGAAAATAATGTTAGGCTCCAAGCTAGGAGAAATGTACCCCTTGCTCCCATTGTAAATCAAGAAAACCCTATAGATGATTTTAATGATATTAATTTTGATAGGGTGGGAAGAGATAGGAGGGGACAAAGAGGTAGAGTAGAAGATGATAATATAAGCAGTATAAAGATGAAGATGCCATCTTTCAAGGGAACAAGGGATCCAGACTTGTACCTTGATTGGGGGAGAAAGGTTGAAGCCATCTTTGACTGTCACAACTACTCTGAGGGTAAGAAGGTTAAACTTGCTATTGTTGAGTTTTCTGACTATGCTGCTATTTGGTGGAAAAAGCTTGCTATGTACAGATTGCAAGAAGGACAAGCACAAATTGCTACTTGGGCTGAGATGAAAAGGGTGATGAGAAAGTGATTCATACCATCATACTTTCAAAGAGAGCTACAACAACGCCTTCAAACATTGAATCAAGTATCCATGTCTGTGGATGAGTACTTTAAGGCTATGGATATGGCTATGATCCAAGCTAATTGTATGGAGGAAGAAGAGGCTACAATGGCTAGGTTTTTAAATGGTTTAAATAAGGAAATAGCTGATGTAGTAGAATTACAACAATATGTAACAATAGATGAGTTAGTTGATTTGTCTGTAAAGGTAGAAAATCAAAATAAAAGAAAGCAAGCTAGCTCATGGAAAGGTCGGTCAAACACCATCTCCAAGAAGCCATGGTCGAATCAAGAGATGAAGAGTTCTTCTAGACCTCAAGAAGACAAGGATAAAGGTAAATTTGAGAACAAAGAGGGAGGTAAAACCTTTAACCCTAAACCTTTTACACCTTCTAGTTCTATTCAGTGTCATAAATGTAAAGGAAGGGGACATATGATGCATGAATGTCCAAGTAGAAGAAACATCATTCTTAGAGAAGATGGAGGATATGAGAGTGAAAAAAGTGAGGGAGAAGAAGAGGGAGATGTGAGTAATGATGATGATATATAACTACATAATGATGGCATGATTGGGGTAGTTACAAGGATTATAACTATCAATTTGGGAAGCAATAGTGAAGAACAAAGGGAGAATATATTCCATACTAGGTGTGGGATAAAGGAAAAAACTTGTTCTATGATCATTGATAGTGGTAGTTGTGCTAATGTGGTGAGTTCATACTTTGTGGAAAAATTGGGACTTGCATGCATGAAACACCCTACTCCCTATAGACTCCAATGGTTAAATAATAGTGGTGAACTAAAGGTAAACAAATAATGCATGATTTCATTCAATGTTGGTAGATATGAGGATGATATTCTTTATGACATAGTCCCTATGCAAGCTTGTCATATCTTACTGGGTCGTCCTTGACAGTATGATAGGAATGTTTTTCATGATGGAAGGAAGAATAGATATTCTCTTGAGTTAAATGGCAGAAAATTTACTCTTGCACATTTATCTCCTTCTCAAGTGTTTGAAGATCAAAAGAGATTAAGGAAAATAATGGGAAAACCAAGGGGAGGGATAAAAAGTGAGCTTGAGGAATAAAAAAAAAGAAAGGAGGCCAAGAGTTAGAAAAGAAGAGAGATGGCCGAGAGAAAGAGAGAGAGGGCAACAATTTGAGAGAAGAGATAAAAAGGGGCTTGAATGAAAAAATAGAAAGTCTTGGTGAGAGGAAAGAGGCTAAGGAAATAAAAAAAATAAAGTTTTTATATAAAAACCAAAGAGTGTTTAAATGCAAGAAAAGAGTGGTTGCACATAATACTACTTACTTACAAAGAAGCTTTGATTAATTCTGAGTTACTAACTTCTTATTTGCCAAGTAGTATTTCTTCTCTTTTGCAGGATTTTGAAGATGTCTTTCCTGAAGATATTCCTAATGGATTGCCACCTTTACGTGGCATTGAGCATCAAATTGATTTTGTACCTGGATCACGAATCCCAAATAGGCCTGCTTATAAGAGTAATCCAGAAGAGACAAAAGAGCTTCAAAGGCAAGTTGAGGAGCTGCTTGAGAAAGGCTTTGTGAGAGAGAGCACGAGCCCTTGCTCTGTTCCCGTCCCATTGGTACCCAAAAAGGATGGAACTTGGAGGATGTGCGTGGATTGTAGAGCAATCAACAAGATAACGGTAAAGTATCGCCATCTTATTCCTCGTCTTGATGATATGTTGGATCAATTACATGGATCTAAAATCTTTTCTAAAATTGATCTAAAAAGTGGTTACCATCAGATTCGAATGAATCCTGAAGATGAATGGAAAACTGCTTTTAAGACCAAATATGGGTTTTATGAGTGGTTAGTTATGCCTTTTGGCTTGACTAATGCACCTAGCACTTTCATGAGATTAATGAATCATATCTTTAAGGATTTTCATGGAAAATTTGTTGTGGTGTACTTCGATGATATCTTGATCTTTTCTAACACTTTAGAAGAGCATGTAGAACACCTAAAACAAGTTTTTGAAGTTCTTAGAAAGCAACTCTTATTTGCTAATCTTAAAAAGTGTACTTTTTTATGGATCATGTGATTTTTTTGGGTTTTGTGGTTAGTTCTAAAGGAGTTGAGGTTGATGAAGAGAAAATTAAAGCAATAAAAGAATGGCCAAAGCCTAAGAGTGTAACTGAAGTTAGGAGTTTTCATGGACTTGCTAGTTTTTATAGGAGGTTTGTGAGATACTTTAGCACCATTGCTTCTCCTTTAACTTAAGTTATTAAAAAGGATGAGATTTTTACATGGGAAAAAGAACAAGATGCTGCTTTTAACTTGTTGAAAGAAAAGTTATGTTCTGCTCTATTGTTACAATTGCCTAATTTTTCTAAATCTTTTGAAATTGAATGTGATGCTTCTGGCAAAGGAATAAGTGCTGTTTTGATACAAGATTCTAAACCTATTGCCTACTTTAGTGAGAAGTTGAGTGGAGCTACATTGAACTATTCCACTTATGACAAAGAGCTATATGCTTTGGTAAGGGCTTTAGCCACATGGCAACATTACTTGTGGCCAAGAGAGTTTGTCATTAAAACTGACCATGAATCCTTGAAATACTTGAAGAGTCAAGGTAAGCTTAGTAGAAGGCATGCTAAGTGGGTTGAATTCATTGAAACTTTTTCTTATGTAATTTCTTACAAACAAGGGAAAGAGAATGTTGTTGCGGATGCACTTTCAAGAAGGTATGTCTTAGTTTCTACCCTGACTTCTAAATTGATGGGTTTTGATTAAATCAAGGGACTTTATGCTAATGATGTTGATTTTGGCACGATTTTTGCAGATTGTAAGTTGGGTCCTTTTGAGAGGTTTAACCTCCAAGATGGGTTTTTCTTTAAGGAAAATAAGTTGTGTATCCCTAATTACTCTTTACGTAAAGTATTTGTAAGGGAAGCACATTGTGGAGGGCTTATGGGTCACTTTGGAGTTCCAAAGACACTAGACATACTTGCTGAAATTATTTTTTGGCCTGGAATGAGAAAAGATGTTGAAAGAATGTGTGCACAGTGTTTGGAATGTAAACAAGCTAAATCTAAAGTGTTACCACATGGTCTTTACACGCCATTACATGTTCCTACTTCACCTTGGATTGATATCTCTATGGATTTTGTGTTAGGTTTACCTAGAACAAGGTATGGTAAGGATAGTATATATGTTGTGGTAGATAGGTTCTCCAAAATGGCTCGTTTTATTCCTTGTTTAAAGACTAATGATGCTTCACATGTTGCTGATCTTTTTGTAAAAGAAGTTGTCAAATTGCATGGTATACCTAGAACTATTGTTAGTGATAGGGATGTTAAGTTTTTGAGCCACTTTTGGCGTGTATTTTGAGGAAGTTAGGCACTAAATTATTGTTTTCTACTTCTTGTCATCCACAAACTGATGGACAAACTGAAGTAGTTAATAGAACCTTAGAAAACCTGTTGAGGGATGTTTTGAAAGGTAAATTAACTTCTTGGGAAGCTCACTTACCTGTGATTGAATTTGCTTACAATAGAACAATCCATTCTTCTACAGGTATGTCACCTTTTGAGGTTGTTTATGATTTTAATCCCTTTACTCCCCTTGATTTATTACCATTATCTACTAATGATATTGTTAATCTTGATGGTAGGACAAAGGCTGAGATGATGAAAAAAAATCATAAACAAACAAGGCTTGCAATTGAGAAGAAAAATGAGCAAACTGCCTTGAGAAAAAATAAGGGTAAAAAATAAGTTATATTTAAACCTGGAGATTTAGTTTGGGTCCACTTTAGAAAGGAGAGATTTTCCTCCAAAAGGAAGTCAAAGTTGCATCCTAGAGGAGATAGCCCATTTCAAGTCCTTGAAAGGATTGGAGACAATGCTTACAAGCTGGACCTACCTGGTGAGTTCTAAGTAAGTGCTACATTCAATATTGCTGACTTGTCTTTGTTTGATGTAGGATTGAATTCGGGGACGCATTCTTTTCAAGAAGAGGGGAATGATAGAATCAAGGACAAGGATAGAGTTTTGGAAGCTCCAAGGCCATTTACAAGATCTCAAGCCAAAGAGTTGCACTCTAAGGTTGCTGGACTTCAATGGCAAATAAAAAAGCTTTTAATTGTAGAGGAAGAGCTCAAGCCCAAAGTAGATGAATTATCCAAGTTTTACAATTATTTAGTGATCCAAATTGAAGTCCAAGAGGAGGAAGATTGGGCCACCAAATCAGCCCTTGAAGTCCACCAAAGGGGCTCAAAATGAGCTTAAAAGATATCCAAAAGGGGGTGTTTCAAAAGGAGCCCAATTGGAGTCCAAATCAATGACCCAAACTAGTAGTTTTAAGGTCCAAATCTGCCCCAAAGGGATTTGGCCGCCCCCCTCCCCCCCACCTAATTGTAATGACTTTTCTTACTCCTTAGCAACCACCCTACCTAATTGTAATGACTTTTTATGCCTTAGCAACCACCCTACCTAATTTTAAGGACTTTTTGTGCCTTTGTACTCCTATAAATAAGGAGTTATTCTCATTCATTGAGAGACTTAATTATTGATTAAGTATATTATACTTTGAGAGTTCTTTTGAACCTTTGTTACTTATGCTTTGAGATTTATCTTTTAACCTTTACTAGTTCATAGTTCAAGGTAGTAAGATTACTTCTCTATTGTGATATCTTTGATTCCTTTGTGGTATTCTTAGAAGGCAATTAATACTAGTTATTAATTGTTATCTCAAGTTACTCGTAAAGCGGTCAAGATCTGAATTTATTGTTTTGATTTGCTTTTAAGTAAAGGCGTTTGATTTCTTCAATAAATCAAGACGTTGTTGCTTTGATCTTGTCAAGGCTATAGAACTTGCATTCTTGGAAGTTCTTGGAATTCTTTCCTTGAATTTTCCCATATCCTTTATTTTCTGCCCTTTAGTTCTAGTTGTTCAATTTCCTTATTGTTATTGCTTCCGCATTTACTTTTCAAATTCTTACTCTAGTTTGGATTCCCGACCTTATCGTTATCATTATTAGACCTAATGTATCACCTTGGGGTGCGCCAGTGCTATTTGTGAAAAATAAAGATGGTTCTTTGAGGATGTGTATTAACTACAGGCAACTTAACAAAGTGACCATCAAGAATAGGTACCCAATACCTTGGATAGACGACTTGTTTGACCAGTTGCAAGGGGCGAAGTGCTTCTCAAAGATTGATTTAAGGTTGGGGTATCATCAATTGAAAATTTGAGAGAAGGATATTCCCAAAACAGCTTTTCGGACCCGCTACAAACATTATAAATTTTTCGTGATGTCATTTAGGTTAACTAATGCACCCGCAGCCTTTATGGATCTAATGAATCTGGTTTTCAAACCATTTCTTGACAGGTTCGTAATTATTTTCATTGATGGCATATTAGTCTATTTGCAGAGTCAAGAGGAGCATGCCAATCATTTGAGAATAGTGTTGCAGACGCTTTCCGAGAATGAGTTATATGTTAAATTCTCTAAGTGTGAATTTTGGCTCGAATCCGTGGCATTCTTGGGTCATGTGGTATCTCGCGAAGGTATTAAGGTTGATCCTCAAAAGACTGAAGCGGTTAAGAGTTGGCCTCGACCAACTACACCAACAGAGATCAGCAGTTTCTTGGGATTAGCAGGCTACTATCGGCGGTTTGTTGAAGGATTTTCTACTCTTGCATCTCCGTTAACCAAGAAGTTTCAGTGGTGGGATGCTTGTGAGAGAAGTTTTCAAGAGTTGAAGGCTAGTTTGAGTACGACGTCTGTGTTGACATTGCCAGCAGGTTTGGGTGACTTTGTGGTTTACTATGATGCCTCTAGAGTTGGGTTGGGTTGTGTCTTGATGCAGAAATGTAAGGTTATTGTTTATGCTTCTAGAAGTTGAAGATCCATGAGAAAAACTATCCGACCCATGACTTGGAAATTATCGCGGTTGTTTTTGCTTTGAAAATCCGGTGGCATTACTTGTACGGTGAGCACTGTGAAGTATACACCGACCATAAAAGCTTGCAATATATATTCAAGCAGAGGGAATTAAACTTGAGGCAAAGGAGATGGTTAGAACTATTGAACGATTATGATTTAAGCATTCATTACCATCCGGGAAAGGTGAATGTGGTAGCCGACGCGCTAAGCCGAAAGTCAGGAGGTACCTTGGCACATTTACCAATAAGTAAAGAGCTTGCCGCTTGTGCCATAGCATGTTCCTCTCTTATTGAGCGTGTTAAGGCTAAGCAATTTGAAGATCCAAATTTAGTGAATATTCAAAATGGTGTACAATCTAAAAACATCCTTGCTTTTTCTCTCGAAGAGGATGAGGTGTTGAAGATGTACGGTCGCTTGTGCATGCCAGATGTCGATGGGCTTCGTAATGAAATTATGGCTGAGGCACACAACTCAAGATATTCCATATATCCAGGGTCCACAAAAATGTACAAGGACTTGCGGGAGATTTATTGGTGGAATCGAATGAAGGAAAACATTTCAGACTTCGTGGCTAGATGTTTAAATTCCCAGCAAGTAAAGGCTGAGCATCAAAGACCTGGAGGGTTGACTCAGAATATTGAGATTCCACTTTGGAAGTGGGAGATGATTAATATGGACTTTGTTGTGGGTTTGCCTCGTACTCGCTTGAATCATGACTCTATTTGGGTGATTGTAGACCGACTTACAAAGTCGGCACATTTCTTACCGGTAAAGATGACTGGCACGGCACCACAGTATGCTAAGTTGTACTTGAAAGAAATTGTCAGACTTCATGGTATACCAGTTTCCATTATATCTTATAGAGGGGCCCAGTTTACTGCTCATTTTTGGCAGTCCTTTCAAGAAGGATTGGGTACAAGTGTCAATTTGAGTACCGCTTTTCATCCACAGACTGACGGGCAGGCTGAGAGGTCTATTCAGACGGTTGAGGATATGTTGCGAGCTTGTGTCCTTGATTTTGGTGGGAATTGGGATGAACACTTACCTCTGATTGAATTTGCCTACAATAATAGCTATCATGCTAGTATCCAGATGGCTCCCTATGAGGCTTTGTACGGACAACGTTGTAGATCACCTATTGGATGGTTTGATCCGACTGAGGTAGGACTACTTGGTCCCGATCTTGTACATGATGCCTTGGAGAAGGTGGCTTTGATTCAACAACGACTTAAGACCGCTCAAAGCTGACAAAAAAGCTATACAGATGTACATCGACGTAAGTTGGAGTTTAAAGAGGGTGGTCAGGTGTTCTTAAAGGTATCGCCAATGAAGGGCGTTATGAGATTCGGGAAGAAGGGCAAGCTAGGTCCTAGATTTATTGGTCCATATCAAATCTTGAAAAGGATTGGGGAGGTGGCCTACAAGCTGGAGTTACCTGCATCAATGACTTTGGTTCATCCTGTTTTTCATGTATCGATGCTACGGGGGTATGTGCAATCCTACTCACATCATCTCACCGGATGTAGTAGAAATAAATGACGGCTTAACTTATGACGAAGAACCTGTTGAGATTCTTGATAGGCAAGTCCGTAGGTTGAGGACTAAGGACATAGCTTCAGTTAAAGTGTTATGGCGTAATCATGACGGCGAGGAGGCTACTTGGGAGGCCGAAGAAGATATGAAGATTCGATATCCACACTTATTCGCGACTTCAGGTATGACTACTTTTTGAAATTCTGAGTTTAGAGTTATCATAATATACTTCCATCGGACAAGTGATTTATTGGTTCATCTATTGCACATGATTATTAGACATATATTATGGTAATAAATTTTATTGTTGTGATGCCGGGAGAGGCTATGTAATGGTAGCTGGAGACATATGAAGTCATGAAGGCATTTATTGATGTAGTTATGATGAGTAGATCCATGTAGGGCCTTGTATATTGTACTAGTGTGGCTCGTTGTCAGGTTAAAAAATTTTGGATAGGCCTATAAATAAAGAAAACTCTAGCAAAATTTTTAGAAATTTGGAGAGTTAGTCAAATTTCAAAGCTTTAAGAATTGGGAAGTAGGGAAAATCTTGGAGATGCTTGGAGATCATGCTTTTTGGACTTTAACATGACCGAGGAATTACATTCGAGGACGGATGTTTCTAAGTAGGGGAGAATATAAAGCCCCGTGAATTTCTATAATTAATCAGACTAATTTTGAGTTTGAGAATGCAGTGTAATTAAACTCGAGATACATGGTTATACGAATGGAACGAAGTCATGGGAGCACTTGTAATTAACTTTGGTATAGCTTGGAATTAAATATATTTCCATGGAATAAGTATTTAAATTGATTAAGAGTATTTATTTTAGTAATAATTAAAATTATTTAGTAAGAAAGAAAAAGGGAGAATCTGGGAAATAGGAACCATGTGACTAAGCTAAGTCATTTGAAGAATTCGATAGATTTTGAAACAGACATTGGATTACTATGTGCCGAAAAATGGAGGGACAAAGAAATGTATTAAATGGAAAAGACAAGGAACAAAATAGAATGAATTTGAAGGAAAACTTACTTGTGATTGGCCAAAGGCAACACAATGAGGAGTGAAGTCAGATCAAGGTGTCCAGGAAGGCGTGCGAATTTTTGTGGCAAAGGGACAGGTCGCGCGATAGGGATGCGCCGCACCTGTCCCGCGAGAATCACTGAAGCAGACTTTTTATAGGCTATCCGAGAGTGAGAAATATTATTTGGGTCAAGCTCTTTTGGGTTAGAAAGAAGAGAGAGCTTCCTCTCCATTAATGCATCTTCAAGGTAAGAATTAAATGCCTTTCATTGGTAGATTTGGTTCATTTATTACATCTCTTAACCCTCCAACATGATGAAATTCATAGATCTTTGAAGAAAATCTCAAGGACACTTCAAGAACTCAAATCTTGAAAATTTTAGGGTTTGTCAAAGAGGTAATCTCTTCACTCCAAACTTAGGTATTATACTCCGTGGTCATAGTAGAGTGTATTTATAAAGGTAGAATTTTATTTAAACATCTATTCATGAAACCCTAAGAAGAGTTGGTTGGTAGAGATGATGAATAGTGCTGGGTCTTATTCGAACGATGTCATTTTGAGCTTCTAGTGGGACGATTAGATCCCATAATATGTGTAATGAAGGATTTGGAGTTAAAATTCAAGGACTTACCTTCAAATGATGAAATGGGAATTTTTGTTAAACTTATGAAATTGGACTTAAAGTGTTAGACACGTAGTTAGGTTAGTTGGTATTGTTGTGACGCGTTATTAAATTATGTGAGTTCGTATATGTAGATTGTGACTCGTCGGCATTATTGGATCATTTGGGGTAAGGTTGGAAGCAATTTGAGGTACGTTGAAACTTATTACCTTCGGAGCTTTTCTCCAAACTCATATCGAAACACGATTAAATTGAGTTTCTAAATGTAAGTCCTAGCTCGTGGGGACGAGTGAGTTGGGATTGTACCATTTCTTGCATCATAAAAGATTTGAGTGTTATGAATATTATTTTCTTGAAATATATTCCAATTTCAAAACTAAATATATGAGGAATAGTACTTGTAGTATTTCGTTTTTAAAACGGAAATACGTGAGTTGTGAAATATCTTGAATTTAACTATTCTCAAATAGTTGATTTGGCTATGAATATCGTCTTTGATAAATGTAAAGGTTTTGGGAGTTACTTAAGTTCACCGAGATTGACATTGGATACTTTTCCTCATTAGGTCATGAAACTACACATGCCGGTGTAGGCGTAGAACCCACCTTACGGATGGGAACTACGGCAGAGTACTTCCCATTATGGGGTACTATTGTGCTACTTTATTAGCACGGCTAAGTCGATTCATGCGGCACAACGATGAGACGACCTGAGCAAGTAGGGTATATGATACTTGCCGCTAGGTACATAACCTAGTTGACTTTTCTTCGTGTCGGTGATGGTATAGTGCTCCCGGTGAATGAAAAATCTAACATGATTTTGTAAAGATTAATGCTAAAGGAAGACATTGAAATATATTTTATCTTATTATTTTATTTTATTTTCTATATTGTTAATTGATATAAATTCTTCTTTCTTATATCAATTGTTATTGCATATTTTACAACTTCTTAAGGCTTGTCCTATATTTTTGTTGGGGAACGGTTCATGATTCGTACTAGGCATGTGGAGCTTAGGCCTTTCGGCCACATTTCCATTTCTGTTTTTAGGGACTGGACCTGAGCAGCTTGTACCGCGTGGATAGGGCAGCTCTACATTTCCTGTTGATACTTTTGGTGAGACTCCACCCTCGCACCCGTGGAGGAATTTATTATATTATCATTCTTTTGAGACATGGTGCCTTGGTTGGCTATGTCATTCCGTGTCATAGAGATTCCATAGACAATAGTAGTATTTATTTTTGGGTTGTAATCCTATGGTTACTCATATGGCATGCATGAATGAAACTTTCCTTTTATCTTTATGAAGTTTTCTGTCGAAGTAAAATATTTGCTTAAAGATATTTTTCATGTTTTGGGTTATATCTTAAAATTATTGTATTTGAAGAGGCTTCCCCCCCCCCCATTAGGCATATAGATGAGTATTAATTTATGGGATGGTTCACTCGGGTAGGGTAGAGTACTGAGTGCCGGTCACGTATTTTTAAAGCGTGACACTTTACTCATTTTATTATTTTGTAATATTTGTTGCATTATAGAATGTGGTTGTACTTGCGTGAGTTGTTTAGTTTATAGATACTGATGAATTGGTAAAGTTGAAACTTCGAGAGTTAGAGATTCTTTGATTATTATGTGGTTCTTTATTGCCTTGTGCATTTACCCTCTTGATGTAGAAATATTTATAAAATTTGGTTGTTGAATTGTCTATGTTAATTGAAATTGTTTAGGAAGTGGGTTCCACGCCGCAGCAGAAATTAAAAGGTAATTGATTGAAATGGTGGAATAAGGATGGATTATGACATTGATAGATGATAATATCGTGAGATCGGGTTGCGCGCAACAACGGATTGTATATGTGATACTTGTTTGTGATTGTTGGAATTGCCTCAGTATTGTGATATGAGACTATGAGATTTATTATTTTGGGCTCTCTGGTAGTTAAATTTCGAGTCCGTTCTCATGAGTTAACTGCTTTATTTCCATTTCCTGTTTTTCCGCTATTATTGTTGTTGCATATAGGTTATTATAAGTAGCCTGCCTTAGCCTCGTCACTACTTCGTCGAGGTTAGGCTCAGCACTTACAGAGTACATGGGTTTGGTTGTACTCATACTATACTCTACACTTCTTGTGCATATATCGGAGTGGGCCCAGCAACGGTGACTGAGATTTCCCGGATCCAGCTACCTATGGAGACTTAAGGTATAGTTGCACGATGTCCGCAGCCGTGAAATCCTCTTCTATGTCATCATTGCTGTTTATTTTGATTCAAATAGTTGTGTTTTATTTATACTATTATCTGTAGTACTCTAGACGATCATATATTCGTGACTCCGGTTTCTGGGATTGTATTTGGATTACGTCATTCAGTTGTTTACTACCTAATTTCAGACTATTCGGTTGTTATTGTTATCATTTGATTTAAATTGTTAAAACTAGTTAATAAAAATAGTTATGGTTGGCTTGTATATCAAGTGAAATGTTAGGCGCCATCACGATCCCGAGGGAGGGAATTCTTGGTCGTGACAAAGTTGGTATCAGAGCACTAGGTTGCCTAGGTCTCACGACTCATGAGCAAGCTTGGTAAAGTCTGGAGGATCGGTACGGAGACGTTTGTACTTATCTTTCGGAGGCTATAAGGCTTTAGAAAAATTTCACTTCTTTCTTTCTCCATCGTGCGGTTTATTTCCATTATTGAAGTTTGAACTATTCTACTCTTGTTCTCTCGCAGATGGTGAGAACTCGCATAGCGTCTACAGCAGGGCAGGAGCCAGAGCCCCCTGTTACAGCCACTACCAGGGGTAGGGGTAGGGGCCGAGGTAAAGGCAGAGCTCAGCCTAAAGCACGAGCAACAGCACCCATGGTGGAGCCTTAGATTGATCATGAGGAGGAGGTCCTAGCTCAGACCTCACCAGTCGGACCCGCTCAGGTCCCAGAGGGATTCATTGCCACTCCCGTACTTCAGGACACCCTAGTCGGCTTAGTTGGACTCATGGAGAGTATGGATCAGACCGGAGTATTTCCTATGGCACCAGCTGTCTCTCAGGCTGGGGGAGGAGCACAGACTTCCGCCATTCACACTTCGGATGGCTCCCATATACCAGAATCCAATAGCTCCAGCAATTGGGGTAGTTCAGCCCGTTGTTCCTACACAGCCCGGGGAGAGGGTCGCAATGTCTTTTGAGGGATTGACGAGGTTTGATAAGTTCACCAAGCTCTTTCCTGTTCATTATAATGGTGAACCTTATGAGGACCCATAAGATTACTTGGACCGTTACCACGAGGTGTTGCGCAACATGGGTATTGTTAAGACCAATGGGGTCGACTTTGTAGTTTTTTAGATGATTGATTTTGCCAAGAGGTGGTGGTAGGATTTTGAGCGGAGGAGACCAGTTGGTTCACCTCCACTTACCCGGAATCAGTTTTCGCAGCTATTTCTGGAGAAGTTTATTCCTTTAACTCTAAGAGAGGAGTACCGCAGGCAGTTCGAGCGCCTTCAACAGGGTAGCATGACTGTCACCTAGTATGAGACCAGGTTTGTGGACCTAGCCCATCATGTAACTATTTTTCTTCCCACTTATAGAGAGAGGGTGAGGAGGTTTATTGATGGTCTTACCTTCGGAATTAGGCTTCAGATGTCCAAGGAGACGGGGGATGATATTTCTTTTCAGAGGGCCGTAGAGATTGTAGATGAATCGAGATGGTTTGCAGTCAGGATAGAGAGGCGATATCTGATTAGAGGCCTCATCATTTCGATGGCTTCAGTGGTGCCTCATATGGAGGCAGAGGTTCTTTTGGTAGAGTCCATCCTCCTAGGCCGATTTAGTCAGCTCTTCAGGTAGCCCACGGTGCTTCGGGCAGTCGTGGTTCTTATGGGTCTCATCCTGAGCAGCCACATTTAGTGCCCCTCCAGGTCCTATCAGTGCACCACCGCTTCAAAGTTATCATAGTGGCTATCTGGAAAGTCAGGGTCAGTCTCAGCTTCAGCAGCCGAGGGAGTGCTTTGAGTGTGGGGACATAGGTTACATCAGGAAGTATTGCCCTAGATTGACGAAGGGTTCTCGTGCCATTATGCTGGCACCAGTTGCTCCACTGCCCGCACAGTTAGCTAGAGGCTGGGGTCAGGTTGCTAAAGGTGGAGGCTAGCCAGCTAGAGGTCGCTCAAGGGAAGGAGGTCAGAGTGGTAGGGCCCAACCCTGTTTTTTATGCATTTCCAACTAGACTTGAGGCAGAGTTATCTGACGCCGTCATCACATGTATTGTTCCAGTTTTCCATAAAGATGCTTCAGATCTATTTGATCCGGTTCTACTTATTCCTACGTGTCATCCTATTTTGCTTCATATCTGATCATGCATCGTGATCCTTTGAGTGCTTTTATATATGTGTCCACGAGTTTTAGAAGAGTTTTGGATGACTTGAACTGCTGGTGCATTGAACACTTTTGGTGTTTGATGCAGATCTCGCATTTGCGAGGGAACCTCGCTTTTGCGAACAATTTTTCGCATTTGCAAGCATGGGTTAGGCTGGGTGAATTTTGCATTGGCGAGGATTTTGTTCGCTTTTGCGAACTATGGCCGTTCGCTTTTGCGAAGGAATTGGTTGCATTTGCAATCACACGCCACTTGAGTATGCAAAGTTTCTGGCCGCATTTGCAATGGTGGAGTTTTCGCATTTGCGATCTAAATGTCGCATTTGCTACTTTTGGGCTTCTGAGGTAGGGTTCGCATTTGCAACCCTTGTATCGCATTTGCGATGTTCGTAATTGCGAACATGACTTTGCAATTGCGACATATGCATGTCACGACCCCAATTTTCCTCTGTAGGATGTCGTGATGGCACCTAATCTCTAAGACTAGGTAAGCCTAACACTTACTAAATTTAAAATAGACTTTAATCAATCGACTATTAAGCATGAATAAGAAATTTCTATAATAAGCCAACAATCCTAAGTACGATACAATATCCCAAAACCAGTAGTACAAGTCATAAGCTCTACCGAGTTTACTAGAAAAAAATCTCTAAGTACAACTGTTCCGGAATAGAAATAGACTGTACAAGGTAAAATTTCAGAAGGTGACTCCGAGGCCTGCAAACACGATGGCAGGTATACCTTGAGTCTCCACAGCAATGTGCGATCAGCTAGCTAATAGTCAACAAACTCTGAAGTAACTGGATCTGCACAAAAATATACAGAAAGTGCAGCATGAGTACACCATGGCGGTACCCAGTAACTATCAAGACTAACCTCGGTGAAGTAGTGACAAGGGACAGTCAAGACACCTACTAGACTTAATAACATGTATAAGTATGAATGTGAAACTAATAGAGAACAATACCAATAATAAGCTAAGCATGGTAAAAACGACAAATAATACTTGCAATAGAAAACTGGTAGATACAATTAGCAACAAGGAACAACCATGTAATAATATCATGGAGCAAGCTGAGAGCAGTTAAATTCTGGTGAAACCAAATAAGGAAAAACAGGTAACAACCCAATAGACAACCGCTTTCACACAAGATTCATACAAGAATTTTCCCGAGGCATAACACTTCATAATCACAATTCTCAGGTCCCAAATCGCGAACCCAAATCATTTGGAATCTTGTTCCCAAATTACAAATCACAACTGCACGAACAACTCACGAGTTGCACGGACAACTCATGTGCCAATACCATTAATACCTCATATCTTTACGGACAACTCACGTGCTAAGGGAGTGGAAATATCTCATATCCGCACGGACAACTCACGTGCAAGCAGTAACAATACTTCATAACAGCACGGACTACTTACGTGCCAATAGTACAACTCTCACACAAAGACAAGTATACAAGAATACATGTAAATGATCAATAAACATCAGGGTTCATCTTCTTTAACCGATATGAATGATTAATTACGTGTATGTTTGTGCAAGTGTTCTATCACAACTTGAGTCAACAAGTAAGAGCAGAGACAACCATGGCACATAGAAAATAACAAACAAAACGTAAAATGCATAACTCACACAAGGTAGGCACACCAGTACACAAATATCATCAATAATAATGCCCTCAGGCCATCACGAGTCATCATAATTCATCCCCGACATATCCCTCATTGTCTCGCCATGTGCGCAACAACAAAGTAAATGCTCGCCCACACACACACACACACACACACACACACACACACACACACACACACACACACACACACACACACACACACACACACACACACACACATATATATATATATATATATATATATATATATATATATATATATATATATATATATATACACACACACACACACACACACACACACACACACACCATATGCAATTATCAATAATAATAATAATAGCATGGACAACTCACGTGCGAACACCCCGACAATCCTCTCAACAGTATCACGCGTGCCAAAAACATAACAACATAATATAATAACTCGCACCACATGTGCCCATATGCCACAATATTTTCTCAAAACAATTCCACTACTACAACCACACATATCCCTCGGCTCAACCACGCTGAGTACAACAACAACAACAATAATAACACGAGAGTACGGCAGGTAAATCAACATAAGAATTACAAAAAACAAAGAAACGGATGAACGGGCTCACAATGAAAGACACGACAAGTAACAAATGTTTTAACTAGAATAACTCAACAATGATATAGATAGTGTGTAACAACGATTTCAAATAAGAGTAACTCAACAATAGAAGAGATAACATGTAACAATGATTCCCAATAAGAATGACTCAACGATAAAAGAGATAACATGTAACAATTATTCCAATTAAGAACAACTCAACAATAAGAGAGATACCATGTAGCAGTGGATTCAAATAAGGATAAGTCAATAATGGAAGAGATAACAATAACTTCAATTAAGGATAATCAACTACGGAAGAAATACATGGCAATGAAAAAGATAACAACTTCAATTAAGGCATATAAGAGTATATTTGGAAATAAAGGGGTGGAACATGAAGTAATCAACTTCAAATAAGGCATGTAAGGGTATATTTAGCAATAGAGGATTTAACATGATAAGACATATTCATTTTAATGAACATAAGAACCTAAGAGTCTAAACATGTCAAATTTTCACATAAACCCATGTACACACTCATCACCTCGTATACACGTCTTTCACGTAGTTCAAATAGTACAAACAAACTAATCCCTACGGGGTAGTTCTCCCACACAATGTTAGGTAAGATACTTACCTCAAAAGCCCTCAATCAATACTCAAAAATAGCTTTTCCTTTACAATTCACCTCCACTCGGCACAAATCTAACCAAAATCAACTTAATAACATCAAATAATACAAGAAAAATCACTTTCAATAAATAAAGCTATGATCTTTACATAATTCCTCAAAAGTCAACAAAAGTCAACTCGGGACTCGCCCGGTCAAAACCTGGGTCCAATGGTAGATTCCAACTACCCATGACCCCACAAGTTCATATATGTGATTAGTTTCAAAATTTGAGTCCAAATCGACTCTCAAAACTCAAATTCTTATTTTTTTTTCAAAACTTGATAAAGTTTAACAAATTTTCACTTTGATTCACATGATTTTGATGTTAATATCTAAGATATATTGATGGAATATGATTAGAAATATATTAGAATCACTTATCCAAAGTTTTTAGATGAAAATCCCTCTTCAAAATCGTCTCCTACCGAGTCTAGGGTTCCAAAATATAAAAATGAGGCTAAAAATCCCGTCTCTCGCCTTTTTGTCCAGTCGCAAATGCGGCCTGGGGTTTGCAATTGCGAACCCCGCAAATGCGAAGTAATTATCGCAAAAGCAAAACTCTTCACATCCCACTGTCATTGCAAATGCGATGACTCGTTCGCGAATGCGAACTTTGGACCTTCGCAAAAGCGATCAAGATGATCGCAAATGCGATCACCGCTGAACCCAGACCACCTTCGCAAATGCGAACACAGGGTTCGCAAATGCGAACCTAGCTGACTAAGCCAAACATCACAAATGCGATCTCCACCTCGCATTTGCGAAGCCCGCATCACCTTTTCACACCATCAACATTAAAATTCTCCCAAACACTCTGATACGCGTATGGAGATCCAACCCAAACACCAACACAAGTCTAAAAACATAACACGAACTTGCTCGCGCGATCAAATCATCAAGATAACATCCGAAATCACGAATCGGATCTCAAAACACTTGAATTCAACATGAAACTCAAGAACTTCTAAAAAAGCAATCGCGCGTCCGATTCCTATCAAATCAACTCGAAATGATGCCAAACTTTACATACAAGTTCCAAATGACAAAACGGACCTATTCCAAGTCCCAAAATTAAAATCCAAACATGATGGCTATGAATTCAACCCACGGTCAAACTTTTCAACTTCAAATTGCTAAAATTCGGCAAGTCAACACAAATCAAGCCACGAACTTCCGAAATCAATCTCGAGTATACGCCCAAGTACGAAATTACGATACGAACATATCGAAGCCATAAAAACACTGTTACAGGGTCGTTTTCACAAAAGTTAAACCTCGATCAATATTTTTCACTTAAACTTCTAAAGTGAGAATCACTCATCCGAATTCGTTCTGAGTCATCCTAAAATCAAATCCGAACATGCACGCAAGTAATAATACATAATAGGAAGCTACTCAAGACCTCGAACCACTGAACGGATCGCTAAATCTCAAAATGACTGGTCGGGTCGTTACACTGCAGCTGGATAAAAGAGGAAAAAATCGAGACTTAGCTCATTTTATACCATTTCTCAACCTAAATACTCTAGAGGCGATTTTTCAAGAGACTTTTCTTCCCAAATTCGTTGGTAAGTGACATTAATCCATTAAATTTTACTTACCCATTACTTTTCATGAGATTTCAACATCAACTTTAGGATTTTCATGGTACAAATTAGGAATTTGGGTAGAAAGTAGATTTTTTTGTAAAATTGAGATTTAGACCTCAAATTGAGGTCGAATTTCGAAACAAATAACATAACCGGGCTCGGGGGTGAATGGGTAATCAAGTTTTGGTTTGAATCTCGAATTTTGACCAAGCGGACCCGGAGTTAACTTTTGTTGACTTTTTTAGAAATAATCAAAATTGAACCTCATTCATTAATGGGTAGTTTCTAAAGCTTATTTTGAATCGTTTGATCGATAGTTTGCTAGATTTGGTTAGTTTGGAGGCTTGTTCGAAAGGCAATGTCGTGGTTTGTTGATTGTTTGATTCACGGAGTGAGGTAAGTGTTGGGTCTAACATTGACTTGAGTGAATTAGGAATCCTTGAACTATTGTTATGTGAATTATATGGGAAAAATGACGTATATGCGAGGTGACGAGTGTATATACGCCGTCATGGTATTTGTTTCCATGTTTTCGTTTATCTCATGATATATCTTGCTTCATGCCTTAATTGTTACATGTTTATTTAACTTTTATGCCCTAATTTTTACTTGTCATTTAATTATTCTTGTATTAAATTATTCGTCCCTTCCATTACTCCCTGCTTATTTGCTACTTGTTTTATATGAATACCTAAATTGTCACATGCTTTACTCGTTTTATTATTTTGTAATATTTGTTGCATTCTATAATGTGGTTGTACTTGCGTGAGTTATTTAGTTGATAGTTACCGATGAATTAGTAAAGTTGAAACTTCGAGTTGTTAGAGATTCTTTGATTATTATATAGTTCTTTATTGCCTTGTGCATTTACCCTCTTGACGTAGAAATTCTTGTAAAATTTGGTTGTTGAATTGTCTATGTTCATTTAAATTGTTTGGGGGCGGGCTACACGCCGCAACGGAAATTGAAAGGTAATGGATTGAAATGGTGGAATAAGGACGGATTATGATACTGATAGATGATGATATGGTGGGATCGGGTTGCGCGCTGTAATAGATTATATATGTGGTACTTATTTGTGATTGTTGGCATTGCCTCGGTATTGTGATATGAGACTATGAGATTTATTATTCTGGGCTCTCTGGTAGTTAAATTTCGAGTTCGTTCTCATGAGTTAACTGATTTATTTCCATTTTCTATTTTTCCGTTATTATTTTTATTGCGTATAGGTTATTATAAGTGGCCCGCCTTAGCCTCGTCGCTACTTCGTCGAGGTTAGGCTCAGCACTTACAGAATACATGGGGTCGGTTATACTCATACTATATTCTACACTTCTTGTGCAGATATCGGAGTGGGCCCAGCAGCAGTGACTGAGATTGCCCGGATCTAGCTACCTATGGAGACTTGAAGTATAGCTGCACGATGTCCGCATCTGTGAAGTCATCTTCTATGTCATCATTGATGTTTAATTTGATTCAAACAGTTGTATTTTATTCAGACTATTATCTGTAGTACTCTAGATGCTCATGTATTCGTGACTCCAGTTTCTGGGATTGTATTTGGATTACGTCATTCAACTGTTTACTACCTTATTTTAGACTATTCGATTGTTATTGTTATCATTTGATTTGAATTGTTAAAATTAGTTAATAAATATAGTTAACGTTGGCTTGCCTAGCAAGTGAATTGTTAGGCGCCATCACGGTCCCGAGGATGGGAATTTCGGATCGTGACAATATCTTTGGGCAGTGAATCATTCACCCATTGCTTCAATGTCAAATATCCGGAAAACATGTCATCACTTGTTTTTTCTTTGAAAATGTTTCCATCATCACGATATCATAGCTATATATTGAAGACATAACTAAATAAATAAAAATATGTTCTTTCTAGCAACTTAAGCTTTTAGATGAGTTGGTCACACACTTCAACATGGTAACAGAGCAGGCAGAGGTTCTGGGTTCGATTCTCACATATATATATATATATATATATATATATATATATATATATATATATATATATATATAAAGAAGAAGAAGAAGAAGGACGGCACAAGAGAAGGATGGGTCGAACCGCATGCTTCAGAGACATTTGTATGATCCCAACTCCAACACTATATTATTTTTTCCTTTTGGTTTATTTTATTTATATAACGTGTATTATTTTTATTTCAGAACAAGTATCATATTGATCTTGATGCATGGCGACAAACTCAGCCTCAAGAAACTCAGCCGACCCCGGAGGATATGGCTACAATTTGGACACAGGCGGCTGGTGGCGTGAATAAAGGTATAGATATTATGTAATTATATGTATTAGTTTGAAAGTTACATGTTTGTTTTCTTACTCCTTTTATTGTCTTTTCTTTATTTCTCATGAAAATAAATAAAGGTCGAGTCTACGGGATTGGAGTACAACCATCCTCCAGTCGTCCACCAGCAACATTATTCACTGGTGCATCAGTTTTCCAAGAAGGCATGGAAGCTATGCATCGAAAAGTGGATCAAATGTCACAAGAATTTCAAGTAACTCACTCTTTGATCCAAAAATTGTTAAAAAGAAAAGCAAGAAAGCCAGTCAAGCTGCAATGGAGTCTGAGTCTGAGTCTGAGGAGGAGACTGAGTCTGACTAGGATTAGCTATTTGAATATTTTAGAGTTGAAGTTAGAGACATGTTTAATTTATGTTGTTTAATTAATTGGTTGTTTGATTAGTTGGTTGGATTGTTATAAATATTATTGTTCGCTTTATAGTAAATATTGGCTTTGGATTGTTATACTAGGTGTTTAGTTGGTTGTTAGGTGTTTGGTTGGCCGTTTTATTTCGCAGGTGGTGTAATTAAAAATACAGCAGAATTCTGCTAAAAATTTTCCAGATTTGCATCTGAGTTGCGACTGAATCAGTCGCAAATTTCACCAGAAATTACCTAGATTTGCGACGGATTTGGTTGCAAATTGAGAATTTTTGATATTTTTAATTATTTAATACTCAACATGTTCGACTGTTTCGGTCGCAATATTTAATTAAAAATTATTTTTATTATTTAATTTTCTGACGGAATTGGTCGGAACTTTTAATTTTTTTTTTATTTTGATTAGCGACCGAATCAGTCGCAAATTTACCGACCAATTCGGTCGCAAATGACTTAAATTCAAATGTGCCTTTACTTTTCAGTTTGTGACCAAATCCGTAGGAAATTTTCGACTGATTCGGTCACAAATATTTTGCGACCACGTATTTTCCGACTGACCTTTTTCGGTCGGAAATCCGTCGGAAAAATACCAATTTCGAGACGGTCGAAAATTGGCTTTTTTCTAGTAATGCGCCAACTAATATCAAAAAGAATTTTTACGTGCTTGGCTCATAAAAAAAGAATAAAGCCCCAGATGAGTTAGTCATACACTTCAACACTATAAACATGGCATTTCGTTGACACTAACCCTTCCATTCCATAGTACTCTAAAACAAATATTTAAACCATGATTAAAAAAAGAATAAGAAATTGTTAAAAAATCCAAACAATTAATTTTGTTCTAGAAAAGTTGTTGAAAGATAACAAAGAAGCTTCACCTGGTGCAATATACCCCATTGTTGCAAGGGTTTTTGTATATGCTATGCTCTCTCTGTCACCAAATATTTTTGCTATTCCAAAATCACTTAAATGAGCAACCAAATTTCCATCCAACAAGACATTACTAGCATCACAATGGACCACAGGCTTCAAATAACCATGATGAAGAAGATACTCTAATGCGTAAGCTACATATATCATAATATTCAGTCTTCGCATTATACCTAAAGCATGGTTGTCATAGTATAGCCACTTCTCAATGTTCCCATTTGGCAAGTACTCTAATACCAAAGCTTTGAAATCATTGTTGGAACAGCTAGTAATGACCTTAGTGAGATTCCAATGGCGAAGGTCTCTCAATATTTCACATTATGCATCAAAACTCTTGGATGCAACTTCTAGTTGCAAATTGAACACCTTTACTCCACATAATCCTTCCTTGGACAAAAATGACTGACTTGTGAAATTTTTGAAAGGACCATCCGAAGGAATCTCGCCTGTTAAGTCATTGAATGAAAGCATTGAAGTATTTGGGATATTGAAGAGCTTCAAGTGATTTTGGGATTGGACCATAGAGATTGTAATAAGAAAGGTCTAAGACAACCAAAAAATGCACCCGGTGCACTAAACTCCCGCTATGCATGAGGTCCGGGGAAGGACCGGACCACAAGGGTCTATTATAGACAACCTTGCTCTGCATTTCTACGGGAGACCGTTTTCACGACTTGAACCCATGACCTGCTAGTCACATGGCAACAACTTTACCAGTTATTCTAACGATGTACTAAAGAAAAATTGATCAAGTTTGATAGGCCTCCGACTGTCACTGAAATTTCATTTGAGAAATTGTTTCTTGACAAGTTTATGAATATTGCAGCCTTTGAATTTCCAATATCTGGATGTAGAGAACCATTCAACAAGTTTGATGATAAGTTTAACAGCAGAAGATCTTTGAGATTCCAAATGCTTCTCGGCACACTTAACATTACCTTATTATAATCAAAGTAAAGCTTTCTTAGAGAATTCAGTTTCCCAAAGCCTTCCGATATTGGATCAATTATTTGATTTCTACTCAAATACAGTTCACTCAAACTTTGCAAAAGACAAAGATTGGTTGAAAGTGATCCATTTATCCTATTCTCAGCATGGTTTAATGCTTGGAGATTCTTTAGTCCTTGTATTGAAATTGGAAGATGACCAACCAATTCATTTCTTGATATGTCTAAAGATATTAAACCTCTCAATTCCACAACCATCTGCTATAATTTCTTGAATAGAGGTAGAGAGATGCGCTTAGGTGTGGCAAAATGGTTAAAAGAACACAGTTAACCACCCATATTACCCACTAAAAAATGGGTTGGATAATGAACTTTTTAAAAATAGGTCAAATATGGATAAGAAACATATTATCCATTTAGAAAATGGATAACCAATGAGTAACTAATGGGTTTAACTTTTACATTTGTAAAGCCTCAAATCGGGGATTCCTCAAGTTTGGGAGACTAGGAATTCTCCCAAATGTGTTCATATTCAAGAAGTCATTGATAATATGGTTACCCATATTATCCGTCGGTTAACCCGTTTTTTATCCGTATTAAATATGGGTCGGATCGGATAATTTATTCATTTTTTTATTACCCGTTTTCGACACGAACCATTTCCAATCCGACCCGCCCGTTTGTCAAGCACTATAGATGATGGAAGAACATTATTTAGAGGATATTTGTGCAACCACAACTGCTTCAAGAATTTGCAATTTGTCAAGCATTTGATAGAAGTTAACCGTACCCTCTTAAATTGTTCCCATGCAAATCAAATATTTCAAATCATCTAATTATCTTACATGTAAATGGGTTGTGGAAAAGCGTAGCGTCTGAAGCTTAGTTAGGTTCCCGAACTCCCTTGGTATAGGTCCTAAGAAATGGTTGTCTCTCAATGATAAGACTTCAAGTGCCGAGCATTTATATAAACTTGGTGGGATTTGGCCAGTGAAATTCTTATAGAATAGGTAAAGCTCTCTAAGATCTGGAAGATAATTGCACATATCTGCATGAAGTGTACCAGATAGCCTATTCTTTCCTACATTGAGATATTGAAGTGAGGAAATGTTGAATATGGTGATTGGAATGGAACCAACGACATTTACGGAAAAGAGCCAAAAATATCCCTCTACTATTGAATATTGTTTAAAACTACCCTACGTCATACTAATCGAGCAAAAATATCCCTCCCGTCTTACTATTGAACAAAAATACCCCCATTTTAATGGAGGTGCCACGTGGCAGCAATCTGATACAATTAGTCCATCCGGGTTCTTTTATAAACTTATTCGATCCAATAGTGTCAAATCCACCTAAAAAAAGATCCATCTGTCTTTTATGAATTCATTAGTCTCTAAGTATATAATTAGTACCATAAAAATAACACGTGGCTAAACAACACCAAAATCAAAAGATAAAAAATGGTGAACTTCACTTTTAATGTCAAAAATCGCCGGCAACCAAAGCCATTATTCCGACAGCAAACCTTTACAGACAACAAACACAACACATGTTAGTACTAGAATCGCAGCCGGCTACTAAACCCATTTACTCCTAACTCGAACATCCACCATTCTTCTAAATTGCCTCCGGCAACCAATGAATCGGGAGTAAAAAGTGCTCGAAATGAAGATGTGAACCAAGAGATCTCTTCCTCTTGCTTGGATATACTGACATCTCAGATTTCAGTTTGCTTCAACTGTGGGAAGTCCTTCAAAAATGCTCCGAACCTTGTTGGTGGTGAACAAGAACTCCAATCATTTTACTGTCCCAAGTTTCACGAATATGAAAAAATAAATCCGGCAAACTTGACATCAGCCATGGAGGTTCCACCCATTCTCGGCCAAATTTTACCACTAAGTGAACCAATTAGTGATTTAATTTTGCTCAAAATTCTTTGTTAGGACATATGACTATGATGTCTGAGAACCTAAGCCAAACTATTGGATAATGGAGAAAGTGGATCAGTACAGATTGGTGGTAGCCAAATTTTAAGGATAGATATGGATACCATTTAGATTTGAGAAGATTGTTTACCCGAAAAACGGATAGAGTTGAATTTATACGTAGTTCTAAGGGTACGTGGTATAACTTGACACAAATCATAAGAATAAGTAGAAATATCGAATATTGACTATAAAGAAAAGATATAAAACGAGTTAAAAGGAAGATGATTTATGAACAAGCAAAATGAAATTATGTATGAAGCTCAAAAGGATAATCTATTAATATGGGAATGTATCAGCAGTATTTGAGTTACAGTGTATTAGTGACTTGATCCCCCCTTACAGGAGTAATAGCCATCCCTCTTATAGTGGAGGGATCCTACTTTGGATATAACAAAAAATACATAGTGGGGAACCCATGATAAATCAGTTTTTCCCTAATTTCTGTCGAGATTCTCTCCCTTAATGCGGCTGTAACGGCTCTTGTCTATAGGCTCGATATTGACTCGAGCTTGATATTAATTCAAGCTCGAATTTGAATCGAGGCCCGGTGTTGATTCGGGATCAGCATTGGTCGGTCTTTGGCTCTCAAACTCGATAGCGTTGCTTCGCATCATGGTTCGATTTGGATTCGAACTCGGTATTGATCGGTCTCTGAAACTCGAAGCTCGTTAACCTGGCTTCGAATCTTATACCAAAATTATGAAGACGCTCTTCGACGCTCTTCGATCCATTATGTTCCCATCTCGACTAGTCGTACGAAGGCCGAAATCGGTTTTGACCGTATACAGATAGTCCCCCCGTTTCTCGGGAAGGATGTGGTGAGAAACGATATGATTTTTTAATAGCTCGATCAGATATACACTGACGTCAGCATCGAGCCCGACCATTATATACGTGATAGTTGTCCCGTCGGTTCAGTTTACCAAGGCATTAAATGCGTGTCAAACGGTGGTCGGCCACTACTGATATTGATCCGTCATTCCCCAATCTATAAATAGCTTCTCTTTTTACCATTTATCACTTTTACATCTCCAGTTTTCAAATTTTCTAAGCTCTTTCTTGCATCTTGAGTTTATCCGCAAGCCTGTGATTTTTATTGCAAAATCTTCTTTCTGTGATTTTCACTGTAAAACCTTTCTTCAAAACACCACATCTTTGTCATCTCCTTCTATTCTCGATCTTCAAAACCAAAATGGTGAAAACATCAAAAACTGTTCCTCAAAAAGAAAAAGCTTCTTCTTCACATCCTGTCGCCGACAAAACACCGGTGGAGCCACGGCTTAAGGAGTGTGTTCCCGGGGCGTGTGTTATTACCTCCGATTTTAAGGTCGACAAAGGCTCATCGGTTTCTGGCCGATACGAGCCAGTATCAAGGTATATATGTTCGATAACTGTGGGGCATCTCGAAGAGATAAGGAAAGATTGCAACTGGGAGAACAAAGAAGTGGTAATCCCGTCTCCCGAAAAAGATATTACTACTCATGTGAAAGGGTTTTTAGGTGTGTATACTTACCCTTTCACGTTAGGTCCTCTCGACCCTGTTATCATTGATTTTTTCCGTCAATACCAAATAACCTTGGGCCAAATCCATCCTTCTTCTTGGCGGATCGTTATTTTGATCCGTTTCTTTGTGAACAAAATTGAGGGGATGTCTTTCACCCTCGACCACCTCATTCGATTGTACAGCCCCCGCCTCTTTCGAGGCGGATTAATAAAACTTCAGCACTGGGCCACCAAGGTTCTGTTCTCGAGCATAGACGAGGACAAGGGTCGAGGCTGGATGGGTAGGTTCGTTCGAGTGAAGTCTTCGGACCTAATACCGGCCAAGAAGATGCCATTTCTCGAGGAGTGGAACATGAAGCGTAAGTATAATTCTACTGTTATCTCATATTGTTTTGCCTCTTCATTTCATTCTCACTGATATCCCCTTTTGTGATGCAGTGATTCCTTAGATGTCCGATGCAGTTCCTGACCTCAAGAACTGGGTACGGGACCTGGCTTCGACCTCTACATACGCTGAGCGCTCATGGCATGATTTGTCAAAGGGCCGATGGGAGGCCAAAAATCATGGTAAGCCTCTTCCTCGTATCTTTGATACTTCGAATGAAGTGTTTTCCATATACTTAATAAATTTTCTTGTGTGTAGGTCTAGGCAAAGATATGATTTTGAGGCCCCCGTCCGGCGAGGAAGAGGCTTCGGCCTTTGTTCCAAAATCGGTGAAGGATAATAAGAGAAAAAGGGCCTCTACTTCCGAAGATCCAAAACCGAAGACGAGGACGGCTCGTCGTCCTCGTAAGCCGAGGAAGAATACCATCCCTTTGACCGAAGAATTAGTTCGGTGTCTAAGGGATGGAGACGAGGAGGAAGAAGACGACGGGTCCGTACTGTGGCCCGAGTGAAGAAAACCATAGATGCCTCAAAGGCAGCTAGAACGATGGTGGTTTGTGTATCTCCGCCTCGAACTGAGGTGGTATCGAAGAAGGATTCAGGCAAAGTTCCCGAGTTAATGGAGGTTGAGGATGCCTCCCATCAAAGTCGACAACAGGTGGGTATATCCGAAAGGGACGATCCTGAAGCTCTCCGGACCGAGGAGAACGCCCCAAGCGAATCGCTTGGGGCAATAGTAATCGGAGACTCGCCTACTCTCCCCGCCTTTTCCGAATGGGCGATTCGAGAGGCCTAAGATTTGGGGGACCTCAAGGTAGATGGTCCTCACAAGGGAGATGACCCTTTTCATGATCTGTTTACCGGTATCGAGGATGCTGCTGGCCCTAGTGATGCATTGGGTCTTTTCCACGAAGTACAGTAGGCTCTGAATCGGGTAAGCCTTAACTCACTTCGTTGGTACCACCTTCATGTTTGTTTTTCTTTTCTAACTTCTTTTCTTCTTTTTTCGCAAGCCACAGCAGTTCATCGAGAAGCGTGTTCTCGATCTCGAGCTGAGCTGCACCGGTACGAAGCAGACCTCCAACGGGTCACGGTAGAGAGGAACACCATTAGACTCCTCTTCGGACAAAGGAAAGAATAAATCAAGGACTTCCGAGCTGAGTTGGCCAAGGCTTATCAAGACCAGACCTGACTGAGTAGGTAATGATAATCTTAAAAACCTATGGGCTCGCTTCTGGAACGGTGGCTAATATTTTGATCTCACAGCTACAGCAGAAGATTGAGGTGATTGGGAAGCTTCGTGAGGAGGTCGATATGATAAAGGCGGAGACCTTGGGATGGAAAGATGGTATGGACCGTCTCGCCGCAGAAAAAGAAACTGCTCGAGCCCAATTATCATCGGCCGAAAACCAACTTCAAGACATGAAGGAGAAGATCTCATTCCAAGCAAGAAATATAGAGGAGCTCGAGGCTCGGTTGGCCTCCGAACTTGCTAAAGCCAAATCTGACGTTGAAAAAGCAAAGGCCAATGCGGATGCATTCGTGGCCATCTATCGGGTTGACGGTGAAGCCACTCAGGTACAAGAAAGAGAGGCAGTTGAGACCGCTTAAACTCGAGCTCATTGGGTTGTTGAACTTGCCAAATGCCAATCTCGGAGGGAGACCCTCGAGGAGATCCATGCTCGATGTTTCGATCTCACCGAAGAGATAAAAAGGGCTAAAGAGCTCGAAGCCGATGCTGAAGCCTTGGCTTCCGATGATGACGATGATGATGATGGGAGAAAGAGTGGGTCTAAGAGCGGGGAGGAGCCCGATGGATAATAGACCGCCTCCGGAGATAACCAGGAGACTTAGAGTTTTTTTTATTTTTTGTGTAGGGTCCTGTGCGGATGTTGTAAACACTCTTGAATATATATATAAAGATCTTTTCCTTTCCCGACTTGTTTCTATTTTATTTTCTGCCTTGTGAAGATCTTATTTAATTCATGCCTTATGAAAGTTTTCATAACTTCGAGGCTTTAGGCAATTTGATTGAATTCGGACCTTTATAGCCTTTATAACGGAGTGGGTGTTTGCTCAAACTTGAAGCGGTGTATCCCGTAGGCTTTATGGTCGAGTTAGTGCTTTGCTCTAACTCGAAGTAATAGTTAGTCCGTAGGCTTTTATTGGTCGAGTGAGTGCTTTGCTCGAACTCGAAGTAAGGTAGCCCGTAGGCTTAATAGTCGAGTGAGTGTTTTTCTCGAACTCGGGATAATTGTTATCCCTTAGGCTTAGTAGTCGAGTGAGTGATTGCTCGAACTCGAGATAATTGTTAGCCCTTAGGCTTAGTAGTCGAGTGAGTGATTGCTCGAACTCGAAGTATGAGTAGCCCTTAGGCTTCTATTGGTCGAGTGAGTGCTTTGCTCGAACTCGAAGTAAGGTAGCCCGTAGGCTTAATAGTCGCGTGAGTGTTTTTCTCGAACTCGGGATAATTGTTAGCCCTTAGGCTTAGTAGTCGAGTGAGTGATTGCTCGAACTCGAAATAATTGTTAGCCCTTAGGCTTAGTAGTCGAGTGAGTGATTGCTCGAACTCGAAGTAAGAGTAGCCCTTAGGCTTAATAGTCGAGTGAGTGATTGCTCGAACTCGAAGTATGAGTAGCCCTTAGGCTTCTATTGGTCGAGTGAGTGATTTGCTCGAACTCGAAGTAAGGTATCCCGCAAGCTTAGTAATCGAGTAAGTGATTGCTCGAACTCTAAATAATAGTTAGCCCATAGGCTTAGTAGTCGAGTGAGTGATTGCTCAAACTCGAAATAATAGTTAGCTCGTAGGCTTAGTAGTAGAGTGAGTGATTGCTCGAACTCGAGATAATTGTTAGCCCTTAGGCTTAGTAGTCGAGTGAGTGATTGCTCGAACTCGAAGTAAGAGTAGCCCTTAGGCTTAATAGTCGAGTGAGTGATTGCTCGAACTCGAAGTATGAGTAGCCCTTAGGCTTCTATTAGTCGAGTGAGTGCTTTGCTCGAACTCGAAGTAAGGTAGCCCGTAGGCTTAGTAATCGAGTGAGTGATTGCTCGAACTCGAAATAATAGTTAGCCCGTAGGCTTAGTAGTCGAGTGAGGGATTGCTCGAACTCGAAATAATAGTTAGCTCGTAGGCTTAGTAATCGAGTGAGTGATTGCTCGAACTCGAAGTAAGAGTAGCCCTTAGGCTTAGTAGTCGAGTGAGTGATTGCTCGAACTTAAAATAATAGTTAGCCCGTAGGCTTAGTGTGGGGCTTGGCCTCGTTGACTTTTCGGTTGCCAGTCCCGATTTATGGGGTAGCGGTCGGCCCTAAGCCTGTTTGCGTAATAGATCATGAAATAGCGGATGGGTTCTGAGATGTGAGATATCGGCAAAGAAGAAATTTCTCTTTATGTCGTTATACATGTGTTCATGTTTTGTACCAGGGATTGAGCAAACTACATGAGCATGGTTCGTTTTGACCATTTGGCTCTTACAATTTTTTCAATCGAAATCCTGTTGTTATGAAGTAACTTCCTTGCATTGAACTTGACATATGAACTTGATATATTTGAGGGTAACACCCCCCAGTATTCGAGGTTGATTGTAAAGAGGCCTCGGATACTGTTGAATTATTTTAAGTTAGCACGATCAATGGTTGCCTCATTAAAAAACTTGCCGAAAAACCCATCTGGGGTAAACCGGTTTAAGGAAAAAAAGAGTGCAACGCATGCTTTCAGGCCTAAGGCTTTGTGTTAAATAACCCATTCCTGTTCTTGGTCGAACTCCTGCAAGGGTTAGTTTCGAAATATAAACGAACATGGGAGGGTCATACCTTAACAGTAGTATCGTTTTAGGTGCGACACATTCCAATTGCTTGGTAGTTGTTTGTCGTTTATAACACCGAGCTTGTAGGATCCTTTACCGATGATTTCAAGTACCCGATACGGTCCTTCCCAGTTTGGACCCAGTTTTCCTTCATTTGGATTTCGGGTGTTGAGGGTGACTTTCCTTAGCACTAAGTCCCCAATTTTAAAATGGCGAAGATTGGTTCTTCGATTATAGAATCTTTCGATCCGCTGTTTTTGGGCGGCCAATTAGACGAGAGCAGCTTCTCGCTTTTCATCCAATAGTTCGAGGCTAGTATTCATAGCCTCGTGATTAGACTCTTCCGTTCTATGTCTAAACCTCACACTGGGTTCCCCGACTTCAACTGGAATCAAGGCCTCTGAACCATATACTAAGGAGAACGGGGTTGCCCCCGTACTGGACTTTGATGTTGTTCGATATGCCCAAAGGACTTCGGGTAAAATTTCTCTCTGTTTTCCCTTAGCATCGTTCAACCTTTTCTTTATGTTTTGAATGATAGTCTTTTTCGTCGATTCTGCCTATCCGTTCCTACTAGGGTGGTACGACGTTGTTAATATCCTTTTTTATTTTATGGTCTTCGAGGAATTTCGTCACTTTGCTGCCGATAAATTATTTTTCATTGTCACACACTATTTCGGCGGGTATCACAAATCGACATACGATGTGATCCCAGATGAAGTCTACAACCTCTTTCTCTGTCACTTTCTCGAACACTTGTGCTTCAACCCATTTAGAGAAATAGTTAGTTATAAATAAAATGAATTTAAATTTACCTGGGGTCGACGGTCCATCCCCCATTTCATGAATGGTCATGGGGATAGGACTGAATGAAGTTGTTCTCCGGGCCGATGGATCATCGGTGCAAACCTTTGGCATTTATCATATTTTCGAGCAAACTCTTTAGTGTCTTTTTCCATACTATCCCAGTAGTATCCAGCTCTAATGATTTTGTGAACCAGTGATTCAGCGCCGGAGTGGTTTCCATAAGTGCCTTCATGGACCTCTCGTAAAACGTAATTGTTATCTCCTGGTCCTAAGCATACTGCCAACGGTCCATCGAATGTCCTTCTGTATAACGTTCCATCTTCAGCCAATGTGAATCGAGCAGCTTTGGTTTGTAGGGTCCTCGACTCTTTAGAGTCCGATGGGAGCTTTCTGTTCTTCAAGTATTCAATATATTTATTCCTCCAATCCTATGTTAAGCTTGTAGAGTTTATCTCGACATGACCTTCCTCGATCATGGATTTCGAGAGTTAAACGACAGTCCCCGAGCTGATTTCGTCTTCCTCGACCGACGACCCCAAATTTGCAAGTGCATCGGCCTCATTGTTTTGTTCTCGAGGTACATGTTGTAAAGTCCATTCTTTGAAACGGTGCAAAGTTACCTACAGTTTGTCCAAATACCTTTGTATTCTATCCTCTCGAACTTCAAAGGTTTTGTTTACTTGGTTTACCACCAGTAAAGAGTCACACTTGGCTTCAATGACTTCTGCTCCCAAGCTTTTGGCTAGTTCGAGACCTGTAATTATGGCTTTGTACTCGGCCTCATTGTTAGTCAACCTAAAAGTTTTGATAGATTACCTAATAGTGCTACCCATGGGCGGCTTCAAAACGATGCCTAGCCCGGACCTCTTCACATTCGAAGCACCGTCTGTGAAGAGGGTCCATACCCCCGATGATGTACCCAATTTTAACAAGAGTTCCTTTCCCACTTCGGGTACGAGGGTTGGCATGAAATCGGGTACAAAGTCCGCTAAAATTTGAGACTTGATGGCCATTCGGGGTTAATTTTCGATATCGTACCCAGTGAGTTCGACGGCCCATTTGGCTAATCAGCCCGATAGTTCGGGCTTGTGCAAAATATTTCGAAGTGGGTAAGTGGTTAATACGCATATGGGGTGACATTGAAAGTATGGTCTTTAACTTTCTAGAGGCGTTTATCAATGCAAGTGCCAATTTCTCTAAGTACGGATACCTAGTTTCTGCTTCCCCTAAGGTTCGACTTATATAATAAATGGAAAATTACGTACCTTGCTCTTCTCGAACTAGGACACCACTTACCGCTATTTTCGATACTGCCAAGTACAAGTAAAGTTTCTCATCTGCCTTCGGAGTGTGAAGCAGTGGTGGTCTTGATAGGTATTGCTTCAATTCTTCTAATGCCTGTTGGCATTCTGGGGTCCAGGAAAAATCGTTCTTCTTTTTGAGTAGAGAGAAAAATCGGTGGCTTCGATCCGACGACCTCGAAATGAATCGGCCTAAGGCAACTATCCGTCCGGTTAGCTTCTGTACAACTTTTACACTGTCCATGACGGTGATGTATTCAATGGCCTTGATTTTATCGGGGTTGATCTCGATCCCCCGATTCGATACTATGAAGCCAAGGAACTTGCCCGAACTGACCCCGAAAGCACATTTCTCGGGGTTGAGCTTCATGTTGTATTTCCTTAAAATCTCGAATGTTTCCTGGAAATGAACTAAATGGTTCTCTGCGCACAGGGACTTAACTAGCATGTCGTAAATATAAACTTCCATTGATTTACCTATTTGTTCTTCGAACATTTTATTTACTAGGTGTTGGTAAGTAGCTCGTGCATTTTTTAGCCCGAAGGTCTTTACATTATAATAATAGGTTCCATACTTGGTGATAAATGAAGTCTTTTCTCGGTCCTCCAGGTTTATTTGGATTTGATTGTACCGGAAATAGGCATCGAGAAAAGTAAGGATCTCATGGCCGGCCGTGGCATCGATCATGCGATCGATGTTAGGCAGTGGAAAAGAATCTTTGGGGCACGCCTTGTTTAAATCCTTATAATCTACACACATTCTAAGTTTGTTCCCTTTTTTAGGGACTACAACTATATTGGCTAACCATTCAGGATATTTCACCTCCCGAATGGATCCTATTTTGAGAAGTTAAGTTACCTCATCCTTTATGAATGCTTGCTTTATCGCGGACTAGGTCTCCTCTTTTGCTTCACCGGTTTACACCCGGGGTCCAGGCTTAGCCGATGCGTCATTATCTTCGGTGGGATCCCTGTCATGTCTAAATGGGACCAAGCAAAACAATCTATATTATTAATAAGAAATTGAATAAGCCTTTTCTTGAGTTCGGGAGTTAATCCCGTTCCCAGGTATACCTTTCGCTCGGGCCGGTACTCGATCAATATAACATGTTCCAACTCTTCGACTGTTGATTTGGTGGCGTCGGAATCTTCGGGAACAATAAAAGTTCGAGGGGTCAGAAAGTCCTCATCTTCTTCTTCTATCTCCTGCTTCCCCGATTCGGTCGAAGCTGATGGCTGTGATTTCTATTTGACTTCCTCTTTACCTTTGATGCTCGACCTTTCCGAGGTTGATAGTGTCGATATCGGTGTTACCTCATCGACCGTAAATATTTCATTTGCAGTATGATGTTCCCCATATACTATTTTTACACCGTCCGATGTCGAGAATTACATCACTTGGTGGAGGGTCGAAGGGACAACCCTCATATTGTGGATCCAAGGTCTTCCGAGCAGGGCATTATATCTCATGTCACCCTCGATTACGTGGAACTTGGTGTCTTGAATTGTTCCAGCCACGTTCACCGGTAGAATAATCTCCCATTTAGTTATTTCACTGGCCATATTGAAACCATTTAAAACCCGAGCTGCGGGTATGATTTGATTCTGTAGGCCGAGCTGCGGGTATGATTTGATTCTGTAGGCCGAGCTGCTCCACGACCCTCGATCGGATGATATTCGCCGAACTACCTGGATCCACTAAAACACGCTTAACTTGAACTTTCCTTAATAACATAGAAATTACCAGAGCGTCGTTGTGGGGCTGAGAAATGCCTTTTGCTTTTTCGTTGTTGAATGACAAAGTGCCTTCGGGCACATAATCTCGGGTTCATTTTTCCCTAGTGGTTGATACCTTTGTGTGTTTGAACATGGGTCCCTGTGGAATGTCGACCCCACCGGCAATCATATGAATGACATATTGGGGTTCCTCCTGTTCATTTTTCCTGTTGGCGTCTCTTTCTCTGAAATGATTCTTGGCTCGATCGCTGAGGAACTCTCGAAGGTGGCCCTCGTTGAATAGACGGGCTACCTCCTCCCTTAATTGTCTACAATCCTCGGTCTTGTGACCATGCGTGCCATGATACTTGCACATCAAATTTGGGTTTCTTTGGGAATGATCGGTCTGTATGGGTCTGGGCCACCTAGTATCTTTGATCCTTCTGATTGCCGATACAATGCATTGATGCTAAAGTTATATTTCGATAACCGAGGTGCCTCTGTGGGATCAACATACTTGTCAAAACCACTTTTGCTCATAAGTCCCCGAGAACTCTGTCCTCGATCACTTCTTCGATTGTTCCGGGCAGAATTGCGTCCTGAACTATTGTTCCTTCGATCTGTGGTATATGGTTGATATCGGTCTTTGTTCGACCTTCGCTCCCTGTCGATGTCCCTCTGGTTCTTAACTACCGACCTATTTGGATGTACTGAACCGGAGGGGGCTCTTAGTTGGTCGTCCTCGACCCTGATCTTCGATTGATATCGATTGTGCACATCGGCCCAGGTCATGGCCGGATATTCGATCAGACTTTGTTTCAACTGACGTGATGCTATCGAACTCCGCTCGTTCAACCCTTGGGTGAAAGCTTGAATGGCCCAATCATCTGTGACCGATGGCAATTCCATGCGTTCTATTTGAAATCGGGACACGAACTCCCTCAGTATTTCATTATCCCTTTGTCTTACCTTGAAAAGGTCTGATTTTCTCGTTACGACCTTTATGGCCCCTGAGTGTGCCTTTACGAAAGAATCTGCTAACATGGCGAATGAGTCGATGGAATTTGGTGGCAGGTTGTGATACCAAATCATTGCTCCCTTTGAAAGGGTCTCTCCGAATTTTTTCAACAACACGGATTCGATTTCATCATCTTCTAAATCGTTACCCTTTATGGCACATGTGTAAGAGGTGACGTGTTCGTTGGGGTAGGTCGTCCCATTATATTTAGGAATCTCGGGCATGCAGAATTTTTTGGGGATCAGTTTTGGAGCTGCACTCGGCGGAAAAGGCTTTTGCACGAATTTTTTAGAATCCAACCCTTTCAACACTAGTGGTGCCCCCGGGATCTGATCGACCCTTGAGTTATATGTTTTCACTTTTTTATCGTTTGCTTCGATCCATTTTGTGAGTTCCTCGAGTATCTTAGCAATTTCGGGATTAGTCCCCGATTCTTGTTCATTTGACCTTACTACAGCTGACATCATTCTGTGGGTGATTTCTCGGGGTGGACTGGGCTCCGGTCTGCTCGGTACCTGGGTTTGACTCTGTAACTGAGCTATCGCTACTTGTTGAGCTTGCAACATTTCGAAAATCATACGCAAGCTGATTCTGTTTTCCTTAATGTTATGGGTGTCTCGAGCTGTAGATCGAGTATCACCATGAATGCTATTTTCAGGTTCAGAACGTTGGTTTGCCCTAATAGCCATATGCGAATTAACGTCTAATGGTACTTCGACTCGGGCTCCAACGGCATCGACAAGCGGCCTTTCGGCCCTGGGTGTCAAGTTGTTGTTCTCACCTTGAAGGCCAGCTTCATTGTCGATAGGTAAGGCCATTAATTGAGAGTTCGTTGTTGCTAATCTGAAATCAAAGACACTTTCAACAACAAGGGTAAAATGGTATGTTTTGCAGATTCGTATCAAATAACCATTGTTATCCTCAGCCCCACAGTGGGCGCCAAACTGTTTACCCGAAAAATGAATAGAGTTGAATTTATACGTAGTTCTAAGGATACGTGGTATAACTTGATACAAATTATAAGAATAAGTAGAAATATTGAATATTGACTATAAATAAAAGATACAAACCGAGTTGAAAGGAAGATGATTTATGAACAAGCAAAATGAAATTATGTATGAAGCTCAAAAGGATTATCTCTTAATATGGGAATGTATCAACAGCATTTGAGTTACAGTGTATTAGTGACTTGATCCCCCCCCCCTACAGGAGTAATAGCCATCCCTCTTATAGTGGAGGGATCCTAATTTGGATATCATAAAAAATACATAGTGGGGAACCCATGATAAATCAGTTTTTCCCTAATTTTCGCCGAGATTCTCTCCCTTAGTGCGGCTATAATGGCTCTTGTCTATAGGCTAGATATTGACTCGAGCTCGATACTGAATCGAGCTCGATATTAATTTGAGCTCGAATTTGACTCGGGGCCCAGTGTTGATTCGGGCTTAGCATTGGTCGGTCTTTGGCTCTCAAGCTCGATAACGCTGCTTCGCATCATGGTTCGATTTGGATTCGAGCTCGATAATGACTTCGAGCTCGGTATTGATCGGTCCCTGAAACTCGAAGCTCAGTAACCTGGCTTCGAATCGTATCCCAAAATTATGAAGACGCTCTTCGGTCCATTATGTTCCCATCTCGACCAGTCGTACGAAGGCCGAAATCGATTTCGACCGTATACAAAGATGTTTCCATTTTTATTATATTTAGAAGAATTGAGTTTTGATTTTGTTAAACACATATGTGTAGAAAGTGTGCATTGGCAGTTATGACTTCATCGTTGGTGGTGCATAGGTAGAGGTGAGTGGAAAAGAAAGATGAACAAAAGAGACAAAAGAAAAAGAAAAAAAAGTTGACTTATTTACTGGATAGGTATTAATCGGGTCATCTTTTTAGGTGGGTTTGAGGGTATTGGATCGGGTAAGATTATAAAAGAACCCGGATGGACTAATTGTATCAGATTGCTGCCACATGGCACTTCCGTTAAAATAGGGATATTTTTATTCAATAGTAAGACGAGAGGGGTATTTTTGCTCGATTAATATGACAGAGGGTAATTTTAAATAATATTCAATAGTAGAGGGATATTACTGACCCTTTTCCGTTGTTTATTTCTATGCTCAACGGCCTCAGGCGACGAAGATTTCCAATATCTGCTGGAATTGTGAAATATAAGTGAAAAATGCCACTCATATCAAGAGAAACAAGAAAAGAGAGAATTCCTAATTCTTTAGGAATGGTACCTCTAAGGTCCATGTTAGAACATTTATTCCACTTACAGTAGGGGTTATTTATTGAAGCTTATTTATTCCTCTAAGGTCTGAAGTGATTTGAGTTTTTAGTGGAAGAAGAGCCAAAAGAAAACAGTTAATCACTCATATTATCCATTAAAAAATGGGTTAAATAATGAACTTTTTAAAAATGAGTCAAAAATGAATAAGAATCATATTATCCATTTAGAAAATGGATAACCAATAGGTAACCAATGGATAATTAATGGGTAAAACCTCAAATTGGGAGTTTCTCAAGTTTGGGAAACTAGGAATTCTCCCAAAAGTGATCATATTCAAGAAGTCATGGATAATATGATTACTCATATTATCCGCCGGTTAACTCGTTTTTTATCCGTATTAAATATAGTCAGATCGGATAATTTATCCGTTTTTTCATTATTCGTTTTCGACCCGAACCATATCCGACTTGAGCCGCCCGTTTACTACTCCTAGTGGTGGCATTGGTTGCTACCGTGGCTAAGCAAACAAGTTGGTAGTAGACAAAAGAAGTGCAAGCTTCTTAGAGTGAGCATTTCTGGTTTATTCTTTTCTTTTCTGAGTTATGGGATTTATGAAGATATTACTAACATACAGAAACATAATACAAGTGAAGCTATTTTATCTGCAAAGTGTGTGTAGGAGCTGTCATGCTGTCTTTGTTAGTGACAGAAAATATTGAAAATTGAATAACAAACTTTCTATATGTTAAGAGTCAATATTGGAGGAATTACCAACATATGAAAAATAAAAAAGAAAATTACCTGATTCAAATTGCAATGTAGCACATTTGTAGCAAGTGCGTTAGCGTGTGCCATAGATTCTCGTTCTCCTAATAACTTTGCCAAGCCAAAGTCACTCATATGCTAACCAACCTTTCGTCTAACGAGAACTGTTGTGTAACCACTAACCATGACCGAGATATTTCAAAGCAGATGCAACATTGAATGTTATGTTTAATCTTTTGATTGTCAAGAAGTAATTATGAAAATGTAACTATTGATGGTCGGTCAAAAATACATATATTTAACCACTGTTGCTTCACATTCAAGTACATATAATCATATTTTGTTTATTAATTATATTACTTTATACTTAATATTATATTTTAACTGTGTAGGAATAAAGCAGTGTGAAAATGAAGAGATTTGAAACAAAATAGAATAAAACGTAGAAGAAAAAAAAAAGAAAATAAACAAAAAAGACAAAAGGGGGACACCCTTTGGTATTTGTCCCCCCAAATGAAAAACAAAAAAAGGGAGAGATAGAAGTGAAACAAAAAGAAGCAAAGGAATTCGTACTTTAAGCGTGAAACGTTACTAGATTTAGCGCCAGCGCAGCTGCCCTGGACGCTCGAAGCAGGGACTTGTCCTATTTCGTCTGGGACTTAGTTATTTCGGCCCTACACACTCCCAACTCATATAAAAGGGGTCCTAAACCTATTTTTGAAGGAGAAAACATTTTTAAGAGTAACTTTTGACCAAGGGAGAGCACAGAGCCGTCGTGGAGGCCGGATTTCATCTTTTCTTCCACCAAACTTAGTAATTTTTATGTTTCTTTGTATGATTTGTTGTTTTGCTACCATGTTTATGTGGAGCTAAACTTCACGTTCTAGGGTTGTGGTTCTTTCATAACTATTGTTATTCGAATATTGATTTTAATTTCTTAGTTTATTATATTAGTTTATTTATTCAATCCCGCACTTACTTATTTGATTGCTTGATCACCAATTGAATACTATTTACGAATTTAGAATTGAACTCAAAAGTGGAAATTCTAGATTGCATATAGGATTGAGTAGGGCAAGTTCTTGAACCTGGGCATCGGGGAACAGATTCGCGGTTAGGATAGACATATACCTAATTGCCTTGCTTGGTTGATGTACAGGAATTATACATGCGTTCTTGTTAGTTCTAATTCCATAGACATATAGGCGTTAGGTTAGCTTGAATACGCGAGTAAGAACTCGACAGATTCTTATGAGCGATATTAACCCTGTCAACCAATAAGCTAGATAAATTAGTTAGTCAATTTAATTGAAGAATACAATACGAATGTTAGATAGCCCATAACCCTAGATAGTTTTCAGTACATTGATAACATAAAAATCTGCTCTTCATTTGCTCAGAGCTTTTTTTTTTTTTAGTTTAATTACTTTAGCATCATAATTTTTGGGTTTAACCCTCGTTTAGATAATTAGGATAGTATGATCTAGTTAATAGTTGATAACAAGTCCTCGTAGGTTCGACACTCTATCTTATCACTTTATTACTTACGTGTGCGTTTGGCCGCAATAAGTTTTTGGCGCCGTTGCCGGGGACTTAGAATTAGCTTATTTTCTAGATTAGACGTTTACTTTTATCTTTACAAGTTTTTTTTCCATTTTGAAAATATTTTTATTTCTATAACAATTTGATCTTTCTCTTAGTGTGTTTCTAATTCTCTCAACATGACATCTGGGGATGAAATATCCTGAAGTAAGGTTATTGATGAAGACGATTGGTTGACGGAAGACTTTTATGGCCCGTCTTTTTTAGCTTATCATGACCTGAACTCTGGGAGGCCTAAATTTGAATATGGGAGTAAGGGTTGGTATTGGGACAGATATTCTCGATTAAGGGAATATGCGAAACGGCGTTGTTTTCTAACAACGTTGGTGAGTGACTGGTCTAAGGAGAGAGATGAGCTTGCACATAAAATTGATAATTTTGGCTTGGTTGTGCATAACTTGGATGCATATTTGAGTGCAAAGGTTGATGCGTGTAATGCCCAACAATTTAATGATGAGTTGTGTGAAGCTAAAAAAAATCTTCTAGACCAAATAAAGGAGCTAAAATAAGAATACCAATCATTAGATCATGTTTTTCTTAATGATGTCATTGCTAAGAAGAGTGCTCTAGAGTCATATGAGGGAGTAGATAACATTAATTTGGGAAACTTGAGCTTATGTATATATGGGGATGTAAATAGTAGTACAATTCATGAGTTAGGGCGCATTAGACCTCACTCCAATTATTTTTTCACATTGTGTTTAGATAGTGAGATAGTAATCAAGCCATCTGAACCTATGGGGGAGTCAAAGAGTGAGGATGAGAGTGCCTATATTTTTGAATTTGATGTGCGGAAAACAAAAATGATATTCCTCATCTAACGGCCGAGAAGTGCAGAGTGAAAAATTAATTACTTGTTCTGGTTATCTTTGTAGCCCCGCCACTTGAGTATAGCCACAGACTGGATTCCATGTTAGGGGTATAATTCATAAGTTCAAGGTGAAGGAAAAAGTGATTTGCGTCGTGCCGCGACGTTAAATTAGGCGCTTGTTGGGAGGCAACCCAGTTTTACTGCTTTTTATTATTATTATTATTATTATTTTTGTAGGGTTGTTTTGTTTTGTAGGATTATGAGCATAGAAAGAAAGGTCATTGAAAGCGTGCAAAAGCGAGCCAGATGGTTGGAACTAGTGTGAGATACCCGCACAAAGGACCATCCTTGGGAGAAGTTTGAGTACCCCGTGTAATTGCTTCGGCCTTTGGCCTTTCATGGAGTTTCTTGTCCACCCTTGTTATTTTTACTTTATTTGTGCATTGGGAACACTGCACTCTTTTAAGTGTGGGATGAAAGATTCTTTGTGCTTTGTATAGTATTATAATAGTATATTGTTAGTTTCTTTTCTTTTTATTATTAGCTAGCTTTTTATTTTTAATTGCATAGTTAGCAGAATTAATGGTGTAGTAAAGTAGTAGTAGTTTTAGTAGCTTAATTTAAAAATTAAAAAAATCAGAAAAATAAAGATTTTTGTTTTTGAAAATATTGGACTTTTCCTGACGATGGATCTCCTAGACAGTTTTCTTGAGGGATTAAAGTCTAAACAAAAAAATTGCAAAATAAGAAAAACAAAAAAATATTTCTTTTAGTTTTTCATAGGTAGCAATAATCCCCCGTAATTTTTCTTTGTGCATCAGTTCTTTTTCATGGGATGTAGTTTGAACCGGGTAGTTTTTTCTTTTAGAGTAGATTGGGAATTTAGGGAATAAAAAGGAGGAAGAATGATGAACCTAGGCGCCATTGACTTGTTTGATAATAGCATATTTAGGCTTTGGCATGTGTAGTATCTTCCCTATGATTTGAAATTATTGATGATGCCTTGCTTAGTTGGATAGCATGTTTTGTGACGCCTATGTCTCGTTTTCTTGACTTGTGTTCACTTTGTGCTTAATGCTTAATATCTCGTGGCTCCGTGAATACTTGCATTGTTTGAGAGTCGGAATGAGATCGTCCTTAATGAATCATGTGCCATGTGTGAAGTGATATTTTTGTGTAGTCCATATATTGTACTTGTGTCTAGAACTTGCCTTATATGTGAGTCGAAACGAAATTTTAGGTGATGCTTGGTTTGAAAAATGATTTTAGGTTTTCTTTGATCTTTTTGAGCTTATTGCTTACCATGAATAAAATCTATCCCTAGTTAACCCTTTTGAGCCTATAGACTTTTATTTGGCACCCACATTACAAGCTTATACCCTTTTTGTTCTTATTTGACATTGTTTTGATCATTTTACCTCTTAAAGCACTTTAATTGTGAAATGAGCGCTAAAAGAAGTAAGAAAGGACTAAGTGTTGGGTGGCGTTTGAGTGGAACCAATGAAAGGAAGAAAGATGCACTTGTTTTGTAAAAGAATACACTACTAGCGAAAATAGAAAAAAAAATAGTTGGAAAAAAAAAGAAAAAGAGAAAAAATATATATAGATGAATAAATTATTGTCTTGTTCTTGCTAGTGGGTGTGAATTAAGATAGTGCTTAAATAAAGAGGGAACATTTTAGGGGTGATTTTAGTGTGAAATTAAAGTGTATTGAAAAATTTGCGCTTAAGTTATCATGTGATGTGTTAAAGTGCTTAGGAGGGTGAGTCACTATTTCTAAATATATCCTACCCGTTCCTTAGCTCACATTACAACCATGAAAAAGTTCTAATTGATTTTAGATCAAGAGAGCTTACATTAGTAGAGGTTTATATTAAGGGCAAGCCTATGGTACCAATTACATGCATGTGGCTTCTTTGTGAGCGTGAACGATTTTATTTGATATATGTGAGTTCTTAAAATATATTTGAGCATTTGATTCGAATGTGTGGATTCAACTTACTCTCTTGTTCTTATTGTGAGGGCATATGGTTTCATGAGGGATAGGTAACGTTATTAGATTTCTCTATGATATTGAGTGTTCAAGCCATTAATGCATTGTGACATTGAGTCGGTTTTTGAGGGTAGGATTGTTATGAGCACGTTGTTTTTGTTGTAAATATTTTTGAAGAATGGTATGAGTAAAGGGAAGTGTAAGTGACTGCATATGCTACAGTTTAATTGTTGTTATCAACCATGGTCATTGGTTTAGTGTGCTTCAAATGTGTAAATATAAAGTGCTCAAGAATATTGTGAATTGTTGGTTGACTCGAGGACGAGCAATATTTAAGTGTGGGGTGGTGATGTTCGATCAAAAATACAAATATTTAACCATTGTTGCCTCACATTCTAGTACATATAATCATCTTTTGAGTATTAATTATATTATTTTATGCTTAATATTATATTTTAACTGTGTAGGAATAAAGCAGTGTGAAAATGAAGAGATTTGAAGCAAAATAAAATAAAACGTAGAAGAAAAAAAAAAGAAAATAAACAAAAAAGACAAAAGGAGGACACCCTTTGGGTATTACAAAAAAGGGGAGAGATATAAGTGAAACAAAAAGAAGCAAGGAATTCGTACTTTGAACGTGAAACGTTACAGGATTTAGCGCCAGGGCCAGTGCCTAGCGCTGCCCTGGACGCTCGAAGCGGGGACTTGTCCTATTTCGTCCGGGACTTAGTTATTTCGGCCCTACACACTCCCAACTCATATAAAAGGGGTCCTAAACCTATTTTGGAGGGAGAGAACGTTTTTTAGAGTAACTTTTGACCAAGGAAGAGCACAGAGCCGTCGTGGAGGCCGGGTTTCATCTTTTCTTCCACCAAACTTAGTATTTTTTATGTTTCTTTATATGATTTGTTGTTTTGCTACCATATTTATGTGGAGCTAAACTTCACGTTCTAGGGTTGTGATTCTTTCATAACTATTGTTATTTGAATATTGATTTTAATTTTTTAGTTTATTGTATTAGTGTATTTATTCAATCCTGCACTTAATTATTTAATTGATTGATCACCAATTGAATACTATCTACGAATCTAGAATTGAACTCGAAAGTGGGAATTCTAGATTGCATATAGGATTGAGTAGGGCAAGTTCTTGAACCTGGGCATCGGGGAACAGATTCGCGGTTAGGATAGACATATACCTAATTGCCTTACTTAGTTGATGTACAGGAACTATACATGCGTTCTTGTTAGTTCTAATTCCATAAACATATAGGCGTTAGGTTAGCTTGAATAGGCGAGTAAGAACTCGACAGATTCTTATGAGCGATATTAACCCTATCAATCAATAAGCTAGATAAATTAGTTAGTCAAATTAATTGAAGAATACAATACGAATATTAGATAGCCCATAACCCTAGATCACTTTAGGTACATTGATAATATAAAAATCTGCTCTTCATTTGCTCAGAGCTCATTATTTATTTTCTTTCTAGTTTAATTACTTTAGCATCATAATTTTTGGGTTTAATTCTTGTTTAGATAATTAGAATAGTATGATCTAGTTAATAGTTGATAACAAGTCCTCGTGGGTTCGACACTCTATCTTATCATTTTATTACTTGACGACCGCGTATACTTGCGCGTGCGATTGGCCGCAACAACCATATTTCAAGGCTTCCAGTGAATATGAACTCTTGTAGTAATGCTTTAATATCCATGTTAGAACAACTGTGGATAACCTTGGTGAGATTTCTATGGCGAAGATCGCCTAAAACTTCACATTCAAGATCAAAACTCTTATTGAGGTCCAAATATGGCGAAGCAGACAAAAACAATTAAGCTCTACAACTCCAATAGAACTTTAATATATACTGTCCTTTAAACTTGTTTATAGGCTTAGCTTATGCTTTAATTAGGAGTTGTTCTGTAATGACATGCGCCTACTTGTCTTCTCTCTTTTTCTTCTTCATAATTTAAACAAGCAGATGGTATGAACTATGACGTAACTAATGAAGTTGTTTCTCTTCTTTCTTTCTTTTTTTTTTTCCTGTTTTTGTTACTATTCGAAATTTTGAAATGGATCTGCACTGGGAATGGTCATGATCGGGGTATTTATAGTTCCTCTTGGGACAATCCAATCCAATTGTTGCATCCTAATACTGCTAAAGAATGGACTCTTAATAGTTATATATACATCTTGTTAATCTGCTCATTATTTGGACCTTTTTTTATCTATAGAATGACTCGCTTCTCACGTACGACTACACTGTAAATTCTGTTGGATGTATTTAGAAATAGAGGCAATATGGAATTTCACAGCATCTAAAAGACTCAAATAAAAATCCCCATAAATATAAACTACAAAGAAACAAATATCTCCCAGTACTTGTAGTTATTTCCATCTCATTTTGAGGTTATCATGTAACAAAATTCATGAATGATAAATTCAAAGTAGAAGCCACCTCGTTATATATCATGATAGGTAGAAATGTATTACAAATAATTCAAGCATGCTTGTTCTTCCTCTATATATTACCGCCTCTTGAGACGCTTTATGTTTTTTTTTTTAAAAACTAACATGATCAGAGAAGTACTCGAGACAAAGGAATCTTAGTAGCTCATATGTCCCATTTCAACTTAACATAAAAGTTTACACGCCCCTGAGATGATGACAAAAATAAACTGAACAAAAGGACACTATCCTAATACACAACAGGACCTAAACATTAACACTAAGCAGACAAAACATGGAAAACAACCTTAAAGGAACTAGCTATCATCCAAGTAGACGCCCATTAACTCTTTGGTGAGGCTTTTGGAACTCCCCCAGCACTAGGCTGAGCAGACTGGGATGTCGGATTTGCATCATAGGTTCCACGTGCACCGACACTACCACTGCCATCAGATGAGTACCCCGCCGGAGGCTGCACATAACCACCAGCATAGGCACTACCGTAAGGTGGCGGCTGCTGCCCATAGCTAGGCTGGGCGATAGGTGGAGCCCCATAGGCTGGTGCACCGTACCCAGGTTGAGCTGTTGGAGTGCCATAAGACGATGGAGCTCTCTGAGCCCCAGAATCACCCTGACCATAACCCGATTGAGCAGTTTGTGGCTGTGGAAACCCGGGCTGCACTGGTGGAGGCTGGGCATAGCCTCCTTGTGCACTAGGAGACTGCAGTGGCTGACCATAAGCTGGCTGACTAGTTGGAGGCTTTTGAGCTTGCGGGGGGCCATACCCAGCTGCTGGCTGGGTGCCATACCCAACTTGGGAAGTAGGTGGCCCGCCATACCCAGCCTGAGTAAACCCTTGAGATGGGTAACTAGGATTAGGGCTGGGCTGCTGGCCAGACTGATATCCTTGTTGACCCGTAGCTGATGACTGAACTGGTGCAGGTGCTTGACTGACATCACTTTGCGCACCATATGAAGTGTTGTGGCCATCAGAAGCTGGGTTTGGTACATTCCCATAACCGGGAGTAGAGCTATAACCTTGCTGCTGATCATAACCAGGACCCTGATAACCAGATTGAGGAGCAGGTGCATGATATCCACCGTAGCCATCTTGGGAATAACTTTGTCCCTGGCTGTAACCTGTGGCTGATAGCTGATTGTAACCATAGGCGGCAGTATCAGTTGAAGCAGCTGCGCCTCCAGGTGTTTGTTGTTGTTGTGGGGGTGCCTGCTGACTATAGTAATCATAACCACCTGCCCCACCTGCCTGGGACGTTTGTTGATTTGGTGCAGTTGCCTGGTCCCAACCAGAGGAGGCTGGTTGTGGGGGATAACCAGGGTAGGGTGGTTGAGACATGTTATACTGGGGGGATGGACCTGGGTATGCTCCAGGTTGAAGATAACCATAACCAGGTTGCTGCATCTGCGCACCAGGAGGAGCCCAGCTTGCAGGAGGTCGAGCTTGATAACCTTGTTGAGGATATCCTCCAGACATTCCTGGATTTCTAACACGATTCTGCAGAGGAATTGTTGTCTAAAATGAACCAAGAACAATCTATCCAGTTGCATATTTTAAGACATTTTCAAAGGGCAAAACAAGCACATAGAGATAACATAAACACAGCAGATAAAGCAGCAACATTACCACAATATAAACCCAGTATAACTGAAAAGTTACCAAACTATAGAAAATATGCATCAAGACAAGTGTAGCCGCCTACATACCGTACTGATTGGGTGGTACAAACTCCTGCAGAAGCCCATCTTCATCCAATTTGAAGCGACGGGTACCATAGCAAGTAGGAAAAACAATACAAATTCTACATAGAGGCAAAATATTTCTAACACAAAAACACTAGCAATGACCGACGACGAAATATAGGCCTTGATGATCCACCTTCATAAAAAGATGATCCAATGGTTTATGCTTTAAGTTGTCAGCAGAGCAATTATATACGTTGAAAGCATTTCATTCCTATATCCTGAACTAAATTAGATATTTCAGGTTCATTGTCATCCAGAATAAACATCATTGAAGATATTAATTTATCCAGGATAAAGACAACAGCACCCCACCATAAGGCTCCAAAGATGAACTCTTAGTCGTCGTGCTGTATTCATGAATAATGAGTTAATGACAAGGAGAAAAGAGCAAGAAGGAAAAATGTGTTATGAAAATGGAGGACACTAGTGAACACCAACAGGAAACAGTATTGGTACATACCGCAGCAGTTTTAGAAGGCAACATATCACTTACCTTGATATAAGGTAACTAGATAAATCAGCCATAAAGACACCGCAAAGCAGAACCTTAACTATCGAAGCTACTAACTGGACTTGCAAGAGAAAGAGCTTAATCTCCAGGGCTATCAGTAAAAGGTTTATGAAAGAAAAAATTGATCTCCAGGGCTATCAACTCAAAGATTTATGAAAAATTCTCAGATATAAGGGATAATCATTTACTGCAGCAACATGAAAAGAGGGGGAGAGGGAGAGGGGGGGGGTAGCTAATCAATCAACTACTATGGCTCTAGAGATGAACTCTTAGTCGTTGTGCTGTCTTCATGAATAATGACAAGGAGAAAGGAGCAAGAAGGAAAAATGTGTTATGAAAATGGAGGACATTAGTGAACACCAACAGGAAACAATATTGGATACATACAGTTTTAGAAGGCAACATATCACTTACATTGGATATAAGGTAACTAGATAAATAAGTCATAAAGACACTACAAAGCAGAACCTTAACTACCGAAGCTACAAACTGGACTTGCTAGAGAATGAGCTTAATCTTCAGGGCTATCACTCAAAGGCTTATGAAAGAAAAATTTAATCTCCAGGGCTATCAACTCAAAGGTCTATGAAAGATTCTCAGATATAAGGGGATAATCATTTACTGCAGCAAAAGGCGGGGATAATCAACTACTATGGGCTATGGCACAATAAATCTAACTCTGAAATAAACGAACAACTGTCAAATAAAAGAACACCAATACAACTAGGAACTCACAGCAGCATAAATTATAGCTAACCACATCCTAGAAATAATTCCAGTTAAATTGACCAGTGAAGAAATATTAATATCTCGATTTTGACTCCAACGAGAGAAAAACAATCTCATAAGAACTTAGTCTATTCCCATGCATCTTCAGAAAAGAAGGTCTCTTTGTTGTCAGTAAGGTTGGAAACCATACCAGAACACTGCTGAGGGAACAACAACAACACTAAATAGTTTCGAGTTGGTGTCACCAATTGTCCAATACACACTAGCCTACAATGTTTCCCAATAACAATATCAGTGACCAGATACAAAACTAACCGATACAGCTTATGTCTTATCCTGATTATAACGAGAAAATTCAAACCAAGTATGATCACAAATCTTATGAATCAAGAATACATCTTAATATTAGAGAAAAATTTTAGATTGGTTTTAGCTACCTTCTTGGAAAGGTTTGTCCACACCTGCCTCACAGAAAATCACCAGAAGTCCAGTAAAACTATTAGACAGATCAATACATAAAATAAGGTTATGTCTAGAACTTTCTATGATCATCATCGATATAATAACTTAAACTACCGTGGACTTCAGACAAGAACCCAACAACCCAACCCTGCAACAAGTACCCGCCTCAATGAACTTGTGAAGAAACTAATCAGAAAGCTGACAGGCACAAGAAGATGCCATATCATACTGCAGATATGTCCTATAGATGGAACATTCACGGAAAATCAATATGGTGTTGTACTGTAGAGTGGTATACCGCACTCTCCGTGACCTATTTGCAAATAGAAAAGAAGCCTATGACTAAAAGGAATAAGAGAGGACCTAATTGCAATTAGAAAAAAGGCATGACCAAAGGAATAAGAATTCTCCCTTCAAAAGTAAAGCAGAACAGGGGCCCATCTCCTTCACACAGGGGTAATTGAAATGAACAAGAGAGTCCCATGGACTGAGCTGTGAATCAAAAAGAAGGCTGCAAAACGATACCTGCAAACTATTTAATTCCAGGGACACAAATAGGACCAAAGACAGCAATACACATTTATCACAATTATAGATGCAAGTGATGACCACCCAGTAGAAGTTAGATTTAGAAACGCTCAGCTTATCATTCATGATGCTTTAGCAACAGAATAAATTTTAAAACACTGTGGTTAGAACAATCCTAATTAAGAATTCAACTAAGCACTCACCACTGCAAAAAAGTTAGACATATTACCTCATAAATTTGCTAAGAGAAGGAAAGCTAAACATCCAGGTAAGTTGCAAATTTTCCACAACATCGAATCGAAGTGCACAGTGAGAAACAACAAATCCATATCACAGAATAAAACATAATCATACAAATGTTAACAGAGTGGAAAGCAATAGATTTAACAGAGTATGCTTCCTCACAAGAAAATAAGCACCAAAAAGATCAACTGTCAGATTGACAGATTATGTAACTACAAGTACCTCACTAGTAACTTCATACACCAGCTGTTTAGCAGCCTCAATCTGTTCACTTGACCCATCAATTTGTACTGTCCTCTCTCTTGATGTATCACCTGGAGGCAAATGTAAAGGAATCACCTGTGACAATTTGGGAAAAGGTAAGAGAGCTGACTTCAAATCTCATCTAAACTGATCTGTGTTCCAGACAATGCAAATCACTACAATCCTTGACAAAACGGCATCACTACTGTTGCGAAAGTTGCACTATTATATGTGAAATGCTTTAGTATTACCTGAATACGAGCTCCAGTAGTTGCTTGCATATTTTTTATGGTTTCACCTCCTTTGCCAATAACAAGACCAACCTAAAAGCATACCAATAGGTCATGAGAGACTAGATAAACTGGAAACAGATTATTGCAGATTAACCAACTACAGCAGTAAAAGTCACCTTGTTGTTGGGGACTTTCATTACAAATTGTTCTGCTCCAGACACCTGTCCAGTTATCCTCCGGGAAACTATGCCAGAACCCCCTGCATCAGCCTATTTGATATGCATTGTGCATAGGTAACACATTCAAAATGGCAGAACCCGTTCAGCTTGGTTTGATTCAAGACACGAGCATTTTAAGGTACAGTATTGTTCATGTATTAACAGATAAAGATTAGTACCTCAGCAAGAACATCACTAATTAATTGTTCAGCCTTAGCAATTTGCTCTGGTGTACCCACGAGCTCAACCCCTCTAGTTGGAGAATTTGGATCAGCATCCATGTCTCTAGTAACCTGAATCTTGGCTCCAGACTGTAGTTGAAGATACTTGATGGTCTCCCCACCTCTGCCTATGATCACTCCAACTCTCACATTTGGTACCTCAATCTTCTTGCTTCCCCCCAGATAACCATATGAACTTGTCACTGCTGGATTAACAGTGGGTTTGTCTGTGGTTCAATAAGAACAAAACATTTAAACAGTAAGTGGACATCGCTAAGTTGGTTAATAAGAAGAGCATAAGATCATCAAGAGATACAAAGCACATGAATGGTGACCACATTAAAAGATGAAAAGAAACAGCAACCCGCCTCTGTCACTGCCACTAAAAGTTTATAACACAACCTATTGACCTGTAATCATTCACATACATCTCAAAATATTTTCACGATGAAAAATCAACACTTGCAGCAGCTATTCATTTCCAATACTATGTAATTATCAACATAGAATAGGAGAAAGCCATATGGAGTAAGACTTGGGAGATTCTAAAAAGAAAAAACTTATCACTTCAGCGCCCACAAGTGAGGCAAGTTGTAGCCCCCCACACCCCACCCTTTCCCCTTGGAAAACAGTGTCCTGCAATTCATGGTGGCCAATTTGGAAAAAACATTTAAATCATACCAAACTCACCCATAAGACACACGCCCATCCCCTAATTCTCGACAATAGAAAAAACCTACAATTTTATAAATAGACCCCTTATTAATTATAAAGTATCTACAAAAGAAAATACACTCTGATGCAACAAATAGCTCAAAAGATCTGGCTCCAGATAAATACACAAAAACTACACGAGCCCATTTTCAAGAAAATGATTAAAAAATTAAAATCGGAAGAAAAAAAAAATAGAAGATGATTGTCAACATTTACTCCAACAACTAGGCGTGATAAATTGTCAAGTATGCACGTCACTAATTCCTGAGAATAAATCTTTACTACTTTTTTCAACTGTTCCCTCTATCTACAAAAGATAACACGCATGGATGCAACAAATAACTCAAAAAACTTTCCCCAAAAGTTTAGCAAAATAGAAGCATATCCATCCTAGAGAAAATTAATAAAAATGTCAAAATCAGTAAAAAGAAGTAGACATTAAAAGGACCAAAAAATGCAACAAATAAATCTAAAAGATCATCTCTAATTAAAGGCACAAAAAATAAGCAAACATTTACAGAGAAAATAAAAACAAACAATTGTCTTATGAAAAAACAACAGCTCAAAACCCTTACGTTCAAAGGAATCAAATGGAGAACCAACAGGAGCGCCGTTATCAACACGAGCTTTTTTCGGCTCGGCAGCGCTATTCAAGAGCCGAGCCGCGATTTCCTGAGCCTTCTGCTTAGCCAGCTGGAAATCATCCATAGGAGGAGGAACGCTGTTGTAAGAGGCCACGGCAGGAGCCGCGCCGGAACCATCAGAAATCGGTGCAGAGAATCCTGTGGGTTTACGAGGAATAGGAGAAGGCGTCGTTTGGTCTTCGTACTTCCTCTTGTTTGTTCCTCCAACTTCTGATGCGTATTGAACATCCTCTTCCGCCATAGTTGTGTTTGTTGTATGGGATTTCTCGTAAGAAATAGAATTGGGAAACCCTACAATGAGAGATTGAGAGAGGGATTAAAGAGAACAGGGACAAATTTGGGGTCAAAAAGAGCATTTTATAGCTGACCTCGAGTTATTTTTAGATAGGGATGCCTTTAAGATATTTTCTTTTGGCAACCTATTGGGTATAATAGCACTTTGAATTCTCGATGAATGATGCATTACTTGAAACAGTTACTTTTTCGTTCATTCACAAGTTAATAACTCGATCAAATTTTTCAATTAAATTAAATTAAATTTATTTTATTCGTTACTGTAATATATATATATATATATATATATATATATATATATATATATATATATAATAGTCACCAAACTCTAACAAAGTTAATAATATAGTAATTAAAATTTTTGTTGAGTGTGCCAAAAAAAAATCACATTAATAGCTGAAATAAAAAGAAAGATATAATAAGATGTAAGAATATTACGGATGAAAATCATTTACACCCCCGAAGTTTGCTCTAAAAATCAAACTCCCTCCTCTACTTTGAACAATTGTCATTCTCCCCCTCATTTCTAAATTGACATTAGAAAATACCTATTTTACCCTCTATATTATCAACATTTATCTCTTTCTATTTTTTATTTTTACTTTTTACCCTTTTAGTGTCATGATATTTTTTTATTTTATAATATTTATGCTATGAACTTACCTATATAATAATAAAATCTCATGTTCAAAATGAAAAATAAAATAAAAAATGGTAATCAAGCATATAATTGTAATAACGTTAAATAATAAAAAGATGCGCAAAATAAAAATTAAAATTAAATAATTTGCTCATATCAGTAATTTTATTAATGGCAATTAAATTTCAAAAATCTATTTACACAATCGATAATAAAAGATGGGTTAGAACCTTATAAACATATACTCAATGTGTGTAATATAAAAGTTTATAATTATTAAAAGTAAAGGTAAACTTTATAATAAACTCATTAAAGATTATCTATTTACCACTGAAAAAATGTAACCTAAATATATACTTAATGCGCGTTATATTAAATAAAAGTCATAAAATATGGTATATTTTTGTGATAAACTTATAAAAAGACTATTCCATTTATAATTTTAATAAATTTAAAGTATAATTTATAATAAGATATAATACAATTCAAATCATATGTAAAATCATAAAAAAAGTAGCATATAACAAAAGAATTACGTAGAGGAAGGAATTAAAAATGACAAGGGCAAAATAGATATTGTATAGGATAAAGGAGGGAGAATGATAATTGTTCAAAGTTGAGGAGGAAATTTGATTTTTAAAGCAAAATTAGAGGGTGTGAATGATTTTCACTCGAATATTATGCAGGCTTGTAGTAAAACAGATAAAATCACATACCACCTTGTATTAAAGCTTATGGTTAAGCTGGAAATAACCAGATCGTTTAGAAAATTTTTCTAGGTATTCTATCTTTTAATCTTTTGATGACCAGCTTCATTTTTAATGATATTGCATTGAGTAATCCACCTATTAAAGCCTTTTTTTTTGTTTAATCACCCGATATCCGGCCAAATATGCACCACTATAGGAATATGATTGTTTACCCTCTGTAACGGGATAACAATTAAATTTGCAAGTGGTTTTAAGAATACGCGGATTAACTTGATACAAAGCGATAGATTAGGTTACTATTGAATAAACAAAGATAAAATAAATTCAAACCACACGAGTTGGATAGTTTCAGCCATAGTGAAGTAGCCACTAAAAGTAAAAGATAAAGCAATTTGCTATTGAATATAAATTACATTGTACTCACAGAATAAAAATAAAAAGGAGGAGAAAAAAGTTGAGGGGGTGTTTCGAACCTATGTCCCCAAAAAGTTGGGAATTTAAGGGCCCAAAGCAACCACTTCTTCCATCCATTTCTTTGTTTTAGGGAGCACATTTAAAATATTTAAGGGGTTTCATATATATGTACAGGTACAACAACAACAACAACAACAACAACCCAGTATAATCTCACAGGTAGGGTATGAGGAGGGTAATATGTACGCAGACCTTACCCCTACCCCGAAGGATAGAGAGGTTGTTTCCAAGAGACCCTCGACTCCATCCTTCCAAGAACTCTCCACCTTGCTCTTGGGGTGACTCGAACTCACAACCTATTGGTTGGAAGTGGAGGGTGCTCACCACTAAAACAACTCACTCTTGTCAAATGATTAATAGCTAAAATAAAAAGAAAGCTATAATAAAGTGTAAGAATATTATGGGTGAAAATCATTTACACCCCTGAAATTTGCTCTAAAAATCAAACTCCCTCCTATACTTTGAACAATTGTCATTCTCCCGCTCATTTCTCAATTGACATTTTAAAATACCTATTTTACCCTCTATATTATCAACATTTATCTCTTTCTATTTTTTATTTTTATTTTTTACCCTTTTAGTGTCATGATATTTTTTTCTTTTATAATATTTATGTTATGAACTTACCTATATAATAATAAAATCTCATGTTCAAAATGAAAAATAAAATAAGAATGGTAATCAAGCATATAATTGTAATAACGTTAAATAATAAAAAGATGCACAAAATAAAAATTAAAATAAAATAATTTGCTCATATCAGTAACTTTATTAATGGCAATTAAATTTTAAAAATCTATTTACACAATCGAGAATAAAAGATGGTTTAAACCTTATAAACATATACTTAATGTGTGTAATATAAAAGTTTATAATTATTAAAAGTAAAGGTAAACTTTATAATAAACTCATTAAAGATTATCTATTTATCACTGAAAAAATGTAACCTAAATATATACTTAATGCGCGTTATATTAAATAAAAGTCATAAAATATGGTATATTTTTGTGACAAACTTATAAAAAGACTATTCTATTTATAATTTTAATAAATTTAAAGTATAATTTATAATAAGATATAATACAATTCAAATCATAAAAAATAGCATATAACAAAAGAATTACATAGAGGAGGGAATTAAAAATGACAAGGGCAAAATAGATATTGTATAGGATAAAGGAGGGAGAATGATAATTGTTCAAAGTTGAGGAGGAAATTTGATTTTTAAAGCAAAATTAGGGGATGTGAATGATTTTCACTAGAATATTATGCAGGCTTGTAATAAAACAGATAAAATCACATACCAGCTTGTATTAAAGCTTATGGTTAAGCTGGAAATAACCAGATCATTTAGAAAGTTTTCTAGGTATTCTATCTTTTAATCTTTTGATGATCAGCTTCCTTTTTAATGATATTGCATCGAGTAATCCACCTATTAAAGCCTTTTTTTTTGTTTAATCATCCGATATCCGACCAAATATGCACCACTATAGGAATATGATTATTTACCCTCGTAATGGGATAACAATTAAATTTGTAAGTAATTTTAAGGATATGCGAATTAACTTGATACAAAGCGATAGATTATGTTACTATTGAATAAATAAAGATAAAATAAATTCAAACCACACGAGTTGGATAGTTTTAGCCTTAGTGAAGTAGCCACTCTCGAGCCGGGCTCACCGCGACCGGTACAGATGAAAAAGAACAAGAGCTAAAGACATATAAAATAATAATATATTGCTTTGAGTGTGTGTTACAATGTCTTTCATGAATTATAAGACCCCCTTTTATATAGTAGGAGAGTCCTACTTTAGGTACAACTATATAAAAGGTGAAAAAATATTCTAATTCACTGATTGTCGGTTCGTTATCGATACGTGCCGAGATTCCCGCCGTGATATTCGGCCGGTCACGGATATTTCTGCTTTCTGTTGGCTATGCTGGATTGTCTGACAATGTTCTTCGAAGTCGTTCGAGACTAGGATCGATTCCGGGACTTTGGCTCGATTTCGGTCCTTTGCCGCCATGTCTCGAGCCTGACTTATTTTGTCGGAGGCCGGGATATACCATGAGCTCGATTTTACCCGTATACAATGATATTTTCTACCAAAAAAATTTATTTTCAAAGTTCGGACTGACCTCTGATTAATGGTGAAAAGATCAAACTAGCCTACTGCACAAAAGAGATTTCAACTTTTTTTCCTTTCTTTTTTAATTTTTAATAACAATAGCTTTGTTTCGACTTGCCAGACAATCAGCTACAACCCATAAACACATCATTTGTTTTTATTAAGATTAAGATGTATATATGAATCTGAATACATATGTGAATAATAAGATATTATCTCTAGATCTGAATACTGAATCGTTAAGACAATCTGTTTTTTTAAGATATGAAAGTGTATAATTGATATATATTTCTGAATAATAAATATGCAATTGAAATATAATACATTAATTAAATATATACCAATAAAATATTTTAAAAAATATTAATAGAAAAAAACAAAAAAATAACTTCTCCCCAAAGCTGCTTCATCGTTTTCATCTCGTTTCAAATCTTCTCAAACTTTCAATGTCGTAATTCCAAAAATCTCCTATCTTGCATATCAGGGTTTCCTCGTTTTATAAGAAAAAAATATGAATCTTTTGCTCTCGTCAGAAAAGTATATTGCTATGTAAAATAAAGTCTCAGGAACTCGATAAGAAACCAACAAATTTTTTTACGGAGGTTCTACAATCCTTGGTCGTTGGTTGTCTTCAATCATAATTAATGCATCAATTCCGCTGGTATCCACGTTTTTGGGTGGATAGGATTGCATATTTTAATGGATGAATTGGAAAGTGTTCAAGCTAAAGAAAAGAATTACTGGGGAGGGATAGTAGAATTGCACTATTGTTTACATTACAATCAAGAGTAGTTGGGAGAAATATTTTGACAAAGCGTTGCAGAAGAAGAAGAGAGATTGGTTATTTTGCAGAAAGATAAAGTGAAAAACGAAGTTAAACTTTGACCGGGGGGGAAAACGGACGCATTTTTTTTGGGTCCGGATGGTGTTAAGACTTGGTCACAGGTCTGTCCGATTAAGACCCATTAAGATATTTTAAACACGTAGTGACAAGTAATTCAGTCTATTAAAGCTGAAACAAAATATACTCGCACTACATGTCTTAATGCTGATTGCTGTAGTTAGATTCGTACATTAGAAGCTCCACTCTTTACTATATTCTTCAACCGCCCAATCTCTAATCTAAAGACTTATAAATGCATATAGCCAGTTACTAGCTGCGGGAAGAATGTGCGTGGGGGAAAGTACGGTTGGTGTAGTCCAATGTCTTGGCTTTGATATAAATAATATAGCACGCACATTCTCTATGAAATAACAACTTCGCACTTTCATTTAAGCTGGTTCCCAAACAAATCGGGGACAGTTTGCACAATACCACACTAAATGTCAGCAGACAAAACAAATACAAAAGGTTCAAGATATGATAAAATGACAGTCAGAAGATCTCTCCCCTCGCATGGCTCTTGGCCAAGTGTTTATTTCCACAGGAGAATAGCCAAGAAAACGGAAATATAACTGCTCTTATTTGGTCCACCACATCAGGAAATCCTTGCGCCTATTGATCTTCTTCTGCAGTTGGAGAATTCCATAAAGGAGGGCCTCGGCAGTAGGTGGGCATCCTGGAACATAAATGTCAACTGGCACGATCCTGTCACAGCCTCGCACAACGGAGTATGAGTAATGGTAGTATCCTCCACCATTTGCACAGCTTCCCATCGAAATAACCCACCTTGGCTCAGGCATTTGATCATAGACCCTGCAATAAAATTGCAATTGTACCTTCAGATTAGACTCCTTAAAACAGAAGGTAGCGCAAAGCACAATAAAATCACTTTGCATCTTAACAAATAAATCACCAGAGACAATCAATTATCCTCTTTTTCACTGTTATTTTATGGGTGGAAAGGAGGTGATGCTAACTAGACAAATACTGAACACAGACCGAATTATTCTAGGTGGTTGACAAGATTTCCTCAAGAACATGCTAAAATTATAAAGATATGCCTGATGTAGATTGTGACTCTACATGCATTGCAAAAAGTACCAGCAAAGCAAAAAATAAAAGAATTCAGGCATGTTCTGATGAAAAGCTAACAAGTCTAATGTGTTGCGTTGGAGGAGATAAAAGGATGTAAGCAACAGAAAATGAGCATCGGCAGAATCAGGCATAGTTGCTAAAGAACAGACAGCATCAGTTTCATTTGGGCTTTCCTAAACCTTATATCGGCCATCAGGTTCATCCTCATCGGATGCTGTTATAGTTACACTGCATAAGTTCTTCGAATAGTCATGCAATTTTTCCAAGCAATAACATTCAGTTTAACTCCACCATCACACCTAGTTGGTCCAGAGACTGAAAGGTCCAAAGAAGTAAGCTCCAGATTCTTATGTTGAAGTGTCAGATATTCAAATTCAGATATATGAAGAGCACTCACAACAAACAGAAACTTTTGATTACATCGGATAAAATTCTCGGTAAAAACTCCCGAACCACCAGCGATTGTTAAAATCAAGTGCTAGACAGATTAACTTCTATACTTTAATTTGCACAGATTCTTAAACACAAATCAAAAGCAATTTTTAGGGACTTCACAAATAAAGCCCGAGCATTGGCATTTCACTGCTGTCATTTTTTTTTATATATATGGATACAATTATCTTTTCTAGTGCTCAAGGATATAAAGAAAAAGTGACTTCCCTATCTCAGGTGGCTTAGGGCATACCTAAAATTTTTAGAGAGCACGTCTAAGAAGATAGAAAAGAGATCACTGTGTTTTTCCCCTCATCAATGTTTCTCTTTCTTTGCCCACTGCCTGCCCTAGGAAGATGCAACAATGCATATGCGACAGATCACATTGAACCTATGTCCACATAATTCAGATAAGCTCTAATATTCTATCATCTTTCACTGTTCAAATTTCCAAAGAGAGTTTAATATTAGCAGGAAACCCATACCCTCCTAGATATTCATCTCCTTAAGTTTCTATTTTCAAAACATTAATCAGAACATTTCAGATATATGAAGAGCACTCACAACAAACAGAAACTTTTGATTACATCGGATAAAATTCTCGGTAAAAACTCCCGAACCACCAGCGATTGTTAAAATCAAGTGCTAGACAGATTAACTTCTATACTTTAATTTGCACAGATTCTTAAACACAAATCAAAAGCAATTTTTAGGGACTTCACAAATAAAGCCCGAGCATTGGCATTTCACTGCTGTCATTTTTTTTTATATATATATGGATACAATTATCTTTTCTAGTGCTCAAGGATATAAAGAAAAAGTGACTTCCCTATCTCAGGTGGCTTAGGGCATACCTAAAATTTTTAGAGAGCACGTCTAAGAAGATAGAAAAGAGATCACTGTGTTTTTTCCCTCATCAATGTTTCTCTTTCTTTGCCCACTGCCTGCCCTAGGAAGATGCAACAATGCATATGCGACAGATCACATTGAACCTATGTCCACATAATTCAGATAAGCTCTAATATTCTATCATCTTTCACTGTTCAAATTTCCAAAGAGAGTTTAATATTAGCAGGAAACCCATACCCTCCTAGATATTCATCTCCTTAAGTTTCTATTTTCAAAACATTAATCAGAACATTTCAGATATATAAAGAGCTCTCACAACAAACAGAAACTTTTGATTACATCGGATAAAATTCTCGGTAAAAACTCCCGAACCACCAGCAATTGTTAAAATCAAGTGCTAGACAGATTAACTTCTATACTTTAATTTGCACAGATTCTTAAACACAAATCAAAAGCAATTTTTAGGGACTTCACAAATAAAGCCCGAGCATTGGCATTTCACTGCTGTCATTTTTTTTTTATATATATGGATACAATTATCTTTTCTAGTGCTCAAGGATATAAAGAAAAAGTGACTTCCCTATCTCAGGTGGCTTAGGGCATACCTAAAATTTTTAGAGAGCACGTCTAAGAAGATAGAAAAGAGATCACTGTGTTTTTTCCCTCATCAATGTTTCTCTTTCTTTGCCCACTGCCTGCCCTAGGAAGATGCAACAATGCATATGCGACAGATCACATTGAACCTATGTCCACATAATTCAGATAAGCTCTAATATTCTATCATCTTTCACTGTTCAAATTTCCAAAGAGAGTTTAATATTAGCAGGAAACCCATACCCTCCTAGATATTCATCTCCTTAAGTTTCTATTTTCAAAACATTAATCAGAACATTGCATACTCATATTCATTTAAGAATGACCCCACAGTGATCTGCGGATTGACCTTCAGGCAAGCGCATGCTAGCGTTGAGACATGCAGCTTGACTTCATGCTTATCTTGATGTTTTGGCAAAAGTTCTAGCAAATCGTCCAACCACTGGAACACTAAAGCAATTCAAAACACTGGCAATAGAAATGAAATGGAAAAGAGAAACCCCTCAATGAAAATTTACAAAAAACACAGACCAATATAACATGCAACAATAAAACCTAAGCACTTCCGGACAAAATTAAATAAATGTAACATCTATTTATTGATAACCGAGAAATCCTCGAGGGCTAGTGGCGCATGGTTTCAAAACTCGGTAAATAATGGGGACGCCCCTCTACCCTTCTGGCCTTCTCCACTTAAATAGTACCTGCGCCTAATTACACATCATGTGCTACATTCTATTTTACACTAACCATCCAACAGATATCAATAGTGATCACTTTTTTTTCTTTTGAAATGGATAAATCAATATCAATAGCGAGCACATTATAACCATCATACAAGAAAACAATATTTAAGATATAGTATCATGAGCAAATGCTTGTCCATGGTTACACTCCAATTCTTCTAATCCTTACAAACTGCAAATTGGTTGCCCTGCCATCAGTTACCACAGTGTTCACTAACTCTACGTTTCACCGCTCAACTAATCATGATTTTCAGTGCGACAATTAATGAACCACCACATAATAACATACTAAAAGATGCATCCCAACAATTTCTAACGCTCCTTTGTGTCTTAGACATTTATAAAACAAGCCCGTAGGTACATCTTTCCACACACACACACACACACACACACACATATATATATATATATATATATATATATATATATATATATATATATATATATATATATATATATATTATTTCTTTTATAGAAATAGTTAGGATATTTAAACGTGGTTCCTTCCATCATCCCAAAAGCATAATGCAGAATTAGGCCACCCCTAATGAACTGCATTTTATAACACATAGCAGATCATTTCGTAACTAAAATTTGGCTACGCTGCTCCTTCACTCTATTTAGCTTTCATCCCTATATCCTTTTATTACCCACCTCTACAAATAGAAGCTTAAATTTTTCTAAATTTTTACATTTTCCTGTGCATTTTATACTCCCATTGCTCGTCAGCTATCTGGTTATTTATGTTACAAATATTAGAATATCATAACTAAGATCGCTATATCCACATAAAAAATACATCAGACAACAAATGGAATAAATCTAAATAAAAGAATTGAAATGCCTACATATTATAGGAAAATCCATGAAATCGAAAAAAATAGGGTTACTGCAGGGCATACTTGCGAAGAGCAGGTGCCATCTTATTGGTAAGCGTTCCAGCAACAATCATACAATCAGATTGTCTAGGGCTAGGCCTGAAGATAACACCGAATCGGTCAAAATCATAACGAGCAGCTCCAGCATGCATCATTTCAACGGCACAGCAAGCCAGCCCAAATGTCATGGGCCAAATGGAGCCACGACGAGCCCAGTTCATCAGATCGTCGACCTTAGAGATCACATACTCAGCCGTCTTCGATATCCCCGCCGGAGATGACGTGGACGGCGGAGGTGCGCGAGCGTACGTGGCCGGAGTGGAGGAAGAGGATTGCTGAGAGAGCGCCGGAAGAGTCGTGTGGATTGAACGTTGATAAAACGGCGTCGTTTGTGTTAGCCGGTGTGCGTTTCGAGCCAGCAAAGCCATTTTTTGTTTCCCGATGAACGAAGAGAGCGAAAAACAGCAAATGCTATATATTTGCTCCGTCGGTTCGGTTATAGTTTGAGGCGGTCGGGTTTTATACGTCACTCACTAACGTGGCAATTTCTTTAGCGTTAAAAGCTCCGAAATTAGAAGTATTAGAGAAATTTTATGTTCAACCAAACAAAAATCAAAAAAAAAATTGATTTTATTTATCACGGTGAGGGAAGAAAAGAGGTAGAATTTTTGAAGTAAAAAAGAATTAGGAGGGTTGATTATTAAGTTCTTTTTTATTTTAAAAAAATATAATCTAATATATTAATCAAAAATAAAATTATAAAATATATAATATCACAAATTTCTCGCCGTATTATGCAATTCATATTTAAATTTTTCTTTCAATGATAATTTTAAATTTACGTGTGCTAATGAAATGAGAAAGAAAGAATAAATTATGAAAAAGCTCGAGTTCAGTATTAACGTGCAACTGGCGATATACACAACTTGCAAAAGGTGATTGTATTTAAAAATAGAAAAATGGTAAGAAATGCCCTTAACGTATTAGAAATGACTCAAAATTGTCCTCATTCCACCTATGTGTTCAAATTTGCCGTTAATGTAATTTTTAGGCTTAAAAATACCCCTCTCTTAACGGAAAGATGAAATGGCATTGATGAAAATTTTAACATTAAGGGCAAATTTGAACACATAGGTGGAAGGAGGGCATTTTTGAGTCATTTCTAATACGTTAAGGGCATTTTTGACCCTTTTTCGTTTTAATTAAACATGTAGCATTTATTTAGTCTGGAAAAAAGTAATTTTTTTTTACTAATAACTAAAAAAAATAAAAATATTTTTTTTTCCAGTTTTTACAAAAAAAAACTGCTTTAAAAAAGCTGAAAAATATTTTCTAAAATAATATTTTTGTAAAAACTGGAAAAAAAAAACTAAAAAGCAAATTTCTAAAGCAGTGTTTTTGTAAAAACTGAAAAAATAAATATTTTTGTTTGTCCATATGCTTTATGAGTTCATTTTTTATATATATATTTTAGTTCTTCTAATGAGTCAGTATATTAAAACTGAAATATTTTCGTTTTTTCAGTTTTTAGTAAAAAACAATTCATTAGTCTCAGAAAATGTAGCATTTATTTAGTTAAACATGTAGCATTTATTTAGGAATAGATTGGCTTTCTGAGTTCTGAAAAAATGGCATTTTAATTAAATATATACTCTAGCATTTATTTAGTCTGGAAAAAAGTAAAAAAAAAAATTTACTAAAAACTGAAGAAAAAAAACGAAAATATTTCAGTTTTGATGTACTAACTCATTAGAAGACCTAAAATATATAAAAATAAACTCAGAAAGCATATGAACAAACAAGTAAGGAAGAAGAAGAGGAAATATTTTTTTTCAGCTTTTACAAAAATATTGCTTTAAAAAATTATTTTTTAGTTTTTTTTTTTTAGTTTTTACAAAAATATTATTTTAGAAAATATTTTTCAGCTTTTTTAAAGTAGTTGTTTTTGTAAAAACTAGAAAAAAAATATTTTCAATTTTTTCAGTTTTTAGTAAAAAAAAAATCACTTTTTTCCAGACTAAATAAATGCTACATGTTTAATTAAAATGGAAATGGGTTAGAAATGCCCTTAACGTATTATAAATGGCTCAAAAATGCCCTCCTTCCACCTATGTGTTCAAATTTGCCCTTAATGTTAAAATGCACATCAATGTCATGTTATCTTTCCGTTAAGAGAGGGTCATTTTTAAGCCTACAAATAATATTAACGGTAAATTTGAACACATAGGTAGAAGAAGAGCATTTTTGAGTCATTTCTAATACAAGGCAAGAATGGCAGAGTTCAAAGGCAATTCAAGATCGACGAAGGAAGAAGGAACTTGTGATGACCCAACCGGTCATTTTAACTTTTAGAACCCCGTTCCCTAAAATAAAATTTTCTGTAGGTGCTTGTAATGATTTATGACTTGCGGGGATGGTTGGTTCGGGATTTGGAAGTGTTTGAGATGAAACCGGAATACTTGGTTCCTTAAGTTGGCCTTAAAGTGCTAAGTTTGACTTCGGTCAACATTTTGAGAAAATGACCCCGGAATAGAATTTTGATGATTCCAACAGCTCCGTATGGTAATTTTGGACTTAGGAGCGTGATCGAAATTTTATTTGGAAGCTGTAGTGAAATTAGGCTTGAAATGGCTAAAATAGGAATTTAAAGTTTGAAAGTTTGACCGGGGAGTTGACTTTTTGATATCGGAGTCGGAATCTAGTTTCGAAAATTTACATAGCTCCATTATGTAATTTATGACTTGTGTGTAAAATTTGAGGTCAATCGGAGTTGATTTGATGGGTTCCGACATCGAATGTAGAAGTTGAAAATTCTTAGTTTCATTAAACTTGAATTGGGGTATGATTTATGGTTTTAGCGTTGTTTGATGTGATTTGAGGTTTCAAATAAGTTCGTATGATGTTTTAGGACTTGTTGGTATATTTGGTTGAGGTCCCGAGGGCCTCGGGTGAGTTTCGGATGGTTAACAGATCAAAAATTTGAGTTAAAAAGCTGCTGCAATTTTTCCTCTTCTGTTGGACATTCTGGGCCGTGATCGAGCCCAGATATCGAGCCAGATATCGAGCCCAGGGTTGACGAGGTACAGGCTCGAACTAGTGTATCGAAGCCATGATCGAAGGTCCAACTCGAGGGCCATGATCGAAGGTCCAGCTCGAGGGCCATGATCGAAAGCAAGGCTCGAGGGCCATGATCGAAGGCAAGGCTCGAGGGCCAGGATTGAGACCCAAGATCGAGGGTCACAATCGAAGGCTCAAGCTCGATGCAATGATTGAGGCTATGATCGAAGGCCCAACCTCGATACCCTGATCGAGGCCATGACCATGTCCCTGAGATCGAGCTCCTTGATCGAACTAGGCAGAGCTGTATGTTATAAAAACAGAGGACATTCGTCCCATTTGCCATTTTTGGCGAACTTGAGCTTGAGCAGAGACGACTTTTGGCAGATTTTCAAGGGAAAAACATTGGGGTAAGTGATTCTAACTTGGATTTAGTCTACATATACAAGTATATCATTGTTTTCACAATTTAATTAGTGTTTTGAGATTGAAATTTGGAAAAGTTTAGAAATCTCATAGAAACGAAATTTTGAGATTTCGGTATCGATTCAGTGTCGGATTTGAGTAAAACTGCTATGGTTGGACTCGTAATTGAATGGGTTATCGGATATCGTAACTTTCGCCGGATTCCGAAATGTGGGCCCCGCGGGCGAATTTTTAATTAATTTCGGGATTTTTATAAAAAAAATGTAGTATTTTCTTATAGAATTTATTTCCTATAATTTTTAGTGATTGTATCGAATTATTTTGGCTAGATTCGAGCCAGACAGAGTTGGATAACCGTGGAAAAGGCAAAAGTGTGGATTAAATTGGAGCAAGACGAGGTAAGTCTCTTGTCTAACCTTGTGAGGGGGAAATTACCTCATAGGTGATTAAGATTAAATAATTGTTGCTAATTGTGGGGGCTACGTATGCACGAGGTGACGAGAGTCCGTGCGTAGCTACTATTAATGCTAAAGTCCGGGTAGTTTAGGACTCAAAGCATGTATTACTTGTGTAAATTGTATTCTTTGATTAATTAATATTAATTGATATATATGAATACATTGTGAATTGTTTGATAAAGATATTAAAGGATGGAAATCTCATAGGCTTGATTTCTATTTAAATCAATTAATTGTCAAAAGAAATTATTCTCCTCCCAAATTTATCTTATAATAAACATATTGTCCTTCCGGAGGCACATAAGAAAATGTCCTCCTTTCTTGTGGAGCGGGCCGAACGCCTCGGCAGGATAGATGCATCTATGGATCGCGCCGCACGTCCCTCGGCAGTGTACACGACACTCTGGATCGGGTCGTACGTCCTCGACAGAAATCATGCTTAATAATAATAATTACACGATACTTTAATAATTTATTTCAGCTTGTGAAGCTAAGTAATAAATTGAAAAATCCATGGAATTTAATGAATTATTATTCTTGCTTGTTTAGGAATTAATTGTTACTCCTGTAAATGAGATTTAATTGATAAATTAGAATTTATTTGAATTGAAGGAATTTAATTAATATAATGAGAATCGTTACATTTGAAGGAATTTGATTATTTTCGCTGATTAAATAAATTATTTATAAATTCTGTAAATCATGCTGATTTGAATATTCTAATTTTATTTCAATTATTATTAACCCATAGTGAGTGTCAAAGTCGGCCATCTCGTCTCTACCACTTCGAGATTAGGCTTGATACTTACTGGGTACACGTTGTTTACGTACTCATACTACACTTGCTGTACTTTTTTGTGCAGGATCTGAGACAGGTACTAGTGGAGGATCTATCATCACATACCCACGTTATCCTGAGGCATAGTGGTGAGCTGCCTTTCTGAGTCGTTCTGCAGCTAGAAGAGTCTCTTCTTATATTTATATTCTGTCTATTTTATTTCAGACAGTATTTGGAGTTTTGTATAATCTACTAGATGCTCATGCACTTGTGACACCGGGTCTTGGCACACACACATTGGTAGAAGTTGGTATTTTATTATTTTCTTTGAATAAAAGTTTAACCAATGTACGTATGACTTATTAGTTGGCTTGCCTAACTGTAGTGTTGGGCCCCATTATGACCTATAGGTGAAATTGGGTCATGACAACATGGTATCAGAGCACTAGGTTCACGTAGGTCTCGCAAGTTACGAGCAGACCTAATAGAGTCTTGCGGATCGGTACAGAGACGTCTGTACTTATCTTCGAGAGGCTATATGGTGTTAGGAAACTATCTTTCTTCATATTCTATCGTGCAATTGATGTAGTACTAAATATCCTTCTCTTATTCTCTCACAAATGGTGAGAACACGCTCTAATGAGATTCCAGCCCAGGGAAGAGCTACTCCCCCAGTTGGCAGAGGCAGAGGCCGAGGGAGGGCTCCAGTCCGTGGTAGAGGGTGAGGACGTCCCAGGACTATTTCGGTTATGCCGCCAGTGGATCCAGCAGAGAATCCCATTATTGAGAAGCAGGGTGAGGTGCCTGTGGCAGAGCCAGCTCCGGTGGACTTCACATCTGCACCGGGATTTCAGGATGTCATGGGTCGTATGCTGCGATTCATGGATAATATGACTCAGGCCGGTTTATTTTCGGCAGACCCAGCCACATCTCAGGCGGGCGGGGGAGCACAGACCCCTACCACACAGGCTCATGGACAAGAAGCTGTTGTATATCTTACCCAGGGTGCACTACCCGTGGGTGGAGTCTAGTCAGTAGCAGCAGCTACACCTGAGCCCAGGCCAGCTGTAGCCGCCGATCCTCAGAAATTATTGGACAGATGGACTAGACTACATCCTCCTGTCTTTGGGGGTGAGCGACATGAGGATCCACAGGATTTCATTGATCGTTGCAAGGATAGACTGTACAACATGAGGATATTGGGATCCCATGGGGTTGATTTCGCTACTTTTCAGCTAGAGGGTAGAGCCCGTAGATGGTGGCAGTCTTATGCTCTTAGCAGACCAGTAGATTCTCATCCCATGACTTGGGATAGGTTCACCCGTATCTTTTTGGACAGGTATATTCCACCCTCCCAGAGGGAAGAGTTGCGATTTCAGTTTGAGCAGCTCCAGCAGGGTCAGATGTCAGTGACCGATTATGAGGCGAGGTTTTCTGAATTATCTCGCCATGCACTAATGATACTCCCTACTGAGATGGAGAAAGTGTGAAGGTTTGTAGCCGGTTTACATACTGGTATTCAGGCCACTATGGCTCGAGAGGTTGAGATGGGTACTTCTTATGAGCGAGTTGTGGAGATAGCCCGGAGGATTGAGGGTGTACGCCAGCGGAGCCGAGAGCAGATTATGAGAGATAAGCGGTTCAGGTACTCTGGAGAGTTTAGAGGTGCTCCGTCCGGGGGCAGAGGTCAGTTCGTGAGGGGACAGTCTAGTAGACCCCCATATCCAGCACCACCACCTCCTCGAGGTGCTCCAGTGCGACCTTATCTCAGTGCTATCCCAGAGAGTTCTTACCGCCCACCAGCTATTCAGGGTCCTCCCAATGGGTATTCAAGTCCCCAGGGCCAGACACTTAGTCAGCAGCCCATCGCACCGAAGAGTTGTTACGAGTGCGGGGATCCCAGTCACATGTAGAGGTTTTGCCCCAGGCTTCGAGGTAGACCAGTACAGCAGGGTCAGCAGCCAATGCTTACCGAACCAGTTGCTCCACCAGTAGTCCGACCACCCAGAGGTGGAGGACAGGTGGGTAGGGGCCGTCCTAGAGGTGGAGGTCAGCCAGGCGGAGGCCAGACAGTTGGCGCTCCAGCTCGGTTCTATGCTTTTCCGGCTAGACCAGATGCAGAGGCCTCAGATGCTGTGATTACAGGTATTATTTCTGTTTGTGGCAAAGATGCCTCAGTATTATTTGATCCAGGATCTACGTATTCGTATGTGTCATCTCTATTTGCTCCATTCCTGGGTGTTTCTCGTGAGTCCTTGAGTACTCCTGTATACATGTCCACTCCTGTAGGAGATTCTCTTGTTGTGAACCGGATCTACCGGTCCTGTATTATTACATTCTATGGTTATGAAACTAGAGCAGATTACCTATTGCTTGAGATGACCGATTTTGAAATTATTCTGGGTATGGACTAGTTATCTCCTTATCATGCTATTCTAGATTGTCATGCCAAGACTGTTACCTTGGCTATTCCAGCATTGCCTAAGCTGGATTGGAAAGGTTCGCCTGTTAGTTCATTTAATCGAGTTATTTCTTTTATAAAGGCTCAGCACATGGTTGAGAAGGGTTGTTTGGCTTATCTAGCCTATGTTCGGGATACTACTGCAGAGACTCCGGCTATTGATTCAGTGCCTGTAGTTCGGGATTTCCCCGATGTATTCCCGTCAGATCTTCCAGGTATGCCACATGATCGTGATATTAATTTCTGTATTGACTTGGCTTCAAATACCCAGCCTATATCTATCCCACCATATCGCATGGCTCCGAAAGAATTGAAAGAATTGAAAGAACAGCTTGAAGAGTTACAAGCCAAAGGGTTCGTCAGATCGAGTGTATCACCTTGGGGTGCACCAGTATTATTTGTGAAAAAGAAGGATAGAACAATGCGGATGTGTATTGATTATCGCCAATTGAACAAAGTCACTATTAAGAACAAGTACCCGTTGCAGTGTATTGATGATCTATTTGACCAGTTGCAGGGTGTTAGGGTATCTCTAAGATCGACTTGAGGTCGGGGTACCATCAGTTGAAGATTCGGGATTCGGATGTTCCGAAGACTGCTTTCCGTACTAGATATGGTCATTATGAGTTTCTGGTAATGTCTTTTGGTTTAACTAATGCACCGACAGCATTTATGGATCTGATGAACAGGGTATTCAGGCCATATATTGACTCATTTGCCATTGTCTTCATTGATGACATTTTGATCTACTCACGTAGTAAGGAGGAGCATGAGCAACATATGAGAGTAGTGCTTCAGACATTGCGGGAACAAAAGCTATATGCTAAGTTCTCTAAATGTGAGTTTTGGCTAGAGTCTGTAGCATTTTTGGGACATATCGTATCAGGCGAAGGCATTAAAGTTGATCCCAAAAAGATTGAGGCAGTTCAGAATTGGCATCGTCCCACTTCGGTGACTGAGATCAGGCGTTTTCTGGGTTTGGCAGGTTATTATCGTCGGTTTGTGGAAGGTTTTTCATCTATTGCAGCACCTTTGACCAAATTAACCTAGAAGGGTGCCCCATTCCGATGGTCCAATGATTGTGAGGTGAGCTTTCAGAAGCTCAAGACATCATTGACTACAACACCAGTGTTAGTGTTGCCTTCCGGTTAAGGGATATATACAGTATATTGCGACGCTTCGCGCGTTGGCTTGGGTTGTGTATTGATGCAGGAAGGGCAAGTTATCGCATATGCTTCACGTCAGCTGAAACCCCACGAAAAGAATTATCCGGTACATGATTTGGAGTTAGCTGCGATTGTTCACGCTCTTAATATTTGGAGGCATTATCTTTATGGGGTGTCTTGTGAAGTTTACACTGATCATCACAGTTTGCAGCATTTGTTCAAGCAGAGGGACCTAAATTTGAGACAGCGCAGATGGCTGGAGCTACTAAAAGATTATGATATTACTATCTTGTATCATTTGGGCAAAGCAAATGTGGTTGCAGATGCCTTGAGTAGAAAGGCGGAGAATATGGGTAGTTTGGCTTTCATTTCAGCAGAGGAAAGGCCATTAGCCTCAGATATTCAGTCCTTGGCTAACAGACTTGTGAGGCTGGATATTTCAGAGCCCAGCCGAGTTCTTGCATGTGTTGTGGCCCGGTCTTCACTATTTGAACAGATCAAGGCTCGCCAGTATGATGACCCACACCTGGTGGTTCTTCGTGAAATGGTACTACGAGGTGATACCAAGGAAGTTACTATTAGAGCGGATGGTGTTCTGCGACTCCAGGATCGTCTATGTGTTCCTAATGTGGATGGGCTGAGGAAAAAGATCCTGGAAGAGGCACACAGTTCTCGATATTCTATTCATCCAGGTGCTACTAAGATGTATCGTGACTTGAGGCAACATTATTGGTGGCGACGAATAAAAAAGGACATAGTTGAGTATGTAGCTTGGTGTCTAAATTGCCAGCAAGTTAAATATGAGCACCAGAGGCCAGGTGGCCTACTCCAGCAGATGACCATACCAGAGTGGAAATGGGAACGAATTACTATGGATTTTGTAGTTGGGTTGCCGCGGACCTTGAGGAAGTTTGATGCAGTTTGGGTGATTGTTGACAGGTTGACCAAGTCGGCACATTTTATTCCTGTTGTGACTACGTATACTTCAGAGAGGTTGGACCAGATTTATATTCAGGAGATAGTTCGGTTGCACGGGGTGCCAATTTCCATCATATTAGATAGAGGTCCTCAGTTTACTTCACATTTCTGGAGAGCAGTACAGAGTGAGTTGGGGACCCGTGTAGAGCTCAGCACAACCTTTCATCCGCAGACCGATGGACAATCAGAGAGGACAATTCAAATTTTGGAGGATATGCTCAGAGCATGTGTGATTGACTTTGGAGGTCAGTGGAATCGTTTCCTGTCTTTGGCCGAGTTTGCTTATAATAACAGTTACCAATCCAGCATCGAGATGGCTCCATTTGAGGTTATATATGGTCAGCGATGTCGTTCACCTATCGGATGATTTGAGCCAGGTAAGGCTAAGTTATATGGTACTGATTTGGTAAGGGATGCCTTGGAAAAAGGTAAAGTTGATTCAGGAGAGACTTCGTACAGCACAGTCCAGACAAAAGAGTTACGCGGATCAGAAAGCACGTGATATATCATTTATGGTAGGTGAAAAAGTTCTCTTGAAGGTTTCGCCGATGAAGGGAATTATGAGATTCGGGAAGAAGGGCAAGTTGAGCCCAACGTTTATAGGCCCATTTGAGGTGTTGAAACGAGTTGGGGAGGTTGCTTATGAGCTTGCCTTGCCTCCCAGCCTATCGGGAGTTCATCCGATTTTTCACGTATCTATGCTCCGGAAGTATCATGCCGACCTATCACATGTGTTAGACTTCAGCACAGTTCAGCTAGATAATAGCTTGGGTTATGAAGAGGAGCCAATTGCCATTGTTGATAAACAGGTTCGCCAGTTGAGATCCAAGAGGATTGATGCAGTAAAAGTCCAGTGGAGGGGCCAACCAGTCGAGAAAGCGACTTGGGAGACCGAGGAAAATATGCGGATCAGATATCCAGACTTATTCAGCACTTCAGGTATAATTCTAAACCCGTTCGAGGACGAACATTTGTTTAAGAGGTGGAGAATGTAATGACCCAACCGGTCATTTTAACTTTTAGAATCTCGTTCCCTAAAATAAAACTTTCTGTAGGTGCTTGTAATGATTTATGACTTGCGGGGATGGTTGGTTCGGGATTTGGAAGTGTTTGAGGTGAAATCGGAACACTTGGTTCCTTAAGTTGGCCTTAAAGTGCTAAGTTTGACTTCGGTCAACATTTTGAGAAAATGACCCCCAGAATAGAATTTTGATGATTCCAACAGCTCCGTATGGTGATTTTGGACTTAGGAGCGTGATCGGAATTTTATTTGGAAGTCCGTAGTGAAATTAGGCTTGAAATGGCTAAAATAGAAATTTAAAGTTTGAAAGTTTGACCGGGGAGTTGATTTTTTGATATCGGAGTCGGAATCCAGTTCCGAAAATTTTCATAGTCCATTATGTAATTTATGACTTGTGTGTAAAATTTGAGGTCAATCGGAGTTGATTTGATGGGTTCCGACATCGAATGTAGAAGTTGAAAACTCTTAGTTTCATTAAGCTTGAATTGGGGTATGATTCATGGTTTTAGCATTGTTTGATGTGATTTGAGGTTTCAAATAAGTTCGTATGATGTTTTAGGACTTGTTGGTATATTTGGTTGAGGTTCCGAGGGCCTCGGGTGAGTTTCGGATGGTTAACAGATCAAAAATTTGAGTTAAAAAGCTGCTGCAATTTTTCCTCTTCTGTTGGACATTCTGGGCCGTGATCGAGCCCAGATATCGAGCCCAGGGTTGACGAGGTACAAGCTCGAACTAGTGTATCGAAGCCATGATCGAAGGTCCAACTCGAGGGCCATGATCGAAGGTCCAGCTCGAGGGCCATGATCGAAAGCAAGGCTCGAGGGCCATGATCGAAGGCAAGGCTCGAGGGCCAGGATCGAGACCCAAGATCGAGGGTCATAATCGAAGGCTCAAGCTCGATGCAATGATTGAGGCTATGATCGAAGGCCCAACCTCGATACCCTGATCGAGGCCATGACCATGTCCCTGAGACCGAGCTCCTTGATCGAACTCCCTGAGACCGAGCTCCTTGAGATCGAGCTCCTTGATCGAACTAAGCAGAGCTGTAAGTTATAAAAACAGAGGACATTCATCCCATTTGCCATTTTTGGCGAACTTGAGCTTGAGCAGAGACGACTTTTGGCAGATTTTCAAGGAAAAAATATTGGGGTAAGTGATTCTAACTCGGATTTGGTCTACATATACAAGTATATCATTGTTTTCACAATTTAATTAGTGTTTTGAGATTGAAATTTGGAAAAGTTTAGAAATCTCATAGAAACGAAATTTTGAGATTTCGGTATCGATTCGGAGTCGGATTTGAGTGAAATTGGTATGGTTGGACTCGTAATTGAATGGGTTGTCGGATTTCGTAACTTTCGTCGGATTCCGAGATGTGGGTCCCGCATGCGAATTTTTAATTAATTTCGGGATTTTTATCAAAAATGTAGTATTTTCTTATAGAATTTATTTCCTATAATTTTAAGTGATTGTATCGAATTATTTTGGCTAGATTCGAGCCAGACAGAGTTGGATAACCGTGAAAAAGGCAAAATTATGGATTAAATTGGAGCAAGACGAGGTAAGTCTCGTGTCTAATCTTGTGAGAGGAAAATTACCTCATAGGTGATTAAGATTAAATAATTGTTGCTAATTGTGGGGGCTACGTACGCACGAAGTGACGAGAGTCCGTGCGTAGCTACTATTAATGCTAAAGTCCGAGTAGTTTAGGACTCAAAGCATGTATTACTTGTGTAAATTGTATTCTTTGATTAATTAATATTAATTGATATATATATTAATTAATACGAGGTGACGAGAGTCTGTGCGTAGCTACTATTAATACTAAAGTTCGGGTAGTTTAGGACTCAAAGCATGTATTACTTCTGTAAATTGTATCCTTTGATTAATTAATATTAATTGATATATATGAATATATTGTGAATTATTTGATAAAGATATTAAAGGATGGAAATCTCATAGGCTTGATTTCTATTTAAATCAATTAATTGTCAAAAGAAATTGTTCTCCTCCCAAATTTATCTTATAATAAACATACTGTCCTTCCGGAGGCACATAAGAAAATGTCCTCCTTTCTTGTGGAGCGGGCCGAACGCCTCGGCAGGATAGATGCATCTATGGATCGCGCCGCACGTCCCTCGGCAGTGTACACGACACTCTGGATCGGGCCGTACGTCCTCGGCAGAAATCGTGCTTAATAATAATAATTACACGATACTTTAATAATTTATTTCAGCTTGTGAAGCTAAGTAATAAATTGGAAAATCCTTGGAATTTAATGAATTATTATTCTTGCTTGTTTAGGAATTAATTGTTACTCCTGTAAATGAGATTTAATTGATAAATTAGAATTTATTTGAATTGAAGGAATTTAATTAATATATTGAGAATCGTTACATTTGAAGGAATTTGATTATTTTCGCTAATTAAATAAATTATTTGTAAATTCCGTAAATCATGCTGATTTGAATATCCTAATTTTATTTCAATTATTATTGACCTATAGTAAGTGTCAAAGTCGGTCATCTCGTCTCTACCACTTCGAGATTAGGCTTGATACTTACTGGGTACACGTTGTTTACGTACTCATACTATACTTACTGCACTTTTTGTGCAGGATCTGAGACAGGTACTAGTGGAGGACCTATCATTACATACCCACGTTATCCCGAGGCATAGTGGTGAGCTGCCTTTCTGAGCCGTTCTGCAGCTACCAGAGTCTCTTCTTATATTTATATTCTGTCTATTTCATTTCAGACAGTATTTGGAGTTTTGTATAATCTACTAGATGCTCATGCACTTGTGACACCGGGTCTTGGCACACACACATTATAGAAGTTGGTATTTTATTATTTTCTTTGAATAAAAGTTTAACCAATATACGTATGACTTATTAGTTGGCTTGCCTAACTGTAGTGTTGGACGTCATTACGACCTATAGGTGAAATTGAGTCGTGACAGAACTGCCTTTGAGTTTTATTTGAGCAAACATATAAACATGCATTCACGGGTAAATGTAATTTGGCAGGTACAGTTTAATACATCAATACTTTGAAACCCTATGCCTAACTGTGGAGTGTGTCTTCTTGGGCATTGGTGGTGCTTTTCTTTGTAATTTTGAAGCAAAGCTGGGAACTTTGTCTCTCATCTTTTTCGGTTATTATGGATCAACTAGCTTGATAGTAAATTTCAGACATTTAGTATAAACTTTAGCCATTTGGATATGAACTTTAATTTTTTGGGTGTGAACTTTATATATACGAGTATGAACTTCAGATATTTGAATATGCACTTTAGTTAGTTGGGTATAAACTTCAAGCAATTTTTATGAACTTTAGACATTTGAATGTGAACTTCAGATATTTTTGTATAAACTTTAGTCATATGAGCATGAACTTCAGATATATGGATGTGAACTCTACACATCTGGATATTAACTTCAAACATTTGGGGTATAAAATTGAGTAATTTTCAGAAACCATTATTGTTTAGTGGCTATTAACTTCCTATAGCTAATATATACGTAATTACTTCCTATAGCTACTATTCAGTTGTTACGGTAGTGTATTCGCGCTATTGTATTTATGAATACAACAGCAAAAAATGCCTAAAAATCATGGCATGTATTCGCGCCATGTATTCATGAATACAACAGTAAAAAGCACCTAAAATCAGGGCAGTTCAGCTGTGCGCGCATGTATTCGTGTTACTGTATTCATGAATATAGCAGAAAAAAGCGCCTAAAATCAAGGCAGTCTAGCTGTACGCGCATGTATTCGCGCCATGTATTCATTAATACAGTAACTACAATCACCTTAAAAAGGTATGTCCAGTTGTCTAATACGGAAAATAATATCAATTAGCGTGATACACTCCTAATATAACTTAACAAAATCAATTCTAACATGCCTCATTATCAACCTAATTAATTAGAATAATTTTTCAGTTGTATTAGTATATAACTTTTGTAATTAGTGTGTTTCAATATTTTATTTTTACTGTTGTATTCATTAAATTCAATATTTGTATTTACTGTATTCGCTATTTTATATTCAGTGTATTCAAATGTCTTTGTAGTAACAGTATTTTAGTTATTCCTAATACATGTTATTACTATTGTATTCAGTATATTTTATTGGTTATATTCACTAAATTCCATTTTGTATTCAGTGTATTTTACTGTATTTCAATGTATTTTATAATTAAATGTATTCACTGTTTATATTATGTTCTATTTCAATGTTTGTATTCAGTGTATTTCAATATTTATATCCTATATTCATGCGTACTGTATGTACAGCATGCATGAATACATGTGTATTCAGTTGTATTAAAAAAAATACAGACCTTCGAAATACATAAACACATGTAAAAAAAAAAATATTTATACAAAAATACAATATGTTTGAGTGAATTTGTATAGAATACAATGTATTTGTATCATTGCATGTGACTAAATAGCAAAAAAGAGAAAAAAGTTCGTTGGAGATGGCGTTTTTCGGCCAAGACTCCTTGTATCGCTTCACTACCTCTTCCATTATAATTTACAATGCTTCCAATTCGACCACTTCTTCATCTTTTCTCTCTTACTTACCGCACTAAGAATCATTCTTTCTCTTCAATCTCTCAATCGCCCAAGGTGTCTCCGCTTCCTTTTTTTAATTATATGTTTACTTTCATGTTTCTGATTTTGAGATTTTTAGGTTTTCTTTCATGATTTGTTTCTCGTTCATGTATCTATGATTCGGCCTATTTTGCTCGAAGGGAGAGAAGAAAGGGAGAGAGAAAGAAGAAAAATTCAAAAAGAGAATCGTGTGTTATTCAAAAAGAGAATCGTCCTTTTGGCTGCAAATAAGCCGCATGGCATCTCTCTCACCTGAGACCTTTCGGAGCTCGGCCTCATACTGGCTAAGATCGACTCGAAACCTACTAATGGCCTGCACAGTAAGAAACACGAGTCAAGTATGGAAAAGAATAAAGAAACCAAGTATGGAAGAATCATTACTCGAGTAATGAAATGCTGAGCCTCCTCTAATAAAAGAGAAGCGTCACCGATATCGAAACCATCGTTGACTCCAGTAAAATAATCCCTAAAAGGATCCCCTGCACCAGAGCTTGCGCCGATATCGGGAGTCTTCAACTCTCGAGCTTCCTTCAGCGCCTCCTCAGAAAAGGATGGAAGAGAAGGCGAGTCACCCATTGTCATAGCCCCGAGTAAATTGCTCGGAGTACTCTGGTCGAGATTCTGGTCTTCGAAAATAACCCCGACAGGCACAGCCGCCATCGGCTCGGGAGCTCTGGCAACCTCGATGGCCTCCGTAGATCGGACTACCAAAGCCGAGGAGCTATTTTCTTCTTCTTCTTCTTCTTCTTCTCTCAGTCGTTGGACCGAGTCAATCGAAATGGCAATTACTTTTCTCCTCACCCTTCGAGTTTTGGGCTTGGGGTCCTCTGACCGAGAGGAAGCTTTTCGCTTCTTATCTTCCCCCTATTTAGGGACCAGGGGCTTGTTTCCTTCTTCACCGCTCGAAGGCCTCAAAGCGACATCCCTGGTTACGCATGCACAAGAAGAAATCGGTAACGAATAGAATGCAAAAAATACTTCGAAGGAAACAAGAAGCAAACCCCACCATGATTCTTGGCCTCCCATCTGCCTTTTGCCAAATCACGCCAAGCGCGCTCGGCGTAAGAGGAGGTCGAGGCTAACTTCCGAACCCAGTCCTTGAGGTCAGGCACCGCTTGTGGCATCCAAGGGGAAGCTGAACATTAGGGAAAGACATTAGAAAAAAGTCAGAAAAGTACCTGAAAAGTGAACAAAAATCACTTACGGTCAAAATTCCATTCTTCAGGGAACGACATCTTTTCCTACGGAATGAGATCACGGGTCCTCACTCGAATATAACGACCCATCCAACCCCGATCCCTGTCTTCATCGATGCTTGACATCAATGCCTTTGATGCCCGACGATGAAGTCTGATTAGTTCTCGAAAGATCTGAGGCCGATACAGTCGTATGAGGTGGTTCAGAGAAAAATCGAACCCCCGGCTTTGATAGAGAAGAAGCGCAATAAGATCACTATACGCCATAAAGAGGGATGAATTTGACCAAGGGTGACTTGATACCTTTTGTAGAAATCAACAATCACCGGGTCGACGGGCCCCAGTGTGAAGGGATAAGTATAAACACTTATAAACCCCTCCACGTAAGTGGTAACATTCTTATCGGAAGACGGAATTTGCAACACAAACTCGGAACCCCAGTTGCAGTCTTTTCTGACGGCCTCGAGGTGATCCTCCGTTATAGAGCACATATACATCGATACGTGTTCACATCGACCCGGAACGGAAGAAGAGTTCTCCACCTTAAAATCGGTCTTCAAAATGCACGGGCCAGGAACATAGTCATGAACTGACGGCTCCACCGGTGCCTTATCATCAGACGGCCGCGAGGAAGAAGCTTTTTCCTTCTGAGGTACGGTTTTGGAAGTTTTTGCCATCGATATGAAAGGAAAGAGTGCAAAAGAAGGTGAAGAAATAGACAGCATCAAAATTCTGGTATGGGCGGCCCCGTAGCAGCGAAGTAGAGAGGATGAATAAGAAAGTTTGGAAGAAGAGAAGGCGCAAAAGTGGTAAAGGTTGTATGGAAAGACTATTTATAAACTAAGGCATGACGGTTCGGTATCAGAGATGGCCGACCACCGTCTGACACACATTAAATGCCTCGGTAAAACCGAGCCGATGGGACAGCTACCACAAACGTCAAGATCGGATTTGATAGAAACGTCAGCATAAATTTGATCGAGCCGCAGGGAAATCATATCGCTCCTCGCCATATCCTTTCCGAGAAACGAGGGGACTATCTGTGTACGGTCAAAACCGATTCCCAGTCATAAGGATCAGTCGAGATAATGACGTTTTAATCGAAGGGTATCCACATGACAAGCTCGAACGAATTCCGAAGTAGAGACGTCGAGCTTCGAACTATAAGACCAATCAACGGCAAAACCCGATATCATTATCGAGCCCGTATCCGAATCGGACTACGGGACAATACCGATCGACACAGGCCCCGAATATCGATGCCCCAAGGCAGAACCGAGCTCGAACCAAAACTCGAGATTCAATCTAACACCGAGCTCGAGTCAGTGCCAAACTCGCAGACAAGAGCCGTTACAACCGCACCAAGGGAGAGAATCTTGGCGAGAATCAAGGAAGAGACAAACCATCATGGGTTCTCCACTATATGTATTATTTTATTATGTTGTTATAGATAAAGCAGTGACCCCTTACTATAAAAAGGAAGATAGACTGCAATAGACACAGGTCTTCCAAGATACATTAAGATTTCACAATGCTTGTTTTTTCTAATTCAATTCAGCCTTCCCGTCCATCATTCACATTTTATAGCAAAAATACTTGTATTGTCATTTTGTATCAAAGGAATTTGCATACCTTTAGAACCATATCTAAATTTAACGTTATCCGATTTTCGGGTAAACACAAGTCTTTCCTATTAGACCCCCTTCCCCTTCCCACTAAGGGATCATTGACGGACCTCGTTGGGAAAAACGCCTCTCATGCGACCTATCTCGCCGAAAAAATGATCTCCGAGCAAATCTGAACGAAACGATTCTACTAGAAACTTCACTCTTCTCTCTTCATTGTTTCCTTGACTATGAGTTTGGGCTTATATCACTTTTACTTCTCTAATTGTTTTTGGTGTAAAATTATCCTTAAAATTGTCGGCCGAGTCAAATAATTGGTTGTTGTTTGTGTATTTCTATTGGAATGAAGGTGTTGTTGGATGAGAGAGGGTGTTTAACTAGTGGAGATTTGGTGGTTTTTCGCATCTATTGTTGCTGCAATTTTTTGCTCGAAGGAATTACGCGGAGCTCTGGAGGTTACGGGCAGTGGAATTTTGTGATGAAAGGGGCAGTTTTTGGTGATTTAGGTGGCTTGGTTGGAGTTTTAGTGGCTCGTTTTCATGGCCTCTATGGTGATTTCATGGTGGGTTGCAGTTGAGACATTTGGTTGGCCAAGTTTTTCCGTGTTCAAAAAGTTATTTTTTAAAAATTTGTAGTGTTTGGCAAAACTTTTTTTTTTATTTTTAAAGTGTTTGTTCTGAGAAGAAGCAGAAAAAAATGGATTTTTCTAGGAAACACTTTTTTGAGAAGCACTTCTGAGAAAAATACACTTAGAAGCATTTTTTAAAATGTTGGCTAAATAATAATTGCTGCTTAGAAGTACTTTTTAAATTAATTAGCCAAACACAAACTACTTCTCTCCAAAAAAAACTTTTGAAAAAAATATATTTCTCAAAATAAGTTGATTTTTTCAACTTGGCCAAACAAGGTATTAGTTAAGCGAAGAAGAGAGGCCTCATTGTTTTTAATTTTTTCAAAGAAAAAAAAGATAGGCTGAAAAAATGATTCACGCGCTCAAAATTTTATTAGTAAACACACATATAGCACATCAGCAATATGTGTTTATTTGATATGCCTAAACACTTTAAGCGTCTAAATAATAAAGGAGTCAATTGAGATGTTTTTCTCATCCTTGTGGATAACTTAAATGGGCCGTTTATGTATTTCGCCTTTCTTTTTCATTTTCTTTTCAAGGGTTAGTGGCGTATTTTTCTTAGGGTCTATTTTGAAAGGGATCTTTACACAAATAACCGTCCATATTAATTATTTATTTTTTCTAGTCATATACATAAATTATACATAATTATGCACATGTAATACATAAATTATACATTAATTATACATTCACTGGCTATTTTTAGTTTAAGTGATGGGGTGTGCGGCTATTTGGGTTAATTATTCATTTGGAAAGCCACCCGGTAATTAAAATTTATGTAACCTAGTAATTACACAATATAGTAACTATAATGACATGTTTGTTTGCATAACGTAATACACAGTTATATTAAATTTTAAATGAACTAATTATCAAAACTTAAAAATTAATGCAATAAATATATGCCTATAAATAATTTTTTATAAGTGTAAATGATATTAAATTTGATATTTAAGATGTATATTTTTTCTTGAATATACATTAATTAGTAAGCATATATTTATAACTAATATTGTAAAAATAATTGATATATATTTTTGAAATTAATAATATTTAGTTTAATTAATTATAAAACTAAAAACATACGTTTTGTAAGAACATCGTGGAATGCATGTTTGATAAAATAAATTTATAAATATAATGTCATACATTATTCAAATGTTTGATAAAATTAATCTATCAATTCTAAGTTGCAAATAAAAAATGAACAACATGCAATGTGAAATAACAAAATATAACACAATTTCAAAATCCCCAAAAAAAAAGTTTAGCATTTGTCAAATTCCAACATAATAAAAATAAGTTCCAATACAACTTAAGATTAGGAAACATAATAAGTTTATAATCTCATTCAATAACGAAATTTTACTTTAATGACATCACTCATTATATGCTAGTTGGTTAATGACTCAACAACAACAACAACCTAGTGAAATTCCACAAGTGGGTTAATGATTCATTATTTCTAATATTAGGCGGTGTCATTTCAAAAAACTAGAATAATAACATTGTCACACAAAATGAAGAAAATAAAATTAATAAGAAATAAATGATACTAGCAATTACATAGAATCACAAGAAGTAAAGTTAGAGAAATAAAAGATAAATAATATACAAAGAAATATATATTTTAAAATTAAAAATTAAAAAATAAAATAAAAAGAGATTAAAATAATGGAAATAAAAAGTTACAAAGAAAATAAATTAAAATTAAAATAAAAAGGAAAGAAATTAAAAAGTAACCTTGTAATTACACAGTATAACTATCACCAATTCTCACATCTCATGGAAAATTGAAGAGCGTAATTATACTTCTCCAATTATATTCAATTCTATGCTGACAAAGTACAAACATGTATGTATTTGCACCTAAATCCAATTACCAGGTGACTTTCCAAACATGCTCTTACAAAATATGGAGTTATTAATTTATTTTTCCACTTTCCATCCAATATAGTCCTAGTTTTTTTTGTTTTTTTTTTAAAAGCCAATCAAAATGGTACGAAATCAAATTCAAAAAGATGTCCGTTACAAATAGACCCCAAAACTTCCCTTTCCCCCTAATTCCCACCTCCATCAACTCTTTTTACACCTAGGGTTTTCAGGTTACCGTTAAACCCTAAACCCCTCCAAAATTCATCCAGAAATGTGCCTATCAACAACAAAGGGCTTCGAGCCCATGTTAACAGAATCAATCAATCACTTCTTGGCCTCTTACAGAAATGGAAGTTCTGATTTCTCAAATTTTCAGTCCATTTTCTTTCGTTTGATACAAACAATGCCCGACCCGCCTCTTGAAATTACTTGGTTTTACTCTGCGGTAACTTTTCACACCTCAAAATCAGCTGGTTTTAGCAAAATCATTGTCGCTAAAGACTTGTTTCACTTGCTAATTTCTTGTTCGGGTCCATGTAACGGGTCGAAAAAGATTGCTTTGCTTGCCCCTGTACTGTTCGCTTTGTATGATGTGATATGCGAGTTTTCGGGTAATGGGTTGTGCTTGAATGGTGAAATTAGGGACTTGGTAGAGAAAATTGTTGGTTATATATGTATATGTTTAGGTGATCGCGAAATCTTGAACGAGTTTGATGAGGATATTCTCTGTTTTGAGGAATTGGTTGGGGTTTGGACAATTGATCGGGTTGGGGAGTGTGCTAAATTTGACGAGAATTTAGGGGTTTTCTTTCCAATTGTGAGCGTTGAGGTTTATGAGGGTCGAAATATAAGGCGTGGGATCAGGAATTTAGCTGGGATTGTAATGTGTGAGGTGTTCTTGCTTAATTTGTCTATGAAGTTTAATATGGGGTTTGTAAATGAGGACGTCCAAAATGATGCGCGAAATTGGGCAATTCAGACTCTCAAGCAGTTCCAAAATGTTGAACTTTTAGGTGAGTTCTTGCTTCTTCTTTTTTCCCCTTGAAAGAGGCCAAGTTTCATTACTTGAATATGTAGTGTAACTTATTGTTTTTTCCCCTTACTGTTAATGTGTAATTTTTGTATAGTAACTTCACCTTGCTATCCCGACCAGTCATAAAGCATAAAAAAAATTATATCAAATTATGTAATAAGATGGACAGTAATGGCAACATAGTAGCAGGTCAAGCATACCTTCTTATGGGGATTTATGAGGATAATTGTGTCATTTGGCTCACTAAAATTGATCCACTTAATATGCTTAGATTTTCTAATAACAAGAACCAAATAATATTAACGTATAGAACTTTCTTTGTAATGTCTTTCAAACTTTCTGTATATATGGGTCTTTATGATATTATGTCATGTTGTCTGCATCATATGAATAATTAAATATCATTGTTCTTGTATTTTTGTTTACTGTTCCACACTAAATTCCTTTTTTTCACCAATCAATTGAAGAACCAATTAGTTGTAGCTGTTGCTGCTATGTTGAGAACAAATCGATTAACTCACTCCCTGAAAGAGAAGAAAACCATTGTGTTGAGCACAACCTTCTATCAATTTTGCTTATCACTAATCCCTTTACTGTATAACCCATTGGGTGTACACCCTTAGACTTTCATTTTCTAGTATGAAGCCGTTAGGAGTTAGCTAGCCTTGGGGTCCAGTATATGGGGATCAACATGTTCTCATTGCATGTGAATGGTCAATTTTGTAGTATCGTGCTTATCATGGAAGTATATTTACTGAGTTAATTGGTAGTCCCACTTACATTTCTTTTGCTGGTAAAACTGGAACTTATGGATATAAACTTTGATGTGCTTCTACGGTGCGAGTTAAGTTGGTTGTTTATCACTAAAGTTGAAGGAACCTTTAATATTTTTGTACTTGTGTTGTTGTGACTTGGTTGAGGTTGTTCAATATTATTGCCATCACCATTTTACTTTCTTTAGGCTTTTTTGGAGTTTGGTTGATGGTTTGTGAAAAGAAGCTGCTGCATGTGAAGTAAGGTTCAGCTACTCTTGGAATTTAATTTGACATATTCTAGGTATTCTTTGAAGAGTTCATTTCATGGAACTCCATTTACTATGAATTGCGATTTGTTTCCGAGAATGCATTCTCTATTTAAATCTTCCATGTGCAAAATGATTTTTTTGTTGTTCTAATTAATCCCACCATCTAAACGCAGTAGTCCAATTTTCTTTATCTGTGGCTGCATATTCATAAAGTTCTCTATCTACTGATGCAATATTCTTTCCATGAAATCTGAATAGTTACATGCGCTGGAATTGCTACTCTTAGATATCTATTAAGCTGTACGCACTATCATAATAGGGTGCATTTTCAGAGGGAACTTTGTACCTGAGTGGGAAAATTAAACAGCAGAATAATGATGTTCGGGAGGATACTTGAAGAAAAGCAGTTGTGTGCTTCTGGAAAACCAATCTTGGCAAATGTATCATTCTTGATCATCCAGCATCACTTATCCTACAGATGCCATAAATAAGCATCTGTTTGAATCTTGGTGACCCGAGAGAGAGCGAGGGAGGGAGAGTATTTGAACCTCCAATTACTAGATTCCTTGGCATTTCATATGGTTATTTATTTTGAGCTTTTGACTGCATTGCATGATAAAACCTTAGTAAACCGGATTAACTGCATTTTTGCTTGGAGAGTATTTGAACCTCCAATTACTAGATTCCTTGGCATTTTATATGGTTATTTATTTTGAGCTTTTGACTGCATTGCATGATAAAACCTTAGTAAACCGGATTAACTGCATTTTTGCTTGCTTCGCTTAAGCCGAGGCATGTATTTGATGCTTTGCATTGAGAATTTTGGGCTTGATTCTTGATCGATTTGAGTTTTATTTGTAGATCTGCTTCTCAGAATTCTGTTGGAAAAAAGGCTGGTGGTCACTACCTTATTGGTACGTATTCATAACAACCTTCATTATCGCAAAGATTAAGAGTGGATAGCATGTACGACCGGCCCAACCACTTCCATGCTGTGCTGTACTCCCCAATCTGTTTGTATGTGTGTGTTTGATGTTTGATACTTGTTTTAAGGATATCTCTAGTCCCTGCTATTGAAAGTTTAAATATGCAGCTTAAGATTGATTTCTATAAGGCTGACAAGTTCTTTTCTTTTTCTTTCCAATATATTTGTTGTTGCAGAGTTCTGAAGACGCAGTTATTCTACAGAAACTATTGTATGATGCTGTGATACTGGTTGATCATTCATTTCTAGGTTCTAGCAGATGGTTTCAGCTACCAGAATCCCACTTCAGGAACTTGGCTCTACTATGGTCCTTAGTAGCTGATAACGCCATACAGTTTGCTAGGTACGGAAAATTGCTGCTCTAAAATTTGAATAACTTTTTCTCTGCTAATAAATCTGGCAATTGCTGGCTCTAGGGAAATATGTGATCAAGATAGGGTGCTTGCTTATGTAAATGCTTTCTCCGAGTCTCAGCTACCCAGCAAATTACTTAAATGGGTCTCTACCCGAGCTGGAACAGAAGAGAACCTGAGTAATCCAAGATTTACGACACCCAAAGCTCTCATAAGTACGTCTTTTATCTGGTTTTGCTAGTCATTTGAATACTTTGGATCTTTTTGGTTTTGCTTTTCTACTGGCTAAGTTACATATTTTGTACTCTTCAAAATCAATAGCAAACCTACCTTGTAGAATGTAGATAACATACTACTATTATACTTAATTCTCCATTGCCATGTTTGTGTCTTCTAAGATAAGTTGCCTATATCCACAGAATGGCTTTTTATCCTGGAAGACCAAGGTCTCTGGGTGTTTGATCACGACAAACTGAAGTTCCATGCCAAAGCGGCAATTTGTAATTCATGGCCAGACTGTTTTCTCCCTGAATCTAAGCCCGAAGGATGGACTGCTAAAGAGAGAGAGCATAGGGAAGGCAAATACATTGGCGATGAGGAAATGGAAGATTCATTGGACAAATCATTCTCTGCTGCTTACTTTTGTACAGATAAATTGCCAACTGATGGTGATAGAAAGCGCAAAGATCGAGTGAAGGACACAGATATAAGAGGAACACCAGTCAAACTTGTAAAGTATAATATTCATGAAAGTCCAAAGAAAGCGAAATTTTTTCCTTTCTCTGATGAAGATATGGAAGTGATGGGATGATATAACCAAAGCATAGATTTTGTATATGTAGCAATGCCGGGGACCCTGGTGGTCTCTGCGCACAATATATCACTAACTAGGAGCAGGTCTTTCCTTCATTTTGTGCCCCTTTTGGGGGATGTATGGATACACCAGAAAGCGTAGAGAGCTACTGTTGACTGTCTTAAAATGGCATATTATGTTACATATCTGTACTAGTTTCACTATATATGTTGTATGACCGTCAGCTCTTGCCTAAGTAATTTCACTTGACTCAGGATAATCACTTTTGAACTTTTCTTGGAGTTTGTAACATCATTCACAGAGAGTATATAACTCTTCCTGAGATTGATCCGCAATCCTGCAATTCTTCATCTGCATCACACATAATGAGTGTGTTGAGATAACAACAACAACAACAACAAACCAAGTGTATTTCCACAAGTTGCTAAAACACTTTGCACCTCGCCATGTATTTCTCTTTATTATTAAGTTCTTGCTATTCAGTTTCATCACTACAGTAAATAGCTAAGACAGCAACAGACAACTAAAATGACATGCTGGAACGAGATAGAATTAGAAGGGGAATCAAATTAAAGAGTTAACATTTGCAAACTGAATATCGAAAGAACACCGAGAATTTATTAAACACGACAATATTAATATTATCCATCGGCCAAGATTATAATGAAGGAGAATAAATATATTAAAACTTTATACTGACAATGCAAAAAAGAAAAAATCCACCAAACTGAAAAGAAACAATAAGCCGACATACAATCATATTATCTTATGTTTTTCTTTTTCTTTTTCTTTTTTCTTTCGCATTCTACTTTAAAATAATATCTTTCTTTTTTGAATTCTCTATCTTCTTCACTTCATCAGATCCACAATTGAGCTTTCTCAAAGTAATTCCTTTCCTCCTTTTTTAATTTTATCTTTCTTTTCCCTTTCTATTAATGTTTGTTTTCCAAATCTGCTTGACTTCATCTGATTAAACTTTATTTCCGCAAGGTTTCATGGTGAACAACAAAGGATTAGGAATTAGCTATTGGTTACTTCAAATTAAATTAGTGTTTGTCTCTATCTTGAGCACTATAAATAATTTATGTGACTATAAGATTTAACTCCTTGAGTCATATTTATATTAATACCAATAAGATTATTGGATTTTTGCCTCCAAAATTTTCACAACTAAACAGAGTTTTTATTTTATATTTTGGACACACAAGGAATTTATTGATTAAAAGTTAATCATATGCTCTAGGATTTATGTTATTTCTTGCACTTAATTTGCAATATACTACAAGTGATCACCACTAATATTAACAACAAAATAAAAATACGAAATTACAGTAATCGTGTGTGTATATAATATTTTACTGTACCATGTAATAACTCTTAAAATATTTTAATTTTTTTGCATCACTTTTACATTATTATCTACATCAATTTTACTTAAAATTAGAGTGCACCCATGATATTCAAATTCTAGATCCGCCTCTCATAATAACTGACTGCACCCTATCTTCTAATGATATTAGTCCACTTAAAGCCAAACAAATACCATGTCCAATACATAATCTGATGTAACACAAGGACTGGCAGATAAGACAGCCCTCTCCGTGCAGTTCCAGTCCTTTCCTTCTGGTGAAGCTATGGCTGGCCTGTAGGCCGGTTCGGGCTCTAACGGGTCAAGTGTGCCGATCTAAATGGTCTCGGGTCAAATGGTCTTTTTGTAGGAACAGATTTGGGAACGGATCCACAAACTCGTGGTTCCGGGCTAAACGGTCCCGATCCGCGGGCTAAGTGGGCCCAACGGATATATATATATAATTAAATAAAAATTAGAGACAAAAAGATGTTAAAAAATATATCTAAGGCAATGCCTTATAAATTTTATTATAGAATTGTGACCTAAATTTTTTAATTCAAATTTAAAGTCTAAAGACAAAAATATTGTAAAGAGATATTCAAAGCAATGCCTTGTAAGTTTATTATAACATTAAAAAAATATGGCAATATCTTTCTTAGTCTTCCTTTCCCCCATGGAATGAGTACAACAAGGTGCTAATACCACCATTGAGAAAAAAAAGAAACTAATCAAGATGTGCCAAAAATACAAGTTCATAATACATACTAATTTTTGTTCATACAAGTTACATGGTATCTCTTACAAACTTCATAAATCCATCAAGGTCCGGAGGAATTTCCGTTGGTGGTGGCGGAAAAGTAGCTTGGTCATCGCCGCTTCCGGGTGAAGCAACATCCTTCGCAAGTCCAGCTAGCATTTCTTCGTAAGTTTCGTCTTCCTGTAGTTGTGATTCAGCAAGTCCAAAATTTCTTCTTTCCGAACGGATCCAATCTCTGAAAAGTACTGATTTTTCCAAGCTCCCCCTCATAGACGCTCTATAATCACCGAGTTGAAGTCTTGCTTGACTGAAAGCGCTCTCCGATTCCACTGTTGAAACTTGAATAGTTAAAATGTCTCGGGCCATCCTTGAAAGAACCGAAAAGTATTTTTCTTTGTCCTTCCACCATTCCAAAAGATTAAAGGAGCCGTTGGGATTCACTTCCTCAATTCCCTGCGACAAATAAACTTCAAGCTGATTTAGTTATGAAAAATCACTACTACTAGAACCTTGAGAACCCCTAAACCCCGCCCAAGCAATAAGTGCTCTTTCTCCCGCAGTTCTTTTAGATGATTGAGAATCAGAAGAAGAAGGAGTTGGAACATTTGGTTTAGCATGATTTAATGCAACTTGATAAGCATTAAAAATAATTTGAATATTTATTCTAAATTGAGGTTATTGCTTCCGGAAGTTGAGACAACTCCTCATCTTCAAGTGCTAACCCATTATAAATAGTTTCATACCAAAATTGAGGACCTCCTAATTTCAATACAAGGATTTAACAAAGCAGCAACACCATAAATAAGGGGAATAGGGAAAAAATATTTTATTAAACTTTTTTCTCATAGAATCAATAGCAAGTTTATAAATTTCTTCACCCTCTGAAAAATGAGCAAACAAATTTGCAGATTCTGCAATATAAACTAAACAGTTAGAAATAGCAGGATAATATTACCCAAAAAATTTATTTGTAGCAATATAAAATTTTTCTTAAAAATCTACAAGCATTTTAACATTAGCCCAATCCCCATTCGTAAGGTGCTCATCATCATCACTTACATGTGCATTAAACGTTGAGTTTATGGGGTTTCTATATTCATATGTAACAACCAAACTTTCATACATGTAATTCCATATAGTTGGACAATGTTTAGGAACCTTTCTTTCTCTTAGGCCAAATTCATCGCATCTTTTAAAATATTCTCTAAGTATACTTCTACGGTTTGAATAAAAAATCTAGTTAAGAGCCATTTTAACCTTTTCAATTTTAACATTTAAAATTCTCATACCATCACCCACAATTAAATGGTAAATATGACAAATACATCTAACATGAAAAATGTTACTAAATGCAGGATTTAGCGTAGTGGTAAGCAAGGCTATAGCATTTGTGTTACTATTAGCATTATCCATTGAAACTGACATTATTTTATCACTAATGCAAAAATATCTACAAATATCCGTAATTGTGCTAGCAATAAACTGCCCCGTATGACGTGAATTAATTATTCTATAAGCAATTATGCACTTTTGCATTATCCAATCCTCATCAATCCAATGACCGGTAACAGTAAGGCAATCACAGTCGTTGCCACTTCTACAAATATCAGTTGTAATAACAACACAACAATTTATATGATTTGAATAAATAGCGCAAATATTGTTCATATTCATGCTTATATTTATAAATAACACTCTTTACGGTTGTGCGAGGAAAACCTTTATAAGTAGGATTATAAATTTTTCTAATATAATGCACAAAGTTAGGGTCAGAAGAAAAACTATAGGGTAAGCACATAACAATTACCATTTTTGCCAATTCTTTCCGATCTTTTTTTGGATCATAATATAAAGTACCGTCAGTAACAATTTTAATTCCCAGTTGAAATTGATTTGAATCGGTACCATGCCCACTAATATTGGTCCTACCAGTTCTGATCCGTTTGGCCCGCGGTCCCGGATCGATCCCGGTCCCGGACCGTCCCACTTGCCATTCTTAGGTGAAGCCAATAAATCTATTTGAATTTGGGTACGGAAAAAAAGATGCAACAAGTTAAAGGAAGCTATCCCCCGGTGGAAAACACTCTCGCCTTCTAGCTTCAAGTAAAAATATCGTAAGTACAACTTTGGAAAGCCAAACTTCAAGTAAAAATATCGAAAGTTAAAGTAATGTATCAAATGTCAAAAAGAACTGTAACTTCAACCACAAATTCTAACAACTTCAATCACAAATTCTAACTGTGAACACCTAATTTTTGACCGCACCCAAATTCTATACTATTTTAGTGTAAATATTTTTTTTAGGTCTAATTTTAATATTTTAAACTTTTATCTTACTCTTAATAGGTTTCACTAAAAAGAAAACTACAAAATATAATCATATTATTAGAGTATAAATTTTATTTCTAAAAAAAAAAATCATATATAAAAATCAAATATATATATATTTGGTTTCTATTAATTAGAATTTTAACAAGTAAGCTATGAAATTTTTCTTAGTATCACTTAAAGTACATGTAAATATTTAATTTTCCTATTTTTACATGAAATGTTGGTTAATCTTCTTATCTTTATAATTTAATTTATCTTTTAAAATAAAATATAAAAACAAAAGTAAACTAACTAAAACAAACGTAAAAATCTGATAAACAATCCCATAATCCCCATTTTAGTCTAACTAACCACATGATCTACTCTCACCCTACACCCCTCACTTCTCACGTAACCCCTCACATCCTCACCACATCCCACGATCTCCATTATCTGCACACACACACACACACAATATATATAAAACACAATCCCATTATAGAAAAGGGGGAGGAATCTGAAGCAAAAAAAAAAAAACGGAAGAAAAAGAAGAGAAAACTAGTCATTTGGAAAAACTTGTGCACTGCCGCAGCTCTCAACCCCAAAAAACGCCGAACACCACCATTTTTAACTCACGATCTTCATAGCCATGTAACCAGCCAAGCACCTCATCTCCACTTTCATTCTCACCATTGAAATAGCCCCAAAATCACCAAAAATCAACTCCTTATTTACAAAAAAAAAAAAAACAAAAACAAAAATTCAAAAACACCTTGAACAAGTCTCCCTTTTCACATGAAACGGCAGCAAAAAACCAACCCGTTTGAGTCGAGATTGTTTAGGCCACTGTTCGAGTTTACCGGAAGTAGATTCTAGCTTCTGTTTTCGTTTTCGGCAAAGTTTGCCGATGTTAGATTTGTTTGTGCAAAGTTGTTATTGAAAGCTGAAGAAAGGTTCATTCTATCCACCCTTGTTTGTTTCAAATACTTTGCTTGCGTGTATCTGGTATGCCGTACGTATTTAGTGAGAATGAAATTTTCTTTTATGGCTGATTTGTTTGGTTTATTTGATTGTTGAGCTTTTCTTAGTTAAATAAATAAAGTTGATGGAACATAATACTTAAGTGTTAGTTTCTTAAATAAGGATTCATGTTCACTTTTTTTATTAAAAACTTGACATGGCAGAATTGGTATGGATTTAAGTTATTAATATTTAGTAAAGTCTTGGAAATAATTGGATCGTATCTTACTGTTTGTATGCTTAGGTTACTCATATCTTATATTAGCACGTTGTCTTGTTTTATCTACTTTATTAGTTAATTATTTGATTTTATCTTAAGTCTTTGACTGATAGTGGTAGTCAGTAGAAGAAATGAAAGGGGCCATAGATTGTGATAAGTAAAATTAGCAAGCTGGCCCATATTAAATAGTGCAGCCTTTTAAGACAAATAATTTAGTACTAAAAATATTATTTTTTTTTTCTAGAAAAATAATTCATTCAAATCGCTAGCATACTTTAGGCATGTGTTAAATCAAATTATCATGGTTATGTATACGTCTGCGTAGCATAATTATGATTCCCAAATTAAAGGCAAAGTATGTGTTCGCGCAACTTTGACAAAACAATCTTAAAAATAATAATGTGTTAGTAATTGTGTACACGTCCGCGTGACATGATTCATGACACACCAAACAAAACGAATACACGTACGCGTGATTCGTTTCAAGATAATTTCATAATTACAAATAATCAAGTAATTAAAAGCGGTTTAAGACAAAAGTGCACAAAGTTTCCTAGAACCTAAAATATCCAGAATTGGTTAAGCCAGGTATAATTATTAAAAGTGACCATGCTAAAATCACGGAATTCGGGAGAGCTTCACACCTTCTCCCGGGTTAACAGAATTCCTTACCCGATCTTCTGTATTCGCGGACCGTAATCGGAGTCAAAACTTCCTCGATTTGGGATTTCAAATAAACCGGTGACTTGGGACACCATAATAATTATCCCAAGTGGCGACTCTGATTAAATAAATAATCTCATTTCGAATAATGTCACTTAAATTGAAAAAATTTTCTTTGGCACCTATTCATCGGAAAAAAGGAGGTGTGACACTAACAACTTCAATCACGTATGTTAAATATTATTTCCGAAGTAGCTAAACTTGCATAAATTTATAAATTTGAGATATACCATAAATGGGGTCCCAAAATCAGTATCCGTGCACTTTGCCCCGATTTAAGGCCATAGCCCATGGTCACCGTTAGGGGCGTCAATGGATATTTAAAAACTGATTAACCAACCATACCGTACCGAACCGATTTTTAGGTTTCTTTTAATAAAATCGTAGTTTTTATATAAATCTATAACCGTACCGATAATTAGGGTAAGTTTTATATTTTGTAAAAATAAACCGAAAAAATACCGAACGCACCAAATAAATTTACATGTCAAAAATATATTTATATATTAAGTTTAAGAATAATAATATATTAAAAATTTTCTTGGACCTTGGAATTGTGAAAACGGTTACAACCAAACAAGTAATTAAACTCAAAATCTTAATTCCCAAACCTATAATGCTACTCCCATTGAAACTAAATTATTTCCAACATATTGACTAGCAAAACACAAGTTATTCTAGCGATTAGTAGCAAACTACAATGTATTGAATATGTTTCCTTTCATATGATTTAGATTTATCTTTTTGAATATTTAATCTTCTATAGACTTTATTCTTGAGTTCCAACTTGGTTAATATCTTTTTACTCGATTAATATCTTTGTTTAATTTCTTTTACACTGCTGTAGAATAGTTGATTGATCTATACTCTAACCATTTTTAAAATTTTCTTAATTCATTACCCTTTAAAGAGTAAAAATATCTAGAGAGTTTGGTAAGTCCTATAAAAGTACTTATGTTATTGCATTCTACTTCTACTAGTGACTTTTACATGACATTTTAAAAAATATCGAAAATTAACTGAACCGTACCGATACCGAAGAGAAACCAACATGATTAGGAAGGTTTCGAAAAGTCTAATTTTGGTTATGCATAATAGAATAATCGAAAAATTAGTAAAATAACCGTCTGAATCGAACCATTGACACCCCTAGTCCCCTCCTAGACGCTGATGTGGCAAAGAGCATGAATACACTCTCTTTTAGGGCGTAGGAGGGAAAAAAAAAATATTAAAAAAAATCTACTTTCAAGTGGGGTACTTTTCAAATTTCAACTATTAATTGCTACATAATCAAATATAACGATTTATTTATTTCAACTGTATTTCTCCTTGTTTTTTTTCGTATACATTGTATATTTTACCTCAATTGTGTTTTTTTCCCTCTTTAGATACATTGGTTTTTGTTGTCACTGTGTATTTCTTTTACAACTCAAATCTATAAAACTTAGAAGAAACTTCATTTATTTTAGCCAAAGAAAAAGAAGGTTTAGCCAAAGTAATAGAGTTCACAAGGTGTAATTCTAGAGAAAGAAAAAGATTGTGATGCGTTTCTTTTTTTTTCATGGAATGACTATTTGTTTTAACTGTATATTATATTTTTTCAGGTCAAATTAGTAAAACATTTGGTGGAATTTTGTTATTCTTATCCAAAACAAATAAGCCAAAATAGTTGAGTTCCAATAACATATTTCTTTTTATTTCTTCTTTAGATGCAATGATTATTTGTTCTAATCGTGTATTTCTTTCTTGCGTCCAAAATATATAAAAATAACTTGTTTAGAATATTATTATTCTTAGCCAAATACAAAAATTATAGCCCATATAATGTTGTTCCAGATACTTTTTTTTTAATTATAGATTTGGCACGAAAAAAGATGAATTAAATTGGTGGACTCAAAAGGTAAAATATATACTATTCTATTCTATTCTAAAAATTTCCATGTGAGGACAAAAAAAAATCACCTGGTAACGCGTGTGTCACACTTTTATGGGTTGTCAGCGTCTGAGGTCGTGACTATCAAATTGTCAAGTTTAGGGGAATACTTAGGCCAACATAAAATTTAAGTGTGTAGTGAATAAAAGTCACCAAGTTCAGGAGGAATCCCAATCTATGCTGCCAATAAAAATCGAAAACGTTGTGACTCGAAAAGGAATAATAAAATATTGGAAAAGGGATGAAAAATAATTCATATTCATTTAGAGTTATTTATAAGATAACTATAATAGGCGTATTTGAGCGATTAAACACCGAAGAAAAGGAAGATAAACTCTACTTTTGTGATAAAATTTAGTTTTGATTTTATTACAATGCTATAAGTTGGATGATCATTTATGTGATTAACTTGCCAAGAAGACTCTTTTCACATTTGACTCGCTCTTTGCTATGCAAGTGCCAATTTTTTTGTTCCCGCATTTGATCAAAATTACAACAACAGCAAATTTAGTGGGATTCCATTAGTGGGATTTGAGTAGGGTAATAGGTACACAAATCTTACCCCTACTCTGAGGAGGTAGATAGACTATTTGCCAAAGACCCTCGTCTCGAGAGAAAAAATAGAAACAACAGTTGATCAAAAATAATTTTTAAAAAAAGAATAAACATTCCATTATTTGAATATTTAGTTTGTTGTATTAAAATTATTATACAATAAGTATATATTTTAAAGATCATTAACTTTCCTAACATAATAAAATACTGGTTATTACATTAACAGTAATGTTTGTCATTTAATTATATTAATTTACTAATTCTTATATATTCTTATTTCACATTTTGTCTCGCATAAACATCACATAGATTTCGATAACTTATAAACAAATTTAAGACCACGCATTCTACCGAATAATGCTAAAAACAAATTATGCAAAGAAAAAAATGAAACAAAATACTGTATTAACAATGCTAAATTTTATGCAGAAATTATGTATCTCACTACTCCCAACCAAACATCACCTAAGCCAATTGGATTATTTTTTATCCTCGTAGAATTTGGCAAAAAAGTTATTCTCAAACTTACTCTCTCATTTAAAAAAAAAAAGGATATAGTTTGAATTTCGAGAGTTAAATTTCTTAATTTTGAGTCGCGAATTAAGACATAGAAAATTTAAATTTTTTGAAATAAAATTTACGTATTTAGGAACTATACAAAAAGTACTATAAAATCACATTAATTAATACTTTAAAAAAAAAAAGATATGTGAAAAAAGTCGTGGTAAAAGAATGAGCAAAGTTCATTTGTAGCCACTAGGGCCAAACTTATATCACCTGATAGCCACAAAATAACCCCATACAATTAATAACTCAAAACTAATTAAAAGGCTAGCCCAAGATCACTGCCACTCAAAACCCTAACTTCCTTCTCCCTCAGCGATCATACGCATTTTCCTCAGCCGAAGAAGCCGCTGCCGAACGCCGCCATCGCAAGCGCAGCCTCCGTATTGAACCACTAATCAACGCCCTCCGTCGTGAACCGCCTTCACCCGACGACCGTCATCATATCACTTTTTTGTTTTTCTATAATTGAATCTCTGCCCACTGTTCTTTCTTTGCTTACATAAACAATGGGCGTTCCCACAAAATTTCTTCTTCTTCAAGAATGCTCCAAATAGAGGGGATATATGCTGTTTGAAATTAATGTTTATTGTTTGGTTGAAAAATCAATATTATTCAGTTAACTAATAAAATATTTGGGAAATTTGCACTATTAATCCCTTAATCTCCCTATCTTCTGTTGTAAATAATTAATGTATAAATTATTCCGTTGTTTGGACGTAGCTTTAGGTGTTCTTGTGATTCAAGCAATTATGGAACTGGTGCATCTTAATTCCTTACCATTTGCTTTCGCCGATCTAATAGCATAATGTAATATGTTTCTTGCGATACCCTGCCTTCGAGCAGATTTGGCAACACATAAATTTGTAATATAACCATATCTGTTGGGATATCTTCTTTCAATGTTGCAGAAAACTTGGGCATTCACCTTTTCGTTTGGAAGAGAAGACTTTCAAATCTTTGAAATAAAAGATTACCGTTATCTTCATTCCTCACATGTTAATGTCAACAACAAGAGCATTTCTTTTGAATATTGGTATATTACAAAATATATATACAAAATAGACTATCACTATACAAAAATTATACAAAAATAGACTGTCACTATACAATTTATATACAATAGACTGTCACTATACAAAATATATACAAAAATAGACTGTCATTATATAAAAAAATATTACTAAATAGACTAATACTATAAAAAAAATATACTAAATAGACTATCACTATACAATTTATATACAATAGATTGTCACTATACAAAATATATACAAAATAGACCGTCAGTATACAAAATATATACTAAATAGACTGTCACTATACAAACAAATATATAAAATATACTATAATTATATAAAATAGACTGTCACTATACAAAAAATATACAAAATAAATATTTCGGGCTATTTAATGTAATATGTTTGGGCCGGAGGGCCATTTTGTGTCAATGGATAAAAATATGAGCTTTTAAAATTTTGAGGGGCTATAGAGGATAGTTTTCTCATTTTGTGTCAATGGACAAAAACATGAGCTATTAAAATTTTAAGAGACTACGGAGGGTAGTTTTCTCATAATGTCTAGTTTCCCTATCAAAATTTGAAGTGTATCATACTTGTTAGGAAAAACCAAATCAGTCAAATTCTAAAATATTGCATGGGGTTAATGGTCACAAACTCACAATTAGAAGATTTGTGAATCATATGTTGTGGCAGTGTCACTCATTTAAACGTAGAGCCCAATTTGCTATATTTTCTTTGGAACGGCCGAATACAATTCGTCATTTGCTAGTGCATTAGTGAATCGTAATCACATGGGCTTATCATTTTTTTCTTGTACCAGGTACATTTGGAAGGGTGATTTGCACAAATATGATCATTCGGTGCTGTCGTTTAAATTTTAACCTTGTTAAGAAAGGGTTGAGTAGCCTTCGGCCAAAATTCTGGTCAGAGACTATTATCCCAAGATTTTTCAAAATTTAAATGATGATCCTGAAAAGGTTCATACGGCATAAAATTAAAAATCCGTTTGGTCATAGATTTTACCAAAATAAATTTGGGTTTTATTTGGCAAACACATGTTTGGACGTATATTTTGCCTACATTTTGGCTAAATCCCAAATCTCAAAACCAGCTCAATAGCTGGTTTTGGGCCAAAATATCACTATTACATTTTTAAAAAATTACCCCAAACTTTTGTATTTTATAAAAGAGCCCACCATTTATTATTTTGTAATAATGTTGCTTCGTCTTCTCGGTCACCTGATAGTGTATCATGTAGTTCATTATAAAAATGATAATTTTGTATCAAATTTATTTATGTTCAGGACGATGGTTTGCGATAATATAATGAATGTTATTGATAATTGTACTGTTGGGTATTTGTGATAGTTTTTAGAACTTGTCGGTATAAATCATGTTTCATGTTTTTCCAAAATAAATTTGGGAAATATATTTTGAAAACTAATGTCCAAACACATTTTCATATTCAAACCAAACTTCACCAAAATCAGATTTTTCAGAATAAATTTGTGAATCTATGATCAAACGTTAGCTAATTGTTTTGGACTTCTAGATGATGGGAGGAAGATTACATCTCATGGCCTTCCTCTCATATTTGTTGCTTTCATGCAAAAGTTTGATCATACTATCATTGTGCACTTGATTTAATTGGGTTAGGCAAAATACATAAGTTACCCTCTAAACTATGGACCAAATCCATGTTACACACTTTTTACGGATGAAAATTATCTTACACACTCGACCTTTCTAAATTGTGCCTAAGACACACCACTTTTTATAGCTGGCACGCGCGTGTTTTACACTTAAAAGAGGCGAGTGAATGTAAAAATTTTAGGTCAGAACTGTAAGCACGTAATTTTTGACCCGCGCAACTTTTAAAACTAGTATTTTAAAAATATTTACTTATTTTTATTTTAATAGGATTTCAGTCAACTTTTAATTTTTATTTTAAAACATAAGTTTAAAAACACAAAAAATAGTTTTATAATATTTCTTCTATTATTATATATCTTTTTATTTATTTATTTAAGCTTATTAGTATTTTATAATGATAATATTTTAATTTTTACCATTACTTTAACTTAGTTTTCTCTAACTTTTTTTTTATAACATTTAAGAAATACCAAAAATATTTTTATTTTTATATATAGTTCACTTTAATAGTTTATTCTTATTAACTAAGATTAATTAGTATATTTTGATAGTATTTTTATTTTTATTTTTTATTTTTGTTCACTGAGAAAGAATTGAATTTGGGTCAATTAAGAGCTTATTTTCGGATATTAGTGCCCCAACAAGATAAAGGCTCATTCTTCCCATCCCATAAGCCCACTCTCTGCTTAAAATATAAGATTTAATCTTAGTCATTTATTCCCCCTCTAATCCAATGGCCATTATCCCTTCCCACCTCCATATAAAATACCCAATTATAAAAACCCTAAAAAAGGGGGAAGAACCTAGGAGCAGCCGCTGATAGATTCACCATTTTTGAGGTCTTCAGCGGCAACTTGCAAAAAGAAAAAAAAAAGAGTGAAAGAATTAGGAACAGAGAGGAAAGAACTCACGTTTTTTGGGGCTAAAATACAACAAACAACAATAACAACAACAACAATCCAGTATAATCCCACTAATGGGGTCTGGGGAGGGTAGTTTGTACGCAAACCTTACCCCTACTCTAGGGTAGAGAGGCTGTTTCCGATAGAACCTCGGCTCCCTCCCTCCAAGAACTCCCCACCTTGCTTTTGGGGTGACTCGAACTCACAACCTTTTGGTTGGAAGTGGAGGATGCTCACCAATAGAGCAACCCACTCTTGGGGCTGAAATAACAAAAGCAAAAACTCTGAATTTTCCTCCCTTCAATCTACATAGACCCAACGTTTTTGCCCCTCCATTTCACAGCTATGTAACAAAAAAAAACTCCATTGACACTTCTCATAAACTTTTCTCCAAAAGCATAACAAATAGCCTGAAGCAGCTCCAAATCGCCAGTCACTATCACATAGTCCATTGGTTTTATTGTTTGGTTTAATTCGAGTTTTTCGGTGAATTTCAAGGTCGTCGAAGGTCACATTCTGAGGTTTTCGGGCAGGTTCGCGGCTCCGTCAAGGTTGCCACTGTCTAAGGTTTCCGGTGTTGAGCATTTTTCGATTCACGTTTATTTTGCTTTAAGGTCTGTCACTATCTTATCCTTTATTTATTGATTTTGTCCTATATGATGTTTGGATGATAGACTTGTGTGAATTTCATGCGTATTTGTGATATTTTGAATTGAAATGGTCTGATTTTGAAACGAAGCTTTATTACTTGATTTAATAGAGAAGTACTCGAATGTTTAGTAGTGCAACAATTTGCACAATTTACTTATTGTTGATGTATGCCTTTTAGACACACGCTCTGAAGGGAATTGAAATTGAAAAGGATTTGGCCATGGAGCTTGGGTAAAAAACCGAAAGGAAATTGAACCATAGGTGTTTTAATGCTTTAAAACTGCTAGTAGCATGTTTAGGCGGATCAAACTTGGGTAGGCAAACTTTAGATCTTTTTTTTCATTTTATTCGAGGTGATAGGTCATTCCCTTTAGTTCATATTCAGGGGAATGCCCCGTAGACTCTGTCCATATTCTCATCAGGGGAATGCTCCGAAGTGAATGTAAAATGAGGCTGATGCGATATCATGGAGGCATAGTAGGATAATTAAATTTATTTTTGTTATTTTCTTTTCTTTTCTTTTATTAGGTGGGGACGACCTCAAACTTCTTTTGGTGTTTATTTTCCTTTGCGTGTTTTTCTTTACCTCAGTTTAGAGTATTCTTAAAAGCCAACTAGATCAGGTATGCAACCGTACTAGTTACGGGACTTGGGGAATGCCTAACACCGTCTCCCCGAGTTAAATGAACCCCCTTACCTTGGATTTCTGGTGCAGATTATGTTTTAGAGTCTAAATATGTTTTCAAAAGGAAAAATTATTTTTTAACGGTGACCTGGCACACAAAAAACAAATGTCAGGTGGCGACTCTGAAAATCCTTTGAAACACAATTTCTGTCACTTTCTAGTTGAAAACCCTTTTGAGTTTTAAAATCAACTTTATCTTTTTTTAAATGGGTTAGTGATGTGAAAAAAGGGTGTTACAGCTTTGGCGACTCTGCTGGGGAGTTGCAAGTTTGAGCTGATACTTGATCTTGTTGGATTTTAGGATATTCGATTGAGGTGTTTGTTTTCTTTATTTTCTTTGTGTGTTTAGTTTGTTTGTCGTATTTCCTGTTTTGTTGGTTATTTGTTTATCGCTTTTCCTTATGTGTTTACTGCTTTATAACTGTCATTATTTGCATAACCATGGGTCTTCTTTCTACAACAAGTCTCGTAGTATGCGTCGCGTACACGAACTCTTTGTTGAGTCACCCTTATTTTAGGAGGGAGGCATCAGACGTATGGAGTGGGTGGAAAGCTTGAGTATCCACCATCGACCATACGCTCTCTCGAATTGCCTTGACTAGTGAACCCCAAACTTAGGTCAGCCTTTAGGTCATTTTATTTGAATCATGTCATTTAGACCTAGCAGGGTTCGGTCCCAGGCACCATGTCCCTTGGTAGGAGGCCTATCCAAATTATGTCAAAACGGGTCAATGGCCCAAAAAGATATTTGATCATCCCTATATGCTACATGTTGCATTCTTTTAGGGTAAATAGGTCATTTGGCGGACCAATGGGGAGAAAAGATGGTGAAGTACAAAATGAAGCAAGTAGGGCCCACTCACATTTTTCTTTCACAGTTTTCCCAAAAAAGAAAAAAGAAAAAAAATCCAAAAAGATTTTACATTTTCCATTATTTTTCATAAAAGAGAAAAAAAAAATATATGTTTTCTCCAAATTAATGTTTTTTTTAAAATTCTCTCCCATATCCAATCTTCCCGAACTACGCATACCTGATTCTTGTCTTTCAGGGTGGGATACGTAGGCAGCCCACACAGGGTCCAGTCTTCCTAGTGATTCTTAATTTCTTGGCTTCGGGGGTCGTAGCCAAATCTTGCGTGTCTAGCCACGTTTGGCCACATTGGTCATTTTGCAAAATCGAGCTATTTTCTCAAAGTGGGTTGTTAACCCATGTCTTAGAGTCCTAAGTCCATAACAAGATGTTCTCTCAGTCTAAGGTCGCTTCTTGTTGAATTTGCACGCTTAGCCAATTTTTGGCCATATAGGTCATTTTTGCAAAGCGGACCATTTTTGTAAAGTAATTTTAGGGACCGTGATTCCTGGGAGATCGGGGGTCGTATAGGCCTTCGTGAGGTGTTTTCCATGTCTTAGAGATCATCCTAGCTGAGTTTGCACTTCTAGCCACCTTTTGGCCATGTAGACTATTTTGCAAAAATAGCCTCAATCATGTCTTGCATGTGTCCAATAGGAAGTATTATTGTCTCACATAGTGTCCTCAGTCACTAACTCTATTTGATCTTATTTTTCTCATTCAGGTATGGATCTACTTACTAGAGCTTGAGCATGACAGATACCCCACGACCATCCCAGCCATGACCGTCGCATTCATGAGCTTATTTGAGAAGACTTTTTATGTTTTGAGTCTGTTTTGTGGTGTTTTTTACTTTCTAGTCCTGTCTAGTAGCATTGAGGCTTTTAGGTGGTGTCATAGTCTGTCATAGTTTAGCTGAGTTTGTCGAGCCTTTTTGTCGTCGTACTTCCCATTTTGTACTTGAAAACCAAAAAATGTTATAAATGACAAATCCAAAAAGATTCTTGTTTTTTAGTTTATTTTGTCTATCACTTTTCTAGAACTACGCTTGGGCTGATTCATGTGGAACATGATACGTAGGCAACCTACATCGGGTTCAATCAAATTATTTTTGAAATTAAATAAAAAAAGAAAAAAAAAGATAAAGTTGTAGGATGAGAGGAAAGAAAAGAGTGATAATCAGAAAGAAAAAGAGAGGAAAGAAAATGAGCAAACCAAGGAGCGTTAAAGAGGAAAGAAAAGAGAAAGGCTAGAATAAGCAAATTGGGATGATGCCCTATGACGTTCGTACCCTCGAAGTCATTTTAGATCCGTTAACTGTGACTGGGTGCATTGCACATAATGTGAGATTATCTTATGTTAAATGCCCTAACATTAACGTGATGACTTTACTTTGTTCCTCTTTGTTGCTTCATTATAGCAGAAGGGTGGTTGGTTTGTGGTTCTTAAACTGGTAACACTTCCCTACAACATAAAGTCGAAAGGCAATGGCAGACGACAACATAATTGAGTTGGTTGATACTAGTGCCCAAAAGCAATTGTCTGAACGAGACACTAGGTTGGTTGAAGAGGTAAGGATGTTAAGATAACACATGACAGACATATATTAGGCTTGGATGACTGGTAAGGAACCACCCTCGCCACCACCTAGCTTCCTAGATGCTACCCTTACCCAAGTTCCGGTCATAGTGCAAGATGATCCACCATACTCTCCAGATTTTCCCGCTTATCACAGCTTCCCAACCTCCCTAGTAGCTCCATCGTTCGTCCTCCAACTACCTTTCCCAAAAATAGCCCTCCTGTCATATCCACTACTCCCACCATCACAACTTCTCAACAACCTCTCCTTAGGTCCAACAATGAACACCAGTTCAAACCTTATGATGCCCAATACTACCCCCCCAGAGGTGGTCCACCAGGTCCCGGACTCGTATAATCGTAACCCTCAGAATGAGCCTTATGTTGAAAATGAAAAGTCTGTAGGAAAAAAAAGCAGGGATGAGATATCCAAAAAGCTAAAAGGTATAGAACAACCCTTAAAGAACATACAAGGGATGAGAAATCAGATTAACATGTCTTACAATGACTTGTGTATGTTTTCTGATATTCATCTGCCCGCGGGGTTTAAAATGCCAAAGTTTAACTTGTATGATGGGCATGGAGATCCAGTGGCACATCTGAGGGGTTATTGCAATGAAATGAGAAGTGTTAGCGAGAAAGATGAGCTGCTGATGGCGTATTTCAATGAGATTTTAAGTGGGACAGCCTTGGAATGGTATACTCGTCAAGATGTCAGTAAGTGGTATGCATGGGATGACATGGCTCAAGATTTTGTTCGACACTTTCAGTACAATATAGACATTATCCCAGACTATTCCTCCCTATCTAAGATGGAAAAGAAACCCAGGGAAAGTTTTAGGGAGTTTGGGCACAGATGGAGGGAACAAGATGCTCCGGTCAATCCCCCGATTGATGAAGAAGAAATGGTTAAGCTTTTCCTATAAGCTCAGGGACCCACCTACTTCAGTCATTTGATCCCAGCTTTAGGTAAGCCTTTCAATGATGTGATAAAAATGGGGGAGATGGTAGAATAAGGAATCAAGTCAGGCAAAATCATGAGCTATTCTGCATTAAAAGGTACTACAGAAGACATTCAGAACATCTCACTAAGTTTTGGGGGGAAGAAAGAGAAATAGAAAAGTCGTTGTTGAGCCCCTCCAACGATAAGATCCAGTGGTCATTCGTGCTCAATGATTTCAGCCTCAATATCGACCCCATGAATATCCCCGTGCTCTAGGTAGTCTTCCCCAATGCTACTTCTCTCCACAAAATCCCCAAAGTCCTACCTCACTTTCCCACTACTCTATCCATAATACATCGCCATATGCTCTACATCTACAAGACCCGCAATGGCCTACACCACCTCCACAAATGTCTTACCCACCTCTACAAGCATATCAATCACCTACCCACAAGAGGTTCCAACCGAGGCCGGAGTATAGAATGAAAAGGCAGCAGCAAAAGGAAAAGTCTTTCACTCATATTGCAGAATCATATGCCAGTTTGTTCCAAAAGTTGAGGCAATTGGACATGTTGAAGCCGATTCAGATAAAAATGCTGAACCCCCTCCCAAAGAATTTTGATTATTCTCAAAGGTGTGCATATTGCTCTAATGCCCCGAGGCTCAGTATAGAAAAGTGTTAGCATCTGAAAAGAGCAGTCCAAAAGCTTATTGATGCAGGTGACATTACCATGCAAAATCCAGATACAACGGATACTAGCCAAAGTCCTTTGCATGTTCATAATGAGACGCATATGGTGGGAATGATTTGTGTTGAAAAGGAATGTGAGAACTCTTCTGAATCCCTTGGAAGGCCACTTACCACAAAGTTTTCATCGCTATCAGTCTCGGTTCCAGAAGTTGATCTTAAGAACGAGGTGGCAAAAGGGACCAAAAAACAATTTGCCGAGGTCAATGTGATGGAGATTTGTGAAGGTCCTAGTAATGTTGATGTGCGACTCAGTGGCTAAGATATCGAGCTTGGAAATTGGAAAGGCACTCCTTTCTCGGTTAGCCATGAAGGAGTCTTGGTAGTTTATTTTGTCGTCGTTTCTGTTGTCCGGGTTATTTTAGGGTTGTAATCCGGATATTGTCTTATGGATCAAACCCTTATTTCTCTTATTTTTCCTAGTTCGTTTAGTTATAGTAACTCGTCTATTGTTATCTAGGATTGTTCCAGGGTTGTAACCCATGTCTATTTTGCTTGTTTTGTTTTTCAAACCCTTTCACCGTCTTTCTAATGCAATCTCATATTTTCTGTTATTTCTAGTTAGTTTTTGTTTAGTTCTCTTTTCCTTTTATAGTTCTTTTGATGGTGACTCTAGTGACATGACATGCACGTGGAATTCTTAGCCCGATCTTAAAAGTTAGTCTAATCATGAAATAATAAAATAAGGTTTGAAGATGACAAGAATATTTGAGGGAAAATAAGTAAAGATTTGGACATTTTGAGATCATTTAAAGCCCGAATTGTGTAAAACTGAAGCAGAAAGTTTGGGAAGTTAAGAGGACGACAAGAATTTGTCACAAGAGAGTGCGTCCTGGACAATTTGAAGCAAGGAACTTTGAATTCAAGTGCATCTCAAGTTACAAGATAAAGCCAAGGGAGTTTGTCCCAAACTGATGGAGGGTATCCATTGTGAAGAAGAAATCACCCATCGAGAGTTCTGTATTTGACAGGGTACTAAAGTGAGATGGAAGGCATATCAGTGATATCAATGCTGATGCGGTAAAAGAAATGTTGTGTGTGATATTCATTTTTCACCCTCAAGTTGCATGTGTTATACTTGGCATTTTCAGAGATTGGGAGGCCCTCTTTCATCCACCTAAACACTTTAAACCCTTCGGTACCCTTTTAAGCCAGTGCTGATTTCTTTGACCTCTTATCTTTTGGAATCAAGTTAGAGTCACTAAAAAAATCCATGTCCCCATAAGGTTTGTTTTAGATGTTCATCCCGAGAGAAAATAGAGAAAAAAGAGAATAAAAGGAAAAGAGATAAAGAAAAAAAAAGTCAAAAAAAAAGAGAAAAAGGAAAAAAGGAGAAAAAGAAAAATAGCAACAACAAAAAGTATTCTTGTGAACTACGTTCGACATGATTCTTGTTACCACAAGATACGTAGGCAGCCTTACAGTTCGGTCGCACTAAATAAAATATTTCATAATCTCACAAAGTCAAAAGTGGGGCAGTTTTTTAGAAATTCTATCTCAAAAAGAAAAGAAAAAAAAAGAAAAAGGAAAAAAAAATTAAATTCTCTTGTTGTAGAAATAGGGGCAGAAGTTTTGTTTGTTATAAAAGATGGTTCCAAAAGTTGTAAAGTTATACCCTATTTTGTCTTAGTTAGAATTTGAGCCTTCATGCTTTTCTTTCTTTCTAACCCTGTCCAAAAGCCACATTACAGTCTAAAAATGACCTCCCAAATAATCTTTGAGAGTGCCGAGTAAGACATGCCAGGAGCATATGATATTTTTACCATGGTTAACACCTTGTCATCTGCAGAATCAGGGGAAATAAGAAGAAAAAAACAAAATAAGAGAGTCTTATTGGTGAAAACCCTCACAGGCACCATAAAGCGACAGTGAGTTGAGAGAAAGAACAAAATGAGAGAGGCTTGATAGTGAAAACCCTTCAGGGCACTACAAGTCGACTGAGGATCGTGAATTAGATATGACAATTGGAGCACTGAAGCCTAGTTTCACAGAATGACAAGAATGAAAGATTAGACTTGCTTGACAGATCAAGCCACTTTATCCAAGATGCACGTCATGGTCATTAGAGTTGGTGTCCATCAGATAAGTTTCTACTTGATAAGTTTCTTGTTAGATATCATCTCTTTCCATTGTCCCCTTACTCTGTTCATCTTGCTTTGTTTAAGTCCTCCTTTTGAGTCTGTTTCGTCAGAACAAGTGAGAAATGACTTCAAAATTTGCTACCAGCTTTCCAATTGCACAAAGCGGAGTCTGGCTAGCACATCAAAGTGGCATAAGTCAGGAAAGAGTAGTATGCACACTGAGTTGGTGACAATTGACGTGCTTTGGGATTCATATGAAATGCAAAGGTTCGGTAAATATCAATTCATGAGTACAATGCAACAGATAAAGGGTATATGGCTCGAATAGATCAGAGGTGTTTTCTATGGTAAGGTTTGACAGAAAAATGGTTAGCCAATAACAAGCAGGTTCTTCCAAGTTGAAATCAAAGTTATCATGGCAAGCGTAGGAGCAATCGCCCTCAAGATCAAGGCTACGAACCAACCACCATGTTTTAAACTCACACGTTTTCTTTGTTTGAAACCGGGACGAAGACTATGTCCAAATAAAAGCTTGGAAGCTTGAATTTTTCAGGTGTCGTGCCCAAATTTTGTTAGCACAAAGGTTGTTTGAGAAGGTTTTTACCTGCTAGACATTCCCCTAGTTGAGAAGATCATACCTCTTAGGCATCCTCCCCAGTCAAAAGAGTTTTTTGTTTTTTGTTTAAGTTCAGGGGTCCCGCCTGGAGAATAAGGTTAGTTTTAGTTTTCTTAAGTCATTAATCTTTAGTATTCCTTAAGTTCAGGGGTCCCTCCTGGAGAATAGGGTCAGTTTTAGTTTTCTTAAGTCATTAATCTTTAGTATTCCTTAAGTTCAGGGGTCCCGCCTGGAGAAGAGGGTCAGTTGTTAGTTTCCTTAAGTTTTCAATCTCTAGTTTTCCTTAAGTTCAGGGGTCTCGCCTGGAGAATAGGGCCAGTTTTTAGTTTTCTTAAGTTTTCAATCTCCACTTTTCCTTAAGTTCAGGGGTCCTGCCTAGAGAATAGGGTCAGTTTTAGTTTTCTTAAGTCGTTAATCTTTAGCATTCCTTAAGTTCAGGGGTCCCGCCTGGAGAATAGAGTTAGTTTTAGTTTCCTTAAGTCATTAATCTTTAACATTCCTTAAGTTCAGGGGTCCCGCCTGGAGAATAGGGTCAGTTGTTAGTTTCCTTAAGTTTTCAATCTCTAGTTTTCCTTATGTTCATGGGTCCCGCCTGGAGAATAGGGTCAATTTTAGTTTTCTTAAGTTGTTAATCTTTAGCATTCCTTAAGTTCAGGATCTCGTCTAGAAAATAGGGTCAATTTCTAGTTTTCTAAGTTGTTAATCTTTAGCATTCCTTTAGTTCAGGGGTACCGCCTGGAGAATAGGGTCATGTCTTAGTTTTCTTAAGTTGATAATCTTTAGTTTTTCTTGAGTTCAGGGGTCCCGCTTGTAGAATAGGGTCAGTTTTAAATTTTTCTTAAGTTGTTAATCTTTAGTTTTCCTTAAGATTAGGGGTCTCGCCTGGAGAATAGGGTCAGTTTTTTAATATTTCTTAAGATGTTAGTCTTAGTTTTCCTTAAGTTCAGGAGTCCCGCCTGGAAAATAGGGTCAGTTTTTAGTTTCCTCCATTTATTAGTCTTTTGTTTTCTTAAGTTCAGGGGTTCCGCCTGGAGAATATGGTCAATTGTTAGTTTCCTTAAGTTTTATTCTCTAGTTTTTCTTGAGTTCAGGGGTCCCGCCTGGAGAATAGGGTCAATTTTTAGTTTAGTCAAGCTCAGTTTATAGTTTTCCTCAAGCTCAATTTCAAATCTAGGAGATGCACTTCCTAGTTTGGGTTTTTCAGATTCTATTTCTTTAGGAGGCGCACTTCCTAATTTTAGGTTAAAGGTTTCACCCCTAGGAGACCCACTTCCTAGTTTGAGACTTTCGGGTTATACTTTTTAGGAGACATACTTCCTAAATTGAAATTTCACCCCTAGGAGACGCACTTCCTAGTTTGGGTCATTTAAGTTCATCCCTAGGAGACGCACTTCCTAGTTTGAGTCATTTTAGTTCATACCTAGGAGACGCACTTCCTAGTTTGGGTCTTTCAGGATATACTTTTAGGAGACGCACTTCCTAAATTGAGATTTCACCCCTAGAAGACGCACTTCCTAGTTTGGTTCATTCAAGTTTCACCCGTAGGAGACACACTTCCTAATCTGGGTCTTTCAGGTTATTCTTTTAGGAGACGCACTTCCTAGTTTGGGTCGTTTGAGTTCATCCCTAGGAGACACACTTCCTAGTTTGGATCATTCAGGTTTTATTTTTAGCAGACGCATTTGCTAGTCAAATATTTTTGGTTTTACTCACAGGAGACGCACATCCTAGTCGAGTCTTTAATTTTACTCTCATCATTGCATCAATAGCATAGGTGATTTACAGTTTTGCTAACAACTCACAAATCTTCCTAGTACAAACTGAGGTAGAAAATTTTATTTGTTGTGTTGTTTTGATTGCAGGCACCCACCTGGAGAACGAGGAAATTTGTTCTGGAATTATTTCAAGTTTCAAGTCAGTAGCAAGTGTCCACTTGGAGCCTGAAGAACAGGGTCAGCTTTCAGTTTCTTTTAAGATCAAGCAGGAGGATCCCGCCTGGAAAAGAAGGTCAACTTTCATTTTTCAAGTTCGAGTCAGAGGCACCAGGAGCCCGCCTAAAGAACAAGGTCAACTTTAAGTTTACAAGTTCAAGTCAGAGAGGCATCAAGAGCCCGCCTGAAGAACAGGATCAACTTTCAATTTTCAAGTTCAAGAAGCATCAGGAGCCCGCCTGAAGAACAGGGTCAACTTTCAATTTTCAAGTTCAAGAAGCATCAGGAGCCCGCCTGAAGAACAGGGTCAATTTTCAATTTTTAAGTCAAGAAGCATCAGGAGTCCACCTAAAGAATAGGGTCAACTTTCAATTTTCAAGTTCAAGAAGCATCAGGAGCCCGCCCGAGGAACAGGTTCAACGTTCAATTTTCAAGTTCAAGTTAGAGAAGAATCAGGAGCCCGCCTGAAGAACAGGGTCAACTTTCAGTTTTCAAGTTCAAGTGAGAGGCAACAAGATCCCGCATGAAGAATAGGGTTAACCTCCAGTTTTTTCAAGTCAAATCAGAAGTAGCACGAGCCGCCTGAAGGACAAGGTTTGCAAGCTCAAGTCTACTCCAAGTTCAATTTTGTTTCAAGTGCAAGCAGTAGGATGTCCGCCTGAAGAATAGGTTCAACTTCCAGTTTTCTTCAAATTCAAGTCAGCAGGATGCCCACCTGAAGAATAGGGTGAATTTTCAGTTTCATGATTGAAGGATCAAGTGGATATTCAAGGAAGATTCGAGACAAGAAGTAGATAAGATCTTGTATTTTCTTTTATTTTAGATGTAATTTTTCCTTTTATTTTTGATGTAATGGCAGGAACCGCAGACCGGAACCTCGACGGCACCTCAATCGGCTCTCTACCTCGGTATACTCCATCGCTCTTCTCACTTCTGAACTACAAGTGGCCTGATTCCTTTATAGCCAAGGATATGTAGGCAGCTCAGATATCAGGGCTCAGTCACAATCTCTTGTCCATCTTTGTTTCGTTTTGAATAAGCGTCGGGTCATAAATCAATTACGTTGCTTATTGTTCTTTGCTCAAAAAACTCTTCGAGTTTCCGAGCAAAGAGGGGCAGCTGTAAGCACGCAATTTTTGACCCGCGCAACTTTTAAAATCAATATTTTAAAAATATTTACTTATTTTTATTTTAATAGGATTTCAGTCAACTTTTAATTTTTATTTTAAAACATAAGTTTAAAAACACAAAAAATAGTTTTATAATATTTCTTCTATTATTATATATCTTTTTATTTTTATCCTTTTTTATTTATTTAAGCTCATTAGTATTTTAATTTTTACCATTACTTTAACAGAGTTTTCTCTACCTTAGTTTTCTCTACCTTTTTTTATAACATTTAAAAAATACCAAAAATATTTTTATTTTTATATACAGTTCACTTTAATAGTTTATTCTTATTAACTAAGGTTAATTAGTATATTTTGGAAGTATTTTTATTTTTATTTTTTATTTTTGTTCATTGAGAAAGAATTGAATTTGGGTCAATAGGAGCTCACTTTCGGATATTAGTGGTCGAGCAAGACAAATGCCCATTCTTCCCATCCATTAGCCCAATCTCCACTTAAAATACAAGATTTAATCTTAGCCATTTATTCCCCCTCTAATTCAACGGCCATCATCCCTTCCCACCTCCTTATAAAATACTCAATTATGGAAACTCTAAAAAAAGGGGCAGAACCTAGGAGCAGAAGCTGATAGATTCACCATTTTTGAGGTCTTCAACGGCAACCTGCAGAAAATAGAATAAATAAAAAAAAGAATAAAAGAATTAGGAACAGAGAGGAAAGAACTCACGTTTTTTTGGGGCTGAAATACTAAAAGCAAAAACTCTGAATTTTCCTCCCTTCAATCTCATAGACCCAGCGTTTTTGCCCCTCCATTTCACAGCTATGTAACCCAAAAAAAAAAATTCCATTGACACTGCTCATAAACTTTTCTCCAAAAGCACCACAAACAGCCCGAAGCAGCTCCAAATCGCCAGCCACTGTCACAGAGTCCGTAGGTTTTATTGTTTGGTTTAATTCGAGTTTTTCGATGAATTTTGAGGTCGTCGAAGGTCACAGTCTGAGGTTTTCGGGCAGGTTCACGGCTCCATCAAGGTTGCCACTGTCTAAGGTTTCCAGTGTTGAGCATTTTCCGATTCAAATTTATTTCGCTTTAAGGTCCGTCACTATCTTATCCTTTATTTATTGATTTTGTCCTATATGATGTTTGGATGATAGACTTGTGTGAATTTTATGCTTATTTGTGATATTTTGAATTGAAATGGTCTGATTTTGAAACGAAGCTTTATTACTTGATTTAATGGAGAAGTACTCAAATGTTTAGTAGTGCAACAATTTGCACAATTTACTTACCGTTGATGTATGCCTTTTAAACACACGCTCTGAATGGAATTGAAATTGAAAAGGATTTGGCCATAGAGCTTGGGTAAAAAAACCAAAAGGAAATTGAACCATAGGTGTTTTAATGCTTTACATTATTTGATTAAAACCGCTTGTAGCATGTTTAGGCTGATCAAACTTAGGTAGGCAAACTTTAGATCTTTTCTTTTATTTTATTCGAGGTGATAGGTCGTTCCCTTTAATTCATATTCAGGGGAATGCCCCGTAGACTCTATCCATATTCTCATCAGGGGAATGCCCCGAAATGAACGTAAAAGGAGGCCGATGCGATATCATGGAGGCATAGTAGGATAATTAGATTTATTTTTGTTATTTTCTTTTCTTTTATTAGGTGGGGACGGCCTCGAATCTCTTTTGGTGTTTATTTTTCTTTGCGTGTTTTTCTTTGCCTAAGTTTAGAGTATTCTTAAAAGCCAACTAGATTAGGTATGCAACCGTACTAGTTACGGGACTTGGGGAATGCCTAACACCTTCTCCCCGAATCAAATGAACCCCCTTACTTTGGATTTCTGGTGCAGATTATGTTTTAGAGTCCTAATATATTTTAAAAAGAAAAAATTATTTTTTAACGGTGACCTGGCACACCGAAATCAAATGTCAGGTGGCGACTCTGAAAATCCTTTGAAATACAATTTCTGTCACTTTCTAGTTGAAAACCCTTTTGAGCTTTAAAATCAACTTTATCTTTTTTTAAAGGGGTTAGTGAGGTGAAAAAAGGGGTGTGACAAGAACTACGCCACATGTCCAGCCTTTTTTATTTTCTTATTTTCCATTATTTTTTACACCATTTTACCCACCCCCTTCCACATTTCATTCTCTTCGTCTAAAAAGAAGAAATAGGAAAGAAATCAGCCATTAACATTCTCCGGTCTTCATTAACGCAACCATACAAACACCACTACAGAACTTTACACTCCAGCTCTTTCATCTTCAAAACTTTGTTTTTGTCTCAATACTAAACCACTATCACGCCATCTACCACCCTAAAATCCTTCACCCCCAATCCCCAAATTAAATCCCTAGTCGTGACACACTAAAATGGGAGTCTAGTAGAGGTCAGATTTTCGTTTGTGGCTCCGCAACTCTGGCCTTAATTATTTTCTGGCTGAAATCCATCGCCAATTCTCAATATTTGCTCTGCAAATCTAAAGAAATCTTTTGTCTCTACACTATATATATACAAGATCTCAAGCTAGTGTAATTTTAAAAACTCAATTAAAAGCTGCAAAATGATCAATGATAGTGAAGGTTTGGCAGATCTCCAATTAAAAATTTCCTATGTTCTCTTTAAAGCGAAAAAAATTCAGCTAGTTATCTTCTCTATTTTCTGGTGGCCGAATTTTTGACTGATCTATGGTAATTTATGTTTAGTTATGGAAGAACGACGTGGAATTTAATAGTGGTTATGGAGGTTTAACATGGTAAAAATAAAAAGATTTTAGTTTGGTTTGCGGTGGAGAAAGATAAGGTAGGTGGAGAAGAAAGAGAAAAGATGAGAGACAAAATATAACAATAAAAAGTAAATGAGAATAGCCACATAACAATAAAAAGTAACTGAGAATAGCCGCAGCACGTGGCATTTTTAACTAAGTATTTTATTTTTTCTTGAGTTATGACACATGTCACGACTTTATTGGTGCGTGATATCACACATATATTAAAAAATTGGTCAACAAAAAAGTGATATATATTAGGTACACTTTAGAAATATTGAGTGTGTAAGATAATTTTCGTGCGTAAAAAAATATGTAACAAAGATTTGATTCATAGTTTAGGAGTAAGTTATATATTTTGACCGTTGGGTTACAAGGAGGAATGTTAAAGAAGAGATGTAAAAAGGTCTCTCCTAGTCAGCTTTCTCAGTCCTCAAAAATTGGGAAGATGAAGTAAATCACTTCCCTCTTGAGGTAAAAACAACCTATCTCAAACTTGAACTTTTCGGCTGAAATTTCCCATTTGCTTTTTTCAACCACTGCACTTAATCTAACAATTGGCCAAGTCATTGTTCATTAATTATTGGCGAAAGTTGCTTTTTCGATGAGGCTTTATTAGTTGGGCTTAAATCCGAACTTCACTGACGAATTAGTGTGTGGAGAAACAACTTTCTTAAAATAATATGCGCCTTACATGACGTGTGTTTGCAAATATAAACTCTTGCCTCATTAAATTTTATTCTTGATAAGTTGATATGATTCGATGTAAACATATATTATCTATCCTCGTTCTTAATGATATTTAAAGCAAAACAGAGTTGAGAATAAATTCTAAAGTGCCAAAGATAAACAATATCTCCCTTTTGAAGGTCATTAGCTAGCACGAGCTTGTTACATCCTTTGTTAAATACGGGTCTTCTCAAGCTATTCTATCTTGTAAACTTCATGTGATGAAAATTACCCTCTGGATCCAGTACTCTCACCTCAAGACCTTTATCATTATCTTTGTTCTCTAATTTTTCACTTTCCCGCGAGCTTAAGTAATTGAGTAATTTCTCGTTGTATGTACCTGCAAAGGCGGATCTACCATTTAAGATTAATGAGTTTAATAGTTAAAATATTTAATTTGATAAAAATGAAGAATTTGCCTCCTTACTATTCAAAATTGAGCAACTTTGCCAACTACTAGACTTTTGATCTACTATTACCCTGCTGTCAGGAAAAAGATTTCGTTTTTGTCTTTGACCCCAAATGAAACTTCAACTTGATGATAATTTTAAATTATATTAAATCAGACATTTTCTCTTGAAGAATTTGGAAAAGTGAAGTCCACTCATTCCGTTTGGAGCTCCATTAATAATATCGGCAAAGATGAGATGACTTGCTAACGACAGGAGTATGACCGAACCAAAAATTAATGGAAGCCAAAATTAAGCAATTTTGAATAGTATAGGGACAAGTTTGGACATTATTCCTTTAATATTTGTCTAAATTTTGATAAATTTTTACACATATAATGCAGTGCTTGCTTCTCACAATTAGAAGATTAGTGAATCATATAGTTTGTAGCGTTTATGAACAGGGCATGTGACACTCATTTAAGCGTAGAACTTGTGTCCACAATTCAAATCGAATCTCTTATAAGTATAGAAAGATGAAAAGGTGTTACTTTACATAGTCAGTATTTTTGTTTATCTTGTTGGGGTGTAGCTTTTAGGGTTGTAAGATGATAAAATCACATTGAACAGTGACGTTGTTGTATTGTCCATGCCCTTTGATTCAGTAACTAGTTTAAAAATTTATTCACTCAAATCTGCTGCTAACAATTCTAGCCCTTGCATTTGTCATGGAGATCCTCCAATCTCCTTGCAAATTATTCTTTAATGCAGTAAATTAGACAAGGTTGAGAAGACGCAAAAATTAGATGCAGAAATCCTAATGATGGGTCACAAGTGCAAGAGTGTATTCTTTGTTTTTTTTCCCCTTTCTTGTGTGTTGTCATAATTAAGTTTCTTTTCCTATGTTTTATGAGTGCCATATCATATTAGGTACTACCGGCATGGATGTGGCCTAATGGTCAATGATGTAAGTTGAGAACCATGAAGTCTCAGGTTCTCAACGGAGGCAAAAACACTAGATAATTTCTTCTCATCTGTCCAAGCGGAATTAGCTGAGATTTGCATAAACTGGCTGGACATCTCCCGTTCATTTAAAAAAATGTATTATTGAGCTGTATTCAGAAAGTTATTTATGGTCAAATTCTAATTTTAATAACAACCCCATGCACATTCCTAACAAGTAACAAGAAGTTGGAAAAGTTTTGTAAATGTGAATCCATCAACTAGTATACAACATGACGATATAATTTCCTGATGTGATTGAAGTATGAATTTGACTTGATCTCCGAAGTTCTTATTAGATAAAATCAAGTTCTAATAATATGACGATTGAGTTAGTCTATTACGAGATAAGTTTATCGTCAAAACATTAGTATTTAGTATTGGACGAGACTTGTCTTAACAACAAGTTATGATGATTATCGGAATATTTTCAGCATTTGTGGCTAAAATCTCGGTGATCTCTCAGGATTTTGCCAATCACCATAACTTGCTGCGTGGAAATACGCTTAACACATTTTTACTTCAAAATTTATCGGAATTAACTCTAACTAACTCTAAAATTGATCGCCAAAACTGCTTTCACGTTTTAACAAAACTACGTTCTTTTTGGGATGTTAAATTAAAAGGTAAATACATTTTACAAGGTTCACAACCATATCACAAATCATGAATAGAGGGTGCAGTAAATTTCATGACCATCGATCTAATATTTCAGATCCACCTATTATAGAATGGATACACGAACAGTGCAACTTTTCACATCACTCTCAGATTGATTCACAGTAAATTAAGTATTAATAAAAACAAAAATGTAGGGGAAGGCGTGTGACTTGTTGCAAAGTCAAATATTGTTGCAAAGGAAAGAAGCATGTCTAGTGTCTGAACTTGTGACTTTGAATGTATATTTGTTGTATTCGTTTTTTGTCTGATAATGCAATAAGTTTGATTTCTTCCCAAGTTTCCAACAAAGTGACATGATTTACGATAGTAAAAATATTGGGTGATTCTTTTTTATCTATCCAAGTCATAGTGAATAAAGTTATTAGGTACCTATGCTGATGAGAAAATAAATATTTTAAAATTAACCGGAGTACGTATTGACGCCAATACCACAATTATAACAAAAAATGCAATAATATATATTACGAAAATGTTTATGTCTCTTCCATTTATGGGCACCATGTAACTAAAATCCTCCATATCTAGCCATGGTCCTCATGGGTCAGGGCTCTGTATCACTGTGACATGACCTTTTTAAAAAAAAAACAATAAAGAAAATCTGTAATACTATTTCCTCCAATCGTAAAAGTAGATTTTAATGTGCGCATTAATTATTTCATACATGAATACCTTTGTACTTGGTCACGTTCCAGCTTCATTCATCCCTTTTTTTCTTTAACGCCCAAAATTTTGGGTGGGAGAAACCCTGCTGTACAATTCAATTGATAGTGAAATCATATATCAGCTCCTCGCAAACTGTTCTTGAGTTAAACCTATATATATAGAGAGAGTTAACCAATTCGATTACTGTACTCCATTCTTGTCGAACAAAGGTGAATATAACTTTATGTATCAAGTTGTGCAACTATATATACATATATGTTAAATTGTGGTTAGCTATAATAATTGCACGTACACTTAATTATACACTACACGATGCATCGGATCATGAACTAAATTCGCTTTAGACTAGTTTATTCTATGGATTATTCTATATGTCTCTATTAGTACTATTATCAGTGTATTGTTAAACTAGTACAGCTTGCCAATTGCCAAAGAACGAGAAATAGATTCATCGGCCTAAAATAATTATTTTATTGTAGGAATTAAATTAGCTTAAATAACTTTCTTTGATTGTTTACAATATCAAGGAGGCAAGTGTATGAATCTTGATAAATGATCCAAACTAGATTTGCTTAAACCTAGTCATAATATCACGTGTACATCATTTATTGCTGATCGAGTCAACTTATTTTTCAATTCATTTTTTAATATTGATAATGGAAATGAAGCTAGTATATAGGAATACGAGGTAAACTAACTTAGGCTAGGTTATTATTATTATTGTTGTTGTTTTTTTTTTTTTACAGTAAGTTGTTTGGTAACATGGTTTGGTGTAATTTATCGACACCAATAATCAAATTTTGGAAATGATTAAAAAGTAATGAAAGTAGGGAAATGTAAAGCGAAAAGGAGAAAGAATCACATCATTACATTATAATCATCATAATGTGACGCACTTTTTTGGAAATCCCTTTTCTTTTCTCTTTAGGAATCAAAATTATGAAATGACGTAGAGCTTTAATACGTTAGCTTTATTAGAAATTATCTTTGGATACCACTTAACCAACAAAATTGCTAAAACTTTTGAAGGATTCTTTTCAATTTTTCCTCATCTTCATAATTAAGACTTGTAGCTTTCTTGCCTTATCGGATACATACAATCAATGGATTGTCGTTGTGTATATATATATATATATATATATATATATATATATATATATATATATATATATATATATATATATATATATATATATATATATATATATGTATATCATGACATTATTATTCATTGGCCATATATAAGATAACTTTATCTCAAATTTCTGTTTTATTGCACCAAATAGATCCAAAGAAATTACAGTTATATGACTAAAATTAGAAGTTTAGAACAACAGCGTTGAATGGATTTTGTTGGTTGATATGATTTACTCCTGTACTACTTAATCCTAGAGATAAAGATGAAGAGGAAATTACAAAATTATAAAACTATGATTTTAACATTAAGTGAATAGTCTAATAAAAACTATTATCTTAATTACGTTCTTCAAATAATTATGGAATGATATTATTGATACATTAGGACAAGCAGATAAATTCTACGAATAAAGGCAAATGTTTATTTGGACGGACGGTTTCTTTTTCTTTTTCTTTAGCCTGCAGACAGTACTCCCTTATTTGGAGTATCAGGTAACTTAAATACAATGTGATTTTAAATGATTTCAAATAATTCGACAAAATAGGACAAGAAATCAAAAGAACTTTTTATAATTAACGTATCCAGATGTCTGTTCTTCTTCTATATTGGGATTTCTTCATTTTATAAATCCAATTTTCCACTCTTTATGTGAGGCCAGACCTCATTATAGATACTGAACTACACTTTAAATTGAAAATATTAAAGAATGTGAATGATGAGTGATGACATTATAAAATACTGATTATGATCTGATATATATGGCACAATGAAAACTTTCACCAATTCATGAGCTGGTGTTTCCTCTAATTTGCTTTAAGTAATGATTAGTGTGTAATTAATTCTAAAATATTTATGATATTCAAATGCAAATTTTGTGCATGCTTATCTTCTTGCACAGTGGTTGGTTCTTTTGTGTGCTTCTGTTTTTGTTTGTTTATCGAGTTGAGTATTCGACATAAAGTACTCTCTAAGTGTTTGGTAAAATAAGAATAAAAGTACAATGTAATTAACTTAAGACTTTATACAGGACAAGTTAGCTAAATATACAAAAGATATATATATATATATATATATATATATATTACTACACAAAAATCATACATTTTACCGGTTATTATTTTTGGGAGCGACTGTAATGTGGAGTCGTTAACTTTGTATATCCCTTTAGCATAAGGATGGCAAGTGCGCCGGTCCGGGACCGCGGGCCAAACGGGCCAGGACCGGTATTCGTGGGTCTGGTCCGGACTTCTGGGCCGGTTCGACAATTGAGATCGGGACCGCACCGGTCCCTGACGGGCCAAACGATCCCAACGGTCAAATTTCCAAAAAAAAAAAAAAACTGTTATTTAAAATCTAGTCGTTGGGGGATGTCACAAAAAAGTCGTTGGCTATTTACAAAATAGCCATTTAACCCCCCAACTTTGTTTTAACCCCAAACTTTTTATAATTACATTTTTCCCTATTTTCAGCTATAAATACCCCCTCATTCTTTCATTTTTCTTACAAAATTATCAATCTCTATGAGGGAGAGTTTGGAAAAATCAGTACTTTTCAGAGATTGGATCCGGTCGGAAAGAAGAAATTTTGGACTTGCTGAATCACAACCAGAGGAAGACGAAGCTTACGAAGAAATGCTAGCTGAACTTGCGGAGGATGCTGCTTCGCCCGGAAGTGACAATGACCAAGCTACTTTTCCGCCACCACCAACGGAAATTCCTCCGGACCTTGATGGATTTATGAAGTTTGTAAGAGATACCATGTAACCTGTATGAACAAAAATTAGTATGTACTATGTAACTTGTATTTTGGCACATCTTGATTAGTTTCCTTTTCTTTTCAATGGTGGTATTAGCACATCAAGCTCATTCCATAGGGTGAAGGAAAACTAACAAAGATATTGTCATATTTTTTTAATGCTATAATAAAATAACAAGGCATTGCTTTGAATATCTCTTTACAATATTTTTGTCTTTAGACTTTAAATTTGAATTAAAAAATTTAGTTCACAATTATACAATAAAATTTATAAGACATTGCCTTAGATATTTTTTTAATATTTTTTTGTCTCTAATTTCTATTTAATTTTAAAAAAAATGTTGGACCCACTTAGCCCGCGGTCCAGGACCATTTAACCCGGGATCATGAGTTCGTGGGCCCGGTCCCGGACCGATTCTTATAAAAGACCATTTGACCCGTTTAATTTGGGACCGGCCCGAGATCATTTGGACCAACCCACTTGGCCCGTTTAGGCCCGAGACCGGCCCACATGCCATCCTTACTCTAGCATGTGTATGTCTATTTATGTATATGTTTGCTTTAAATAAATTCTTAAATCTCAGTGATTTAGGATAACAATTAACTTTTTCGGTCAACTATTAATTATCTGGTAAATCTTTTATTTTTTTTGTATAACTATATATTTTATATTTATTGATCCGACTAAGTTTGGTAGAAGAAAAATGCTACTTGCAAGTGAAAGCAAGATGTGACATAATTTACTGATTAAGGTTATACTTTCCTGTTATTTTAAACCACCTAATAACGTGCCAAAGAAAAAACAAACCAATAAGCTTTGACTAACACCAACCTCTTTTCAGCAATATGATTGAAGTCAGACTTGATTAAGGATCTTGACCAACCAAATTAGGAATCAAAGAATTCTAGCCATGAAACTTGCTCTAAATAACAATACCAACTAATGTTTACTTAATTAAAGAAAAACAAAATTGCTACTGTGATGTAGGATGAACCTGGAGCTATGAAAAGTGATATTAATGGTTATTAATATTGGGGGAATACAGCTTAATTGAACCAACTAAGCAATTCAATGATCTTCCAATACTGAAAGACACGTACGAGATGAGAAGAGGGACACAATCAATTTATTAGAATGATTTTTAATTTTCTCTCTCCCCCCCCCCCAAATATCTAGTTTAAAGTTCAAATTTAGTGGGTTTTAGTTATTTTGGAAGTCTTTAAGTAATTTGTTTTTTTTTTGCTTTAGCAGCTGCACTTGGTTGATAAAAGAAAAAAGAGCTAGTTTCTATCATAGTTTTATGTAGACATTTATACCTCTAATTATTTTATTTTATATACATAATACATTATTTATAGTTTTTCACATGAGTTGCTCTACATTAATATGAATATAAGAAAACTGTGTCATTCGAATGGAAAATTTATGGATATCTGTATTAAACCAATGAATTCAAGAAAAGTATCTTGCTTATAAACTTTTATTAGCTATCTATTGTTAAGTAATCATGTATTTTCGCTTTAACTTGTGACTTTTAAGATTTAATTAATTATTTGATTTGATGAAAATGTTCAGTATGAATAATAATTTTTTAATCTATCGTTACCGCGACACACAACATTAACGGGTATGAATCTGTAGCATCTCATGTTCTCATTACATTATGGATTAAAAAAAAAACTATAGAAGCTAAAATGAACATACAAAAATCATAAGTATAGTTGAGAGTAGAAGATGCACACAAAATACAATATTTAGGGTGTGGCCATCTTTTCTTTTCTTTTTTTTCCTTTTTCGTAGTAGATCTTAGATGCAGTCAATATTTATGGTTTGAACTATTTATATAACTCGAGTTGCCTTTTGCTAAAAATATATATTCACATTAAGTCAACATCAATTGCCACAATTAATTAGCGAGTGCAATAATAATTCGTATCTACTGATTTAAACTCCAGAATCTATCTAAGTATAAGAACTTCAAATTAAAAGAGAAAGGATCTTTGAGATGAGATATTATTTACATCATTGAAGTGAATAACAAGAAAGCAGAAATCATCATGTTTCAATAAATTTGATAAAAAAGTGCTTTCATGGAAGTAACATGTCAAAAACACTTGCTAAGCTACCAACTACTCACCAGAAAGAAAAAGAAAAAAAAAAGGTTTAAAATCTGTTTGTTGAAAAAGATTATTTTAACTGAGATAGACGTCTGTGAAAATCTGGATTTTCTGGAAGACAAGCTTATAGTAATGATTGGGGGCGTAATGAGAATTCAAACTTTATGAATTCTTCGACCTGTCCAGGATATGGCCTATATGAAGATCGAGGATTAAGGTAGTAAATTAGTATATAATCGAGTATAATTCTTTTTATATGTATTGCTTTTCTATATTTGTAGTACTAGTGTATTCTCATATTTCCTTCTTAGATTTGTAATACTACATATTGTTTCTTTTGTTTAAGTTATCTTTTTTCTTGTTATGGTTACTGCTTCTCTTTACATGAACTCTCCTTTGACGTATTTCCTTATCTAAACTGTTATGATTGTGCTTTTCTAAAACCGGTGATCTATAGAAAATAATATCTCTTTCTTCACAAAATAGGAGTAAGAAATATACTGGGTATCTTGTTGTTGTTGCTGTTATGAATTAGCGATAGTAGGTGTTATTAATTAAATTTTAAATTTAATTTATATAATAATTTTTTTAATACACGTAGATAATTTGAACTAAATTAAGCTACTGAGTAGCCGAACCATAATTAACCTTCTAGCTCGTAATGACACGTACCAAACATAGATGGAGTGGACCTTGTTCAGTGCAAAGTCGTATAATATTCCAAACTGAATGGCTACAATCTCATGAATTCTAGAAATTCGATATTCAAGCACGCTCGTTTCTGTAGCAGATAACCTTTTCTATTTTGTTATACTAAGTGTGAGTTAGCATTCAAGATAACCTTTTCTATTTTGTTACCCAAGCTTTGTTTCTCAAATCTTTTGTAGAAAATTTCCCAAGAACTAAGGTTTTAAAAATCCAACTAAATACTAATATTGAGTAGTGTGTGCATATATATTACTATATTTTCAAGAAAAAATGAAAATGAAAAGGAGAAAAGGAAAATAGATTCTCTACCCAAAAAAGGCTTGGAGCTAATTAAGGGGAAAAGAGAGCGTAAGAAACGCGTTGCAGTAATGGGATTTTGCTGAAGGAATCAATAAATTGGGGCCTACAGTCCAAGCTGGTAATGGAGCCCACTCAAAAGTGTATGACTGTACGTTTGTTTAGCTTAATAATAACACAAAACCTAACTTTTTTTCTTCTTTTTTGTAGTATTTGCTTATTTCTAAGAACATAAAACAAACACTTCAGGTCCCTACTAATCTTCTTTTCTTTTGTTTGTTTTGCTAAAGAATAAAATTAGCCGGAGTTAAAGAGTTAACCCTCGTCACATCAAAGCCCTTCTTACTTAGTGACCAGTCAAAAGACTTTTTTGTTAAGCTAAATCTTCGGCTATCAACGGAAAATCATACATATTATTATTTACATTGAAAATGTTAATGAAATTTTCACGTTGGCACAAGAACTAATATGAAAGTCCATCTATTACTATCGATACAATTCTTCCTATTCTATTTTCTTCTTCCAAGCCCTTCTTATGGGAACGCTGACACTCTCGCCCAATGTCATTTCCGGACGTAGTAACTGAATTCAGACTAGATCAAACTCTTCTTTGTTTGAGCTGCTCCCACGCATGCAAACCAAAGATCTTACTTGTTATGGATTAGTTCCTAACGCTATCAAATTATATGAAAAATTACCTGCTATTGAAAGTCATTTTAATTAGAAAGAATAATTTTTTTCTTACATGAGTACAAAACATAAACTCATATTGTATGAGGAGCGGAGCTAGTGTTCGGAGTAGAGTTCGGCCGGACCCAATAATTTTGGTTTAAACTGTATTTGTCTAAAGAAATTTAGTATTAAATATGTACAAGTTATTAATTTAGAACCCAATAAGTCTAAAACATTAGAATCCCGAATTCATAAACTTCAAATCCTGGCTCCACCTCTGCCTCTGAATATATGTCTCTCTCGGGAAATTGTCTCGATAATATTAGCTTTTCTTCATGTTTTATATATTAGGAACGTTTCATTTGTTACCAAGTTACCAAGTTGCCCATGACAAGAATAATGAATCTAACCTAACCGGTCTAATTCTCAGGACAACGTAATATGTCTTTATTAAAGTCACTATATTGCATAAAAACTAGATTATAATTTAGAAATTAATAAGTATCTCACACATACAAAAAAAAAAAACTAATTCGTATTCAATATTTGTACCAACTTAACATTTTAATGTTAAGAGCTTGGTACAAACTAAGACTACAATTATTTAACCATAATTAAATAAAAATAAATTACACAAATGACACATGTCTTAAGATCATTATTTGACATTACGAAATATTTGTATAACTAAGTAATACATATCTTAAATCAGTGATTTAATATAGTGTGAATAGGATTTTTCCATTAATTTGTTACACTTTGGTTCTTCACTTCCACTGTTTGAAATATCAGCCGCTCTCAAATGATATTGACAGCAAACCAATGAGGGTTATTTAAGTCATTTAAACTCAAATTCTGTCGGTCTCTAACTATAGTTAACATTTAACCATGCACTCTGGTTAACTTGTCGGTACGGAGCGAGCACTCGTGAGTTCCAGAACTATAAAAGAGCCAACTAAGCCGTCGGTGACCCAGTGAACCTTCTGAGTTAACTCGGTGACCGAAAATGACGTCTCTCAAAACAAAAAAAAAGACTATATTATTGCATAATTCATTTAATTCATTTGAAATGAAAAATAGGAAAGGCATTATTAATATAGATATATACAAAAACTATATTTTTTCAACAGAGGGAGAAAGATTGATATATAAGCAAGTGATCCTAAATCCTAATGCTTTCTCCAAGGTGAAGAGAAAGAGAGAGTTTTAGAGAGAGAAAGAGGGAGTTTTAGAGAGAGAAAGTCGTAAAAGGAGAGATAGAGAAGAGAGAGCTACGGCCAATGGGGGATTCGAGCGACTCCGTTTCGGTGGATATGGAAACAATCTCCGTCGCCGGAAAGGTTCATTTTCACTCACATTTTCCCTCACCGACACTCGCATTTTTGTAATCATTTTCAGCATACGTATATATACACTTTTATACAGTCATTGATTAATAAATGCCGTGTTTTAGGATGATATTGATAAATGTTTTTTTCCACTTCTTAATGCTTTTGGTGTGTAATTAATTTTTATCGTTGAGTTTAAAATGTTCCTTTCGACCTCAAATATATTGGAAATGATAGCATTTTCTTTGCCAGATTACTTTCTATTTTTTTCAAATGTTTCATGACTAATTTTCACCTAACTTTGAGTTGTGAAGGGAGATTGATTATGCTACATTTTATTAATTTTATTTCATTTGCTTTAGCGTGTGAATTGAGCAAATGCTTTTTTCACCCTTTCTTTTTAAATTTTGTTGTTGCAATGCTTTTTACCTTAATGTGACTAGATATGTTTCTTACTTTTGTTATTTTGTTGTTGCAATGTTTTTCACCTTAATAGGATTTTTTGCTATTAAAGGTCTCGTTTTATCTGGCTCGTTAGAGTTTCAAATTTCAGTTTCCTTTCTCAGTTGAGTGTTGTTTTTAAGCTGCAGGATTTTTTTTTCCTGGAAGCAATATGATAACTGGCTTGGTTTGAATCATAGGATTGTCAGTTTTCTTCAGTCAAATATTTGGGTGCTTTATCTCAAGTTATGCAACTAACAACAAGGTCGATTATCATCAAGAATAATGGAATCCAAAAGACGGTGTGACTTTCAATTCATTTTGTAAACGGATTAAGTTAGTGTGAACCATTTGCTAGGTTTATTTCTTCGAGGATCATTGCACATGGGAAACTCCATTGCAATGCAAAAACATTCTTTATTTTTTTCTAACATGAGCCTTTCCATCTTCTTAGTTCTTAGTGTCGATAAAGTTTCATTTGAGGTGCGGTTAAGCCATGAACCTCATTTAAAGCTAGGTTGTCTGCTACACCTTGCTAAGTAGCTGTAGTGTAGGCGCTAAAGTGCAAAGGCGTGTGCCTCATCACCCATGGGCTGTCTTAAGAGAACAGTACTTGGCAACGAATATAGTTGTAATTTAATTGTAGAAACAATGAGCTTTTAGTTATAGGAATAGGAAATTTGATGTTAGTACTTAGTATAAAACAACTAGCTCCAAAAACATAGAACTACATGTTTTCATCTAATTAAGAATTAAATTGGGTTTCTTACTTTATCGATATAATTTTTACTTCATATATTCTGCTTAATCATTGTTATATCAGTTCTTTTGTTCAAATAGTTTTTTGGTGTTTGTAGTTATTTTTTGGTGCATTACATATATAGTGTTTAAATGTTTTATTTATTTTTTCTTCATTAGCGCGCTTTAATTTAGTGTTTCACTTAAAGCTCAACAACCTTTGGCACTTTTGTGCGCTTTTTGCTTTTAACTACCTTGCATCTCCTGAAAGTTTAGGCGGTTGGGATGCAAAACATGGCAGTATTGCTTATTTGGTAGCTAGCTTATAGCAATCATGTTTTTTTGTCCTAATCTTTCGGAAATATTTCGGTATCTAGTTTACAAGGTTCCTGAGGTTTGATGTCCTACTTTTTCCAAATATGCAATTTTGAACCTAGTTCATAAGGTCTGTTTGCTTGTTTTCCTACTTGTTTGAAATATGCTTATGATATTCCAGTTTTAATTTTTTTAAAAAGCGCAAAATTATGACCTGCTCTTAACGTATGAATTCTACACGACTTTTTATCTCTCTTTCTTAAGGCTCTTAACCTGTTTTCATTCATAAAGTACTTTAAAAAATAGAAAGCCATCAAAAAAAGGACAGCCCGGTGCACTAAGCTCCCGCTATGCGCGGGATCCGGGAAAAGGCCGGACCACAAGAGTCTATTGTACGCTGCCTTACCCTACATTTCTGCAAGAGGTTGTTTCCACGGCTCGAACCCGTGACCTTCTGTTCACATGGCAACAACTTTACCAGTTACGCCAAATGACTCCAAAATCTACTCCTTGCCCCTAATATGCACACAACTTTACGTCACATTAACTTAGTGCTAGCAATTAGTTTTCTCTGTTAGAATATTTACGAAAATACTAATTTTTGTTAATTTTAATCCTCTAATATTCATGCAGAAATAATCTATAAATGAAAATGGATTTTGAACCCCACAAAAGGCTGTATTTTCGGTCAATCATTAACGTCTTTATGGGAAGCTCCCATTTTTACATGTTGCTAGAAGTTGGGATGTTACGTATATATATTTTAGAGAAGTCCTAAAGCAAAGTCCTGATACCAAAAATGCACATTTCAAAAGTAAGACAAAAATAGCACAACCTTTATAAATTAGATATGATTTTGCCTAAACAAATAAACCAAATGTTGAAATGTATAGAAATGAGAAGAAAATGAGAGTGTAAATTGGACCTACTAAAAAAAATAGAAGTGGAAAGAATGGAATTACCTTTAGTGCTCAGGAGCTTTGTTGTTTATAGCCTTACTTGAGTTATCTAGTTATATTATTTAGTATCATGTTTTTTTCTTATCCAGCTTATTTATCATGCTTTTGCTATTTTGCCCTCAGGAGCACCTTGTAAAAACTGGCCATGGTTCCGTCTCTGTTGTTGTTTTTGGGGACCAGGACAAGCCAGCTCTTATCACCTATCCCGACTTAGCTTTAAATTGTAAGTAAAGCCACTTTATTTTGTCATCTATACAGTTTCAATTGCTTAAGTGATAGTTTTCCTACATGTGAATACATGAATTTACATTCTTTCTTAATAATAAGTATACTTTAAATAGAAGAATCACATTATTTAGTCTGTTCCAAGCTTTCTTCTTCACTGCCAGCTTAAATAGATCTGGTAGATGCTCCGTTTTGGTGAAAACTATTGGAATACTTGAATCAGGATCTATCTTTTGAAGTTTCAACATCTCAAATTTTTAGTGGCTCTTACTATATATGATGCTTTTGTGGTTCGTTTACCATCTAATACCAAATTTTATTTCTCTGTCTGCATCTATGTCATTGAACAGATATGTCCTGTTTTCAAGGAGTATTCTTTTGTCCAGAAGCATTTTCATTGCTGCTCCATAACTTCTGTATTTACCATATAAGTCCTCCTGGTCATGAGGTTTGTCACTTGGACTCACATTGATTGTGCTACAATAGAACATGAACTGTTTGGCCAATGTTTCTTCTCAAAATGTTGCTTACCCTGTATATCTGTCAAGAGTTTTTGCAGTTGGGAGCTGCTGTGATGAGTCTTGATGATCCAGTTTTATCGGTTGATGATTTGGCAGACCAGATTGCTGAGGTGCTTGATTACTTCGGGTAATTGTAATGAGCTTGCCTCTTGTCATCAGCTTAGTTTTATTATTTCAGAATATGCTGCCTCTTCGGCATGGGCTTTTAGCAACACTATGTCATTTTTGCAAGTCTATATCTTATTCTGCATTAAGCGGTCGGCAGGACGGATTTATGCAGACACTTAATACTTCATTATGATGTTAAGTGCTCTTGGCTGTTCTGTAGAATCTTCCTGATAGTTCAGCTTGTTTTAATCAGAAGATGAAGCTGATTTTTCCCCCTTTTCTTGCTTCTTCAGGCTTGGTAAAGTAATGTGTATGGGAGTAACAGCTGGAGCATATGTGCTTACCTTGTTTGCTGTAAGTTGTGTTCCTGTGGTGTGTGTATTATTTCTATTTAGCTGATTTATCTATATTTGCCTGATATAGTCATCTGACGAGGAGATTTTTACTTTTTTTTTTCCAGATAAAATATACACGAAGGGTTATGGGTTTGATACTCATTTCCCCTTTGTGCAAAGCACCCTCTTGGACAGAATGGTTGTGCAATAAGGTGTGTTTTCAATGTTTTCTCCAATAGCTCAAGATATTTGAGGATGAATATGTCAACTATGATTCTTGCTCCTGTAAATGACCTGAAATAACGGTGTCTTACATCTTACGGTGCAATATTGGCAGGTGATGACGAATCTGCTTTACTTTTGTGGCATGTGTAGTTTGGTGAAGGAGTTATTGCTGTTGCGGTACTTTAGCAAGGTTCTTTTCTGCTCTTTTCTGCTACTTCTATACTAGTTCCTTGTAATTAGTGGAGAGTTCAACTGGGTGCTTAATAATGTGGCAGGAAGTCCGCGGCAGTGTTGAAGTTCCAGAATCAGATGTAGTTCAAGCATGCCGAAGAGTTAGTGTTTAGTTTTTTAGACTCCCGTATTTCTTGTATGATGCTTTGCAATAAAGAAGTTTGCGTACAATATTACCCAGTTGACAATATAGTCATTTGTCTGATTCTGCAAAATGTATGATTTTTATGTTGCAGTTGCTTGGTGAGCGACAGAGTCCAAATGTATTGCGGTTTCTTGAAGCTATCAATGAGTAAGTCCTCTAGCAAAAAGAAATTTTAAGGGGATCTCTGCTGTTTAGTTTACTTCTTCTCCTCATTCCTTCTTGTTGTTTGTTGCGGGAAAGAGGGGGGCAGTAGTATTCATCTTAAGTAGGTGGGTTGGGTGGTTCTCTCTCTCTCTTCTCTCTACGAAGCTGATCTAATAGGATGCTCTGTTTTCCTGCTTACAGCTTAGTATAGCGTTAGGTTGCTACTGTAGTGACAAGTAGTATTTTGGAACAACCACGTATAGGATGAAAAATCATTCTTCCAAGTCGCTTATCAATAAAAAAGAATTCATTCTTCCAAGTCTAACTTCCCATGGAGCATGCAAGCCTAAGTGATACATAGTGCCAGATACCCGTTTGGCCATAAAAAAAGGTTCCTTAATTTTTTTCGAATTTTTTCACTTTTTTCCGAAATCAGTGTTGAGTTGAATTTTCACTTTTTTCACTTGAAGTTGAATTTCAGAATTCCAAAAAGCTATTTTTCAAAATTTTCACTTCAAGACACTCACAAAAATTCAAAAACAGCTCCGAATTATATTCATGTCCAAACACAACTCTAATTTTCAAATACCATTTTCAACTTAAAATTCTTTTTTACTTTTTTTCCTGAATTTCACAATTCTTATGTCCAAATGCCCACTAAAATTCGATTTTCTGTCTAGAGAAATGGAGTTTCACTGAGGGATTTCCTTCCATGCTATGGGCCTACTTCCATGGTCAGTTCCATGTTTTGATACATTTATTGAGTAAACTGTTTTATTTATCTGACAGGAGACCAGACATAACCAAAGGCCTGAGGAAACTGCAATGTCGTTCTTTAATATTTGTTGGAGAAAACTCTCCTTTCCATTCTGAAGCTCTCCATATGACTTCGAAGCTAGATAGAAGGTTCAGCGCCCTAGTTGAGGTATTCCAAACTGGTGTCCCCTTCATCATGCTCTGCTTACTCAGATATTGGAAGGTCATCGGATGATATGCAATGTCTGTATTGTTATTATTCATGAAATGTCGGTGTTATTCAGGTTCAAGCATGTGGTTCAATGGTGACTGAAGAGCAGCCAGATGCAATGTTGATTCCACTGGAATACTTTCTCATGGGATTTGGCTTTTATCGGCCGTCTAAGTGCAGTGTCAGCCCAAGAAGCCCTTTAAGTCCGACTAGCATCTCTCCGGAGCTTTTCTCACCAGAAAGTATGGGCTTGAAGTTAAAACCAATTAAAACCAGAATATCTGGAGAAGTATGATCTCAATTCCACGAGGATGGGCTCAAAGTTAAAACAAAATGATAAGTTTTTGTAAAGTATGTAAGAATACATTGAAAGTTCCATTCGATTTGAAGACAGTTTAGGAATGTGAAGTAATAGGAGGGTTGTAGATATAAGAGAGAAAAGAGTTGGAAAATAGGTGGTGGAAGAGAAACAATAAGAAAGAAGTGGTTCTCTTTTTCTTTTTTTGCTTTTTTTTTTTTTTTGTAATTGCAATTGTTAGTCAGAAGTTTTGAATCCATCTGTACATCTTACACAATAATTATTTATGCTGATGAAAGGAATAAGAATAATTAAAAGGCAGGTGCCAGCCTTTTCTCCTCGGTATTCATACGTTCTCTTTTTGTTTCTGTCAGTACTAATTTGGTCGTTAATAGTATGCTTCCTAGATGGACAAAAGTAGGGTAGCACCATTTGGTTAAAGATGAAAAGAATTCCTAGTATTATGTTTGATGATAAAAGCGGAGAAATTCTTAAGAACAAAGTTCATCTAAAGTCATAAAAAGAATAATGTACACTAAGATATTCTTTTGTATAAGTTTTGCTGTTAATATTTTCTTATTAGGCCATCTTCAACCATTACCTCCATTTTCTGCTCCAAAATGGAGTAAAGTTACTCCAACCATTACTCCATTTTTTACTCCAAAAAGAATATTCCATTTTATATTCTTCTCTCTTCAATATTATATTATTATCTTTTATTTAAATTTTATTTTCTTATTTCTATTAAAGAAATTCTATCTTTTTTTCTTTTTTACATATTCATCACATATAATTTAATATAAAATTATTTTATACCATAAATTTTTAAATAATATAATTTGTAAGCAAATATTATAGATTATATATATTAACGGATAATTCAAATAAAAGTGAAATCATTGAGATACAAGATAATTAAATACATCATTATATTATGGTAAAGTTCAGATTAAATATTACATAAATATTCAACTTCCATATCTAGTATGCTCCCATAAATGATCTATTAATGCATTACGAAGTGTAAAATGAGCATCTTTGTCCTTAATTTTTTTGTGTCGAGCTAAAAATTGCCCAAATCGGTGATTTTAAATTTTCATGTATTTTCAATTTTAATGTATTTTCATTTAATATATTTTTAATTTTTACTTTTCAATTTTAGCAACATCTAATATTTTATATTAGCACCTTTCAATTTTAGCAACATCTAATATTTTATATTTGCACCATTCATTTTTTGAGATGATTATATATTTTTTGTAAAATTATAACTTATAATAAAATTAACTTACAATTTTACATAAAAATAATAAATGCACGAAAATTAATTTATCAAAATTATACGCCAAAGTTAAGATGCAAAATTAATATTATAAAGATATTACATAAAAATAATTAGATATATATAAAGAGATAAATTAAAAGAGTTAAATAATAATAAAGTGAGGATGAATAGTAATGGAGGAGATGAATAGTGTCACTCCAAATTTGGACTAACACTATTTATCCCCATTTCGGGGGCTAAAATGGGGGAGCATTGGAGCCATATTTTGACAAAAAAAGGTTGCATTAATGAGAAATGGGGGAGGGTTGGAGATGCCCTTACTTCATAAATAAATGATTATGGGTGGGACTAAAAATCAAATATGGATATATCTAAAATGAAGATCTTAGTTTTATAAGTTAAAATTGTGAAGATTATCATCAATGTATCTAAAATTAAGAGGACAATTTTGAACTTCTAATTTCTAAACATAGTATAATGCAAAAAGTGGACTCTTATGATTTATGTAATACAATACAAAATTCTTGTTGGTATCATTGAGTTTTCGTTGCATGCATGCAATAATGCAAGTCTCTTTTTCGATAATAAGTAGAAAATCATTTCACCCGCCCGACCACGCGATGGAGGGTCGAAAATGATTGACACAGAAATGTAATAAATGGACTAATTAGTAGCGTAATAGTCTTTCCAAAAGCAATTCCGAAATGGAATTAGACTATATACCGCTTGCCGTTTTCTTTACACGATTAATATAATTTACCTATTATAGCATGTCAGTTATAATTCCAATTAGAGTAGCGGTTATTGTATTATAATTTGGAAGAGATTTATTGCTTACAATAGAGATTTCTATAATTACTTTATACTTTCTATTTTTTTTTAAATAATAATTTGCAAGTGATTTGATTGTGCAAATATTATTTTAAATTTCAATGCACAAAAACTTAAATTCTTTGAAAATTGATCACTAATAGTAATTAACACCCTGATAAAGCAAATATGAACTAGTTAAAGTGTCGGCTGTCGGCAGTGACTTAGTGAAATTATTTATTTGATTATATGTATTTTTTGTGAATTTCAGTTAGTATTTCATTTTCATACTTTGGTAGGGTATTACGCATGAGAAAAATTTAGAAAGTCTTGGAGATTTCAGGTCTTTGTATAACAATAAATATTGATGAAAGTGAAATATCGCGATGTTGGTTTATACGTCCATCACATATAATTGATAAAAATTTAAAAATAGCCAGATTTATAATTAGTAATTAAAAAATAGTCACAGTTTCAAAACTAATCGAAATTTAATTACTTTTTATGTAAGATAAATTTGAACGAAAATACTACTCAAAATCCGAAAAATATTCCAGCATAATATACTGGAGTTCGAATTTTTTACATGTGAACTTCCAGCATAATATACTGGAGTTCCAATATAATATACTGGATATATTGTACTGGAACTTTCCGTGTGCTGTAGTTCCAGCATAATATGCTGGAAGTTCATACACAGGTACACCAATCTCTAGTATATTATGCTGGAACTTTCTGTATTGCAGCAAAATAATGGCTATTTTTTGATGACATTGCAAACGCTGACTATTTTTCAATTATCAGTCCGAAAACCGGCTAGCCCGTGCTATTTTCACCATATTATTTATGCGTTATTAATGAAAAGATTATTATATAAGAAATACTTACTTTAAGGATATTTTTATCTTTAAATAATTTAATCCCCCTAATAATATATGTATTTAATTTCATAATTTATTTCTCATAAAATAGTACATAAATTAACTTAATAGAGGTATTATTTAATATCACTAATCACACGTAGGTAAACAGTAATTATTTCTTCTTATGCGACCAATCAAACGCTGCAATAGTTATATTACAATTATTTTTTCTTACGCGACTACCCAAAAATTGTATAATATTTTGTGCGAGATAGGTTTATGAAGCAATGCTACGTTTTATTACCATGTTAATTTTCGCATAAAGTAATAAGAAAAACAATAGCAACAAACAACCTGATCTTGCTCCTTTTTTAAAAAATGATATACCACATTGCTTAAAATTAAAAAAAATAAAAATATAACAGATTGCATAGCCAAAGCTAAAACAAGCAGTTTCTAAGAAGCAATTACTTGCATCCATAACTATCACCGCCCCAAATTCCCACCTTAGCATGTCGTGATGGAACCTACTCTCTAATACTAAGTAAGCCTAATATACATTGAGAATTTAGCAGAGATAATGATTTAGATATCAAATTAAACTAGTGAACTATCATAATAAAATCCAAACGGTACAACAATTACAATATTGTCTGATGTAAAGATAACAATAGAAAGGAAATAGAGGAAGGTGACTCCGAGACCTGCGAGTGTCAAGCAGGTATACCTTGAAATCTCCGAAGTAACTGGGTTCACTCACTGGCGTTCAGCACGAGCAGATGTACTTGGAATTGAGTCCAAACTATTCTGAAACACGTTCGAAACTCATCCGAGTCCTCGGGGATCCAAATCAAACATCCACACAAGTCTAAAAATAACATATGAACTCGCTCACGCGACCAAAATAACATTTAGAACCACGAATTGGACAACAAAACACGTGAAATTCAAAAGAAAACTCGAGAATCTCTAGAATTGCAATTAAGAATCCTATCAAACTAACTCCCAATGATATCAAATTTTACAGAAAAATTTCAAATAGCAAATCGGACTTATTCCAAGTCCCAAAACTAAATTCCGAACTCGATAGCCATAAAGTCAACATGTGGTCAAAACTTAGGGAAACTTCTAAACCTCAAATTGCCAACTTTCGGCAAAACAAGTCAAATCTACCTAGGGACCTCCGAATTCAATTTCGGGCATACCCCCAAGTGCAAAATCACGATACGAACCTATCGGAACCATCAAAATACCGTTCTGGAGTTATTTTCACAAAATTTAAACTTCGGTCAATATTTTCAACTTAAGCTTCTAAACCAAGAACCAAAGGGTCCAAATCAACCCAAAATCTTTCTGGAACGAAACTAACCAACCCGACAAGTCATAAACCCACAAATACATATGTGTGAAGCATCAGAAGGTAAAACGGGGCTTAAAATACACAAAATGACCGGTCAGGTCTTTATATTCTCCCTCTCTTAAAACAAACGTTCGTCCTCAAATGTGCATAAAGACATATCTGAAGTGACGAAAAGATGATGATAACGATTTTGTATGTCGTGCTCAGTCTCCCAGTTCGCCTCCTCGACCGGTTGACCTCTCCATTAAACCTTCACTAAAGCAATATTTTTTGACCTCAACTTTCGGACCCGCCTGTAAAATATAGCCACCGGCTCCTCATCATAAGTCAAATTTTTATCCAATTGGACCTAGTTGAAGTCTAATACATATAACAGATTACCATAATACTTCCGGAACATAGAAATATGAAATACCAGGTGAATTGCCGATAAGCTGGGTGGCAATACAAATCTGTAGGTCACCTCGCCAACTCTCTCAAAGATCTCAAAAGGACCAATATACCTAGGGCTCAACTTGCCCCTCTTTCCGAACCTCATCACACCCTTCATGGGAAACTCCAAGAAAAAACCTTTCTCTGACCATAAATGCTACATCACTAACCCTCCGATCAGCATAACTCCCCTAGATTGTGCTGTACGAAACCGATCCTGAATCAACTTGACTTTTTCTAAGGAATCCCAAACCAAATCAGTGCCCAACAACCTAGCCTCTCCCGGCTCAAATCAACCAACTGGAGAACAACACCGCTTCCCATAGAAGGCCTCATAAGGAGCTATCTGAATACTCGACTGGTAGCTGTAGTTGTAGGCGAACTCTACAAGCGGTAGAAACTGATCCCATGAACCTTTGAAATCCATAACACATGCACGTAGCATATTCTCCAAGATCTGAATAGTGCGCCCGGACTGCTCGTCCGTCTGGGGGTGAAATGTCGTGCTCAGCTCGACTTGTGTGCCTAACTCACGCTGCACAACTCTCCAGAAATACGATGTGAGTTGCGTGCCTCGATAAGAGATAATAGACACTGACACACCATGAAGATGAATAAACTCACGGATATAGATCTGAGCCAACTTCTTTGAAGAATAGGTAGTTACAACCGCAACGAAGTGGGCAAACTTGGTTAGTCTGTCCATAATAACCCATACTGCATCAAATTTATTCAAAGTCCATGGGAGTCTGACAACAAAATCCATGGTAATACGCTCCCACTTCCACTCGGGAATCTCAAGTCTCTCAAGAAAACGCCCGGCCTCTGATGCTCGTACTTCACCTGCTGACAGTTCAAACACCGAACCACATACTCTACTACATCTTTAGTCATTCTTCTCCACCAATAATGTTGCCTCAAATCCTGATACATCTTAGCGGCACCTGGATGAATGGAATACTGCAAACTGTGGGCCTCCTCGAGAATCAACTCATGTAACCCATACATATTGGGCACACATATCCGGCCCTGAATCCGCAATTCCCCATCATCTCGAATAGAAACCTCCTTGGCATCGCCGTGCTGCACTGTGTCCTTAAGGACAAGTAAATGGGGGACATCATATTGACGAGCTCTGATGCGCTCATACAAAGAAGACCGAGAAACCACGCAAGCAAGAATGTGGTTAGGCTCCGAAACATCTAATCTCACAGACTGATTGGCCAAAGCCTAAACATCTATGGCAAATGGCCTCTCTACTGCAGGTAAATATGCCAAACTGCCTATACTCCCCGCCCTCCTACTCAGTGCATCGTCCACCACTTTGGCCTTCTCTGGATGATATAGTATGGTGATATCATAGTCTTTCAACAGATCTAGCCATCTCCGTTATCGCAAATTAAGGTCCTTCGGCTTGAACATATGTTGGAGACTCTAATGGTAGGTATAGACATCACATGGAATGTCGTAAAGATAGTTCCTCCAAATCTTCAATGCGCGAACAATGGCTGCCAACTCTAAGTTATGCACAAGGTAATTTTTCTTATGAACCTTCAACTGCCAAGACGCGTAGGCAATTACCCTTTCGTCTTGTATCAACACCGCGCCAAGCCCAATATGTGACACATCATAATACATAGTGTAAGACCTTGAACTTTTAGGCAACACCAACACTGGGGCCGTAGTCAATGCAGTCTTGAGCTTCTGAAAGCTTACCTCATACTCGTCGGACAATCTGAAAGGGGCAGCCTTCTGGGTCAATCTAGTCAAAGGTACAATAACGGACGAGAAACCCTCTACAAAGAGACGATAATATTCGGTCAAATCACGGAAACTATAGATCTCAGTAACCGAAGACGGTCTTGACCAACTCTGAGCTGCCTCAATCTTCTTCAGATCCACCTTGATCTTCTCATTAGACACCACGTGACCAAAAATGCCACCAAATCAAGTCAAAACTCACACTTAGAGAATTTTGCATATACAACCAGACCTCTCTATAACATCATCCCTATATAATATCCATTCACTATAAAAGCAGAGTTTTTCTCAGAATCGAATATTATATTATGATATAATATATGTCCTCTATAACAATACTTCACTATAGCAGCCAAAAAAATTGGAACAAACGAGGCTGTTATAGAGAGGTTTGACTGTAACTTCTTCCACCTCAAGGTCTGGAGCACAATCCTCAAGTGCTGCTCATGATCCTCCCGGCTATGAGAATACACCAAAATGTCGTCAATGAACACGATGGTGAAAAAGCCAAGATATGGCTGGAACACACTATTCATCAAGTGCATAAATGCTGCTAGGGCGTTGGTCAGCCCAAATGACATCACCAATTATTCATAGTGACCATACCGAGTTCTGAAAGCATTCTTCGAGATATCTGAATCCTGAATCTTCAACTGAGGATATCCTGACTTCAAATCAATCTTCGAGAACACTCTAGCACCCTCAAGTTGATCAAATAAGTTATCAATATGCGGTAGTGGGTACCTGTTCTTGACTGTAACTTTGTTCAGCTGCCTGTATTCAATACACATCCTCATAGAGTTGTCTTTCTTCTTTACAAATAAAATTGGAGCACCCCAAGGCGAGACACTTGGTTGGAGGAAACTCTTATCAAGCAACTCCTGAAGTTGTTCCTTTAATTCCTTCAACTCCACTGGTGCCATACGATATGGCAGAATAGAAATAGGCTGAGTGCCTGGCACCATGTTAATACCAAAATCGATATCCCTAATCGGACGGCATGCTCGGTAGGTCTGCTGGGAACACATATGGAAAATCTCTCACTATTGGAACTGACTCAACGGTAGAAGTATCAATATTAACATCCCTCACAAAGACTAGATACGCTTCACACCCCTTCTCAATCATTCGTTGTGCCTTCAGAAAGGACACAACTCTGCTAGGAATATAATGCAATGTACCCCTCCACTCCAATCGAAGCAAATCTGGCATAACCAATATCGCAGTCTTGGAATGACAGTACAGAATATCATGATAGGGCGACAACCAGTCCATGCCTAAGATCACGTTAAAGTCTACCATACTGAGTAGCAATAGATCAACTCTGGTCTCATAACTACCAATATCGGCTAATAACGATTGATAAATACGGTGTACAACAATAGAATCACTCACAGGCGTGGACACATATACAAGAGCACTCAAAGAATCATAAGATATATCCAAATACGGGGCAAAGTAAGATGACACATATGATTAAGTGGAACCCGGATCAAATAAGACTGATGCATCCCTATGACAGACCGAAATAATACGTGTGATAAAAACGTCCGATGCAATCGCCTCTGTCCTACCAGAAAAAGCATAGAAACGAGCCTGGCCTCCCCCTCTAGGGCGACCTCTGTCCGCCTGACCTCCACCCATAGCTGGTGGCGCAGGTGGAGTGGCAACTGGAGTAGTAACTATCACTACAACAAAAATAGCTTTTACCGGCTATTATTTAACGGCAATAGACTTATTGCCAGTATATTATTCCTAAAATTGAAATATTCGCGGCAGATCAATATTTGCCAGGAAAAATTACTGTTTTACTGGCAAGTTAAAGGAATGGGGGCTGCAGTTCTGCAATTGAAAACTATTTTCACTATTTAATCTTTCCCTCCCATTCATCACCCATTCCCTCTAAATATTTTTCATGTAAATTGAATATATTCAATTAAAGAAAAATAATAGACATCAGAAATAAGCAAAAGGTCTTTCATCTATCTCTCACCATCGCCGTTGCCAAACTCATCTTCCTCCGACCGTTGCCGACTACCTCTCTCTCTCTCTCTCTCTCTCTCTCTCTCTCTCTCTCTCTCTCTCTCTCTCTCTCTCTCTATATATATATATATATATATATATATATATATATATATATATATATATATATATATTAAATTTTTATTTTGAAATCCCTAGGCCCAAATTAGGGGTGGCTAGTGGGCCGGTTAGGACCGAGACCGGCCCAGGACCGCAAGCCCACATGGGCGGTGGGCCTAAACGGTCCTAACCGGATAGGACCGGGACCGTGGGGTGATGGGCCGGGTAGTGGGCCGGTCTCATAGGGGAGGCCCGCGAGACCGGGACCGACTCAGAAGTGGGCTGGTTCAAGCGGTCCTAAACGGGCCCAACGGATAATTTTTTTTTAAAAAAATTGACCGTTTGGCCATTTAAAACTAGCCGTTTGGTCTGCCAAAATAGTCGTTGGCTATTTTAACCCCCCAAATTTTGTTTTAACCCCAAATTTTTTATAATTATACTTTTTCCCTATTTTCAACTATAAATACCCCCTCATTCTTTTATTTTTCTCACAAAATCATTAATCTCTCTCAATCTCTTTCTAATATTCTTCTATAATTGCTTACTTAATTGTTACAATTTGTGCAAAATTGTGAAGTTGGTGAATTGAAATCTTCAAGTCTTCAACGATAATTATTTTTCAACAAGTTGTTCGTCAATTCGGTAAACTCGTTCCAACTCTTAAGTTTTAATATTATAGTTTTGTTTGTTTTATTTACTTTGCTTGATTACTTAAGATGGCTTATTCCCTAAAAAAGATATTTAGTAAAAATAAGGAAAAATCCAAGAGTGGTGAATCTAGTGGCCAATCTGTTCCTCCTCCACTTCCCTCGGCTCCTCGACCGAAACCTGTTACCCGTCCTACGCCTCCTATTCTTGATAGCGATAATAGTTTATTACAATTTATCGAGAGTCAATTTTGCCATAATATTGCACCCGGTGAACAATTAAACCATGAATATATGAATGCTCTTTATGGTAATCCAATTATTGATGAAAATGATGATGAAGAAATAGATTTTGATGAAACGCAACTGGATGACGATACACCCACTAGTCCTGTTCCTGAAGTTAACCCAACTAATAATAATCCAAATGATCCCCCGTCTGACCCTCCTATTACTGCCCCTACTTTTTCTAGACAACCTTCTAAACGGGCAGAAACATCTCTTGTTTGGCCATTTTTTATTCAACTAAGAGAAAAAAATAGTGCTAAGTGTAAAACTTGTGGCAAAAAGTTAGTTTTTAAATATGTTGGAAGTCGGGGAGTAGGGGGGGAGAGAGTTTGACTAGACACATATTGCTACACCCTCAAGATAAAACTAGATATTTTCGTATGAAAGCTTTGGCCGAGGGGACAAGTGCACCTAGTCAGGCTGACCTTAGTTCCGGGTCAAATCAATTTCAACCGAGAATTAACACTGTTACCGGTGGTATTTTATATTATGATCCAAATAAAGATCGGGAAGAATTAGCAAAAATGGTTACTGTTATGTGCTTACCCTATAGTTTTCCTTCTAACCCTCACTTTGTGCATTATATTAGAAAAGTTTATAATCCTACTTATAAAGGTTTTCCTCGCACAACCGTAAAGAGTGATATTTATGAATATAAACATGAATATGAATAATATTTGCGCTATTTATTTACTTATATAAATTGTCATGTTGCTATTACAACTGATATTGGTATAAGTGGTAATGATTGTGATTACCTTACTGTTATCAGTCATTGGATTGATGAGGATTGGATAATGCAAAAGCTCATTATTGCTTATAGAATAATTAATTCACGTCACACATGGCAGTTTAATTCTAGCACGATTACGGATATTTGTAGATATTTTTGTATTAGTGATAAAATAATGTCAGTTTCAATGGATAATGCTACTAGTAACACAAATGATGTAGCCTTGCTTACTACTACACTAAGTCCTGCATTTAGTAACATTTTTCATGTTAGATGTATTTTTCATATTTACCATTTAATTGTGGGTGATGGTATGCGAATTTTAAATGTTGAAATTAAAAAGATTAAAATGACTCTTAATTGGCTTTTTTATTCAAACCGTAGAAGTAGACTTAGAGAATATTTTAAAAGATGCGATGAATTTGGCCTAAGAGAAAGAAAGGTTCCTAAACCTTGTCCAACTAGATGGAATTACATGTATGAAAGTTTAGTTGTTGCATATGAATATAGAAACCCCATAAACTCAACGTTTAATGCTCATGTAAGTGATGATGATGAGCACCTTACAAATGCGGATTGGGCTAATATTAAAATGCTTGTAGATTTTTTAGAAAAATTTCATATTGCTACAAATGAATTTTATGGGCAATATTATCCTACTATTTCTAACTGTTTAGTTTATATTGTAGAACTTGCTAATTTGTTTGATCATTTTTCAGAGGGTGGAGAAATTTATCAACTTGCTATTTATTCCATGAGAAAAAAATTTAAAAAATATTATTTTTCTATTCCCCCTATTTATGGTGTTGCTGCATTGTTAAATCCTACTATGAAATTAGGAGGTCCTCAATTTTGGTATGAAACTGTTTATAATGGTTTAGCACTTGAAGATGAGGAGTTCTCTACACTTGCGGACGCAATAGCCTCAATTAAAATAAATGTTCAAACTATTTATAATGCTTATCAAGTTGCATTAGATCATGCTAGACCAAATGTTCCAACTCATTCTTCTTCTAGTTCTCAATCATCTAAAAGAACTGCGGGAGTAAGAGCACTTAGTGCTTGGGCAGGGTTCAGGGGTTCTCAAGGTTTTAGTACTAGTGATTTTTCACAACTAAATGAGCTTGAAGTTTATTTGTCACAGGGAATTGAAGAAGTGAATCCCGACGGCTCCTTTAATATTTTGGAATGGTGGAAGGATAAAGAAAAACACTTTCCGATTCTTTCAAGGATGGCCCGAGACATTTTAACTATTCAAGCTTCAACAGTGGCATCAGAGAGTGCTTTCAGTCAAGCAAGACTTCAACTCGGTGATTATAGAGCGTCTATGAGGGAGAGCTTGGAAAAATCAGTACTTTTCAGAGATTGGATCCGTTCGGAAAGAAGAAACTTTGGACTTGCTGAATCACAACCAGAGGTAGGCGAAGCTTATGAAGAAATGCTAGCTGAACTTGCGGAGGATGATGCTTCGCCTGGAAGCGGTGATGACCAAGCTTCATTTCCGCCACCACCAACGGAAATTCCTCCGGACCTTGAAGGATTTATGAAATTTGTAAGAGATACCATGTAAATTAATATGTAACTTGTATTTTGGCACATCTTGATTAGTTTCTTTTTCTTCTCAATGGTGGTATTAGCACCTTGTTGTGCTCATTCCATAGGGGGAGGAAGACTAAGAAAGATATTGCCATGATTTTTTAATGCTATAATAAAAATATAACGCATTGCTTTGAATATCTCTTTACAATATTTTTGTCTTTTTATATACCTTAAGCTATACATATAGTATAATATAGTATATACTATACTCTCTCTCTCTCTCTCTCTCTCTCTCTCTATATATATATATATATATATATATATATATATATATATATATATAAGCTATATTCGATATAATATTAGCTAATGCACTAATACTTAGTGCATAGTATAGTGTAAGTATGTATATATATATATATATATATATATATATATATATATATATATATAAGATGTATATATAGTATAGTATAGTATATATATAGTATAGTATGTATATGTATATATATATATATATATATATATATATATATATATATATATATATATATATATATATATATAACTATATTCGATATATATATATTTATATACTATCGAATATGGCTTAAGATATCTATCATATATATATATATATATATATATATATATATATATATATATATACTAAATATACATCTTACTATATTAAGATGTATATATAGTATATCGTAAGATGTATACTATCGAATATGATAGTATACATCTTACGATATACTATATATACATCTTAATATAGTAAGATGTATATATATATATATATATATATATATATACTATACTATATATACATCTTATATATATAATGTATACTATACTATAATATATATACATCTTACTATATATACATCTTACTATATACATAGTATATAAGCCATATTCGATAGTATACATCTTACGATATACTATATATACATCTTAATATAGTAAGATGTATATATAGTATATATATATATATATATATATATATATATATATATATATCTTAAGATGTATATATAGTATATAAATCGAATATTAATGTATAAATCTTAAGATGTATATAAAGTAAATCGAATATAGCTTATATATCTTAAGATGTATATATAGTATAGTATATATATTATAACGCATTACTTTGAATATCTCTTTACAATATTTTTGTCTTTAAATTTGAATTAAAAAGTTTAAGTGACAATTCTATAATATAATTTACTAGGAATTGCCTTAGATATTTTTATTACCATTCTAACTTGTATAAAAATAATTTAAAAAATAGAAAATTTTTGCTGGGCCCACTTGAGCCCGCTTAGGACCGTTTGGGCCCGCTTAGGACCGGGATCGGCCCACTTAACACGGGACCGCTAGTTCGTGGTCCCGGTCTTGGACCGGTTCCAACGAGAAGCCCGCGAAGCCCGGGACCGCTTAGGACCGGCCCACTTAGGACCGGACCACATAGGACCGGGCCCGCGAAGCCCACTTAGGACCGGGCCCCGGCCCACATGCCACCCCTAGTTTGATTAGATAAGATTTGATGGAGTATGTGAAAAAACTTGTAGAAGGGAATTAGAATAAGTTTAAAGGAATTCTGGGTTGATTAGATGTGGAAAAAGTTATAGGTTAATCATTTGAAACCTAATATTAGTGTAGTGGAGGAAGGAGGCGGTGACCTGGTTGAGTATATATAAAACTAGGTCTTTGCAATGTGTTAATGTGATATTTTATTTTTCTGAAAATTTTAGTTTTTGAAAGATCTAATTATTGTGGCTTGATGGGTTCCACATTCTTCAGAATAGGGTAATAAATTTGGAGTCAAGAAGGGTGTTTCAAGAGGTTTTTCGTTAAAGTAGAAAGAAGGAATCAAACTAAAAAGTAATTTAGAGATATTCTTTTTAAATAATGGGTTTATTGAATTGTAAGATTCTACGGTAAGTACAATTAATTTTGATTTTCAAGCGTGAATTCTTTTTAGATGTCGTAAACAATAGAGGTTTGAAAGCATTAGCCCCAAGATTTAGTATGAAAAGGCATTAGTTTATAGAAGCTAAAATCAGGAAACTGCAACTTTTGTTCATACGTTAAGTTTTTTCTTGACTGTTGCTCTGCAAAATACTTCATTATTTATTTTTGAAATCCGCAATGCATATGGATTCTTTCCCGCTACATTATTTATTTTTTAATCACAGGTGGTGTCCGGTGGTTACAGTACATTTAATTACTTCCTGCTATTTTCTGGTGACTTTCTCAACTTAGAAGGCCTTTGGCTTCCGTTCTGTAGAGTGATAAGAAATTTTGTGGCTCATTTTTCTTTTCCAAAGCAACTTGTCTCGCTCTTTCTCAATGATACACATTTTTATGTGCAATTTTAAAATAAGCGCTCAAATTTCAAATATTTGTCGTTTTGCCTTTTTATCTTATGAGAATTACATACTTTGTTGCTTAATCTCATTCTTATGGTGGTCTATTTTTCTTTAATAATTTTTTTGAAGTGAAGAGGAAGACTTTCAAGTTGCATAGCTAAGAAAGATTTTTCTTTTTATTGTAAAGGTAAGTCATCGACACCGTAAATAATCCCTCATTTTTCTACATAATTTTTAAGCCTAACTCAATTTTTCTTCTAATCTGTTAAAGCAAAAGCTAGCAAGCAACATCACATTTTAGAGATATTATGTGGTTGGGAAAGTTTGGCTATGGAGGTTTTCAAGCGAACATGAAGAACATATACTCTATCACTCTTGTATTAGATATTTAAACATCATAGACTTAACATGCCACCTGAAAAGCTAAAAACTTGTTATGCGGTGCTACATTAGAGGGCATATCAGACAAAGCTATTGAAGTTGAGAACCAAAAGCATGGTGATTTCTTGCGCCTCGTAATACTTGTCACACGACCTAATTTCTCCTATAGGCTGTGATGACGCCCAACGTTGCCGATAGGCAAGCCAACGGTGAACTAACCATGTATTTTTTTTAATTTTTTTTTACAATTTCAAAGTAGTTGATTTTTATTTATTAAGTAAATGAGAAGTGGAAAATTTGATAAAGTAAAGCGCAAACTAATAAAAGAGAAGTATAGTGAAATAAATACTCAAAAGCCATCAAGTGTTTACTAGCACGTTTCCAAGACCCAGTGTCACAAGTGTATGAACAACTAGTATAATATACAAAATACCTATGCTACTGTCTGGAATAAGATAGACAGAAAGTAAATATAAAAGAGATGTTGCGGGTGCTGCAGAAGGACTCAGAGAGCAGCTCACCACTATACCTCAGGATGACGGGGGTGAGCGCCTGAATAAACGCCAGATGCACCTGCCTCAGATCCTGCACGATTAGTGCAGAAGTGTAGCGTGAGTACATAAACAATATGTACCTAGTAAGTATCCAGTCTAACCTCGAATAAGTAGTGACGAGGGGTCGACATCGATACTTACTATGGGCCAATAATAAAATATAAAAATTCTAAATAGGCATAGAATATGTGAATAATAATAATAACATAATAGCAAGCAACGAATAAATGATTCTTTAACTGATAATAAATTTCAAAAATCTCCAACTAACACATACTAGCTCCAAATCAATTTCGGGCCAATAAATAAATTATAACCTCTCAATCCATGAAAATAATATCAAGTGTATTCGGGCTCCAAGCATTAACACGCATGATTTATGCTGAGGTCGTACGACCCGATCCAGAATAATGTGTACATTGCCGAGGGTCGAGCGATACGAACCATAGATGCATCTATTATAGTGCCGAGACGTTCGGTCCGCTCCACAAGAAGATATTATACTCTACGAACATCCGATTTAAAAGTTATCAGAAGACTAATACATAAAGAAGCACAATTTCTATTAACGGTCAAATAACCCGCCAAAACTCAAAGTAAGTGAAATTCGGCCTTTACGAATCTTTTATCAAGTTTTAATATAATTTAGGCACTTAAATTAACAAGTAGAGTGCAAACAATACAAGTATTTCATGATTTGGATCCTAAAACTACCCGGACTTAAGCATGATTAGTAGTTACACACGGACTCTCGTCACCTCGTGCGTACGTAGCCCCCACAATTAGAAGCAAATAGTAATTTAAAATACCTATGGGGTAAATTTCCTCTTACAAGGTTAGGCAAGAGACTTACCTCGTCTCAAAGCTCACTTTCCGGCCCACGAATTCACTCTAAAGTCTTAACTTGATGCCGAACAATCCAAAGCTAGCCAAATGTTATATAAATTAATCAATATACGCTCACAAGTTCATAATTTAGCTATAAGAGTAATTACCCAACCCAAAATTGAAAGATTCCTAAAATTCACCCCTGGGCCCACGTGCCGGATTCCAGAAATATTCGTAGATAAATGTTACCCATAACCTCACGAACTCAAATATATTATTTCTACCCAATTCCATGATCATTTTCATGGTTAAATCTTATTTTTATCAAAACCTAGGTTTTTCAACTAAACCCATAATTTCTCCAATTTATATGTTAAGAATCTACCCAAAAATACATGTATTAAACTCATATTGTTTAGAAATTACTTACTTCAAAGTGCTAGGCGAAAACCCCTCTTCAAAGAGCTCTAAAATCGCCCAACAAGTGAATGAAATGAGCCAAAAAGCCTAAGTACCGACATTAAATGGACCTCACTGCCCCGACGATTTTCGCTTCTGCGGACCTTAGGTCGCACCTGCGACGCTGCACCTGCGGAAAATCCATCGCAGGTGCGGTCCTCGCCCAGATTGACCAAGTCCGCTTTTGTGGCAAATCATGCGCGCCTGCGCATCTGCTTTTGCGGAGATGGTCCGCATCTGCGCACACGCTCCTGCGGATAGTCGCCCGCTCCTGCGAACCCAGGCTTCCTTGGCCTAGCTCGCACCTGCGACCATCTTCCTTGCACCTGCGAGTTTACAGGTGCGGTAAGCTCTCCGCTTTCTGTGACCACTGGACAGCCTGCTCGAGGCCGTTTCTGCGGTCGATTGGCCGCTTCTGCGAGGTCCCACCTGCGGCCAAAACCTCACAGGTGCGAACGCACCAGAGCTGGAGCACCAGCAGCTCCCCCAAGTCCAAATTCCGAGTCCGATTCCAATCCGTTTTGCATCCAGGACCCTGTCCAATTACACTCACACGTCCAGCAACATAATACGTACCCGCTCGCGCGATCGAAACACCAAAATAACATCTAGAAATATGAATCCGATGCCAAAACGCATGAATCGAATTATGAAACTTAAAAACTTCTAGAAACACTTATGCGCGTCCGATTCCTATCAAATTAACTCGGAATGACGCTAAATTTAGCATGCAAGTCATAAATCACCATACGGAACTATTCCCAGGTTCAAAATCCTAAACAGACCTCGACAACACTAAAACCTACTCCAAACCAAACTTAAAGAATTTGAAAAACCTTCAATGCGCCAACTTTCAATATTAAGCATCCCGGGTCATTCGAAACCCGATCCGAATATACGCCCAAGTCCAAAATCATCATACGAACCTATTGGGACCGTCAAATCCCAGTTCCAAGGTCGTTTACTCAAAACGTTGACTCAAGTCAAACTTAACCATTTTAAGCCAATATTAAGGAACTAAGTGTTCCGATTTCAACCCGAACCCTTCTAAACCTGAACTAACTATCCACGTAAGTCATAAAACAGTAAAAGTACATACAAGGAGTCTTAATTAGGGAAACGAGAATCTAGAAAGCAAAATGACTGGTCGGATCGTTACAATACTCGACTCTAATTTACTACAACATGCATTAATTTTATTTTTGTGATGATGCATACATAAGAATAATACATCAGATCACATTGAGGGGGGTTAATCTCGATGTCTATGTGAATATAGGTTAGAAATAATTTTCATAGTTTCATCAACTTGCAATACTATAATCACAAGAGTGAGTTGCTGTAGTGGTGAGCACCCTCCACTTCCAACCAAGAGGTTGTGAGTTCGAGTCACCCCAAGAGCAAGGTGGGGAGTTCTTGGAGGGAGGGAGCCCGAGGGTCTATCGGAAACAGTCTCTCTACCCCAGGGTAAGGGTAAGGTCTGTGTACACACTACCCTCCCCAGATCCCACTAGTGAGATTATACTGGGTTGTTGTTGTTATTGCAATACTATAATCACAGCCATTATCATCTTACTCATCTCTTCCTCTCCTATCATAGTGTTGGGATTTTAAGCTTGTGTAGCTTAAAGAGGGTGAATGAGAAATGGAGGGGAAATAAAATATTTGAGTTTTCCTTGGGAAAGGGACATTATCCCATATCGGAGGAAGAAAAGGCTTTTGATGAGTATATATATAATTGCTCTTCTTCTAGCTCTTAAAGAGTTAAGAAGCTCTTAAAGAGTTAAGAAAAAGGCAAGTCTCGCGCCGTCGTCGTCGTCGCTCGGCTTCGGCTTCGGATTCCTTTCAATTAATTAATTAAATAATTAACAAAAAATTCAATCCGGAATAACCCATGACCCGCGATCCGGTTCGGTCAGGCCCGTTTTCTTTTTCGGATTATTTTAAATATATTTTTCCCGCAATATTTCAAACACCCCTTTTCCAACAGCCATGGCTGTTTCTGAAAGGTTGCAAACCTTTTCAGAAATAATGCCAGCAACTCTATAAATAGAGTTTGAATCCCAGAATCTTTCCTTACGAAATTTTTTGAGCTTCTTCTTCTTCTTCTTCTTCTTCTTCTTCTGCACAATATTTTTCAGTGTGTTTTACGACCATTGAATGGTTCGCAGTTCATCAGAGTTTTTGGTACCAATACACTGGTGAGTTAAATCGTTCTATTCTGGGAGGATATATTCCAGCACCTCGGGTACTTGAGGGGAATAATTTCCTTAAGGACACACTGTGTATTCAGTGGGCTCGATTTATTCCTATACTGTTTTTATTTTTCAGAATCTATTTCGTTAAACAAGTATTACTAACTTTCTGTTTTATTTTTTTTAAAAGTTAAATTGTTTATTACAGCAATACAGAATAATAACACATAGTTTAGCGGATACCTTTTGATGGAATGAGACTCTACCCTCTCCTTGATATGAGACCATCTATAGCCATTATCTTTAAGTGTCTTATCAAATTTTTAAAGACCTGTTAGCACAACTGAAAGTGTTTCTAAATTTTTCTTGAATAGTTTATTATCTTTGTTGAGTCATGCCACGGTAGAGCTTTGTTGAAATTTTGGAATTAAGTTTGTAGTTGTGTTTCCCTGATCTTTTTATTTTTCTACACCAATTTTTGGACTTCAGGAAAAAATTAGTACAATATCATGCACGATTTATGCGGAGGTCGTACGGTCCGATCCAGAATAGTGTGTACACTGTCGATGGTCGACCGGCGAGAACCATAGATGTATCTATTATAATGCTGAGGCGTTCGGCCCGATCCACAGGAAGAGAGAATACTCGACGAACTCTGATTAACGGCTACTACATACGAATAATACTCAAAGAAGATATAATTTCAACCAACAGTCAAGTAACCAGCCAAAACTCAAAGTAGTGAAGCTCAGTATTCACAAATCCTTCATCCAATCTTCAAATATAATTTAAGGAATTAAACTAAAGTTGGGCACAAATAATACAAGAAATACATAAGCATAATTTTAGCTACATACGGAATCTCGTCACATCGTGCGCACGTAGCTCAAATAGGTAATGTTTATTATATGCTTCGTAACTCTGTATAGGAATTTATAACTGAAATTGACTATCTATTTGACTCATGATTCTTCTTGTGTTATAGATTCCTCCCTATGGAAATGTTTGGAATAGCTTTTATGTATGTATTACGTGATAAAAGACGTTATGATCTGCCATATGCTTCTAAGAATTTACACTTTATTTGTCTTTATTAAGTATTCTTAAAAGAAAATTCCTACGAGAATAGATAGAAAGGGTTAAAAAAACAAACACTTGATCTGTTATGGTTTGTCACTTTGCTAATCGGATTATTGTCCCTGTAGGTAAAGGATTTTCTATATGAAAAATATTTCTAGGAGAAATTGAAGCTATTAAATCACCAAGTTGAAGTACAAATATTACTAGTTACCATTATCATGTTCAACACACTAATTGCCAGTTAATTTGCAACTCTTGTTCTGTTGGATATGGCTCCAAACTATTTGAACTTGATTGAGAGCAATGCTGGATATCTTGATTACTGCCTAGAATAATTAGATTTGTTACAACATGAAGTGTCAAATGTGATCTTGCCATGGTGTTTTGTTTTGCATCTTAATTTGTGTTAGCCAAATTAGGTGTCTCTAGAGAATTTAAAAGATGAAGTTTCTAGAGAAATTTCTAGACTAACTTGAGGAACCCGCTTCTTTTTTGGCCTGAGTAGTACAAAGTGCGGATTAGTAAACTTAGTCAAATGAGCATTCTCTGTCGTTCTCTTAATTGTGAATTAAAGGTTGAGCAATTGTGAATTTTGTTAAATGAGCATTCTCTTTATATTAGATTTCATCTTTTATCTTTTGACACACTTATTTTTATTATTTCAGGTTGTACTATAATGATGCTCGCAAATTTAGCATATGGAAGATTTTGATACAGTGAAGATTTGCAGAAATTGTTTGAGGACTATGCATCAAGTATTTTGTTATTACGACCCGTTTGGCCATGAGTTTTGCCAAAATAAATTTGGGATTTATTTAGCAAATACATGTTTGGCCTAAGGGTGGCATGTGGCCCGGGCCCGGTCATAAGTGGGCTTCGCAGGCCCGGTCTTAAGTGAGCCGGTCCTATGCGGGCCGGTCCTGAGCGGTCCCGGACTTCTTGTTGGAACCGGACCGGGACCGGGACCACGAACTAACGGTCTCGGGTTAAGTGGGCCGGTCCCGGGTCTAAGTGGGCCCAAGCTGGCCTAAGTGGGTCCAACAGATACTTTCTGTTTTTTTAATTTATTTTATAGAAGTTAGAGAAAAAAAATGGTAATAAAAATATCTAAGGCAATTCCTTGTAAATTATATTATAGAATTGTCACCTAAATTTTTTAATTCAAATTTAAAGACAAAAATATTATAAAGAGATATTCAAAGCAATGCGTTATAATATATATATATATATATATATATATATATATATATATATATATATATATATATATATATATATATATATATATATATATATATATAAACTTTTATATATATTCGATTTATATACTATATATACATCTTAAGATATATATATATATATCGATATACTCGATATACATATATATATATAAGCTTATATATATACTATACTATACTATATATACATCTTAAGATATATAAGCTATATTCGATTTATATACTATATATACATCTTAAGATATATAAGCTATATTCGATTTACTCTATATATATCTTAAAATATATAAGCTATATTCGATTTACTATATATATATATAAAGATGTATATATAGTATAATATAGTATATATATATATAGTATAATACAATATAGTATATACTATATTATACTATATATACAGTTTAAGATATATAAGCTATATTCGATATATATATATATATATATATATATATATATATATATATATATATACTATACTATACTACTATATATACATCTTAAGATATATAAGCTATATTCGATTTACTATATATATACATCTTAAGATATATAAGCTATATTCGATTTACTATATATATACATCTTAAGATATATAAACTTTTTGGATTTATATATATATATATATATATATATATATATATATATATATATATATATATACTAAGTGTATAGTATATAAGCTATTATAGTATATCTTAACATGTATATATAGTTATAAAAAGTTTGGGGTTAAAACAAAATTGGGGAGGGGAGGGGAGGGGAGGGTTAAATGGCTATTTTATAAATAGCCAATGGCTATTTTGGCAGGTAAAATGGCCATATTTTAAATATCATAACGGATATAATGTGGCAGATTTTTTTAAAAAAAATTAGCAGTTGGGCCCGGATAGGCCCGTTTAGGACCGCTTGAATCGGCCCACTTCCCAGCCGGTCTCGGTCTCGCGGGCATCGCCTATGGGACCGGCCCACTACCCAGCCCACCTCCCTACGGTCCCGGTCCTATCCGGTTAGGACCGTTTAGGTCCACTGCCCATTTGGGCTTGCGGTCCTAGGCCGGGCCCGGTCCTAACCAGCCCATATGTCACCCTTAGTTTGGCCATAGATTTTGCCCATATTTTGGCAAAATTTTAAATTCCAAATCCCAAAATCACCTCAATTGCTAATTTTGGGCCAAAACATGACCGTTACATTATTTAAATTTTTAGATATTAACCCAAACTTTTATAGTTTGTAAAAGAGTCCACATTTAAATAATCACCTCAATTTCTGCTCTTGTTCCTGCTTCTTTCTTTGTATCTACTCTCGTAAGAAACTGAGATTGATATCTACTCTGAGGAAGCTGTGACTACCCACTTGCAATTTGTCTTGCAAAAATATGGTTTAGCTGACGAAAAATTTTCACCAGCAGTGCCTTTCTTGCTTAACTCCAGCTTTCGCAAGATATTCGTTCATATGACCGAAAAAAATCAAGTCGAATGGTTTAACGACTTAAAGAAAAATTGAGCTAACTGTTATTTTTATTTTGTTATGTTGTACTCTAATACGTGAAACGCTAATGCTAATTATTTTAGTTGTACGTTGTGGTGTAGGCATGACTGTAATCTGAGTAATGACTTCCTATGTGTAATCTGAGCAATGAAGGTTCTGTTGCGGAAGCCAAATGTATATAGTGTGAATGAGTCACAACTACTATACCAAAAATTATGACAACCACTAAATAATAAACAAGACAATAAGACAACAATAAAAGAACACCAGAATTTACGAGGTTCGGCCAATTTTGCCTACTTCCTCGGACACAATCAATATTTTATTCCACTCCAAAATTACAAGTGAAATAATACTAAAGAGAGAAGATACAAATGCCTTAAGAAGATAAAAGGGCAAATGAGAGATGTTGCCTTAAGAAGATAAAAGGGCAAATGAAAGGTGTTGCCTTAAGAAGATAAAAGGGCAAATGAGAGGTGTATTTAAATCCTAAACATTAGGCCTCCTTTTATAGGGTGAAATTCCCATTCAAAATTGTCATCCACCGATGTGGGACTTTTGACAATTTCAACAAATCTCCACCTTGGCAAAATTCCACATCTTTAATTTTCTCTCAATAACAAATTTTGGTTGTGTCTTCATCTTCAATCTTTAGTGTTCAACAATGTTGATCAAATCCAAACAATGTTGAATCTTGACCGCAGTCACCACTTTTGTCAGCATATCAGCAGGGTTCTCCGTAGTATGAATTTTCTTTACCGTGACTCCACCTTCTTCTATGATTTCTCGTACAAAATGATACCGAACATCAATGTGCTTCGTCCTTGCATGATAAACTTGGTTCTTCGCTAATTGAATAGCACTTTGACTATCACAAAAAATTGTAATATTTTTTTGTTCAATACCAAGCTCCTTTAGCAACCCCTGAAGCCAAATTGCCTCCTTCACAGCCTCTATAATAGCCATGTACTCTGCCTCTGTTGTAGACAAAGCAACTGTTGACTGCAAAATAGACTTCCGACTAACTGGTGCCTTTGCAAAAGTAAACACATAACCAGTAGTTGACCTTCGTTTGTCCAGATCACCCGCAAAATCTGAGTCACAATATCCAACTACAGACCGATTGCCTTCCTGCTCAAAAACTAACCCAGCATCTACAGTACTATGAATATACCGTAGAATCCATTTCACAGCTTGCCAATGCTCCTTTCCTGGATTATGCATATATCTGCTAATAACTCCAACGGCTTGTGAAATGTCAGGTCTCGTACAAACCATTGCATACATCAAGCTACCAACAGCATTTGCATATGGTACCCTTGACATATACTCCTGTTCAGTTTCATCCTTTGGCGACATAGTAGTACTTAGCTTAAAATGGGGAGCAAGTGGCGTACTAATTGGCTTAGTCTTCTTATCTATGCCAAAACGCTGTAGTACTCTCTTCAAATATTCTTTCTGAGATAAACAGAGTTTCTTTAAACGTCTATCTCTTATTATCTCCATGCCAAGAATTTTCTTTGCCTCACCCAGATCCTTCATCTCGAACTCCTCCTTCAGTTGAATCTTCAACTTATCAATTTCTTCCGAATTCTTGGAAGTTATCAACATATCATCAACATATAGGAGAAGATATACAAAGGAACCATCATTAAGTTTGCGCAAATACACACAATGATCGTATTTGCTTCTCTTGTACCCTTGCCGCAACATAAACTTGTCAAATCGCTTGTACCATTGTCTAGAAGATTGTTTCAATCCGTACAAAGATTTTTCAAGTTTGCATACCATATTTTCTTTTCCAGCAACTTTGAATCCTTCTGGCTGATTCATGTAGATTTCCTCCTCCAAGTTTCCATGTAAAAACGCAGTTTTTACATCCATCTGAACTAGTTTCAAATCCAACTGTGCTACCAAAGCCAACATAATTCTAATGGAGGAATATTTTACAACTGGAGAAAATACTTCATTGTAATCAATTCCCTCCTTCTGAGCATATCCTTTGGCCACAAATCTTGCTTTGTAGCGAACATCTTCTTGGTTAGGAAATCCTTCTTTCTTTGCAAATACCCATTTGCACCCAATTTTTTTCTTTCCCTTTGGGAGATTGGCCAATTTCCATGTATGATTCTGATGAAGGGACTGCATTTCTTCATTCATGGCAATCCTCCACTTATCTTCTTCTGAACTTTGGATTGCGTCTTTATAAGTGGTAGGAACACCATCAGCTACAATTGAGGTTGCGCAAGCAACCGTCTCTATGAGACGAACAGGTTTCGTTATTGTCCTTTTTGGCCTGCTGGTTGCTATTGATTCAAGTTGTTGTCGAGGTTCCTGAGTTGGAATCTCCCTCTCTACTGGCTCTTCTTCCAGAGGGTAATCTTCATGAGTTTCCTCCTCTGCTTCTTGTGTAGGAAAAATAAATTTTTCCTCAAACTCCACCTGCTTTGATGCACCACCAGTTTGTTTGACATCTTCAACTGTCACCTTATCTGTTATGGCAGATTCATCAAAGGTAACATCTCTGCTGAATATAATATTCCTTGTCTCTGGACACCATAAGCGGTATCCTTTGACTCCAGAAGTAATCCCCATAAATATAGCCTTCTTTGCCCTCGGATCCAATTTTGACTCTTTCACATGATAGTATGCAATTGAGCCAAACACGTGCAAAGAATCATAATCTACAGCAGATTTTCCATACCATTTTTCAAATAGTGTCTTGCCATCAATAGCAGCAGATGGTAGACGATTAATGAGGTGGCATGCATATGTAATTGCCTCAGCCCAAAATTCTTTGTCCAAGCCAGCATTGGACAACATACACCGTACCTTCTCCAGTAAAGTCTGGTTCATACGTTCTGCCACTCCATTCTGTTGTGGTGTATGTCTGACAGTGAAGTGTCGGACGATGCCATCATTTTCACAGACCTTAATGAAATGATCATTTTTGTATTCACCTCCATTGTCTGTGCGAATACACTTGATCCTCCTGCCTGTTTGATTCTCCACCATCGTCTTCCATTTGAGAAAAAATTCCCAACACTTCATCTTTCCTCTTCATTTTATACACCCACACTCTTCGGGAAAAATCATCAACAAAGGTTACAAAATAGTGCTTCCCACCCAATGAAGGTGTTTTGGAAGAACCCCAAACATCAGAGTGTACATAATCCAAAATGCCTTTAGTATTATGGATCGCTGTACCAAATTTAACCCTTGTATGTTTTCCTTTGACACAATGCTCGCAAAACTCCAAGTTGAAAGTCTTTACGCCTTTTAACAATCCTTGATTAGATAGAGCTTTCAAGGATTTCCCTCCAGCATGTCCCAAGCGCATGTGCCATAGCCTGGTTGCTTCTGCCTCTTTGTCATCACTGGATGTCACTGTTGCTGTCCCAATAACTGTACTACCACGATAGCGGTACATGTTATTGTTCTTCCGATTGGCCTTCATTACCACTAGTGCACCGGAGCATATTCTCATCACTCCATTTTCTGCAATGATTTTGAACCCTTTTGATTCTAGGGCTCCCACAGAGATGAGATTCTTCTTCAAACCCGGTACATATCGAACATCTGTTAATGTTCTGATCATTCCATCATGGCTTCTTAATCTTATTGAACCAATGCCATATGAGGTAAGAGGGCTGTTATCCGCTGTGTGGATGACTCCATATTCTCCTTCTTGAAAATTCACGAACCAGTCCTTGTTGGGACACATATGATAGCTACAAGTCGAGTCCATCAACCATATGTCTGATGATGTTGATAACTCTGTTGTAACTAACGAGAAGTCTGAATCATCACAATCAGCAACATTTGAATCCATAATGGCCTTTCCATTGTTATATCTGGCCTTATTCTTCAACTTCGGACACTCTTTCTTCCAGTGCCCCTTTTCTCGACAAAAGGCACATTCATCTTTGCTGGGTCTAGATCTCGACTTGGATCTTCCCTTCTTAGTCCTCGTTTGATTTTGAGGACGACCCTTCATAATTAGTGCTTCTCCTTGTCCGCCCTTCTGTTTTTCTCCCTTTCTTTGTTCATAGCTGTACAAAGCCGAACAAACTTCTCTGAGAGAAATTTCGTCATTTCCATGGAGTAGAATAGTTTCAAGGTGCTCGTACTCATTAGGAAGTGACCCCAACAACATCAAGGCCAAGTCACCATCATCAAAAGTTGCATCCATATTTTGCAAATCTGTGACCAACTTATTGAAACTGGTGATATGTTCATTCATTGTGGTACCGGGAACATAGGTGAAGCAAAACAGTCTCTTCTTCATGTATAATTTATTTTGACTGTTTTTCTTCAAAAATTTATCCTCCAGTGCTTTCCATAATTTACTTGCAGAAGTTTCCTTTGTGTATGGATATTTCTGCTCTCTAGCAAGGTAGGATCGAATGGTACCGCAAGCAACACGATTGATAATTTTTCAATCTTCTTCTCCAATAACATCTGGCTTCTTTTCTTCAATGGCAAGATCTAGCCCTTGTTGAAAAAGAACATCTAGAACCTCGCCTTGCCACATCCCAAAATGTCCTGACCCGTCAAAAATTTCTACCGCAAATTTCGCATTCGACACAATTCTTGTCATAAGCGAAGATGCCAACGATGACGTATTATTGACACTTGATGTAGATTCTTCTTGTTTATTGTCTACCATTTTGACACAAATATTATTTAGTAGCTGACGACACAAATCAAGATTATTTTCTTTCTGATGTGGAAGATCAGACTAAGCTGCAACCACAGAGCATACTCAGACAGAACCTTGACTCAGTTACCAAGATAGAACTTTTCTGATGTGGAAGATCAGACTATGCTGCAACCACAGAGCATACTTAGACAGTACCTTGGCTCTGATACCAAGATAGAACTTTTCTGATGTGGAAGATCAGACTATGCTGCAACCACAGAGCATACTTAGACAGTACCTTGGCTCTGATACCAATTGTTGCGTAAGCCAAATGTATATAGTGTGAATGAGTCACAACTACTATACCAAAAATTATGACAACCACTAAATAATAAACAAGACAATAAGACAACAATAAAAGAACACCAGAATTTACGAGGTTCGGCTAATTTTGCCTACTTCCTCGGACATAATCAATATTTTATTCCACTCCAAAATTACAAGTGAAATAATACTAAAGAGAGAAGATACAAATGCCTTAAGAAGATAAAAGGGCAAATGAGAGGTGTTGCCTTAAGAAGATAAAAGGGCAAATGAGAGGTGTTGCCTTAAGAAGATAAAAGGGCAAATGAGAGGTGTATTTAAATCCTAAACATTAGGCCTCCTTTTATAGGGTGAAATTCCCATTCAAAATTGTCATCCACCGATGTGGGACTTTTGACAATTTCAACAGGTTCTGTATATACAAGATAGCAAGTTTGTTTGTTTGGTACTATTGGGTGTTTGTGATAGTTTTTAGAACTTGTAGGTATAAGTCATATTTCATGTTTTTTCAAATAAAAAGTGAAATATGTTTTGAAAAATCATGTCCAACCACATTTTCATCTTCAAACCAAACTTCACCCAAATCAGATTTTTCAAAATAAATTTGGGAATGTATTGCCAAACGCTAGCTTTGGATCTTCGATAGGATTAGTTATAATGTCATTAGTTATTTAATTCAAATAATGTAATATTTTTTATGTTGTTGATACATTAATATTATGAATTAGTACTTGATTTTGTTTATCTAGATTTAATGAAATATATTATGTTATTGTGAATTAATAGTATATTTTATTATTATTTGCCAATTTATTTAAAGTTCTAACGGCAATAAAAAGATTGTTAAATTGTACCTTTTATTTGCCACTAAAAGGTTTATTTTTCACCGATAATTTAATTGGATTTACTGAAAATAAAAATGGACGTTAAATGTATAAACTAAGTCATTTTGGAGAAGAATTTAGCAGCCATTACAATTGTTGCTAAAACAGTTGTTCTAAATGCTTGTGATTTTAGCGACAATTTAATTGGATATGTTGGCAGTAAAAATAGGAGAAAATAAAGCAATTTCAGAAATGGATTTAGCGGCTATTATTATTGCCACTAAACAATTGCTGTTAAATTTTGTGACTTTTAGTGGCTATTAAAATCTACCTTTACCAACACTTTTGTGAATGGCCGCTAAAAGCTTTAGCGACCCCATGAACAACGACCAATTTCTATCGCCACTAAACGCCGTTTTTATTGTCGCTAAAGACCCATTTTGTTGTAGTGTATAACATGTGAATCCTGCGAAATTCATGGAGCCTATGTAGTCTATGGAGGTGCACCCCTCCTCAGTCTGGGGTAATCCCTCACCATATGTCTGGTATCACCATACTCGAAACAAGCTCTCGGTGGGCATGACTGTTGAAACTGACTTTGGCCTGGTCGGCTAGACTGACCACTGAAGGCATCCCATGCAGGAGGTGCATTGGAAAGTGACTGTGCCTAATAGGAAACTTGAGACCTCGAAATAGCCGGAGCACTGCGAGTAGCTGGAAGTGCCACATAGCCTCTACCATGACGAGCTGCAACCGGAGCGCGGGCACCACTATATCCTCCAGAATCTCGAGGCTTCTTAGCCTCCCTGTCCTCCCTCTCTCAGCCCCGCATATCCTCCATCCTCCGAGCGATTTCTACAACCTGCTGAAATAGAGTATCCGTCTCCAATAACTCACCGAATCTGATGGTATACTCTGACACTGACGTAGTCCCGTGACATAGATGCTCAAACTCTATGCGCCATGCATCCTTCTGGGGAATAAACTCCCGAAAAAATATCTCTGAAAACTAAGCTCAAGTGAGTAGGGCTGCATCAGCTACCTGCCCTCCTCATAAGCCTGCCACCACATATACGTTGCTCCTGACAGCTAAAATATAGTAAAGGCGGCTCTGCTCACCTCCATAATACTCAGGGAAACTTCTAAACCTCAAATTGCCAACTTTCGGTAAAACAAGCCAAATCAACCTAGGGATCTCCAAATTCAATTCCAAGTATATGTCCAAGTCTAAAATTACGATACGGACCTGTTGGAGCCATCAAAACACCGTTCGAGGGTTGTTTTCACAAAGTCAAACTTTGGTCAACATTTCTATCTTAAACTTCTAAACCAAGAACCAAATGGTCCAAATCAACCCAAAAACTTTTAAGAACAAAACTAATCAACCCCATAAGTCATAAAACCACAAATACACATGTGTGAAGCATCAGGACAGAAAACAAGGCTCAAATGCACAAAACGACCGTTTGGGTCGTTACAACAACACACAGAAAAGAGATATGAATAATATAAATATAAACCATATTTAGCATAGCATACAAAATCTAGTCTTAGATACAGCAGATGTACAATTGCGCAATTTTTGTGCAAATTATCTTCTCTACTATTAGATGATGAAGATCTTCTACTAAACTAGTACTAGTATATATTAATTTATATATATATATATTTATTAATAATGTCACTTCATAGTAAATAAACGATTGTCAATTTTGTGATTTCTTCGATTGTTGGTTTCATCTTCATGATTTCCGGTACGAATTTTCCTTCTATTCATCTCAGCATACATTTCCTCTATCATTGGTTTCCAGAGACGAACTCGAGCATTTATAAACCAATTAGATACCTGATCAAAACAAATGTTGGTGTAAATTAGGATTTCAATGAATTAAACAAGAGAAAATGATCAATATTCTGCTCTAAACAATTCAATATCGATATCTTGATAAAGAATATATTCAAAACTTCTTATGCAATGCAACTGTACCTGGCTCCTAGTCAATCCACTTTTTACTGCTAGCAATTGCTTCTCTGCATCCTTTGGATATCTGAAACGGGCGTGTGTTAAGCGTTTATGCAAATTATTACAATACAAGCAGAAACGGAAATAGTTAGTATAGCACTAAGACATGTTACGTGCTATAACAGGTTAAAATACACTGATAGTGCTTTATATAATCGGTGTATATAAGTCAAATTTTTAAAACAAATGGAAAAACTTACGGGTGAAGAAAGTTTTGAAACATCCATGCTCTTAAAACTGAGACAGATCTTTCCGGCAAGCCTCTCTGTGGTCTCCATAACTGATGATCTTTCCTTTTTAGTTGCTGAAGTGCCCATTGCTTTTGAATGAACGATGTTTCAAATGATTTCTCTACTCCCCTTTCTCCTCCTCTATTAAAATGTTCTCCCATTGCGAGTATGTAATTGCTTATTCTCTCCCTCAGGTTTTTGTACAAAGAGGAAATAGTTTGAAGGGCGAAACGAGCATGTATGCTAGGATTCAACTCGGTCACAGCATGAAACGCGGATATAACCATATGAATCTCATCCAAGCATTGGTTGTATTGATCATCAACCTAAATTAACATAAATACGAAACATAATATAACGATATGATGAGTAAACACTTGCTACAAAGAAAAATAATCATCGAATAGTCTAGGGAATAATGTCAAAAACCGTGCTAACTTACCACTTGCAACAAAGCCACCAGATGTTTTTTCTTTGCTTCAGAGTTCATTTGACCAATGATTCTACGGTCTTCATCAGGCAAATCATCAGAACTCAAAGTAAAAGAAGTGTTAGCACCGTATTCTGCCCCATTTCCTCTATAGCCTACCAAGTTATGATTTTGAAGTGACAAATGAGCCATTTCAGAAAGTATTTCTTGCATCACACGAAGATATCTTGATCCGGTTAAGAATTGCGAAAGGTGGACTGGTTTGTATGAGCCAAAGTTTAAAGACAGATTTCTGCTGTTGCAAGACGTTAACTCTGAATCAAACCGTCTTTGAGGGAAAGCATGGTTGGTGACACCGGAGCAGCTTATATCCGAGCATTGGTCCCGGATAGTAGTCCCACATGCAACACCAGATTGTGTTGATGTAAGACTTAAAGAAAGCTCATTGCTAAATCTGGAGGAGGATCCAGAGGGACTGTCGGAATTCATACTAGCAGTTTCTGATGAGAACCATGTGTTTGAATTCACATTCTCATGAGATAATTGGAAAGGTTGGGATCCTGTTCGTCCTACAATTGTCCCAGCAATTTCCGGGACACCATCAAACTCATAGTTTCTATAGGATCCAAACGAATGATTTAACATGGTAGGATAGTCTAGAACATCAGTTTTATGACCTTCTACAGGATGTGATAAGGAAGCCAATGCCGCTAAATTTTCATGATTCTCGGGCATAGCGTTCCTAGTAGCCAAAAGATTTGCAAGAGACACAGCAGAAATCGGTATTCCCTCCATATACTGATCCTCTGTGTAAGCGTTATTGATTGGATATGAAGTACTCAGCGAAAACTCCTTTGTTCTGTTTCTCATTGGTAGCACACTGTGGATTGCTCCGGTGTCAACAGCTCGAGGAAAATTTGGTAGACTTAGAAAATCTTGAGAACTGTTTATGGCTTCTCCTTGCAGCATAAAAGGAATAGGAATTTCATGTCCATCCATGATGTGGTTTTGTCCGTCCATAACGTGGTTTTGATTGTTCAGACCAACTCTATCGGGGAAACTAATGGGAATACTGGCTGTATGAAGAAAATTTTCGTCTATAATAGTATGAGGTTCCGCCATTTCTAGTGGCAAATCCAGTTGCACATTACTTCAGCTTTTACTATGGAACAACAATCTGAAGTGAACGTGCTAAGAATAGCTGCTGACGCTTTAAAGGTTCTTCCACGACAATTTAATTTTGATAGATCATCAACAGTTCACAGCTCTATACTTTTTGCTGAAAACAAGTGCAGATTACATCAACAGATTCTGTGGAAACTCGGCAACATTATATCACCTAGAGAGTTAATGAAGTAACATAAATATACCTAAAACAACAAATTTTATCATAATAAATTATAGGAAAACAAGAAATGACAATATGCCTTAGCACCGATGGATGGTAGAGGAAATAACTCTACGTCATTCAATAAATTGTTTCACCTAGCTTTTACTTCCACCAAGCACATCAAAGTTCAAATTAACCTTTTTACTTTCCTTGTCCCCCCTTTTTTGTGGGGAAATCAAAGGAGGGAACGCGGTCATTTAAATCCAACTCGTACCGTTGGCTACAAAAATGCTTGAACTCAGAGACACTAGAGATTGGGCACACATGGATGGACAAGACATTGTTCTCTTTTTCCTTCTTTTACTTAAGCATCCAGGGTGGTAAGTTAGGAGCAGAAGGCATTTGATCTATACCTATGTCATAAGAATAATTAGGCAGCAAAAGCATTGACCAGTTCATGTGCCTGAATAACCTATTTACAAAAAAGCTCACATATAACAAAAAAAGATCATTTTTACTCTATTACATTGTGCAGTTTCCGTCAAAGGGTGTTCGGTTGAACCCCGTTCACTCTACCTGGTTCCGCCCATGCAGCAAGCAACGAGATTCATATAAATACAGCATCCCAAATTTCACGATTATGATTTAAGTCATGAGACGAATAATCAGAGGCGGATCCAGGATTTTGGCAGGATGGGTACACTATTAAAAAAAGGGGATCCAGAATATAAATTTTACGGGTTCAACATTTAGTTCTTACGATTACGTAGCCATTGAACTTTTGGAATTATAAGTTCAATATTTTTTAAATAGTAATTTTCTTACATCTATATCTATTTTCCATGTTGAATATTGAGATCAGTTGAACCCATTGACTATATGCTACATCATACGCTGCTACTAGTTTTAATATACACATTTTGTTTAATCATATAAGATTTTACAGCGACAAAAGAAGAATAGAAATTTCAATGTGTGAAAACTTTGAAAGAATAAACCAAACAAAAAAAGAAATAAAAAGAAAAAGTATTTAATTAATACGCAAAAGATAAAATCAGACATTGACATACGATTTGAACTTACAAGCTCACCCAGAGAGGTACACTCAATAACCATCACATCGTATAATACTTTGAACATGGGTGCACACACATATATTTAAATATTTTTGAAAAAATATAACATTACTATACATGATTTAGGGCAGGGAGCATGGGTTCACATGCCCCATGGAACCCCCTAGATACGTCTCTGCGAATAATACATTATTTTTTTTACCATCCGTTATCCGAAACCTACTAACCCCACTAATCAAGATTCGCACCGAATAAGGGCATTAAGGGGATAAAGCATCCCTGCCGAAAGATTCTCTATTTCTAGAGACTTCAACCTGCAACCTCTGGTTAAAGTTAAAGAGATCTAAATCATATCCTACCACAACATCAGCCGTAAAAGAATTAGAATTAGACTCCACTCAAGTAGTATAATAGACACTTGTGGTCCGGCCCTTACCTAGACGCACAGGTAGCAGCTTAGTGCACCGAAATGACTTTTTTTTTCTTCTTTTATTATGATTGGGGTTCGTTGAGCGCTGCTGAAGGAAAAAACAACCACTATAAATAATTTTCTCCTTTACCTCACATATATGGTGAAAATGTTCTTAAAAAAAGTAGCAAAGAATAAACTGAAAATAAAGAAAAGCAGATAGCATGGAACTCTATGATAGAAAAGTCATGAACATGATATGAAAAGGAAAAAAAATGTTTCACCACCTCATAATTGAGCTTAAAACATCAAAAATATAAATAATATATGGTTCAAGAAAAATATAGGAATGCAACGTTACCAGTAGAAGAGAAAGAAGATAAGTAACCAACTTTGAGAACTTGTGCCAAACTTCCACAACTGCAGCTTCCTCTATGCAAATGTTTTGTTGGAATTTCCTATTAAAATTAATAGTGGCATTTCAAGATTGTCTGTCTGATACAAATTAAAAAGATGGATCCTTTATAAGTTTCAACTATTTAAGTTCTCTCAGAAAATACCAAATGTGGAGAAAAACTCAAAACAAATCATTGGTTTTTCCTCTTTCTCCCCAAACAATGTTAATCAAAGGCCAGCAAACAGTCCTAAAAGAGGACCTCTTTTTTCCTTTAACAATAAAGAACAAGGTAAAAATGAAACAAAAAAAAGAGTATACTAGGACTAGTAGTGTACTATATCAACCCCACAACCACCCTCAAAAACTACAAAGAAAAAAAAAAGAGAGTAAAAAGACAATGCAAAAAGTAAGATGTTTTGCTTGCATGAGGAAGAAAAGCAAGATTTTTACTCAGAACTCAACACCCAAGAAAAGCTCAGAAAATTCAGAATCCCTCAGACCCCATGAAGAATCATGATCTTAACACACACACACACACAAAAAAAACTGTTTTTTATATCATAAAAAGAGTCTCTTTTTTGGGTTATTATCCACAGGTTTGGACCCAATGGATATTCATTAACAATCAAAGAGAGAGAGAGAGACAGACACAGTTTGTGTGTGTATGTGTATGAGAGTGAGAGAAGTATTAAAAGCCAAAAAATGGGCTTCTTTGTTTTGCAGAAGGGAGGGAGATGAATTATGAGTATGGATTTATGGACCCATTATGAAAAGATAGGGAGAGAAGAGCCACACATGAGTAAAACAAAGGAAAATATCATTCATATTTTCATGCACACTTTTAGGGGTCGTTTGGCTGGGCGTATAACAATAATGCTAAATAAGGTGTATATGTAATGCGGGGTTGGTAATGTATGAGTTAGTAATGCAAACATTAGTTATACAGAGATTATTTCTTATGTTTGGTGTGGTGTATTAAAAATTAAAATGCATTGCATAATTTTTAAGAAATTTAATTGTTTACAAAAATGCCCTTCATATTCTTTAACTTAAGGGACTTTTTAGGATAATTTTATCTTTAAGCATGCTAATGCATGCATTAATAGCCTTTGTATTGCTAATGTCGTAGTTTTTTATGCATTAGCTATACATAGGATAATACCAAATAGAGTGTATAACTAATACTTATATTAGTTATACATAAATTGAAAAGGTATACCGAACAAAATATTACTAATACACAAAGTTAATGCATGCATTATTTTCTCTAGAAATTCTAACAAACGACATATATGCAAACATAGAATAGAATATCAATAAACAAGGACTGACTAGTGAGTGTGTGAAAAGGCAAGCAGTGGCCGATCTACAGTTTAAGAGATGGTTCGACTCAACCCCAAATTTTTATTTAGACCACAAGAATATGTGTAAAATTCTAAGAATTAGAACGCTAAATATTAGTCCCAACATAAAATTTTGCATGATAATACTATGTTAAGTTAGAGGGATTGAAAAAAATATTCCATACATAACTTACCCGATGTCTGGTTCACTGAATGAATAAAGTTTGCATAATTTTATGTATTGTTTTATCGACGGTATTAAATAATAGTTGTATTAAATTATGGAGAATTTATATACTTTATTTTATACTTGACAGTATGTGAAATAAAATATATATTAATAATAATTAAATTAAAATATTTAAAGACAAATTACCTTTTGGAGTTTGATTCACATACTAGTTACACGGATATTATCACGCAAACATTATTTATGCGGAGATTAATAATGATGGAATTGTTATGCTATGATAATAATTAGGTGACTGTTATACATGAAATACTTTTAAAAAAAAACTCTTATCCTTAATAGTTTAATCTTCGCATTGCAAATATAATAATTCTCATATAACTTAATGCAAATATTGTTGCCTGAACTTTCATCTTGTCGGTGAGAGTGCGATTTTCGCCTCCTAATCCCATCTTCATTTCCCCTTCCTTCACCCTATAATAATTTTTTTCTTAAAGAAATATTATAATTATTTGCATAATTAGCACTAGAAAGAATTAAAGGACCCTTGAGAATAAATATCTGCTCTGGAAGGAAAATGTTACTTACTACAACACTCCTACTAGTTGAGGTAGTAGCAGTGCAGTTCCACTCATTTCTGTTGCAGCCTTTTGAAAATCAGAGGCCCCATTCCTTTCACAGGCCCCTCAAAACTTACCCCCCACCCCCTTTTCTTTTCCTCTCTTTATCTGCCATATACTGCAATAATAATCAGAACCAACATATCTGGATTCCTTTCTGTTCAAACTCCTGTACAAGGCATGCAGTGTATTTTCTTGGCAAGGAAATATTTTCAAACACACGTAAAAAGGCCACTGCTTTTTAGCCATAACTTGAGGGCAGTAAAATTTTAAAAATAAAGTTGATAAGAAAAGAGAGTAAAGAAAGCAAGAGAAAGACATACTTTTGTTACCTGAATGAAACAAGTAAATGGTTAAGGCAAATAATAATGAATGGAAAGATACAAAAACAAGAAACAGTAAGGGGTGTACTACTGTTGAACAAGCTGTGTACTTTAGTAAAGGAACAGTACTTTTACTTTTGGGGCAAAAATGAAATGATGATGATGCAAGCAAAATTGGAGTTTTTAGCAGAGGAGATCTGATAGGGAGATCTTTGGTGAATTTATTGGTGCAATTACCATCTCTATCTACCTTCCCTTTTGGCCTTTGTACGGTCGACACTCGTTTATTACCGGATTTAAATAAGCAACACAAGTGGACAATCCCACGGGTGCAAATGCAATTACTTTAACTGGGAGAGTATTAAATTCATGATGGATTATGGTAAAATAGTGGTGGTTGGATTTTGTTACAAGGATTCATCCTAAATTGAAAAGTTTTATGTTAGATATCATATTGTCATTACTATCCTCCTTTCTGAATCGACGAATCATATACCTGATACTTGTTTATAGTACCGAATCCATCATTTTCAAACAGTAGGTGCGCAACTATTTTTAATCTGAAAATTGCGAATAAGACTAAGAGCATGTTTGGAAATAAGAATTTTTTTTTTTTTTTTTCAAAATAGTGTTTGATTATCAAAATCTTATAATTTTTTCATTCTCACTTGAAAATGCATTTTTAAATTTGAAAAACTGGTGAAAACCAGTTTTTCAATTAAAAATTGGAAGGTTGTTATTTTTTAGTTTTACAAATTTACCCTATATTTTTAAAATTTAGAAAAAAGCTCCATCAGTTATTAACCTAGCTAATCAATAATTACCCACTTTCCTTTTCATAAAGTCACAAACCCAAAATGCAAGCAACATGTCTTCTTCTCAACAAAGTGTGTGGCTGCCTTTCCCACTAGTCTTAGTTGATTCTTGAACTCTGCCTACTAGAAGTTTGATTATATGGTTATGAAAAATTTGTGGCTATGTCTGCTTTTATACCTTCTCTGTGTGTCACTAGAATTAGAACATGTGATATTGATTTTGCATCTTTTGTGTGTTGCAGTAAAGCAGAATATGATAATAGTTAAACAATAGCATGTTTGATTGTTTGTTTAAAGTAGGATAATCAAATTGGGATGGTTTTGATTATTTTTTTTTTAATAAATTGTGGGGTATAAATTATGTTTCATGATTTTGAAAAAAAGACATTCAAATATGTTGCAAAATATTATAACCAAACACAACTTCATCTTCAATCCAAATTTTAGTGAAATTCAAAATTTGAAAAAAAAAAATTGGAATTCATGTCCAAACGCCTACAAAGTGCTCGGTTAATGTATTTATATGAATTTACTAGGTTTTATACATGTAACGACCCGACCGGTCATTTTGCTTTCTAGATCCTCGTTCCCCTAAATAAGACTTTCCGTATATGCTTTTACTGTTTTATGACTTGGGGGGATAGTTAGTTCGGGATTTAGAAGGGTTCGGGTTGAAATCGGAATACTTGGTTCCTTAATTTGGCTTTAAAAGGCTAAGTTTGACTTTGATTAATATTTTGAGTAAACGACCTCGGAATCAGGAATTGACAATTCCAATAGGTTCGTGTGATAATTTTGGACTTGGGCGTATATTAGGATCGAGTTTTGTATGATCCGAGAGCATTTCGACGCTTAATATTGATAGTTGGCACCTTGAAGGTTTTAAAGTTTTTTAAATTTGGTCTGGAGTAGGTTTTGATGCTATCGAGGTCCGTTCCAAACCGGGGAATAGTTCAGTATGGTGATTTAAGACTTGCACGCAAAATTTAGTGTCATTCCAAGTAGTTTAAATATGTTTCGCCGCGTTCGGAGTAAGTTGGAAGAACTTGAAGTTCATAAGTTGATTCAATTAGGTTTGGGGTGTGATTATTACTTTTGATGTTGTTTTATGCGTTCCGAGGGTGTGAGCGAGTCCGTTTTATGATTTCAAACTTATTGGTATGTTTGGACAGGGCTCCGAGGGCCCCGAGTGTTAATCGGACGAGGCGCCGACCAAGTTTGGGCTTAGAGGAAATGGCTGAAGCATCCAGCTTCTGGTTTAATCGCATACGCGGAAGGCCAGCCGCATGTGCGAGCTCGCAGAAACGAGCCAGTAATCGCAGAAGCGGCCTAGCAAAGGCTGCCCAGGGACTGCAAAAGCGGGGAGGAGGACCGCACCTGTGGAAGCGCAGGTGCGAAGAAGACGATCGCAGAAGCGGGGGGAGGTGCAAGTGCGACGAGCTCACCGCAGAAGAGGTCTCGCAGAAGCAAGCTGTTGGTCGTAGAAGCGAGGAAGCCAGCTGAGGGGAGGACCGCATCTGCGAGGCACTTTTCGCAGATACGGCCAAGGAGCCGCAGGTGCGAAAATCGCTGGAGACAGAATGGTTTATTTAATGCGGGACTTAGGCTATTTTGACTCATTTTCTTTCATTTCTTGGGCAATTTTGGAGCTCTTGGAGAGCGGTTTTCACCTATTACTTTGAGTTAAGTAATCCCTATACAATGTGAATTAAATCCATAGATTATGGGTAGATTTTAATATGTAAAATTGTGAAAAATTATGGGTTTAGATGAAAAACCTGGGTTTTGATAAAAATTAGATTTAACCACAAAAATGGTTAGGGAATTAAGTAAAAATTATATATTTGAGTTCGTGAGGTTATGGGTAACAACTTTCTTCAAATATTTCTGGAATCCGGGCACGTGAGCCCGAGAACGAATTTTAGGAATCCTACAATTGGAGTTGGGTAATCACTCTAATAGTTATAATATGAATTTTTGAATATGTATTGATTAATTTATATAACATTTGACTAGTTTCGTATTGTTCGGTATCGAGTTGAGGCTTTAGAGCGAAATTGTGATCAGAAAGTGAGCCTTGAGACGAGGTAAGTCTCTTGTCTAACCTTTTAAGAGAGAATTTACCCCGTAGGTGATTTAAATTAATGTTTGCTTCTAATTGTGGGGGCTACGTATGTACGAGGTGATGGGAGTCCGTGCATAGCTACTAACTATGCCTATGTCCGGGTAGTCTTAGGACCCAAATCATGAATTATTTGAGATGTTTGCACCCTATTTATTAATTAAAGTGCCTAAATTATATTGGAACTTGTTAGAGGAATTGTGAAAGACCGTTAATGGAATTTGTATTACATTGTATATTAGCCTTTAATAACGTTTAAGTCAAATGCTTATAAAGTATCCTTTTTTCTTGTGGAGTGGGCCGAACGCCTCGGCAGTAGATAAATGCATTTATGGTTCATGTCGCTCGACCCTCGGTAGTGTATATATTATTCTGGATCGGGCCGTACAACCTTGGCATAATCGTGCATGATAACACTCGATGTGTAATCATATATTTGATATCCTTCCCTGGCTCGAGAGGCACAATATTATAAGATGGAAATTATTTGGAACTTACCATGTGTGAAAGGTTTATTTACTTTTTGCTTATTATTGAGTTATAATTTATTATTCACATAACCGATGCTTATATATCATTTTAGTATTTATATTGTTAGCCCATAGTAAGTGTCGATGTTGAGCTCTCGTCACTACTTCTTCGAGGTTAGACTTTATACTTACTGGGTACATGTTGTTTATGTACTCACGCTACACTACTGCACGAGTCGTGCAGGATTTGAGGCAGGTGCATCTGGTGGTCCTACCGGTGTGCATCCCTAATATCCCAAGGCCTAGTAGTGAGCTGCTTCCCAAGCCGTTTTGCAGCCCCTAGAGTCTGTCTTTTGTATTTATATTATGTCTACTTTATTTCTGTGATGACTCAAAATATTATCTTTAAATTTAATAATTAATTATATATTCTAAGACCTCAAAAAGTACTATTTATCATTCATCGACTTGCGTGCGCAGTCCGTAAAATTTTCTGAAAAGTTTTCAAGTAAAAAAAGGATTAAAAATGGGAATTAGATGTTTAAAACATAACTGAGTTGACTTTGATCAACATTTTGAGTAAACATGACTCGGATTAGTGTTTTGACAGTTCCGGCAGGTCCGTATCATGAATTGGGACTTGGGCGTATGTCCGGAATCAAATTTCGAGGTCCCTAGCCCGAGATATAGAATTTTGATAATTTTTTTTTTAAAAATTTAAGTTCAAATAGTGACCGGATGTCAAATTATGTGACAATAACCCCGGAATAGAATTGTGTTGATTCCAACAGCTCTGTATGGTAATTTTTGACTTAGGAGCGTGATCGGAATTTTATTTGGAAGTCCGTAGTGGAATTAGGCTAGAAATGCCGAAAGTTAAATTTTTGGAAAGTTTGACCGAGGGGTTGACCTTTTGATATCGGGGTCGAAATCCGATTCTAAAAGTTTTATAGCTCCGTTATGTCATTTATGACTTGCTCACAAAATTTGAGGTCAATCGGACTTGATTTGATAGGTTCCAATGTTGTTTGTAGAAATTAAAAGTTTCAAAGTTCATTAGGCTTGAATCTATGTGTGATTCGTGATTTTAGCGTTGTTTGATGTGATTTGAGGTTTCAAATAAGTTCGTATGATGTTTTAGGACTTGTTGGTGTATTGGGTTGAGGTCCCGAGGGCCTCGGGTGAGTTTCGGATGGTTAACGGATCAAAAATTGGACTTAAACAACTGCTGCAAATTTTCTTCTGCTATGAAATCGAGCCGAGGATCGAAGGCAGGCTCGAGATCTATGATCGAAGGCAAGCTCGAAGGCCAGTGATCGAAGGCCACTGATCGAAGGCCCGGGATCGAGGGCTATGACCAAGGCCAGTGATCGAAGGCCATAAAGATCGAAGCCATGATCGATAGCCAGGATTGATGGCTGTGATCGAGCCCCAGGGTCGAGGACCATGATCGGACTCCCCATGATCGAGGTCCAGGATCGGACCCCATGATCGAGGTCACCCTGGACAGATCTGTAAGTTATAAAATCAGGGGGGCTTCGTCCAATTCGCCATTTTTTAACAACTTGGAGCTTGAGCAGAGGCGATTTTTGATATATCTTCAAGGAAAAATATTGGGGTAAGTGTTCTTAACTCAATCTTGGTTAGATTACCCGAATCCATCACTGTTTTTAACATTTAATTGGTGATTTAAGTTGGAAATATTTGAAAACCCTCTTGGATATATTTGTGGATTTGAGGGTCGAATCGTTATTGGAATTTAGTCATTTTGGTATGGTTAGACTCGTGGTTGAATGGGCATTCATATTTCATAACTTTCGCTGAATTCCGAGATGTGGGCCCCACGGGCAAATTTTGAGCTAATTTCGGATTTTATTGAAAAAAATATAATATTTTCTTATGAAATTGATTTCTATAATTTTTGTTGACTGTATCGAATTAATTATGACTAGATACGAGTCAATCAGAGTCGAAAAATTGAGGGAAAAGCATAATACTTGATTAAATTGGAGCAAGTCGAGATAAGTGACTTGCCTAACCTTGTGTGGGGGAAATTTTCCCCAGAATTAATATTAATGTAATTATTGAAATGTGTTAAAAGTCGTATACACAAGGTGACGAGTGTGTACACGGGCCAAATGTGAAAGATTATATTTTTAAATTGTGTAGATCATTGTTGCGCATTTATTAAATTATTTTATCTTGTTATATTCTTCATCATTGATCTATGATATAAATTTTGAATTTGTTTTCCTTTTTCCTGCTAATTGTTTTACCTGTTTAATTGAAACTTGGTTTCTTTTATACTGTGCATTATTTGAAGGTTGATTTTCTTTAAATTAAATATTATTAATATGAAGTATTTGACATTTTAAATTTGATATTGAAGCAACGTATTAAAAATTTGAAATATTATTTTTCTGAATTATTTATTCTTGAATATTTTCTTAAGATTCTTTTTTTGGATTATTCTGGCATGAGCCGTGAGCTCTTTATTATTGAAAAATATTGTTGTTGATTTTTTGTGGAAAATTGAAATATTGGGTACTTGAGATGCAAATTGTGATATATTATGATATTGATACGCATGCAGTGGTATAAGGTCTTGGTATTGAAACGCATGCGGTGAGATAAGGGTGGCTTGATACGCGTGGCTAGTAGGGGTGACTACTTGAAGTCATGCGGTGTGATAAGGGTGGCTAAAATGCGGGATGCTATTTCGGAAAAAAATGTTCTTTAAATAAATCGTGAAGGCTCCCGCAGTGATATAAGGAAATGAGATATTGTAAAATTATTTATAATTTGGGACTACGAGGCGGTATCTCGCTATTGCCCTTGTTGATATTGATTTATGGCCATAGTTGCCTTCGATTAATTGTTGTGATTTTCATAAAGTTGAAGGAAATTCTGTTTTGATTCCACGAGATATTATTTGCAATTATTTGGTGTCATTAAATGTGACATACTATTTGATTCATTTTCAATGTCATTTTATTTTACTATATTGATAAACATTTTACTATGCCATTATTATATTCCAGTAGGGCCTCACCTGACCTCGTCATTACTCTACCGAGATTAGGCTTGGCACTTACTGGGTACCGCTGTGGTGTACTCATACTACATTTCTGCACATCTTTTTTTGCAGATCCAGGTACATTTTACCAGCCTAGACGTCAGTGAGTTACCTGCGCACGGAGACTTCGAGGTATATCTGCCAGCGTCCGCAGACTCCGGAGTCCCCTTCTATCATTTTATGTTGCTTCCTTATATTTTATTTAGACCTTGACATATAGAGACATTGAGAATAAATTCTTAGAAGCTTGTGATTTATTTCTACCGGGTTTTGGAAGTTGAAATTGTTTGAATTGTAGTTTATTTATTTCAGATATTTATTGTTATTCTGCATTGATAGGCTTACCTAGTCTTAGAGACTAGGTGCCATCACGACATCCTACGGAGGGAATTTGGGGTCGTGACAAGTTAGTATCAGAGCACTAGGTTCATAGGTGTTATGAGTCACAAGCAGGTTTAGTAGAGTCTTGCGGATCAGTACGGAGACGTCTGTACTTATCTTCGAGAGGCTATGGAACTGTTAGGAAATATTCACTTCTTTGATTCCTTATCGTGTGTATTTGTTGACTTCAAAATTTCAAATAATTATTTTTCTATTCTCTCACAGATGGTAAGGACACGCACAACTGGATCTGATGATCAAATACCTGCGCCCCCTGTTGGAGCCGCAAGAGGTCGGGGTCAGGGCATAGGCCGAGCCAGAGGCCGAGGAAGACCACGTGGTGCAGCCAGAGCACCTGCACGAACTGCTGCACCAGAGCCACCAGTAGCTCCAGTTGGAGAGCAGGTATCTGAGACGCCTGTTACTACTCCTGCACTTCAGGAGACTCTTGCCCAGTTTTTGAGCATATTTGGCACTTTAGCTCAGGCAGGATTAATTCCACTTGCTCCTGCCACATCTCAGGCTGGGGGAGGAGCGCAGACTCCCGCCGCCAGTACTCCAGAGCCACATGCCCAAGTTGACCATGCCCCAAAGGTTATACCAGTGCAACCAATTGTCCCAGTTCGGCCTGATATTAGGACAGCAGTTTCAGAGGGGGAGCAGCTCAGGCTCGAGAGGTATAAGAAGTACCACCCTCCCACTTTCAACAGTTTAGCTTCAGAGGATGCTTAGGATTTTCTGGAGGGATGTCACTGTATCCTTTGTACTATGGGTATTGTGAATTCCAGTGAGGTGTCTTTCACTGCATTCCAGTTTAAAGGAGCAGCCTATTAGTAGTGGCGGGCATATGGGTTGGATAGTCCCGCTGAGGCATCTTCACTCACTTGGACTCAATTTTCGGATATGTTCTTAAGGGAGTATGTTCCTCAGAGTCTTAGGGATGCATGGCGCGCAGAGTTTGAGCAGTTGCACCAGGGTTCTATGACTTTGTCAGAGTATACGGTCCGATTCAGTGATTTGGCTAGGCATGCACTAGCCTTAGTTGCTACTGTTTGAGAGCGAGTTCGCAAATTTATTGAGGGTCTTCACCCTAGTATCAGATACAGTATGGCCCAAGAGCTAGATATGGACATCACATACCAACATGTGGTGTCAATTTCTAGAAGATTGGAAGGTATGCGAACTCGAGAGAGGGAAGAGAGGGAAGCTAAGAGACCCCGAGGTTCTGGAACATATAATAATTCTCGTGCCCCAGTTGCAGCCCGTCATGGTAGAGGTTATGTGAGTCATCCTATTCATTCAGCACTTCCAGCTTCCAGTGGTATTCCGACTACTCCCAGACCTTAGGTTCCATATTATGCACCACCAGTATCTTATGTACCTCCTACACCGGGTGCTATCAGCAGTCAGTCCAACCGATCAGGCCCGAGCCAGCCACAACAGCCACGTCCTCTGAGAGCTTGTTTTGAGTGTGGTGACACTCGTCATATTATGAGAGATTGCCCCAGATTTATGAGGGGTGCACCTCCACAATTTCTCAGGCCCCACCTATTCCACAGGGTCCTCAGGCTTCTTAGGCCATGATTACTGCACCAGTTGCCACTCCACCTGCACAGCCAGCTAGAGGTGGAGGTCGGACAGGTAGAGGTCGCCCTAGAGGGGGAGGCCAGGCCAGATATTATGCCCTTCCTTCTAGGATAGATGCCGTTGCATCCGATTCTGTTATCACAGGTATTATTCCGGTCTGTCATAGAGATGCATTAGTTTTATTTGATCCAGGCTCCACTTATTCTTATGTGTCATCTTATTTTGCCCCGTATTTGGGTGTATCACGTGATTACTTGAGTTCTTCTGTTTATGTATCTACACCTGTGGGTGAATCCATTATTGTGGACTGTGTGTATCGGTCGTGTTTAATTGTTATCAGTGATTTTGAGACCAGAGCTGATTTATTATTGCTCAGTATGGTGGATTTCGATATTATTTTGGGCATGGACTGGTTGTCGCCCTATCATGCTATTCTTGATTATTAAGCCAAGACGGTGACATTGGCTATGCTGGGTCTACTGCATCTAGAGTGGAGAGGTACCTCTGATCATGTTCCTAGCAGGGTTGTTTCATTTCTTAAAGCTCAACGAATAGTTGAGAAGGGGTGTGATGTGTATCTGGCCTATGTGAGAGATGTTAGTATTGATACTCCTACTGTAGAGTCAGTTCCTGTAGTAAGGGATTTTCCCGATGTATTTCTAGCAGATCTTCCGGGTATGCCACCCGAAAGGGATATTGATTTTGGTATTGATCTATTACCGGGTACTCAACCCATTTCTATTCCACCATACCGTATGGCCCCAGCAGAGTTGAAAGAATTAAAAGAACAATTACAGGAATTGCTTGATAAGGGTTTCATTCGGCCTAGTGCATCGCCGTGGGGTGCTCCTGTCTTATTTGTAAAGAAGAAGGATGGTTCTATGCGGATGTGTATTGATTATCGCCAGTTGAACAAGGTTACAGTGAAGAACAAGTATCCATTGCCACTTATTGAGGACTTATTTGATCAGCTTCAGGGTGCCAGGGTATTCTCTAAAATTGACTTGCGTTCAGGCTATCATCAGTTGAAGATTCGGGAGCCAGATATTCCGAAGACTGCTTTCAGGACTCGGTACGGTCATTGCGAGTTCCTTGTGATGTCTTTTGGGCTGACCAATGCCCCAACAACATTTATGCACTTAATGAATAGTGTATTTTAACCCTATCTTAATTCCTTCATCATTCTGTTTATTGACGACATTATGGTATATACCCAGAGTCGGGAAGATCATGAACAACACCTGAGGACTGTGCTTCAGATTTTGAGAGAAAGGAAGTTATATGCAAAATTTTCAAAGTGTGAATTCTGGCTTGATTCAGTGGGATTTTTGGGTCATGTAGTTTCGTGTGAGGGGATCAAGGTAGATCTAAAGAAGATTGAAGCAGTGCAGAGTTGGTCCAGACCGTCCTCAGTTACGAAAATCCGGAGTTTCCTTGGTTTGGCTGGGTATTATCGCCAATTTGTAAAGGGTTTCTCTTCTATTGCTGCATCTATGACCAAATTGACCCAGAAGGGTGCTCCGTTCAGGTGGACTGAGGAATGTGAGGAGAGCTTCCAAAAGCTCAAGACAACTTTGACTACAGCCCCAGTATTGGTATTACCTACAGGTACAGGATCTTATACTGTGTATTGTGATGCGTCGCGTATTGGTCTCGGCGCAGTGTTGATGCAAGACGGTAGGGTGATTGCCTATGCATCCAGACAATTAAAGGTGCATGAGAAGAATTATCCTGTACATGACCTGGAGTTAGCAGCTATTGTTCATGCCTTAAAAATTTGGCGGCATTAATTGTACGGTGTCCATTGTGAGATCTACACCGATCACCAGAGTCTACAACATCTGTTTAAACAGAAGGATCTTAACTTGCGGCAGCGGAGGTGGTTGGAGTTGCTTAAGGATTATGATATTACCATTCTCTATCATCCTGGGAAGGCCAATGTGGTGGCCGATGCCTTGAGTCGTAAGGCGGAGAGTTTGGGCAGCTTAGCATATTTACCGGTAGCAGAGAGGCCTTTGGCCTTGGATGTTAAGGCCTTGGCCAACCAGTTTGTTAGATTGGATGTTTCCGAGCCGAGTCGAGTTTTAGCTTGCGTGGTTTCTCAGTCTTCTCTTTATGATCGTATCAGGGAACGCTAATATGATGACCCCCATCTGCTTGTCCTTAAGGATACAGTTCAGCACAGTGATGCCACGGAAGTCACTATTGGAGATGACGATGTATTACGGATGTGGGGCAGGCTATATGTGCCTAATGTGGATGGCTTGCGTGAGTTGATTCTCCAAGAGGCTCATAGTTCGCGGTACTCTATTCATCCGGGTGTTGTAAAGATGTATCAGGACTTGAGACAACACTATTGGTGGGGGCGGATGAAGAAAGACATAGTGGGGTATGTATCTCGGTGTCTAAATTGTCAACAGGTGAAATATGAGCATCAGCGACTGGGTGGATTACTTCAGAAGTTAGAGATTCCATAATGGAAATGGGAGCGGAACACTATGAATTTCATTATTGGGCTCCCACGGACTCAGCGGAAGTTTGATGCAGTTTGGGTGATTGTGGATAGGCTGACCAAATCATCTCATTTCATTCTTGTGATTACTACTTACTCTTCAGAGCAGCTGGCTTAGGTATATATTCACGAGATTGTCAGACTTCACGGGGTACCAGTATCTATCATCTCTGACCGGGGTACACAGTTTACCTCACGGTTTTGGAGGGCAGTATAGCGTGAGTTGGGTACTCAAGTAGAGTTGAGTACAGTATTTCACCCTCAGACGGACGGGCAGTCCGAACGCACTATTCAGATACTGGAGGATATGCTTCGGGCGTGTGTGATAGATTTTGGGGGTGCTTGGTATCAGTTCTTACCACTTGCGGAGTTTGCTTACAAAAATAGTTACCAGTCAAGCATTCAGATGGTTCCGTATGAGGCCTTGTATGGTAGACGGTGCCAGTCTCTAGTGGGTTGGTTCGAACCAGGCGAGGCTAGACTTGGTTCAGGATGCCCTAGAAAAGGTTAAGATAATTCAGGATCGACTTCGTACAGCCCAATCTAGACAAAAGAGTTATGCGGATCGGAAGGTTCGCGATGTTGCATTCATGGTTGGTGAGTGGGTATTGCTCCGGGTTTTGCCTATGAAGGGTGTGATGAGATTCGGGAAAAAGGGAAAGTTAAGTCCTAGGTATATTGGGCCTTTTGAGATTCTTGAGACAGTTAGACAGGTGGCTTACAGACTTGCACTACCACCTAGTCTTTCTGCGGTTCATCCGGTATTCCATGTTTCTATGCTTCAGAAATATCACGGCGATCCATCTCATGTGTTAGACTTCAGTTCGGTTCAGTTGGACAACGATCTATCTTATGTTCGGGAACCATTGGCTATTTTGGATAGGCAGGTTCGAAAGCTGAGGTCAAAGAACATTGCTTCCGTGAAGGTTCAGTGGAGGGGTCATCCAGTCGAGGAGGCGACTTGGGAGACCGAGCTTGATATACGCAGCCGTTATCCACACGTATTCACCAGCTCAGGTACTTTTTCTAATTCCGTTCGAGGACGAACGTTTGTTTTAGAGATGGAGAATGTGATGACCCAAAATATTATCTTTAAATTTAATAATTAATTATGTGTTCTAAGACCTCGAAAAGTACTATTTATCATTCCTCAACTTGCGTGCGCAGTCCGTAAAATTTTCCGAAAAGTTTTCAGGTGAAAAATAGATTAAAAATGGGAATTAGATATTTAAAACACAACTGAGTTGACTTTGGTCAACATTTTGAGTAAACAGACTCGGATCAGTATTTTGATAGTTCTGGTAGGTCCGTATCGTGAATTGGGACTTGGGCGTATGCCGGGAATCAAATTCCGAGGTCCCTAGCCCGAGATATGGAATTTTGATAAGTAAAAAATTTAAAGTTTAAGTTCAAATAGTGATCGTATGTCGAATTATGTACAAATGACCGAGGAATAGAATTTTGATGATTCCAACAGCTCCGTATGGTGATTTTGGACTTAGAAGCATGATCGAAATTTTATTTGGAAGTCTGTAGTGGAAGTAGGCTTGAAATGCCGAAAGTTGAATTTTGGGAAGTTTGACCGAGGGGTTGTCTTTTTGATATCGGGGTCAAAATCTGATTTTGAAAATTTTATAGCTTCGTTATGTCATTTATGACTTGCGTACAAAAGTTGAGGTCAATCGGACTTGATTTGATAGGTTCCGGTGTTGTTTGTAGAAATTGAAAGTTTCAAAGTTCATTAGGCTTGAATCTATGTGTGATTCGTGATTTTAGAGTTGTTTGATGTGATTTGAGGTTTCAAATAAGTTCGTATGATGTTTTAGGACTTGTTGGTGTATTGGGTTGAGGTCCCGAGGGCCTCCGGTGAGTTTCGGATGGTTAACGGATCAAAAATAGGACTTAAACAGCTGATGCAAATTTTCTTCTGCTATGAAATCGAGCCCCCAGAAATCGAGCCGAGGATCGAAGGCAGGCTCGAGATCTATGATCGAAGGCAAGCTCGAAGGCCAGTGATCGAAGGCCACTGATCGAAGGCAAGCTCGAAGGCCAGTGATCGAAGGCCACTGATCGAAGGCCCAAGATCGAGGGCTATGACCAAGGCTAGTGATCGAAGGCCATAAAGATCGAAGCCATGATTGATGGCTGTGATCGAGCCCCAGGGTCGAGGACCATGATCGGACCCCATGATCGGACTCCCCTTAATCGGACTCCCCATGATCGGACTCCTATGATCGAGATCCAGGATCGGACCCCATGATCGAGGTCACCCTGGACAGATCTGTAAGTTATAAAATCAGGGGGACTTCGTCCCATTCGCCATTTTTTAACAACTTGGAGCTTGAGCAGAGGCGATATTTGATATATCTTCAAGGAAAAACATTGGGGTAAGTGTTCTTAACTCAATCTTGGTTAGATTACCCGAATCCATCACTGTTTTTAATATTTAATTGGTGATTTAAGTTGGAAATATTTGAAAATCCTCTTGGATAGATTTGTGTATTTGAGGGTCGAATCGTTTTTGGAATTTAGTCATTTTGGTATGGTTAGACTCGTGGTTGAATGGGCGTTCATATTTCGTAACTTTTGCCAGATTCCGAGATGTGGGCCCCACGGGCAAATTTTGAGCTAATTTCGGATTTTATTGAAAAGAATGTAATATTTTCTTATGAAATTGATTTCTATAATTTTTGTTGACTCTATCGAATTAATTATGACTAGATACGAGTCAATCGGATTCGGAAAATCGAGGAAAAAGCATAATACTTGATTAAATTGGAGCAAGTCGAGGTAAGTGACTTGTCTAACCTTGTGTGGGAGAAATTTCCCCTAGAATTAATATTAATGTGATTATTGAAATGTGTTAAAAGTCATGTACACATAGTGACGAGTGTGTACACGGGCCAAATGTGAAAGATTATATTTTTAAATTGTGTAGATCATTGTTGCGCATTTATTAAATTATTTTATCTTGTTATATTCTTCATCATTGATCTGTGATATAAATTTTAAATTTGTTTGCCTTTTTTCTGCTAATTATTTTACATGTTTAATTGAAACTTGGTTTCTTTTATACTGTGCATTATTTGAAGGTTGATTTTCTTTAAATTAAATATTATTAATATGAAGTATTTGACATTTTTAAATTTGATATTGAAGCAACGTATTATAAATTTGAAATATTATTTTCATGAATTATTTATTCTTGAATATTTTCGTAAGATATTTTTTGGATTATTCTGGCATGAGCCGTGAGCTCTTTATTATTTAAAAATATTGTTGTTGATTTTTTGTAAAAAATTAAAATATTGGGCACTTGAGGTGCAAATTGTGATATATTGTGATATTGATACGCATGTGGTGGTATAAGTTCTGGGTATTGAAATGCATGCGGTGAGATAAGGGTGGCTTGATACGCGTGGCTAGTAGGGGTGACTACTAGAAGTCATGCAGTGTGATAAGGGTGGCTAAAAAAATATTTTCTTTAAATAAATCGTGAAGGCTCCCGCGGTGATATAAGGAAATGAGATATTGTAAAATTATTTATAATTTGGGACTACGAGGCGGTACCTCGGTAGTGCCCTTGTTGATATTGATTTATGGCCATAGTTGCCTTCGATTAATTGTTGTGATTTTCATAAAGTTGAAGAAAATTCTGTTTTGATTCCACGAGATATTATTTGAAATTATTTGGTGACATTAAATGTGACATACTATTTGATTCATTTCCAATGTCATTTTATTTTACTATATTGATAAACATTTTACCATGCCATTATTATATTCCAGTAGGGCCTCACCTGACCTCGTCACTACTCTACCGAGGTTAGGCTTGACACTTACTGGGTACCGCTGTGGTGTACTCATACTACGCTTCTGCACATCTTTTTGTGTAGATCCAGGTACATTTTACCAGCCTAGACGTCAGTGAGTTACCTGCGTACGGAGACTTCGAGGTATATCTGCCAGCGTCCGCAGACTCCGGAGTTCCCTTCTATCATTTTATGTTGCTTCCTTATATTTTATTTAGACCTTGACATATAGAGACATTGAGAATAAATTTTTAGAAGCTTTTGATTTATTTCTACCGGGTTTTGGGAGTTGAAATTATTTGAATTGTAGTTTATTTATTTCAGATATTTATTGTTATTCCGCATTGATAGGCTTACCTAGTCTTAGAGACTAGGTGCCATCACGACATTCTACGGAGGGAATTTGGGGTCGTGACAATTTCGGACAATAGCTAGAGTTTTGTATATTCTACTAGTTGCTCATATACTTGTGACATCAAGTCTTGGCACACAGACTAGTAGACTTTATATTTTTTGGGAGTACTTACATCATTATGATTTCCATTCAGTTGTCTTCATTTCAGTTATTAAATTTCCCACTCCTTAATTTATTATTAAATAGAATTTAATTACTTGAAAAACTTATTAAAGAGAAATACATGGTTTAATTTACCGTTGGCTTGTCTAACGGCGACGTTGGGCGCCATCATGGCCTATAAACGAAAGCGGGTGGTGACAACACAAGAATATAGTATTTGGCTCTAAAAGTAATGGGTTCTCAAGCACCCATAACTCATAGAGTAGATGTAACGACCCAACCGGTTATTTTACTTTCTAGAACCCCGTTCCCCTAAATCAGACTCCCCGTATGTGCTCTTACTATTTTATGACTTACGGGGATGGTTAGTTCGGGATTTGGAAGGGTTCGGGTTGAAATCGGAATACTTGGTTCCTTAATGTTGGCTAAATAAGGTTAAGTTTGACTTTGGTCAACGTTTTGAGTGAACAACCTCGGAATTGGGATTTGACGGTTCCAATGGGTTCGTATAATGATTTTGGACTTGGGCGTATGTTCGAATCGGGTTTTGGACGACCCGGGAGCGTTTCAACGCTTAATAGTGAAAGTTGACTATTTAAAAGTTTTAAAATTCTTTAAATTTTGTTTGGAGTAGATTTTTATGTTATCGAGGTCTGTTTAGAATTTTGAGCTTGATAATTGTTCCGTATGGTGATTTAAGACTAGCACACAAAATTTGGTATCATTTTGAGTAGTTTAAGTATGTTTCGGCGCGCTCGGAGTAAGTTGAAGAACTTGAAGTTCCTATGTCGATTTAATTTGGTTTGAGGTGTGATTCTTAGTGTTAATGTTGTTTTATGCGTTTCGAGGGTTCGAGCGAGTTCGTTTTATGACTTCAAACTTGTTGGTACATTGGGACGGGGCCTCGGGGGCCCCAGATGCCATTCGGATGATACGCGGTTTGAGTTAAGACTCAAAAGGGCTGATGGTGCACCAGTTCTGGTGTGACCGCACCTACGAGCTTTAGGCCGCATGTGCGTGGTTTGGGTCGCAGAAGTGGCTTTGGAACGTTTGGCAATGGACCGTAAATGCGGGTTTTCGTGCGCACCTGCGAACGTGCAGGTGCAGTTGGGGAGGACGCAGAAACGACTCAAGCCGCAGGAGCAGCACGCTCACCGCAGAAGCGGAGATCTCGTCCGCAGAAGCGGCCCTCGTTCGGCTTGCGGAACTCTGCAAGAGCAGACATAGCACTGCAAGTACGGTACCGCAAATGCGGGAGGAACACCGCAGGTGCGAAAATCGCTGAAGACAGAACCTCATTTAAGACGAGATTTAGGCATTTTGAGCTAATTTATTTCAATCCTTAGGGCGATTTTTGGAGCTCTTAGAGAGGGGTTTTCACCTAATACTTTGAGGTATGTAATTTCTACACAATATGAGTTAAATACATAGATTATGGGTAGATTTAACATGAGAAATTTGAAAAATTATGGGTTGAGATGAAAAACCTAGGTATTGATAGAAATGAGATCTAACCACAAAAATGGTTATGGAATTTAGTGAAAATCACATATTTGAGTTCGTGAGGCTATGAGTAACAACTTTCTTCAAATATTTCCGGAAATCGGGCACGTGGACCCGGGGATAAATTTTAGAAATTCTTCAATTGGGATTGGGTAATCACTTTAATAGCTAGAATATGAACCTTTGAGCACGAATTGATTATTTTACATAACATTCAACTAGTTTCGAGTCGTTTGGCACCGAGTTGAGGGTTTAGAGCACATTTGTGGATCGGAAAGTAAGCTTTGGACGAGGTAAGTCTGTTGTCTAACCTTGTAAGAGGAAACTCATCACTTTAGGTGTATTTGTGGTCGTGATTTACATGTATGGCGAGCTACGTACCCTATCCTTATTCTCTCTCCCTCATGCGCTCTCTCTCTCTCTCTCTCTCTCTCTCTCTCTCTCTCTCTATATATATATATATATATATATATATATATATATATATATATATATATATATATATATATATATATATATATACTATGTGATATCCGGATAGTCTTAGGCTTACACCATGCCTTGTTTGCTCTATTATGTTAGTCCTGCATATTAATTGTCTTAATTAGAGCTATGATTAAGGATTTTAAGATTTTAAAGTCTCCCATTTAAATTTCTTATGTGTGGGGAAGAATGGAAGGGTTTTATAATAACTTTGAGAAATCTATATTCACACGCGTCTCAAGTATTTCCGCGAGTGAGATAAATTTCCACTACTCTCATGGCAGCGGGCCGTTTGCCTCGGCAGGTTAATAGAAGCATCTATGGTTCGTTCCATTTGACCCTCGGCAGTGCACAATATATTTCTGGATCGGGCCGTACGACCTCGGCATAAATCGTGTGTGATAATACTCGGAGCCTAACTTTATTTGATATTAATTTATGGCTTGAGTGATCACTATTATTTAAAGGACAAGAATTGATTCGATGTTATTATTAGTGAATGGAATTATTATTCACTGCTTGTTACTATGTGGTATTAATTGCTTACATAATCCATGCTTATTTATGATTTTTGCATTTTATTATAGCCCATAGTAAGTATCGATGTCGACCCCTCGTCACTACTTATTCGAGGTTAGACTTGATACTTACTGGGTACATGTTGTTTATGTACTCACGCTACAATTCTGCACTAACCGTGCAGGATCTGAGGTAGGTGCATCTGGTGGAGATACAGGCGCACACCCCTGTTACCCGGATGCCTAGTGGTGAGCTGCACCCTGAGTTGTTTTGCAGCACCTAAAGCCTTTCTTTTGTACTTATTTTCTATCTATGTTATTTCAGACAGTAGTTAGAGTTTTTTTTATATTGTACTAGTGCCTATACACTTGTGACACCAGATCTTGGCACACACTCTAGTAGACTTTACGGTTTTGGGGTATTTACATATTTATACTTGCATTCAATTGTCTTCATTTTAACCATTTGAATCTATATTTCTCAAAATTCTAAACGAATGGGATTTAATTACTTGTAAATTGGTTAAAAGAAGAAATCACATAGTAACTTCATCGTAGGCTTTCCTAGCGGCGACGTTAGGCGCCATCACAGTCTATAGGAGAAATTGGGTCATGATAATATGGTATCAAAGCACTAGGTTCATGTAGGTCTCATAAGTTATAAGCAGGCCTAATAGAGTCTTGCGGATCGGTGCAGAGACGTCCATACTTATCTTCGAGAGGGTATATGGTTTTAGGAAACTACTCTTTCTTCATCTCCTATCATGCAGTTGATGTAGTACTAAGTATTTTTATCTCATTCTCTCACAGATGGTGAGAACGCGCACGACGGATATACCAGACCATGGAGGAGCTTCTCCCTCTGTTGCTAGAGGCCGAGGGAGGGCTCCAGTTCATGGTAGAGGATGAGGGCGTCCTAGAGTTGCTCCAGTTACACCACCAGTGGATCCAGTAGAGGATCCCATTGTTGAGGAGCAGGGTGAGGTGCCTGCACCAGGACAAGCCCCAGTGGATTCATGTCCGCACCAGGATTCCAGGAGGTCATGGGCCATATTTTACGGTTCATAGATTCTATGACTCAGGCTGGTTTATTTCCACCAGAACCTGCCACATCTTAAGCGGGAGTGGGAGCACAGACCCTTACCGCTCAGGCTCCAGGGCACACAACTGCCGTATATCTGACCCCGGGCGTACTGCCCGTGGGCGGAGCTTATCCAGTTACAACAGCCATACCTGAGCTCATATCATCTGCGGTCGGCGATCCGCATAGGCTATTAGACAGATGGACCTAACTACAGCCTCCTATCTTTGGAGGTGAGCGACACGAGGACCCCCTGGACTTTATTGACTGGTGCAGGGACTGACTGCACAACATGAGGATATTAGAGTCTCACGGGGTGGATTTTACTACTTTCCAGCTAGAGAGCAGGGCCCGTAGATGGTGGCAGTCTTATCTTCTTGGCAGACCAGCAGGTTTTCCTCCCATGACTTGGGACCAGTTCACACACCTCTTCCTGGACAAATATATTTTACCCTCTAAGAGGGAAGAGTTATGACTTTAGTTCGAGCAGCTCCAGTAGGGCCATATGTCAATGACCGACTATGAGGTGAGATTTTCTGAGTTGTCTCATCATGCACTTATGATACTTCGGACCGATGCAGAGAGAGTGCGGAGGTTTGTTGCAGGATTTCACTCTACCAGCTAGGACACTATGGCCCGAGAGGTTGAGATGGGGACTTCTTATGAGCTAGTTGTAGAGATAGCTCGGAGGATTGAGGGCGCACGTCAGCGTGCTCGAGAGCAAACTACGAGGGATAAGCGATTTTGATATTCTGGAGAGTTCAGTGGTGCCCCGACTGGGGACATGGGTCAGTTCGTGAGGGGTCAGTCTAGCAGGCCTACATATCCAGCACCGCCGCCTCCTCGGGGTGCTCCAGTGTGACCTTATTTCAGTGTCATGCCAGAGAGTTCTTACCATCTGCCAGATATTCAGGGATCCTTCAGTGGGTATTTAGGCCATCAGTGTCAGGCATCCGGTCAGCAGTCCACCATTCTAAGAGGTTGTTATGAATATGGGGATCCTAGCCACATGAAGAGGTTTTGTCCCAGACTTCGGGGCAAGGCAGTGCAGCAGGGACACCAGCCTATGATTATAGCACCAGCCGCCTCATCAGCCGTCCGGCCGCATAGAGGTGGATGGAAGGTGGGTAGGGGACATCCTAGAGGTGGAGGTAAGGTGGGTACGGGACGTCCTAGAGGTGGAGGTCAGACAGGAGGAGGCCAGTCAGGTGGCGCTCCAGCTAGATTCTATGCTTTTTCGGCCAGACCAGATGTAGTGGCCTCAGATGCCGTGATCACAGGTATTATTTTTGTCTGCGGTAGGGATGCTTCGGTACTATTTGATCCAGGGTCTACCTATTATTATGTTTCATCTTTATTTGCTCATTTCCTAGTTGTTTCTCAGGAGTCCTTGGGTACTCCTGTTTATGTGTCCACTCCAGTGGGCAATTCTTTTGTTATGGATCGGATCTACCGGTCCTGCACTGTTACTTTCTGTGGTTCTGAGACCCGAGCGGATCTTCTGTTGCTTGATATGACTGACTTTGAGGTCATCCTGGGCATGGATTGGTTATTTCCATATCATGCCAGCCTTGATTGTCATGCCAAGACTGCTACCTTGGCAATGCCAGAGTTGCCTAGATTGGAGTGGAAGGGTTCGTTTGTTAGTACACCTAGTCGGGTTATCTCTTTTTTGAAGACTCGACACATGGTTGAGAAGGGGTGCTTGGCTTATTTAGCCTATGTTCGGGATACTACCATAGAGACTCTGGCGATTGATTCAGTGCCCATGGTCCGGGAGTTCCCCGATGTGTTTCCTTCTGATTTTCCAGGCACGCCACCAGATCGCGATATTGATTTCTATATTGATTTGGCTCCAGGTACCCAACCTATATCTATTCCACCATACCACATGGCTCCAAAAGAGTTGAAGGAGCAGCTTGAGGAGTTGCTAGCAAAAGGGTTTGTCAGACCAAGTGTATCGTATTGGGGTGCACCAGTGTTATTTGTGAAAAAACAAGATGGGACTATACAGATGTGCATTGATTACCGCCAGTTGAACAAGGTTACCATTAAGAACAAGTACCTGTTTCCATGTATTGATGACTTGTTTGACCAGGTGCAGGGTGCTAAGATGTTCTCTAAGATCGACTTGAGATCGGGGTACCGTCAGTTGAAGATTCGGGATTCAGACGTTCCGAAGACTGCATTCCGGACTAGATATGGCCATTACGAGTTTTTGGTAATGTCCTTTGGCTTGACTAACACCCTAACTGTGTTTATGGATTTTATGAACAGGGTGTTCAGTACGTATATTAATTCGTTTGTCATTGTCTTCATTGATGGCATTTTGATCTACTCACGTAGTATGGAGGAGCACGAACAACATCCGAGAGTGGTACTCCAGACCTTGCGGGAACATAAGCTATATGCTAAGTTCTCCAAGTATGAGTTCTGGCTAGATTCGGTGGCATTCTTGGGACATGTTGTATCGGGCGAGGGTATTAAGGTTGATCCAAGAAGATTGAGGCAGTTCAGAGTTGGCCCCGTCCTACCACTGCGACTGAGATCAGGAGTTTCCTGGGGTTAGTAGGTTATTATCGTCGGTTTGTGGAGGTCTTCTCATCTATTGCAGCACCTTTTACGAGATTGACCCAGAAGGGTGCTCTTTTCTGATGGTCCGACGATTGTGAGGCAAGCTTACAGAAGCTCAAGACCGCCTTGACTTCAGTACCGGTGTTAGTGTTGCCTTCTAGTTTAGGGATGTATACTGTGTATTGCGATGCTTCACGCGTTGGCTTGGGTTGTGTATTGATGCAGGAGAGGCGAGTTATTGCATATGCTTCACGTCAGCTGAAGACCCACGAGAAGAATTACCCTGTACAAGATCTGGAGTTGGCCGCGATTGTTCATGCTCTTAAGATCTGGAGGCATTATCTTTATGGGGTGTCCTATGAGGTTCACACCGATCATCGCAGCCTGCAGAATTTGTTCAAGCAGAGGGATCTCAATTTGAGGCAGCGCAGGTGGCTTAAGTTACTGAAGGATTATGATATCATTATCCTTTATCACCCAGATAAGGCAAATGTAGTTGCAGATGCCTTGAGCAGAAAGGCGGAGAGTATGGGTAGTTTGGCATTCATTTCAGCGGAGGAGAGACCACTAGCTTTGGACATTAAGTCCTTAGCTAACAGACTTGTGAGGTTGGATATTTCAGAGCCCAGCCGAGTTCTTGCGTGCGTCGTCGCCTAGTCTTCACTATTCGAGCAGATCAAGGCTCGCCAGTTTGATGATCTGTACTTATTGGTTCTCAGAGAAACAATACTACAGGGTGGTGCTAGGGAGGTTACTATTAGTGAGGATGGTGTTTTGCGACTTCAGGGTCGCCTATGTGTTCCTAATATTGATGGCTTGAGAGAGAAGATCCTAGAGAAAGCACACAGTTCTCGATATTCTATTCATCCAGGTGCTACGAAGATGTATCGGTACCTGAGGCAGCATTATTGGTAGCATCGTATGAAGAAGGGCATAGTTTAGTATGTTGCGAGGTGTCTAAATTGCCAGCAGGTCAAGTATGAGCATCAGAGGCCAGGTGGCCTACTTCAGCAGATGACTATACCTGAATGGAAATAGGAGCACATTACTATGGACTTAGTATTTGGGTTTTCGTAGACCTTGCAGAAGTTTGATGCAGTTTGGGTCATTGTCGACAGGTTGACCAAGTCGTCACACTTCATTTCGGTTGTGACCACGTATACTTCAGAGAGATTGGCCTAGATTTATATTCAGGAGATAGTTCGATTGCATGGTGTACCTGTTTCCATCATATCAGATAGAGGCCCTCAGTTCACTTCACATTTCTGGAGAGTAGTGCAGAGTGAGTTGGGGACCCGGGTAGAGCTCAGCACAACGTTTTATCCACAGACCGGCAGTTGGAGCGAACAGTTCAGATCTTGGAGGACATGCTCAGAGCATGTGTGATTGACTTTGGAGGTCAATGGAATCAGTTCTTGCCTTTGACCGAGTTTGCTTACAACAACAGTTATCAGTCCAGCATCGAGATGACTCCATTTGAGGCTTTATATGGTCGGCGATATCGTTCACCCATCGGATAGTTTGAGCCCGATGAGGTTAAGTTATACGGTACTGATCTGGTAAAGGATGCCTTGGAAAAGGTAAATTTGATTCAGGAGTGACTTCGCATAGCACAGGCCAGGCATAAGAGCTATGTGGATCAGAAGGCGCGGGATTTACCATTTATGGTGGGCGAGAAAGTTCTCTTGAAGGTCTCACTGATGAAGGGGATCATGAGGTACGGGAAGAAGGTCAAGTTGAGTCCAAGGTTTATAGGCCCATTTGAGGTGTTGAGGCGAGTTGGGGAGGTTGCTTATGAGCTGGCCTTGCCTCCCAGTATATCGGGAGTTCATCCCGATTTTCTACGTGGCTATGCTCTGGAGGTATCATGTCGACAGGTCGCATGTGTTAGATCTCAGCGATTCAGTTAGATGAGAGTGGGTTATGAGGAGGAGCCAGTTGCCATTGTTGACAGGCAGGTTCGCCATTTGAGGTCCAAGAAGATTTCTGCGGTAAAAGTTCAGTGGAGAGGCCAACCAGTCGAGGAGGCGACTTGGGAGGCTGAGGAGGAAGTGCAGAGTAGATATCCATACTTATTCGGCATTTCAGGTATGATTCTAGACCCGTTCGAGGACGAACGTTTGTTTAAGAGGTGAAGAATGTAACGACCCAACTGGTCGTTTTGCTTTCTAGAACCCCGTTTTCCTAAATAAGACTCCCCATATGTGCTCTTACTGTTTTATGACTTGCGGGGATGGTTAGTTTGGGATTTGAAAGGGTTCGGGTTGAAATCAGAATACTTGGTTCCTTTATGTTGGCTAAATATGGCTAAGTTTGACTTTGGTCAATGTTTTGAGTAAACGACCTCGAAATCGGGATTTGACGGTTCCAATAGATTCGTATGATGATTTTGGACTTGGGCGTATGTTTGAATTGGGTTTTGGACGACCCGGGAGCGTTTCAACTCTTAATAGCGAAAGTTGACTATTTGAAGGTTTTAAAATTATTTAAATTTGCTTTGGAGTAGGTTTTTGTGTTATCGAGGCCCATTTGGAATTCCAAGCCCGGTTATAAATCCGTATGGTGATTTAAGATTTGCACGCAAAATTTGATGTCATTCCGAGTAGTTTAAGTATGTTTCGGCGCGCTCGGAGTAAGTTGAAGAACTTGAAGTTCCTAAGTCGATTCAATTTGGTTTGAGGTGCGATTCTTAGTTTTGATGCTGTTTTATGCATTCTGAGGGTTCAAGCGAGTTCATTTTATGATTTCAAACTTATTGGTACGTTCGGCCAGGTCCTCGGGGGCCCCGGATGCCATTCGGACAATGCACGGATTGAGTTAAGACTCAAAAGGGCTGATGGTGCACCAGTTCTGGTGTGACCCACATGTGAGCTTTGGGCCGCAGGTGCGTGAGTTGGGTCGCAGAAGTGGCTTTGGAATGTTTGGCCATGGACAGCAGATGCAGGTTTTCGTGCGCACCTGCGAACGCTTAGGTGCGGTTGGGGAGGACGCAGAAGCGGCTCAAGTTGCAGGAGCACCACGCTCGCCATAGAAGTGGGACCGCAAAAGCGGAGATCCCGTCCGCAGAATGCTGGGCTTGAGGAATTCCGCAGAAGCGGACATAGCACCGCAGGTGCGGTACCGCAAATGTGACAGGGGCACCGCAGGTGCGAAAATCGCAGAAGGCAGAACCTCATTTAAGACGGGATTTAGGCATTTTGTGGTCATTTTATTTCAATCCTTGTGCGATTTTTGGAGCTCTTAGAGAGGGGGTTTCACCTAACACTTTGAGGTAAGTAATTTCTACACAATGTGAGTTAAATACATAGATTATGGATAGATTTAACATGAAAAATTTGGAAAATTATGGGTTGAGATGAAAAACCTAGGTATTGATAAAAATGAGATCTAACCACAAAAATTATTATGGAATTTAGTGAAAATCATATATTTGAATTTGTGAGGTTATGGGTAATAACCTTTTTCAAATATTTTTGTAATCCGAGCACGTGAGCCCGCGAATAAATTTTAGGAATTCTTCAATTGGGATTGGGTAATCACTTTAATAGCTAGAATATGAACTTTTGAGCACGTATGGATTATTTTACATAACATCTGAGTAGTTTCGAGTCATTTGGCACACCGAGTTGAGGGTTTAGAGCACAACTGTGGATCAGAAAGTAAGCTTTTGACGAGTTAAATCTCTTGTCTAACCTTGTAAAAGGGAACTCATCCCTTTAGGTGTATTTGTGGTCGTGATTTACATGTATGGCGAGCTACGTACACACTAGGTTTGACTTTTCAAAAGTGGATATATATATATATATATATATATATATATATATATATATATATATATATGATGTACGGATAGTCTTAGGCTTACACCATGCCTTGTTTGCTCTATTATGTTAGTCCTGCATATTAATTGTCTTAATTAGAGCTATGATTAAGGATTTTAAGATTTTAAAGTCTCCCATTTAAATTTCTTATGTGTGGGGAAGAATGGAAGGGTTTTATAATAACTTTGAGAAATTTATATTCACACGCGTCGAAGGTATTTCAGCGAGCGAGATAAAGTTCTACTGCTCTCATGGGAGCGGGTCGTTCGCCTCGATAGGTTAATAGATGCATCTATAGTTCGTGCCGTTCGACCCTCGGTAGTGCACAATATATTTCTGGATCGGTCCGTACGACCTCATCATAAATCGTGCGTGATAATATTCGGAGCCTAACTTTATTTGAATTAATTTATGGCTTGAGCGGTCACTATTATTTAAAGGACAGGAATTGATTCGAAGTTATTATTAGTGAAGGGAATTATTATTCACTGCTTGTTACTGTGTGGTATTGATTGCTTACATAATCCATGCTTATTTATGATTTTCGCATATTTTATTATAGCCCATAGTAATTATCGATGTCGACCCCTCGTCACTACTTCTTTGAGGTTAGACTTGATACTTACTGGGCACATATTTTTTATGTACTCACGCTACACTTCTGCACTAACCGTGCAGGATCTGAGGCAGGTGCATCTGGTGGACATACCGGCGCACACCCCTGTTACCCGGAGGCCTAGTGGTGAGCTGCATCCTGAGTCGTTCTGCAACACCTAGAGCCTTTCTTTTGTACTTATTTTTTGTGTATGTTATTTCAAACAATAGTTAGAGTTTTGTATATTCTACTAGTGCTCATATACTTGTGACACCAGATCTTGGCACACACTCTAGTAGACTTTACGATTTTGGGGTATTTACATATTTATACTTGCATTCAGTTGTCTTCATTTTAACCATTTGAATCTCTATTTCTCAAAATTCTAAACGAATGTGATTTAATTACTTAAAAATTGGTTAAAAGAAGAAATCATGTAGTAACTTTATCGTAGGCTTGCCTAGCGGTGACGTTAGGCGCCATCACGACCTATAGGAAAAATTGGGCCGTGACAATAGATCTGCCACTGCTTGTTTAGAACTAAAACGTAGTTATAGTTGGTTCTTTTTATTTCCTCAGAATGCATGAGTAGCATGGTTAAAATGTTATAAAGAATGTCAACAACAATTTAATTTTTTTTGTAAAAGCTTTCATATGGTTAAGAATTACGAGAAAAACAATTCGGCTTTTTTCGAAAAAATAATTAAGAAAATCACTCATACCTATATGAACCGGGTTAATTCCATAGATGTCACTTAACTTTCATTTTTATTGCACAAAAGTTGTTGAACTTTTCTAAAAGAATGATATTTTGGCTTGGTCAATTCAAACTAATGGTTGGTTAATGAGACTCTTAGCTTAATTTAGATTGAAAATAAAACGGATTTCTATATTATAGTTATAATAATAGTAATGGTTTCAAAGTAGATAAATAATATAAAAAATCGATTGGTTTAAACTACTCGTTCGACGAATAAAGAATTGATAGTGGTCCAATAAAATAAAAGCATCTACGTTAATTCATACATGAAAATGTCAGTCCATATACCAAAGTATTATGAAAGTCACTATACTACTAATTTTTATAAACAAAAAGTCATTTAATTTTGTTTTAGTATCACATAAAGTCATTAAGATCCTCCACTTTATTTTGTTTATTTCTGGAGTGTGATGACCCAAAAGGTCATCTTATGATTTAGAACTCGAATCTGCGCTCTTAAGCCTTAAAAATCTCATTTTTAGCCTTCTCGATTTGCGTGTGCAGTCCGGGCAGGTTTTCGAAAAGCTTTTATGTTGAAAACTAATAAAAATAAGAATTTTTGCCTTAAAAGTTGATTTTAGTTGACTTCGGTCAACATTTTTGGTAAACGGGCCTGGATCCGTATTTTGACGGTCCAGGTTATGGGACCTGGGCGTATGCCCAGAATCAAATTCGGAGGTCCCTAGCTCAAGTTATGAATTTTTGATAAAAATTAAAAGTCTAAACATTTATTATTTTTAAGAATTGATTGATGTTTGGCATTGTTAGTACCGGGTCCGTATTTTGGTTCCGGAGTCCGGTACAGGTTCATTACGATATTTAAGACTTGTCTGTGAAATTTGGTGAGAAACGGAGTTGGTGTGACGTGATTCGGACGTCCAGTTGAGAAAATAGAAATTTTAAAGTTTTCTTGAGATTTTTATTCGATTTGGTGCTAAATTCGAAGTTCTAAGTGTTATTTTGGCGATTTGATCGTGCGAGCAAGTTCGTATGATGTTTTTAGACTTGTGTGCATGTTTGATTTGGAGCCCCAAGGGCTCGGGTGAGTTTCGGATAGGCCACGGTATGTATTGGACTTTGGAAATCTAGTTTTTCTGCAGAGTCTGCATTCTGGCATGTCCTTCTTCGCGTTCGCGAAGGTACTCTCGCTAACGCGAAGAGTAAACTGGGCAGCTGAGGATTTCTTCTTCGCGAACGCGAAGCGATGGGGGTGTTACCCTTCGCGAACGCGACAAGCCCATCACGAACACGTAGTGTTAGGCACTGGGGAAGGGGAGTCAGCCTTTTCTTCATCGCGAACGCGAGCATTGTCTCGCGAACGCGAAGGCCAGGAGGAGTGATCATCGTGAAAGCGATCTGGGTCTCGCGAACACGAAGGCTTGGCAGCCAGTACCCTTCATGAATGCGACAGTGCTCTCGCAAATGCGATGAAGACTGTCGCCTAACACTTAACAGAATCCAAAAACGGGATTTTAGCCAAAAACTCATTTTTCTCAAAAATCAAACGGTGAGAGGCGATTTTTCAAGAGTCATTTCTTCCCCAAATTGTTGGTAAGTGATTCTAAACCAGTTTCTTTCAATTACCCATTACATTTCTTGAATTTTCAACCAAAAATCTAGAGTTTTACGGTAGAATTAAGGGTTAGGGTAGAAACTAGGAATTTCGGAAATTTGGGGATTTAGACCTCAATTTGGGGTCAGATTCCAAAACCAATTATATATTCGGGCTCGGGGATGAATGGGTAAAAGGATTTTGGTCTGAACCTCGGGTTTTGACCAAGCGGGCCCGGGATCGATTTTGACTTTTTAGAGGAACATTCGTGAAATTTAAATTATGAAATATAATTAATTCCTTTAGTAATATTTGATATTATTGAGTCATTTTTGAATAGATACGAGTGGTTTGGAGGTGAATTCCAAAGGAAAAGTTGTGATTGAGAATTAAGTGGCCTTCAGAGCGAGGTAAGTGTTGTGTCTAACCCTGACTTGAGGGAATTAGGAACCTTAGATTACTTGCTAAGTGAAATCCATGTGAGCAGCGTATATGTGAGGTGACGAGTACTTATGCGCCGCCAAATTTATCTATTTTTCCATGTTTCTTTGTTTTTCTTATATTGTCTTTTCCTATGTCAAATTGCTACGTGTTATGCTAGTATTGTTCAATTTATCGTTCTTATCATGTTTACGGATTTTTTAGTGATAATTGAGTTTTTATTTCAAAGTTGAGATTGATATTATGGAACTAAATATTGAAGTAAGGTTTGTACTTGTTATTCTATCTCCCTGTTGTTATTTGTGCATTGCATTATGGTATGGGAGAGTGTTAATGCACGAAGGGTGATGCCGTGCCATATTGTGAGTGTTAATGCACGAAGGGTGATGTTGTGCCAGATTGTGAGCGTTAATGCACGAAGGGTGATGCTGTGCCATGATATGAGAGTAAAAGCACGAAGGGTGATGCCATGCCGTTTCTATTAATTTTATGGTGAGATTGAGAGTAAAAGCATGAAGGGTGATGCCGTGCATTTTTCCTTATTGTATTCACTATTCCTGTTGATTCATGGTATATTGACTGCTCCGGTAATCATTCTGTTGTAGTACTTTATCTTGTATTCCCCTCAGTTTGTTTCCCCTCCCGATATTTCCTATTTATTTCTTCATTTATGTTATTTGCATATACACTGTTAAATTGTACAGGTTGATTTGTAGGTGCCTTGCCTTAGCCTCGTCACTATTTCATCGAGGTTAGGCTCGACACTTACCAGTATATGGGGTCGGTTGTACTGATGTTGCACTCTGCACTTTCTGTACAGATTTTGATACCGGCTCAAGCTGATCGAGATTTGCTACTAGTCCGCTGTTCGGAGACTCAAGGTAGATCTGTCGGCGTTCACAGACCTTGAAGTCCCCGTCTATCTTCTATGTCCTACTATTTTCTTTCATTCAGATAGTTGTATTTCTTTCAGACTATTACTTGTAGTAAATTCTAGAATGCTCGTGAATTATGACTCCAGATCCGGGTGGTAGTAATTAATACAGTTTTATGATATTCCATACTAATTATATTTAATTTTAGTTAATTATTATTATTTACTGAATAGAAATAAGGAATTGGTTTAATGATTCTCTAATGTTGGCTTGCCTAGCAAGTGAAATGTTAGGTGCCATCACGGTCCCGTCAGTTGGTATCAGAGCACTAGGTTGCTTAGGTCTCACAATTCACGAGCAAGCTTAGTAGAGTCTGGAGGATCGGTATGGAGACGTTTGTGCTTATCTTCCAGAGGCTATGAAGTTTAGGAACAAGTTTCACTTCTTTTCTTCTCTGTCGTGCGATTTTGCTTTCTCAATGCTGATTGAACTCTTCTACTCTTATTCTCTCGCAGATGGCAAGAACATGTACTGCTTCCTCAACTGAGCAGCAGCCAGAGCCACCAGTGACAGCTCCTACGTGGGGTAGAGGTCGAGACCGTACCAGAGGCCGAGGCAGGGGCAGGGCTCAGCCTGGGGCCCGAGCAGCAGCCCTAGCAGTAGAGCCTCAGATAGAGCTTGACGAGGAGGTTCCAGCCCAAACTGTTCCTGCCGGACCAGCTCAGGTTACGGAGGAGTTCATTGCTACCCCAGTACTTCCAGATGCTTTGGTCCGTTTGGTGGGCCTTACGGATTGTGTGGCCCAGACTAGCGCATTTCCCATGGCACCAGTAGTATCTCAGGCTGGAGGAGGAGCCCAGACTCCTACCACTCCCGCTCGGAAACAGATAGCTCCCCAGTATCAGGCTCCAGCAGCTCAGCCAGTCGGATTAGTTCAGTTGGTTGTTGCGGCACAGGTCGGAAATGGGCCAGCTATGTCTTCTGAGGCTTTATGAAGATTGCACAGGTTTACCAAGCTCTTTCCTGTTCACTTCAGTGGTGCTCCTTCAGAGGACCCCCAGGAGTATCTTGACAGCTGACACGAGGTTCTACGGAACATGGGTATAGTGGAGACCAATGGGGTCGATTTTGCTGCATTTCCGATGACTGGTTCCGCCAAGAAATGGTGGAGAGATTTCTTGTTGACCAGACCAGCTGGGTCGCATGCTCTTACTTGGGACCAGTTCTCTCAGCTCTTCATAGAGAAGTTTCTGCCTATCACATTGAGAGAGGAGCGTCGCCATCAGTTTGAGCGTCTCCAGCAGGGCAGTATGACTGTTACTCAGTATGAGACCCGTTTTATGGATTTGGCCCGTCATGCTATTCTTCTGCTTCCCACCGAGAGAGAGAGGGTGAGGAGGTTTATTGATGGACTTGCTCAGCCTATCAGATTGCAGATGGCTAAGGAGACTGGGAGTGAAATTTCTTTTCAGATAGCTGCTAATGTCGCCAGACGAGTCGAACTGGTTCTTACTCAGGGAGTTCAGGGGTCTGACAAGAGACCTCGTCATTCCGGTGAGTTCAGCGGTGCCTCATCTAGAGGCAGGAGTACTTTTGGTAGAGGCCATCCTCCCAGGACGTTTCATTCAGCGCTCTAGGCATCCCATGGTGCCTCAGGTGGTCGTGGGCCTCAGATGCATTATTCCGACCAGCTAGCCTACAGTGCACCACCAGCTCCTATTAGTGCACCTCCACTCCAGAGTTATCAGGGTGGTTATTCAGGTCGACAGGGTCAGTTTCAGGGTCAGCAGTCACAGCAGCCGAGGTTATGTTATACTTGTGGTGATCCGAGGCACATTGCTAGATTTTGCCCTCGGATAACGGGCAGCTCACAGCATCAGAGTTCTCGTGCCATGGTTCCGACACCAATTGTTGTACCACCTGCTCAGCCAGCCAGAGGTAGGGGCCAGACAGTTAGAGGTGGAGGTCAGGCCGTTAGAGGTGGAGACCAGCCAGCTAGTGGTCATCCCAGGGACGTAGTTCGGGGTGGTGGGGCCCAGCCCCGGTGTTATGCTTTCCCAGCTAGCCTGAGGCTGAGTCATCTGATGCTGTTATCACAGGTACTATTTCAGTTTGCAGTAGAGATGCTTCAATTCTATTTAATCCGGGGTATACTTACTCCTATGTGTCATCCTATTTTGCTTCCTATTTGGGTATGCCCCGTGATTCTTTGAGTGCTCCTGTGTATGTGTCCATACCAGTGGGAGATGCTATTATTGTAGATCGTGTTTATCGTTCGTGTGTGGTCACCATTGGGAGTCTTGAGACTCGTGTAGATCTTCTACTTCTCTACATGGTTGATTTTGATGTCATACTGGGTATGGATTGGCTATCACCTTATCATGCTATATTAGATTGCCACGCCAAGACGGTGACCTTAGCCTTGAAGGGGTTGCCTCGAATAGAGTGGAAAGGGAATCTTGGCCATTCTGCCAGCAGGGTTATCTCTTATGTGAAGGCTCGGCACATGGTCGAGAAGGAGTGTCTAGCTTATTTGGCTTATGCCCGTCATTCTAGTGTGGAGGTTCCTTCCATAGATTCGGTGCCGATTGTTCGTGAGTTTCCAGAGGTATTTCCTGCAGACTTGCCAGGGATGCCACCGGACAGGGATATTGATTTCTGCATTGATTTGGCTCCGGGCACTCAGCCTATTTCCATTCCAACATATCGCATGGCCCCGCCAGAGTTGAAAGAATTGAAGGAGCAGTTGCAAGATTTGCTGGATAAGGGCTTTATTAGACCTAGTGTCTCGCCCTAGGGTGCACCTGTGTTGTTTGTGAAGAAGAAAGATGGATCGATGAGGATGTGTATAGATTATCGGCAGTTCAACAAAGTCACCACCAAGAACAAATATCCATTCCCGAGGATTGATGATTTATTTGATCAACTTCAGGGTGCCAGGGTGTTTTCAAAGATTGATTTGAGATCTGGCTAGCAGCAGTTGAGGATTAGGGCATTCGATGTTCCTAAGATAACTTTTTGGACTCGGTATGGGCATTATGAGTTTCTAGTGATGTCATTTGGGCTGACAAATTCCCCAACAACATTCATGGATTTGATGAACCGGGTGTTCAAACCCTACTTGGATTCCTTTATGATTGTGTTTATTGATGATATCTTGATTTACTCCCACAGTCGAGAGGAGCATGAGCAGCACCTTCGGATCATTCTTCAGACTCTGAAAGACAGCCAATTATATGCTAAGTTCTCAAAATGCGAGTTTTGGTTGAGTTCAATTGCTTTCTTAGGCCACGTTGTATTAGCAGAGGATATTCAGGTAGATCCTAAGAAGATTAAGGTAGTTCAGGACTGGCCTAGACCTACATCAACTGCAGATATCCGTAGTTTCTTGGGTTCGGTGGGCTATTACCATCGATTTGTGGAGGGGTTTTCATCCATAGCAGCCCCGTTGACCAGATTGACCCAGAAGGGTGCCCCGTTCAGGTAGTCAGACGAGTGTGAAGTGAGCTTTCAGAAGCTCAAGACTGCTTTGACTACGACACCGATATTGATGTTACCCATAGGTTCAGGATCTTATACAGTATATTGTGACGCATCTCGTATTGGTCTGGGTGCGGTATTGATGCAGGGTGGCAAGGTTATTGCATATGCTTCGTGGCAGCTGAAGGTTCACGAGAAGAATTACCCTGTTTATGATCTAGAGCTGGCAACCATTGTTCACGCGCTGAAGATTTGCAGGCACTATCTTTACGGCATGCCATGTGAGGTATTTACTAATCATCGGAGCTTGCAGTATTTGTTCAACAGAAGGAACTCAATTTGAGGCAGAGGAGGTGGCTGGAGCTATTGAAAGACTATGATATCACCATATTGTATCATCCCGGGAAGGCCAATGTAGTGACCGATGCTTTGAGTAGAAAGTCAGTCAGTATGGGTAGACTTGCATATATTCCAGTTGGGGAGAGACCCCTTGCATTGGATGTTCAGGCCTTGGCCAACCAGTTTGTGAGGTTAGATGTTTCTGAGCCCAGCCATGTTCTAGCTTGTACAGTTACTCGGTCTTCTTTATATGAGCGCATCAGAGATCGGTACGATGACGATCCTCATTTACTTGTCCTTAGAGACACAGTGCGGCACGGTGGTGCCAAGCAGGCTACTGTTGGAGATGACGGAGTTTTGAGGATGCAGGGTTGTATTTGTGTGCCTAATGTGGATGGACTTCGTGAGTTGATCCTTGAGGAGTCCCATAGTTCCCGGTATTCTATTCATCCGGGCGCCGCCAAGATGTATCAGGACTTGAGGCAGCATTATTGGTGGAAGCGAATGAAGAAGGACATAGTTGCCTATGTAGCTCGGTACCTAAATTGCCAGCAGGTAAAGTGTGAGCATCAGAGACCTGGTGGTTTACTTCAGAGGTTAGATATTCCTATGTGGAAGTGGGAGCGTATCACTATGGACTTTGTTGTTGGACTCCCACGGACTTAGAAGAAGTTCGATGCAGTTTGGGTCATTGTGGACAGGATGACTAAGTCAGCGCATTTCATTCCTGTAGGCCTATTCCTCAGAGCGGTTGACAGAGATTTATATTCGAGATCGTTCGTCTTCACGGTGTGCTCGTGTCTATCATTTCTGATCGAGGTACGCAATTTACCTCGCACTTTTGAAAGGCAGTTCAACGTGAGTTGGGTATGCGGGTTGAGTTGAGCACAATATTTCTTCCTCAGACGGACGGGCAGTCCGAGCGTACTATTCATATCTTGGAGGATATGCTCCGCGCCTGTGTTATTGACTTTGGAGGTTCTTGGGATCAGTTTTTGCCGTTAGCGGAGTTTTCCTACAATAACAGCTACCAGTCGAGCATTCAGATGGCTCCCTATGAGGCATTATATGGTAGACGGTGTAGGTCGCCAGTTAGGTGGTTCGAGCCGGGGGAGGCTCGGTTATTGTGTACAGATTTAGTTCAGGAGGTCTTGGACAAGGTCAAGATTATACAGGATCGACTTCGTACAGCTTAGTCCAGGCAAAAGAGTTATGCCGACCGTAAAGTTCATGATATTGCATTCATGGTTGGAGAAAGAATATTGCTTCAGGTATCGCCCATGAAGGGTGTTATGAGATTTGGGAAGAAGGGCAAGTTAAGCCCTAGGTATATCGGGCCATTTGAGATCCTCTAGAGAGTGGGGGAGGTAGCTTATAGACTTGCGTTGCCTCCTAGGTTATTTTTAGTTCATCTGGTATTCCATGTGTCTATGCTCCGAAAATATCATGGTGACCCGTCCCACGTGTTAGATTTCAGCTCTGTCCAGTTGGACAAGGATTTGACTTATGAGGAAGAGCCAGTGGCCATTCTAGACCGGTAGGTTCGTCAGTTGAGGTCAAAGTGTTACCCTTCAGTTCGAGTGCAGTGGAGTGGTCAGCCTATTGAGGCAGCTACTTAGGAGTCCGAGTCCGATATGCGGAGTAGATATCCCCACCTTTTCACCAGCCCATGTACTTTTCTATGTTCGTTCGAGGACGAACGGTTATTTTAAAGGTGGAGATTGTGATGACCCAAAAGGTCATCTTATAATTTAGAACTCAAATCTGCGCTCTTAAGCCTTAAAAATCTCTTTTTTACCCTCCTCGATTTGCGTGTGCAGTCCGGCAGGTTTCCTGAAAGCTTTTATGTTGAAAACTAATGAAAATAAAAAATTTTGCCTTAAAAGTTAATTTTAGTTGACTTCAGTCAATATTTTTGGTAAACGGGCCCGGATCCATATTTTGACGCTTCCGGTGGGTCCGTATCAAATTATGGGATCTGGGCGTATGCCCGGAATCGAATTCGGAGGTCCCTAGCTCAAGTTATGAATTATTTATGAAAATTAAAAGTCTACAAATTTATTGTTTTTAAGAATTGATTGATGTTTTGCATTGTTAGTACCGGGTCCGTATTTTGGTTCCGAAGCCCGGTACAGGTTCATTACGATATTTAAGACTTGTCTGTAAAATTTGGTGAGAAACGGAGGTTGTTTGACGTGATTTGGACGTCCAGATGAGAAAATAAAAACTTTAAAGTGTTCTTGAGAATTTTATTCGATTTGGTGCTAAATTCGAAGTTCTAGGTGTTATTTTGGCGATTTGATCGCGCGATCAAGTTCGTATGATGTTCTTAGACTTGTGTGCATGTTTGGTTTAGAGCCCCGAGGGCTCGAGTGAGTTTCGGATAGGCCACAGGATATTTTAGACTTTGGAAATCTGGTTTTTCTGCAGAGTTTGTGTTCTGGCATGTCCTTCTTCGCGTTCGCGGAGGTACTCTCGCGAACGCGAAGGCTTGGTCGCGAACCCGAAGCGATGGGGGCGTTACCCTTCACGAGCGCGACAAGCCCATCGCGAACGCGTAGTGTTAGGTACTGGGGAGGGGGAGTGAGCCTTTTCTTCATCGCTAACGCGAGCAATGTCTCGCGAACGCGAAGACCAGGGGGAGTGATCATCGCGAACGCGAAGGCTTGGCAGCCAGTACCCTTCGCGAATGCGACAATGCTCTCGCGAACGCGATGAACACTGTCGCCTAGCACTTAACAGAATCCAAAAATGGGATTTTAGCCAAAAACTCATTTTTCTCAAAAACCAAACGGTGAGAGGCGATTTTTCAAGAGTCATTTCTTCCCCAAATTGTTGGTAAGTGATTCTAAATCATTTTCTTTCAATTACCCATTACATTTCTTGAATTTTTAACTAAAAATCTAGAGTTTCATGGTAGAATTAAGGGTTAGGGTAGAAACTAGGAATTTCAAAAATTTGGGGATTTAGACCTCAATTTGGGGTCGGATTCCAAAATCAATTATATATTCGGGCTCGGGGATGAATGGGTAAAAGGATTTTGGTCCGAACCTCGGGTTTTGACCAAGCGGGCCTGGGGTCTATTTTTTGACTTTTTGGAGAAAAATTTATGAAATTTAAATTATGAAATATAATTAATTTCTTTAGCAATATTTGATATTATTGAGTCATTTTTGAATAGATACGAGTGGTTTGGAGGTGAATTCCAAAGGAAAAGCTGTGATTGAAAATTAAGTGGCCTTCAGAGCGAGGTAAGTATTGTGTCTAACCCCGACTTGAGGGAATTAGAAACCTTAGATTACTTGCTAAATGAAATCCATGTGAGCGGTGTATATGTGAGGTGACGAGTACTTATGCACCGCCAAATTTATCTGTTTTTCCATATTTCTCTGTTTTTCTTATATTGTCTTTTCCTATGTCAAATTGCTATGTGTTATGCTAGTATTGTTCAATTTATCGTTCTTATCATATTTATGGATTTTCTAGTGATAATTGAGTTTTTATTTTAAAGTTGAGATTGATATTATGAAACCAAATATTGAAGTAAGATTTGTACTGATTATTCTATCTCCCTATTGTTATTTATGCATTGCATTATGGTAAGGGGGAGTGTTAACACACGAAGGGTGATGCCGTGCCATATTGTGAGTGTTAATGCACGAAGGATGATGTCGTGTCATATTGTGAGTGTTAATGCACGAAGGGTGATGCCGTGCCATATTGTGAGCATTAATGCACGAAGGGTGATGCCGTGCCATGATATGAGAGTAAAAGCACGAAGGGTGATGCCGTGCTGTTTCTATTAATTTTATGGTGAGAGTGAGAGTAAAAGCATGAAGGGTGATGACGTGCACATTTTCTTACTGTATGCACTATTCTTGTTGATTCATGGTATATTGACTGCTCCGGTGATCATTTTGTTGCAGTACTTTATCTTGTATTCCCCTCAGTATGTTTTCTCTCCCGACATTTCCTGTTTAGTTCTTTATTTCTGTTATTTGCATATACACTATTAAATTGTACAGGTTGATTTGTAGGTGCCTTGCCTTAGCCTCGTCACTACTTCATCGAGGTTAGGCTCGACACTTACCAGTACATGGAGTTTGTTGTACTGATGCTGTACTCTGCACTTTCTGTGCAGATTTTGATACCGGCTCAGGCTGATCGAGATTTGCTACCAGTCCGCTGTCCGGAGACTCAAGGTAGATCTGTCGGCGTTCACAGACCTTGAAGTCCCCGTCTATCTTCTATGTCCTACTGTTTTCTTTCATTCAGACAGTTGTATTACTTTCAGACTATTACTTGCAGTAAATTTTAGAATGCTCGTGAATTGTAACTCCAGATCCGGGTAGTAGTAATTAATACAGTTTTATGATATTCCGCATTTATTATATTTTATTTTAGTTAATTATTGTTATTTACTGAATGGAAATAAGGAATTGGTTTAATGATTCTCTAACGTTGGCTTGCCTGACAAGTAAAATGTTATGCGCCATCACCGTCCCATAGGTGAAAAATTTTGATTCGTGACATGGAGTTTCGATGTAAAGATTCTTTTACTAACACATAACTCCATTGAAAATTGATGCACCATTTCTTATTCTCGGGAAAAGAACTACGAGGATTGATCATTGGGAATCTCTAGAAAGGGAGGAAACAAAAAAGTCATAGTGACAGTCAATATAAATTTTTTCAGATGACATTTATACAAAATTATCCTGACTTTTTTATTACAAAAAATTATTCACTGACTTAAACTATTTTTAGGGAAAGTTGAGTGATTTTTTCCTCATAAGAAAAAATTTAATAACTTCTATGTAATAAAGTAAAAATTTTATGACCATCCTAAAATTATCTTATGTGAACGGGAACAAAGGAGAAAGAAAGGGAGAACAATTTTGCAGCAATATGGTGCAAATTATCCGGAAGTAAATCACCTTCACTCTCCCCTCTTTCCTCTCTCCTAAATTAAACCCTAACACTATTCTGATAGGGTAATTGCTTCCAACGGTGGACTTACCGATTTCCCTGACCCACCACCACCTTTATAAAAGTACAAGGGGGGAGTGGGGAGGGGAGGAATTGTAGCATTTTTAAATTTCTAGTCAACTACTCCTCATACCTAGTCGACTAATACGAAGACAACCTGCACAATACTGTTAGTAGTTCGATTCAATCAAATACTATTCTCAACAAACATTAATTGCTTATAATAAAATATGAAAGCAGTAAGGTAAATAACACCAGGAAAAAGGTTGGTTTTTACTCGATTTCATTAGTACTTTGATTCAATCAAACATTAACGCAAAGATTTATTTTTATTCGCTCACCAAATATTAACGCAAAACATTAACTCAAGTTATTGTACATTAGTTGTACTAATTGTGAGTATAAAATACTCTTCCATTTCGGTGCACCATATAATCTTTATGGATATGTACGTGAGAATAGTCATGATGATTCAATCAAGATCCCCATGATTTACTTTTCTGTGATTGTAGTAATTAATCATCCTTGATTAATTCCAATAACTCAATTCCTTTGCCTCATGTTTCCCTACGTCTAACTTCTCTTTCATCGGAGAATATGGATGCTTCTTTCCATTTGTGGTAATATTTGAATTTCCATAAGAATAGTACTTCCCAAAATACAGGTTGAATAAACCACATTTTCGTGCCCAAATCTTCTTGAACCTAGACAACTTATTTATTTCTTCCAAAGTATTCCAGTGAGCTTGATGTATAATCTCTTTCCTTTAGTGAGTAAGTACAAATGGATTTTTCAAATCTCTTCCTTAATTGATTCATTGACCAGTGTAAAAGATTTGCTCCTTAAAATTAATCATGCTATCGTCTTTCAATAAAGTATTTCCTTTTTAATAGATCTCAATATATCTTTGACTCCTTTTTTGATCTTGAAAAATAATCTCTTTCCATAATATAGATTATACTATACCCATAGTATATTTTCTTTCCATAAAAAATATATTTTTCCTTGGCCTTGTAGTATCTCTTCCATATAGTATCTTCCTTCCACAAAATAATATCTTCTCCATAATTTTATCAACTTTCCTTTTAAGATATTGAAAAGCTTTCCTTCCATAATATTTGTAGATTCTTCTTCTGATATTGTAGTAAGCCATTCAATATTTAAAATTTGACTTTCAAATATTATTCCTTCTATGACGCTTGGAGATTAAATCTCTAAAAATAATCTACCTTGATAAATTCATCACATGATATTCTCTTTTCCATATTTTCTTGGATCTTTACTAGCATCTTCTTTCTTGAATAAATCTGTGCAAAAATAAGATTACCACAAGTAAATATTCTTTTTTAAATAATTATGTTGGTTTGTTATCATCAAAATTAATACGTGAAACCTTGAAGTTAACAATCTCCCCCTTTTTGATGATGGCAAACATTGAGTACGAAATAAGAAAATTTAATCAAAGACTTAATTAAAGACAGTAATGGGATAAACTATATAAACTGGTTACTTTCCTGAAGTCATCTTCTCGATATGCATGTAGTACATCAAGTGTGAACCCCCCTCACTTTATGCATTCCTCAGTTATGCTCCCCCTGTCTACATGCTTTCTACCTAATATTTTGAGCCTTTGTACACATTATTTTCTCTCTCTCTCTTTTGTCATCATCAAATGGGTGGAATAAGATATAACTTAATAGAACCAATAATAAAGCATACCCTTAATTAATTTAAACAAAAAATCTATATACCAAGAATCTCTCAATTGGATAAATGTACAATTCATTAATTCATCCTGTTTAAAGTAAAATCAATGACAAGTATAATAAACACTAAGCAATTAATACCAAAGGTTTGATTCAGTTGGAAATTTTTTTGAGTAACCAAATCATGGCTGACCACACGAAGCATGATAAATTGTAGTTCATTTTAGGTCAACCAAAAATAATTTTAAATAATTAAAGAGAATTATTAAACTCCTAATAAAGCAGTACGACGCAATTTTGAATCTATTGAAAATAATTCTAATAAAATCTAACCGCGGACATGCTATCATAGACTTAAAATCATACAAATGATAAACACAAAAGGTTTTAAGATGATAATGGATCATTTTTATCAAAAAAGGATAGACGAGGATATCATTATGATACCAATTTCTTTTGAATGCTCTGCCATATAAATGAACTTTATTTCTTGCTTTACATTATTTTGAGATTTGAAGAGGAAAGTTAATTCTCCCTTGTACTCTCAAATTCACTCACCTTGAAAACTCTATCAAATCTTGATATAAATTTTGATTAGTACAATCATATGTTATCAATATAAACCCTTACAAATATAAACTCATGATCATGCCCCTTTTTAAAAAATATTTTTGAAAAATTATCAAGCTTTGGTCATAAAACAAAAGTTAGAATATTCTCAACTCTTGGAGAAAACAAAATATCCATTATTTAAAGAAACCCCCATATATTTTGAAACAGTTTAAAAGCACTGTATGATACATATGAAAAATAATACTTTATCAGAAAAACTTATGAGGAAGCAAACCTTCTTGTTGTGAAACTTTGGGCTACAGTTTTACCCTTACATCTCATAGCCTTACCATTTCTATCAAGCCCATTGCTGAATATGCATAATTGCAGCTTGTTTGACTTGGTAAAATATTCCCAGATATTCTTCTTTCTCTTGTGGTCATCTAGTATTTCATTGTTAGAAAGCATCATACATTGTGCAATGACTTAGTAGTTAGCTTGTATGAATGCACCAATACCACTTTATTTCTTTCTGTCCAGAGAAGCTCTTCATCTACATTCATACATTCCCTTTTGTCTTCAACCTTTTGGGTATTGTCCGAAAATTTTTATGTGCAGACGTGACCTCAAGGTTGAATAACTTTCTTGGCTTGAATGAAGAATTAATATTATTACCAGGAAAGAAAATATCACACATATAATTCACTTCCAAGAATAATCTAAGACATATTTAAGCATGAATCAAGTTTGTACGATATCAATAAAATTACATGCTTGCTTGTCCTAATATCTTATGCAAATAACATGGTTAATGCAAAACATGTACTCGGGCTATTCAAATAACTAAGTCAAAAATAATATTAAACAGAATAATAATGTGATGCATCTAGTCGAATAAAATAATATATAGTTGACTAATATATAAATACCAGACTATACTTAATTAAAACCAATTAACTAGATATGCATCACTTAGTGCAGCGAGAAGAACTTGAATAAATCTTAGTGATATCAATCACTTTAGCTTTATCATCATATGTGGTAGTTCCTTCATCCTCTATTGAATGTATATGTACTTTGAAGCATCTTTAAGCATGTGCCTCGACCAACCAATATGCAAACATCATTGATCCTTTTTATGGCTGGACTTAGGAAACCTGCAAAATAAATTAGTTTATTTTTGGTACCCAAACCTTTTTGGGTCCTTCATGGTTAGTAGCTTGTATAATTAGAGATACATGTAACTGTTTAGGTCTCCAAATAAATTTTGATCTAACATGACTTTTGGTATAATTATATGCAAATTTCTTGTGTCCAAAATTACCACAGTAGTGACATGTAACAAAAGAAGTAGAGTATTTACTAGTAGGTACCTTAGTCGACTTGAAGCTTTTATGATTCGACTTGTTTGAAGTAGGGCATCTACTAGTAGATTCCTTGTCAGTCAACTTTGAGTTATTAAGAAAATGAGTTAGCTTGTTCTGTTGATAAAACTGATGACGGGAAGATTTGTGCAAACTATTCATTTGTTTGCAATGTTCAGCATTTTCTTCTTGAAGTAAGTCATTTTCAACCTGATATTCTTCAAGTAGAATATCCCACTCTTCCTTTTTCTTTTTTAACTTATTATATTCTTCAAGTTGGGTCACCCAACTCTTCTTCTCTCATTTAATCTTCTTGAGCTCATCAAATATTTTTCTCATATCTTTTAAAGCATGTTCTACGATATTTTGAAGTTTATTACATTTATTATAGTCAGGATATCTTACCTCACTTGTTTCACTTGGGGACATGAAGCAGTTGTTTGAAGATTCTTCATGATCGTTGTCTGATATATCTTCATCACTCTAGGCACCAAAAGATTTTTTTTCTCACTTGTTTCACTTCGTGCCATGAAACAAAGATTGGCAGCTCCATTATGATATTTATCTGGCACATATTCATCACTCCATATGCTGGAAGATTTTCTCTTCCGATTTCCCTTGGATAGTTTCTTTTTTAGTTCTGGACAGTTGACTTGGATGTGACCATAATTTCTGCATTCGTAGCATTTTCTATTATTATTTTTTTTCTGCTCACTTATTTTATTGCCTTTTCTAGAACTTGATTTGCCTCTTCTATTATTCTTGTCTCTTCGCGTCGTGTTAGAGACAATTCTAGAAAATAATACAATATTATCTTGATGTTTGTCTCCCTTTTCTTCATCTTCACTTTCAGACTCAGCAATAGATGATTTAGAAGCAACACTCGTTTTCTTATATACATGTTCATTAGTTTTGAGATGGGTTTGCTCAAAGGCTATAAGGTCTCCACGAAGTTCATCATATGATAGTTTGTCGAGATCTCCGTATTAAAGAGTAACAACTTTTGGTTTTCATAAAGTGGGTAAACTTCTTAGAGTTTTTCTGACTTGTTCACCACTTGAATATGGTCTTCCAAAGGATTTTAGATCTCCAACTATTTTACTAAATCATCCAAACATGTCTTCAATGGATTCATCATCCTTCATTTGAAATAACTCATAATCACGAATCAGAAAGTTTATCCTTGTCTCTTTTACTTTATCGGTACCTTCATAGGTGTAACGACCCGACCGGTCGTTTTGAGCATTTACGCTCCTTTCAAGGTATTTGACTTGGAAGAATTGTCGATTTGGTTTTAAGGTATTTCGGAGTTAGCTTGGAAGAATGAATTTTCATATTGGAAGCTTAAGTTGAAATAGTTGACCAGATATTGACTTATCTGTAAATTACCTCGGAATTAAATTTTGATAATTCCAATAGCTCCGCATGGTGATTTTTGACTTAGGATCGTGTCCGAAAAATTATTTGGAGGACCGTAGTAGAATTAGGCTTGAAATGCCGAAAGTTGAATTTTAAAAAGTTTGACCGGGGGTTGACTTTTTAATATCAAGGTCGGAATCCGATTCTGAAAATTGGAATAGCTTCGTTATGTAATTTATGACTTGTGTACAAAATTTGAAGTCATTCCAAATTGATTTGATGTATTTCGGCACAAGATATAGAATTTAAAAGTTCAAAGTTCATTAGGCTTGAATTGAGGTGCGATTCGTGGTTTTAGCGTTGTTTGATGTGATTCGAGGCTTCGACTAAGTTCGTATGATATTTTAGGACTTATTGGTATATTTGGTTGAGGTCTCGAGGGGTTCGGCTGAGTTTCGGATCATTTCTAGGCCATTTTAAATTGTTGGTTTTTGCCTACAGAGGTGTGCATCGCGATCGCGAACATTTGGTCTTTTTCGCAAAGAGCAAACAACAGTTTGGGGCCTTGTGAATCGCGATCGCAGAAGCTCTTTCGCGATCGCGTAGAGCAAAATCTCTGTTGTACTGACCCGATGTTGGAAGCTTATACCTCGCAATCTATAAGGAATTTGGAGATGAACCAAAAATAAAAGTTGTAGCGCTTAATGTATAGTCTTCAGAAAGGTAAATCATTTGTCATTTAGAGCTGTGTACAAAAAGTTATAGTAGATACACTATAGGCTATCTGGCAAAAGTTTGGAAATCTCTGTTGCACAGGGCTGACTTTCGAAACTTATATCTAGCAATTTATAAGGAATTGGGAGATGAGCAACAAATGAAAGTTATAGTCCTTGGTGTATAGTTTTTAGAAAGTTAAACCATTTACAATTTGGAGGTTTGTACAAAATGTTTATGACTATTATACTAGAGGCTATCTCGAAGAATTGGAGAGTTTGTTCTTTGCGATCGCGGTTGGTTTTCCACAATAGTGAAAAGCAATTTTGGGGCTGAAAAAGTTTGTGCTTCGCGATCGCGAAGAGTAAATACCTGGGCAGTAGCTATATTTCGAGGTTTCAGTCATTTTTAACATATTTGGAGCTATGGAGCTCGGATTGAAGCGATTTTTGAGGCGATTTTCACCATATGGATTGGGGTAAGTATTCTATATCCAAAAGTTATTATACTTCATGATTCTATGGTTATATTCATCATTTATTTCGAATTTAAATAGAAGAAATCAAAATCTTTGCAAAATCTTCCAAAAATAAAAATTTAAGATTTGGAGGTCGAGTTATTATCGGAATTTGATAAAATTGGTATGGTTAAACTCGTATCGGAATGGGTGTTCGAATTTTATAACTTTTGTCGGGTTCCGAGACGTGGGTCCCACGAGCGATATTTGAGCTTAATTTCGAATTTTTATGGAAAATTTATATTTTCTTATGGAATTAATTCCAATAAATTTTATTGACCGAATCAAATTATTTGTGGCTAGATTCGAGGCGTTTGGAGGCCAATTCATGAGGAAAAGGCTTAGCGGAATAAGAATGCCACGGTTTGAGGTAAGTAACAGTTATAAATTTGGTCTTGAGGGTATAAAACCCCGGATTTTGGTATCATGTGATTACTTTGGAGGTGATGCACATGCTTGGTGACGGGCGTGTGAGCGTGCACCGAAGGGATTGTGACTTGGTCCGTCCCGTGGAAACTGTAAAGTTGAATAACTTGTTGTTAGCTATGTGCTCTCTATGTGTTGTGAAAATTTAACTGTAAGTCATGTTAGAAACCATGTTTAGGCTATATGTTGGTATTGTTGGGACCCACAGAGGTCGTGTACATGTTGAACTATCTGCTTAATTGTTGTTTTGTACTCAGTCACAGTTTACTTGATTATTTTATCCCAGTCTCTATTGTTCATTATTGATGCATCATATCATTGTTGTTTGGGCTGCTTTTATGATTGTTGAGAGCTCGAGAGACTGGGGAGATTTATGACTGAGCGAGACTGAAGGCCTGATTGTGAGATATTATACTATAGCACGTGAGTTGTCTGTGCAGCACGTGAGTTGTCCGTGCGGATCCAGATATTGATACTATAACACGTGAGTTATCCATGCAGCACGTGAGTTGTCCGTGCGAATTATAGCGCTTGGGCTGTAGGAGCCCCTCCGAAGTCTGTACACCCTCAGTGAGCGCGGGTACCCATTGAGTGTGAGTGCTGAGGGCTGAGAGCCGAGTGGTTGAGCTGTTGTGACAAGTTGAGTGATTGTTGCCCTGAGAGGCTGTACTTGCTTTTCATTTGTTGTTGCACTTAGTTGCTATCTGTTATTGCGATGAAATTCTCTAAAAGATTTTATATCTGGATTACATGAACTTGAACTATATAAAATTGATTTGACTTAAACTGCCGGATTTGAAAGCATGTCTATTCTTTGCTGGAATTACTGAAAGTGAACTATAACTATGTAGCTCATCACTATCTTCAGTTCTTTATTTATTATTGTTAATTACTGAGTTGGTTGTACTCATACTATACCCTGTACTTCGTGTGCAGATTTAGGTGTTCCCGGCTATAGCGGGTGTTGATTTCTTTCGCACAGTTGATATTCCGGAGATTCAGAGATAGCTACCGTGTTTTGCAGACCTTGCCTCTCCTTCCCTATCTCCTTAATTACTGCATTTGGTCTCAGACTATTATGGACCGTATTTTCCAGACTTGTATCTATATTAGATGCTCTTGTACTCAGTGACACCGGGTTTTGGGAGTGTTTATATATGTATTTGTGAGTTTTTCTTCCGCTAAATTTAGATATTATGTTTTCAAACTTAAAAGATATGGTGGTCTATTGAGATTGTCGGCTTGCCTTTGTATTGAGATAGGCGCCATCACGAAGAGTGAGATTTTGGGTCGTGACAATAGGTAACTTCAAGTTTATCCCACATTTCTTTGGTTGTATCACAACTTGATATTTTCTCAAATTCTTCTCCGATTATAGCATTGTATAACAGAGTTTTTGCCTTTGAATTTATCTGCACGATCTCCATATGCTCATCAGTATAATCATCAATATCAAGGATTTCAGTAGATACCTATCCATCTGGTTTCTTTTCTGATTTGGACTGTAGGAGAGGAAAGTCACCCTTCTTAATGACTCGCCATACTTTGATATCATAAGATTTGATAAAAGCTTCCATTCCAACTTTCTAGTGAGTGTAATACTGTTCATTGAAGTATGATGGTCTTAATGCAGAAGTCCCCTCTTGGAGTAAGTCCCCGATAATTGTGTGGGCTGACATGATCTTTTCTCACTTGTTGTTAAGCAAAATTAAAAATGTGAGACCCGCTCTGATACCAATTGAAAGTACAAGAGGGGGAGGGGTGAATTGTAGCCTTTTTAAATTTCTAGTCGACGACTCCTCATACCTAGTAGAGTAATACGAAGACAGCCTGCACAATACTGTTAGTACTTCGATTCAATCAAATATTAATCTCAACAAAAAGTAATTACTTATAATAAATTATGAAAGAAGTAAGGTAAATGACACCAAGAATTTTATATTAGTTTGGAACCAATGTGGTATCCTACTCCAATCTCCTTGGGCTGCAAGGATATTATCTCGTGATCTCTTTGTAATATGAGTTGAGTACAACTTGTGTGATTTTCAACATTCACCACCAATGTTCACAAGGTTGGTTTTCACTCGCTCACCAACAACGAACAACGGTTAGTTTTAACACGCTCACCAACAACGCAAAATGTTGGTTTTTACTCGCTCACCAACAATGACTCTTTGGTTTTCGCTCGCTCACCATAGAAACGAATAATGACACAACCTCTAAGGACACACTGCCTCTCCGATATTTTTCTGTCTCTCTTCAGTCTTTTGTGTACACAGTAAATCTACTAAAAGTGAATTACAATGCTTGTTAAGAGTAGAATAAAGAACTTGTAGTTGGATAGACAATTGTATAGAAGGCTGCATGCTTTTCTTCCTCCTTAAATCTTCCTTTTTATAGCCTTTTCAACTTGTTCTAGCTATTGCATAACCCAAGGGATTTTTGAAGATTCTTTCAATCTTTCTGTAACCGTTTTCTTATGCTTCCTTGAATCTTGAACTAAAATCTTGTTTTAGATCACTTGACAGTTGCTGACATTGTTCTATAAGGTAGATTTTGGATATTTTTTTGTCAATGCAAAGTTTCCTTTTGAATTGGACAATCTGAATTTCCAAGCATGATGTCAATTTATATTCTTTCCTTGAATAGATCCAATGATAATTATTTCTCTGTAGCATTCCTCTCAAAATATCTCTTTCCTTTTGTCACGACTCAAAATCCACCTAGTCGTAATGGTACCTAACCCAACCCGCCAGGTAAGCTAATTAACTAATATCCAACTTAATGAGATTTATTAAGATAAGAAATGATAATACACTGCTTTTATACAAAAATTTCCCCAAGTACTGGTAGTACAAATCATGAGCTTCTAAGATTAGAATTTACAAAGCTGGTATGAAATAAATACATCATCTGTTCGAAAAGTACATAAGCAAATTTTTATAAATCTAAGGCTACTATGAACAAGAGGCAGTTACGATCGAAATGCAGGTACATCTTCAAATCCAGCTCCCATCGATCACAGCAACATCAACATCCAATATCTGCACGCAAGGTGCAGAAGTGTAGTATGAGTACAACCGACCCCATGTACTCAATAAGTAACAAACCTAACCTTAAGTTGAAAGTAGTGACGAGCTTGTACCAAGGTCAGAGTCCACACCAATAACTAATAACATCTCATAACAATACACTTAAAAGCAGCACTAGTAATAACTCAATAATAAATTGCTCAACTCGTATACAGGTTTGGAAAAATAAACATTTTCTTTTTAAGTATAACAGTAAAACTTAAATCTTTTACCGAAATTACCAAAATATGAGTAAGTTTTGTAAAACTGTGATTTTCCCAAAAACTTTTCAACAACAGATAGGATGTTTCATTTTCAAATGTCATGAGAAAAATGCATCTCTATGCCTACATGTCAATGAGTATGTGGAGTCATGAATGACGCCATATCGTACAACATGAGGAAAATGCATCTCTATGCCTGTATGTCAAGTGTGCATGTCAATGCGATGCAACTCAGTGATAAAACCATATTGTCACGACCCAAATTATCCCTCTGTAAGGTGTCGTGATGGCACCTAATCTTTACGACTAGGTAAACCTAATATTGCAAAAAATATAAAGAAAATACAATATTTTAAAGATAAATAACATATTATAAATAGCCAAGAGTAGCACCACTCGGCATATATAAAATAATTTTTCAAGACCCGGAATATCACTAAGTCACAAGCTGCTATAATCTATGTAGCTCTATACAAAAGTCTGAAGATAATAAAGAAAGTCTCTAGGCGAGGGAGTAGAAGGGGACTCCGAAGATCTGCGGACGCAAGCAGAAGTACCTTGAAGTCTCCTAGAATCAGCAGCATGCGCTAACCCCAAGGATGATAGCTCATACCTGGATCTGCACACGAAAACATGTGCAGGAAAGGGCATGAGTACACTACAATGGTACCTAGTAAGTGCCAAGCCTAACCTCGGTCGAATAGTGACGAGGTCAAGTCAAGGCCCTACCAGAGTAAATATAATAAATTAAACAGTAAAAGATATAAGTAAAATTTATGGTAACACAGTTAAAGAAATTCTCAAAAAAATTTAACAGTTAAGGGAGCCCTCGGCTCAGAACAAGGTAAACACAATGGGAAATCTCTCGGGATACCGTCCCGTAGTTTCAAATGAATATGCAGTATAGGGAGATCTCCCGGAATACGTCTGTAGTCCCAAAGTAAATATGAAGTGCTGGGGGATCTCCCGGAATACGTCTGTAGTCCCAAAGTAAATATGCAGTACAGTGGAGATCTCCCGAAATACGTCCGTAGTACCAAAGTAAATATGCAGTACAAGGGGATCTCCCGGAATACGTCCATAGTCCCAATTTAAATAAGCAATGCAAGATGAAATGGCAGGTATGGCATCGAGTTATACAGTTTATACTGGACATACATAAGGAAAATAAGGACTTAACTAAACATGACGCACAAAATGTCATTTAGGCAGTTAAAACACGTAAGCATGCTTCTCTAGTCTAAGTTTAACAATTAAACGTATTAGTGCAATTTAATAAGGAAAAACAATTTATGATTTAGAAAGGAAAAAATAGAATTTTTTTTGCAATAATAGCCCGTGTACGTACTCGTCACCTCACGTACACGGCGCCCACACATCAATTAATATCAAACACCTTAAGGGAAAAGTCCCCAACACAAGGTTAGGCAAGCCACTTACCTCGAACCGCTCAAATCAACTCGATATCACGTTCTTGCCACGAGTATCCGATTCCAAATGGCCCGAATCTATTCAAAACAGTACAATACCATCAATACGCGCTAATGGAATGAATCCCACAAGAAAAACTATAAAATTAGGCTAAAACCCGAAATTGGCTCAAACCCGGCCCCTAGGTGCACGTCTCAAAACCCGACAAAATTCACGAAACTAGAAAGCTCATTCACTCACGAGTCTAACCATATCATATTTACTAAAATCCGACACTAAATGGTCCTCCAATCCACAATTCAAACTTCTAAATCCCTAGCCTCCAACTTCTAATTTTCACCTTAAATACACATTAACTAGGTGGAAAAATACATAGCAAGGCAAGATTATTGACCAAAAATAAGCACAAGGAACTTACCTCAAGAAATGCCTCGAAAGTGCTCTCAAATATCACCCTAACCCGAGTTTGCAAAGTCAAAACTGACAAAAATTGCTAAGCCCTTCAGTTTTAATCACTGCCCAGGTATTTCCGTACCTGCAGAACCTGGGCTCGCACCTGCGGGTGCGCTTGTGCGAAAAACATGCGCATCTGCACAATTCACTTGCCCCCTCTGCCTTCGCACCTGCGACGAAAGGACCGCACCTGCGCGCGCGCGCCTGTGGACATCCCTTCCGCTTCTGCGCATTTTGCGCATTTGCGTACATCCTTGAGCATTTGCGGGCATCGCAGATGCGGAACTTCCTCGCACCTGCGACCCCAGGCCAACTCCGACTTCTCGCATCTGCGCTTCCAACTCCGCATGTGCGAGTCCGCTGATGCACGCAAATTCTCTGCACCTGCTGAGACTGCCAAGGCCAGCTCTTCTCGCACCTGCGCCTCCATTTTCACATGTGCGGCTCGCGCACCTGCGGTCTATTTTTCGTAGGTGCGAAATACCAGAACCAGCAAAGGTACCGGATTTTTCTAAGTCCAAATTTTCTTCACGTTAAGCATTTGAAACACACCCAAGGCCCCCAGGACATCAACCAAACATACCAATTACTCCTAAAACACCCTATGAACTTAGTCGAGCCTTTAAACCACATCGAATTAAGCACGGATTTAAGCCTAAGAATTTAAAAATCTTCCAAATTCTAGAAACGACATCGAACCACATAAAATCTAGTCTGAATGACCTCAAATTTTACACACAGGTCACAAATGACATTATGAACCTACAGCCACTTTCGGAATTCCATTCCGAGCTCGATATCAAAATTTCCACTATCGGCCGAAATTGCTGAAAAACTAACTTCGTCAATTCAAGCCTAAATCTACTACAGACTTCCAAAATATATTCCGGACGCGCTCCTAACCCCAAAATCACTCAACGGAGCTAACGGAGTTGATGGAATTCCATTCCGGATCCGTCTTCACACATTTCTGACTACGGTCCAAACTCTAAGGCTTAAACTCACAATTAGTGACTAAATGTCCCACAACTTCTCGGATTCCATAACCAAACAATCCGGCAAATCCCAAAAGCAGAAACAAATATGGGGAAAGTAGATGTCAGGGGATCGGGTCTCAAATTCTCAAAATGATCGGCCGGGTCGTTACATCTTCCCCCTCTTAAAATAATCGTTCGTCCTCAAACGAGTATAAAGACATACCTGAAACTGTGAAAAGATGAGGGTACTGGCTGCGCATATCCTGCTCGGTCTCCCAAGTCGCCTCCTCGACCGGCTGACCCCTCCACTGGACCTTTACTGAAGCAATATTCTTTGACCTGAGCTTTCTGACCTGCCTATCCAAAATGGCTATTGGCTCCTCAACATAAGATAGATCTTTGTCCAACTGGACTGAGCTGAAATCCAATACATGAGTCGGATCACCGTGATACTTTCGGAGCATAGACACGTGGAATACCGGGTGAACTCCTGCTAGGCTGGGAGGCAAGGCAAGCTCATAAGCAACCTCCCCAACTCGCCGCAATACCTCAAAAGGACCAATGAACCTCGGGCTCAGCTTTCCCTTCTTCCTGAACCTCATGAAACCTTTCATAAGCGATACCCGAAGGAAGACCCGCTCACCAACCACAAATGCCAAATCACGAACCTTACGGTCCGTATAACTCTTCTGCCTGGACTGGGCTGTGCGAGGTCTCTCCTGAATCACCTTCATCATATCCAGGGCATCCTGGACCTAATCTGTACCCAACAATCGGGCCTCGCCCGGCTCAAACCATCCCACTGGGGACCGACATCGCCTACCATACAAAGCCTCATACGGTGCCATCCAAATGCTGGACTGGTAAATATTGTTGTAGGCAAACTCTGCAAGTGAAAAGTATTGGTCCCATGACCCTCTGAACTCCATCACACAGGCACGGAGCATATCCTCAAAAATTTGAATCGTGCACTCGGACTGCCCGTCCGTCTGAGGGTGAAAGGTTATGCTCAACTCTACCCTAGTACCCAACTCCTGTTGTACGACTCTCCAAAACCGTGATGTGAACTGTGTACCTCTGTCTGAAATGATGGATACTGGAATACCATGAAGGCGGACAATCTCTCTAATATAAATCTCAGCCAACCTCTTAGAAGAATAAGTGATCAATACTGGAATAAAATGGGCTGACTTGGTCAGTTGATGCACGATCACACAAATAGCATCGAACCTCCTCAAAGTCCGAGGAAGTCCAACCACAAAGTCCATGGTGATCCGCTCCCACTTCCACTCTGGGATCTCTAACCTCTGAAGTAATCCACCCGGTCTCTGATGCTCATATTTAACCTGCTGAAAGTTGAGACACTTGGCCACAAACCTAACTATATCCTTTTTCATTCTTCTCCACCAATAGTATTGTCTCAAATCCTGGTACATCTTCGCGGCACCGGGTTGAATGGAGTACCGCGAGCTGTGGGCCTCCTCGAGAATCAACTCCCGAAGCCCATCTACATTGGGCACACAGATCAGGCACTGCATCCTTACCACACCGTCATCACCAATAGTCACATCGTTGGCATCACCTCGTCGAACCCTGTCCTAAAGAACTAGAAGATGAGGATCATCATACTGGCGCTCCCTGATATGGTCATAAAGATAGGACCGAGCAACCACACAAGCTAATACCCGGCTAGGCTCTGAAATATCCAATCTCACGAATTGACTGGCTAAGGCCTGAACATCCAAGGCTAAGGGCCTCTCAGCTGCCGGAAGATATGCCAAACTCCCCAAACTCTCTGCCCGGCGACTCAAGGCGTCGGCCACTACATTGGCCTTCCCCGGGTGGTATAATATAGTGATATCATAGTATTTAAGTAGCTCAAACCACCTTCGCTGACGCAAATTAAGGTCCTTCTTCCTGAACAAGTTCTACAAACTCCGGTGATCAGTGTAAATCTCACAGGGAACACCGTACAAATAATGACGCCAGATCTTTAGGGCGTGAACAATAGATGCTAACTCGAGATCATGAACTGGATAATTCTTCTCATGGACCTTCAATTACCTGATGTGTAGGCAATCACCCTAATGTCCTGCATCAATACCGCTCCAAGGCCAATCCTTGATGCATCACAATAGACAGTGTAGGACCCCGAACCTGTAGGCAACACTAACACTGGGGCTTTAGTCAAAGCTATCTTGAGCTTCTGAAAGCTCTGCTCACACTCCTCGGTCCACCTGAACGGAGCACCCTTCTGGGTCAATCTGGTCATAGGTGCTGCAATAGATGAAAATCTCCCCACAAAGCGACGGTAATACCCCGCCAAACCAAGGAAGCTGCGGATCTCCGTAGCTGATGACGGTCTGGGCCAACTCTGCACTACCTCCACGTTCTTCGGATCTACCTTGATCCTATCACAAGACACTATGTGGCCCAAGAATGTCACTAAATCAAGCCAGAATTCACACTTAGAAAATTTTGCATACAATTTCTTCTCCCTCAAAGTCTGAAGCACGGTCCTCAGGTGCTGCTCATGATCTTCCCAAGACCGGGAATATACCAGGATGTCGTCAGTAAACATAATGATGAAGGAATCAAGATAAGGCCGGAATACATTGTGCATCATATTCATAAAGGCTGCAGGGGCATTGGTCAGCCCAAATGACATGACAATAAACTTATAGTGACCATATCTGGTCCTGAAAACAGTCTTCGGGATGTACGGCTCCCGAATCTTCAGCTGATGATAGCCAGAACGCAAGTCAATCTTGAAAAACACTCTAGCACCCTGTAACTGATCAAATAAATCATAGATACGAGGAAAAGGATACCTATTCTTCACTGTAACCTTGTTCAACTGCCGATAATCAATACACATACACATAGAACCATCCTTCTTCTTCACAAATAAGACCGGAGCACCCAAAGGTGATACACTGGGCCTAATGAAACCCTTATCAAGCAACTCCTGCAACTGCTCCTTCAACTCCTTCAACTCAGGAGGAGCCATATGGTAAGGAGGAATAGATATGGGCTGAGTGCCCGGCAACAAATCAATGCCGAAATCAATATCTCTGTCGGGCGGCATGCCCGGAAGATCAGCTGGAAATACATCTGGAAAGTCCCTCACTACTGAAACTAACTCAATTGTAGGGGTATCAATACTAACATCTCTCACATAGGCCAAATACGCATCACACCCCTTCTAAACCATTCACTGAGCCTTGAGAAATGAAATGACCCTGCGGGGAGTATACTCTAAGGTACCTCTCCACTCTAATCTCGGCAAGCCTGGCATAGCCAGTGTCACTGTCTTAGCGTGACAATCAAGAATAGCATAATGGGGCGACAATCAGTCCATGCCCAAGATAACATCAAAATCTACCATACTGAGTAATAACAAATCGGCTCTGGTCTCAAAACCATTAAGAGCAATCAAACACGATCGATATACGCGGTATACAACTAAAGAATCCCCTACGGGAGTAGATACATAGATAGGGGAACTCAAAGAATCCCGAGATATACCCAAATGTGGAGCAAAATAAGAAAACATGTATGAGTACGTAGAGCCTGGGTTGAATAATACCGATGCATCCCTATGACAGACGGGGACGATACCTGTGATGACTGAATCTGAAGCAATGGCCTCTGAACGGGCTGGAATGGCATAGTACCTGGCTTGGCCTCCCCCTCTAGGGCGACCTCGACCTCTATAACCTCCACCTCGAGTTGGCTGAGGAGGTGGGGTGGCAGCTGGTGCTGGAAGAATGGTCGGAGGACCCGGTGAAGCACGTGGAGGCTGATAAGTCTGTGGAGGTGCACCCCTCCTGGCTCTGGGGCAATCTCTAACCAGGTGACGAGTGTCACCACACTCAAAACAACCTCTCGAAGGATGCGGCGGCTGAGACTGACTCGGACCTGGCCTGCTGGACTGGCCGGTAATAGCACCTCGAGTAGGAGGCATACTAGATACTTGCGGTGCATAATAGGGCTCCTGAGGTCTAGGAGGAGTTGGAACACCGCTGACTGTTGGAAGAGCAGAATGAATAGGGTGACTCACAAAACCCCTACCATAGCGTGCTGCTGGTGCACAAGCTCCTGAATAATAACCAGTCTCTCGAGACCTCTTGGCCTCTCTCTCCTCTCTGTCCCGGGAAAACATGCCCTCTACTCTCCTGGCAATGCTCACTGCCTGCTGATAAGTGATGTCCATCTCCAACTCCCTGGCCATACTGGTCTGAATACTGGGTGGAGTCCCTCAATAAAGCGGCGAATTCTCTCTCTGACTGTAGCAACCAGAGCCGGTTCATGGCGAGCTAACTTACTGAAATGGACTGCATACTCCGACACAGTCATAGCACCTTGACACAGCTACTCAAACTATGCGCGCCAAGCGCCCCTGAGGCACTGAGGAACATACTCACGCAAGAACATCTCTGAAAACTGAGTCCAAGTGAGTGAGGCTTCCTCGTCCGGACTACTCAGCTCATAGGTACGCCACCACTGATATGCTGCTCCCCACAGTTGGAAAGCGGTGAAAGAAACCCCACTCGTCTCCATAATGCCCATAGTGCGGAGAATACGATGACACTCCTCAAGAAAACACAGAGCATCATCTGAAGCTAGTCCTCTGAAAGTAGGTGGGTGGTACTTCTTGTACCTCTAAAGTCTGAGCTGCTCTGCCTCAGAAGCAACTACCCTGATCTCATGCTGAACCGGAGCTACTGGGGGCATAGGAATATACTCTAGGGCCTGATCAACCTGGACCCTCTTCTCAGGAGTGCGGGCTACGGGAGTCTGTGCCCCTCCCCCGACCTGAGATGTAGCAGGAGCTATCAGAAATAGTCCAGCCTGAGCCAGAGTGCTGAACATGCTCAAGAACTGAGCCAAAGTCTCCTGGAGGGCTGGAGTAGCAATAGGGATCTCTGATCCTGGCCCTCCAGCTGGAGTTGCTGGGGGCTCCTCTGATGCAGCTCTCGCATGTGCTCGGGCTGCACCACGTGGTCGACCTCTACCCCGAGCCCGGCCTCTGGCGGCTTTGACAGGGGGCTCGGGTGCCTGATCGTCGGTCCTCCCAGTACGGGTCCTCACTATCTGTGAGAAATAATAGAATAGGATCTTAGAATTTCTGGTGTCAATAACTCGCACGACAAGGAAATCAAAGAAATATGATTGTTCATAACAGTTACATAGCCTCCCAAAGATAAGTACGGACGTCTCCGCACCGATCCGCAAGACTCTAATAAACCGGCTTATGACTCGCGACTCCTATGAACCTAGTGATCTGATACCAACTTGTACCAAGGTCAGAGTCCATACCAATAACTAATAATATCTCATAACAATACACTTAAAAGCAGCACTAGTAATAACTCAATAATAAGTTGCTCAACTCGTATACAGTTCTGGAAAAATAAACATTTTCTTTTTAAGTATAACAGTAAAACTCAAATCTTTTACCGAAATCACCAAAATATGAGTACGTTTTGTAAACTGTGATTTTCCCAAAAATTTTCAACAACAGATAGGATGTTTTATTTTCAAATGTCATGAGGAAAATGCATCTCTATGCCTACATGTCAATGAGTATGTGGAGTCATGAATGACGCCATATCGTACAACATGAGAAAAATGCATCTCTATGCCTGTATGTCAAGTGTGCATGTCAATGCGATACAACTCAGTGATAAAACCATATTGTCACGACCAAAATTATCCCTCTGTAAGGTGTCGTGATGGCACCTAGTCTTTACGACTAGGTAAGCCTAATACTGCGAAAACTATAAAGAAAGCACAACATTTTAAAGATAAACAGCATATTATAAATAGCCAAGAGTAGCACCACTCGGCATATACAAAATAATTTCCCAAGACCCGGAATATCACTAAGTTACAAGCTGCTATAATCTATGTAGCTCTATACATATGTCTGAAGATAATAAAGAAAGCTCTAGGCGAGGGAGTAGAAGGGGACTCCGAAGATCTGTGAACGCAAGCAGAAGTAACTTGAAGTCTCCTAAAATCAGCAGCACGCGCTAACCCCAAAGCTAATAACTTGTACCTGGATCTGCACACGAAAACATGTGCAGGAAAGGGCATGAGTATACCACAATGGTACCTAGTAAGTGCCAAGCCTAACCTCGGTCGAGTAGTGATGAGGTAAGGTCAAGGCCCTACCGGAGTAAATATAATAAATTAAACAGTAAAAGATATAAGTAAAATTTACGGTAACACAGTTAAAGAAATTCTCAAAAAAATTTAACAGTTAAGGGAGCCCTCGGCTCAGAACAAGGTAAACACAGTGGGAAATCTCTCGGGATACCTTCCCGTAGTTTCAAATGAATATGCAGTACAGGAGGATCTCCCGGAATACGTCCGTAGTCCCAAAGTAAATATGCAGCGCTGGGGGATCTCCCGGAATACGTCAGTAGTCCCAAAGTAAATATGCAGTACAGGGGAGGGATCTCCCGGAATACGTCCGTAGTCCCAATTTAAATATACAACGCAAGATGAAATGACAGGTATGGCATCGAGTTATACAGTTTATACTTGACACAGGTAAGGAAAATAAGGACATAACTAAACATGACGCACAGAATGTCATTTAGGCAGTTAAACCACGTAAGCATGCTTCTCTAGCCTAAGTTTAATAATTAAACGTATTAGTGCAATTTAAAAAGGAAAAATAATTTATGATTTAGAAAGGAAAAATAATTTTTTTTTGTAATAATAGCCCGTGTACGTACTCGTCACCTCACGTATACGGCGCCCACACATCAATTAATATCAAACACCTTAAGGGAAAAGTCCCCAACATAAGGTTAGACAAGCTACTTAACTCGAACCGCTCAAATCAACTCGATATCACGTGCTTGCCACGAGTATCCGACTCCAAATGGCCCGAATCTATTCAAAACAGTACAATACCAACAATACGCGCTAATGGAATGAATCCCACCAGAAAAAATACAAAATAAGTCAAAACCCGAAATTGGCTCAAACCCAACCCCCGGGCCCACGTCTCGAAACCCGACAAAATTCATGAAACTAGAAAGCCTATTCACTCACGAGTCTAACCATATCAAATTTACTAAAATCCGACACCAAATGGTCCTCCAATCCACAATTCAAACTTCCAAATCCCTAGCCTCCAACTTCCAATTTTCACCTTAAATACACATTAACTAGGTGGGAAAATAAATGGCAAGGCAAGATTATTGACCAAAAATAAGCACAAGGAACTTACCTCAAGAAATGCCTCGAAAATGCTCTCAAAAATTGTCCTAACCCGAGTTTGCAAAGTCACAAATGACAAAAATCGCGAAGCCCTTCGGTTTTAATCACTGCCCAGGTATTTCCGCACCTGCGGAACCTAGGCTCGCACCTGCGGGTGCGCTTGTGCGGAAAACGTGCGCATCTGCGCAATTCACTTGCCCCCTCTGCCTTCGCACCTGCAACAAAAGGGCCGCACCTGCACGCGTGCGCTTGCGGACATCCCTTCCACTTCTGCGCATCTTGCGCATTTGCGAACAGCCTTGCACATTTGTGGGCATCGCAGATGCGGAACTTCCTCGCACCTGCGACACCAGGTCAACTCCGACTTCTCGCATCTGCCCTTCCAACTCTGCATGTGCGAGTCCACTGATGCGCGCAAATTCTCCGCACCTGCGGAGACTTCCAAGTCCAGCTCGTCTCGCACCTGCGCCTCCATCTTCGCATGTGCGGCTCGCGCACCTGCGGCCTATCTTCTGTAGGTGCGAAACGCCAGAACCAGCAAAGGCACCCGATTTTCCTAAGTCCAAATTTTCTTCCCGTTAAGCATTCGAAACACATCCAAGGCCCCCGGGACCTCAACCAAACATACCAACCACTCCTAAAACACCCTACGAACTTAGTCGAGCCTTTAAACCACATCGAACAACACCAAAATCATGAATTAAGCACGGATTCAAGCCTAAGAATTTAAATATCTTCCAAATTCTACAAACGACGCCGAACCACATCGAAACTAGTCTAAATGACCTCAAATTTTACACACATGTCACAAATGACATTACGAACCTACAGTCACTTTTGGAATTCCATTCCGAGCTCGATATCAAAATTTCCACTATCAGCCGAAATCGCCGAAAAACTAACTTTTGCCAATTCAAGCCTAAATCTACTATAGACCTCCAAAACACATTCCGAACGCGTTTCTAACTCCAAAATCACTCAACGGAGCTAACGGAGTCGACTGAATTCCATTCCGGATCAGTCTTCACATATTTCCGACTACGGTCCAAACTCTAAGGCTTAAACTCACAACTAGGGACTAAGTGTACCAAAACTCCCCGAATTCCATAACCAAACACTCCGGCAAATCCCAAAAGCAGAAACAAATATGGGGAAAGCAGATATTAGGGGATCGGGGTTCAAATTCACAAAACGACCGGCCTGGTCATTACACATATGCATACTCTTAGAGTATCAATTCACTCAGTCTTCCTAGTCACTCAGCACTCGCACTTAGTAGGTACTTGTGCTCACTGGGGGTGTGTACAGACTCCAGAGGGGCTCCTTCAGCCCAAGCGCTATAAATCGCACGGACAACTCACGTGATGCATGAATAACTCATGTGCTATAGTATAAATATCTAGATCTGCACGGATAACTCACGTGCTGCACGGACAACTCACGTGCTATAGTATCAATAACTGGATCCGCACGGATAACTCACGTGCTGCATGGACAACTCGCGTGCTATAGTACCAATATCTCAAAAATCAGGCACTCGGCCTCACTCAGTCATCAATCTCTCCAGTCTCTCGGGCTCACAGTGTCATGGAACTAGTCCAAAATGATGATATGATGTATCAATAAATAACAACAGAGACTGAGATATGATATGCAAAGAATGTATATGACTGAGTACGAAATTACAATTTAAACATATACTTCGACAGCAGAACTGATCTCAGTGGGTCCCAATAATATTAACATTTGCCTAAGCATGATTTCTAACATGAGTCACAACTCAGTTGCTCTAACACATAAAAATACATGGAAAAATGAAAGTTAATTGACTATACAGCTCTACTGAATCAACTGAGTCTCAATTTCTACTGTGTATGCCCACACGCCCGTCACCTAGCATGTGCGTCACCTCCAAACCATTCACATAACACGTATAAAGCAAGATAAACAATACTACGGAAATTCCATTCCGCACGTATCAACCTCCATACGCCTTCATGTCTCCTCAATTCAAGCCAAACGGCCTGTATCTATTCAAACAATGTGCAAATAAATCACAATTTACTCCAATGCTTACAAATTAACAATTATTAAAATTTTCAACTCCGCTCGATAAATTGACAGTGGGACCCACATCTCCGAATCCGATGAAACTCACAAAATCCGACAACCCATTCAATTACGAGTTTAACTATACTAATTTCACTCAAATCCAACTCCGAATCGGTATTCAAATTCCAAAAAATCATTTTATGAAATTTCTACAATCCCTCAAATTTTCATCTCAAAATACTGATTAAAAGATAAAAACAATGATATATTCATGTATATTAACCAAATCCGAGTTAGAATCACTTACTCCGATAAATTTCTTGAAAATCACACGAATAGTCGCCATAAACCGAGCTCCCAAAGTCCAAATATGAAATAATACTTTAACCGTCGTTTATAAAGTACAAAAATCTGACCTCCTATTGTGCTAACCGCACATCTCAGGTCCTGCGGCCGCAATCCAAATTGTGCCACTGCAATTCAGCAGTCTCTCCACTACCAGGTTTCAGTAAATTGATCGTACCTTTCTCTATAAATGTCCAAATATTTAATGGTATACCTTTCTGGAAATTAGACTCAAAGGGATATAACTTTTGTATTTGAATCATCTCCAAATTCCGTGTAGATTAAAAGATATAAGCTTTCAAAGTCGGACCATCGAATCTGCAGAATCTCTTTTCTACGGTCGCGTGGGGAATTCTGTAGTCCGCACATTTCCTCTGCGGTCCGTACTTTTCCTATGCGGTCCGCACTTTTTCTCTACCTTAGCACCCCAAAATGTGCCCGCCGCACTTCCAAAGTTCCAGAACAACATCATAGTGCCGAAATGCCTAGACTCGCTCAAAACTCACTCCAAAACACACCCGAGCCACTCGGGACCCCGTCTGAATGTACCAACAAGTCCTAAAACATGATACAAACTTAGTCGAGCCCTTAAATCACATCAAACAACATCTAAAACACAAATCGCCATCTAATTCGAGCCTAATAAAAACTAACAATTTTTAACTTCTACATTCAATGCCGAAACCTATCAAATCAAGTCCGATTGACCTCAAATTTTGCACACAAGTCATAAATGACGTAACGAAGCTATTCAAATTTTTAGAATTGGATTCTGATCCCGATATCAAAAAGTCAACCCTCCGGTCAAACTTCCAATCTTAAATTTCTATTTTAGCCATTTCGAGCCCAATTCAACTACGGACTTCTAAATAATTTTTTGGGCAAATCTCTAAGTCCAAAATTACCATACGGAGATATTAAAATCATCAAAACTCTATTCCGAGGTGGTTTACATGTAAGTCAATATCCGGTGAACCTTTTCAACTTAAGCTTTAGACCTTAAATTTCATTCTTCCAAACTAACTTCGAAATACCTTAAAAGTAAAACCGACAATTCACACAAGTCATAATACATTGTATGAAGCTATTCATGACTTTAAATAATTAAATAGAGCGTAAATTCCCAAAACGACAAGTCGGATCGTTACACCTTTTTTTTGTGGAGTCTCACTTTTGTTGCTTAGTGATGATCTTTATCCCCTTTTAAGACTCGAGTTGTTGTACATTAGTTGTACCAATTGTGAGTATAAAATACTCTTTCATTTCTGTGCACCATATAATCTTTATGGATGTCTACGTGAGAATAGTCATGATGATTCAATCAAGATCCCCATGATTTACTTTTCCATGATTGTAATAATTAATCATCCTTGATTAATTCCAATAACTCGATTCCTTGGCCTCATATTTCCATACGTCTAAGTTCTCTTTCATCAGAGAATATGTATGTTTCTTTCCATTTTGTGATAATATTTGAATTTCCATAAGAATAACACTCTTTCTTGAGATAGAATTCAAACATGTTTTCTTAAATAAACCATATCCTTGAATTTAAGTACTTCCCAAAATACAGGTTGAATAAACCATATTTTCTTGCCCAAATCTTCTTGAACCTAGACCACTTATTTGTTTCTTCCAACGTATTCGAGTGAGCTTGATGTATAATCTCTTTCCTTTACTGAGTAAGTATAGATGGATTTTCCAAATCTCTTCCTTAATTGATTCCTTGACTAGTGTAAAAGATTTGCTCCTTAAAATAAATCATGCTATCTTCTTTCAATAAAGTATTTCTTTTTTGATAGATCTCAATATATCTTTGACTCCTTTCTTGATCTTGAAAAATAATCTCTTTCCATAATATAGATTATACTATACCCATAGTATATTTTCTTTCCATAAAAAATATATTCTTCCTTGGCCTTGTAGTATCTCTTCCATATAGTATTTTTCTTCCACAAAATAATATATCTTCTCCATGATTTTAGCAACTTTCCTTTCAAGATATTGAAAAGATTTCCTTCCATAATTTTCGTAGATTCTTCTTCTGATATTGTAGTAATCCATTCAATATTTGAAATTTGACTTTCAAATATTATTCCTTCTATGACGCTTGGAGATTAAATCTTTGAAAATAATCTTCCTTGATAAATTCATTACATGATATTCTCTTTCCCATATTTGTTTGGATCTTTACCGGCATCTTCTTTCTTGAATAGACCTGTGCAAAAATAAGATTACCACAAGTAGATGTTCTTTTATAAATAATTATATTAGTTTGTTATCATCAAAATTAATATGTTAAACCTTAAAACTAACAATATCCCCTTTTTTTATGTTGGCAAACCATTGAGTACGAAATAAGAAAATTTAATCAAAGACTTAATTAAAGGCAGTAATGGGATAAGCTATATAAACTGGTTACTTCCCTGAATTCATCTTCTCGAAATGCATGTAGTACATTAAGTGTGAACTCCCTCTCCCCCCCCCCACTCTATACATTCCTCAGTTATGCTCCCCCTGTCTCCATGCATTCTACCTAATTTTTTGAGCTTTTGTACACATTATTTTCTCTCTCTTTTGTCATCATCAAAAGGGTGGAATAGGATATAAATTAATAGAACCAATAATAAAGCACACGCTCAATTAATTTAAACAAAAATCTATATACCAAGAATCTCTCAATTATATAAATGCACAATCCTTTAATTCATCCAGTTTAAAGTAAAACCAACGACAAGTATAATAAAAACTAAGCAATCAACACCAAAGGTTTGATTCAGTTTGAAATTATTTTGAGTAACCAAATCATTGCTGACCACACGAAGCACGATAAATTATAGTTCATTTTAGGTCAACCAAAAATAATTTCAAATAATTAAAGAGAATTATTGTAATGACCCGACCGGTAGTTTTGCTTTCTAGATCCCCGTTTCCCTAAATAAGACTCCCCATATATACTTTTACTATTTTGTGACTTGCGGGGTGTCACGACCCAAAATCCACTATCGTTCGTGATAGCGCCTAACGCTGCTGTCAGGCAAGCCAACGTTAATTTATCAATTTAATTACTCATTTTAGTATTCTGAAATCATCATTTTCCTTAATTGAACAGTATAAAAGAGAATTTATAGAGTAAATAAAATATTTACACGATCCACCACAATGAATAACCTGAAGGAAACCCCCAAAACTCGATGTCACAAGTGCATGAGCATTAACTAGGAAATAAAATAAAATACAACATCTGTCTGGAATACAAGTTAGGCATAAAAATATTAATAACTTTGAAGGAGACTCTGCAGGCTGCGGATCGTAACATGAGAATGCAGTTCACGATAAAGTCCCCGAAATGACCGCGCCTCTACGCCCAAAGACCATCGGACATATATGTACCTGCACAAAAAGTGCAGCAAGTGTAGTATGAGTACGTAAATCAACACGTACCCAGTAAGTATCTAGCCTAACCTCAAAGAAATAGTGACGATGGATCGACATCAACACTTACTAGTGGTCCAATAAGAAAGATACAATAGAAGTAAACAGATATGAATCAGAGAAAATAAACGAAGTAACAAGTATAACACGTGGTACAATCCTCCTCTCAGCAATAACTCAGACTCTCAGCTAGTAGCTACTTCCTCAATCGGAGTATATATATGGACCTTACTAGATAGGTCATCACGATTCAATAAGGAAAAGCTCACAGATGTACTGGCTTCTTGCCAATTATTACGCACGATTTCATAAGAGTATTTTATAGAAATGCCGAGGCGTACGGCCCGATCCATCATAACATTGCCAAACTATAGATACATCTATTGTATTGCCTAGGTGAATGGACCACTCCCATGAGAGTGTAGTACATAAATCCCGTCGTGGCATACAGCACATCCATCTGTAATGACCCGGCTGGTTATTTTGAGTATTACAACCCCGTTTTCCTATTTACTGATCAATTTATGCTTTACAACTATTTTATGACTTACCGGGTTAATTGGTTCGGGTCCGGTGAGGTTTTAGAATGAATTGGAACATTTAGTTCCAAGGTTTAAAGCTTAAGTTAAAATAGTGACCGGATATCGACTTATGTGTAAACGACCCAGGAATGGAGTTTTGATAATTCCAATAGCTCCGTATGATAATTTTGGACTTAGGAGCGTGTCCGAAAAATTATTTGGAGGTCCGTACTGGAATTAGGCTTGAAATGGCGAAAGTCAAATTTTTGGGAAGTTTGACCGGGAGTTGACTTTTTGATATCGGGGTTGAATTCTGATTCTGAAAACTTTAATAGGTCAGTTATGTCATTTATGACTTGTGTACAAAATTTAAGGTTAATCGGACTTGATTTGATAGGTTCTGGCGTCGTTTGTGGAAACTTGAAATTTTAAAGTTCATTAGGCTTGAATTGGAGTATGATTCGCGGTTTTAGCGTTGTTTGAGGTGATTTGAGGGTTTGACTAAGTTCGTATGATATTTTAGGACTTGTTGGTATGTTTGGTTGAGGTCCCGGGGGCTTCGGGTGAGTTTCGGATGCTTAACGGATCAAATTCGGACTTAAAACCACTACTGGAATTTTTGCTTATGGTATTTTTGCACCTACGGAGGTTTGATCGCAGGTGCGAAGCCGCATGTGCGCACCAGCCATCGAAGAAGCGAGATTTCCACAGAAGTGGAGCGAGCCTCGCAAATGCAAGGCTGCGGAAGCGGCTCCTAGCTCGCAGAAGCGGCTCCAGTAGAGGCTTGGCGAAATCGAAGAAGCGGTTGAATTCTCGCACCTGCGAGACCGAAGAAGCGGCTAAGTGAGTCGCAGGTGCGAAACCTCTGGACAGTATACATTTCGAAGGGGTTCCGAGTTTTGCCATTTTTGAACCTTCAAGCACAGTTTTTGGGGCGATTTTCAGAGAGAATTCAAGAGAAACTTGAGGTAAGTCATTTGTGATCATTTCTACTCCATAATATTGAATTATCATCGAATAATCCTACTAGATTACAGGTTCTTGAGGTGTAAATCGGGGATTTGAACTTAGGGATTTGGAAAGAAGATTTGATGATTTTGGAGGTCAAGTTGATGTCGGATTTTGGTAAAATTATTATGGTTAGACTCGTGGTTGAATGAGCTTTCGGATGTTGTAACCTTTGTTGGGTTCCGAGACGTGGGTCCTACGAACGATTTTTGAGCTAAATTTTGGACTTTTTTGGAAAATTAGTATATTCTTATGGAATTAATTCCAATACATTTTATTGACTGAATCGAATTAATTGTGGCTATACTCGAGGCGTGTGGAGGCCAATTCACGAGGCAAAGGCATAACAGAGTAAAGAATTATACTGTTTGAGGTAAGTAACACTTCTAAACTTGATTCTAAGGGTATGAATGCCCGAAATTTGGTATGATATACATTTTTTGGAGGTGACACACACGATAGGTGACGAGCATGTAGACGTGCACTACAAAAATTATGTCTTGAATAAATCTTGTACAGTTGTAAAATTAGTGAATCATTTTATTATCTCATAATGTTCCACGTGTTAGAGAAATTGAGCTGAGACTCTTATTAAATACCATGTTTGGGCTACGTGCCAATATTTTTGGGACCCATGGGGTCGTGTTGCTGTTGAATTAATTGTTTCAAAAATATACATCTCACACTTAGTCATATTCGTCCATTGTGCGGATATTTATGGGATCGAGCTGCGCGCCGCAGCAGGCCATTTTGGCTTTATATATTTTATCATTAAATGGATTGGGGATGCCCGCCTGCAACATGCCATAGTGGCTTTATACATTATTATTATTATTATATGGATTGGGGCTGCCCTCCTGCAGCAGGCCATAGTGGTTTTATACATTATTATTATATGGATCGGGTTTGCCCGTCTGCAGCAGGCCTTACGGGCGTTACTATTTTATGGATCGGGGTTGCCCGCCTGCAGCAGGACTTATAGGATTTATTATTATACGGATCGGGACTGCCTGCCTGCAGCAGGCCATAAAGGCTTTATATCACACTTGGGTTGAATGAGCTCCTCCGGAGTCTGTACACACCCCTAGTGAGCATAGATGATTATATATATTCGGGATGGATTTCCTAGGGCATGGACTTGCCTTACTTATTTATATTGTAATGAATTTACCTTGACATGGATCTTGTATGTATCATTTACATTTGGGGATAAATTACCCCAGGGCTGGATTGGCCTTATACGGTACTAGTGGCTGACTGTCAGTCGATGTGTATTTATATACGGGTTGGAACACCCCTGGGCTAGATTGGCCATAAACAATATCGAGTGACTGAATAATTTGTGACCAGTATTTACATAAGGTCTTTCTACTGAGATGTCATATTCCTCATATCATGCAGTATTGATCTATTTCACTTGTACAGAGATTAACTGTTGAACTTGAAAGCATGCCTACATTTTTGTACCATTATTTATACTGGACTGTACCTGCGGATCTCGTCACTACTTTCAGCCCAGATGTTAGTCTTGTTACTTATTGAGTTAGTTGTACTCATACTACACTCTGCACCTCGTATGCAGATCCAGGTGCTCCCGGATACGGCGGCTGCTAGATTTTGAATTTAATTATGTTAGGGACTATCAAGGTAGTTGTTTGACGTCCGCAGACTTGATTCCCTTCCTGTTTAATTATTGTATTGTTCTATATTTTCAGACAGTGATTTTATAAGTCAGACTTTATATTCATATTAGATGCCCATGTACTCAGTGACACCGAATTTTGGGGAGTGATTTTTCTCTGTATTGTGAGAATTCTTCCGCTAAATTTAAATATTTGTTTTCAAACCTAAAAGATATGGTGGTTTATTGAGATTGTCGGCTTGCCTAGTAGTGAGATAGGCGCCATCACGACAGGTGAGAGTTTGGGTCGTGACAATACTGTGCACACTGCCGAGGGTCAAACAGCACGAACCATAGATGTATCTATCATGCCGAGGCGAACGGCCCGATCCCATTAGAATATAAAGCTTTGACGGGTCCTCGACTCCACTCACGGATAGTCGTGTGAGTTATAGATTTTTAAGGGAACATTTCTATGAGAACGCATAACACGGGAGAATTCTTAGGAGAGTACAATTAAATCTGCGGCTTATCATGAAGCCCGTCAAATCTCTACAATAGCAAGCCTATCACTCTATGCAAGTCTAGTCTCAAGTTGTAATGTAAAATAAGGGAATTTATTATGCAAGAGACAACTCAAATAGTACAGTTATAGCATGGCGGGAACCTAAGTCTACCCGGACATAACATGAATCTAGCTACACACGGACTCTCGTCACCTGGTGCGTACGTAGCCCCCGCAACAAGTAACACATAACAAATACATCACCTAGGGGTGGTTTTTACCTTATAGAGTTAGACATGAGACTTACCTCACTCCGAAGTTCCATAACCGGATCCAAGGCCTCTTTAACACCTCAAACCAAAGCCCGTCAATCCAACACTATTCAAAGAACGTGCAAACCAGTCAAAATATATTCTAATAACCATAATTAATTATTTTAAATAATTTCCCAACTCCACTCGAAAAAGTCTATAAAATCAACCCTCGGGGCCCACGTGCCTGAATTCCGAAATTTTTTGAAGATAAACATTACTCGTAGCCTTACAAACTAAAATATATAACTTATTCCCAATCCTATGTCCAATTTTGTGGTCAAATTTCATAAATACTAAATTCTAGGTTTTCTACCAAAAACCCCATAATTTCTACTAATTTCCATGTTTAAATCCTTATACAAACCATGTATTTAACGTGTAATAGGTGGGAATCATTTACCTTGTGTTGCTTGATAAAAATCTCCCTTTGAAGCTCTTCTAAATCGCCCCAACCAAGTGAAAATGATAGAAAATAGGCCAAATCTCGTTTTTAAAAGAACCTTGTGCCAAGATGATTTTTTGCATCTGCGGTCCACTAGCTGCACATGCGGCTCCGCACCTATGGAAAATCCATCGCAGGTGCGGTTCCCTCCAAGACAGGAGAAATCTGCTTCTGCGCGACCGCTTCTGTGGCCAAACACGCGCTTTTGCATTCCCGCATGTGCGGATACCCCTCCGCTTCTGCAACCCAGCTACCCCTCTCATTTTTTTGCTTCTGCAGAGCCCCCCTCGCATCTGCGGGCTCGCAGATGTGGAAATACACTCGTATCTACGGTCATCCCAACTAGTCCAAAGGTCGCTTCTGCGGCCACAGTGCCGCTTCTGCGGCTCCGCACCTGCGGCCAAAACCTCGCAATTGCGGTTACAACAGATATGCTGCCACCAGCCTTTTCATAAGGCCAAAATCAATCCGTTAACAATCTGAAATCCACTCAAGGCCCCCGGGACCTTAACCAAATATACCAACACGTCCCAAAATACAATACGAATTTAGTCGAAGCCTTAAATTACGTCAAACAATATCTAAATCATGAATCGCGCCTCGAATCAAACTTATAAATTTCCAAATTCTATATCTTGTGTCGAAATATATCAAATCAAGTACGATTGACCTCAAGGCTCGGAATCCCAAATGGACATCGATAACATTAAAACCCACTTCAAGTCAAACTTTAAATTCCTTAAACTTTCAAAATACCAACCTTCTATAATAAACGCCGAAATTCTCCCGGGTGATCCGATACTCAACCCGAATATACGCCTAAGTCTGAAATCATCGTACGAACCTATTGGAACCTTTAAATCCCATTCCGAGGTCATTTACTCAAAAGTCATTCCTTAGTCAATTCTTCCAACTCAAAGCTTTCAAAACTTGAATTTTCTTTCCAAATCAACTTCGAACCTCCCGAAATTCCATTCCGACCACACATACAAGTCATAATACCTGAAGTGAAGCTACTCGAGGCCTCAAACTGCCGAATGACGTGCTATAGCTCAAAACGACCGGTCGGGTCGTTACATTCTCCCCCACTTAAACATACGTTCGTCCTTGAACGTGCTAAGGACTGCTCCAGAGTTGTCCAAAACCAATGTACAACACCTTGTGCACCTACCCATGCCACCACATTCCAGTTGAACACATTCGCTCGAGCCAGACTGAAAATCCTCCCTATAACCTTAGCTAACAAGCTTTAAAACTAAGTTCCAACTTCCGAATTTCTTTACAAGGCATGATCTAACAAACGAACACCATACCAATCACCACACACTGTACAAAAACATGATCATGCACCTATGCTGAAATCATACCATGCACCACATAAGTCTGTTGTATTTTCACCAATCTGATGCCCGCAATACATCTCATGACGTATGTAAATCCTATTTCCAACTTTTGCAATACTGCCACGACGAAAGAGATGTGTAGAAACTCATAACCTCCTGCCGAATCAACGATTCAGGGAGTCTCTTCTCCTGACAAGAACCCTTACCTCATTCTGAACTGAATAATGATATTTTCCCTTTAATGTACCTTATATAAATCTGATTGCACTAACTTCATGTCTAATAATCTCCCCCCCCCCAAGTACAAGCCGCTCAGGCTCTAAGATCTCTCAAACACTGACTCAGATCTCATATAGCGTCATCAATGCACTGACAAGCTACAACTCGAATATGACACATAAGGAGGAATGAACTCTGGGAAAAGAATTATCCAGCCCGCGTAACGAATAAAACGGTAGAGCATATGTCATGAACCCTTCTTAGAGGATGAGAAACAAAATATGTAGGAATAGATATAGGGAACCGTACTCAACATAACATTGTTGCGGCATGCAACCCGATCCAAACATGATACCGTTGTGGCATGCAACCCGATCCGAATAATGTACCCGCAGCAGCGTGCCACCCGATCCACTCATAATAATAAATAAGGACATACTCATCAAGCCATAATGCTCCTTCCTCAGAACACCATTCCCAGGCGACACTAGGATAATGTCATCTTACTCTGAACATCTAATTCTTCCCGGCTCATCCGAGCTCGTGACATTCTTTTTAACACCGAACTGCACCTCTCAAATTCCCATGTCTCTCATTGTACCTAACATGCCGCTATGCGAGAATACACAAATTCATCATAACTCCTAAACTACCAGTAGAATAACACTTCATTGGCTCGAAATCTTTCACTTAGCTCAGTTCCGAAGAGCCCATGCAACACGCAATCGAATTCCCAGACCGTAGAAAACACAAACCTTAAGTCGTGATCTAAACCGTCATGACTCTTCCGTAATCCATTTACACAACAAAGCCATTTGAATCAACTACCTCCCACATCAATCAGGTCATGGGGCTGTCAAGCCCGCACATACAAACACAAACAACCTGTATAAATTCACACAACGAGAAAACTGATCCTTGTCACAATCATGCTGATTCGGCCATTACTAACCGACCCAACTTCTTTTAATTTTCCCTTGACCTGACTTAGAAATATGATAGTTCCATTCACAATATAACGAACTCAATCGGCACTCATCCCGAGTGACCCGAATCGCGAGACCACATAGTCTCAATACCCATGAATCATATCATACCTTTTTCACGCGCACAATAACATCTCCAACTGGTATACCCATTTGCAAGACCTTCCGCGAATTCGAAGCTATTTCTTCCTTTAATCTAATACTGCACCGCATACCTGATGATGACATAGAACATTCCAGGTTCCGTTCGCAATCCGCTGCGAAGACTCGATCCTTAACCACATGACAGACTCAAAATCTGTAGGCGCTACACTTTAATTCTTGAATTCACTAGGACCATTGTTGAGAGTCACCCACTCCGACCTGATCTCGAACATAACCAAACTCCAACGCTCTGCTAGCGCATGAACACCCTCTCAAAGAATCAACCGGCTGAATTCTTTTCCTTGTACGTCACATCCACAAAGCATAAACTCTGAGTCTTCCCAAAACCTGAACATGCATCGGTAAACCTGAATATAGCACGCTTCCCTCAAGTTCTTTGCTGAATTACCCCTGATATTTCATTTTCTTAGTCATAAATAATCCGCCAACGCATCGATAACCAGAAACCGTACAAGCAGACAACCACGCGATCTAATCGTAAACGATGGGGCTTCCTCACTTAGCTTTAAGCTACCATCACATAATGCAGAGCCCACAACGATTCCTCCTTCTCAATTACCATGATCTCGCACCGTTAACCCGCCAAATCTATTGAAGTCGTTTGTTAATCTATTCATGAACATTCTGGATCATCACTCACAGTCACACACTCGACCTTATACTGGGTAGCTAGTAGTATTCTTCGTAGAATCTTTATCAACATCACGCAACCACTAACCCGCTCACAGGAGATAACCCACCTATGGAAATTCCTTATCGACGCCTTCCAATGATGCTGCACTGGGTACAACTACCATATAATTAGTAAATTCTCCTGAGGCCATGCTCACCCAGAGGTTGTATAAGTATGCTCCTTTCCTATTGACATCAACTGAAAGTTCAATAATACCTTCCGAACTCAAGTCATATCGCACCTGAAATGATAATCAGATCTTCACACCCCTCTTTATTTCAAACAAACTCCTTTCTTCCATATTCAATCTTTCTTCATACAGTAACCATCACTCCAAATAAAATCCGTAGTCTAAATCACCTTCCATCGTGATTCCCAAACTGTTCTACATTCTCTCAAAGTATGTGGCTATCCTACCATAGAATCTATATGTTACTCCATCACTCCCACTCCGGACAAACCATCTCTTTTAAGCAACTTTTCGACCTCTGTTGTTCATACTTGACTTGCTAGTGATTCAACTACCGCGAGACACTTCCTACCATGCCCTCCCTTATATTTTGCTGCCCAACCGCTACCTTATACCAACTCCCTATCTATAGCACCAGAGCTAATAAATTGCCACCAACCCTAAACCTCCTAGAAGATCATTTTTCCCGAGCCATCAACATTAGAAATACTAATTTGATTCTAAACTGCTGCACACCGCTATCTCTGACAACCACCCCTCAGGCACCATTTCACAAAACCCTGCCCCAAAGGAAAAATCCAAGAAGACCGTAACACCGGCAAACCATAATGCGTTCAAACAAAGATGGCGACACCGCATCATAATAAAAATTCCACCACTCTCTAAAATATCAAGTCTCGTTACTTTATCAAGCAAACATGGATATCTATAGTCTGATTGCCTTTCCTCCGCTGGAATTAAATGTTGAACCCCTTAATCATGCACTGAGATATCCTCCGTTCAAGCCATTCGCTACCTTAACACATAAACGAGCACCTTACCAGTACACCAACATTATGAGATAACAATGCATAGACGTCGTAGCAATTTGTGCATAGCCTCAAAACTATCGAAAATACAGCTGCCGAGCTGAAATAACAGAACATCCTTCCACAAGGCGACGACAATAGCCTACCCGAACATGCAGGGAAAAAATCATCTTGAACTATGCCTGCAGTATCAATACCACTACTCGATGTCCAATTGACAACCCGCGCTTCACGTCGCATAAGATTGACTAGGAAGAAAATAATGGCACAAGCCTCAATGGAATCAAACCATACGATGAGGAAATCAAGAAGGGAAGTGCTCCTAACATCCCTATTGCATCTCCAAGATAAGTACAAATGTCTCTGTACCGATCCGCAAAACTCTACTAGACTTGGTCATGACTCGTGAGACCTAAGTGAACCAAATGCTTTGATACCAAGCTGTCACGGCCTAAATTCTACTATAGGTCATGTTGGCGCCTAACGATGCCGTCAGGCAGGCCAACGATAATTTACCAATATAATTACTCATTTTAGTATTTTGAAATCATTATTTTCCTTAATTGAATAGTATAAAAGAGAATTTACAGAGTAAATAAAATATTTACGCGATCCACCATAATGGGAAACTCCCAAAACCCGGTATCACAAGTGCATGAGCATCAACTAGGAAATAAAATAAAATACAACATTTGTCTGGAATACAAGTTAGACAGGAAAATATTAATAAATGTGAAGGAGACTCTGCAGGCTGCAGATCGTAATATGAGAATGCAGCTCACGGTAAAGTCCTCGAAATGACCGCGCCTCTACGTCCAAAGACCATCGGACATATATGTACTTGCAAAAAAAGTGCAGAAAGTGTAGTATGAGTACATAAATCAACGCGTACTCAGTAAGTATCTAGCCTAACCCCAGAGAAGTAGTGACGAGGGTTAGACATCAACATTTACTAGTGGTCCAATAAGACAGATATAGTAGAAGTAAACATATGTGAATCAGAGAAAATAAACGAAGTAACAAGTATAATACGTGGTACAATCCTCCTCTCAACAATAGCTCAGACTCCAGCTATTAGCTACCTCCTTAATCGGAGTATATATATATGGACCTTACAAGATAGGTCGTCACAGTTCAATCAGGAAAAGCTCACAGATGTATTGGCTTCTTGCCAATTATTACGCACAATTTCATAAGTGTAATTTATAGAAATGCCGAGGCATACAGCCCGATCCATCATAACATTGCCAAATGATAGATACATCTATTTTATTGTCGAGGCAAACGGACCGCTCCCATGAGAGTGTGGTACATAAATCCCGCTGTGGAGTACGACCCGATCCATCATAGTGTGCGTACTACCAAGGGTCGGACGGACCGCTCTCAAGTTTTAATGTAAAATAAGTGAATTTATTAGGCAAGAGACAACACAAATAGTACAGTAATAGCATGGCGGGAACCTAAGTCTACCCGGACATAACATGAATCTAGCTACGTACGGACTCTTGTTATCTGGTGCGTACGTATTCCCCGCAACAAGTTACACATAACAAATACATAGCCTAGGGGTGGTTTCCCCCTAACAGAGTTAGACAGGAAACTTACTTCGCTCCGAAGTTTCATAACCGGCTCCAAGGCCTCTATAACACCTCAAACCCAAGCCCGTCGATCCAAAACTATTCAAACAACGTACAAACCAGTCAAAATATATTCTAATATCGATAATTAATCATTTTAAACAATTTCCCAACTCCGCTTGAAAAGTTTATAAAATCAACCCTCGGGCCCATGTGCCCGAATTTCGAAAATTTTTGAAGATAAACATTATCCGTAGCCTTACGAACTCAAATATATAACTTATTCCCAATTTCGTGGTCAAATTCCAAAAATACCAAATTCTAAGTTTTCTACCAAAAACCCCACAATTTCTACTAATTTTCATGTTTAAATCCTTATACAAACTATGTATTTAACTTGTAATAGGTGGGAATCACTTACCTTGTGTTGCTTGATAAAATTCTCCCCTTGCAGCTCTCCAAAACCGCCCCAACAAAGTGAAAATGAGAGAAAATAGGCCAAATCTCGTTTTTAAAAGAACCTTTTGCCCAGACGATTTTTCGCATCTGCGGTCCACTAACCGCACCTGCGGAAAATCCATCACAGGTGCGGTTCCCTCAAGGAAAGGCGAAATCCGCTTCTGCGAATAATATTTCGCTTCTGTGCGATCCGCTTCTGCGGCCAACCACACGCTTCTGCGCTCCCGCATGTGCGGATACCCCTCTGCTTCTACGACCAAGTTGCCTTTCTCGTTTTTCCGCTTATACGGAGCCTCCCTCGCATCTGCGGGCTCGCAGATGCGAAAATACACTCACATCTGCGGCCATCCTAGCTAGTCTAAAGGTCGCTTATGCGGCCACAATGCCTCTTCTACGGCTTCGCACATGCGGCCAAAACCTCGCAGGTGCAGCTACACTAGATTTGCTGCCACCAGCCTTTTCATAAGGCAAAAATGAATCTGTTAACCATCCGGAATCCACCCGAGACCCCTGGGACCTTAATCAAATATACCAACACGTCCCAAAATACAGTACGAACTTAGGCGAAGCCTTAAATTAAGTCAAACAACATCAAAATCATGAATCGCACCTCGAATCAAACTTATAAATTTCCAAATTCTATATCTTGTGCCGAAATGTATCAAATCAAGTCCGATTGTCCTCAAATTTTGCACTCAAGTCATAATTGACATGGCGAAGCTATTCCAAGGCTCGGAATCCCAAACGGATATCGATAACATTAAAACCCACTTCAAGTCAAACTTAAGAATTCCTTAAACTTTCAAAATACTAACCTTCCAAAATAAACGCCGAAATTCTCTTGGGTGATCCGATACTCAACCCGAACATGCGCCTGAGTCTGAAATCATCGTACAAACCTATTGGAACTTTCATATCCCGATTCCGAGGTCGTTCACACAAAAGTCATTCCTTAGTCAATTCTTCCAACTCAAAGCTTCCGAAATTAGAATTTTCTTCGTAAATCAACTACGAACTTCCCGAAATTCAATTTCGACCACACGTATAAGTCATAATACCTAAAGAGAAGCTACTCGAGGCCTCAAAAAGCCGAATGACATGCTAGAGCTCAAAATAACCGGTCGGGTCGTTACACGGGGATGGTTAGTTGGCGATTTGGAAGGGTTCAGGTTGAAATCGGAACACTTAGTTCCTTAATATTGGCTTTAAAGGATTAAGTTTAACTTGGATCAATAATTCTAGTAAACGATCTTGGAACCGGGATTTGACGGTCCTAATAGGTTTGTATAATGATTTTTGTTTTGGGTGTGTGTCCGGATCGGATTTTGGATTACCCGAGAGTATTTCAGTGCCTAATGTTTAAAGTTGGCTTATTGAAGGTTTAAAAGCTCTTTAAATTTGGTTTGGAGTATGTTTTGGTGTTATCGATGTCTGTTTGGGATTCCGAGCCTGGGAATAGCTCCGTAAGGTGATTTAAGACTTGCACGCAAAATTTGGTATTATTCAGTGTAGTTTAAGTATGCTTCGGTGCGTTCGGAGCATATTGGAAGAACTTGAAGTTCATAAGTTGATTCGATTTAGTTTGGGGGTGTGATTCTTAGTTTTGGTGTTGTTTCCCGCATTTCGAGGGTTCGAGCAAGTCCGTTTCATGATAACAAACTTTTTGGTATGTTTGGACGGGGCCTCGGATGCCATTCGGACAAGGCATGGAACTCATTTAGACTTCGAAAGAATAGCTGAAGCATCAGAGTTCTGGTGCAATCGCACCTGCGGAGGACCAGCCACAGGTGCGAGCTCACAAAAGCGAGCCAATGACCACAGAAGCAAGAAGGGCTGGTCTACCCAGTGGTCGCAGAAGCTATGAGAGGAGCCGCATCTGCGGAGGAGTAGATGCGAGGAAGGGAACGCAGAAGCAGGCTGGTGAGCAGGTGCGACGCTTGTACCGCAGAAGCGGGCTCGCAGATGCGAGACTTTGCCCACAGAAGCAGGAAGGACATACTTGGGCATGATCCGCATCTGCGAGGCTTTGTCCACAGAAGCGGAAGTGCTGGAGGCAGTGATGTTCCTTTAATACGGGACTTAGGCCATTTTTGACTCATTTCTTTCACTTTTTGGGAGATTTTGGAGCCTCTTAGAGAGGGGTTTTCACCTAGCTATTGGAGGTAAGTAATTTATATCCAATGTAAGTTAAATACATAGATTATGGGTAGATTTTAACATGTAAAATTATGAAAATTATGGGTTTAGATGAAAAACATAGGTTTTGATAAAAATGGGATTTAACCACGAAAATGGTTATGGAATTGGGTGAAAATTATACATTTGAGTTCGTGAGATTATGGGTAACAATTATCTTAGAAAATTTCCAGAATCCGGGCACGTGGTCCCGAGGATATATTTTAGGAATCTTCCGATTTGGGTTGGGTAATCACTCTAATAGTTTGATTATATAATTTTGAACATATACTAATTAATTTATACAATATTTGACTAGTTTCAGGTTGTTTGGCACCGAGTTGAGGATTTAAAGCAAATTTGTGGATCGGAAGCGAGCTTTGAGACAAGGTAAGTCTCTTGACTAACCTTGTAAGAGGGAATTTACCCCATAGGTGATTTAAATTACTATTTTCTTCTAATGGTGGGGGCTACGTACGCACAAGGTGACGAGAGTCCGTGCGTAGATACTAATTATGCTTACGTCCGGGTAGTTTAGGACCCAAATCATGAAATACTTGTAATGTTTGCACCCTATTTGTTAATTAAAGTGCATAAATTATATTGAAACTTGATAGAGGAATTGTAAGAGACCGACTTCCACTTACTTGAGTTTTGACGAGATACTTTACCGTTAATAGAAATTGTGCTTCTTTGTGAATTAGCCTTGTAATAGATTGTAAACCGAATGTTATAAAGTATCCTCTCTTCTTGTGGAGAGGGCCGAACGCCTTGGCAGTAGAATAGATGCATCTATGGTTTGTGCCGCTCAACTCTCGTCACTGTACACATTATTCTGGATTGGGTTGTACGACCACGTCATAATCGTGCGTCATAATACTCGGAGCTTAATTATACTTGATATTATTTTATGGCCTGAGAGGTTAAAATTATATATGATAGGAACTGGCTTGGGATTTACCATTTATGAAATAATTATTTATTTCCTGCTTGTTATTGAGATATTATTATTATTATTTACATAAGCCATGCTCATTTAGAATTTCTGTATTTTTATTGTTAGCCTATAGTAAGTATCGATATCGACCCCTCGTCACTACTTCTTCGAGGCTAGACTAGATACTTACTGGGTACATGTTGTTTATGTACTCACACTAAACTTCTGCACTAATCAATGCAGTATCTGAGGTAGGTGCATCTGGCAGTCATACCGGCGTGAACCCCCATTACCCTGAGGCTTAGTGTTGAGATGCTTCCTAAGCTATTCCGCAGCACCTAGAGTCTCTCTTTTGCACTTATTTTCTGTCTACTTTTATTTCAGATAGTAGTTAGAGTTTTGTATATTCTACTAGTTTCTCATACACTCGTGACACTAGGTCTTGGCACACATTTTAGTAGACTTTATGATTTTGGAGTATTTATATCACTATGATTGCCACTCAGTTGCCTTTGTTTTATTTACTAAATTTTTCTACTCCTTAATTTCTTAATAAATGGAATTTATTTACTTGCAAACTTAATAAAAGGAGCAATCACATGGTTAGTTCACTATTAGCTTGCCTAGCAGCGACGTTGAGCGCCATCACAGCCTATAGGAGAAATTGGATAATGACAACATGGTATCAGAGTACTAGGTTTACGTAGGTCTCACAAGTTATGAGCAGGCCTAATAGAGTCTTGCGGATCGGTGCGGAGACATCCGTACTTATCTTCGAGAGGCTATAGGGTGTTAGGAAACTACTCTTTCTTCATCTCCTATCGTGCAGTTAATATGGTGCTAAGTATGTTTCTCTTATTATCTCACAGATGGTAAGAACGCGCACACTTGATGTACCCAATCATGGAGGAGCTGCACCCCAGTTGCTAGAGGCCGAGGCAGAGGCCGAGGGAGGGCTATAGCTTATGGTAGAAGACGAGGACGTCCTAGAGTTCTTCTAGTCATGCCAACAGTGGATCCAGTAGAGGGTCCTATTAATAAGGAGCAGGGAAAGGTGCCTGCAGCAAAGCCAGCCCCGGTGGATTTCATGTCCTCACCGGGATTCCAGGAGGTCATGGGCCGTATGCTGCGGTTCATGGATTCTATGACTCATGCTGGTTTATTTCCAGCAGACCCAGCCACATTTCAGGCGGGAGGGGGAGCACAGACCCCTACCGCTCAAGATCCAGGTCATGCAGATATCGTATATCAGACCTCGGGTGCACTACCTATGGGCGAAGCTCAGCTAGTTGCAGCAGTTATACCTGAGCCCAGACCAGCTACGACCGGCGATCCGCAGAAGCTATTGGACAGATGGACCAGGCTTCATCCTCTTGTATTTTGGGGTGAGCGGCATGAGGACCCCCAGGATTTTATTGATCGATGCAGGGACAGACTGCACAACATGAGGATATTGGAGGACAGGTCCCGTAGATGGTGGCAGTCCTATCTTCTTGGTAGACCTGCAGGTTCTCCTCCTATGATTTATGATTGATTCACACGCCTCTTCTTGGATAGATATATTCCACCCTCTCAGAGGGAAGAGTTTTGGTTTTAGTTCGAGCAGCTCCAGCAGGGTCAGACGTCAGTAACCGACTATGAGGTAAGGTTCTCTGAGTTGTCTCGCCATGTACTCATGATTCTTCCTACTGATGCAGAGAGAGTATGGAGGTTTGTTGCGGGGTTGCACTAAGGTATCCAGACCACTATGGCCCGAGAGGTTGAGATAGGGACTTCTTACGAGCTAGTTGTGGAGATAGCTCGGAGTATCGAGGGTGTAGGTCAGCGTATCCGAGAATAGGCTACGCTGAGGGGCCAGTCTAGCAGGCCTAAATATCCAGCATCGCCGCATTCTCGGGGTGCTCCTGTGCGACCTTATTTCAGCGCCATGCCGGAGAGTTCCTACTGCCGACCAGCTATTTAGGGTTCCTCCAGTGGGTATTCAGTCCATCAGAGTCTGACTTCATGTTAGTAATCCACCGTACCGAGAGGTTGTTTCGAGTGCGGGGATCTTAGTCATGTGCGGCGGTTCTACCCCAGGCTCCGGGGCAAGGCAGTGCAGCAGGGTCCGCATCCTATGATCATAGCACCAACTGCCACACCAGTCGTCCGGCTGCCCAAAGGCAAAGGGCAGTTGGGTAGGGGCCGTCCTAGAGGTGAAGGCCAGTCAGGTGGCGCTCCAGCCAAATTCTATGCCTTTCCAGCCGGACCAGATACAGTAGCATCTGATACCGTGACCACAGTTATTATTCCTGTCTGAAGTAGGGATGTTTTGGTACTATATGATCCAAGGTCTACATATTCATATGTTTTATCTCTGTTTGCTCATTTCCTGGGAGTTCCTCGTGAGTCCTTGGGTACTCCTATTTATGTGTCCACTCTAGTAGGCGATTATGTTGTTGTGGATCGGGTCTATCGCTATTGTATCATGACTTTCTGTGGTTATGAGACTAGAGCGGATCTTCTGTTGCTTGATATGACCGACTTTGCGGTCATCTTGGGCATGGATTGGTTATCCCCATATCACGCCATCCTTGATTGCCATGCCAAGATTGTTACCTTGGCAATGTTAGAGCTTCCTAGATTGGAGTAGAAGGGTTCGTTTGTCAGTGCATCTAGTCAGGTTATCTCCTTTCTGAAGGCTCGACACATGGTCGAGAAGGGTTGTTTGTCTTATCTAGCCTATGTGCGGTACTCACCTAGTTGATAAACTGCTAATATTCAAATGATTGCTATATGGCATGTAAGAATTATGAAAGTATTCCTCGTGGGATGATCGTGCATGAAAGATAAGTTAGTCATTCAAGTGCTGGAGTTGGGATCAGTTATGGTGGTTTATGTATTCTATGAATTTGGAGACTGGGAGTTCTCCAAAGCATATTGTTTCATGGTTGCATCCTAGCTTGAGGTGAGTATTTTATTTAAACTTAGTAGAGGCACTAGTTGCGCTAATTATTTGTGTTAGCTACGTGCTATGAGTGCGCATATATGTAGGGTTTTAGCCCATGTGCGGGCATCAGAGCAAGTATTCATACTCGGAAGAATGCTTAGACTATGATCTGCCTAGAGTTGACTGTTAAGCATAAATTTATTACATTTCTCGTATTCGTACCTTTGTTAAGAACTATCTGGACTACACTTGAGGTTACAAATAGGCCGATTCCCTGAACAAACTGGGTAGTTACTATTTCTGCGGTAGCCTGCCGATTTGAGTTGTGATAGCACACTTTGCACATGCCTACTCTATGGCGTGTTATTTATACTAGTCCAGGAGCATGTGAATCTTATTTCATTTATCATGTACATGTGTACTTATTTGATTGCTCTTGTATAATATGCTTGGACCGAAGGCCTGTGACCATGCCATGTGGAGTATGTTATTGGCACGTGAGTTGTCCGTGCAGATCTATGTACTGATATTATTGGCACGTGAGTTGTCAATGCGGGTCCAGATATTGATACTATAGCACGTGAGTTATCCGTGCGAGTGATATTAATGTGAGCTCTAGAAGAGGTGGTTACTGTTATTAAATTCGTGTGTCTTGGTTCTACTATATATAATGAGCTTATAGCATTGCAGTTGTGGTGGTGCTTGTTGAACTTGCAATACGATTTTCTACTTTGAGACATCTTCCATTTTGGGTACAAGGTTGCGCAGTTATGGCATGTCAGTGGGATAATTGTGTTTAATAATATATAGTCATTGGACCTAGAATGGGTATTATCAAATTTTGTTACGGTATATTGGGAGGATAATATTGAAAGTCATCTTAGAAGGTGATTATGATTCTGGTTGGGGCAAAAAAGCTCCATGACTTGTTGATCTTATTAGGGGTTATGAGATTCCGCGTGTTTCTTTCATTATCAGCAATGTACGAAGGTTTTAGAACGAGTTTTTGTTTGATACGGGGTTTAATATCAGTACCGGGTTGGTTTTGAGTAGTTATTATGATCGAGAATGGTGTTGCGAGTATGCGAGTTGTGTGGTATGTTATGTGATTATATCTGGAATTATGGTTATCACTTGATACAGCTTGTTCAGACTTATACATTGTGTGGATGTTAGATTCAAGTCTTGAAAAGAATTCTGGATGTTAGAAATTAGGTTCTAAGTTTTGCGGACTAAGGTTAAAGTGATGATCATCAATTGTGTTATGTTGTTAGTCCTATATGGAATAGGGTGACGTAGGATCACCCTCGGGTATGTGCGTGGTAAGGTGGAATAGTGATTTGAAGGTTTAGGAACAACTCTTAGCACACAGTTTACATCACAGTTTTGGAGAGCAGTGTAGTGAGAATTAGGTACACAGGTTCAGTTAAGTACAACATTTCACCCTCAGACAAATGGACAGTCCGAGCGCACTATTCAGATATTGGAGGACATGTTACGCGCTTGTGTCATTGATTTTGGGGGTTCTTAGGATCAGTTTCTGCCACTCGCGGAGTTTACTTACAACAACAGTTATCAGTCGCGCATTCAGATGGCCCCGTATTAGGCTTTGTATGAGAGATGGTGTCTGTCTTCGGTGGAATGGTTTGAGCCACGTGAGGCTAGATTATTGGGTACTGATTTGGTTCAAGATGCTTAGGAGAAGGTTAAATTGATTCAGGAGCGGCTTCGCACGACGCAGTCTAGACAGAAGAGTTATGTCGATAGGAAGGTCTGTGATGTTGCTTACATGATTGGGGAGAAGGTCCTGCTCAAGGTTTCACCCACGAAGGGTGTTATGAGGTTCGGGAAGAAGGGCAAGTTGAGCCCTCGGTTCCTTGGGCCTTTTGAGGTACTTCAGAGGATTGGAGAGGTGGCTTACAAGCTTGCATTACCACCTAGATTGTCGAGTGTGCATCCAGTATTTCATGTTTCTACGCTCCGGAAGTATGTCGGGGATCCGTCTCATGTTTTGGATTTCAGCACGGTTCAGTTGGAAGGTGATTTGACTTATGATGTGGAGCCGGTGGCTATTCTGGGTCGACAGGTTCGAAAGTTTAGGTCAAAGGATATAGCTTCAGTGAAGGTGCAGTGGAGAGGTCAGCTCGCGAAGGAGGATACTTAGGAGACCGAGCGGGAGACGCGGAGCAAATATCCATGCCTATTTGAGACTCTAGGTATGTTTCTAGACCCGTTCGAGGACGAACGTTTGTTTAAGAGGGGGAGAATGTAACGACCCGGCCGATCATTTTGAGAGTTGTAGCCTCGTTCCCCCATTTACTACTCTATTTGTGTTTTATAGTTGTTATTTCACTTATCGGGTTAGTTGGTCCGGGGTCCAGAGAAAATTCAGGGTGAATTGAGACACTTAGTCTCTTAATAGAAAGCTTAAGTTGAAAAAGCCGATCGGATGTCGACTTATGTGTAAACGACCTCGGATTTGAATTTTGACAGATCCGTTAGCTCCGTTGGGTAATTCTAGATTTAGGAGCGTGTCCGGATTATGATTTGGAGGTCGAGAGTAGAATTAGGCTTGAAATGGCAAAAATTAGAATTTTGTAAAGTTTGACCGGTAGTGGACTTTTTGATATTGGGGTCGGATTCTGATTCTGAAAGTTGTAGTAGGTTCGTGGGGTCATTTGTGACTTGTGTGCAAAATTTGAGGCCAATCGGACGTGATTTGATAGGTTTCGGCGTCATTTGTAGAATTTGGAAATTTCAAAGTTCATTAGGCTTGAATCCATGTGCAATTCATGTTTTTGATGTTGTTTGAGGTGATTTGAGGGGTTCGACTAAGTTCGTTTCATGTTTTGGGACTTGATGGTATGTTTGGTTGAGGTCCCAAGGGCCTCGGGTGAGTTTCGGATGATTGGCGAATCATTTTTGGACTTGGCTTGATGGCTGAAGACTGCTGGTGTAATTGTTTTGGTTTCTTCTTATGCGTTCACGAGAGTGGTCTCGCGTTCGCGAAGGGCATCTGGTAGCTGAGGACGATTTGTCCTTCGTGTTTGCAAAGAAGAGGAAGCGTTCACAAAGGTTTGGACTGAGAGTGCATCGCGAACGCGAGATGGGGGACGCGTTCGCGAAGAAGAAAAGAGGCAGCTGGGAACCCCTGTGCTATTGGTTAACGCATTCGCGGGGGTGAGGCCGCGTTCGCATTGAGAGGGGTCAGTCAAGGTTCGCATTCATGTGTGGTTGATCGTGTTCGCGTAGAAGGGATTTTGGGTCACAGGTTGTGCTCCGCGAACGCGAGGGTGCTTCCGCGTTCGCGAAGGAGGCGTACCTGGGCAGAATAAAAGATTCAAAATTGAGGGTTTCGAGTTCATATCACAAAATTGATTTGGGAGCTCCGATGTGAACACCTAATTTTTGACTATATTTGAATTTTTATCACCTTCTACTATGTAAATATTTTCAGAATTTAATATATATTTTTTTTATTTTTGTTATATATATATATATATATATATATATATATATATATATATATATATATATATATATATATATATATATATATATATATATATATAGAGAGAGAGAGAGAGAGAGAGAGAGAGAGAAAATTATTAATAATTTAAAAGGTCAATTATTACTATTAGTATTATTTTTATTATTATTTTTATCTTTATTTTTAAATAAAATGAATTAAAAACCAAAAATAAATAAAAATTAATTATTATTTTTAAAAAAAAAACAAATTTCGGATGGGAATTAAAAAATAGAAAAAGTAGAAATATAAAATTAAAAAGTAAAAATAAAAGTAGGTAGAAATTGTTTAATAAAAGAAGTAAAAGAAAGTGGAAACTTAAAAAAAATAAAAGTAAAAGAATGTGAAAATTTAAAAAATAAAAAGTAAAATAAAGTTGGAATTAAAAAATAAAAGTAAGGGTATCTGATTTTTTTTTTTATAAAAAAAGTAAAAGTAAGTGGGAAATAAAAAAAGAAAAGTAAAATAAGTGAGAAATAAAAAAAGAAAAGTAAAAAAGTGGGATTTTAAATATATTAAAAGTAAAAAAAAAGTGAGAAATTAAAAAATAAAAGTAAAGGAAAGTGGGAAATTATTTTTTTTTTTAAAAAAAATAAGAAAAATGGGAAGTGAAAATTCTTTTTAATTAAAAATAAAAAAATAAATAAAAAATAAAAAATAAAAATCTGAAAATTCCGAAATTTTTTTTTTATAGATAGAAGAGAAATGTGATGAAAAAAAGAGGAGAGAAAGAGGAAAAAATAGGGAGGAAGGAATTGAGAGTAATTTATTTTCTTCTTCTAGGATAAGGAAATTTCTACTCGTGTCATTCTTTCTTCGTCTTTCTTTCAAAAAATCCAGCAAAATCACCCCCCCCCTCCAAAAAAATAAATAGCCTTAAACCTAGCAAAAAACCAGCCACTAAATCACCGGTCTTGCAAGGTCATCGGGGTTGCAAGTCGCGATTTGTTGTTCGAGGTTTCGTGGCCGGTGAAAGCTCCAGTCAACAATCGTCGAATTGTTTAGCGCTCTTGTAATTTCATCTTTGTTAATTTATATCAAAGGTCCGTTATTTCCCTTTCTTTACTGATTATAATTGTCCATTTACCTTCTTGTCTATTGATTATTGGTGTGATTATTGGGTAGCATGAAGTAGTAGTTCACTCTATTGATATTTGGATCATTTGAATATGATTGTTTCCTTGTTCATATGTTTATTGGACCATGATGTTAATTTTAGAGTTGCAAAGTTTTGTTTTGAGTTTATTTAACCGGATAAAGGGTTTATTGAATCACTGTAATTTGGCTTGTTTCATGAGATTGTGGTGTCATTAGTTTTGTTTAAAAAATGTACAGAATATGGGATAATGTGTTGGATAATTTGCTTGGGCCATGATTTGTTTCTAAGTAAATTATTTTTTTGGGCAGTTGGAGAAAAAAAGATTTTGGGCCAAAAAATTTAGTCTCATTAGACCCAAAGTAATAAATAACATAGCTGGCCCATCTTTCTCCAAACTAGCCCACTTTTCTATAAATAATAAATCTAATTCTTCCACAAATAATTACATACCTCATGACCTTACAATAATCTCAAAATTAGTAATTGAATAATATTCGAACATCGTAGCTTGCTTTAGGCGCGATTAATAATAAATCATTGTGACTATGGGTACGGTTCTCGTGGCATGGTCACGATACGTAATTCCCAATTCGAGTGTACGTTTCACGTGACTCGACCACAACTTCAAACAATACTAAATAAAATTAAACACGTTGTAGATTGCGGGTGCGTTTTACGTGACGCGATTTGCGATGTGTATAAACAACGAGTGTACGACAACGTAACTCGTCTCATATTAATTCCATAAAAGTTTAAAATGCAGTAATATAATAAAAGCGGTAAAAGAAATAAAAATGCACATATAGGTTTAAAACATGTATTAAATTAGATAACTAGGCCAATTATTAATAGTTGAGCGACCGTGTTAAAACCACAAAACTCAGGAGTACCTTTCACCTTCTCTCGGGTTAACAGAATTCCTTACCCGATCTTCTGTGTTCGTAGACCATAAATAAGAGTCAATTTTCCTCGATTTGGGATTCTAAAATAAATCGGTGACTTGGGACACCATAAATTATTCTAAGTGGCGACTCTGAATAAATAAATAATCTCATTTCGAATAATGTCACTTTAATTGAAAAAACTCCCCTACCCCTACCCCCTCGAGAAAAAGGAGGTGTGACAGGTAGAAGGCAATTTTTGGAGGGATTTTCACGTGGGTGTTTGGGGTAAGTGATTTCTATCTAATTTTAGTTAATTTTCATGATTATACCTTTAATTCTACCATTAAATTTGTGATTTAGGGTGGAAAATTTGGGAAAAATAAGGAAGAGTTCTTGGGCTAGATTTTTGAGATTTTGAATGGGATTTTGTGATTGAATTTGAGTAAGTTTGGTATGGTTAAACTCATGAGTGAATGGGCTTTCAGATTTTGTGACTTTTGTCAGATTTCGAGACGTGGGTCCGGGGGCCGGGTTTGGACCGATTTCGAATTTTGGCTATAATTTTGTATTTTCTTGTGGAATTGATTCCTTTAGCCTATATTGATTGTATTGTACTGATTGTGACTAGATTCGGGACGTTTGGAGACTGATTTGAGGGGCAAAGGCATTTTGGAATAGAATTTAGCCCGGATTGAGGTAAGTAACACTTTCAAACTTGGTTCTGAGGGTTCAAAACCCCGAATTATGTGTTATGTGATTGGTATTGAGGTGACGCACATGTCAAGTGACGGGTGTGCCGGCGTGCACCATGAGAATTGTGACCCGGTCGATTCCACGGCACTATCTAGTGGTTCTATCTTGTTGATATCTGTGCTTTCATCATGTGATAAAGTAATTGAGCTGTCACTCATGCTAGATATCATGTTTAGGCTCTATGCCAATACTGTCGGGACCCATAGCGGTCGTTTCTTGTTGGTGTCTTACTGATTTTATTGATATTTTGTATTCAGTCATATTCATTCATTTAATATCATATCTCAGTCTCTGTTGTTAATTATTGATACATCATATCATTATTTTCGGGCTAGTATCATGACATTGTGAGCCCGTGAGAGAGAGACTGGAGAGATTAATGATTGAGTGAGGTCGAGGGCCTGATTATGAGTGACATTTATGGGATCGAGTTGCACACTGCAACGGTTATACTGCTTTATGATAGCGCTTGGGCTGAAGGAGTCCCTCCGGAGTCTGCACACACACCCAGTGAGCGCGGTTGATATTATTGAGGGATGGATCTTCCCTGGACATGGATCTTATCCGAATCATTTTATAACTGGAAATGGATCTTCTCCACGGGCTGGATTTGCCCTACTCGGTACTGGGTGACTGATGGTTAGTAATGTATATATTCGGGGATGGATCTTTTCTAGGCCGTTTGGGCCATATACAGTACCGAGTGATTGAGCATTTGAGAGTGTGAGCATATGAGGCTGTCAGCATGGTGCATCGCATACAGCATGTGCATTGGCATGGTAGAAGTAGAGGAGTATATTTTTCATATCATTCAGATTTGATCCATTTTTCTGTTTTAAGATATCTATCGAACTTGAAAGCGTGTCTACATTTCTGCACTGTTATTTTCTGTATTAAACTATGCCGGTTGAGTTCGTCACTACTTTCAGCCCACGGTTTGGGTTTGTTACTTACTGAGTTGGTTGTACTCACGCTACACCCTGCACCTCGTGTGCAGATCCAGGTACTTCTGGTTACGGCGGCTGCTGAGTGAGAAGTCGAGATCTTGGAGACTATCGAGGTAGTTGCATGGCGTTCGCAGGCCTTGACTCTCCTTCATTTTCTTTATCTGTATTTTAGTTCTTAATTCCTCAAAAATTGTATTAGACTGTATCCTTGTATAGATGCTCATGTATTCAGTGACACCCCGATTTTTGGGAAGGATTCGTATTGCGTTGTGGTTTTATTTATGTTTTTAAAAGGTTTCTTAAATATTACCTGCTTTCATTTTATTTTCAAAATTTTTAGTTGGTGACCTGGTTGAGTAGTTGGCTTGCCTAGTTCCACAATAGGCGCCATCACGACGGTTGATTTTGGGGTCGTGACACCTATGTTATCCATCTGAGGAAGGAGGTGCAAGATTCAAAAAACTTGAGGATACATGCAAGGCATTCACTGAAAAATAGCAATGGAATCTCCAAACCTCAAACTCTATGTGGTCATAGTTAATGAAGGCTAAGTATTACAAAAATATATACTTAATTATCTTGTCTCCAAATAGTGAAAAGCTGGCCAATCTCATAGTTTGAAGGCATTATTCTACTTTAAGGGAAGGGTGGAGCATAACTTAATTTGGAAATAGGGAGAGGAAATACTAGTTTCTAGTTTGATAACTGGACTAGAACAAGGCCTTTATATACCAACATGGGTCAAGTAGTTGTGAACGACAACGTCAAGCTAAGGAATGATTTTGTAGATAGGCACTAGGACTAGTTCTCTTTGCAACTGCTGCGACCTGATTTTGTGAAGGACATATTCTCTACCTTTGCTATTTTTATTATATCAAAGAGGAGGACCCTCCAATTTGGATTGCCTCCACATCTGGGTCTTTCTCATTGTCCTATGCTTGGAATATTATCAGAGAAAGAAGAGGAATTGATTCCAGAATTTGGTAAAAAGATGTCATGTTTAAGATGAGCTTCTTAACTTGGGAGCTGCTCATGATAAAATTGCTACATATGAGAAGATTACAAGGTTTAGTATCAACATTGTTTCTAAATATTATTGCTGCAATGCAGCAGATATGATCTCAGGCCTTTAAAAACACTAAACATTTATTTTGTTCTGAATAATATGCATTGTAATTGTAGTGTTATTATGCATGTAATTTGGGCATGTTGGTAAGTATGTGATTAATAGCTAGAAGTTTGTAGGTTTGGATTTATTTTAGATATTTTCGTAAGATTCCCAAAATTTTATGGCCAAACGGGCTCTAAGAAACTTGTAAGTTCTTATCGCGACTTAGACCTCCCTTGCTGCAGGCAAATCAATGTACATTTCCTGCTTACATGGCTGCCAGTTGTCTGTTCCTAAGACAAAAAAACTAAGGAAAAATACATAAGTTGTTCCGTGTACTTGTCCCGAAAAGTCCGTTCCACGCTCAATCTTTACGGGTATCCTATTACTACCCTATCCTTATCCAAGATGAATTTATTTACCCCTAAAATGCCACAACCAAATTCTACTCAAGTAGTGTTTATGTGCGCTGACAAGTGGCATTTTTGCAAGTTTTTTTATTTTTTTCTTTCTTTTACTGGAATAATCCTCCCCCTCCCCTTCCTCCTCCCCCACCCGAACCTTTATTTCTCTCCTTCAAAACAGTCCAAATATTTTTACCAACTTTTCCAGCTTGCCGAAAATATTTCAGTCACATTTGTCGGATCTCCATAGGCAACCAAATTACAACCAAGGAAGTGACTTTTTCAGAAAAAGTTTTCTTGATGGAACCTTTGCAAGAGAAACTAGTTGACTATATTGACTAGAAAATGGTCTCTCTTTTGGGTTTTTCTCTTCCTTTTTGTTTTTCCATCTTGGTCAAAAGATAAAAATGTAAAGTAAAGTTAATGTATAGAGAACAACCACAAAGCAAGAGGAAGCTAAGAAAGATCCAACAAAGTATTGGGTTTTTGTTCCCACCTTGGTTGTTTGCTCCAGCCAAGCTGTGAAGAACAATTGGTGGGTGGATGAGGTGGTAAAATAGGTGGAGAAAGAGCTATCAATCCTTAATTTATGTTCTGTTATGATTATGATTGTATGGTGTTGCTCTCTTGTTACAATAGAGGAAAGACAAAGAAGAAAAGGAAAGAGGAAAGAGAAGAAAAGAAAATGGGAAAATGAAAATAAAAAGGGTTAGTGTTGCGGGAAATCGTGGGTTAACTAGCATACAATCACATACAAAGCAAATTGAGAAGAAAAATTAACACAAGGATTTAACGAAGTTTAGTTAAGCCTAATCCTCGAGGCAGAAGCAGAGAGGGTTTTTCATTATGAATGAGAAGAAAAGTACACTACAATCTATAGAATCCCCAACTACAACCTCTATATATAGATCACAAATATTCCCAAACCTATAAAAGAAAGGTTTTTCAATTTGACAAGGACTGTAAGTTTTTCTTTCCCATATCTATTAGGACAATAGGTTTTCCTAAACCTGTACGAATTATGGGTTTTCTAAAAATACAAGGAAATAATTCAAGCCAGAAAATAACAAATCTTCCCCTTGGCTTGAATTCTCTTCATTAACAAGAACAACGTCTCTCTATCTTGCCCCCAGCCCTCACGAGGGCTTTACCTATTGGCGCACACATCAACCAAGTCTAGAGAACGCCTAAACTTGTTAAGAGACTCAATCTCTTCAGCCATAGCACTAATTTGTTGATTTGGCTTTGTACTCTGAATAGCTTCTGGATAGCTATAACAATCAAACGCATCAACGGTCTCTGCAACTGCCAAAGCAAATTTCACGAGATTTGTATATCTAAGAAGATTCCTATCAACTATATTTGAAAACCTTTGTGGTCAGTTGATCACTCTCTTCTCTCTGCCTGTTGCAATGCTATATGGTTGTTATTGCGCAGGTGCATCAACATTATCATCTTGATTAATATTTTGCGTCTCTTCCACTTCCTCTATCTTAGAACTACTGGGTTGAGCTAGTGAATATTCAATTTCTAGCTCTATGCGGTCACTAACACCATAATCTGTTTCTGCTATTGCCTTCACCCTCTGACTGTCCAGTGAGGCAAATTCATGAAATGTTACATCCCTACTGATAATTAGACATGGAATCTTTTGATATGTGCACCACAACCTACAATCTTTCACTCTAGTTGCATACCCTAGAAATATGCACTTGTTTTCCCTCGACTCAAGTTTTTCATCCCTCACATGAGTATAAGTAGGACAACCAAATATCCTTAAATTTGAATAATCAGCAGGCGAATTGGACCACACCTCAAAAGGGGTTTTGAACTCAATAGCTATGGATGGAGATCTGTTGAGCAAATAACAAATTGTATTGATTGCTTCAGCCCAAAAATCCTTGCTAACACATGAGTATGAAAGCATGCTCCGGGCCCTATCACAAAGCGTTATGTTCATACATTCTGAAATACTATTTTGTTGTGGTGTTCCGACATAGGTGTGGTGTCTCACTATGCCCTTTCTGCTGCAGAAATTATCTAACTCGGAATTGCAAAATTCCAACCCATTGTTAGTTCGAAGACGCTTAACTCTTCTTTCCATCTGCCTCTCAACCATCATCTTCCATTTAATAAATGTCAGAAATGCCTCATCTTTTGTTTTCAGAAATGCCTCATCAATCAAAGTCATAAAATACCTAGCACCACTCTTGGAGGGAACTTTGTTTGGACCCCACGAGTCTGAATGTATATAATCTAACTTGTCTCAAGTTTTGTGCTCGGCCTTCTTGCTGAACTTTACCCTTGTCTGTTTACCGAACACACAATGCTCACAAAAATTCAAAACTTGATTTTTGTACCCATTCAGCAAATTCTGCTTACTCAACAAAGACAATCTCTTATCACTCATGTGACCAAGTCGCAAGTGCAATAATTGAGACTGATTCAGATTACTTTTCCCAAAAGCTACATCAACTTCCCCTTTAACTACACTGGAGTCTTTATGAGTACCATGGAGCCTTTACACACTTTAAGTATTCCATTCTCGAAGTGAAATTTATGCCCTTGATCATCCAAAGTCGAAAGAGAAATCAAATTTTTCTTTATCCGAGGAACATGCCAATACTCAATGTTTCTGATAATTCCATCGAACATTCTCTATTTTATGTTACCAATCCCCTCTACTTATAGTGGATTATTATCTCCCATGTAGACAGTCCCACTCATTTGCTTGTAAGTTGCAAACCAATTCTTGTATGGACATATGTGGAATGCAGCACATGAATCAAGAACCCTAGAATTCTGCCTATGACTTGAACTCACAGTACAAACTTCTCCTACATAGTCACTATCATCAGAGTTATTGCCAGTGTCAATAATACTTGCCGAATTATCTATTTTCTACTTCCCTCTTTTCTCCTTCAGCTTAGGACAATCTCTCTTGTTGTGACCTTGCTCCGTGCACTCATAACAGTTTTGGTTCCTTGCTCTAGACTTTGATCTGGCAGTTGACTTTTTCCTGTTAAAGTCCTTTTGTTGTGTTCTTCCTCTAATCACAAGACCCTCGCCCTCAATTATGTTGTCTGGATAGCTCTTTTCAACTCTTTAGATTTTAGTGCATTACTAACATCTTAGAGTGAAATATTGTCTTCCCGAAATAGCAGCGTATCGGTAAAAGTATCATAAGATATTGGTAAAGAATATAACATAATCAAGGCATGATCCTCACTCTCAATTTTGATATCCACATTCTTCGAGTCCATTATAATTGAATTAAACTCGTCAAGGCGAGTTTTAACAGGTGTACCTTCGTTCATACAGAGATTGTATAACCTCTTTTTCAAGTAGAGGCAGTTTGTTAGCGATTTCTTAGAATACATATCTTCCATCTTCTTCCATATTGTTGCTGCAGAAGTTTCTTCAGCAATTTATAGAAGAACGCTATCTGTAACGCTTATGAAAATCGCACTCAAAGCCCTCTCCATCGGGTCTGTCTTCTTTGTCTCTGTCATCTCTTCAGAAAAATTATCATCAATTTCCTTCCATAACCCTTGTAACACCATGGACGATTTCATCCTAATCTTCCATAGACTAAAACTAGAACCCCCGTCAAATTTCTCTACTTCGTACTTTATTGAAGATGATGAAGATATCTTAACCCTATATTATATGTAGAAACCCGAACCTTGCTCTGATACTAGTTAGTATTACACTAAATACAACTAATTAAGTATAATTAAATATAACAACCAATGAAAAAATAACATCTGTAAAATTTAAGCAGCTTTTTACATTTTCTCAGCCTCTCACGCTCTTTGAGTAAGGTGAAATTAGTTTCTATGCTACCTCACCTTTGAAGGAGGTATTAATTTCACTTTGAATTAGAATAGGGTGGTACTAGAATGCCCGTAAGGGTTGAGTGTGAAACTGATTTTTTGGAACAAGTATGAGGTATATCTTATGTCATTTCCCAAAAACTAATTGTAAAGGTTTAAAGAAAAGGTTTGAGAGAAGAAAAGAAGGCATGTTCATATGACATAAAATGTAACTAAAATTAAGTGTTATAAATTACTTCTCAAAAGAAAAAACCATAAAAATAAAGAGAGAAGAGAGGAGGAGGAAATGATAGATATTAATTTTTGTATTTAGATTTAATGTTGAGGAGAACAAAAACGTCTACTTGATAATCTTCTAGTATGAAGCATCTATATTTGGCGAAAAAGAAAAACTAATTTTTTGTTCATAAACTCAAGGTACATTTTAGCATTACCATTTTAATTTTCAATTTTTTTTTTCGTTTCATCCACTTTTATGTGGCAACAAAACTATATTTGGTCATAGCTTATATCTCTTTTTTTTTTGTTGATCTATTTAGTAAAATCAATAACAAAGTAAAAGAAATTTTTACTCCCCTTCTCTTTCTAAGTTCCAAACAAATATAATTGACCTACCTCTCGTTTTCCTAATCTTTTTCTTTTCTTTTCCTAGCAGCGTCAGTTCACACACATAGTACGTACTCATGATTAAGATTTAAGCAGTTCAAAACTTCTTATCTTTTTCCCCCCTTCTAATCTCGTTATTGAAGTCATTTTGTATTTGTGATTAGACGCTTCAGTACCCTTGCCTTGTCACTTCGTCACTCTCTAACCAAAAAAAAATGAAACCCCTCTTCACTCTCATCAAATATCTTATTCAAATAAATGTTCTAGTATACTACTTCCCATAGATACCATGAATGCGTGTTACTGGAAAAAGCCAGGGAACAAAATTATTTTTTACTGCAAAAAACATTTGTCTCTTTATCCCAAAGTTAGAGGGGCAAATGAAACTGGTCCAAGTTAAGGAGAAGTAGGTCAAAATATTAAGATATATGTTTGGAAAAATCTGAAGTTCAAGTATGAAAAATTGACTTGGAATAATATGCATGAGTTAGTAGTATAATTTTTTTCTTTCTCGGAAATGGCCCAATCCCAAAATTGGAACTCCAAGTGGGATATATTATTTATGCGTTTGACAAAGTAATTCGAATAAAAGGGGGTGCTGGTAATTTAAGTCTATCCTCGAGGGGATAGAGGGGGCAGTTTTCAGTTTTCGCCCCAACCTAAGTTAGAGGGTTGTTAGACCGTATATAGCTAGCTAGCTCGCTACTTAAAAACGTTGTTAGACTAGTGCGGCTCGCTTTGTTAGCCATTACTCGTTTGATGTCGTGATAAATGCTATCCAGCACATTACATTACTATACAAAGTTAAGCCAAATCAATTAGCGGAATAAAGCAAAGTTCATTTTGACGACAACAACAATAACAACAATTCAGTGAGTTCCCACAAGTGGGGTCTGAGAAGGATAGAGCGTACGCAAACCTTATCCCTACCCCGGAGAATAAGGAGGTTGTTTTCGAAAGACCCTCGGCTCAAGAAAACAAAAAGAGACAATATATTAGTATCATCAATAGAACCATAGAAGAAAAAAAAAAAAAAAAGGTATCTTAAAACTATATACTCCTCCCATGTTAACTTAATATACACATTTCTATTTTGAGACATCATAACGTTACCATGATTGACATGCCATCGACACCATTAAACTATTAGGGGATCAATTTCTGTTTTCTTAACGTTTCTTCATTGATTTTACTTGGTGTGATTTGTTTGACATAGATCCAAGTTTTCACTTCTTCTTTTTATAAATATTTCGAATTTTTTGTTCATAGTGGTATTAAATTTTCAGTATCTCGGTGTGTATTATTGAAAATTTCAACAATAATATCACTCCATACGATTTTCACAAGTTTAAATTTTACCAATTAAAATTGAATTCCAAAAACATTACCTAGGCCCCAATACTCGTAAACCATCCTGGACTACATTGGATTGGACTCACCGACTCAATTTATTAGTTAGATATTGGGCTTAAAGTTATGCTGGATCTGGGTTTATAAGAGATATTTGGGGCTATGTAAGCTGGACCTCCATGACCCAGTTAACTTTTGAAATTGGAAGCCTCGTACAAATGTGAAATAACTAATGGGCTAATATAGGCCATTTGGCGAATTCACAAGCAAGACTTTTGGCCATGATTGTAGGGCAAGTTACATATTTGGCCGGTCGGCCAAAATAATTAATCTGCTAGCAAAATATACAATATATATAATATGATATTAAATGTGTATTTTTACTAATATACAAACATTATATATTATGCTAGCTATTATTTTTTGGAACGGTTTCTTATGATATGATTGATTGATTGTATTGAGTCACGAGGCCGAGGGTACGGCTGTCTAAGGGACGGGTACTGCGACATTAAGGGTTAAGGGTACGGGGAAGATAAGGATAAGGGTAAGGGGAGGGTTCCTTAAGGGTACTTTTCTTAAGGGTATTTAAGGATATGGGTTAAGGGTATTTATTTTAGTACCCTACCGGTACTTGGGGGTAATTTTAAATTAAAATTTAAAAAAAAAATTATATTTAAATACAAACAAACTTTAATGGATGAAAAAATTCAATACTTTTATTTAAAATACTTATAAAAATAAAATTACATATTTTTTATAATTTACGAAATTTTTCAATAATTTCTTTGGTTATTCGCTTGAAATTGATAGCACTTGTCTTCTGCATCCCTGCTGTCTCCGGTAGATAGTATTTCATTACAGGCATAGTTGTCTTCTTGAATTATTTTTGGAAGACCAAAGTTTCTTCTCTTCAAAATAACATGTGAAATTCAAAAATAGCCAGATTTACAAGTGTAATTAAAAAATAGCCACAATTTCAAAAGTAATCGAAATTTAGCCAATTTTCATGTAAAGATAAATCTGAACGAAAGCACTGTTCAAAATCCGAATAATATTCCAGCATAATATACTGGAGTTCGAATTTTTTACATGTGAAATTCCAGCATAATATATTGGAGTTCCAACATAATATACTGGTCCAACATAATATGCTGGAAGTTCATACACAGGTGCTCCAATCTCTAGAATATTATGCTGAAACTTTTCGTGTTGTAGCAAAATAGTGACTATTTTTCAATGACTTTATAAATGCTGGCTATTTTTCAATTACCAGTCCAAAAACTATCTAGCCCGTGTTATTTTTACGAAAACACGGGATTATACGTTTCTTGTATGTAACTTCTAAACCCGGATTGGTTAGGATTTGTTTAAAAATGAGGACCTGTCACAACCCGAAATTCCCACCGTCGAAACCGTGATTGCACCTAACATTTCACTTGCTAGGCAAGCCAATGTTAGATATAATTATTAAATATTTTTAACAATTCAAATTAACTTAAAACCAATAAGCTGGATAGTTTTAAATGGAGTGAATAAACTAATAAACGATAAAATCTAAATACAATCCCAGAACTAGTGTCACGAATACACGAGCGTCTAGAGTATTAGAAATAATATCCTAAATAAAAACATAAATGTCTGAATCAAAATGAACAGTTAAGATGATATAGAAGGGGACTTTGGAGCTGCGAATGTCGTGCAACTATACCTCAAGTCACCACTAGTAGTCAAATCAGGGCGATCTCACTGAACATTGCCGGGACCAACTCTGGTATCTGCACATAAAGTGAAGAATGTAGTATGAGTACAACCGACCCTATGTACTCTGTAAGTGCCAAGCCTAACCTCGAGGAAGTAGTGACGAGGCTAAAGCGAGTCACTTACAATAACATGTATGTAGTAATAATAATAATAATAATAACAGGAAAAGAAAACAGGAAATGTAAGTAAAGCAGTTCGTTTATGAGAATGAATTCAAACCTCACTCTCATAAAGTCCAGAATAACAAACCTCGTAATCTCATATAAAAAAGCTGAAACTAACACACCAACAATAAGTACAACACACACAATCTGTTGCGACACGCAATTCGATACTACTGTAACATTCTTTATCAATATCAAGTATAACGTAATCAATCCGTTGCGGCGTGCAATGCGATCCTACCATATCATCATTAATCAATATCATAATCCTCCCATATTCCACCATATCCTCATTTATCAGTATCAAGTATTACGTACACAAACTGTTGTGGCACGAAACCTGATCCCACAATATCATTATTATCAATATTATAATCCTCCCTTATTCCACCATTTTAATTATTATCCTTCAACTCCCGTTGTGGCGTGCAAGCCAATCCACAAACAATTTCAATAAACATAAATAATCCAATTACTCAATTTACAAGAATTTCTACAATCAAAGACTATGAGTGCAAGGCAATAAGGGGACCACGTAATTATAAAAGGAATGCAACAAATATTACAAAAAAATAACAAGACAAGTAAAACATGTAGCAATCAAGGAGTGCGAGTAAACAACTAAATGTAAGTAGCAAATACGCATGGAGTTATGGAAGGGACGATCAATTTAATACAAGAATAAGTAAATGACAAATAAAAATTACGGTATAGAAATTAAATAAAAGCATGTAACAATTAATGCATGGAATAAGACAAATCATGAAATAACGAGAAACATAGGAACAAATATCTTAACGGCGTATATACACTCGTCACCTCGCATACACGTCGTTTTCTCATATAATCAAAGCTCAACCGAGGTCTTTCCTCTAAAATTCGCCTCCAAACCAATCGAATCTATCCAAATAAAGTTCAAATAATTCAAAATAAGCTTTAGAAACTACCTACGAGTTAAAAAGATTCAATCTTTAATAATTTTGAAAAAAGCCAACAAAAGTCAACTCCGGGCCCGCTTGGTCAAAATCCGATATTCGGATCAAAACTCGATTACCCATTCACCCCCGAGCCCGATTATGTGATTAGTTTCGAAATTCGACCTCAATTTGAGGTCTAAATCTCAATTTCTTAAAATCCTCAATTTCTACCTAAATCTCTAATTTCTACCATGAAAAAGCATAGATTAAAGGTTAGAAGTCAATGGGTGTTAATGGAAATGGAAGAAAACAAGTTAAAATCTACTAACCTATGAAGTTTAGATGAAATTTGTCTTCAAAATCGCCTCTAGACCGAGCCCAAACTTGGAAATAGTGCAAAATGGGTACAATCCCGACTTTGGGATATTTAAATCACTCGGCGTCAGGCCTTCTTCGCGTTCGCGATGCACAACAGCCAGAATGGCCTACGTGTTCGCGATGTTCCTCACGCGTTTGTGAAGGTTCTCCCCTTGGCCTTCGCGTTCACATAGAGTAACAATCATGTCCCTTCCCAGGTCCCCTTAATCATACGCGTTCACGAGAGGCTGGTCGCATTCACGAAGGGTAACCCCTCCAGTGCTTCGCGTTTGCGACCTAGCCATCGCATTCACGATGAAGAAATCTGCCCCAATCCCAACTTCCCCTTTGCGATCGTGAGAATAGCTTTGCAATCGCGAAGCACAAAACGACAACTATCCAAGTCAAAAAATCGACTGTAGCCTATCTAACTCACCCGAGCCCCTCGGGCTCTAAACTAAACATACACATCACCCGAGCCCCTCGGGCTCTAAACTAAACATACACACAAGTGTAATAACATCATACGAACCCGCTCGTACGATCAAAATACCAAAATAACACCTAGAACTGGAATCGGACATCAAAATGTATGAAATGTTCAATGAAACTCAAGAACTTTCAAATTTACAGTCGGATGTTCGAATCACGTCAAATCAACTCTTTGAACCAAATTTTGCAGACAAGTCAATAATAGTAAAATGAACCTATTCCAAGTTCCGGAACCGAAATCCAACCCGGTAGCAACAAAGTCAACCTACGGTCAAACTTCGAAATTCTTTAAACCTTCAAATTACTAGTTTTCAACAAATCACGTTAAATCAAGTTAGGTGCTTCTGAATTTACTTCTAGGCATACGCCCAAGTCCCAAATCACGATACGGACCCACCAGGATCGTCAAAATACTGATCATGGTCCGTTTTCACAAAATATTTACCGTAGTCAACTCAAATCATATTAAAGCAAAATTCACATTTTCTTTAATTTTTCACAAAATATTTTCAGGAAAAGACACGAACTGCACACGCAAATCGGGAATTGCTAAACAGAGCTAATCAAGGCCTCAGAACACATAAATAAAGGCTAAAACTCAAAATGACTTATCGGGTCATCACATGAGCCTCCTCCCTAGCATTATCCTTAGTAGGTCTATTACACACTTTTTTTACCAGTTTAGGAGCCATTTTTCATAATAAATAATTAAAATTAGAACAAATAACAACACAAGTATAACAAAAATAAATGCAAAAATTAATATGAGTTGGAATGAATGTACCACCGACGTTAATTGCAATTAGAGATAGAGAGAGATAAAGAATTAGAAAGATATGCGAGTTTTTGAATGAAAATTGAAAGAATGAAATGGGATATTTATAGTTTTAAAATAGGGTCAAAGTATATTTGAACAAATTTAGGGGTTAAAAATATTAATTAGGGAGTAGGGGATGTTGTGGGGCTAGGGAAAAAATAGCCGTTTTGGTTGTTGCCAACGGCTATTTTTAAAAACAATAGCCGTTTTGGCTGTTGCCAACGGCTATTTTAAAAAAAATAGTTGTTGGCTAACGATACAAAAACAACCAGATTTTAAATTTATAAAAATCGTTGGGTACCGGTGTGGTACAGTACCGGTACGGTACCTTAAGGGTACTTACGGTATCGGTACTAAGGGTACTATTTCGGGTGCCCTACCATTACCCTCACCCTTCACCCCAAATCTCTTACTCCTACTCACCCATCGGAGCGGCACGGTTCGGTACTGATATCGGTACGGTACGGTACGATACCGTACCCTTAGACAGCCCTAGGGTAACATGAGACGGAAAAATCTCAGGATCATGAGAATAAATTGACCAAAAATATTAAAAACCTAATTCAAAGTTATAGTATGAAAACTTAATTATTTAGGATTCGATATTTGCTAATATTTTTAAGTTATGTCTAAATAGGATTTGTAGTTAGAATTTATATGTATAGTAATAAATTTTCTATTTGTAGTTAAAATATGTTTCGTACTATTATAAATAAAGGTATTTATAGCTTATTTCATGTGCGGAGGAAAATAAATTGCAGAGATCATACAGAGATTTAATAAAATATTTTTCTTCGACAAAAAAAAAAGGAATAAAGTGAGGCCTCACTCTCTAGAAAATGATAGCTTCTGTACCGATTTCCGTTTCATTCCATTCCCATGTTATTTTCAATATATTGAAATCTTATTCATGATCCATTCCTTTTGATCAAATGAAATTTCGGTCCTTTGCTGCTTGAAGATAGTTTTATTTTTCCGTGCGAAAGAACATTACTCCAATTTCCCTTCACTAGTATGGATTATAAGTCCAACATGATGCAAAACGAAGATTTTGAAGTCACAAATGCTTAAAATTGCGACTGTTAATAGCAAATGTTACTACTAGTTTTTATTAATTTCTCTTATTTTCAGGCTGTTCTAATCAATTTTCTTTCTTCTAACGTTGCCTAATAATTTCTTGATTAGTAAAACAACTATTGACCTGCTTCCTCCAAAAAATTCACTGTGGATAACAGATTCTAAAAACTCAATTTTGTAACAAACAGAAAAAAGAAGGCAAAGCTGATTACAAGAAGACGAACACAAAAATACATATACATACACCATAAATAAACAAACAAACAAGAAATCTGTGTTCACCCCCCTGGAAAGCCAATAGTAACAGTTAAGTTCCCTTTTTCTTTAATATTATTATTATTATTATTATTTGTGTGCAACTTTTTCTTGTCATGTGTGACGACATGTTATAAGACAAGTTGGCAAGTGGATAAGAGAATGTGATGAAAGATGCACCGATTTTCATGAGGAGTTTGAGCCAATCAATACTTTCATACAACTATCTTTGCTTAGGTAAAAAGGAAACAACACGCCAAACTATGCAAATAAAACACCAACCATAACTTGTCAAATCTTTCTGTTTTTCAGTTCCCAGAGCCAGAAGTATGCTTTTCGTTTTTACACCTGTAGACTTTCTAATTTGTGTTTCTTTCTATAGCTGTAAATTCTGTTCTCTTTCTTGTTTTTTTTTGTTCTTGTCATGATAAGGTACGTATGGCAAGGGAAGAAGATAAGGAATGGTGATTCAAATTCGCAACAAGAAAGCAGAATAGTTAAGCATGAGAAAGAAAGTTGGCATTCAAAATTTATGAGATATGTAGAAAATTGTTAGGTGGTCTTTTGTAAGAAAAAATAATCAATATGTCTTTGTTCTCCGAAATGGAATAACTTTGCCATCCGTGAAATTTTTAGCGCAATATTACATTCATTGTTTGGAAACGGTCTTGTTTATATCCTAAATGGCAAACGAAGTTCCTATGACGATAATTTTAAATTATAATAAAAAGTTGACAGTAAATTTAAATTTTTTTCGAAGAATTTGAACTTCTATGCTACAGATCCATTAATGATAAGGAAAAATACAATGCGATTTTCAAAATGTATGAATGATCTAAAATTATTGAACAATTTCGAATAATATATGAGTAAATTTGGACTTTTCCTTTCTTTTTGTTTGTCTGAGATTTGATAGATAGGGTTATTTGATATATGTACTTGTGAAAGTGATAATAGTTATGAACTTTTAATCGAATTTCTAAATACGCAAATAAACTAAATAAATTGTTTAATCTATATATAACTAAATCTAGTTGAAACAAACAATGCTTAGCAATAATTATACCAGGGGCGGATTTAGGGGGCGGGTCAAAAAATTACACTGTATTTATAAGGCAAAATCTATTTTTTCCCTCTATATATTATGTTCTGAATCCCCTTGACATAGCCCAAAAGCATATCTTGATGGTCAGGAGTGTTTAAAACCTTTATATGGTCATTGGTTCAATTCCTACCAGGTATAATTTTTTTTAACTTTTCTTTTTTGAACCCCTAAGTGAAAATTCTGCCTCTGTCACTACTTTAATCAATAGTAATAAACAAGAAATAATTGCAATTTTACAATTCGTTAAACTTCGTATTGAAACAACTAAGAGATCGTTTGGTTGAAATACAAGTTATCCACGATTAATTATTTTGAGGTTAATTATTCAGGGATTGTTATCCCATCCTTTCATATGGATAAAAATTATACTACAATTACGGAATTAGTTATACTGTGATTTTAACTCAACCAAATGTGAGATAAACTCATCTTAAATTTAATTCCGTAATTAATTATCTCTTATCTTTCGTACCAAACGAGCCCTAAGGTGTCTGCAAAAAGACATCATTTTAGCTTAAGTACAGCAGATGCGCGCATTCCAAGATATGAAGCAATGAAGGGTAGACCTGCTAAGCTTGACTACTGTATTGAAACTCACCCCTTTGTTAAATAAGTTTAAATTATGCGACTCTTTTATATTACTCCCTCCTATTCATATATTATATGTCACGTTTATCTTTTGCACCCCAAGATCGTGAGTTCGAGTAAAGACCCAAAATTTGAGTAAATATCGAGTTCATAGACAAGAGATGTTGCAATCCTACTAGAGGAGAGAATCTTGGCAGGAATTGTGAAAAAATTGATTTATCATGAGTCTCCCACTACGTATTTTTAATTATATCTAAAGTAAGATCCCTCTGCTATAAAGAGGATGGTTATCATTTCTGTAAAGGGCAAGTTTTTTGCTTACATGGTAATTCAAGCACCATATTCTCTTGTAGTGAAGAGTTGTTCTTTCAAGCTTCTTAAATTGATTCCACTTGTTTAGTCATAAAATTTATCTTCTTTGCAACCTTATCTATTTTGCATTCTTTGTAATCCACACTTGTTATTTCTATTTATCCTTATAATTTGTATTAAGTTGCACCATATATCCTTAGAACTACGTACAAATTCAACTCTATCCGTTTTTCGGGTAAACAGTTTGGCGCCCACCGTGGGGCTAAGGATAACAGTGATTATTTGATACGAATCTGTAAAAACACATCGTTTTGCGCTTGTTTCCGAAAATATCTTGGATTTCGGATTAGCAACGACTAACTACCAATCAAATGGCCTCACCAACCGACAACGAAGCTGGTCTTCAAGATGAGAATAATAACTTGACACCCAGTACTGAAAGACCACTTGTCAACGCCGTTGGAGCTCGAATCGGAGCGCCGATAGATATCAATTCGCATGTGGCCATTGAGGCGAACCTACATTCTGAACCCAAAAATAGCATTCATGGTGGCACTCGGTTTGCAGCTTGAGATACCCATAACATCGAGGAAAACGACGTTAGCTTGCATATGATTTTCGAAATGTTGCAAGCTCAACAGGCAGCAATAGCTCAGTTGCAGAGCCAAACCCAACTACAAAGCAAGCTGGAGCCCAATCCACCTCGAGAAATCACCCACAGAACGGAGCCAGCCACTGTGAAGTCAAATGAGCAAGAATCGGGGACTACTTCCGAAATTGCTAAATTGCTCGAGAAACTCACAAAGCGAGTCGAAGCCAACGATAAAAAAGTAGAAATATATAACTCCAAGGTCGATCAGATCTCGGGAGCTCCACCAATGATAAAAGGGTTGGATTCAAAAAAATTCGTGCAAAAACCTTTTCCCTCGAGCACAACCCCAAAACCAATCCCCAAAAAATTCCGTATGCCCGAAATTCCCAAATATAACGGAACGACCTATCCCAACGAGCACGTCACTTCTTACACATATGCCATCAAGGGCAATGATTTAGAAGACGACAAAATCGAATCTGTGTTGTTGAAAAAATTCAGAGAGACCCTCTCGAAGGGAACAATGATTTGGTATCACAACCTACCACCAAATTCCATCGACTTGTTCGCCATGTTAGCGGATTCTTTTATGAAAGAACATGCCGACGCCATAAAAGTCGCAACAAGGAAATCAAACCTTTTCAAGGTAAGACAAAAGGATAACGAGATGCTGAGAGAGTTTGTATCTCGTTTTCAAATGGAACGAATGGATCTGTCACCAGTCACAGACGATTGGGCTGTTCAGGCTTTCACTCAAGGTTTGAACGAACGAAGTTCGACGGCTTCACGACGATTAAAGCATAACCTGATTGAATACCCAGCCATCACGTGGGCCGACATACACAATCAGTACCAATAAAAAATTAGGGTCGAAGATGATCAATTGGGGTCTGAACCCGTTATTCGAAGGGATATTAATCGAGAACAAGGTCCGATCGGGGATCGATACCGACCATACAATGGAAACCGCAGAGTCAGTAAATCGAGACATAACCTCGGGCAAAATAACAAAAGAAGTGATTGAGGTCAAGGGTCCCGGGGGATGATGAACAGAAGTAGGTTCGATAGACCTGTAGGATCTAAGGAAGCGCCTCAGTTATAGGAATATAACTTCAACATTGATGCATCCGCCATCGTGTCGGCTATCATATGCATCAAAGACACTAAATGGCCTCGACCCATGCAGACCGATCCTGCCCAAAGGAATCCCAATCAAGTGTGCGAATATCATGGCACCCATGGCCACAGAACGGAAGATTGCAGGCAACTAAGAGAGGAAGTAGCTCGGTTATTCAACATAGGGCATCTTGGAGAATTTTTAAGCGATAGGGCGAAGAACCATTTTAAAAATAGGGATTTCGGCAAGCAAAATGAACAAGAAGAACCACAACACGTCATTCACATGATCATCGGCGGCGCTGATACCACTCAGGGATCGGTGCTTAAACGCACTAAGACATCGATTGTGAGAGAAAAGCGATCTCGAACTCAAGATTACACACCCATAGGAACTTTGTCCTTCAATGATGAAGATGCAAAAGGAGTCATACAACCTCATAACGATGCACTGGTAATATCCATACTCATGAATAAAACTAAAGTTAAGTGTGTGTTGATTGATCCAGGTAGCTCGACCAACATCATCAAATTGAAGGTCGTAGAACAACTCGGCATGCAGGACCAGATCGTACCTGCTAGGGCTGGGCATATATCGGGTAAAACCGATAACCTGAACCGTTAGTTATTTATTGGGTTATCAGTATTGGGTTATTGGGTTAACGATTCGGTAACGATTTAGAATTTTTTTACTATTGGGTTATCAGTTCGGGCCTCGGTTTGGCAATTCTATTATTGGGTTAACCGATAACCCAATAAGGATTAATGAAATTACTACTTTACCCTTAAGTATATACATATGCATATATGCTAGGGCTTCATTCTTTCCTATTCTTTCTCAGCCTCAGCCTCAGCCTCAGCCTCAGCCTCGGCCGCAACCGCATTCTTCAGAGTTCAGACTCTTCACTCTTCTGGCTTACTTTATGTTACATCAAATCATCATTTTCTTGAAATTTGTGAAGTTGTTGTTTACTTGAAACAATTGATATTAAATGAAGATGTTCTTTTGGGTTCAATGGAAAAGAAGATGAAGGAGAAATTTGATAAGTATTGGGATCATCCAGAAAAAATGAACAAGATGAATTTCATTTCATGTATTTTGGATCCTCGATACAAGTTTGATTCTGTTAGTTTTGCACTTGCGAAGATGTTTGAAGAAAAAGGGCCAATTATCGCGAAGGCAGTGCATACATACTTGACTTCATTGTTTGATGAGTATGTAAAGTCTCATTCAAAATATAAAGGTTGTCATCCTTCTTCATGTTTATCTAACTCTTCATTGGACACAATAAAAACTTCTACTTCATCACTTTTAGCAAATACTATTAGTGTCCAAAGCGGAGGAGTTTTTGGTTCTTTCTTTGAAGAATTAAAAAGACATAAAACTGGGATTGGAGGTTCAAATTCTAAATCAGAATTGAAAAATATCTTTCAGAAGAAGTTGAAAATGAAATAGCAGACTCTAATATATTGCTTTGGTGGAAAATAAACTAACCTAGATTCCCCATTCTTGCTAAGATGGTTCGGGATGTGTTATCTATTCCCATTTCAAGTGTTGCATCCGAATGTGCATTTAGCACTTGAGGATGTATTTTTTATTCATTTAGGAGTTCATTGACTCCTAAATTGGTGAAAGTTCTAGTGTGCCTTCAAGATTGGCTTCGGAGTGAGCCATTATCTGTAAGTGTTGAGGAAGATTTAGATGTTCTCGAGCAACTAGAACAAGGTAGCAATATTTTAATTTGTTTGATTGTATATTATTTTTATAAATAGTTTATTTAATATTTTTGTTGTTTGACTTGTTAATATATATTCTCATAGATTTTTCCAAACTTGAAAACGAACCTTGCGATGATGATGTATAGAATCTTAGATAATTGTGAGTTAAAACTTTGGTAAGTTAATTATTCAACTTATATAACACATAGTATGTTTACAAATATTACTTGACTTAATATTTTTTCTTTTTATGTTTAATAGGTGTAACCATGCCTCGACTTTGTGGTCTCAAAGCTATCTCACATGTTTGGAGTCACTATGAAAGGATTGAAGAAGGTTATGATGGATGGTGAAAAGTAAGATGTAGTCATTGTCATCTTGTTTTATGTTACAATGCACGAGAAACTAGTACTAAGTACTTAATGAGGCATGTTGAGCATTGTTTGGAGTGCAATTTGGTGAAGCCTATAAGGATTGAGTAGTTGTTGTCTTGTTAACTTGAATTTGAACTATTAGTACTATGTTTAGACTTGTTAATCTTAAGGTGAAATTGCTACTACTTTGTATTGTTATTAATGTGTTTGAACTATTAGTTGTGTTTGATTCTATCTATGCCATCCCTACTCTTTCAAACAATTGGACAACTGTTTGTAGTGTTGAACTATTAGTTGTAGATTTTATGGCTTAGCAACAACATTATGTTGATGTTTGTAGCATTGGAAACTGGAAAGTTGTAGCAGCAACATTATGTTGAATATTAGTTGCAGATTCTTTGTTCAATGTAGTGTTTGATTATATTTATTGCAGATTCTTTGTTCAATGTAGTGTTGATTATGTTGAATATTAGTTGCCTATATAAAACTGTTTTAGCACAATTAGTAAGACATGTGATACAACAACTGTATTGCAGGGGTCAGATTAAGTCAACGCTAGCAGGAAGATTAGCACAATTAGTTGTGTCCACTGTCCAAAACCGATATAAAACTGTTTTATAAGTGGCCAGAAACAAGTTTTAAACTGTTTTACTCTTCTCTTTTTTGCTTAACTCTAGATTGAGTTATCTTATTGGGTAAACCGATAACCGAACCGATAATGATCCATAACCGATTAACCGATAATCGATAACTAATATCTTATCGGTTTGGTTATCATTTTATTATATTTGTAAACCGATAACCGATATGCTAAACCGATAATATTCATAACCGAACCGAACCGACTGATGCCCACCCCTAGTACCTGCAACCCTGGTTCTAAACGGATTCAATATGGCATGGGAAACCACCAAAGGCGAGATAATTCTACCGATAAACGTGGCCAGGACCATCCAGGAAACGAAGTTCCACGTGATCGAAGGCGACATGAGATACAACGCCCTTGTTGGAAGGCCATGGATCCACAACATGAGAGTTATACCTTCGACCCTACACCAGGTCCTTAAATTCCCAACATCGAGAGTAGTCAAAAAAGTGTACGGAGAACAACCAGCCGCAAGATAAATGTTCGCCATCTAGGAAGCGAAACCAATATCCTCGCCTTCGCCAGTAAAAAGGATCGGGCTCAGAAGGGGAACGAGATACCAAATAGCAATCACATACATTGGCTTTGACCTAACCAGATAACCAGAAGATCGAAGAAGATGATGATCAGAGGATCCCTCGATACTTCATGATTCCCGATGATTCCCACGCTACCAAATCAGCGATTGAGGAATTGGAGCAAGTCACACTAATCGAGCACTGGCCCGAACGGAAGGTATACCTAGGAACGAGGTTGATCCCCGAACTCAGGAAGAAACGTATTCCATTTTTTATCGATAACATTGATTGCTTTGCCTGGTCCCATTTAGATATAATAGGGATCCCACCAGACATAACGACGCATCGGCTAAGCTTGAACCCTAGGTTCAGACCAGTGAAGCAAAAGAGAAGACCCCAGTCCGAGGTAAAGCATGCATTCATAAAGGATGAGGTAACCAAACTTCTCAAGATAAGGTCTATTCGGGAGGTGAAATATCCCGAATGGTTAGCCAATGTAGTTGTAATGCCTAAAAAGGGAACAAACTTAGAATGTGTGTGGATTATAAGGATTTGAACAAAGCATGCCCCAAAGATTCCTTTCCGCTGCCCAACATCGATCGCATGATCGATGCCACAGTCGGCCACGAGATCCTTACTTTTCTCGATGCCTATTTCGGGTATAATCAAATCCAGATGAACCCGGAAGACCAGGAAAAGACTTTATTTGTCACCAAATAAAGAACATATTATTATAATGTGATTCTCTTTGGGCAAAAAAATGCAGGAGCTACTTACCAACGCCTAGTAAATAAAATATTTGAAGAACAAATAGGTAAATCAATGGAAGTTTATATTGATGACATGCTAGTTAAATCCCTGCGCGCATAGGACTATTTGACCCATTTGCAGGAAACGTTCGAGATTTTGAGGATATACAACATGAAACTCAACCCCAAAAAATGTGCTTTCAGGGTCGGTTCGGGCAAGTTCCTCGGCTTCATGGTGTCAAATCGGGTAATCGAGATTAACCCCGATAAAATCAAGGCCATCGAAGACATCACCATCGTGGACAGCGTGAAAGCCGTACAGAGGCTAACGGGATGGATTGCAGCCTTAGGCCGATTCATTTCGAGATCGTCAGATCAAAGTCAAAAAAATTTCTCTCTACTCAAAAAGAAGAACGATTTCTCTTGGACCCTGGAATGCCAACAGGCATTAGAGGAATTAAAACGATATCTATCGAGTCCACCACTACTTCATACTCCAAAAACAGACGAAAAACTTTGCTTGTACTTGGCAGTATCGGAAATCGTAGTAAGTGGTGTCCTAGTTCGAGAAGTGCAAGGTACGTAATTTCCCGTTTATTATATAAGTCGAACCTTAGGAGAAGCATAAACTAGATATCCACATCTAGAAAAATTGGCACTTGCACTGATAAGCACCTCTAAAAAGTTAAGACCGTACTTTCAATATCACCCCATATGCATATTAACCACTTACCCGCTTCGTAATATTTTGCACAAACCCGAACTATCAGGCCGATTGGCCAAATGGGCCGTTGAACTCAGTGGGTACGATATCGAATATCAACCCCGTACGACTATCAAGTCTCAAATTTTAGCAGACTTCGTGGCCGATTTCACGCCAACCCTCGTACCCAAAGTCAAAAAAGAACTCTTATTGAAATCGGGTACGTCATCGGGGGTATGGACCCTTTTTACAGACGGGACTTTGAACGTGAAGGGGTCCGGGCAGGCATGGTTTTAAAGCCACCCACGGGTAACACTATTAGGCAATCTATCAAAACTACCAGGTTGACTAATAACGAGTCCGAGTATGAGGCCATGATTGCAGGTCTCGAGCTAGCTAAAAGCTTGGGAGCATAAGTCATTGAAGCCAAGTGTGACTCTTTACTGGTGGTAAATCAAGTAAACAAAACCTTCGAAGTTCGAGAAGATAGAATGCAAAGGTATTTGGACAAATTACATATCACTTTGCACCATTTCAAATAATGGACTATACAGCATGTTCCACGAGAGCAAAACAGTGAGGCTGATGCACTTGCGAATTTGGGATCATCTGTCGAGGAAGGTGAGTTGAGCTCGGGGACTGTCGTTCAACTCTCGAGATCTGTGATCGAAGAAGGTCATGCCGAGATAAATTCTATGAGCTTAACGTGGGATTGGAGAAATAAGTATATTGAATACTTAAAGAATAGAAAGCTCCCATCGGACCCTAAATATTCAAGGGCCCTACGAACCAAAGCTGCTCGATTCACGTTAGCTTCAGATGGAACGCTATACCGAAGAACATTCGATGGACCATTGGCAGTATGCTTAGGTCCAAGAGATACCGATTACATCCTACATGAGGTGCACGAGGGCACTTGTGGGAATCACTCCGGTGCCAATTCATTAGTCCGAAAAAATAATCAGGGCAGGGTATTACTGGATCGATATGGGCAAAGATGCAAAGGAGTTTGTTCAAAAATGTGACAAATGTCAAACGTTTGCACCAATGATCCATCAACCCGGAGAGAAACTTCACTCAGTCCTATCCCCATGGCCATTCATGAAATGGGGAATGGATATGGTCGGCCCTCTGCCATCGACCACAGGTAAAGCTAAATTCATTTTATTTATTATGACTATTTCTCTAAATGGGTTGAAGCACAGGCGTTCGAGAAAGTAAGAGAGAAAGAGGTTATAGACTTTATCTGAGATCATATCGTATGTCGATTCGGGATACCCGCCGAAATAGTATGTGACAATGGGAAACAATTTATCGACAATAAAGTGACAAAATTCTTCGAAGACCGCAAAATAAGAAGGATATTATCAACAACGTATCACCCCAGTGGGAACGGATAGGTTGAATCAACAACAAAACTATCATTCAAAACCTAAAGAAGAGGCTGAACGACGTTAAAGGAAAATGGAGAGAAATCCTACCCGAAGTTCTTTGGGCATATCGAACAACATCAAAATCTAGTACGGGGGCAACCCCGTTCTCCTTAGTATATAGCTCCGAAGCCTTGATACCAGTCGAAGTCGGAAAACCCAGTACCAGATTTTGATATACAACAGAAAAATCAAATAACGAGGCTATGAACACTAGCCTCGAATTATCGGACGAAAAACGAGAAGCTGCTCTCGTCCAATTGGCCGCCCAAAAGCAACGAATCGAAAGATACTATAATCGAAGAACCAAGCTCCGCCATTTTAAGCTCGGAGACTTAGTTCTAAGGAAAGTCACCCTCAATACCCGAAATCCAAATGAAGGAAAACTAGGACCGAATTGGGAAGGACCATATCAGGTTCTCGAAAACGTCCGAAAGGGATCATACAAGCTCGACATTATTAACGGCAAACAACTATCAAGCAATTAGAATGTGTCGCATCTAAAACGATACTACTGCTAAGGTAAGACCCTCCTATATTCATTTACATTTCAAAACTAACCCCTGCAGAAGTCCGATCAGGAGCTAAGATGGATCCTTCAATACGAAGCCTTAGGTCTGAAAGCACGCATTGCACTCTTTTTCCCTTAGACCGGTTTTATCCCAAATGGGTTTTTCGGCAAGGTTTTTAATGATGCAACCAATGATCGTGCTGTACTTGGAAACAATACAACAATATCTGAGGCCTCTTTACAATCGACCTCGAATACTGGGAGGGCATTAGACCTCAAATATATCAAGTTCTGATGCAAGAAAGTTATTTCACAACAACAAGGTTCCAAAAGGAAAAGTTGTAAGAGCTAAATGGTCAAAACGAACCATGCTCATGTAGTTGGCCCGAGCCCTGATGCAAAACATGAACGCATGTATAATGACTTGCAAAGAAAGTTCTACTCTTTACCGATATCTTATATCCAAGAAAAATTCCTCTATTTTGAGATTTATTATGCAAACAGAATTAAGATAAATCTCCCAGTCCGAGTAAGCACTCACTCGATCATCACGCCTACGGGCTACATTACTTCGAGTTCGAAACATTCACTCGACCACTAAGCCTACGGGCTATTTTTATTTCGAGTTCAAGCAAGCTCTTACTCGACCATTACGCCTACGGGCTACATTATTTCGAGTTCGAATCATTCACTCGACTACTAAGCCTACGAGCTATTTTTTCGAGTTCAAGCAAGCACTCACTCGACCATTACGCCTACGGGCTACATTATTTCGAGTTCGAATCATTCACTTGACTTCTAAGCCTACGGGCCACTTTTATTTCGAGTACGAGCAAGCACTCACTCGACCATTACGCCTATGGGCTACATTATTTCGGGTTCGAATCATTCACTCGACTACTAAGTCCACGGGCCACTTTACTTCGAGTTCGAGCAAGTACTCACTCGACCATCACACCTATGAGCTACATTACTTCGAGTTCGAATCATTCACTCGACTGCTAAACCTACGAGCCACTTTTATTTTGAGATCGAGCAAGTACTCACTCAACCATTACGCCTACGGGCTATATCATTTCGAGTTCGAATCATTTACTCGACTACGAAGCCTACAGACTATTTTTATTTCGAGTTCGAGCAAGCACTCACTCAACCATTACGCCCACATGCTATTTTTCTTCGAGCTCGAATCACTGACTCAACTAATAAGCCTAAGGGCTACATCACTTCAGATTTGAGTAAGCCTATGTTCAGACAATCACTCAACTCGACCACTAAGCATATGAGCTACCTTATTTCAAGTTTGAGTAAGCGCTCGCTTGTTTATAGACACTACGAAGTCCAAATTTGATTAAGTTAAAAATATTCATAAGGCGTGAATAATGTCTTCACAAGACAGGAAACAAAACAGAAGAAAGTCGGCAAAAAAAGGGATATTTTTATATACAAAATTGTTTACATGATTGATTACAACGTAAAAATTAAGGACTAAGCTTCCTGGTCATCCCCAGGAGTGGTCTATTCTCTATCAGGCTCCCCCCCTCTCGGATCCGCTCTTACTCCCATCGTCATCATCATTGTCATCATCATCATCATCGAAAACCAAGGCTTCAGCATCGACTTCGAGTTCTTTGGCCCTTTTTATCTCTTCGACGAGGTCAAAACCTCGAGCATGGATCTCCTCGAGGGTCTCCCTCTGAGATCGGCACTTAGCAAGTTTAGCGACCCAATGTGCTCGAGTATCGGCGGTCTCGGCTACCTCTCTTGCTTGGACTTTGGCAGCTTCAGCATCGGCCCGATAGACGGCCACGAGTGCATCCACATCGGTTTTTGCCTTTTTAGCGTCAGATTTGGCCTTGGTAAGTACAGAGGCCAATCGAGCCTCGAGCTCCTCTATTCTTCTTGCTTGGACCGAGCTTTTATCCTTCATTTTTTGAAGTTGGTTTTCGGCCGATGACAATTGGACTCGAGCAGTTTCTTTCTCTGCAACAAAGCGGTCCATTCCTTCTTTCCACTTCAAAGACTCCTCTCTTATCACATCGACTTCTTCACGGAGTTTTTCGATCATCTTGATTTTTTGCTGCAGCTGTGAGACCGAAAGATTAGCCATCATTTCGGTATCAAGCCCATAGGCTTTTAAAAACATTATTACCTGCTCAGATAGATCGATCTGATCTTGGTGAGCCCTGGCCAACTCAGCTTGGAGGTCTTTTATTTCCTCTCCCCTTTGGCCCAAAAGGAGTTTTAAAGAGTTCCTCTCCTTCGTAATTTGTTGAAGCTCGCCCTCGTATTGACGCAGCTCGATTCGGGACCGAGAACATGATTCTCGATGAACTGTCGCGGCATGCAAAGAAAGAAGAAACAAAGTGAGAAATGAAAAGCAAACTTAAAGGTAACGCCATATGATTTAAGACCTACCTTATTCAAAGCATGCAGCACTCCGTGAAAAAGATCTGATGTTCACTTGTACCGGCAGTGTCTTCAACGCCGAGAAATAGGTCACGAAAAGGATCCTCTCTATCATGAGGCCTATCTAATTTGAGGGCCTCCAAAGCTTGGGCTTCCCGAATCGCCCCTGCGGAAAAAGCAGGGAAGGTGGGCGAGCCTCCGATTGCTACTGACCCAAATGAGTCATCTGGGTCATTCTCTTCGGTTCGAAAAGATTTTGGAAGAACACCTTCAGACATATCCCCTATCCATCGGTTTCTATGGGAAACATCTTCGATCTCCAGCAACTCGAGGACTCTGCCCGAATCTCTCTTTGATATATCCTCAATTCGAGGCGGGGCCTTATGAACCACCATCGATCCAGCTGCATGTGGAATGTCGGTGGTCTTCTTTGTTTGGGTCGCCAGCACAGACCCATCGTTCTCTTCTTCTTCATCATCCATCAGACGCAGAACTGATTCTCCGGTCAAAGGAATGGCATTCTTGTTCGGTTTAGAGCCGTCCTCTTCTTCGGTTTTTGATCTTTGAGGACGAGGGCTCTTTTCCTCTTATTATCTTTCACCGGCTTTGGGACAGAGGCCGAAGCCTCTTCCTCGACAGACGAGGGCCTAAAAACCGCATCCTTGCCCACACCTGCATACGAAAAATTTTATTGAAGTATGTGAAAAGCATCTTATTCGAATTACCAAAATATACGAGAGAGGTGCTCACCGTGATTTTTGGCCTCCCATCGGCCCTTTAACAAGTCGCGCCATGAGCGTTCGGCATATGAGGAGGTCGAAACCAGATTATGTACCCAGTTCTTGAGATCGGGCACTGTGCCGGGCATCCAGGGAACTGCTGCATCACAAAAGGGAAATATTGGTGAGAAAAAAAATGAAAGAACAAAATAATAGGAGATAATAGCAGAATTACACTCACGCTTCATGTTCCACTCCTCAGGAAAAGGCATCTTTTCGGTTGGGATCAGGTCCGAAGTTCTTACTCGAACAAACCGGCCCATCCAGCCTCGATCCTTATCATCTTCTATACTCGAGAACAGAGCCTTGGTAGCTCGACGTTGGAGTATTATTAACCCTCCTCGAAAAAGGCGAGGACGGTATAATCGGACAAGATGATCAAGGCTGGAAAGCATCCCCTCGATTTTACTCACAAAATATCGGATTAAAATAACGATCCGCCAAAAGGAAGGATGTATCTGGCCTAGGGTTATTAGGTATTTACGACAAAAATCTATGATAACAGAGGGTCGAGGGGACCTAACGTGAAAAGGTAAGTATACACGCTTAAAAGCCCTCTCACGTGTGTAGTAATATCCTCTTCAGGAGACGACACTACCACCTTTTTGTTCTCCCAGTTACAATCTTTTTTTATCCGCTCGATGCGCTCCCGGGTTATCGAACAAATATATATCGATACAGGCTCACATCGGCCAGGAACCGGCGAACCTTTATCGAGTTTGAAATCGGAGGTAAGAACGCACGCCGCCGGAACGCACTCCTCAGGACGAGGATCCACCGGTGTTTTATCGATGGGGGATTGGGAAGAAGAAGCTTTTTCTTTTGGGGGGACGATTTTGGATGTCTTCACCATTTTGGATTTAAAGAAGGTGACAAAGATTTGGTAATTTGGAAGAAGAATTTTGCAAAGAGGAATCACAGATTTGCGAATAAACTCAGAGAATACGAAATTTTTTTTGGGAAATTTGGAAGATTGAAGATGTAAAAGTGATAAATGATAAAAGGAAGGGTTATTTATAGGTTTAAGCAATGGCGGTTCAGTATCAGCGGTGGTCGACCACCGTCTGACATGCATTAAATACCTTGAAAGACTAAATTGACGGGACAACTATCATGTGCGTCATGGTCTAGCCCAATGTAAACGTCAGCTTATAATCAGATCGAGCCGTTGAAAAATTATATCGTTTCTCACCACATTCTTCCTGAGAAACGAGGGGACTATCTGTATATGGTCGAAATAGATTATGGCCTTCATACGATTGATCGAGTTTGAAACATATCGATCGAAGTAAGACTTCGAGATGGGTTCCGAAGATGGTACAAACAAGCTTCGAGTCCGAGGGGCCGATCAATGTCGAGCTCGATATTATTATCAAGCTCGAATCCAAATCGAACTATGATGCAAAGTAAAGTTGTCGAGTTTATAATCCAGAGACCGACCAACATTGACCCCAAATCAATTCAACGAGAGCTCGAGTCAAGATCGAAAACTCGAGTCAATATCGAGCTCATAGACAAGAGCCGTTGCAATCCCACTAGAGGAGAGAATCTTGGCAGGAATTGTGGAAAAACTGATTTATCATGGGTCTCCCACTACGTATTTTTAATTATATCTAAAGTAAGATCCCTCTGCTATAAAGAGGATGGTTATCATTTCTCTAGGGAGCAAGTTTTTTGCTTACATTGTAATTCAAGCATCATATTCTCCTATAGTGAAGAGTTGTTCTTTCAAGTTTCTTAAATTGATTCCACTTGTTTAGTCTTAAAATTCATCTTCTTTGCAATATCTATTTTATATTCTCTGTAATCCATACTTGATATTTCTTTTTATCCTTACAATTTGTATTAAGTTGTACCACATATCCTTAGAACTACGTACAAATTCAACTCTATTCGTTTTTCGGGTAAACAATATCATTTGTGTATTACATATGTATCATATTTGTATCAAATGTGTATCACGTGTATACCTGTGTGTGAGATACATGCGTGATACATATTTGATACATGTGTCGCAGAAGAAGTTTTTGAACGTGATTTTAACTACGAATTTTGATACCAAATCAGTCCAAATCACTTTCAATCTTCCTCAAATTTTGTATATTGACTCATCTATATGTTTTCAATGAATTTCAACCATACCCATTGAAAAAAGTCTCTTTTGCTTAGATTTTTGGAATCTTGTGTGTGTGTGTATATATATATATATATATTGTATTTCATCACCTTTTTTGGTACCTCATCCATGAAATTTTCTTTCCGTCTTGTATCTAATGTTGCTGATCACGCTTAAAAATATGGAAGAAGATCTTTGCATGTGATTCTTGGAGAGAAAGAACCTTATTTATTCAGATTTTTTATTTTTATATGTGTTTGGCTTGTTTGGTAAATATATGATTAATGACTAAAGGTTGATAAGTTGGAACTTATTTATGACATTTGCGTAATATTCCGTAAATGATTAATGTTGAACTATATCGTCTATTTTCGATGAGACGGGCTCGGACCAACCCCGTTTGACATAATGTAGTTCCTCTATTGGTGAATGTTATTTAAAGAAACTGCTTAATTAATTGCTTCGTCGGTTTTGTTTAAATGGATAGGCATTTTGGTAAGTATTTGTTGGGTGCTTTTTGTTGCAAGGTAGCAGACAACAGCTCTTGGATCCTGAATAAGACAGACTTTTGTCAGCTGAATCCTTCCTAATTTGTATTCTCATTTTGAATATCTAGGATGTTGCTTTTCTCTTTTCTTAGATAAAATTGAGATAATATTAAATGACATTACTGAATCTAGAATTCTGGGCTGTTTTTTGATACTATAAAGCAACTATGAGTTGTTTTTGTATGTCTTTTTGTGTCATATAGAAGCAAATTTGAGTTTCTACGATACATGAAAACCGCATTATACATAGTAATAGAGAAGGGAATATTATAAATATTTCAGATTCGAACTCTAAATATGAAATTGTCTTTAATAGGAAGCGATTTAATCATAAAATAAAATTTTTTGACGTAAATCCGCATTAGTCCAACTTTATCGACTACTGAACACCGGGCGAGAAATCGAAGAAAAGGAATATATAATGTATTCAAATTCCCATTATAGAATAAACACCAATTCGGGTTGTCTGTTTAAGGGTGGCAGAGAGGTCCGGAGTAGGGAAAGGGGAAGGGGGATAGCTTGCTAAAACCTGTAAAATACAAGAAATATACATTTAATTTAGATGAAGGCTTTTATTTGATGTTAGACTGAAATATGCACCTTGGTTGAAATACTCCAAAAAAATATAATTTTCAATTTCATTTGGCTATCCTGTCTTCTTTTATAATATGTCTCTCACGAATTGGTAGGTTATTTAATTTGTTAGTACATATACACATTCAATTTGTTAGAAATTGCAATTAAAATATCAGTCCTTCAAAACAAATATCTTTAGTTCTACTCGTATAAAATGAGTGACGAACAATACTATTTCGGTCTTTTTTAGTTGTTATGATTACTAAAAATAATTATTTCAAAATACTTATAATTTTAAAAAATAAAAAATAATTAATTTTTTCATCTTTACCCTTACTCTAATAAATGCGAAGATAAATTAATATAGTGAAAGCAAGAGAATAATAAATTGAGATCAAAGAGTAAATAAGAAAACAATTAATCAAATTATCCTTTTAATAATTAATATTTTCTTAAAGGAAATACAAAAACAAAAACTAATAAGTAAAAGGGATTAATTCACATACTACTTTTGCATTATAATTTATAAACAACAAATTAGACTTTAGAAAAACTATAGTAGGATAAAAACCTATTGGAGAGTTCTAGAAAAGGATTAGATCTCCCAAGAATATTGTAATAATAAATACTAATTAAATATAATTTAAAGTGTAGAGTAATGTATTTAAAACTAATTTGTGGACCAGGGTGCCATGGGTAAAGAGCAGGCACAATATAAAAAGCTGAAGGGAGAGGGGGTGGAATCCTGCAAAGTGGAGTTGGGATCACGCGAGTGCAGTTTGTTCTCACATGATCCACGAATCTACAACAGCTTCCCTCTTTTCAACGATAGCGACTATACCCCTTTCCTTTTTGTTTGATTTTTTATCATTTTCTCTTAAGTCTCTCTATAATAGTCAAGTTTGTTTCATATTTTTTTTCAAATATTATAGTAAAGTATTATTATATAGGATATATTTTATAACATAACAAAAAGTTGATTCTAAAAAAAAAGAAAAATTTAATTTTTTTGTTATAAAGAGGTCTGACTTTAGTAGAAATATTTGCAATTTGTTGTTTGGTTCACGGTTTAGTTAAACAAGTATTATGACGTAAGAATTATTATTCAACATTTTAAGATATATTATGTAAATAAACAATGAGATATAGGAATTACTATACTGTGAATAACAGTGTACGCAGACCTTACCCCTACCCTGGGGTAGAGAGGCTGTTTCCGATGGACCCTCGGCTCCCTCCTCCAAAAACTCTCCACCTTGCTTTTGGGGTGACTCGAACTTACAACCTTTTGGTTGGAAGTGGAGGGTGCTTACCACTAGAACAACTCACTTTTGTCGTATATACTGTGAATAACAATATAAGAATTATTGTGTGTGGTTAATTACTTGGAGAATATTTTTTTCTTTATATACTTATTCATTAGATAGTAATAGACAAATTTACGTAAGTTATGACAGTATTAGTGATTCAAAATTGAATTTTTTTATATTAAACTCTATATACGCTATGCAAAACTAATATTGCACCAACATTTGCATCAGTTATTCAGAGATTATATCATCATTAATAAAGCGTTATATACTAAAAATTAAATTTTGTATAATTAGTAATGCAGAACTCTATACCAATATTACTTTTTTCTTATCCTCAAATTAAACTAAACGTGCTTCTAGATATATGTTTTATGTACTATCGAATTGAAAAAGTGTGAAAAAAGTTTCATCGATAAAAATAATAAATATTCTATACATCTACAAAATCACAAATAAGAGTATGGTCTAACATATTTGCAAAATATATCGACAACCCCTTATAATTTATAATTTTTTTTAAAATATAGATCGCTTAACTACATAATCATGTGACATATTGAATGCCTGACATCAGTTGAAAATGTGTCTATTCAACGGTGTAACGATCTAACCGGTCGTTTTGAGCATTTGAATTCTATTCAGCTGTTTTAAGTTTTGAGTAGTTTCATATGATGTATTAAGACTTGTGCGAATCGTTGGTTTTGGTTTTCAGGTGATTCACGATTTGATTTGGAAGAATGAATCTCATGTTAGAAGCTTTAAGTTGGAAGAGTTGACCGAAGTTTGATTTTTGTATATTTGATCCCGGATCGAAGTTTTGATGGATCAGTTAGGTCCGGATGGTGATTTTGGACTTGGGTGTATGCCTGAATTTGCATTTGGATGTTTCTTGAAGGTTTTGGCATTAATTGGCGAAAGTTGGCAATTTAAAAATTTGGAAAGTTTATAGGTTTGACCAGGAGTTGACTTTGATGATATCGGGTTCGGATTGTAGCTCTGGAAATTGAAATGACTTCGTTATGTCATTTAGGACTTATGTGCAAATTTTGAGGTCATTCCGGGTTGATTTGATATGGTTCGACACGAGTTTTAGAAGTTGAAAGTATAAAAGTTCATTAAGTTGGAGTTGAGGTGCGATTCGTAGTTTTGATGTTGTTATCTGTGATTTGAGGCCTCGAGTAGGTCCATGTTATGTTTTGGGATTTGTTGGTATGTTCAGACGGGGTGCCAAGGGGCTCGGGTGAGTTTCAGATGAGTTTCGAATCATTTTAATGTTCTTTGGCACTGTTGGTTTCTGTTGGTTCTGGTCTTCAACGCGATCGCGAAGGTTAAGCAGCGATCGCGTAGTGCATTGGGAGCTGCCTATTGTTTATTCATCGCGAACGTGATATTTTGAGCGCGATCGCGAAGGTGTGAGTTGGTTGTTGTCGCGTTCGCGACATGGCTTCCGCGTTCGCAAAGCTTTGACTTAGTTGTAGTACGCATTCGCGAAGGTTTTTATGCGAACGCGAAAGAGTAATTTTGTGGCAGTCGCGTCTGTGCCTCGCGATCGCGAGGGAATTCACGCGATCGCGATGAGTGTTGTTGTTCACTTTATCATATTGAATTATGAAGCTCGGATTTAGGCGATTTTGAAGGTGATTTTTACCACATGGATTGGGGTATGTATTTTCTACTTAGTTTTGATTATATTTCGTGAATATATCTTAGATTTTGGCATTTGGATTATGAATTTTAAAAAGAAATTGAGGATTTTTGTTTAAACTTTCCTAAAGTGAATTTTTGAGTTTTGAACATCGATTCGGAGTCGGAATTGAGTGAAATTAGTATGGTTGGACTCGTAATTGAATGGATTATCAAATTTTGTGAATTTTGTCGGGTTCCCATGTGTGAGCCCGTGTTTGACTTTTTGGTTGACTTTGAGTATTTGATTAAAGATTCGATCTTTATCGTTTGGGTTTGCTTCCTATGTCATTTTTTGATGATTTCGAGTTGCTTTTGGCTAGTTTCGAGTCGTTCGGAGGTCATTTGAGCTGGATGGTGCTTCTAGTGTATCGATTTGGCTTGTTTGAGGTAAGTGTCTTACCTAACTTTATTGGGAGAATTTTTTCTACTAATTGATATTGTTTGCTATATGCGGGGGGTGATGCATATATGAGGTGACTAGCGTATATGCATGTGCCAGGGTTAATCATGCTCGGGGGTAGATTATACAATTATTTGTGCATTATTGGAATATGTGACCTTCTTGCTTCATGTTTTACTTGACTTCTAGATTAATATGAATATGAAGTTAAATGCAAGAAACCATGATTTAGCTTATTAAAACTTGATTAAAATTTGATGGATTTTTGTGAAACTATTAATGTGCTAAATTCGGCCATCACTATACTTAATCACAAATACATCTCTACAACTGTTATTATTGAGATATTTGATTCTATACTTGAGTTGAAGATCATTTTTTTGAGATTGGTTGAAATAATTGAACAATGAGGTTCTTGAGGTTTGTTGAATTGTTATTGGCTTGAAAGCTGTGATTTATGTTCATTTGGAATATTCTCTTAATCACTCTCCTCGATGTTATACATGCTTCCTACCTTGCTTGTTATTGATATATATGTGTTTGGTGAGGAAGAGTGCAAAGCACGAAGGGTGATGCCATGCCATTTTTATATACATTACCATGAGAGGAAGAGTGTAAAGCATGATGAGTGATTCTGTGCCATGTGAGTTAAGCACGAAGGGTGATGTTGTGCCATTTTATTTACATAATTATGTGAGGATGAGAGTAAAAGCACGAAGGGTAATGCCGTGTCATTTATTTTATATTATCATGTGTTCATGGCACGAAGGGTGTTTCCGTGCACGCGAGGACGAGAGACATGCATTATATTATGATATTTTTTCCTTGTGTATATATTTATGCCTTTATCTTGAATTGTTACTGTTGTACCTATATTTTCTACGTGACTTGTCGTTGTTGTTCTGTCTTTGTCCTCTACCTTAACTGTTGTTGTATTATCCATACCTTTTATCTGTTTAACTTAGAAATATCATATTTTCCTTCTTGTTAGCCATATCTACATCTATGTCTTTTCTCATTTGTTGCACTTTCATATAAGCCTTCTACCATGTTAGTTATTCATGCCTTCTATATGTGTAGCTTATTGTAACGGCCCGGTTAGATATTTTTAGAGTTGTAGCCCCATTCCCTTATTTACTGCTCATTTTGAACTTCATAGTTGTATCGTGACTTGCCGGGGTAGTCAGTTCGGGTCCGGTGAGGTTTCAGAATGAATTGAGATACTTAGTCTCAAGGATGAAAACTTAAGTTGAAATAGTTGATCGGATATTGACTTATGTGTAAACAATCCCGGAATAGAGTTTTGATGATTCCAATAGCTCTGTATGGTGATTTTGGACTTAGGAGCGTGTCCGGAATTTTATTTGGAAGTCCATAGTTAAATTAGGCTTGAAATAGCTAAAATAGAGGTTTAAGTTTGGAAGTTTGACCGGGGAGTTGAATTTTTGATATCGGGGTAGGAATCCGATTCTGAAAATTTGAATAGGTTTGTTATGTCATTTATGACTTGTGTGCAAAATTTGAGGTAAACCGGACTTGATTTGATAGGTTTCGGCATCAAATGTAGAAGTTGAAAATTCTCAAGTTTCATTAGGCTTGAATTGAGGTATGATTCGTGTTTTTAGCATTGTTTGATGTGATTTGAGGCTTCGACTAAGTTCGTATGATATTTTAGGACTTGTTGTTGTATTTGGTTGAGGTCCTGGGGGCCTCGGGTGAGTTTCAGATGGTTAACAGATAAAAATTTGGACTTAGAACAAAGCTGGAAACCTTTTGTCATCTGATGCAATCGCACCTGCGGAATTGGCTCGCAGAAGCGAGCGTGGGAGCGCAAAAGCGAAAAAGGGAGAGCGGAGCAGTGGCCACAGGTGCGGAGGAAAATTTCCGCATCTGCGCGACCGCATATGCGGACGAAGGATTGGAGGTGCGCTTGGGACCGTAGAAGCGGACGCTTCATCGCAGAAGCGAGTCCGCAGAAGCGAAGGCAGTCGCAAAAGCGGGAGATTTACCGCAAAAGCGGAACCGCAGATGCGGTTAAAAATTCTGCAGAAGCGGAACCTCTAGGGCAGTGTACAAAAACAGAGGGTTCCGAGTTTTTGTCATTTTTGGCATTTCCAACACGGTTTTGGGGCGATTTTTAGAAAGAATTCACTAAACTTGAGGTAAGTCACTTATGATCATTGTTAGTCAACAATATTGAAGTATCATTGAGTATTTCAACTAGATTACGTATTTTTGAGGTGGAATTAGAGGATTTGGGCCAAGGGATTCGAAAATAAGATTTGAAGATTTGAGGGCCGAATTGTTATCGGAATTTAGTAATTTTGGTATGGTTGGACTCGTGGTTGAATGAGCGTTCATATTTTGTAACTTTTGTCGGGTTCCGAGATGTGGACCCCACGTGCAATTTTTGAGTTAAATTTCGGTTTTTGTTGGAAAATTTATATTTTCATATGGAATAAATTCCGATAATTGATATTTTTTGGTTTGATAATAATTCTGATAATTTGTATTGATTGAATCGAATTAATTGTGACTAGATACGAGGCTTTCGGAGCCCAATTCGCGAGGCAAAGGCATAGCAGAGTAAAGAATTACACAAGTTGAGGTAAGTGACTTGTCTAACCTTGTGTGGGGGAAATTTTCCTTAGGATTGGTATTGATATGATAATTGTGATGTGTTGAAAGTCGCGTACGCGAGGTGACAAGTGTGTACACAGGCTAAATTTGGATTAGTTAAATTAAAATTGTGTAGATTTCTGTTACACATTAATTAATTATTTAATCTGGTTATATTCATCATCATTGATCTATTTTTATATTTTAAATTTGCTTGACATTTTCCTGCTAATTATTTTACGTGTTTAGTTGAAATTTTGTTTCTTTTATTCTGTGCTCATTATTTGAAAGTTGAATTTCTTAATTGAATTATTATTAATATGAAGTATTTGACGTCAAAAATTTGGTATTGAGGCAAGGTGTTAAATTTGTGAAATATTATTTTGTTGAGTTATTCACTTCCGAATATTTTGTGAGATTTTGTATTCATTGTGATTGAGCCGTGAGCTCCTTATTGTGGAAATAATATTGTTGTTGATTTATTTTGGCAAGTTAAAATATTTGGGCACTTGAGATGTAAATTGTGATATATTGTGATATTGATACGCATGCGGTGGTATAAGGTCTGGGTGTTGAAACGCATGCGGTGAGATAAGGGTGGCTTGATACGCGTGTCTAATAGGGGAACTACTAGAAGTCATGCGGTGTGATAAGGGTTACTAAAACGCGGGATGCTATTTCGGGAAAAAAATGATTTCTTTAAAATTAAATGTGAAGGCTCCCGCGGTGATATAAGAAAATGAGATATTGTAAATTTATTTATGATTTGGGACTACGAGGCGGTACCTCGGGAGTGCCCTTGTTGATATTTCTTTATGGTTGCATTGCCTTTGGTTATTTTTGGTATTTTCCGTAAAGTTGTAAATTTTTATTTTTCTTCCGCGAGGTGTTATTTGCCCTTATTCTGTGTAGTTGAATTGTGACATACTCCTTACTTGATTTCTATTATTGTTGTTGTTATTATTATTATTATTATTATTATTATTATTATTATTATTATTATTATTATTATTATTATTATTATTATTATTATTATTATTATTATTATTATTATTATTATTATTATTATTATTATTATTATTATATTGTTAAACTGTTTGCCCTGTCTTTTATTATTTTCAGTAGGGCCCTGACCTGACCTCGTCACTACTCTATAGAGGTTAAGCTTGACACTTACTGGGTATCGCTGTGGTGTACTCATACTACGCTTCTGCACATCCTTTTGTGCAGATCCATGTATTTTCTACCAGACCACGTATCAATGAGCTAGACTGTACGCGGAGACTTTAAGGTATATTTGCCATCGTCCGCAGACCTCGGAGTCCCACTCTATCCCTATTATGTTGTTTTTCCTTATTCTCCTTAGACTCTAATGTATAGAGATACTTAGAATAAATTCTAAGAAGCTTATGACTTATTTCTACTAGGTTTTGGGAGTTGTAACTATTTGAATCGCAGTTTGATTTATTTTATATGTTGAGATTTGAGTTTCAGTTTTGTATTCCGCATAATTGATAGGCTTACCTAGTATTAGAGACTAGGTTCCATCACGATATCCTACGAAGAGAAATTGGGGTCGTGACAAGTTAGTATCAGAGCTCTAGGTTCATAGGTGTTATGAGTCATAAGCAGGTTTAGTAGAGTCTCGCGGATCGGTACGGAGACGTCTGTACTTATCTTCGGGAGGCTATGGAACAGTTAGGAAATGTTCACTTCTTTGATTCCTTATCATGCACATTTGTTGACTTCGAAATTCTACACCCTTGTCTTTCTATTTTCTCACAGATGGTGAGGACACGCACAACTAGATCTGATGATCAGACACCCACACCCCCTGTTGGAGCCGCAAAAGGCCGGGGCCAGGGCAGAGGCCGAGTAAGACCATGTGGTGCAACTAGGGCACCTACACGAGTTGCTGCAGAGGAACCACTAGTAGTTCCAGTTGGAGAGCAGGCACCTGAGACGCCTGTTACTACTCCTGCACTTCAGGAGACTTTTGCCTAGTTTTTGAGCATGTTTGGCACTCTATCTCAGGTAGGGTTAATTCCACTTGCTCCTGCCACATCGCGGGCTTGGGGGGGAGCACAAACTCCTGCCGCCCGTACCCCAGAGCCACATGCCCAGGTTGACCATGCTGCAGAGGTTATACCAGTGCAGCCAGTTGTCCCAGTTTGGCCCGAGGCTAGGGCATCAGTTTCGAAGTACCACCCTCCCACTTTCAGCGATTTGGCTTCAGAGGATGCTCAGGGTTTTCTTGAGGAATGTCACTGTATCCTCCGTACTATGGGTATTGTGGATTCTAGCAGGGGTTTTTTCACGTCATTCCAGCTTAGAGGAGCGGCCTACTAGTGGTGGCGAGCATACGAGTTGGATAGTCCGGCTGAGGCAGCTTCACTCACTTGGACTCAGTTTTCAGATATATTCTTGATGGAGTATGTTCCTCAGAATCTCAGAGATATATGGTGAATGGAGTTTGAGCAGTTGCGCTAGGGTTCTATGACCATGTTAGAGTATGCGGTCCAATTCAGTGATTTGGCTAGGAATGTACTAGCCTTGGTTGCTATTGTTCGAGAGCGGGTTCATCGACTTATTGAGGGGCTCCACCCTAGTATCAGATTCAGTATGGCCCGAGAACTGTAGATGGACATCACATACCAACAGGTGGTGTCAATTGTTAGGAGATTGGAGGGTATGCAGACCTCGAGATTCTGGCACATATAACAATTCATGTGCCCCAGCTGCAGCCCGCCATGGTAGAGGCTATGTGAGCCATACTATTCATTCAGCACTTCCAGCTTCCAGTGGTATTCCGGCTACTCCAAGACCTCAGGTTCCATATTATGCACCGCCAGTGTCTACTGTATCTCTTGCACGGGATGCTTTCAACGGTCAGTCCAGCTGATCAGGCCCGAGCCAGTCCCAGCAGCCACGTCTTCTGAGGGCTTATTTTGAGTATGGTGACACTCGACATATCATGAGGGATTGCCCCAGACGTAGGAGGGGTGCACTGATGTCGCCCAAACTCACACCACTAATTTTGGTTGCGAGGCGGTCGATGCAATAATAAAAACCCAATGCGAGTCGGGGTCGATTCCACATGGAGCTTGATATGGGATTAGGTATATACCTAGTGTGAATGTATGACGTGCCTAAGATTATACTTCCACATTTTCAATTGTTGTTTCTACTTCTACTTTTACGCTAAGGCTTGTAATTGTAAAGCTAAGAGATAATATTTTTGGTTTTGGTTGTTTTTTCAGGTTATAAAAGATCTAGGATTGCGACTTCTGCCTAGTTGGTTACCTAACAGATTTATAGCATTAGGGCATGTTTGTTTGATCGGGATACAATATAGCAATCACACGTAATTACTCACTCTATACCTCTCAGTAGTTTGAGTGATTTTGCCCAATTCGGCTTTCTCAAGTCCAAATGGGTATCTCACGAAATAAGTGATAAATGCTTAAGTCGGGTATTACTATCTCCAGATTCAACCCTTTAATTGGGGCTATTAATTTCTTGAGTTCACCCTAATTTCTTGTTAGCCAAGATTTCCTAGACTTAATCTCACTTTCTCATGTATAGACCAAGTCAATTAGGCATGAATCAATATTTGCAACCATCAATTCTCAAATTCAAGCAAGAACTAGGCTAAAATTCATATACCCAGCCACAAATAAGCCCTAGCTAAGGGTTTAGCTACTCATGGACAATGAAGAAATTAAAGAAGAAACTAAGATAAAATGCATAATAATTGATTAAGGAAAGAAAATATAATGTTTAAATGCTAAACTAGTACAAAGTTGCCCAATACAGTAAATAAAAACGGCTCTAAATATTCAGATGCACAAAACTTAACCTAAAAATGATAAAAAGATCTATTTATACCCAGCTAAAAATATCTGACAAAATTACCCCTGCGAAGGTTGTGCGGCCGCACAATTCTGTGTGCGGTCCGCACTTTGAGACTGACTGGTGGGTATGGCTTTCTGTAGTCGCACAAAAGTGAGATGCGGCCGCACTTCCTCTAATTGTGCGAACTGCACAATTCTGAGTGCGGCCGCACCCTTGCGCTTGGACTGGATCAGGGCTTCACTCTGCGGACCGCATATTTGTGAGTGCGGCCGCATTTTGGCATCCTGTGGCCTCACAATGATGATGCGGTCCGCACATCTTCAAACTCCCAAAAGTAAAGGTCTCTGAATCTAGTCTTCTGCATCCGCACAATAATTGTGTGGTCCGCACTCTGTGTAGAGAATCTATCAGTGCATCTTCAGAGTTTGCGGCCGCACTGCAGCCCTTTTTGCCTTGTTTTGGTTCTTGTCCAATTTTACTCCTTTTTGAGTTGATTTTCACTTTTTTGGCTCGTTTCCCAATATTCCTGCAAGAAAGCATATTTCATTACTTCTCGGGAATACCTTTAAGTATTTTTGAGCTAAAATGTAAGTAAAAGAGAGCAAATAAGAGGTCAAAATCCCGACTTATCAACTCCCCCAAACTTAAGCTTTTGCTTGTCCTCAAGCAATTAAGGCTATTTCCCACCACTACTAGAAAAAGGCTATTTCAGCTGGCCTAAGTTAAATCAAACACAAATCAATTGGGACCAACAATTACCCACACGCTCATGAATCATTAACAAGCCTATGAATTGAATGTTAAAGCACAAATGGCTCTAATGTGACGCTTGAGCATCAAGGGTTGACTTTGTTCATCAAGGAAGCTCGAACTTTCATGCAGGTCACTGTGGATCCCAAACTCCTCCTCTTATACTCTCCGGAAGCTCATCTCACTCACGAATGAAGAATTCAATTTAATGACTCGAGAAATATTCGCTCATCACTCTCAAAAGAATGTCACAAACTCGACTCTAAGTACCATATGCTTGCCCCTCATGTAGCTCACCACTAATTCAAGCTCGCTCGGCTTTAAATCACGTAGGGCTTTTTCGGCATGTAATGAAGGCTTTTGGATTAAGGAGGGAAATATGAGAATGGAATTGGTTCATCTTCTCTTTAGTACTTCATATTCTCTTTTTTACTCTTACTTTGCCGACTCTTTGAGTCATTTTATTTTCTCTTAGGGGGATTAGAGGGACTTACATCACTCTTTCTTTGTCATGTTATTCATACTTTCCTTCTTTGTTATCCATGCTTTGAAATTTTGCTTTCATTTGCATCTTTTCAACCCTTTCACATTATTCACTTTCTTTTTTGTTTTTCTTCAGTTCTTCCTTTCTTTTTCTTTGCCTTTCCTCTTATTCATTTCTTTTCTCTTGAGATCATCTTTAAACTCCTCGTCTCCCCCCCAAAACTTATGTTTTTGCCATTTGAATCACATGAGTGCTAAAGAAAGTTCGGGTGTCAAGAGAGAATCACTATAAAACGGGTAAAGGCTTGTAATGTGGTTATCTAATAAAAAGGTTTTAGGCTCAAAAGGGTGTACTAAGAATAATATCATTGGTGGGCCATGGAAGGTTTCAAAACGGGTCAAGGAAAGCCTATAGTCACTTCTCAAGCCAGGCTAACTTAGAATTTTGCCGAGAAACACATTCGGGGCAAGTTCTAGACCACTCGCACAGATACTTGGACTTGTAACAAAATACCTCACCTCTCACACAACCGGATTGTCAAATAGAATAGAGTCGAGGGCCCACAACAACCGCATTTAAGATTGAAAATCGCTAATGGTTCAACTAAACTACCTGATGATTGCCTAAGTCAACACAAGAGTCACAAGGTCACTAACTAGGGCTATTTCTTTACAAAAACTTATTTTTAACCTTAAGCGCGTTGGTATCAAGTGAAGCATGCTTGACCCTTATTTATTCATTAATACTACTTGTTTCTACCTAATCATCAAAAATTGACTCGATCCCTTAAGAAGGTTGTCATGCCATCCATCGTCGGGAAGAGCCACCCGGTTCACACAAGATCCACCTTTGAAAAGAACCGTAGCATTAAGAAAACCAAAGGCTTATTGTTCACTAAAACATAAAAAGAAGCTAACAAATCAAAAAGAATCTAATAAAGTAACTAAGAAACTATACTATTAAGAAAACAAAATGAAAAAGCTATGAAATAAAATACTGAAAGTAAGGCAAATGAATATACAAACCGAGAGGAATAGAATATATACAAGCGGGATGAATATATACATAATGAGGGAGAAAATAAAAATAAGAATAAAAGAAAAAGAGTATTAAAGTTATTATAGGCCCAAATGTACTCAAATGTCATCACATTTATCCAAACTAAACCAAAATAGACCACCCCTCAAATAAGAATAAGCATTGTCCTCAATGCTTAGAAAAATCAAAACACAAGAGGCTAGAGACTAAAGAAAACTTCCTATGTGGTCTCAGGGTGACTGACAGCATTACCACCCTCAGTTTCCTCCAACTGTATCTCATCATCACCGGGCTGAGGGACAATAGGGTTGGTGAGCATCTGAAGCATCTCCTCAGCAGTGGGGGCAGTGAGAGCTGGCTTGTCAGACTGGCCAGATGGTGCCTCTGCTGATGGTGCTGCTGGTCAGCTGGTACTGATGGATCTGTCTCCATCAGTAGGTCAAAGGGTAAATCACCTGCTGCTGCTATCTTCTTCACCTCCCTGCTCAAACTCTCCACTACTTTCTTTGAAGCCTGGGATTTCCTCATCTTCTTCACTTGCTTGGTCAACTCCTCAATAGCACCCCTGTGAGCCACCAGAGTATCCATAATAGTCTTCTAGTTGTCCAGAATCTTCTTCAATGTTTCCTCCACTAACGGATGGACCTGTGGTGCTGCTGAGGTGGAGGACTGTGCTGCAACAGTATTGGATATGTCAGACAACTTAGAAGTGACTGTCTGCATCTAGTTGTTGAGGCTCGCCAAAGTTCTGGAGACTCGCAGCGCAGTGAGAGGATAAGTGGATGAGGCTGGCACTGGTACTGAAACTGATGGCCTAGAAGATGAAGATGGTGGCATGGCGGCTATCCCGGTGGATGGTCTGACTGCTGTGGATGGCATGGGAGCTGTAGATGGCTCAGCAGCAGCCTCAGAACCCACCACTGATGGCTCGTCATACTGACCAACAATGGTAGTGATCTTACCCTTGAACTTTGGGTTGTCAGCACCCTGCAGGTGGTACCATGAGAAAGGCTTCTTGGCCTTTACTTTTGTGTCATATGGCCTCGGCTCCACCTTGGCATCATTGAAATACTCTGTGAGGGTGTTTGGATAAGGGTAGGACTTTTCACTTTTTCGGACCGCCAATGTGATGTTGGTTGACATGATGGCACCCACATTGATCGGGTACCCCACCATAATAGAAGTCACCAGAACTGCCCGGGGAAGTGGGAGGTTGTTCTCATTCAAACTCGGATCAATCCGGCTATACACAAAGGTTTGCCACCCTTTAGCTTCAAAATTTAGGGTGGCCCGGAGGATATGAACTTCTGCTGTAATCCATGGTGGTGATGGTCCTCGAGCGGCCAAAATCTCAGCTAGCCACGGGCGAGCTGTGTCACCCAGAGCCAACTTCTCTAGGTACTAGACTGACTCCACGTCTTCGAATCCCACATAAGTGTTCAAAGAGCAGGCGTCGAAGCGGACTTTCAAATTTCTCACCTTTGACACTTTCGTCCCCTTCTTGATGTGAGCCACATTGGCATAGAACTCCCTGACCAAGTGCTCATTTGCATCGATGACACTTTGGGTGAACCACTTCCACCCCTTGCGCTCGTGGAACTATCTAACGACATTTGGATTATGAATATCCAAATCCTTCAATAAGAACTGCCGCTCAAGTATGAGCGACCTCTGAGGCCACAATTCCCGGAACCTGTTGAAGGCTGTCAAGCTCATGAACCGATCCTCCTATATTTTCTTTTTCTTCGACCTCTCAAAGCCGTCCACTTAAGTGTCCCCCCCTCTACCATCATCCGGGACATTATCATCATCGACATCAATAGGTATTTGTGCCGGAGGAGTAGGTGTAGATGAGGGCTCGAAACCCTGGCTTCCCCCATCAGAACCCTTAGACGAACTAGATGTAGGTTCGTCGCATAATTGAAATTGCCCAGTGGGTTGGGATGGTTGAGACTGGGCCTCAGGTTGGACCTCCATTGAATAACCCTCAGAGGCTTCCCTGGATAGGGCATAGGAACTGGATTCTGAGGGCTCTGTGGCCCTTCCTCTCCCGGTGGTCGTCTTTTTAGCAATAGGCTTCGATTGCACTCGCAAATGGCGAGTGCCTTTTCCTCTGCCTCGGGAGGGTTCACCTCTCCCTTTTGATGTATCGCCTCCACCACGTGATCTAACCATTATCTGCAATACAATGTGCATAGGTTAGTTGAGTTCAAAACACTTCAAACATTTACAAAACAATTGCAGCACAACAGTCATCAAAGGAGACAGTGCGGACCGCACAATTTTGAGTGCGGCCGCAGACTGTCTAGTGCGGACCACACAATTTTGAAGTGCGGTCGCACACCCTGAAGTGCGGACCACATAATGGTGAGTGCGTCCGCACATCCTAAAGTGTGGACCGCACAATTTCAAGTGCGACCGCACAAGTCAATTCCTGAGATACTAATTCTCTAAAGTTCACAAATGCGGTCGCACAATTTTTATGCGGCTGCACAATTTTTCTACGGACCGCACAATTTTGAGTGCAGCCGCACAAGTCCAATCCTGATATGTTGATTCTCTGAAGTTCAAAAGTGCGGTCGCAAAGTTTCATTAGGCTTGAATTGAGGTATGATTCGTGTTTTTAGCATTGTTTGATGTGATTTGAGGCTTCAACTAAGTTCGTATGATGTTTTAGGACTTGTTGATGTATTTGGTTGAGGTCCTGGGGGCCTTGGGTGAGTTTCGGATGATTAACGGATCGAAATTTAGACTTAGACCAAAGCTGGAAACCTTTTGTCATCTAATGCAATCGCACCTTCGGAATTGGCTCGCAGGTGCGAGCTCGCAGAAGCGAGCGTGGGATCGCAGAAGCGGAAAAGGGAGAGTGGAGCAGTGGCGGCAGGTGCGGAGGAAAATTTCCGCATCTGCGCGACCGCAGATGCAGAAGAAGGATCGTAGGTACGCTTGGGACCTCCAAAGCGGACACTTTATCACATAAGCGAGTCCGCAGAAGCGAAAGCACTCACAGAAGCGGGAGATTTATCGCAAAAGCGGAACCGCAGATGCGGTTAAAAATTTCGCAAAAGCGGAACCTCTAGGTAGTGTACAAAAAAGAGGGTTTCGAGTTTTTGTCATTTTTGGACATTTGCAACACGGTTTTGGGGCGATTTTCAAAGAGAATTCACGGGAACTTGAGGTAAGTCACTTATGATCATTGTTAATCAACAATATTGAATTATCATTGAGTATTTCGACTAGATTATATGTTCTTGAGGTGAAATTAGAGAATTTGGGCCTAGGGATTCGAAAATAAGATTTGAAGATTTGAGGGCAGAATTTTTGTCGGAATTTAGTAATTTTGGTATGGTTGGACTCGTGGTTGAATGGGCGTTCATTTTTTTGTAACTTTTGTCGGGTTCTGAGATGTGGCCCCTACGTGCGATTTTTGAGTTAAATTTCGGTTTTTGTTGGAAAATTTATATTTTCATATGGAATAAATTCCGATAATTTGTATTTTTTTTGTTTGATAATAATTTCGATAATTTGTATTGATTGAATCGAGTTTATTATGACTAGATACGAGGCTTTCGGAGGCCAATTCGTGAGGCAAAGGCATAGCAGAGTAAATAATTACACAAGTCGAGGTAAATGACTTGTCTAACCTTGTGTGTGGGAAATTCCTCATAGGATTGGTATTGATATGATAATTGTGATGTGTTGAAAGTCGTGTACGCGAGGTGACGAACGTGTACACGGGTAAATGTGGAAAATTCTTATTTAAAATTGCGTAGATCTCTGTTACACATTAATTAAATTATTTTATCTGGTTATATTCATCATCATTGATCTATTTTTATATTTTAAATTTGCCTGACATTTTCTTGCTAATTGCTTTACCTGTTTAGTTGAAATTTTGTTTCTTTTATTCTGTGCGCATTATTTGAAAGTTGAATTTCTTAATTGAATTATTATTAATATGAAGTATTTGATGTTAAAAATTTGGTATTGAGGCAAGGTGTTAAATTTGTGAAATATTATTTTGTTGAGTGATTCACTTCCGAATATTTTGTGAGATTTTGTATTTATTGTGATTGAGCCGTGAGCTCCTTATTGTGAAAATAATATTTTTATTAATTTGTTTTGGCAAGTTGAAATATTTGGGCACTTGAGATGCAAATTGTGATATATTGTGATATTGATACGCATGTGGTGGTATAAGGTATGGGTGTTGAAACGCATGCGGTGAGATAGGATGGCTTGATACGCATGGCTAGTAGGGGAACTACTAGAAGTCATGTGGTGTCATAAGGGTGGCTAAAACACGGGATGTTATTTCGGAAAAAAAATAATTTCTTTAAAATTAAATGTAAAGGCTCCCGTGGTGATATAAGGAAATGAAATGTTGTAAATTTATTTATGATTTGGGACTACGAGGCGGTACCTCGGGAGTGCCCTTGTTGATATTTCTTTATGGTTGCATTGCCTTTGGTTATTTTTGGTATTTTTCTTAAAGTTGTAAATTTCTATTTTCCTTCCGCGAGGTGTTATTTCCCTTATTCTGTGTAATTGAATTGTGACATACTCCTTACTTGATTCACTTCCATTGTCATTATTATTATTATCATCATCATCATCATCATCATCATTATTATTATTATTATTATTATTATTATTATTATTATTATTATTATTATTATTATTATTATTATTATTATTATTATTATTATTATTATTATTATTATTATTATTATTATTATTATTATTATTATATTGTTAAACTGTTCGCCCTGTCTTTTATTATTTCCAATAGGGTCATGACCTGACCTCATCACTACTCTACAGAGGTTAGGTTTGGCACTTACTGGGTACAGCTGTGGTGTACTCATACTACGCTTTTGCACATCTTTTTGTGCAGATCCAGGTACTTACTACCAGATCAGGTATCAGTGAGTTAGACTGTACGCGGAGACTTCAAGGTATATCTGCCATCGTCCGTAGACCTCGGAGTCCCTCTCTATCCCTATTATGTTATTTTTCCTTATTCTCCTTAGACTCTGATGTATAAAGAAACTTAGAATAAATTCTTAGAAGCTTGTGACTTATTTCTACCGGGTTTTGGGAGTTGTAACTATTTGAATCGCGGTTTGATTTATTTTATATGTTGAGATTTGAGTTTCAATTTTGTATTTCGCATAATTGATAGGCTTACCTAGTCTTAGAGACTAGGTGCCATCACGATATCCTACGGAGGGAAATTGGGGTCGTGACACTTATAAAGATTATGCTTTCTTTCTTGTTTGTTATATCTACATCTAAGTCATCTACCATGATCGTTAGTGAAATTTATGTTCTTCTATCTTAGTTATTATCAATATTTTTATGCCTTCTACCTAGTATGTTATCATTGTCCTTATGCACTGCCTTATTTGTTATTAGTTATTACCACACGTGTATCTCCCACTTTGTCATTACTGTTATTGGCATTTCTTTCTCACTATTGGTACTGTTATTCGTATGCTCGGTAAGGATGAGATAAATGCACGAAGGGTGTTGCCTTGTCATTTGATTTGATATTTTGAGTTCATTTCTCACACTATGAAAGCTCTGGATTTACTATTGTAGTTTGATGGTCATCGCTTTAAGGAAAGGATTGGTTGTTATATTGAGAAATATTGACCGTAATTTCTTCTAGAAATCATGCATTGCTTCGCAAATTTGATCTTGTACTCTTCTCTGTTATGTTTTCGTATTGTTTCTATTGCTATTCTACTGCACATGTTATACCACTGAGTATCTTTTAACTAAAAAGCCTCGTCACTATTTCACCGAGATTAGTCAAGATACTTACTGGATACATGTGGTTGCTTGTACTCTAACTACACTTTTGCACCTTGCGTGCAGATCTTGGAGTTGACGCTGTTGTGCATGGCGGGAGCTGGCATTGAAGAAGTATCTGTTGTCCGGGCATGATTACCATTTGTCCTTGGTAGTTTTATATTTGAGTTCTATTTAAGTATAAATCAAACAGATTTTGTATTTATTCACCATATCGGTTTTGTAAATCTAAATCGTAGTCACTTGTGACTTGTACTACCAGTTCTTGGGAAGTTGAATAAATTTTAGTTATTTCACTTATTGGCTTCATATTAATTCTAGTAGAATTGTGTTGACTGTATTTGACTTACCTAGCGGGTCGGGTTAGGTACCATCACGACTGTGAAGATTTTGGGTCGTGACAAACGCATTCTAGACAGTCACCCAAATCATGTAACCGTGTGAGCTTCATACAGCCTCACCAAACACCCCTCTTCACTTTGCCGACACTAAGGGCCACAACGTGTTACTTTGCATTTTTTCTTGCTCGATGAAGAACTGGCAGTCACAGTGAGGGTGGTAAAGAGGAGAGAAAGGCAACGACCGGAGCAATAGTGGCAAGTAGAGATGAGGAAATACAAGGATTCTTTGCTTTAATGAAGTGTTTGTCGGAAGTGGTGGATATGGTGAAGTCAGTGGTCGCGGAAAAAGAGAAAATGAAGGGGAGGGATGGAGTAATGGTGGCTGGAAGAGAGAAGGAGGAAGAGGAGGGGTGAATGTGGCAGTGGAAGGGGTTGCTGGGTGACGGAGAAAGAGAATGCGATGGTAGATAATAGTGAGGAACTCAGGGGAAGATTTAAAGTATCATCTACGGATTCACATACACGTTGTAGCTTTTGATCAGAGTTTATATATGTATTTAAGGAATTCACTAAATATTTATAAATATTTGACTATGGACCCAGTTATTAACGTGAGATCGTTGTAGGTATTCACAAACCTTAAATTCTGGATCAACTTTCGAGGGAGGTGATGGTGACAAAGAATGGTGCCGAAGGGGGCGAGGAGGAGATAGAAGTAAGAAGGAGAAAGAGAAACACACATAGCCTCTCACTATCACAAGATAGGTGTGATACACGCACTGTGTCATGTCAACAAATCGAGAAAGGGGAGGGGTGAATATGGTAGTGGAGGTGGTTGCTGGATGCAGGGAAAAAGAATACGATGGGTCAATGATGGTGAGGGCCTCAGGGGAAGATTTCGAACATCATCTATGAGTTCACATAAACCTTATACTACCTCCGTTCCAGTTTACGTGAACCTATTTTCTTTTTGGTCCGTTCCAAAAAGAATGACCCCTTTCTAAATTTGAAAATAGTTTTCTTTAAAATTTACAATTCTACCCTTAATGAGAAGCTTTTATAACCACACAAATACTCTGGGGGCCTTTTTGAATTGTTTAGGACCACAAATTCCAAAAGTCTTTATTTTTTCTTAAATTACGTGCCTAGTCAAACAGGTTCACATAAATTGGAATGGATGGAGTAATTTTTTATTACTCTATATATGTACTAAAAGATGTACTAAATATCTTCAAAATTTTTGACTATAAATCCAATTATTATTAATATATTAGCATGATATCGTTGTAAGAGTCTTTAAACTACAAATCCTGGATCAGCTTTGATAGAGGTGATGGTGGTGGAGGGGGTGGGAAGGAGATAGAAGGAAGAAGGGGAAAGGAGAAAAATACATGGCCTCTCACGATCTCAAAATAGGTGTAATATACACATTATGTTATGTAAGCAAATAGTCATGTCTATCTAATAGGTATAATTTGACTTGACTTCTGATATCCAATATGTGCATAGCCTTAGTTCTAATGTCTAAATGATTTTTTTGTAAAGTTTCAGAGACCGCCTATGTATTCAACCATATTTTATTTTTTGGAAAGTATGGTCTAAATGCCTGAGTTATCAGGAAAAAGTGAGTACCAAGCTGTTGCAATCATCAAAATTCTATTTCATGGTCGTTTGCACATAATTCTACATCCGGTCACTATTTGAATTAAAGCTTTTAATTTTTCTTCAAAATTCCATATCTCGAGCTAGGGACCTCGAAATTTGATTTCGGGCATACACCCAAGTCCCAAAATATGATACGGACCTACCGAAACTGTCAAAATACTGATCTTTTGCTAAAAATGTTGACCAAGGTCAACTCAGTTGAGTTTTAAAACTCTAATTCACATTTTAATTCATTTTTCGCATAAATACTTTCCGAAAAATTTTACGGACTGCGCATGCAAGTCGAGTAATGATAAATAGTATTTTTCGAGGTCTTAGAACACATAATTAATTATTAAATTTAAAGATAAGATTTTGGGTCATCACACCCAATTCCTTATTAGCCAAGTTTTCCTAGACTAAGTCTCTCTTTCTAAAGTAGAGAATAAGTCAAATAGGCATGGACTAATGTTTGCAACCATTAATTCTACAAATTAAAGTATGAACTAGGCTAAATAACAAATACCCAATCATAAAAAAGTACTAAATTAGATACCCATAAGGTTTACACACTAGGATTGGGTCACAACCCTAGTAAAATCTAGCTACTTATGCTTGGGTTTGAAGAAAAAGCAAAAGAAAGACTAACTAAACTCATAATGTAAGCTTAAAATAATAAAATCTATTGTAAAATACACCAAAATATAGTAAACTTCCAAAAGAGGCAAAGAAAAACGGCTATAGTACTTGCTGATGTCAAAACTTTACCTAATTTTGTGAAACTCGTTTATTTATACAAGGCTAGAAATTTAGGACAAAAATGCCTTTCGGGAGGTTCTGCGACCACACAATTCCATGTGCGGTCCGTAGAATTCTTCATCTGGCAGGAGCTAAGATTTTGCGGCTGCACAATTCTGAACTGCGGCCGCGAGGCAATATTTCTGCGGTCCACAAATTTAGCACTGCGGCTGCAAGGCACTCTTTTACGATCCGCAATAGTATGATTGCAGCCGCAAGATAATCTTCTGCAGCCACACAAATCTTGTGTAGACCGCAATTCGAGGAAGCTCTGGACTTGGCTTTTTGTCATCTCTCTAATCTTGGATCCTAGCCCAGCTTTTGCGTTCGCACAATTCATGTGCGGTCCGCAATTTTTTCAAATGTCTGCTGAGTTTTCCTTCTTTGATTGTGGCCGCAGATGGAATTCTGCGGACCACACATTGTAAGCTTTTGTGCCTTTTATTGCCTTATGTTTAGGCTACTCCTTTTTTAGTCGGATTTTATCTCGAGAGTCCAACATCCAGGATTATTGCAATTTTGCATATTTCATTAGTTTTGGGAGCACAATTCAATACTTTTAGACTAAAATAAAAGTTAAAAGGCGCTAATAAGTAGTCAAAATCCCCACTTATCACTAGTTTTCAATGCGGTCGCGTAGTACATTGGGAGCTACCTATTGTTTATTCATCGCGAACGCGATATTTAAGCGTGATCGCGAAGGTGTGAGTTGGTTGTTGTCGCGCGACATGGCTTTCACATTCGTAAAGCTTTGACTCAGTTGTGGTACACGTTCGCGAAAGAGTAATTTTGTGGCAGTCGCGTATGTGCTTCGTGATCGCGAGGGAATTCATGCGATTGCGATGAGTGTTGTTGTTCACTTTATCATATTTTTAGTTATGAAGCTCGGATTTGGGCGATTTTGGAGGTGACTTTCACCACATGGATTGGGGTATGTGTTTTTTACTTGGCTTTGATTATATTTCATGAATTTATCTTCGATTTGGCATTTGGATTATGAATTTTAAAGAGAAATTGGGAATTTTTGTTTAAACTTTCCTAAAGTAAATTTTTGAGTTTTGAACATCGATTCTGAGTCAGAATTGGATGAAATTAGTATGGTTGGACTCATAATTGAATGGATTATAAGATTTTATGAATTTTGTCGGGTTCCCTGGTGTGAGACCGTGTTTGACGTTTTGGTTGACTTTGAGTATTTGATTAAAGATTCGACCTTTATCTTTTGGGTTTGCTTCCTATGGCATTTTTTGATGATTTCGAGTTGCTTTTGGCTAGGTCCGAGTCGCTCGAAGGTCATTTGAGCGGGATGGTGCTTCTAGTGTATCGATTTGGCTTGTTTGAGGTAAGTGTCTTGCCTAACTTTGTTGGAAAATTTTTTCCTACTAATTGATGGTGTTTGCTACATGCGGGGGGTGATGCATATATGAGGTGATGAGCGTATATGCATGTGCCAGGGTTAATCATGCTCGAGGGTTAGATTATACGATTATTTGTGCCTTGTTGGAATATGTGACCTTCTTGCTTCATGTTTTACTTGACTTCTAGATTAATATGAATATGAAGTTAAATGGAAGAAACCATGATTTAGCTTATTATAACTTGATTAAAATTTGACGAATTTTTTTGAAACTGTTAATGTGCTAAATTCGGCCATCACTATACTTAATCACAAATACATCTCTACAACTGTTATTATTGAGATATTGGATTCTATACTTAAGTTGAAGATCATTTTTTTTTAGATTAGTCGAAATAATTGAACAATAAGGTTCTTGAGGTTTGTTGAATTGTTATTGGTTTGAAAGCTGTAATTTATGTTCATTTGGAATATTCGCTTAATCACTCTCCTCGATATTATTCATACTTCCTACCTTGCTTGTTATTGATATACATGTGTTTGGTGAGGAAGTGTGTAAAGTATGAAGGGTGATGCCATGCCATTTTTATATATATTACTATAAGAGGAAGAGTGTAAAGCACGAAGGGTGATGTCGTGCCATGTGAGTTAAGCACGAAGGATGATGTTGTACCATTTCATTTACATAATAATATGAGGATGAGAGTAAAAGCACGAAGGGTGATGCCGTGCCATTTTTTTATATTATCATGTGTTCATGGCACGAAGGGTGTTTCCGTGCAGGCGAGAACGAGAGACATGCATTATATTGTGATATCTTTTTCTTGTGTATATATTTATGCCTTCATCTTGAGCTGTTACCATTGCACCTATATTTTCTATGTGGCTTGTCGTTGTTGTTTTGTCTTTGTCCTCTACCTCAATTGTTGTTGTATTATCCATACCTTCTATCTGTTTAACTTGCAAATATCATGCTTTCCTTTTTGTTTGTCATATCTATATCTATGTCGTTTCTCATTTGTTGCACTTTCATATAAGTCTTCTACCATGCTAGTTATTCATGCCTTCTATATGTGTAGCTTATAAAGATTATGCTTTCCTTCTTGTTTGTTATATCTACATCTAAGTCTTCTACCACGATAGTTAGTGAAATTTATGTTATTCTATCTTAGTTGCTCTCAATATTTCTATGCCTTCTTCCTAGTCTGTTATCATTATCCTTATGCACTGCCTTATTTGTTATTACCACATGTGTATCTCCCACTTTATCATTATTGTTATTGACATTTCTTTCTCACGATTGGTATTGTTATACGTATGCTCGGTAAGGATGAGATAAATGCACGAAGAGTGTTGTCGTGCCTTTTGATTTGATATTTTGAGTTCATTTCTCACACTATGAAAGCTCTAGATTTACTACTGTGGTTTGATGGTCATCGCTTTAAGGAAAGGATTGGCTGTGATATTGAGAAATATTGACCGTAATTTCTTCTAGAAATCATGCATTACTTTGCAAATTTGATCTTGTACTCTTCTATGTTATGTTTTCGTATTGTTTCTATTGCTATTCTACTGCACATGTTATATCAGTGAGTATCTTTTAACTAAAAAGCATCGTCACTATTTCACTGAGGTTAGTCAACATACTTACTGGGTACATAGGGTCGGTTGTACTCTAACTACACTTTTACACTTTGCGTGCAGATCTTGGAGCTGACGCTGCTGTACATGGCGGGAGCTGACATTGAAGAGGTATCTGTTGCCTGGGCATGACTACCATTTGTCCTTGGTATTTGAGTTTTGTTTATGTATAAATCAAACAAATGTTGTATTTATTCATCATATCGGTTTTGTAAATCTAAATCGTAGTCGCTCGTGACTTGTACTAGCAGTCCTTGGGAAGTTGTATAAATTTTAGTTATTTCACTTATTGGCTTCATATTAATTACAGTAGAATTGTGTTGACTGTATTTGGCTTACCTAGCGGGTCAAGTTAGGTGCCATCACGACTAGGAAGATTTTGGATCGTGACAAACGCATTATAGACAGTCACCCAAACCATGTAACCGTGTGAGCTTCATACTGCCTCACCAAACACCCCTCTTCAATTTGCTGACACTAAGGACCACAATAAGTTAATTTGCATTTTTTCTTACTCGATGAAGTACTAGCGGTCACAGTGATGGTGCATAAAGAGGAGAGGAAGTCAACGACCGGAGCAATAGTGGCAAGTAGAGATGAGGAAATAGAAGGATTTTTTGCTTTAATGAAGTGTTTGTCGGAAGTGGTGGATCTGGGGAAGTCAATCGTCATGAAAAAAGAGAAAATGAAGGGGAGGGGTGGAGTAATGGTGGCTGGAAGAGAGAAGGAGGAAGATCAGGGGTGAATGTGGTAGTGGAGGTGGTTGCTAGGTGGCGGGGAAAGAGAATGCGATGGTAGATGGTAGATAATAGTGAGGACTTCAAGGGATTATTTAAAGTATCATCTACGGATTCACGTACATGTTGTAGCTTTTGATCAGAGTTTATATATATATTTAAGGAATTTACTAAATATCTGTAAATATTTGACTATAAATATAATTATTATTAATACATTAACATGAGATCGATGTAGGAATTCATAAACCTTAAATTCTGGATCAGCCTTCGATGGAGGTGATGGTGACAATGGATGGTGCCGAAGGGGGCGAGGAGGAGATAGAAGTAAGAAGGAGTAAGAGAAAAACACACAGCCTCTCACTATCACAAGATAGGTGTGATACACGCACTGTGTCATGTCAGCAAATCGAGGAAGGGGAGGGGTGAATATGATAGTGGAGGTGGTTGCTGGATGCAGGGAAAAAGAATACGATGGGTCAATGATGGTGAGGGCCTCAGGGGAAGATTTCGAACATCATCTATGAGTTCACATAAACCTTATAGCTTTTTATTACTCTATATATGTACTAAAAGATGTACTAAATATCTTCAAATTTTTTTTACTATAAATCCAATTATTATTAATATATTAGCATGATATCCTTGTAAGAGTCTTTAAACTACAAATCCTAGATCAGCTTTGATAGAGGTGATGGTGGTGGAGGGGGTGGGAAGGAGATAGAAGGAAGAAGGGGAAAGGAGAAAAATACATGGCCTCTCACGATCTCAAAATAGGTGTAATATACACATTATGTTATGTAAGCAAATAGTCATGTCTAATAGGTATAATTTGACTTGACTTCTGATATCCAATATGTGCATAGCCTTAGTTCTAATGTCTAAATGATTTTTTTTGTAAAGTTTCAGAGACCGCCTATGTATTCAACCATATTTTATTTTTTGGAAAGTATGGTCTAAATGCCTGAGTTATCAGGAAAAGGTGAGTACCCAACCTTGAAAACGTAGGATGTAATGTAATAGCTCTACCACAGTGCTCTATTATTGAGCTACATCCGATTCTTTAATTTAAGACAGTAAACATCATGTAATATGCTCTATTCTTTTCATGTATATGCACAAAAAGAGAAAGTTTCTTAACGTATCTCGTCTTAAAATGTGCGATTAGCGTAATCTTTATCAATTATTTGCTAATACTAGTTAAAAATAAGTATAAAGATAAGTATTGTCTCAAAATCTCAATATACCTAAAGTAGCAAGAAGAACAATCTAAGCCCCCATCCACCCACACCCCACCATAAATACTTTACTTATAATAGCAAGGTGTAAAAGCATCTCTCTAAAATATACTATAAGGTGGGTGAGGCTTTATCACTTTTTAAACATGACAGAAACAACAAATATAGTAATTGTGTGCATGTTATGCCCTTTCTATATCTATCCATAACATGGTCAATGATACTATATCTCTTCATTTGTTTTTAATCCCTCATTTTGGAAAAAAGTCAATATCTCACTTCTGACAGGTTGGTTATAAAATATGGCAAACGAAGGGCATATTCGTCCAAAAATCCAAAAATCAAAAAGAAAAAAGAAAAAATCTGTAGAGCTAAAAAAACAAAGCCAAACACCCTACCACCAAACCCCATATCCACCTCAATTGCTACTTTTTCTCCCACTTCCCGCAAATGAAAGAAAGCTGATTTCTATTTGTTATAATCTTAGCCACTTCAAAAACCAAGCCAGACTTAGCCAGTTTTTCATATGCTTTTTTCTGGTTTGGTGTGATCAGAAGACTTACCATTTTCTCCTTGTTAATCAGTCAAATTTTCAAAAAATGTCTCGTTCTCAAGTTCCTCATGGGCTTAAGGAAGAAGAATTCATAGAGCTAGAGCCATTGATTCTCAACTACCATACCTTTGACCATTTGCCAAACACTTGCACTTCACTGATAACGCAGCGTATTGAGGCACCGGCAAACGCCGTGTGGCCTTTTGTTCGGCGTTTCGACAACCCCCAGAAGTACAAGCATTTCATCAAAAGCTGCAAAATGACAGGTAATCAGAGACTAATTTAAGACGGATTCTGCATATTCAATTTAATTATCATTTTCAACTCAAATTATATTCAGGTATCGAAAAACAAATATTATAAAAATTCATATATTGATAGCTGAAAAAATTATGAAGCTACATATAAAATCTAATGAGTATCTTTTTGGCTGGTTTAGCCTAACACATATCCTCATTCTACCACCAAAACTTATCAATTAATGGCCTTTGAAAGTTTGTTTTCACACATTAAGTGTGAATTCAATTTTCACTGCCCACCTCCCCCTACCCTAGTTAATAGGAGTTTTTTTTTAAAATACGCTTATTCTGAACTTATTGACTTTAGACAGTAGATTCGTTGTGTAGGTGATGGTGGTGTTGGAAGCATGAGGGAAGTGTCCGTAGTGTCGGGAATCCCAGCATCGACGAGCACGGAGCGACTGGAGATTCTGGACGATGAGAAGCATATTCTGAGCTTCAGGGTGGTAGGGGGTGAGCATAGGCTGAATAATTATAGGTCTGTTACATCAGTGAATGAGTTCAAGAAAAATGGAAAAGCTTACACTATAGTATTGGAGTCATACATTGTGGATATACCAGAAGGTAATACTGGGGAAGACACAAAAATGTTTACAGATACGGTCGTGAAATTGAACTTGCAGAAACTTGGGGTGGTGGCAATGGCGGCGCTGCATGGGCACGAATAAGAGTGGTGGACGGTGGTGGGCGGCGGTGATTAATGGCGGTATCTTTTATATTTTAATTTTCTGCTTCTTCAATTTTTCATTCAAAAATAATAGAAGGAAGAAAATCTCTCTTTCAATTTGAAAACTATTTCTTAGTGGTTAGCATCGTTTTTCTTGCAAGTTGGAAATTAAATTAGTTTGTATATTTTTTTTAAATTTTATTTCTCTTTGTTTTGGTGACTGTTACATTATTACTTCTTGTTTGCCAACTATGAGTATCAATTTCTTTTCTTTAATGATGAATTATTATTGGCTCGTTGGCTTCAATTCTCTGTATTCTCTCTCAAGTTGCAAGTTTGTTAGTTCTAATTTGTTCTGTGTACTTCGGTTGAGTTGGTCAATCCATGATAAGTATAGCATTTGAATGCTACATGTCCAAATTATGAAATGGCGTCTCGAATTTCGAGAGTCAAACCTTTTAATTTTGATGACAAATTCGGACATAAAATTTTAAAATTTTTTGAAATAAATTTTATATATTATTTAAAAACTACAAAAAAGTAATATAAGTCACAATAATTAATAACTCCAAATATTTTAAAAGGCATATAAAAGTATTATGGCAAGAAAAAAAACTCCTTTAATTTCGAAATTCGAACTGCATCACATAAATTGGAACTGAAAAAAATACATATTTATATTTGGACAAGTCCTCATTGAGAATGATTTAAGCGGCTCGAACTAAGTAGCAGAAAGGGTATTAGATGGGTTAGCGAAAATCAGAGTACCAGAAAGAGTGATATATGGGTGGTTCAAATAAGAAATTCTTTTGATATTAAATTGTTCTTGAGATTACCATCTTTGTTACGTGATAACTGAGAACTCAGTTGTAGCGCATGGTAGAATTACTATAAAAAAAAATTGAGATGGAAAGGTTAGATTTTCACTCTTAAAAAATGTCAAGTAATTTACCACCAGTTAGCTAATGTTTTGTCATTTAATTTATAAGCTATATATATACAAACAACATAATATTTTTATATCATCTGTGCAATATAAGTACTGGTTATAGAAGATTAGTTTTTTTTTTCTAGGTTACCATAGTTGTATGTGAACTTAGTAGTGTACAAATTTCTTTTAGTATCAATGTAGAGAACATAAACTCAAAGGAGTATCTTATTTTCCTACGGCTTTTGTTACACTTCGTACCACAATTCAGATAATCTATTTATCTGGAATTATGGAAGTTAATATGTACGCATCCATTGGTCCTTACATTTTGATTTTTTTAAAAACATATCTTATGAAATAATTGTACACAAGTGCCTGAGCGACAGAAAAAACCCATAAGAATTAACAACTGGCTATACGTATGTTGAAAGCTAAATATATATTTATTTGAAAGAACTGCCTGTGCGTATGAAATAACGAGATCGAACTTGATGCGTTGACTACTAATCTGCCAATTGATTCCTGATAATATTTTCATTAGTGTATAATTCTCCTTAGGTCAGCTTTAGTTTTAAAGAAACATTTCTGTTCTTTTAATGAAAAAAAATAGAAAAGAAAGTTTGTTTTTTCTTACTATAAATGAAAGAGTGGAAACAACTTTATGCACAAAAAGTAAGTCCTACCTAAGCTTATTAATTACTCCCTCAGTTTCAAATTGAATGAACTATTTTTCTTTTTAGTCTATTTCAAAACAAATGACATATTTTTAAATTTGAAAATTATTCAACTTTAAACTTTTTATTTTACTCATTTTACCCGTAATGAGAAGCTTTTATAACCACACAAATATCATGGTCTCACAAAGCTTTTACCCCTTAAGCTTTTAAGACCACAAGTTTCAAAAGTCTTCTTCTTTTTTCTTAAATTTCATGCCGAGTCAAACTACCTCATCTAAATTGAAACGGAGGGAGTAATTAATAAGCTATATGGTTTGTGGGTATTACATGTTGTCCCATTTTATATGAATGAAAAGGCAAATGCCTTATCAATATTTTGTGCGCTCCATATATAAAGGGAAAGTGTTGAATTTATAGCAGATAGAGAAATTATTATAGAGGTGGATTCGTTATTTTAATATTGAATTTATTATATTTTTTAAAATTAATTATGAGCTCAGACCTATTATTTATTGTAGTTTTATATATAAAAATTTATTTTCCGCATAAATTATTGGATTTAGATGAATCCAAAACCGCAATGCTGCATCCGCTTCTGATGAATTGTTGGACTTATAAAAGCGAGTTGTTGGAAATGACCTTTTCCTTGTGTCCTCTTGAAAATCTTATTGTCAAACTCTAAAAATTTCAAAGACAACGATCGATAGCTAAGGATAGATATACCTTGGGAGACTTGTGACTTTATCTTAAGGAACTTGTGACATTAAGTTGCCTTTAGCCACTTATTTCTTCACTTTTGATTTCATATTTGAGGTTCACGTTTGGCATCATTATTAACAGCCGTCTCGAGAATCTTGTCCACTCATAGCTAGATTAATTCTGCAAATTGATTAATGTTGGTGCTAAACAAGTTTACCTTTTGGATGTAAATAATACACCTTTAATTAGAGACACTTCAACTTATATACACCGATATATATAATTTCTCATCTAATTCGTTATGTGGACTTGCAATTATACAACCTTTGCTTTATTTTGTGTTGATCTCACGCCAAATAGCCTAACTAATTGTACTATTAAATTTAACTATTCTTTCAATCCAAAGGAATTCAATTGAATGAGGCGGTCAAGTGAAAAAGAATTACATATATTTTATAGAAAGGAAAGTAAGATATCTAATTGTTTTTGCATTCTACTTTTCTACGTAGGTTGTTCAGTTCAAACCGTGAACAATAAGATAAAAGCTGAATTTTCCTTTTTCCATGATCAAATTTTACTTTTCTTCAAATTACTAAAAGAATTATTTCAGAAGTTTATCTGAATTTTTTTTTTGGTTTCTAAAAAGTGATCAAAATAGGAGATAATGGATCATGGATGAATTTAGGAGGAACATACATGGATGCCCTTGGTGTGAGAAAATAGCTATTTTCCATTATTTAAAGACAAATCATTAGGATTTACTATCCTACATATCAAGGGTGGAGCTAGCCTTGCTACCGTGGATTGAGCTACGGTAGTTTTGGTACAAATCTTATATTTGTATTAAGAATTCCATTGAATATGTATAAATTATTAATATTAAATCAAGTAACTTAAAATGATTAGAATTCCGAACTCATAAATTTCAAATTCTAACTCTGCCTCTGCTACATATGTCTCTGGGTCCTCAATTAATCGAATGCAGTATATTTCTAACTATCAATAAGATTGTGGTGGACTATTAAGAACTCTTTCATTCTTTATCAGAGATTTCATATTCGAATCATGTGTGTGCAATCGACCTTAATTGTTAGGGATCACTTTAATTTCGCAACTTTTACGATACGAATTCAAATTTATTCGAGGCTCATTACCGATCACTAATGAGAAACAATGCTGCTTATTTGGAGCCAAAATTTCTGGGTGGCGCCAATCCTTATTTTTGGTCAACTGGAACTACAAAAGTACAGCTTGAATCTTTAGACTATATCAAAGACTTCAAATCTTATATTAAACCTAGGATTGTGCAACTCCATTTTGTAATTAATAGCTTAGTCAACTTCTATTTTCTGTAATTAGTACTCTTTCGTTCACTTTTAGTTGTTCATTTTTGATTTTATACTCTCTTTAAAAAAAACGAATATTTTATAATTTTGAGAATTAATAGTTAATGATAAGGGTAAAATGTGAATAAAAAATTATTTTTCTCTTGATTTGCTAAAATCGACAAGTAAAAGTAAAAATATAATTTTAATATAGTGGACAACTAAAAGTAAACGAGAGAGTAAAATAAATCTAGATCTTTGCATATACTTCCTTCGTTCACTTTTACTTGGCACACTTTGACTTTTCACACTCCTTAAGAAATAATAAATGAAGTGTATAATTTAGCATGATACTCATATTAATTGATGCATATTTTATTGGATTTGAGAAAATGATTTGAAATGAGTAATAAATACTGTGGGTATAACATGAAAAAAAAATATCTTCTCTTGATATGCGTAACGTGACAAATAAAAATAAAAATTTATTTTTAGTATACAAGACAAGTAAAAGTGAACATAGGAAGAATATTGATTTTTTACTTCTCGATTTTCGGTGAGGCTTTTCCATTTAGGGAAAGGACGCGATTGCCTTTTATAATCTCCTTACCAGCTAAGCAACATCAATGATTAACTATAAGCTTAAACCCAAAGGTCAAAACCACCAGAGCAAGAGTCAACTTATTGGAATCATACAAACTTCAAGTGGCTATTAAAATACTGCTATCTTGGCAGAATAATTCTCGTCTAGTTGTACTAAAATATGACCTTACGAATATTGTAAGTTCTAACAAGTAGGGGCACATTTTTGTGTTTGTTTATCTGTATTTTTGAGCTCTCGAATAAGTGTTTTAGTTTTATGTGGCTGACAGTGTAATTTCTGTTGTACATACTAAGATATTATATATATATATATATATATATATATATATATATATATATATATATATCAATTGGTAGATAAAAAAGTAATGAACGTATTATAACATATTAAATTTTAATGATAGTATGAATTATTTACACTTTTAATGTTTATAACTTAAATTTATGGATTAATAACTATGCCGTTTAATTGTTCCTGCTCCTCTGTATGGAATTAGTGACTAATTGGCTATTATATATCACCTAAAATATTAAAACGACAAAGTTGTAACTAAATTTAAAATAAAATAAAAGGGCTTTAAAAGGTTCTACAAAAGAGTCAATTTGACCGTTGGTCCAGCGGTTAGCTTATCTTTTCCGCTTGTTCTAACTAGTCCAAGCCCGGTGTTTTGGACAGGACATGGCCCAGGACCGATTAATTCTTGTTCTTGATTTTGGGTCAGTTATGGGCCTCTTTCCTGGGCGGTTCCCGTTTTGAAAAATTAACCTACATAATTGTTTACTCAATCACTTAAACTAAAAATAACCTGAGGATATAATATATATGTAAATATAATTCATATATACTATATGTATAAACATATATAATTAATGTATAATTCACGTATTTGACTAGAAAAAATAAACAGTAAATTCGGCCGACTATTTGCGTAAAAAATCCAGTCTGTTTCACCTACGTCATACCTTTTGGGCTTTTATTTAGTACAACAGAAGCAAAGAGTACTCATGTTGAATATTGAGATAGATATTGGGGATTTTTGCATCTATACCCGGTTTTGGGGTTACAATTGAACCTATACCCACTTTGCAAAAAAGTTTGCAAGCCTACCCACTTTATGATCAACTTCAGACTTATCGGGTCTGAAGTTAAAAAGTTTAATCTGAAGTTAAAATATTACACTTCAAATGTACTTAATGTCAAATAGGTCTAAAGTGCAACCAATAGTTGTTGCATTTAAGGCAATAAGTCTGAAGAAAAAAATTGCACTTCTGATGCACTTAAGACCAAAAGGTCTGAAGTGCAACAAACGTTTTTCTACACTTAAGAAAAATAAGTCTGAAGTGAAAAATTGCACTTCATATGTACTTAAGGCCAAATAGGTTTGAAGTGCAACCAATGGTTTCATACACTTAAGGCCAATAAGTTTGAAATGAAAAATTGCACTTCAGATCACTTAAGGCCAAAAGGTCTAAAGTGCAACAAACATTTTCCTACACTTAAGGCCAATAAGCCTGAAGTGAAAAATTGCACTTAAGGTCAAAAGGTCTGAAATACAACCAACGTTTTCATGCACTTAAGACCAGATAGGCTTGAAGTGCACATTGCCCAGAAATAAAATTTTGTTCTTCGAATTTTAACAATTCAATATACGATTTAATACCTAAATCTACTCCAAATAAGTTCAAATTTAAAACATAACCTCCAAATATCATCAAGAACAAATTTCAATCATCAATTTGTTAAAATAACAAAAAATCTAACGAAATCAATTAAGACAAAGAAGAAACTCTAAGCAATAGTAAAAAAAAATAAAATACCACAACAGCTTACCACTGTAAAATATCATAAACTATCTTAAAATATTTTTACAAACACCGTATAAAATCATTGTTAAGAAGAAGAAGAAGAAGAAGAAGAAGAAGAAGAAGAAGAAGAAGAAGAAGAAGATGATGATGATGATGATGATGATGATGATGAAGAAGAAGAAGAATAAGAAGAGAAGGAGGAGGAGGAGGAAGAAGAAGGAGAAGGAGAAGAGAAGAAGAAGGAGGAGAAAAAGGCCTGAAGTTATTTAAATAATGGGTACAAGTTAAAAAAAAATAAAAAGTGGGTACATGTTAAATAGGGACGACCAAATAGGGCAAGAAGAAGAAGAAGAAAAAGAAAAAGAAGAAGAAGAAGAAGTACGTAGAAGAAGAAGAAGAAGAAGAAGAAGGAGGAGGAGAAGAAGAAGAAGAAGAAGAAAATGGAGAAAAAGTCGTGAAGTTGTTTAAAATGAGAGTTTTTTTACACGTTTGATCCTTTTTTAATTATTATTTAAAAAAATAGTATCATTTATTGTTTATTTCATAAAGAGCATTTTTTTTATTATTAGCATATTATAAAAATTAAGCTCAACATTTAATAAGTTAACTGACTCACTAATCACGGGAAGTACTATTTTTGTCGATCTCCATTCTCCCTTTCCAACATTCATCTTCTTCACTCCATTTTTGAAAATCTAATGCATATGTGAATGTCACCTAAATTCAAGATGTATTGATTTATACGTCTTTCATACTTTGTATATCAAGTATTACTTTAATTCAAAATATATATTTTTATGTATATAATTTTTGTATATTTATTTGTGAAGTGCCATCTTATTTTAAGATGTATTTTTAATGTATATTTCAAATATATTTTATATGTCAAGTGTCATTTTAATTCAGGATGTATTTTTTATATATATGTTTTTTGTATATTTATATGCCATCTTAATTATGTATATATATATATATATATATATATATATATATATATATATATATATATATATATATATATGCAAATTTCTTCATTTTGCGGGAAGCCTTGTCAAGATATGACCTGGCTAGATCGGCTTGTTCCTCCCAAAACTTGGCCATGTGATAAGCCCCCGGATTTTTCAATCCGACGTTGGCGGGCAATGATTGAGGAGTGTTGGGCTGTTGCCCAGTTGCAAGCTCAAAGAGACTCTTCCCGGTCGCCTCGCTGCGTTGCAAATTGTAAGAGAATTGAGTTATATCAAGTAGCTTAGCCCAGTCTCTTTGATTGGCGCTGACATAATGCCTTGGATGGTCGTATGTGGCCAGCCTCTAGCAACTCCTTGAGTTGCTTCCTCAATTCCTCCAATTCCGGGGGCGCCATGCGATAAGGCGACATGGCAGGTGGCTTTGCCCCTGGAACCAGCTCGATCTGATGATCAACTTCCTTTCGTGGTGGCAATTGTTTGGGAAGTTCTTCCGGCATCACGTCCTTATTATCATCAAGGACTTTCTCAATGCGGGGAGGCAATTCTACTGCCTCAAGGGAATGCTCAACGATTCCCGTCAAGGTTGCAAGAAATGTTGGTTCCCATTTCTTGAAACCTTTTACAAGTTGCATCGCTAACAGATGCATCCCATTTTGTGGTACCCGAACAAGGGGCACAATACACGAGCCTCCGGGATTGCTTATGTGAAGCTGGTTGATACGTGGCGCAATAAGTGCATTGATCTCGTACCAAAAGTCCAATCCTAGTATGATGTCAAAGACGTCCATAGGAGCAACGGTGAAGTCCGTCAATCCCTGCCAGCCTCCTAAAGCAATGTGTACGTTAGGAGCAAAGCCATGAACGGTAGTGGGAAGGGCATTGACAGTCTTCATTATCGTGCGCTGGATATAAAGACAAGTCCAAGCTCCCTAGCTCGTTCCTCTGTCACAAAATTATATGTCGCACCTGTATCCACCATGATGCACACGTCTTTGCCGTTCAACTTGGCATTGACAAATAAAGATTCACGGGGCCTCACACGAGGCAGTTGGGCAGCAACAACGGCAATGGTCATATGGTTTATCAAGGCCATATGATTGAACAAGCCTACGGCCTTGTTCTTCCCTTGTCCTGCACCATCAGCTGGTGCTCTTCGCTTATCAGGTTGCTTCTCAGTAGGTGCAGTAGTTTGTCCTTGCTGCTGGTGGGCTGCAACAATTGCTCCTAATTTGTTCAGTGTAGGGCAATTTTGAGCAGCATTAGAAGCGTCTCCGTAAAGATAACAAACATCTCGCTGAGCAGCCTTATGTGCGCCTCCTTTCCTCTTCTCATCATAATCCTTGCGGTAATTAGAAGAGTGGTTGCGGTTGCCTCTGTTATCATTGTTCCGACGGGGAACAAATTTGCCTTTGCCTCGGTGGGTGTCCGTCTTTGGAGCAGCAGCAACTTGGCTCTGATTGTTATTTCCCTTAGACGCTCCGGTCCGAAAATCTGACAATTATTCAGATACTACAATAGCCTCATCGACGTTGTTGATCAGTCGCCTTTGCAATTCTTGTTAGGCCCAATGCTGCAAGCCATCCAAGAAATGGAACAATAGATCCTCACTGGTCAAGTTGGGGATCTGAAGAGTGAGTTTTGTGAAATCCCTCACGTACTCACGGATGGAGGATGTTTGCCTAAGCTCCCTCAACTGTCAGCGATCCTCGTGCAAAACGTTTTGAGGATAAAACTGCCGTTTTAGCTCCTCTTTGAACAGCTTCCAAGTGTCAATGGAGCACGTTCCTTTCTCCATATCTGCCTTCTTTCTGCGCCACCAAAGTATGGCTGTTTATGATAAGTACATGGCTGTCGTTCGGATTTTGGCAGCATCGTTGGTAATGCTTACATGTTCGAAATAAGCATCCAGCTGCCACAAGAAGTTCTCCACGTCTTGAGCGCTTCTTTCACCCCGAAATTCTTTGGGTTTAGGAGCCTCAATACGTGTTTCTCGGACAATGATGGGACCTCACCTAGTGGTTCCTGTTGTCTCCTCTAGACGCAGTTTTAAAGTTTCAACTTCTGCCTATAAGGAAGACAAAGCCTCAGTGAGCTTGAGTTCAAGGTTGGTTAGCCCTTCGTCTTGCTCCTGAACGTTCCCTTTGACTTCTCCAAGTCCATCAAGGACAACTGACTCAAGAGAACATATATCGTTTTCTGCATGCTGGAATGCACCAGGTAGCTTTCCATGTTGGAATGCACCAGGATGCTGTAACAACCTTACCAGCCCTGCCAACCACCCCCTTTGTATAGCCATTTTCGTTTCTATAAATAGGCTTTATACTCATTCTTTGTAAGCATCAGATATTGCATAATACAACATAAAATTGGCACTTGCCTCCCAAATCCGAGTCTCTTTCTTTCATAGTTTTCTTGCTTGTTTCGTGTGATTTCCATTGCTTTAGCACGATTGTGATATTTATTGTCTAAGGGCTGAAGCTAAGTAGCAGTAAGGCTAACTTCGCTGCCCTCGTCGAACCCTTAGAAAAACGGTTCTGCGATAATTCGTGCACCGCCCCGCCATCGCACCTATTAATTTTCAGCAATTCCAACGACGACGTGGCTTGTCCGAGCTCAAATCTCGGACTGCCATCAGTAGGAAAACACATAGGGCCACACAGAAATGATTAGATGCCAACTGAAAGCACCTTTGGTAGAAAGTCAGTAGACCAAGAGACAAGCAACCATTAGTGGGAAGGCATCTTTGACCTTCTGGGCCATGGTTGACAGCAGAATCCACTAAGTCTGCCTTTCCAGCTTTCCATGTTGGAATGCACCAGGCAGCTTTCCATGCTGGAATGCACCAGGCTATTATAACAGCCTTACCAGTGCTGCCAACCACTCCCTTTGTATAGCCATTTTTGTTTCTATAAATAGGCTTTATACTCATTCTTTGTAAGCATCAGACACTGCATAATACAACAGAAAATTAGCACTTGCCTCCCAAATCTGAGTCTCTTTCTTTCATAGTTTTCTTGCTTGATTCGTGTGATTGCCATTGCTTTAACACAATTATGCTATTTATTGTCTAAGGGCTGAAGCTAAGTAGCAGTCAGGCTAACTTCGCTGCCCTCGTCGAACCCTTAGAAAAGCGGTTCCGCGATAATTTGTGCACCGCCCCGCCATCGCACCCTTTTAATTTTCAGTAATTCCAGCGATGATGTGGCTTGTCCGCGCTCAAATCTCGGACTGCCATCAGTGGGAAAACATATAGGGCCATATAGAAATGATGAGATGCCAACTGAAAACACCTTTGGCAGAAAGTCAGCAGACCAAGAGACAAGCAACCATTAGTGGGAAGGTATCTTTGACCTTCTGGGCCATGGTTGACAGCAGAATCCACTAAGTTTGCCTTTCCATCTTTCCATGCTGGAATGCACCAGGCATCTTTCCATGCTGGAATGCACCAGGCTGTTGTAACAGCCTTACCAGCCCTGCCAACCACCCCCTTTGTATAGCCATTTTCGTTTCTATAAATAGGTTTTATACTCATTCTTTGTTAGCATCAGACATTGCATAATACAACAGAAAATTGGCACTTGCCTCCTAAATCCGAGTCTCTTTCTTTCATAGTTTTCTTGCTTGTTTCGTGTGATTGCCATTGCTTTAGCACGATTGTTCTATTTATTGTCCAAGGGCTGAAGCTAAGTAGAAATCAGGCTAACTTCGCTGCCCTCGTCGAACCCTTAGAAAAGCGGTTATGCGACAATTCGTGCACCGCCCCGCCATCGCACCCTTTTAATTTTCAGCAATTTCAGCGATGACGTGGCTTGTCCGATCTCAAATCTCGGACTGCCGTCAGTGGGAAAACATATAGGGCCACACAAAAATAATGAGATGCCAACTGAAAACACCTTTGGCAGAAAGTCAGCAGACCAAGACACAAGCAACCATTAGTGGGAAGGCATCTTTGACCTTCTAGGCCATGGTTGACAACAGAATCCACTAAGTCTGCCTTTCCAGCTTTCCATGCTGGAATGCACCAGGCTGCTGTAACAGCCTTACCAGCCCTGCCAACCACCCCCTTTGTATAGCCATTTTCGTTTCTATAAATAGGCTTTATACTCATTCTTTGTTAGCATCAGACATTGCATAATACAACAGAAAATTGGCACTTGCCTCCTAAATCCGAGTCTCTTTTTTTCATAGTTTTCTTGCTTGTTTCGTGTGATTGCCATTGCTTTAGCACGATTGTGCTATTTATTGTCTAAGGGCTGAAGCTAAGTAGCACTGAGGCTAACTTCGCTGCCCTCGTCGAACCTTTAGAAAAACAGTTCCGCGACAATTCGTGCACCTCCCCGCCATCGCACCTATTAATTTTCAGCAATTCCAGCGATGACGTGGCTTGTCCGAGCTCAAATCTCAAACTGCCATCAATGGGAAAACACATAGGGCCACACAGAAATGATGAGATGCCAACTGAAAGCACCTTTGGCAGAAAATCAGCAGACCAAGAGACAAGCAACCATCAGTGGGAAGACATCTTTGACTTTCTAGGCCATGGTTGATAGCAGAATCCACTAAGTCTGCCTTTCCAGCTTTCCATGCTGGAATGCACCAGGCAGCTTTCCATGCTGGAATGCACCAGGCTACTGTAACAGCCTTGCCAACCCTGCCAACCACCCCCTTTGTATAGCCATTTTCGTTTCTATAAATAGACTTTATACTCAATCTTTGTAAGCATCAGATATTTCATAATACAACAAAAAATTGGCACTTGCCTCCCTAATCCGAGTCTCTTTCTTTCATAGTTTTCTTGCTTGTTTTGTGCGATTGCCATTGCTTTAGCACGATTGTCCTATTTATTGTCTAAGGTCTGAAGCTAAGTAGCAGTCAGGCTAACTTTGCTGCCCTCGTCGAATCCTTAGAAAAACGGTTCCGCGACAATTCGTGCACCGCCCCGCCATCGCACCTATTAATTTTCAGCAATTCCAGCGATGGCGTGGCTTGTCCGAGCTCAAATCTCGAACTGCCATCAGTGGGAAAACACATAGGGACACACAGAAATAATGAGATGCCAACTGAAAACACCTTTGGCAGAAAGTGAGTAGACCAAGAGACAAGCAACCATTAGTGGGAAGGCATCTTTGACCTTCTGGGCCATGGTTGACAGCAGAATCCACTAAGTCTACCTTTCGAGCTTTCCATGCTGGAATGCACCAGGCAGCTTTCCTTGCTGGAATGCACCAGGCTGCTGTAACAGCCTTACCAGCCCTGCCAACCATCCTTTTGTATAGCCATTTTCGTTTCTATATATAGGCTTTATACTCATTCTTTGTAAGCATCAGATATTGCATAATACAACAGAAAACTGGCACTTGCCTCCCAAATTCGAGTCTCTTTCTTTCATAGTTTTCTTGCTTGTTTCTTGTGTTTGCCATTACTTTAGCACGATTGTGCTATTTATTGTCTAATTGCTAAAGCTAAGTAGCAGTCAGGCTAACTTCGCTGCCCTCGTCCAACCTTTAGAAAAATGGTTCCACGACAATTCGTGCACCGCACCGCCATCGCACTTATTAATTTTCAGCAATTCCAGCGATGGCGTAGCTTGTCCGAGCTCAAATATTGGACTGCCATCAGTGGAAAAACACATAGGGCCACACAGAAATGATGAGATGCTAACTGAAAGCACCTTTGGAAGAAAGTCAGCAGACCAAGAGACAAGCAGCCATCAGTGGGAAGGCATCTTTGACCTTCTGGGCCATGGTTGACAGCAGAATCCACTAAGTCTGCCTTTCCAGCTTTCCATGCTGGAATGTACCAGGCAGCTTTCCATGCTGGAATGCACCAGGCTGCTGTAACAGCCTTGCCAGCCCTGCCAACCACCCCCTTTGTATAGCCATTTTCGTTTCCATAACCGGCTTTATACTCAATTCTTTGTAAGCATCAGATATTGCATAATACAACAGAAAATTGGCACTTGCCTCCAAAATCCGAGTCTCTTTCTTTCATAGTTTTCTTGCTTGTTTCATGTGATTGCCATTGCTTTAGCACGATTGTGCTATTTAGTGTCTAAGGTCTGAAGCTAAGCAGCAGTGAGGCTAACTTCGCTGCCCTCATCGAACCCTTAGAAAAACGGTTCTGCGACAATTCGCGCACCGCCCTGCCATCGCACCTATTAATTTTCAGCAATTCCAGCGATGACGTGGCTTGTCCGAGCTCAAATCTCGGACTGCCATCAGTGGAAAAACACATAGGGACACATGGAAATGATGAGATGCCAACTGAAAACACCTTTGGCAGAAAGTCAGCAGACCAAGAGACAAGCAACCATCAGCGGGAAGGCATCTTTGACCTTCTGGGCCATAGTTGACAGCAGAATCCACTAAGTTTGCCTTTCGAGCTTTCCATGCTGGAATGCACCGGGCAGCTTTCCTTGCTGGAATGTACCAGGCTGCTGTAACAGCCTTACCAGCCCTGCCAACCACCCCCTTTGTATAGCCATTTTCGTTTCTATAAATAGGCTTTATACTCATTCTTTGTAAGCATCAGAATTTGCATAATACAACAGAAAACTGGCACATGCCTCCCAAATTCGAGTCTCTTTCTTTCATAGTTTTCTTACTTGTTTCGTGTGATTGCCATTGCTTTAGCACGATTGTGCTATTTATTGTCTAATTGCTGAAGCTAAGTAGCAGTCAGGCTAACTTCGTTGGCCTTGTCCAACCTTTAGAAAAACGGTTCCACGACAATTCGTGCACCGCACCGCCATCGCACTTATTAATTTTCAGCAATTCCAGCGATGGCGTAGCTTGTCCGAGCTCAAATACTGGACTGCCATCAGTGGAAAAACACATAGGGCCACACAGAAATGATGAGATGCCAACTGAAAGCACCTTTGGAAGAAAGTCAGCAGACCAAGAGACAAGCAGCCATCAGTGGGAAGGCATCTTTGACCTTCTGGGCCATAGTTGACAGCAGAATCCACTAAGTCTGCCTTTCCAGCTTTCCATGCTGGAATGCACCAAGCAGCTTTTCATGCTGGAATGCACCAGGCTGCTGTAACAGCCTTGCCCGCCCTGCCAACCACCCCCTTTGTATAGCCATTTTCGTTTCTATAATAGGCTTTATACTCATTCTTTGTAAGCATCAGATATTGCATAATACAATAGAAAATTGGCACTTGCCTCCCAAATCCGAGTCTCTTTCTTTCATAGTTTTCTTGCTTGTTTCATGTGATTGCCATTGCTTTAGCACGATTGTGCTATTTATTGTCTAAGGGCTGAAGCTAAGTAGCAGTCAGGCTAACTTCGCTGCCCTCGTCGAACCCTTAGAAAAACAGTTCCACGACAATTCGCGCACCGCCCCGCCATCGCACCTATTAACTTTCAGCAATTCCAGCGATGACGTGGCTTGTCCGAGCTCAAATATCGGACTGCCATCAGTGGGAAAATACATAGGGCCACACAGAAATGATGAGATGCCAACTGAAAACACCTTTGGCAGAAAGTCAGCAGACCAAGAGACAAGCAACCATCATTGGGAAGGCATCTTTGACCTTCTGGGCCATGGTTGACAACAGAATCCACTAAGTCTGCCTTTCGAGCTTTCCATGCTGGAATGCACCAGGTAGCTTTCCTTGCTGGAATGCACCAAGCTGCTGTAACAGCCTTACCAGCCCTGCCAACCACCCCCTTTGTATAGCCATTTTCGTTTCTATAAATAGGCTTTATACTCATTCTTTGTAAGCATCAGATATTGCATAATACAACAGAAAATTGGCACTTGCCTCCCAAATCCGAGTCTCTTTCTTTCATAGTTTTCTTGCTTGTTTCGTGTGATTGCCATTGCTTTAGCACGATTGTGCTATTTATTGTCTAAGGGCTGAAGCTAAGTAGCAGTCAGGCTAACTTCGCTGCCCTCGTTGAACCCTTAGAAAAACGGTTCCGCGACAATTCATGCACCGCCCTGCCATCGCACCTATTAATTTTCAGCAATTCCAGCGATGGCGTGGCTTGTCCGAGCTCAAATCTCGGACTGCCATCAGTGGAAAAACACATAGGGCCACACAGAAATGATGAGATGCCAACTGAAAGCACCTTTGGCAGAAAGTCAGCAGACTAAGAGACAAGCAACCATTAGTGGGAAGGCATCTTTGACCTTCTGGGCCATGGTTGACAGCAGAATCCCTCAAAACACACACACACACACACACACATACACACACACACACACACACACACACACACACACACATATATATATATATATATATATACACACACACACACACACACACACACACACACACACACACACACACACACATATATATATATATATATATATATATATATATATATATATATATATATATATATATATCTTTATGTATATATTTTTGTATCTTTATATGCCATCTTAATTAAATTTAAGATATATTTTTTTTATGTATATTTTACATGTCTATGTGTCATCTTAATTGAAGATGTATTTTTATGTATATTTTTTTTTGTATATTTTATATATGTTAATTCAATGTATATTTTTTATATATACTTTTTGTATATATTAACGTATATTATTATCGAAGTAAGATCTTTATGTTAAGAAAAGAAGAAAGAAGGAAGAGAAAAATTTTAGAAAGATAATTAAAAAGAAAATGAATGGAACAAATTTAGAAAATATATTGGCTTGGCAGAAAACAATATTAAGAAGATGAAGAAAAAGAAGGAAATCTAATAGATAAAAAAAAGGCATGATTTTTGTACAAAGAATTATTGACTTTTCATTCAAATTACTTATGTTTAAGGATTAATAATTAATATTCCTATTTTAATGGAACTGTGTGCTACAAATATAAATATTTTCCTGTCACAACTGTAATATTGGATTTCATGTTAAGAATTTGTAATATTTTTTTTAAACAGTGACCGTTATGTAAATTTCCCTTTAAACAATGGGTACAAGTTAAAAAAAAAATTAAAAAGTGGGTACATGTTAAATAGGGGCGACCAAATAGAGCGCCCGTGCAATTGTTTTGTGGATATTGGCCATAACTATAAACTACAAGCATTAAGTATTTCCATCACTCTAAGCTTGGGCCTTGGCTACCTGATCCATTTACGTATGGCGCTGATGGAAATGTAGATATGACACCATATAGCCACTTTAAAGGGTTGTTATTTAGGAATTAGTCAGTGCGTCCTGAATTTTAGTTTTTCAGTTTAATTTTTCAAGACAAAAATGTCTTGAGTTATCATGAAGTTAAGATTTTTAGTTGAAAATTTCAAGACAAAATAAATATTGGTTAATTTCTAAATAGTATCCCTGAGAATGGTTATATGTGCACTTGCCCCGATGGTGATTCTAGTTGTTTTTCTTTTCTTTTCAACTCAATGCATAACATTTTAAACTTTAATGCAAAAAAAAAGGATTTAAAATATATTACGTGAAATATCACAAACCAATATGTTAACATGTGGAATAACTGACAATTACTTAGCTGCATTACTTTTTCACTGTCTCAAAGAGCCTGTTCGCAAATTTCAATCTACAATTAAGCCCTTCGAGATGTTAAGTCGTCTACCATGGAATATATTATTATTTTTTAATAGAAGAATTAACCCAAATAGTCATCTGTTCAAATGCTAAAACTAAAAATAGCATGTAGAGATATAATATATGTATAATTTTTATATTATATGTGTATAATTGTATATAATTAATATATAATTTATGTATATGACTAGAAAAATAAATAATGAATATGATCGCTATTTGCGTAAAGATCCCTTTTTAATATAGTGGAGTTCAGAATGTTGAGTGGATTTGGTTAGTGCTTTAAGTTGCAAAGTGTCCGATGACTCTCTCTAAATGAGGTAATGCTCGAAGATATTTTGTACTCAATTAATTTTCTGTTATAAATGGTAGGTAAATAACAAAAAACAATTATGCTTTGAGGCTATCTTTCAAGAGTTATTGCATGTATATTCTTTAGGGATTACAACCGATTCTCTATCAAGATAAAACAAAGCCTGAAAATATACGTGTAAATTGAATACGCTACGTCTGGGTTGTTTTCGTATTTATAGAGAGGAAAAAGAAACTTTTCCTGAAAAGTTGCCCCTCTTACTTAATAGTCACAACTTTTCAGTTAATTTAAAATTTAAATATTAACTTTAAATTTTAAATAAACAAAAAACAGTTCAAAAAATGAAATACGAAATATGATCTTTATTTAATAATCTGACCCGGTCCGTGCCCAAGTCCAAGTCGGTCCAAGTCCAAATCCAAGTCCAAGTCATTAGATATATCTATCTATCTATCTATATTATTATAAAAGTATGAATATAATGCTGGTTTACGAAAATAACATTATAGTATTAAGCAAAATAACTCAAAATGAAAGGACATAACCGAAAATCTAGATGTTAGCCTTGTAATCCTATTAGCTGTAGGACATACATGAATACTACACGTTAGCATAAACCTACTACATGAATACTACACGTTAGCCATGTAATTTTATTACTTTTAGGATATACTTCTTAAAAATTCCTATTACTAATTTAATTTGAAAACGAATTATATTGTCCCATTATTAATTTAATTTTAGAATACATTATATTGTCCAATTCTATTTAGAAAAAAGAAGAACCTATTTATTTATTTATTATAAAATCACGAATATAATATTGATAAGCCAAAATAACCCTAAAATATTAAACACAAGAACTCATAGAAAAATGATATAACTGTAATAACCTATTTTTTGGGACTATAATACCTTTTTTATTATTATAAGATTTTAAAATTAATAAACTTTTTTCTTTTAAATTCTTTCTTATTACAAATATGTAGAAAGGCTTAATAAAATCAATTTTATAAGAATCCTTCGCATTGGCAATACATTACCACTCTATTATATCCAATACCAAGAAGAAGAAAAAGCAATATTAAAAGGACTACATGAAGCGTTGAAATTGAGAAAAAAATATTCATGTGATAATGTACTTGTATATTATATTTGAACTGCTTTCCTACTCAACAACAACATACCCAATATAATCCCATATATTAGGGCCTGAGAGATTAATATAAACCTTACCCCTACCTTGTGAGGATGATTTCCTACTCAAATAATATATTTTTATTATCATTTTTTCGTGTAATATTGAAAAATATACCAATTATTTTTTAAAAAATAACTAAGAAAATATTTAAAAATATAAATGTATGAAAAAGAGAAAGAAAAATAGTTTGTAGGAGTCAATACCACTAATGATCTATAAACATAAAAATCTAAAAATAAAATGTTATATCGATCGTTTTAAGGTTTGTGATGTGATTTTTGTCAAGTACTATAAGTAGTTCTGAAATCGACAAAAGCAGAGACTGTAAAAGTTACCTTGCCAAAATTATACTTATGGCCTCAATTGGAAAAGATTCAACTGACAAGAAATATAAAAGTAAGAACAGATCCACCATTTAGTGACTTCTTGCTTCGTATTGGAAACGAAGAAGAGCATACAATAAAAGATGATTTGGTTCTTCCAGAACACTTGTTATCAACCGCGATGGTAATAGTAGTGCATTTAACAAGGGAAATATTTTCATCATTAGATTAAAATGCATTTTGTACAAATTACATGATAGAAATTAAAGAGCTATATATTTTAGCTAGCAAAAATGAATATATTGATCAGCTAAATAAAAGGTTGATTGTAAGTTTTATAGCAAAAAATAAAATATTTTTCAGCTTTTGACTTAGCATCAGATGATACTAATAATTACTATCAAGAAGATTACGTAAATACGTTAATACCAAATGGCCTTCCACCACACGAGTTTGTTGTCAAGTTCATTATTTGTTACGTATGTCAGTGTCACCATGTATATAATAGACTAAGTTAAAATTAATCGTTCATTGCATATAGGTTGATTTTGAAGAAAAACATGTTTGTCATGCTACTGGAAAATTTAGATCCGCCGAATAGCTTATGTGATAGCACACGGATAGTACATAAAAGTTTTTACAATAACGTCATACATGCAGAAATTATGATACGGGTCAATGTGCTTCTAAGTATGTATTTATCCCCGAATTCAACTTTCGTCTCCTGAAACTAAAAGATATCCTTTTAAACTTGTGTGAAATTTTTTCAGTATATTTATATTTTGCAATTATAATAAATAAATCACACAGACAACATTCTAAATATTGGACTATATTTATTGCAATATTTTTTTTACGAACAACTATATGTTGCACTTTCAAAAGGGATATCAATATCGACAACAAGAATTCTGATTATTGCAGAGCAACCAAAGTATTAGAAGGAAACATACCCAAAATACATCGTCTACAAAGAAGTGTTCGGTAAGATACCAACATATTAAATACTTTTAAACTATAATGCATAATCATCAAACTAATACGACTAAATTGATCATTTATGCAAATTCTGATGATGTCCTTTCATTTTGAATTCACTTGTTTGTTATGCTAATGTAGTAATATTTTTCGGTATTTAGATGATTGTTGTATTATTATACATAAAAAAAATTTCATTAATTAATTTTTGTTATTCCTTAATATAAATAAATGTTTGAAATATCACATGCCATTATTAATGTGCAACGCACGTTCATAAATATTAATATTTAATTATACATATATATAAGTGCACATATCCTTCTAATGTGTCAATTATTTATTTTATTGGACCTAATGGACTTACCTTTATAAAGCCAACAAAATGGCTTGTGGCCATGGATGTGACTCAACGTATGTACAAACTATTCTAACAATCCCCCACTAGCTTGTAGTATGTCTCGTAATATCATGCATATCAAAATGTATCTTATATAGATTTAAACTTTCCGTTAGTATAAATACCTTAAAATTTGACGAAGTTATTGGTATCCTAAGATTTGAATTACAATTTTATTTATCAAACCGAAAGTATCACACACATATGCTTTAGTACGTTTATGGCCATGTGTTAATTTAAATTCATGAATATTTACAAGATCAAATCCTTAAATCTTTTTTGAAGCGGCACCACCTCAATAGTCATATAGGTGAAAATATATTCTATATCCCTGTTACTGTAGACATTTGCTAATTCTATTAAGAATTAATTCACCCTCTTTCTTTTAATAATATGCACTTGGAAGTTTGTCATTTGCCCCATGTTATTACAAGCATTTAACAACTCCTAATTTTCTCACATAACAGTAAGCAGTACACATGAATCTAGGCTCTAAACAAGAAGATTCGTGCTTAAATAACACAACCAATTTTTAATTACCCATTGAACTTAGATTGTTAGAGTGTATACTAAATCAAAGTTGGTTCCCGTTAATTTTGTTTTAGAGTTTTAGCCACATTCCTTCACTAGTTTGTTGTACTGCATCTCTATTAATGCCTTTATAAGTGGATCTGCCAAATTCTTATTTGATCTCACATATACTATAGTTATAGTTCCCTTTGTAACTATTTCTCTTATATAAGTAAACGTTAAGCTTATATATCTTGATTTCACATTATACATTTTATTGTGAGCTATGCACATAGTAGTCTCACTATCATAAAATGTTGAAATGGCTGGCATTGTTTTATATCCAGGAAAATATTTCTTACTCATTCCGATTCTTTTCCAGTAGTTGCTAATGCGATAAATTCAGATTCCATCGTAGAATTAGAAATGTAAGTTTATTTCTTGGATGGCCAACTAATGGCGCTACTCCCAAAGTGAATATCCAACCTAAAGTATCCTTATAATTATGTATATTTGTAACCCAACTCGCATCAGAATATTCTTCTAATACGGTAGAAAAATCGTAATAACAATTGCCCATTATTTTATTTTTTTTAAATATCCAAGTAATCTAATTATAGCTTTCCAATGAGTATTACTTGGATTGCTTGTAAACCTTGAAAGTTTATAAATGACAAATGCTATATCAGGCCTAATGCAGTACATCACATACATCAAACTGTCAATTGCTCTGGCATAATCTAATTGAGCCATTGTTCTTTTAGTATTTTCAGTAAGCTTGATGCTTGAATTTTATGGAGTTTTAGACTCCTCTATGCCTAGATTGTTGAACTTGTTAAGTATCTTATCAGCGTAATGAGGTTGTGATAAATCACTCTCTTATCATTTCCTTGAACCTTGATATCTAAGATAGCAGCAACTTTATTTATATCTTTTATTTTAAAGATCGAAGTTAGAAACTTTTTAGTTTCAGAAATTCCAAGTATGTTCGTATCAAAAATCAATATGTCGTTAACATAAAGACAAATAACAACTCCATAATCTTTTATAAACTTAGAATAAATACATTTGTCTGTCTGATTTTGTACTAATTCGTTTGATAATATTATTCTATCAAACTTTTCATGTTACTGTTTTGGTGCTTGTTCAAGCCATACAGAGACTTTATAAGCTTACAAACTTTATGTTCATTTCAAGGAAGAACAAACCCTTCAGGTTGTTTCATATAAATTTGTTCACTTAAATTTCTATTTAAAAAGGCAGTTTTAATATCCATTTGATATACATATAGATCATATATAGATGCCAATGACAAAAGTACTCTAATAGATGTTATCTTGCAACCAGAGCATATGTATCAAAGTAGTCAATGCCTTCCTTTTGCGTGAAACCTTTTGCAATTAGTCTTGCTTTGAAGGTTTTTATAGAATCGTTTGTACTATATTTTTCCCTAAATACCCATTTATAACCTATAGGTTTAGATCCAGGAAGCACATCAACTAAAATCTAAGTATTGTTGGACATTATTAAGTACATTTCATCATTAATCGCCTCTTTCCAAAAACCAACATCTCTTGAAAATATATCTTCTTTGAATGTTCTAGAATCTTCTTCTATATTAAACAAAATAGGTATTTGTTTACGGACATTAGTTCTATCTAGAAAAACTATAGATTCATATAAGATCAGGATCAAGAGTTTTTTCTTTTCTAGCTTTTTGGCTTCTTCTAGGCTCTAATTGAGTATTATCGCTTTTCCTTTTAGCAGAATGTGACATCTTTTGTGTATCAAGACCACTTTGATTTTATAATACCGACTGCTCATAAACGATATCACTAATGAATCTATTTTCTAAAAATTCAACTGAATAGATTCTACAATAAAATTAGATTCTAGATTGAGTAGTCTATATGCTTTCAAATTTTGTGCAAAAATACATTTTATTCCTGTAGATCCTAATTTTGTCCTTTGATGATCATGAACTTTATAAAAGAATATACACCCTCACACTTTAAAATAACATATGCTAGATTTTTTACCGTTCCAAAGTTCTTACGGTGAAACATGAATATTTTTTAAAGGTACTCTATTTAATATATGACAAGCAGTAAGTAGTGCTTCTGTAATGACACAATCGGTCGTTTTGAGCTTTAGTGTTCCGTTCGGTGGTTTGAAATTTTTGAGAAGATTCTCCTAAAACCCGTACGGTCATGGCCATCTAGTTATGTCAAACCACATTTCGTATCAGAGCTTACACTTGCCCCGTGAGTCAGAGCAATATTTTAGTGGTTATATGTATGAATATGTAGTCCACCACATTCATAATTGAGAAACGTAAATTATAAATTGAGTAATTCCGTTTAATATAATATTCCTTCCGTTTCTAATACAGTTAGATAAACAAGTTAACAGAGATGTGTAATTAGTCAAAAGGACATTTTCTTGATTTCCAAGTGATCCTCTAGTATGGTTCTAACTTCTAAATAATTGGTTACTAGTGAAAGGTGAGGAAAGGACAAGAAAGTATTATGTAGTCTAACGAATAAATTGACGTTGAAACAAGAAGGATTAATTGCTTTCCTATTATAGACAATCTTCTCCCACTTTTTCTTTGTTTATTGCTTTTCTTGCGGCTTAAAAAATTCCATAGTTGGGACTTGGGATTACATGAACAAATTTTTTATTTTTTATTTTTTATTTTTTATTTGTTAACTCTTGCTTTTATAGTGAGTGGAAGACTATGGTAGAGGAGAAAGGAAAAACAGAGTAATGGTAGTTCTATTACCGAACCAACACTTAGTTTCCTCATATCTTCTTTTCTGTTTGTTAAGTTATTATTTAATATAAAAAAAAAAAATCTTTTTTCTGCTCTTTGGTTCATTAATTAAACTATTTTAATTGTGCCCGACTTAGAGAAAGAAAAGAAACAAAGGAGATAAATTTGTCAGCTTTAATTTCTAAGATTTTGTCTGAATGCCTGAAATCTTGAGAAACGGACGTAAAATCTAATGATATTAAGGTGAGAGGGACATCGCAACCTGTCAACAAACACGTAGAAAATATTGGGAAAGTGGGAGAAAGAGACAAATACAAATATTAAGGAAGCAATATTTACTGTACTAGGATCTCTTTTTCCTTGAGGATTCGAGCTATATATACACCAGCAAAAGTGGCTATATCAATAAATTTTAATAAGTGATAATATGTCAGTTATTATTTGTATCAAATTATCAATCAATAGGAATTATAAAAATTTATTATCTTATAAGTGAAATTTAAACACTTATTTGAAGTGACAAGACTTAATAGCCTGTTTGGTCAAGCTGAAAAAATCAGCTTATTTTGAGAAGTATTTTTTTCAAAAGTGCTTTTCAAAAAAGTGCTTTTGGAGAAAAACAGTTTGTGTTTGACTAATAAATTTGAAAAGCACTTTTGAACAATAATCTGTGTTTGACCAAACTTTTCAAAAAGTGCTTTTATGTGTCAAATTACAAATAAGGACATGAATATATTTGCTTAATAGTTAATATTATATAAGTAGATAAATAATTACAAATTTTTATTACTAAGGATAATAATTAAGTTTTTTATTTTATTTAAGTAAAATATAAAAATAAAATTAAAAAGTACTTTATTCTTTCAAGATAATTTAAATATATCAAAAATCATCCAATAAATATAAAAGTTCATCCCAAAAGTTATTTTATAGCTTCTGCTTCTACTTCTGGAGAGAAGCTATTTTTTTCTACTTTTTCAAAACTGCTTCTACTTCTAGCCAAAATTAATTTTTTTTTCAAAAAAAAGCTTAGCCAAACACCTCAAATGGAGGAAAAAAGCACTTTTTTGAAAAAAAAAGCACTATTGGTTTACTAAGAAGTTTGGCCAAACATGCTATTAGAATCTGTTTGTCCATATATTATTATTTCCTTTTTCAAAACCCATCTTCAAAACTTTGTTTGGTTATACATTTAACTAAATTTTTGAATATAAGTTTCAAAAGATTTTGAAGATAGAGTTTTAAATTTGAAAAAGTGAATTTTACCTCTTTCTCAAGTAAACAATATTTTTCTCTCATAAAATTAAAATAAAATACATGTTCAAGTACATTATTAATTTTTAAATTTAACTTCAAAAATTACCCTCTTTTTTTCAAATATCATATTTTTTTGGCCAAACGCCTACTTAAATTTGAAGGCGGCTTATTTGCAAACACCCATTGCATAAAAAGGTGAAGATAAGATTGGGTAGGAACACTTCAATTGACTTCATAAAGAAAGAAAACAATCATGACAGCAGCTTATGTAAAATGTGGCTAAAATAAAAAGGCATTTCAGGCTTCACTTTTGGGACCGTCAGTAATAAATAAAAAAGATAAACCAAAATAATGTTTTAATAGAGAAAAATGTTTACAATCTGATTTTCTAAGTTACATAGAAGAATGATTAAAATCGTTGGAAAATACTAAGTGAAAAGATAGGTGTTTACAGGCCTTTGGGCTGAGTCATTTTACAGTGTTGAAATTGCGCAAAACAGTAGGGAAAGTGCTTCTATACGTAATACCAGGAAAATTAAGTGTTTAGCATAATACGAGAAAATGATTGGTGTGAGGATAATGTCAAGCTAGTGTAGTTCCCACCTTTTACTACCAATTAATGACTAGTCGATTTATTAAGGTATGTCAAAGAAAGAAAAAAACTAGCTAGTTTATCCTTCTGCATTACAAAATAGTATTTTTCTAAGGGAGAAGAGAAGTGAAAAGAGTTATTCACTCAGTGAACCTATATATCAAACAAATGAATATACATACAAGATATATTTTTTAATCCAACAACAAACCCAATATAATCTTATGAGCGAGTCTGACGAGGGTAGTGTGTACACACACCTTATCCCTACCTTACGAAGATAGAGAGGCTATTCCCCGATAGACCTTCGGCTCAACCAAAGTATAGTCACAACAATGTTTTAAAAAGAAATACAGTAATGGAGAACCCATGAAAAAGAAACAGTAACAACAGCAAAATAATAAGATAATCAAAGCAAAAGAATAATGTATAATAATTAAAATCTAAAAATAAAAAAAATACAAAAATAATACTAAAACTACTTATATGACAAAAAAATATGCTCGATCACTTACTCACATTAACAAAGAATTTAGTAGGCGTTTGGACATAAGAATTATAAAATTCGAAAAAATGATGAAAAATATTTTCAAGTGAAAATAATATTTGAAATTTAGAGTTGTGTTTGGACATAAATTTCAGTTTGTTTTTGAAGTTTTGTGAGTGATTTGAGTGAAAATTTTGAAAAACAACTTTTTGCAGTTTTTTAAATTTTCGAAAATTTTCAAAATACATCTTTAAATGAAAATTAAAATTTTTATGAACAAATGCTAATTTCGAAAAAAAAACAAAATTGTTTTGAAAAAATCTTCAACCAAATTGTATGTCCAAACGGGCCTAAATGTTGGTCATTATGCATTGTTGCCCACATAGAACTTTGATGGTGTTTGGCTTATATAAAGATTCCCCACTACGATAATGTTTAACGTGAACAAATATTAGAGGTGAAGATTCCTTATATCTCCCCAAACAGTGAGTTCATTAAGCTTTAAAAGGTGATTCACATAACATGGATTTCACCAATCTCAAAATTGAAACTTAAAGAATCCAAAAGCAAAAGCACGTCTATATAAAAGCTGGCCCTTTTCATCGTACTCTTCCTGTTCACTCTTACTTTTTTTTTCCCCCCCAATATTCACTTTTACTTCTCACTTTTAGCATATTAAAAGAAGATAATTTCTTTTTTTTTCTGTTATACCTATAATATTAATTACTTATTTTAAATTAATTTTTCAAATTTATTAAAAATATGCATCAATTAATATGTGTATCATGATAAAATATCCACTTTATTTATTATTTATTAAGGAAAGTGCAAAGTCCATAGTGGACAAGTAAAAGTGAACAAAGGAAGTATAATTCAGGGTGTGTTTAGGGTGTATTTGGTATGAAAGAAAATATTTTCGTAAAAAATATTTTCATGAAAAATGAGTTGTTTTATCATTTATTTTCTCTTGTTTGGTTGGTGAATGAAAAAAAAAATCGAAAAATATTTTATAGTGTTTGGTTAGATAGTAGATTTTTTTTATTTATGCTACTCACCCCCTTCCCCCAAGCCCCCATGTTTCCTTGCTCTCCCCCTCCCTCCCCCCAAATACCCAATGTCTTTAGGACTCTATTTTCTTCAACAATTAATCTAGACAAATTCGAAATATCATTTCTTTAGGACTCTATTTTCTTCAAAATATCATTTCAAATTCGAAAAAAAGATATAAGTAATCTAGACATATTAATATGGAAGAACAAAGATATAATTAACGCATTTCAATAACACTTGATAAGAAAGTGATACAACCCATTATTTAAGGTAAGTAAAAGTGAATGCACTTTATAGTCTATTAAATATTATATCCCATGAGAGGATCCCAAATATTTCCAGATTTTTTTTTATAGAAAATTCTATTAAAAAGTCTTAAAAGTATATTTAAAAATTATATATTTATATGTCGGTTTGGTTCGGATTTTTTACTCAATACTAAACTAAATCAAACCAAACATAATCGGGTTTTTTAATCGGTTCGATTTAACTTTTCGGTTTGCAATTTTCCGATTCGGTGTGACCACCCCTATTGAGTTCTAGTATTCCAAAAGATGTACAAATTCATAGCCCGTTCAGTTTAATTACCATTATATTGTATACCTATAAATAATATAATGGTATCGTACTTTCATTGGATACATTTGAAAGAGTAGTAGTAGTAATATACTACACATGACTTATATCTGGATAGTTAAAGAAGCATGAGCAGAAGTATACATAACTTAGAGCTGCAAGAGTGTTCGCCTTTTAAATTGTACGTAGAGTACTAATCAAACCATGCATGCACAAGTTTTGAATTACATATATATATATATATATATATATATATATATATATATATATTCTGGCTTATTATACCGAGATATACATCTCAGACAGAGTGTCACAGGTTATCTTATAATTCTAAAAAGAAAATTCAAAAGACATTGAGTACACTGGTCACTGATAGATTTTACCATAATTTTTTACCTCAAACCAAATGACAGATACTCTTCGGGTCGGATATGCGCGGGTAGAAATAAGATATTGCAAAAACGGATAAAATATCTGACATATTTAATACGGATAGAAAATCACAGGTTATCTTATAATTCTAAAAAGAAAATTCAAAAGACATTGAGTACACTGGTCACTGATAGATTTTACCATAATTTTTTACCTCAAACCAAATGACAGATACTCTTCGGGTCGGATATGCGCGGGTAGAAATAAGATATTGCAAAAACGGATAAAATATCTGACATATTTAATACGGATAGAAAATAGATTAACTGGCGGATAGTATTGTTATCCATATTTTTCATGGCTTCTTGAAATATGATTACTTTTGAGAGAATTTCTAGTCTCCAAAATTTAAGGAATCCCCATTTTAAATAGTTGCAAATATAAAAGTTAAACATATTGGTTATCTATTTTTTAAATGGATAATATGGATCTTATCCATATTTGATCTTTTTAAAAGTTTATTATCCAATTCATTTTTAATGGATAATATGAATGGATAATTATTATTTTTATTAATTTGATATCTTCTATACATATGCTAGAGGACCCTTTTACCCTTTTAAAGTCTCATTTGTCAATGGGTGCAGAGTAATAAATAAGTATATGGATTTGTTGTTTTTTGTATTTTCCATGAAAAAGCTACAACAAATTTAATAGGTGAAAGATATTTCGGTAAGGTGATAATAATTATTTTCGTGTACTTAAGTTATCCAACTTATAGCCTGTTTGGCCAAGATTCTAATTAAAATCAGTTTATTTTGAGAAATAATTTTTTTAAAAATATTTTTTTTAAAAGTATTTTTGGTGAGAAACAATTTGTGTTTGGCTAATTAATTTACAAAGCACTTTTGAGTAACAATTAGTGTTTGGTCAATCTGTAAAAAAGTGCTTCTAAGTGTATTTTTCTCAAAAGTGCTTTTAAAAAAATGCTTCTCGAGAGAAACTATTTTTTTTTTAATTCTCCAAAATTGCTTATGCTTCTACTTAAAAACACTTTTTTTCTTCTAAAAACTTAGCCAAACACTTCAACTTTGAAAGAAAAACACTTTTTTTAAAAAAAAAAATAGTGCTTTTAGCCTTGGAGAAGCTTGGCCAAACATGCTATTAATTTGTTATATTTTGTTGCCTTATGCCATGCTCTTAATTAGTTGGTCTTGCCATACAAAGAGTGTCATACTTGAACATTAACTGAGCAAGATCCATGCTTAATTAATGTTAATCATTATAGAATGGATAGATCTACCTACCAAAAAAACGATATTAAAAGAAAATGATAATATTGTTTGGAAGAAATATATGAATATCGTATCACTAAAAGATTCGGAATTTGACTATCTATACTGAATTTGATTTATAATTAATAAGGTGGTACTAAATATTATCATGTTTGATAATGAAAGATCAAAGATGGTAAGTGGTGACGCTAAACTTCACAAAGAATATTAATTGGAAGGGCTCATGTACAAGCAAAGTCACGTTTTCCCAAGTCTCCAACTAAATTACGTTGGTTGATCAACATCATTAATTTTAGAAAATTTACCATCCACAAAAGCCTTTCTTATATTTTTATTAAACATTTCTTTTTAGAAAAATTATGCTATCACGAAGGATTAAAATACCCCAAGAATAATTTAGGCACAAACAAAAAATTCAACAAAGACTATATAGAAGAAATTTATTAAACTAGGGAGAGAACGTGGTAGGAGGCTTTTTCACAACTCATAAACTCTTGAATATCTCTACATCATAGTTACCTCTCTACAATAGAAGATATGTAGTAGCACCCCTATTTATAATACTACAAATTAAATTTGACTAGACTAACAAAACCTATTCCAATATGAATTTGGTAAATAAAACCTAACTAGACATGAATTAAGTAACCTAGTAAATACCAAATCCTAGACAACTTAGGAATAATAATTAATCTTGGTTTAATTTCCAACAGCCTCCCTTAAACCAAGATCTTCAGACTTGAGCATGCCATGAGTAACATCAAGCCTTGTAGAAGTTACATACTTTAGGCTCTCTATTAATTTTCTAAAATATGTTGTATCAATAAAGTCGCGAGTATCATCTTTAGTTAACTTCAATTTCTCTTCAATATTGCTCATGTATGATTTGTCTTTACTCATGGTAAATTCCTTCAAAATATCATCAATATAATTTTTCTTTACTTTGAAATCATCTACTTCTCCAGTTGCCTTGTGGTTGGACTTGACATCCATTCAACTCCAATTGAACATTCTACAGATTGTAGAGTAATGCCACCAATAGACATTTCGCCATGCTCCTTAAAACATGCAATTTCGAACATGGCACGAAATTGATTACATTCTCAAAATTCTATAATCATGTGTTGTAGTTCTGAATCCCAAATTATTTCTGCTTCAATCTTAGATAGATTATCATAAATTTTCTCTTGATGAATCATCTTACTTTTTTTCGTTACTAGGTTCATCTTCAATACCATCAAATAACTTTTTTTGTAAAATACCAATCTCTTTTGGACGGGCATCTCTTACAACCAAATCGTCCTTTTTAACAATCGCAAAAATTCTTGGCAGATCAATTTGAACATTATTTGACTTCTCTTCGTTTTCAATGGAATCTCTATCACAACAAAAATTACATGTACCTTCTCTTATTTTCTCCTCTATTTCTGAATTTTGGCCTTCTTGATTTATTTCTGCCAGATCTGGTGTGTCTTCCTTTTCTTTTGGTTGATCATCCTTTTCTTGCGATGCCTCCTCCAATGTCTCATCTTTTTGTTGATTAATTGATATCTCGTATGTCACCAATTCACCTTTTAAATCATCAAGTCTGAGCATGCTAAGATTTTTGGTAGCCTCAAAAATAACTTTCTTGTTGTGAAACTTTAAACTTAGAGACTGCAATATTTTTTTAACAACTTTGACTTCTTCCAATACTTCTCCATTGATCCTTAGACCATTGACTATTTCTTCAATTCTTGTAAAAAATTCTTTGATAGACTCTGTTGTTCTCATACGAGCCAGCTCAAATTGACTCCTAAACTCTTGCAGTTTCTCCTTCTTTATTTCAGCAACTTTTTGATATGACTTCACCAAGATTATCCAAGCCTCCTTTGATGACCTTGCATGCAAATATTTTTTAGATACATGCAATTCAACCTTGATAGCGAGATAGTAGTGTGCCTTATAATCTAAATGTCTCTTCTTCTCCAATTTCATAACTATATCACCAGTCAACGTTGTACCTTCCGAGGGTTCCTCAAATCCTTTATCAATAGTAGACCATAATCCAATAGTCTTAAAATAAATCTTCATATGTTGATACTAAGTTTCGAAATTAATTTTGCCATCAAATACAAAAACGAGACAATTAGGTAATAGAGTATCTATATTTTTTTGTTGGATCTCGTACATGCTCTGACAGAATCTCACACAAGCTCTGATACCAATTTGACAGATTGAAATACCCCAAGAATAATTAGGCACAAGCAAAAAATTCAACAAAGACTATATAAAATTTTTTTATTAAATTAGGGAGAGAACGTGGTAGGAGGCTTTTTCATAACTGATAAACTCTTGAATATCTCTACATCATAGTTACCTCTCTACAATAAAAAATATGTAGTAGCACCCCTATTTATAATACTACAAACCAAATTTGACTAGACTACCTATTCTAATATGAATTTGATAAATAAAACCTAACTAGACATGAATTAAGTAACCTAGTAGCAGCTCGACTAACTAAGAAAAGAGGTAAAGTATGGGTTAGCCTAGTGAGAGAAGCTCTTACTTCTCTCTAGAATCTCTAGAGAAAGGAATAATCCCCATTCACTTCTTTACAATTCACACTGCTCCCTCACCACCATTGCATCCTGGTCCGCCTCCTTACCATATATGAACGCACAAACAAACACAAATTCATAAAAAGATGTTCCCAGAACATCAATTTCCCTATTGACTGATACTGAGATGTAATACTTAGAATATAAAACAAGGAAACAGCCAAAAAACACCCTCAATCCAAATCCAAACAACCCTAAAGCAAGGGAACAACCAAAAGCACTAGAACCGGAAAACGAACAACTAGAACACAAAAGCTCCTTTTTGAACAAACCACAGGCCAACCTCCAAAATACCCAAACCAGGAACCAAATAGCAGTACAGAAATCCATTATAGGTTTTGACATATCGGACGAATCTGAAAACCACTTCGACTCTGACAATTTTATTCCCATTACATCGGAGGACAAAGAAAGAATCTATAATAATTGGGAAAACACCTTAATACTCAAGATCTTTGGCAGCAGAGTGATAAGTAGGGATTTTAACCTATTATTTACTCTCTTTTACTTGTGTTTTAGGCCAAAAATGCTTGAAGGTATTTTTGAAAACTAATAAAATATGCTTGCTTGCAGGAATTGTTCAAAATGAGCCAAAGGAATCAAAATCAACTCACAAAGAAATCAAAAGTTGAACAAAAACCAAGGCTGGGCAAAGAGGTCTGAAGTGCGGACCGCACAAATATTGTGCGGCCGCGAAAGCCATGATGCTGCCTCCATCATAATAATGCGGTCCGCAAGAGGGAGATTCAGAGAGTGTGATTTTGGGCTAAATAATGAGCACGGACCTCACCAGAAATGTGCGGCCGCGAAAGTCCTTGTGCCGACGCAATTGAAATTACGCGGACCGCGATGTCTAAGATTCAGAGAGCTGACTACTTGAGCAAAAGAGAGAATTCTGGTGCGGCCGCGATCGAAATTATGCGGTCCACAAGATGAAGAATCAGAGAGTTGATTTCAAGCTAAACTCAAGCAAGTGCGGACCACATCACTTTTATGCGGCCGCATAATCTGGAGCGCGACCGCACTTAGAATTATGCGGTCTGCGAAAGTTCAGCTCAATCCAAATCCAAAAGAGAAGAACACAGATCGTATCAGAATTATGCGGCCGCGAAAGCAAGAGTGCGGCCGCACTCAGAATTACGCGGCCGCACAACCTCCGCATGGGAATTTTTGTTAGATATTTTCAGCTTAGTATAAATAAAACTTTTTGTCATTTTTAGGTTATGTGATGTTTTGTATGAGCACCTAAGACGACTGACTTTTCTGTTTTCAAAAATTTTGTACTAGATTCACTTCTTAACATTAGATTTTCATTCCATAAATTAATATTAAGGATTTTATCTTCATTTCATCTTTAATTTCTGTTATTTCCATGAGTAGCTAAACCCATAGCTAGGGTTGTGACCTAACCCTAGTGTGAGTATTTAATGGGTATTTGATTTTAGGGCTTGAATGTAAATGGGTTAGTGATATTTAGCCTAGTTCTTGCTAAAACTCAAGAATTAGTGGTTGCAAACATTGATTCATGCCTTTATGACTTAGTCTCTACTTGAGAAAAATGGACTAAGTCTAGGACAACTAGGCTAACAAGGAATTGGGGTAAACTCAAGAAATTGATAGCCCCAATTAAAGGGTTAAATCTAGAGATAGTAATACCCAGCTTGAGTTAATATTACTTGATTTGCATGAATACCCATTTGGACTTGAGAAAGCCAAATTGGGCAAAATCACTCAAACTATCGAGAGATATAGAGTGAGTACCCCGGGTGTGATAATTATATTACAATCCCAACTAATCAAGCTTGACCTAGATTTTGCTACCCGTTAGATAGCCACCAAGGTAGAAGTCACTACCCTAGTCTCTTTAAACATTTGAAAAACAACAACAAAAATATTGTCCTTAGTGTCAATTATTGCAATCTTTAGAGTAAAGTTAGAAGTAGAAATCAAACCCAAACTTGTGAAAGTGTAATTAGATTCAAAACCCGCATCTAGCTTAGATATAAACCTAATTCCAAACATTAACTCCCCGTGGATTCTATCCCGACCTAGTTGGCTTAAAACTGCATCGACCACCCTCGCTACTCAATAGTAGTGTATGCTTAGACCCGATCAATTTTTGGTGCCGTTGCTGGGGAGTTAAATGGATTTATCTATATATCTAGGTATTTGTGTGTTTTGTCTTTCTTTCCTTCCGAGTCACTAATTTTGTTTGTGAATTGCATTTAGGTACAAAATGGCCCTTAACAACGAGCCCCTCGGAAATTTACCATTGAGGGAGGAGGTAGATGATGATCAAGTGGATGAGTTTCATCCCGAGCCTCAAGTAAACAGGTGAGGCCGACCGCCTCAAGATAATGTCCCAAAACCCTCTCCCACCTCCACCAAGAGCAACGCACTGGGTGTTGCCGAATAAGGGCTATGCAAGTGCAATAGTCCCGCCCCGAATTAGGGCGGGCAACTTCCAAATTACCAACGTGATGCTTACACTACTTGAGCAATGGGGTTTCTTCACCGGAGCTCCACATCAAAATGCCTACAAGTATCTCAAGGGTTTCGTCGATACTGCGGTTAAGGCTGTTTCCTTTTTCTCTACGAAGAAAGGCTTTAGACTGGTTATAGAGATTGCCCAATCATTCCATCCACACTTGGGATGAGTTGGCCGAGAAGTTCATTGCTAAATTCTTCTATCCGGGGTACATGGCTACACTAAGGGATGAAATTTTAGCTTTCAAACAAGAGCCCAATGAGCCATTGCACGCGATTTGGGAAGGATATCACACCTTGGTCAAAGAATGCCCGAACAATGATATGACCGAGGCCATGATCCAACAGACCTTCTACAGGGGGATCAACATAACAAATCAGTATGTGGTAAATCAACTCGTTGGGGGTAACTTCATAAACACGCCTTATGCTGAAGCTTGTGAAATCTTAGATGGGATGGCGGACACCTCTTCGGCATGGCAAAGTAGAGCCAATGTTCCTCAGGGTGACCCAAATGTTATTCATCTACATAAGGAGCTACATGATCATGGGCAAGCTATTGGGGAGTTGACAACCACCATGAACCAATTGCCCAAGGCTCAGCTTCAACATGTTCAAGGGTCAAAACAGATGAATGCTATGGAAGGGGTGAACATGATGGTAAACAAGAGACGACCACGAGGTCAACAAGTACAAAAACATCCAGAACAATTTGAGCAAAGTAATAGTAGGTATAATCAAGATGATTAATATGATTAGCAAGATGAAAAGGTTCAATATGTCAACAATTATCAAGGTCAAAGAAGCAATGCTCCAAATCAACAACAATGGAGATCACAAGGAAACTAAGGAAGCTGGAACAACCAAGGCCACCAAGGAAATTGGAGTGGTGACAATAATAATAATCAAAGCAACTGGGGTAATCAAGGTAATTAAGGAAATTAGGGAGGAAATAATCAAGGTAATTGGGGTGGCAACAATCAAAGCGATTGGGGGAACAACAATAATCAAGGAAGTTGGAACAATAGCAATCAAGGAAATCAGGGGTCGGGCTTTCAGAGGCCCCCGATGTATCAACAACCAAACAACCCGCCTCCATATCCGTCGCAAGGTCCTAGTTCTTCCAATAGTGAAATGGGACGGATTGAAAACATGTTTAAGCAAATGATGGAGAAAAACGCCGACTCTGATGCCCAATTAGCCTCCCACAATACTTCTTTCCGCAACTTGGAGGTTCAACTTGGCCAAAATTCTCAAGCTTTAAATACTCGCCCAAAGGGGGCACTACCTAGTGATACAGTGGTGAACCTGAAAGGTGGGAATACGGGGCATGCAATGGCCATGACAACAAGAAGTGGGAGAGGTGGAGTTGCTAGTACCTCAAACCAAATAAGACATGTGGGCGATGATATGTTGGTGAAAGATGATGATGATACAAGCAATGATGTTCAAGCTAATGAAGAAGAAAGGATTGATATTGATGAAAATGTGGAGGAGACACAAGAAGAAGTGAACCCGTCTAGGAAGCACGTGACTGACATCCCGAAACCGGTAGTGCCAAAGGCTAAGGTACCAATGCCAAGTCCTCCTCCTCCATACCCTCAAAGACTTGCGAAGCAAAACAATGAGAATCAATTCAAGAAATTCATTGATATGATGAAAACTTAGTCTATAAATATGCTGTTGGTTAAAGCTTTAGAACAAATGTCGGGATATGCCAAGTTCATGAAGGATTTGGTAATAAAGAAGAGATTAATGAACTGTGAAATGATCAAAATGACACATCAAGTGAGTGCTATGGTGCACTCCATGGCTCCAAAGTTGGAAGACCCCGGTGCTTTCACAATCCCGTGCACTATTGGGAGTGCCGATTTCGCCAACGCTTTATGTGATTTGGGGGCAAGCATTAACTTGATGCCCTATTCTGTGTTCAAAACGTTAGGAATTGGGAAACCAAGGCCCAAATCCATGAGGTTGCAAATGGCGGATCAGACAATGAAAAGGCCATTGGGAATAATTGATGATGTGTTAGTTAGGGTCGGCAAGTTCATCATTCCCGCAGATTTTATGATACTTGACTGTGAGGTTGATTACGAGGTGCCAATCATTATGGGGAGACCTTTCCTTGCTACAGGGAAGGCCTTAGTTGATGTGGAAGCTGGAGAGCTCACCTTCCGGGTGGGCGATGAAAATATGGTATTCCATGTTTATAAATCAATGAGGCAACCAAATAGCAACGAAGTGTGTTTGTTCGTAGATCTCGTGACCGAAGTAATTGTTGATGACACAAGTGCTGTGATAAATGTAGAAGATACCTTGGAAATTGTGTTGTTGAATCATGATGAGGATGAGAAGGAAGGATTTGTAGAATGTGTCAATGCTTTGCAAGTAATGGGATCAAATACTTATAAGCCCCAAAAACTTTCCTTGTATCTCGAAAACCGGAAGACTCCACCAACAAAGCCCTCAATCGAGAAGCCTCCCACCTTGGAGTTAAAGCCATTGCATTCACACCTCAGGTATGAGTTTCTAGGCCTTTGTTAAACTTTACCTGTTATTATTTCCTCGTGCATAACTAACGTGCAGGTAGATGCCACCCTTGCGGTGCTTCAAAGGAGAAAGAAAGCAATAGGTTGGACATTGGCAGATATTCGGGGTATAAGCCCCACCTTTTGCATGCACAAAATCATTTTGGAGGAGGATGCCAAATCCTCCGTGGAACATCAAATACGATTGAATGAGGCCATTCAAGAGGTAGTAAAGAAAGAGATCATCAAGTGGTTGGATGCCGGGGTGATTTACCCCATTTCCGATAGTTCGTGGACCTCGCCGGTGCAATGTGTCCCAAAGAAAGGGGGCATGACTGTGATCACAAATGACAAAAATAAATTGATCCCCACAAGAACTGTCACCGGGTGGAGAGTGTGCATAGATTATAGAAAGCTCAACAAAGTTACACGAAAAGACCATTTTCCGCTTCCATTTCTTGATCAAATGTTGGATAGGTTAGCTAGACGTGCTAATTATTGCTTCTTGGATGGATATTCCGGATATAACTAGATTTTTATTGCACCTAAAGACCAAGAGAAGACCACCTTCACTTGTCCATATGGCACTTTCGCATTCTCGCGGATGCCATTCAGTTTATGCAATGCACCGACAACTTTTCAGCGGTGTATGATGTCCATCTTCACCGATATAGTGGAGGACTTTCTCGAGGTTTTCATGGATGATTTCTCTGTCGTGGGGGATTCTTTTGAACAGTGCTTGGATAACTTAGATAAGGTATTGGCACGTTGTGAAGAAACTAACTTTGTGCTGAACTGGGAGAAGTGTCACTTTATGGTCAAGAAGGGCATTGTCCTAGGTCACATGATTTCCAAGAATGGTATTGAGGTTGATAAAGCAAAAATTGAAGTGATATCCAAACTACCCCTACTTCCATAAAGGGAGTGAGAAGCTTTCTAGGTCATGCGGGGTTTTACCGCCGATTCATCAAGGACTTTTCTAAGGTGGTAAACCCCTTGTGCAAACTCTTGGAGAAAGATGCCAAGTTCCTTGTCAATGAAGATTATATGAAGTCATTTGAGCTACTCAAGTATAAGTTGACTACCACTCCTATTATTACCGCACCAAATTGGAGCTTACCATTTGAGCTCATGTGTGATGCAAGCGATGTGGCAGTTGGTGCGGTATTGGGGCAACAAATTAATAAGATCTTTCATCTGATCTACTATGCTAGCAAGACCATGAATGAGGCCCAAGTCAACTATACGGTGACCGAGAAAGAACTCCTAGCCATTGTCTTTGCTATGGAGAAGTTCCGCCCGTACCTAATGGGTACAAAGGTGATTGTTCACACCGACCATGCGGCACTTCGTTATTTGATGAGCAAGAAAGACTCTAAGGCAAGGTTGATGTGGTGGGTGCTTCTATTGCAAGAGTTTGATCTAGAGATTCAAGACCGAAAGGGTAGTGAGAATCAAGTGGCGGACCACTTGTCCCGATTGGAGGAGGAGGGGAGGCCACATGATGTCCTTGAGATCAATGGATCATTTCTTGACGAACAACTCCTTTTCATTTCTATGACTGGGATGCCATGGTTTGCCGATGTGGCCAACTATCTTGTGAGTGGCATTGTTCCGAATGAGTTCTCCTCAAACCAAAGGAAGAAACTCAAACGGGACTGCCTGGACTACTATTGGGATGAGCCATATCTCTTTAAAATTTGTACTGATGGTGTTATCCGAAGTTGTGTACCAGAAGAAGAACAATTGGATATTCTTGAAGCTTGCCACTCTTCGCCACATGGTGGTCACCATGGTAGAGCGAGAACTGCTACAAAGGTCTTAAGCTGTGGATTCTATTGTCCTACCTTGTACAAAGAAGCTAGCGAGCTCGTTAAGCGTTGTGATGATTGCCAAAGAGCCGGTGGGATCTCCAAGAAAAGTGAGATGCATTGATATTTTCGATGTGTGGGGCATTGACTTTATGGGTCCATTTGTCAACTCGTGTGGGAACACCTATATTCTTGTTGCTGTGGATTACGTTTCCAAATGGGTTGAAGCTGTGGATTTTCCCAACAATGAAGCACGAAGTGTGGTGGCTTTCTTGGAGAAAAACATATTCACAAGGTTCGGCACCCCAAGGGCCATCATTAGTGATGGGGGTTCACATTTTTGCAACAAAGCCTTTGATACTTTACTCTCCAAGTATGGTGTCACTCACAAGGTGTCAACCCCCTATCACCCCCAGGCAAGTGGACAGGTTGAAGTCTCCAACAGGGAGATCAAGAGTATTCTATCCAAGACTGTCAATGCAAATCGGACTGATTGGTCAAGGAAACTTGACAATGCTCTTTGGTCCTATAGAATAGCTTACAAGATTCCAATTGGTATGTCTCCGTATCGGTTGGTGTTTGGGAAAGCATGTCACCTTCCGGTGGAATTAGAGCATAAGGCCATGTGGGCGTTGAAGAAATTGAACCTTGAGTGAGATGTAGCTGCTAATCTTCGGGTGGAGCAATTGAATGAACTTGATGAGTTCTGGTTCCATGGTTACTCCAGTTCGTCCTTGTATAAGGACAAGATGAAGTACCTATATTATAAGTATATCCGGAACAAAGAATTCAAAGAAGGTGACCTTTTTCTTTTATTCAACTCTCGGTTACGGATGTTTCCGGGAAAGCATAAATCAATGTGGAGTGGTCCTTTTGAATTGGTAAATGTGACTCTTTTTGGTGCTCTTGATTTGAAAAATAAATATGGTGAGATCTTTAGAGTCAACTGGCACCGGGTGAAGCACTACCTTGGTAATGATGGCCACGTTGTGGCATTGCTCCATTTTAAATGAATGATTGTAACATGCGTCGTGCCGCGATGTTAAATCACACACTTCTTTGGAGGCAACCCATGTGTTTTTCTTTCTTTTGATTTTCTTGTTAGATTAGGCATTATTTTGGACTAACTGTTTTGTGAAGTGTATGAAGGAATTGGGTGTGCAATGCAGAAAATTGACAAGACAAAAATTGGCCAAGTGGTGAAATTGTGCGGACCGCACAAGCCCTTCGCGGCCGCACAATTCTGTGTGCGGTCGCACAGCTGAAAGATGGAAAATTCCAACTCTCTGAAGTTTGGCCTGACAAAATCCCTTAAGGATTCGTGGCCGCGATCAAAATTTCGCGGACCGCAAGATTGTGCGGCCACAACCATTTTTATGCGGACCGCGTCACTGAATCAACTGCTGAGTTAGAAAAGGTAAAGAGTGCGGACCGCACCAAAATTGTGCGGCCGCACTCAGGTAAGTCGGTAGGCCAACATGGTCAGAGTATAAATAGGACTTTTTGAGACTATTCACACTTTACACCCTCTGGCCTCTCAAGCTAGACTAAAGCACAGTGCACTCTTTCTTGTTTTCATTCTCATCCCATATTCATCAAGTGTTGATTTCCTACTACATTTCATTACTGGTATGTTGATTTCAATGAATTAATTTCATCTTCTTCTTTTTTCTCTTTGTTTTAGTTTTTTTTTTATCTAGGGTTAAATTCATGCCAAAAATATCAAATTGATGCTTGATTCTTGCTTAGAAGCATGTGGGTAGTGTTTGAATGCATAATGGGGGCTGGGGTTAGTAGCTTTTATTGTTTAATTTCCACAAATCATGCATACTTAGTGAAAATCCTAGTATTAATCGTACTCCAGTGCCGCTCTGATTTGAATTTCGCGGTCACACACATTTTTGTGCGGTCCGCGCTAGGGTATACGGCTGCATACAAAATTGTGCGGTCTGTGATACCCTAGGTTGAAGGCACTTGTCATTGCTAAGTTTGTGCGGCTGCACTCAATTTTGTGTGGTTCACGGTTGGTTTTTGCGGCCGTACTCAATTTTGTGCGGTGCGCACAATTAAACTTCAGAAACCTAACAAATCGATTTTGCGGCCGCACTCAATCTTGTGCGGTCCGCGATGGGTTTTCGCGGCCGCACTCAAAAATATGCGATCCACGCTGAGGTAACTTCAAAGAACCAGTAGTCTGAACCTGGGATCTCCGCGACCGCACTCAATTTTGTGCGGTCCACGATGGGTATTATGCGGCCGCACTCATTTTTGTGCGGTCCGCGATGGGCAGTTTGCGACCACACTCACTTTTGTGCGGTCCGCGCTGCCCTGTTCTGAGAAGTAGTGTCTTTCTTTTCAACTGTAATTTAATAACACATGTTGAACCATTCTAACTGACTTTCACTACTTGTGTGTTGCAGACAATGGTGCGTTCTCGTGGTCGAGGTGATACTTCCAAAGGGAGGGCAGAATCCTCCCGAGGCTGGGGTAGAGGAAAGTCTAACATGCCACTATCAGTCCAAAAAGTCTTGGGCAAAAAGACTACTCTCAGTAGACCAACTCCGGACTCCTTAGACAACAGTGAATACCTCCCATCCCGAGAAACTTCTGAGGGGGATTCTGTACAACCACAACCGGGGCAACAATCACAATAATTCCTCGTAAGACTCCGTTTAGTCAACGAACCTGCCTCCTCCTCTAGTTCTTCTGATGGCTCAGAGGGAGGTAGTCAAGCACCTAAACCATCTTCCCCACCTGCTATAACACCTTCCACAACAGCTACCCTAATCAATTTAGATGATGATGATGATGATGATGATGAGGTCCCGGATGACGGGAGAGGGGGTGACACAATTGTGGGAGGCTTGGCTAGATCAAGGAAGCTTGAGGTGTAGGCTGATAGATTTGTAAGTGAGAAGGCATATGCAAAATTTCGGGAATGGTGGACCCAAAGGTCGCTCACTCTTGAGCGATAATTCATAACCAAAGACCTAAGCCAGCACAATCCGAATGTCCTAAAGCAATTTACGGAGATAAAAGGATGGAAATGGTTCACCGGCCAGTTGTAAGATGCCAATGAATACTTCGTCAAAGAATTTTATGCCAATGTTTCCCACATAAAAAAGGGTACAAAGGTGACGAAGGTCCGAAACTTGAAAATCCGGTTTGATGGCCACACACTGAACAAATATATAGGGTTTAAGGAGGTCGAGGCAGTGCAATACCTGGAGAAGCTAGCCTTGGGTGATGCAGTTCTCCTATGGCTAGCTGAGATACTTGCTATTCCGGGGACAACACCTGCATGGCTCACAATAGGAGTTGAAATTGTCAGAGCCACCCTTAACTTTGAAGCAAAAGGGTGGCAAACATTCGTGTGAAGCCGTCTTGACCCATGGCAGCATGAGAATGTCCCTCCACTCCCGCGAGCAATATTGGTAGCTTCCATCATGGCAGGCTATCCTATTAATATAGGAAACTTGATATCCTACAATATTTCCAATACAGTCCAGAAAGAAGAAAGATCGTATCCCTACCCCAACTTCCTCACAGAGTAGTTCCAAGACCAAGGGGTAGAGCCGAGACATTTTGATGTGGAGGTGAAGGTTAAAAAGCCTTTCTCATGGTACCACCTCCAGGGACCGGACAACCCTAAATTCAAGTGTAAAGCCACTACCTCCACTGGCCAGTCTGAAGAACCAGGGGTAGTGGCCACTGGGTCAGTTGCCGAGCCCTCTACAGCAGCCGGTACTTCTGCCGGAGCAGCTGCCATGCCTCCTCCTTCCTCTGGACCATCCCTCTCAGTGCCACTGTCAGTGCCCACATCTTCTACCTACCCTCAGACTGCACTGCAGGTTTCACAGACACTATCCAGTCTCAACAACTAGATGTAGGCAGCTACCGCAAAGCTGATTGCCATATCCAGTGCAGTGGCAGTACAGTCTTCAGCCCCATCAGAGCTTCAGGTACCTCCATTAGTGGAGGACTCTTTAAAGAAGATTTTGGACAACCAGAAGAAGATTTTGGACGACCAGAAGAAGATCTGAGAGACTCTTGATACACACAGGAGGATTGTCAAGGATTTGGGGAAGCAAGTGAAGAAGATGCGTAAGGCTCAGGCATCTAAGGAGATTGTGGAGAAGTTGAGCAAAGAGGTTGAGAAGATTGCTTCTGCTGGTGATATTCCACTGGACCTTCTCATGGAGGAGACAGTCCCAGCAGCACATGCAGCAGTTCCTGAGGCATCAGAGGCAACAACCTGCCAGTCTGAGGAGCCGACTGCCACTTCACACACTGCTGAGGAGCTGATTCAGATGCTCAGCAACCCCGTAGTCCCCTAGTTAGAGGATGTGGAGATCCAGTTAGAGGATACGGAGGGTGATGATGAGCCCATGCATGCTGAGGACCCCATCCATGTTGAGGACCCGATGCAGACAGAGACCACATAGGGAGTTTTCTATACTCTCTACCCCTTTTCCCTATTCTTATTTGTTATGAGCATTGACGACAATGCTATTTTTCATTTGGGGGGTGGTCTATTTTGATTTGATGACATTTGGTATGTAATAACCATTATACTATTTTTCTTTATCTTTATTTATCTTTATTTTCACTTTTGGTATGTATATATTCTTACCATTCGATGTATATATTCATTTACATTATGTATATTCGATGTATATATTCATTTCCATTATGTATATATTCGCTTTACTTCATTTTGTACATATTCAGTCTACTTTCCGTAGTTTACTTCATAACTTCTTTCGTTATTTTTCCTTAGTAGCATAGCTTCTTATTTACTTTAGTAGCTTCTTTTTAAGTTGTTAGCTTCTTTTTACATTTTGTGTGAACAATAAGCCTTTGGTTTTCTTAATTCTACGGTTCTTTCTAAAGGTGGATGTTGTGTGAACTGGGTGGATCTTCCCAACGATGGATGGCGTGACAACCTTCTTAAGGGATTGAGTCCATTTTTTTTATGTTTTTTATATATAGTAGTAATGAATAAAAGTGTCTCAAGCAGGCTTCACTTGGTACTAATACATTTACCTTCGTCCTTATGGTTAGAAACAAGTTGATTGGCAAAGAATAACTCTAGTTTTGACCTTTAGACTCTTGTGTTGACTAAAATAATCATCGAGTGATTTCTTTGAGCCATTTGTGATTTTCAAACTTAGCTAGGGTTGTTTCTCTTTAACAATCCAGCAGCTTGAGAGGTGAGGTATTGAATTACAAGCCCAAGTTCCGTGCCAATAAGTCTAGAACTTGCCCTGAATGTTTGTCAAGGCAAAATTCTAAGTGTAGTTCGACTTGAGAAATGATTGTAGGCTCTCCTTGATCCAAATTAAAACTTGAAGGCTTCCGTAGCCTACCAATGTGATATCCCTAGTCAACCCCTTTGAGCCGAAACCCTTTTTCATTAAATAGCCATGTTACAAGCCTTTATCCATTTTATAATGACCCTCTCTTGGCACACGATCCTTCCTTAGCATTATTGATACAATTGGCAAAAACATAAGTTTGGGGGAGAGACGAGGAATATGAAAGTGATAAAAGGTACAAAGTACAAAAAAGAAATGAAGAAAAGGGAAGGCAAAGAAAAGTAAGAAAGGCCAAAAAGAAATATGTCAAAATGAAAGTGAATAAAGTAGAAAGTTGAAGGGATTCAAAGAAAGCAATGATAAAAGGCATGGAGTGATTAGAAAAGGAGAAAAATGATTGTCATGAGCAAGAAAGAGTGACATTACGTCTCTCTAATTCCCCTAAGGAAGAAGAAAATGACTCAAAGAGTCAAGAAAGTATGAGCCAAAAAGAAGAAATTGAGTGCTTAAGGAAAGATGAAACCATCATATGCCGATAAGTCCTACCTTGATCCAAAAGCCTTCATTACATTCTCGCAAAGGCCCTATATGATTTCAAGTTGAGTGAGCGTATATTAGTGGTGATTTACATAAGAGGCAAGCTTATGGTACTTAGAGCCGGACTTGTTACATTCTTTTGAGAGAGATGAGCGCACTTCTTCACAATCCTTATTTTGAGTGTTACATTTTAAAGTAAGATTTGCTCATAGAGAGTAGAGGAGGAGGAGTTTGGGTTCCACAATGACCTACATAATAGAGCGAGCTTCCTTGGTGAATTAAGTCAACTCTTGATGCTCTAGTGTCACAGTAGAACTATGGTACTCAAAAGGTCAAAACATGGTGTTGTTGATAATTCATTTGTGTTGAGGGTAATTGTTAGTCCCAAAATGATGCATGATTGATTCACCTTAGGCCAGCTGAACTATCCTTTTTTCTAGTGGATGTGAAAATTACCTTATTTGCTTGAGGACAAGCAAAAGCTTAAGTTTGGGGGAGTTGATAAGTAGGGATTTTAACCTATTATTTGCTCTCTTTTACTTGTGCTTTAGGCCAAAAATGCTTGAAGGTATTCCCGAAAACTAATAAAATATGTTTGCTTGCAGGAATTGTTCAAAATAAGCCAAAGGAATCAAAATCAACTCACAAAGGAGTCAAAAGTTGAACAAAATCCAAAGTTGGGCAAAGAGGTCTGAAGTGCGGACCGCACAAATATTGTGCGGCCGCGAAAGCCATGATGCAGCCGCGATCATAATAATGCGGTCCACAAGAGGGAGATTCAGAGAGTGTGATTTTGGGCTAAATGATGAGCGCGAAACTCACCAGAAATGTGCGACCGTGAAAGTCCCTGTGCGGCCGCAATTGAAATTGTGCGGACCGCGATGACTGAGATTCAGAGAGCTAACAACTTGAGCAAAATAGAGAAGTGCGGACCGCACCAGAATTGTGCGGCCGCAGAAGTCTCTTGTGCGGCCGCGATCGAAATTATGCGGTCCACAAGATGAAGAATCAGAGAGTTGATTTCAAGGTAAACTCAAGCAAGTGCGGACCGCATCACTTTTATGCGGCCGCATAATCTGGAGTGTGACCGCACTTAGAGTTATGCGATCCGCAAAAGTTCAGCTCAACCCAAATCCAAAAGAGAAGAACGCGGACCGCATCAGAATTATGTGACCGCGAAAGCAAGAGTGCGGCCGGACTTAGAATTATGCGGTCGTACAACCTCCGCAGGGGCATTTTTATCAGATATTTTTAGTTTAGTATAAATAAATTTTTTTGTCATTTTTAGGTTATGTGATGTTTTGTTTGAGCACCTGAGACGGCTGACTTTTCTGTTTTCGGAAATTTTGTACTAGATTCACTTCTTAACATTAGATTTTCATTCCATAAATTAATATTAAGGATTTTATTTTCATTTCATCTTTAATTTCTGTTATTTTCATGAGTAGCTAAATCCATAGCTAGGGTTGTGCCCCAACCCTGGTGTGGGTATTTAATGGGTATTTGATTTTAGGGCTTGAATGTGAATGAGCTAGTGATATTTAGCCTAGTTCTTGCTAGAACTCAAGAATTAATAGTTGCAAATATTGATTCATGCCTTTATGACTTAGTCTCTACTTGAGAAAGAGAGACTAAGTCTAGGAAAACTAGGCTAACAAGGAATTGGGGTGAACTTAAGAAATTGATAGCCCTAATTATAGGGTTAAACCTAGATATAGTAATACTCAACTTGAGATAATATCACTTGATTTGCATGAATACCCATTTGGACTTGAGAAAGCCAAATTGGGCAAAATTACTCACACTACCGAGAGGTATAGAGTGAGTACCCGGGTATGATAGCTATATACAATCCCAACTAATCAAGCTTCCCCTAGATTTTGCTACCCGTTAGATATCCACCTAGGTAGAAGTCACTACCCTAGTCTCTTTATACATTTAAAAAACAACAACAAAAATATTGTCTTTAGTTTCAGTTATTGCAATTTTTAGAGTAAAGTTAGAAGTAGAAATCAAACCCAAACTTGTGAAAGAGTAATTAGATTCAAAACCCGCATCTAGCTTAGATATAAACTTAATTTCAAACATTAACTCCCTGTGGATTCGATCCCGACCTAGTTGGCTTAAAACTACATCGACCACCCTCGCTACTCAATTGTAGTGTAGTCTTGGACCCGATCAAAGAGTAACGCACCAATACCTCCAACAAAAAATCACCGCAATATGGAAACCTTCTGAACCTCTAACTTTAATCGACCTAGGTTATGACTACTACCTCATTAAGTTCTCTAAATCAAAAAATTATGAGAAAGCCCTCTACGGGGGACCTTGGTTCATTGGAAACCAATTCCTTACAGTCAGAAAATGGGAACCTAGATTCATAGCCTCAAAGGCATCCCTAACCTACTCAGCCATATGGGCTAGTTTGCCCGAGCTCCCAACGGAATTTTACGACTATGAAATTCTTCAAAAAATAGGAAACAAGTTAGGTAAACTACTCTGAATTGATGCATGTACATCCTCAACCACAAGGGAGAAATATGCAAGGGTCTGCATTTTAGCACCCATAGAAAAACCACTTAAAACACACATTATCATCAGAAACCACTACCAAAAAATAGCCTACGAAGGTTTCAACCTACTGTGTGAATCATGCAGAAGACTTGGACACACTCTAAAGAACTGCCCTAACATAACAATACCTATAGAGGCCAGAATCACCACAAACAATGGAAAAACTCAAGAGGTTGAAAGCTTAACCAAAGAAATAGACCAATGGACTATTGTTGCACACTAGAAAAAATAAAAAAGATCACAAGAACACGCAAGGGAATATCATAGAGAACTACTAGGACAACTAAGGCAAGAAGCAAGATCCAGCGGCAAGGCTCCGGTGGAAAGTAACCTAGGACCTATGGAAGCAAAACTAGGGCAATCTCAGAAGCAGGAGTTTAGACGCAAGAACTCTGAAATATCCAACAATACACAAAACTCCTTTAACAAGGAGGGCAATACCCCAATCACTGAAGTAATTGCAAAGAAACTAGGTGAAGCCTCTAACGCTACCTACAATAATGGCGCTAGCTACTAACCAAACCTAAGAGACTTTAAAAAAAACCTTGGTACAGGACCCAAGCCCGTCAATGGTCACTCAATCTGAGAAGCATTTAATGTCCAAATTCAATAACCAAGAGCCCAGATCATTTAAGGACACTAATAAAGCCACCAAAACCCAAGTACCCAGCGGATCTTCCCCAGTAAGCCCTAGGGACCAAGAGCAAATAACAAACCCTCTAGATTATAACACCAATCCTGACAAAAGCTGCAACAGTATGGAACTCGACTACTCCACCACCCAAGATAATGTCCTAACAACATTAATTAGTGAAAGTAATCCACCCAAGTTAAAGGACACTTCACCTCAAAAAATCAAAAACATAACATCAGAAAGCATGTCAAAACTTCTTCCAACCAAAACCCTAGAAGCCATCAACTCAACATCTCAAGTTGACCAAGACTTAATCATGTCGGACATTAACATCACACCTCCACACCATAGCTTGAACACTATATCAAGAATCTCAAAAGAGACTACTTTACACACAAAAAAACACCAACCAACAGAGTGAGAAAGAAGAACACCATGACAAGATTCTCAACAAGCAGCTACTACATGCGGCACCAAAGGAACAGGAGAAACCATGCCCCACAGTCATGGCTAGAACATGGACTGACGGGGTACTCTTTGAATATGAACCTGCAACTAAATAGGCAGGATATCATCATCCAACTGGAGGATCCAAGCTACCTGGTTCAGATAGTGATAGAGGGTCTAAGAATAGGGTTGGACTACATAGCAAACCACCTAAGGTTGACAATGTCAAATAATCAGAACCCCATACAAATCAACCACCCAATCATGGGAACCCACCCAACACCATGGAGCCAACAACCAAGGATGACTTCATCAGCCCCAATAAGCCTAAGCATGAACCTACCTCTATTCCAAAACACCATGTACCAAAACCAAGCAACCAATCCCTACTATCAACCACCAACACACCACCAAGCCCCTGCACCAAACAACCAAGTGACAAGACCAATTCTGACCCATATGGGTGCCGGCATGACCTCAACAACAGTAGCTGCAGCAGTAGTAGCGGACAATGCACACACCCAAGCTCCACCACAAATGGAAGAGGAGGAAGAAGATGGAGGATCATCGACAATAAGACGGGTAGAATATGGCATGATAAGGGACCCAAAGACGCTGGTGTTCAAGGAAAAAAGCGAAAAAAGGTTCATCTTATGTTGCCCACAGGACTTGAGGAAATTCTCAATCAATATACGAGAACTACTAAGCCCTCCGACAATTTACAAGTACGGGATAGTGATGATCCCAACACTGTATGCAAACCATTGGACGAACCAAGGCAACAGGGCATGGGAGAGGCCATCGCCTCTAGCATGCCCAAGCTAGGCGCAAATGGAGATACCCCAAACCCTAAATAGATCAATCACAGTTATTATAGGGAACTGTAGGGGTGCGGAAAATGACGAGTTTAGAAGAATCTTTAGGTCCATCCTAGACTATAACAAACCTTTTCTGGTAATCCTACTAGAAACAAAGCTAGCAGACCATCAATCTATCGTTGATGACTTTGGATTCACTAAAATAACTCAAGTCGTGGCATAAGGCAACTCTGACGGCATGGTCATGATGTGGAATGAAGCAGAGGTGACAGTGGACCAAGTAGCAACTACTGATCAGGAAATTCACACAATGGTTAAGGTAAAAGATTCTCCCCATCAATGGCTTTTAACATTTATATATGCTAGTTGTTTAATAGAAGAGAAAAATATCCTATGGAATAACCTAAAAACAGTAGCAACTTCTTTAAAGGACCTTGGCTAGTCACTGGGGATTTCAACGAAGTAACTGGGGCAAACAAAAAATTCGGTGGCCTACCTATAAATAATAGTAGAGTTTCAAAATTTATAAACTGCTTAGACTACTGAGGACTCCTAGACCTAGGGTTCAAGGGCGCAAAGTACACTTGGTCAAATAAGAGAAAACAAATCAGAAACTATTATAATGGAAAGGTTAGACAGATATATGGCCAACTCGAATTGGATAAATCTATTCCCATAAGCCCACGTCACTCACCTTACTACGGTATACTCGGATCATTTCCCTATCAAATTAGATTTGAAAATAAATGTGTACCGTAACAACAAAGTCTTTAGAATCAAATCCATGTGACTCTCTCATCCCATGTTTAAACACCTAGTAAAGGACTCTTGGAACTATCAAGACAACATACTAACGACTATTGATAATTTCACAGGTAGAGTAAAAGAATGGAATGTCAATACTTTTAGAAATATTTTCCACAAAAAAAACGTTATCCTATCAAGACTAAACGGAATCCAAAATTCTCCCAAGTACACCACTAGTCAATTCCTATTGGACCTTGAAGCAAAAATACTATAGGATTTTAATGGACTTTTAAAATTAGAAGAAGAATTTTGAAAACTTAAATCAAGAATTCAATGGCTAAATGAGGGCGACGCTAACACAAAGTTCTTTCATATCACTACCATGCAACGTAGACGAAAGAATAAAATCCTTAGCCTTAGAGACGAAGGAGGGAACTGGTACTACGAAAAAAAGAGATTATCCTCATAATCATTGAATTTTTTGGGAAATTATTTACCACTAGCCAAGACCTTTCACATTTAAAATATACCCCAATGTCCTATTACGCTACTTTAGATAGTAATAACCAATGCGACCTAAGCCTAGATCCCTCTATTAGTGAAATAAAGAAAGCCTTTTACTCATTCAAACCTTATAAAGCTCTGGGGCCGGATGGTCTTCACTCCTTCTTCTACCAAAAATTTTAGAATAAAACGAAGCACTACTTAATAGACTTTTGCAAGAATTCTTTCAGTAGTAAAAAAATAGCAGAAGAAATGAACAAAACCTACATTTGCTTAATCCCAAAATGTCAAAATGCTGAAACTATAAAGTAATTTAGACATATTAGTCTTTGTAACACCACCTATAAGACTGTCATAAAAATCATCGTTAATAGAATCAAACCCCTTCTTCCAAAAATCATCCACCCCACTCAGACAAGCTTTCTTTAGGGGATACGGGCTGCAGATAATGATATCATCGTCAACGAGGTAATGAATTGCTTTAAAAGGACTAAGGGGAAAAAAATAATAATGATCAAAATAGATCTCGAAAAAGCTTTTGACAAAATAGAATGGTCCTTCGTTAGATTCTCACTAACCTCTCTAAAATTCCCTCAAGACCACACAAATTTAATCATGTCCTGTATTTCTACTACATCAACCTCTATCCTGATAAACAGTTCCAGTACAGACTTCTTTAGACCCACAAGGGGAATCAAACAGGGAGATCCCCTATCCCCTTACTTCTTTATCATCTACATGGGAATATTATCCAGGCTTATCCATCACGAAATTGACTGTTGTAAATGGGATCCTATTAAAATATCAAACAAAAGGTCCTAGTTATCGCACCTTTTCTTTGCCGATAATTTAATTCTACTGGCAGAGGCCAACCAAAAATGTTGTAACTTAATAATAGACACACTCAATAAATTTATAATTATTCTGGCCAAACTATCAATTTCCAAAAATCAAAGATAATTTTCTCCAACAATACCCCCCTTAAAAAAAAGGAAGACATTAGCCAATTCCTATCTATGAGATACTCTAATGAAGTAAAAAAATACCTAGGATTCCCAAAATAAACCACTTGAATATAGCAGGTAGAACTACCTTAATTAAAGCCACACTAGCAGCCATACCTAATCATGTTATGCAAATATTAAGCCTTCCTAAAAGCACTCTAAAAAATATAGACAAAATTCAAAGGAACTTCTTGTGGGAAAGTGCCACCTAATAAATTAGGACACTGTGACTAGGCCAAAGAAAGAGGGAGGATTGGGTCTCTATAAATCAAAATAAAAAAATAATTCTTTTAATGCAGCCCTGGCATGGAGGTATGTAAAGGAAAAGGACTCACTTTGGGTTCGAGTCCTTCAAAGCAAATATAATGACAATAAACACACTAATAAATGGAGCACTCTCGATAAAAAGGGCTCTCACATTTGGAAAAACATAAATATTGTGGAGGGGGGATGAGATTGCGAAAGAGGCATTCAATGGGAAGTGGGCAATGGGAAATCAATTAATATCTGGCAAGATGCTTGGATAACCAACTTAGGCCCCTTAAGGACTCTTATCCATAGCCCCCTAACAAATAATGAACAACACCTCCTCCTAATAAACATTCTCGAGGGCGGCTCCTTTAATTTAAACAATCTCTCCTTCGAGCTCCTCGATAACATTTGCAAAAAAAAATTTCAATACCTATGTAAAACAAATTCAGCCAGGCACAGACAAGTTCATATGGATTAAGGGATCAAACAGGGATTTCTCTACAAAACCTGCCTATCAAATCATCGCAAATCATACAGAGGCAAATGGAAATCCGGTGAACTATACTTGGCTATGGAAGCTGGATACGCTTAATAAAATAAAAATATTCCTCTGGGTGGTAGTCCATAACAGACTTCCAACATCAAAACTGCTTTTTAATAGGAAAATTATTGCCTCTAGTCTATGTAACATCTGTATGTCTGAAGAGGATATGGAGCATATGCTCTTTAATTATCTACATTCAAAACCAATCTGGGACCAATTAGACAATTCTTATAAATACTCAAACCAATCCCACAACGACTTCACTATACACAACTGGGTTAAACTACAATGCCAATCGAAATCCAAATTCAACAGATATATAGGAAAGGCTGACATCATGCCCGTCATCCTCTGGCACATCTGGACACATAAAAACAACTATATATTCAACAACAAAAAAAATCCACTGCTATTAGAGCATATCGTCAACAACACAATATTATACAAATTGTTAACGACTTCAAAGAAGAAGCCATGCCCAAAGATGATTATCTACATAAAATAAAATCCACCAGACGCAAGATTATTCAAGTTAAACATTGATGGCTCGAGCATGGGCAACCATGGAAAAAGGGGCATTGGTGGTATTTTTAGAGATATCGATAGTAATTGGATCCTGAGATTCAACATTTCTATACCTCACGCAACTAATATCTACATGGAAGGCCTAGATCTCATGCATGATCTAAGGATAGATTTGCAAAAAAATATCATGCCATTAGTAATTGAAACAGACTGCAATGATTTAATCAGCATGCTTACTATTACACGGCGTCTTCTTGAAGTTCCTTGGAAGGGCGACGTAAGGCTAAGTAACCGATGTCAGTACGGTTGTTGTCCGCCAACTGAGGTCCCCTCCGTACGCTAGACTAGATTGTCAGTGTCGTACAGGAAAACCAATATCATGAGCAATTGAAAGAGAGCAGAAAAGAGAATTGAGAATGAAAGAAAGCTTGATTGCATTAAATGAAAGCTATTACAGAAAAATAAGACGGTGTCGGGGGGGAGAGACACCAGTACAGAGAATTATTTGCTTACTTGAAAGTTTTGATTGCTTGGTCCCCCTTAATAATACTTAAAAAAAATAAACCAAAGTTACATGACTAGACCTATGAAAGATGAAAAATCACACTTAAAAAAAATGCAGCAAAACTACTCTATATTTACAATGAAAAGGACTTAGTCTTCTACAAAGCAGCAACAAGTCCGTTAGCAGCAACTTTGTCTTTAGCATCAGGGTCTGCGAGCGCGGCATTGTCTACGCGCGCGGCGCTGTTGGCATCTGCTTGTGGCTGCGCGCTGACGATGGCTATCGGTGGGGCGACAGAGGCACATGCGCGCTTGTCACTTGGAGCTGCCGAGACCACGGGGCCGACCATGGCGACGGGCATTGGGAGGCTGGCCAGGACGCCACGGGGCGCGTCCAAGGGGTCATGGGGCATGGTTGGAAAGCCGCCCATGACATTCTCCCCCACCTGAGTTGGCGACGTCCTCGGTGCCTTCCTTGCAAGGTAATCATTAATCAGGCTCTTGTAGGCTTTGAGGTTTGTTCCCATCTCCTAAGTATTCTCCTCTGCATCACATCCGTGCCATTTCACCAAGAACTCCTGGTGATCTTTTCTTGAGGCGTGAATCACTCGATCATCAAGAATAGCTTCAGCACGCCTTTTTCCTGTTGAATTGGGGCCTCGAATACTTGGTATTGTGAGTTGGCTTCGTGAAGGATCCTCCATATCTTCCCGAAAAGGTTTCAGGAGACTGACATGGAAAACATGATGGATTTTCCACCAAGCTGGGGTATCCACCCGGTATGCAACTTTCCCAATGCGCCTTTCAATGGACAAGGGTCCAATATATTTTTGCAATAGGCGAGGGTCATGGACCCCTGCAAATAAGTACCGCTTTGGGATTTTGACCATCACTTTGTCTCCCACCTGATATTCAACAAAGCGGCGATTCTGATCAGCATGCCTCTTCATCCGCTTTTGGGCTTTGACAAGATAGCTCCGCACTATCTCCAAATTTTGCTTCCATTCTTTTGAGAAGCTAGTAGCCCGAGGAGATTTTGATATGTTTGGTGCGTTCACTGTGTGTGGGAGTAGCGGTTACTGTCCGGTAACAATTTCAAAAGCGCTTTTGTTGGTACTTGAGCTCTTTTGTGAATTGAAACACAGTTGAGCAGCATCCAGAAGCTTCACCCAATTCTTCTGTGATCCGGTCACAAAGTGCCGGAGATATTCCTCTAGCATGCCATTGAATCGCTCCGTCTGGCCATCAGATTGCGGATGAAAACTTGAGCTATGACTTAATTTTGACCAGAGGCACTTAAAGAGTTGGGTCCAAAAATTGCTAGTGAAGCGTGAGTCGCGATCACTAACAATGTCTTTAGGTGGGATCCAATATTTGACGACATGAGAGAGGAATAGTCGAGCTGTATCTTCTGCTGATATATATTGTGGGGCTGCTATAAAGGTAGCATACTTGGAAAACTGATCCACCACAACCAAGATAGTTGTGAGATATCCGACCTTGGGCAATCTGGTGATGAAGTCCAGGGAAATGCTTTCCCAAGGTCTTTTTGGGACAGCTAGTGGTTCCAAGAGCCATGCCTGCGTCAAGCGGTCTGACTTATCCTTCTGGCATACTAGACAAGTCTTCACATACTGAGCGACGTCATCGACCATTTGAGGCCAATAATATGCACGGTGAAGTAATGTCATGGTGCGTTCCTCGCCGGGATGACCGACCCACAAAGTATCGTGGCATTTCGCAAGAAGAGCCCGTCGCAGATCTCCTCCTTTAGGAACATAAAGTCGGTTCCCTTTCACCTTCAAGAAACCATCTTCGGTGTAGAACTGGCGAGTCTTGCCCTGTCCTACCAAATCAACCAAATACTGTGCAGCAGGATCCTTGATGAGTAGATCCTGTACCTGGTCTTTTATGGTGGTGGTTACTTCGCTTCCCTTTAGGGCGACGAGTACACAAATCGATGCTAGATCAGCTCTTCGACTGAGTGCATCAGCAACATGATTGGTCTTTCCACTTCGGTACTCCAGGTTGAAGTGAAATTCCGCTAGGAGTTCCTGCCACCTAGCCTGTCGACCATTCAGCTTTGGTTGGGTCATGAAATGGCTAACGGCTGTGTTGTCTGTCTTGACCACGAATGGGGCTCCCAGTAGATAATGTCTCCAAAGGCATAAGCAATGAACGACAACCAATAATTCTTTCTCATAGGCGGCATAGCGCCGCTCTGCATCCTTTAGTTTCCGGCTCTCGTACGCTACGGGATGCCCTTCTTGTAGCAACACTCCACTAAGTGCATAGTCGGAGGCATCCGTTTGCACTTCGAATGGCTTGGCCAAGTCAGGTAGGGCCAAGACTGGGCTACTAGACATAGCCATCTTCAATGCGTCCAAGGCCTCTGCCCGCTTGGGGCCCCAATCCCACGGGGTGGCCTTCTTGAGAAGTTCTGTCAGCGGCACTGCAATGAGGGAGTAATTTTTCACAAAACGCCGATAGAAGTTGCATAGACCAAGGAACGACCTCAAGGCATGGATATCCTTAGGAGGCAGCCATTCTGTAATGGCCTGAATCTTCTGCTTGTCCATCTTGATCCTCCTTTCCTCGATGACATGTCCGAGGAAGTCAATTTGTTTCTGAGCAAAGGAGCACTTGGATAGCTTCGCATATAATTTGTGCTCCCGCAATCGGGCTAGGACCTTCCGCAAACGCTCCAGGTGTTCTTCCAGTGTCTGGATATATACCACAATGTCATCCAAATAAACCACGATGAATTCATCAATGTATTCTCGGAAGACTTGGTTCATCAAGGTGCAAAATGTGGCTGGCGCGTTAGTCAAGCCAAATGGCATAACCAGGAAGTCGTATGACCCATATCTTGTCACACGGGTCGTCTTGTGCTCATCACCATCTGTAATCTGAACTTGCCAATAACCTGTCCTCAGGTCTATTTTGGTGAATACCGTCGCACCACCCAGTCTATCAAACAAGTCTGCCATTAGCGGAATAGGGTACTTGTTTTTCACGGTGATTTTATTTAGAGCCCGGTAATCCACGCATAGTCGTAAACTACCATCATGTTTCTTTTGGAATAGCATAGGGGACCCGTATGGGGACTTGGAGGGCACGATGATCCCTGTGTCTAGTATTTCCGTCAATTGTCTCCGAAGCTCGGAGAGTTCGGGTTATCACATTCTGTACGGCGCCCGGGCAGGTGGCTTCGCACCCGGCACCAACTCAATCTCATGGTCCACAGTTCGCCTGGGCGGAAGACTCTTTGGCATGTCTTGTGGCATGATGTCTTCAAATTCCAGAAGCAGCTCCTTCACGGGTGCAGGAATGGGACCCGAGGAGCGTTCTATATCTTCCATGCAGAGGGTAGCCAGGAACGTGGGTTCATGTCTTTTTACCCCCTTCTTCAACTGCAAGACCGAGATGTTCTCGGCTGCCATCTTCATGGGAATGCACGGAATAATGCAGGGCTTGGCCCCATTTGCTCCCATCATCAATAGCATGTCTGCATACGGTGCGGGCATGGTATTGGTCTGTCTCAGGAATTCCAACCCCACTATTAACTCAAATTAATCTATGATCACTACGCGCAGGTTGAACTTTCCTTCATAAGGGCCAAGCTTCACTGGTACTTCTTTGGCTATTCCACTCACTGGTTGAGGTGGTGAGTTGATAGCCTTCACACGACCTTTACCCTTTCCTACAACTAGTCCAAGGCGTTCCACCTGAGTCGAGGCTAAGTAGTTGTGGGTGGCACCCGTGTCTATCATTGCCCGAATGGGCTTGCCATTTACCTTCATGTCAACGAACATTAAGGTCCTCTCTTGATGAGGAGGAGTCCTCTCATTCGCCTTCTTTTTTCCTTTCCTGGCAATTGGGCAGGGGTCCTTCTTGCGGATACCGGCACTGGTTCCCGTTAAGGGCTCAGAAATAGAGCCAACAATTGCATTGAATGCACCTACTAGCTCGGTCTGGTCCGCATCATCGGCGTCATCATCCGTCCCATCCTCAAAAGCTTGATGGGCATTCATCTGTGCATGTGGGCATTCATTATTCCAATGTGGTCTGCCGTAATGACGGCATCCTGAGGGGGGCTTCCTCCCCCGATCATTGTTGTTAGATGCAGCACTAGTATTGCCTGAAGAGGGAGCCTTAGATTTGGGTGCACTCCGGTCTCCTCCACTTCTGCTAGGGCCACCATTGTTTGGCTAGCCCCCTTTGTATCCTCCTCGGACAGGCTGTTAAGGCCTATCCTTCTGGGCTTCCACTTGGTAATCCCCAAGGCACTCTGCTGCTTGGATTGCCTTAGGCAACATGTCTACCCTTTGTCTCTGCAACTCCATCGGGCATAAGGTTTCAACCCTTCCAGGAAGGTGAAGAGTTTGTCTTTGTCCCCCATGTCACAGATGTTCAGCATGAGTGCAGAGAATTCCCGCACGTAATCTCGCACTGATTTGGTCTGGCGGAGCTCCCGTAACTTTCTTCTGGCATTGTACTCAACATTTTCGGGTAAGAACTGTAGGCGTATGACTGCCTTCAGTTCTGCCCATATCTCGAGGGCATCTTCACCAGCCTTGATGGCTTCGTACTTCACCCCCACCAGAGTTTGGCATTACCCTGAAGATACATGGCAGCAGTTGCTACCTTCTTAGCTTCTTCTAGGCCTCCCACAGCATCGAAGTATTGCTCGATGTCGAAAATGAAATTTTCCACTTCTTTGGCATTCCGAGCTCCACTGTATGGCCTTGGCTCAGGAATTTTCAACTTTTGTTTCATAGGGGCGAGGTTCACACCACCCCCAAATTGGTTTCCGCCTCCTCGAAGTAGGCCTTGTAAAGCAGCATTGACCACGTTGAGCTGGCCTGTCAAGTTATCTATAGTTTGTTGAATGGCAGTCACCCTGTCTGCCTCTTGTTCCCTGTTGGATAAATCCTCGGCACGTTCCTGCTGGAGGACCTCAAATTTACCAAAAATTTTAGCTGCCTCTGTGGCTACCGTTTGCTGGTCTCCTTCAGAGTCGCGACTGATGTTTTCTATGTCAACTTCGGCCTGGATCAGTCTGCGGTCCAGGTCGTCCAACCTTTGCATTAGGCTGGTCTTTAGGTCAGGCACCATTTCCACGATGGGCCGTAATGCGTCAACCATTCCCTCAAGGGTCGCGATGCGATCCCCATAATTCACCATGGTCAGAAATGGTGGTAATTGCAATGTAATCCCTCGTCCGATGTCGAGCCTAGGCTCTAATACCAACTGTTACGTGGCGCCTTCCTGAAGTTCCTTGGAAGGGCGACGTAAGGCTAAGCAACCGATGTCAGTACGGTTGTTGTCCACCAACTGAGGCTCCCTCCATACGCTAGACTAGATTGTCAGTGCCGTACGGAAAAACCAATGTCATGAGCAATTGAAAGAGAGCAGAAAAGAGAATTGAGAATGAAAGAAAGCTTGATTGCATTGAATGAAAGCTATTACAGAAAAACAAGACGGTGTCGGGGGGGGGGGGAAGGGGGAGGGGGAGACACCAGTACAAAGAATTGTTTGCTTGCTTGGTCCCCCTTAATAGTGCTTAAAAAAAATAAACCAAAGTTACATGACTAGACCTATGAAAGCTGAAAAATCACACTTAAAGAAAATGCAGCAAAACTACTCTATATTTACAATGAAAAGGACTTAGTCTTCTACAAAGCAGCAACAAGTCCGTTGGCAGCAACTTTGTCTTTAGCATCAGGGTCTGCACGCGCGGCATTGTCTACGCGTGCGGCGCTGTTGGCATCTGCCTGTGGCTGGGCGCTGGCGATGACTATCGGTGGGGCGACAGAGGTACATGCACGCTTTTCACTTGGAGTTGCCGAGACCACGGGGCCGACCGTGGCGACGGGCATTGGGAGGCTGGCCAGGACGCCACGAGGCGAGTCCAAAGGGTCATGGAGCATGGTTGAAAAGCCGCCCATGACATTACATACAACAACTGCCTATACCAAAACTTGATAAATGATTGCAGATGGATGCTAACTAGAGCGGGGGTGCCTACGGTGACACATGTCTTCAGGGAAGCAAATGGAGTCGCTGACCTTATGGCCAAGAATGGAAGCAGCTCAAATATTTTTGGAAATCCTATGTTGTATTTTATCCCGCCCCCTTTTGTTGTTTCTACTTTTGAATTGGACAAGCTAGGAACTCTGTGTCCTAGAATAGTCCCAACTTGTAATGACTCTTAAGTCTGATGGAATAAATGTCTTCATTACCCCAAAAAAAAAATATTAACCTAGTAAATATCAAATCCTAGACAACTTAGGAATAATAATTAATATTGATTTAATTTCTAACATATCATATCCTTTAAAACTTTTTGAGAGGTCAATATCTTAACCCTTTCTGATGGAGTTAGTGAGTGAGATGGACTATTTTCAGAGTTGAGGTCTTGTAACTTCCGAATGAAAATAAATAGAAAATAGAGTGCATAGTTTTTCAATATGAAACTACGATATTAAAATGAATTATAGGAAATAAATTTTGATTTTTTAAATTTTGAAATGCGAGATAATGAAGAAGGAGAAGTCTCAAAGTTTGAATTAAAATTTTTAAATATGGAATAAGAAATAGTTGAAAGTGCCAAAACCTTGAGATTCCTTGTTACATTAAAAATTTAAGCTCTCGTCTCTAAGTTATCTCTCTCTTCCCAACCACCTTTCTCTATCATATATGTTTCTTTATTAATCCATGATCAAAACGTGCTCAAACATTGAAACTATTTATTTGAACCCTCTCTAGAAGCTTTCTAAGCTTTATTCAAGAAAAGATACCATGTATCTCTTTAAGTACATAATACTCTTTGAATCGTGGCAGGACCAGATTCATCAAAGGAAATTTTTTTTTTTAAAAAAAATGCAAAATAATTCAACATTGAATATATATACTTAAAACTTTTTTTATCTTGTTTACCGAGTATAGTCTTTTGACGAAGGGGAGAACTTGAATTTTCGGAGGATGGGTGCACTATTAAATAAGAGATCAAAATCAGTACACCACTTTGTCTCTTTTGATTATGGGTTCCATCAAATATATATATATATATTTATTTATTTATTTTTGCCAAATTATATATATCATATCTCTACTTTAATCTGAGGAATACGGGTTCACGTGAACCATATTTTACACTTTGATCCCTCTCTGGGACTGTAGCCTTTTCGTGCCCCTAGCTCCACCCATGCTTTTGAGTCTTGACAATTCATTCCTACTTCAAATCGTTTTATTTTTTTAAACCCCCAATCTTATTTAAAACTTCATTAAAAAGATGATCAACTTAAAACCTTATTATTTTTCTTTTTACATGAGCCTCATAAAATTAATATCCCTAGAAAAGGTTGTAGTACTAACTAACGCAGATGCCTATTACATTAATACTATAGATAAACAAACATTTTATCCTTGACCATAGAGAGAAAAAAGAAAAAGAGGGTCAACCCTAGTTTTATATCTTTGATTAATGAAAACTATAGTTGGAAAATATCCAATAAAAACAGTTCATTTAAATACTCTGTTTATGGTTCATAGGTAACCTCCCACTACTTCATATTCTATATCTATATATTGCACCAAATATTTTCATATACAAAGCTCTGTCCTCTCTCCTTTTAAGCTTTCAGATTTATTTGGCTGACCTTAAATTAAATGGGGAGGAAATGCTCGCACTGTGGTATAACTGGTCACAATTCACGAACCTGTAAACCTCAGAAGACAAAAATTGATGGAAAAAATGAAGATGCTACGTCCAATATTGGTATGAAACTTTTTGGTGTGAAGCTTGAAATACCAAAAACATCTTCTTTTGCTAGTACTGCTTCAATGAAGAAGAGTTTTAGTGTTGGTTGCCTTCAGAATTCGTCGAAAATTTCTTCTTCAACAGCTGGATCTTTTACTTCCAATTGTAAGATGTTTTCAGATGAAAACCTGGATTATAAAGTGTCGAATGGTTATCTTTCTGATCATGAATTGGTTGGAAGAACTTCAGATAAGAAAAAAGGTTAGTGTTCTAATTACAAACTTGATTTTTTCCTTTTGTTTTTTCTATTTCAAGATTTGATCTTTTACCGGTAATACTTCTTCAGTTTCACATATTTCATAATCTAGCCACAAAACCGTTTTATGAAATTTCAGAAAAGTTTTTATGCTTTGGGGTTATGATCTATGACTATGTAGTGTTTCTCTCTCTCGATATACAAACATGAAAATCTTGAAATGATAGGATCTTTGCACATATTCCACCTGAGTTAAATGTTTACCTTTCCTAACTGATTACATATATTATATATTTATGTACTTATTTTAGTTGGGTGGACAGCTATTTAAGTTAATACTTTTTAATTATGAGAAATTACTCTTTTGTAATTCCTTGTTTTTCTCCGCTTTAGTTTCAATAAATTTTTGTTGGAATATCTATTTTATAAGTAAATTTATTAATTAAAGTGGCAAGGAAATTGCAATCCGGAAATATAGACCTGACGTTAAAGAATTTCTTTTTTCTAGAGAAGGGAACTCCATAGTTCTTCACATGCTAATCTTTCTTTCTTTCAAACAAGACACCCTTGATTTGTTTTGTTCTTCTTCCTTTTTTTCTTTTCTTAATGTGAGCAGCCACCCAATTGATGACAAAAGAAGGTTAAGTACGTTAGTTATTTTTGCTAATTTAAGAGATAAACAGTACCTTTTTTTTAAAATTCCGAGTAATCTAATATTTTTATTAGTTAGAGTTGCAACTTTGGTTATGTGGCTTCAGTTGAAGTTTATATCACCTAAACAAGCATGCCATCGTAGGTAAAAGAATAGGCTTATAATAAGTAATAAATAACATTAAATCAACGCAAAAGAAATACCATCAAATGATCATACAGAATAAATTGATTCATTTTGTTTTAAATTTCCAAAAAAACTTAATATGGGAGATGCAGCTCCTCAAATAGAACATTCTTATATAGTCGCATGAAAAGTGAATACATGCACAATTGTCGCCAACATTATAATAGGATTATACTCAAGTGTGAATGTCAAGTGTTTAATCTTGGAGCATAAATTTCGAACAAATGTAAAACTCCGTTATGTCTTACTTTAAAGAGATCTTTAGCCAAATAGTCGGCCGAATTCACTGTTACTTTTTCGAATATGTATACATAAATTATATACTGATTATTAATGATTATATACATATTATATAGTATGAAATATTCATATATTATATCCATCGATTTTTTTAGTTTAAGCGATGGGATAAACGACTATTTAAGTTTAATTCCATGTTGCTTTTGAATTTGTCTGACTTTATTCGGTTCGTTTACTTTTACTAGTAAAAATATATTCAAATAATAGGTTTGGTGAAATTTCCGTAGGAGTTCCATGGACAGAAGAAGAACACAGGATATTTCTAGTTGGATTGGAAAAACTTGGAAAAGGAGACTGGAGGGGCATTTCTAGGAAATTTGTCACAACAAGGACACCAACCCAAGTAGCAAGTCATGCCCAAAAGTATTTTCTTCGCCAAAATTCTCTCAATAGAACCAAGCGGAGACGCAGTCTCTTTGACAAGGTACTTAACTAAACCCCATTTAATTTCTCTCCTTTTACCAATGACTCAAAATTATTAGTAGTAAACTTCGCAAAATTGATTTTTCAACTATGACAATGCGAAGTCTATGTTACTCGGGCTCTTCAAAAATATCGCCGGATATGTGTCCGATCTTCTAAAAGCTATGAATTATTTGGAGGATCCACATGGGTGCGATAATATTTTTTGAAAAGTGGAAGCAACATAGCTTGGAGGTGTCATAATATGGCTGTGATGATCCCTCTATGTTTAATCAGAGTTCTCCAGTTCGAGCCATGGGAATGACAGTCTCACGTTTTACTTCCTTAGTGCGTGGGGCATTGCGACACGAATCCAGATTAGCCGAACGAATTTTGAATGTCGGGTGCCAAAAAAAATTGGTTCTTCGAATATGAATGTTGTATACCTTTCCATTCTTCATTAAAAAAAAAAAGAAGAGGCAAGCCCGGTGTATTAAACTCCCGCTATGCTCGGGGTCCGGGGAAGCGCCGGATCACAAGGGTCTACCGTACGCAGCCTTACCCAACATTTCTGCAAGAGACTATTTCTACGGCTCGAACCCGTGACCTCCTGGTAACGGGGCAACAACTTTACCAGTTACGCCAAGACTCCCCTTCAATTCTTCATACTTAAAATAAAAAGCTCTAATTTTCCAATTTACAATGCAATTTACTAGATTCTTTTATTTTAACCTTTTTTCTTTAAAATTCAGCTAGTAAATTCTTTTTACACCTTTTTAATAACCAAGTTAATCATCGTCAGGTTGGGATGGATAAATCAACTATCTTACTGTTTGATAAAAGTGTTACCAAGACAAAAGAAAGCAGATCCAAGTCAACAGAGGATGATGAAACAAATATTTCCATGATAACTTTTAGTACTTCACCAAGCAAAGATTCAAAGTTAGCAACATTCGTTAATCTCCCATTTATTAATTCAAGTGATTATATTTCATTTCAAGATTCACCAAAGCCAGACCTAGAGCTCACCCTTGCAGTACCAAGGCAACTCAATAATCAAAGAAGAAAATCAGGTGGTCTTCTTGGTGGAAATACAATTACTGTCGTTTGATTAAAACATTCTGCTCATGTTTCATGTAATCAAACATAGTATAAGAAATTAGGAAATTAATTAAGTAGATGTCCATAAAAATAATCAAAATTTTCTATGTGATATGACTGATATGTAACTTTGTAAATGATGCCCTACCAGCATCACCCTTGGTCCCCCAAGCTTACCACAAATACATTTTTTTATTCCATTTTAAAATATTAAATGTTTCATCAGTGATAAAAGATATGAATTAAGTTCCAAAAGTTTGCTAGCAAGATAATTCTAATGATTTGTTAAAGGATGTTTTACTATTTTGCATGTCACATCATATCCTACTAAGTATCATATCACTTACATAAAGTATTTTAATTAGATGTCGACATTTTGAGTATATATATGTTAAACTTATGACAAATTTCAAACCATTGGTTGAATATTTTCATTCGCTAGGCATGTTTAATTTGTCCACTGTTATTGGTAGGGCTCGTACGTAGTGATAATGTTCCTTAAATCAATATTAACTATTTCCATATTATGTTCAGATCCTCTGGTGTCTGTTGGAGGAGATATATTGAAGCTCTCCCGTCTTAAAAACCCGATAGAATGCGATCTCATAGTCAATTTCTTATAAGGGGATGAAATGTGTATTTCAGTAATTTTTAGGTTTTTAAAACATTTAGTCAGGTCAAACAACTTTTAAGTCTATGTTTTTCAGTAAAAACAACTTTTGTAGATGTTCAAATCCCTTTTCAGGTAAATTTAGAGTTTAAAATTGAAGTAAACCTTAACTCCCCTAACGGTTTGTAATTCCCAATTGACTTAAACATATATACAAGATGGTTGTGTACAACAGATGTACTTCTACTTAGCTTGTAGTATTAGCATAGATTCTTCAACCAACCTTTACTTAAGGTAGAAAATTGTACACTTACAGCCCTCTAACGAAAGGTCTCATTACAATCTATTTTGACTTGAATAATTATTTAACCGAAAAACGGATAACGATTGAATTTTTACGTGGTTCTAAAGATACGTAGTATAACTTGGTACAAATTGAGAAAATATATAAATGAATATCGAAATTAACTGTAAAAGAAACGAATGCAGACCAAATGAATTAATTGGCCTAGGCCCTCAAGTTTGATCACTCTCAAACTGAATGGAGAGCAGACTGATACAAGTACAAAAATGACTAAATATCCAAACCAAAAGAAAGGCAGTATATTGCTTTGTATTCTATGAATCTGAATGAATCTCTTTTCCAAATGATCAGACCTCCCTTTATATAGTGGGGAAGTCCTATTCTTAATATAATTTTTAAATACAGCAAGGAATCCCATGATAGATTAATTAATTGGCCTCTCATTGATATGCGTCGTGATTTTCGCCGAGATTCTCGCCCAATTGCGGATATTCCGACTTTCTGTTTTTTGGCTCGATAAGCTTTCCTCGATCGAGGCCGATCTCAGCCTCAATCGGTCTCTATATTGCCCGATCTCAATCTTGGCCGATCTCAATCTTGACCGGTCTCTATTTTGCTCGTGCTTGATCTTAGCCGATCTCGATCTTGGAAGGTCTCTATCTTGATCGGTCTCTGGGTCTCGAGCTCGGCAACCTAACTTCGCATCATGGCTTGATATTACATGAAGTTGAACCTTGGTCTATCATGTTCCAATCTCGATTATTCATACGAAGGGGAAACTCGATTTTGACCATATACAGATAGTCCCCTCGTTTCTCGGAAAGAAGATGACGATAAACGATATGAATTTCCGAACTCCAACTCTGTGGGTGACGATGTCAGCGAAGAGCCCTATTATGACGTATGTGACAAACGTCCTGTCGGTTCAGTTACCAAGGCATTAAATGTCTGTCAGTCGTTGGTCGGCCACTACCAGTTCTAAACCGTCATTACCAAGCTATAAGTATTCAAACCTTCATATTCATTCAAAACTTTTCACTCAAAACTTCTTCTCTACTCTTGCATCTTCTTTAGAAAATTCCTTTGCTTCATAATTTTCACACCGCATACAATCCTAATTCTCTTTTCCCTTGTTCATCAATGGCGAAAACCTCCAAAACAGTGCCGCAAATAGAGGTCGCTTCTTCATCACGACCCACCGGTGGTGAGGGTGCGACGGAGCCTCACCTTGAGGAATTCGTTCCGGTAGGGTGCTCAACCGCCATTGATTTTAAGGTCGAAAAAGCCTCTTCGGTACCGGGCCGATGTGAGCCGATCTCGAGGTACCAGTGTACAATCACTGAGAAAATGCTCGACAAAGTAAAAAAGGAATGCAACTGGGGTGAAAAACACGTGGTAGTCCCATCGCCCGAAGAATCAATTACTACCCATATGGAGGTGTTCTTAAGTGTTTATACTTATCCCTTCACGGTGGGTCCCTTAGACCCCGTTATCATCGCCTTCTGCAACATGTATGACGTGACCCTTGGCCAGAATTATCCTTCTTTTTGGAGAATAGTGATTCTCCTCCGATTTTTCTCGAGCAAAATCGAGGGGTGTCCTTTCACCCTCGATCACCTTGTGCGCCTTTACAGTCCCCGAGTCTATCGAGGAGGGCTAATCAAGCTTGCTCGCCGAGGCCACCAAAGCCCCGCTATCGAGCATAGACGAGACTCGTGACCTAGTTTGGATGTGCCGATTTGTTCGAATCAGAACTTCAGACCTGATCCCTGTTGACGACATGCCGTTTTCTGAGAAATGGAACATGAATCGTGAGTACTATTCCCCTTCGAACGTTTAATTTTATGGCTCTGCTTTTCATTTTCTTGATCCACTTTTCTATGCTTGTTACAACTGTGGCCCGGATGCCGGAACCGATTCCAAAACATAAACAATGGGTAGAAGGTCTGGTACTGCAGAGACCATACTCCGAGTGTGCTTGGATGGAATTATCAAAGGGTCGATGGGAGGCCCGCAGTCATGGTAAGTTTCTTTCTTAGAATAGTCATCGTTTGGTCTTCTTCTCTTGCTTACTCCCCTTTTTTTCTTTTGTAGATCTTTGGAAGGATGTTGTCATGAGGCCCCCATCTTGTGACAAAGAAGTCCCTGCTCCAAAGCAGGTCAAAGAGAAGAAGAGAAAAGGGGCTCCGAGTTCCCCGATCTCGGAAAATAAAAAATCGACGAAGAAATCTCGCAAGCCCAAGGGGGGCTCCGGTATTATGCCTTCGGACTTGATCCGTCGTTTAAGGGACGAGCCCGAAGAAGGAGAAGATGAAGTAGCATGTGTGCGGGCTAATGTTGTGATACAACAACCCTCTGAATCGGTGGAGGTTGATTAGGGAGCTCTGTCCATAATTCCCGAACAAGGAAAAGCTGAGGCAATTCCGTCTCGAGCTGAGATGGTCGAAGGTGAGATCGGGGGCAAGGCTTCTCGTGCAGTAGAAGATATCTCTAGGGACGATATCAGGATAGTTTACATTACTAGATCCCCTCATATTTCGGATGCTACGATCCATGAGGCTAACATGTTGGAAAGTCGATCTTTCGAGGGTGTTCAGGGGTTGACTGATATCCATGGCTTTCTGGATAGGTTCGAGTCCGCTGCCCCGGAGGATATTATCGGGTTCGGTGGGTTACCGGTATCGAAGAAAGCATCATGGTCGGGCGCTATCGGGTCTTCATCGAGCCCAAAACTGGTGGACCGATTCCCGGCCCCGATTGATAATCCCGATTGTAGGCGGAAAATAGTGCTCTCCATCCCGGAGGATGCCCGAGTTTTCTCTCCCCCCACGGGGATTGCTAGTTACCTTAGGTCCTTGGTGACCGAAGAGGATCAAGCCGTGATGAACGCGGTAGGAGCCGCTTGCCTTTTCAACGAGGCCCAACACACTCTGAATCGGGTAACTTCGAGGGTATCTCTACTGTTTCTTTTATATTTAGAATTGTAGATAATTATAACATCTTCTTCCTTGTTTGCAGGCTTCGGTGTTGCATCACGAGGCTTTCCTTCGAATCTGGGAGGAGCCTGAGGCTGAGGTAGGAATGACACCTACAACCTTCTTAGTGAGAAGCTTCGGGCAGATTTGGCAACCGCTCGGGATGAGCATGCCGAGATGGCTGAGCAGGTATTTCGAGTGCTTCATGATAGTGAAGATGAATTGGAGATTACTAATAATGATCCGATTCTGCAGGCCCGATAGAGGTTCGAACAAATCGGACGGCTCCAAACACAAGTGGATGCGATACAGGCCGAGGCGGAAGAATTTAAAAAGAACACGGACATTCTAGCCTCGAAAAAGGAGATCTTCCAAGCTCAACTGGAGTCGGCCGAAACCCAGCTCCAAGCTGCGAAAGAGAAAACCTCGGTGCAGGTCGAGAAGGTCAAGGAGCTTCAGCATCGGTTGGATTTGGCCATTTCTGATAAGGCAAGCTTGGCCGATGAACTCGAAGTGGCCAGATTCGAGGTGGCCGTAGCCAGATCTGAGGTGGCCGAGGCTAACAAAAGAGCTGATGCTAAAGTGGCCCAATTTAGGGTCAATGTCAAAGTCAACCAGGTCAAGGCCAAGGGCATGGTCGAACATGCAAAATGGCAAGCTCGAAGGGAAGCTCTCAAGGGGGTCAGTGCCCAGGGCTTCGATATTGTGGCCAAAATTGAAAATGCCAAAGCGGAGGAAGCCAAGGACCGAAGGATGGCCTTCCCTGAGGAAGACTTCGAGAGCTCAAGTGAATCCGAAGACGGAGAAAATCTCGAGGATGCAACCTCTGATGAAGACCAAGCCACTTAGGACATTAGGTTTCTTATTTTTCTTTTGCATTTTTTCTGAGGCCGTTTTTTGGCCGTTGTAAATTTAGGCTGATTTAGCCTTTGTAAAAAACCATTGTATATAAATATAAGGCTTTTCTTGCCCTTTCGTCTCTCGTATTTTCCCTTTGATTTTTTGTATTTACAAAGGTCGAAAATGCCGTAGCATAAAATAAGGTTGTGTTCGATGGTTCGAACAAACCTTGCCTTTATTTCCTTTCTGGGTTTAGGCGTTATCGGGGTTTGAGGTTATCAAAGTTTTTTCCGGAAAGCATCTTAAGTTTGAGATTTTGCCAAGGGTAGCCTTTTAGAACCGGTTGTGAAAGAATTTTTTATTTTTTGAAGGCCTATTTTTGTTACGGGTTTCGGACGTCTCCGAGCCGTGTTAAATTGGACTTAGCCTTTTAGTTCGGGAGTTACCCATTGGGCTTGTTTTCTCGTTTTATCTGGGATTGCTCGAGATAGTAGTTCCCGAGTGGGGTGGTCGTGACTTTTAGAAATCGGGGCATTGCCTATTAGGTTTTTTTCTCCCGAGACCCGATGACTTGGGCTGTTTGAGTCAGATGGCAGTCCCCAAGTAAGGGAGAGATCGTTCGTATTCCGGTTAAGTATTGCCCTTGGGCTTGTTTATATTCGGAAGTACGAAGTTATTTGCAAAGAAGGAAGATAAAAGAAATTTTTCTAATTTTTAAAGCATAAGATGTTTGTAAGGAACATATTTCTCTTTATTCTCGATCGAAGTAGGGTTCGAGAAATCTATACGGGCACGGTTCGATTTGACCGTTTGACCCTTACAATAAATCCTATTTATCGAGATCCTCCCTTTATGAATTAGTTTCCTTTCTAGAGTTGATATTCGAAGATAACGCATATCTGAGGGTAGCCCCCCAGTATTCGAGGTTGATTACAAAGGAACCTCGGATAATGTCGAATTGATCTCCGATGCCGATTCGTAATCGGGCTTGATTCTAAGTTAGCACGATTCATCGTTGCCTCATTAAAAACCTTGCCAAAAAACCCATTTGGGACAAAACTCGGTCTGAGGAAAAAAGAGTGCAACACGTGCATTTAGACCTAAGGACTTTGTGACATTTGCTAAAAAGTCTGTCGTCATTTCTTGTCGACCACATGTATGTGTTAATCTAAAAATAGGAAAGGAACGGAAAAAAAAAAGCGTACCTTAGCAGTAGTACCGTCTTAGGCGAGATATGTTCCAATTACTTGGTAGTTATTCCCCATTCATTGTTCCGAGCTTATAAGACCCTTTTCTGGTGACTTCGAGAATTTGGTACGGTCTTTCCCAATTCAGGCTCAATTTTCCTTCATTAGGATTTCGGGTATTGAGGGTGACTTTTCTTAGCACTAAGCTCCCGACATTAAAATATCGAAGATTAGTTCTTCGATTGTAGTATCTCTCGATTCGTTGCTTTTGGGAAGCTAATCGGATAAGGGCGGTTTCACGCCTTTCGTCCAATAGTTCTAGGCTCGTATTCATGGCTTCGTTATTTGATTCTTTTGTTACATATCGGAACCGGATACTTAGCTCTCCGACTTTGACAGGTATTAGAGCTTCGACGCCATAAACTAATGAGAATGGGGTAGCCCCGATACTGGATTTCGAGGTTGTGCGATATGCCTAAAGAACTTCGGGTAGAATTTCCTTCCACTTTCCTTTGGCGTCAGTTAACCTCTTCTTAAGATTTTGGATGATGGTTTTGTTGGTTGATTCGGCTTGCCCGTTCCCGCTAGGATGATAAGGTGTTGATAGGATTCTTTTGATCTTATGATCTTCGAGAAATTTTATTACCTTGCTGCCGATGAACGGTTTCCTGTTATCACACAATTTCGGATGGCATCCCGAATCGACATATGATGTGATCCCAAATGAAGTCGATGACTTCCTTCTCCCTAACTTTCTCGAAAGCTTGTGCTTCAACCCACTTAAAAAAATAGTCAGTCATGAACAAAATAAATTGAGCTTTACCTGGTGCCAATGGAAGGGGGCCGATGATGTCAATTCCCCATTTCATAAATGGCCATGGTGACAAAACCGAATGGAGTAGCTCTCCGGGTTGGTGAATCATTGACGCATGTTTTTGACATTCGTCACATTTTTGAACAAACTCTTTCGTATATTTTTCCATGTCGATCCAGTAGTAGCCGGCTCTGATTACCTTTTGAACCAATGATTCAGCACCAGAGTGATTTCCGCAAGTGCCTTCGTGAATTTCCCTTAGAACGTACTCGGTGTCTCCCGGTCCCAGACATATCGCTAATGGACCATTGAACATTCTTCTAAACAAGGTTCCATCTTTGGTCAAAGTGAATCGTGTTGCCTTCGTGTGTAGGGCTCTAGATTCTTTCGGATCTGAGGGAAGCTTTCCGGTGTTCAAATACTCTATGTACTTATTTCTCCAATCCTAGGTCAAGCTTGTGGAATTTATCTAGGCGTGACCTTCTTCGACTACTGATCTCATGAGTTGCACGATGGCCCCTGAATCGAGCTCGTTGTCCTCGATTGATGACCTTAAGTTTGCGAGAGCATCGACCTCACTATTCTGATCTCGAGGCACATGTTGCAAGGTCCACTCCTTAAATCGGTGCAAAGTTACTTGTAACTTATCCAGGTATCTTTGCATTCGGTCTTCTCTAACTTCGAAGGTTCCGTTAACCTGATTCACTACGAGGAGGGAGTCACATTTGGCCTCGATCACCTCTGCTCCCAAACCTTTGGCTAGTTTGAGACCTGCAATCATGGCCTCATGTTCGGCCTCATTGTTAGTCAATTTCACAGTTCTAATAAATTGTCTAACCACGTTGCCTGTGGGTGGTTTTAGTACGATGTCGAGCCCGGACCCTTTCGCGTTCGAAGCACCGTCCGTGAAGAGGGTCCAGATTCCTGAGGACGTACCCGAACTTATCAATAGTTCTCTTTCGACCTCGGGTACTAGGACCGGTGTGAAGTCATCTACGAAGTCTGCCAAAATTTGAGACTTAATTGTTGTTCAGGGTCGATATTCGATATCATACCCGCTGATTTCTATGGCCCATTTGGCCAACCGTCCCGAAAGCTCGGGTTTATGCAAAATATTTTGAAGTGGATAAGTTATTACAACACATATGGGGTGACATTGAAAGTATGGTTTTAGTTTCCTAGATGCGCTTATCAAAGCAAGCGCTAATTTTTCTAGGTGGAGGTATCTAGTTTCGGCCTCACCTAAGGTCCGACTGACATAATAAATGGGAAATTACGTACCTCATTCTTCCCTGACTAGGACTTCACTTACCACTACCTCCGATACTGCCAAATATAAGTAAAGTTGTTCGCCTGCCCTTGGTGTGTGAAGCAGCGACGGTCTCGATAAGTACCGTTTAGGCTCTTCCAAGGCCTGTTGGCATTCCGAGGTCCATGTGAAATTATTTTTCTTCTTTAGCAACAAGAAAAATCAGTGGCCTTTATCGAAGGACCTCGAGATGAATCACCTCAGGGCGGCCATGTGCCCGGTTAATCTCTGCACGACCTTTACGCTGTCTACCACCGTGATGCCATCGATAGCTTTGATCTTGTCAGGATTAATCTCGATTCCTCGGTTAGATACATGAACCCGAGAAATTTGCTTGACCCGACCCGACCCGACCCCGAATGCACATTTTTTTTGGGTTTAGCTTCATGTTGTACTTCTTCAATACACTGAGAGTTTCCTGCAAGTGCTTTAAATTGTCCTCTGCTCGCAGGGACTTAACTAGCATATCATCAATGTAAACTTTCATAGATTTCCCTATTTGTTCTTCGAACATCCGATTTACTAGGTGTTGATAAGTGGCACCAACATTTTTTAATCTAAATGGCTTGTAGCAGTAGATACCATACTTAGTGATGAACAAAGTCTTTTCTTGATTATCCGGGCTCATTTGTATTTGATTGTACCCGGAATAGGCATCGAGAAAATTGAGGATCTCGTGGCCGGTCGTGGCATCGATCATGCGATCGATATTAGGCAAAGGAAAAGAATCCTTGGGGCATGCTTTATTTAGATCCTTGTAATCTACACACATTCTAAGTTTGTTTCCTTTTTTAGGGACCACTACTACGTTTGCTAACCATTCAGGGTATTTTACTTCACGGATGGATCCTATTTTAAGAAGCTTGGTTACCTCGTCTTTGATGAAAGCATCTTTAACCTCGGACTGGGGTCTTTATTTTTGCTTCACCGGATGGAACTTCGGATCCAAGCTTGGTCTATGGGTAGTGATTTCCAGTGGGATCCCTGTCATGTCAAGATGGGACCAAGCGAAACAATCCATGTTAGTTATATGAAATTGAATAAGCTTTTTCCTGAGCTCGGGATTTAACCTCGTGCCCAGGTATACCTTTTGTTCGGGCAGATGTTTGATTAGTATGATTAGCTCCAGTTCTTCGATCGTTGATTTGGTAGCGTCGGAATCATCGGGGACTATGAAGGATCGAGGGACCCCATAATCATCATCTTCGTCAGACTCGTGCTTCTTTAGTTGGGTCGAGGCCGACGTTTGTGATTGCTATTTGGTCTCTTGTTTTACCTTCGAATTTGACCCCTTTGTCGATGAGAGTGACGATATCGGAATCACTTCGTCGATGGCAAACATTTCCTTTGTGGCAGGTTGCTCCCTGTAGATTGTTTTGATTCCCTCTAGTATTGGGAATTTTAGAACTTGGTGAAGGGTCGAGGGTACTGCTCTCATGTTGTGGATCCATGGTCACCCGAACAGGGCGTTATATCTCATGTCGCCCTCGATCACGTGGAACTTCATTTCTTGGATGGTCTCGGCCACGTTTACTGGCAAAGTTATTTCGCCCTTAATAGTTTCACATGCCATGTTGAATCTGTTTAGCACTAGGGCCGCGGGCACAACCTGGTCCTGTATACCGAGTTGCTCTACGACCTTCGATCGAATGATGTTGGCCAAACTACCTGGATCAATTAACACACACTTAACTTGAGTCTTATTCATGAGTACAGATATTACCAGTGCATCTTTATGGGGCTGCATGATTCCTTCTGCGTCTTCGTCGTTGAAGGACAAGGTTCCTTTCGGTATGTAATCCTGAGCCCGAAATCGCTTCTCCCTTATGATCGAGACCTTAGTGCGTTTAAACACTGGCTCTTGGGGAACATCGATCCCTCCGATAATCATGTGAATAATGTGTTACGGTTCTTCTTGCTCTTTTTGTCTATTGAACTCTCTGTTTTTGAAGTGATTCTTGGCCCGATCACTTAAAAACTCCCGAAGGTGCCCTTCATTGAATAACCAGGCTACTTCTTCACTTAACTGCCGGCAATCTTCTGTTCTGTGGCCATGAGTGCCATGATACTTGCATAATTGATTGGGATTTCTTTGGGATGGATCAGTCTACAGAGGTCGAGACCATATAGTATCTTTGATGCGTCCGATAGCCGACACGATGGCGGATGCATCAATATTGAAGTTATACTCTGATAATCGCGGTTCTTCCTTAGGTCTGGTATGCCTGTCGAAACCATTCTTGCTGATCATCCCTCGAGAGCCTTGGCCTCGATCGCTTCTCCTCTCACCTCAAACGGAGTTGTGCCCATATCCGTTTCCCCTACGATCTCTATTATGCGGTTGGTATCGATCCCTATTCATCCTCGGTTCTTGATCGATGTCTCTTTTGGTAGCGGATCCAGAAGGAGCCCCTAGTTGGTCATCTTCAACTCTAATCTTTGATTGATATCGATTATGTATATCGGCCCAAGTAACAACCGGGTACTCAATCAAGTTCTGCTTCAACTGCTGTGAAGCCACTGAGCTTCGTTCATTTAGTCCTTGGGTGAAAGCTTGAACGGCCCAATCGTCTGTGACCGATGGTAGATCCATTCGTTCCATTTGAAAATAAGATACAAACTCTCATAGCATCTCGTTCTCTTTTTGCTTTACCTTGAAAAGGTCCTACTTCCTAGTCTCGACCTTTATGGCTCCAGCGTGTGCTTTTGCAAAAGAATCTGCAAGCATGGCAAAAGAATCGATAGAGTTAGGTGGTAAATTACGATACCATATCATTGCTCCATTTGACAAGGTTTTCCCGAATTTCTTTAGTAATACGGATTCGATCTCGTCGTCTTCTAGATCATTCCCTTTAATGGCACACGTGTAAGAGGTGACATGCTCGTTGGGGTCGGTCGTTCCATTATACTTAGGAATCTCGGGCATGCAGAACTTCTTGGGGATCGGTTTAGGAGCTGCGCTCGGGGTGAAAGGCTTTTGTACGAAATTTTTGGAATCCAAACCCTCTAGTATTGGTGGTGCCCCCGGGATCTGATCAACCCTGAAGTTATAAGTTTTCACTTTCTTGTCGTTCGCTTCGATCCTCTTTTCCCCTGATTCTATCCGCTTTGTCAATTCCTCGAGCATCTTTATAATTTCGGGGTTTGTCCCCTATTCTTGTTCATTTGACCTTACCACAGTTGGCCCCGTTCTGTGGGTGACTTCTTGGGGTGAACCGGGCTCAGCCCTGCTCAGTGCCTGGGTTTGGCTCTACAACTGAGCTATCGCCACCTGTTGAGCTTACAGCATTTCAAAGATCATACGCAGGTTGATCCCGTCTTCTCCAACATTTTGGGTATTTCGAACTGCAGATCGGATTCCACCATGGATGTTGTTTTCGGGACCGGAATGTTGGTTCGCTTCGATGGCCACATGCGAATTAACATCAATCGGATCCACGACCCGAGTTCCAACGGGGTCAGCGGGTGGCCTTCCATTCCTGGGCATCTCATTGTTATTCTCCCCTTGATGGCCAGATTCGTTGTCGATATGTAGGGGTATTAATTGAGAGTTCGTCATCCTGAAATCAAAGATACTTCCAAGAGAAAATGTAAAATAGTGTGTTTGACAGAGATTTGTATCAAATAACCACTATTATTCTTAACCCCACGGTGGGCGCCAAATTGTTTACCCGAAAAATGGATAACAATTGAATTTATACGTGGTTCTAAGGATACATAGTATAACTTGGTACAAATTAAGAAAATATATAAATGAATATCGAAATTAACTGTAAAAAACGAATGCAGACCGAATGAATTAATTGGCCTAGGCCCTCAAGTTTGATCACTTTCAAACTGAATGGAGAGCAGACTGATACAAGTACAAAAATGACTGAATATCCAAACCAAAAGAAAGACAGTATATTGCTTTGTATTCTATGAATCTGAATGAATCTCCTTTACAAATGATCAGACACTCCCTTTATATAGTGGGGAAGTCCTATTCTTAATATAATTTTTAAATACAACAAGGAATCCCATGATAGATTAATTGATTGACCTCTCATTGATATGCGCCGTGATTTCCGCCGAGATTCTCGCCCAATTGCAGATATTCCGGCTTTCTGTTTTTTGGCTCGATAAGCTTTCCTCGATCGGTCTCTATTTTGCCCGATCTCGATCTTGACCGGTCTCTATTTTGCTCGACCTTGATCTTAGCCGATCTCGATCTTGACCGGTCTCTGAGTCTCGAGCTTGGCAACCTAACTTCGCATCATGGCTCGATATTACACGAAATTGAACCTTGGTCTATCATGTTCCAATCTCGATTATTCATACGAAGGGCAAACTCGGTTTTGACCGTATATACTCTTCAAACATAGGATTGAGAAAAAGGGCAAGTCAGCAAATAGGCTGGGAATGTCCAAGGACCCAAACAATGGGAATTCCTAATTTTTACACCAGTAATTACCATGTCAAAGGCAAGACATGGATATTTTTGAATTAGTACAGCCATTAATTTAATTTTAATTTTTTTTAAAGGACGAGTTAAAAAAAAAGGAGCAAGAAGAAAAATCGGAATTATATTATTTCCAAGAAAAAGGAAAGTTGACTTGTATCGTTTTCCGCCTAATAGCCTTTTTTCTGGTCTTAATTCTGAAATAATCATCAGGTAGAGGATTTCATATGAACACTCCAGTTAGCAAGAAGGTCAGCAGTGCTATTGGCTTCTCTAAAACAAAACAAAAAAATGTGAGAAAGTGTAATTCCACTAGCTTCAAATTGTTAATTTTCTCTATAATACTAGCAAGTTGCCATGGGCCATCAGAAAATTTGTTAATACCAGCATTATTGTGCATTTGAAAATCTAATTCCTCCACCTGAATCTGCTTATTATATCCATTCTCAAAGCACCATTTCAATCTAATAAGTAAGCTTTAGGCTCAGCAAAATTATTAGTGCAATTGCCAAAGGAGTAGTAAGCCATAATTAGCACCCCCCCCCCCTTATGATTTCTTAAACACCCTCATCCTCCTGTTAAGCCAGGATTAATTGCCTTTGCTACAACCATCAGTATTAGCTTGAATTGAATTCTCCATCCAACAGGGATAATCTTTAGGAAGGGTAGTGTTTCCAGATATTAAAGCTGATTGAATGTTAACCAAGGTACTGATCATTTGTTGGATCTGACAGAGGAGCTTTTGTACATAGACTTTCTCAACCCCAATCCCCATACCTCACCGTACACCTTCTTTTCCATATTTCCCAACAAATGAAACTTTGAAGACATTGAAAGATGAAAGAAAGAATTGCATTCTTAGGCTTAGGAAGCCACCATTCAAACAGATAGTCTCAGCCCAATAACACTCTTAATGCTACCAAACATCTGCCATGCTGCTAGGGCACCTTCACTCTTCATTAATGTGTTCAATACATTCAGTTTTTTGTGTCTTGCAACATAAACACTTGGAGGGGGCATTAGGACCAAATCTGTTGAGAGTCTATTATTTAGCATTCTAAGCCTCAAGAATGAGATTTTCAGAAGGATTACTACTATTGGATTTGTTATATTTGGCACAAAACTTCAGCACTAGAACCGTTTAAGAGAAATGTGGACTTAGATTTCTTTGCATTTTCCCAATCATACAGTTTTTCAATATGGGTTGCTCTAGTGGTAAGCACCCTCCACTTCCAACCAAGAGGTTGTGAGTTCGATTCACCCCAAAAGCAAGGTAGGGAGTTCTTTGAGGGAGGGAGCCGAGGGTCTATCGGAAATAGCCTCTCTACCCTAAGTTTAAGGTCTGCATACACACTACCCTCTCCAGACCCCACTAGTGGGATTATACTGGGTTGTTGTTGTACAGTTTTTCAATATCCCTCCAGGAGGAGAAGAAACAAAAGATCAATTTTACTACTGTTGGTACCATAATTTGCAATACCTCAAATTGTAAAAGTGAAAGTTGAATTGTCACTTACAGGTTTTTGACTTTACAGCGTCAAGCTAGAATTCCCAGAGCACATAAGAGAACAAGAGACCTGATACTTATTTACTAAAAACCTTGCATATTCTATCGAAATTTGGATGCGTGCAGAAGTCAGTCAAAAGCACAAGAAAACAATAAATGACAAAAGTAGACCATAGAACACAGATTGGCTATTATTCTGATGATTCAGAATTACATGAAAAACACGTCTGAAAGAAAACAATGTGGTCAACATAACATCAATTTAAGTATTCATAAAAGTCCAAACATTGAAAAGAAGTCTGCATTCTAGCCTCAAATAAATTCGATAAATATATACAACTATCAAAAGGAAAAAGAAAATGAATAAACAAACCAAAGACCTTACTATGTCATCAAATCAAATGTGAGAAGAGTAGCTTTCAAACTTTTAGTTAAATTTTGTTGCAACTGCAGCAACTAGATTAAAGACTATGCAATTCTCTCATTACCACATATTTGACAGTTCACAAGCATAAAGAATACAACCCCAGATATTTCCATTATAACCCTTGTGAGCTAAGAATGGATAGGGAGTAGGACAGCGAAGAGATAAATGCACTTGACAGATAGTGTTGGAAATGGGAGGATTGCAAGTTGCACAATCTCACTTACCATGCAAACTTGAGCACTGAACAATTACTAGAGACTTCTGAGGAAAAAAGATTAAAGAAGTACAAAACAATATCATTTTCATAAAAGAAAAACAAAGGCATGACATTTTATACATTTGGCCTCATATCATAAAAATATGAACTATTACATTCTGGAAGCTACATGTGGAACATAAATCGAAATGAGAGTTTGGGAATTCATAGCAGTTTCAATTACATCACAAGCCAAAATTATTTTACATTGAGAAGGAACAAATAAAAAAGAATCAGGTCACTAGAAAAAATCTCTATTACCTCAGGTGAAAATGAAGCTTTGACTTGTTAGTTGAGTCTCTCCCGTCTTCCGAGGCACCTGTGATGCCTTTCTCTAACTCAAGATATATAACAAGAATAACATATCAAATCCCTCGCATTAGGAAGAGGCAGGAAAAAGCCGAGTCCACAACTTCTGCAGCACCATTCAGGCTGTGAACTAGGAACACTTTTCCAAATAAAATAGCTCATCTAGACCTTCCTCACAAATTTAACCTTCATGAATCAGATCCTTGGATATCAGTGCAATTCTTTGCTTAGCACTATCAGAGCGGAAGTTGTCACTTTTGAATCCCAACTGAAAATGAGTGAGTCCAAGGGAGCATTTAGTGAAAAAGGAGACAATCAAGCAGCCTAAAATTGTGCTGATGGTGAATCTTTGTCCTAGTGTGTATGAGAATCAAGGGAGCAATTACCTCGCTTGGACTATCAGGTGGGAACCACCTAAGCAGCACACCAAGGTGAACTACAGCAGGTATAAGCTTGAAAAGCAATGGAGTAGTCACCTGCCAAAAGCTTTGTCATAACTCAGCTAGAAAACAGAACTAAAGAAAGACAGCGATTAGAAAACGATTTATTCTTCATATGCAATCATAGAAATGCCTTTGCACTTCTTATGTGGGATATGGATCAAATAATAAATATTCCTTTTTAGATGGTGTAAGGGCAGCTGCTCAATCATATAGTTATGAAATACCAGATGAGTTGTAGATGAGTCGGTTCGATCACCCCACCCATTCTGCCCCGAAGAGTAACTAAGACCAATTTAGTCTTCTTGCTAGGTCACGCTCATGGAAATGCAACTGCCCGCAGCGGTGGATTTGGACTCGGAAGTCGATCTCATCGAGAACTTACAGCAGCTTGCCAAACAAAGGCTAAGAGAAAAAAGAACAGAGGTATGACTGGCATAATATCTACGATTAGATTCAGAAAAGCACAGGCCTCGGGCAATTTTCCGTGGGTTGATAACCCACAGCACAAGGTATTCTACCCAATAAGGCCTTTATCATATATGTATATGTGTAAATACAGGTACCATATATATATTTTATATGTATATATATGGATTCATTTGGTTCTTTTTGTTCTAGCTCGAGCTGGATGATTAAATATTATCCTGTACAGTTCCCTTCATTAAAAATAGTAATTCTACTTTTCTCTCTCTCCCTCTCTTGCCCACACATACTTCAACTCACTCACGACAACGATTATGGGAAAATACTAAGAAGGCATTTGTGCAAATTTCCTGCAAAAAGTGAAGTTATTTTTTGGAAAATAGTGCTTCTAAACTTTTTGAAGTGTTAGGAGCTGTTTTTCACCCCAAAAGTTCTTCTTCCACTTACAAATTTAAAAAGTAAAAGAATTAAACTATTCAAACACATTTCCGACTTCCAAAAACTCTTCTTTTTTTTTTTCAAAAAGTTGTTCAACATGTTGTTCAAACAGCTCATAAGTGATGTAAAATGTTAGAAAAGGCGCAGCATCCTCGAGCCCTGAGGCATTCTCTCTGTAATTGGTACTGATGGACTGAGAATAAGCCTTCTCCAATAACAAGTAACTCAAACTCCAAAAATAGAAGCAAATAGGTAGGAGGGGGAAAAAGAAGAGAAGATAACATGTGTTCCGGGTCCAAATAGCCAAAGATAATGATATAAATGGCCAAATCTGTAGCATCTATCGGCACAGAGACAATAGGAGACAATTAAAAAAGCCAAGAGCTCATACCAGACTGAGAGCTGTAGTCCCTAGAAGCAGCAGGTACAATTTTCCCTGAAAGTTGCAAGTATACATTTATCCGTCAAACAAAAGGACTCCTTTCAGATAGAAGTGCTGGGAAGCAAACTGGGAAACCAATGAATGGGAGGCAGTAAATATGATGCAGTGTGAGTTCTCATTTTATCCCATTTTTACAGTTGGATAGCAATCAGAAAATCCTATCACATAGAGAACAGTAGTATCAATTACCTCAACAAGATGGAGATTAGAAGCACGACTGAGCAGCACAAAAGCGAATTCTCCTATTTGTGCTAGAGACATACCAACCTACAAAATGTCAGTCTCCTTAGTTAACAAGATTTAGTTATCCAGCAAAAAGGTAAACTCAATACAGCAGCGGAGTCATACTAGCAGTGAAGTTTTGTTGTTGTAGCCAAAGGCCTTAACAACTGCAGAAGTCACAGCAGTTTTCACAATGACCACTAGTATCACTGATGCCAGTAGGATATCTACATGGTTCCAGAGGAAATGGACATGGATGAGCATCCCAATACTGGCGAGAAAAAGAGCTGCAAAGAAATTGCGTATGGGTTCAACCTGCACCAAAATAAACCTTAACCAAATGTATCCAGCAGAGAATGGCAGAAACGTTACAAGTCTTGTCTCTGCACTAGAATGAACAACAAGAGGATCGAGTCGTTTTCTTGTTTAAGTGGACCAATTACGTCCATACATACCAGACCTTTCACTTCTTTTTGATGAATACACACCAACCTTTTACTAAATCTGACAAGTTCAATCTTTAGCACTTTAATTTCATTAATAGGATTAAGGGAACAGAAATCCCCATTTGCAGGGTCACTTGCCCACCAAACACATTCAAAAATATCAGAAAAAGGCAGGCCATAAACCGGAAGCTATTTTGGACCCAGAACTCAAAATACATTGCAGATTTGATGATGATAGTCGTGACTGTAATGTCTCCTTACTTATCAGAAGAAAAGTGGATTTGTATTCTAACTAAATACTCTGATTACTTTCCCAATGTATTCTCATAAGGAGGCACATAAGAATCATTCTTGATCCCATTAATGGTCCAGACCATGAATAGATGGTATTTTAACTTGGTGAACTTAATTAAATCAGTCCTATTTTACCTCCAAAATATAACTATAATTGATTACAAAGTTACACATTTGGATGCAGTCCTTTTATTGTTTTATTTGTAAGTTAAGTGAATCAAATTTTTACTCCACAAAGGTACAATATTCATGACCTTGAATGTTACCATCTTCAAACAAATAAAATGTCTATCACATCAATTGATGACAAATAGAACAAACTGCAGGTAGCTTAGCGTTGCAACCAATCTTAAAAACCTAAGTGTTTCCATCCCATCCCATCCCATCCCATCCCATCCCAACTTGATCATTATAAACTATGCTTGGAACTATTTAGCACGCAGAGCGAATGAAGTTTTGGTCAAAAAACAGAATTTACAAACAAGATTGTTTTTGATCAACTTGAAATCATGGTCTACACAGATCGATCATCTTGAACGCTAAACAAGAAAAATCAGTTCTCAGAATGTCAGAATAATTATCAAATCTTAACCAATAACTGTCCCTTAACAATACAACATTGCTTCAGAAAGGATAAATATATGAATTACCTTAAGTAAAAACCCACAAAAACCAATATAGCACTATTACAACTTTATTCTTTCAGGCGTACCAATAAAAGCACAATTGAAGTTTATCTTTGCATTAGTAATTCAATACCAGGCAATACATGTCTTCATCAGCAATATCAAACATGTATAAGATTCTATTCAAATATCAGATAGGCCTAATGATTTTATTTACTAATGCCTATTGACACCATGATGCTTCTTGTCCCTATGTTTATAATGACTAAACAAATATCATAATGAAGTCGTTTTTTATGAGAAATACCAAAATGAAGTCTTACTTGTTCAAGAGTATGTTGGGCAAGATCAGTTGTTGAAATCATCGCTCCAGCAGCAAATGAACCCAACTCTAAGCTTAGACCTAGCTTGTCACTGCACTGAAATTGTACAAACAATAAGAAAAGACAGTTATTGATAAGATATACAACAAAAGAATTGGTTCTCAGCATGCACCAACAAAAAGAAAACATTCAACATGCATCTCTCTGAATAAAAATGCAAGAATTCAATTAATATGCACTATAAAGGAAATTCTCTTAAAGCACAGATTAGTAAACTTGATGAAGTGATTGGAACAAAATAGCAAATGGAATTAGGAAAATTAGCAGGCCAAGCATGACCAAGCTGTTCTGAGCTCTTCTTGACTGCAGCACAGTTCAGGAGCTGTTTGTGAAGAACTCAAGAGTTCAGCACTAAGATTATATTGGCTATATGAACATATATCTGTGAAGAACTTTCAAAAAATGTTTCTATTCAAAAATGATAACAAAAAAAGAATGTATCTAACATTACAGATATGTTGAGCAGGACATAATTAATTTTAAACTCCAATTTCAAAAGTCCAAGTCATGAATCTTTCTACCAGGGGATATAGAGAGAGGTCTGGTCAACAGGAAGTAATGCATAACCAGAAAGCAGAAAGAAAAGACAATCCAAATGCATATTCTATTATAGAAGTTCAAAAAAGCTTAGTGACAAGAAGAATAACCAACCCAGGCTACAAGGAGGCAAAATGCCACTGAAGCCAATTGATAAAGTTCATTGGTCTGCAAAAAGAAAAGGACATAATTAAATTTTCAGATAAATCATAAGTATCTGTCACCAATGCCCACAAATCGTCATGAAGAACTCATGAGAACTAAGAAAATCAATATCAATGGTTCAGTTGAAAAGCTTTCAGTGCCAACATAATAATGGATAGAGCATATGATAAGTGCTTTCGGCGCCAACTTAATAATGCGTAAACTAAGTGCACCTCGTATTTTGTGGAGTATATTAACACTCAATATTTAGAATTGAGACTTAGTAGATTGATCATTGATTCTCGATACTTAATTATGTATGTACTACCGTATGGTAACAGACAGTATTGGAGAATAACTTCCATATTATTGCAAGAACCAACAGGTATAAATACATGTATATAGCGTTCCAACTATGGAGAGAATCAAAAAAGGAAACCTTCAAAATCTTCTATGAATCCCTATAAATATGCTATCTATAACACTCCTCAAGCTGAAGCGTAGATATTGATCATGCTCAGCTTGTTATAAAGGTAGTCAACTCGATTTCCAATAAATGCCTTTCGTGAACAAATCGATTAATTGTTGTCTCGTCTTCATGTAGCCAGTGGAAATCTAAGTTTTTCTGAATCTTTTTACGAATAAAATGACAGTCAGTGTTGCTGGTGGGAGGTGACAAGTATCCCGTGGAATTAGTCGAGGTGCGCACAAGCTGGCCCGGACACCACGGTTATCAAAAAAAAAATGACAGTCAGCCTCAATATGTTTAATTCTTTTACAATACACCGGATTTGAGGCAATATGAATAGCAGCTTGATTATCACAACGGAGCTTTGCTTAAAAGATGATTTATCCACATAATCTCACACGTAGACTGTGCCATAGCTCTATTCTCGAATTCTGCACTGGACCGTAATACAACATTTCTTTTCTTATTTCTCCATGAAACCAAGTTTCCACCAACAAAGACACAATAGTCGGTAGTAGACCTTCTATCAATCTTAGAGCCAGCCCAACCCACATCTGCAAAACACTCAATGTGAGAACTAGGCCACCCTTGGGTGCTAGATTTTCTGGCTCGCTTGACTCATCTTGGTTTTCTTAATTAGTTTCAAACTCATGTAAGTTTTCCCACTTTGAATTAGAGAGGAGTGGGAGGAGGGAGGCGCGGTGTTGAAAGTCAAGGTTGGCACCCCACCATATAAATGGGTCAAACCACTCTATTTTCTAGAGTATGTTCGTAATTCTTTATGTTCTACAGAATATCCATACTTATAAATAGGTTGTAGGTGTATTTTGTAAGAATTGCGTTAAGATCAGTCAACTAGTTCTCTCTAATTCTTGCTTTGATCTACTGGTAAAAGCGCAGCGCGTGATCTGTGAGTTAGTTGCACGTTACAGTTTCGACCCCTATCACCGACAAATGCATGGTGGTATTTAAGTGAAGAAAGGTAGACGTGTGGGCCCATTATCCATCGAGTTTCGAACTGTATGCCATATGCCACCGACCCTCAGGGATTTCTTGGTTATAACAACTACTACTACTACTGCACCTCAATGCCAAACAAGTTGGGTTGGCTATATGAATCCTCTCCTCCACAAATCTCAGAAAGTGCTATTGGTTAACAAATGTAATTTTTTTAGTTAGGAAGTTCATACCTGTGATGATAAGCTTATCATCAGCTTCAGGAACCATGGCACACATGTCCGTGATAATATTGACAAAATAGCCAAAAATGAGAGCAACACGACCAACCTGGCTGATAGATGAATCAGTATAATGCAACAAATAAGTAGGATTGGTGCAAAAATAACGACAAGCAAGAGTCTCAAACAATTTAAAGCACCAAAATTCCAGCAGTACTCCCTTAGCATCTACTTTCAGACCTTCCACATTTCCCAGAATTTGCATTATGGAGGACAAACAAATAATGCGGTACTATGCCACTATAGGTAGTAAGTACAGTATATGCCAACTATGCAATATATTAGGACCACCATAATACAATATCATTTGAGTTACTTCGGTGTCTATTACAATACCATAAAGAACTGAGGCGCATGGAAACTGACATTTCTGCTGCAACGCAATCATTCCAACAAGAAATGTAAATTTTAGTAACAGAAAGTAATTTTTGGAAGGTCATCCCAATTAAAAGTAAATTTCTCCTTAACAAAAGTGCCAAAATCAGTCCTCTTTACAAAAGAACAATCAATAAGTATGCCATACTACAGACTCGCCATGCAGAATATTTAGAGATCGCCCTCATTTAAGCAGCTAGCGACAGTCTAAAAGTATTGCTACTTAGCATAAGAGTATGAAAAAGTAAAGGGTACTAAAGTTACAGATTTTAGAGCTAAATACACAGATATAGAAGTGTCTTGTTCTCAGCAGGGCCACTTTTAATTGCTCTGCACCATATTTGAATTATATCAGCTGTCTCACAAGACAGGATTATATGCAAGAATCATTACGAAGGTTAAGTATTATTACATGGCTCACAAGAATCAATGCAACACCCCTTGATAAAAAGAAAAAAAGAAAAGAATCAATGCTACAAACCCTCAGGGGTTGGTCTGGTGGCAATTGACTTGAGCCTTGGGGTTTGCTCCCTTTCAAGGTCTCAAGTTCGAAACCCACTGGGTGCAAACAATTTCTGAGGGCCATCGGACTGGGTAAAACCTGAATTAACCGTGGTGCACTTGCGGGAAACTCCTTGCCGAGGGCCTGTGCACCACCGGAATTAGTCGGGGCTCAAAGAGACTTGGACACCCGGTGCAAATCAAAAAAAAGAATCAATGCTACACTCCCAACACCCCACCCCCCAACCCCAACCCCAACCCCAAGGAATTTAGGTGAAATTTTGCAATAATCATGTAGGATCATATTTATGATATACCTTCCCACAGGTGTTCGGTTGATGATTTACTCTTTCTGCTCCATCATAACAAATATATGTCTTTCACATTTGACCCAATTAAAGATCTTCTTGCATAACCTATGGTAGGGATATGACCATCAACCATCCACCCATCAATTTCTAACTTCCATTAATCTTTATTGAGAAGACTCTCGTGAAAACTGATCTTCTTTAGTATGTTCATCTGCGGAAAAGAGAATTCTCACTTACATTAAATTAAAAGGTTGCTAGACTCTGATATTGACTATACATGCATATCTATGTCATCATCATTTAGATGGACAAGTGCAGCTTCCTTGCCTTGCAAATTATAAAGTATCAGCAGGCACTAACTTGTTCACCGCTTTCAATAACTTCTTTGGGTATCCAGCTTTCATTGTGAATAATTTAATTGGGCCTCTATCTTCAACATACCTGGTTTTTAAAAAGAACAATCCACCTTCCCTCCTCAAGTGACTTAGTCATACAGACTTAAGACTCAACTCATCGTAAGTTAGTTACGACATTCTAGAGGGCCAAATGAACTCCTAAGAACTTAAAACCTAAATTCAGAACTCAAGCGCAAGCGTCCCTGCAACATCCCGGTTGGGAAAGATCAGGATAAAAGAAATCAACGGTCAGATTGTTAAATCTACAAAACTGAACAGATGCCTCTAGGCAAGATCTGGTTAAAAAGTATGCTAAACATACAAGACATGATAGCATAGAACGGACATTTTTCATGCAGCAAATGAGCTCTGAAAAGAGGTCAGTTGCAAGATTGATCAGCTTCTAACACAATAAAAGCCTATCTTTAGTTCTCAAGAGACAGAGCCTAAAATATGTTCGAGAACACTCTTTCCTTCCTTAAGAAGATTCCAAACCGAGGGAAAGCAAACAGAAATCAACTAGTTCTTACAAATATAGCTGACCTGCACCAAAGCATATACAGAGAGGGAATAAGAAGTGGTTCAAGAAGTCAAGTATGCAAACTTACGACTTCGTCATCGATATTAACCCTTGCAGAAAATTGGAAGTGCCTCCCAAGATTGGAAGCAAAGCAAAGAGCAGACCTACAGCACAATCCTGAAAGAATGAGAAAGCACCTGGAATTTAGACATGACATTACTGTTCATTCAAGGGAAGGAAGAGTATGAACTTACTATGATCTATTCTTATGTGGTAATATCTTATGGGTGAGATAAATAATAGCTGCACCAGGCTCCACGGATTAAATGTTTAGCAAGTATTACTCTTGTGCTGATGAAAATAGTGGTGAGAAAATATTCTCTTTGTTCATTCTCAAAAAAGAAAAATCATTTTGTGACCTTTGAATTGGCCGCACGCCATTTAGACTTCTATTCAACAATATTCAACTAGTTGCTCTTGCATACGGTAAAGAAAGAAGGACGTGCAGAAGATAAATCGGAGGACGAAGCACCTGCAAAATAAGTGTGCCAATTGTAACCTGGCCATGAAGGGCATTTGTACTATTCTTTTCCATCAAAAACTTCAACACCTATGGCAAAGAAAAAAGTCAGTTACCGTCAGAACCTTCAGAGTCCACAATACCCGAAAGAAAATGCAAACTGGATATCAACAAGCTTACCACTGCTGTAGAAGACATTGAGAGAAATGCTCCAACAAATACACCCTCTGAAGATTTACCGCCACACAACTACAAAATCATCAAGTTGCATAAGTTCATATTTTTATGAATGAGGAAAAACTTTTGGCATGCACTAAAGGATGAGACATAGTACTAGCTTGGAGCAACTTTCTCCTACCATACAATATGTATAGGTGGCAAAATAATTAACAAGCATGACTTAGTCACATGAGCATATACATCTTTCTTATGATCAACAATTTAACTCAGCTGAGCTATTAAGCATAAAATGAGGTAAAGTGGAAAATTATACGGTCTTCTTTTGGTAAGTGGAGAACTTCTACGTTTTAATTGGCTATACGCATAAAATGAGATAAAGTGGAAAACTTCTACGTTTAAATTGACTATATTGGATACATTGTCTGTTACTAAAATATAGAAAGCTAATTATACTAGTTATGTAATTAAACAGAATCAAACTTTTTCCCCATTAAAAATTTACCAAGAGCTTTCACCTTTATAAGATAACTACAGCATTTGATGCTTTTAGTATGTATTTATACCATTTCATCGGAGTTTGCACTCATTCAGAGGCAACCAGCATAAGACTATTAGTCTTCTCCTAGCTCTGCAATTCAGTGTAGCAGTATAGCCAACAAGTCAAATTTGAACGGAAGAACAATCCATTCCCATTGAGCAGGAAAGTTTCATCAATTGACTCTTGAGCTAAGTCACTAGTAGCTATTGTTACTATAGGAAGCTAATTCCACCAGACACCATCCTCATTTCTCCTCAGGCTTTTTTTTAAGACCCTCAGATACAACACATATTAAAACTATTTTTTTCTAATTAAAATAGCTGGTAACTGTCAATGCATAGCAACAAAGCAGTCATCAGAATGACAGTTTTTCAACAACTAATAAGAAATGAAGCACACATAGTTACATAAAACCAGACAGCATAAAACAAGTAAATTTTAGACCTACCGAAGCTGTAATTCCACAGAGACACATAAAAAGCATAACTTGAAGCAGTCCTCCAAGAACTGCAACTGCTCGAACAACACGAAGCTAGATGACATAAAATATCAGTGTTACCCACAGTTTGTATAACATAATCAATAATGACTCCATAATTACATCAAGAAAAATGACAATTTTGACATTAGCCAACCTTTGCTGTTGAGAACTCCAGCCCCAAAGCAAAAAGAAGAAAAATTACACCGAACTGAGCCACTGTCTCAACCTATATGCAGAAACAGGTTAAAAGTGTCACAAAGCTTGATAAATGAATTAAAAGCAAAAAAAAAAAAACACTAAGTTTATTATTGCCAGATAACTTTCTTTAACAATTTCCAAACAGCATTATATTTTTCTTAATTGCAAATACAAAACCAGTAAGTTGAAATGTTACTGGGAACTTGCATGTCTCCATCATTTTCCATTTTCCAAAAATGTCATTTAGAACCCATATGCTCTATTAAGCTTATCAAATTGAGATTCTCACTTAAGCTGGTCTAAACTTGTGAAAGTAGGTCATTTCACATTTCTTATCAAGCAACTGATCAGGAAAACGTCCTTTTCAAGTATTACAAGCTCAGCTGGAACCTTTTAGACCATGGGAAACAACAATTGCACTGTATTAGGTGAAGAAAATAAGCAACTCATAATATCATTTTGTCAAAGCTACATACTTGCACCATTTCACTAACAAGTTTGAAGCCTCCAGGTCCAACGACAGATCCTGCTAGTAAGTATCCAGTTATAACCTGAGAAATTATGAACTAAGAATTAGAAACTTGAAGGCCTTCAAACTACCGAAGAAAACGCCTATTGTACACTATTGAATGGAGAAAAAATCAGTCATGTTCTTTTATCAGTAATGAAAAGAACTCAGTTAAAGATAAGTGATCCAACCGGTTGACCAGCACAAGCAAAAGCAATTCCACCACATGTTGCAGAAACAATGACCACTACCAGATCTGATATCAACCTAAACATTAGACATTTCAAGCAGCAGTGAGCCATATAAATGCTTGTCATCATCCATATGAATGCAGAAAGCTTACCTCAAATCTAACTGTAACACTGGATACTTGGACTTGAAATTAGATATGATGAAGACATTGTCCTGAATAACCAAAATATCAAGCATTATGTTCCATCAATATGGATCTTTATTTTCCAAACCATACCCAGCCGATCAACTCATGCGCTGAAGCAAAATAAGTCACCACTAAAAGCTTACCTTCCTATCTATCAAAGTTGGGGTTTCTTCTGCTCCTTGATCATTATCAAGCTTGAAAACATGGTGAAGTTGAAAGGATCTACAAAGTAATAGTACAAAACATGAAATCAAGAACCAAGAAGGAGCTAAATACTGTAGAAAGTTAATTCGTGAAATTGCATTAAGCATATACTTGTCCTCTTTCTTTGTGTCATTTTTCTTGGGCTTAACTCTCGCCACAGTCTCCAACACTGCCTGGAAAAGAAAGGAATATTACATTGAAACAACAGATATTCAAGTAGCCTATAAGCGAGTAAAGAACATCAGTATAATGGTATAATGGTTATGAAAAAGAAAAACAAATCAGAATGACAGTCAATGTATAAGCACAACTTAAATACATACCCACTTATTACTAGGTCAACTAGAAATATGTTACAAGTTAAAAACCAGTAACTGTACCTCAGCAAAATAAAACTGAGAAATGAAACTTATATACCTGACTATAAACAGCGGAAAACACATCATTAAGTTGTTACAAGTTATAAGATAAATATTAGTTTTCCTTCTCAGAACCGACAGAGGACGAACCATATTAACAGAAATAAATGGAGAAGCATAATGGAACGGCTACCTCCCAGGCACTTACTAATGGAGATCGGATGGTATCAAAACCAAGAACAAGTTTGTTTACTGATGCATTATGCTATTTCATTTATCCAATATATCAGTCTTAAATTTACTCCCTTTATCATAGGAAATTCTTTAACTTTTTTTATAAAGGTGGTGTCCCACCGACTACTTGTATCTTTTCACTAGTACAGGTACGTGGTAACTTTGCCACAAAAGGTTCAGCTGATGGGAATAAGTGACCTTCTTTAACTGAATGAGTACACATAGCAAATCAAACTAATAAAAATCACATTAATTAGGAAGACCATGAACAAAAAAAATCACTAGGAAGAGGAGAGATAATGTAAGATGTAACACACCTGCTGCTCGGCCACACTATTATTGAAGCTGCCCGCATCATTAACTGCCAATTAAATAGGGAAAGAAATATGGCGATATCAGTTAGTAACTCATCATTTTTCTACTTTACCAACCTTCTGAAATTGCATATGATACTACAAAAGCACTACTTTATACATACTAATTTTTTCAATAAATACAACCATCAATGAAACTATAAATCAATCACATTAAATCCTTCAGTCAAGAGAATCTTTAGTAAGATTATTGATTTATTTAAAAATAAACAGTTTTAACGCATATCTCCAGTTGCCAATTCAACTGACCAAATTATGATATTTCTTTTTTGTACAACTCTATGAGCAACATAATAAACCGAAATATAATATGAGCTGTGAGGAGTTAAGATCTAGTGGAAATAAACCTTCGGTTTGATCATTTTCAGTGAACTCTTTTTCGAGAGCCCGATCGATCATATCAGCAAAACTATCCTCTTTAGGACTACTTCGAGGTCCACTGCTCAATTCACTAGCATTGCCGCTACTACTTCCTCCTCCATCGAGCTGCTGATCTGATTCGGGAAGCGCAAATGCAAGTGCTAATACAGAAACAAAAGCGATACAAAGCAGCAATAGAGTAATTGCTGAAACTGTTGACAGCTTTGCCAAAAAGGATGTTAAAGGCGAGGATGATCTCCTCTGACTCCGAGCACTCATTGCACGGCGGCGACGGCGACGGGGGATAGTAGCGTCGGTTTGTCGGTTTTGACAGGTTGTACAAACTGTACTCAGTAGCAGAAGATGCTTAGTACTACACTGTACATGTGTGTATTTATATATATATATATATATATATTATATATGGAACACACACTGACACACGCGTACTGTGTGTTGAAATGCGAGAGAAGAGGGACAGAGATTGAATTTTTGTAGTTGTAGACTTGTAGGAATAGACACTTGTAGGATAAGTTAAAAAGTAACCATGGTTAGATTTTAACTAGAGATATGAGGACTCACAGACACTAGTCTCTGGTCATTGGGTTATAGTTGTATTACTGGACAAAAATAAAAGATTGAATGATATGACTTAGTGAGAGTGATTAAAGACAGTTGAGGGATGTTTGTCACTTGACCATGTGTTACATGCTAAATAAATAAGGGAATTAAAAGTAAAAGGAGAAGAAGATTGCAATTTGGCGATACTTCAGTATTATAAAGCCAAAAAAAAGACAGAGAAGAAATTCAAATTATGTATCAGACATGATAGGAGAGGGTATTCAGAATTTTAAGAGTATAGGTGCACTATCATATCTTTAGTTATCAAGCCAAAAATAAAGGTGTTACTTTGAATTTGTATTCTCTCTACTAGTTTGTGTTTGAGTGATTCTATATTTGCATTTATCGACATGTGCAAATATATGATAATATTTCTCTATTAGTTGGAAGACAAAAGAAAGTATGCGTAACCAACAATAGTCCGACAAAAGAAAAAGTGAAAAAAAAGATTTGAGAATGTAAACTAATAAGTTTATCCAATGAACTCTTAATCAATCCCCTAATAGATTTATGATTATTTAGATCAAGTAATAAGACTGAAGGTGTAAATTTGGAGTTTATGCAATGGATTCTCAACCAATCCCTATTAGTTTTGACAAATAATTTGGGTAGAAAAATAAAAATATGAACTTGAATTCGAGGCAATAATATATATATTTTTTATTGTTAAGACAACTTCATTTTAAAATCAAGTTCTATTTTTTATGTCTATATTATTTTATTCGATGTTTTTGTGATTTTATCGTTGGTTACTTTTATTAATCAACTTATCTAAACTAGAAAAATGACCTTGAGGAACTTGGATGATTTGACTTCTTCTATAATCTTCCATTTGAATATTTATCCTAGACCTTGAAGTAGTTTAAACCTACACAATATTCAAATCACCTATCGCCAACTTCCGCATGCTAGCCATTCATTGTCAAATTAGGTGAAATTTCTCATGACATATTAAAGTTATTGACTAAGTTTATCAGGCTAATAAATATGAGATGAAGGTTCTATTGATACATTAAGCTATTGACCAAGCTTGATAAATTTAAGTCTATACCTAACTACTCTCATTTAGGCTACTATAATTTGTATGACTGATGCAAAATGCTAACCTATCCAAGTTAACCAAATAACGGAAGATATTGTATCCCCCAAGACCAAGAGATGCAGCATTTGTTTTTTGGTTTTTTGGTCAATTTTTTAAGGTACTGACCGAGATCAAATATCCACGGTCAATCTTCTTAAAGATGCTAATAGTAATAAATACTGTAGTACTATAGGACAAGCTAACAGAAGACAGTGAACACAGGTTTACATTCAAGTCATTACTAGCTCAAGTCATGGCTTACAAGACTTATTTTTTACTGCCTAGGACAGTGAACTCACCCTAATAAGGAGATGGTTTGTTGTTGTTACATTTTTCCAGTGGATTTTGGGGTTGTCTTTGGAAAGAACACGGTTTAGGAATAACAACGAGTGTAGAGCTGTGTCAATCAACGATAAGCAATAAGTCACAAACAGATTCCAATCTGCTACCAAGAGTTGAGCCATAACTTGAATCATGCTCCTCCTTTACATATACCACATCCTGATGCGTTGAAGATTACAAGTTGCATGAGTGAGTTCATACATGAACTAGCAACATAGGAATATATAATTTACATTCTTAGCTAAATGCATTAAGGTGCACAAATCTTAACATTCTCGCTTTTCCCTTCTCCTGCATCCCAGTAGCATATACTACACGCAACCACTATCAACGGAAATTATTCTCTCTTCTTAGAAACACAAACGAAAACAGTTTAAATTTCAGGCCTTTCAAAGTAGCCCAAAGGACATTCACCTACTATGCTTTTCCAGCTGGTAAACTTTTCATGTCTATAAGGGATTTCTCAGAGAGATTTATGATTGAATCAGCAATAACTCTGGCACTGGATTTCATGTAACCGCCTGAAAATGTAATTAAAAAGACCTGTTATTGGTAACATATGGCACAAGAAGTCCGCCAAAATGATTCAATGACTAGGCAGCAATAGAGAACAGGGGATAGGTTGAACCTGATGTGAGCATGATGAGGGGGATGTTTCTCTCTCTAGCAAACCTGAAAACCTTTTCGTCCCTACTAGCAATGCCATCAGGACTGATCTGCACGGGCACATATGCAATTAATAAAAATAGCAACAAACGATTTTGGCATAAACTCATATACCCCTCTCTTTTAATTTGGCAATAGAAAGGGCTGCCGTTTATTTGTAACAAAACTGGCAGTACATGCTTACTGAAACTAAAACTGCTTCAATCAAACCAAATCTTTAGTATTGCCAGAATTCGAGGCATGCCCATTAATTTTGGCTATTTGAAGGATTTGAGCAAAGAGAGAAGCATGATTGATATTTTACCTTTCTCTGGCTAAGTTCAAAGACACAAATCCTTTAGGCCCAAGCCTATACACAGAGGCTGGAGCAAATATCAATCATACTTCATAAGACACAATTTTTATTACGAGATGTACAAAAATGTTACCACAATTTAATTATTTTACTTACTAAAATTTAAAATCATTTAAATAATCAAATAAACATCAATGTGATGACTTCTCCACCAAGCTAATATTCACCAATTTCTCAACTATTTTCCTCACCACTTGTACACAAGTCAAACAAAAACAGTGTTTTAAAAGGCGTTTTCAAGACGAGCCCTGGGGCGAGGCGCACCAAAAATGCCCCGAGGCGATGGTGTAAGGCGAAAGTCTCAAGAGGCGTACGCCCAGCAATTCGGGGCGTATGTCAGGGCGTTGAGGCGCATTTTTGTAGTGAGTAGTAAGCCCCAGAGACTTTAAAACAAAATTTGCAGAATAAGTTCTTCATATAATACCCAAATTCTCAAAAGTGAGCTTGTAATTACTCAAAAGTTTAAAAAAGAACTGAAACATTAAATTTAAAAGTCAAGACTTTTTTTATTGATATAAGCCCTAATTTATATTCTTCTTCAATTATTTATCTTGTCCGCTAGTCTGCTACTATCTCCCAAAAGCAACGAACAATCATTTTTTTTTTTTGCAAATACAAAGAGAACTTCATTGTCCTTCATAGTAACAAGTTCAAAGTTCAAATTGTAGGTTAGTCATCCTTTTTGTTCATCCAAGTATAAAACTTAATTCTTTTCAACTCAAGTAACCTGTGCTTGTAAGTAGCGTATTTGACTAGTTTTTTTGTGGGGATGGAGCACATCTATATAAATTCTTCACATATTTATAGTTTTCTTCAATTTGTATGCAATTTTACCTATTTATAAATATTTTACTGTAATTATATTATTTTATGAAATATTAAAAATTAAATACTCATGGGGCTTATGCCCTGTGCCTCGGGGCTTATGCCTCGCTGAGGCATATGTAAAATGACTCGCCATACGCTAAAATTTAAAGTTACATGTCCAGTAATAGTATCACGTAAAATTAGATAGAGCGAATGTAACAAGTCTACTGCATGTACGTTACATAATTTAGTTATCGATAAAATTGTGCCTAATGCTTGGAACAGAGTTGGGATATTTCGTATCTTCATCCTACCTTTCAAGCCAAAAACATGTATTTGATTTTTAAAAAGAAAAAGATTACTTTCTTACATCCCAAATTTTATAATTATTTGCTTGTTTGCTTATGACAAATACTCCTCCAGTTAGCCGTATAAAGAATGTTAAAATATTTATAAGCTTGTAGTAATTAAAACACATAGAGTTCCATCTTGTGTGTGGTTTGCCACAGAAAGAAGCACAATCTTCTGTCAGACATGCAACCCATATATAGCTTGTTTCCAGTTTGTGGGTCTTACCTTCAACCTGCCAAGTGGATCCCCATCCAAAATATCAGTGCCAGCATTATAGACAACAAAATCGGGATCAAATTTCTTCTCTGCAACCTGGAAGTCCATTAGGATAACAATCAATCATGTATTACAAGGGTAAATCAACACAATAATCGAGAACTCACTAGGAATATATGTGTTTGAATGTTTCCGATAAATAAAGAAAGCATAGAAGAATCAGAAGACACTGACACATTAGTTCTTTTAAGTCAAATGATTTCATGACAACAAAGATGTAAACACTTTACAGAAGTCTGGTTGCAAAGCTCCAAAGATATTGATCCCTCTAGCCTCTACACAACAGGGAATATCCTTCTTACACAAAAAATATTATAGGAACAAAAGGGAGCTTTTAACTCTTCACAGTGCATTTTCGATTTCTTCAAAAGTTCCTGTGTTCCTTTTACTCCATCTCAACCAAAAAGCACAAGGAAGAGCTCCTCTCCACAAGCCTTCTTCCTAGATAATTCTAGGTAACTTCATTAACACTAGATATTAACAGAAAGTCGTCATGGTTTTTCTAGGACTGAATTCTAGAATTTGTGCCAGGAGCAATGGTCATAACCAAGGCTAAATCAGTTCCTCACGCAATCAAATCATTAAAAAAATAAAGATGTTAGTGACAATGTTGACATAATCTGCAACTTCACTAGTGAAATATTTGCAGCAATCCTACCTGTAGCCATCTAACAAATGAACATACGGAACTTTTGCACTGATCAGAACATACGGAAGATAGTAGTAAACGCAGAATGGAGGACTTGAATTCAAATAAAGTTGAAAAGTTACATCACTTTTCTTGTATCAGCATCAGAGGAAATCCATTGATCTTTTGCAGAACATATATTCCTCACTCCTTATTTAGAGAAGGCAATAAAACTAATAGCTGCAGAGTTCTCATGACGACTTAGAATTAAACAATAACCACTATGTGGTAGACATGCTTTGACAGGTCACCAGCACATAGGCACAAAAAGGTGACACAAGAGTATAACTTGCAATAATGAGATACTATTAAGGGAAAAAATGTGTGGAAAGTGGTGAGAAGAAGTTCAATTACATACCTCAAGTGCATGATCTAGCTTAGTCAAGTATTCATCTGTTGCAGTCCCACTCTGCCAAAGTTAAGGAAGCCACAGATGTCAGTGTAGTTCAAGTAAACAAATAACGTGTTCTATAAATTTGAATCTAACCTGAACTTCGACTCCTAGATCAATGTACCGCCTGGCTTCAAAATCCTAAAAAAATGATATAGATTCGCAACAGATCTGATCAGATACTGCTACCTTTTGATGCTATCAGCGCAATTAGAAGAGAATCAGAAATCAAAAGACAGAATTGATTCGGTCAGGGATGGGGGCACGGGGCATGTGAGGAACAAGGAAAGGAGAGGAAAGTAACAGCCCGCTCAACATGCAGCAGATTGTTCAAGATGGAAACTCACAAGTGGATAAATTCCAGGATTGTACATATCAAGGATAAAGACTCTTCCTGCCAGCACCCAACAATCACCAATTAATAACAGTTAAATGGCACAGAAATTTAAGATGAATGACGAGAAACATACTGTCCTCGGAGAAGTCCATTTCATGGCCATTTCCTTGGTGTGCATCAAGGTCGATTATCATGACTCTGTGCAAGAAAAAAGTTCATAAATGATTTCACTGAGATGCCATGACCTTTAACTGTACATAGTTACACATTATACATGAATTACCATTTGGTGTACCTTGAGATATTTAAATGCACAAATGCAAAATGTATACAAAGAGATATATCAGCATAAACACAAAAACCGCCTCCCCTCTCTGATGAACAATGATGAAATCCACCACCAACATTAATAGCCCATCCTCGTTCTTTTGCAAGCTTTGCAGCCACGATTGTTCCTCCCACCTACAAAGAATTATCAACAATTAGATCAAGTCCTACTTCATGTAATATTCATAGTGAATCCAATCTCCCACACGATAAGGGTTAGGTTTAGATTAATTAGCTTTGTGTTAATGTACCTAGAACTCTAACTCTTGTGTACTCTACTGTGTATATATTGATACATGTATGCTAACATGAGAAGCGTGAAGAAATAATACAAATAGATTTCTAGCATCTTTCTCCTATGTTAACATGGTATCAGAGCTACCATCGGACTCATCGTCCACATTGCTTCCACCACCAGTGGCGACCATCACCACCCAAGCCACCGTGAATTCCTTCACTCACAGCTCCACCCCAACACACTCATCACATGCAATTATTTCATATGCCACCACCTTCCAATTTATCCATTGCATCCATTTCACAATCATCTCCCCCTTCCATTGAACCTACTAGTTTTTCTGAGGCCAACAAACGCAAAGTATGGCATGATGCCATGGCCTTAGAGATGAACGCTCTTCTCCGCAATGGCACTTGGACATTGGTTCCCTTTTAACTCTTCCATAAATGTTTTAGGCAGCAAGTGGGTATTCCGGATTAAAAGAAACCCTTTACGTCAAGTTGAGCATTACAAAGCTCGTCTAGTCGCCAAAAGTTTCACCAACTTGAAGGACATGATTATTTTAAAACATTCAGTCCAGTAATGAAACCTTCCACCATCAGAGTGGTTGTTGCAATAGCTGTATCAAAATGTTGGCATCTGAAGCAACTGGATGTGCAAAACGCCTTTTTACATGGTCAGCTTCATGAACGTGTGTTTATGTCTCAACCAGGAGGCTTCACTCATCCCTTATATCCTAACCATGTCTGTCAACTCAGGAAGTCTCTCTATGGCCTTAAACAGGCCCCTCGTGCGTGGTATATGAGGCAACATCAATTTCTCGCGGCTATTGGGTTCTCTCCCTCGAAAACTGATACATCTTTATTTGTGTATCAAGCTGATGCAATAGTTGCTTACTTGCTCGTGTATGTTGACGACATAATTCTGACTGGCAGCCATCCATCCTTCTTTAGTTCTATTATCTCAAAGCTTGGTGATGAATTCTCCTTTTGTGACTTGGGCTCTTTAAGTTTCTTTCTGGGAGTAGAGGCCAAGCATACTGCCCACGGTCTCTGGCTCTCTCAACAGCAATACATTAGCAATCTGCTAACTAGGACTGGCATGCTCAAGTGCAAGCATGTTCGCACACCCATGGCACCTAATACAAAGCTACACACTGGGGATAGCTCTTTGTTTCATGATCTTAAGTTATATCGCATTATAGTTGGAGCCTTACTATGAACTCTCACTTGGCCGGATCTTGCATTTGCGGTGATTAAAGTTTACCAATTTTTGCACTCTCCAAGCTTAAATCAATGGGCTGCAGGTAAACGTATAATCGGATATCTCAAGCATACAATACCATCAGTTTGTCATTCTAGCCTCTCCAGGTCTGTCACTACAAGCATTCACTGATTCCGATTGGGCAGGTTCCTCGGATGATAGGAACTCGACTGGTGGCTATGCCATTTTTCTTTGAAGTCTCGTGGTCCTCTAAGAAACAACGGACAGTTGCTCGATCTTCCACTGAATCGGACTACAAGGCTCTTGCTGCTGCTGCTGAGCTCTCTTGGCTGCAATCTTTATTATTTTAACTGGGCATTCCACTTCCCACTCCTCCAGTCCTATAGTGTGATTATCTTGGTGCCGCTTATCTATCTATCAATCCAGTTTTCCATGCTTGCTCTAAGCATGTTGAGATTGATTATCATTTTGTCCGTGACAAAGTAGCTCGAAAGGATCTCTCAGTCCAGTTCCTGCCAACAAAAGACCAACTAGCTGATGTATTAACCAAGCCTCTTGCTTCTGCTAGATTTGAGCTACTTTGCTTCAAGCTGAATGTTGTTTCTCTACCTTCGGCTTGCAAGGGGAGTATTAGAGCAAGTCCTACTTCATGTAATATTCCTAGTGAATCCAATCTCCCACACTATAAGGGTTAGGTTTAGACTAGTTAGCTGTGTGTTAGAGTATAGTAGTGTACCTAGAACTCTAACCCTTGTGTACTCTACTGTGTATATAACTATATATTGATACATGTATGCTAACATGTGAAGCGTAAAGAAATAATACAAATAGATTTTAGCATCTTTCTCCTACGTTAACATCAACAAAATATGAACCAGAGAACTAGAAAAAAAGAAGATGATCTGTGAATAATTAATTTCACCTGCTTGCGGAAAGGGCGAAGCACTTTCTGCTGCACAAGGCAATTGGGAAGCATTGCAGCAGGAGGGACCTAAAAGGTCCAGGCATGAGATAATCAAGAGTATCAAAACAAGAAAACTAACTTTTCGAAAAACAGGTAGCTAGCAATGTCTTGGAAAATCTATGATGACACCACACGTCTGTTTACTTGTTCTTGTCATAGTAGTAAGATGGATCAACACCAGCAAACTTCAGCTCTGAGTCTTACCTCAACAATCTTGGAGACATTCAAGCTGCTATTCAAACTTTTCAAGTATGATTCTGAATGCACCTAGACCAGAAATGACAAAACATTAATCAGTCACCCTCAACATTGCCAGATACAAGGACAGTCCATAGGAATGCTTAGGTACAAGGACGGTCCATAAGAATGCTAGTCATACTGACTACAGCTAACAAATAAGTAGAGTTACAGCACCTAGATTGGAGAAAAGACCAAGAACATCCTAAAGTGACTAGTAAATTCTGTACATGCAAAAAAACTGGAACTCAGTGTGCTGTAATTCACCTAAATGAGATTGCAAATAGACCTCGACATTCAAGAACTCCTATATAATCAACGAGGAGCCCAATACTTGACTAAAAGATTTGCAGCACAAGGCTTAAGTATTATTGCTGACAGCACCTAGATCAGATAAAGAGCAACAATATCCTGTTTTGACAACAATATTGCAAATATATACAAAAATAGAACTAGATGTATTCTATGTCACCTTAATGAAATTCCAAATTGACCCTGGCATTTATGGACTCAAACATAGGCAATGCCTTAAAATGGTAGTTAAAAGATTTACAGCGAGGATCCTGAAGTAATTATTCCGACAAACGATCCTCAAAACTTAGATGTGTGAACTCAAATAACTGGTGGATGGGATCAGAATCTCATATATGAAAATGGTATCTGAGTTTAGCTGAATGGAGGTGATGATAACTTAGATTCAAAAAGTAATGACACCGTGTTCCTTAGAAAATATCAGGTCATCAAGTTGATTTTTTTTTTTTTTTTTTTTTGAGATAGAAATTCATCAAGTTGATTAAAAAGTTGCAAGCGTGAAGAATACATAAATTTAAGGGAGATAAAGTGTAAGAGCATGTTTCAAATTGACTCAACTAATCATTTGAAAACAATATAAATGGATATAATAACTCAACAGATAACTAAGTTGATATCAGTAGAAGTTGCTACCACTAGCAGATCATCTTTTGTTGCCTCCACGGGCTCAACTATATGCTTTTGATCCACGATACCGTCCTTAGAGAGAAACCGGCAGATTCGACCCCATTTTGAAGCGTCAAATGGATGCCTGTGAAGTTAAATGCTTGAATGAGGCCTCCAGTTAAATTCAAACCTAGTTAAGGCAGTAGTTCTTTCAGAGAAAAAATAATATCTTTTTAGAGAGAAAATAAACAGACATGACCCTCAACAAAAAATTAACCAAATAGAAATTCAGCTCTGCAAACAAGGATACTTCACCTCAACAATACCAACAACACCAAACCCAGTGTAATCCCACAAGTGGGGTCTGGGGAAGGTAAAGTGTACACAGACCTTACCCCTACCCTACGAGGTTGTTTCCAGTAAACCCTTGGCTTAAGGAAACTAGTATACTTCACCTCAAGTGCAGCAAATGAAACGCATAGAAATGAGGCCCCTGCCATTTTGTCAATGAGCTATATTTTATATCCATGACCTTCATGACAAACGGGAAATTCAATAAAATTGGAATGAAATAGAGAAGATTGGCAAGGCCCTTGTGCAAGGATGAAATGCACAAATTGAAAATAATACAAACCTTTAATTGTAGCATCCCACAGCGGATAGTCAAAATAGAAAGGGGGTTCGTTGTAAAGCTTGCCTTAGGAAAATCCCACATGGGAATGAGAGGAAAAGTTATGGGCCATATAAGGCGAGAAATGGAATGCAACTCTCGGGACGTCCTTCGGGTAGAAGCCCAATGGGCCAAAACTGTTAGGCCCCAAATATTGGACCAAAGGGAACAAGGCCAAGGTTGTAACAAGTAGTATCACGAGCAATATCACTCCTAGTACGAGGGTGGGGCAAATATGAGCGAGGAAGTTGAGCTATAAGGAGTTGAATGTAACAACCTATGGATTTTTTTTTTATTTTTTTTTTAGGGGGGTGGGGATGTGTAGGGAATTCAATTTGAAGCTTGTCTCACATATCCCACATTGGAATAGGAGGAAAAAGTTAAGAGGCCAAGTAGGATCAGGAATCCAACTATTGAAGCGCCTTTTAGGTTAAAGCTCAAGGTAACAACACCATGAGCCACCAAAAGTTAGGCTAGAGTGGCTAATACGTCGGTAGTTGGGCCCGGGCCGTTACAATCTATTTTGAAATTAAAACTTAGTTATTGTTGTTATACGTACGTTAGTCCGGTGTTTGTTTATGAATATTTCTTTTCTTTTTTTGATAAGAAGTAAAGAACCCCTAATCTGTTTGTTTAGTATTGAATGGAATGGACTTAAGTAGCCGGAAGGAATGTATCTAGAATAGATATATGAATAGTGAGATGTTGTTCATTCAGATTGAATTGGACTATACCTCCATTATTTCATCTTCTTTATTTATCAACACTCCGTTCAACTTTTCACAATGTTTAAATTTTCTTCCAGTCATGTACATAGAAAAAGTTAGTTATCATCTTCCAATATCCACCACATTTGCATAATATAAAACATCCTATTTCATATTGTCATGATTTACCAGGAACAGATGCCAATTACTTCCAAACTCAATATCATTAAACTTATATCTTAAAATACAAAGCTAAGATAACCAGCTTTAGTACTTCTATTGCACTTCTAGAGTTTCACCATTTTTTTTCCGTCTAGAACTACATACCTTAGACCTGACCATTGCTAGAACTTTCCACGACAATAACTATGCATCCGTTTTTAGGTAGACATAAGGAATTTAGCAATCAAAAATTTTAAGGATTAAAATAAACTTATTTCGGCAATATCTTTCACCATTTGATCCTGCAATCAATTCCTTTTCTTTTTTTTTTCTCAAACAAATTTCACCCTGAATGTAGCATAGATTTGCAGCACTTACAGTTTCTCAATACCGAGAAAAGAAATGTCATAGGATGACGAGTATATCAACGGAACCTGATCAGGAAAAACAACAAAACTAAAATCCGAGAGATTCCTGTAAAACTCTTACTTTAAATTTTTAAATAAAAATTGAACTAAAAACGAACAAGTTTCAGTTATATACCTTAGAAGGAGGCACATCCAAATACAGCTTGCTAGAGAGAATACGATGCCGACGTAGAGCTTCGGCGTCGTCGGTTTTGGATGAAGATGCTGTCGACATTCGGAGAAGAGGGGAATTGCATAAAGTGAAACAATTGAGAAATTGAGCAACTTTAATGGCGATGACTTTGTTGAACTAATTTGAATTGAAGAAGAAGAAGACGAGAGAGATTGAGGTCAGAGAGAGAGGAAGGTTGACTCGGCTGAAATTGGCAGCAGTAGTATACTCAGAACTGAGAAGGGACTCGGAGCTTTGACACCTGGCATGAGTGGTTGAAGGAACTGGACTCAGCTCCGGAAAGGGAAAGAAAGTTAGACACGTGGCTTTCGTTATTAGCGTTGACTTACGTAAAATGGTCTTTTTAGGCGACTGTTTAAATTTTGTCTATTTTAAGAAGTTATGCATAGAGTCTTGGAATAATTATTCTTTTCGGATAACGTAAGACTCCGATTTAATATTTGCTCATAAAATTTTTAGTTTGCTCAGAAAATATTAAGTTGTTATGTGGTATGTGCAATAATTAGTAAAATTTAGATTGTAGTCTAATATTTTTTTGGAAAAAAATTCAGCTTAAGAATATTTAAATCATAATCTAAAAGGTTCATTAATTGCAAAAGAAACTAAGAGAAGATCATTTACTAAACAATTGATACAGAAAGAGATAACTGGAAATATTTTATTATCTTTTTTTTTTGATAATTAAATATTTTTGTATTAACCACCAATGCAAATATTTACAAAGCACTAGATCACCTCAACCTACTTCCAAACTGGAAAAATAACTCACTCTAACCTTCACAGCCTCCTAACCTCATCTATACAATTACTCTCACGAGCTAACTACTCAGTATTTACATTTTGTAAGGACACGAGTATAACCCTCAACTCTAATATTACACATGCAGACCACTCTCCTTGCACGGACATCCATGTTGTTGCTTGCTTCTCAAATATCCTTGCATTTCTCTCAATCCACAATGTGTGTGTATATTCTGCGTACACTAGTTTGAGTATCCTGGCCAGCTGAGATCGCCCCTTTGTTTTCATTACAATCCAGTGCTGCCAATCAGTCCACAATGTTGTAGATGGTTGTTGTATCTGTAACCATTGCATGAGTCTGGACCATAGGCTTCTACCAAATGTACATTCTGCAAATATATGATCTCTCATTTCTGGTGTTTGATTGCAAAAGCAGCATGTGTCTTCCACTTGTATTCCCTAGTTCTTCAATCTGTCAGCAATGAGCAATCTTCCTTGAACTTGTAGCCAAATTGAGAAGATTGCTTTTGGTTGTGCTTGATTCTGATACATTAAACCTTTCCATGAGACTTTAGCCAGTTTTTCTAACATTTGCAAGTAAACCTGTTTGATTACATTCCTTTGGTGAATTTGCCTATTGCTGATGACATCCAGATTACCCCTTGCTCCAAGTATTTTCCTGACCATCCATGATGCCTGCTTTGGTGCTCCAATGGTTGCAAAGACTTGATCCTTAATATAGTAGCTATGGATCCATTTGATCTAAAGCTTATCTTTCTTGTTTGTCAATTCCCAGTATATTTTTGTGATTGCAGCCTTATTCCATAGTGCCAAGTTGATCAAGTTAAGCCCCCCTGTTGCTTTAGGGAGAGCAAGATCCTGTCCCATACCACTAAAGCTTTTTTAGTAATTATATTCTCCCTTGACCACACATAGCTTCTACAGTAGGCATCAATTGCTTTGACAACTTTAGCTGGTATGATAAAGATTTGAACCCAATAAGCTTGAATACCAAAGATTACATGTTGCACCAATTGAATTTTGCCTGCATATGAGAGCTTCTTTGATGTCCAAGAGGATATCCTAGCCATTATTTTATCAACGAGTGGCTGCCATTGCATTACAGAGAGATTCTTTGTGTCAAGTGGTATGCCCAGATATCTGAAAGGGAGAGATCCTTGACTACATCCTAGTTTTTGCTGTATGTCATGTTTCACTTCTAAGCTGACCCCTCCATAGTAAATAAAGCTTTTGGCTAGGTTAGCTTTAAGACCTGATACTGCTAAAAAAATATTGAATCTGTCATGTAGTAATGTTACAGATGCAACATCTCCTCTTGCAAATAGGAGGAGATCATACGCAAAACTCAAGTGAGTTAAATCCAGCCTTGAACACATGGGATGATAATGAAAAGCCTTCTCATGCTTCAAAGTCTTCAAGTTCCTGCTCAAGTATTCCATTGTTATATCAAACAAAAAGAGGGACATTGGATCCCCTTGCCTCAACCCTCTAGTTGCATCAAAAGGCTTAGTTGTTTCCCCATTGAAGAGTATAGTATAATTAACGGTTGTCACACATTCAAGAATCCACTTAGTGCATTTGTTTGGGAAGCCCAAGCCTTCTAGCATTTGTTGTAGGTACCTCCAATCTACTGTATCATAGGCCTTTGGATATCCACTTTGACGAGACATCTTGGTGAAATGTTCTTCCTAGAATAAGCCTTAACCAACTCATGGGCAAGTAAGACATTATCTGCCACTTTTCTACCTGGAATAAACCCTGCTTGTGTATCTGAAATTATAAAAGCTATAACTTTCTGGAGTCTGTTGGCCAATACCTTGGCAATGAGTTTATATAGCACTGTGCAGTAGGCTATTGGTCTGTATTCTTTGATGCTAGAAGGGTTAGGAACTTTAGGAAGTAATGTGATAGCTGTGCAGTTGATTACTCTGAATAACTTCCCTGTTTGAAAAAAATCCTTAACTGCTTGACAAATTTCTGAGCTGATAAGAGGCCAAGTTGATTTGAAGAATAAGGCATTATATCCATCTACCCCTGGTGCTTTATCATCTCCAATAGCACACATCCCTTCATATATTTCTTGTTCTGTAACTTCAGCACAGAGACCGATCTGCTGTATATGATTGAGCACTGGTCCAAGTTTCATCACCTGTTTGTTTACTGCTAGTAATTGGACTACAGTTGATTCCATTGTTGATACCCAATTTTGCCCTCATATTTTATAAATATTATATATACTTTCAATATATTAATTTTCACTATTATCCAATTTATTGGGGTTATATAAGTATTTTCTATAATTTTTCATAATTTTTAAAGACTTTAAAATTGATTTTCTTGCATTTAAATTGTTCAAATGTTTATTAATTACCCTTTTCAAATTACCTTGTGATGACTTAATCATCCAAATTTATTATTTACATCCATATATATATTTTATAACATTTGTTTGCTTCATTACATGTAATTATATTTGTATTTTTGAGCTATTTATATTTTTTTACAATAATAGCATATATTTTACAACTAATTGCATTTTACTATTTTATTTAGGGTCAAAATAACTTTTTATATACTTACAACCTTCAGCTATTATTTGTAAATACTTATTTATTTAAATAATATTTTTTATACTTATTTAGCTATTTTATTAATTTATTTTTCTCTTAATTTTATTATTTTAAAATCTGGCCCAAGTTAAGCCTAATTTTCGGACCACTTAAGGTCCAAACAAATGAACCCATCCCCAATTGACCCCCCAAAGCCCAAAACCAAGCAACCCAATAAGCCTGTCCATTTGCGACCCGACCCTAGCGCCCTTTAATCTCGGCCGTTGATCTCAAATGATCAACGACCCATAATAAATCTCACATTCTCCTTATATCCCTATAACCCAAACCCTAGACCCCATTTTCCGTCTTCGCCGCCTTCAAACACTTGCCCTTCTTCTCTGAGATAAACCTTAGCCGACCTAAAGGATCCCCATCACCCTTCCTCATATGCGTTCCTACGCGGATTCTACTTACCTTTTTCTGTTATTATCATTCATTTATGGTAACTTTCGCTACCATTATACTTATGGCAAGTTTAATCCTCACAGATTTGGCTTTGATTCTATGGTTCTGGGTGCATTTATGGTTCTATACACTGGAGAAGAGAAAAATCTCTCTTGTACCTAGTATATCTTCGTTGATTCCGTCGTGATTAGGGCATGTGAACGATTCGCCCTGAATTCGATTCCAACTAGGGTTTGGGCTCTGATTCTTCTTTTACTAGTTCTATCATTGATTGCATGTGATATTTTCTTTCCTTATTTTGTGTTTAACTGATTGTCTTCTATGTTTGTTCTTTCAACTTCTACCACTATATGGGGACCGGAATCACTGCATTATTCTCTCACTCTCATTTACTATACTCTGAAATTCGAGACCTTGGCCGGCTGAAATCCAAGGCCATTCGAATTTGATTGTGTTCATTCTCAGTGTGAGCACTGCCCGGGGTTCATTGGAAACCCTTGGGAACTCTGACGCACTGGGATTTTTGGGGGGTCTGCTGCTCTTTTGCTACTGACAATTAAAGCACTGATAGAAATTGTTCTTCTTACTTTCCTGTCAGTTAATTTGTAATTGGTAAGTGCCTTTGGCCTTTGCAGTTTCATTCTCTATTCGTTTGTGTTCATGCTTTGTATATTTATGCCATTGAAACTTTTGTGAATCAATGTGCTACTATGTCATCTCTGTTTGTAGCCCTATTTGCTCTGAAGTTATTCTCGTGGCTCTATATTTTTTTTCTAGCACCTGAACTAGCCCAAATTCTAACCCTGATTGTAGCTTTCTTAAGCATGTCTAGCCTGGTGTTTTGTGTGTGTCTGAATGCTTACATCTACTGCTTGTCCTGAGTTTATCTTCTACCCTGTTCTGGATTCTTGTGATTAAACCAATTTAAGCCCCGAATATGTTCTAATTCATGTTAGACCATTCATATATAACTTAATGCTTACCTAGAAGTTATTTCTTGATCATGTTGATTAGTCAAACATGCTTTCTTTCTATTTAATGTGTGCTCTTTGATTTGTTCAATTCAGTGCTCTTTAATATTGCCTAAGACCTTTAGAATGAGATTCAATATCTAGCTCCTTATCCTATATGTGATTAGGACCTAGTGCCTGCATGTCCTGTTAATCTGGAGTTGATATATTTTCAACTATCATGAGTTCTGATATTGTCTTTGAAGCTTTTGTACTATGATTGATACTCAATATGTTAAGTCTCATGTTCGGCTAAGTGACATGTTTGCCCACTGTTGTAAACTATGCCCACTAGCATATTCTTGTACTATTTATGACCACATGCTCACTAGGCTTTCATGTTAAAAACCTTCATGTAAAAACTGCCATCGACTTGTTCCTGTCTATGACTTTACTAGATTTTCATGTTAATTGTCTAAAGACTTTTAGGCTAATTCTGTACTGTGCTTTACTTTGAAACTCTATTTGAAGTAGTTTGCTAGCTTATGATGTTCAATCTTGTCACTTTGAAACCTAGCATGAGCTCACTTTATGTATGTCTTGTAATTTTCCAAAACTCCATGTGATCCTATTTATATACCTTGGTTAGAACTGTTGTTAGTTACAGCTTTAAGAACTAAGTCTGTGGCCTCCAGAGCTGCTTAATTACTTCATCGAATATTTGTTACTTGCATGGTTAAGTAAGTCATGCATCTTAGGCATGTTATTGGGAAATATATACTGTTGGACCTAGGTGCCGGATTCAGGTATACTCTATTGTTCTGCTAAGTTTGGGATTTGGGCATGCTGGTTGTGTGGAGAGTGAGGTTGTTGAAGGCCCAGTCAGTGCTGGGTTACTTTCGTTTGGGTCTGTTCTCAGGCTCGCTGATGGTTCTTTGCGTAATATTTGTACTTGTACTCATTATCTGGCCCTGTAATAATTTGTAAACAAACAATTGGGGAGTTAGTAAAATTGGAAAAATGGGTATATTCTTTTTTTGCATAAAAGGGGTAGAAAAACATGCCTATATGGTCTACATGCCTTGTTTGCTATTTGTTTGACATGCTCCATTTCTACACACTAATAGAAGTCATGCCTATAGGAATCACGCACACACTTCACTCAAGTTGTCAAAATGTGTTGCTACACTTGTTTCCATGTCTACTGCTCAATGCTTTGGATAAGCATGCCTATAGGATACAATAATACAATGCATTTGCTAATCTAGATATCATGACTATAAGGTTTAATAATTGATCAACTGCCTTATGTTACTTTTGTACTGCCTCACTTAGATGACATGCCTATTCGGATAAAAGCATTATTAAATCAAGTCTAATTGTCAATTGTTAGAAATCCTGCCTATAGGATGTTTATCGGCATTGCTAATCTTGTGTTTTCAAGCGACTTCACTGCCTCACTATGCGATTATTAGAAATCCTGCCTATAGGACACGTCTATAAATCAGCACTGGTAATTCATAACTCTGAGATCGTTTCATCGCGCAAACAATTAGAAATTTTGTCTATAGGATTTACAATGCCTGTAATCTGCCTAAGCATTAGTCTAAAAATTGCAGTACTGCCTGCATAATACAAGAAATTAGAATCACATAGGAACCATGCCTACAGGATTTGACGAATCAAATATGTCTTAATCCTGAAACTATCTACCGCATAACATGAAATCTGATCGCATGCTTTTGTGCTTATGTGTGGAGGTTAACTTGAACCTTTCATTTGCTATTGTGTGCAGTCCTATCTGTTTTGAATGTCGCCTAGTTTTATCATTTTGAGCAACCTAAGTAAAGTCTAGAACCACCTAATAGTAGGTCCAAAGCCTCGTGGGTCGTAGGCATATGACGAGTAGTGCATGTATAGGGTACGATTTAGAACTGAATTAGAGCGCCTTTAAGTAACAACTTCAACATAGTAATTGGGAAGCAGGAGATGATAGTCTGTGCCCGCTGAATAATATGAGCAACCCCCTACTATAAGGGAGTTACGAAGTATTATTTATGTTGCACGGGTTGATCTTTTAGGCTAAAAAACTTAGGACCCCCCTTTTCTTTATATACTTGTTATTTACACGTAGTCACCTAATATAGACCAATGTAGTTGTATCCTTGTAATCATTAAAGATTTGTACCGATTCTCATGTGTTATGATAAAACTCTTCGACTTCTATATCTCTCTTCGTTTATTTGATCACCTAGCCTAATCACATAATTTACATAGTTTAAAATTTGGCCGGGACCCATAGTTGTGGACCTCGAAGAGTGCCTAACACCTTCTCTTTGAGGTAATTTGAGCCCTTACCCGATCTTTGTTGACACAGACTAGTCAAACAGAGTTATTTATAAATAGGTGCCCCAACGCACCTTATAAATCGTTAGGTGATGACTCTTCTCTTTTAATACCTCCATTTAAAAGAATTGTCACACGTCTAGGCCTACTTTCACGAGAAAACGGGGCGCGACACCCATTGGGGCTTATAAAAGGCAATGATCTCTTCTTGGATCTGGTGATGGTCAGTAAGTCTATCTCCATATGCATTAACAAGTTCTGTGATGACTTTTTTTTTGTCTTCTTTCCTTCATAATTGCTGAAAAATACTTGGAGTTTGAATCTCCTAGTCTTATCCATTTAGCTCGAGCTTTCTGTTGAAGGATGCTTTCTTCTATTAATGACCACTTTTCCAGATTTTCTAGGAGTTGTTTCTCTTCAGTAACTAGTTCATCTGAGTAGCAACTAAGCATTTGATCTTGAATCCCTTGCAACTTATTTCTGGTTTGATCAAATCTTTCTTTGATGCCTCTGAATTTTGTGTTATTTAGTTGCCTCAGTAATGGTCTTAAAGCCTTCAGCTTATACTAGATATTCTCCATAGGATCTGCACTTAGGTGACCTTTCCACACTTTTTCTACCAATGCCAGGAAGTTTGGATGGTCAGCCCATACATTAAAGAATCTAAATTGAATCTTACCACTTAGTTCTACTCTCCTCATTGTTATTACCATCAGATCATGATCTGAAATAAATGGTAGTCTGTATTCTACTTCCATGTGCCCATATGTTTGCATACAATCATCATTTCCTATAGCTTTATCAATTTTGCTATAGACTCAATCAGCACCTTGTTGCTTGTTTGACCATGTGTAAAAATCCCCCTTCCAAGGTAATTTATTCATGTTTAGGGAGTTCATACAGTCTGAGAAATCCTGCACTTTATTGCTTGTGACTGGATTACCATAAAGCCTATCTTGAACTGTCAACACTGAGTTGAAGTCACCCCAGATGATCCATGGTATAGAGCTTTGTGTTGCTAAGGATTGTAGCTGTTGCCACAGAGGTTTCCTCTGGTCAATGGTGTTGAAGCCATACACTACTGTCATGAGGCAATTCATTGGATTCTTTCTACCAACAATACTACAGTGCATTACTTGAGGAGATTTTCTAGCACCGTTATCTCATAAAAGTTAGGATCCCATAGCATCTAAATCCTCCGATTAAGTGCCTATTCATAATTGTATCTAGTTTGCCATCCTGGTAGCATTAGCTGAGCTATATGGTCAGTCTTTTCCTTCTTGACTCTGGTTTCTACTAAGCCAACTAACTTAATATTATTCTTTTTTATATAGGTACACAACTCTTTTTGTTTGTATCTCTTGTTGGTACCCCTTATGTTCTACACCATCCAAGACATCAGGTAGGGTGGGCTAGACCACTTGTAGCAGGTGGTTTCATTGGAACTCCATTGATCTCTACTGCAATCTTTCCCTTTTTTAGTTGTCTTTGTAGGCCTTCCTCTACTAGTTACTTGTCATGAAGATTCTCAGGTTGCCTAGAAGTACACTCTACTTCCTTGCTTGGTACATCCACCTGCTTTTGGCCTTCTCCTGAAGTAGCAGCTACTGCTGCTTCTTTAGTCTTCCATACCTGCTTCACTGGTGGTGGCCTCTTTTTCCTGGGCTTTTGGTCATGTTTAACTCCCCCTTGGGAATTTTTGCATAGTCATGCCCAGTTTTTAGACACTTTTAACAAAATTCTGGCTTCCAATCATATTCAACAATATGTTCAAATATTGCACCCGATTCATCCATGATCGGTACCTTGCTTGGTAAGGGCTTGGTAACATTTATTTCAATAAGAATTCTAGCAAAGAAAATTCGTAGGAATTAACATTTATAGGAATTAATTCTACAAGAAAATACTACATTTTTAATAAAATTCCGAAATTAATTAAAACTTCGTTCGCAGGGCCCACATCTCGGAATCCGGTAAAAGTTCCAAAATCCGACAAACCATTCAATTACGAGTCCAACCTTACCAGTTTCACTCAAATCCGACTCCAAATCGATACCACAATCTCAAAAATTCGTTTCTATGAGATTTTTAAAACATTTCCCAAATTTTAATCTCAAAACACTAATTAAATGGTGAAAACAATGATATATTTGTGTATATAGACCAAATCTGAGTTAGAATCACTTACCCCAATGTCTTTCCTTGAAAATCTGACGAAAGTCGCCTCTGCTCAAGCTCAAGTTCGTCATAAATGGCAAATGGGACGAAATTCCCTCCTTTATAGATCTGCCCAGACAGCCTTCGGAACTGGGCCTCGATCGTGGCTTTGATCATGGCCCTCGAGCCTGGGCCTCGATCGTGGCCTCGATCATGGCATCGATGCTGGGCCTCGGTCATGGCCTCGATCATGGCATCGAGGCTGGGCCTTCGATCATGGCCCTCGAGCTGGGCTCGATATCTGGGCTCGATCCTGAGCCTCATCCCTGGCTTTGACCCTGGCTGTTGACCCTGGGCTCGATATCTGGGTTCGATCTTGGGCTCGATCACAGCCCAGAATATCCAGCAGAAGAGAAAAATTGCAGCAGCTTTTTAAGTCTAACTTTTGATCCGTTAAGCATCTGAAACTCATCTGAGGCTCTCGGGACCTCAACCAAATATACCAACAAGTCCTAAAATATCATACAAACTTATTTGAAACCTCAAATCACATAAAATGATGCTAAAACCACGAATTATGCTCCAATCAAGCTTAATGAAACTTAAAATTTTCAACCTCTACATTCGATGTCGAAACCTATTAAATCAAGTCCGATTGACCTCAAATTTTGCGCACATGTCATAAATGACATAACGGAGCTATGGAAATTTTTAGAACTAGATTCCGACTCCGATATCAAAAAGTCAACTCCCTGGTCAAACTTTCAAACTTAAATTTTTATTTTTAGTCATTTCAAGCCTAATTTAACAACGTACTTTCAAATAAAATTCCGAATACGTTGCTAAGTCCAAAATCACCATACGGAGCTGTTGGAATCGTCAGAATTCTATTCCGAGGTCGTTTTCTCAAAATGTTGACCGAAGTCAAACTTGGCCTTTTAAAGCCAACTTAAGGAACCAAGTGTTCCGATTTAAACCCAAACACTTCCAAATCCCAAACCAACCATCCCCGCAAGTTATAAATCATTAAAAGCACATATGGGATGTTTTATTTTAGGGAACGAGGTTCTAAAAGTCAAAAAGACCAGTTGGGTCATTACATTCTCCACCTCTTAAACAAACGTTCGTCCTCGAACGGGTTTAGAATTATACCTGAAGTGCTGAATAAATGTGGATATCTGCTACGCATGTTTTCCTCGGCCTCCCAAGTCACTTCCTCGACTGGTTGGCCCCTCCACTGGACTTTTACTGCAGAAATCCTCTTGGACCTTAACTGGCAAACCTGTTTATCAACAATGGCAACTGGCCCCTCTTCATAACCCAAGCTATTATCTAGCTGAACTGTGCTGAAGTCTAACACATGTGATAGGTCGGCATGATACTTCCGGAGCATAGATACATGGAAAATCGGATGAACTCCTGATAGACTGGGAGGAATTGCAAGCTCATAAGCAACCTCCCCAACTCGTTTCAACACCTCAAATGGGCCTATAAACCCTGGGCTCAATTTCCCCTTTTTCCCAAATCTCATGATTCCCTTCATCGGCGAAACTTTCAAAAGAACTTTTTTACCCACCATAAATGATAAATCAAGCACTTTCTCATCCGCGTAACTCTTCTGTCTGGACTGTGCTGTATGAAGTCGCTCCTGAATCAACTTTACCTTTTTCTAGGCATCTTTCACCAAATCAGTACCATATAATTTAGCCACACCGAGCTCAAACCATCCGATGGGCGAACAACATCGCCTACCATATAAAGTCTCAAATGGAGCCATCTCTATGCTGGATTGGTAACTGTTGTTATAAGCAAACTCAGCCAACGGAAAGAAATGATTCCACTGACCTCCAAAGTCAATCACACATGCCCTGAGCATATCCTCCAAAATCTGAATTGTTCGCTCTGACTGCCCGTCGGTCTGTGGATGAAAGGCTATGCTGAGCTCTACACGGGTCCCCAATTCATTCTGTACTGCTCTCCAGAAATGTGAAGTAAACTGAGGGCCTCTATCTGATATGATAGAAATTGGCACATCGTGCAACCGAACTGTCTTCTGAATATATATCTGAGCCAACCTCTCTAAAGTATACATGGTCACAACAGGAATAAAATGTGCTGACTTGGTCAACCTGACAACAATGACCCAAACTGCATCAAACCTTTGCAAGGTCCGCGGCAACCCAACTACAAAGTCCATAGTGATGGGTTCCCATTTCCACTCTCGTATAGTCATCTGCTGAAGTAGACCACCTGGCCTCTGGTATTCATATTTAACTTGATGGCAATTTAGACACCTAGGTACATCCTCAACTATGTCCTTTTTCATTCGTCGCCACCAATAATGCTGCCTTTGGTTACGATACATCTTCGTAGCACCTGGATGAATAGAATACCGAGAACTGTGTGCCTCCTCTAGGATCTTTTTCCTCAGTCAATCCACATTAGGAACACATAGATGATCCCGGATTCGCAGAATACCATCCGCTTCAATAGTAACTTCCTTGGCACCACCTCATAGTACCGTTTCTTATAGAACCATTAAGTGTGGATCATCATACTGGCGAGCCTTGATCTGTTCAAATAGTGAAGACTGAGCTACAACACATGTAAAAACTCGGCTGGGCTCTGAAATATCCAGCCTCACAAATCTGTTAGCAAAGGACTGAATATCCAAAGCTAATGGCCTCTCCTCTGCTGGAATGAAAGCCAAACTACCCATACTCTCTGCCTTTCTACTCAAGGCTTCTGCAACCACATTTGCCTTGCCCGGATGATATAATATAGTAATATCATAATCTTTCAGTAATTCCAAGCGTCTGCGCTGCCTCAAATTTAGGTCTCTCTGCTTGAACAAATGCTGTAAACTGCGATGATCAGTGTAAACTTCACAAGACACCCCATAAAGATAATGCCTCTAAATCTTTAGAGCGTGAACAATCGCAGCTAACTCCAAATCATGTACCGGATAATTCTTCTCATGGGACTTCCGCTGACGTGAAGCATATGCAATAACTCTCCCTTCCTGTATCAATACATAACCCAAGCCAACGTGTGAAGTGTGACAATACACTGTATACATTCCCGAACTGGAAGGCAACACTAACACTGGTGCTGTAGTCAATGCTGTCTTGAGCTTCTGAAAGCTCTCCTCACAATCATCGGACCATCGAAACAGAACACCCTTCTGGGTTAAGTTGGTCAAAGGTGCTGCAATAGACGAAATATCCTCCACGAACCGACGATAATAACCTGCTAAACCCAGAAAACTCCTGATCTCGGTCGCTTAAGTAGTATGATGCCAATTATGAACTACCTCAATCATTTTGGGATCAACCTTAATACCTTCGACCGATACAATATGCCCCAAAAATGCTACAGACACTAGCCAGAACTCACATTTGGAGAACTTAGCATATATTTTTTGTTCCCGCAACGTCTGAAGCACTACTCTCATATGCTGCTCATGCTCCTCCTTACTACGCGAGTAGATCAAAATATCATCAATGAAGACAATGACAAAGGAATTAATATATGGCCTGAATACCCTGTTCATCAGATCCATAAACGCTGCTGGGGCGTTAGTTAAACCGAATGACATCACCAGAAATTCATAATGACCATATCTAGTCCGGAAAGCAGTCTTCGGAACATCTGAATCCCTAATCTTCAACTGATGGTACCCCGACCTCAAGTCGATGTTAGAGAACACTCTAGCACCTTGTAACTGGTCAAATAGATCATCTATACGCGGCAACAGGTACTTGTTCTTAATAGAGACTTTGTTCAATTGGCGATAATAAATACACATCCGCATTGTTGATCCTTCTTCTTCACAAATAATACCTGTGCACCCCAAGGCGATACGCTCGGTCTGACGAACCCTTTGGCTAGTAACTCCTCAAGCTATTCTTTCAATTCTTTCAATTCTTTCGGAGCCATGCGATACGGTAGGATAGATATAGGCTGGGTATCTAGAGCCAAGTCAATACAAAAATCAATATCACGATCAGGTGTCATACCTGGAAGATCTGAAGGATGTACATCGAAGAACTCCTGAACTACATGCACTAAATCAATAGCCGGAGTCTCTGTAGTAGTATCCCGAACATAGGCTAGATAAGCCAAACAACCCTTCTCAACCATGTGTTGAGCCTTTATAAAAATAATAACTCGATTAAATGAACTAACAGACAAACCCTTCTACTCCAGCTTAGGCAATGCTGGAATAGCCAAGGTAAACAGTCTTGACATGACAATCTAGAATAGTATGATATGGAGATAATTAGTCCATGCCCAGAATAATTTCAAAATTGGTCATCTCAAGTAATAGGAGATCTGCTCTAGTTTCATAACCACAGAATGTAATAATACAGGACTGGTAGATCCGGTTCACAATAACAGAATCGCCCACAGGAGTGGACACATAAACAGGAGTACTCAAGGACTCATGAGAAACACCCAGGAATAGAGCAAATAGAGATGACACATATGAATACGTAGATCCTGGATCAAATAATACTGAGGCATCTTTGCCACAGACAGAAATAATACCTGTAATCACAGCATCTGAGGCCTCTGCATCTAGTCTAGTTGGAAAAGCATAGAACCGTGCTGGAGCGCCAACTGGCTGTCCTCCACCTGGCTGACCTCCATCTCTAGGACTACCCCTACCCACCTGTCCTCCACCTCTTGGTGGTCGGGCAACTGGTGGAGCAACTGGTCCAGTAATCATAGGCTGCTGACCCTATTACACTAGTTTACCCCGAAGCCTGGGGTAGAATCTTCATATGTGACTAGGGTCCCCGCACTCATAATAATTCTTTGGCGCGATGTGCTGCTGACTAAGAGTCTATCCCAGGGGAACTGAATACCCACTGGGAGGACCCTGAATAACTGGTGGGCGATCAGAACTCTCTGGTATAGCACTGAGATATGATCGCACTGGAGCACCTCGAGGAGGCGGCGGTTCTAGATATGGGGGCCTACCGGGCTGCCCTCTCTCGAACGGACCTCTGCCCCCAGACGGAGCACCTCTGAACTCTCCAGAATACCAGAACCGCTTATCTCTCATAACCTGCTCTCGGCTCCGCTGACATACACCCTCAATCCCGCGGGCTATCTATACGACTAGCTCATAAGAAGTTCCCATCTCAACCTCTCGAGCCATAGTGGCCTGAATGCTAATATGTAAACCCACAACAAACCTCCGCACTATCTCCGCCTCAGTAGGGAGTATCATAAGTGCACAGCGAGATAACTCAGAAAACCTCGCCTCATAATCGGTCACTGACATCTGACCCTACTGGAGTTGCTCAAACTAAAACCTTAACTCTCCCCTCTGGGAGAGAGGAATATACCTGTCCAGGAAGATACGAGTGAACCTGTCCCAAGTCATGGGAGGAGAATCTGCTGATCTGCCAAGAACATATGACTGCCACCATCTACGGGCTCTGCCCTCTAGTTGAAAAGTAGCAAAGTCTACCCTATGAGACTCCAATATCCTCATGTTGTACAGTCTATCCTTGCACCGAGCAATGAAATCCTGGGGATCCTCATCTCGCTCACCCCCAAAGACAGGAGGATGAAGTCTAGTCCATCTGTCCAATAGTTTTTGCGGATCAGTAGATGCAGCTGGCCTGGGCTCAGGTTTAGCTGCTGCTACTAGCTGGGCTCCACTCACGGGTAGTGCACCCTGGGTCTGATATACAGCAGCTGCCTTCCCATGAGCCTGCGTGGTAGGGGTCTGTGCTCCCCCGCCCGCTTGAGATGTGGCTGGGTCTGCCGGAAATAAACTGGCCTGAGTCATATTGTCCATGAACCACAACATACTGGAGCTGGCTCCTGGAATCCCGATGCAGATGTGAAATCCACCGGAGCTGGCTCTGCCACAGGCACATCATCCTGTTCCTCAACAATGAGGTTCTCTGCTGGACCCACTGGCGGTATAACTAGAACAGTCCTAGGACGTCCTCACCCTCTACCACAGGCTGGAGCCCTCCCACGACCTCTAGCAACTGGGGGAGTAGCTCTTTCATGGTCTGGAACCTCATTAAAGTGCGTTCTCACCATCTGTGTGAGAGTAAGAGAAGGATATTTAGTATTACCTTAATTGCACGATAGAATATGAAGAAAGGTAGTTTCCTAACACCCTATAGTCTCTCGAAGATAAGTACATACGTCTCCGTACCGATCCGCAAAACTCTATTAGGTGTGCTCATAACTTGTGAGACCTACGTGAGCCTAGTGCGCTGATACCATGTTGTCACGACCCAATTTTAACTAAAGGTCGTGATGGCGCCCAACACTGTAGCTAGGCAAGCCAACAAATAAATTAAACATATATCAATTATTTTCTGAAAAGTTTTCTAAGAAATTTTATTATTTTGCTAGCAATGTTCAAGAAATTAGAAAAGATACTGATTAACTTAAATCCAAGAAAAATAGTACAATTCTAAATTCTACCAATGTGTGTGCCAAGACCTGGTGTCACAAGTATATGAGCATCTATTAGATTTTATAAAACTACAAATACTGTCTCAAATGAAATAGACAGAATGTAAATATAAGAAGAGACACTGGTAGCTGCAGAACGGCTCAGAAAGGCAGCTCACCACTATGCCCCTGGATAACGTGGGTGTAAGACGATAGGTCCCCCACTAGTACTTGCCTCAGGTCCTGCATAAAAAGTGCAGCAAGTGTAGTATGAGTACGTAAACAACGTATACCCAGTAAGTATCAAGCCTAATCTCGAAGTGGTAAAGACGAGATGGCCGACTTTGACACTCACTATGGGTCAATAATAATAATTGAAATAAAACTAGAATATCTAAATCAGCATGATTCACAGAATATAACAATAATTTATTTAACCAGCAGAAGTAATTAAATTCCTTCAATTCTAATAAATTTTTAATTTATCAATTAATCTCATTTACAGGAATAACAATAATTATTTAGCAAGCAGGGATAATAATTCTTTAAATTCCAAGCATTTCTAATTTATCAATTAGCTTCACAAGCTTCAATAAACTGTCAAAGTATTGTGTAATTATTATTATTAGGCACGATTTCTGCTGAGGTTTTATGGCCCGATCCAGAGTGTCGTGTACACTACCGAGGGACGTGCAGCACGATCCATAGATGCAACTATCCTGCCGAGGCGTTCGACCCACTCCACAAGAAAGGAGGACATTTTCTTATATACCTCGTGAAGGAGAGTATATTTATTATAAGATAAATTCGAGAGAAAGAATAATTTCTCTTAATAATTAATTAATTTAAACAGAAAATCAAGCATATGAGATTTCCATCCTTTAATATATTTATCTAACAATTCACAATATATATAATTCATGCTTTGAGTCCTAAACTGCCCGGACTTTAGCATTAATAGTAGCTACGTACGGACTCTCGTCATCTCCTGTATATGTAGCCCCAACATTTAGCAATAATTATTACTTTAATTACCTATGGGGTAATTTTTCCCTCACAAGATTAGACAAGAGACTTGCCTCGTCTTGCTCCAATTTAGTCTACTAGTAGGCCTTTTCCTCGATTATCCAACTTTGATTGGCTCGAATCTAACCAAAAAAATAATTCGATACAATCACTAAAATTTATAGGTATCAATTCTATAAGAAAATACTACATTTTCAATAATATCCCGAAATTAATTAAAAATTCGTCCGCGGGGCTCACATCTCCGAATCTGGCGAAAGTTACAAAATCTGACAAACCACTCAATTACGAGTCCAACCATACCAGTTTCACTCAAATTCGACCACGCATCGACACCGCAATCTCAAAAATTCGTTTCTATGAGATTTTTAAAATATTTCCCAAATTTCAATCTCAAAACACTAATTAGATGGTGAAAATAATGATATATTTGTGTATATAGACCAAATCCGAGTTAGAATCACTTACCCCAATGTCTTTCCTTGAAAATCTGACAAAATTCGCCTCTGCTCAAGCTCAAGTTCGTCATAAATGGCAAATGGGACGAAATTCCCTCCTTTATAGATCTGCCCAGGCAGCGTTTGGAACTGGGCCTCGATCGTGGCTTCAATCATGGCCCTCGATCCTGGGCCTCAATCGTAGCCTCGATCATGGCATCGATGCTGGGCCTCGGTCATGGCCTCGATCATGGCCTTGATCATGGCCTCGAGCCCGGGCCTTCAATCATGGCCTCGATCATGACATCGAGCCTGAGCCTTCGATCATGGCCCTCGAGCTGGGCTCGATATCTGGGCTCGATCCTGAGCCTCGTCCCTGGCTTCAACCCTTGGCGTCGACCCGGGGCTCGATATCTGGGCTCGATCACATCCTAGAATATCGAGCATTAGAGAAAAATTGCAGCAACTTTTTAAGTCCAACGTTTGATCTGTTAACCATCCGAAACTCACCCGAGGCCCTCTGGACCTCAACCAAATATACCAACAAGTCCTAAAATATCATACAAACTTATTTGAAACCTCAAATCACATAAAACGATGCTAAAACTATGAATTATTCTCCAATTCAAGCTTAATAAAGCTTAAAATCTTTAACTTCTACATTCAATGTCAAAACATATTAAATCAAGTCCGATTGACCTCAAATTTTGCACACAAGTCATAAATGACATAACGGATCATTGAAAATTTTCAGAACTGGATTCCGACTCCGATATCAAAAAGTCAACTCCCCGATCAAACTTCCAAACTTAAATTTTTATTTTTAGCCATTTCAAGCCTAATTTAAATACGGACTTCCAAATAAAATCCGAATATGCTGCTAATTCCAAAATCACCATACAGAGTTGTTGGAATCTTCAGAATTCTATTCCGAGGTCATTTTCTCAAAATGTTGACCGAAGTTAAACTTGGCCTTTTAAAGCCAACTTAAGGAACCAAGTGTTCCGATTTCAACCCAAACACTTTTGAAATCTCGAACCAACCATCCCCGCAAGTCATAAATCATTAAAAGGACATACGGGAAGTTTTATTTTAGGGAACAGGGTTCTAAAAGTTAAAAAGACCGATTGAGTCATTACATTCTCCACCTTTTAAACAAACGTTCGTTCTCGAACGGGTTTAGAATTATACCTGAAGTGCTGAATAAATGTGGATATCTACTCCGCATGTTTTCCTTGGCCTCCCAAGTCGCTTCCTCGACTGGTTGGCCCCTCCACTGGAATTTTACAGCAGAAATCCTCTTGGACCTCAACTGGCGAACCTGTTTATCAACAATGGCAACTGTCTCCTCTTCATAACCCAAGATATTATCTAGCTGAACTGTGCTGAAGTCTAACATATGTGATAGGTCGGTATGATACTTTCGGAGCATAGATACATGGAAAATCGGATGAACTCCTGATAGACTGGGAGGCAATGCAAGCTTATAAGCAACCTTCCCAACTCGTTTCAACACCTCAAATGGGCCTATAAGCCTTGGGCTCAATTTTCCCCTTTTCCCAAATCTCATGATTCCCTTCATCGGCGAAACTTTCAAAAAAACTTTTTCATCCACCATAAATGATAAATCACGCGCTTTCTGATCAGCGTAACTCTTCTGTCTGGACTGTGCTGTATGAAGTCGCTCCTGAATCAACTTTACCTTTTTCTAGGCATCTTTCACCAAATCAGTACCATATAATTTAGCCACACCGAGCTCAAACCATCCGATGGGCGAACGACATCGCCTACCATATAAAGTCTCAAATGGAGCCATCTCTATGCTGGATTGGTAACTGTTGTTATAAGCAAACTCAGCCAACGGAAAGAAATGATTCCACTGACCTCCAAAGTCAATCACACATGCCCTGAGCATATCCTCCAAAATCTGAATTGTTCGCTCTGACTGCCCGTCGGTCTGTGGATGAAAGGCTATGCTGAGCTCTACACGGGTCCCCAATTCATTCTGTACTGCTCTCCAGAAATGTGAAGTAAACTGAGGGCCTCTATCTGATATGATAGAAATTGGCACATCGTACAACCGAACTATCTTCTGAATATATATCTGAGCCAACCTCTCTAAAGTATACATGGTCACAACAGGAATAAAATGTGCTGACTTGGTCAACCTGACAACAATGACCCAAACTGCATCAAACCTTTGCAAGGTCCGCGGCAACCCAACTACAAAGTCCATAGTGATGGGTTCCCATTTCCACTCTCGTATAGTCATCTGCTGAAGTAGGCCACCTGGCCTCTGGTGTTCATATTTAACTTGATGGCAATTTAGACACCTAGGTACATCCTCAACTATGTCCTTTTTCATTCGTCACCACCAATAATGCTGCCTTTGGTTACGATACATCTTCGTAGCACCTGGATGAATAGAATACCGAGAACTGTGTGCCTCCTCTAGGATCTTTTTCCTCAGTCAATCCACATTAGGAACACATAGATGATCCCGGATTCGCAGAATACCATCCGCTTCAATAGTAACTTCCTTGGCACCACCTCATAGTACCGTTTCTTATAGAACCATTAAGTGTGGATCATCATACTGGCGAGCCTTGATCTGTTCAAATAGTGAAGACTGAGCTACAACACATGTAAAAACTCGGCTGGGCTCTGAAATATCCAGCCTCACAAGTCTGTTAGCCAAGGACTGAATATCCAAAGCTAATGGCCTCTCCTCTGCTGGAATGAAAGCCAAACTACCCATACTCTCCGCCTTTCTACTCAAGGCTTCTGCAACCACATTTGCCTTGCCCGGATGATATAATATAGTAATATCATAATCTTTCAGTAATTCCAAGCATCTGCGCTGCCTCAAATTTAGGTCTCTCTGCTTGAACAAATGCTGTAAACTGCGATGATCAGTGTAAACTTCACAAGACACCCCATAAAGATAATGCCTCTAAATCTTTAGAGCGTGAACAATCGCAGCTAACTCCAAATCATGTACCCGATAATTCTTCTCGTGGGGCTTCAGTTGATGTGAAGCATATGCAATCACTCTCCCTTCCTGTATCAATACACAACCCAAGCCAACGTGTGAAGTGTGACAATACACTGTATACATTCCCGAACCGGAAGGCAACACTAACACTGGTGTTGTAGTCAATGCTGTCTTGAGCTTCTGAAAGCTCTCCTCACAATCATCGGACCATCGAAACAGAACACCCTTCTGGGTTAAGTTGGTCAAAGGTGCTGCAATAGACGAAAAACCCTCCACGAACCGACGATAATAACCTGCTAAACCCAGAAAACTCCTGATCTCAGTCGCTGAAGTAGTATGATGCCAATTATGAACTACCTCAATCATTTTGGGATCAACCTTAATACCTTCGACCGATACAATATGCCCCAAAAATGCTACAGACACTAGCCAGAACTCACATTTGGAGAACTTAGCATATATTTTTTGTTCCCGCAACGTCTGAAGCACTACTCTCATATGCTGCTCATGCTCCTCCTTACTACGCGAGTAGATCAAAATATCATCAATGAAGACAATGACAAATGAATTAATATATGGCCTGAATACCCTGTTCATCAGATCCATAAACGCTGCTGGGGCGTTAGTTAAACCGAATGACATCACCAGAAATTCATAATGACCATATCTGGTCCGGAAAGCAGTCTTCAGAACATCTGAATCCCTAATCTTCAACTGATGGTACCCCGACCTCAAGTCGATGTTAGAGAACACCCTAGCACCTTGTAACTGGTCAAATAGATCATCTAGTCGCTCCTGAATCAACTTTACCTTTTCCAAGGCATCTTTCACCAAATTAGTACCATATAATTTAGCCTCACCGGGCTCAAACCATCCGATGGGCGAACGACATCACCGACCATATAAAGCCTTAAATGGAGCCATCTCTATGCTGGATTGGTAACTGTTGTTATAAGCAAACTCAGCCAACGGAAAGAAATGATTCCACTGACCTCCAAAGTCAATCACACATGCCCTGAGCATATCCTCCAAAATCTGAATTGTTCGCTCTGACTGCCCGTCGGTCTGTGGATGAAAGGCTATGCTGAGCTCTACACGGGTCCCCAATTCACTCTGTTCTGCTCTCCAGAAATGTGAAGTAAACCGAGGGCCTCTATCTTATATGATAGAAATTGGCACACCGTGCAACTGAACTATCTCCTGAATATATATCTGAGCCAACCTCTCTGAAGTATACATAGTCACAACAGGAAAATAATGTGCCGACTTGGTCAACGTGTCAACAATGACCCAAACTACATCAAACCTTTGCAAGGTCTGCGGCAACCCAACTACAAAGTCCATAGTGATGTGTTCCCATTTCCACTCTGGTATAGTCATCTGCTGAAGTAGGCCACCTGGCCTCTGGTGTTCATATTTAACTTGCTAGCAATTTAGACACCTAGCTACATACTCGACTATGTCCTTTTTCATTCGTCGCCACCAATAATGCTGCCTCAGGTCACGATACATCTTCATAGCACCTGGATGAATAGAATACCGAGAACTGTGTGCCTCCTCTAAGATCCTTTTCCTCAGTCCATCCATATTAGGAACACATAGATGATCCTGGAGTCGTAGAACACCATCCGCTCCAATAGTAACTTCCTTGGCACCACCCCGTAGTACCGTTTCTTAAAGAACCATTAAGTGTGGTTCATCATACTAGCGAGCCTTGATTTGTTTAAATAGTGAAGACTAAGCTACAACACATGCAAGAACTCGGCTGAGCTCTGAAATATCTAGCCTCACAAGTCTGTTAGCCAAAGACTGAATATCCAAAGCTAATGGCCTCTCCTCTGCTGAAATGAAAGCCAAACTACCCATACTCTTCGCTTTTCTACTCAAGGCGTCTGCAACCACATTTGCTTTGCCCGGATGATATATGATAGTAATATCATAATCTTTCAGTAATTCCATCCATCTGCGCTGCCTCAAATTTAGGTCCCTCTGCTTGAACAAATACTGCAAACTACGATGATCAGTGTAAACTTCACAAGATACCCCATAAAGATAATACCTCCAAATCTTTAGAGCGTGAACAATCGCAGCTAACTCCAAATTATGTACCAGATAATTCTTCTCATGGGGCTTCAGCTAACGTGAAGCATATGCAATAACTCACCCTTCCTGCATCAATACACAACCCAAGCCAACGTGTGAAGTGTGACAATACACTGTATACATTCCCGAACCGGAAGGCAACACTAACACTGGTGCTGTAGTCAATGCTGTCTTGAGCTTCTGAAAGCTCTCCTCACAATCATCGGACCATCGAAACAGAACACCCTTCTGGGTTAAGTTGGTCAAAGGTGCTGCAATAGACGAAAAACCCTCCACGAACCGACGATAATAACCTGCTAAACCCAGAAAACTCCTGATCTCGGTCGCTGAAGTATACGATGCCAATTCTGAACTGCCTCAATCTTTTTGGGATCAACCTTAATACCTTCGCCCGATACAATATGCCCCAAAAATGCTATAGACACTAGCCAGAACTCACATTTGGAGAACTTAGCATATATTTCTTGTTCCCGCAACGTCTGAAGCACTACTCTCATATGCTGCTCATGCTCCTCCTTACTACGCGAGTAGATCAAAATATCATCAATGAAGACAATGACAAACGAATCAATATATGGCCTGAATACCCTGTTCATCAGATCCATAAACACTACCGGGGCGTTAGTTAAACCGAATGACATCACCAGAAATTCATAATGACCATATCTGGTCCGGAAAGCAGTCTTTGGAACATCTGAATCCCTAATCTTCAACTGATGGTACCCCGACCTCAAGTCGATGTTAGAGAACACTCTATCACCTTGTAACTGATCAAATAGATCATCAATACGCGGCAACATGTACTTGTTCTTAATAGTGACTTTGTTCAATTGGCGATAATAAATACACATCCGCATTGTTCCATCCTTCTTCTTCACAAATAATACCCGTGCACCCCAAGGCGATACGCTCGATCTGACGAACCCTTTGGCTAGTAAGTCCTCAAGATGTTCTTTCAATTCTTTCGGAGCCATGCGATACGGTGGGATAGATATAGGCTGGGTATCTAGAACTAAGTCAATACAAAAATCAATATCACGATCAGGTGTCATACCTGGAAGATCTGAAGGAAATACATCGAAGAACTCCTTAACTACATGCACTAAATCAATAGCCGGAGTCTCTGTAGTAGTATCCCGAACATAGGCTAGATAAGCCAAACAACCCTTCTCAACCATGTGTTGAGCCTTTATAAAAAAATAACTCGATTAAATGAACTAACAGACGAACCCTTCTACTCCAGCTTAGGCAATGCTGGAATAGCCAAGGTAAACAGTCTTGACATGACAATCTAGAATAGTATGATATGGAGATAATTAGTCCATGCCCAGAATAATTTCAAAATTGGTCATCTCAAGTAATAGGAGATCTGCTCTAGTTTCATAACCACAGAATGTAATAATACAGGACTGGTAGATCCGGTTCACAATAACAGAATCGCCCACAGGAGTGGACACATAAACAGGAGTACTCAAGGACTCATGAGAAACACCCAGGAATAGAGCAAATAAAGATGACACATATGAATACGTAGATCCTGGATCAAATAATACTGAGGCATCTTTGGCACAAACAGAAATAATACCTGTAATCACAGCATCTGAGGCCTCTACATCTGGTCTAGCTGGAAAAGCATAGAACCGTGCTGGATCGCCAACTGGCTGGCCTCCACCTGACTGACCTCCATCTCTAGGACTACCCCTACCCACCTGTCCTCCACCTCTTTGTGGTCGGGCAATTGGTGGAGCAACTGGTCCAGTAATCATAGGCTGCTGACCCTGTTGCGCTAGTTTACCCCGAAGCCTGGGGCAGAATCTTCGTATGTGGCTGGGGTCCCCGCACTCGTAACAATTCTTTGGTGCGATGTGCTGTTGACTAAGAGTCTATCCCAGGGGAACTGAATACCCACTGGGAGGACCCTGAATAACTGGTGGGCGATCAGAACTCTCTGGTATAGCACTGAGATATGATCGCACTGGAGCACCTCGAGGAGGCGGCGGTTCTAGATATGGGGGCCTACCGGGCTGCCCTCTCTCGAACGGACCTCTGCCCCCAGACGGAGCACCTCTGAACTCTCCAGAATACCAGAACCGCTTATCTCTCATAACCTGCTCTCGGCTCCGTTGGCGTACACCCTCAATCCTGCAGGCTATCTATATGACTAGCTCATAAGAAGTTCCCATCTCAACCTCTCGAGCCATAGTGGCCTAAATGCCAGTATGTAAACCCACAACAAACCTCCGCACTCTCTCCGCCTCAGTAGGGAGTATCATAAGTGCATGGCGAGATAACTCAGAAAACCTCGCCTCATAATCGGTCACTGATTACTGACCCTACTGGAGCTACTCAAACTAAAACCTCAACTCTCCCCTCTGGGAGGGTGGAATATACCTGTACAGGAAGATACGGGTGAACCTGTCCCAAGTCACGGGAGGAGAATCTGCTGATCTGCCAAGAACATAAGACTGCCACCATCTACGGGCTCTGCCCTCTAGCTGAAAAGTAGCAAAGTCTACCCTATGAGACTCCAATATCCTCATGTTGTATAGTCTGTCCTTGCACCGAGCAATGAAATCCTGGGGATCCTCATCTCGCTCACCCCCAAAGACAGGAGGATGAAGTCTAGTCCATCTATCCAATAGTTTATGCGGATCAGCAGCTGCAGCTGGCCTGGGCTCAGGTTTAGCTGCTGCTACTAGCTGGGCTCCACCCACGGGTAGTGCACCCTGGGTCTGATATACAGCAGCAGCCTGCCCATGAGCCTGCGTGGTAGGGGTCTGTGCTCCCCCGCCCGCCTGAGATGTGGCTGGGTCTGTCGGAAATAAACTGGCCTGAGTCATATTGTCCATGAACCACAACATACTGGAGCTGGCTCCTGGAATCCCGATGCAGATGTGAAATCCACCGGAGCTGGCTCTGCCACAGGCATATCATCCTGTTCCTCAACAATGGGGTTCTCTGCTGGACCCAATGACGGCATAACTGGAAACAGTCCTAGGACGTCCTCGCCCTCTACCACGGGCTAGAGCCCTCCCACGACCTCTAGCAACTGGGGGAGTAGCTCTTCCATGGTCTGGAACCTCATTAAAGCGCGTTCTCACTATCTGTGTGAGAATAAGAGAAGGATATTTAGTATTACCTTAATTGCACGATAGAATATGAAGAAAGGTAGTTTCCTAACACCCTATAGTCTCTCGAAGATAAGTACATACGTCTCCGTACCGATCCACAAGACTCTATTAGGTGTGCTCATAACTTGTGAGACCTACGTGAGCCTAATGCGCTAATACCATGTTGTCACGACCCAATTTCAACTAAAGGTCGTGATGGCATCCAACACTGTAGCTAGGCAAGCCAGCAAATAAATTGAACATATATCAATTATTTTATGAAAAATTTTCTAAGAAATTCTATTATTTTACTAGCAATGTTCAAGAAATTAGAAAAGATACCGATTAACTTAAATCCAAGAAAAATAGTACAATTCTAAATTCTACCAATGTGTGTGCCAAGACCTGGTGTCACAAGTGTATGAGCATCTATTAGATTTTATAAAACTACAAATACTGTCTCAAATGAAATAGACAGAATGTAAATATAAGAAGAGACACTGGTAGCTGCAGAACGGCTCAGAAAGGCAGCTCACCACTATGCCCCTGGATAACGTGGGTGTAAGACGATAGGTCCCCCACTAGTACTTGCCTCAGGTCCTTCACAAAAAGTGCAGCAAGTGTAGTATGAGTACATAAATAACGTGTACCCAGTAAGTATCAAGCCTAATCTCGAAGTGGTAAAGACGAGATGGCCGACTTTGACACTCACTATGGGTCAATAATAATAATTGAAATAAAACTAGAATATCTAGATCATCATGATTCACAGAATATAACAATAATTTATTTAACCAGCAGAAGTAATTAAATTCCTTCAATTCCAATAAATTTTCAATTTATCAATTAATCTCATTTACAGGAATAACAATAATTCCTTAGCAAGCACAGATAATAATTCTTTAAATTCCGAAATAAATTCCGATATTAATTAAAACTCTGTCCGTGGGGTCCACACCTCGAAATCTGGCAAAAGTTATAAAATCCGATAACCCATTTAATTATGAGTCCAACCATACAAGTTTCACTCAAATCCGACTCCAAAATCTCAAAAATTCGTTTATATGAGATTTCTAAAATTTTTCCCAAATTTCAATCTCAAAACACTAATTAAATGGTGAAAACAATGATATATTTGTGTATATAGACCAAATCCAAGTTAGAATCACTTAACCCAATATCTTTCCTTGAAAATCTGACAAAAGTCGCCTCTGATCAAGCTCAAGTTCATCAAAAATGGCAAATGAGACGAAATTCCCTCCTTTATAGATCTGCCCAGGCAGCCTTCGGAACTGGGCCTCGATCGTGGCTTCGATCATGGCCCTCGAGCCTGGGCCTTGATCGTGGCCTCGATTATGGCATCGATGCTGGGCCTAAGTCATGGCCTCGATCATGGCATCGAGGCTGGGCCTCGGTCAGGGCCTCGATCATGGCATCGAGCCTAGGCCTTCGATCATGGCATCGAGCCTAGGCCTTCGATAATGGCCTCGATCATGGCATCGAGCCTGAGCCTTTGATCATGGCCCTAGAGCTGGGCTCGATATATGGGCTCGATCCTGAGCCTCGTCCCTGGCTTCGACCCTGGCCGTCATCCCTGGGCTAGATATCTGGGCTCGATCACAACCCTGAATATCCACCAGAAGAGAAAAATTGCAGCAACCTTTTAAGTCCAACTTTTGATCAGTTAACCATCCGAAACTCACCCAAGGCCCTCGGGACCTCAACCAAATATACCAACAAGTCCTAAAATATTATACAAACTTATTTGAAACCTCAAATCACATGAAACGATGCTAAAACCACGAATTATGCTCCAATTCAAGCTTAATGAAACTTAAAATTTCCAACTTCTACATTCGATGTTGAAACCTATTAAATCAAGTCTGATTGACCTCAAATTTTACACACAATTCATAAATGACATAATGGAGCTATAACAATTTTCAGAACTGGATTCCGACTCCAATATCAAAAAGTCAACTCCCCGGTCAAACTTTCAAATTAAATTTTTGTTTTTAGCCATTTTAAGCCTAATTTAACTACAGACTTCCAAATAAAATTTCGAACACGCTCCTAAGTCCAAAATCACCATACGAAAATGTTGGAATTATCAAAATTCTATTCCGAGATCGTTTTCTTAAAATATTGACCGAAGTCAAACTTGGCCTTTTAAAGCTAACTTAAAAACCAAGTGTTCCGATTTCAACCCAAACACTTTCAAATCCCGAACCAACCATCCCCGCAAGTCATAAATAATTAAATGCACATACGAGAAATTTTATTTTAGGGAACGGGGTTTTAAAAGTTAAAATAACCGGTTGGGTCATTACATCTACAGTGACCTTCGTGTACTTCTTCAAGGATGCGCCATGTCTGGTTTGGGCCTAAGCCTTTTGCCAAAGGGCCGCCATACACCCTCTTGTACAGGTTGTTATGAATGATGTTGTATCTGCCTGCTTGCATTCACAGTTTCTTGGCCTCTTTTTTATCATCTTGGAGTACGCCATCCTACAAATATGTAACAATTCGGTTGCGTCAGTCCCAAGTCAGGTTTATGGTTCTTACCTCGCTTTGATCTATCGATGAGTTGAGGAGTTGGACCACATTTCTTTCTCCGGTTGTAATGTTTTTGGTGGCTGGGGCTAATTTGGCGAGGCCGTCCACCTCAGTATTCTATGCTCGGGGGATCTGGTCTAGTTGACATTCGTCGAACTCGGGTAGCAGCTTGCAGATTTTTGTCTGGTACTTTTGTAACCTTTGATCCTTGATTTGGAAAGTCCCTGTGACTTGGTTGACCACGAGTTGAGAATAGCAACGTAGTTTTAGCCGCTTCGCCCCGTATTTGAGTGCTAGTCTTAGTCCTGCAATTACGGCCTCATGCTAGGACTCGTACTCGAAGTACGAGCATCTTATGGACTGGCAAATCACTTTGCCTGTTGGAACTTCGAGTACGAGTCCTAGCCAAGACCCTGACGCGTTAGACGCGCCATCAGTGTATAGGACCCAGAGGTCTTGTATTTGGGGAGAAGCGTGGACGGTTCTTTTTTGACTTCGGGCATTATTTTTGCACTGAAGTGAGCGACGAAGTCTGCGAGGACTTGTGACTTTAACGCCGTTCGCGGTCGATATGTAATATCGTGCTCTCTTAGTTTGATGGCCCATTTGGCCAACCTTCCCGATAGCTCGGGTTTATGCAAAATACTTCTTAAGTGGAAAGTCGTGACGATCGAGATGGGGTGGCATTGGAAATATGGTCTACGATTTCGTGAAGCTACGACCAAGGCCAGAGCTAATTTTTCGAGATGGGGGTATCTTGTCTCGGTGTCGACTAGTATTTTGCTAATGTAATAGATGGGGGATTGCGTACCTTTTTTTTCTCGAACCAGGACCGCGCTCACAGCTACTTTGGACATGGCGAGATAGACGAGGATGGACTATCTCGGTTCTGGTTTTGAAAGCAACGATGGCGATGACAAGTACACCTTTAACTTCTTCAGGTCTTGGACGCACTTAAGGGTCTATTGGAGGCCGTTATTCTTTTGAGTATCCCGAAAAATTTATGGCACCTATCGGAGGATCGTGAAATAAACCTCGAAAGGGCGGCGATACGGCCAGTCAACGTCTAGACCTATTTTTTGGTGGTCAAGTGCTCTGGTATCCCTTCTATGGCCTTGATCTAATCGGGATTGAACTCGATACCTCGCTGCGACACTAGGAAACCCAAGAATTTTCCTGAGGCCATGCCGAATGCATATTTTTGGGGTTCAGTTTCATGCTGTTTTGCCTGAGTATACAGAAGGCTTCTCTCATGTGGTCAATATGATCTTTTTTCATTTTGGATTTGACCAGCATGTCGTCTATGTAGACTTCCATCGTTTTACCGAGTTGGTCTTTGAACATCTTCGTCACCAACCTTTGATAAGTTGCCCCCGCGTTTTTAAGTCCGAAGGGCATGACACTGTAGTAGTACGTCCCTTGGTAGGTGATGAAAGTGGTTTTATCCTAATCCTCTTCTTCCATTAGGATCTGATTATAGCCCGAGTAGGCATCCAAGAAGCTTAGTAGTTTATGCCCAGCTGTTGCGTCGATGAGTTGGTCGATATGGGGTGATGGAAATGAATCCTTGGGGCAAGATTTGTTCAGGTCAGTGAAATCTACGCACATACGCCATTTGCCGTTCTTCTTTTTCACCATGACTACGTTGGCGACCCATTGGGGGTACTTCGACTCCCTGACATAGCCATTTTCCAACAATATTTCCACTTCTTCGCATACCGCGTCATTAATTGCGGAGTTGAACTTATGCCTAACCTGCCTCATCGGGGGTAGAGTGGATCGACGTTCAATTTATGCGTGGCGATCTCCTTTGGGATACCTGGCATATCTGCATGTCTAAAAGCAAACGAGTCCGCGTTAGCAGTTAAAAATTTACGAAACTTACTCGGTTTCTGAAGTTTGCAGCTGATGTAAGATTTCTTGTTGTGGTCGTTGCTGTCTAACTGAACGGGGTCGAGGTCCTTTATGGTCGATCCTGCGGCCTTGACCATATCGGGGTCTCTGATGACGTCCTCGCTGTCATCGCACCTCGACCTCGACCCTGTTGATTGCTATGCCTATTTTTCTTTATCCTTTATTTGTTGGGTGGCCGTACAGTCTAAGTCGATGCGGTAGCATTCCTGGGACGTGCGTTGCTCCCCTCGTATAATGAATATTCCCCTTGGAGTTGGGAATTTGATGACTTGGTACAAGTTGGAGGGGATGGTTCTCATGGTGTGTATCCATGGTCGCCCTATTATGGCGTTGTATACTGTGTCTTGGTCCATGATATGGAATGTGGTTTCCAAAGTGACGCCACCCGCTAGGACGGGGAGTGTGATCTCGCCGGATGTTCGCTCAACTGCATTGTTAAAACCTGTTAGTGTGATACAACGCGACACTATCTTATCCTCGAGTTTTATTTGTGCAAGTACTCGAGGATGGATAATGAACGCGCCGCTCCCACAGTCTACCATAATCTGTCTTATGTCGGTATCTAAAATTCATAAAGTGATAACAAGAGCATCATAGTGAGGGAATGCCAAACCGTGGGTATCTGACTTATCGAAGATGATACTTTCTTTGAGTTCATCATACCGTTCGTGGGTGATCGACCGTTTGAGCTTGTGGGTTGTGAACTTCACACTATTGATGGAAGCGTCGTCCCCACCATCGATGATCATGTGGATGATGCGGGTCGGTGAGGGCGGTTTTGGCAGCCCTTGATATTGTTCACGTCCTCTGGCAAAGTTTGTCCTTCCCCGGTCGCTCAAAAATTCTTTGAGGTGTCCCTGTCGTTGCATGTTTACGACCTCGTGTCTTAGGGAGATGCAATCTTCGGTTTTGTGCCCTCGCTCTTGATGGAACTCGCAGAGGGCATCTGATGTTCTGGTATTTGGGTTTGATCTCATCTTTTGTGGCCACTTCACCTTTGGTCTGAGCTTCTCCAAGGCGTAGACTATCTTTGTAGGTGACACATAAAAATTATGAGCGGATAATAAAGGGAGCATACCTCTCTCATTTCGGTGAGTCCCTGTTCTTGATCGGGGTAGGCCCTCTTCATGGCGGGATGAAGATGCAGCGGTGGTTCTGACATATGGGAGATGTCGTTCCCGGTTAGGTCGCGAGGCCATGAGATCTCTTATGTTATTATTTCTTTGATCTTTCCTGGATTCTGCTTGCACCGAGGTTAGTCGAAGGGTTGGCCAATTGAGGTCTTCCTCGTCTGCTCGAACTTCGGCGCAATACGCGTTATTTATTTGTCCCAGGTCATCGGGGGGTACTTCATAAGTTGACTTAATAACTTTCTTGTTGCCCTTAAACCATTTTTGCTCAACCCGTTTTGAAAAGATGCTACCGCCATTCCTTCCAATACATTTGGCAAGGTCATTCTTACTCGGTTAAAGTGGGCGAGGAAGTCCCTCAGCCCTTCTCCCAGAGACTGTTTAATAGCAAAGATGTCGTTCACTCTTGCCTCGACCTTCTTGGCCCCAGCATGGGCTATGAACTTATTGGCCATTTCCTCGAAGGTTTCAATGGAACGTGTGGGCAGTTGTGAATACTAGGTCAACGTGCCTCCCGCGAGGGTCTCGTCGAATTTCTTTAATAGAATGGAGGATACTTGTTCATAGGCTAGATCATTGCCTTTAACGGCGGTGACGTAGTGAGTCACATGATCTTCGGGGTCAGTTGTACCATCGTATATTTTCAGATAGGGCGACATTTTGAAGGTCTTGGGTATGGCATGTGGGGCAGCACTGTCACTATACGACTGCTCGACGAACCAATCAGCATCTCTATTTGGCAAGATCTTAGGAGCGCTCGGTATTTTATCGAATCTTTCTTGGTGTTCTCTCATTTGGTCCCGAAGTACCTTGTTCTCATTTTTCATTTCCTCCATCCTTTTAAGAATGGCCGTGAGAGCGTCGTCACCTGCATTGTTAACAACATTGTGAGTAATACCCGTCATTGCGGGAGGAGGAGGAAGTTGATCATGTTGCTTGTCCAATGGTGGTATAACACAAGTTCTTGCATTTTCTGTGGCCGTATCCCAGACGTGCTTATGGAGGACGCTGGTCAGCGTATTAGTTAGCCAGGCCTCAAGGAGCTTCTTTATTGCTGGCGGCGCCTCCTCTACCGCGGATATGGAAGCTGTCTTACCAAGGGATTTTGTGATGCTGCAGTGGGGATGGGGTGACCCACCTCGCCTGGGGGAGGAATTGGGCGTTCTGTCCTCGTCCCGTGCTTCAGGGCTCTCATGGATGATGTTCATGAGGTTGGTTGGGAGGTCACTCATTATTCTCGTTCTTTCTTCCCTTTTACATGCCATATTAGATCTATGTATGCAAAGGAAAAAAAAGTTCTTGTTTTTGTTTTTTTATGTTAGTGACGAGTGTGAGTTGTAGATCTAGAAGAAACTAAAAGAGTTAACTAGATAATCCCCACAGACGATGTCAAATTATTTGACCAAAAAGTACAACTTTCGGCTAAACTATTAAATTTATGTAATAATGGGTTAAATCTAGTTAAAGATAATAACTCTAGATGCGAATCTTAAAAATGTGTGTGAGAAGGGATATATCCTATGAAGTGTTGACAATGATAGGCACAAAATGTTCATAAAGAATGAGCGATAATGGAGGTGTAACTAGCAATAAATGGCAATAAATGTCATTTAAGTAAATAGGAGAGATGATTCATCCAATAAAGGATGGATTGGACGAATATTTCTCCTGACAATGATGAATGACAGATTAATCCAAGATTTATTCGAACTATTCTCGGATATGGTGGAAAAGTGTGGAATAATATGGGCAAGAATCTTGAGAAAAAGGTAGTCTTTGTATCTTTACAAGAGAGAAAAAGAGAGAATCTTCCTCTGAAATGTGTTCTTATCCCGTGAATATTACCTTCTTCTTTTCCTTCTCTATTTTCTTATTTATCTGTAACATGTCTCTAACTAACCCTAATAGTATAAGTGCAGAATATTCTCTTTAATATCCTATTTCAAAAACTAGATGTTGCTATTCTATCAACGGTGCTCGATCTCGGCCATTGTTTCCATCTTTACCACGAACCTCGCTGTTCCCTGGCCGACCTCGGCTGATTCTTTCCTTAATCATGCATTACCTATACACCAATTTGCATTAATTTATATATACATATAGTGATTTTCTTTCCAATTTACTACAACTTGGTCAAATTTTCTTCCTTGTTTTGTATTTAAGCCTCCAACTTCATTGTGCCATAATCAGATTTGAGGGGAAAAGAAAAGTCTTACACCTGAAGGATGAAGAAAATATAATCAGCTTTGTGGATTGTCGGATTCTTCAGCTTAAAAATTGTGCATATGTTAATATGATGAAACAACTCATTTTGGTTTAATAAAACTTTTTATTGTTTTTAAAGATATAAAATACATGTATTTCATCCGTGTTAAGCAAGAAAGTTCTATTCTTACAATAATATTTAATAAAACAGGTTAGCTAACTAACCTCATAGCATATTATTGAATTTCTATTAGGTTGATATAATCTTGTCGTGAATATCTTGAGTTTTTCTATTAAGAAGTTAGAAAAGATAGTAGTAGTATACAATCTGACATGAGATGCTTCATCTACTTTTGAGAACTATACCTAAGTGTAGTGGACTCCTAATTAGGTAACAAATTATTATTTTGAGTTTAAGTTTCATTGATGGCATAAAAAATATTTATACAAACGTCACGTATAAAATATATAATTTTTTCGTAATAAATATTACTAATTAGTAACATAATAAAAATAGTAAATAACTTATCTTCAAAGTTTAAATTACACAGACGATGCAAAAAAAAATAAAATATTACACTGTTAGCATTAAATCCTATTGTATTTTGCTACGTGTTTTATCCATATAGAGGAGAATGGATTCAGTGGAACACATACGAGAGGCGATCGGGACGAGCAATAAATCAATGCTTAATGAAGCAACTTAAATAATGGTTGATCAATAAGTAAGTCGTGCAATTTGTACATCTTTACAATTTTAAATTTAGGAAAATAATATTTTTAGATCTTTTATGTGTAAAAGATACATATCTTACGTGTAAAAATAAATCTTCTATATGTAAAAAAAGGAAATGCTGATGGTTTTAATCCGTCGCCCCATATGGTTTATATCAACAACTAGTTGGTGCTTGCAGCACAACACGAGCCCAACATTGAACGACAGCTAGAGATATCCTAAATTCAATTTCCTTTGTTTGAAGAATAATGTAATTTGTGTAAGTAAGACACAAAGCTATAATGCTGATGACCGGGAGGAATTACTCAGCTCAATATATTCGAGCTCATGTCCTTGTATAATTAAAAAAATTGAGGAAAAAAGTTCTAGCAACAGCTGCAATACTATTTCCAGCGTCAGAGTTCTTTTTGCCAAGTTCCATGTGACTATATATAGAGACAACAAAGCACAATAATATAAGGATAATGTTTATGTATGTTAACAAAATTTAGAAAAACACTCGAGCATGCAAGTTTTAGCTAGCATCGATTGGAATCCCCACAAGCTCTCTTAGTATCTTTTACTTCAGCTTATACACCAAGTGAAAAGTTATTGCGAGTTTTCTAATTCAGTTTAGCTGATCATGTAAAGTATTTCTAAAGCCAAAAGCTCATGATTGAGCAACATTTTATTACTCCAGTAAGTAGCATGCATTTTCATATTCTAATTATTTCATGAAACAACACTACTCTTCCCATCTCGTGTTGTATTTTTTAAAAAAGAAACGGAAGAGGTTGTAGTTATGGTAAAAAGCCAGAAGCACCCCACGCTTACCATTCCTATATTCTTTTTAGGAATAGTACCCCAAATTCCGACTGACCTGAAAATGAATCCAAAGCTAATCAATTACTGATGTTAGGCTAAAAATCCATGTTTTCACATGTAATTTGCCTTGTATTATACCTCAATCTTGTTAACTTTTGTGTAAATATTTGTGACTCGAGCTTAATAATGGTGTTTATATGTGTAGGAGTCAATTTGAAGTGATTTGTCAAGCTTGCATACAAAGTGAAGTAAAAACGGAAGAATTTGGAGGGAGTATGAGTTTGGTGCCCAGGTTGGTGCACCGCACCAACCAAAACGCCAAAGCAAAGTGAAGTAAAAATGGAAGAATTTGGAGGGAGTATGAGTTTGGTGCCCAGGTTGGTGCACCGCACCAACCAAAACGCCAAAGACAGAATAGTGAAAAATTTCGGTGTCTTGGTTGGCGCGAGGCGCCAAGCGAGATGGCTAAGGGCAGATTTCGTCCTAATCCGGCTAGGACTTAGTAGTTTCGACCCTACACGCCCCCAACATGTATAAAAAGGGTTCTAAACCTATTTCTTGGGGGGAGACATTATTGGAGAGGCAAAAGACTACGGGAACACTTGGAAGCAACGAATCATAAGAATTTTCTCTTCCGTTCTTCCTTAATCTGTATCTTAATGCTCTCAATTATTATCATGATTGTTAGTATGGTTATGAATAGTTAAACTTTCTCATCTAGGGTTTGATGAAACTTTTTGGAGGATGAATTCTTGTTACATTTTAATATAATTTTTCCTTTGAATATCTCTACTTGTTCAACTACTTATTTATTGCTATTGATTGAATGACCATCAATTGACTGTGCCTATTTAGTATGTATTGCTTGGAAAAAGATATTGATGGTAGGCCAAAATGCTATACTTTTAGCACATTACTCTCCCTATATTTTGTTGGTTTATTGATATATTGTGCAACATTTGAGCTAAATTATGTTGTTTTATGTGTAGGAGCATCGGAAGACAAAGACGAGTGAATGTTGCAAAAAAAGAGGACAAAAATACAAGAAAAGAGCATAAAAATGACAAGTACCCAGAACGTGCTACAGACCAGGCTTCGCGAGATCTATAGCCAGGTTGACCGCGCTATAGACCAGGCTTCGCGAGCTCTATAGCCAAGTTGACCGCGCTATAGACCAAGCTTCGCGAGATCTATAGCTAGCTTGACCGCGCTACAGATCAGGCTTCACGAGGTCTATAGCCAGGTAATTAAAAGTCACGGGTTAAAAGACTCCGACTCGGATTTGGATTCAAGGATTTCAACCCTAGCCTATAAATACTGCCTAAACATGTCTGAACGAGGGAGAGCCATTTTTAGGGCAGATTCAACCAAATGGGACGTTTTTGGAGATGGGATTTCGACCTAAGGAGGCAAGAACACACCAGGAGCAAGGCAAAGAATTCTTCTATGAGTTTTTCACTTCCTTCTTCCTATTATCATTATTGGTTATGAATTCTAGTATTGTAGTTTTGCATACTATTATGAATAGCTAATTTGTTATCTAGAGTTTTGATAGAACCTTTTGTAGGATAGATTTTTGTTATGTTTTTATATAATTGAGCCGTTGGATTTCTCTACTTGTTCAACTATGTGTTTATTGTTGTTGATTGAATGGCCATCAATTAATTGTGCCTATTTAGTGTGTATATTGCTCGAGAGAGAGAGAGAGAGAGAGAGAGGGAGAGAGAGAGAGAGAGAGAGAGAGAGTATGCATTTAGGTAGTTGTTGAACAACATCACTCCTAACGTATGTGAGAGATCAATACAGAGGGTTTAAAAGTGAGATTATCGATAACGAAACCTTGGTGCGATCGTAATGAGCGGTGAATTAGTGCCAGCTAGCGTAGTTCGAGAGAATACGTCTAGTAAATTGTGGTAGTTGCTCGAGAGAGAATTACTACACCCGAAGTACTCACGATCGGTAGAGAATACTTAGGCGAAATTCCAGAAGACGTAGCGGGAAGGATTCCGACAATTGGAGAAATCATAACTCTAGACCTCCTTAGGCTTGTCTCCAATTTCATCCTTGTTAGTTGATAATTTTACTGCTTTATAATATTTGTTAGTTAATTAGTGGAAATAAAAAATCAAATCTTTATAACTAGGAAATTGTTTGGACTTGTGTTTCTTAGCAATATTGAACAACTATAGCTAAGCCTTAGTTTTCTGTGAGATTCGATTTCGGACTTGTAAACTGGATTATATTTGTAACGACCTCTTAGTCCTTTTTATAAGGCATAGTTGGGCATGATCAAAATTTTGCACCGTTGCCGGGAAACTAACGGTGTAGCTGTAGGTGTACATATTGCTAGGTTGCAAGTTTGAACTTTTGTTTTTGTTTTCTTGTATTTGATTTTTTTTTATTTTTTGTTTTACTTGTTGATTTTAGAAACATGTCATCTTGGAATTATGAGGGTTTTGATGTTAGTAATTCTACTTTTGATCCTCCTTATACATATTGTAGAGGAAACCACCCATGGCAGAATTATCAAAATATTTTTGAGAGTGAGTTTTGTGCACCAACTCAATCTTATGTGTGGAATATGTGTGGTGATCAAGATGATCACTTTCATAGTTGTGCTTATATTTCTTATCTTCCCCCAACCCCTTACTTTGATGGTTCTTCTTTTTCTTGTGAAGTTAATATGAACAAAGAACCCAGGGATGATGACTTGAAAGAGATCAAGGATATGCTAAGGTGCCTTGTGGAATAAAATAATGAGAAACAACTGCACATAGAAAGGCAAGATGCTACTATTCACAACCTGGAGGCACAAGTGAGTCAACTAATTGAAGCATTTAATGCTCAACAAGACAATATTGTGGATAGTAGCCAATAAGAGCATGGATTAGATGTAATGACCCGACCAGTCGTTTTAAGAGTTGTAACCCCGTTCCCCCATTTATAGCTCATTCGATACTTTATAACTGTTATGCGACTTGTCGGGGTAGTCAGTTCGGGGTCGGTGAGGTTTTAAAATGAATTAAGATACTTAGTCTCCAAGATGGAAAATTAAGTTAAAAAGGTTGACCGAATATTGACTTATGTGTAAATGATCCCAGAATAGAATTTTGATGATTTTAACAGTTCTGTATGGTAATTTTGGACTTAGGAGCATGTCCGGAATTTTATTTGGAAGTCCGTAGTTAAATTAGGCTTGAAATAGCTAAAAGAGGAATTTAAGTTTGGAAGTTTGACCGGGGAATTGACTTTTTGATATCGAGGTCAGAATCCAGTTCTGAAAATTTTCATAGCTCCGTTATGTCATTTATGACTTGTGCGCAAAATTTGAGGTCAATCGGACTTGATTTGATAGGTTTCGGCAACGAATGTATAAGTTGAAAATTCATAAGTTCATTAAGCTTGAATTGGGGTATGATTTATGGTTTTAGCGTTGTTTGATGTGATTTGAGGATTTGACTAAGTTCGTATGACGTTTTAGGACTTGTTGGTACATGTGAACGGGGTCTCGAGTGGCTCGGGTATGTTTCGGGGTGAGTTTTGAGCGAGTCTGGGTATTTCGGCACTCTGATGATGTTTTGGGATAGTTGAAGTGCGTAGGGCATATTTTGGAGTGCGGATGTGCGGCCGCAAACTCTCAAAGTGCAGAGGCAGGGGTAATTGTATGGACCGTAGTTGAAATTATGCTGTCCGCAGCTGAAATTGTGCGGTCTGCAGAATTTCTCTCGCGGCCGCAGAAAGGAAATTTTCAGGTTCGATGGTCCGATTTCGAAAGCTTATATCTTTTAATCTACAAGGAATTTAGAGATGATTCAAAAACAAAAGTTGTAGTCTTTGAATCTAGTTTCTAGAAAGGTATACCTTTAATTATTTGGACATTTGTACCGAAAGTTATGGTCAATTTACTAAAACCTAGTAGTGCAGTCACACTGAAGTGCGGCCGCACAATTTGGACCGCGGCGACAGAATTTGGGCTTTGGGAGCTCGGTTGGTGGCGTTGTTTTGTTGGATTTTCAAAGAATTCATCGGGGTAAGTGTTTCTAACTCAGATTTGGTTAATATACATGAATATATCATTATTTTCATCATTTAATTAGTATTTTGAGATGGAAATTGGGTAAAATTATAGAAATTTCATAAAATAAATTTTTGGGATTTAAATGTCGATTCGGAGTCGGATTTGAGTGAAACTTATATGGTTGGACTCGTAATTGAATGGGTTATCGGATTTTATGAGTTTCGTCGGATTCCAAGACGTGGGCCGTATGGGCGATTTTTTAGATAAATTTTGGATTTTTGTTGAAAAAATATGTATTTTCATATGAAATTAATTCCTATAATTTGTATTGATTGAATCGAATTAATTATGACTAGATTTGAGCCGATCAGAATCGGAAAATCAAGGGAAAGACATTCTTATTGACTGATTGAGCGTGGTTTGAGGTAAGTGACTTGTCTAACTTTGTGTGGGGGAAACTTCCCTTAGGATTGGTATTGATGTGATGTGTTGAAAGTCGTGTACACGAGGTAACGAGTGTGTATACGGACTAAATGTGAAAGGTTATGTCTATAAATTGTGTAGATCACTGTTGCATATTAATTAAATCATTTCATCATGTTATATTCATCATCATTGATCTATTTTTATATTTTTTGAAATTTGCCTGACCTTTTCTTGCTAATTGTCTTACTTGTTTAGTTGGAATTTTGTTTATTTTATTCTGTACATTAATCGAAGGTTGAATTTTTTAATTGAATTATTATTAATATAAAGTAGTTGACATTTTTAAATTTGGTATTGAGGCTACGTGTTAGAAATTGTGAAATATTATTTTGGCTGAGTTATTCATTCCCAAAAATTTTGTGAGATTTTTGTAGTCTTTGTGATTGAGCTGTGAGCTCCTTATTGCGGAAAATATTATTGTTGTTGATTTATTTTGGCAAGTTAAAATATTTGGACACTTGAACTGCAAATTGTGATATATTGTGATATTGATACACATGCGGTGATATAAGGTCTGGGTGTTGAAACACATGTGGTGAGATAAGGGTGGCTTGATACGCGTGGCTAGTAGAGGAACTACTAGAAGTCATGCGGTGTGATAAGGGTGGCTATAACGCGGGATGCTATTTCGGGAAAAAATATTTCTTTAAAATTTATTGTGAAGGCTCCCCCGGTGATATAAGAAAATGAGATATTGTGAACTTATTTATGATTTGGGAATACGTGGCGGTACCTCGGGAGTGCCCTTATTGATATTTATTTATGGTTGTATTTGCCTTTTGTTATTTTGGTGATTTCCTTAAAGTTGTAAATTTCTGTTTTCCTTCTGCGAGGTATTATTTGTTCTTATTCAGTGTAGTTATATTGTGACATACTACTTACTTGATTCATTCCCATTCTCATTTATTATTATTATTATTATTATTATTATTATTATTATTATTATTATTATTATTATTATTATTATTATTATTATTATTATTATTATTATGTTATTAAACTTTTCACCTTGACTTTTATTATTTCCAGTAGGGCCTGACTTGGCTGGTCATTACTCTACCGAGGTTAGGCTTGATACTTATTGGGTACCGCTGTGGTGTACTCATACTACGCTTCTACGTATTTGTTTGTGCAGATCCAGGTACTTCCTATCAGACCAGATATCAGTGAACTAGCCGTACGCGGAGACTTCAAGGTATATCTGCCAGCGTCCGCAGACCTCAGAGTCCCCTTCTATCCTTATTATGTTGTTTTCCTCATTCTCTTTAAACTCTAATGTATAGAGACACTTAGAATAAATTCTTAGAAGTTTATGACTTATATATACCGAATTTTGGGAGTTGTATTGGTTTAATTTGCAATTCTTATTTATTCAACTGTTAAGGATTTAATTTCAGTTTATATTCAGTTATTCCACATTGATAGGCTTACCTAGTCTTAGAGACTAGGTTCCATCACGACATCCTACGGAGGGAATTTGGGGTCGTGACAAGTTGGTATCAGAGCTTCAGGTTCATAGGTATTATGAGTTACAAGCAGGTTTAGTAGAGTATTGCGGATTGGTACAGAGACGTCTGTACTTATCTTCGGGGGGCTATGAAACTGTTAGGAAAATGTTCACCTCTTTGATTCCTTATCGTGCACATTATTGACTTTGAAATTCTAAACCATTGTCTTTCTATTCTCTCACAGATGGTGAAGACACGCACAACTGGATCCGATGATTAGACACCCATGCCCCCTGTTGGAGCCGCAAGAGGCCGGGGCCGGGACAGAGGCCGAGGAAGACCACGTGGTGTAGCTAGAGCACCTGTACGAGTTGCTGCAACAGAGCCACCAATAGCTCTAGTTGGAGATCAGGCACCTGAGATGCCTGTTACTACTCCTGCACTTCAGGAGACTCTTGCCTAGTTTTTGAGCATGTTTGGCACTCTAGCTCAGGCAGGGTTGATTCCACTTGCTCCTGCCACATCTCAAGCTGGGGGAGGAGCACATACTCCTGCCGCCTGCACCCCAGAGCCACGGGCCCAGGTTGACCATGCCCCAGAGGTTATACCAGAGTAACCAGTTGTCCCAGTTCGGCTCGAGGTTAGGGCAGCAGTTTCAGAGGGGGAGCAGCTCAGGCTCGGGAGGTACAAGAAGTACCACCCTCCCACTTTCCGCGGTTTAGCTTCAGAGGATGCTTAGGGTTTTCTTGAGGAATGTCACCGTATCCTCCGTACTATAGGTATTGTGTATTCTAGTGGGGTTTCTTTCACGACATTCTAGCTTAGAGGAGCGGCCTACTAGTGGTGGCAGACATACGAGTTGGATATTCCGGCTGAGGCAGCTTCACTCACTTGGACTCAATTTTCAGATATATTCTTGAGGGAGTATGTTCCTCAAAGTCTCAGAGATACATGGCGCACAAAGTTTGATCAGTTGTGCCAGGGTTCTATGACCGTGTCAGAGTATGCGGTCCGATTCAGTGATTTGGTTAGGCATGTACCAGCCTTTGTTGCTACTGTTCGAGAGCGAGTTCGTCGATTTATTGAGGGCTCCACCCTAGTATCAGATTCAGTATGGCCTGAGAGCTGGAGATGGACATCGCATTCCAACAGGTGGTGTCAATTGCTAGGATATTGGAGGGTATACAGATCCGGGAGAGAGAAGAGAGGCAAGCTAAGAGACCCCAAGATTCTGGCACGTATATCAGTTCATGTGCCCCAGCTGCATCCCGTCATGGTAGAGGCTATGTTAGCCGTCCTATTCATTCAACACTTCGAGCTTCCAGCAGTATTCCGGCTACTCCCAGACCTCAGGTTCCATATTATGTACCGCCAGTGTCTACTGTACCTCCTGTACGGGGTGCTTTCAGCGGTCAGTCTAGTCGATCAGGCCCGAGCCAGTCCCAGCAGCCACGTCCTCCGAGGGCTTTTTTTGAGTGTGGTGATCCTCGTAATATAATGAGGGATTGCCCCAGAGTTAGGAGGGGTGCATCTCCACAGAATTCCTAGGCCCCATCTATTCCACAGGTCCCTCAGGCTTCTTAGGCCATGATTACAGCACCAATTGCCACTCCACCTGCACAACCAGCTAGAGGTGAAGGTCGGACAGGTAGAGGTCTCCCTAGAGGGGGAGTCCAGGCCATATATTATGCCATTCCTACTAGGACGGAGGCAGTTGCATCCGATTCTGTTATCACATGTATTGTTCCAGTCTGTCATAGGGATGCATCAGTCTTATTTGATCCAGACTCCACTTATTCTTATGTGTCATCTTATTTTGCCCCGTATTTGGGCGTATCCCGTGACTCTTTGAGTTCTTTTGTTTTTGTATCTACACCCGTGGTGAATCTATTATTGTTGACTGCGTGTATCGGTCGTGTTTGATTATTATCAATGATTTTGTGACTAGGGCTGATTTATTATTGCTCAGTACGGTGGATTTCGATATTATTTTGGGCAGGGACTGGTTGTCACCCTATCACGCTATCCTTGATTGTTACGCCAAGACAGTGACGTTGGCGATGCCAGGTCTACCGTGGATAGAGTGGAGAGGTACCTTGGATTATGTGCCTAGCAGGGTTGTTTCATTTCTTAAGGCTCAACGAATGGTTGAGAAGGAGTGTGATGCATATCTGGCCTATGTGAGATATGTTAGTGTTGATACTCCTACCGTGGAGTCAGTTCCGGTAATGAGGGACTTTCTCAATGTATTTCCAGCGGATCTTCCGGGGATGCCACCCGACAGGGATATTGATTTTGGCATTGATTTGTTATCGGGCACTCAACCCATTTATATTCTACCATATTGTATGGCCCCAGTAGAATTGAAAGAATAAAGGAGCATTTACAGGAACTGCTTGATAAGGGTTTTGTTCGGCCGAGTTTATCGCCTTGGGGTGCTCATGTCTTATTTTTGAAGAATAAGGATGGTTCAATGCAGATGTGTATTGATTATCGCCAGTTGAACAAGGTTACAGTGAAGAACAGGTATCCATTGCCACGTATTGATGACCTATTTGATCAGCTTCAGGGTGCCATAGTGTTCTCTAAGATTAACTTATATTCAAGCTATCATCAGTTGAAGATTCGGGAGCCAGATATCCTGAAGACTGCCTTCAGGACTCGGTATGGTCATTATGAGTTCCTTGTAATGTCATTTGGGCTGACCAATGCCCCAGCAACATTTATGAACTTAATGAATAATATATTTCAGCCCTATCTTGATTTTTTCGTCATTGTGTTTATTGACAACATTCTGGTGTATTTTCAGGGCCGAGAGGATCATGAGCAACACCTGAGGACTGTGCTTCAAACCTTGAAAGAAAAGAAGTTATATGCAAAATTTTCAAAGTGTGAATTCTAGCTTGATTCAGTGGGATTTTTAGGTCATATAGTTTCGTGTGAGGGAATCAAGGTAGATCCGAAGAAGATTGAGGGAGTGCAGAGTTGGCCCAGACCGTCCTCAGCTATGGTGATCCATAGTTTCCTTGGTTTAGCAGGGTATTATCGCCGATTGGTAGAGGGTTTCTCTTCTATTGCTGCACCTATGACCAAATTGACCCAGAAGGGTGCTTCGTTCAGGTGGACAACTTTGACTACATCCCAGTATTGGTATTACCTACAGGTTCAGGGTCTTATACTGTGTATGGTGATGCATCGCGTATTGGTCTCGGCGTAGTGTTGATGCAAGACGGTAGGGTGATTGCCTATGCATCCAGACAGTTAAAAGTACATGAGAAGAACTATCCGGTCCACGACCTTGAGTTAGCAACTATTGTTCATATCTTGAAGATTTGGTGGCATTATTTGTACGGTGTCCATTGTGACGTTTATACCGATCACCGGAGTCAACAACATCTGTTTAAATAGAAGGATCTTAATTTGCGGTAGCGGAGGTGGTTGGAGTTGCTTAAGGATTATGATATCACCATTCTCTATCATCCCGCAAAGACCAATGTGGTGGTCGATGCCTTGAGTCGTAAGGTGGATAGTTTGGGCAGCTTAGCATATTTACCGGTAACAGAGAGGCCTTTAGCCTTGGATGTTCGTCCTTGGCCAACCTTTTTGTTAGATTGGATGTTTCCGAGCTGAGCCGAGCCAAGCCGAGCCGAGCCGAGTTTTGGCTTATGTGGTTTCTCAGTCTTCTCTGTATGATTGTATCAGGGAGCGTCAGTATGATGACCCTCATCTCCTTGTCCTTAAGGACACAGTTCAGCTCGGTGATGCCAAAGAAGTCACTATTGGAGATGACGGTGTATTACGGATGCATGGCAGGCTATGTGTGCCTAATGCAGATAGTTTGCGTGTATTGATTCTCTAGGAGGCTCACAGTTCATGGTACTCCATTCATCCAGGCTCCGCGAAGATGCATCAGGATTTGAGGCAGCACTATTGGTGGAGGAAAATAAAGAAAGACATAGTGGAGTATGTCTCCCGGTGCCTAAATTGTCAACAGGTGAAATATTAGCATCAACGACCAGGTGGATTGCTTTGGAGGTTAGAGATTCCAAAATGGAAATGAGAGCGGATCACTATGGATTTCGTTGTTGGGCTCTCACGGACTCAGAGGACGTTTGATGCAGTTTGGGTGATTATGGATAGATTGACCAAGTCAGCTCATTTCATTCCTGTGGTTACTACTTACTCTTCAGAGCAGCTAGCTCAGGTTTACATTCGCGAGATTGTCAGGCTTTATGGCATACCGGTATCTATCATCTCTAACTGGGGTACGCAGTTTACATCACGGTTCTGGAGAGCCGTACAATGAGAGTTGGGTACTCATATGGAGTTGAGTACAACATTTCACCCTCAGACGGACGGACAGTCCGAGCACACTATTCAGATATTGGAGAATATGCTTCGTGCGTGTGTGATGGATTTTGGGGGTGCTTGAGATCAGTTCTTTCCACTTGCGGAGTTTGCTTACAACAACATCTACCAGTCGAGCATTTAGATAGCTCCGTATGAGGCCTTATATGGTAGGCGTTGTCGGTCTCTAGTGGGTTAGTTTGAACTGGGTGAGGTAGACTATTGGGTATAGATCTGGTTTAGGATGCTTTGGAAAAGGTTAAGTTGATTCAGGATCGACTTCGTACAACCCAATCTAGATAGAAGAGTTATACGGATCGGAAGGTTCGTGATGTTGCATTCATGGTTGGTGAGCGGGTCTTGCTTCGGGTTTCGCTCATGAAGGGTGTTATGAGATTTGGGAAGAAGGGCAAGTTGAGCCCTAGGTATATTGGGCCTTTTGAGATACTTGAAAGGATTGGAGAGGTGGCTTACAGACTTGCACTACCACCTAATCTCACTGCAGTTCATCCAATGTATCATGTTTTCATGCTCCGGATATATCACGGCGATCCATCTCATGTGTTAGTCTTCAGCTCAGTCCAGTTGGACAACGATCTATCTTATGTTGAGGAACCAGTAGCCATATTGGACAGACAGGTTAGAAAGTTGAGATCGAAGAGTATTGCTTCAGTAAAAGTACAGTGGAGGGGTCATCCGGTCAAGGAGGCGACTTGGGAGACCGAGCATGATATGCGCAGCTGCTATCCTCATCTTTTCATCACTCCATGTATAATTCTAAACCCATTCGAAGATGAACGTTTGTTTAAGAGGGGGAGGATGTAACCACCCAGCCATTCATTTTAAGAGTTATAGTTCCATTCCCCCATTTATTGCTCATTTGGTACTTTATAACTATTATTTGACTTGCCGGGGTAGTCAGTTCGGGGTCGGTGAGGTTTTAAAATGAATTGAGACACTTAGTCTCCAAGATGGAAAATTAAGTTGAAAAGGTTGACTGTATATTGACTTATGTATAAACGACATCAGAATAGAATTTTGATAATTTCAATAGCTCCGTATGGTGATTTTGGACTTAGGGGAGCGTCCGAAATTTTATTTGGAAGTCTGTAGTTAAATTAGACTTGAAATGGCTACAATAGGAATTTAAGTTTGGAAGTTTGACCGGGGAGTTGACTTTTTGATATCGGGGTCGAAATCTAATTCTGAAATTTTTTATAGCTTCATTATGTCATTTATGACTTGTGCGCAAAATTTGAGGTCAATCGGACTTGCTTTGATAGGTTTCGGCATCGAATGTAGAAGTTAAAAATTCATAAATACATTAAGTTTGAACTGGTGTATGATTCGTGATTTTAGCATTGTTTGATGTGATTTAAGGTTTCAACTAAGTTCGTATGACGTTTTAGGACTTGTTGGTACATTAGGACGAGGTCCCGAGTGGCTCGGGTATGTTTCGGGGTGAGTTTTGAGCGAGTCTGGGCATTTCAACACTCTGATGATGTTTTGGGACAGTTGATGTGCAGAGGACATATTTTGGAGTGCGGATGTGCGGCCGCAAACTCCCAAAGTGCGGAAGCGATGGTAATTGTGCGGACCGCAGTTGAAATTGTGCTGTCCGCAGCTGAAATTGTGCGGTCCGCAGAATCTCTCGCGGCCGCAGAAAGGAGATTTTCAGGTTCGATAGTCTGACTTCGGAAGCTTATATCTTTTAATATACAAGGAATTTAGAGATGATTCAAAAACAAAAGTTGTAGTCCTTTGAATCTAGTTTCTAGAAAGGCATACCATTAATTATTTGGACATTTGTACCGAATGTTATGATCAATTTACTAAAACCTAGTAGTGCAGTCACAGTAAAGTGCGGCCGCACAATTTGGACCGCGGCCGCAGAACTTGGAAATGTGCGGACCGCAATAAAAATGTGCGGTCAGCACAATGAGAGGTCAGATTTTTGTACTTTATAAATGAGGGTTAGAGTATTATTTCATATTTGGACTTTGGGAGCTCGGTTGGTGGCGATTGTTCGTTGGATTTTCAAGAAATTTATCGGGGTAAGTGTTTCTAAATCGGATTTGGTTAATATACATGATCATTTAATTAGTATTTTGAGATGAAAATTGGGTAAAATTAAAGAAATTTCATAAAACAAATTTTTGGGATTTAAATGTCTATTCAAAGTCGGATTTGAGTGAAACTAGTATGGTTGGACTCGTAATTGAATAGGTTGTCGAATTTTGAGAGTTTCGTCAGATTCCGAGACGTGGGCCGCATGGGCATTTTTTTTAGATACATTTTGGATTTTTGTTGAAAAAATATGTATTTTCATATGAAATTAATTCCTATAATTTGTATCGATTGAATCGAATTAATTATGACTAGATTCGAGCTGATTGGAATTGAAAATCAAGGGAAAGACATTCTTATTGACTGATTGAGCGTGGTTTGAGGTAAGTGACTTGTCTAACTTTGTGTGGGGGAAATTTCTCTTAGGATTGGTATTGATGTGATGTGTTGAAAGTCGTGTACACGAGGTGACGGGTGTGTACATGGACTAAATGTGGAAGGTTATGCCTTTAAATTGTGTAGATCACTGTTGCATATTAATTAAATAATTTCATCATGTTATATTCATCATCATTGATCTATTTTTATATTTTTGAAATTTGCCTGATCTTTTCTTGCTAATTGTCTTGTTTATTTGGATTTTTGTTTATTTTTATCTGTGCATTAATCGAAGGTTGAATTTCTTAATTGAATTATTATAAATATAAAGTCGTTGATATTTTTAAATTTGGTATTGAGGCTACGTGTTAAAAATTGTGAAATATTATTTTTGCTGAGTTATTCATTCCCGAATATTTTGTGAGATTTTTGTACTCATTGTGATTGAGCCATGAGCTCCTTATTGTGGAGAATATTATTGTTGTTGATTTATTTTGGCAAGTTGAAATATTTGGGCACTTGAAATGCAAATTGTGATATATTTTAATATTGATACACATGCGGTGATATAAGGTCTGGGTGTTGAAACGCGTGCGGTGAGATAAAGGTGGCTAGTGGGGGAACTACTAGAAGTCATGCGGTGTGATAAGGGTGGCTAAAACGCGAGATGCTATTTCAGAAAAAATAATTTCTTTAAAATTTATTGTGAAGGTTCCCGCGGTGATATAAAGAAATGAGGTATTGTGAACTTATTTATGATTTGGGACTACGAGGCGGTTCCTCGGGAGTGCCCTTGTTGATATTTATTTATGGCTACATTTGCCTTTAGTTATTTTGGTGATTTCCTTAAAGTTGTAAATTTCTGTTTTCATTCCGTGAGGTATTATTTGTTCTTATTCTGTGTAGTTAAATTGTGACATACTACTTACTTGATTCATTCCCATTGTCATATTATAATTATTATATTATTAAACTTTTCTTCCTGTCTTTAATTATTTCCAGTAGGGCCTAACTTGACCTCATCACTACTCTACCGAGGTTAGGCTTGGCACTTACTGGGTACCGCTGTGGTATACTCATACTACACTTCTGCACATTTGTTTGTGTAGATCTAGGTACTTCATATCAGACCAGATATCAGTGAACTAGCCGTACGGGGAGACTTCAAGGTATATCTGCCAGTGTCCGCAGACCTCGGAATCCCCATCTATCCTTATTATGTTGTTTTCCTCATTCTCTTTAGACTTTGATGTATAGAGACACTTAGAATAAATTCTTAGAAGTTTGTGACTTATTTCTATCAGGTTTTGGGAGTTGTATTGGTTTAATTTGCAATTCTTATTTATTCAACTGCTAAGGATTTAATTTAAGTTTATATTCAGTTATTCCGCATTGATAGGCTTACCTAGTCTTAGAGACTAGGTGCCATCATAATATCTTACAGAGGGAATTTGGGGTCGTGACACCTTTTTATAAGGCATAGTTGGGTGTGATCAAATTTTGTCACCGTTGCCGGGGAACTAACAGTGTAGTTGTAGGCGTACATATTGCTAGGTTGCAAGGTAGAACTTTTGTTTTTGTTTTCTTGTATTTGATTTTTTTGTTTTACTTGTTGAATTTAGAAACATGGCATCTTGGAATTATGAGATTTTTGATGTTGCTAATTCTACTTTTGTTCCTCCTTATGCATATTGTGGAGGAAACCACCTATGGAAAAATTATAAAAATATTTCCGAGAGCGAGTTTTGTGCAACAACTCAATCTTATGTGTTGAATGTGTGTGATATGTGTGGTGGTCAAGATGGTCATTTTTATGGTTGTGCTTATATTTCTTATCTTCTCCCAACCCCTTACTTTGATGGTTCTTCTTTTTCTTGTGAAGTTAATATGAATAAAGAACCCAGGGATGATGACTTGAAAGAGATCAAGGATATGCTAAGGTACTTTGTGGAACAAAATAATGAGAAACAACTACACATACAAAGGCAAGATGCTACTATTTGCAACCTTGAGGCACAAGTGAGTCAACTAGTTGAAGCATTTAATGCTCAACAAGCCAATATTGTGGATAATAGCCAAGAAGAGCATGAATTAGATATCGAAATTGAGGTCCCAATGGAGGAGGTCAGAATAGAACACCAACAATCTAACCAACTAGAATTTGAGGATGCCGATGTTGAAGACGTAATACTAGAGTCAACCAGGGACATTGAAGATACAAATTTAGTTGACTCTAGTGTGAGTGGTATTGAGGTGGTTAAAAATCTTGAAGTTCATGTATTTGAGCGCGTTGGACCTCATTCCAAACACTTCTCTACATCGGTTGAAAGCCAAAAAGTGCATAAAGAATCATTTAATTTTTGGCTCGCAACAATTTTCATCGCCCTAACAGCATGATCATAGAGCAGAATCAAAACTTGGGGTCCAATTCATAAGTTCGAAGTGGAGGCAGAAAGCGATTCACGTCGTGCCGCGACGTTAAACCAAGCGCTTGTTGGGAGGCAACCCAGCTTTACTACTTTTATTTATTTATTTATTTATTTATTTTAAGTGTATTATTATTCTAGTGTCGATTTTTTTTTCTAGGAGCATGGAAAGTAAAGCTATTGGAAGGATGCAACAACAAACCGAATGGTTGGAACTACGTTTGAGGTACCCGTAGAAAGGACCAGGCCTGGGAGAAGTCTGAGTACCCCATGAGCTTCTAATGCTTCGGTCTTTGGCCTACCAGGGAGTTTCTTTTACCTTCTTATTATTTATGGTGTGCATTGGGGACAATGCACAATTTTAAGTGTGGTGTGAGGAGATTGTGTGGGTGACTTTCTATGCTATTTTAGCTGTGTTAGTTTAATTGAATAATATTTTTTTAGAAAAATGGAAAAAGATTGGACTTTTCCCGACGATGGATATCCTAGATAATTTTCTTGAGGGTTTAAAGTCTGACCCAAAAAGAATAATCCAAAAATATTTCTTTTATTTTCGTAGGTAGTAATAATCCCCCGTGGTTTTTCTTTGTGCTTCGGTTCTTTTCCATGGGATGTAGTTTGAACCAGATTATAGTTTTTTATTTTTAGAGTAGAATAGGATTTAGAGAATAAAAGAAGGAAGCTGAAATTTCTAGGCGCCCTTTTGACTTGTTTGATAGTAGCATATTTAGGCTCTGGCATGTGTAGTACCTTCCCTATGGTTTGAAAATGCTTATGATGCCTTGTTGAGTAGATAGCATGTTATTGATGCCTATATCTTGTTTTCTTGGCTTGTGTCACTTTGTGCTTGATGCTTAATATTTTGTGGCTCCGTGAATACTTGCAATTGTTTGAGAATCAAAATGGAACCGTCCTTAGTGAGTCATGTGCCATGTGTGGTGAGAAAGTGTATAGTCCATGTCATTGCATTAGAGTCTAGAACTTGCCCAGCATGTGAGTTGAAGCGAAATTTTAGGTTTTGCTCGGTTTGAAAAATAATTTTAGGCTTTCTTTGATTTGTTTGAGCTTAATGCTTACCATAATAAAAATTATCCCTAGTCAACCCTTTTGAGCCTATAAACTTTTATTTGGCAATCACATTACAAGCCTATACCTCTTTGTTTTTAATTATTATTGTTTTGATCCCTTTATCTCTTAAAGCACTTTAATTGTAAACTGAGCGCTAAAAGAAGTAAGGATGGAACTTGGATGGCTTTTGAGTGGAACCAATGAAAGAAAGAAAGGTGCACTTGTATTGTAAGGAATACACCACTAGCAGGAATGGTAGAAGAAAAAAAAAGAGTATTGTTGAAACGAAAAAAAATATGTAGAAAAGGAAAATAAGCATATCTTGTCCTTACTAGTGTGTATTAATTTAAGTAGTTCTTAAAGAAAGAGGAAATACTTTAGGGATGAAATTATTTGTGAAATTGCACTTGGGTGGAAGATAAATGAGCTTATAATTAATTTTGTAATGTGTTAAAGTGCTTAGGAGGGTTAATCACTATTCCTAAATTTATCCTACCTGTCCTTTAGCCCACATTACATCCATAAAAAGTCCAAATTGATTTTAGATCGAGCAAGCCTACAATAATAGAGGTTTACATAATGGGCAAGCCTATGGTACTTTGTGAATGCATGTGACTTCTTTGTGAGATTGAGGAATTTCTTTGATATATGTGAGTCCTTAAAATATATTTGAGCATTTGATTCTGTCACGATCCAAAATTCAACTAGTCGTGATGGCACCTAACCCAACCCGCTAGGTAAGCCAATTAATCACTAACCAATTCCAATAATAATTAATAAAGCAATTAAGTAAAGAAATATCTGAATCTAATACATTCCCCAATAGCTGGTAGTACAAATCATGAGCTTCTAAGAATAGAGTTTACAAAGCAGAAATAAAATAAATACATAGTCTGTTTGAATAGTACATAAACATAATTTTACAAATCTAAAGCTACCACGAACAAGAGGCAGCTACAGCCGGGACGCAGGTACATCTTCAATCCAGCTCCCATCAAACACAACAACATCAACAGCCAACATCTGCACGCAAGGTGCAGAAGTGTAGTATGAGTACAACCGACCCCATTTACTCAATAAGTAACAAAACTAACCTTAGGTTGAAAGTAGTGACGAGCTAACAGAAAGTTCGGGTCCAACACCAATATCCCACAATAGTTCATAACAGCATAGTACACATAACAAAAGAGTATCTCAGAAATAAAAAGGCTCAGTCCGTTCACAGTTCCAGAAAAATAGGCATTTCTTTTCAAGTATCTCAGTGAAAATCCAAATCTTTTACCGAAAAAGCCAAAATATGAGTAAGTTTGAAAACTGTGATTTTTTTTTTCCAAAACTCCTTTCAACAAATAGTAAGATGTTTCAATTTCAGATAGCATGAGGAAAGTACTTCTCTATGCCTACATGTCAAGATACATGTAAAATCATAAATGTCCCCAAAACCGGGTAGCATAAGGAAATGCATCTCTATGCATGTATCTCAAGTACGCATGTCAAATGCAATGCATCTCAATGATGAGCTCAGGTACTCACACTCTCTGAGTACTCAATCTCAATGTCTCGCATTCTCTCTCACTATGCTCAATGCTTAACACACTCAATCACTTAGCCCTGTACAATAACTGTTGCAACATGCAGCCCGATCCATATATGACCATAAGGCCCATTGCGGCGCGCAACCCGATCCTCATATATATAGTAGACTGTGCTCACTCGAGTGTGCAGACTCTAGAGGGGCTCCTTCAGCCCAAGCGCTATATTGTTGCAGCGTGCATCCCGATCCAATATTGTTGCGGTGTGCAACCCGATCCAATATTATATATATATATATATATATATATATATATATATATATATATATATATATATATACACACACACACACACACACACACACACACACAACCCAAAGGCTCGTTGCGGCGTGCAACCCGATCCATATAAAATATAATCAATATAATATGCTGCGGCGTGCAACCCGATCCCAAAATGCCACTCTCACTCAAGCCCTCGGCCTCACTCAGTCATCAATCTCTCTAGTCTCACTCACAGGCTCACAATGTCATGAAACTAGCCCGGCAACAATGATATGATGTATCAATAAATAATATCTGAGACTGAGATGTGGTATGAATGCATGGATATGACTGAGTATGAAATATCAATGAAATCAGTGAGATGACAGTAAGAAACGACCACTATGGGTCCAAACAGTTTCGGCATAATGCCTAAACATGATATCTAGCATGATTGACATCTTAACTACTTTATCACATGGTAAAAACACGGATATCAACAAAGTAGGACCACTATACAGTGCCATGGGAAATAACAAAGTCTCAATTCACATGGTGCACGCCCACGCCCGTCACCTAGCATGTGCGTCACCTCAATACTAATCACATAACACGTATTTTGGGGTTTCATACCCTCAACACTAAGATTAGAAGAGTTACTTACCTCGAACAAGCCAATTCCAACAACGAGCAAGCCAAGCGATGCTACAAAATGCCATCCCATGCGTTCCGACCTCTGAACGGTTCGAAACTAACCAAAAACTACTCAAGTACATCAAACAATGCTAAAGGAACCAATCTCGATCGAAAAAGATCAAATCTTGAATCAAAAATCCCAAAACCGGCCAAAAACCCAACCCGGGCCCGTACCTCGGAACCCGACAAAATATACAAAATCCAACAACCCATTCAATTATGAGTCCAACCATACTAGTTTAACTCAAATCCGACTCCAATTCGATGTTCAAAACTTAAAAATTCACATTATGAAACTTTAGGCCAAAACCCCCAATTTCCTCTTCAAAATTCACAATCCCCTTACCAAAAACGAAGATAGATTCATGAAATATAAACAAAACCGAGTAGTTAACACTTACCCCAATTCATATTGTGAAAATTGCTTCAAGAATCGCCTAAATCTGAGGTCCATAGCTCCCAAATGTAAAAATGGCCGAAACCCTCGAAATACAGTACTTTATACTTCTGCCCAGGCATCCTCTTACGCAAACACGTCAACACCATCGCGTTCGCGATGAACAAAATAATCTGCCACCATAATACACTTCACGTCTGCGGTAAAAACCTCGTGAACATGTCTCATAGCTGGCCCAGACCTTTGCGAATGCGGCTCCAACTACGCAAACGTGATGAAGAAAGCCTCCGGCTCCCAACTCAACCCTACGCGTCCGCGATCCATCATACGCGAACGCGAAAGAGACTTGCCCCAACACTACGCGAATGCGGACCATTACTTGCGAACGAGATGAAGAAATGCTACTGACATACAAATACACTACGCGTTCGCAACACTTGCCACGCGAACACGATGAAGAACCGAGACACTTGAAAACAACATAACACAACAATACCAAAATGAAGAAAAATGATCCGAAATCAATTCAAAACATGCCCGAGCCCCTCGGGACCCCGTCCAAATATACCAACAAGTCCCATCACATAACACAGACCTACTCGAGGCCTCAAAACATACAAAACAACATCGGAATGACGAATCACACCTCAATTCGAATTCAATGAACTTTGAAACTTCAACTTCCACAACCGATGTCGAAACCTATCAAATCACGTCCGATTGACCTCAAATTTTGCACACAAGTCACATTCAATATTATGGACCTGCACCAACTTCCGTAATCGGAACCCGACCCCGATATCAAAAAGTCCACTCCCGGTCAAACTTTCCAAAATTACAACTTTTGCCATTTCGAGCCAAATTCAACCACGGGCCTCCAAATCACAATCCGGACGCGCTCCTAAGTCCGAAGTCACCCAACAGAGCTATTGGAACAATCAAAACTCCGTTCCGGGTTCAAATTCACAAAAAGTCAAACTTGATCAACTCTTTCAAATTTAAAGCTCCTTAGTTGAGAATTATTCTTTCAAATCAATTCTGAATAACGTGAAAACCAAAACCGATGATTCACATAAGTCATATTACATTATACGGAGCTACTCATGCCCTCAAACAACCGAGCGAAGTGTAAATGCTCAAAACGACCGGTCGGGTCGTTACATCCTCCCCCACTTAAACATATGTTCATCCTCAAACATGTCCAGAGTTGTTCTCAAAGCCATCAAACCGCCGTATAACCTTACCATGCACATACCCAGGGATGATCCCACGTCACCCTATCCCATACAAGTCCGATAACACAATATAACTGCAATTTCTCAATTCAACCTAGCTCACAAGCCTTCGAATCCAATTTTCAACATCCAGAATTTCTTATAAGATCTGAATCGCGCAACCTACACATTGTATAAGTCTAAGCTGTAACAAAAGCCAAAACCATAACTCAAATACTCAAAACTCAAATACCACATATCTTAAACGCTCGAAGCAAAGATTTCTAATCACAGTAGCTGCTCAAATCAACCAAATACCGGTAACAACCTCATATCAAACAAAGCCTCGTTTTAAACCTTCGTACACTGCCAATGATGAAAAAAACATGCAGAACTCATAACCCTTCATCAGATCAACAAGTCATGGTACTCCATCTCCTTTGACAAGAACTATAGCAAATTTCTAATCCGACTTTCGATAGTATCCTTCCAACCATGCTGACATCAATTCTGATAGTATCCATTCTAGGTACCATGACCTCATCTCATCAAATACCAGCTACTTTAATGACATGCCACACCAATACTATCTAAAGCCATAACCCGTGCACCAATACGCAACCTTCCAGATGTACTCAATCACGAAAATGATTCAAATAAGAGAACCGTCCTGCAAGCTCGACTGGTACCACCCCGACGCAATGTTAAGAACCCATCACACACCGTAGAACGATAACACACGAATCTAACACCAAGGATCATATCTCAACATAACTCTATCGCAATGCGCGGCCCCATCCAAACACTGATCCATATGAAATACCTCAACCTCCATGCTCAAATCAATAACCACGCACAATCCAACATCAAGTACTCAAAGTGCATTACCATAATCATGGAGAAACAGATAACACAATGCCACGCAAAACCAGAAAGAACATAACCCATACACCATCAACCATACAATACCCAATTACTCATCTTGCTCAAATTCCGCTATAAAGCCCAAATAGAATCGCACCAGGTGTGCTTATAACCAACAGATCACAACTCCTTGTAGCATAGAAGAGTAACTCGAAGATCATATCCGACCACGAATAAGTTCAACAACAACCGAATGGTACATCTCTCAACAATAACAGTATGGAGCCAACTAATCCGGCTCGGTGTAGAATACACATCCTAATTGGGCCTACCAATGGACCCCCAAATCAACTCCGGCCACCCACAAATAGATAAATAACCATCCAAAAGCCCACAATGACTGAATCATAACACATACTATCATCCGGCTAGCTTCGGCCACGATTTCACAGTCCACAACTATGAAACAGTTTGCTCCTGAGAACTCTCAGTCTCCAAATCCATAGAACACGCGAATCACCATTTCTGATTCTATCTCCACCGCCTGAATGTCTAACACATCTCTCATACACGATCATCCCACGAGAAATACTTCTAAAATACTTCTGTGCACCTGGAAAAATTTGAATATCAACAGTCGATCAACCAGAAGAGTGTCGTAATACCAATGAAGTGCCCATAAATCAAAACACATTGCCCCTTATGAAATGTAGACTCTCATCAGGCCATACCGATTAGTAATATCATTTGCCTAGTCATCTGAATCCGTCCATGCTTCCTACGAATTTATGTCCTTCCCTTCAAAATTGAACTGTGACCTTGCACAAGCAAATCTCAATCCCACGTAATACACCGCGTCTACCATGTCATCCTGCGAAGAGTACAAGAATCTCATAATCAACTCTAACTCACAAGCATAACACATACCCGATCAGTCAGAAACCTTGCATTTGATCTCATCCCGGAGAAAATTTCAATACGCAACATATTCCTCACGCCGGTAGGAAATATACCCCTCGAACCATGGTAAAAGCCATTGAGAATTCTTCGAAACCCATTTGTACACAACCAAGCTCTCTGAGCTGAATCTCTCTAACTTAACCCAGCCATGCAGGTTGCTAAAACCCAAGAGCATTGCCACAAAACACCTGTAGAGTCTAGCCACATCATAAGTACCCAAAGAACCGATCATACCCATTACTGTGCTAACCCAACCTACTACCACGCTGTCTTATTTCTCCAAGTCCCTTCCAAATTGCCTTCAAGTTGATACTTCTCCTTGCCGGAGCACCACGATCCTTAACCAAAATTTACCACACAAGAGGCCCTAGTATAAAACCACCATGCCCTAAGGCCCATAAGCCGCTGACTTCCCTCGTAAGCACCCCAAAGCACCACAACCGAGATACCCACTCTAAAGAGACCTTATGTGAACCTAAAACTATTTTCTTCACTTCTTGATACTGAAATGCATAATCCACAATGATATAAAAATGCCACAAGTCTCGACACCATCCCATGCAAATATCAGATCCTAGCCATATACCAATCTGAAATTCTCAATTTCTACATATAATTCTTGAATCCATTAGATTCTCGAGAGTCATCCACTCTACTCAAATCTTAATTGAACTGACCAAACGGACCGAACGACCTGTGCCCCATTAGTACACCAACACCCAAGGGAGTAGTCCACACTCCTAAGCAATCGAGCAAATTCCTACTCCATGTACCCTACATCCTTCGCGAATAACTACTCAATTATTTTATAATTCCCATATACCCATAGAGCGTAATACAACCTGTATCCAGAAATTCCTTTACCCGAGTCATCCTCAATCTTGACCTCTTCAAGTCATAACTGATTCACCAGTATACCCCAAACCGAAACCAATACGACACATAATCGTGCAAACAACTCGTCGATAGCAGACTCCCCCATTTGGCTCAAAGCCATAGAACAAAATAGTCGATAACATCACGATACCCATACTCTATTACTGCCATAATCCCGTACTGAAAAATTCAACTAAATCCTTCGCAAGCCCATGTAACACAAACCATATAATACCTCAAATCGTCTACAAATCTCGCATTCGCCCTTATAATAGTCAAGCCAACTTCCACAAGCTATCCAAACTCAAATTGCAACATATATCATTCACTGGTAAAAGAGAACTCTCTACAAAACATCATAAGGACCACACAACCTCAGGACACCTCGCAGGAGATAATCCGCCTGCTCTGCCTCAAACCGACATCTCTCTATACCCTTCCATAGTCGAGACTACTACGCAATCACTTAATCTTCTTGATTATGAACTCATCAACAAGAGATGAGAATGTACTTCACTCCACAACTAAACAACATAAGAGATCCCTCAACAGACCCATAACTCGAGACCATACGCCAAATTAAGACAGAAATCAAACACCCCATAGTCCTTGCTACATCTCAAGTAAATGCTTCTCGTCACATTCGAACAATCTGAACACATTTTGCAGTCTCATCATACTCACCCCATAGTCATCCAATCATAAATTCCTCTAACAGGGACACCACCGGAGATATAAGTCCCCAAAACACGTGCTCACACAATCGAAACCTCCGTGCTCAAACCACCATCAAAACCCGACCTCAAGTCCTCCAGACTGGCCTATCATCAGCACACCAAAATCACATCTCGTACCTTAACCATGGAATCATAAGCCGTCGGCGCACAAGCGATACCGAGTCTCTCATGCGCATACGAATGCATGGAAGGAATTCAAAGAGTTACGCTTCAAGCTGAATCAATGCCGCACGATAAGGAAAGAAAGATGGGAAGTATATCCTAAATGTCCTGTAGCCTCTCGAAGATAGGTATGGACGTCATCATACCGATCCGCAAGACTCTACTAGACACTTTCTCATGACTTGTAGAACCTATGAACCTAGAGCTTTAATACCACATGTCACGACCCAAAATCTGACTAGTTATGATGACACCTAACCCAACCCGCTAGGTAAGCCAATTAACCACTAACCAATTCCAATAAAAATTAATAAAGCAATTAAGTAAAGAAATATCTGAATCTAATACATTCCTCAATAACTGGTAGTACAAATCATGAGCTTCTAAGAATAGAGTTTACAAAGCAGAAATGAAATAAATGCATAGTTTGTTTGAATAGTACATAAACATAGTTTTATAGATCTAAAGCTACCACAAACAAGAGGTAGCTATAGCCGGGACGCAGGTACATCTTCAATCCAGCTCCTATCGAACACAACAACATCAGCAACCAACATATACACGCAAGGTGCAGAAGTGTAGTATGAGTACAACCGACCCCATGTACTTAATAAGTAACAAACCAAACCTTAGGTTGAAAGTAGTGACGAGCTAACAGAAAGGTCGGGTCCAACACCAATATTCCACAACAGTTCATAACAACATAGTACACGTAACAAAAGAGTATCTTAGAAATAAAAGGCTCAGTCCGTTCTCAGTTCCAGAAAAATAGGCATTTCTTTTCAAGTATCTCACTGAAAATCCAAATCTTTTACCGAAAAAGCCAAAATACGAGTAAGTTTGAAAACTGTGATTTTTTTTTTCCAAAACTCCTTTCAACAAATAGTAAGATGTTTCATTTTCAGATAGCATGAGGAAAGTACTTCTCTATGCCTACATGTCAAGATACATGTAAAATCATAAATGTCCCCAAAACCGGGTAACATAAGGAAATGCATCTCTATGCATGTATCTCAAGTACGCATGTCAAATGCAATGCATCTCAATGATGAGCTCATGTACTCACACTCTCTGAGTACTCAATATCCTTGTCTCGCATTCTCTCTCACTATGCTCAATGCTCAGCACACTCAATCACTCAGCGTTGTACAATACCTGCTGCAACGTGCAACCCGATCCATATATGACCATACGGCCCGTTTCGGCGTGCAACCCGATCCACACATATATAGTCGACTGCGCTTACTGGGGGTGTGCAGACTCCGGAGGAGATCCTTCAGCCCAATCACCATATTGTTGCGACGTGTAGCCTAATACAATATTGTTGCGGCGTGCAACTCGATCCAATATTATATATATATATATATAGCCCAAAGGCTTGTTACGGCATGCAACCCGATCCATATAAAATATAATCAATATAATATGATGCGGCGTGCAACCCGATCTCAAAATGTCACTCTCACTCAGTCCCTCGACCTCACTCAGTCATCAATCTCTCCAGTCTCACTCACGGGCTCACAATGTCATAAAACTAGCCCGACAATAATGATATGATGCATCAATAAATAATATCTAAGACTGAGATATGTATGAATGCATAGATATGACTGAGTATGAAATATCAATGAAATCAGTGAGATGACAGTAAGAAACGACCACTATGGGTCCAAACCGTATCGGTATAATGCCCAAACATGATATCTAGCATGATTGACAACTTAACTACTTTATCACATGGTGAAAATACGGATATCAACAAAGTTGGACCACTATACAGTGCCATGGGAAACAACAGAGTCTCAATTCACATGGTGCACGCCCACGCCCGTCACCTAGCATGTGCGTCACCTCCATACCAATCACATAATACGTATTTCTGGGTTTCATACCCTCAGTACTAAGATTAGAAGAGTTACTTATCTCGAACAAGCCAATTCCAACACCGAGCAAGCCAAGCGATGCTCCAAAACGCCATCCCGCGCGTTCCGACCTTCGAACGGCCCGAAACTAACCAAAAACAACTCAAGTACATCAAACAATGCTAAAGGAACCACTCCTTATCGAAAAAGATCAAGTCTTGAATCAAAAAGTTCAAAACTGGCCAAAACCCAACCCGGGCTCGTACCTCAGAACCCAACAAAATATACAAAATCCAATAACCCATTCAATTACGAGTCCAACCACACTAGTTTAACTCAAATCCGACTCCAATTCGATGTTCAAAACTCAAAAATTCACATTATGAAACTTTAGGCCAAACCCCCCAATTTCCTCTTCAAAATTCACAATCCCTTTACCAAAAACGAAGATAGATTCATGAAATATAAAAAAAACCGAGTAGATAACACTTACCCCAATTCATATGGTGAAAATTTCTTCAAGAATCGCCTCAATCCGAGGTCCATAGCTCCCAAATGTAAAAATGGCCGAAACCCTCGAAATACAGTACTTTATACTTCTGCCCAGGCATCCTCTTACGCAAACACGTCAACACCATCGCGTTCGCGATGAACAAAATAATCTGCCACCATAATACACTTCACGTCTGCGGTAAAAACCTCGTGAACATGTCTCATAGCTGGCCCAGACCTTTGCGAATGCGGCTCCAACTACGCAAACGTGATGAAGAAAGCCTCCGGCTCCCAACTCAACCCTACGCGTCCGCGATCCATCATACGCGAACGCGAAAGAGACTTGCCCCAACACTACGCGAATGCGGACCATTACTTGCGAACGAGATGAAGAAATGCTACTGCCATACAAATACACTACGCGTTCGCAACACTTGCCACGCGAACACGATGAAGAACCGAGACACCAGAAAATAGTAGAACACAACAGTACCAAAATGAAGAAAAATGATCCGAAATCAATCCGAAACATGCCCGAGCCCCTCGGGACCCCGTCCAAATATACCAACAAGTCCCATCATATAACACGGACCTACTCGAGGCCTCAAAACACACAAAACAACATCGGAATGACGAATCACACCTCAATTCGAATTCAATAAACTTTGAAACTTCAACTTCCACAACCGATGTCGAAACCTATCAAATCACGTCCGATTGACCTCATATTTTGCACACAAGTCACATTCAGTATTACGGACCTGCACCAACTTCCGTAATCGGAACCCGACCCCGATATAAAAAAGTCCACTCCCGGTCAAACTTTCCAAAATTACAACTTTCGCCATTTCGAGCCAAATTCAACCACGTGCCTCCAAATCACAATCCGGACGCGCTCCTAAGTCCGAAGTCACCCAACAGAGCTATTGGAACAATCAAAACTCCGTTCTGGGTTCAAATTCACAAAAAGTCAAACTTGATCAACTCTTTCAAATTTAAAGCTCCTTAGTTGAGAATCATTCTTTCAAATCAATTCTGAGTATCTGAAAACCAAAACCGACGAATCATATAAGTCATACTACATCATACAGAGCTACTCATGCCCTCAAATAACCAAGCAAAATATAAATGCTCAAAATGACCGATCGGGTCATTACATATTCGAATGTGTGTATTCAACTTACTCTCTTATTTTTGTTGTGAGGGAACATGATTTCGCAAGGGACAGGTAATGTTATTAGATTTTTTTATGATGATTAGTATTCAAGCCATGAATGCATTGTGATATTGAGTCGGTTTGTGAAGTTAGGATTGTTATAAACATATTGTTTTTTTGTTGAATAAATTTTTGAAGTATGACATAATGTAAAGGGAAGTTTGAAGGCATATGCTAAAGTTTAATTGTTGCTATCAACCATAGTCATAGGTATGGTGTGCTGAAAGAAAATTAAAGTGCTCTAGGAATTGGTGGTTGACTCGAGGACGAGCAACATTAAGTGTTGGGTGGTGATGTTAGGCAAAAATGCTATACTTTTAGCACATTACTCGCCTTATATTTTGTTGGTTTAGTGATTTATTGTGCGACATTTGAGCTAAATTGTGTTGTTTTATGTGTAGGAATATTATAAGACAAAGACGAGTGAAGGCTGCACAAAAAGAGGACAAAAATGCAAGAAAAGAGCACAAAAATGACAAGTACCCAAACCGTGCTATAGACGAGGCTTCGCGAGGTCTATAGCCAGGTTGACCGCACTATTGACCAGGCTTCACGAGGTCTATAGCCAGGTTGACCGCGCTATATACCAGGCTTCGCGAGGTCTATAGCTAGCTTGACCGCGCTACAGTCCAGGGTTCGTGAGGTCTATAGCCAGATAATTAAAAGTCACGGGTTAAAAGACTTCGACCTGGATTTGGATTCAAGGACTTCAACCTTAGCCTATAATTACTCCCTAAACATGTCTGCACGAGGGAGAGCCGTTTTTAGGGCAGATTCAACCAAAGGGGGCATTTTTGGAGATGAGATACGACCTAAGGAGGCAAGAACACACCAGGAGCAAGGCAAAGAATTCTTCTATGAGTTTTTCACTTCCTTTTTCCTATTTTCATTATTGGTTATGAATTCTAGAATTTTACCTTTGCATACTATTATGAATAGCTAATTTGTTATCTAGAGTTTTGATAGAACATTTTGTAGGATAAATTCTTGTTATGTTTTTATATAATTGAGCCGTTGAATTTCTCTACTTGTTCAACTATGTGTTTATTGTTGTTGATTTAATGGACATCAATTAACTGTGCCTATTTAGTATGTATATTGCTCCAGAGAGAGTACGCATTTAGGTAGTTGTTGAACAATATCACTCCTAACGTATGTGAGAGATCAATACAGAGGGTTTAAAGGTGGAATTAGAGATAACGAAACCTTGGTGTGATCGTAGTGAGCGGTGAATTAGTGCCAGCTAGCGTAGTTCGAGAGAATACGTCTAGTAAATTATGGTAGTTGCTCGAGAGAAAATTACGATACCCGAAGTACTCACGATCAGTAGAGAATATTTATGCGAAATTATAGAAGACGTAGCGGGAAGGATTCTGACAATTGGAGAAATCATAACTCTAGACCTCCTTAGGCTTGCCTCTAATTTCATCCTTGTTAGTTGATAATTATACTGATTTATAATATTTGTTAGTTAATTAGTAAAAATAAAAAAATCAAATCTTTATAACTAGAAAATTATTTGGACTTGTCTTTCTTAGCAATATTGAACAACTATAGCTAAGCCTTAGTTCTCTGTGGGATTCGACTCCGGACTTGTAAACCAAATTATATTTGTAACGACCGCTTAGTCCTTTTTATAAGGCATAGTTGGGCGTGATCAGGTACATATTTAGGTAGTTATTGAACAACATCACTCCTAACGTATGTAAGGAATCAATACAGAGGGTTTAAAGGTAGGATTAGGAATAACGAAATCTTGGTACGATCTTAGTGAGCGGTGATGCCAACTAGCGTAGTTCGGAAGAATATGTCTAGTAAATTGTGGTAGTTGTTGGGAAGAGAATTACGACACCCAAAGTACTCACGATCGATAGAGAATACTTAGGCGAAATTATATCAGATATAGCGGGAAGGATTCTGACAATTGGGGAAATTATAACTCTAAACCTCCTTAATCTTGTCTCCAACCCTTAGTATCTCTAGTTATTAATCTACTAATTTAATTTGTTAGTTAATTAGATACAAGAATCTTAATATTTAAAATCTAGGAATTGTACGAGCTTGTCTTCTTAGTGATAGTAAACAGTTGTAGCTAAACCTTAGTTCTCTGTGGGATTCGACCCCGGACTTGTAAACCGGATTATATTTGCAACCATCGTCAAACCTCTTAGGAGGCATAGTTGAGCGTGATCAATTACTCATATGTCTTCCCTCCATAAGCTGTAATTCACATTTTCAAAAGAAATTTGCTGGAGCAAAATATTAGTATTTGAAACTATCTCACATTCCAAAAAGTTGTATAGAGGAACGGATGAATCTTCTAACATAATTAATAATATTATGCTTGTGAAACCAGGGGAAAGAGCATCTTTTCTACTGCTCTTGGAGATTAATTAAGGAAATCTCTTTTGTGCTTTCAACAGCAGAAAGACTTAACTTCAGCAATAATAGAAATGACTCGTTCATCTGATGAGGTGATGATAGGAAAGGAATAACATAACTTAATCTATCAGTATCATGCAATACCAAGACAGACATTATAAATCTGATATTAGAAGAGAGCGTGATAAATGAAAATACATGATTATTAGAATTAGAGAGATAGAAAGATAGACACACATGAAGCGGGGATAGGAAACATTAAAACATAAGAAATTTCCCACGTCTCTTGGTGTTTCATGATCATATATTTTTCTTTCAGCCACTGATATAAAAAGTACATGTTGAAAGTTCTAAATATGCTGCAAAACCACTTGTCTAAAGGTCTTGAAAAGTATATTTGTACACATCCGTACCAGACAGAATCTCGGTAGTTAGGGTACTTGGTAAAAAATGTCAGAATGTCAAACTTTAGACACGCTACAATCGTGGGATCCGAATTTTGCCAACATGGGATCATCAAGTATAGAGCTGTGAGCATAAGAAGTGGCATTATTGCAGCCAATTTTGAGTTACGGTTCTCTTGTATAAAGGCACGACATACATCATTCAGTCTTTTACACAACTAAAGATGCTCCTTAGCTTATTAATTGGTAAGCATATAGCTACCAAGAAACAAAAGAAACTTAAGACCTCCTTATAAAGAATGTTACATAGTGGCTGATGACAATCCAAATTACCTTTTCAATTCTTCAGTTATACTATAACACCTCAAATAAATAAAAAGAAAGAAAAGTGAGCCAACACATTGGCAGAGAACTAATGCCAAAGCAACCTATTGCAAGTATTAGTATCAGTTGTTTAACTCGACATCATATAAAAGATTTCACTAAAAATAGAACATATCAAATAAGGAAAAAATTTAAAATACCATATTGGTATTTTCTTGCTTCTCACTTGATCCAAACTAATATTTTTTAATCTTCACATACCCCTCTGTCCATAATAAGCGAGAAAAAGAAGAAGAGCACAGAAGTTAGTGGGGCAAAATTTTCAGTATGTCACCTAAAAAGGGAATAAATTTACATACTCAATTACAAAGAGTGCTATCGAAGTCTTGTAGAGCAATGGAATCAATGATAATAGAGAGTAAGCAACATGGATTCATCTACAAGAGACATCAAATTGCCTACAGCATATGGTAATCGAGCTTGTAGAGACATCTACAACATAACCTCAAACCTTGAAACTCGTATCACCAATAAACTAAATCAATTCTGGCATCTAGGGAGAAGCTCCAGCTTCTCTCTAGTCTTTCCCCTTTGTCTCAATATTCCCAAGAAAAGCAACATTCTTATAACGGTCAATTTAGGGCATAATGCAATCAATCCCCACCATCGGAAAAGTTCTAGGCCCACCACCGGATCCGCCGGATCCATGTAACATGCAAATTATTGCTTTTCCTCCTCTAACCCTCGCCAATCCAACAATTCCTAAGCCTCATGCTCCAACTCAGGTTCTGCTATACCCAAATGGGCCTATTCCGGTCATTGGACCTTCAATGACAAGTGATAATCAATATAATTATGCATCAAGACTCGGAGGTTCCAGCATCCATGGCAACACGTCTAAGAAGAAGATCCATCTCAAACATAGACCTTACAAGATTGTCGAGGGAAAGCTAGTTGCCAGTTTCACAAAAGAGGAACATGATTTGTTGGCTGAAACATGTTGTCTCAACATTATGGGCATATTTCCAAGAACTAGACCATCTATTGAGCGAATTCGAACTGAATTTATTAGAACTGTACCTGTCAAAGGTGCCATCAAAATAGGAGCTTACAATCTCAAAAATATTTTCATCGATGTTGATTTGGAGGAAGATCACAAAAGTGTCTATGGTAGAACTACTCTGATAATTGGCGGTATGCAAATGAAGTTGCAGAAATGGACTACGGATTTTAAGCCTGGAATTGAGACTACAATGGCCCCAATTTGGATAAATTTACCGAATCTCCGGTGGCATTTCTTCGAATGGGCGGCTCTTTGTCGTATTGTGGAACCAATTGGTATTCCAATTATATGTGACAAAGTTACCTTATCGAAAAATAGACCTACTATAGCAAACATCAACGTTGAAATTGACAGGGTCAGACCTCTCCTTAAAGAGGTCCTGATTGACATTCTCAATGAGGAAGATCATAAGGAAACTGTTATTCAAAAGGTTGAATATGAAACTATTCCTGAATATTATTGTCATTGCAAAATGCAGGGTCATAGTGATACAAAATATGGTATTGTTCATCCTGAGTTGAGGCAATCTCTAGCAAAATATGAAAACCAAGTTAATAATACATCTATCCTAGAGAACAAGAGCATTGAAGGCACATGGGAAAATGTCAACAATAAAATGGAAATTGATAAAAGGGCTAGTTCCAGTGGAGCTAACAAAGAACAAGGTTTAGCTTCTATGGAGGTAAAGAATGTGGATAAAGAGGAAGGGTGGACTACTGTAACAAATAACAAAGGAAAGAAGAAGGCTAGGAGTCATTCAAAAATCCTCAAGGCAAAAGTCTCCCAATTGCCAACTTAAACGCTACAAAAGAGGTTCAGAAGTATAGTGATGAAAGTAATGTATCTGCTTCAGGAGAAATTAAAGTTACTAGGGATTTGCCATCAGTGAGCGAGCAGATCATAATCACTTCATTGAGGGAATAACAACATCAATGTAATGAAGGGCTCCATATGATCCAATTTGAGAACATTAGGAAGATTAAAATATCAAGAAAAACTTTCCTATTTGAAAAGGCAGCTCCACCTTATGCGAGAAACAATCATCAAAAAGATCCAACAAGTAACAAAAGGGATAGCAAACCCCACAAGGTAGAATCATGGAAGTTGGAGAAAGAGAAAATTCAAAAAACTATGATGAATGATTCTCAACCTCATAATTTACTTGGTGTAGCTGAGAGAATAAAGCCACCAGAAGATCCGGATGGGAATCAAGTTGATACCATTGCTAGAGATATGGATATTGCTATGGAAAACATAACAATGGAGTCAAATTCACAAGATGAAGATAATGAAGTGGATGAATATTCTCACTTCGAAACAAAATCAGAGGAATACGTTGAAGAGATTCAATTCCAAAAAGAGCAAACTTCAGTTTCAGATGATGAAACCTGCACCAAAGACAAACATACTATGAATATGGATTGTGAAGTAGATAGGAGTTTAACTCATGATCAAAAGACGATTGCTGATATGAACAATCTTTCTCCAAGGGGTTTAGATAGCAATCTAAATGGATGGCCTTCCTCGCAGAAGACCAAAGTTACCAAGAAGTCAAACATAGTTCTTACTCCAATAGTCTCCGATGATTAACACTTTTTGTTGGAATATTAGGAGTATAAAAACTCAAACAACAATACAATATTTCCCTTATTTGCTTACAAGAACCTAAAGTCAAAATGATTAAAATGAATCAATGCATGAGGAAGCTTGGGATGCTTAACTGTTATTTTAATATCAAGAACAAAATCTGGATCTTATGGTCTAATGAATTTGATGTTGACATTGTCAAGGACACTGATAAGCTAGTTACCTGCAAGATTAGCTACAACGTTACTAATACTGAGTTTCATCTCACTTCTATGTATGCTAAATGTAGATGTATTTTGAGAAAATAATTATTGGCTAATTTGGTTAATTTTGCTGGTTCCCTCAATGGACCTTGGGCAGTTCTAGGTGATTTTAACGTCATCTCTGATCCTGAGGAAAAAATAGAAGGGAGTCCGTACAGAATTGACAAAAGCTTCAACTTTATGAAATGCTTGTCAGATTGCGGTTTATAGGATGCGAATTTTCTTGGTAATATTGTTACTTGGTGCAACAATAGAGGGTTTCCTGGTACTATATGGAAGAGGTTGGATAGGATGGTGTACAATTTTGAGTGGTAATTTGGCCAATGCTTGTTCTGATCATGTTCCTCTTTTGGTTCAGTTTAACCATAATGAAGAGGCTCATGTCAAATTTTTCAAATTTCTCAATTTCTGGACAGATCACGTCGACTTTCTTTATGTGGTTAAAAGCACCTGGGAAGAAGAGTGTAATGGCAATTCACTATGGATCCTATATCAGAAGCTGAAGAAGATTGTATCTAGACTTAGCTCTTGGTCCAGAGAGGCTTATGGAGATATTCATGAAGAATTAACCTATAATATTGGAATTAGAAATCCCCAATCTTGAAATTCTTACCATAAATGACAATAGTGATGCCAATAGAATAAATTTGAATAAAATCAGAGCTGAGTATATTAGATACCTCAAGATCCAGGACTTTATTTTAAGGCAAAAAGCAAGAGTAAAATGGCTAAGTGATGGGGATTCTAACACTGCTTATTTTCACAATGTCATCAAAGATAAGAGAAGGAGGTTGATTATCAACAAGATCCAAAATAAACATTACCAATGGGTGGAAGGGACTAAAGATGTCTCAGAAGCTGCAGTGAGATATTTTCAAGGACGCTTCTGTCATAAAAATGAGCAAAATGATTTCTCTGATTTGGATTTCGCAGAACCTTTTATCTTTGAGGATGTTAACTCTAAATTGACTGCATTACCTACTGAGAAGGAATTGAAAGTTTGTGTCCTTTTTATGGATTCAGACAGTTCTCCTGGACCTGATGGTTTTACTGCAAATTTTTTTCAAAACTGCTGGTCCATTATTGCTTCAGATATTGTTCAAGCCTTCATTTCTATTTTCTGTGGAGCTAATTTTCCTAAGTGGTTTACACATACTTGCATAGTCATGCTTCCTAAAGTCCTCTCTCCCCAATATTTTAATAATATAAGACTCATTAGCCTATGCAATGTTATTAGTAAACTTTTTTCTAAGTTACTTAACTCCAGGTTGAGCATTATTTTACCATATTTAATCAGTTGGAACCAAAGTGATGTTGTAAAAGGTAGAGCTATTACTGAAAATATTTTACTTGCACAGAAAATCATTCAAGATATTGGAAAAACTAATGGGAAAGGAAATGTTGCATTGAAACTAGATATGGTTAAGGCATATGATAGAGTGTCATGACCATATTTATGTGTTCTAATGAGACATTTGGGATTTAGTGAAACTTGGATTGACATCATTTTCAGACATATTTCTAGTAATTGGTATTCTCTACTTGTTAATGGCACTAGGCAAGCTTTTTCAAATCTGAAAGAGGTCTAAGACAAGGAGATCCTATCTCTCTTTCTTTATTTGTAATTTGTGCTGAATTTCTTTCTAGAAAATTAAATTATATTGCTTCTCTTAATGCTTTTAAAGCCTTTCATATGAATAAGAAAGACCCTATTATTAATCATCTTGCCTTTGCTGATGATATCATTCTCTTTTCTAGTGGTTGCAGGAAATCATTAGGACTACTAATGGAGGCTCTTACTGATTATGAAAAAGTTTCAGGTCAACAAGCAAAAAACTTGTATTATTCTAGCTCCAAATGCTCGACCAGATGAAATTTCAAGGGTGGAAAATATCACCGGGATGGAGCACAAATCTTTACCTATCAAATATCTGGGATGTGCACTATATGTTGGGAGAAAAACATAGTTATTTTCTCAGAAATGCTAACCAAGGATATCAACAAAATTTCAGGATGGCACACTAAATTTATGTCGTCTGATGGTAGAGCAGTGCTGATTAGACATGTTCTTCTGGCATTACCAACACATCTTCTGGAAGCTATACACTCACTCAAATGTGTATTTAATCAAATAGAAAGAATGCTTAACAGATTCTTTTGGGGAAGGTCTGTAGAAAAGAGAAGATATCATTGGTCTTCCTGGGATAAACTTTGCTTTCCTTATGAAGAGGGGGAGGGGGACAAATTTCAGAAAACTTTAAGACATTTGCAATGCCTTCACAGCAAAACAATGATGGAACTTTAGGATTGGCCAGTCCCTATGGAAGAATTTTCTTATGGCCAAATATTATCAGAGAGTCCATCCTGTTATGAAGCGATGGTATTTAGGTCAATCACAATCCTGGAATGCCATGTGCAAGATCAAAGAGGTGGTGGATAAACAAATACTATGGAAGGTCGGAAGAGGAGAAGTGTCCTTCTGGTTTGACAATTGGTCTGAGCTTGGTCCTCTTTCTGACTACCTTTCTCCCAACCATAAACCTAATAATTTGAAGCTCTTGGATATGTTATTGAACAATCAAATTAACTGGGAAGGTTATAATCAACTTCTTCCTCAACATATTGTGCTTAAATTAAATAGTCTCCGGATCCAACTGAAATCATCTACTGCCATGACCGTGATGGCGCCTAACATTCCACTTGTTAGGCAAGCCAACGTTAGAATAATCTTAACTATTTTTAAACAAATTAAATTAAACGAAAGTCAAATTACTGAGATAAAGTGCAGAAGACCATAACTACCGAATCATCACAATACATCTCCGAATCTGATGTCACAAGTGTACGAGCTACCAGATAATACAGATAAAGGTCTGAATAAAATTCAAGTTGTTTGAAAGATAGTACACAGCTAAGATAAGATAGAAGGGGACTTTAGAATTGTGGACACTGTACTTTTATACCTCAAGTCTCCTTTGGGTAGCTGAATTCGAGAAAGTCTAGGGTACTCTGCTGGGACCAACTCCAAAATCTGCACAAGAAGTGCAGAGTGTAGTATGAGTACAACCGACCCCATGTACTGCGTAAGTGTCGAGCCTAACCTCGACGAAGTAGTGACGAGGCTATGACAAGACATGGACGTAAACAACCTGTACAAGTATATATACAAATACGAAGCAACAATAACACAATGAATAACAATTAATAAATGTGGGAGGGAACATGCAAAGGGGAATGATATAGAAATTTCAGCCGGAGAAGTGTCACTTAGCAGCCAATTGATTCATCAACAATAAAATGAGCAACTGATAATATAAAAATGTCATGGCACCACCCTTCGTACTTTTACTCTCATTCTTTTCATAAATTGATAAATAAATAATAAGATTGGCACGACATCACCCTTCGTGCTTTAACTCTCATTCTTTCCATAAATTGATAAATAAATAATAACATTGGCACGGTATCACCCTTCATGCTTTAACCCTATTCTAGCACGGTATCACCATTCGTGCTTTAACTCTCTTCTGGCATGGAATCACTCTTCGTGCTTTTACACTCTTTTTAAATAGCACGACATCACCCTTCATGCTTTAACTCTCTTACTTACTTCATAATTCAATAAATAATAATGTGAAATTGGCACGACATCACCCTTCATGCTTTTACACTCTTCCTTACAATGAAAATAATAATATAAATTTGAAAGAGTATTAAAATGCGGGGATATATACTTATCAATCTCACCTTCCAAAATATTCAACAATAATTAAACTAGCAATAATTTCATGAAAAAGAATCAATTAAACAATAATAACTTAAGCAGGAATTTCTTAATTAAATGGGCAATTATTCACAATAACCAAATTCCACCCGCATGCTTTGACTCAACCACAACGCATAAGTACTCGTTACCTCACATATACGTTGTACCCGCACATTAAATCAAGTAGAAAATAGACAAATAAGTCTTACTCCCTCAAGTCAAGGTCAACCACGACACTTACCTCGCTTCTCAACCAAATTCAAGATTCTAATAAACCTTTGCCTCGCGAATTCGTGTACGAAAGCTTCAAATCTAGTCACAAATAATTCAATATACTCAAAACGAATCGTAGGAATTAATTCCATATGAATTTACAAATTTTTCAGATTAAAATCTGAAATTTATTTTAAAAATATCAACAGTGGGACCCACATCTCAAATTCCAAAAAAACTTATAAAATCAAAACACCCGTTCTGAGACTAGTCCAACCACACAAAAATTATCAAATTCCGATGTCAAATGGACCTTCAAATCCTAAATTTTTATTTTTTGAAAAGTTTTACTAAAAATCCAATTTCTTCCATCTAAATCCGAAATAAATGATGAATATAAATATGGATTTATGAAATATAATCACTTTTGGGTATAGAACACTTACCTAAGTCGAAGTCGTGAAAACCACCTTTAAAATCGCCCAAATCCCAGACTCAAAACTCAAAAATGAGTAAAAATGGCTAACTCTAGATTTTATGGGTTCTGTCCAGGCTTTTTCGCATCTGCGGGCACTAGTGCCGCATCTGCGAGAAAAATCTAGCATTTGCGAAGTGAGGCTGTCAGGAAAAATTCCGCATCTACGGACTTCAATGTCGCACCTGAGACATCGCAGAAGCGCCCAAACGACCGCAGAAGCGGTCTCTTCCGCAGAAGCGCTTGGCCTTCACAGAAGTGGTCGCGCATCTGCGCCTCATTTCTCAACAGAAGCGAAAGAGCTGGCCAGTTCCCAGCCGCAGAAGTGGCTGTGCATCTGCGGCTCCTTCTTCGCAGGTGCGAAACTCCAGAACCAGACCTGCATATTTTTACAAAAATGATCCGAAACACGTCCGATACTCACCCGAGCCACTCGGGACCTCGTCCAATTATACTAACCAGTCCTGTAACATAATACGGACTTACTCGGGATCTCAATTCACATCAAATAATGCTAAAACCACGAATCATACCCCAATTCAAGCTTAAGGAACTTAAGAATTTTCAACTTCTACATTCTATGTTGAAAACTAACAAATCAAGTCCGATTGACCTCAAATTTTTTACACAAGTCATAAATGACATAACAGACCTATAACAATTTTTAGAACTGGATTCCGACCCCGATATCAATAGAAGTCAATTTGTGATCAAACTTTGGAATCTATAAGCTTTCAAACTTCCAATTTTCAACAAATGGCGATAACTCAAGGTAGGGACCTCCAAATTAAATTCCGGATATACGCCCAAGTCCCAAATCACGATACGGACATACCGGAACTATCAAAGTACCGATCTGGGTCCGTTTTCTCAAAATATTGACCGAAATTAACTCAAATGAGTTTTGAAGCTTTATTTCATATTTTAATCAATTTTTTACATAAATATTTTCCGTAAGATTTACAGACTACGCATGCAAGTCGATGAAAGCTAAATGGTGCTATTTGAGGTTTCAGAACATAGAAATAAATAATAAATTTAAAGATGACCTTCGTGTCATCACATCTACTCCTGATAAAGCAATATGGAATGTAGATAACAGTGGGACATTTTCAATAGCCTCAGCCTGTCATTTGTTTAGAAAAAAGCAACAAAAGGCTTGGGTTAGTGCTATGAATTGGCAGAAAGGTATTCCCTTCAAGATGAACTTCATTGTATGGAGGGCTTTGAGGGACAAGATACCAACTGATGCGAGAGTTTCTAATTTGGGTTATTCTATATCCTCTAGATGTTGTTGTTGTGGTTCCCCAGGAGTAGAAAATATTGATCATTTATTCTGCACTGGCTCATTCGCAAAGAACATATGGAAATTATTATGTGGTCCTATGGGAATTGCATATAGTGATATATCTTTCAGACAACTTATGGTGAATCGGTGCAAGTGCAAGGTAAATAATCCAGTTCAAGCATTCATTACTAAATGTTTGCCTACCATTGCTTCTTGGGAAGTCTGGAGAGCTAGGTGCAATGCCAAATATGATAACGTTAGAGCTAATGTGAGAAGATATCTTTTTGTGATTGCTTTCTCTGTTGCATAACTGGTGATCAGTCAATTCCAGCAGGCTCAGTTGTGTCCACATTGGGATGATATCAGTCAACTAATGAGGAGTTCAATTCACTTTGAAAAATCCATGGTGGTTAAATGGATCAGGCCTACCATTCCATTCCCTTTCTTAAATTGAACTCTGATGGTAGTGGCAAAGAAGGAAATTGTGGTGGTGGAGGTGTGATTAGGGACAAAAAAGGGTGCCTAATTTTTGTCTACTCCTTATCTCTAGGCACGAGTACTAGCAACTGGGCAGAAGCTTCTGCTCTTCATTATGGCATAAAATGGCGCATGTTAAATGGAGTGCAGAACATCAATGCTGAGAGTGATTCCAAATTGCTTGTTGATTGTGTGAATGGACAATGTACAGTTCCTCGGAGGATATCTAAAGAATTTGAGGAGCTTAAAGAATTCAAGATTCAGTCAAGCTATAGTCTTAAGCATTGTTACAGAGAGAGCAATCAAGTTGCTGATAAACTTGCCAATTATAGCCATACTCTCGCTCATTCTAAAATTTTCATGAATTTGCTGAACTCCCTCCTCAAGTTAGAGGCATGATGAACATGGATAGATGGTCTTTCCCTTCCTTTCGAAGGACCAGATTGAAGAAACACAACATTTCATTTCAACCACCATGATCATCATGTTTTTGTATAGTAGTAAGGTAGTTAGTACTAAAGGTAACTTTTGTATAGGATGGAGTATTTATGTATACTTCACAATGTTATTGCCTTCCCAGCTCAAATGCATTTACCTTATCTCAAAATGTAAAAAGATAGGTGTGTCTATCTTTCAAGATGAACTAGGGAGGAGATGTTGCCACTCCCTCAACTCAATGTATTTTTTCACTCTTTCATATACTAGAGGATTTTACTTGGAAAATAAAATGTTCCATAGTAACGGATTCGGGTCCATAACCATGGGTTCCAATGAGGTCCTATCGATTAGTATTGCATAGAATTAATCAATTATAGACACTAATACAATTAGATTCGCTCTTCATAGACAAACTTGGGATTTGTGATCCCAGGTAAGATCGGTTCAGGATTATGAGATCCTTTTCTATCAGATAGGAAGGGTTGTAGCACAAAATGTACTTCTAAGTAATTGCCCCACAGATCCTATATCTATCTATATGAAGAAGAAATCATGTAACAAAGGGGATTCTTATTGTACAAATGGTACTTCGAGCTTGGAACGAGCATGAAGAGATTAACGATACTTTTTTATCTTTTGAATTGTTCTGCCTGATCGATCGCTCAAGATCTTTGGTCTTTATCCGGACCCGATGAAAAAAATGGGATCACTTCTTATGGACTCGTTGAGAATGATTCTGATCTAGTTCATGGCCTATTAGAAGTATAAGGCGATCTGGTGGGATCTTCATGGACAGAAAAAGATTGCAGTCAATTTGATAATGATCGAGTGACATTGCTTCTTCAGCCCGAACCGAGGAATCCCTTAGATATGATGCAAATCAACTCTTGTTCTATCCTCGATCAGAGATTTCTCTATGAAAAATATGAATCGGAGTTTGAAGAAGGGGAGGGAGAAGGAGCCCTTGACCCGCAGGACGATTTATCTAATCACATAGTTTGGGCTCCTAGAATATGGCGCAATTGGGGCTTTCTATTTGATTGTATCGAAAGGACCAATGAATTGGGATTTCCCTATTCGTCTAGGTTATTTCAGGGCAAGCGGATCATTTATAATGAAGAGAATGAGATTCAAGAGAATGATTTAGAGTTCTTGCAGAGTGGAACCATGCAGTACCAGACACGAGATAGATCTTCCAAAGAACAAAGCCTTTTTCGAATAAGCCAATTCATTTGGGACCCTGCAGATCCACTCTTTTTCCTATTCAAAGATTAGCCCCCCGACTTTGTGTTTTCACATCGAGAATTATTTGTAGATGAAGAGATATCAAAGGGGCTTCTTACTTCCCAAACAGATCCTCCTACATCTATATATAAATGCTGGTTTATCAAGAATACGCAAGAAAAGCACTTCGAATTGTTGATTAATCGTCAGAGATGACTTAGAACCAACAGTTCATTATCTAATAGATCTTTCAGTTCTAATACTCTATCCGAGAGTTATCAGTATTTATCAAATCTATTCCTATCTAATAGAATGCTATTGGATCAAATGACAAAGACATTGTTGAGAAAAATATGGCTTTTCCTGGATGAAATGAAAATTGGATTCATGTAACAAGAGAAAGATTTCCCATTCCTTAGCCGGAAAGATATGTGGCCATAAAAGAGGGATTAAGTGGAACAAATTTGACTGGGTGGTAGAATCGTGGAAACACTTGTTTCCTCCATATTTTGGACCTTAGCTCCATGGAAGAATATGTTACTTCTGAAATATGGAAGAATTGAAATCTTAGATAAAAATACTATGTATGGATGGTATGAACTTCCTAAATAAGAATTCTTGAACAACAAACAACCAGTTCAGATATTCATGACCAAGAAGTACTGGATTCTCTTTCAGATAGGCCCTGAAAGGAGAAGGAAGGCTGGACTGCCAACATGTGTCTATTATGTTGAATTTACCCGATAGTCCCTATTTTGGGAACGTCCTGTGCCAAAGTCACTGAATGGGTAAGTCGCCAATATCTGGACTATGTAATATACTTTATCTGTTGGGTTACAGGCGGGCATTTTACAAGAGGTTTCTAATCTACCCTTGTGTGATTCCTGTTGAAGCATATACTCATGGGGTAGGTGCAGGACAGACGATTTTAAAGCAGACTCCCTATTCATTAGATAGGGAAGATCACCAAGATTTCTCGATTCGCTGCTGAATTTATTCCAATTCCAAGAGCTCGGATCAAATCGGTATTGATATACTGATTCGCTCCGAGCTCTCTTATTGAGAATGCTCATTCAATGAGCATTCTCAATATTATGCCTTGAAGAGGACTCGAACCTCTACGCTATTTAGCACGAGATTTTGAGTTTCGCGTGTCTACCATTTCACTACCAAGGCATCTTGAAAGTGAATCGTATTCCATGAATATTATATCTATCTAGTGTGATGTATGGAATATATGACAAAGGTGGATCTATTAATCGATCATGTCATAT